>NC_056677.1:77761439-80225689 GCF_018350195.1 Panthera tigris | reverse complement strand
TCTTATTATTTATTATTTATTTATCTTATTATTTATCTTATTTATTTATTTTATTTATTATTTATTTATCTTATTATTTATCTTATTATTTATCTTATTATTTATTATTTATGTGTGTTATATTTTATAAAGTTACTACATACACTGAACTAGTGAATATTCAGTTATTATCTCTAGAAGAAATACAGGGTTAAATTCCTGTGAGCCTCTGGCCACATTTTTGTCAACAGATTAACCATAACTTTGTCTTATTCATGTTTCAGCTTAAAAACACCTTATTTAGTATGTTATTGATTCATTAATATTGAACTAAAGGCCAATAGCACTATAACTCATACCTGAATGAAGCTTGTCTAATGTATGTTCTTTCTCCATGAAGCACATCACAGCCTTCTTAAACTTAGGCACACTAGACAGCACCAGTACTATATTTAGGGACCATATAAAACAGTGAAATTACCAAAAAAAATTAAAAATGAAAAAAATATGGAATTATATATAACATGGACATTGTTTACAGGATGAGAGCTGAAATGAGAAGGCTGGATGTTACCTTGTACAAGTTCAGAAGGGAACATGTATGCAAGAGACAAATTTTCACTGCCCTATGCATGTACATGTCTGTGAATGACTTAAAAAACTCTGTTGATTGATTTTGGGGTTACAACTAAATTTTAATGAAGGTTCAAATTTGAAAATATGGAATCTACAAATGACGGGTATTGACTGTCCTATATGTGACTTGTTTCTTTCCACTTATCTATACTTAAGGGGTATGCTGTCTGGGAGTTGACACATTCCCAATCATAATGTCTTCATAAGACTTAATGAAACTGAAGAACCATATTTATCATAGTTGAAATAGAATTTGGAGGCTTTTACCTCAGAATTTTATAGTATTCTAAACTTTTTGTAGCACAGACAGCTGCTTCTGGTAACGAGTAGTTGGACTCACCTTCCATCAGTCTGTTTATTCTTGACAGAAGGAATATAGCCCACCTGTTATCCAAATATACTTCATATATTTTTTGCCAAATTATGTATTTTATTGCCTGTAATCAACCATTTTTAGTGTATAAATAATGTGGATTTTGTTTGTATGTTTCATTAAGAAGTGCATGGACTCACCAGGGCAATTTTCCCCATTGATTAGTCAGTTTTACCTTACCTATTAGCCTCTTTAATCTCATGAAATTATTTAGGTTTAGGGAAATAGCCATGTGGTTTTCTGTCAGTGGTTAAGAAAGGCCACTTTTAGATTTTCTTTTTGGCTTTTTCTGGCTGTGCTCTCTGTCATGTCACAATAGACTTTTTCAAGGATCATGCCATGCATCATACTGTGAGAAGACTCAGTCTATCATGAAAAGCCCCTGCATTTAAAAATGGGGAAAGTATACATTTTGTTAAAAAAAACAGTTCAAAGAAGTAAAAATCATTATTGGAGGATAAATCTTGAATCTGAGAAACAAAGTGAGGGCAGCCTTGACACAGTTTTCAGCAGAAGCTTGTCTTGAGAGGCCAAGGTGGAGATTGTTCCTATAAAAAAAGGGACATTTGGGTATATCTTCTAGCCTTTTGGAAAAGGAAGGGAAAATGTGGAGTGCTTCATTTAAACAGAGCTTGCTCCATTCCGAGATTAGAGTTCCTTGCATCTGGAGCCAAAGCCTTTCAGTGAGCCAGATTCTAGGGGCCTGCACAGAGGGTAACATCAAAATGCCTTGGGGAAAGTAGAAGCAATACAGTGTAAAATATCTAAAGGCTTGAAGAAAACTTTGCGTAAAGTTATTGTTGTGTGTGCATGTTTCACTCCAAAATATAAATTATAATTGATAATATTATTAATAATAAATTATATAGTTTGGAATCTAACCTAGTGTGCCATTGATTCTCGTCTAAATGAAGTGTCATATATAGATACATATATTTCTCCTTTCTCCTTCACCTCCAAGATCAAACTTTTGAGTTTCTGCACCTAGATTTCTTTTCCTCTAGTTTTCTCCTTGATCTCTTCAGTTCATTTTTGAATTTTTTTTTCCTCATGAAATTTCTTCCTTACATTAAAAAAAAATCCCTCTTTTGTCCATGTCAAGAGAGTGCTTTCCTGTGCTCATCCTATTTGATAGTCTACTGCCCCAGACATCAGGTGTCCCTCCCAAGGTCTCCAAGCTGTAGTACTCCTCTCAAGGGAGAGCCTGTCCATCAGGGCCTACTTTCAGTTTCTCCCTTATAATGCTTTAGATAAATCCCTCCTTAGCCTTGACTTCGTTTTGAATCTGTAAGGCTCTCTCCTTTACTATATTCAATGTTTCTGTCTCTCAACTTTTCCCCTACTACCTATAAACAAGCTCAGCTCTGCAAGCCATTTATAATCACAATAATGGAAAACCTGGCCTAAGTGAGCCCCTAATTTAACTTTGTCATTCTTGTTAGCAAGCATCCTGTTTCTTTCTCCTTTTATCTTCTTATTTTTTCAAAAGAATAACCTACTCTTGTCACTGTGATTTCCTTTATCTGCAGTCTATCTTTTGTTTCCAACACTCTAGAGAAATTATTCTGGTCAGAGTTTCTAGTGACTTTGAAATAATCAAATATAGTGACTTGTACCAGTCTTTCTCCTCTTCCTCACTCTTTATTCAACTTTGTAATGCTTGAACCAAATTTCATTGGGGTAATATTTTGAAAGGTGTTAAATAAACTGTAAAAGTTTCCCAACCCTGCTCTGTATTCCTGACTTCTACTTCCAAAAAGTAATAACTGCACCAGTTTATTATATAAGCTTGTAGAAATTTTCTGTGTATAATTCAACACCTTTTAATACAAACAGGATCATATTATATATAATTTCTTTTGTAGATTGATTTCCCAACTTAAAAATAAATCTTGTAGAACTTAACATATTGGTATATACAGATTTACCTCATTAAAAAATGACTGAGCAGTCTTCCCTGGTAAGGATGAGTCATAGCTTATTTAACTGGTCTCCCACTGTTGGATGTTTCAGTTGTATTCAAATTATTGGTATCACAGAGTTGTAGTAAACATGCCTATAAAAGCAAATGTATTTGCATTTGATTGCTTGTATAATGTATCCATAGGATAATTTCTGGATTTGGAAATGCTACCAAGCTCCCTTTCTTTTGAAATATGGACAGTTTAACTAATAAAATAATACCTGTGTAATCTCCAGTTTAAGAAATAGAACATTTGCCCACCTTGCATTCCTCTTCCCTACATCCTTTTCCATCACCCTCCCCCAAGTAATAACAGATTTGAATTTTGTATTAATAATTTTCTTGCTTTAAAAAATAATTTTACCATATCTATGGTATGTTTATATGCACATCTTTCTATCTATTTCTATCTATACCTATTTCTATTTTTTGTCTGTTTTCCTTAATCTTTATATAAATTGAATCAAACTTCTATGACTTGCTTTTATATTATGTTTCTCTAACCTATCCATGGTGATGCACCCAATTCCATCATCTTAGCAGTCTTTTCTCCACTGGCTTCCTATCATACCGGATCTCTTCTTTGTTCACTTTTCCTCTTGTTTTCTTCCCATTCTTCATTCTAGCTGTTCTCTGAGTTTCAGTCCACTGTGCTCTGTTCTTCATTCATCTTACTTTCCACTAAGTGGTCTTAGCCCTCTTTTATATCTTCTTTTCTCTTATTCATGTAGATGACTTCCAGAACTATGTTTCTGCCTCTAATCTCTTTGCTGAGCTCTAGCCTATCATCTTCCATATTTTAACTTGTATATCTTGCTATAGTACCTTAAATTACACTTGATTCAAATATCATTTAGTGGATTTTTTTTTTCAACTCCAGATCCTATGCTAGATGCTAAAGGTACAGGGAAGAATAAAACATGGTCCTGCATTTTGATAAGAAAAACAGATATACAAACTTGAATACAAGTTTACATGAGTTTATTGTATTTTTCTAGATTCCCTCTGCCTCTATAATATCATCATTTTCCTCCTTACCAGGCATATTCAATTATCTTAGTTTTTTTTTCCCTAAACCTTCTTACTCCTTTGGTTTTTGATCATTTCCTCTTGTTCCACTAAAGACTCAGCTACCGCATTTAATCAATCCTACAATTGTGTGTATACACTTTCTATTTTTCCCCTTTCAAACAGGTCTTCAGAGATCTTCTCTCCTTACACTGAGGCTATTACAAAAAATTCTCTTTTTTTCAACCTCAAATTCATTCTGCAAGTTGTACACTAAGTTTTCCCATATTCAGTTCTTAATATTGTTGTTACCCACTCAAAAGCCTTTGATAGCTGTTTGTTTATTAAATAAGATACAAATTTCATAGGATTACATTTAGGGCCATATAGTCTTACCCAAAGCTCTCTTCAACCTTTTCTCCTGTCACTGATTTCCTGTGTTAGGATTTGCAAACTCAAATGACCATAGGAATCAGAAAGATAATGAAAATTAGTGAATCTGGCTGAGTGAGGGCTGTGGTGAACAGGGAAGCAAATTTTCCACCTAAAGTGCACAGTTCATGGTTAAACTTAAGCTGATTATTGCTATGTAAGAATTACAATGCTGTCGAATGCTATGTCGGGAATTACAAATCTGGTGTTGTCAGATTTTTCATCTTTTCAAGAGAAGCTAGAAATTCAGAATTTTATATAGAATCTTTGTACTTTTTCATGTTGGCCTCTAAAAAAGCCCCATTTTGTCAAAAGAACACATGGCTGAGGACTGCCAGTTAATGGCTTCTGCCCTATGTAAACTGTAGCCGGCCTGATTTATCATTTGGATTCTCACCTCTATTTTGCCTGCCTAAAATGTCTCTCAGCCATTCTCTCAGTTTATCAGGATCTATTATAACCTAGCTCTTTTGGGAAACTTTCTCTGACTAGAAAATCTCATTTTCTAGGACACTTATTGTGTCTTTTACTAATTTGGTATTTAAAAATGCCTTACATTACCAACTGTCTTTCTTTCCTGTTCCTATATTTCTTAGAATATTTTTATGATTATACAGACAATATAAATTCGCTATAAAAATTTTGAAATATATAATAAATTATCCAACTTAAATAATGATCCTTTGTCCTACCACTAAACAAAAATACTGTAAAGAGCATTATATGTCCTTATTTCTTTCCAGGCACTGTGAAAACTATCTTTCCTTTTGTCTCTATGTTTCTCCATCTATGTCCAATTTACCTTCATAAAGATTATACCAGTTTATATACTTATAAGCAACATATGAGAATACTCTTTCCCCACCACTGTTTTCTTAAATTTTTTTATATTTATTTTTTAAAGTACAATTAACATACAGTGTTATATTAGTTTCAGGCATATATATATATATATATATATATATATATATATATATATAATCTCCCAGTGTTCATCATGCTAAGTGTGCTCTTAAATACCTTCATTTATTTCACTCATATACCCCACTGACCTCCCCTCTTGCAACCACTAGTTTGATCTTTAAATTTAAGAATGTGCTTTTGTTTATCTTTTTTCTTTCTTTGTTTTGTTTCTTAAATTTCAAATATCAGTGAAATAATCTATTACTTGTATTTTTCTGATTGACTCATTAAACTTAGCATTATGCCTTCTAGATTCATCCACGTTGTTGCAAATGGCAAGATTTCATTCTTTTATATGGCTGAGTAATATATATATATCTATATATATCTATATATGTGTGTGTGTGTGTGTGTGTGTTTATATATATATGTGTATATATATATCTCACATCTTTCTTATCCATTCATCCACTAAAGGACACTTGGGTTGCTTACATAACTTGCCTATAGTAAATATTGCTGCAATAAATATAAGAGTGCATGTATCTTTTGAATTAGTGTTTTAATATTGTTTGGGTAAATACCCAGTAGTGTACTTACTGGATCATATGGTAGTTCTATTTATTTTTATTTTTTATTTTTTGAGGAACCTCCATACTATTTTCCACAGCAGCTACACAAGCCTGCATTTCAACCAACAGTGAATGAGGGTTTCTTTTACTCCACATCCTCACCAATACTTGTTGTACTTGTGTTTCTGATGTTACCCATTCTGACAGGTGTGAAGTGATATCTTATTGTGGTTTTTATTTCCACTTCCCTGACGATGAGTGATATTGAACATAGTTTCATGTGTCTGTTGGCCTCCTGTGTGTCTTTGGTAAAAATGTCTATTCATGTCTTCTGATCATTTTTAATTGGATTATTTGTTTTTCTGGTGTTAAGTTGTATAAACTGTTTATATATTTTGGATATTAACCCCTTATTGGATATATCATTTACAAAAATCTTCTTTCATTTGGCCAGTTGTTCTTTTATTTTGTTGATTGTTTCCTTCTCTGTGCAAAAGCTTTAATTTTTGCATAATTCCAATAGTTTAATTTTGCTTTTGTTTCTTTGCTTCAAGAGATATATTTGGAAAAATGTTTCTATGGCTGATATCAGAGAGATTACTGCTTGTTATCTTTCAGGAATTTTACGGTTTCAGGTCTCATATTTAGGTCTTTAACCCATTTTGAGTTTATTTTTGTGTATGGTGTAAGAAAGTGGTCTGGGTCATTCCTTTGCATATAGATGTCTGGTTTTCCCAACACCATTTGCTGAAGACAATCTTTTTCTTATTGTATATTCTTGTCTACTTTGTCATGGATCAATTGATCCTATAATTGTGTGTTTATTTCTAAGGTTTCTATTTTGTTCCACTGATGTGTGTCTATTTTTGTGCCAGTACCATACAGATTTGATTAATACAGATGTGTAATATATCTTAAAATCTGGGGTTGTGATACCTCCAGTTATGTTTTCTCTGACAAATTTTTTTAATTTTTTTAATTTTTATTTTTTTAATTTTTATTTTTTATATGAAATTTATTGTCAAATTGGTTTCCATACAACACCCAGTGCTCATCCCAAAACGTGCCCTCCTCAATACCTATCATCCACACTCTCCTCTTTCCCACCCTCCATCAACCCTCAGTTTGTTCTCAGTTTTAAGAATCTCTTATGCTTTGGCTCTCTCCTTCTAACTTTTTTTTTCTTTTCCTTCCCCTCCCTCATGGTCTTCTGTTAAGTTTCTCAGGATCCACATAAGAGTGAAAACATATGGTATCTGTCTTTTTCTGTATGACTTATTTCACTTAGCATAACCCTCTCCAGTTCCATCCACGTTGCTACAAAAGGCCATATTTCATTCTTTCTCATTGTCACATACTATTCCATTGTGTATATAAACCACAATTTCTTTATCATTTGTCAGTTGATGGACATTTAGGCTCTTTCTATAATTTGGCTATTGTTGAGAGTGCTGCTATAAACATTGGGGTACAAGTGCCCCTATGCATCAGCACTCCTGTATTCCTTGGGTAAATTCCTAGAAGTGCTATTGCTGGGTCATAGGGTATATCTATTTTTAATTCAAAACACTGATTTTTAACTTCCTAGTATTAAGTCTCATTGATGGTAAAAACTTGAAGAGTTAAGCTCCTCTGTTTTTAAAGCCAAATGTTGTAAGGATTTGTCTTCCCAGTGAAGGTCTGCCATGTATGGGCTGCCTGGTATGGGATCTATTTCTTTCCCTCCTCTGTGTTTATGGTAAACCTCATTTTTGTGGTTAGTCTTGCAGGTTGGTTTGGTTTCTGACAGTGTCTCTGCTCTTCCTACTATTTTCAATGTGGCCTCCTCTCTACAAAGAACTGTGGAGAGCCGGTTCTTCCAGTGTTGGACTTGTTTTCTGGGTTAGTTACACTGATGTGGATGTTATCTAGGTGTATCCATGGAGTGAGGTGACCTCAGGATCCTTCTACTTCTCCATCTTCTCCAATAAAGTCTTAATATTCCACTTCCTCCTTATTATTATTAACATTTGACATTTTCATTCTCTTTAATTTTTGCCAATAAGATTAGGGAAAATGGTGTATAATTGTACTTTTTATTGTAGTAAAATATATGTAATATTTATCATTTGTACATTTGTAAGTGTACAATTTCATGGTGTTAAATACATTCACAATATTGTGTAACCATTGACATTATACTCCCAAATTTTTGATCAGCTCCAACATATAAACTCTCACCATTAAATAGTAACTTTCCATCTGTCACCCCCATGATCCTGGTAACCTCTATTGTACTTTATACCTCTATGAATTTGACTGCTCTAGGTACCTCATATAAGTGGAATCATATAATCTTTGTCCTTTTGTGTCTGGCTTATTTCACTTAGAATAATGATTTTCATTGTTAATTTATGTCGTATCACATATCAAAACTCCATTCCTTTTCATAGCTGATTAATATTTTGTTGTATGTAGATGCCATATTTTGTTTATCTATTCATCTGTCAATGGACACCTATCTTTTCCCCCACCTTTTGGTTATTGTGAATAACACTGCATTGGCAAATGAATACCTGTTTAAGTCCGTACTTTCCATTCTTTTGGATGTAGACTTAGGAGTGGAATTTCCTGGTCATATCGTTGCTCTGTTTAACTCTTCAAGAAACTGTCAAATTGTGTTACAGAGCCACTGTACTATTTTACATTTTCACCAGTATTGCATGAGGATTCCAATTTCTCCACATATTTGCTAACACTTATTTTTCTCTCTCTCCCTCTTTTATTATAGCCATCCTAGTAGCTGTGGAGTAGTAGTTCACTGTGGTTTTGACTTGCATTTTCCTAATGACTATGTCGGGAATCTTTTCATGTGTTTATTGGCCATTTGTATATCTTCTTTAGAGAAATGCCAATTCTAAATTTAGGCATTTTTGAATTGGGTTGTTTGGTTTTTGTTGTTGAGTTTTAGAAGTTCTTTATATATTCTGGATATCAGTCCATTATCAGATATATGATTTGCAAATATTTTCTCCCATTCTGTAGATTATCTTTTTGCCTTCTTGAAAGTGTCTTTTAATACATGACAGTTCTTGATTTTTTTAAAGTTTATTTATTTATTTTGGGAGAGAGAGAGAGAGAGAGAGAGAGCACGCAGGAGGGGCAGAGAGAGAGGGTGAGAGAGAGAATCCCAAGCAGGCTCTGCACTGTCAGCACAGAGCCTGATGTGGGGCTTGAACTCACAAACTGCAAGATCATGCTCTGATGAAATCAAAAGTCAGATGCTTATCCAAATGAACCACCCAGGCACCCCAAAAGTTCTTTATTTTGATGGAGCCAATATCCTATTTTTTCTTTAGTTACTCTGCTATTGGTGTCACATCCATGAAATCCAATGTCATGAAGATTTTCCTTAATGTTTTAGGAGTTTGATAGTTCTAGCTCTTACATTTATATTTTTTATTTATATTGAGTTAATTTTTGTAAAGTATATGGTATAATGTAAGGGTCCAAATTCTCTTGTATGTAGATATAGTTTTTCCAGAATCATTTGTTAAGAAAGCTGTTCTTTCCCCATTGAATGATATTGTCAAAAATTAATTGACCATATATGTGAGTTTATTTCTGAGCTCTCTATTCTATTCTGTAAGTCTATGTAACTTTCCTTATGTAACTACCATACTGTTGTAATTATTGTAACTTTGTGGCAAGTTTAAAGTCAGGAGATGTTAGTCCTCTAACATTCTTCTTCAAGATTGTTCAGGCCCCTTGTAATTCGCTGTGAATTTGAGGATTAGCTTTTCCTTTTCTATGAAGAAAGCTGTTGGAATTTTGATGAGACAGTGTCTCTTTATTATACATTTGTCCGAATATTAGTGAATTTGGATACTTTTCTATATTTATCAGCCATCTGTGCCTCTTATTTTGTAAAATGTCTAATGATGTTCTCTGCCCATATTAAGGTTTTTGTAATTGCTCTTATATATTCAAATAAGCTCATTATATATTAAGATAATTTGTCCTTGAACAATATTTTTAAATATTGCAACTTGTTTGAATATTTTCTACATAATCCTTTTCATTGGAGAAGTTAAAATATTTTCCATGTTGCTAAATCTATTCAATTTTTCCATTGTGGTTTCTTCTATTTTTCTTAAGCTCAGTGAGTTCTGCCTAATCTTGAGAACAGGTTAATATTGCCATATTTTGTACTAGTTAAAAAAATTAAATACTTAAAAATACTTAAGTCTCTAACCTGTTGTATTGGTGTATGATGCAAAATTTTAAGGATTTTTTCCTGACATAACTTACTTTCTTTCTTTAGAAAATAACCCTTGGTTTTCCTACACATTTTTGATGGTACTTCACTCATTTTTTTAATTGTTATGTATCTTAACTCTAGAGTTTAAATCTATTTGTATACTTCTTTTTGTCATTGATATGTCTGTGTGCTTTTACATCAGACCCCAGTTATTGTCATTATTATAACATTGAAGTGTGTTTTACTAAACAGTAAAAAAAAAAACAAAAAAAAAAACAAAAACACAAAATTCCATCATTATTACTTTTTCCTCCAAAAGTTAGTTTTTTTTTACACACATGTCCCAAACAGATTTTTGGCTATTTGAGGACAAAGAGTGCCCCCTTTTCATCTATTTATTACCCTCACTACCATTTTGGCCACTACAGTGCCTTGCACAACTTTGATTCAATTTTTATATTGCATATTGTATAGTTCCTAAGTTTCTGTTTTTATACTTGTGTTCTGATTACCTAAATCTATCTTTGCACCTTAAGATATTTGATATTCAACCTCATATGTAAGGGTATTTCTTAAACACTTCTTATTTTTCAGTCTGAGTGTTCTTTTGGACTCTAGGAGCTCTGGGTTTCTGGAGTGGCTTTTTGTTCCAATGTCATGTCATACATTTAACAAGTGTTAATTCTGTGTAGACTCTTCTAGTTGGAAGCAGACCAACATCCTGGCAAAATGGAACCCATTATGTATTACCTGAGACTTGACATTTCTTTTTTCTTTCCTCTTCCCCACTGTCATTTGTTAGCTTTACCTCAAGATGTTTGGACTCTTCTTTTTTTTTTTTTAATTTTTAATGTTTGTACTGCAATACACTTCCATTTTATGACAGACTTTGCTGCATCCCAAAGGTTTTGGATTGTCATGTTTTCATTTTCATTGGCTTCCATGTATTTTTAGTCTCTTCTTTAATTTCCTGGTTAACCCATTCATTCTTTAGTAGGATGTTATTTAACGTCCATGTGTTTGTGGTCTTTCCAAATTGTTTCTTGAGGTTAATTTTAAGTTTTATAGCACTGTGGTCTGAAAATATGCATGGTATGATCCCAATCTTTTTGTACTTGTTGAGGCCTGTTTTGTGACCCAGTAGGTAATCTATTATGGAGAATGTTCCATGTGTACTAGAAAAGAATGTGTATTCTTCTGCTTTAAAGTGAATGCTCTGTATATAACTGTTAATTCCATCTGGCCCAATGTGTCATTCAAAGCCATTGTTTACTTGTTGATTTTCTGCTTAGATGATCTGTCCATTGCTGTAAAGTGGGGTGTTAAAGTTACCTACTATTCTTGTATTATGATGAATGAGTTTCTCTATGTTCATTATTAACTGATTTATATATTTGGATGCTTCAAGTTGGGGATATAAATATTTATGATTGTTAGATATTCTTGTTGGATAGTACCCTTTTTAGGATATAGTGTCCTTCTTCATCTCTTATTAGAGTCTTTGGTTTCAACTCTAATTTGTCTTACATAAGTATGCCTACTCCAGCTTTATTTTGATGTCCATTAGCATGATAAAGTGTTCTCCACCTCATCACTTTCAATCTGGAGGTGACTTTGGGTCTAAAATGAGTCTTGTGTAAGCAACATATCAATGGTTTTTGTTCTTTTATCCATTCTGATAGCGTATGCCTTTTGATTGGAGCATTTATTCCATTTGCATTCATTGTAATTACTGATAGATATTTATTTAGTGCCATTGTATTATCTGTAAAGTCGCTGTTCCTGTAGATTGTCTCTGTTCCTTTCTAGTCTTCATTGCTTTTGGTCTCTTTTCTCCCACTCAAAGGGTACCCTTTGATAATTCTTGCAGAGCTGCTTTAGTTTTCATGACCTCCTTTAGTTTCTGCTTGCCCGATGCTTTTAATATCTCCTTCTATTCTGAATGACAACCTTGCTGGATAAAGTATTCTTGGCTGCATATTTTTCCCATTTAGCACATTGAATATATCATGCCACTCCCTCTGGCCTTCCGTGTTTATGTGGACAGGTCTGCTGCTAACCTTATGTGTCTACCCTTGTAGGGTAAGGACCTTTTGTTCCTAGGTGCTTTCAGAATTCTTTGTCTTTGCATTTTGGAAGTTTCACTATGATATGTCTTGGTGTTGACCTGTTTTTGTTGATTTTGAAAGGAATCCTCTGGGCCTGTTGTATTTGAATACTTGTTTCCTTCCCCAGTTTATGGAAATTCTCAGCTATCATTTGTTCAAATAAACCTTCTGTTTCTTTTTCCTGCTCTTCTTCTTCTTCTTCTTGGACTCCTATGATATGGATATTATTGCACTTTATAGAATTGCTGAATTTCCTAAATCTATATTTGTGATCTAATAGTTTTCTCTTCCTCTTTTCCAGCTTCATTATCTTCAATAATTTTATCTTCTGTATCACCTATTTTATCCTTTACTTCTTCCATCCTCATTGTAGTTACACCATTTTTGTAGTTACAGTCATTTTTCATCTTAGTTATAGCATTAATTTTATTTCAGCCTGACTAGTTTTTAGGTCTTTTATCTTTGCATCAAAGGTTTCTCTGGTGTCCTCCATGCTTTTTACTGCATTGCTAGTATTCTTATGAGTGTTTTTTAAAATTCTTGCTCAGATATATTACTTTGATCTATATTATTACTATTATATTACTGATATATTACTGTTTTCAGCAAATCCCTGGATGTGGTTTCTTTTTGATCTTTCTTTGGGGGAAAATTTGTCAGAGTTGTAATTTTGTCTGGTTTCCTGTCTTTTGAGTTTCATGAAAGTTTGCTATGTTTTCTGTTCCTGAGAGTAATACTATATTAAGAAGTAGTTATACACTGTCCAGAGCCTGGCACTTCAAGAAACATTTCTGGTGTATGTTGTGTGTACTCTGCTGTTGTGATTTGGCTGCTTTTTCCCCTAGGTCAGTCCTCTGCAGAGTTTCTCCTTGCATGCAGTGTGGAGTGTTTGGAACTTTAACTATGTGTGCTTTGATTTGTTTGTTAAAATAAACCTGATTAAAGAAAAAAAAAAGACTTGATGCAAAAAATGAGAAAAGGAAAAGGAACCAAAAAAACACACCAAATCTAGAGACAAAGAAAAAACTATAAGCCTGATTCCAAAGAAAAAGAAAGCAAAAGAAAAAGAATAATAAAAAAGAAAAAGAAGCCTGATTCCAAAAAAAATGAGAAAAGGAAATTAAGAAACGGACAAGTGAACAAAAAGCTGTAAGCCTGAAGAAGAAGAAGAAGAAGAAGAAGAAGAAGAAGAAAGAAAGAAGAAGAAGCAGTAGCTGCCTTGTCCTATTTCCACCATAATGGAAGCTGATGCTTTGGAGCACTCTATGATTAGTGGACTTGGTGCATGTGGGCTGTGTTGATCCTCTGGGGAAGAGACCCCCTGAGCTGGCTCACAATCAGACCTACCTTGTAAAGATGTCCCTGTAGGGCACAGGGTTTTGGTGTAAGTGGCTTTGGCCTCAACTGGGGGTGCTGTGTAAGTGTGACCATGCTTGTTCATGGGAGAAGATAAGGTCAACCCACTCTCTTATCCCTAGGTAGGAGGACTGGCACCTTCTACTATTCAGGCAGGCCTCACAGACTAACAAACAATCTCCCCTTCTGTGCCAGGCTACTTTCAGGTCCTTGCCCTCAACTTTTCTGTGCCTGGCCACTGTTTTACCATTGGTATGTGACTGGGATTCAAAACTCTAAATTTTAAAGGAGCTGACAAAGTGTGGACCCACTCCTCCCCTCCTCCAGAGAACCTTGCAGCACTATGTCCAGTGCTGTTCTGTCCCAGAAAAAGAGTTGCACGGCCTCACAGGTGTCTGGGTCTTATAGTGATGCACAGTGAAAAACTGAGAGCACTTTATCTGCCCTCTGTGTGCACCTCTGTCCCCTGCTGTTGAATGGCCTCTCAAAGGTGCATCTGGGTCTATTGCCCTTGGAGAGGTAATATGCCCTATTCCAAATGCACTCCAGGAAAAGTAACATTCTCTTCTAGTGCAGCCTAGGGGATACCCACATCACACCGTCTGCTGTCTGTTTCTGGGCCTCCCCTCCTCCCAGGAGCACTGTTGCTCCCCCAGGTCTACTCCAGCAAATGTCACAGAATTCCAAAAACTCAGAATTTAAGTTCCACTGTTGGCAAAAACTTGCAATAGTCAGTTCCTCACGATTCCTCTGTCAGTGATTTTGGGGGAGTGCTTTTCTTGCATGAGCCTGATAGGTTGCTCTCTGTACCCCCCCCCTTTCTTCTCTCCACAAAAAGGGCCCCCACCCCTCTGCAGCAATGCAGCTTTTCTCTCTCCCAATTCCCCTCTCCAGACTGTGTATCTGCCTCATTCAATCCCCAAAATTATGTAGATTGTTTTCTTAATCCTGAGATCTATTTCCTAGGTGTTCAAAATGATTTGATGTTGATACAGCTGTGTTCGAGGGATGAGACAAACTTCTAATATGTGCTAATCACTCTGTTAGATGTGGGGGACACAAAATAAGGAGAACATTGCCCTTGTCCTCAAGGGCTTTCTGTTGGGGTGGTGGCAGATATATAAACAAAAGTGTTATAATAGATTATAATAAAAGTATGTGTCCCAAAAATGCTGCAGTGTTAGGGAGTTAATTTAGTCTAGGATGTGTCAGGAAATGGTCCAGATAAAGTATTTTTAGCTGATTTTAAAGCTTGAATAGAACCTTGCTTGCTTAAATTGAAACAGGGAAGATTTTAGTTAGACTTTAGGAAGAACTTTAAAATATTAGGTTAAGAACCATAATGTCTCATTAAAAGAGGTAAGATTTTTTTTTTACCTCAGGAAAATTTAAAGGTAAAAAAGATAATCTTCCACAATGCAGAGGAATGTACCATATGACCTTTTAAGCAAGACTTCTTCTAGCTCTGGTGTGTTTTTTTGATAAATTAAGAACTAAGCCTGCATACCCAGAGATTTGCAAAATCAGACAGCAGACATAATGGGAATCATTCAGTGTACCTAAAAGCAATTCAATAAAAATGTTTCTTTTCCCTTTATGCTCAATTTTTACGTGAATCTGTATTTGAAGAAAATTAAGTGTGTTTGTTGTAAGCAGATGTCCATGTGCTCTTATCTAAGTAATAATGGGAAACATAAAAGGAATTAGTGCTGGATTTGATGCAGTGGGTTTGAGCAGTGTCGATGGTACCAATGCAATTTATGGAAAAAAAGAAAAATTTTGTCTCCTGGTGAATTTCTTTCGAAAACAAATATGTGGCTGTGTAGAAAAAATAAGATAATCAATCTGGAAGAATACATCAAAGCAGAGGCTTATAAGGATCACTCTCATCTGAGGATCCTGAATCTCTTTCAGAAAATGTTGGTATCAAAGCTCAGCTTACTTCAGAAGGAGTAAATTTCTTACACTTATTAAAATTGCAAGAGACAATACAGTATAATGATTAAGGGTACAGAACCAGACTGCCTGGGTTTAAATGGTTGTTCTTACTAACAGTTGTGCAATCTAGGGCAAGATTTTTCACCTCATTGTGTTTCATTTCTTTCAATTAAAAAATGGAGATGATGTGGCTCAGTGAATTGAGCATCCAAATTTGGCTCAGGTCATGATCTTACAGTTTGTGGGTTCAAGCCCTGTGTTGGGCTCTGTGCTGACAGCTCAGAACCTGGATCCTGCTTCCAATTCTGTCCTTGTCTCTCTTTGCTCCTCCCCTACTCGTACACACACACACCCTCTCTCAATTATAAACATTAAAAAATTTAAAAAATGCAGATGATAATCATAAAATGTATCTACTTTATAAGGTTGCTTGAGGATTAAATAAGTTAATACACATAGGAAAATTAGAATACTAGTTGAAGCATGGGAAGTGTCATATTAGTCTAGCATTTTATAGTTTTCAAAGTCTTCACTGAGAACCTTGTGAGAAGGTCTAAACAGATTATATCAACACCATTTGATAGATGATGTTACAGGTTTAAAGTTGTTGAGTAGCTTGCTCCAGGTCAAACAGACGCAGCTCTTGAACCAGGTTTGTGTCTCATTCATTACTCTTTCCACTTGGTCATATTTGTCATTGGGGCCACATTTATTCCTAGTATTTCCTTAGACACCTGAGTAAAATAATTATGTTTGCCTGTATTTGTTTTATATTGCTGCATAAGAAAATTTCCAACTGAACCCCTTAAAACATCACACATTATCTCACGTTTTCATGGGTTAGGAGTGTGGACAAAACTTAGCTGGATCCTTTGCTCAGATTCTAACAAGGCTGCAGTCAAGGTGTCAGCCTGGCTGCATTCTTTTTTTTTTTTTTTTTTCTGTTACTCATTATTTATTTTATTTTATTTTATTTTATTTTTTTATTTTTTATTTATTTTTTTTATTTTTTTATTTTTTAATATATGAAATTTACTGTCAAATTGGTTTCCATACAACACCCAGTGCTCATCCCAAAAGGTGCCCTCCTCAATACCCATCACCCACCCTGCCCTCCCTCCCACCCTGCCCTCCCTCCCACCCCCCATCAACCCTCAGTTTGTTCTCAGTTTTTAACAGTCTCTAATGCTTTGGCTCTCTCCCACTCTAACCTCTTTTTTTTTTTTCCTTCCCCTCCCCCATGGGTTTCTGTTATGTTTCTCAGGATCCACATAAGAGTGAAACCATATGGTATCTGTCTTTCTCTGTATGGCTTATTTCACTTAGCATCACACTCTCCAGTTCCATCCATGTTGCTACAAAAGGCCATATTTCATTTTTTCTCATTGCCACGTAGTATTCCATTGTGTATATAAACCACAATTTCTTTATCCATTCATCAGTTGATGGACATTTAGGCTCTTTCCATAATTTGGCTATTGTTGAGAGTGCCGCTATAAACATTGGGGTACAGGTGCCCCTATGCATCAGTACTCCTGTATCCCTTGGATAAATTCCTAGCAGTGTTATTGCTGGGTCATAGGGTAGGTCTATTTTTAATTTTCTGAGGAACCTCCATACTGTTTTCCAGAGCCTGGCTGCATTCTTAACTTGAAGATCAACTAAGGAAGGATTTGCTTCCAAGGTCATTCAGGTTGTTGAAATGTAGTACCGTATAGCTATGGAATTCATGGTAGTTTTCTTCTTCAAAGGCTGTAATGGAGAGAGTTTCTGCTGCTTGGAGTCTACAATTTCAGATAAGGCCTAGTTCTTCTTTTCAAGGGTTCACCTCACCAGGTCAAGTCCCAACCATGATAATCTCCCTTTGATCAATTAAAAGTCAATTAGGCACTTTAATTATTTCTGAAAAATTCTTTCACTTTTGCTTTATTATATAACAGAAGCGTAGAAGGGTGTGTCATCCCATTATCTCTGACATATTTTATTGATTAGAAGCAGTTTGTAGGTTTTGCCCACCCCCACTCAATGGAAAGGGATTGCACAAGAGATTACACATTGGAGGTTACCCTAAGTGTGTCCACCACACAGTCCATTATTTTCAAGCTGCTTCTAAGAGAAGATCACAATGTACTTTTAAGAGAGTCAAATTACTGTATTTTTAAAAAATTTTTATTTAATTTATTTTTTAAATTTACAACCAAGGTAGTTAGCATATAGTGCAATAATGATTTCAGGAGTAGATTCCTTAATGCCCCTGACCCGTTTAGCCTATCCCCCCTCCCATAACCCTTCCAGTAACCCCTTTGTTTGTTCTCCATATTTAAGAGTCTTTTATGTTTTGTCCCCCTCCCTGTTTTTATATTATTTTTGCTTCCCTTCCCTGATGTTCATCTGTTTTGTATCTTAAAGTTCTCATATGAGTGAAGTCATATGATATTTGTCTTTCTCTGACTAATTTCGCTTAACATAATACCCTCCAGTTCCATCCTATATATACCACATCTTCTTTATCCATTTGTCCATAGATGGACATTTGGTCGCCTTCCATACTTTGGCTATTGTTCATAGTGCTGCTATAAACATAGGTGTGCATGTGTCCCTTCAAAACAGCATACCTGTATCCCTTGGATAAATAATTATTAGTGCAATTGCTGGGTCATACAGTAGTTCTATTTTTAGTTTTTTGAGGAACCTCCATAGTGTTTTCCAGAGGGGCTGCACCAGTTTGCATTCCCACCAGCAATGCAAAAGAAATCCTCTTTCTCCCCATCCTCACCAACATCTGTTGTTGCTCGTGTTGTTAATGTTAGCCATTCTGACAGGTGTGAGGTGGTATCTCATTGTGGTTTTGATTTATATTTCCCTGATGATGAGTGATGTTGAGCATTGTTTCATGTGTCTGTGGGTCATCTGGATGTCTTCTTTGGAGAAGTGTCTATTCATGCCTTTTGCCCATTTCTTCACTGGATTATTTGTTCTTTTGGGTGTTGAGTTGGATAAGTTCTTTATAGATTTTGGATACTAACCCTTTATCTGAAATATCATTTGCAAATATATTCTCCCATTCCGTTGGTTGCCTTTTAGTTTTGCTGATTGTTTTCTTCGCTGTGCAGAATTTTTTTGTTTTGTTTTGTTTTGCTTTGGTCCTAATTGTTTTTGCTTTTGTTTCCTTTGCCTCTGGAGACGTGTTGAGTAAGAAGTTGCTGTAGCCAAGGTCAAAGGGGTTTTTCTTGCTTTCTCCTCAAGGATTTTTATGGCTTCCTGTCTTACATTTAGGTATTTTATCCATTTTGAGTTTATTTTTGTAGATGGTGTAATAAAGTGGTCCATGTTCATTCTTCTTCTACATGTCGCTGTCCAGTTTTCCCAGCACCACTTGCTGAAAAGAGAAGATAGTCAAATTATTCTAAAAGTCGAAGTCACATCTTAAATTATATATATATATATATATATATATATATATATATATATATAAACATAGCAATCTATTTGGGAGAACACGTAAAAGACTGCCTCCCATTTTACTAACTTGTCTTTCTAAACATTTTGCTTTTCTTTTCCATCTAGGTATACTCTCACTCAAAATACCTCACTCCCGGGGCGCCTGGGTGGCGCAGTCGGTTAAGCGTCCGACTTCAGCCAGGTCACGATCTCGCGGTCTGTGAGTTCGAGCCCCGCGTCAGGCTCTGGGCTGATGGCTCGGAGCCTGGAGCCTGTTTCCGATTCTGTGTCTCCCTCTCTCTCTGCCCCTCCCCCGTTCATGCTCTGTCTCTCTCTGTCCCAAAAATAAAATAATAAAAAACGTTGAAAAAAAAATACCTCACTCCCTGAGCTACCATTAGATATAGACATTCATTTTTTTTTTACTTCACAACCACGGCTATAACAGTTAAAAATATGAGCAAATATATTAAAGCCTCCTTCCGTACATGCTAATAGAAGATGGCATTTTTTTGGTGAGCTTCCTTCCAATTATGGCTAAAAGATATAAAGCTAAAATTTTCATAGGTTTAAGCCTCAGATACTCTTTTTCATTCCACCACTTTAGTAATGCCTTACAACACAGAGTGTCATAATGAAAACGTCCCTCTTGTTATCCTATTGGTTTGAATAAAATTTTTGTGTCTTGTATTTGTTTGAAAACTCTTTAATGTGTCTCTAGGAGGAACATACATGTAGGGTGATAAGTAATAAATAAAGAATGGTTGGCATAGATGCATTACAATCTGTGAAAAGAACTTTCAAGAACCACCAGACTATGTTATGGTTATTACCTTTCTTCTCATTGTCTACCTGTGGATTTCTTTGGTCTATGGGCAAACACCCAGTGTCCCAAATGCTTGTAGTCTACTATAGTTCTTCTGGAGGCCCACTATAGGAAATCATGCTAAAAGTAAGACTAGACAATGAAATAATACAAATGAAAGTGTGTTGCTTTAGAGAAAAATCTGAGCCCCCAATTGCTTTTCCTAGTACTTTCTTCTACTCACGAGTACAAAAGGAGTGTACAGTGGAAGCTGCATGAATTAAATACGATGATATTGTAAACACTAGATGGTTTTTTATAAGGATTCCACCAGATCTAGTCTGAATCATAATAGAGAAGTTACTAAAAGTACACTTTTATTGTCATTAAATGCATAGAGGCCCCACAGATTTGGTCAAGAAAAGTGGCAATGGGTCTCTTGTTGTTTGGCTTGTTCCATATGTAGTACTAATTGATGATAAAAAATATTACTTTGTTTTATATTTAAAAGCAGCCTATATAATATATGAAAGAAAAAAGTAAAGAGTGTTGATAGGCCTAAGGACACTATTGCCTAATGTGGGTATGTGGCTCCCAGGAGCTTGTTTTACAACTTTTCATTGCCTGGGCCTTTATAAATATACTCTAAATAAGTGGTTGTTAACTATATGCCTTTTGACTAGGAGTGGCATAGAATTTTAGCACAGGGTATAAGAACATATGCCCACCAAACATTGTTTGTAGAGTAAATAAATAATGCACTCTGGATATCCATGTACTACTGCTTCACAAAATATGTAGATATTGCTATAATGAATAAATGTGAGCTTATTTAAAAGTCTTGTTGAATTTATGCAAGTTTGTGTTATTGAGCATTTTTTAATCAAATATCTCAAATATATGATTCTCGCGTGTATGTGTATGAGAGAAAGAGAGAGAAATATATTTTTTAAGTTTAAAAGAGATCCACAAAGCTTAAAAAATTGGGATGCACTGCTCTAGGCACGTTCTTCTAGTAAGAAGAAATCTTGTCTTTGTTTAAATCTTACCTCTTCTACGCAGCTTCAAAGAGGCTGCAAACAATTATCCTTTCCTTCCTTTTGGTCACTAAAGCATATTTCTCAGATATTGATGCTGGGAAAGACATGATGTGGCTCTAATAGTAATAATAACTTCCTCTTAAATAACATCTTTTATCTGATGCTCTCTAAATGCTATATGATGAGATCTCACTGTCACTGTGGGATCTTCTCATAGGAAGAGAAATGCACAACCAACAGGTGTTGTGGCTGGGAATAGTATCCAGGTGGGGTAATCCCTCTAACATATGTTCTTCCTATTGATGCCTGCCTATTTCTGAGAGGGTGGGACTTGTATATTTTGGAATTAATCCTGCAACTATAAGGGAAGGCTTGGAAGAAAAACTCTAAACATTTGGGTGATTTGACAGGCTGCCAGCCATTCATTGTACTCAGAGACTTAAGTGAATTCTTTCCTCATGGCTGAGAAAATAGAAAGTTAGTAATCAATTTATGAAATTCAGTAGTCAGTTTATGAAATTCATACTTAATTTTCCAATGAATTACAATAATGATAAAATACACCCAACAAGATTACGCTGAAGAAAATTTATTTCTGTGAAAATTCAGAACGCATTTTCTAACTGGCACAGGGCCATGAAATCAGTATTATGAATGCCAGTGAACACAATGGTGCAGGTGACAGGTTGTGCTGAGGCACTCAAGCAAAGAAAGCACAAGATAACTGATAACAGATGGCAGGGTTTTTATATCTATATCTTGGGTGCTTTTGAGCCCAGGGTTATTCCTAGGAGACATGGGGCTTGGGGAAAAATCAGAGTGTGTACCTTTCTTTTTTCACCATTTGTATGTGGACAAAATCAGGTTGAAATGAACATTTATGTACCTTAAAAGAGGTGAGTGGTGGTGGGAAGGAAACCAAATAGGGGTAGTCAGAAGTAGGATGTTGAGAGAGGCCAAGACCGCTTTTATGTTTTTAGCCTCTTGGCGTATAAAAAAATGTAGAAAAGTCAAAAGAAAAGGGTTTTGCAAATAAGTATAGGTTGTCAACAGCTTTTATACAAAGTATCTAATTTATTAGAATACTGCCCATCATTGGTCTGTCTCTCTGTCTCCATCTACCTGTCTCACTTCTCTCTCAGCACAGGGTCCTTTCTGTTTGCAAATCTAAATACACATCATTCAGTACCTTCTCCACTGTGTTCTCATTTCTATCAGAGTTAGACCTACTAAAGGTCACAGAGAAAAAAAAATCTGTTTAAATAGACACAGAGAAATTTAGGCCACAAATGTAATACTTAAAGTAATTTGGTCCAGACAGAAAACACTTGTCCATGTTGTGAATCCAGATGGGGGAAATTGACAGTCTCAGGAGAGCCATAGCAGTGCCCCAGAATAAGGATTTAAAAGACCAATTATCTCAGAAGCCAAATCTTCTGAAATAAATTGTCTGAGGAATCGACCTTTGAAAGGCTCAAGATCTAGTACAGTTTGATTAAAAATGTTTCACCCTGGATACTTCAAAATCTCATTTCCACTTTTGCTATTCTCTCTTCTCTATCTTTAATGGTAATAAAAGAGATGTATTTATCACATCAAATATATTAAGTTTTCAACCCCCAAAAGTAAGTTCATTTCAAGTGTATTTTTTCAAATGATAATAGCTTTTTGAAAGACAAACCAAGGGGAAGTTGAGTTATTGACAGGGAAACTGGGAAAAGAATGCAAAAAAAAAAAAAAAAAAAAAACCTGTCAGAAGTTGGGCTGGCCTGTTCTAAGCAGCCAGACTTTCCAGAGTCCATGTGACAATTCCAGGTATGATCAGAGAAACTGATTCCTGTCAAACTGATGAAAAAAGGGGGAAGTGGAAGAGTATTTTATAATTTTTTATCAGCACACAAACAATATCATGAAAACGAAAACATAGAAATAAAAAATCACTCACAATAACACTATATAATGTATCAATTTTATGTGACCTTTACATACATACTTAATTTTACAAAGTAATAAAAATAATGAAGATACTTTATGTGCTCTGTTCTTTATGTAATACTATATCATAAATGTTTTGGGGCGCCTGGGTGGCTCAGTCGGTTGGGCGTCTGACTTCGGCTCAGGTCATGATCTCACAGCTTGTGAGTTTGAGCCCTGTGTCAGGCTCTGTGCTGCCAGCTCAGAGCTTGGAGCCTGCTTCAATTCTGTGTCTCCCTCTCTCTCTGCCCCTACTCTGCTTGTGTTCTCTGTCTCTCATAAATGAATAAATGTTAAAATAAATAAATAAATAAATAAATAAATAAATAAATAAATAAATAAATGTTTTATCATGTAATTGTGTGTTTCTCATAATGTGGCTCAGAGTGGCTGTACAATACTCTTTTAGGGCAATTCATCATAATATAGCTAGTCTATCATGGGTCATTTAGACTGTTACTATTTTTTGATATTATAAAGAATGTTGTATTGAACATCTTGTTGCATACAGTTTTTGTAACTTCTTGAGTTGTTTCTTCACTTAAATTCCTGGCACTTCAATCACTGGCTGAAAGGGTCTAAACACTTAATTTTTTTTTTGAAAACTGTTGCCAAACTGATTTCCAAAAAACATAAATTATTGACTAGCTTCATCACAACCTAGCCAAAAAACTGGAAACAAAAATAAATTAAATTGGTAAAAATTTTACTTCACTGTAATTTTAAGTTAAATTTTTCTGATTATTTTGAAGATTGGACATAGTACCATATATTTGTTATATTTTTTCTTGTGAGTACTGCCCCCTTTTATTATGTTGGCCATTTATCTATTGGGGACTTGTAATTTTTCTAATTGAAATGCTGAGTAAGTTAAGTAATGATGGAATTATCTCCCTGTCATATTTTTATCAGGTTTTGTTCTTATATTTGAGATACTTCCTTAAACAGAAGAGAATGTGTGGAATGCACATGGTTTCATCTTGAATCTTTATTTAGGGTGACTCTCTATTGGTAGCATTTGTATTTTAGTGTATAGGCTAAATTTAACATCAAAAAGAATATCCTGAAAGAAAAGAAACAGAATTATAATTTGGGAATCAAAGAAAAAGCATAATTCAAATCTGGGGCAACATGTGGTTGATTTTCTTAGTTTACTTTGAAATCTTTTAAGATTCCACCTTTTCACATCATAGTGATATCAATTTAGTAGAGCCACAATTTGGTGAACAATAAAGCTGAATTGCAGGGAGAAGAGGTGTTCAAATCATGGCATCTTCTATAGCATGTGAAAAACTACAACTGCCCTAAAGCCAATCTTTAAATCTCTAAGTGACCTTGTATCTGACTTTTGTGTAAGGAGAATCATGCAAGATGATTCTCCAGTCTATTTCTTTCAGGCAAATCTTATGAGACCCTGTCTTTGCAGATATTATATTGCATTTCCAACACATTTATATTTGAGAGATAATAGTCTTTTTATTTAATATGAAATTTATTGTCCAATTGGTGAGGGAGGGGAAAGTGGGTGATGGGCATTGAGGAGGGCACCTGTTGGGATGAGTACAGGGTGTTGTATGGAAACCAACACATTTATATTTGTATTAGAACTTGTTCAATCTCCAAAAAATAAGAAAAGAGAAAGCCCTAGCTGAGGAATGCTGGATGGGTTCCTGTCATCCTTAGGAGTATGTAGTTACTGAAAGAGTTTGTCAAAATTTATATTTCCATTTTTGTACCCTGTCACTCATTGTAATAGCTCATAGCAGCTATGCTCCACCCTTTGCCACTTCTTCTGCAATTTTTGAGCATAAGAAAAATAAATTAAGAAATATTTATAAGGGGAGGAACTGTTGCTGGCAGATGGTGAAAATAATTGTCAGGAGATAGGATTGGTGAATTAAAGAGCAGTTCATTAGAAAAACCTTAGCACTTGGTATTTGGCATTGCAAAAACTCATTGGCATGTTTTATTTCATCTTATTGTCAAAGCTTCTTTTATTAATTAATTAATTTTATTTATTTATTTATTTATATTGGGATTTTTATTTTTTTGTAAATATTTATTTTTGAGAGAGAGAGAGAGAGAGAGAGAGAGAGAAAACATGTGTGCTAGTGGCGGAGGGGCAGAGAGAGGGAGACAGAGCATCCAAGACAGAACATCCAAAGCGGGCTCTGCACAGACAGCAGAGAGCCCAATGTGGGGCTCAAACTCAAGAACCATGATATCATGACCTGAACCGAAGTCAGACACTTAACAGACTGAGCTTCTTTTAAAGCACCCCTGTCAAAGCTTCTTTTATAATAAGGACTCATATCATATGTATTTGTTCTTCCTTTGATATTCTACAGAAAAACTAGAATTTCTACACAGTTTATTCATGTTCTACAAATTCTGTATACTAAATTTTCATTGTTTTCTTGAAACATTTATTTGACTGTCCTCTTTCTCATAATTCACAGATTTTTCACCTCTATGTCTTAACATACTTGAATCTATCCAGCTTTCTCCTTTTGTAGTTTTACTGCTAAATTTATCTCTCCAACTCAGGTCTTTATTCTCAGCTCAGGGTGTATATATCCAGCTCTTCCTATATTTCTACTGAATATTTCAGAGGTCCTTTAAATTAATCCTATCCCTACCCAAGCTCACAATCTTCTGTAAGCCTGGTCCTTTTCCACTGTACCCAATCCCTTCCATGTAGTGCAAGCCAGGAACCTTGACATCATTTCTGAATCCTTCCACTGTGACATTTCATAACCAATTACCAAGTCTTTCTAATTATACCTTTAAATATGTTTCAAATCCAATAATTTTTATCCATTTGTGATATAACTTTCCTATTATAGGTCTTCATAATTTCTTATGTAGGCTACTGTAAAAAACTTTCTAATATAATTCCCTGCCTCTGGTCTTTCCTCCTTCCAACTGAAACCAGCATGGCTTCTCAAAAATGTAAATCTTATCATTTCACTTTCCTGCTTAAAAATCTTTGATGGTTCCACATTGTCTTTTGCATGGTTTAAAGACATGCTTCCTGTTTTTCTTTCTGGCTTCATTTCCTTCTAAGTCCTTTTACATATTTTATGATACAGTCACATTTAATTCCTTTCTGTACTCCCAAGTGTACTATACACCCTTACATCTCCATGCCTTCTTTCTTCCTTGTACTACTTGACTAACTTCTAAGAAGTCTTTAAGATTCAGCTTAAAGGTCAACTCATTATAAAATAATCTCTAATTATCTTCCCCTTCTGAACTCCTTCCTCATCCCTAACTCCCACAAAGTCAAACATTTCTTTTTCATTGCTTCTATAGCAGATTGTACACAATTAAATATAGCATATATCCCACAGCATTTGGATATTTTATATACTATTTTATTTTCTAACACCAGAAGGGACATATTTGAGGGCAGAGATAGTATTTATTTTATATTGCCTCAAACATTTAATATGGCAGGCCCTGTATATATGTTTGTTGAATGATGAATGAATAATATGCTTTATCCTTTTTACCACATTTTCTCTTTGTTCTTTTAGTTAATTTTTAGGCTTTGGAATTTCCATTCCCCACGCCCTCTCCAAGAGGCTTAATCCTCAATACCATGATTATTTTACCCTTTTAATTTCCTTTCCTTTTAACAAGACTCTATGATACATTTTAGAGCTATAACTTGCCTACTTTTTTAAGTATAAAACTTAGCCACTAGACTCTAAAAACGTTACATGATGACAATTTAACACATTCAAAGACCAGGTATTACTCTATTCATCCATATGCTATTATTTTGGGTAGAGATCTTTAATTTTGCACCAGAATTATAAATCACTTTTCATTTTAGAACATTCTACAAGATTTTTCCTCAGCCTTGTCATACTCTATTTGTTTTTGCTCCCTAATTTTTTTTAATGTCCTCATGAATCCATCAATTTTTATTTTATAAGTATGGTCTCTCTTTCATGATTCTTTTTTTTTTTTACTGTTTTCATTTTTGAGAGAGAGAGCATGAGTGGGGGAAGGGCAGAGAGCAAGGGGGCAGAGGATCTGAAGTGAACTTTGTGCTGAGAGCAGCGAGCCCAACATGCCTTAAAACTCAGGAATCATGAGATCATGACCTGAGCTGAAGCCAGGCTCTCAACAGATTGACCCACCTAGGCACGTGTCTTTGATGATTCTTTGTATAAAACTTTCCTGATTCTGTTTTTTTTTAATCTTTACCTTTAGCTTCCATCTGTCACTTTCTTTACCACGTTCTTTTTCCTTTCTTACACATCTCTTTCTGGATCTTTGACCTGAGTCAAATTCTGTGTTACTTCTCTCCTTTGGAGTGCTATTTCCTCTCCTATCTATTTTTTGCACACAGCAGGTTCCATGTACAGATGGTCCCCAACTTATGATGATGCAAAAGAAATATGAATTCAGTAGAAATCATACTTTGAGTTTTGAATTTTTAACTTTTCCTGTGCTAGTGATATATGGTAGTCCTCTCTTGTGATGCTGGGCAGAGGCAGTGAACCACAGCTTCCAGTCGCCCATGTGTTCATGAAGGTAAATGACCAATACAGTTAATAATCATTCTGGATCCATAAAACCATTCTGTTTTCCACTTTCAGTACAGTATTCAATAAATTACATGAGATATTTAATATTTTATTATAAAATAGGCTTTGTGTTAATTGAGTTTGCCCAACTGTAGGCTAATGTAAGTGTTCTGAGAACACTTAAGGTAAGCTAGGCTAAGCTATATTTGGTAGGTTAGGCATATTAAATGCATTTTGACTTACAACACTTTCATCTTATGTTGGGTTTATAAGGATGGAACACCATTGCAAGTCGTGGAAGATCTGTACAGTGAGGTCTATTTTTCTTTTTCATTTGGTGTTCCTTTCTGCCTCTCCCCAGCCTCACACATATAAATTTCTTCATGTGCTTTCTTCTTTTTCTATTTATGTAACTTTAGTCTCTTATAAAGCAATGGAAACCCATCACATTTCCTCATATGTTCTGCTTGTTCATCTCTAGTCATTGTGTTTTCTTGCCTTTGCTTATCCCATTGTTCTTATTCCTCTCTTCATTTCTTGCATAAGTTCCCTTTTTTAGCCTGAATTCACTGACTGTTCAGTGTCAGTTTATCTTTCATTCCAAACTCTTGCAATAGATTCAACTTGTAAAGCCACTTGATATATGATAATAGAAGAATCATAACTAACCAATGGAATAAGAAATACAGTATTTTGCAATGTTTAGAAAACTGGCTAAATATTTGGGGGGAGAAAAGCATCACCATCACATCATGCACTAAAATAAACTCTAGATTAACTCATTATCTAAATATAAAAAAATGAAATAATAAATGGCTAGAATAAAATATAAATAAAAATTTAACTGATAACTAGATGGGTAAGAACTTCTAAGCCATAAAAGCAATGAAGAAATTGCCAAGTAAAAGTTCAATATTTTTATGTATATATTGCATTTTCTATACAACAAAAAGCATAAAAACAATATTACAGTCAGAAAACAACTTAAAAAATGTTTCCAATAAATGTGACCAAAAGTAATGTTTCTGGTATAGTTAATTAACAAGAATGTCACAAGAATGACACTGTGTTAGCAAAACATGTAAACAAGACAGTCCACAAGAAAGTTAACATCAAACATAGTAATTAAAGAAATGCAACTTCAGTAATATTTCTCATGTATTACTGGTATGGATAAAGTGAAATGAATATTTTCATATATTGGGGGGAGTGCAAGTATGTACACATGTGTACAACATACCTGAAGCCATAAAATATTCACATTTCAACTGTTTGAGAATGTACCCTAAGAAAAATAAAACTATATAGACTAGAGAAAAAAAGCCCAGAGCAGCATTATTTATTATACAAAGTTGGATACTTAAATATCCACCAACAGGGACATGTTTACATAATCCCAAAATGGAATATAATGCAGCTGTTAATAGTCAAGTTTTCAAAGAACATTCACTTCTTGGGAAGATATTAATAAAATAAATTTAAAAAATTCAGATATGCAACTACATGTACAAACTTATACTAATTTTAAAAAGATATATATTATGCAAAGGAGTAAAGTACATACATCAAAGTGTTGATGATGGTAAGGTTATAGGTGATTTTAATTATAAAAATATTTTCCAAAAATTTTCAAAATTTCTTATGGCCATATTTTACTTCTAAAAGCAGATAAATTATAGGCATTATTTATGAAGGAAAATTTATGACTCTCCCTGTTTTCCCTTTGTGGACATGCTCCTGGGTAGTTTGCATTGCTTTAGAATTTTTAATTTTTTATTAAAAAATTGGAAGTATTTTTCCCACTCTTTTAGCTCTAATTTGGCCCCCAAATTTCTTAAGGGACACTTGTCCTTTTTTCTAATATGTTCTCTAAAATCCAATTTCTTTACTGATCTGAAGATCATATTTGACTAAGGATCTGAATTACTGCAAGTGTTATATCTTGGAAATATTCCAATTAAAATATTAATTGAGACATTCACCACCAAATTTCTACATAACTTCTTTGTGAAGTGAATTAATAAAACAAATTTCCTTTGAAGATATTCTCCTGTTGTCCTCCTTTATCCCTTTTAAAGTCTCTCCTCCCTTCTTCCTTGCCTCTCTTCTTCTTCTCTACCCTTCTCTTTCTCTGATTTCTCTTTCCCTCCTCCATCTTTCCTGGTTGTCCCCTTTCCTTGCTTCTGCTCTGACAAACTATATCTACTTTCTTTGTTTACTCTTTTGTATTTATCTTTGTTCTGTGCCTGTCTAATTTTTTCCTGTATGAATTATTTTGATTTTATAGTCAATTCTCTGTACCCTACTTATCTATTGGTCCTTTACAATGATGTCCTGGACACACTGAAGTGCTTATAGACTGGCATAACCTTTCTACTATTAACAAAAAACTCTTTTTTTGTAACTTGATCAGCACTGGCCTTTGGAGTTTGACTGTTATGTTGCTGATACATGTTCATTTTACTTTGCATTATAACCCTTAGACCCTCTTGTGATTTCATTTTACATTGGTGTCTTTTATTCTTTCCTTGTGAATCTCATTACATTTATGAATGCTTTATTGAATCTTATTTCATTGATTTCTGCCCATTTAAAAATTTTATCCTTCTTGAGCTCTATTTTTATACCTATCCTGCATTGTGCAGGAACACCTGCAGATTTTATTAGGCATTCTCTACCTTCTACTAAGTAGTAAATGAAAATATTGAATTGTATTGAAATTAGAGTGGACCCCTAAGGGACCTACTTGACACCCTCATCCAATGCAGTATTGAAATGTTAGTAACAACTTTTTGTGCTCAATTTGTTTTAATTAGTTCTATATCTAAACTATTAATCTTATGACACTTCCATTTAACTCATCCTTTTAAAAAATTTTGCTAGCGCAAGTTTCCACCAGCTTTCTCTTTTTTAATGTACTAAACTTATCCTCTTAAAGGAAGGATTGAATGGTAGTTTCACATGATTTGTTTTTGAAAACTCATCCTACCTATTACTTGTTTCTTTATTCCTTTTAGGTTTAAATTGATCATTGTCAACAGCTTCACATACTGTGTTAGCTGTTCATTGCAATTATTCCACAGTAAATTCACTGATTTATTGCCTTCTAGAGTCATGTTACTCCCTCCACACAGCTCTCCCACACTTTCTGAAGGTCCTGGTTATTCAACAGGCTACCAAAATAGTTGTCTATTTATCTTTACAATTTATCTTACATCACTTTTGGTTTCAAAGGATCATCTCTTGGCCCATAATATACACTAGGACCATAAAGTATCTTCTTTTCTTCCTAGTGAATATTCAGCTCTAAAACATCCCATTTATGTATTTCTTTAATAGAGTTAGTCCTTTGCATTTGCTTTATATTTGTTTCTTAAGACCAGATATTTGTTTTGGAGGCATCTTTATAATTCCTATTCCACCCTCCCCACACATGCATACAGACACAAAAAGCCCTTAAAATTATTTATACCATGCAGAAGGATTTTTTTTAAGACAGGGTGTAAGCACAGGAGGGGCAGAGGTAGGAGAGAGAAAATCTCAAGTGGGCTCCATGCCCCGTGAAGAGCCCAATGCAGGCCAAATCTCATCCATGAAATCATGACCTGAGCTGAAATCAAGAGTCAGAGGCTCAGCTGACTGAGCCACCCAGACACCCCCAGAAGGATTTTTTATAACCTATGCATGGCAAAGACATTTCTAGCTATAATGCAAATTGAAGAAGCCACAGAAGAAAATATTGATAATATTTATTTCTTAAAAAATAAAAAAAAATTCATGGCAGGAAGTGGTGGGGCTAGTGGTTGGTATAGGGTGGCAGGCTTGGGAGCTTCCTCTAGCAACCAGCCAGGTGATTGCTTGTGTTGTGGAGCTGCTCAGGCTCAGGCTAGGCCCCATGGATACCCCTGAGGAGCTGCTGCTGCTGGTTATCTACACTGTGGAAAATAATCCAATTGATAACTGTGCTGGAAATCAGATTTTATTTACTTCTATTTATCCAACGCTTTTCCAGCAACTACCAAGAGAACCGATGGAATGGAAAAGGTCTTACAGCCCAGACACCAAAGATGATTCACCTAGAATCTAACTTTCTTTAATTCAAAGAAGAACTGCTAAGCAAAGAAGGAAACAAAGCCCTGCTTACTTTCCCCTTTCTTCATATTTATTGGATGGAATGCTGTGATACTGGAGTGTACAAATCTATAGTAAAAAATGACCTTACCAAGTGACAGCATGTTCTGAAAGGTCATATCTCTGTGGAACAGCTAATAGTGTGGTTGAAAATGATGCCAAGAAAAAACAAACAAAACCAACATTCTTCCTTGAATCTGTTGTGGAGAAAATAAGAAAAGATTTTTGTAATAAGCAGAATGACAGGTGTGTTGTCATCTCTGGCCCCTTGTAGGATTCTTTGTGGAACTCAGGAATCCTGGAATGCCTTCCTTACCAAATTCAGGACATTGCTTATGTCTTTTACCAAAAACCTGAGCAAGTTTGAGTTTCAAACATTTCACACATGTAGTAAGAGAAGGCCTGCTATGTATAAGATTAATATGAAGTGTACATAAATTTGGAGAATGAAAAATGTAGAATCTGTCAACCAATCATCATAGTTTTTTTTTTCAATATCTTCTGAAAATCAGATGGAGAGATTTTCAGCTTCTTGCCCTTAATACTTGTTAGCAATCTTTGTTTCTTTTATTTACTCAATGTAATGTACTTTTATTATATATACTTTTATTATATATGCAGGCACTATATATATATGTAGGTTGTATATATAACATATATGATACATAGTATTATAATTTTATTTAATTAAATAATTATAAAGAAATAAAGAATCTGTATCCAGTGGCATAAATTGGGATCCAGATTCTTCAATATTTTGTTATATAACATTTTCTCTAGTTTATATCCATTGCCTCCTGTGAGGATTGAAAGCCTTGAGGTCAGGGATGTAAAGTACCTGCCTGTGTTATATCCATGAAAGAAGGATACTCTGTGACTTGATTGAGAGACAGTGTGCACAAATACTGCAAATATTGCAAGTCTAGCTCCAGTTTTGGAGTGGGTTCCAGGAAAAACTCAGAACTTATCATATTTCTCATGTATTTGATAAAATCAGCCTATGGAAGAGAAGAAACCCCAGCTGGCAGTGTAATTGCTGTTTCAAAGCCCTGGAAATTATAAGGGAAAAAAGTTTAAATTTTTTTAAATATGTCTTTGAAGTGCTAATTTGAAATCTGTAATTTAAAAAAGTAATTTTATTGATGAAACAAAAAAATCATTGCAAAAACTCTAAAAAAAATTCAAAGATAGGTGACAAATTCAAGTATTTACTTGCAATTTATATCCATGATGGGCTACTCTTTCTAATATAAAAAGAGTTTCTAAAATTGGAATAGAAAATATCAAACAAATAAATTGAAAAATATGAAAAGGATATGGGTAGAAATTTCATTGAAAAGGCTCTTAAACATAGGAAAAGATACCAAATCTCATTCATAATTAAAGAATTTCAATGAGATACCTTTTTCAACTCTTTGATAACATTCTGTTAGTATGCCTATGGAGAAAAAGACAATCTTACTTTATTGGTAGAATGTAATTGATTCAATACTGATGGAAGACAATCCATCAAAATCACAATGTATATATCCTTTAACCTAACAATACATTTTTAATGAATTTATTCTAAAAATATCCTATGACATTTGTAAAATGACACATATACTATATTAGTCATTGCAACAGTGTTTGTAATAGTAAATGATTTGACAAAACCTAAATTTCCATTGCTAAAGGCCTAGTTAAACCAAATACGGTACATTACCACAATGAAATACCATGAAACATTGTTTAAACCACTTGATTGCGATGTGATGAACATACAAAAAGCTGTATATATTTAATGTATACAACTAGTGAGTTTGGAGATAAGCATACACTCATGAAATCATCACCACAATCTATACCATAAACGTGTTCATATCCTCCAAAAATTTCCTCCTACCCCTATTTATTTATTTATTTATTTGAGAATTTTTTTTCAGAGCAGTTTTAGGAAATTAAGAGAAAATTACACAGATTTCTCATATACCACTGCCTCTACACATGCATAGCCTCCCTCATTATCAACATCTGTAATCAGAGTGATGTATCTGTTACAATTGATTAACCTACATTGAAAGAAACATCATAATCACGCAGAGTCCATAGTTTACATTACAGTTCACTCTTGGTGTTGTATGTTTTGTGGGCTTGAACAAATGTATAATGACATGCATCTGTCATTATAGTATCACAGAGTGTTTTCACTGTGCTAGGACTCCTTTGTGTTCCACTTATTCTCCCACCCTTTGTTCTCTACAACCCCTAGTTTCACTGATCTTTTTACTCTTTTCATAGTTTTGCCTTTTATAGAATATCATTAATTGGAATCATATAGTAGGTAGCTTTCTTTTTAGATTGGCTTCTTTCACTTAGTAATATGAATTAAAGGTCCCCCATGTCTTTTCAAGGCTTGATTGCTCATTTATTTTTAGCATTGAATAATATTCCATTGTCCAGATGTGACAGAATTTATTTATCCCTTCATCTATTGAAGGACATCTAAGCTGTTTCCAAATATTGGCAATTATGAATAAATCTGCTATAAACATTCATGTGCAGGGTTTTTTAGTCAAAAGTTTTCATCTCCTTTGAGGAAATACCAAAGGGAACAATTATTGTATTGTAAGAGTATGTTTAGTTTTGTAAGAAAAAGTGAAATTGTCTCAAGTGTCTGTGCCATTTTGCATTCCCACCAGCAGTGAATGAGAGTTCCTATTGGTTCACATTCTCACCATCATTTGTTGTCAATTTTCTGGTTTGACTATTTAATAGGTATATAGTGCTATCTTATTGCTTAAATTTGCATTTCCTTGATAACACATGATCTGAGAATCTTTTCATATGCTTATTTGTCATCTATATAACATGTTTGATGAGGTGTCTGTTAAGGCCTTTGGCCCACTTTTTAATTGGGTTGTTTGTTTTCTTCTTACTGTTGAATTTTAAGAATTCTTTGTATATTTTGGATTAATAGTTTTTTTTATCAGATGTGTTTCCTGCAAATATTTTCTCCAAGTCTGTGGCTTGTCTTCTCATTCTTTTGACATTGTCTTTTGCAAAGCAGACATTTTTATATTTCTTTATTTTTGTAATAAGAACACTTAACATAAAGTCTACCCTTATAAGAAATTTTCAACTATACAATGCAGTATTATTAACTATTGTCTCTATGATTAGAGTAGATCTCTAGAACTTATTTATCTTATATAGCAAAATGTGTACCCTTTGCTATTACTCTTATTTCTCCCTTCTTTAAGCCCCCTCAACCATCATTCTACTTTCTGTTTCTATGAGTTGGAATATTTAAGATTTATTATGTCAGTGTCATCATGTAGTATTTGTCATTCTGTGTCTGGCTTATTTCACTTAGCATACTGTGCCCCAGGTTCATCTGTTTTGTTGCAAATGTCATAGTTTACTTCTTTTTTTAATATGGAATAATAGTCCATTGTATGTATATACCACATTTTCCCTATCCATTCATCTGTCAGCAGACATGTAAGTTGTTTTTACCCCTGACTAATTTAGATAATGCTGCAATGGACAGTGGAGTGCAAATATATATTTGAGATCCTGACTTCAATTACTTTGGACTATATACCCAAAAGTAAGATTATATGGTAGTTTTATTTTTAATTTTTGAGGAGCCACCCTATTGTTCCTTATAGTGGTTACATCAATTTACATTCTCACCAACAGTTTAGAAGGGTTTCCTTTTCTCTACATCATTGTCAGCTTTTGTTACCTTTTTATTTTATATTATTCTATTTTATATTTTATTTATTTTGTTTTTGATAATAGTCATTTTAATGAGTGTGAGGTGATATCTCATTGTGGTTTTGATTTGCATTTCCCTGATAATTAGTGATATTAAGAACCTTTTCATACACTTGTTTGCCATTTGTATGTCTTCTTGTGAGAAATATCCATTCAAGTCCATTCATTGCTCATTTTTTGCCTTTTCATTTGTTGATAATTTTCTTTGTTGTGTAGGATTTATTTTGATGTAGCCCCACTTATTTATTTTTGCTTTTGTTGCCTTTGCTTTTGGAGTCAGGTCTTAAAAATCATTTCTAAGACCAATGTCAAAGATCCTACAATCTATGTTTTGTAGGAGTTTTATGGTTTCAGGTTCTTTTAAGTCTTTTATTCATTTTAGTTAATTTTTATGTATGGTGTAATAAATTGGCCTATTTTCATTCATTTCCATGAGGCAGTCCAGTTTTCCCAACACTATTTTTGGAGAGACTGTCCTGTCCCCATTATATATTCTTGGGTCCTTTGGCATAAATTAACTGACCATATATCTGTGGGTTTACTTCTGGCCTTCCATTCTGTTCCATTGATCTATATATCTGTTTTTTTAAGCTGATACCATATTTGTTTTGATTACTGTAGCTTTGTAATATAGTTTGAAATCAAGGAGCATGATGCCTTCAGCGTTTTCTTCTTTCTCAGAATTGCTTTGGCTATTTGGGGACTTCTGTGGTTCCGTGCAAATTTTGGGATTTTTCTATTTCTGTGAAAATGACATTCGAATTTTGATAAGAATTGCATTGCATCTGTAGATTGCTTTGGGTATTATGGATATTTTAATATTAATTTTCCAGTCCATGAGCATAGAATATCTTTTTATCTATTTGTGTCATCTTCAATTTCTTTCATCAGTGTCTTTATAGTTTTCAGTATACAAGTCTGTCATCACTTTGGTTAAATTTATTCCTAGGTATTTTATTATTTTTGATACAACTGTAAATTCAATTGCTTTCTTAATTTCTCTTTCTGTTTATTAGTATATAGAAATAAAATATATTTTTGTGTACTGATAATATATCTTGCAACTTTACTGAATTCATTTATTAGTTCTAACAGTTTTTTTGTTGAGTCCTTAGGGTTTTCTATATATAATATTATATCATCTGTAAATAGTGATATTTCTACTTCTTCTTTTTAAATTTGGTTTCCATTTATTTCTTTTTCTTGCTTAATTTCTCTGGCTAGGACTTCCAATACTATGTTGAGTAAAAGTAGTGACAGTGGGCATTCTTGTTTTCTTCCTGATCTTAGAGGAACATCTTTCAGCAAATCACCATTCTTTTTTTTTTTTCCATGTAAGTAAATAGTTCCAAAATTTTGTCTCTTAAAACTGCTTTTCTTGCATTCTATAGATTTTGGTATGTTGTGTTTTCATTTTTGTTTATCTCAAGATATTTTTTTTGATTTTCCTTTTGATTTCCTTTTGATGCAACACTTGTTTAAGAGTTTATCATTAAATTTCCTGTATTTGTGATTTTTTTCTGTTTTCCTTTAGTTATTGACTTGAGTTTCATTCTATTGTGGCTGGAAAAGATACTTTGAATGATTTTACTGATTTAAAATTTGTTGACTTGTTTTGTGGCCTGATATGTAATCTATTCTGTAAAATATACTGTCTGTGCTTGAGAAAAATGTGTACACTGCTACTGTCAGGTGGAATGTTACATATATGTTTATTAGGTCCATCATGTCTATAATGTTGTTCAAGCCTGAAGTTTCTTTATTGACTTTCTGTCTGTATGATCTATTCATTATCGAAATGAATATTAAAGTATCCTACTACTACTGTATTTCTGTGTCTTTTTCCCTTCCATTTTTTCAATGTTTGCTTTATGTTTTTAGGTGTTCTGATGTTGGATGCATATGGGTTTGCAATTGCTCTATCTTACTATTGAATTATTGAAAATTTTATCAATATGTAATGTCTTTCTTTGTCTCTTAACAATTTTCAACTTAGTGTCTATTTTGTCTGATATATGTATAGCTTTGACTGCTCTCTTTTGGTAACCTTTTTTATGGTATGTTATTTTCCATCTCTTCATTTCCAGTCTATGTATGTCCTTAAATCTCAAGTGAATTTCTTATAGGCAGCATATAGTTAAATACTAGTTTTTATACATTCAGCTATTCTATATCTTTTGTTTGGCAAGTTTAGTCCTTTTACATTCAATGTAAATATTGATAGGTAAGGTTTACTACTGTAATTCTGTTCAATGCATTCTGCTTGTCTTGTACTTTTGTTCCTCCCTCTCTTGCTGTCTTCTTTATTATTTGATAATATTTTTACAGTAGTGATATACTGTGATTCTTTTCTTTTTATCATTTTTGTATTCACTATAGTTTTGCTTTCTGGTTACCATAACATGTAAATAATGCTTTTTGAAATTATAACAGTCTATACCCTGATAAAACACAACTTCAATATAATACAAAAATTTCTTTTTCTTTTTCTTTTCTAATAATTTATTTATTTTTTTAAATTTACATCCAAATTAGTTAGCATATAGTGCAACAATGATTTCAGGAGTAGATTCCTTAATGCCCTTTACCCATTTAGCCGATCCCCCCTCCCACAACCACTCCAGCAACCCTGTTTGTTCTCTATATTTAAGGGTCTCTTATGTTTTGTCCCCCTCCCTGTTTTTATAATATTTTTGCTTCCCTCCCTTTATATGTTCATCTGTTTTGTCTATTAAAGTCCTCATATGAGTGAAGTCATATGATATTTGTATTTCTTTGACTGACTAATTTCGCTTAGCAAAATACCCTCTAGTTCGATCCACGTAGTTGCAAATGGCAAGATTTCATTCTTTTTGATTGCCAAGTAATACTCCATTGTATATAGATACCACATCTTCTTTATCCATTCATCAATCGATGGCATTGAGCTCTTTCCTTAATTTGGCTATTGTCATAAACACTGAGGTGCATGTGCCCCTTCAAAACAGCACACCTGTACCGCTTGGATAAATACCTAGTAGTGAAATTGCTGGGTTTTAGGGTAGTTATATTTTTAATTTTTTGAGGAACCTCCATACTGTTTCCAGAGTGGCTGCACCAGCTTGCATCCCACCAGCAGTGCAAAAGAGATTCTCTTTCTCCGCATTCTCACCAACGTCTGTTTGTTGCCTGAGTTGTTAATGTTCATCAGGGAAATTGGTCTGTAGTTCTCCTTTTTAGTGGGGTCCTTGTGTGGTTTTGGAATCAAGGTAATGCTGGCTTCCTAGAAAGAGTTTGGAAGATTTGCTTCCATTTCTATTTTTTTTTTTTTTTGAACAGCTTCAAGAGAATAAGTGTTAACTATTCTTTAAACGTTTGGTAGAACTCCCCTGGAAAGCCATCTGGCCCTGGAATCTTGTTTTTTTGGGAGATTTTTGATTACTAATTTGATTTTTTTACTGGTTTTGGATCTGTTCAAATTTTCTATTTCTTCCTATTTCAGTTTTGGTAGTGTATATGTTTTAGGAATTTGTCCATTTCTTCCAGATTGATCATTTTATTGGATTATAATTACTCATAATATTCTCTGTTTGTGTTTTTGCAGTGTTGGTTGTGATCTCTCCTCTCTCATTCTTGATTTTATTCATTTGGGTCCTTTCCTTTTTCTTTTTGTCAAACTGTCTAGGGGGTTATTAATTTTATTAATTCTTTCAAAGAACCAGCTTCTGGTTTCATTGATCTGTGCTACTGTTTTTGTTTTTTGTTTTGGTTTTGATAGCATTGATTTCTGCTCTAATTTTTATTATTTCCTCTCTTCTGCTATTTATGGGTTTTATTTGATGTTCTTTTTCTAGTTCTTTGAGGAGTAAGTTTAGGTTGTGTATCTGAGACCTTTCTTCCTTCTTTAGGAAGGCCTGGATTGCTATATATTTCCCTTTTATAACCACCTTTGCTGCATCCCAGAGGTTTTGGGCTGTGGTGTTATCATTTTCATTGGCTTCCATGTATTTTTTCATTTCCTCTTTAATTTATTGGTTAACCCATTCATTATTTAGTAAGATGTTCTTCAGTCTCCAAGGATTTGTTACCTTTCCACATTTTTTCTTGTGGTTGATTTTGAGTTTCATAGTGCTGTGGTCTGAAAATATGCACGGTATGATCTCGATCTTTTTGTACTTGTTGAGGGATGATTTGTGTCCCAGTATGTGATCTATTCTGGAGAATGTTCCATGTACACTCAAGAATGCCTATTCTGCTGCTTTGGAATGAAATGTTCTGAATATATCTGTTAAGTCCATCTGATCCAGTGTGTTATTCAAAGCCATTGTTTCCTTTTTGATTTTCTGTTTAGATGATCTGTCCATTATTGTAAGTGGGCATTGACGTCCCCTACTATTATGGTGTTAATATCAGTGAGTTTCTTGATTTTTGTGATTAATTGATTTATATATTTGAGTTCTTCCATATTTGGAGCAGAAATGTTTACAATTGTTAGGTCTTCTTGGTGGATACACCCCTTAATTATGATATAATGCCCTTATTCATCTCATGTTACAGTCTTTATTTTAAATTCTGTATTGCCTGATATAAATATGGCTACTCCTCCTTTCTTTTGTTGACCATTAGCATGATAGATGGCTCTCCATCCACTTACTTTCAAATCGAAGGTGCCCTTGGGTCTAAAATCGGTCTTTTGTAAACAGCATATAGATAGATCTTATTTTCTTTTCCTTTCTTTTCTTTTTTTTTCATTCTGTTACTGTATGTCTTTTGATTGGAGCATTGAGTCCATTGACGTTTAGAGTGAGTACTGAAAGATATTTATTTATTGCCATTGTGTTGACTGTAGAGATGGAGTTTCTGGTGGTGTTCTCTGGTCCTTTCTAGTCTTTGTTGCTTTTGGTCTTTTTTTTTTTTTTCATCTTTTCACCCTTCAGAGAGTCCCCCTTAAATTTCTTGCAGGGCTGGTTTTGTGATCATTAACTCCTTTAATTTTTGTTTGTCTGGGAAACTTTTAATCTCTCCTATTTTGAATGACAGCCTTGCTGGATAAAGAATTTTTGGCTGCATGTTTTTCTGATTCAGCACACTGAATATATCCTGTCACTCCTTTTGGGCCTGCCAAGTTTCTGTGGATAGGTCTGCTGCAAACCTGTTCTGCCCTCCCATGTACATTGGGGAATTTTTTTCCCCTTTGCTGCTTTCATGATTCTCTCCTTGCCTGAGTAGTTTGTGAATTTGACTATGATATGCCTTGTTGATAGTCGGTTTTGTTGAATCTAATGGGGGTCCTCTGTGCTTCCCGGATTTTGATGTCTGTGTCTTTCCTCAGGTTAGCAAAGTTTTCTGCTATGAATTGCTCACATAACACTTCTACCCCTGTTTCTATCTCTTCCTCTTCTGGGACCCCTATGATTCTGATGTTCCTTTTTCATGAGTCACTGATTTCTCTAATTCTTAAATTGTGCTCATTTGCCTTAATCTCCCTCTTTTTTTCTGCTTCATTTTTCTCTATAAGTTTGTCCTCTATATCGCTGATTCTCTGTTCTGCCTCATCCATCCTTGCCGTTGCTGCATCCACCCGTGATTGCAGCTCAGTTATAGCATTTTTAATTTCATTCTGGGTGTTTTTTACTTCTTTTATCTCTGCATAAAGGGATTCTAATGTATTTTCAACTCCAGCTAGTATTCTTTTTATCATGATTCTAAATTCTGGTTCAGACATCTTGCTTGTATCTGTGTTGGTTAAATCCCTGGCTGTGGTTTCTTCGTGTTCTAACTTTTGGGGTGAATTCCTTCATTTTGTCATTTTGAAGGGAGAAAAGGAATTAATGAGGTAGAAAAATTAAAATTAAACAAAATTAAAATTAAACAAAATTAAAATTAAAAAATTAAAAACACATACACACACACAAATGGTTGTAGATCCTAGATGTGTTTTAGTCTGGGGGTTGAAAGTGGTTTGACAGATTAGAGGAAAAAAAGGGTGGGAGGGAAGGAAATCATTTGAGAATTTGAAAAAATGAATACACTGAAGAAGACTAGAATGAGATGATGGGAGTAAGATAGAATTTGAAAAAAAAATTACACAAAAGTAAAGAATATAGTAGAAAAAATAAAGAAAAATATTTTTAATAAAAAAAATAAATTTTTTCTTTTTCTGTATTCAGGAAAAAGAAAAGAAATGAAAAAGAGAAGGAAAAAAGAAAGAAAATTGTGTAGATGGACCTGCTAACAGGTTAAAATAAGACTGAAATTAATTCATTTTCCTCTAGAAGTCAGACTATGAAGCCCTTTATAGTCCATAAATTAAGTAGTCGGTGAGACTTGTGTTCTTGAAGAGAGAGTTTGGCCCAGTTGGACAGGGCTCAGTGTAACAGCTCCGTTCTCCACTAGATGGCACTGCTAACCTACTGGGGTGGAGTGGTGTGGCGATTGTAGGTGCATATGTGCATGCATGGGAGTGGTGAAAATGGTGTCACCCAACTACCCAGTCTCTATTATCAGAACTCTGTTCTCCCTGATCAGCAATCGCACACCTGTCCTTTGTCTTCAGTTTTCATCCACTCCCCACTTTTTCACTGTCCATGACTAGGCCCCAGGCAGTACTTCTCTCCCGAGTTTTGTCTCAGATGTCGCTGTTTTCACCGGCCCCTTACTTCTAAAGGACTGCGACTTTGACCCGTTCTGCCCCTCTGAGGGAGGGTCTCACCAAGCAATGGCCAAATGAGCAATGGCTGAATGCTTGATGGACCCTGCTGCTGTTGGTGCCCCAAGACTGTGTCCAGGTGCCAACCTGCCCCAGAAAAAGTTCGCGAGATAGTGTAGCAGCAGCTTTTCAGGGATTATGGAAAATCTCAACATACATCTGGCACCAGGCTTCACTCTTAACAACTTTGGTCCAGCACGCGAATGTGGCCATTCTCTGGGATCTGCTGGGACCAGGTGGCTTCAACAGTCTCTACCAAATGTCCTTCCAGCAGTGGAACCGCTTTTCCCCATGTGGCCCAAGAACCTCCCAGACCCCACTCTGCTCCTGGGGATTCGCCCTTCCCACCCAAGCACCACCAGGTACTGAGCTGTGGAGTTGCAGACTTTGTGCTCCCCTTTTTTACAGACTTAATGGAATGTAAACCCTCTTCTTTCTCCTTTCTCCTTTCTCCCTTTTTAGTTTACTTCTTGCAGCTGTTTCCAATTTTCCACTTTCTTTCCAGCTGCTTTTGGGGAGGGGTGCTTTTCCCATATTCTTCCCCCACCCCCCGTCTCCATCCTCTCTCTGCCCACAAAAGCACCTCCCTGCCCGCTGCGGCTTCTCTCTCCCCCAGTTCACCTTTCTGCACTGCATACCTGCTGAATTCTGTGGTTCAGGTTGTTAAGATTGTTGTGTTAATCCTCCAATCAGTTTTCTAGGTGTGCTGGAAGGTTTAGTGTTGGTCTGGCTGTATTTCATGGACACACAAATAACTTCCATGCTGTTCCACCATCTTCTAGCATTGATTCTTTATAAAAACCCTTAACAAAGTAGGGAGAGATGGAACATACATAAATATCATAAAGGTCATATATGAAAGGCTCACAGCTAATATCCTTAATGGGGTAAAACTGAAATCCTTTCCCTAAGGTCAGGAACATAACAAGGATGTACACTCTCACCATTACTATTTAAGTACTGGAAGTCTTAGCCTCAGCAATGAGACAACAAAAAGAAATAAAAGGCATCCAAATTATCAAGAAAGAAGTCAAACTCACTATTTGCAGATGACATGATAATCTATATATAAAACCTGAAAGAATCCACCAAAAATTTCTAGAACTAATACATGAATTCAACAAATTTGCAGGATATAAAATAAATTTACAGAAATCTGTTGCATTTCTATACACCAATAATGAAGCAACAGAAAAATAATGGTATTGATCCCATTTACAATTGCACCAAAACAATTAGATATCTGGGGAAAAAACCTAACCAAAGAGGTAAAATATATGTACTCTGAAAACTTATGAAAAACTTATGAAAGAAATTGAAGATGACACAAAGAAATAGAAAAACATTCCATGCTCATGGAATGGAAGAAAAAACATTGTTAAAATCACTATACTACCCAAAGCAATCTACACATTCAATGCAATCCCTATCAAAATCACACCAGTATTTTTCATAGAGCTAGAACAAACAACACTAAAATTTGTATGGAATCACAGAAGACCCCAAATAGCCAAATAGTCCTTAAAAAGAAAAACAAAGCTGGAAACATCATTATTCCAGAATTTAAGCTATATTATAAAGCTGTGGTCATCAAGACAGTGTGCAGTGTGGTATGGCCATGGAATATATATATATATATATATATATATATATATATGTATGTGTGTGTGTCAATATCTCATTTTCTTTACTCATTCATTTACTAATGGACACTTGGGCTGCTTCCATAGTTATGCTGTTGTAAATAATGCTTCAATAAACAGGGATGCATGTATCTCTTTGAGTTGGTGTTTTTGTATTCTTTGGGTAAATATCTAGTAGTGCAATTACTGGATGGTATGGTAGTTCTATTTTTAATTATTTGAGGTACCCCCATACTGGTTTTCACAGTAGCTGCTATGGTTTGTGTTATCACTAACAGTGCAAGAGGTCATTTTTCTCCATATCCTTGTCAACACTTTCTGTTTCTTGTATTTTTTTTTTTATTTTAGCCATTTTGACAGTTGTAAGGAGATATCTCATTGTAGTTTTGGTTTGCATTTCCTTGATGATGTTGAGCATCTTTGCAGGTATCTGTTAGAGATCTGGATGTGCTCTTTGAAAAACATCTATTCATGTCTTCTGCCCATTTTTATATTGGACTATTTGTTTTTTAGGTGTTGAGTTATATAAGTTCTTTATATTTGTTGATTGTTCCCTTCACGGTATAGAAGCTTTTTATTTTGATGTAATCCAAATGGTTTATTTTTGCTTTTTTTCCCCCTTGTCTCGAGACATATCTAGAAAAATGTTGCTATGGCTTGTCAGAGAAATTACTGCCTATGTTCTCTTTAAAGATTTTTATGGTTTCAGGTCTCACATTTAGGTCTTTATTCTATTTTGAGTTTATTTTTATGTATTGTGAAGAAAGTGGTCTAGTTCCATTCTTTTTCATGTTTCTGTCCAGTTTTCCCAACAGGGGAAACAGAAGCAAAAATGAACTATTGGCACTCAACAACATTTATTTTTTTTTTTTTATTTTTTATTTTTATTTTTTTTTTATTTTTTAATATATGAAATTTACTGTCAAATTGGTTTCCATACAACACCCAGTGCTCATCCCAAAAGGTGCCCTCCTCAATACCCATCACCCACCCTCCCCTCCCTCCCACCCCCCATCAACCCTCAGTTTGTTCTCAGTTTTTAACAGTCTCTAATGCTTTGGCTCTCTCCCACTCTAACCTCTTTTTTTTTTTTCCTTCCCCTCCCCCATGGGTTTCTGTTATGTTTCTCAGGATCCACATAAGAGTGAAACCATATGGTATCTGTCTTTCTCTGTATGGCTTATTTCACTTAGCATCACACTCTCCAGTTCCATCCATGTTGCTACAAAAGGCCATATTTCATTTTTTCTCATTGCCACGTAGTATTCCATTGTGTATATAAACCACAATTTCTTTATCCATTCATCAGTTGATGGACATTTAGGCTCTTTCCATAATTTGGCTATTGTTGAGAGTGCCGCTATAAACATTGGGGTACAGGTGCCCCTATGCATCAGTACTCCTGTATCCCTTGGATAAATTCCTAGCAGTGCTATTGCTGGGTCATAGGGTAGGTCTATTTTTAATTTTCTGAGGAACCTCCATACTGTTTTCCAGAGCGGCTGCACCAATTTGCATTCCCACCAACAGTGCAAGAGGGTTCCTGTTTCTCCACATCCTCTCCAGCATGTATAGTCTCCTGATTTCTTCATTTTGGCCACTCTGACTGGCGTGAGGTGGTATCTGAGTGTGGTTTTGATTTGTATTTCCCTGATAAGGAGCGACGTTGAACATCTTTTCATGTGCCTGTTGGCCATCCGGATGTCTTCTTTAGAGAAGTGTCTATTCATGTTTTCTGCCCATTTCTTCACTGGGTTATTTGTTTTTCTGGTGTGGAGTTTGATGAGCTCTTTATAGATTTTGGATACTAGCCCTTTGTCCGATGTGTCATTTGGAAATATCTTTTCCCATTCCGTTGGTTGCCTTTTAGTTTTGTTGGTTGTTTCCTTTGCTGTGCAGAAGCTTTTTATCTTCATAAGGTCTCAGTAATTCACTTTTGCTTTTAATTCCCTTGCCTTTGGGGATGTGCCGAGTAAGAGATTGCTACGGCTGAGGTCAGAGAGGTCTTTTCCTGCTTTCTCCTCTAAGGTTTTGATGGTTTCCTGTCTCACATTCAGGTCCTTTATCCATTTTGAGTTTATTTTTGTGAATGGTGTGAGAAAGTGGTCTAGTTTCAGCCTTCTGCATGTTGCTGTCCAGTTCTCCCAGCACCATTTGTTAAAGAGACTGTCTTTTTTCCATTGGATGTTCTTTCCTGCTTTGTCAAAGATGAGTTGGCCATACGTTTGTGGGTCTAGTTCTGGGGTTTCTATTCTATTCCATTGGTCTATGTGTCTGTTTTTATGCCAATACCATGCTGTCTTGATGATGACAGCTTTGTAGTAGAGGCTAAAGTCTGGGATTGTGATGCCTCCTGCTTTGGTCTTCTTCTTCAAAATTACTTTGGCTATTCGGGGCCTTTTGTGGTTCCATATGAATTTTAGGATGGCTTGTTCTAGTTTCGAGAAGAATGCTGGTGCAATTTTGATTGGGATTGCATTGAATGTGTAGATAGCTTTGGGTAGTATTGACATTTTGACAATATTTATTCTTCCAATCCATGAGCAGGGAATGTCTTTCCATTTCTTTATATCTTCTTCAATTACCTGCATAAGCTTTCTATAGTTTTCAGCATACAGATCTTTTACATCTTTGGTTAGATTTATTCCTAGGTATTTTATGCTTCTTGGTGCAATTGTGAATGGGATCAGTTTCTTCATTTGTCTTTCTGTTGCTTCATTGTTAGTGTATAAGAATGCAACTGATTTCTGCACGTTGATTTTGTATCCTGCAACTTTGCTGAATTCATGTATCAGTTCTAGCAGACTTTTGGTGGAGTCTATTGGATTTTCCATGTATAATATCATGTCATCTGCAAAAAGTGAAAGCTTGACTTCATCTTTGCCAATTTTGATGCCTTTGATTTCCTTTTGTTGTCTGATTGCTGATGCTAGAACTTCCAGCACTATATTAAACAGCAGCGGTGACAGTGGGCATCCCTGTCGTGTTCCTGATCTCAGGGAAAAAGCTCTCAGTTTTTCCCCGTTGAGGATGATGCTAGCTGTGGGCTTTTCATAAATGGCCTTTATGATCTTTAAGTATGTTCCTTCTATCCCGACTTTCTCAAGGGTTTTTATTAAGAAAGGGTGCTGGATTTTGTCAAAGGCCTTTTCTGCATCGATTGACAGGATCATATGGTTCTTCTCTTTTTTTTGGTTAATGTGATGTATCACGTTGATCGATTTGCGAATGTTGAACCAGCCCTGCATCCCAGGAATGAATCCCACTTGATCATGGTGAATAATTCTTTTTATATGCTGTTAAATTCGATTTGCTAGTATCTTATTGAGAATTTTTGCATCCATATTCATCAGGGATATTGGCCTGTAGTTCTCTTTTTTTTACTGGGTCTCTGTCTGGTTTAGGAATCAAAGTAATCCTGGCTTCCTAGAATGAGTCTGGAAGTTTTCCTTCCCTTTCTATTTCTTGGAATAGCTTGAGAAGGATAGGTATTATCTCTGCTTTAAATGTCTGGTAGAACTCCCCTGGGAAGCCATCTGGTCCTGGACTCTTATTTGTTGGGAGATTTTTGATAACCGATTCAATTTCTTCGCTGGTTATGGGTCTGTTCAAGCTTTCTATTTCCTCCTGATTGAGTTTTGGAAGAGTGTGGGTGTTTAGAAATTTGTCCATTTCTTCCAGGTTGTCCAATTTGCTGGCATATAATTTTTCATAGTATTCCCTGATAATTGTTTGTATCTCTGAGGGATTGGTTGTAATCATTCCATTTTCATTCATGATTTTATCTATTTGGGTCATCTCCCTTTTCTTTTTGAGAAGCCTGGCTAGAGGTTTGTCAATTTTGTTTATTTTTTCAAAAAACCAACTCTTGGTTTCGTTGATCTGCTCTACAGTTTTTTTAGATTCTATATTGTTTATTTCTGCTCTGATCTTTATGATTTCTCTTCTTCTGCTGGGTTTAGGCTGCCTTTGCTGTTCTGCTTCTATTTCCTTTAGGTGTGCTGTTAGATTTTGTATTTGGGATTTTTCTTGTTTCTTGAGATAGGCCTGGATTGCAATGTATTTTCCTCTCAGGACTGCCTTCGCTGCATCCCAAAGCATTTGGATTGTTGTATTTTCATTTTCGTTTGTTTCCATATATGTTTTAATTTCTTCTCTAATTGCCTGGTTGACCCACTCATTCGTTAGTAGGGTGTTCTTTAACCTCCATGCTTTTGGAGGTTTTCCAGACTTTTTCCTGTGGTTGATTTCAAGCTTCATAGCATTGTGGTCTGAAAGTATGCATGGTATAATTTCAATTCTTGTAAACTTATGAAGGGCTGTTTTGTGACCCAGTATATGATCTATCTTGGAGAATGTTCCATGTGCACTCGAGAAGAAAGTATATTCTGTTGCTTTGGGATGCAGAGTTCTAAATATATCTGTCAAGTCCATCTGATCCAATGTATCATTCAGGGCCCTTGTTTCTTTATTGACCGTGTGTCTAGATGATCTATCCATTTCTGTAAGTGGGGTGTTAAAGTCCCCTGCAATGACCACATTCTTATCAATAAGGTTGCTTATGTTTATGAGTAATTGTTTTATATATCTGGGGGCTCGGGTATTTGGCGCATAGACATTTATAATAGTTAGCTCTTCCTGGTGGATAGACCCTGTGATTATTATATAATGCCCTTCTTCATCTCTTGTTACAGCCTTTAATTTAAAGTCTAGTTTGTCTGATATAAGTATGGCTACTCCAGCTTTCTTTTGGCTTCCAGGAGCATGATAAATAGTTCTCCATCCCCTCACTCTCAATCTAAAGGTGTCCTCAGATCTCAAATGAGTCTCTTGTAGACAGCAAATAGATGGGTCTTGTTTTTTTATCCATTCTGATACCCTATGTCTTTTGGTTGGCGCATTTACCCCATTTACATTCAGTGTTATTATAGAAAGATATGGGTTTAGAGTCATTGTGATGTCTGTATGTTTTATGCTTGTAGTGATGTCTCTGGTACTTTGTCTCACAGGATCCCCCTTAGGATCTCTTGTAGGGCTGGTTTCGTGGTGACAAATTCCTTCAGTTTTTGTTTGTTTGGGAAGACCTTTATCTCTCCTTCTATTCTAAATGACAGACTTGCTGGATAAAGGATTCTCGGCTGCATATTTTTTCTGTTTAGCACACTGTAGATATCATGCCAAGCCTTTCTGGCCTGCCAAGTTTCAAAGGAGAGATCAGTCACGAGTCTTATAGGTCTCCCTTTATATGTGAGGGCACGTTTATCCCTTGCTGCTTTCAGAATTTTCTCTTTATCCTTGTATTTTGCCAGTTTCACTATGATATGTCGTGCAGAAGATCGATTCAAGTTACGTCTGAAGGGAGTTCTCTGTGCCTCTTGGATTTCAATGCCTTTTTCCTTCCCCAGTTCAGGGAAGTTCTCAGCTATAATTTGTTCAAGTACCCCTTCAGCACCCTTCCCTCTCTCTTCCTCCTCTGGGATACCAATTATGCGTATATTATTTTTTTTTAGTGTATCACTTAGTTCTCTAATTTTCCCCTCATACTCCTGGATTTTTTTGTGTCTCTTTCTTTCAGCTTCCTCTTTCTCCATAACTTTATCTTCTAGTTCACCTATTCTCTCCTCTGCCTCTTCAAGCCGAGCCATCGTGGATTCCATTTTGTTTTGCAATTCGTTTAAAGCGTTTTTCAACTCCTCGTGACTGTTCCTTAGTCCCTCAATCTTTGTGGCAAGAGATTCTCTGCTGTCCTCTATACTGTTTTCAAGCCCAGCGATTAATTTTATGACTATTATTCTAAATTCACTTTCTGTTATATTATTTAAATCCTTTTTGATCAGTTCATTAGCTGTTGTTATTTCCTGGAGATTCTTCTGAGGGGAATTCTTCCGTTTGGTCATTTTGGATAGTCCCTGGCGTGGTGAGGACCTGCAGGGCACTTCCCCTGTGCTGTGGTGTATAACTGGAGTTAGTGGGCGGGGCCGCAGTCCGACCCGATGTCTGCCCCCAGCCCACTGCTGGGGCCACAGTCAGACTGGTGTGTGCCTTCTCTTCCCCTCTCCTAGGGGCGGGATTCACTGTGGGGTGGCGTGTCCCGTCTGGGCTACTTGCACACTGCCAGGCTTGTGTTGCTGGGGATCTGGCGTATTAGCTGGGGTGGGTAGGCAAGGTGCACGGGGGCTGGAGGGGCAGGCTTAGCTCGCTTTTCCTTAGGTGATCCACTTCAGGAGGGGCCCTGTGGCAGCGGGAGGGAGTCAGATCCGCTGCCGGAGGTTTGGCTCCACAGAAGCACAGAGTTGGGTGTTTGCGCGGAGCGAGCAAGTTCCCTGGCAGGAACTGGTTCCCTTTGGGATTTTGGCTGGGGGATGGGCGGGGGAGATGGCGCTGGCGAGCGCCTTTGTTCCCCGCCAAGCTGAGCTCTGCCGTCCGGGGGCTTAGCAGCTCTCCCTCCCTTTGTCCTCCAGCCTTCCCGCTTTCCGCACAGAGCTGTTAACTTATGACCTCCCAGACGCTAAGTCGAGCTTGCTGTCGGAACACAGTCTGTCCGGCCCCTCCGCTTTTGCCAGCCCGACTCGGGGGCTCTGCTTGGCCGGCGAGCCGCCCCTCCGCCCCGGCTCCCTCCCGCCAGTCCGTGGAGCGCGCACCGCCTCGCCGCCCTTCCTACCCTCTTCCGTGGGCCTCTGGTCTGCGCTTGACTCCGGAGACTCCCTTCTGCTAATCCTCTGGCGGTTTTCTGGGTTCTTTAGGCAGGTGTAGGTGGAATCTAAGTGATCGGCAGGACGCTCTGTGAGCCCCGCGTCCTCCTACGCCGCCATCTTCCTTAAAACTCCTCAACAACATTTATTAAAAAGATGTTTTTTTTCCCATTGCATATTCATTCTTTTGTCAAAGGTTAATTGACCATATAATGGTGGGTTTCTTTTTGGGTTTTCTATTCTGTTCATTGATCTATGTGTCAATTTTTAAGCCAGTACTGTACTGTTTTGTTCACTACAACTTTGCAATGTAACTTTAAGTCTGGAATTATGATACTTCACGTTTTTTTAATGTTACTTTGGTTCTTTGAGGTTTGTTTTGCTTCCATATGTTTTATGTTTTTTGAAGCTAAAAAAAAATTTAAAAAGTTAAAAAAATTAAACACAACCTAAATGCGATTTGATTTGCCTACCTCAAGCTCAAATTGGAACAGAAACCTGATTTTCTATTTTAAAAAGTTACAAAAGTTTTACTTCATTTTCACTTAATTGGAAGATACTAGAAATAACATAAGAAAAATCTATGTTCTTTGATAAGGTACATGCCTGCTTTTTTGTGTGTATGAATATGTGTGTGTGTGTGTGTGTGTGTGTGTGTGCATGAGCACATGTGTGTTATTGCTCTGTTTTTAGTATATCAACTATGTATTTTTCTTCAATTCAATTAATTACAGTAGAATTAGTTCCCAGCATGAGCTCCTGAAAACTTTGTATTTATATCTGTTTTCAAAAGCAATAGAAAATTGATGAACTTTGTTCTAGTTATTATTTTCTCAGATTCCAATATCTCCCACTATTATCTTTATTAATGTGAATTAATTCTTCCAATCTCAATAGAAGTACGAAGAATGGCAAGAACAACTAAAACTCATTTTTCCTCTTATCCTTTTAGCTCATGAGCTAGCTAGTGAGGTGTGGAAAAACTGTCCCCCATTTTAAGCTATTCAGGTTAGGAGCAGATTGCAGGCAAAAAGATCTCTACTGGTGAAATATATGCTGGGAAAATGCTCATGTTTCGTATCCTGTGGAGACAATGTTCAAGGTTGATGTAATGAGAGTCCAACATTATACAGCAAGGCATTTGGGGTTAAGCATATAAAACAACATTAACATCTCCTTCTGCTTCTTTGTGAAGTGAGAATTTTTACCTCTCATATTAAGCATAAAACAATAGTATTGAACACTTTCTTTTGTCTATGTTTCATACTTGATTTGCCTATTATTTCCACAAGGTATTTCCCAATTATATTGATTACATTACCAGATTATCTGATGATTTAAAGCCATTAACAATCCACTCTTGAGTAGTCAACATAACAATGTTTAGTTGCCTTGAGTAACAATTAGAGAATGAAACAATTTACCATAATTAGGTACCATCTGAAAAAAAAAGTATCTACATTAAAGGAAGTTAAAAAGACTTTTTTCTTATGGTTAGGGATGACTATTAACAGAATGATTTTTTTTATGAATTACAAAGAAAATTATTGCATTTTAATTTGCACATTGTTAGAAACATAGGAACAACAAATGGTTCTTGTTCAGAGTTTGCCCCATGTAGCTTTGGGCAAATTTCTTAGCCTTTCTCTGATTTTGTTTCATCATCTAGGAGACAATGATAATGGTCATACCATAAGTAGATATTGATGGATAATTAATATTTACAAAGTGCTTTGAGATCCTGGGAAAGAAAATGTTCTACAAATAAAAGTGCCCAGGGGCACCTAGGTGGCTCAGTCAGTTAAGCATCTGAGTCATGATCTCAGAGTCATGAGCTCAAACCCAGTCTCAAGCTCCACACTGGGCATGAAGACCAGTTAAAAAAATAAATAAAAAATATCACAGGAAAGGATCATTATTAGCTAGGACATCATAGATTAGGGTCTGGGGTCATTACCCAAAGCAGCAAAATTGTTTGGAACTTAAATGTTCTTTATCTGATATCAATGAGAATTAAAATGTAGTCTATAATAAATAAATAAATAAATAAATAAATAATACAATGTACATAAAAATTTTGATTTATTGCAATAGACTTATTCATACTGAAGACTCAGTAGTTAATATCCTTTGTTTCTTATTCTTAATTTATCTTAATCAAATAAGAACAATTTATTTAGTTTTCATATTTGTTATATTGTTTCATGTCTTTGTGCAGTGCTTTGTACTTTTGTAGTCTGCATAAAATAAATCACCATTTTTCCTTTTGGTGTTGTTCAATCATCCAAGAGCCATACTCAAATAAGATTTTTTCCTGTTTGTTTTAAAAAGGCTACCATAAGGATTGGATTATTTTTTTTTATTTTGACACTGCTTTGTGCCCCAGATTTGGCAACTTGTCTGTTCCTGACATACAGGGGTAGCTAAGGGAGGAAGAAGTAGTGGGTTACAGAGGTTCAACTAGGTGGATTGAACAGTGAGTTCTAAGGATAGACATTCTATCTTAGACACAATTTGGAAAACCTGTAAGTATTGGAGGATGTGGTTAGTTTGATGGAGCATAGTTATGAAAGGGTCAGATATTAGGTAGCTCAGTGGTTATCATCTCATATTTCTGTTCAGGTCTGCCCAAACCTGAAATATGATTGAGGTACTAGATTTGGTAACAGAGTAGAATAGTGACTGAGGTAGTAGCTTAAACAGAAGCTTAGTGAACCAGATCAACATGGGTGGGGAGTTGAAGGGAAAGATTTAAAGAATATCTATAAACCAAAAAAGAGAAGGGGAAACATTTTCTTAAGGAAATGGGTCTCAGGCTTTTTAAAAACATGAACACGAACATGAAGTGCTTATTATGTGCCAAGCACTAAGAACTTTACAAGCTTTCTCACCTTTAATTCTCTCAAGATGTTAATGAGTTAGATGCTATCATTACCCCCATTTTATAGATGATGAAACTGAAAACTACAAGTGAAATAATTTGCCAAAAGCTACACAGCCAGTAATTGACAGAGCTAGCATTTGAACTCAGGCAGTCTAGCTTAAGAATTCAGGCATACAACTTCTATCTACTACTGATTTTTATTGTTGGTTGATAGCAAAACGACTTAGGAGAAAATGCAGAAGCCTTGGTGATCTTTACTGAGCTGCTAGATCTCAGGGAGGCTGATCTAAACTCAAAATAAACTGAATAGTGAAACTGAATCTGTTGATACTCCCCTGGATTTGAATTGGCCCAGAAGCTGGGAACAGCTTGGATTTGCATTTTGAGACACTACTCAACTCAGCTATGGGGAACTAAGAAAGGAAAAAAAAACAGGGGAGCAGAAGTGGGAGCTTAATAACTTCCTCCTACTAGAATATTGGCATTAGTATTTGTTATTTTACTGTTTTCCAGTGTCATTATCCTCATCGAGTCAAATGGTTCTAAAACTTGTAGGTGAGCTCTAACCTATAATAATATCTATGGAACCATGCTAGAATGTTAGCTTAGTTCACATTCTTAGTGGAATTAGAAAGTTGCTGCCTTATAACTCAATGAATCTTTATTGTTTATTGTGGTTTTCAAGCACTGACTAATCCTAATTCTCTTTAGCTAATGAGGCCAGGTAGGATCACAACCCAAATTTGCCTGGGGGGTATATATATATATATATAAAGTTATAAGTTATATGGCAGCAACTTTCTAATTCCACTGAGAATGTGAACTAAGCTAAAATTCTAGCATGGTTCCATAGATATTATTATAGGTTAGAGCTCACCTACAAGTTTTAGAACCATTTGACTCAATGAAGATAATGACACTGGAAAACAGTAAAATAACATATATATATATATATATATATATATATATATATATATATATATATATATAATTTAAAGCTTAACTTTCACTGATAGTACTCTTGATGATTGAGCTAGATTTGTATGATCTTCCTAAAATATAATTTGGCTATTTGAACATTTTGAAAATAGTCAATCCCCTGGAAATAAGGACATATATGTAGATAAGAACATATATGTAGATATATGTAGTCTATGTAAAACTATGTATATATATCGTATATAAGCTTCTCAATTAGAATATATAAATTGAAACCTTGAATGCTGAAATTTCTAATATCACTACAATATCTGGAGGTGGAAAGGGAATAGGAGAGTGGAAAAGATTTGGCTGGTGATATAGTGTAGGAAAGTAGGGAAATAACATTTACTGAATGCCTACTCTATACTGAGCTTTATGCCAAATGGCTTAATATACAATATTATCTTACAAACTGTGTGAAGGAATATTACTCTCACTGTATAAGTGAGAAACTGAGGCTAAGAAAATTTACATAATTTGCTCAAGATCATCCTACTGGTTAATAAATGGTCAAGCCAGAATGTGGATTCACATCGGTTGGCTGTAAAGTGTAATGCTACAATGGTTTGTCACATTCTTTTTCTTTGTTCATTATTCTTTTCTATGGCCTAATCTCAACTGAAAAATATAACTCACTTGGACCTAGTTTATTTGATTTAATTTGTGTCACAATAGCTAGAATCTATTTTTGATGCTGGTTAGATGAAAATAATGATTCTAATGTTAATAATAATTAAAATGCTAGTAGTAAACAAACAAACAAACAAAAAAAACATTTCGTGAGCTGTAGTAGATGCCAAACAGCATGCCAAGTACTTAACATGAATTATTTCTTTTTTTCTTTACAACAAACATCATGATGTAGGTAACAATGATTATCCCTACTGAGGAAACAAACTCTGAAACACTGACTTGCCTAGGATTACACACCTGGGGATTGTCAAAGCCAGGACAGAAATATTCAGGTTTATCTTATTATAAAGCTCAAGTTTTTTTTCTACCACCTATTCAGGCTCTTCCAAATTATTTCTGAGTTAACTTCATAACAAGTAAAAATCTGGGCTTCAAGTATTTGCAAGTATCTGAGGGCTTTTGACCTGTGCATTGTTAGAATAAAAAATGATGACTCAGACTGTAAGTTCGTCCTGTTTTAGGATCCATAATGAAGCACTATGAAACAAATGTGTAGTTCTTTTTCTTTCTTAATCCTTAAGTATACCTCATTTCTACTTTAAAGTTTTGGTATTCCCAGAACTGAGCTCAGTGTCTTACACATATGGATCACTTGATACCTATTTGCTGGTTGTGTGAGCTTTAGACCAGCACTTCCAGGAATTGGATTAAGATAGGAAGGTGGTCATGGTGACTATTTTTTTTTCTTTTTTATAATTCTCAGTGTGAAAAGTGGATAAAACTAATATGGGGCTCTGAAGTAGGACAAAAACAGCAAGAGGAGTTTGTCTCAAGTTTATTAAAATTGGAAAAAAGGGAAAAAAAGGTCACAAAGCTTTTCAATGTCTTGCATAAATGAAGTTTAAAGGTTTCTATTTCATGTGGCAATTCACTACTTTTCTTTAAGTAGACACAGTGTTGCCTCTCCATACAAAAGGCAGAACCCCTACAAGTTAGGCTGCTCTCTGCCCTTTTGAAAAATGGAGGAGACTGAAAATCCATCACTGGAAATTAAGAGCTGATACTCGGTTTTCATGCCAAGGAAATCAGAGGTCAAGAGAAAGCCAGTGGGAAAACATTTCAGTCACCCACAAAGCTGCAGGCAAGCTGAGGCTTTGGGAATGGTTTGTAGAAGGTTTGGTCACCAGTTAATAAGTTCTTCAGACAAGACTAATTCTGTCTTGGCTGTTACTTATGTAAAAATTTCCTGTTCAAAAGACCTGTGCCATGAAAGACATGGGCTACATTAAAGGTTGTAAGCTGACTTAACAAAACAAGTTTGGTAATAGAACTGTCAATAACAGGCATAGGCAAATATGCTACAGGTTGAGTCAGGATGGAGCCAGGCTTCCTGCATGTTGTTCCCTTCTACAGATGGGGCAGCACTTGGTAAAGCTGACATGGATTTGGAATTTAAAGCTACATGGTGATTTCGGTATTTCATTTTGCTCTGAATCAATAAGGATGATTCAAAACTGAAACAGATGGCCATGCAGCTACTGTGGAATATCAGCTACAGGCCAACCTTTTATTTTTCTTCAGAGCATTACCTCTTACAACAATTTTAATTTCCAAAGTGTCTTAAATGTAGCAAAACATATTTCATTGGGAGAGTCTATAATATACCTCTTTTGCTTACAACAGCCTTTATGACTCTCAGGAAACTCCAATGCCTCTCAGAACTCAGAAAGCCAGCATGCACACTCAAAGTCTAGAGAATCTGAAGCAGTTTGATAATCATCAGGAGTGGTTGGGAGGGGGATGTTGTTGGGATTGCACTTTGTTGTTTGCTTTTTTTCATTTGATTTTGTCTTTGACTAAAACAGTACAGGAAGAAGCATGATGATGATAGTTAACTTGGAAAAGATAATCTAGCAGGGCTAGCTGCCTCTAAAAGTCTGTTTCAGAAGTTTGTAGAACAGAAACTTAATAGCTTCAGACTTATGATGTGTGTGCATGTTGATTTATACATTCTTCCATCTCTCTTAGAGATCTTTATGTTTTTCACCTGAATGTCTAACTGCTAATAAAGTGGTCCTTTTTTTGCCTGTTCCCTTATTTCAACTTTTTATTTTGAAATAATTTTACATATACAAGACAATGGTAAAAATAGAAGAGAAAATTCTTGTATACCCTTAATCAGCTTCCCCTCATATTAACATCTTATGTAATAACCATGGTGAATTTATCAAAGCTAAGGCATTAATATTGGTATATTACTATTAACCAAACTGTAGACTTTATTTCAATTTCACTGGTCTTCACACCAATTTTTTCCATTCAGGATGCAATCCAGGATTTCATATTTTATTTGGTCATCATCTGCTTAGTTTCCTATCATCTGTGACTTTTTTTTTCTTTCTTGATTTTTTTATGACACTTTTAGAGAGTACTGACTGAACAAGGTAGTTTGTAAAATGGCCAATTTGAAATTTGGCTGATGATTTCTATGATTGAGCTGGAGTTACAGATTTGGGGGAAGAATACTACAGAAGTGATGTGCCCTTTTTTATTCACATCATATCAGGGTATACATGATACCAACTTATCACTCATGTTAATCCTGATCAGGTCCCCTTCTTTTAAAAAATGTACCTGCATAGTGGGTTTTTTAAGAATGTGGCTAAGGTATTGGACAAAGTACAACATTTCTACCACAATGGCTGACACTCAGTAAATGTTCATTCATTCATTAATTCATTCAGTATCAATTATTTATTGAGCCAACCAATGCAACCAATGTGTCAAGACTGTTCACACATTTATCTATTCAATGAACAAATATTTATTAAATGGCAATTATATCCAAGGATGAGACTAAAGCAAGGCAAATGAGGGATTTGCCTTGGATGCAAAACTTAAATGTAGCAGTAAACAAGTGCTACTTAAAATGAGAATAGTCTATTATTTGAACACCACTGTTAATGGCTGATAAGTAAGTTACATCAACCTTGATAAAAGTTGAAATTTATCAGATCTTTGTCACTTAGAATTTGTATGACCTTGGGCTAGCCATTAACTAAGTCTAAGTTTCCACAAACTTAAAATGGGAACGATGATAACACCTACCTCATGAGGTTTCTGTGAAGATCAAACAAGATGCAAGATATAATATGATCAGTGCAGGACCTGGCACTTAGTTTGACCTTTCTTCTATTGTTTATAAGATTCTATCTTGTCTTATTCACTATTGAAATTAATCAGATAAATAACCCTACCAGCTGAGAACATCCAGGCAACAACCATCACTGCCAAAAACACGGCCACCAATCTGTGTTATAATAAATGTTTAAAATGTAATAGCTTCTTTTATTATTACTATTGTTATTATTATTATTATTATTATTATTATTATTGCCTAGGAGGGTGAAATGGATCCCAACTACAGACACTTTTAGAGACTTCCCTTAAGAATTATCAAGAATTGTGTGTCTGAGATTTTACTCTAATTTCATGGTGCTACAGTTTCATGTATGCTGTTAAAAGACACAACATTCCTGGATCAGAGACAAAAGATTTTATCACTCACAGCAATAGTGGCGGTCAGAGTACCAACATTTCCTTGAACCAGTTTCCTTGGTCCCAATTCCCACAGGGCAATATAAAGAAGGGTAGGTAATATCTGCACATACAGTGGATTGGTTACAAGAGAGGAATCCTGGACTTAGGAAACGCAAATCTTTTAAAATTGGCAGTAAGTATATCTTACCTTTGTTTCAGAGGGAGACGCCAGCTCTAGCTTTTAACATTGTTAACTGTACAAGTATCTATATAAAGATAATATAGAACAAACACAGTTTGTGCTAAATTCTGCTCACTAGAAGTGCAGAAACACAAAATATCTTTGAACGATTGTGCACAACAGAAAGTAGCATACATTTGCCCGATCTTATCTTTTCCACCCAGAAAGATGATTTCATTAGGGAAAAATCCACGAAGACAGGTGTTTCTTAACTATTATCTCTCCCCTGATTTTTCTTAAAGGCCTACTTATTTTGTTAAGTAGATCTCACTAGATTCTTAAGATGACAGTCTGACCTCTCACTGTGGAATGTATTCTAGACCAGAAACACCTGTGCTCTGTAGTGATGTGAATTATGCCTATATTCTGACACTTTTAGTTTCTACTTGGACCTTCTTATTCAGTCTAGCTCCATGGACTGCTCCTCTAGCTTCATTACTTGGCTTCTGCATTTGGTCTCTTTTTCTGGTGTAAGCCAATATCTAGAATTTGACCTCAGATTTTACTCTTGATTGATTAATGGGTTTTCTTTCAAACTGTTGTATTTTTGGCTGATTTAAAAGTTTTTAGTGAACTTCAAATCATGTATGGCCTGAGAATGACCTGCTCTTGTTCTAAGGCGAGATTGACCTTCCTATCTGTGTGTGGGATCTGTGAGGAGCTGCTGGGAGCTGCTAAAGTTCACATAGATCCAGACTCTACTCTCTTTAGCTTCACCCTGATGAAGCTGTGGCAATTTTCCATCCTTGGTAGGGGCAACCTAGGGGCCAGGCATATTGGGTACCTCCTCCCAATGGACTACAACATCAATGATTACCTTCTACTCCTATATCTTCTTTTAGGGGGCTGTCCTGTCTAAGCAGTTCACATTTTTTCTGTGGAAGTCTGGCACTACAGACCTATAGAAGTCTCCTCTTTAATTGAACCATCACTTTGAATGTATAAAAAATTGCTTTATCTGGCTGCAGATGCATCTTATAAGATACAGGGTCACAAGTGAAAGTTCTAGAGCTATCATTTATAAAGGCAGTTTCATTTATCTCACCTGTTAAATTCACAAATAACAATTTTTTTTATTTTGTATTAAATAGCTCTTGATCTTAACCCAGTGCTAAATCGCATGGAAATTTAGAATTAAATTCATTTATTTGTTTCTTAATTACACAAAGGGGAAAGCATAACATATTCTGAATACATTCTTTCCAGTGAGCATATATATCTTTGAAGGCCCACTGACTGTCTGCAGTATGAAAACAGTGAACAAGCCTAAGCCAGGGGTTCTCAGGATAAAAGGAAGCACAGATATTTGGTCAGTTTTTCAGAAAGAAGAGCATAGATATGGGAAATGATTTTTTTTTTCTGTTTCCTTGAGGAAGAGCAAAGAGCAGAGTGTTTTTGTAGTGGTGGACATAGACACCTTCAGCCTGTTGGTAATGATATAATAAAACTACCATTACAGATTCTTGATCATATTACTTACTCATAGCATCTTAAAATGGGAAAAGACTCTAGAAGTCATTAGGAAAAATTTGCTTGTTTTTATAAAAGATAAAGTTCAGAGAATTTATTTGCAAAAGTCACAAAAGTAAAACTACCTGCACCAGTATTTATACTTGTTTCTTAGTACTATAGTGCTAATTGGTTTATAATAGGTGATCCATAAATAAATATTAAAAGAATAAAGGGTTGATTGAAATGCTCTAACATATATTACACTTCCTATGTGAATGATTCTTTTTTTAATAGCCTTCATATTAAAGTGTAATATACATACTGAAAAATTCACAAATCATCCATGTACAGCTAGGGTGTGAATTCTTAACAAAATTAGCACACAAAACCACTACTGAAATTAAAAAAAAAAAGTTCATTACTAGTATCCTTGCTGAAGTCCCCTCTTAGTCACTACTTTTTCTCCCCAAATCACTATTCTGACTTACATCCCAATTGATTAGTTTTGTCTATTTTTTGAAATTCATTGAAATAAATCATATATACTCTTTTGTATCTAGCTTTATTAACCAAATATTATATGAGAGATTTAGCTATATCGTTGGGTGTAACTAATTTGTTCTTGCTGTGTAGTATTTTATTATGTGCCTGTGCCATAATTCACTTATCACCTCTAATATTTATGGATATTTGGGTTGTTTCCAGATTTCATCTTATGAATATTGTTGCTATGAACATTCTTATTCATGTCCTTACTGCACATTTGCATTTCCTTGGTGCATATATTGGTATATATAACAAAGAGTGGACTTGCTAATGTGCCACATGTTGTTGATACTGTTTCATATAACCTAGACCCATCTCTGAGGTCACCTACAGCTGCAGTGCGCCATTACTACAAATGCTAATAGTTTCCCATATTTTAAAAACTTTTTAAAAACCTTTATTTTTCAGAGAGAGAAAGAGAGAGAGAGAATGGGGGAGAGGATTGGGGAGAAGAAAGAGGGAGAGACAGAGAGAGAGAGAATCTTATGATGCAAAGCTCAGCCCCATGACCCTCAGACCATGATCTGAGCTGAAATCAAGGGTTAGATGCAAAACCGACTGAGCTACTCAGGCACCCCTATTTTTCCATATTAAGCACCTGTATTTCTCCACTATTGATTTATTGGAGCTCTAGTCCTATGGCAATTAATGCAATTACTGGTATATTGGGTTTATTTTTTTTTAAGCTTCCTGTTTTATTTACTTTTTTAAATTTATTTTATTTTATTTTTTTTAATATATGAAATTTATTGTCAAATTGGTTTCCATACAACACCCAGTGCTCATCCCAAAAGGTGCCCTCCTCAATACACATCAACCACCCTCCCCTCCCTCCTACCCCCCATCAACCCTCAGTTTGTTCTCAGTTTTTAAGAGTCTCTTATGCTTAGGCTCTCTCCCACTCTAACATCTTTTTTTTTTTCCTTCCCCTCCCCCATGGGTTTCTGTTAAGTTTCTCAGGATCCACATAAGAGGGAAACCATATGGTATCTGTCTTTCTCTGTATGGCTTATTTCACTTAGCATCACACTCTCCAGTTCCATCCACGTTGCTACAAAAGGCCATATTTCATTCTTTCTCATTGCCAAGTAGTATTCCATTGTGTATATAAACCACAATTTCTTTATCCATTCATCAGTTGATGGACATTTTGGCTCTTTCCATAATTTGGCTATTGTTGAGAGTGCTGCTATAAACATTGGGGTACAAGTGCCCCTATGCATCAGTACTCCTGTATCCCTTGGGTAAATTCCTAGCAGTGCTATTGCTGGGTCATAGGGTAGGTCTATTTTTAATTTTCTGAGGAACCTCCACACTGCTTTCCAGAGCGGCTGCACCAATTTGCATTCCCACCAACAGTGCAAGAGGGTTCCCGTTTCTCCACATCCTCTCCAGCATGTATAGTCTCCTGATTTCTTCATTTTGGCCACTCTGACTGGCGTGAGGTGATATCTGAGTGTGGTTTTGATTTGTATTTCCCTGATAAGGAGCGAAGTTGAACATCTTTTCATGTGCCTATTGGCCATCCGGATGTCTTCTTTAGAGAAGTGTCTATTCATGTATTCTGCCCATTTCTTCACTGGGTTGTTTGTTTTTCAGGTGTGGAGTTTGGTGAGCTCTTTATAGATTTTGGATACTAGCCCTTTGATATGTCATTTGCAAATATCTTTTCCCATTCCGTTGGTTGCCTTTTAGTTTTGTTGGTTGTTTCCTTTGCTGTGAAGAAGCCTTTTATCTTCATAAGGTCCCAGTAATTCACTTTTGCTTTTAATTCCCTTGCCTTTGGGGATGTGTTGAGTAAGAGATTTCTACGGCTGAGGTCAGAGAGGTCTTTTCCTGCTTTCTCCTCTAGGGTTTTGATGGTTTCCTGTCTCACATTCAGTTCCTTTATCCATTTTGAGTTTATTTTTGTGAATGGTGTGAGAAAGTGGTCTAGTTTCAACCTTCTGCATGTTGCTGTCCAGTTCTCCCAGCACCATTTGTTAAAGAGACTGTCTTTTTTCCATTGGATGTTCTTTCCTGCTTTGTCAAAGATGAGTTGGCCATACGTTTGTGGGTCTAGTTCTGGGGTTTCTATTCTGTTCCCTTGGTCTATGTGTCTGTTTTTGTGCCAACACCATGCTGTCTTGATGATGACAGCTTTGGAATAGAGGCTAAAGTCTGGGAATGTGATGCCTCCTGCTTTGATCTTCTTCTTCAAAATTACTTTGGCTATTCGGGGCCTTTTGCGATTCCATATGAATTTTAGGATGGCTTGTTCTAGTTTCGAGAAGAATGCTGGTGCAATTTTGATTGGGATTGCATTGAATGTGTAGATAGCTTTGGGTAGTATTGACATTTTGACAATATTTATTCTTCCAATCCATGAGCAGGGATTGTCTTTCCATTTTTTCATATCTTCTTCAATTGCCTTCATAAGCTTTCTATAGTTTTCAGCATACAGATCTTTTACATCTTTGGTTGGATTTATTCCTAGGTATTTTATGCTTCTTGGTGCAATTGGGAATGGGATCAGTTTCTTCATTTGTCTTTCTGTTGCTTCATTGTTAGCGTATAAGAATGCAACTGATTTCTGTACATTGATTTTGTATCCTGCAACTTTGCTGAATTCATGTATCAGTTCTAGCAGACTTTTGGTGGAGTCTATCGGATTTTCCATGTATAATATCATGTCATCTGCAAAAAGCGAAAGCTTGACTTCATCTTTGCCAATTTGGATGCCTTTGATTTCCTTTTGTTGTCTGATTGCTGATGCTAGAACTTCCAGCACTATGTTAAACAACAGCGGTGAGAGTGGGCATCCCTGTCGTGTTCCTGATCTCAGGGAAAAAGCTCTCAGTTTTTCCCCGTTGAGGATGATGTTAGCTGTGGGCTTTTCATAAATGGCTTTTATGATCTTTAAGTATGTTCCTTCTATCCCGACTTTCTCGAGGGTTTTTATTAAGAAAGGGTGCTGGATTTTGTCAAAGGCCTTTTCTGCATCGATTGACAGGATCATATGGTTCTTCTCTTTTTTTTTGTTAATGTGATGTATCACGTTGATTGATTTGCGAATGTTGAACCAGCCCTGCATCCCAGGAATGAATCCCACTTGATCATGGTGAATAATTCTTTTTATAGGCCGTAGAATTCGATTTGCTAGTATCTTATTGAGAATTTTTGCATCCATATTCATCAGGGATATTGGCCTGTAGTTCTCTTTTTTTACTGGGTCTCTGTCTGGTTTAGGAATCAAAGTAATACTGGCTTCATAGAATGAGTCTGGAAGTTTATCTTCCCTTTCTATTGTTTGGACTAGCTTGAGAAGGATAGGTATTATCTCTGCTTTAAACGTCTGGTAGAACTCCCCTGGGAAGCCATCTGGTCCTGGACTCTTATTTGTTGGGAGATTTTTGATAACCGATTCAATTTCTTTGCTGGTTATGGGTCTGTTCAAGCTTTCTATTTCCTCCTGATTGAGTTTTGGAAGTGTGTGGGTGTTTAGGAATTTGTCCATTGCTTCCAGGTTGTCCAGTTGGTTGGCATATAATTTTTCTTAGTATTCCCTGATAATTGGTTGTATCTCTGAGGGATTGGTTGTAATAATTCCATTTTCATTCATGATTTTATCTATTTGGGTCATCTCCCTTTTCCTTTTGAGAAGCCTGGCTAGAGGTTTATCAATTTTGTTTATTTTTTCAAAAAAACAACTCTTGGTTTCATTGATCTGCTCTACAGTTTTTTTAGATTCTATATTGTTTATTGCTGCTTTGATCTTTATGATTCCTCTTCTTCTGCTGGGCTTAGACTGCCTTTGCTGTTCTGCTTCTATTTCCTTTAGGTGTGCTGTTAGATTTTGTATTTGGGATTTTTCTTGTTTCTTGAGATAGGCCTGGATTGCAATGTATTTTCCTCTCAGGACTGCCTTCGCTGCGTCCCAAAGCATTTGGATTGTTGTATTTTCATTTTCGTTTGTTTCCATATATTTTTAAATTTCTTCTCTAATTGCCTGGTTGACCCACTCATTCGTTAGTAGGGTGTTCTTTAACCTCCATGCTTTTGGAGGTTTTCCAGACTTTTTCCTGTGGTTGATTTCAAGCTTCATAGCATTGTGGTCTGAAAGTATGCATGGTATAATTTCAATTCTTGTAAACTTATGAAGGGCTGTTTTGTGACCCAGTATATGATCTATCTTGGAGAATGTTCCATGTGCACTCGAGAAGAAAGTATATTCTGTTGCTTTGGGATGCAGAGTTCTAAATATATCTGTCAAGTCCATCTGATCCAATGTATTATTCAGGGCCCTTGTTTCTTTATTGACCGTGTGTCTAGATGATCTATCCATTTCTGTAAATGGGGTGTTAAAGTCCCCTGCAATTACCACATTCTTATCAATAAGTTTGCTTATGTTTATGAGTAATTGTTTTATATATTTGGGGGCTCCGGTATTCGGCGCATAGACATTTATAATTGTTAGCTCTTCCTGATGGATAGACCCTGTAATTATTAGATAATGCCCTTCTTCATCTCTTGTTACAGCCTTTAATTTAAAGTCTAGTTTGTCTGATATAAGTATGGCTACTCCAGCTTTCTTTTGGCTTCCAGGAGCATGATAAATAGTTCTCCATCCCCTCACTCTCAATCTAAAGGTGTCCTCAGATCTCAAATGAGTCTCTTGTAGACAGCAAATAGATGGGTCTTGTTTTTTTTATCCATTCTGATACCCTATGTCTTTTGGTTGGCGCATTTAATCCATTTACATTCAGTGTTATTATAGAAAGATACGGGTTTAGAGTCATTGTGATGTCTGTATGTTTTATGCTTGTAGTGATGTCTCTGGTACTTTGTCTCACAGGATCCCCCTTAGGATCTCTTGTAGGGCTGGCTTAGTGGTGATGAATTCCTTCAGTTTTTGTTTGTTTGGGAAGACCTTTATCTCTCCTTCTATTCTAAATGACAGACTTGCTGGATAAAGGATTCTCGGCTGCATATTTTTCTGTTTAGCACACTGAAGATATCGTGCCAAGCCTTTCTGGCGTGCCAAGTTTCAAAAGAGAGATCAGTCACGAGTCTTATAGGTCTCTCTTTATATGTGATGGCACGTTTATCCCTTGCTGCTTTCAGAATTTTCTCTTTATCCTTGTATTTTGCCAGTTTCACTATGATATGTCGTGCAGAAGATCGATTCAAGTTACGTCTGAAGGGAGTTCTCTGTGCCTCTTGGATTTCAATGCCTTTTTCCTTCCCCAGTTCAGGGAAGTTCTCAGCTATAATTTCTTCAAGTACCCCTTCAGCACCTTTCCCTCTCTCTTCCTCCTCTGGGATACCAATTATGCATATATTATTTCTTTTTAGTGTATCACTTAGTTCTCTAATTTTCCCCTCATACTCCTGGATTTTTTTGTGTCTCTTTCTCTCAGCTTCCTCTTTTTCCATAACTTTATCTTCTAGTTCACCTATTCTCTCCTCTGCCTCTTCAATCTGAGCCGTCGTGGTTTCCATTTTGTTTTGCATTTCGTTTAAAGCGTTTTTCAGCTCCTCGTGACTGTTCCTTAGTCCCTTGATCTCTGTACCAAGAGATTCTCTGCTGTCCTCTCTACTGTTTTCAAGCCCAGCGATTAATTTTATGACTATTATTCTAAATTCACTTTCTGTTATATTATTTAAATCCTTTTTGATCAGTTCATTAGCTTTTGTTATTTCCTGGAGATTCTTCTGAGGGGAATTCTTCCGTTTGGTCATTTTGGATAGTCCCTGGAGTGGTGCGGACCTGCAGGGCACTTCCCCTGTGCTGTGGTGTATAAATGGAGTTGGTGGGCGGAGTCGCAGTCAGACCTGATGTCTGCCCCCAGCCCACCGCTGGGGCCAAGGTCAGACTGGTGTGTGCTTTCTCTTCCCCTGTCCTAGGGGCGGGATTCACTGTGGGCTGTTGTGGCCCATCTGGGCTGCTTGCACACTTCCAGGCTTGTGCTGCTGGGGATCTGGCCTTTTAGCTGGGGTGGGTAGGCAAGGTGCACGGGGGCAGGAGTGGCAGGCTCACCTCATTTCTCCTTAGGTGATCCACTTCAGGAGGGGCCCTGTGGCAGCGGGAGGGAGTCAGATCCACTGCCGGAGGGGTGGCTCCACAGAAGCACAGTGTTGGGTGTTTGCGAGGAGCAAGCAAGTTCCCTGGCAGGGACTCATTCCCTTTGGGATTTTGGCTGGGGAATGGGCGAGGGAGATGGCGCTGGGGAGCACCTTTGTTCCCCGCCAAACTGAGCTCTGTCGTCCGGCGGCTCAGCCACTCTCCCTCCCGTTGTCTTCCAGCCTTCCTGCTTTCCGAGCAGAGCTGTTAATTTATGACCCCCCAGATGCTAAGTCGAGCTTGCTGTCGTAACACACTCTGTCTGGCCACTCAGCTTTTGCAAGCCAGACTCGGGGGCTCTGCTTGGCCGGCAGGCTGCCCCTCCGCCCTGGCTCCCTCCTGTGCACCGCCTCGCTGCCCTTCCTACCCTCTTCCGTGGGCCTCTCATCTGCGCTTGGCTCCATAGACTCCGTTCTGCTAATCCTCTGGCAGTTTTCTGGGTTATTTAGGCAGGTGTAGGTGGAATCTAAGTGATCAGCAGGACGCGTGGTGAGCCCAGCGTCCTCCTATGCGCCATCTTCCCTGTCTCGGTATATTGGGTTTAAATAGTAATTTTGTAATTCGTTTTTGTATTTATTTATTCAGTCTTTCCTACAGTATTTTACTTCCACTTTGTCTTATTTTCAATCAATTAAATATTTTTTATTATTCCATTTCACCCTTACTATTTATGGTGCTTGCTATTTATATAGCCTTTTACTGTGATTGCAGTACATACACTAGAGATTAAATCATTCATCATATAGACTCTAATTTAGTATTTGGCTACTTTTCAGATGATCATAGGACCTTATAATAGTTTCTCTCTTCTCCTACATTTGCATCATTGTCATCATTTATTTTAATTCTATGTAAATTTTAAACTCCACAAAGTATGACTATTGTTTCATGTAGCCAGTATGATTTATAATTATCCACACACTTAACATTTCCATTGCTTTTTATTCTTTTTTTTTTTATTTCTGTGTACCTATCTGACATAATTTCCTTTTGCCTGAAAAAACCTTCCTTAGGTTTTTTTGTTGTGAGTACATTGGTTACAAAACCTGTTTATTTGTCTACAAATGTCTTAATTTTATTTCCAATTTTGAAGGCTATTTTTTATGGGTATAGAATTCTAGGTTGGCTCATAGTATCTTAAAATGGGAATTTTAATACAGTACTCTAAAGATATTCCATTATCTTGTGTCTTCCATAATTCTATCTTCTTTTCATAATTCTATCACGAAGTTAGGGGTAAGATTTAGTGTTTATTTGAAAGAAATGGCTCTTTTTTTCCTCTCTAGATGCTTTTAAAATTTTCTTTTCCTTCACTTTTAAATAGTTTTACTCTGGTATGCCTAGATATACATTCTTTTGTATTTTTTTCTGCTTAATTTGAAGCGCTTCTTAACCCTTTGGTTGGATGTCTTCAATCAAGTTTAGAAAATTCCTGATCATTATTTCTCTAAATATTGCTTCAGCCCAATTCTTTTTCTCCTTTTCTGAGATGACAATTAGATATATGTTAGGCTTTTTCATCATATTCTATGTTTCTTATAAATTTCTGTATTTTTCATTCTTTATTCTTACCATAATTCAGCCTGGATATTTCTTGCTAATATATCTCCTGGTGCACTAATCTTCTGTTCAGCCACTTCCATTCCTCCATTAAATCCATTTTTATTGAATGCTAGACATTATGTATTAACATCTATAGAGGTTCTGTATAATGTGATATTCTTCAATAGGGGATAAACCTTGTCTTTTGACAAGTAGCCAGAGTAGGAACTGATTACCTTAATCCAGTCATGAAATGAGCTGAATCAAGGCTGGATTTCAAATATTATAATGTTTGGTTTTATTCTGGTTTGCTGTCATTCTTAGGGTCTTTCTCTCAAGGGGTCCCAATTAAGCCTGGTGAGTTTCCTAGAACTCCTCCTTTGAAGGTATTGAACTCCAAATCTGTCTACATAGATCCATTGAAGAGATGATAAATTTACTGTGTTCTTTGACTGCTTTCTGATCAGCTCAGTTTCTAGCTCTGTGCAGCATAAGAATCAGCAAATAATCCAAGGTATCCTGAATACTGGTCTCGCCTCAGTGAGTTTCTTTTCTTTCTGAGATCTTGGTCCCCTCAAATTCTGGCATTTACAAATACACTTACCTTAAAACCCTGAGAGAGATTCTGTTTTGTATCTTATCTAGCATTCCTATTTTTTTTTAAATGGGGCAGTTTGTTACATGCAACTCTTTCTTTTTAGGAGCAGAAGTAATAACTTATTCTTAAGCAACCACATTTTAAATGATTAATATATACAAGGTTCCAAAATTTTCAATATCTATTGAATAAATGTGCAGAAAGTAGTTGGGAGTGGTCTGGCTTGTTATGAGTTTTTTCTTTACGATAGAGTTTTATCAAATACATGTTATGCAAAAGACAGATGTCTCCCTGCTGCATTCAGCTTAATGTAACCCAAGAGTTGCAATTAATTAAAATTTACAGAGCATACAAAACTCTCTAACTCTCTAACATTACCTTACTTGATTTACAACGGAAAATTCTTGGTTTAACAGTCATGTGAATAGGGTTCCTATATATTGACTTAGATGCAAGTGTTCTTGCTGAACACTGAGCATTCCATGGATTTATAATCATCACTTAATTTTACTACATAAGATTTTAAATTTTAACCTGTTGTCTGTCATATATGCATAAGGAAACCGACTCAATGAGAGGAGCCTTCATCTCAGCTCATCCAGACACAGTTGGTATCAAGTTCCTTTCAGAGGAATCGCCTACTATTAGCTTTCACTGTCCTTTTCACCTAGCTCTTCATTTCAACCATGTGCTCCACTTATATCTATTTACACTGTTAAGATTATTCATGCTTGGACACTGGCTACTATTCAAATGGACAGTGTATAAAAACTCATTACTTAGGTTGTCAATGTTTTCTGTTTTGTGTATTTCTCTTATTAATATTTTTCTTTGATCTTTCAGTATCTACAAAAATTCCAGGTTTCTGATGGTGTTAGAATTACACATTTGTCAACTGCAGGTGGGATGGAAGGGTCATGCTCCAGAGGGCTGAATATTAAAGTCTGCATGTATGCCAGAGGTGGGACAGATACTAGAGGATTAGCTCAGAGAAGAGCACTAACATTTATTGATTTCTTACAATATTCTAGATGCTTTGCAAATAGTTCTAACATTCATATTGTCTTTTTTAAAAAATGTTTTAACATTTATTTATTTTTGAGAGACAGAGTGTGAGCAGGGGAGAGGCAGAGAGAGAAGAAGACACAGAATCCTAAGCAGGCTCCAGGCTCTGAGTGGTCAGCACAAAGCCTCATGTGGGGCTGGAACCCACGAACCATGAGATCATGCCCTGAGCCAAAGTTGGATACTTAACCGACTGAGTCACCCAGGTGCCCCTAACACTCATTTTATCTTGATAAGAGGGAATCACCTCCTCATTTTACAGAACTCAAGGCTCAGAGAGGTAAAATAGCTTTTCTAAGACCATGTAATATTGAAAGGTAGAACTACTATTTAAACTTTCAGGACTTTGAATGCCCGAGTTCTTTTCAAAGAAGCAAGTGATGGGAAAAAGTTTAGACATGGAGGCAGGATAATACAGTGATAGATGTATACATGTGTTCTGCTTTCCAGAGGAACTTAACTGAGGAACTGAGGATTATCATGCTAATCAAAAATGAGAATTAGTTTCAGGGTTTTTAGGATTAAATCTGTAGCAGGGGCTTCAGCTGAAGACAGCACAGGCTCCAGGAACTGAAGGGACACTAGGGAAAACTGAGGTTATAATGCTGAAACTATCAAATCTAAATGCCAAGTTTAGAGACCAAATGCAGTTTAAGGCAAGTTTCAAACCTTAACAGAAACAGGATGAATTGGCAGAAGTTCAGAATGAATATTGGGGAATGATTTCCAAATTATTGCCATCAATTAAGTAGGTATTTGTGACTCATCATTAAGAAACATGGTTTTTAGGTGGGTACTATAGGTTCAAAGGACCAGAATTAGATCACAAATTAGCTAAAAGAGACAAGAGTTCCCAGTCTATTCAGCAAGGTAAAGGTTCTAAAAAAGGAACAGGTGAATGTACTGGAAAGTATTCACTAAAGTTGTGTGGCACTAACACTTGCTGAGCACAAATTAAAAGCTGCCAAGTATTCTATCCCCCAGGTCAAACCCTTTGAATGAGAGATATAGGAAAGCAGCTCAGCCAAAGGTTTGAACTGGCTAGGAATCCAAGACAAAGAATGACAAATAAGTCTAGTTCTCAAAATTGCAGTTGCTGCCACTAGTCAATGAACAGTTTTCCAGCTCACTCAATATAAAAGGTATTTTAATCTCCGTATTATCTTTTTAGCCACACTCACAGATCAGCATTGTCATCTATCTCCTTACACACCAAGTTCTGGCAACTACTTAAAGGAAATTGCCCAAGCTCTTTGGCTCAGTGCTCTGTCACAGTTCACAAGTCATACCCTGATTTTTTCTGCACCTGGAAACTGTGGGTGGGGCTGATTTTCTGCTAGACCTCAAAGACTAATGCACACCTGCACATTCTTTTGTTCCCATTGGCAAGAAAACCATTTCACAAAACAGCTTGAAAAGAGTGTCACTGAAATTGACAAGCTTTGTCAAGAAATTTGTGCAACAATTCCTACATGGGCCTTGATTTTCATAAGACTGGAATTGGATGATATTTTACAGGATCTTAGAATTAGTATCTCTTTTTTTCATAGCATGTTTTCTCTTGCATTTAATTTAGTAGCTTCTACTGGGAAGAGAAGATTAAGAATTACTTTCTTTTGGTATGAATGAATTCAAAAAAGTATCTCTCTTCTCCTTAGTTATCATGCTAATTTTGGGAATTCCAGGATGACTTCTACATTATAATGCTGTTACTTTGAGAAAGTACCACTTTAATTAGTGTCCCCTGCTAATTTGCTCAAACTAACATTCAACAGTTGATAAGTCTTCAAAAGGGAGAAAAACCTGCTGTAGCTAAGAGGTAATTTCAAGGTCAGAAAAATGCCAGTTTTTGTAGTGGAGTGAGTGTGAGAAGAAATCTAGGCTTTGGAAGAGTGCATTCACAATTTGCATTCAAACAATCCATGATGTTGTCAATCTTGGTGCACAGGAGGTATCCAACAAACATTTCATCATGTTGCTGCAGCAAATTATTGGTGCCAGTCAAGGAGCTAGAATTGTGAACATTTGGTTTTAAGCAAAGGTTTAGGAAAAAGACTGTAGTAAGGGATCAGAAAAATGACTGAATCAGAATCAGAGCAGTAAACCAGGCTTAGGATATGTGGAAAACCAATGGTCAGAGACCAGGTGAATAGGAAATAAACAAGATACAAATTAATGGAGAAACAGTGCAGGATGTCTAAAACTCAGGTTGTCTCTAAGGCAATGGGTGATACAAGAAGTCTAGAAGCATATGGCCCAAATATAGTCTCTGGAGATAATGGGGGTAAATAAGCTGAAACTGAAAAGATAAAATAAGGCAAAGAGACTAGGCTACATGTACCAAGCCAGTAGTTGTAAACTGGTGGTATTATTCTAGCTAGGGACAGGTTTTACTTTATTTTCACAGCATTTTGAAAGGGAGTGTGAGTAGGCAAGTATTATACTTGGTTTTAGTACAGTATTCTTAGCACCTGTTGTCCTATATCAGACCAATTTCATTTGTTATTCTTGCTTAGTTTATGTTAGACATTTCAGTTTGCTACTTCTGGTGGAGGCCATCTGCTTGACATTTTACTCCCACATATTTTCAGTTCTTATGACCATTTAGTCCCAACCACCAGGAGTGGCTTTGCCCTAGTCTGGGACTTCTAAATCTGTTTCTAATCAAAAGGAAGTAAGTGGGTCTGGTCTAGTTCTTCCATACTTCAGCAACATATTGACTGTGCTTCTCCTCTAGTGCATAATTTTGTTCCAAGTTGGGCTTTTTACTTATGGTTTGTAACTAAGTTCAATCCTTATACTTCAGTTTCAGTACCTGGATCCTTGACTTGTTCAATAGTATTGAAATCCTATTTTGGCATCTTGTCTAGTATCTTATTTCTGTTCATTGATATGGGATAGCAGCTCTTACCAATGGAGCGAGTTTATATGTGAGTCTTTATATGGGATTTGTAGCCATTTTAAAGCTTTGCTCAGCCACCTACCTATCTTCCATTCAAATGATCTAACCTAATACAGCATGAAATATACAGCATGGTAGTTTTTAATTAGTGTTTTTCACAAAGTTATTACTGCACAGTAGCAATTTTTGTTGAAAGACTAAATTATCAAATAGGCAGTCTGAAAAGGATGAAGAAAAAGTGGAAAAATAAAATAAGGATGGGGAGGATGATATTACATATGTATGTGTAAAACATCTTCTTTTGTCACACACATATGCACATATGCACAAATACAGTTTTTACAAACTGAAGTGAAATAACTGGGACCAAGTTTGAAAAGAAAACTTGGTATGGTAGTTATTGGTGGTTTTTTGCAAATAATTCTTGCTCCTCTCCTTTTCTAGGCCCATTGTAGGATTGTGCATCTTGGCTCCCTCATGGTTTGGTGGAACTAGGTGATTAGTTTTGGCCAGTGGGTTGTGAGTGAGGGTGAAATACCTCATTTCAGGGCTAGAGAGCCAGAACATTTAATTGCCTGAGTGAGATGGTTTCCAGATTTCTTTCCTTCTGCCTCTGTGACTGGGGATGTTTAAGATGGTGGTTGCTCTGCCAGCCTGAATTTCTGAGAGATCCATGAGTAACTACAATGAAAAGAGCACCATTTAACCATCACCAGCACCTCCAGCAACCCATGGTGGAAATGTAGCATGAGGAGGAAATACACATTTGTTGTTTTAAGCCACTGACATTTGTGGGTTTTGTTACTATCCTATTAGTATAACCTAATCTAACTTGATGGATAGCTTGGATCCTAGCTTAGATATCAGGCTCTTTTCTGTATGTTTCTCAAACAGAAAACCATATATCTATTGGTGATTGATAGTTGGATTTTATCTTTTTTTTTTAACGTTTATTTATTTTTGAGACAGAGAAAGAGCATGAACAGGAGAGGGGAAGAGAGAGAGGGAGACACAGAATCTGAAACGGGCTCCAGGCTCTGAGCTGTCAGCACAGAGCCCGACGTGGGGCTTGAAATCACGGATCGTGAGATCATGACCTGAGCCGAAGTCAGACACTTAACCGACTGAGCCACCCAGGCGCCCCAATAGTTGGATTTTAAAAGAAAAACTTATTTTCATTTATTTTGGATTTTTTTTGGGGGGGGGGCTTATTTTTAATCAAAGTGGGGAATGCTGCTTCACAAGGATGATCTCCACTAGGTTATTCTCAAATACTTGTGCTTAAAAATCTTCAAGTCATATACTGACCAGGATGATAAAGATGAGCTTGAAATCTCTATGAGAATAAGGGTATCAATAAAAACACAGTTTGCTGACCAAGCCTGTACATCCCAGTGTAAAAATGAAAATTTTATTTATTGTACAAAAATGGACGTTAGTAATCAGCTTTGGGTCAAAATGCCAAATGCTAGGGGACAGTAGAAGAATTTATGATTATGTATTATTTGAATGTAAATAAGAAATATTTGAGATTAGATAAGAAGTGTAGCATAAAAAGACAGGTAGAGAGCTGTTTATGACATCCTATTCTCATACTTTGCCCAAATTCTAAGTAATATCTTCCTATTACTTCATACTTGTTATTTGTTTCATTTAAAGTCAATTAGTGATATTATATAATCCATATGCTGTTAAATATCCTGATGTTGTCAGCATTAAATAATGTCATGAATAATTTCAAACTACTGAAAATTGAAATATTTTATAACTGAGATTTTTTTTTGTTGATTGAAAATTTTTGTGAAGAAATTTAGTCAACCTCCTATTAGGTTATTTCATCTTGCTAACATTTCTATAAAATGACCAGGAAGTCTATTTAAAAAGACTTTCCTTTTCTTTCTGTGAGCCAGTCCCTGAGCAAAAACTCACACATCCTTTTTTTAATATACTATTTTACACTCATTTAAAATAATAAATAGGAAGGGCAGAAAAGCAGTGCATGCTACATGCACTGGCGGGAGGGAGCTGAGGCAGTGGAGGGGCAGCCTGCCTGACAAGGCAGAGCCCCCGAGTCGGGCTTCCAAAAGCTTGGGGGCCAGACTATGTGACTTCTGACAGCCAGCAGGACTTAATATCTAGAATGTTAAAAGTGAAGAGCTCTGCTCTTGGGAAGCTGGGAAGGCAAGAGGACACTGGGAGGGAGAGTTGTTGAGCCCTGGAAGACAGAGCTCAGATCCACAGGGAACAAGGGCACTGGCAAGTGCCATCTCCTTTTCCTATCCCCCAGCCAGAATTCCAAATGGAACCAGTTCCCATTACCGAAATTGCTTGCACCCTGCAAACACCCAACACTGTGCTTCTGTGGATCTATCCCTCCAAAAGGTCTGCCTCCCTCCCGGTGTTGAAGGGCCCCTCCTGCAGGGGACCACCAATGGCAAAGTGAGCTAAGCCTGTCCCTGCCACCCCTGTGCATCTTGTGGATCCACCCTGGCTAATACACCAGATCCAATCGAAGAGGCACCACAAACCTGGCAGTGTGCAAGTAGCCCAGACAGGGGCCACACCACTCCACAGTGAGTCCTGCCCCTGGGAGAGGGGAAGATAAGGTACACACCAGTCTGACTGTAGCCCCAGTGATGGGCTGGGGGAAGACATCGGGTCTGACTGTGGTCCTGCCCACCAACACAAGTTACTCTGGACAGTACAGGGGAAGGGCCCGGCAGTTTGGTGCCACCACAGGGACTACCCAAAATGACAAAACGGAAAAATTCTCCTCAAAAGAAACTCCAGGAAGCAGCAACAGGTAACGAATTGATCAAAAATGATTTAAGCAATATATCGAAACAAGAATTTGGAATAATGGTCATAAAATTAATCACTGGGCTTGAAAAAGCATAGAGGACAGCACGGAATCTATTGCTATAGAGATCAAGGAACTAAAAAAATAGTCATGAGGAGCTAAAAAATGCTATAAATGAGGTGCAAAATAATATGGAGGTGACCAAAGCACGGATTGAAGAGGCAGAGGAGAAAATAGGTAAGTTAGAAGATAAAATTATGGAAAAAGAGGAAGCTGAGAAAAAAAGAGATAAAAAAACCTCCAGGAGTATGAGGGAAGAATTAGAGAATGAAGTGGTGCAATCAAACGGAACATTATCCGTATAATAGGAATTTCAGAAGAGGAAGAGAGAGAAAGGGGCTGAAGGTGTACTTGAACAAATCATAGCAGAGAAATTCCCTGATCTGGGGAAGGAAAAAGGCATTGAAATCCAAGAGGCACAGAAAACTCCCTTCAGATATGACTTGAATCTATCTTCTGCACGACATATCATAGTGAACCTGGCAAAATACAAGGATAAAGAGAAAATTCTGAAAGCAGCTAGGGATAAACGTGCTCTAACATATAAAGGGAGACCCATAAGAATAGTGGCAGATCTGCCTACTGAAACTTGACAGGCCAGAAAGGAATGACAGGAAATCTTCAATGTGATGAACAGAAAAAAATATGCAGCTGAGAAACTTTCATCCAGCAAGTCTGTCATTCAGAATAGAAGGAGAGATACAGGCCTTCCCAAACAAACAAAAACTGAAGGAATTTATCACCACTCCTACAAGAGACCCTAAGTCCTACAAGACCAGTCCTACAAGAGACCCTAAGTGGGATTCTGTGAGTGAAATGTTGCAAGGACCACAAAATACCAGACACATCACTACAACCATGAAACCTACAGACATCACAATGACTCTAAAACCATATCTTCCCATTATAACACTGACTGTAAATGGACAAAATGCTCAACCAAAACACATAGGGTATAAGAATGGATAAAAAAAAAAACAAGACCCATCTATTTGCTGTCTAAAAGAGACTCATTTTAGACCTGAGGACACCTTCAGATTGAAAGTGAGGGGATGGAGAACTATCTACGATGCTACTGGAAGTCAAAAGAAAGCTGGAGTAGCCATACTTATGTCAGACAAACTAGACTTTAAATTAAAGGCTGTAACAAGAGATGAAGAAGGGCATTATATAATCATTACAGGGTCCATCCATCAGGAAGAGCTAACAATTATAAATGTCTATGGGCTGAATATGGAAGCCCCCCAAATATATAAAACAATTAATCACAAACATAAGCAACCTTATTGATAAGAATGTGGTAATTGCAGGGGACTTTAATACTCCACTTACATCAATGGATACAACATCTAGACACACGGTCAATAAAGAAAAAAGGGCCCTGAATGATACATTGGATCAGATGGACTTGACAGATATATTTAGAACTCTGGATCCCAAAGCAACAGAATATACTTTCTTCTCGAGTGCACATGGAACATTCTCCAAGATAGATCACATACTGGGTCACAAAACAGCCCTTCATAAGTATACAAGAATTGAAATCATACCATGTATACTATTAGACCACAGCGCTATGAAGCTTGAAATCAACCACAGGAAAAAAGTCTGGAAAACCTCCAAAAGCATGGAGGTTAAAGAACACCCTGCTAAAGAATGAATGGGTCAACCAGGCAATTAGAGAAGAAGTTAGGAAATATATGGAAACAAACAAAAATGAAAAGACAACAATCCAAATGCTTTGGGATGCAGTGAAGGCAGTCCTGAGAGGAAAATACATTGCAATCCAGGCCTATTGCAAGAAACAAGAAAAATCCCAAATACAAAATCTAACAGCACACCTAAAGGAAATAGAAGCAGAACAGCAAAGACACCCCAAACCCAGCAGAAGAAGAGAAATAATAAAGATCAGAGCAGAAATAAACAATACAGAATCTAAAAATCTGTAGAGCAGATCAACGAAACCAAGAGTTGGTTTTTTGAAAAAATAAACAAAATTGATAAACCTCTAGCCATGCTTCTCAAAAAGAAAAGGGAGATGACCCAAAAAGATAAAATCATGAATGGAAATGGAATTATTACAACCAATCCCTCAGAAATACAAGCAATTATCAGGGAATACTATGAAAAATTATATGCCAACAAATTGGACAACCTGGAAGAAATGGACAAATTCGTAATCACCTATAAACTTCCAAAACTCAAACAGGAAGAAATAGAAAGCTTGAACAGACCATAACCAGCGAAGAAATTGAATCAGTTATCAAAAATCACCAAACAAATAAGAGTCCAGGACCAGATGGCTTTCCAAGGGTATTCTACCAGAGATTTAAAGCAGAGATAACACCTATCCTTCTCAAGCTTTTCCAAAAAATAGAAAGGAAAGGAAAACTTCCAGACGCATTCTAGGAAGCCAGCATTACTTTGATTCCTAAACCAGATGGAAACCCAGTAAAAAAAGAGAACTACAGGCCAATATCCCTGATGAATATGGATGCAAAAATTCTCAATAAGATACTAGCAAATCGAATTCAACAGTATATAAAAAGAATTATTCAGCATGATCAAGTAGCATTCATTCATGGGCTGCATGGCTGGTTCAACATTCACAAATCAATCAATGTGATACATCACAGTAATAAAAGAAAAGAACCGTATGATCCTGTCAATCGATACAGAAAAAGGATTTGACAAAATTCAGCATCCTTTCTTAATAAAAACCCTCGAGAAAGTCGGGATAGAAGGAACATACTTAAACATCATAAAAGCCATTTATGAAAAGCCCACAGCTAATATCATCCTCAATGGGGAAAAACTGTGAGCTTTGCTCCTGATGTCAGGAACAAGACGGGGATGTCCACTCTCACCACTGTTGTTTAACATAGTGTTGGAAGTTCTAGCATCAGCAATCAGACAACAAAAGGAAATCAAGGCATCAAAATGGGCAAAGATGAAGTCAAGCTTTCAGTTTTTGCAGATGACATGATATTATACATGGAAAATCCGATAGACTCCACCAAAAGTCTGCTAGAACTGATACATGAATTCAGCAAAGTCGCAGGATACAAAATCAATGTACAGAAATCAGTCGCATTCTTATACATTAATAATGAAGCAACAGAAAGACAAATAAAGAAACTGATCCCATTCCCACTTGCACCAAGAATCACAAAATACCTAGGAATAAACTGAACCACAGATGTGAAAGATCTGTATGCTGAAAACTATAGAAAGCTTATGAAGGAAATTGAAGAAGATACAAAAAAAAAAGGAAAACATTCCGTGCTCATGGATTGGTTGGAAGAATAAATATTGTTAAAATGTCAATACTACCCAAAGCTATCTACACATTCAATGCAATCCCAATCAAAATTGCACCAGCATTCTTCTAAAGGCTAGAACAAGCAATCTTAATATTTGTATGGAACCACAAAAGACCCGAATAGCCAAAGTAATATTGAAGATTAAGACTAAAGTGGTAGGCATCACAATCCCAGACTTTAGCCTCTACTACAAAGCTGTAATCATCAAGACAGCATGGTATTGACACAGAAACAGACACAGAGACCAATGGAATAGAATAGAAACTCCAGAATTGGACCCACAAATTATGGCCAACTAATCTTTGACAAAGCAGGAAAGCATATCCAATGGAAAAAAGACTGTCTCTTTAACAAATGGTGCTGGGTGAAGTGGACAGCAACATGCAGAAGAATGAAACTCGTCCACTTTCTTACACCACTCACAAAAATAAACTCAAAATGGATAAAGGACTTGAATGTGAGACAGGAAACCATCAAAACCCTGGAGGAGAAAGCAGGAAAAAACCTCTCTGACCTCAGCCGCAGCAATTTCTTACATCTCCAAAGCCAAGGGAATTAAAAGCCAAAATGAACTATTGGAACCCATGAAGATAAAAAGGTTCTGCACTGCAAAGGAAACAATCAAAAAAAACTAAAAGGCAACCAACGGAATGGGAAAAGATATTTGCAAATGACATATTAGACAAAGGGCTACTATCCAAAATCTATAAAGAACTCACCAAACTCCACACCTGAAAAACAAAAAATCCAGTGAAGAAATGGGCAGAAAACATGAATAGACACTTCTGTAAGGAAGACATCCAGATGGCCAACAGGCACATGAAAAGATGCTCAACATTACTCCTCATCAGGGAGATACACATCGAAACCCCACTCAGATACCACCTCATGCCAATCAGAGTGGCCAAAATGAACAAATCAGGAGACTATAGATGCTGGAGAGGATGTGGAGAAACGGGAACCCTCTTGTACTACTGGTGGGAATGTAAACTGTTGCAGCCGCTCTGAAAACAGTGTGGAGATTCTTCAAACAATTAAAAATAGATCTACCCTATGACCCAGAAGTAGCACTGCTAGGAATTTACCCAAGGGATACAGGAATGCTGATACATAGGAGCACTTGTACCCCAATGTGTATAGTAGCACTTTCAACAATAGCCAAATTGTGGAAAGAGCCTAAATGTCCATCAACTGATGAATGGATAAAGAAATTGTGGTTTATATACACAATGGAATAGTATGTGACAATGAGAAAGAATGAAATATGGCCTTTTGTAGCAAAGTGGATGGAACTGGGGAGTGTTATGCTAAGTGAAATAAGTCATACAAAGAAAGACAGATACCATATGTTTTCACTCTTATGTGGATCCTGAGAAACTTAACAGAAGACCATGGGGGATGGGAAGGGAAACAAAAAGGTTAGAGAGGGAGGGAGACAAACCATAAGAGACTCTTAAAAACTGAGAACAAACTGAGGGATGATGGGGGGTGGGAGGAGGGGAGGGTGGGTGATGGGTACTGAGGTGGACGCCTGTTGCAATGAGCACTGTGTGTTGTATGGAAACCAATTTGACAATACATCTCATATTTAAAAATAAATAAATAAATAAATAAATAAATAAATAGACGAAGACACACAAAGAAATTTACATCCAAATTAGCATATACTGCAACAATGATTTCGGGAGTAGATTCCTTAATGACACTTACCCATTTAACCCATCCCACCTCCCACAACCTCTCCATGAACCCTCTGTTTTTTCTCCATATTTAAGAGTCTCTTATGTTTTGTCCCCCTCCCTGTCTTTATATTATTTTTGCTTCCCTTCCCTTATGTTCATCTCTTCTGTGTCTTAAAGTCCTCATATGAGTGAAGTCATATGATTTTTGTCTTTCTCTGACTGACTGATTTCACTTAGCATAATACCCTCCCGTTCCACCCACGTAGTTCCAAGTGGCAAGATTTCATTCTTTTTGATTGCTGAGTAATACTCCATTGTATACATATACCACATCTTCTTTATCCATTCATCTATCGATGGACATTTGGGCTCTTTCCATATTTTGGTTCTTGTTGATAGTGCTGCTATAAACATTGGGGTGCATGTGTCCCTTCGAAAAGCATACCTGTATCCCTTGGATAAATACCTAGTAGTGCAATTGCAGGGTCGTAGGGTAGTTCTAGTTTTAATTTTATGAGAAACCTCCATAGTGTTTTCCAGAGTGCTGCACCAGTTTGCATTCCCACCAGCAGTGCAAAAGAGATCCTGTTTCTCCGCATCCTAGCCAACATCTGTTGTTGCCCGAGTTGTTAATGGCTTCCTGTCTTACATTTAGCTCTTTCTTCCATTTTGAGTTTATTTTTGTGTATGGTGTAAGAAAGTGGTACAAGCTCATTTTTCTGCCTGTCAGTGTCCAGTTTTCCTAGCACCACTTGCTGAAGATACTGTCTTTATTCTATTGGATATTCTTTCCTGCTTTGTCAAAGATTCGTTGGCCATACGTTTGTGGGTCCATTTTTGGTTTCTCTATTCTGTTCCATTGATCTGAGTGTCTATTCTTGTGTCAGTACCATACTGTCTTGGTGATTTCAGCTTTGTAATACAGCTTGAAGCCCAGGATTGTGATGCCTTCTGCTTTGGTTTTCTTTTTCAAGATTGCTACTACTATTTGGGGTCTTTTCTGGTTCCATGCAAATTTTAGGATTATTTGTTCTATCTCTGTGAAGAATGATGGTGTTATTTTGATAGGGATTGCCTTGAATATATAGGTTGCTTTGGATAGTATTGACATTTCAGCAATATTTGTTCTTCCTATCCAGGAGCATGGAATCTTTTTCCAATTTTTTCCGTCTTCCTCAATTTCTTTCATAAGCTTTCTACAGTTTTCTGTATATAGATTTTTTACCTCTTTGGTTAGATTTATCCCTAGGTGTTTATTTTATGGTTTTTGTTGCAAATGTCAATGGGATCAATTCCTTGATTTCTCTGTTGTTTCATTGTTGTTGTATAGGAATGCAACTGATTTCTGTGCATTGATTTTATATCCTACGACTTTTCTGAATTCATGGATCACTTCTAGAATTTTTTGGTGGAATAGTTTGTGTTTCCATATAGAGTATCATGTCATCAGTAAAGAGGGAAAGTTTGACCTCCTTTTGGCCAATTTGAATGCCTTTTATTTCTTTGTGTTGTATCCTTGCTGTCGCTAAGACTTCTAATATTATGTTGAATTACATTGGCGAGAGTGGACATACCTGTCTTGTCCCTGACCTTAGGTGGAAAGCTCTTTATTTTTTTCCCATTGAGGATGATAGTAGCATTGGGTCTTTTATATATAGCTTTTATTATCTTGAGGTATAATCCTCACATCCCTACTTTCTTAAGACTTTTTATAAAGAAAGGATGCTGTATTTTGTCAAATGCTTTCTCTGCATCTATTGAGAAGATCATGTGGTTCTTGCCCTTTCTTTTATTGATGTGATTAACCACATTGATTGTTTTTGCGGATATTGAACATCCCTGCATCCCAGGTATAAATCCCACTGTTGGTGGGAATGCAAACTGTTGCAGCCGCTCTGAAAACAGTGAGGTGAGGTGAGGTAGGGTGAGGTCCCAAATTGTACAAATTTAATGTATAAAACTTATTCATGTTTATCTTCCTTTCATTTAAATATTCTACCTTCTTAATCCTCTCAGATTCCTGCAGCAAATTTCTGTAAGGATAGAAATAAAATCCCTTAGAGAATGACAGCCAAGGGGAATGAACTGGGTCAGGGAATTTTAGCTCTATCCTGATAATTTCAATCTGACCCGAGTCAGTAATGAATGTTGTTTGATGCACCATGGGAAGTTTGATGGTAGTCTAGGGCCAAATATAATGGGAAAGTATATCTATCAGCACAGCACATCACCACTGAGCAATCACATTTATGATCACAACAAAGGCAAAATGCTTCTCAAGGAAAACAGGTTGGTTTTTCTCGTCAAGGCTGAGATGAAAATCCTCTGAGCCAAGATTCTATTTGCCATCTTTAGTGTTAGGACTGCAGAACTCAAGTCATGGACTTTTAATTTGATTAAAAACTTAAGTGCCCTCAATCCTAATACTTTAAGTTTGCATCATGCATCATTGAGTCATAAGATGGGAAACATCTGTTTGAATTTTCATGAAAGTATCAAACAGAGGCTTCTTAACACAGCTCATCAAAACCCAGGAAAAGCAGAACAATAAGCAGGTCAAAGGAGTAATAATGTTATGACCATCTCCAGGTTCAGAAGTTTCTAGGAATATCTTATAATCAGGAAAGTCACCAGGCCATTAATCACTAAGGTTGGAGGAGGGAGACTGAAGTATATATAAAATGAAGGTCTCTATTTCATATGTAATTAGGATTGGGTATTAATTATAAATATGACATAATAAATATGGTGGGAAAAAGAATACCACATGACTCTTGGTTCTCAAATCAGTATATGAGCAAATATTACAATGTTTCCATTGTAGGATGTGATACAATAGACAAGGAGGAATTGATCAGTCTTTCCAAAAATTCTAATAAAGGAAGACCTGAGTTTTCCACTTTTACTTTATTAATCAGGAAGAATGTAGGGGTGCTTGGGTGGCTCAGTCAGTTAAACATGTGACTCTTGATTTCAGCTCAGGTCATGACCTCATGGTTCATGGGATTGAGCCCTGCATTGGGGTCTGCACTGACAGTATGGAGCCTGCTTGGGGTTCTCTCTCCCTCTCTCTCTGCCCCTTCCCCAGCTTGCACAAACACACACACACACACACACACACTCAAAATAAATAAACCTTAAAAGAAATCAGGAAGAGTGTATGAGGAGTCTGCTTGCCCAAACTCAAATGCTCTAATACATTGGTTCTTAACCTTAACTGTATATTAAAATCAGTTGGTGAGCTTTAAAAACTGAACACACTGACTGGACCAAACCCCAGCAATTTTGATTTAATGGCTCTAGAGTGAGGTCAAGTACCCATAAATTAAAAAAAAAAAAAATCTCCTCAGTTTTTTTTTTTGTTGTTTTTTTTTTTTTTTTGCCAGCTGTTTGAGAGTGAGATGTAATACTATCAGGCTCTATTTACAGGCCAACTAGGGGACACCCAAGTGGTGAGATTTCAAGTGCTCTAAAATATCAGTTTTTTTAAAATAATTCTGTCATCAGCCCTGCCACACTGCCTAAAATAACTATGTTAAGATTTGTATAGCTAGCTAACATGCAGATGTTATCTAGGAAAGTTAACAAATTTATACTTTAGTTTTACATTTTAGTTTTACATTTTAACAGGAAAGCAGCTCTAAAACATGGAATGCTGTCTGAAGAGGGAAGTTATGACTATGGCGAACAAACTCCACTGTTAATCTAGGATTGAGGAGTCTCCTGGGATGCAGGAATTTCAGTTTCAAAAGCATAATTGTTCTGTGCAAACCAATATGAGTTGGCAGCCATTGGTGTGAGTGGAGCGTCAAGAACTATGAGGCTTGGAGCACCTGGGTAGAAGTAAGGAACTCTAAAGATGGAACAGAAAGCAGAATGAAAGAAGCATTCTGTTTACTTTACCATTTTGCCTGAATATGATATAACAACAGTGGGACAGGATCATTTATTGGAATATCGAATATTGTAGATTATTTTTCTTAATTGTCATCAAAGGTATCATTAACACATGTTAAGGGTCAGATAGACCTGGGTTTGATTCCAGCTCCAATACTTGCTCTGAGACTGTCTAAGTTACATAAACTCTTTAAGCTGTATTTTCTTCACCCTGAATGAAGATGATAATATATAAATCATGAGGCATAAGTTAAATAATATATGTAAAGAATTAACACAGTAACTGGAATGTAGAAAATGGTTAATATATGTGAGCTATCATCATCATCATCATCATCATCATCATCATAGTCCTTCTCTACTGGGTTCATCACATTTTCTTTTTTAAAGGAATTGTACTATTTCCTCATAGGTTTTAGAAAACTGTTTAAAACCTATGTCTACAGAGATTTACAATTCAGTGAAATAGTTTAACTGTTTTTAGGCACTGTGTAAACATAGAGGAAGTGAATATCATGTGAAAGCCTGATATTATTAGAATTATTAGAATTATTATTAGAATTATTAGAATCACTAAATTTGTAAATAGGTTGGAGGTATCAGGACAACATTTCCTTCTAGGTCCTTGGTTTAGTTAACTTTGCATTCTTCTCAAAACATGCCTTTGACCTTCAATTATATCTTTTATGGTTCAACCAGAAATATTTGTTCCTCATCTGATGTGTGCCAAGGACACAATAACAAATTAGACAGTCATTTCCTGAAGGGCGTTTTAAGTCTAAAAACCATATTACTCTAGTAGCAGAAGGTAACTTTCATGTGGGCTTGACTGTTTATCATCTGAACAATGTGTGAATGGTCAAGGTAAGCTTTGATCTCTCTCTCTCTTTCTCTCTATTTTACTTTATTTCTCTATGGTAACCCAATGTATGAGATTTTTGAGTCTTTATCAGCTGGAAAGTCAATGTCATTTTCCTTCCCTGAATTTTTAAATTATCAATGACTATTAAATGGTAGAAGGATTAGATTTCTCTTTAGTGGCTCCAAAGAACCAAACTAAGATAGATAAATGTGTTATCAGGGAAACAGACTTTGGCTTGAATACAAAAATTTGCATGGGCTCCTCAGCTGTGGAAATATTTGAATAAATGCTAAATTACCATAGATCTGGGTGATTATAAAGTTTGTTCCTGTATTTAGCAGGACATTGACCTGGAAAGTCTTTCTTCTTCTTAGTTCTGAAGTTTTATAGAACAAGGAAAGCTCTCTAATGGGTTAGATTTTCATGCTACTAGCAAGAATTGTTTTTTCAAAGTTTCTCTGTTGACATTCTTGGGCAGTTTAATCCCTTAAACATAGCATGACGTGGATAGTTTCTTATGTAAAGGGTACACATGAGTCTTTGAGAATCTACTATTTTCTTATTGCCAAAAGGAAATGTGTAGAATAAGGGTCAGCTCACAGTGAAAAGCAAGATAGAGACCATCTACGATGTGCAAAGCACTTATTTTATCAAGGAATATACCCTCATCTTAGTGATTGCAAAGGAAAGATATTAGCCCCCACCTCATTTCTCCTGCTTGTGCTTTCTTGAAGTCTCCATTTGGCCTGGTGAATTACCTACCCACATGCTCAGCTTTGTTCCAGCTCTCAGAGAAATCCCATTTGAAGTTTATAATTTTTTGGTTCTTCCTACTGGTCTGATTCAGGACACAACATCCTAGAATTTCTGGTGTTTTGTGTTGTTCTTAAGTACTCTATATTAATCTGTACCATGTAGACTACATTGTAGTAGATTTACCATTGTGTAGTGCTGACAACTGGTTTTCTGTATTGACTCTTGAGTTTCAGTTCTTCCTTTCTGGGTACCACAATTTGTAGATTTAAACTTTTGCTTTAAATTATGCTCTGACATTATGTTCCAATAATCAGTATAATATATCTTTTTTCTTACAACATTATATTAGTAATAATAATAGCTATATATGCTGGTGCTTATTATGAGGCAGCCTTACCATACTTTAAAAATTGAGATAGAAAACTTGAATTTTCAGAGTAGTAAAAAAGTTTAAGTGGGTGTTTCCTTCATATGAGAACAAACTACTGAAATGGAGGTTTCTTTTTTTAAAGACAAGAAGTAATTGGTATCCCATATTTAATGATTGTTATGGGGATAAATATTTAATAGTTTTTTTTATCATTCAGAGATTAAAAAATAGAAAAGTGGTTAAAATAAAAGCAGTAGAAATTTCTATTGAACATATGAAAACCTTTATGGCTGTCAAGGTGTAGCAAACCCATTATGGGCAGCTAGATACTGCTAATTAGTCTCTTTCTGCCTTACAAATTGCTTTAAAGTTGTATATAGAAGCCAATTAAAAAATAATCTTATAATCAATTAAAAAAATAATCTTATACAATTGGTCTTCAGGTACTGTGTAGACATACAGAAAATTAAAATTGTATGAAAGATTGATATTATTAGAACTAAAATGCTTCTCTGCTTGACTCCTAGAAGTTAACAGGTCCTGGAATCTTTTGCTATCCAGCTACCTCAAGGCTGGAGAATAGAACTTCTAAAGGACATTCTAATTCTCAGATTCTCATCATTCTCTGAAGTTATAATTGATAATGAAACTATTTGAATCAGGTAGGAAACATTTAGTTATTTCTCTGTCCACCAGAATTTTAAAGTACACATTTTACATGATTTTTATAATGAAGAGGCAATTGCATATTTTATCTCTTTTAATGATCATAATTAAATATGATTCATTACTTTAACTTCATCAATAAATCAAAGTAGATCACAAGGCAAAATTATGTCCTATATAACCATCTATGCATTGTTTTAATGAGAAAAAATATTTAAGGAAGAGGGAAAAGTCTCTGCTTAGATCCCAGTGTCACATTTTACTATCTAAGACTATCATAGCCATTTTCTCAATATCTACCCTGTATTAAACAGACATGAATTCAAATAGGCCTACCACCTCAGAGTAAATGATTTCCGAGATACTTTCTGTTAACACTCTAACCTTATCAATGTAATGTTGTTTGTTCATAGTAAAGACTGGTGGATCCAATCTCATGAAGCTTGCGCAAGTACCTGAAGGAGCAGACTCAGTTGCAGGAGCTAAGACTTCAACCAGGAATACAAAGCATGCTGACCAAGGGGTGACAGTCTGCAGGCATTGTAAAATAAGCTGTGAATGTGATAGGAGAATGGTCAGTAGTCTGTAAGGAAGCTGTGTGATGTCTAAATGGGTAGATAGAATGAAAAACCAGAAAATATGGGAGAATACATTTTAGGAGAAAATTGAGGGAAGTCTGAGACCTCAATTTTCTCACCTGCAAAATGGAGCTAAATATTACCCATGGGATAAAATATTGGGAGGATTGAATGAGATGTGCATAAAACATTCAGCACTTTGCCTGGCACTTATAAGGAGCTCAATAAATAGTAATTCTTATAAGACTATGACTAGTAAAAAGTGTGAATCCCTTGCTTAGTATTAATTTTTCAGTTCATTTCTGGGCCATTTTTGCAGTAGTATTGAAACACTGACTTCTACTTAGCTTGAAGTCAGTTATGAATACCAAGCCTCTTAAGTGGTACTTATTTTAGTGAGGCCTCCTCTGTATTAGTAGTTATCTTTTTTTTTTTTCATTTTTAAGATTGTTCCTAATACTTTGTGCTTTCTCTTGTTGGCAATATTCCTGCTTCATAGTATCATTTACCAATATATCAATGTTCATTTTGCCTGTTATTTCTGTGTCATAACCCTGTCAGTTTTAACAGCAGGTAGACATTTGATTAACAAATTTTAAATTTCTTAGTCATAGAGACCTAACCCAAAGCCCTGTCTCCTTGCCTTTGTCCGACAAAGGTGCTGGCTCTGCTCAAAGGTCCACAGACACCAAATAAAAAAATTGTCAAAGAAGGTGGAGCATATTAAATTTTTTTTTGTAACTTGAATTTTTATGGAACTACTTGTGGGCTCTGTGACACCTAGTTCCAGTCTTACCTCTATGGCTGAATTAAATGGTTTATAGATGGCATCTGTTCCCAGCCACCCAAGATTTATTAATAGAAATTTGACTCCCACACCATGGGAACAACAGCATTCCTTTGAATGTGACTGTTACCACAACTCAATGAAACCCTCTCATTAATGTATAATAAAATACAAAGTCAAATGAGATGCATTTTAGTGGTTCAGTTTTAATATCCTGATTGAAGAATCCAAGGAAATCAATTTGGGATGGTAGAAGTGTCTGTGAAAGGTAAATATTTTTAAGTAACTATTTTTCATTGATGATTGTATTTAATACATCTTATGAAATACAATTTGTTTTTCTTGGGAAAATAGAAAGAAATTAAGAATAAATAATTGAGTTCAGGTATAGCATGAGGCTGTCCAAAAGTTTATCAATTCATATTACATGAAGAAATTTGGAAACTAAATGGACATCATTTGGTTTAGCCTTCAAAGTAATTATTCTTCATTTGATTTAGCATACTATATAAACATGAAAATTAATACCTATGCTAATTAACAAAGTTTTGTTAGCATTTTTATTGAGTATTGAAATGTACATGGATTAACTGTAAGCTTTATTATATTGCATTCAGATAAATATCATATATAAAATGCACAGATCAGAACATGTTAAAATTTAGCTAAAATATGAATTAATGCAAGGCACATTTGATCTCTGTTAGAGAAAAGAATTTCACTGGAGAAAAATAAATAATGAGGGGGATTGCTTCTGAAATATTATTTGGGATTATTAGAGGCCACAGGCAAAGAAGAGGTGATGGCAGTCCCATTTCTCCCTTTTGTTAATGAGAAAATAATTGTTTGAGGATGTCTTTGGTTTCAAGCAAAATCTTAGCTGGGCAGGCTTTGAAGATTTGTTCTTTATACCCTTTGAGAGAAGAGATTGCTAAGAAGACCTTAGAAAGATGTTAATCAAAATTGTTAAAGTTCCAGTATTCTAAATCTCCTTCATTGGAGGGGAAAAATCAAATAAATTTCCTTCTCCATATAGATCTCTATGTTGCTTACAGAATTTATCACTGTGAGTGCTTTGTAATATATTGAATGTAGGTCCAGTTTGAACTTCCCAAGAACCTTGATTTTACATCATCAGACAGCCAATTGACTTCTGCCTCAACTCACCAGAGTGGATCTACTGTTGTTCTCACAACAGTACCCCTTCCACCCCATTCCTCTCCGTAGTTGGGTTGATGCCTTGGTAGATGATTCAAGAAGATAGATACCTCCTTAATTTTCTTCTTAGAATAAATTAAAACTTTATCTACTTCTTCCAGGATCCTCATAGAAAATTCCAACAAATGGGAGTGATTTTCACTAGAGCCATGAATTTCTTTTAATTTTTAATATGAAATTTATTGTCAAATTGGTTTCCATACAACACACAGTGCTCCTCCCAACAGGTACCCTCCTCAATGCCCATCACCCACCCCCCTCCCTCCCACTCCCCATCAACCCTCAGTTGATTCTCAGTTTTTAAGAGTCTATTATGGTTTGTCTCACTGCCTCTCTAACTTTTTTTTCTTTCCCCTCCCCCTTGGGCTTCTATTAAGTTTCTCAGGATCCACATAGGAGTGAAAACATATGGTATCTGTTTTTCTCTGCATGGCTTATTTCACTTAACATAACACTCTCCAGTTCCATCCACGTTGCTACAAAAGGCCATATTTCATTCTTTCTCATTGCCACATATTATTCCATTGTGTATATAAACCACAATTTCTTTATCCATTCATCAGTTGATGGACATTTAGGCTCTTTCCACAATTTGGCTATTGTTGAAAGTGCTGCTGTAAACATTGGGGTACAAGTGCCCTTTTGCATCAGCACTCCTGTATCCCTTGGGTAAATTCCTAGCAGTGCAATTGCTGAGTCATGGGGTAGATCTATTTTAAGTTTTTGAGGAACCTCCACACTATTTTCCAGAGCGGCTACACCAGTTTGCATTCCCACCAACAGTGCAAGAGGGTTCCCGTTTCTCCACATCCTCTCCAGCATCTATAGTCTCCTGATTTGTTCATTTTAGCCACTCTGGCATGAGGTGATATCTGATTGTGGTTTCAATTTGTATTTTCCTGATGAGGAGTGATGTTGAGCATCTTTTCATGTGCCTGTTGGCCATCTGGAGGTCTTCCTTACAGAAGTGTCTATTCATGTTTTCTGCCCATTTCTTCACTGGATTTTTTTGTTTTTCAGGTGTGGAGTTTGGTGAGTTCTTTATAGATTTGGGATAGTAGCCCTTTTTCTGATATGTCATTTGCAAATATCTTTTCCCATTCCGTTGGTTGCCTTTTAGTTTTGTTCATTGTTTCCTTTGCAGTGCAGAACCTTTTTATCTTCATGGGTTCCAATAGTTCATTTTGGCTTTTAATTCCTTTGCCTTTGGAGATGTGTCAAGTAAGAAATTGCTGCGGCTGAGGTCAGAGAGGTTTTTTTCCTGCTTTCTCCTCCAGGGTTTTGATGGTTTCCTGTCTCACATTCAAGTCCTTTATCCATTTTGAGTTTACTTTTGTGAGTAGTGTAAGAAAGTGGTCTATTTTTATTCTTCTACATGTTGCTGTCCAGTTCTCCCAGCACCATTTGTTAAAGAGACGGTCTTTTTTTTTCCAATTAGACACTCTTTCCTGCTTTGTCAAAGATTAGTTGGCCATACTTTTGTGGGTCCAATTCTGGAATCTCTGTTCTATTCCATTGGTCGATGTGTCTGTTTCTGTGCCAATACCATGCTGTCTTGATGATTACAGCTTTGTAGTAGAGGCTAAAGTCTGGGATTGTGATGCCTACCACTTTGGTCTTAATCTTCAATATTACTTTGGCTATTCGGGGTATTTTTTGGTTTCATAAAATTTTAGAATTTCTTGTTCTAGTTTCGAGAAGAATGCTGGTGCAATTTTGGTTGGGATTGCATTGATTGTGTAGATAGCTTTGGGTAGTATTGACGTTTTAACAATATTTATTCTTCCAACCCATGAGCACGGGATGTTTTTCCATTTTTTGTATATTCTTCCATTTCTTTCATAAGCTTTCTATAGTTTTCAGCATACAGATCTTTTACATCTTTGGTTATGTTTATTCCTAGTTATTTTATGATTCTTGGTGCAATTGTGAATGGGATCAGTTTCTTTGTCTTTCTGTTGCTTCATTATGAGTGTGAAAATGCAACTGATTTCTGTGCATTGATTTTGTATTCTGTGACTTTGCTGAAATCATGTATCAATTCTAGCAGACTTTTGGTGGAGTCTATCGGGTTTTCCATGTATAATATCATGTCATCTGAAAAAAGTGAAAGCTTGACTTCATCTTTGCCAATTGTGATGCCTTTGCTTTCCTTTTGTTGCCTGATTGCTGATGCTAAAACTTCCAACACTATGTTAAACAACAGTGGTGAGATTGGACATCCCTGTCGTGTTCCTGATCTCAGGGGAATAGCTCTCAGTTTTTCCCCATTGAGGATGATATTAGCTGTGGGCTTTTCATAAATGGCTTTTATGATGTTTAAGTATGTTCCTTCTAACCTGACTTTCTCGAATGTTTTTATTAAGAAAGGATGCTGAATTTTGTCAAATACTTTTTCTGCATCGATTCACAGGATCCTATGATTCTTTTATTTTCCTTTCCTTTCTTTTCTTTTCCTTTCCTTTCCTTTCCTTTCCTTTCCTTTCCTTTCCTTTCCTTTCCTTTCTTTTCTTTTCTTTTCTCTTTCCTTTATTAGTGTGATGTATCACATTGATTCATTTGTGAATGCTGAACCAGCCCTGGAGCCCAGGAATGAATCCCATTTGATCACGGTGAATAATTCTTTTTATATGCTGTTGAATTCGATTTGATAGTATCTTATTGAGAATTTTTACATCCATATTCATCAGCGATATTGGCCTGTAGTTCTCTTTTTTTGCTGGGTCTCTGTCTGGTTTAGGCATGAAAGTAATGCTGGCTTCACAGAATGAGTCTGGAAGTTTTCTTTCCCTTTCTATTTTTTTGGAACAGCTTGAGAAGGAGAGGTATTATCTCTGCTTTAAATATCTGGTAGAAATCCCCAGGGAAGCCATATAGTCCTGGACTCTTATTTGTTGGGAGATTTTTGATAACTGATTCCATTTCTTCGCTGGTTATGGGTCCATTCAAGTTTTCTATTTCTTCCTGTTTGAGTTTTGGAAGTGGGTGGGTGTTTAGGAATTTGTCCATTTCTTCCAGGTTTCCCAGTTTGTTGGCATATAATTTTTCATAATATTCCCTGATAATTGCTTGTATTTCTGAGGGATTGATTGTAATAATTCCATTTTCATTCATTATTTTATGTTTGGGTCATCTCTCTTTTCTTTTTGAGGAGCCTGGCTAGAGGTTTATCAATTTTTTTTCAAAAAACCAACTCTTCATTTCATTGATCTGCTCTATACTTTTTTAAGATTCTATATTGTTTATTTCTTCTCTGAACTTTATTATTTCTCTTCACCTGCTGGGTTTGGGTATCTTTGCTGTTCTGCTTCTATTTCCTTTAGGTGAGCTGTTAGATTTTGTATTTGGGATTTTTCTTGTTTCTTGAGTGCCTTCGCTGCATCCCAAAGCGTTTGGATTGTTGTCTTTTCATTTTCATTTGTTTCCATATATTTTTAAAAATCTTTTCTAATTGCCTGGTTGACCCATTCATTCTTTAATAGGGTGTTCTTTAACCTCCTTGCTTTTGGAGGTTTTCCAGATTTTTTCCTGTGGTTGATTTCAAGTTTCATAGCATTGTGGCCTGAAAGTTTGCATGGTGTGATCTCAATTCTTGTATACTTATGAAGGGCTGTTTTGTGACCCAGTATGTGATCTATCTTGGAGAATGTTCTGTGTGCACTTGAGAAGAAACTATATTCTGTTGCTTTGGTTTGCAGAGTTCTAAATATACCTGTCAAGTCCATCATCATTAACCACATCATGTACACAATTCTTCTTACGTTATACAAACATCTTTCTTATCACCTGGTACTTCAGAGATTTCTTCTTCTCCATAGGTAAGGGAGCTACCTAAGGAACTAGGGCATTATCTAAGTTAGAATATGCCTCCTTCTTTGTCTCAAAATCATTCATAGAGACATAGAATGACAGATATAGAACTGATGTCACAAGTTATCAAGCAACACTTTACATTTTGCAGATGAGGAATTAAGACCCAGAGAGAGAAATGACTCCTCCAAAGCAACATAACTGGTTAATAGCAGAACTGATAATAAAAGCCAGGTTTTCTATTACTTCTAGGTTAACTTCATCACATCACAACTGTCAGTCTCAATACTTGAGTGCTCTAAAGTAGTCACTGAGAAGTTAGTTCTGTTGATTTTATCTCTTCATTTTTTCCCTGGGATGGAAGATATTAGACATTCTCTATTCTGATTTTCTTCTGTGTTCAGTTAGCTTTTCTCCATCCTCAATGCCACTGCTTCAGTTCAGGATATTATCATCCTTTGTACAAACTCTTGGGTTTGTCTCACAATGTATCTTCTGGATTCAATCCACTTCTACTCCATTAACCACATTTCTGTTAGAGTGGGTGTAGGTCTAATTATGGTCTTCTTATTAAAATAATTCAAAGACTCACTATTACTCATTTAACCTACTACAAAAGGAAGTCTAAACAGGCCTCATCATGTTCTAATTCTTAATTGCTTCTCTAACTTCATCTTTATTGCTTTTCTCAACCCCCATTAACTATTATTGTTGTATGACACAGCTTTAAAATAGTGCTCACAGTGTCCCTTAGAACCTATGTTGGTTCCTATTTCTCAAATTGTACATATACTATTCCCTGGAATAATCCCTTCCTTCTTTTGTTCACCTAGTAAAATGCTCAGGCTTCAACATCCAGCTAGTTTCCTTTTGATGAAGTCTCCATAACTCCAGCATAGTGAATTGCATTCTTTTTGTGACAGCACTGTACCATTTACATAATTTTATTATAGCTATGTGATAAACATTTGTATGTATCTCCTGTATTGTATACTTCTTCTTTTTTTAATTAATTAATTAATTAATTAATTAATTTAATATATGAAATTTACTGTCAAATTGGTTTCCATACAACACCCAGTGCTCATCCCAAAAGGTGCCCTCCTCAATACCCATCACCCACCCTCCCTTCCCTCCCACCCCCCATGAACCCTCAGTTTGTTCTCAGTTTTTAACAGTCTCTTATGCTTTGGCTCTCTCCCACTCTAACATCTTTTTTTTTTTTCCTTCCCCTCCCCCATGGGTTTCTGTTAAGTTTCTCAGGATCCACATAAGAGTGAAACCATATGGTATCTGTCTTTCTCTGTATGGCTTATTTCACTTAGCATCACACTCTCCAGTTCCATCCACGTTGCTACAAAAGGCCATATTTCATTTTTTCTCATTGCCACGTAGTATTCCATTGTGTATATAAACCACAATTTCTTTATCCATTCATCAGTTGATGGACATTTAGGCTCTTTCCATAATTTGGCTATTGTTGAGAGTGTTGCTATAAACATTGGGGTACAAGTGCCCCTATGCATCAGCACTCCTGTATCCCTTGGATAAATTCCTAGCAGTGCTATTGCTGGGTCATAGGGTAGGTCTATTTTTAATTTTCTGAGGAACCTCCACACTGCTTTCCAGAGCGGCTGCACCAATTTGCATTCCCACCAACAGTGCAAGAGGGTTCCCGTTTCTCCACATCCTCTCCAGCATCTATAGTCTCCTGATTTCTTCATTTTGGCCACTCTGACTGGTGTGAGGTGATATCTGAGTGTGGTTTTGATTTGTTTTTGTTTTTGTTTTTTTTTTAATTTTTTTTTCAACGTTTTTTATTTATTTTTGGGACAGAGAGAGACAGACAGAGCATGAACGGGGGAGGGGCAGAGAGAGGGAGACACAGAATCCGAAACAGGCTCCAGGCTCTGAGCCATCAGCCCAGAGCCCGACGCGGGGCTCGAACTCACGGACCACGAGATCGTGACCTGGCTGAAGTCGGACGCTTAACCGACTGCGCCACCCAGGCGCCCCTTGATTTGTATTTCCCTGATAAGGAGCAACGTTGAACATCTTTTCATGTGCCTGTTGGCAATCCGGATGTCTTCTTTAGAGAAGTGTCTATTCATGTTTTCTGACCATTGCTTCACTGGGTTATTTGTTTTTCGGGTGTGGAGTTTGGTGAGCTCTTTATAGATTTTGGATACGAGCCCTTTGTCCGATATGTCATTTGCAAATATCTTTTCCCATTCCGTTGGTTGCCTTTTAGTTTTGTTGGTTGTTTCCTTTGCTGTGCAGAAGCTTTTAATCTTCATAAGGTCCCAGTAATTCACTTTTGCTTTTAATTCCCTTGCCTTTGGGGATGTGTTGAGTAAGAGATTTCTACGGCTGAGGTCAGAGAGGTCTTTTCCTGCTTTCTCCTCTAGGGTTTTGATGGTTTCCTGTCTCACATTCAGTTCCTTTATCCATTTTGAGTTTATTTTTGTGAATGGTGTGAGAAAGTGGTCTAGTTTCAACCTTCTGCATGTTGCTGTCCAGTTCTCCCAGCACCATTGGTTAAAGAGACTGTCTTTTTTCCATTGGATGTTCTTTCCTGCTTTGTCAAAGATTAGTTGGCCATACGTTTGTGGGTCTAGTTCTGGGATTTCTATTCTATTCCATTGGTCTATGTGTCTGTTTTTGTGCCAACACCATGCTGTCTTGATGATGACAGCTTTGTAGTAGAGGCTAAAGTCTGGGATTGTGATGCCTCCTGCTTTGGTCTTCTTCTTCAAAATTACTTTGGCTATTCGGGGCCTTTTGTGGTTCCACATGAATTTTAGGATTGCTTGTTCTAGTTTCGAGAAGAATGCTGGTGCAATTTTGATTGGGATTGCATTGAATGTGTAGATAGCTTTGGGTAGTATTGACATTTTGACAATATTTATTCTTCCAATCCATGAGCAGGGAATGTCTTTCCATTTCTTGATATCTTCTTCGATTGCCTTCATAAGCTTTCTATAGTTTTCAGCATACAGATCTTTTACATCTTTGGTTAGATTTATTCCTAGGTATTTTATGCTTCTTGGTGCAATTGTGAATGGGACCAGTTTCTTTATTTGTCTTTCTGTTGCTTCATTGTTAGCGTATAAGAATGCAACTGATTTCTGTACATTGATTTTGTATCCTGCAACTTTGCTGAATTCATGTATCAGTTCTAGCAGACTTTTGGTGGAGTCTATTGGATTTTCCATGTATAATATCATGTCATCTGCAAAAAGCGAAAGCTTGACTTCATCTTTGCCAATTTGGATGCCTTTGATTTCCTTTTGTTGTCTGATTGCTGATGCTAGAACTTCCAGCACTATGTTAAACAACAGCGGTGAGAGTGGACATCCCTGTCGTGTTCCTGATCTCAGGGAAAAAGCTCTCAGTTTTTCCCCTTTGAGGATGATGTTAGCTGTGGGCTTTTCATAAATGTCTTTTATGATCTTTAAGTATGTTCCTTCTATCCTGACTTTCTCGAGGGTTTTTATTGAGAAAGGGTCCTGGATTCTGTCAAAGGCCTTTTCTGCATCGATTGACAGGATCATATGGTTCTTCTCTTTTTTTTTTGTTAATGTGATGTATCACGTTGATTGATTTGCGAATGTTGAACCAGCCCTGCATCCCAGGAATGAATCTCACTTGATCATGATGAATAATTCTTTTTATATGCCGTTGAATTCGATTTGTTAGTATCTTATTGAGAATTTTTGCATCCATATTCATCAGGGATATTGGCCTGTAGTTCTCTTTTTTTACTGGGTCTCTGTCTGGTTTAGGAATCAAAGTAACACTGGCTTCATGAATGAGTCTGGAAGTTTTCCTTCCCTTTCTATTGTTTGGAATAGCTTGAGAAGGATAGGTATTATCTCTGCTTTAAACGTCTGGTAGAACTCCCCTGGGAAGCCATCTGGTCCTGGACTCTTATTTGTTGGGAGATTTTTGATAACCGATTCAATTTCTTCGCTGGTTATGGGTCTGTTCAAGCTTTCTATTTCCTCCTGATTGAGTTTTGGAAGAGTGTGGGTGTTTAGGAATTTGTCCATTTCTTCCAGGTTGTCCAGTTAGTTGGCATATAATTTTTCATAGTATTCCCTGGTAATTGTTTGTATCTCTGAGGGATTGGTTGCAATAAGTCCTTTTTCATTCATGATTTTATCTATTTGGGTCATCTCCCTTTTCTTTTTGAGAAGCCTGGCTAGAGGTTTGTCAATTTTGTTTATTTTTTCAAAAAACCAACTCTTGGTTTCATTGATCTGCTCTACAGTTTTTTTAGAATCTGTATTGTTTATTTCTGCTCTGATGTTTATTATTTCTCTTCTTCTGCTGGGTTTAGGCTGCCTTTGCTGTTCTGCTTCCAGTTCCTTTAGGTGTGCTGTTAGATTTTGTATTTGGGATTTTTCTTGTTTCTTGAGATAGGCCTGGATTGCAATGTATTTTCCTCTCAGGACTGCCTTCGCTGCATCCCAAAGCGTTTGGATTGTTGTATTTTCATTTTCGTTTGTTTCCATATATTTTTAAATTTCTTCCCTAATTGCCTGGTTGACCCACTCATTCGTTAGTAGGGTGTTCTTTAACCTCCATGCTTTTGGAGGTTTTCCAGACTTTTTCCTGTGGTTGATTTCAAGCTTCATAGCATTGTGGTCTGAAAGTATGCATGGTATAATTTCAATTCTTTTATACTTATGAAGGGCTGTTTTGTGACCCGGTATGTGATCTATCTTGGAGAATGTTCCATGTGCACTCGAGAAGAAAGTATATTCTGTTGCTTTGGGATGCAGAGTTCTAAATATATCTGTCAAGTCCATCTGACCCAATGTATCATTCAGGGCCCTTGTTTCTTTATTGACTGTGTGTCTAGATAATCTATCCATTTCTGTAAATGGGGTGTTAAAGTCCCCTGCAATGACCACATTCTTATCAATAAGGTTGCTTATGTTTATGAGTAATTGTTTTATATATTTGGGGGCTCCAGTATTCGGCGCATAGATATTTATAATTGTTAGCTCTTCCTGATGGATAGACCCTGTAATTATTAGATAATGCCCTTCTTCATCTCTTGTTACAGCCTTTAATTTAAAGTCTAGTTTGTCTGATATAAGTATGGCTACTCCAGCTTTCTTTTGGCTTCCAGTAGCATGATAAATAGTTCTCCATCCCCTCATTTTCAATCTAAAGGTGTCCTCAGATCTAAAATGGGTCTCTTGTAGACAGCAAATAGATGGGTCTTGTTTTTTTATCCATTCTGATACCCTATGTCTTTTGGTTGGCGCATTTACCCCATTTACATTCAGTGTTATTATAGAAAGATATGGGTTTAGAGTCATTGTGATGTCTGTATGTTTTATGCTTGTAGTGATGTCTCTGGTACTTTGTCTCACAGGATCCCCCTTAGGATCTCTTGTAGGGCTGGTTTAGTGGTGACAAATTCCTTCAGTTTTGTTTCTTTGGGAAGACCTTTATCTCTCCTTCTATTCTAAATGACAGACTTGCTGGATAAAGGATTCTCGGCTGCATATTTTTTCTGTTTAGCACACTGAAGATCTCGTGCCAATCGTTTCTGGCCTGCCAAGTTTCAAAAGAGAGATCAGTCACGAGTCTTATAGGTCTCCCTTTATATGTGAGGGCAGGTTTATCCCTTGCTGCTTTCAGAATTTTCTCTTTATCCTTGTATTTTGCCAGTTTCACTATGATATGTCGTGCAGAAGATCGATTCAAGTTACGTCTGAAGGGAGTTCTCTGTGCCTCTTGGATTTCAATGCCTTTTTCCTTCCCCAGTTCAGGGAAGTTCTCAGCTATAATTTCTTCAAGTACCCCTTCAGCACCTTTCCCTCTCTCTTCCTCCTCTGGGATAGCAAGTATGCGTATATTATTTCTTTTTGGTGTATCACTTAGTTCTCTAATTTTCCCCTCATACTCCTGGATTTTTTTATCTCTCTTTCTCTCAGCTTCCTCTTTTTCCATAACTTTATCTTCTAGTTCACCTATTCTCTCCTCTGCCTCTTCAAGCCGAGCTGTTGTCGTTTCCATTTTGTTTTGCATTTCGTTTAAAGCACTTTTCATCTTCTCGTGACTGTTCCTTTTTCTCTTGATCTCTGTAGCAAGAGATTCTCTGCTGTCCTCTATACTGTTTTCAAGCCCAGCGATTAATTTTATGACTATTATCCTAAATTCACTTTCTGTTATATTATTTAAATCCTTTTTGATCAGTTCATTAGCTGTTGTTATTTCCTGGAGATTCTTCTGAGGGGAATTCTTCCGTTTGGTCATTTTGGATAGTCCCTGGAGTGGTGCGGACCTGCAGGGCACTTCCCCTGTGCTGTGGTGTATAAATGGAGTTGGTGGGCGGGGCCGCAGTCAGACCTGATATCTGCCCCCAGCCCACTGCTGGGGCCAGTCAGACTGGTGTGTGCCTTCTCTTCCCCTCTCCTAGGGGCGGGATTCCCTGTGGGGTGGCGTGGCCCGTCTGGGCTACTTGCACACTGCCAGGCTTGTGGTGCTGGGGATCTGGCGTATTAGCTGGGGTGGGTAGGCAAGGTGCATGGGGGCAGGAGGGGCAGGCTTAGCTGGCTTCTCCTTAGGTGATCCACTTCAGGAGGGGCCCTGTGGCAGCGGGAGGGAGTCAGATCCACTGCCGGATGTTTGGCTCCACAGGAGCACAGAGTTGGGTGTTTGCACGGAGTGAGCAAGTTCCCTGGCAGGAACTGGTTCCCTTTGGGATTTTGGCTGGGGGATGGGCGGGGGAGATGGCGCTGGCGAGCACCTTTGTTCCCAGCCAAGCTGAGCTCTGCCGTCCGGGGGCTCAGCAGCTCTCCCTCCCTTTGTCCTCCAGCCTTCCCGCTTTCTGAGCAGAGCTGTTAACTTATGACCTCCCAGACGCTAAGTCGCGCTTGCTGTCGGAACACAGTCTGTCCGGCCCCTCCGCTTTTGCCAGCCCGACTCGGGGGCTCTGCTTGGCCGGCGAGCCGCCCCTCCGCCCCGGCTCCCTCCCGCCAGTCCGTGGAGCGCGCACCGCCTTTCCGCCCTTCCTACCCTCTTCCGTGGGCCTCTCGTCTGCGCTTGGCTCTGGAGACTCTGTTCTGCTAATCCTCTGGGGGTTTTCTGGGTTATTTAGGCAGGTGTAGGTGAAATCTAAGTGATCAGCAGGACGCGCGGTGAGCCCAGCATCCTCCTACGCCGCCATCTTCCTGTATTGTATACTTCTTGAAGGAAAGAACCTTGTCTGATTTCCACCCCTCTTCCTTCCATATCCATTCAGTGCCTGAATGTGGGGCTTAATAAATAAGCACTTGATGTAGCCATGCAAAATATACTTTATAGGTCACAGAGATGGTCCGACATTTAATTTAATAAATATTGAAGATACACCTTTTTTAAGTTGGGCTCTGTCATTTTAGTTAATATAACCTTCATGTTCATTTTAGAAAATGTCGATCAATTATACTTTTGAAAATCTTGCATAGGAAGCAGAAGATAAAGAATTTGTTTGGAAAGCACATTTACAGTTAAGCCTACAACAGAAAACTGGGTAACATATTGCTTTTTAATAAAGTAAATGGTTATTCAGCATTGTGCTCTTGGTGTTTTATCAGTCAAACCATAGTTTTGAGCAATTTGAGAATCTAATTAGATTAGGGGATAGCTTTAAACTATGGTGCAAATAAAGTCTTATTCCTGGGACTCCTGGGTGGCTCAGTTGGTTAAGCGTCTGACTTTGGTTTAGGTCATGATCTCACGGCTTGTGGGTTTGAGCCCCACATTAGGTTTTGCACTGACAGCACAGAGCATGCTTTGGATCTTCTGTCTCCCTCTCTCTCCACCACTCTCCTGCTCGTGTTCTCTCTTTCTCTCTCTCAAAAATAAACATAAAAAAAAGAAAATCTTAGTTCAGCGTCATGGAGATAGAATAGCACAGAATGTGAGGCTATTTAGCATTAAAGAGAATGGGGAATAAAGATAATTATATCCTTTCTGGGGAAAAACTAGTAGCACCTAGTTATATTCAAGGCAAACCTTAGGCATGATAGGGAACGTGGTATAGTTTGACTCGAATTCCCCTTTGACCATTTTTATGCACTATTTCCATATTTTTCTATTTCTTGTGTATCTGTCCTTTGGAATGCTTCTGTCTCCATGAAAGTTATGTGTGCTTACCTTCTCCACCACATATCACTTCAATGATCTAAATGTTTCCAGATCACTTTTCAATACTTACATGCCTCAGTATACAACTTTTTGGAATCCTGCTCTGTGATGGGGCTGCTGGGATGCTGAATGAGTATCAAATGCAATATTTGCAATTTAAGTTACCTTCCAAGCATTGACCTTAATGAATTACTATAATGGCAAATATTTCAACCAATGTGTAGGAAATTTTTGTGTCTTCCCACAACTTTGGATATAAAAAGATGCAAAAGACATGGTCTCTACACTCTAGGTAATGAAGAAATAAGTATATGCTGTATCACATTAATTGATTTCTGGATGTTGAACCATTCTTGCATCCCCAGAATAGATTTCATTTGAATGTGGTGAATAATCTTTTGAATGTACTATTGAATATGGATCACGAAAATATTGTTGAGAATTTTTGCATATGTGTTTATCAGAGATATTGGCTTGTAGTTTTCTTTTTCTTTTTGTGGTGTCTTTGATTTTGGTATCATGGTAATGCTGGCCTCATAGAATATACTTGGGACCTTTCCATCCTCTTCTATTTTTTTGGAAATAAATTATTTTCAGGAAAATAGGTATTAACTCTTCTTTAAATATTTGATAGAGTTTACATGTAAATCCATCTATTCCCGGAGTTTTATTTTTTGCTTTTTTTTTTTTTTGGTTAATGATTCAATTTTGTTACCAGTAATTGGCCTGTTCAGATTTTCTATTTCTTACTGAATCAGTTTGGGAACAAAAATATTAGTTCAAAAGGATATATGTGCCCCTATGTTTATTGAAGCATTATTTACAATAGCCACGATATGGGAACAACCTAAGTGTTCACTGATATATAAATGGATAAAGAAGATGTGATATATATAAATATATAAATATTATATAATATTAATTCATATATGAATATTATGGATACTTAAAATGGATGAGATTTGCAACAACACTGATAGACCTAGAATGTGTTATGCTAAATGAAATAAGTCAGACTGGGAAAGCAAACACCATATGATTTTGCTTATATGGAAAAAAAACAAAAACAAAAAAAACCAAATGAATGTATAAACAAACAAAAAACAGAATCAGACCTATAAATACAGAGAATAAAGTGATGGTTGCCAGAGGGAAGAGAAGTAAGGGGATTGGAAAATAACTGAAATAGAGTGGGAGATACAGTTATGTAATTAACACTTAAGTCAAGGAATAAAAGATACAGAATAGGGAATATAGCCAATAATACTGTAGTACCATTATATGGTGAAAGATAGTAGATACACTTGTGACATAGCATCATGTATAGAGATGTTGAATCACTATGTCGAACACCTAAAACTAATGTAACGTGAGTCAACTATAGTCAAATAAAATAAAATAAAAAAAGGAATACATAAGTAGATGTATAATGGTGTGATATGTTTATTGCTACAATAGAGAGATGGGGACAGAGGAAGGAAAAGGCCAACTGCCTGGAGAATTGGGATACAGTTCATAAAATAAATGAAGTCTGAACTGTTATAAAAAATTATCAGTAACTTGTAGATTGAAGTTTAAAAATTACTCTGGCAACAGATGAGCAATTGGAAGAGGCAAAAACTACCAACTACTTCAGTGCTCCAGGGGAGAGGTGATAATGGCATGAACTAAGACATTGTAAAGGAGACAAAGGAGAGTTGACAATTTTCATTCTCCATTTTGTAGATAGAATCAACAAAACTCGACTGGTGATTATATATATATATATATATATATATATATATATGAAAAAGGAAGTCCCTAAGACAAATCCCAGGTTTTTAGTTTAGGCATCTGCATGAATAGTAGTGTTATGAAGTGAGATTAAAATTATAGAAGAAAGAGTGGGGTAATAAGACACTAACTTTTCCCTTCTTGTTCAAAGGATGAATAATTCAGGATAGCCATGGTTGATGGGCACATATAGGTCAGTTTTCCAGCTCTTTTCTAGTAAGGAATTTCTGGTCAAACTGCTTAATCTGGATATCATTAATCATATTGTTCAGAGCCCTGCATTTGCATTATTGACTATTATCATACTACATGTTTGAAGGCAGTATACTCAAGACCAATCTTCAACAGTGTGAGCTTGGGGATAAATAAAACCAAACTTCTTTGCCAAAAAATATTTTGCTCACTGTTCTATCATAGTACCTAAAATTCCCTGTCATTTATTGTGATAGTGTAGGCTTAAGGTACTGTAAAAATTAGACAAAATTTGTTTATTTTTGTAAATGGATACTACTATCCTGAAGGGTTAAGAAAAGGAAATTTTGAGAGGTAAGAAAAGGACATTTGAGAGCAAAGTATGGTTACCTTCCAGGTCTAGGAAGACGATCTATGGTAGGAAGACATGGGTTATATGTGACTAGCTTGTAGGCTCTTTGTGCCTGGTAGAAGAAGGGCACATCGAAGAAAATCTTTCTCCATTTTGCAGTTTTGCCATTTTTAGTTTTCAAGGACTCTATCAATGCTTCTTTTTATTAGAAAGCTAACTACAAGAGCATTATGAGATTTAATTAATGGTTACCAAATGCTTTGCAAAGATAATGTCATGTAATGATGATTTATAATTGAAACAGAAAGCAACTAAGACTGTGTTAAGGAATGTACCCTAAATTATTTTCTGCTAGAACATGGGAGCAGATATTATGAATATAAGTGAGGAGCAGAGGTGTTGATATGATTTGATAAAAAGCTTACACATCTCTGGTTGGAAGGTAAATTCTTTGTTAAGAAATGTTTGAGGAGTAGTGAAGGAGAGCTTGCTCCTATTTCCTAACCTCATAATGGCTCATTCTCTCAGACAAATTAGAAGTTTTCATTTCTTTTCTTTCTTTTTAAATGTCTTTATTTTTCACAATTAATTCCTATTAAGTCATGCATTCAATGTCCAGACTGTCTCTATTATCTGTTCTTTTTTTCCAATCCTCCATCCTTTCTCAGGACCTCAGAATGATTTGTCTGTAAAAATTTTTTTCACTGAAGTATAGTTGACACACAGCTTCATTAGTTTAAAGTATACACCATAGTGATTCAACAAATTTGTATGTTTCGGAATGGTTACCTCAATGTTTTGATGGTCATATTGTAATATTATCCGAAACAATTTCTATACAATTTTTTTAATTATTAATTAATTAATTAACTAATTTTATGTTTTTATTTTGATTCCAGTTAGTTAGCATACAGTGTAATATTAGTTTCAGGTGTACAATATAATGATTAAACACTTCAATACAACACCTGGTGTTCATCACAAGTGCATTTCTCAATCCCCATCACCTATTTAACCTATTCCCCCACCCACATCCCCTTATCACTTTGTGGAGAATCCTATTAGGTATTACATGAAATGAAGTGGGTTTAGAGGGAACATACTTCAACATAATAAAGGCCATTTATGAAAAACCCACAGGTAACATCATGGTGCAATCATGAAAAACAGAGAGCTTTTCCCTTAAGATCAGGAACAAGACAAGGATGTTTACTCTCATGACTTTTATTCAACATAGTACTGGAAGTGCTAGCCACAAATATTAGTCAAGAAAAATAAATGAGATATTGGTAAAGAAGTTAAACTGTCACTATTTGCAGATGACATGATACTATACATAGAAAACCCTAAAGACTTGACCAGAAAAGTGCTAGAAGTAATAAATGAATTCAGTACAGCTGAAAAATACAAAATTAATAACCAGAAATCAATATAATTTCTATACACTAATAACAAAGTAGCAGAAAGGGAAATTAAGAAAATCACAGCATTTACAATTGCACAAAAAAGAATAAAGTATCTAGGAATAAACTTAACCAAGGAGGTAAAAGACCTGTACTCTTAAAACTAAAAACCTTGATGAAAGAAATTGAAGATGATATAAACAATTGGAAAAGTATTCCATGCTCATGGACTGGAAGAATAAATATTGTTAAAATGTCCATATTACCTCAAACAATCTACAGATTCAATGCAATCCCTATCAAAATACCAGCAACATTTTTCACAGAACTAAAAAAAAATCCTAAAATTTCTTTGGAACCAAAAAAGACCCTGAATAGCTAAATCAATCTTGAGAAAGAAAAATAAAGCTCTAGGCATCACAATTACATATTTCAAAATATATTACAAAGCTGTAGTAATAAAAACAGAATAGTACTGGCACAAAGATAGATACATAGATCAATAGAACAGAATAGAACCCCAGAAATAAACCCATGATTATATGGACAATTAATCTATGACAAAGGAGGCAAGAATATATAATGGGGAAAAGAAAGTCTCTTTAATAAAGGGTGTTGGGGAAACAGCTACATGTATAAAAATGAAAATGGACCACTAATTACATCATATATATAAATAAAATGGATTAAATATTTAAGTGCAAGACATGAAACCATAAAAATCCTATAAGAGAACACAGGCAGCAATTTTGACATCAACCAAAGCAACATTTTTCTAGATGTCTTCTAAGGCAAGGGAAAAACAAACAAACAAAAAATGATTGGACCTACATCAAAATAAAAGCTTTTGCACAGCAAGAGAAACCATCAACAAAACACAAAGATAACCTACTAAATGGAAGAAGATATTTGAAAATGACATATCTGTTAAGGGGTTTATAACAAAATGTATAAAAAACTTATACAACTCCACACCAAAAAAACAGACAATCCAATTAAACAATGGCTGAGGACCTGAATCGACATTTTTCCAAAGAAGATGTACATATGGCCAACAGACACATGAAAAGATGCTCAACATCACTAATTATCAGGTAAATTCAAATTAAAGCCACAATTAAATATCACCTTACATCTTTCAGAATGGCTAAAATCAAAAAGATAAGAAATAACAAGTGTTGGCAAAGATGTGGAGGAAAAGGAACCCTGTACACTGTTGGTGGGAAATCAAATTGGTTTAGCCCCTGTGGAAAACAGTATGAAGATTCCTTAAAAAAAAATAAAAAATGGAGATACCATATGATCCAATACTTTCAGTATTGGGTATTTATTTCTCCAAGGAAAAAAAATAATTAAAAAAGATATATGCACCCCTAAGTTTCTTGCATCACTGTTTACAATAGCAGAGATATAGAAGCAACCTAAGTGTACATTGATAGATGAATGGATAAGGAAGAAGTGTTAAATATACAATGAAATACTCCTCCATCATAAAAAAGGGTGAGATTGTGCCTTTTCAGATAACATGGGTGGACCTAGGGGATAGTATGCTAAGTGAAATAATTCAGACTGAGAAAGACAAATGCCATATGATTTTGCTCATATGTGGAATATGAAAAAAATGAATAAGAAAAAAGCATAATCAGACCTACAAATACAGGGAACAAACTGATGGTTGCCAGAGGGTGTGGAGGTAGTGGGTTGGGCAAAATGAGTGAAGGGTAGTGGGAGATACAGGCTTCCAGTTACTGAATAAATAAGTCATAGGAATCAAAGACACAGCATAAGGAATATAGTTAATGATATTTTAATATCATTATATGGAAACACATGGTATCTATACTTGTGGTAAACATAGCATAAAGTATAAACTTGCCAAATCACTAGCTGTACACTGAAACTAACGTAACATTGTATGTCAACTATACACAAATGTAAAACATTTAAAAATTATTACATAAAATTGTCTTTGACTTTCTATGAATAGCCTATGAGTTAAAAGCATGAGATCAATATAAACCTTAAATATTGGTATTTACAGAGAACCTTACCTTAATACTACCTTGGGAGTTGATAGGAATAGTATTATGATCATTAACATAACAATGTACAGTAGTGGCAAAATAAGGCTTTATAAAATGGTTTAATAGCACTTTATACTATTCTTCCCCTATAAGGAATAGATAGATAAAATTATCCAAAATGAAGATGGCATAGCTTTGAGTGGCTATCCTGGTTATACTCCATTTCTTCCCGTGGTTCCATCTTCTTCCCATCTACATCCTCTTTTGTGTCTTGGTGTTGGGCCTCTTTGGACCATAATAAGTCTTTCTGTTATGGTTTCTTGCTGAATATATCCAATGAGATCTACCTTCAGACAATCAGAAGGCTGGAATAAAGAGAGTTCAGGCTACAAACTGGCTGTAGTTTTCTTTCTTTCCAAAAGGCTGGAGCTTTGGCTCTATCTGAATTCTGGGAAATCGTTCATCCCTTTAACCCTAAGGATGGTGATGTATATATTCTCTTGCTAGTCTGCAATTTTAATGCAAACTTGTTAGTTTTTGTTACCTAATTATTTTACTTTAACAATGTTAATATTTTTTTTAAAGTTCCTTTATTAAATTATCCTCAATTTTCCAATTTGAATATATGTTATTTGTTTTTTTTCCCCAGGACTCTGATACAGTGACTTTACTAGACACTGGCCTATTTACTGTCACAAAGAAGTAATTTATAGAATACTCCCAAGCCAAAGCTGTGTTTTCTTAATTGTAGATGTTACCCAACATTTACTGACATGAGTAAGGATCCTATATAGTAGGTCAACTCCTTCAGTGATTTACGAGTACATTCTGTAACCAATTTATCTGGGAGTTCTTGAGGGAGATATATTTCATATGGTTGCTGTATTAATTATGACAAGCTAAGCTTATGCTGCAGTAACAAATCTCAGGATTAGTACAACAAAATCTATTTTTTATTTAGTTGAAGTCTGCTGGGGGGGGGTCTCGATCATTCCTCAGAGGTGGTTGTCTACCATACAGTGACTCAATAATTCAATGATCTTGTAATTCCATGATCCCAACCTAAGGTCTTCTCCCTAGCATTGTAATAGGAGAAGAGGCTGACAGAAAAATTGTCTAAGGACTTTCACTACCCCAGACCATAAGGGACACAATCATATTTCATTGATGACTGCCAATCATACATAGCCCTGCCAAGCTTCAATAGGGCTGGGGAAAGTTTTTGTATACCCAAGAAGAAGGGTCATATGCCTAGGAAATGAGATTTGGTAAATACATCTGCTGCAGGTGCTATAATAAGATTAGTTTTATAGTTGAAGTGGGTATTTGGTTGCATATACTCAATTCTTCTCTAGGTTAAAATTATTGTAGCTTTGATCTTCCATTTGCCTTGTAGGCTAAAGCCAATTTTTGTTTATGGAGCAGAATCTTTGTCTTGCCCTTAAGTACCCTCTTGGCATGTTTCCAGACTAGGGCTGTTTTCTTCTAATAAGGTGGGTGTCCTTGTAGGACACTTAGCACATGCCTCTGAACATAAAACAACAGAGTAGAATAGTTCCATAGTTCTATTCCAGCTAATAATCAGAAAGAATAGCTTTGAAGTCTTTGCATAAGGGATCTTATAAGAAAATATACTTTGAAACGGGCTGTTGTATTTTATGTAAGGTTGCAGTTATTTTTTACCACATTTCACAGCATCCTCTCTATGAGGACCCAATTCTTCTCTTGATAACAGGAAAAGTGTTTTTTTTCTGAATAGCTTAAAATAATCTCAGAGACAATGAAAATTGTGTATATGACCATGTTTTCTTTTCTTGTTGTCTTCTAATTCCTTAGAAAGCAACATTGTTGTTTCCTTCTAGTAAATATACCTTGCTTTACAATACGCATTTGGATTCGCCACTCATTGCATCTTATTTTTCCTGAAATTACTTTCCTTTGTCCTGATTTTTAATATAATTTATTGTCAAATTGGTTCCATACAACATTCAGTGCTCATCCTAACAAGTGCCCATCACCCACTTTCCCATACCTGCACCCCCATCAACGCTGTTTGTTCTCTGTATTTAAGAGTCTCTTATGGTTTGCCTCCCTCCCTGTTTGTAATTTTTCCCCTTTCCCTCCCCCCATAGTCTTCTGTTAAGTTTCTCAAGATACACATATGAGTGAAAACATATGGTATCTTTCTCTGTATGACTTATTTCACTTAGCATAATACCCTCCAGTTCCATCCATTTGCAGTTGCTGCAAATGGCCAGATTTCATTCTTTCTCATTGTCAAGTAGTATTCTGTTGTATATATATAAACCATATCTTCTTTTTCCATTCGTCAGTTGATGGACATTTAGGCTCTTTCCATAATTGGGTATTGTTGAAAGTGCTGCTATAAACATTGGGATACACATGCCCCTATGCATCAGCACTCCTGTATCCTTTAGGTAAATTCCTAGCAGTGCTATTGCTGGGTCATAGGGTAGATTTATTTTTAATTTTGGGGGGAACCTCCACACTGTTTTCCAGAGCAACTGCACAAGTTTCCATTCCCACCAACAGTTCAAGAGGGCTTCTGTCTACTGATTTGTTCATTTTAGCCACTCTGACCAGTGTGACGTGGAATCTCAGATAGGTTTTGATTTGTATTTCCCTGGTGATGGATGACGTTGAGTATCATTTCATGTGTCTGTTGGCCATCTGGATGTCTTTTTTGGAAAAGTGTCTATTCATGTCTTCTGCCCATTTCTACACTATTTGTTTTTCTGGTGTGGAATTTGGTGAATTCTTTATAGATTTTGGATACCAGCCCTTTATCCGGTATGTCACTTGAAAGTATCTTTTCCCATTCCATCAGTTGCCTTTTAGTTTTGTTGATTGTTTCCTTTGCTGTGCAGAAGATTTTTATCTTCATGAGGTCCCAATAGTTCATTTTGGCTTTTAATTCCCTTGCCTTTGGAGATGTGATGAGTAAGAAATAGCTGCGGCTGAGGTCAGAGAGGTTTTTTCCTGCTTTCTCCTCCAGGGTTTTGATGGTTTCCTGTCTCACATTCAGGTCTTTCATCCATTTTGAGCTTATTTTTGTGTATGATGTAAGAAAGTGGTCTAGTTTCATTCTTCTGCATGTTGCTGTCTGGTTCTCCCAGCACCATTTGTTAAAGAGATGGTCTTTCTTTTCCATTTGAATTCTTTCCTCCTTTGTCAAAGATTAGTGCCTGTCCCAAAAATAAATAAAAAACGTTGAAAAAAAAATTAAAAAAAAAAAAAAAAAGGGGTGCCTGGGTGGCGCAGTCGGTTAAGCGTCCGACTTCAGCCAGGTCACGATCTCGCGGTCCGTGAGTTCGAGCCCCGCGTCAGGCTCTGGGCTGATGGCTCGGAGCCTGGAGCCTGTTTCCGATTCTGTGTCTCCCTCTCTCTCTGCCCCTCCCCCGTTCATGCTCTGTTTCTCTTTGTCCCAAAAATAAATAAAAAACGTTGAAAAAAAAAATTTAAAAAAAAAAAAAAAGATTAGTGGGCCATATATTTGTGCATCCCATTCTGGGCTCTCTATTCTATTCCATTGGTCTATGTGTCTGTTTTTGTGTCAATACCACGCTGTCTTGATGATTACAGGTTTGTAGTCAAGACTAAAGTCTGGGATTGTGATGCCTCCTGCTTTGGTTTTCTTCTTCAGTATTACTGTGGCTATTCAGGTCTTCTGAGGTTCCATACAAATTTTAAGATTGTTTGTTCTAGCTTTAAGAAGAATACTGGTGCAATGTTGATTGGGATTGCATTGAATGTGTAGATTGCTTTGGGTAGCATTGACATTTTGACAATATTTATTCTTCCAATCCATGAGAATGGAATATTTTTCCGTTTATTTCTGCCTCCTTCAATTTCCTTCATAATTTTTCTATAGTTTTCAGCATGCAGACATTTTATACATCTTTGTTTAGGATTATTCCTATATATTTTATGGTTCTTTGTGCAATTGTAAATGGGATCATTTTCTTGATTTCTCTTTCTGTTGCTTCATTATTGGTGTATAGAAATGCAGCCGATTTCTGTACTTTGATTTTGTTCCCTGCGACTTTGCTGAATTCGTGTATCATCAGTTCTAGCAGGCTTTTGGTGGAGTCTGTCGGGTTTTCCATGTATAATATCACGTCATCTGTGAAAAGTGAAAGTTTGACTTCTTTTTATCAGTTTTATTTCTGTTGTGTTATATTATTTACATGTCTATATGCTGTCTTCCAAAATAGCATATAACTATATATACATCCCATTTCTCGTACATGTATGAGTCCTTAAATACGAAATTTTGCTACTAGCTAGTGTGGTTTCAGCCTCTGGAAGATTTCTTTCTGTAGTAGAAATTTAGCATTTTGTGACAAGAGAACAACATAGAGTTTTTAGATTTTTTTTCATGTAAATAAGCAAACTCACTGTAAAAAAAGGCAGTATTTCATGCAAGGTTGTCAGGAATAGCATCTCCAAATTTATCCCATTGTCTAACATAAAATGATTAAGTAGTCCTATTATTAATTAAGATGAAAATGTTGCAAAATACATGAAGGAATTCTCTTATTTACTTTGGGCTTGAAAATGATCTCAACAGTGAACAATTTTACTCAGGTGTTGAAACCTGAAATATAAGCAGCAATAAATGTTTTGAGACTCAGGGCTTGCTAGCTAATTTATCTGGCTCCTAAATGTCTGATTCAGAGCCTGGGAAAATATTTGTAGTGGTTTTGGACATTCATTTATACATTGAAAGAAGTATGTTTTTCTTTGCTGCTTTTACTCTGAGGAAGATAAAAGATATACACATCTATCTATATAAATATCTATGCACACATGCATATATGTATGCATCTTCTTTCTATTATCATGTATCTATCTTTTAACTGTCTCCAGCTTTCTTTTCCTTTGTTATTTCCTTCCTCTTCTCTTAGCTTGGTGTCTCCCCTGCTCATTCTCTGTCACTTATTGATATCTTTTCCCATCTTCTCTGTTCACAATCTCTTTCACTTTTAGTCCTGTTTCTTTTCTTGTCTGATTATTTCATTATTTTCCCTTTCTGTTCATTGGCCTTATTTCTATCTTCTCTCCCCAACTTCCAACTTCAGAGGATGGGCTGCAAGTGGGTTGGCTTCTACCCTCCTCCTGTTTCTCTTTGCCTTCTCATTCTGCTTGCTGCCAGATGAACTGGTTACTACAACAGTGTTTTCAAAGACAGAGCTACTTGATGCTGGTAGATTGTGTGAAAGGAAAATAAATGGTGTCACAATTCTTATTTCAATTTTTAAGGGAATGTCCTATTTGCTATTAGCTTTACTAAACTGGATAAAATTTATCCTACATATTTTTCTTCTGAGAAAAATTTAAGAGGTTATTAACATTTAAAAGAGGTTATTAACATAAAAAAAAGTTTTTCTTTTTACACTGGAAACAGACCACTTAGGAGAATTCATTCTCCCCTTCCCCATGTAGCAGTTGCTGACCTCCTTCTATCTGCTGTATTCTCTTCATGAGAAAGATTCCACATTTACAATAGTCTTCTAATTTTTAGCTTTGAGAGAAATAGTATTCCCATCATGAATTACAAAAGTATTCTTTTGTTGAATTTAGTATCTTAGGGAACTGGCCAAATTTCAGTTTGCCACCTAAAATGACTAAGCCAATTGTTTTCTTCCTCACATCTTGTTAAATCTATTGAACTACGTGACATTCTTGTGCTGGTGCTATTGCTTTTTAAACATGGCTGCATTCCTGAGGAAGGTGATAGTAGGGGAATTGATTCATTTTACAGAAAACTGAGTTACCCAATTCGATGGATTAGTGATTGCCCCTATCAAATCTTGAGTTCTATTTATAATTTTACTTGCCTGCAAAAATGTTAATTCATTTAAGAATCATTTACTTTAGTACTAACAATATGTCAGGTACTTGCCTAAGTCTAAGGTTGAGATACTATCCTCCCAGAGTTTACAGAGCAAGAGTTCTCTGTCTAGGCCACATATTGGAATCACCTGGGGACTTAGATGTACTTAAATTTGAGTCTCAGCCTTAGCAATTATGATTTAATTGGTTTAGTTGTAGGCTGGACATATCAATTTTTAAAAGCTCCGTAGATCATTCTAATGTTTGGCCAAGGTGGGGATCCACTAATCTAAGGTAGCGGTTCTTAGTGTGTGGTCCTAGGCCAGCAGCATCACCATTACTATCACCTGTGAGCTTACTAGAACTACACATTATGAGGGCCTACTCTTGGTTTACTAAATCAAAAACTCTAGGAGTGAGGCCCAGAAATCTGAATTTAAAGAAGTCCTTTAGGAATAACATGAAAACTTTTTTTCTGTTAAAGGCCATATGGTACATATTTTAGGCTTTGTGGATCATAGGTCCCTGTCACAACTCAGCTCTGCTGTTATAGCACTAAAGCAGTTATGGACAATATATAAAAAGATGGCGGTGGCTATGCTTGAATAAAACTATTTGTAGAACAGGAATCTGGGCTGGATATGGTCTTTGAACACTCATTTGTTGACTCCTACTTTAGGTGATTTTGATACATGCTAATGTTTGGGAACTACTAGTCCAGGGAAAGTGACAAATGAATAGGAAAAATTGCTATCAGGTATGATAAATTATTTGGTAGGGAAAAAGAGGGTGTTATGACAGTGTACTAAAAGGCACCTAGGTACCTGAGTAGCTCAGACACTTGAGCGCCTGACACTTGATTTTGGCTCGGATCATGATCTCAGGGTCATGGGATCAAGCCTTGTGTTGGGTTATGTGCTGAGTGTGGAGCCTGCTTAAGATTATCTCTCTTTCTCTCTCTCTATCTGACCCTCTCCCTTGCTGATGCTCTCTGTCTCAAAAAAAAAATAATAAAAATAAAAAAAAATTAAAGTCACCTAAATCAGATTTACTGGGTAGGAGAATTCTAACAGAAAATATCAGCTAGTAAGAGGTAAAAAGACAAAGAGAGAGCATTTTTGGCAAGAGGAACTTGTATGCCACTTTTTCAGAATATGTAGCCTCTAACTCCAATCAGATCTGTCTCCTTACTGCCTTATTAAACTGTCAAGGACACCCCAGATTCCATGATTTTGTTTATACTACTTCCCCTTCTTGGAATTTATTTACTTCCTTTTCTTCCTTATCCCTTTTAGTTACACCTATTTTCTTTTTTTCTTTTTCAATATATGAAGTTTATTGTCAAATTGGTTTCCATACAACACCCAGTCCTCATCCCAAAAAATGCCCTCCTTAATACCCATCACCCACCCTCCCCTCCCTCCCACCCCCCATCAACCCTCAGTTTGTTCTCAGTTTTTAAAAGTCACTTATGCTTTGGCTCTCTTCCACTCTAACCCTTTTATTTCCCTTCCCCTCCCCCATAGGTTTCTGTTAACTTTCTCAGGATCCACATAAGACTGAAAACATATGGTATCTGTCTTTCTCTGCATGGCTTATTTCGCTTAGCATAACACTCTCCAGTTCCATCCATGTTGCTACAAAAGGCCATATTTCATTCTTTCTCATTGCCACGTAGTACTCCATTGTGTATATAAACCACAATTTCTTGATCAATTCATCAGTTAATGGACATTTAGGCTCTTTCCATAATTTGGCTATTGTTGAGAGTGCTGCTATAAACATTGGGGTACAAGTGCCCCTATGCATCAGTACTCCTGTATCCCTTGGGTAAATTCCTAGCAGTGCTATTGCTGGGTCATAGGGTAGGTCTATTTTTAACTTTTTGAGGAACCTCCACACTGTTTTCCAGAGCGGCTGCACCAATTTGCATTCCCACCAACAGTGCAAGAGGGTTCCCGTTTCTCCACATCCTCTCCAGCATCTATAGTCTCCTGATTTCTTCATTTTGGCCACTCTGACTGGCATGAGATGACATTTGAGTGTGGTTTTGATTTGTATTTCCCTGATGAGGAGTGACGTTGAGCATCTTTTCATGTGCCTGTTGGCCATCCGGATGTCTTCTTTACAGAAGTGTCTATTCATGTTTTCTGCACATTTCTTCACTGGGTTATTTGTTTTTTGGGTGTGGAGTTTGGTGAGCTCTTTATAGATTTTGGATACGACCCCTTTGTCCGATATGTCATTTGCAAATATCTTTTCCCATTCCGTTGGTTGCCTTTTAGTTTTGTTGGTTGTTTCCTTTGCTGTGCAGAAGCTTTTTATCTTCATGAGGTCCCAATAGTTCATTTTGGCTTTTAATTCCCTTGCCTTTGGGGATGTGTCAAGTAAGAAATTGCTACGGCTGAGGTCAGAGAGGTCTTTTCCTGCTTTCTCCTCTAGGGTTTTGATGGTTTCCTGTCTCACATTCAGGTCCTTTATCCATTTTGAGTTTATTTTTGTGAATGGTGTGAGAAAGTGGTCTAGTTTCAATCTTCTGCATGTTGCTGTCCAGTTCTCCCAGCACCATTTGTTAAAGAGACTGTCTTTTTTCCATTGGATATTCTTTCCTGCTTTGTCAAAGATGAGTTGGCCATCCTTTTGCGGGTCTAGATCTGGGGTTTCTATTCTATTCCATTGGTCTATGTGTCTGTTTTTGTGCCAATACAATGCTGGCTTGAATATTACAGCTTTGGAGTAGAAGCTAAAGTCTGGGATTGTGATGCCTCCTGCTTTGGTCTTCTTCTTCAAAATTACCTTGGCTATTTGGGGCCTTTTGTGGTTCCATATGAATTTTAGGATTGCTTGTTCTAGCTTCAAGAAGAATGCTGATGCAATTTTGATTGGGATTGCATTGAATGTTTAGATGGCTTTGGGTAGTATTGACATTTTGACAATGTGTATTCTTCCAATCCATGAGCACGGAATGTTTTTCCATTTCTTTATATCTTCTTCAATTACCTTCATAAGCTTTCTATAGTTTTCAGCATACAGATCTTTTACATCTTTGATTAGATTTATTCCTAGGTATTTTATGCTTCTTGGTGCAATTGGGAATGGGACCAGTTTCTTTATTTGTCTTTCTGTTGCTTCATTATTAGTGTATAAGAATGCAACTTATTTCTGTACATTGATTTTTTATCCTGCAACTTTGCTAAAGTCATGTATCAGTTCTAGCAGACTTCTGGTGGAGTCTATCGGATTTTCCATGTATAATATCATGTCATCTGCAAAAAGTGAAAGCTTAACTTCATCTTTGCCAATTTTGATGCCTTTGATTTCCTTTTGTTGTCTGATTGCTGATGCTAGAACTTCCAACACTATGTTAAACAACAGCGGTGAGAGTGGACATCCCTGTCGTGTTCCTGATCTCAGGGAAAAAGCTCTCAGTTTTTCCCCATTGAGGATGATGTTAGCTGTGGGCTTTTCATAAATGGCTTTTATCATGTTTAAGTATATTTCTTCTATCCAGACTTTCTCGAGGGCTTTTATTAAGAAACGTTTCTGAAAAAAAAAAAAAAAGAAACGTTTCTGAATTTTGTCAAAGACCTTTTCTGTATTGATTGACAAGATCATAAGGTTCTTATCTTTTCTTTTATTAATGTGATGTATCACATTGATTGATTTGTGAATGTTGAACCAGCCCTGCAGCCCGGGGAATGAATCCCACTTGATCATGGTGAATAATTGTTTTTATATGCTGTTGAATTCGATTTGCTAGTATCTTACTGAGAATTTTTGCATCCATATACATCAGGGATATTGGCCTATAGTTCTCTTTTTTTACTGGGTCTCTGGTTTAGGAATCAAAGTAATACTGGCTTCATAGAATGATTCTGGAAGTTTTTCTTCCCTTTCTATTGTTTGGAATAGCTTGAGAAGGATAGGTATTATCTCTGCTTTAAACGTCTGGTAGAACTCCCCTGGGAAGCCATCTGGTCCTGGACTCTTATTTGTTGGGAGATTTTTGATAACCGATTCAATTTCTTTGCTGGTTATGGGCCTGTTCAAGCTTTCTATTTCCTCCTGACTGAGTTTTGGAAGTGTGTGGGTGTTTAGGAATTTGTCCATTTCTTCCAGGTTGTCCAGTTTGTTGGCATATAATTTTTCTTAGTATTCCCTGATAATTGGTTATATCTCTGAGGGATTGGTTGTAATAATTCCATTTTCATTCATGATTTTATCTATTTGGGTCATCTCCCTTTTCCTTTTGAGAAGCCTGGGTAGAGGTTTATCAATTTTGTTTATTTTTTCAAAAAACCAACTCTTGGTTTCATTGATCTGCTCTACAGTTTTTTTAGATTCTATATTGTTTATTTCTGCTCTGATCTTTATTATTTCTCTTCTTTTGCTGGGTTTAGGCTGTCTTTGCTGTTCTGGTTCTATTTCCTTTAGGTGTGCTGTTAGATTTTGTACTTGGGATTTTTCTTGTTTCTTGTGATAGGCCTGGATTTCAATGTATTTTCCTCTCAGGACTGCCTTCGCTGCATCTCAAGGCATTTGGATTGTTGTATTTTCATTTTCGTTTGTTTCCATATATTTTTTTAAATTTTTTCTCTAATTGCCTGGTTAACCCATTCATTCTTTAGCAGGGTTTTCTTTAACCTCCATGCTTTGGGAGGTTTTCCAGACTTTTTCCTGTGGTTGATTTCAAGCTTCATAGTATTGTGGTCTGAAAGCATGCATGCTATGACCTCAATTCTTGTATACTTATGAAGGGCTGTTTTGTGACCCAGTATGTGATTTATCTTGGAGAATGTTCCATGTGCACTCGAGAAGAAATTATATTCTGTTGCTTTGGGATGCAGACTTCTAAATATATCTGTCAAGTCCATCTGATCCAATGTATCATTCAGGGCCTTTGTTTCTTTATTGACCGTGTGTCTAGATGATCTATCCATTTCTGTAAGTGGATTGTTAAAGTCCCCTGCAATTACCACATTCTTATCAATAAGGTTGCTTATGTTTATGAGTAATTGTTTTATATATTTGGGGGCTCCAGTATTCGGCGCATAGACATTTATAATTGTTAGCTCTTCCTGATGGATAGACCCTGTAATTATTATATAATGCCCTTCTTTATCTCTTGTTACAGCCTTTAATTTAAAGTTTAGTTTGTCTGATATAAGTATGGCTACTCCAGCTTTCTTTTGACTTCCAGTGGGTTGATAAATAGTTCTCCATCCCCTCACTCTCAATCTGAAGGTGTCCTCAGATCTAAAATGAGTCTCTTGTAGACAGCAAATAGATGGGTCTTGTTTTTTTATCCATTCTGATACCCTATGTCTTTTCGTTGATGCATTTAGTCCATTTACATTCAGTGTTATTATAGAAAGATATGGGTTTAGAGTCATTGTGATGTCCATAGGTTTCATGCTTGTAGCGATATCTCTGGTACTTTGTCTCACAGGATCCCACTTAGGATCTCTCGTAGGGTTGGTTTAGTGGTGACGAATTCCTTCAGTTTTTGTTTGTTTGGGAAGACCTTTATCTCTCCTTCTATTCTAAATGACAGACTTGCTGGATAAAGGATTCTCGGCTGCATATTTTTTCTGTTCATCACATTGAAGCTCTCCCTCCATTCCTTTCTGGCCTGCCAAGTTTCAGTAGAGAGATCCGTCTCGAGTCTTATAGGTCTCCCTTTATATGTGAGGGCACGTTTATCCCTTGCTGCTTGCAGAATTTTCTCTTTATCCTTGTATTTTGCCAGTTTCACTATGATATGTCGTGCAGAAGATCGATTCAAGTTACGTCTGAAGGGAGTTCTCTGTGCCTCTTGGATTTCAATGCCTTTTTCCTTCCCCAGATCAGGGAAGTTCTCAGCTATTATTTCTTCAAGTACACCTTCAGCACCTTTCCTTCTCTCTTCCTCCTCTGGAATACCAATTATGCGTATATTATTTCTTTTAGTGTATCACTTAGTTCTCTAATTTTCCCCTCATACTCCTGGATTTTTTTATCTCTCTTTTTCTCAGCTTCTATTTCCATAATTTTATCTTCTAGTTCCCTATTCTCTCCTCTGCCTCTTCAATCCGAGCCGTGGTTGTCCCATTTTATTTTGCAACTCCTTGATAGCATTTTTTAGCTCCTCCTGGCTGTATCTTAGTCCCTTCATCTCTGTAGCAAGAGATTCTCTGGTGTCCTTTATACTGTTTTCAAGCCCAGCAATTAATTTTATGACTATTATTCTAAATTCACTTTCTGTTATATTGTTTAAATCATTTTTGATCAGTTCGGTAGCTGTTGTTATTTCCTGGATGTTTTTCTGAGGGAATTCTTCCGTTTTGTCATTTTGGATAGTCCCTGGAGTGGTGCAGAACTTCGGGGCACTTCCCCGTGCTGTCTTGAATAACTGGAGTTGGTGGGTGGGGCCACAGTCCGACCTGATGTCTGCCCCCGGCCCACCGCTGGGGCCACAGTTAGACTGGTGTGTGCCTTCTCTTCCCCTCTCCTAGGGGCGGGATTCACTCTGGGGTGGCGTGGCCCAATGGGCTACTTGCAGACTGCCAAGCTTGTGGTGCTGGGCGTCTGGCATATTCGCTGGGTGGATCAGCAAGGTGCACAGGGGCAGGAGGGGTAGGCTCAGCTCGCTTTTCCTTTGGAGATCCGCTTTGGGAGGGGCCCTGCGACACCAGGAGGGAGTCAGACCCGCTGAAGGGATGGATCCGCAGAAGCACAGCTTTGGGTGTTTGCACGATGCAAGCAATTTCCCTGGCAGGAACTGGTTCCCTTTGGGATTTTGGCTGGTCTATGGGCGAGGGAGATGGCGCTGGTGAGCGCCTTTTTTCCCCGCCAAGCTGAGCTCTGTCATATGGGGCTCAGCAACTCTCCCTCCTGTTGTCCTCCAGCCCTCTCATTCTCCAAGCAGAGCTGTTAGCTTATAACCTTCTGGATGTCAAGTCCAGGTTGGTGTCCGAACACACTCCGTCCGGCCCCTCCGCTTTTGCAAGCCAGACTTGGGGGCTCTGCTTGGCCAGCGGGCTGCCCCTCCACCCCGGCTCCCTCCTGCCAGTCCGTGGAGCGCGCACCGCCTCACCGCCCTTCCTACCCTCTTCCGTGGGCCTCTCGTCTGTGCTTGGTCTGAAGACTCCATTCTGTTAGTCTTCTGGCGGTTTTCTGGGTTATTTAGGTAGGTGTAGGTGGAATCTGTAGTTCCACCTATTTTCTAAGCCCCAGTTCAGATTGCAAAGGGAGTTTAAAATGCCCTCTTTGTCACAACACATGTTAGATGTTAGTATGTCAGAGAGATTCCAGCTGCTCGTGAGAAGGCAGATATATAATCTGTGGGTCAAGAAGCAAGAAATGTTCTAAAATCAACTACAAATTTGCATGCCATATTGGAAGGAGGCACATCCTTTTGGTGAAACTGGTGGATAAATATTGAGTATTTGAAGATCATAAGCAAATAATAAGAAATTTCTACCATTTAGAATTAGAAATTGGAGCAGGAAGGAACTGTTCCAAAAAATCATATGGGATGAGATTAATGGACACACAAAGAGAAACCAAGCTAAATTTGTCCAATAAAAAAATTAAACCATTATAAAGATTATTAGTTTTCCTTAGTGAGAAACACTTAAGGTTAATATCCAGATTCACTCTCTATCCTTTATGGATGTTGGTATTTGTCCATTTAGAATAAACCATTTTTACTTTTTATTATGAACAGTGAATTGATATTTTAAATACTTTCATTACCCAAATAAAGTTTTATGCTGAAATATCTTTATACCTATAAATCAATGTGTTTACAGTGGGCCGCCTCTACCTGACTATTAAGGACTTGGTTGGTTGGATTGTACAAAATCCGATAAGGACTCTCTTAGAGAATTCTGTCTTAATGAAACTTTATTTTGGTTTTGCTGCAAGTTATACAAAGGTCTGAAAAAGAGAAAGAGAATGCATGTGAGAAAGAGAGACAGGAGTGTGTAGAAGACTAATTAGACACAACTTTAATATAGGGCATATGAAGATGATGGGAGTTATGTTGTGTCTAGAGAGATAGGCAGGAACTAGAAAATGTAGGACTTCAGGTCCAATGTTAAATTGTTTGGACTTTATCCTGACACACATGGCAGCCAATTGTATTTAAATATTTAAGGGGAATGTCACAATTTATTTTGTATGTTTACAAAGATACTCTACAAAATTACGTGGAGGGGGCGCCTGGGTGGCTCAGTTGGTTGAACTGACTTCAGCTCAGGTCCTGATCTCACAGTCTGTGAATTTAAGCCCTGTGTTGGTCTCTGTGCTGACAACTCAGAGCCTGGAGACTGCTTTGGAATCTGTGTCTCCCTCTCTCTCTGCCCCCTCCCTTGCTCCCTCTCTCTCTCCCTCTCTCAAAAATATATAAACATAAAAAAAATTAAAATAAATAAAATAAAAATTATGTGGAGAAATAAACTGGAGAGAGATAATCCTGGGTGGGAAGAAAGCAGTGAATTCCATTTGGGGTATGTTGTATTGAGTTACCTGTGAAACTTACCTAACTTTTCCTTCACCATCCCACAACCTCATAAGTCAGTTGATTGAACCTCTCTGTTCAAACCGAAGTTCTTCCTGGATTCAATAACTCACCTAATGAACTGAAAATTAACTATTAATAATCACAGATTATTAATAACAGATTAAAAATAACAGATATTAAAACAAAATTAGATAAATCAAATAGTCTAGCCTCCTTATTTTACAAATAAGTGTTATTTAACTATAAAACGTTTTATATAAACCTCAGGGTAATCACAAAGAAAAAAACCTGTAGTAGGCTCGCAAAAGATAAAGAGAAAGAAATCAAAGCATGCCACTAAAAATAAGTAAATCAATCAATCAATAAATAAATAAAATCGCAAAGGAAGACAGCAAAATAGAAAGAAAAGAACAAAAAAACTACAAAAATAGTCAGAAAACAATGAACAAAAGAGTAATAGTAAATCCTTGCCTATTAGTAATTATTTTAAATGTAAATGGATTGAACTCTCCAAACAAAAGACTTAGAATGACTGAATGAATTTAAAAAAATCTAAGTTCTGCACACAAGAGACCCAGATTAGCATTAAGGACACACATAGGCTGAAAATGAAGGGATGGAAAAAGATATTCCACATAATGGTATTCAAAACAGAGCAGGAGTAGCTATACATAAATCAGACAAAATAGACATCAAATAAAAAATTGTCACAAGAGACAAAGTCATATATATACAATGGTAAAGGAGTCAGTTCATCAAAAGGGTACAGCAAATGTAATATCTATCTATCTATCATCTACACACACACCACCGATGTCAAAAACCCTATATATATAAAGCCGATATTAACAGAACTGAAAGGAAAAATAGCAATACATTAATAGCTGGGGACTTCAGTACACCAGTTAATCAATGGATAGATCATCTAGAGATAAAATCAATAAGGAAACAGTAGACTTGAACAACACTGTAGACCAAATGGACATAAAAAAGACATATAGGAAATTTTTTCAACATCAGCAGAATACACTTTTCTCAAATACACAAGGAACATTCTCTAGGACACATCACATGTTAGTCACAAAATAAGCCTTACAAATTTAAGAATATTGAAATGATATCACACACCTTTTCCAACCAAAATGCAATGAAATTAGATATCAATAGCTGAAAGAAAATTGGAAAATTTACAAATGTGTGGAAATTGACAAACATACTCCTGAACACCAGAGTGCCAAAGAAGAAATAAAAAAGGAGAAGTGGGGTGCCTGGCCAACTTAGTTAAGCATCTGACTCTTGATTTTTGCTCAGATCATGATTTCAAGTTTCATGGGATCAAACCATGCATCTGGCTCTCTGCGCTGATGGTGTAAGCCTGCTTGGGATTCTTTCTTAACCCCTCCCCCTCTAAATTAATTAATTAATTAATTAAACAATTTTTTAAAAAGGAGAGAGGGAATAAGAAGGTGGCATCGTAGGAGGACCCCAGGCTTGCCTCGTTCCTTGAACACAGCTAGGTAACTATAAAATCATTCTGAATAGTCAAGAAATCATACTGAGGACTGATAGAACAAACCACACAATAAGAGGGAGAGAAGAGGCCAGTTAGAGGAAGGTAGCAATTGCAGAGATATGGTTTGGAGGAGAAACAGATCACAGGTGCTTCAGAGGGGTGGGACCCCTGGTTGTGGAGAAAGGTGAGAGAGAAAAAGAAAAGTGCACGGGTGATTTCATGAGAACGTACTCAAAGCCAGTGGCTAGGAAAATGAGATGGGATGATTTTCAGGAGTTTTTGCAACCAGTAAGGCTCAAAGACTAGAGTTTTATAGGTCCACAGCATGGCTGGTATAGAGCCATATGGTGTGCTGCCCTACTCCTTGAGAGAAGGCAGGCATGTAACCCAGGGGCAGAAGGCACGTTTTGAGGACTGCTTAAGATGCACGGGGAGAGACTGTTCTCTATTCTTGGAACACATCTGTGAGAGATGGCATTGCGTCTCTGTGGACAAAAGAGCTGGTAGGAACCATATTGTTCCCATGCCCTTCAGCATAGGCACAGAGACACTTATTGAGGGTGGCTATCCTGGACACTGGCTTGCTTTGCTCCAAATCCCATGCCCCTGTGCTCTGACATGACTGACCTTCTGGGTCAAAGCTGCATCAGTCACAGTGAAATGAAACCTTTTCCCAGAGGACTAACACAGGTATTCATTACAGAAAGTCCCCAAAGTTTTTAAAAGTCAGCAGGCCTGACTAAGGTAGAGACCAAGGTGTGCTGTGCTGCTTCAGACAGGCAAGTGAACCAGAGACAGTGTGAAATCAGCAATCTGAAAAATGCCTGTAACACACAGGAGAAATTATTTGCTCCTCTGAAAGTGCTTCCTGAGAGCAATAAGCAGAGTCCCCTCTCCAGGGACAAAGAAGCAGGCTGGTGCAATTTCCCTCTCCTGCCGCTCAGAATAAACCAACTTCAGTAAACAGCACAGTTCCAACATTGGCTGGCTAATCTGCTTACACCAAATCTGGACCCCCTGTGTTCTGCTGGTACTGCTTTTCTCAGGCAGGTATGCCTTAGGATCAGCTCAGCAAGCTCTTCCCCCAGAATACCGAAGACAAAATTAAAAAAAAAAAAAAACCCACAAGCACTTATGTCTATTATCCATAGCATTCTGCAAAGCTTCAGTTCTAGTGGAAATAGCATTAGGTATCTTCTAACAAGCAGACCAGACCATACATAGTTGAAGCTCGACACACTCTGGCCAAGGTCCAAACACTGCTCACTGAAAGCAAGGAGAAACTCTGCAGCTGACTGACCTGAGGAATAGAGCTGCCAAAACACAGCAGCAGAGCTCATGAAGTACACACCAGAGACACTTCGTGAGCACCAGTCCTGAACATTATATGACCTCTTCTTTATAAAGTCATTACTGTCAGTAACAGGAAACAAACAGGTTTTCCTAACACAGAAAAGAAGACATCGACTTAGACAAAATGCCAAGATGGAAGAATTCATCCCAAAAGAAAGAAAAAGAAAATATCACAGCCAGGGATCTAATAGAAACAGATATAAGTAATATGCCTGATCTAGAATTTAAAGCAACAATCATAAGGATACTAGCTGGACTTCGGGAGAGCATGGACAGCGTCAGAGAGGCCCTTACCATAGAGATAAGAGCTAAGAAACAAACAGGCCAAAATGAAAAATGCAATAACAGATTTGAAAATGACTGGATGGAATTACCACAAGAATGGAAGAAGAGGAATGAATAAGTGATGTAGAAGATGGGATTATGGAAAATAATGAAGCTGAACAAAAGACGGAAAGAAAAATCTTGGATCAATAAAGTAGAATTAGGGAACTCAATGACTCCAAGAAACATAATAGCATTTGCATCATAGGAGTCCCAGGGGAAGAAGACAGAAAAAGGGGGAAGAAAATTTATTTCAAGAAACAATTATAGAAAACTTCCCTAATCTGTGGAAGGAAACAGATATACAGGTCCAGGGACACAGAGAACTCCCATCAAAATCAACAAAAGCTGTGCTTGCTTTAGCAGCACGTATACTAAAATTGGAATGATACAGAGAAGATTAGCATGGCCCCTGTGCAAGAATGACATGCAAATTCGTGAAGCATTCCATATTTGTAGCAAGATGTCTGAAACAGAATTTAGAATCATGGTAATAAGAATACTAGCTTGAGTCGAAAATAGATTAGAATCCCTTTCTGCACAGATAAAATAAGTAAAAAATAGCCAGAATGAAATTAAAAATCCTATAACTGAGCTGCAATCACGGATGGATGCAGTGGCGTCAAGGATGGACAAGGCAGAACAGAGAATCAGCGATGTAGAGGACAAACTTATAGAGAATAACGAAGAAGAAAAAAAGAGGGAGATTAAGGAAAAAGAGCACTATTTAAGAATTAGAGAAATCAGAGGCTCATTAAAAAGGAACAACATCAGAATCATAGGGATCCCAGAAGAGGAAGAGAGAGAAATAGATGTAGAAGGGTTATGTGAGCAAATCATAGCGGAAAACTTTCCTAACCTGGGGAAAGACACAGACATCAAAATCCAGGAATCACAGAGGACCCCCATTAGATTCAATAAAAACCGACCATCAACAAGGCATATCATAATCGAATTCACAAAATACTCAGGCAAGGAGAGAATCATGAAAACAACAAGGGAAAAAAAGTCCCTAACCTACAAGGGAAGACAGATCAGGTTTGCCGCAGAACTATCCACAGAAACTTGGCAGGACAGATAGGAGTGGCAGGATATATTCAGTGTGTTGAATCAGAAAAATATGCAGCCAAGAATTCTTTATCCAGCAAGGCTGTCATTCAAAATAGAAGGAGAGATAACAAGTTTCCCAGACAAACAAAAATTAAAGGAGTTTGTGACCATTAAACCAGCCCTGCAAGAAATTTTAAGGGGGACTCTCTCAGGGGTGAAAAGATGAAAAACAAAAACAAAAACAAAAAGACCAAAAGACCAAAAACAACAAAGGATTAGAAAGTACCAGAGAACACCACCAGGAACTCCAACTCTACAAGCATCATAATGACAATAAATTCATATCTTTCACTACTCACTATAAATGTCAATGGACTCAATGCTCCAATAAAAAGACATAGGGTTACAGAATGGATAAGAAAACAAGATCCATCTATATGCTGTGTACAAGAGACCACTTTAGACCTAAAGACACCTACAGATTGAAAGTAAGGGGATGGAGAACCATCTATCATGCTAATGGTCAACAAAAGAAAGCTGGAGTAGCCATAATTATATCAGACAATCTAGACTTTAAAATAAAGATGGTATCAAGAGATCCAGAAGGGCATTATATCATAATCAAGGGGTCTATAGACCAAGATCTAACAATTGTAAACATTTACCTGCCAAATGTGGTAGCACCTAAACATATAAATCAATTAATCACAAACGTAAAGAAACTCATCAATAGTAATACCATAATAGTAGGAGACTTCAACACCCAGCTCACAGCAATGTACAGATCATCTAAGGAAAAAAATCAACCAGGAAATAATGGCTTTGAATGACACACTGGACCAGATGCACTTAACAGATATATTCAGAACATTTCATCCTGAAAGAGCAGAATATACATTCTTCTCCAGTGCACATGGAATGTTCCCCAGAATAGACTATATACTGGGACACAAATCAGCCCTAAGTAAGTACAAAATTATTGAGATCATACCATGGATATTTTCAGGCCACAATGCTGTGAAACTCGAAATCAACCACAAGAAAAGATTTGGAAAGGTAACAAATACTTGGAGACTCAAGAACATCCTAGTAAAGAATGAATGGGCTAACCAAGCAGTTAAAAAGTATATGCAAGTCAATGAAAATGATAACATCACAACCCAAAACCTCTGGGACGCAGCAAAGGCGGTCATAAGAGGAAAGTGTATAGCAATCCAGGCCTTCCTAAAGAAGGAAGAAAGATGTCAGATACACAACCTAAACTTCCCCCTTAAGGAGCTGGAAAAAGGACAGCAAATAAAACCCCAAACCAGCAGAAGACAGGAAACAATAAAGATTAGAGCAGAAATTAATACTATCAAAACCAAAAAAAAAAAAAAAACAACAACAACAGTAGAACAGATCAATGAAACCAGAAGGTGGTTCTTTGAAAGAATTAACAAAATTGATAAACCACTAGCCAGTTTGATCAAAAAGAAAAAGGAAAGGGACCAAATAAATAAAACAAGAATGAAAAAGAGAGATCACAACCAACACAGCAGAAATAAAAACAGTATAAGAGACTATTATGAGCAATTCTATGCCAATAAATGGGTAATCTGGAAGAAATGGACAAATTCGTAGAAACATATACACTACCAAAACTGAAACGGGAAGAAATAGAAAATTTGAACAGACCCATAACTAGTAAGGAAATCGAATTAGTAATCAAAAATCTGCCAAAAAACAAGAGTCTAGAGCCAGATGGCTTTTCAGGGGAATTCTACCAACCATTTAAGGAAGAATTAACACCTATTCTCTTGAAACTGTTCCAAAAAATATAAATGGAAGGAAAACTTCCAAACACTTTCTTTGAAGCCAGCATTACATTGATTCTAAAACCAGACAGAGACCACACTAAAAAGGAGAAGTATAGACCAAACTCCCTGATGAACATGGATGCAAAAATCGTCAACAAGATATTAGGCAACCGGATCCAACAATACATTGAAAAAATTATTCACAACGACCAAGTGGGATTTATACCTGGGATGCAGGGCTGGTTCAATACCTGCAAAACAATTAACGTGATTCATCACATCAATAAAAGAAAGGACAAGAACCATATGATCCTCTCAATAGATGCAGAGAAAGCATTTGACAAAATACAGCATCCTTTCTTGATAAAAACCCTCAAGAAAGTAGGGATAGATGGAGCACAACTCGAGATCATCAAATGCTAATGCTAATATCGACCCAATGCTAATATCATCCTCAATGGGGAAAAACTGAGAGATTTCCCCCTAAGGTCAGGAATAAGACAGTGATGTCCACTCTCGCCACTGTTATTCAACATAGTATTGGAAGTCTTAGCCTCAGCATTCAGACAACACAAAGAAGTCAAAGGTACCCAAATAGGCCAGGAGGAGGTCAAACTTTCACTCTTCGCAGATGACATGATACTCTATATGGAAAATTCAAAAGATTCCGCCAAAAAAACCTGCTAGAACTGATCCATGAATTCAGCAAAGTTGCAGAATATAAAATCAATGCACAGAAATCAGTTGCATTCCTATATACCAACAATGAAGTGACAGAAAGAGAAATCAAGGAATCGATCCCATTTACAGTTGCACAAAAAACCATAAAATACCTAGGAATAAATCTATCCAAGGAGGTGAAAAATCTACACACTGAAAACTATAGAAAGCTTATGAAAGAAATTGAAGAAGACACAAAAAAATGGAAAAAGTTTCCATGCTCCTGGATAGGAAGAATAAATATTGTTAAAATGTTGATACTACCCAAAGTAATCTACATATTCAATGCAATCCCTGTCAAAGTAACACCAGCATTCTTCACAGAGCTAGAACAAATAATCCTTAAACTTGTATGGAACCAGAAATGACCCTAAATAGCCAAAGCAATCTTGAAAAAGAAAACCAAATCAGAAAGCATCACAATCCCAGACTTCAAGCTGTACTACAAAGCTGTAATCATCAAGCCAGTATGGTACTGGCATAAGAACAGACACTCAGATCAATGGAACAGAATAGAGAACCCAGAAGTGGACCCAAAAACGTATGGCCAAGGAATCTTTGACAAAGCTGGAAAGAATATCCAATGGAATAAAGAGAGTCTCTTCAGCAAGTGGTGCTGGGAAAACTGGACAGCGACATGCAGAAGAATGAACCTGGACCACTTTCTTACACCATACACAAAAATAAACTCAAAATGGATGAAAGACCTCAATGAAACACAGAAAGCCATCAAAATTCTCGAGAAGAAAGCAGGCAAAAACCACTTTGATCTTGGCCGCAGCAACTTCTTACTCAATACGTCTCAAGGGGCAAGGGAAACAAAAGCAAAAATGAACTACAGGGACCTCATCAAAATACAAACCTTCTGCACAGCAAAGGAAACAAAACTAAAGGCAACCAACAGAATGGGAGAAGATATTTGCAAATGGCATATCAGATAAAAGGTTAGTATCCAAAATCTATAAAGAACTTATCAAACTCAACACCCAAAAAAGAAAGAATCCAGTGAGGAAATGGGCAAAAGACATGAATAGACACTTCTCCAAGGAAGACATCCAGATGGCCAACAGAGGGTTGCTGGAGGGGTCATGGGAGGGCGATGGGCTAAATGGGTTCGGGGCATTAAGGAATCTACTCCTGAAATCATTGTTTCACTATATGCTAACTAATTTGGATGTAAATTTTAAAAATAAAGGTACAATTTAACTAAAATCAACAAAAGCAGATCAACACCAAGATATATTATAGTTAAGTTTGCAAAATATAGAAATAAATTTAAAAAAAATTCTAAATGTACCAAGACAAAAGAAGTTCCTAAATTACAAGGAAAGACCAATAAGGTTAGCAGCAGATGTCTCCACAGAACCATGGCAAGCCAGAAGTGAATGACATGATATATACAATGTGCTGAATGGGAAAAATCTGCATCCAAGAATACTCTATCCAGCCAGGCTATAATTATATTAGAAGGAGAGATAAAAAGTTTCACAGACAAAAATTAAAAGAGTTTGTGGCTGTTAACCCATCCCAGCAGGAAATCTTAAAGGGAACCCTTTAAATGGGAAAGAAAGACCAAAATAGACAAAGACTATAAAGGAACAGAGAACATCTCCAGAAACAATGATTAAAAAAAAAAGTAAAGGAAAATGGTGCTGAATACATACCTACCAAAAATTACTCTGAATGTAAATTAACTAAACACTCCAGTGAAAACACATAGGGTGTCCAAATGGATAAAAAAAAATCTATATGCTGCCTACAAGAGACCACTTAGACCTAAAGATACCTGCAGATTGAAAGTGAGGGGATAGAAAAATATTTATCATGCAAATGGATCTCAAAAGAAATCCAGAGTAGGAATGCTTATGCCAGAAAAACTGAACTTTAAACCAAAGACTGTAATAAGAGATGAAGAAGGATGCTATATCATAGAAAGGGGACTATCCAGCAAGAAGACCTAACAATTGTAACTATTTATGCCCTCAACTTGGAACTTCCAAATGTATAAAACAATAGCTAAAATAAAGGAACTCATTGATAATAATACAATAATAGTTGGGGACTTTAACACTCCACTTAGAGCAAGGGACAGATCATCTAAGCAGAAAATCAATAAGACAACAGTGGCTTTGAATGACATACTGGACCAGATGGACTTAACAGATAAATTCAGAACATTTCATTGTAAAGAAGCAGAATACACATTCTTTTCTAGCGCACATGGGACATTCTTTCTCCAGAATAGATCACATATTAAGTCACAAATGAGGCCTCAACAGGCACAAAAAGACTGAAATCATACTATGCATATTTTGTGACCACAATGCTATGAAACTTGAAGTCAACCAGAAGAAAAAAATTGGAACGACCACAAATACAAGGAGGTTAAAGAATATCCTAAGATGGCCAACCGACACATGAAACAATGCTCCACATCACTCATCATCAGGGAAATACAAATCAAAACCACAATGATATACCACCTCACACCTGTCAGAATGGCTAACATTAACAACTCAGGCAACAACAGAGGTTGGCAAAGATGCAGAGAAAGAGGATCTCTCTTGCATTGTTGGTGGCAATGCAAGCTGGTGCAGCCACTCTGGAAAACAGTATGGAGGTTCCTCAAAAAACTAAAAATAGAACTACTCTACGACCCAGCAATTGCACTACTAGGCATTTGTCCAAGGGATACAGGTGTGCTGTGTCAAAGGGACACATGTACCCCCATGTTTATAGCAGCACTATCAACAATAGCCAAAGTATGGAAAGAGCCCAAATGTCCATTGATGGATGAATGGATAAAGAAAAAGTGGTATATATATATATATATATATATATATATATATATACACACACACACACACACACAATGGAGTATTACTTGGCAATCAAAAAGAATGAAATGTTGCCATTTACAATGACGTGGATGGAACTGGATGGTATTATGCTAAGTGAAATTAGTGAGAGAAAGACAAAAATCCTATGACTTCACTCATATGAGGACTTTAAGAGACAAAACAGATGAACATAAGGGAAGGGAAACAAAAATAATATAAAAACAGGAGGGGGACAAAACAGAAGAGACTCATAAATATGGAGAATAAACTGAGGGTTGCTGGAGGAGTTGTGGGAGGGGGGATGGGCTAAATGGGTTCGGGGCATTAAGGAATCTACTCCTGAAATCATTGTTTCACTATATGCTAACTAATTTGGATGTACATTTTTAAAAATAAAAAATAAAATAAAATAAAAAGAATATCCTAGTAAAGAATGAATGGGTCAACCCAGAAATTAAAGAAGTTGATGATAGAGTAGCTCTAATTTTAATTTTTTGGGGAGCCTCCATACTGTTTTCCAAAGTGACAGCACCAGTTTGCATTCCTGCATGCAGTGCAAAAGGGTTCCTCTTTCTCCACATCCTTGCCAACACCTGTTGTTTCTTGTGTCATTGATTTTAGCCATTCTGACAGGTATGAAGTGATATGTCATTGTAGTTTTGATATGCATTTCCCTGATGGTAAGTGATGATGAACATATTTTCAATTTTTTTGGCCATCTGCATGTCTTCTTTGGAGAAATGTATGTACATGTCTTCTGCCCATTTTTATAATTGGATTATTTGTTCTTTGGGTGTTGAGTTGTAGAAGTTGTTTATATATTTTAGGTACTAACCCTTTATTGGATATGTCATTTGCACATATTTTATCCCATTCTGTAGGTTGCCTTTTAATTTTGTTGTTTCCTTTGCTGTGCAGAAGCTTTTTTTTTAATGTGATCAGAAGCTATTTATTTTGATGTATCCTGAATCATTAATTTCTGCTTTTGTTTCCCTTGTCTCAGGAGACATATCTTGAAAAAAGTTCCTATCATTCATGTCAAAGTGGTTACTGCCTGTGCTCTCTTCTAGGATTTTAGTGGTTTAAGGTCTCACATTTAGGCCTTCGATCCATTATGAATTTATGTTTGTGTATGGTGTAAGGAAGTGGTCCAGTTTCATTCATTTGCGTGCTGCTGTCCAGTTTTCCCAATACCATTTGTTGAAGAGACTATTATTTTTCATATTGGATACACTTTCTTGTTTTGTCAAAGATCAATTGACTACATAGTTGTGGGTTTATTTCTGAGTTTTATTCACTGTTCTATTGATCTATATGTCTACTTTTGTGTCAGTACCATACTGTTTTAATCACTACAGCTTTGTAATATAACTTAAAGTTTGAAATTATCATGTGTCCAGCTTTGCTTTTCTGTTTCAAAATTGCTTTGGCTATTCAGGTTCTTTTGTGGTTCCATACAAATTTTAGAATTATTTCTTCTAGTGTTGTGAAAATGTATTGATATCTTTCTAGGGATAGCATTAAATATGTAGATTACTTTGGGTAGTATAGGCATTTCAACAATATTTTCTATTATTATCCATAAGCATGGAATGTCTTTACATATCTTTAGTTCATTTTAAGTTCCTTTCATTAGTGTTGCATAGTTTTGTGTAAAAGTTTTTCACCTCTTTAAGTTTATTCCTAGGTATTTTATTATTTTTGGTACAATTATAAATGGGATTATTTTCCTAATTTCTTTTTCTGGTACTTCATTATTTTTGTATAGAAATACAACAGAGTTTTGCACATTGATTTTGTATCCTGTGCCTTCCTATTTCTTAAAATTTATTTTATTTTAAGAGGGAGAGAGTGGAGGTGAGGAAGAATGAGCAGGGGAGGAGCAGAAAGGAAGAGAGAGAGAGAGAGAGAATGAATCCCAAGCTGGCTGGCTCCATGGCTCCATGCTGTTAGTGTGGAGCCTGACATGGGGCTTAGTCTCAAGAACCCTGAAATCAAGACCTCAGCTGAAATCAAGAGTCACTAACTTAACCAAATGAGCCACCCAGGAGCCCCATGACTTTTCTGAATTTATCAGTTCTACTTGTGTTTTGGTGGAGTATTTAAGGTTTTCTATATGTAGTATTACATCATCTTCAAATAGTGAAAGTTTTACTTCTTCCTTACCAATTTGGATGCTTATTTCTTTTTGTTGTCTGATTGCTGTGGTCAGGACTTCCAGTATTCTGTTGAGTAAAAGTGGTGAGAATGGAAATACTGATCTTATTCCTGACCTTAGAGGAAAAGCTTTCATTTTTTATCTATTTAGCATGATGTTAGCTGTATTTTTTTCATATATGCCCCTTATTATGTTGAGGGCCTCTAAACCTACTTTGTTCAGGATTTTTATCATGAGTAGATGTTGTACTTTGTGAAATGCTTTCTCTGTCTATTGAAATCATCATACTGTTTTTATCCTTTCTCTTAATGATGTGACATATCACATTGACTTTTGAGTATTGAACCAGTCTTGTATCCAGGGAATAAATTCCTCTTGGTCAGGGTAAATGACTATTTTAATGTATTGTTCGATTCAGTTTGCTAGTATTTTGTTGAGGATTACTGGGTCCATGTTCATTACAGTTATTGTCTATATTTATTTTTGTGGTGTTTTCATCTGCTTTTGTTATCAGGGTGATAACTCATAGAATTAATTTCAAACTTTTCCTTCCTTTTTTATTTTTTTGAAATAATTTGAGTGGAATGGGTATTAACTCGTCTTTATTTGGTAGAACTTGCCTGTGAAGCTGACTGGTCCTGGACTTTTGTATTATGGGAATTTTTTTTCTTTTATTACTATTACTGATTCAGTGTCTTTGTTGGTAATTGGTCTGTTCAAAATTTATATTTCTTCCTACTTTAGTTTTTGTAGTTTATGTTTCTAGGAAAATATCCATTTCTCCCAGGTTATCTAATTTGTTGGTATATAGTTTTTCACAATATTCTCTTTTAATTTCTGGTATTTTTGTAGCATTGGTTGTTATTTCTCCTCTTTCTTTGGTGATTTTGTTTATTTAAGTCCTTTATCTCTCTCTCTGTCTCTTTTGACAATTCTGGCTAAAGGCATATCAATTTTGTTGATCTTTTTAAAGAATCAGCTCCTGGTTTGATTGATGTTTTCCATTGTCTTTAGTTTCTATATCATTTATTTCTGCCCTAATTCTTTATTATTTATTATTTTATGGTTTTTTTGTTCTTTTTCTAGCTCCTTTAGGTGTAAGGTTAGATTATTTATTTGATGTTTTTCTTATTTCTTTAGGTAGGCCTATATTGCCTCCAACTTCCCTCTTAGAACTGCTTTTGCTGCATCCCAAAGGGTTTGGACTGTTGTGTTTTTATTTTCTTTTGTTTTTCACGTAATTTTTTTTTTTACTTCTTGGTTGACACATTCATTGTTTAATAACATGTTATTTAACCTCCATGCGTTTGTAGTCTTTCCAGATTTTTTCTTGTGGTTGATTTCTAATTTCATAGCATTGTGGTCAGAAAAGATGCATGGTATTACTTTCATCTTCTTGAATTTTTTGAGGCTTATTTTGTGGGCTAGTATGTGATCTATGCTGGAGAACGTTCCATGTGCACTTGAAAAGAATATGTAGTCTGTTTTTTTAGGGTGGAATGTTCTGAATATATATGTTAAATACATCTATTCCTATGTGTCATTCACAGTCATTGTTCCCTTCTTGACCTTCTGTTTGCATGGTCTGTCCATCAATGTAAGTAGTGTGTTAAAGTCCCCTACTTTAATTGTATACTATCAATTAGTTCCTTTATGTTTGTTACCAACTGTTTTATGTATTTGGGTGCTTCCATATTGGGTGCATACATATATTTAAAATTGTTACATATCTTTGTTGGATTTTCCCTTTTATTATTATATAGTGTCTTCTTTATCTTTCTTTACAGACTTTATTTGAAAGTTTATTTTGTCTTATAGAAGTATTTCTTTGTTTTATTTATTTATTGAGAGAGAGAAAGAGAGAGAAGAGAGAGAGAGAGAGAGAATCACAAGCAGGATCCACACTGTCACTGCAGAGCCCAACGTGGGGATTGAACCCATGAACTGTGAGATCATGACCTGAGATGAAACCAAGAGTCAGATGCTTAACCAACTGAGCCACTTTGGTGCCCCTTTGTAGAAGTGTGTCTACTGAGGCTTTGTTTTACATTCACTTTCATCAACGTTTTTTCATCCTCTTACTTTCAGTCTGCAGGTGTCTTTTGGTCTGAAATGGGTTTCTTGTAAGTAGCATATAGATGGGTCAATGTTTTTTATACAATCTGTCACCCTATGTCTTTTCATTGTAGCACTTAGTTCATTTACATTCAAGGTAGTTATTGATAGATATGTATTTATTGTCATTTTGTTACTTGTTTTGTAGTTGTTTTTGTAGTTTTTCTCTGATCCTTTCTTCTTACTCTTTTTCATGTTTTGCTAGTTTCCTTTAGTGATATGCTTGAATTTCTACTCCTATTTTTTGCATATTTCTTACAGTTTTTTTATTTGTGGTTATATTTGACATATATAATGTCTGCATATAACTTTAAGCTCACCATTACTTAATTTTGAACTCATTCTTTACTCCTCTCCCTTCCACATTTCAGATATTTGGCATAATATTTTATATCCTTTTATTTTTTTGCTTTTCTTGGCTTATTTTTACAGATATACTTACATTTTCTTGCTCTTGTGCTTCCTATTTTTCTTAGTTTTACTTATGGATTTTTTTTGTCACTCAGAGTTCCCCTTAACATTTCTTATAGGGTTGTTTCAGTGATCATAAATTCTTTCAACTTGTGTTTGAGGAACTCTTTCTCTTTCCTTCTATTCTGAATGATAGTTTTGCTGGATAAATTACTCTTGGCTGCAAATTCTTCCCTTTTAGCACTTTGAATACATTATGCTGCTCCCTTTTGGCCTGCACAATTTCTGCTGAAAAATCAGTTGATAGCCTTATGGGGTTTCCCTTTTATGCAATTGTCTTCTTTTCTCTTGCAACTTTTAACATTCTTTATCACTATTTTTTTTTTTTGCCATTTTGATTACTATATTCCTTTGAGTGGACCTCCTTGAGTTGAATTTGTTGGGCGATTTCTGTGCCTTCTGAATATTGATTTCTGTTTTCCTCCACATATCTGGGAAGTTTTCTGATATTATTTCTTCAAATACATTTTTCAACCCTCTTTTCTTACTCTTCTGGAATCCCTATTATGCATTGTTATCACACTTGATGGAGTCACTGAGTTCCCTTAATCTAATATCATTTTTATCATTCTTTTTTCACTGAGTTCTCTAAGTCTTTCCTCATGCAGTGTTTTTTGTCTTTCACCTGTTCGGCTTGATTGTTTTCCACTACTCTATCTTCCAGGTCAGGATATGTTCCTCTGTTTCCTGTAGCTTAGTATTTATTCATCTATTGTATGTTTAAATGCATTTTTTGAGTTCTTCATCTCTGATGTTATTTTTTTTTATCTTTTGTCAAGGGTCTCACTCATATCCTCCACCCTTTTCTGAAGCGCAATGAGTATCTTTATGATCATTACTTTAAATTCAGTATCAATCATGTTATTTATTTCTCTTTTGCTTCGATCTCCTGCTATGGTTTTTCTTGTTCTTTAATTTGGGATATATTTCTGTGTCTCTTCATTTTGTCTGCCTCTCCAAGTCTGTTTCTATGTCTTTGGAAAGTCAGCTATGTCTTCTGTTCTTGGAAATAGAGGCTCTATGAAGAGGTCCTGTAGTAGGCTGCAGTGTAGTGTCCCTGTTCACCAGAACTTAGCACTTCAAGAGAGTCTCCTAAGTGTGTTGCTTGTGTCCTCCTATTGTGTCTGAGTCACTTTCCTTTCAATCCAGATGTCCACAGACTCTTTGCCACTTTTGGGTTGTGCTTGCTCTATGTGATGTTAGTGAGATCCTGGCAGGAAGGCTCTGAGGAGGTGTGACTACATAAGGGCAGTGGTATTTGCAAAATTTGCACTGAGCTGCTAGTCCTAGGCAGGATCTCTCACATCCCATTGGTCCCCAGGACGTAGGTGTGAGGTAGTGGTAATAGTTGCTGGGGGTGTACAGATCTGTATGTATGGTGCCTGCGCAGAATGTATGTGTGACTTTGTCAAAATTTGCACTGAGCCGCTAATCCTAGGCCTGATTCCTTGAAATTTAGTGGCCACTGGTGGGGGGAGGGGCAGGGTATGTATGGCAGTGGCTGGGCAGGGTGCATGGGGCATTAACAAAATTTTTGCTTAGCCCAGGCTGAGGCCAGCAGGTTTGGAGTGGGTGTGTCCTCAAGAGAACTCATGGGTGGGGTGCACAGCTAGCAGGGTAGGTAGGGAGTATCTGTGCAGAGCCATTTCCTGTGGGTAGCTCTGTGTATATGGTGAGGATGGGGGAAGAAAATGGTACCTGCCAACTCCTTTTTCCCCAAAGAAGTCCCCCAACATACCCTGAAATCAGTATAAACAGATTTTCTTCCTGTTGTGAAAGCTGCTGCTTCTATGTTACCTCTCCTCAGGCTGTTGTCTCTTTAAAGGCAGGCACCCAGCTCTCACCTGCCCTCCCATCTAGCCTAGTGCTGAATTAGCTGACTTTTAGAACTCTAGGCTCCAGGTCCTGCTAGTTATACAAAGTCACAGAATTCAGCCACTCTGGTTTTCAAGGCCAGATGTTATGGGAATTTGTTTTCCTCATGTGGGCTCCCTGGTGTTTTCCTTTCTCTGTGACCACAGCTTCCTCCCTCCTGCAGGCAGCTCCTTACCACGATTTCTGCCCTTTCTAACCTCTGAGATATGGCTTATTCTCTACATTTATTTGCGGAATTTGTTCTGCCAGTCTTTGGATTTCTCCCCATTTTATTTACTTGGGTGTTAATGATACCTAGTTGGAAACATGGGACAATGTGAGCTTAAGATCCTCCTACTCCACTGTCTTCCCAAGCCTTCTATATCATCCTACTTTTAATGTGTGTGTGTGTGTGTGTGTGTGTGTGCATGTGTGTGATGGTGTATCAAAAGATATGCAGATATCCATACATATACACTATTTATAAAGAAAACATCATAGATAATGTTAGCCAAGGTTAAATTTTAACAATATTTGGATGGCTCTCTTACATTTAGTGGAAACTGAACCAACGGGGTGGGGGGGCCTCCCTAGTATATTTTTATGATTATACACTCCACTATTGATCCAATAAATTTTTACATCGCAGGGAAATATTTATTCCATGAGTTTCAGATTACACTAATATTAGCCATTAATCAATCATTGAAAAGTACATAAAGTACATGTTTTCACATATTCCTTACATGGATAAGTTTATAAACATTATGGAGCATTTGAAAATTTCTGTTTATACATAAGTGTCCCCCAATTTAAATTAAGCATTTAAAAAATGTTGTCAAAATTAACCTTATCTCATTTACACAAGTAAGTTGACAAAACTAGAAGAAGTTAGTTTGGAATTGTTCAAGTTATTTTTAGATGGGTGTGTGTCTACAAATGAAGACATCTTTGTAATTGGACATAATATATATAATTTTTCTATTCAAAATAGTCATTGAGAGAAAGAACTTTTGTATTCAATGTGGAAAGAATGAAATCCCAAACACTTATGGCATGTGTAAGAGAAGGAATTGAGAAAAGCACAAAAGAAAACTAAGGTATTTGTGTAGGTGTTCTTAAAATGATGAAACATTGCCCATGGTGACATTTTCTGAGTATAGTTCTTATAACTGATAGTTTTTCCATTCTTTTTGGGGGGCCTTAGTATATAGGAATGGTGTAGATGTTAATTCTGGGGAAGTGACCTTTTCTGTCCATATTTATTATTTTCCTCTAAGGCTTATTTTAAAAATAACTTTTTAAAGTTATTTTAAGAATTCCCAATGACACCAACAAAATTTAAAAAAATAAGTATACAATCAGATTATCAATACCAGTGTAATTTATAACATGCAACACATTATCTGGTATCTATCTGGACATGAATAATGTAAGCGGCTATGTATAGAGATTAATTTTATCCTTGAAATTGTCAGATGTTTTTCTTTTCAATTTTTGTAGCCATAGCCATGTCCAGCCACTAAAATTAAAGATATGCCGTATTACTATCACTTAGATTCTCCTTTCAGTTTATCTGTCTGTATATACCAAGTTGCAAGTACGTTTGCCTTTCACTGTCATTTCTCTTAATTCCTAAAACCATTTTTTCTTTGAATTCATTTTTCATCTTGTGGCAGAAAATATCCTCTCTGAGACTCAGTTTGTTTCTCCTTTTTTTGTTTGTTTTCCTGCCTCAATAGGTTCAATTCTTGTGCCTCCAATATGGCTATTTTCTTCATGTTACATCCTCCTTTGCAATTTTAGTTAGTCAGCATTAGTACCAAAGCATGAGAATCCATTTTTTTCTTAAGAGAAAACACTATTCATAATTTTGGTCAGTATTCCAGAGGGAAGGTGTTAATGAAAGCACAATTATTCTTTTTGCCTCCATCTTTCTGGCTTGGATTAGTTTACAACATGCCATTTGAAACACATGCTGTGTTTTATGCTTCTCATGTTCATCATGTAATTTCAAAGAGGAAATGAGAAACTCATCTTAAAACTAACCTTATTTAATTTAAGAAAAGAGCATAAAAAAGACAAAAATTTTCAAATGTTTCCTTCCTTTTGTCCTTAAAAACATCTCTAGTTTTTCCTCTGAATCCTATCAGGGGGCACCTTATTGGCTTTATTTCTTGACCTGGAACACAAGGTTTCAAGTAAAATCCCCTTTTGATTCAAATCTATTTTATCCACAGGAAGACTGAAGGGGAAAAATCTATTTTCTTTTAAATAACTTTAAAATGTGCCTTCATGAGTTCTTTAACCAAGAAATACTGATTGTGTCAATCTGAAACTGGGCTAAGAACAGGTCTGAGTTTCTTTTTGTTTTTACTTTTTATGTTTAAGATAAGTAAAATTAAATTTATAGGATTTATCAAGATATTTGGCATAAATCAAAGGTCATTTTGGCTTTTATGCAATGTGAAAATTACTAAATATTTGTTAACACCCGTAAAGGAATTGTTTATGAAAAATATTTTCAAAAAGAACACTTTCTCCCCTAAGAATGTGCCTTTATTTCATAATCAAGGATGTTGAATTGCACAAAGAAAGTTTGAATTTTCCTTAAAGAGATGTAACTTTCACAGTCAAAACAGTCTTTATTTTAAATCTATTTTTAAGAAAGTATCCTGATAAGTTTTTTATCCTTTTCTATTAATCTGTAGTGGCTATATCTTGCTAGGCTTGTTCAATAGGCATGCTTCTTGAAGGAAGTCAGGATAACTAGTAATCCGTGACTCAGTGTTCATGGTAGTGAAGCCTAAGTTATACTTTTTTTTCTTTAAATCACAAATTACTGGCCATCTGGTCTTTCAAAAATATACCTTTGGGATGTTAAAAGAATGTTTCACAAAGATATTCTGAAAATATTACTACCAATATGTGAAAATCTAAAATTTTTCTGCTTATCAATTTTTCACATTTATATCATTTGAATACTTGTGCTGATATGAGTATGTGTTAGTTGCCTGCTCAGGTTTAACTTGTTTCTGTTGCATTGTATTATGAGGAATTATTTTTTTATGAAGTAATCAAAATTCTCCCATAAAATATTTTTGTTTAATTTACCTCTGATCCTTTTATTTGGTTATAAATTGTGCTTTAGGCCAAGAGCATGTTATTTTGTATTTCCAGTCTCTCCTGCTTTCCCTTCAAGGTCTTTTCTTACTACTTTTAAGCAAAGTAGTGCTTCAATTGATTAGGTTAAGGCTAAGGCTGGGGGTGGTACACATTTCCAATGGAGTTGACAGAGATGGAAATAAGGTGGAAGCAACATGATTGTACTGGGCTTGTGAGGAGTTAGATAAGTCTAGAAAAGGAGTTATCGGAGGAAAGGGGAAAAGTGATGGTAGGCAAGATTTTGGTTTTCAATACTATTCTCTAATAAAAGGAGATAAGGCTTCTTGAAGAAATGGCTAATCTTAGGGCTGGGGCATGAGATATATAGGGTGAGCCCAGCACATTTTATAGTGCCATAAATTAAGGAGTGCTCAAAAAAATAAGGGTATGTCAAAGGGACACAGGAGCCTACCTGAAAGGGCTCCCAATGACCAAAACCAGAGTACTCTGTTGAACAAAATAAATGGTGGAGTATTAGATTATAACTGAAGTATAAAATAAATATACACGAGTCCAAACAGACATAAATAAATTATTGAATAAATAAATACACAGATGAATAAGTAAAGGAGAACAGACAAAACACATGCATAATTTATGCAGATAACTTTACTTTCAGAAAGCAAAAGTTAATTTCACCTCCTTGAGTGAGGGTTTAACTTACTCACTTCCAAAGTATAATATATGGAAAGAGTTTAAAAGTAATTATGTGATGGAGAAACCTGGCATGCATTACTATTTAAGCCAGGTGATCAAGATTAACATTATCAGTGATAGGACATGTTGATCACATGTACCTTACATATAATGGGATGAAATCGCACTTTACCTCTGTGGTCTTATTCTCCAAACAAATAACCTCAGTTTAACCATGAAAAAAAAAGTCAGACAAACCCAAATTGATGGTTGTACTGCAAAATACTGGACAAGTGTTCCTCAAAACTGTCAAGGTCATGAAAAAAAGCAACAAAAGTGTGAAAACTGCCAAAGGTCAATGGAAACTAAAGACATGGTTACTAAATGTGATGTGTGGGATTGTCAAATGGGAAAAAAAATTGTTAAAAAACTATTAAAATCTGAATAAAGTATCAAATTTGGTTAGCAGTAATGTACCAGTGTTACTTTCTTTGTTGTGACAAATCAAGCATGGTTATATAAGATTCTAACAACAGGGGAAACTGGGTTAAGAGTAAATGGCAATTCTCTACACTATTGTTGCAACTTTTCTATAAATCGAAAATTATTCCAAAATAAAAAAAAGTTTGTTTAAAAGAGTAAAAGGTAAGGAAGTCTTCCAAAAGGGATAGACCATAGCTATAAATTTTGTATATGTTATAGTTGTCCTTTTGAGCTCGGTGCCAGTCTGTTTATAAGCAATAGAAGGTTGATTATTGGTAAGTATTATCAAGCAAATACCTGGAGATGATGATGAAATTTCTAGTTAATAGATGTTGTTGAGATGGTGATGTGTATTTCTAGTACTTGTAGCATGTGAGAGGAAAAGAGTCTCAGATGGAATGAGGCGCTGGATAAACTACATGACTATTTGTAGACTCAAATTCAAGGATAAGATCTGTTGGAGACAAAGAGGGAGATTAGGAGAGAGGGAGGAAGGGAGAAGGGGCAGAGGGAGAAAGGAGTAAGGAAGGGAAAGAGAATGAAAATGGTCTCCCACTAGGAATACTCTGGCATTGTGATATGTTTGTAATCAAATAGAAGACAGAAAAAGCTAGAGTCAGGGTGAGTTGTTGCTGGTAGGAGATCTGGAAAAGGTAACACAATTTAAAAAGTCACATATGCAGGTGAGACTTGGGAGAAAGGAAAAAAAAATGATACTTTAATTTCTTTCCAGGCTGAAGGAAGAGAAATGGGGAGAAGAGATGATATAAGTACCTAGAAGGGAAGGGGATGATTGTTCAATTAAACTACAATAAAAATCCAATTAAACAAAGACTGCTATATCAGACATTTAGACAAATGATCCCATATTTACCAAGAGTAGAAATGACTGACATCTTGGGAATGATCCCAAGGTATATATAGTTATCTAGCTACCAGCTCTAGAGGCGATTGAGGGAAATTTATATCTGTGGTGACTTAAGGGGTAGAATCAAAATTGTTGGAACATCACTTTAGTAAAATCTCTGCATAGATTTATTTTTTTCTTAGCAGTAAAAGAGTGACATTAGGAAAACCTGTGATTGAGATAGTACTGAAAGATATCAGCAGAGCATTTGGATTAGGCAGTAAAAGTAAAAGAAAGAGTAGAGGTTGAGGTGGCCAGACTTCTCTTGGAGTTGGGATTATGAAAATAATGAACAGAATTATGTGTTTTAGGATGAACAAAAAGAGTACCAAGTTTGCTCATAGCTTTCAAATATGGGGAGCAGAAGCAGCATGTGGGAATATCACTTTGTATTGCCTTTGACAAAAAAGACTGGTCTTAAGTAAACAAAATTCTCTAATAGCACCAAAAAGTATTTTAAAAAAAGAGAGTGGGTAGCAGAACGATGTCTGCAGAAATAACAATATTTTATCCAAAAGTGATCAAAGAAGAGAGCATTCTGCCTCAACTTTTGATGCTACCTTGGTACTACAACCATGGTTATACCAAGAGTAGGACTAACTCCAAGTCCATAATTTCAGTGTGATATTTTTCAACAATGATGCAGTGGCTGAGAATAATTTCAAATTGATGAGTTCAGTAACTGACTCTGAATTATCTATCATCTTTGAAAGAGTGGTTTAAAAGCAGTTTATATACTAAGCTGATCCTATGAAAAGTTCTATTTTTTCTTTTGAAAAAAAGTTAATTGAATAGCAACACATATCATATTCTCGTTTTTTTCATCCATGGAGATTTTTCAGGCCAAATTCCCAGTCAAGGTACTGCAGTTGGTGACAGTATGTCTGAACTGATGGCAATATACTCATGTGGAAATAGTTCCCAGGTTATTGATATTGAAAATTGTAAAATCAGAGCAAACACGGGGACTTTGCTATAGTGCATTGCTAGAGTGTATTCAAAATATGAGCAGAAGGAAATGCTTTAAGAAGAGACTTATAAGAGGTGATAATAGAAACAGCTTAAAGTAGGAATGGAAGAGAAAAGGAGAGAAAAAGATGCAAACAGGAAAAAGAAAGAGCTGCAGGAACTCAAGGTGAAATCTTTCCCTCTCAAAAACAGGATCACATATAGAAGGAAAGAGCTAAGCTGCCATTGATGGCAAGAGGATGAAGACAGAACTGAGTGAGAAAAGTAAAAAAAAGCTGGTCACACTCCTCAAAGGACATTCAGAACCATTTCAGGGACACTTCTTAAAATTGTAACCATTTTCATTTGAATGGGACTTTAAGATGAGATTTGAGGGAAATCCTTCAGATGTAAAATTGAGAAAAAATTTCAAAGGCATTTTGGAGGTTTCATCTTATGCTCCACCTGGTTGGCACTGGCTAAATTTAATAGTGCCCATTTTTTCCTACTGCTTATTTTACATTCTCACACTGCAAGATTGTTTAATGAATGTGAGGCAGTAGGTAAAGGAATTGCAGCAGCTTGAGATTTATGTAGAGACTATGCCATCAAGGCTTTTGCTCCCTCTTGCAACTTCACAAAGGATATGAATTACCAGACAAGGATCTCTGAGATTTGTAAATCATATAAAACATAATAGTGATGTTTGGAAATTGCACTTCTTGCAATCTTAGGGCTTTATGTAATCCTTTCTTGCATGCCCTGTGATTGCCTTTATAGATAGATTAATAAATGACTCCTAGTATACAGAATATGTGGGAGACTGCACAGCATGGGACCAAGACCTGAGTGTTCAAATGTTGGAAGACAGCTGGAACACAATTGTGCAAAGGCAATCAGAGCCTCTAGGTACATTCAATACTAACTTAGAGCATCTAGTGAGAATTTGGAAACTCTCACTGAATTACACATTTATAAATTTAGTAACATGGAATTCTTCCCTCTATTTCCCTCTTTTTCATATATTTTGATCTATACTATTAGTTTACTAGAGAAATTTGGCTGTGATATGCTGAGCTGCATTACCATAATAGAGTGAGCCAAAATTATCTTTGGGCGAATTGTGTACGTGTTTCTCTCCTATAATCCAGAGATCTTGAAAAAATCTTGGTTTGATCTAAGTTTCTCTCCTGCCAACGAAGGATAGCAGAGACTGAATTGGCAGTCTCTAAATTAAGCTAGGCTTTGTGTCTTTGTTTAAAATGATTTCTCCAAAAGTATAGATGAGGCATTTCCGTAGGTTTACATTGCTTTCTTTCATATTGTTAATGGTTTCTCCAAATATATTAATTACTCAGTGTGGAAGATAAATGATGTTGGAAGCTGTATTAATTCCTTTAGGCTTTCAGAAGACAATATACACTAAGATAAGAGCTTGTTAGGGCTGCTTCTTATTCCTGGAGAAAACCCCAGAGTTTTAGATGACCAAGGACCTGCCTTAGGATTGTTCTGATGAGAAGTGGTCACAGGTCTACTCACACTGTTCAGTAGCTCTTCCACTCAGGCCTAATTGGCTACAGTTAGAACTTCTAACGGATCCAGGTCAGTGGATCCTCAGATACAAATTCCTAATGTGGTTACAGAAGTTATTGTTAAATGTTAAATCACCAGATTAAAAAGTCAGGGTTATGAGGGGAATGGGCATTTATCTCAAAATAAATGTTAAATCTAGACAATTTACATGTAACCTCTAAACTCCCTATATACTTTTCATCCACAGACCACCCTCATTGAAAATTCTATTTCAGAGTCAGATTTCTGGAAGTAATTAGCGAATAAGATACACCTACATGTTCCTGAAGATTGCTGTCTTTTGGAGGGAATTTTGTACTACATATGCCTCTGGTGAATTGCTGATAGAGCCTAAAACAAGATTTAGAGCTTTTGAAAACTTTTTTGTTTTTTCATTTTTTACTCACTAGTTCATTCGATCTCTTTGGCTTCGTCAAGATGAAATGTTTTAGAATCAAATGGCCAAAGATAAACAGATGGAAAGTTTACAAACACAGGATTGCAGAGATTTTTAGGCAACTCTCCAAATAAATATATGACTAGAGAAATACCCTAAAATTAAAGCTGATTAGTTGTATGCTTCCCTCTGAACTGAATGCTTTTAGTTTAGCGACCTTCTGTGAGTCCCTTAGGATTGGTTCATTTTATCCTTTTCTTTGTTTTATTATACATATTAGTCGCTTAATATGTGTAAAAATTATGGAAAAATACTAATTTTATGCAAATGTATATATAAACATTTACACACATATGACTACACACATATCCTTTTATGGGCTACAATAATAAGTTTTATTTGGCAATTTAACTCAGAACTGTAGGTTTTTATATAGTATACTTAAAACAATGCGACAGCTTCACTCTGAATACTAAGGATTATATGCTGTCTACAGTCCACATGGGCAGAACATTAGTGTATACTAAAACAAGTTGCATGTGAATTGAGGGTAACATGAAAACCCCCAAATGATGCTACTTTAAAGGGACCACTTGAAAATTGTTTTCTTTTCTTTGGTGATGGTTTACATAAGCAGCCTGAGTCTGTGTTGAATCTCAGTGTTGTGCATCAGTCCTATGGCTATTTACTTTTTCTTTTGACACATATCAATTCAGTTATCTCAACTTGCTGAATGTGATGTATTTGGCAGATGTAATATCACATATTCTTTTTCATGTTTGTACCATGACTAGGTTGTGAAAATGGCCCACACATCTTAGGTTCAACCTGTTGAGCTTATGTCCAATACAATTTCTTTAATGCTTGACTATAATACCTCCATACTTTATAGTAATATTCACTTACATGTGAATTCTATCCCTTATCAGAATGCAATAAATATTTGTTACTGACTGCTGCTGAGAAGCAATATCTGGGCATTTCATAAAACTAGCATGATGGTTTTGTTTGGAGGGCAGCATTTGTTAATCATTTTAATGTGCTATATTCTTTGGTTAATTTTTCCTTTTTCATAGATATCCAGGGCTGGAAAGGACTTGAGAAATCATATAATATACACAGAATCCACATCAGCCCTGTCCCTGCCTGTAAGTAGCACCACAAAGACTTCATATTTATGAGGAGCTCATCTGTTTTTATAAATATCTTTAGGAAAGGAGATTCCTGACTCCCATAATTTACTTATTTTGGTAACTGGTAATCCTTATTGTCAGAGAATTCTTCTTCTTCTTCTTCTTCTTCTTCTTCTTCTTCTTTTTGAGAATTCTTCTTTATGTTGAACAGGGTTTCATGTTTCTGGTAAGAGCAGTTCCTTTTAATCTGCCATAGTAAATATGGGCAATTGTTACTTTTCTGAAAAAAAATTCTGAAATAACCCTTAGCTCTATCTTATCTGGGCCGAAGTATTTCAATTCCTGTGTACACCTTATTTGAATATATTTTAGTTACATATGTCACTCTTTTTAAGGTGCTCTTCAAATTTTTATATCTCTTTTAAAATTAATATTCCAACATTGGACATAGTACCCTGAGATTAATGCATGGGTGGGAAAGAATCCCATCTCAAAATCTCAATTCTCCCAAGTATTTTTTCCACTGAGACCAACCCCAAACTGCTGAAATCCAATTATATGGAAAGAAAAATAGTTTCTGCCAATACTGGTTCTTGCTTAGGTACTCTTCAATGTCAAGTCTGGACATTTTTTTTTTCTTTCCGTTTTAAACACCTTCAGAAAAGAAGAACTTGTTCTACACATTTTCTTAATTTATCTCATTTTGCACAATATTCAAATAACTTTACTGACTGCCAATTCAGTGATTCAACAAAGATTTTTAAACTCTAAACATATGGCACTATGCTTGCTGTAGCTCTATGCTGCCTTTAGATAATATGGCTACTTTATGGCTTGAGCTTAGCTTTCAGTATTAGCAAATTTTGAGGTAAGCCTGTTGCCGTGATCAGATTTCATTCTGAAGAGGTAGAGTATTTATGAAGAGGCGATATTCTGTTTCTCTGAATCTCTATATATGAGAAGTATAGGGTTATTTGCTCACTGATTTATTTACCATTTATTAAAACATATTTATTAAGCATATACTGTGTTCTAGGTTAGTATTCTGGTGTTCAATATTAGGTACTGGTATTCAGTGGAATACAAATCATACATGAGGCCTTCCCTCATAAAATTTTCAGTTTAGTGGAGGAAGTACATATTAAATAGAGAACAATACAAATGTATATAAAATGAAAATGCTGTAAAGGGGAGGTTTAAAATGTCATGACAGCATGTTATAGTGGGGACCTGGCCTGTCAGAGAGGGAAAGAAAGCTTCACTGAGGAAGGAATACTTGAGTTGAGACCTGAAATAAGATCATGGGTCCACTAGGTTTTCACTAACCTCCATAATGTCATTGTACCTGACTTCAAAACTCATTAGAGTTTTGGGAAGAAAAGTAGGGGTCAAGTATGGAATGGCAGAGCCAAGATGGTAGTTGTATGCTATAATGCAGGTACAGTAGACCTGGTAAGCCAGGTAAACAAGTAGCAGATATATAGACACATTTCTACTTATATTTAACGAAAAAATAGGAAAAAAAATCTCCTGCCTTACGTTTTCAATCTGGAAGGAAAGAGGAAACAATTCAACACTGGTACATAGGTATGAGGATCAGAAGGCAATAAGTATGGTGTGGCATTGAATTTTGTGATAACTTTTTTCTTAATTGGTAGAGTGGATATCACCTCTTAACATTGAGGAATGTGATTTTTTCATGTCTAATGTATGTATGTATGTATGTATGTATTTAAATTCTTTAATTTTATTTAAATCCAAGTTAGCTAATATATAATGTAATAATGGTTACAGGAGTAGAATTTAGTGATTCATCACTTACATATAACACCCAGTACTCATCCCAACAAGCATCCTCCTTAATGCCCATCATCCATTTAGCCCAACCCCCACCCCTCGCCAATCACCCCTCCAGCAACCCTGTTTGTTCTCTGTATTTAGAGTCTCTTATGGTTTTTGTTTTTCTCTGTTTTTGTTATTTTTCCTTCCTTCCCCTATGTTCATCTATTTTCTGTCTTAAACTCCACATATGAGTGAAGTCATATGGTATTTATCTTTCTGACTTATTTTGCTTAGCATAGTACACTCTAGTTCAATTCACATTGTTGCAAATGACAAGGTTTAATTATTTTTGATAGCCAAGTAATATTCCATTGTGTGTGTGTGTGTGTGTGTGTGTGTGTGTGTGTGTGTGAGTGTGTGTGTGTGTGTGTACACCGCTCATCTTTATCTATTCTTCAGTCGATGGATATTTGGACTATTTCTATAATTTGGCTATTGTTGATATAGCATTGCCATAAACATTGGGGTGCGTGTGCCCTTGTGAGTCAGCATTTTTGTATCCTTTGCAAATGCCAGGTCATAGGGTAGTTCTATTTTTACCTTTTGAAGAACCTTCATACTGCTACCCAGGATGGCTGCACCAGTTTGCATTGCCACCAGCAGTACAAAAGTGTTCCCCCTTCTCCACATCCTTGCCAACATCTGTTGTTTCCTGAGTTGTTAATTTTAGCCATTCTGACAGGTGTGAGGTGGTATCTCATTGTGGTTTTGATTTGTATTTCCCTGATGATAAGTGATATTGAACTTCTTTTCATGGGTCTGTTAGACATCTGGGTGTAATTTTTCAAAAAGTGTCTGTTAATGTCTTTTGTCCACTTCTTCAGTGGATTATTTGTTTTTTGGGTGTTGACTTTGATAAGTTATTTATAGGTTTTGGATACTATCCCTTTTTCTCATATGTCATTTTCAAATGTCTTCTCCCATTCTGTCAGTTGCCTTTTAGTTTTGTTGGTTGTTATTTGATACACAGAAGCTTTTTATCTTGATGAGGTCCCAATAGTTCATTTTTGTTTTTGTTTCCCTTGCCTCCAGAGACATGTTTAGTAAGAAATTCCTCTGGCTGAGGTCAAATAGGTTGTTGCCTGCTTTCTCCTTTAGGATTTTGATGTATTTCTGTGCTACAATTAAGTCTTTCATCCATTTTGAGTTTATTTTCATTATGGTATAAGTGGACCAAGTTCATTATTTTGCAGGTTTCTGTTAAGTTTTCCCAACATCATTTGCTGAAGACACTGTCTTTTTTCCATTGGATATTCTTTCCTGAATTGTTTAAGTTTAGTTGGCCATAAATTTGTGGGTCCATTTATAGGTTCTCTACTCTGTTCCATTTATCTATGTGTCTTTTTTTGTGCCAGTACCATACTGTCTTGATGATTACAGCTTTAAAAAACAGCTTGAAGTCCGAAATTATGATGCTTTTAGCTTTAGTTTTCTTTTATAACATTACTTTGGCTATTCGGGTTCTTTTCTAGTTCCATACACATTTTACAATTGTTTCTTCTAACTCTGTAAGGAATGCGGGTGCAATTTGGATTGAGATTGCTTTGAATATATAGATTGCTTTGGGTAGTATTGACACTTTAACAATATTTTTTCTTCCAATCCATGAACATGGAATGTCTTTCCATTTTTTTGTGTCTTCAATTTTTTTCATAAACTTTTGAAAGTTTTTTCCCCCATTGAGGGTGATATCAGTTGTGGGTCTTTTACATATGGCCTTTTTGATCTTGAGGTATGTTCCTTTTATCCCCTACTTTCTTGAGGGTTTTATCAAGAAAAGATGCTGTATTTTGTCAAATGATTTTTCTGCATCTATTGAGAGGATCATGTGGTTCTTATCCTTACCCTTACTAATGTGATGTATCACATTGATTGATTTGTGTATATTGAACCATGCTGCATCCCAGGAATAAACCCCACTTGATCACAGTGAATAATTCTTTTAATGTACTTTGAATTAGATTTTCTAGAAGATTCTTGAGAATTTTTGCATCCAGGTCCATCAGGTACAGTAGCCTACAATTCTCCTTTATAGTGGGGTCTTTGATATTGGAATCAAGGTAATTCTGGGTTCATAGAATGAGTTTGAAGGCTTTCATTCCATTTATATTTTTTGGAGCAGTGTGAAGAAGGCAAATATATGGAGAAAGGAGAACTCTTTTGCATTGTTGGTGAAAATGCCAACTGGTGTAGATACTCTGGAAAACAGTATGGAGGTTCCTCCAAAAAATAAAAATAGAACTACCTTAAAACCCAGCAATTGCACTACTGAGTATTTACCCAAAGGATACAAAAAAAATGCTGATTTGAAAGGGACACATGCATATTCAAAATATGGAAAGAGCCCAAATATCCATCAACTGATGAATGGATAAAGAATAGGTGGTGTGTGTGTGTGTGTGTGTGTGTGTGTGTGTGTGTACATACTATGGAATACTACTTGGAGATGAAAAAGAATGAAATCTTGCCATTCGCAATGATGTCAATGGAGCTAGAATGTATTATGCTAAGCAAATAAGTCAGACAGAGAAAGACAAATATATGATTTCACTCATATGTGGAATTTAAGAACCACGACTGATGAACATAAGGGGAAGAGAAGGAAAAAATAAGATAAAAACAGAGAGGGAAGCTAACCATAAGAGCCTCTTAGATACAGAGAACAGACTGAGGGGTACTGGAGGGGAGGTGGGTGGGGGGATGGGCTAAATGGGTGATGGGCATTAAGGAGGGCATGTGTTGCAAGGAGCACTGGGTGTCATATGTAAGTGATGAGTCACTTGGTTCAATTTCCGAGACCAATACTACATTGTATGTTAACTAAATTGAATTTAAATAAATACATTGTTCTTTTCAATTTCTTTTATCAGTTTTCTATAGTTTTCAGCTCACAGATCTTTTACCTCTTTGGTTAGGTTTATTCCTAGGTATTTATGTTTCTTGGTGCAGTTGTAAATTGGATAGATTTATTGGTTTCTCTTTCTGTTGTTTCATTATTGGTGTATACAAATGCAACCGATTTCTGTACATTGATTTTGTATCCCGTGACTTTGCTGAATTTGTGTATTAGTTCTAGTGGCTTTTTGGTGGAGTCTTTTGGGTTTTCCATGTAGATTATCATGTCTTCTGTGAAAAGTGAAAGTTTGACTTCTTCTTTGCCAATTTAGATGCCTTTTATTTCATTTTATTGTCTGATTTCTGAGGCTAGGATTTCCAACACTAAACAACAGTGGTGAGAGTGGACATTCCTGTCGTGCTCCTGATCTCAAGGGGAAAACTCTCAGTTTTTCCCCATTGTGGATTATATTACCTGTGGGCTTTTCATATATGGCTTTTATGATGTTAAGGTATGTTCCTTGTATCCCAACTTTCTTGAGGTTTTTTATTAAGAAAGGATGCTGTGTTTTGTCAAATGCTTTTTCTGCATCTATTGACAGGCTGATATGGTTCTTATCCTTCCTTGTATTAATGTGATGTCTCACATTTATTGATTTGTGAATATTGAGTGAGCCCTGCAGCCCATGAATGAATCCCCCTTGATCATGGTGAATAATTCTTTTAATATACTGTTGAATTTAATCTGCTAGTATCTTGTTGAGAATTTTTGCATCCATGTTCATCCGGGATGTTGGCCTATAAATCTACTTTTTAGTGGGGTCTTTGTCTGGTTTGGAAATCAATGTAATGCTGGCTTCATAGAATGAATCCAGAAGCTTTCTTTCCATTTCTATTTTTTTGAAACAGCTTAAAAGGATAGATGTTAACTCTGCTTTAAATATCTGGTAGAATTCCCCTGGGAAGCCGTCTGGTCCAGGACTCTTATTTGTTGGGAGATTTTTGAAGATTGATTTTATTTCTTCACTGGTTATGGGGTTTTCAAATTTTCTATTTCTTCCTGTTTGAGATTTGGTAGTGTGTGGGTGTCTAGGAATTTGTCTATTTCTTCCAGGTTGTCCAGTTTGTTGGCATATAATTTTTCATGATATTTTCTAATAATTCATGGTATTTTTGTAGTGTTGGTTGTGATCTACCCTCTTTCATTTGTGATTTTATCTATTTCGATTTTCTCTCTCCTCCTTTTTGAGAAGTCTGGAAAGGGGTTTATCAATTTTGTTTATTCTTCCAAAAGAACAGCTCTTAGATTCATTGAGCTTTTATGTTTTTGGTTTTTTTTTTTTTTGGATCCTATATTGTTTATTTCTGCTCTAATATTTATTATGTCTCTTCTGCTGGCTTTGGGGTTTCTTTGCTGTTCTGCCTCTAGTTCCTGTAAGTGTGTGGTTAGATTTTGTATTTGGAATTTTTCTTGTTTCTTGAGATAGGCCTGGATTACAATGTACTTTCCCCTTATAACTGACTTTAATGCATCCCAAAGTGTTTGGACAGTTGTGTTTTCATTTTCATTTGCTTCCATATATTTTTTAAATTTCTTCTTTAATTGCCTGGTTGACCCATTCATTCCTTAGTAGGACGTTCTTCAACCTCCATGGATTTGGAGGCTTTCTAAATGTTTTCTTGTGGTGGATTTCAAGTTTCATAGCATTGTGATCTGAAAATATGCATAGTATGATCTCAATTCTTTTATATTTATTGAGGGATGTTTTGTACCCCAGTATGTGATCTATGTTGAGGGATGTTCCATGTGAACACTAAAGAATGTGTTTTCTGCTGTTTTGAGATAAAAAAATTCTGAATATATCTGTCAAGTCCATCTGATCCAGTATATCATTCAAGGCCATTGTTTCTTAATTGATTTTCTGCCTAGATGATCTGTCGATTGTTGTAAGTGGAGTCTTAATGTCCCCTGCAATTATCGTATTCAATAAGATTGCTTATGTTTGTGTTTAGTTGACTTGTATATTTGGGTGTCTCAAACTGCAGTCATAAACATTTATAACTGTTAGCTCTTTTTGATGGATAAACCCCATAATTATTATATAATGCCCTTCTTCATCTCTTGTTACAGCCTTTAATTTAAAATGTAGTTTGTCTGATATGTGTATGACCACTCCAGCTTTCTTTTTAATTCCAGTAGCATAATAGATGGTTCTCCATCCCCTCACTCTCAACCTGAAGGTGTCCTCAGGTATAAAATGAGTCTCTTGTAAATAGCATATAGATGGATCTTGTTTTTTATACATTCTGTTAGCCTATGTCTTTTGATTGGAACATTTATTTCATTTACATTCAAGTGATTATTGAAAGATATGGATTTAGTGTCATTGTGTTATCTGTAGGTTTCATGCTTGCAGTGATGTCTCTACTCCTTCATAGTCTTTGTAGTGTTCCACTCACAGAGTCCCCCTTAGGATCTCTTGTAGGGCTGGTTTAGTGGTCATGATCACCTTCAGTTTTTGTTTGTGAAAACCTTTATCTCTACTTCTATTCTGAATGACAGCTTTGCTGGATAAAGGATTCTTGGCTGCATATATTTTCTATTCAGCACATTGAATATTTCCTGCCACTCCCTTCTGGCCTGCCAAGTTTCAGTGGACAGGCCTGCTACCACTCTTATGTGTTTGCCTTGTAGGTTAAGGCCCATTTGTTCCTAGCTGCTTTCAGAATTATCATTTTTGTATTTTTCCAGTTTCACTATGATATGCCGTGGAGAAGACCTATTCCTGTTAAAACTGAAGGCAGTTCTCTGTGCCTCCTGGATTTGTACATCTGCTTCCTTCCCCAGATTAGTGAAGTTCTCAGCTATAATTTGTTCAAGTAAATTTCTGCCCCCTTCTCTCTCTCTTCTTCTTCTTCTGGAACTCCTATGATATGGATATTATAACATTTCCTTGAATCACTTAGTTCTTTAATTTTCCTCTCGTGGTCTAGTATTTTCTTATTTATCCTTTTCTCAGTTTCATCATTTTACATAATTTTATCTATTTCACTTATTCTCCCTATGCTTCCACCATCCTTGCTGTCACAGCAACTAGTTTATCTTGCACCTCATTTACATCATTTCTTAATTCATCTTGAATATTTCTTAGTTCCTTGATCTCTGCAGCAATATATTCTCTGCTGTCGTCTATGATTTTTCAAGCCCAGCTATTAATCTTATGACTATTATTCTAAATTCTTGCTTAGATATATTATTTATATCTGTTTTCAGCAATTCTATAATTGTTATTTCTTCCTGGAATTTCTTTTGAGGAAAATTCTTCTGTTTCATCATTTTGGCTAGTTTTCTGTCCCTTATGTGTTTTAATACTTTATTATGTGTCCTTCACTTGCAAGTACTTCTATATTAAAAACAGTCATACACTATCAAGGGCCTAGCCCTCAGGAGGTGAATTTTGGAGACTGTTTTGTGCTTTCTGTTGTTGTTACTCTGGTTGCTTTATCTCCCTACTCATAGTGGTGCTTTGAGACTTCCACTAGGTGTGCTTTGATTTGCTTATTGACATAACCCTGGAAAAAAATTACAAAAGTGGGGAATTGTGGGAAAAGCCTTATCCCATGCAAAGAGAGAAATGACATGGATGGAGAAAAATAAAAGAAAAAAAATGACCGACAGAGAATCAGAGAAACTATTTGCCTTAATCCAGAGAAAGAGAGAAGAAAATAAAGAAGAAGGAGATACAGAAGAGGTGTAAGAAGAATAGATTAAAAATGTCTGCTTAAACAAACCAACAACAAGAATAACCAGAATAGAGAAGGGAATAAATATAAGGAAGAAAAGGAAGAACAAGAATAAGAAGGAAAAAAAATATATATATAATAAGAATCGGGGCACCTGGGTGGCTCAGTTGGTTGAGTGTCTGACTTCAGCTCAAGTCCTGATCTCACAGTTCATGAGTTCGAGCCCCACATCGGGCTCTGTGCTGACAGCTTATAGCCTGTAGCCTGCTTTGGATTCTGCGTCTCCTTCTCTCTCTGCCCCTCCCCTGCTTGTGCTCTCTCTTTCTTTTGCTCTCAAAAATAAATAAACATTAAAATATTTTAATAAGAATTGACCAAGAATCAAATCTGAAAATGTAATATCTGGTGGTGATATCTGGACTGATATCTGATGGTGCCTTGGACTGATATCTGATGGTGCCTTGGAGCTAGTGGCTGCACTGGTCTGGAGGAGGGGCTCTCAGGTTCAGTCTGTCTGCGTCAATATTGATCTGTTAGATAAGCAGTTACCAGGCATGGAGGGGTGTGGTTAGCTGTATGGGTCCTGCCTCCACTGTGGGTTTGCTGTCAGTTTCCTGAAGTCCTTCCTTGTTGGTGATGGGGAGAAGAATGGCAACACACCAGTCTCTCCTTCCCGAACTGGGTGTCCCAAACCACTCTGTTCAGGCCATCCTCACAGTGCCCGGTGGGCACAAGCGGGCTGGTTTGTTCTACTCCACAGTCTCCTGTGCCTACCAGACACTTGGCTGAGATTCAAACCTTGATGTTTTAAAGGATCCCACTCTGCATACCCTGATTCCAAGGTAATGTCACTCTGCCAGCCTGCTGACAAAGGGCCTTTGGCTGTCAGGAGCCTGCAGGGTCTTTTGTCCTTGAATGGCTATATGTCTTCTTTCCATAGCAGTCAAGGGAGAGGATTACTCTCTCCTACTGCCTCTCTGAGCTAGCTCCCAAGTCCATGGCTGGCTCCCCTCCTCCACAGGCACACACACAGGACATTTGAACCCAGTCCAAAGAAATCCCCACAGTTAGAAATTGGTTCTTTCTCCATTTTTTTCTTCCCCCAGTCCAGAAAACCCCCAGGTTTTTCTCTTGTTCAAATATAATCCTACACTTCCACAGCCTCTTTTTCTTTTCCTTTTGTCTCTCCACAGAAGGGGGTCCCTTCCCTCTGTGTCTATGCTGCCCATTTTATCTCTCCCATTTAGCAATCACACACCTATTGCCTGCTAAGTTGTCCCTGTAGGCCCCTGTAGATATTTCTGTCACTCTGTAACCTAGATTCCTGGAATTCCAGGTCTTCTGGCCTCAATACTGCTGTGTTTGGGGGATGAGGGAACTTTGGGTCCCCTCTCACTTCTCTGCCATGTTCTTCATTTCCCTCTTTAATGTCTTTCAATGATGTTTTGTAATTTTCAGTATATCAGTCTTGTACTTCTTTTGTTAAATTTATTCCTAAATATTTTATTCTTTTCATTGCTACTGTGAGTGGAATTGTTTTTTAATTTAATTTTTGGATTGTTTTGTTAGGACATATAAATAAAAAAGATTTTTTTCAATTGATATTATATTTTGAAGCTTTGCTCAGCTAGTTCATTTATTTTAATTGTGTGTGTGTGTGTGTGTGTGTGTGTGTGTGTGTGTGTGTATTCCTTAGGATTTTCTAAATACAAGATCATGTCATTCTCAATTTAAGGTCTTTTCACATTTTCCTTTCCAATATGGACATTTTAAATTTCATTTTCTTTCTTAATTTCCCTGGCTATAACCTCTACTACCATATTGAATAGAAGTGGCAAGAGTAAATATCTTTGTATTGCCCCTAATCTTAGGGGAAATTCCATCTATCAACATTAAATGTGATGTTAGCTGTGGGATTTTAGTAGATTTTTAAAAATCAAATTGAAGAAATTCTCTTGCATTTCTATATTGTTGAGTGTTTTTATCATGAAATTATATTGGATTTTGTCAAATTATTTTAATTCACTACTTCTGTTAAGGTGATCATGTGGCTTTTGGCCTTTATTCTGTTAATATGGTTTAGTACATTGGTTTTCATGTGTTATGCCAATGTTGCATCCCTGGGATAAATCCCACTTGATTATGGTGTGTAATCCCTTTTACATGCTTCTGGGTTTGATTTGCCAATATTTGTTGAAGATTTTCATGTCTATGTTCTTTAGGCATTATTGTCCTGTCTATTTTTTTTTATTCTTGTTATGTGTCTGTTTATGGTATCATGGTAATTTTGGTCTCATAGAATACAACAGGAATTAGCCTCTTTTCTGATTTCTGGAAGTTTTTATGATGTTATGGTATTGATTATCCCTTATATATTTGGTAGAATTTACCAGTGAACCGATTTAGGCCTGGGCTTTGCTCTGGAGAAATTTTTTAAATCACTAATTTGGTAATTTTATCTGTTTTAATTTTATTTGATGCTCTATTTCTTGTTGAGTCAGTTTTGGTAGGTTGTGTTTCTCTAGGAATTTGTTCATTTCATTTAGGCTATCTAGTTTACTGGCACACAATTGCTCATATTATTCCCTTATGATCTTTAAAGGCAGTAGTGATGTTTCTTCTTACATCCCTGATAATCATGATTAAAGCCTCTTCTATCTTTTTGTGGTCTGTTTGTGAAGAACTAATTTTGGTTTTGTTAATTTTTCCTTAGGTTATTCTCTATGTCATTTATTTCTTTTCTGATCTTTATTATCATTTACTTCTTTCTGTTGGGATTGAGTTTAGTTTTCTCTTATTTTCCAGTTTCTTAAGGTGAAAATTTGTTTAATAGCTTCTTTTTAAGTACAGAATTCTACAGCTATAAATTTTCTCTAAGCCCTGCTTAGATGCATCCCATAAGTTTTGTGTTATATATATATATATATATATATATACACACACACACACACACATATATATATACATATGTACATATGTATATATATGTGTATATATATACACATATATATACATATGTACATATGTATATATGTATATATACATATATATACATATATACATATATGTACATATATATACATATATACATATATACATATATGTATATACACACACACACACACACATATATATATATATATATATATATATATATATATTTCTAAGTAACCAATTTCTATGATCTGTTATCTAGTTAGGACAGTGTTGTTTAATTTACACATATTTGTAAATTTCCCCATTTTTTTGTCTTGATTTACAATTTTGTTCTGTTGTAATCTAAGTATATACTTTTTATGATTACAGTTATGTTAAATTTGTTGAGAACTGCTTTATGGCCTTATGTATGGTTTATTCTGGAGAATGTTACGTGTACACTTGAGGATAAAATATTCTTTTATGTATGGAGGAGTGTTCTATTGACTTTAAATCTGCTATTTACCACTCCAAGTGAATTTCTCATTTTAGGCATAGAACTTTTCAATTCTAAATTGCTATTTAGGGGACGCCTAGGTGGCTCAGTCAGTTAAGCATTGACTTTTGGTTTTGCCTCAGGTCATGATCTCACAGTTCATGGGTCCGAGCCCCATTTTGGGCTCTGTGCTGACAGTGTGGAGCCTGCTTGGGATTCTCTCTACTTCGCTGCCCTTCCCACTCTTTTCTTTCTTTATTTTCTTTATTTTCTTTTTTTAATTTTATTTTTTATTTTTAAAAATTTACATCCAAATTAGTTAGCATATAGTGAAACAATGATTTCAGGAGTAGATTCCTTAATGCCCCAAACCCATTTAGCTCATCATCCCCCACAATCCCTCCAGCAACCCTCAGTTTGTTCTCCATATTTATGAGTCTCTTATGTTTTGTCCCCCTCCCTGTTGTTATATTGTTTTTGTTTCCCTTCCCTTATGTTCATCTCTTTTGTCTCTTAAAGTCCTCATATGAGTGAAGTCATATGATTTTTGTCTTTCTCTGACTGACTAATTTCACTTAGCCTAATACCCTCCAGTTCCATCCATGTAGTTGCAAATGGCAAGATTTCATTCTTTTTGATTGTTGAGTAATACTCCATTGTATATATATATCTATATCACATTTTCTTTATCCATTCATCCATTGATGGACATTTGGGCTCTTTCCATACTTTGGCTATTGTTGACAGTGCTGCTATAAACATGAGGATGTGTGTGTCCCTTCAAAACAGCACACGTGTATCCTGTGGATAAATACCTAGTAGTGCAATTGCTGGGTCATAGGGTAGTTCCAATTTTAGTTTTTTGAGGAACCTCAATACCGTTTTCCAGCCACTCTCTTTCTTTCAAAATAAATAAACTTTAAAAATGTATTTGGTTTGTAACAATTTCTATCCTTTATAGATATTTGCTATTTGGTTAGACATTGTTTTCATGTTACTTTTTAATTCTTTTCCCTTTAGCTCAGGTCATGATATCGTGGTTTGTGGACTTGAACCCAATTTGGGCTCTGTGCTGACAGCTCAGAGCTTTGAACCTGCTTCAGATTCTGTGTCTCCTCTTTCTGATCTTCCCCTAGTGACACTCTGTCTCTCTCCCTCAAAAATAAATAAACATTAAAAATTTTTAATTCTTTGTTCATGGTTTTCTTTAGCTCCTTGAGCTAAATGAAGACAGTTGATTAAAGTCTTTGTCTAATTTGTATTGACTTCCCAGGGACAGTTCTAATGACTGCCTTTTTTTAATTTAAAAAGTTTTTTTTAAGTTTATTTATTTTTGAGACAGAGACAGGGTGAGAGTGGGGGAGGGGCAGAAAGAGAGGGAGACACATAATCTGATGCAGGCTCAAAGTTCTGAGCTGTCAGCACAGAGCCCAACACAGTGCTCAAACTCCCAAACCACCAGGCGATCATGACCTGGGCTGAAGTTGAATGCTTAACCAACTGAGCCACCTAGGTGCCGCTCCAATGACTGCTTTTTAAACCTGTATATGCACCATAATTTCCTGTTTCTTTCATGTGTCATAACTTTTTTTGAAAACTAAACATTTAAAATATATAATATGACAACTCTGGGAATTTGATTCACCCCCAGTCCAGGGTTTGTTGTTGTTGTTTCTATTTGTTGTTATTGTATATGTTAGTTTAGGTATTTTTCTGAATTAATTCTTTTAAGTGAGTATTCTTTTTCATATCTTAGATCTTTCATTATCTTAGTTTTCAGCTAATAACTGGAATATATCCTTTAGTGCCTTGAGTCTCTCTGTCTTTGCCAAATAGCTCTGTGTTTTGGACCATGTTTCCTGATAGCACAGAAGATCAATGTCAGAAAGATATGAGAGATTAGGGCCTTCTCATGTCTTTCTAGAGATTGTACACTATCCTGAACATGCATGTGGCTTTCTCGATTCGTAAGAATATATTGGAGGTTAATCAAAATTCCCAATGATGTTTCATTTCTAGTTTTTCTTTGTCATACTTTTATTACCCCCACAGATATTCCCACCTAAGGCAGATGCAATGTTAACCTATTGCTGCTGATTGTTTTTTTGGCAAATGCCCTATGGGTAGGCCCATTTTCATGGAGGTCTGAGTCAGATAAAATAAAGACAAGCTTTGAGAAGGGAGTTTTCAGGAGTCTCCAGATAGATAAAACTGTGACAATTACTTTGGAATAGGGATTTTAGGCACCCAAAATCCATTCATACTCCTCCATTGTCTGCTAGGCTGTTGGTTTCTGCAGCTTCAGTTATTGTGAGGCTACCAATTTTCAAGGTCACTGAAGAGCTAGAGGGAATGGGAATAGAACAAGTTGAAATGTCATAAAAATCATTGTTCTTACTAACATTCAGCCACTTTTCTTGAATAAACACTTCTTGGAGTGTTGCAGACTTTTGGTTAATTTTCCATTGTTCTGAAAAAATTAACAATGTTGCCACTGTTCTGGTGCTTTTGTAAAAGATCCAATTTTCAGTTTTTACTTCATTATCCCAGAAGTGTTTCTTTAGTAAGGGCAATTTGTGTTCCTAAATTCAAATAAAGTACTCTTAACTTTTTTCAAGATTTTAAATCTTTATTTATTTTTGAGAGAGAGAGAGAGCGCATGAGTGGGGAATGGGCAGAGATAGAAGGAGACAAATAATCTGAAGCAGGCTCTGTGCTGTCAATACAAAGCCCAATGTGGAGCTTGATCCCACAAACCATGAGATCACGACCAAAGCCAAAGTCAGGTGCTCAACCAACTGGGCCACCTGGTTGTCTCACAAATAAAGTACTCTTAAAATGTCATGGTGGGGTGAAGAAAATCACAGACTTGGAACTTAAACACACTGTAGATCAAGTCCTGGCTCAGTTATTGAGTGGTTGTGTAACCTTGTAGAAATGGCTTATCCTCTCTGCATTTCAATTTTCTTATTTATTCATTGAGGATGATAATAGTTGCTTCGTAGGATTGTTATAAGAATTAAATGAAATAATAAATATAAAGATTTTGGTACTTAGAAGTTATTCAATGCATGTTAAATTTGCCACACATCTTTTGTTTAACTGCAAATTCAGTGATTTCAATACAGTATGTTATTATGGCATGTATTAGATTTGCCCAATTTATTTGGTACAAAAAATATGTAATAATTTTATTAAGATGCTCAGCCAGTGGTTACCACCACATTAGCTGTCACCTTTTAGATACATACTCATTTGCAAGATTCCTTTAGGACTTGGTTGTTGCATGACAACTCCATTTTCATTTGTGCCTCCCAGAATCGGGTTGGCTTTACTAACAGTGTTAGTACATTGCTGACTTATTTTCAGCCTCTATCACCATTCTCCATAGATCCTTTTTAGGCCCACTAACATATGGCCAGTTATTTCCCTTATTTATTATTTATTTATTGTTAGATTTATATAGTGTTTTCTTCCCTAAAAACTTAAGGCACTTTACAGAGAACTTAAATACATGGCCCATTGAACATTACATATCTAAAATGAAATTTAAAATGGGGAAAGTAGGCAAGCAAGCAGGAATGGAAAATCTGAGGGAAAATAGATGATCAAGTGAAAAGGAGGAAAGGCATGTTTGGCAGTTCTTTTTCTTCTTTTGAGATAACACTCTGAGAACTTATCCCTGGGGATTTTTTTAAACTTTTAATTTATTATTATTATTTTTTTAATTCAGGTCTTTGATCCAGTATCAAGAGGTCTGAAGGCATTTGCAGTTCAAAAAAGATAGATATGTTTTACCTGTACAGATTTGGCTGAACAGAAAGAACAACTAACTGTATTATTTTGCCCAAATGATAGATTTAAATGGCAAATAACATTGGTCTCAGAGTCAATTCCTTTCTTGATGGGGGGACATGCTAGTGAAGTGTGAACTGTTTGTAGGAAAACTGTATGTTGTATGGACAGGGTTATTGTATTCCATGTTTAATGATGGCAGATGGTGCTATAAGGAACAGTATGCTTCATAGGCTGTGAGTTACTAAGAACATCACATTGACATAAGTTATACTGAATTACAAATATTACTGGGAATGAAGTTGTAAAGAAGAATGATAATAATGTCTTTTTAGAGTCCTTCTGACTCTGGCATCCTGCAGTTAACACTTTGTTTACAAGCATAAGTAAAATGGGTTTGGTGTTTAGAGTACAGATCTAGTATTATACAGGATATTGAGGGATATGTATGAGTGGATATTAGCCTACTGCCTCATTCATCGACTTGCTGAGAAATCACCATTTGAAATCACCCACATGATATTGTTACATTTTTGTTTTAATGAGAGTGTTATACACACACACACACACACACACACACACACTTCCCTTCTAATGCATTAAAAGGTGGCTTATGTGACCAGGATTTATTATTCACTTTTGTTATTTTTATTCCCACTAACATTTATCCCAGAAAGGCAAAAATCAACTCATAACTCACTAGCTTGTTAGCCAATTAGTAGAAGAATTATTTGGAATTATTTTTTTCTGTTTCCTGTTCCCATGAATGAAGACATGTTAACTTCGACTTTTTTTCATGATACACAATGGTTGGGGGCTCCAGGGTTTTGCCAAATATTTCATTAAACTGCACCTTATGTGAGACTTTGTGTGTGTGAATTTCACTTAAAAGAGATGTGTCAAGAGACTATTCAGAAAAGGCAGACCAAATTCATTTTCAAAAACTAAACGCATTTTCTACAAGGCTTCTACTGTGACCCAAGCCCTGGATAAGGATCTTTATCTAGATATTCTTGGATCCAGGCCTATTTCTGTTTACTCTCTGTTGGATCCTAGTACTTTATGATTGCTCTTTGTAACATTCTATGCCTTCAGGGAAAATAATTCAGGCCCTTAGAATTTGGTTACAACCCTAAAAAGAATCCTGCTCAGAAACAATTATGGTAGTTGTAATTCTGTTTCAAAGGTTTGGCTGTTCTCCTGAATTTTGGTTTTTATTCCTTTTTTTTCAACAACATTAAACCATGTCTTGGGTACTACTTTAATATTAGCCTGATATTTCTATAATATTTAATATAGTAGTCTTATTAAATATTTTGGTTAAGCCAATAGAGTTTATTTCCTTCCCTTTTGCAAATAGCATGTGACAAAATAACTTCATTTTTAGAGATATGGCATACATGGTGCATGGTGCAGGGTAAAAACAGATTGTTTTAATATTTGTGAGGAGCAACTATTTTGTAATAATTAATTACTCTCTCATATCTTTGAAAAGTATACTGATGTGGTCTCAGTTCCAAGTGAAAAACAAAATTAGAGAGTTCTTCAAATTTCATTTGTAAACTATAAGGATATAATGAACCAATATTACTAATTATTTTAGAGAGCGTTTTTACTTAACATTTTTTGCCAGTCCAAAGAAATTTGGACTTTCTCATCATTGATTTGAAAGTGAGTAACAATATCCTCAGAATAATTTTGTCCTGTTTTTGATAGCTTTTTCCTTTCCCTGATTGATTTCATGTTAATCTGGCCTAATTATTTTCAGGTGCATGATTTCAGACTTTGTTGAAAGGTTGAAGGGCTGTCAGTGAGTTAGCTGTAACATTCAAAGCTAGGACGACAATAACCTGTATTTTTTTTTTCTGTTTAATTATTGTCTCACATCCTGGAGTCAGATAATATGGTGCCTAGGCAAACATTTTGCTATGTGATCTATAAAAATCAATCAAAGTTTGGAATAAAGTTTTAAGATACCAACCTTCTAGACGAGATAAATTCACTGATTGTGGAGACAAGGGCACTGTCTTTGCCCTTTCTCTCAAAGCAAGTTACCAGCCTCAAACACAGACTGCTATTTGAGAAAAGCATGCATGTAATAATGGGGAATGCCTCCAGGTTTGGTAAATGGCAATTTATCCCTGCTGATATATCCCTGCTCCATCAGTCCAATTAAAAAAAATGAATTATATCCATATATTTCTTATCAACCTATCCACAGTTATTCTGTCTTCTGGCTCATTGAAAAAAAAGGATTGTAATAATTGCCACATGGACATTGAGTTTAAAATGACATCAGACTGAGAAAGATTTTTTTTTCTTTTTTTCCTTTTTTTATTTAAAAATTTACTTTAATTCCAGTTTTTTAGCATTACAGTGTTATATTTAGTTACAGGTGTATAATATAGTAATTCAACAGTTCCACATATCACTCAGTGCTCATCACAAGTGCACTCCTTGATTCCCTTCAATGATTTAACCCATCTACCCATCAGTTTGTTCTCTATAATTAAGAGTATCTTTCTTAATTTGTCTCTCTCATTCTTTTCTCCCATTGCTCATTTGTTTGTTTTCTTAAATTTCACATATGAGTGAAAGCATATATAATTTCTTCTTTATCCATTCATCAATCCATCATATTTGGCCAGCTTCCATAACTTGGCTATTGTAAATAATGCTGCCATAAATGTAAGAATGTATGTATCCCTTTCAATTAGTGTTTTTGTATCCTCTGGGTAAATACTCAGTAATGTGATTGCTGGATCATAGGGTAGATCTACTCTCAACTTTTGGGGGAAACTTCATACTGCTTTTTACAGTAGTTGTACCAGTTTGCATTCTCACCAATAGTGCAAGAGAGGTCTTTTTTCTCCACATCCTTGCCAACATTTGTTTCTTGTGTTGGTGAATTTAGCCATACTAACATGTGTGTAGTGATATCTCATTACAGTTTTGATTTGCATTTCCCTAACACTGAATGATGTTGAGCATCTTTTCATATGTCTGTTGGCCATCTGGATGTCTTCTGAGAAATGTCTGTTCGTGTCTTCTGCCAATTTTTTAATTGGATTATTTGTTTTTTGAGTGTTAAATTGTATAAGTTTTTTATATAATTTGGATACTAATCCTTTATTGGATATGTCATTAGCAAATGCATTCTCCCATTCATTAGGTTGCCTTTTAGTTTTGTTGATTGTTTCCTTTGCTGTGCAGAAGCTTTTTATTTTGATGTAGTATGAATATTTTATTTCTGCTTTTGTTTTCCTTGCCTCAGGAGATATATCTAGAAAAAAGTTGCCTTGGCCAATATCAAAGAGGTTACTACCTATGTTCTCTTCTAGGATTTTATGGTGTCAGGTCTCACATTTGATCCATTTTGAGTTTATTTTTGTTTATGGTGTAATAAAGTGCTACAGTTTCTTTCTTTTGCATGTTGCTGTCCAGTTTTCTGAAAGCCGTTTGTTGAAGACTGTCCCTTTTCCATTGGATATTATTTCTTGTTTTGTCAAAAATTAACTGACCATGTAGTAGTGGGTTCATTTCTTGGGTTTATAGTTTGTTCTATTGATCTATGTGTCTATTTTCATGCCAGTACCATAATGTTTTGATTACTACAGCTTTGTAATATAACAAAGTGCAGAATTGTGATGTCTCCAGCATTGCTTTTCTCTTTTAAGATTGCTTTGCTATTCTGGGTCTTTTGTGTTTCCATACAAATTTTAAAATTGTTTTAGTTCTGTGAAAAATGCTCTAGGTATTTTGATAGGGATTGCATTAAATGTGTAGATTTCTTTGGGTAGTATAGACATTTTAACATTTAACAAGAACAATAATTGTTCTTCCAATCTATGAACACAGAATGTCTTTCCATTTCTTTACATCATCTTCAATTTCCTTTATCACTGCTTTATAGTTTTCAGAATACAGGTCTTTCACCTCTTTGGTTAGTTTTATTCCTTGGTATCTTATTATTTTTTGTGAAATTGTAAATAGGATTATTTTCTTAATTTTCTGCTACTGCAGTATTAGTAAATAGAAATGCAACAGATTTCTATACATTGATTTTTTATTCTGTGACTAAATTTGTATATAAGTCCTAGCAGTTTTTTGGTGGAATCTTTTAGGTTTTCTATATAGAGTAGCATGTCATCTGCAAACAGCAAAAGTTTTACTTTTTTCTTTTTGATTTTGGAAGCCTGCATTTCTTTTTTGTGGTCTGATTGCTGTTGCTATGACTTTCAGTACTATTTTGAATAAAAGTAGTGGGAGTGGATATCCTTGTTTTGTTCCTGACCTTAGAGGAAAAGCTCTCAGTTTTTCCCCATTGAGTATGATGTTAGCTGTGGGCTTTTCATATATGGCTTTTATTATGTTGATGTATGTTCCCTCTAAACCTGCTTTATTGATGTTTTTTATCATCAATATATGTTGCACTAGGTCAAATGCTTTTTCTGCATCAGTTGAAATGATCATATAGTTCTTATCCTCACTCTCATTCATGTGATATATCACATTGATTGTGATATGTGATCTTCCAGAGTATGGGAGAGGAGGGCAAGAAAGAAGGAAGGAAGGAAGGAAGGAAGAAAAGAAAGAAGAAAAAACAGAAAGGAATAGAATAGACAGGGTGAGAGAAACGATGGGAGAAAAGAGGGAGGATAGGAAGAAATAAGAGAACACCCTTCTAAACATCCACTGTGCAAATATATGCATAGATATTAATAGAAAATTTTACTTAAATGATATCATGTTATATATGTTGTTGTAACCTTTTTCCATTGAGTAGTATGTTGTAGATATATTTATATGTCAACAAATAAAATCTAAATCAAAACTTTAATTGCTAAATAGGGCTGGATAAGCCATATCTGTGTCAGCTACAAACCTCACGTTCTATTCCCTAGTCCCTCTTATTCTCCTTCTATCCTCAAGACTTTTTTTCTATATTCCCTTTCTCCCTCTCTTTCTCCAATGAGATAGTACTCTCTAGGCTAAACCAGTTGTACCACGGCCAACATTGGTTTAATTCCTCACTGACATCAAGTGTGGGATGCTGGATACTACTGATTTCTGATATTAAGTAATGTTGAGACCTCATAAAAGAGAGAAAATTCAACTTTTTTGTCATTAAAACTTTAAAAGCTTTATTTTAACAAACTTTAGAAACTATTTTTTCTAGCTGTAAAAGACATTACAGCTTCCAGATAGGGAAAATTGTGGTGACATTGTGGTGTTTTTATTGGCTTATAAATAATTTATATATATATTGGTAATAAATAAAGTAAAACATGAATATGAACAAATAGTAGTCTTAAGCTTAAAACTTCACTTCAATTTCTGGAAAAGAGGGAAGAAATTTTCCTCCATGATTATTTTTGGCTTGATACATTAAATTAGGGTGATATAAACACAAGAGACCATGTAGGTAAATGCACATGAGTACATTGGACCTGGTGTTGGAAAAGCAATAGAGAGCTCTGGAGATTGCAGAGAGCATCCTCTGCATCCTCACCAACACTTTTTTTTTTTTTTTTTTGTCTTTTTGATACTAACCATTCTAACTGGTGTCAGGTCATGTCTCATTGTCATTTTGATTTACATTTCCCTGATGCTTAGTGATGATGAACATCTTTTCATGTGTCTGTTTGCCATCTGTATGTCTTTAGAAAAATGTTCAGGTCTTCTGCCCATTTTTAAAATCAGATGGTTTGTACATTTGGTGTTGAGTTGTATGAGTTCTTTATATATTTTAGATATTAACCCCTTATCAGACATATCATTCGCATTTTCTCCCATTTAGTTGGTTGTCTTTTTGTCTTCTTGATGGTTTCTTTCACTGTGTGAAATCATTTAGTTTAACATAGTCTCATTTATTTTTGCTTTTGTTTTCCTTTCCTGAGGAAATAGATCCAAAAAAAATATTGTTAATACTGATGTCCCAGAGCTTACTGCTTATGTTTTCTTTTAGGAATTTATGTGTAAGGTCTTATATTTACGTCTTTAATCCATTTTGAGCTTACTTTTGTGTATGTTGTAAAAAGTGGTCCATTTCATTCTTTTGCATATAGCTGTCCAGTTTTCTCAACACTATTTATTGAAGAGACTGTTCTTTCCCCATTGCATATTCTTGCCACCTTTGTCATAGATTAATTGAGCATGTAAGTTTGAGTTTATTTCTGGGCTCTCTGTTCTGATGTCTATTTTATAGGATATTTTTCTAAAAATAAAATTACTAGGGCAATGGATCCAAACAGTTTTAAGTGTTTAGCACCATATGTTTAACTTTAAGAAAGGTTTTTACCAGTTTACATTCCCATTGTTGTGTCTGTTTTTTCTTTTTGCCATCATTAGCTATTATCATAAAACAATTATTTGTAAATATGATAAACGATAATGTTATTTTTGTTCTGTAGATAATCTTACCTTTTTTTGGCCTTCTGGGTTTCTTACAATGTCAAATCAATCCATCTTCTTCTGTATTATCTTTCACTGGTTTTATGCATAAACAGTGTTTTCTTATTCTCAGGTAAAATACATATTTGCTTATATTTTCTTACAGATTATATTTTCTTATAGTATTTTTATATATCACTTGATATTTAACTCCTTAAAGTTATTGGAAGCTTACTGTCCCTCAGCTATGCCGCATTGCATTTCTAAGGGAAGGAAAGGACAATGATTCTCATTCATGAGGCATATGGCACATGAAGACAAACATTATGTGACAATCAGTTGTATTACCTTTATATTACCAGCTTCTTATGCTGAAATGCTGAAAAGCTGTTAGAGTGATTAGAGTAACTGATGTCAGGGAGTGCTGGTCTGGGTTGGTGTTGTAGAGGAATTGAGTCTTGAGCAGAGTTTTGGTTTAGAGGAAGAAGTAATATGGTCAGATATATTCCATTCCTGGACAAGGTTCAGAGTATAATAATTTGTATATATACAAAAGCCTTTATCTCTCTCTCTCTCTCAGAGAGAGAGAGAGAGAGAGAGAGAGAGAGAGAGAGTATGTGTGTATGTATGTGTTATGTTGACTATTTGAAGTCTCATATCTTCCTTTATTTTGTCCTTTCCTTAATGCCATAAAAGAGTCCTGGTACCTTGATACAGAATTTTAGAACATTAGAACTGAAAATTATCTCAGAGACCACTTTATGTTATTTAGATACAAAATTAAGTTTTGGATGATGAAATTATTTGTCTTAAATCACACAGTTGAAGTTTGCACTAGAATACAAATAAATCTATGACTCCTCATTTAGTGCTCTGTCCATTACAACAAATTGGTGAAAGGTTTCTTTTCTTAGATTGTAGATATTCATTATGAAGTAACATATTGAGTTCAAATATTTAAAGTGATCTGTTTTCATATTTTATCACATGCATTTATAATTGAAGACACAAAGTATAAAATATGTACAAATATAAAAGATTTACTTTGTCTATAAGGAAACCATATAAGCATGATAAGCATGCTAACAAATTTTTTTCTCTTCCCTAAAGAATAATATCAAATTCTAATTAGTTTCATCATCATTTCTACTTTATTTGTTTAAGTGGCATAATTATTGTGACATATGGCTAGACTACATCTAAATTTTAAACTTTGTGATTTTCAAGCTTAATTATTTCTGCTATTTAATATTTTTTTCAGTTATACTGAGACAATAAAGCGTCAGCTTTCAGACATACTCTAGAATTTGAATCCTTATTGTGCTGAGCTTTGGTAATTTTTTACTTTGCATTTTTGACATAAATCAATCATCGGAAATTTTTGATGCACAACTTGTATGTACCTACTCTAGTGCTGGAAACTCTTGGGAACATATTGGTACTTGCTATCCCATAATGAGGATCTAAGTTTTTATTGTAAGCATTAGCTTTGGATTTAATGTTATATATTGGTAAGGTAACCAAGATTCAATTTAGGATCACATCAGGAAACCTGAATGAAGGAAATTATAAGATTAGACATAATAATTACCATCATTATTACCAACAACTACACAAATTTGTTAAGTGTTTAATATGTGTTAGGGGCATAAGTAAGTGGGAAAAATTTGTGACCATAAGGAGCTTATGATCCATTTAGAAGAATAACACATTCATGAAAGAGTAAATAATAATGGCGACTGGCATATCATAGAAACAAATTTAATTGAAGATGTGTAATATCATAAATGCTGGACTTTAAAGGAATAATCAAATACACATGGGGTTAAGTTTGTGTTCAAGAAATGCAAACAATTATAAGAGAATATTATAAAAAATATATATGCCAAAAAAAAAAAAACCTGGGTAATCTGGAAGAAGTGGAAAAATTCCTACATGTAAACTACCAAAACTGAAACAGTAAGAAGTTTTAACAGACCCACAAACAGCAAATAAATTGAATCAGTAATCCAAAATCTCCCAACAAACAAGTCCAGGGCCAGATGGCTTCTGAGGGGAATTCTACCAGACATTTAAAGAATTAATACCTATAACTGTTCCAAAAATAGAAATGAGAGGAAAACTTCCAAACTCATTATACAAGGACAATATTGCCTATATTACAAAATCAAACCCCAATAAAAAAGAGAATTACAGGCCAATATCCCTGATTCACATGGATGCAAATATTCTCAAGATACTAGCAAATAAAATCCAACTATACATTAACATAATTATTCGCAAACAAATAGGCTGCCAGGTGGTTCGATATTTGGAAATCCATCAATGTGATACACCACATTAATAAAAAAGGATAAGAACCATATCCACTCAATAGATGCAGGAAAAGCATTTGACAAAGTACAACATCCATGCTTGATAAAAATACTCAACAAAGCAGGGATAGAGGGACCATACCTCAACATCATAAAGGCCACATATGAAAGATGCACAGTTAATATCATCTTCAATGGGGAAAAATAGAGCTTTTCCTCTATAGTAAGGAACAAGACAGGGATGTCAACTCTCACCATTACTATTTAACATAGTACTGGAAGTCTTGGCCTCAGCAATCAGACAACAAAAATAAATGAAAGACAACCAAATTGGCAAAAAAAAAATCACTCTCACTATTTCAAGATGACATGCTACTCTATGTAGAAAATCTGAAAGACTCCACCAAAAAACTGCTAAAAGTAATACACGAGTTCAGAAAATTTTCAGAATACAAAATTTACACACAGAGATCTGTTGCATTTCTATATACAAATAATGAAGTAGCAGAACAAGAAATTAAGGTATAGAGTCCATTTACAATTACACCAAAAACCATAGGATACCCAGGAATAAACCTAATCAAAAAGGTAAAAGATCTATACTCTGAAAACTATAGAACACTTATGAAAGAAATTGAAGAGTACACCAAAAAACGGAAAAACATTCCACACTCTTGAATAGGAAGAAGAAAGATTGTTAAAATATCTTTATTACCCCAAACAATCTACACATTTAATGCAATCATTATCAAAATACCAACAACGTTTTTCACAGATCTAGAACAAACCCTAAAATTTGTGTGGAACCACAAAAGACCTCAAATAGCCAAAGCAATCTTGAAAAAGAAAAGCAAAGCTGGAAGCATCATGATTCGAGATTTCAAGCCATATTACAAAGCTGTAGTCATCAAGACACTATGGCACTGGTACAAAAACAGACACATGGAACAAAGGAGCAGAATAGAAAACTCAGAAATGGACCAACAACTATATGGTCAACTCATCTTTGACAAAGCAGGAAAAAATGTCAATGTGAAAAGGTGTTGGGAAAATGGTGTTGGGAAAACTGGATAGCATTATGCAAAAGAATGAAACTGGACCACTTTCTTACACCATACAGAAAAATAAACTCAAAATGGATGAAAGACTTAAATGTGAGACAAGAAGCCATCAAAATCCCAGAGGAGAACACAGACAACAATGTCTGTGACCTTGGCTATAGTAACTTCTTACTAGACATTTCACCAAAGGCAAGGAAAATTAAAGCAAACATAAACTGTTGTGAGTTCATCAAGATTAAAAGCTTCTGCACAGTGAAGGAAACAGTCAACAAAACTAAAAGTCATCCTACAGAATGGGAGAAGATATTTGCAAATGAAATATGTGATAAGTGGTAAGTATCCAAAATCTATAAAGAACTTATCAAACTCAACACCCAAAAAACAACCCAGTTAAGAAATGGGCAGAAGACTTTAACAGACATTTTTCCAAAGAAGACATCCAGTTGGCTAACAGACAGATGAAAAGGTCCCCAACATCACTCATCTTCAGGGAAATACAAATCAAAACTACAATGAGATACCATCTCACACCTGTCAGATGGCTAAAATTAATAACACAGGAAACAACAGATGTTGACAAGGATATAGAGACAGGGTACCCTCTCACACTGTTGGCAGAAATGTAAACTGGTGAAGCCCATATTGAAAACAGTATGGAGGTTCTTCAGAATGTTAAAAATAGAACTACCCTGTGATTCAGAAATTGGATTACTAGGTATTTACCCAAAGGATACAAACATAATGATTTGAAGAAGTATATGCACCCCAATGTGTTCAACAGCATCATCAACAATAGCCAAACTATGGAAAACACCCAAGTTTCCATTGACTGATTAATGGATAAAGAATACATATATATATATATATATATATATATATATATATATCTGTGTTCATATATATGTATATATATTTATATATTTCATATATATTTATATATAAATATATATATTTATAAAGAATATATATATATATTTATATATAAATATATATATTTATAAAGAATATATATATATATATATATTTTATTGAAAGCCTCCCATACCTTCTGCATGTTTAATGAGTTTGCTCTAGTGTTCAAATCGGTAGCTCTTATGTTAATTGCACAGAGGCTTTTGGATAACTCTTTTCCCAACAATTCACATCGAAGTAAATTTATTTACTTTTTATTTCAGCTGGTTGGGAGTATCAGTGGAGTAAGCTTTTTCCCCAGGATGGGGATATGCATCACCTCCAGACAGAAAGCAGACATTCAGGGCTAGCTGGTTTAAAAAGAAGTATTTTTTTTCTAGATTTGTCTACATGGCAGTCAATTTGGGACCCAAATTATATGGGATTGAAAAGAAACTGATTTTACCTTGCTGAATTATTTGTGTGTGTCCTCTACTGATTGATCAAAAGGAAATGGGGGTTGTGGCATTGCTACATATACTCAATCTGCCTTCAGCCAGGGATGGAATGCCTGCTACAATGTGTGTTATATGCCTAGCAAAGGCTGCAGAATACTTTCTGCCTATTTTGATATACATAAAGAAATTGCTTTGTGTTGCTGGAGAATAGCTGACCCCATCATCCTAGTCACAATTTTATCCTTGAATAATGGGGAGAAAATCTCCCTGCAGCAAATGTTCAGTTTATGCTGTTTTTTCTCACATCTAAAAGAAAAAAAAAGCTTATGAAATTATGATGTTATCTTCAGCTTAATATAAGGGTTTGTCCTTAATATCTTAATCAATAGTAAAGTTAGAAGGGTCAGCTCATCTCTAAACTAAAGCTAGAATCAGCTGTCTACCACAGAAATGAAATCTGGTAAAGAAGGCTGCAGGCTCATCTAACAGCTCCAGGCCTGCATTTCAAATGCATGAGTTTAATAGTTGGCCTTCAGTATTTATCTATGACATCTTGACTAAGGGTCTTTAGAACTTGAATAGTTTATGTATAAATTCCTTTAAATCCTTGTTAGTGTTTCTATTTCAATCATTCTGCTCAAAACTGCGAGCAAGAGTTTGAACTATGTCCCCATAAGAGTCCAGAAATCAGTTTTTGAGAATCACTATGGCATTTGTTAATTTATTCACATAATTAGGCATTCATTTAACAAATATTTTTGAGCACCTGTTGTATTCCAGGCACTGGGATAGATACTGGGATACAAATAGACTTGCAATCCAGGTTAATAAATGCTCTATGGGCCAACTTAATTTCCATGCAAAAATCAATTTTCTTTTTACTACTTTAAATTGACCTGAGAGATCTAAATTCAGGTGCTTTCCTCATTCTACACATATTTTTACTTTTCTTTATTTTGAGATATTTGTATTTGAGTTCAAATTCTGGTTCTGATATTTATCAGCTGTGCGATCTTGGGTACATCACTTAACCTTACCTATTTTCTTTATTTATTTTTCTTATCTGTAATACATGGATAATAGTAGTAATTTCCTCATCGGGTTGCTTCAAAGATTAAACAAGACGCTGTCTGGCATACAATTACAGCTTAGTAAACATTATGTTATACCAGTTCTCTTAGTTTGGAAGAAAATATTTTTGTTTTTCTTCTATTGTTTATGCGTGAACAAGAACAATGAGCATACTGGCAAAAGGTGAATTCTTGTCTCCTTTCCTCTTTTTAAAAAATTTTTAATGTTTATTTTTGAGAGAGAGAGAGAGAGGAAGAGGGACAGAGAGAGAGAGAGATACAGACTCCAAAGCAGGCTCCAGGCTCTGAGCTGTCAGCCCAGAGCCCAACATGGGGCTGAAACCCATGAACCATGAGATCATGACCTGAGCTGAAGTCGGATGCTTAGTTGACTGAGCCACCCAGGCGCCCTTCTCCTTTCCTTTTAATAAGGTCAAAGATTTAATGTAAAACAGCATTGAAGCTATTTAACCATTCTGTTTACTTTAAAATAAATAAGCCTATGTTATCCAGCTTGATGACAGAACCACTCAGATTTGATTAGAAGTTTAGTATTGATGTGTTTACTCTTGGTATTGAAGCCAATTTTATCATTATTTCTATTTCAAAATCAGGTGGCTTGACCAATTTACCTAATTTCCATCACTGCACAACCTACATGTACCCAATAAGCCCTGAGAGGCACATGAGTAATATGTTCTGTGAAAGTGAGAGTTACTAGAATTGTGAAAACAATTCCTCTTTCCTTTTTTCTCCCCATATAAAAAAGGTTTTCCTTTAAGAAGATATTTTTGTGAGCCATGTTATCTAGTGGTAAAAAAAGAGAATATTGTTAGCTTATTCTAAATTAAGATATAAGACATTTTCAATTATTTCATATAGAAGCAATGACTTTTGGCCTATGAGAACATAATCATCAGGGTAGCAATCTTCCCACTCCTTCTAAACTGTGTCATATGTATTCCCTCAAGCCACGCAGTTAAGTATTGGAGAGTAATAGGTGTCTCAAATGAAGTTAGTAGTTTTATGTGAATGAATGTCATCTACAAGGTAATTTCCCCTAAAAATCAACATGTCCTCAGAGCTGACTTTGATGTCTTATGGTATTAATGAGCTCCCTAAAGGTAACATGGGTAACAAAAATTATGATGTTTTTCTTTCTGCAAATTTTATCATAAAGTTCGGCAATCATTCATGTACAAGGTTCAATGTAATATTCTTTGGTTCAGTCAAGATCGTTATTATGATATAGCTGATTTTAGGTACATGTTAACACATATGCAAACCTTTTATTCTGTATATTCAGAAACTGGCCTACTTTAAGATAGGCATGCCTTATCTGCAAATGAAGCCAAAGACCTTATCCTAACATGACAAAATATCAAGGACTATTTAAAGCTTTCAGCACAGTTGGTTCTAACTTCAAATAAGCAAGCTGAACAAACCTTTACTTAAAGAGAAAATTATCTGCTACTCTTGGTTTCTCTAACTAATTTGGAAAAATTTCTCAAATCTTAATTATCTCAGGTGTCATTGAATGTGTTGTACACCATTCCTGATAACCTTGACTTTGCATCATTAATAGGCAGCTTTAACAAATGTTGACATTCAAGTTGTTATTGGCTTAATAATTCTCTATATTTCATCAGGACTCTTGAAGAATAGGCCAATTTCCACCTAGGGGTTGTGGGAAGTGACTGTAGACATGAATCCTCACTTTTGAAATTGATGGCTCTAATCTCTTTTTTTCCTGCTTCTCACATATTTACATTTTGGGGGGTATATTTAAGTTCTATTCTCAGAAAATTTCAGTTACTCAATACACTTTTATCAACTATGGTCATCATGGTTTACATTAGATCATCAGATGTTATTCATCTTATAGCTGAAAGTTTATACCCTTTTACCAAATTCTCTTTATTCCTTCCACCCTCAGTTCCTGATAACCAATATCTTAAAAAATAATTCTAATCTCTTTGAACTCACCTATGTCACAGAGCTGTTTTGTGAATTAACATGGGAATGCCCATATAAAGGACCTAGAATGGTGCCTGTCATATAAGGGATATTCAGTAATTAGTAGGTATCATCATCATCATCCCTTCAAATTGGCCTCAGACAAAATACTTAGCACTGATTCTATCACATTAAAGATGATACCAGATATTTTTCCTTCCTGGAGAATTGGAGAAGGCTGTGTTCAGCATGCAGAGTTGATAAAAATCTTCACCAGTGGGTATATCATGGAAGAAGTACTATGGAACCACCCATTTCCTGGGACTACCATCACAAGGTAATGAGGCACAGAAATCCAGAGACCAACTTCAAATACTTTGGAAAGTATCAGTCTCTTGAAACACATTGAGGAGCTCAGCTACCTGGTTAGAATTTACTGTTACCAGTAAAAAGCTGGCTACTATAAACTTGCTTGTCCTGTGATAAGCAGAATTTAAAATTCCAGAAGCAGTGTTGTATAAAATAAATGACTTATATAGAATTGTGTGACTACAGGTTGAGTACATCAACTCAATCATGTTTTTCACTCATTATTAATTTTAAGCTCTTGAAGCATTTTGTTTTGTCACTTGTAAAATTGTGACTCAAACAAAAAATAAAAATAAAGAAAAATGAAATCAAAGCTCCTACTAATCCATAAAATATTACAAGCAGTAGTGATGGCTCACAGTATTTAATAATCCATCATTGTACCCTATTCATCAGTCCTAGAACTGTCATGCCTAAAAGGTTTATATTAGAACACAAATGTGGTTGATCATTCACACCAGTGTGTTAAGGTACTGTTGGGGCTGCAGTACTTGGGAAACACACTTAAATGGGACTTTCTATTTGTACTTAAGTGGTAAGACATCTTCAGTAGGGCTTTCAGTGAGGCTATGGCTGTTGAGAAAAATAATACAAACCTGTGTGTGTGTGTGTGGGGGGGAGATTTTAAATGAAAAAAATATCAAAAGGTTAATATTGATCATGTAAGATACCTCCAATGGCTAGAGCAGTATCTTATTAACTGATTCATTTTACATTGTATTCCTAGAACTGAGCACAGTGCTCAGTCCATAGCTAATATGCATCAAACTGAATTGTATAAAATACTTGACTGATACACTCAATATTTCTTTTTTCCCAAGGTTGTGGAGCAGGGAGATGGGCAGGAGATCTCTGTCTACTAACATCTTTGGAATAATCATTTACTTACTAGCCTTCAGTGCCATGGGAGGGATGAACACTGCAACACTTTTCGCATGTCATCACACTCTCCAGTTCCATCCACGTGGCTACCAAGGGCCATATTTCATTCTTTCTCATTGCCATGTAGTACTCCATTGTGTATATAAACCACAATTTCTTTATCCATTCATCAGTTGATGGACATTTCGGCTCTTTCCACGACTTGGCTATTGTTGAGAGTGCTGCTATAAACATTGGGGTACAAGTGCCCCGATGCATCAGTACTCCTGTATCCCTTGGGTAAATTCCTAGCAGTGCTATTGCTGGGTCATAGGGTAGGTCTATTTTTAATTTTCTGAGGAACCTCCACACTGTTTTCCAGAGTGGCTGCACCAGTTTGTATTCCCACCAACAGTGCAAGAGGGTTCCCATTTCTCCACATCCTCTCCAGCATCTATAGTCTCCTGATTTGTTCATTTTGGCCACTCTGACTGGTGTGAGGTGATATCTGAGCGTGGTTTTGATTTGTATTTCCCTGATGAGGAGCGACGTTGAGTGTCTTTTCATGTGCCTGTTGGCCATCTGGATGTCTTCTTTACAGAAGTGTCTATTCATGTTTTCTGCCCATTTCTTCACTGGGTTATTTGTTTTTAGGGTGTGGAGTTTGGTGAGCTCTTTATAGATTTTGGATACTAGCCCTTTGTCCGATGTGTCATTTGCAAATATCTTTTCCCATTCCGTTGGTTGCCTTTTAGTTTTGTTGGTTGTTTCCTTTGCTGTGCAGAAGCTTTTTATCTTCATAAGGTCCCAGTAATTCATTTTTGCTTTTAATTCCCTTGCCTTTGGGGATGTGTCGAGTAAGAGATTGCTACGGCTGAGATCAGAGAGGTCTTTTCCTGCTTTCTCCTCTAGGGTTTTGATGGAACTGGAGAGTGTGATGCTAAGTGAAATAAGCCATACAGAGAAAGACAGATACCATATGTTTTCACTCTTATGTGGATCCTGAGAAACTTAACAGAAACCCATGGGGGAGGGGAAGGAAAAAAAAAGAAGTTAGAGTGGGAGAGAGCCAAAGCATAGGAGACTGTTAAAAACTGAGAACAAACTGAGGGTTGATGGGGGGTGGGAGGGAGGGGAGGGTGGGTGATGGGTATTGAGGAGGGCACCTTTTGGGATGAGCACTGGGTTTTGTATGGAAACCAATTTGACAGTAAATTTCATATATTGAAAAAAAAACCCAACTTGTGGTTTTAATAGATCTGCTTTACAGTTTTTTTTAGATTCTATATTGTTTATTTCTGCTCTGATCTTTATAATTCCTCTTCCTCTGCTGGGTTTGGGGTGTCTTTGCTGTTCTTTCTATTTCCTTTAGGTGTGCTGTTAGGTTTTGTATTTGGGATTTTTCTTGTTTCTTGAGATAGGCCTGGATTGCAATGTTTTTTCCTCTCAGGACTGCCTTTGCTGCATCCCAAAGCGTTTGGATTCTTGTCTTTTCATTTTCATTTGTTTCCATATATTTTTAAATTTCTTCTCTAATTGTCTGGTTGACCCATTCATTCTTTAGTAGGGTTTTCTTTAACCTCCATGCTTTTGGAGGTTGTCCAAATTTTTTCTGTGGTTGATTTCAAGCTTCATACCATTGTGGTCTGAAAGTGTTCATGGTATGATCTCAATTTTTTTTGTACTTATGAAGGGCTGTTTTGTGACACAATATGTGATCCATCGTGGAGAATGTTCTATGTGCATTCGAGAAGAAAGTATATTCTGTTGCTTGGGTTTCAGAGTTCTAAATATATCTGTCAAGCCCATCTGATCCAATGTATCATTCAGGGCCCTTGTTTCTTTATTGATCCTTTGTCTAGATGATCTATCCATTGCAGTAAGTGGGGTATTAAAATCCCCTGCAATTACCACATTCTTATCAATAAGGTTGCTTATGTTTGTGATTAATTGTTTTATATATTTGGGGGCTCCCGTATTCGGTGCATAGACACTTATAATTGTTAGCTCTTCCTGATGGATACACCCTGTAATTATTATATAATGCCCTTCTTCATCTCCTGTTACAGCCTTTAATTTAAAGTCTAGTTTGTCTGATATAAGTATGGCTACTCCAGCTTTCTTTTGGCTTCCAGTAGCATGATAAATAGTTCTCTAATCCCTCACTTTCAATCTGAAGGTGTCCTCAGGTCTAAAATGATTCTCTTGTAGACAGCAAATAGATGGGTCTTGTTTTTTTTATCCATTCTGATACCCTATGTCTTTTGGTTGATACATTTAGTCCATTTACATTCAGTGTTGTTATAGAAAGATATGGGCTTAGAGTCATTGTGATGTCTGTAGGTTTCATGCTTATAGTGATGTCTCTGGTACTTTGTGGTCCTTGTAACATTTCACTCACAGAATCCCCCTTAGGACCTCTTGTAGGACTGGTTTAATGGTGATTAATTCCTTCAGTTTTTGTTTGTTAGGGAAGACCTTTGTCTCTCCTATTCTGAATGACAGACTTGCTGGATAAAGGATTTTTGGCTGCATATTTTTCCTGTTCATTACATTGAAGGTTTCCTGCCATTCCTTTCTTGCCTGCCAAGTTACAGTAGATAGGTCTGCCACTAGTCTTATGAGTCTCCCTTTATATGTTAGAGCCTGTTTATCCCTAGCTGCTTTCAGAATTTTCTCTATATCCTTGTATTCTGCCAGTTTCACTATGGTATGTCATGCAGAAGATCGACTCAAGTTACCTCTGAAAGGAGTTCTCTGTGCCTCTTGGATTTCAATGCCTTTTTTCCTTCCCCAGATCAGGGAAGTTCTCAGCTATGATTTGTTCAAGTACATCTTCAGCCCCTTTCTCTCTCTCTTCCTCTTCTGGAATTCCTATGATATGGATATTGTCCCGTTTGATTGCATCCCTTCATTTTCTAATTCTCCCCTCATACTCCTGGATTTTTTTTCTCTCTTTTTCTAAGCTTCCTCTTTTTCCATAATAATTTTACCTTCTAATTCACCTATCTCTCCTCTGCCTCTGCAATCTGTGCTATGGCCACCTCCATTTTTTTTTACATCTTATTTATAGCATTTTTTAGCTTCTCATGGCTATTTCTTAGTCCCTTAATCTCTGTAGCAGTAGATTCTCTGCTATCCTCTATGTTTTTTTTAAGCCCAGTGACTAATAGCAATCCCTAAACACAATTGCTATGTAGAAAAATGTATGAGAACTTCTGTAGCAGTTTTTGTTTCTGTGACAACAGAAGAAATGATTTTAAACAAAATATTCTTGAACACATTGAATAGTTCAAAGTAAATAAATTAGTATATATTCTATTGATTATCAACTTAATGACAACTAATTTTATATTGGTCATGTTTGTATTCTGTTGAACAAAGTGAACTGAAACACACTCTTGGGCTATGATACTAAAGTCAATGACTATTGCCATCATTCAGCATTCAGCACAAAGCTCGACATATATTACATCCTAAATACTTACTGATTAGATAATGGGGTGTTTTGGATTCCTAACTCAGTGTACTCTAGCTGTATTTGAGAATTCCATGCATCTGTTCTTGTGTTTATATCTAAATTAAAAATTACTAGAAGCATTTTCAGGATCATCTTGATTTCTTCATAGCTCAATACAACCTCAGAAACTTAGTATCCATATTTGTTTGTGTGCTCTGATTCAAGCTGTGTGTGACTGCTGTATGACTGGCATGTCCTAGTGTAAAATGACAACTGTTCTATGTCCACTCTTTTGGTCATGCTGACTTGTTTTACCAGATGCAAAGACTAAAACCCTTTAATTTTTTTGATGTTTATTTATTGTGTGAGAGAGAAAGTGTGTGCATGAGTAGGGGAGAGGGAGAAAGAGAATCCCAAGTAGGCTCTTGACACAGAGTTCAATCTCACAAACTGTGAGACCATGACCTGAGCTGAAATCAAGACTCAGATGCTTAACTAACTGAGCCACTAAACCACCCATAAAACTTCCCTTTAAAGTGAGGACTGGATACTAGTCCTTTGTCTGATATGTCATTTGCAAATACCTTTTACGATTCTGTTGGTTGCCTTTTAGTTTTGTTGGTTGTTTCCTTTGCAGTGCAGAAGTTTTTATCTTCATGAGGTCCCAATAGTGCATCTTTGCTTTTAATTCTCTTGCTTTTGGAGATGTGTCAAGTAAAAAATTGCTGCAGCTGAGGTCAGAGAGGTTTTTTCCTGCTTTCTTCTCTAAGGTTTTCATGGTTTCCTGTCTCACATTCAGGTCCTTTATCCATTTTGAGTTTATTTTTGTGAGTGGTGTAAGAAAGTGGTCTAGTTTCATTCTTCTGCATGTTGCTGTCCAGTTCTCCCAGCACCACTTTTTAAAGAGACAGCCTTTTTTCCATTGGATATTCTTTCCTGCTTTGTCAAAGATTAGTTGGCCATAGTTTTGTGAGTCCAATTCTGGAGTCTCTACTCTATTCCATTGGTCTATGTGTCTGTTTTTGTGCCAATACCATGCTGTCTTGATGATTACAGCTTTGTAGTAGAGGCTAAAGTCTGGGATTGTGATGCCTCAGACAAAGGCTAGTATTTAAAATCTATAAAGAACTCACCAAACTCTACACCTGAAAAATAAATAATCCAGTGAAGAAATGGGCAGAAAACATGAATAGACACTTCTGTAAGGAAGACATCCCGATGGCCAACAGGCACATGAAAAGATGCTCAATGTCGCTCCTCATCAGAGAAATATAAATCAAAACCACACTCAGATACCACCTCATGCCAGTCAGAGTGGCTACAGTGAACAAATCAGGAGACTATAGATGCTGGAGAGGATGTGGAGAAATGGGAACCCTCTTGCATTGTTGGTGGGAATGCAAACTGGTACAGCTGCTCTGGGAAACAGTGTGGAGGTTCCTCAAAAAATTAAAAATAGATCTACCCCATGACCCAGAAATAACACTGCTAGGAATTTACCCAAGGCATACAGGAGTGCTGATACATGGGGCACTTGTACCCCAATGTTTATAGCTGCACTTTCATCAATAGCCAAACTATGGAAAGAGCAAAAATGTCCATCAACTGATGAATGGATAAAGAAATTGTGGTTTATATACACAATGGAATTCTACATGGCAATGAGAAAGAGTGAAATCTGGCCATTTGTAGAAACGTGGATGGAACTAGAGATTGTTATGCTAAGTGAAATAAGTCATGCAGAAACAGACAGATACCATATGTTTTCACTCTTATGTGGATCCTGATAAACTTAACAGGAGACCATGACGGAGGGGAAGGGGAAAAAAAGGTTAGAGAGGGAGGGAGCCAAACCATAAGAGACTCTTAAAAACTGAGAACAAACTGACAGTTGATGGGGGGGGTTGGGAGGGAGGGGAGGATGGGTGATGGGTATTGAGGAGGTCACCTGTTGGGATGAGCACTGGGTGTTGTATGGAAACCAATTTGACAATATATTTCATATTAAAAAATAAGAACAGACAGGTCTTATGTATATATATATATATATATATATATAAGCTTATGTATATTATGCATAATATATTATACATATATTATATATTATGTATATATATATATATATATATATAAGCTTGTGGGAATTAAGTTAGACAATGGACATTAAATGAACTTTCCTCAAAAGAAAATAAAGGTACACTATAGTGTAATTACTAATAATAGTTGAATTTGCCATATGAGTTTCATATGCATTACAAAACCAGATAAATTAATCTCCAGTGATGGAGATTCATGTGTTTATAAAACAAGCATCATGGCAGCATCGTTTAGGATATTTTGAGGTAGAATCTTTCCAGAACACCTGAAATAATATATCAGTAGTGGACATCTAATTTTCCTGTGAATGAAGCTTTTATTTGAGGAGGGGGTGAAGCATTTAAAGAGATCTGTAGGTATTTCTATGTTGTTTAAACATGGATTGCAGGTGAAGGGGTAGAGAGCTATGTGGTTGGAAAGATAGGTAAGATATTTTGTGATGGATAGGCTATTTGATGCTAAAGAGTTTGAATTTTCATCCTGAAAAAAATAATAAGCTCCTAAAATTTAATCAAGACATAATCAAATTTGTGGGTTTTTTTAGAGAATTCCTTAAGAGAGTAACAAACAGTAAGTCAGTATGGGAGTGACTGTGGCTGTAGTATGGGGAGTAATTGGAGTGGGGGAAAGGAGAAGTAAGGATCAATTGGGAGACCACTGAGAAAATGCAGGACAGAGGTGATGTGAACTCAAAGTATTTGCTAGACAGAAGCAGATGCATCTGAGAGGTCAGGATAAGAAATATTAGTAGTTTGGGGGAACTGAAAATAGCCCAATAGAGCTGAATATCTGAGTGCCAAGTGGATTGTGTTGAAAGGGCAAAGGGGTACTTAGGAATAAGATCATGCAAGACTATGCAAATTATATGCTGTAGGCTGAAAGTTTGTGTCTTCCCAAAATTTGCATGTTGAAAATTAATGCAAATACTAATGGTATTTGGAAGTGGGACCTTTGGGAGATGATCAGGCTGAAAGTTCTGTCTTCCCAAAATTTGCATGTTGAAAACTAATGCAAATACTAATGGTATTTGGAAGTGGGACCTTTGGGAGGTGATTAGGTCATGAAGGTGGAGCCCTCATGAGTGGTAATTTTGCCTTTATGAAAAAGACCCCAGAGATCTCACTTGTAACTTCAATCATGTCAGGATACAGCAAAAGGACACCATCTATAAATTAGGAAACAGGCTCTCCACAGACACCGAATCTACAGGGTCCTTGATCTTGGACTTCCCAGACTCCATAACTGTGAGAAATAAATTTATATTGTTTATGAGTCACCCAGTCTATGGCATTTTGTTGTAGCAGCCTGAATGAAGTAATACATCATATAAGGAGTTTGGATTTAAACCATAGTCATGAACAATTTTAAGCAGGGGTGTAAAGTGACAGAGCATTTTGGAATAAGTTGTGTAAATGCTTGGTAAGCAAAAATAGAAACAGAAGTGCCAAAATGTACTGTATTGTATTTTTTAAAAATTTTACTTTTAAGTAATCTCCACCCCCAAAGTGGGGCTTACACTCACAACCCCAAGACCAAGAGTCACACACTCCACCAACTGAGCCAGCCAGGCACCTCCCCTCCTTTTTTTTTTTTAAGATTCTATATTTACAAAATGTTCTTTAATTTAAAGAATTACTTAGTTGTGCCCCCTGAATTTTCCAGTGGAGTTGTTTTTTTTCACAATTTACATGTTCAAATTGGTGAAGTCCAACACTCCAATTATATTTATTATCAAAAAAGGAAGGGTAAGTTTGTATTTAATTATTGACTTTATTAATTTCAGAGAAAACAAAAGATAATAGTATATTTGTCTCCAATTTGTTTTCTTTTATCTCAAATAATAGTGAAATGAGCTCGATTGCATTATTGGTATACAGGGGATAATATCCATATAGCATAATATTTCATGACTTCAACATCCATCCTCTCTTTAACCTTTATTCATTTTGCTTTTATTTTTCCTGTCAACAGAGCTAGAATTCACACCAACCAAAAGAAGATAATTGATCTATACAACTTATTATTTTCTTATAGCAAAAAATGTTTTTAAACAGATGTCCTTCATGTAAATGGAACTATTATAGCCATACTTTCTTGAACCTGGAGGTTTCTTTTCACCTTTGTGCTGAGGAATAAATTACTGATAAATCTTTCATTGGGGTTAAATTCCCCTATGCCACAGCCAGGGCTGATGAGACACTTGTTATGGTGAACTAGCCTCTCTATCTCCATGTAGCATCAGGCTGGCTTTTCATATCATCAAAACTTCCAGTTTCTTAAATGATGTGATTCAAATGCCTTGCTGACAATGGTCTTTGTCCAGAATACTTCACTAGTTATACTTAAGACTTGTAATCTCAACATTAACTTATTGAGGTTCGAATGCCATTGTGATCTGAAAGTGGTACGTTTTTAAATTATTATCAACACTTTATCACAAAATTAGCTTTTACTTATGGGGTGTCTCGGTGGCTCAGTCAGTTAAGCGTCTGACTTCAGCCCCAGTCATGATCTCATGGCTTGTGAGTTCATGCCCCACGTGGGGCGCTGTGCTAACAGCTCAGAGCCTGGAGCCTGCTTCGGATTCTGTGTCTCTCCCCCTCCTCTGCTCATTCTCTCTGTCTCGAAAATAAATAAACATTTAAAAAATTGACAAAAATTAGCTTTTACTTTTAGTTTCTAGTCTCTGAGGAAATAAAACACAATGAAGGTAAGTTTCAATAGAAAGAGGAAGTTGGGAAGAATTTAGAAAAGTTACTGCTGCTAGTAAAGGCAAAAATTTGGAATATGGCAGTGTAGGACCAGAAGCAACAGAAAAGACCACATTTGTGGATCCCAAAAGGGGGAGAGTTACTGTAGATGGTGATTCTAAAGGCATAACAAATAGACTTCTACATTTTAAGCAGTTTTATAGATTGTGTTTATGCTACAGAAGTGATTTTTGATGCAGAAAGAAATATATCAAAAGAAAGAAATTATTCTTGATTAAATATGCTGCAATCAGATATTTTCTGCAGCTGCTTGAGGACTCTCATTTACCATATCCATAGGTAGGTGATACTGTCTAGTGCCACTTAAGCTTAACTTATTTATGTTATTAATTTGTTTATTCTATGGCAAAATTGGCCAAGAACACTAAGGAAAGGATTATTTAATTTCAGCCAGCTGTGTTTGGTTTTCAGAACTTCCTATATAATCCCAGTGCCACTCACTATCAGGTTTGTAGTCAGACTGGAATGCATTTATAGTTGTATAATCAGAGCTGCCAAAGCCCCTTTTAGTCCCTCAAAGAGGCAAGGTGGCACAAAGATGGAGAATAAGGGCTTTGAAGTGAGACAGACCTGGGTTAGCATCTCATTTCAGCAGCCTACTGCCTTGTAACCTTGGCAAGTTATTTTTTTCTGAATTTCCATTTCCCCATTTGCCACATGAGGATATTAATAGTACTTACTTTGTAAAGTTACTGTAAGAATTAAATATTATGGGATTATGAATGTAAAAGTTTTTCACAATGCTTGATACATTGTAATCAGTCAATAAGTATTAATTATAAGTGTGGTATTTACATTACTTATAATTTTAATTTACCCATTGTAAACCAGGCAGCTTGCTTGCTTTCTGTCTGTCTCTCTCTCTCTTTCCACAAAGATAGTATGAAAAGGAAGAGGTTGAGTATGTTTGAAAGAGGTAGGTGAGGCTTCTGCATCACTGTTCTCCCCAGTGCCTCCTTTAGCCTGTGTCTTTAAGGGGAAGTGCAAACTGGATTGGTAATCATTATAAATAAATAAATTTAATCCCTTTCTCTTCATTTGTACTAAACCTACCACCTTGCCCTGGTTGCTCTGCAGTGACCAACACTGATAGATATCCACACTCCTGACACTATCTTCAGATACCTTATGTCAGAAACTTGCCAATTGAAGAAATTGATCCATCACCATAACACTATTCTTCTTCAAGGTCATCTTCCTTATATTCCCCTGTTCAGGTAAAAGTTGCCACTGACAATCACATCTGAGCATTTAAAATCTTATCACCTCTGAGAAGCTATCTGCTATAGCTCTTGTCTCCAGAGAGATTCTGTGTGAGAGAGAAATACAAAATAATTTATTTATAACTTCTGAGTGTCTACACTCATTCCTGATTCTGATGGGGGATAGTGTTGTCAGGTTGCAGTTTTGAGGCTTGTTCTTTTAAGCTGAATATTTCTAAGACAGGCCCTTCTCTACTATTTTGGACAGATTTTTTTTTGAAATGTGGATACTGTATGGATGGATTTTCCTTCTATCTTTTGTCTACTCTTATTCCAGGGGTACTGTGAGTGTTAGTTTATATTTTAAAAAGCTCTCTGAGCTCCTTGGGTGAAAGACATCACCCAAGGTGATGTGAATTCCCTAGTTCACATTAGGGAAGCTCTAACTATAAATAATATGGGCAGATGTCACTAGAATAGCCTGATAGAACAGTGGGGGAAATCTTGGTTTTGTCCTCTAAAGGGTGGTGGCTATGGTCATAGCTCTACACTGCCACAAGGCCATTTCAACCCTTGAGAAGAAAGTTTTATATAAAATATTTTCTTCAGAATTTGAAAAATACAGGCAAGCTTAGCATCATTTGGAAGAGATACAGGGAAGAAAGAGAAATAAATGGTTGTAATGGATGAAATACAATGAAACAAGTATTTTCTTTACATTGCATAATAGTCATTTTTTTTCAGTTGTGGTAACAAAGAATAACTTTGGATAGGTTAATAGGCCTTTGGTGTAATTATTATAATTGAGGCAAATTTTGTTATTCCTGATGAGTGGAAATAAAAAAATTCAAGACTGGCTTTATGATTTATATTGTAAAATACAAAAAGTTAATTATAAAATAAGAAAATAGTAGATCAAAAATGGGATAAATAGAAGGTAGGAGAGAAAAGGACAAGTTTTAACATGGGCTGGACATGACTTGGAGTATCTAGAAAGGGAAAGGGAAGGGAAAGATGTTCAGATTAGCTACATGTTATAATGACTTAGATTTTGAAGAGATAAGTGGATGAGTAAGATTAACAAAAAATTTATGGTGTGTATACTTTGGAACTTCTTTGTGGCATATCCTAATATCTCAGGAAGTATTTTAATAGTTTTCACTTATTTGTTGTATGTTGATTTTGCATTTCTTTACATGAAACATTGAATTAAAATTGAAACACATGGTGGCTTAGCTTTATATGGGTTGTGCAAAAATATAAATTTGACTAGTGGAACCCAACGGTAATGGTATGTTGTGTTGCCCCCCAAATTCATATGTTGAAGTTCTAATATCCAGTACATCAGAATGAAACTGTATTTGGAGCTAGAGACTTTAAAGAGGTAATTAAGATTCAGTGACATCATGAATGTGTACCCAAATCCAATATGATTGGTGTCCTTTCAAGAAAAGGAAATTAGAACATACGCATGCACAGAGGGGAGACCATGTGAAGACACAAGAAGAAAATGACCATCTAAAAGCCCAGGAGAGAGGCCTCAGAAGAAACAAACCTGTCAACATCCTGATCTTGGACTTCTAGTCTCCAGAATTGTAAGAAAATAAATTTTGATTGTTTATTTTTTTCCAAAGAAGACATACAGATGGCCAACAGACACATTAAAAGATGCTCACCATCACTAATTATCAGGAAATACAACCGCAAAGAGATATCACCTTACACCTGTCAGAATGGCTAAAATAAAATAAAAGAAGTATCAAGTGTTGGCCAAGATATGGAGAAAAAGGAACTCTGTGTACTGTTGGGGGTAATGTAAATTGGTACAACCATTGTGGAAAACAGTGTTGTGGTTCCTCAAAAAATTAAAAATAAAAATACTACATGATCCAATAATTCCACTAATGGGTATTTACCCAAAGTAAATTAAAACACTAATTTGAAAAGATATATGCATTACTATGTTTACTGTAGCATTATTTACAATATCCAATATATGAAAGCAACATAAATGTTCATCAGTAGACAAATGGATAAGGAAGATGTGATATATATATATATATATATATATATAATCACACAGAGACATACACATAATGAAATATATAGCCATAAAAAAGGATAAAGTCTTGCCATTTGTAACCACATGTATTATGCTAAGTGAAATAAGTCAGATTGAGAAATACAAATACCACATGACTTTGCTCATATGTGAAATCTATAAAAACAAAACAAATGAATAAACAAGCAACAAAAAGCAGAATTAGACTTATAAATACAGAGAACAAACTGATGTTTGCTATGGGGAAACGATGGAAAGATGGACAAAATGGGTGAAGAGGAGTGGGAGATCCAGGCTTCCAATTATAGAATGAACAAGTCATGGGAACAAAAGGTACAGCATAGGGGATATAATCAATTATATTGTAATAACACTGTGTGGTGACAGAAGGTATTGACACTTGAGGTGAGCATGACATAACATATAGAGAAACTGAAATCACTCTGATGTACACCTGAAACTAATGTAACATATTGTGTCAACTATACTCAAATTAAAAAAAAAATAATTAAAAAGTTTGTTGTATAATTAACCCAGTGTGTAGTACTTTGTTATAGCAGCCCTAGCATAATAATTCAAGCAGAAAAACATGTGGGACTAGAAGGCTGAAAGAACTAGAATAATGAAAAAAGACTAGAATGATGAAAAAGAAAGCTTCCATAAACCTAGAGAGTACTGTCTATTGCTTGATTCTCTTTCTATACATCATTTTTCTCTTATTGAAGATTAGCTTTTTTCTATGCCCAGGTGGCAAAATGTTGCTCTACAACACTTAAATTTGAACCATATAAAAAGTTTGACTTGCGATTTTGAATCCTAGTTTTAAATCTCCAGGAGAAAATTTTATCTGCTCAGATTGGTTCATATGTCTGCTTCTTGCCAAAGAGCTGTAACTCAGTGCAGGGAAGATAGCGGCACATCAATGCAAACATGATTGCCAAGGGCATATTCCTGTGATCCTCTGTTATTACCTCTTTTTGGTCATTTATATCACCTCCATTGATTCTATTATTAATCAAAAATATTTTAAAATAGATATCTAAAGATATTTTATCTCACATTTTAAGGTATTCTATATGAGGGGGTATTTTTATGTCCAGTAAATTCACTTTATTGCCAGAAACATACATATTTTGTTTATAACATGCCAAGCAAGCTCAGGGTTCTGTACCAGGAGACATTTCTCTGCACATATAGTCCACCATATTGCCAGAAACATATAGAGAATTATATCATGTTTATATATAATACTACAGGTATTATATATGTTTATATGTTTATAAGTATATGTTTACATTAGGATCGATCAGTTGCTGGATATATAATACATATAATCAAGGCATAGATCCTTCAGTTTGTGTTCAATAGACTGAAGGAGGCAAAAGTGGGAAGAAAAAAAATTAAAGGATGCTAGCAATAAACAAATGAAGAGCATAATGATTTTATTGTAAAGATGTATCTATATCACTCATACAATCTAGGATAAAAGATGGACAGATAAACCATTTTAACCATTCAGCAGGTGGTTAAATAGCACTCAGATACAGGGGGAGACATTGAAATTTTTCTCTAAATGGAAAGCAAAGTAAACACTTATTTTTAAGAATTTCAATTTCAAGTGAGACATTTACATAGCACCGCCAGCATCTTAATCTTCTGAAAGGCTTTTTATAAGTTTTTCGAGTTCTCTAAAATAATGCTCCTTTTTATAGTTTGACAGCTTGGCATTAAAAACAGGGCTGAATTCTGCCCTTCATGGTACAGTATGAAAAAGGAACATGTATTCTATTTCTTTTTCTTCTTTCAACAGCTCTTTGACTTTTCAAGCAGAAACTGAAGCTGGGGTGCCTGGGTAGCTCAGTCAGTTAAGTGACTTCAGTTCAGATCATGATCTCACAGTTCATGGGTTCGAGCCCTACATTGGGCTTTGTGCTGACAGCTCAGAGTCTGGAGCCTGCTTTGGATTCTGTGTTTCCCACTCTCTCTGCCCCTGTCCCACTCATGCTCTGTCTCTCTCTCTCTCTCAAAAATAAAAGTCAGTATCTTCTTGTGGTCGAAGTTAAATCTTTTGTAAAGAGAAAATGTGGCAAATTTTAAATGTAAAATCTCTTCTCTATTCCTCTCATTCCAGTTGTCTAACAATATGGTCCAGGTACCTCTTACTTTCTCCTATAAGAGTATGAGATGATCAGAGGCCATCTCTGATTGTGGACCCCATCTCTGAAATTACCAATTTTCAGGAATAATTCATCCACCTTTAAAGTTCCTACTAGAACATAACAAGTATGTCACATACACAAGAGGAATAAAGACTGTTGGCAGAGATATATGGGATATAAGAAAAGGATTTTAAGGTCCCTGACAAGGTCAGTTCTTTCCATTAGGAAGTATAGCCACAAACACTTAGGAAATAGTGAATTCAACCAGAGGTAGGAAATGATATATCTTCCATCTACACCTTTCTGGAGGTGCTACTGTAACCATAACACATATCGTGTTATACCAATCCATACCCAGTCTGTAATACTATTAGTTTTATTAATTTTATTCTTTCACTACACAGATATGCACGATATATTGAAATTTCAGAAATAAGTAATAACATATTGTCTACTATTAAAAACAACCCTATGATAAAGAGATTATTACTTTTATTTTAAAGGTGAGAAGATTGAAACATGGAGAAATCATACTCCTTGAAAAATCAAGGATTGCATATAAAAATAGATACTAGCTAGGGCTATAATCCAGGTCACCTGATTTAAAAACTTATTATGTGGCAGAAACTATGTTAGGTGCTGGGGATGCAGTAGTAACCTGTTCTCTTCAAGCTCAATGGCTAGCATGGAAGACTTTAATTATACATTTATCACACACTGTAAGAAATAGATATAAAATTACAAATGTGAAAAATGTTATAAAGTAGAGGCATATGGTTAATGAGATTCCATAATATGAAGATTTGACTTATTCTAGGTGATTAGGAAAGGCTTCCCTGAGCAACTAATGCTTAAGACTAATTGAGAAGTTGAGTTGGCATTAATTGGTTAGGAGAGAAAGATAGACATTCCATGGAGGCAGGATAGTATGTGTAAATATACTAAATTGGGAGGAAAAATAGTAAGTATGAAAGAACCAACTAAGACCAATGTGGCTAGAGCATAGTGGTGTAAAGGCAGCAGTGGGTATGCTGATAGGAAAAAAAAGTGGTCCCAGAATAAGAGGTAGTAAAATAAGTAGAATAATAAGAGGTCTTAGAATATAGAAGTATTTCCAGGTTGCTCATAAAGGGCTTAGACAAGGTACATTAATGTATTAGTTTGTATCCTAATGTCAATAAAAAACTAGTGGAGAGTTACAGGAATGGATAGATACGTTGAGACAGCATGATCACATTTTCATTCTGAAAATACTATCCAGACTGTAGTATTAAAATAATATGGAATACAGGTAGATACATGTACATTATTGAGGAAGCACTTGAATTTATCTAGACAAAAAATAATGTTGATTTGGGCCAGGCTAGAGGAAAGAAGTGCACATATTTGGGAGATATATAGTAAGTAAAACTGGCAGATTGGATATGAAGACCAAGGGAAATGAATGTATTAAAAGTCAGGGGACATAAACAGATTTATATTCTAAAAGGTGATTTCTGAGCCAGTGATCTTTCTTTTTCATCATGGTAACTCTATTATACTTTAGAAAGTCTTATCTGGAGAGCTAAGACAAAACTTAGTGAGCTTTAATCTTATTTTAATATAATAAATCTTGTTACTACTCTAATCCCTATAAAAAGATAGAATGGCTATGTTTTTTTTTCTTTTTTGACATTATTTTTAGGCTTTATTTCAGTTTTTCTTCAGTTACTGTTTTTTTTTTAAATATAATATATTGTCAAGTTGGTTAACATGCAATGTATGCAGTGTGCTCTTAGTTTTGGTGGTAGATTCCCAGGATTCATCGCTTACATACAACATTCAGTATTCATCCCAACAAGTGCCCCCCTCAATGTCTGTTACCCATTTTCCCCTATCCCCGACCCCCCATCAACACTCAGTTTGTTCTCTGTATTTAAAAGTCTTTTACAGTTTTCCTCCCTCCCTCTCTGTTTGAAACTATTTTTACCCTCCATCCCCCCATGGTCTTCTGTTAAGTTTCTCAAGTTCCACATATGAGTGAAAACATATGGTATCTGTCTTTCTTTGACTGACTTATTTCACTTAGCTTAATACCCTCCAGTTCCATACATGTTGCTGCAAATGGCCAGATTTCATTCTTTCTCATTTCCAAGTAGTATTCCATTGTATACATAAACCACATCTTCTTTATCCAGTCATCAGTTGATGGGCATTTAGGCTCTTTCCATAATTTGGCTACTGTTGAAAGTGCTGCTATAAACATTGGGGTACATGTACCCCTATGAATCAGCACTCTTGTATCTTTTGGATACATTCCTAGTAGTGCTATTTCTGGGTCATAGGGTAGTTCTATTTTTAATTTTTTGAGGAACCTCCACACTATTTTCTAGAGCAGCTGCACCAGTTTGCATCCCCACCAACAGTGCAAGAGGGTTTCGGTTTCTCCATATCTCTCCAGTATCTGTTGTATGGTTTTCAAGTCAGACAGCTAATAAGTGGCAGAACCATGATTGGGTCCAGATTCCACAAACTCTCTATATAACAGTGGCTCGGGGTGCCTGGGTTGCTCAGTCGGTTGAGTGTCTGACTTCTGCTGAGGTCATGATCTCGTGGTCCGTGAGTTCGAGCCCCTCATCGGGCTCTGTGCTGACAGCTCAGAGCCTGGAGCCTGCTTCCAGTTCTGTGTCTCCCTCTCTCTCTGTCCCTCCCTAGCTCATGCTCTGTCTCTCTCTCTCTCTGTCAAAAATAAACATTAAAAACATTTTATATATAACAGTGGCTCATTTCAAAATGGGGAGTCCTTATGTTCATATTTGATAGCAGTTTGAGTGAGGAGTCTGAGGTTGGGAAGGAGGGTTGTTCTCAGAGATGGTAAACAAGATGGCTATGAGAGATTCTAGGGCAAGAGAGACAAATGATGGAAATTCCATAAAACACTAGAGTTGATAAATTAGGGTAAAGATTACTATGTTTGGAATATGTGCTATTGTTGAACTGGCTGATGAGTACACTGTAACCACTTCCTACAGTTGACTAGTTATGTTTAATGAAAAAAAATATTAAAATGTGTCTAGACCTGGTGTATATCAGTGTGCACTACTCTATAGTGACTACCACCAATGGGTTTGTAGTCAGTGGGAAAGGAGTTATTTCTTATCAGAGCCATGTCATTTGCACTGCAGAGAAGAATACATTCTGACATATGTACTGTGCCTATTATTTTCACATTTTATTTTTTTTTATTTTTATTCAATATTATTGAGAAAGAACTGACATACATCACTATATAAGTTTAAGGTGTACAGCATGATGGTTTGGTTTAGATATGACTTGAAAGGATTACCACAATAGGTTTGGATAACAGCCATCTCTTATGGAGACAATAGAAAGAAAAGAAAGAAGAAAAGAATAAAGGGAAAATAATTCTTGTGATAAGAACTCTTAGGATTTATTCTTCCCTCCATATCTGGTAACCACAAGTCTGAGTTCTTTTTGTATAGTTTTTAAAAAAATATATATTTATTTTCAGAGAGACAGAGCACAAGTGGGGGAAAGGAAGAGAGAAAGGGAGAAAGAGGAATAATCCCCAGTAGGCTCCACATGGTCACTGTACAGAACCTGTCATGGAACTGTAACTCACAAAATGGTGAGATCATGACCTGAGCTGAATCAAGAGTCCAACACTTAACCATCTGAGCCACCCAAGTGTCCCAGTATAGTTTGTTATTGTTTTGTTTATGATCGACATATAAGTGAGATCATACAGTCTTTGTCTTTCTGTAACTTATTTAATTTAGCATAATGCCTTCAAGGTTCATCTATGTTTTGTCACATACGGAAGGATTTTCTCATTTTATAATAACTAGCTAATATCCCTACACACACGTGCGCGTGCACATGCACACACATACACACACACACACACACACACACACACACACTTTATCCATTTACCCATTGATGGACACTTAGGATGTTTCCATGTCTTAGCTGTTGTAAATAATGCTGCTAAGAACATGGGGCTGCAGATATCCTTTCAAGTTAGTATTTTTGTTACCTTTTGATATGTTCCCAGATGTAGAATTGCTGGATCATATGCTGTTTTTTTTATTTTTTATTTTTTTTAACGTTTATTTATTTTTGAGACAGAGAGAGACAGAGCATGAACGGGGGAGTGTCAGAGAGAAGGAGACACAGAATCCGAAACAGGCTCCAGGCTCTGAGCTGTCAGCACAGAGCCCGACGCGGGGCTCGAACCCACGGACCGCGAGAACATGACCTGAGCCGAAGTCGGCCACTTAACCGACTGAGCCACCCAGGCGCCCCGCTATTTTATTTTTTTGAGTATCCTCCATACTGTTTTCCTTAGTGACTATAAAAATTTACAATCCCACTAACAGTGCACAAGTGTTCTCTTCAATATCCATGCCAGCATTTGTTATATCTTTTCTTTCAGATGATGGCTATCCTAAGACGCATAAAGTTTGAATTTCCTAATGACTAGTGATATTGAGCATTTTTCATGTACCTGTTAGCCTTTCATATATCTTCTTAGGAAAAATATCTACCCAGGTCATTTGCTAAGTTTTAAATTGGGTATTTATTTATTTATTTATTTATTTATGCATGCTATTGAGTTGTATGAATAATTTATATGTTTTGGATATTTAACCTCTTGTCAGATATATGGTTTGCAAATATGTTTTCCCATTCCATAGGTTGTCTTTTCACTTTGTTGATGGTTTTCTTTGCTGTGCCAAAGTTTTTTTTTATCAAGTAGTCTTACTTATTTTTATCTTGTTGCTTGTGCTTTATGTGTCATTTCCAAAATGTCATTACTGAGACCCATATCAAGGAGATTTTTAATGATTGTTCAGGAGTTTTTTGGTATCAGGTCTCCTGTTTAAATCCTTAACAAATTTTGAGTTGATAGAGGAAGAGTTAAGATAGCAGAGAAGTAGGGGGCCCCTGGGCTTTCCCTGTCTCTCAAAGACAGTTGTATTGAAGTCAGATCACTTGGAACACCAAGGAAATCGATCTGTGGACTGGCAGAAATAGCTCCATGCTTGGAGGGAGACACCATGGCAGTTGTGAGGTGCACGGAAGTGAATTGGAGGACAGAAAAACTTCAGTGCCACAGAGGGGTGAGAACCCTTTTCATGGAGAGACAAAAGGGAGACAAAGAAACAAGGGTTGAGAGAGTGTGGCATTGGGTTTGCACAAAAGGAAAACCTCTCTAGACCACCCACTGGGGAGCAAGAAGTATGGAGTTTCCCAGGGTTTTTTTAAACAGCATTTGGGGCTCAAACTCTGAGGTTTTGGAAGTGGGTGACTTTCACTAGAGTGGAATATAGTACACACTCTTGGGAGAAGGAGGGAGCTGTCCCCTGAATGCATAACATGGTGTAGGGATCTCCAGGGCACATTGGGAGAGAAATTTCCCCTTCTGGGAGTACTTTTGGAAAAGGGTATATTGCTTTTTCAAGAAGAAAAGACTCTGTAGGCACCAACAAAAGGCGTTTAATCAGCAGGGGACAGAGAGTCCCCAAAAGGGAATATAACTTTGTTGCTACTTTTAGCAGAGCTACACCATAGATTCCACACACTGCATAGCATGGGACTGTTTTTCTGGGACAAAGAACATCAGTCAGAATGTGGATAGGTTCTCCTCGAGAGGAGGACAGTGGGTCCACACAGTGCCAGGTCCTTTAAAACTTTGAGTTTTAAATCACAGCCATGTGCCAAGGAAAAAAACACCAGAGGATTATGATGCAGGATGAACTGACTGCTATTATGTGAGGGCTGCCTGAATAGCAGGGATTGTGAGATCCCCTGTCCAGGGATGAGAGTTTGGGGTGGCACTGTTCTTCCCCAAATACCAACACAGTGGGACTTCAGAAAAATGGGTCAGTGGCCCCCAGTGGAGGAGGGACCCACTTACACCAAAACCTGCCCCCCTGTGCCTTGCAACTGATTATTTACCAGGACAAAGTGACTCTGAGCCAGATCGGCAGGGCTCTTCTCCAGAAAACCAGCACAGGCAACATCCTACTGCCAAGTGTATTGAAAATCAAGTACTTCAAAACAACACCTGCAGGTCTGGTGGAAATAGGATCAGGCTTTTTTCTTTCTTTCTTTCTTTCTTTCTTTCTTTCTTTCTTTCTTTCTTTCTTCTTTCTTCATTTTTTCTTTTACAATCAGGTTCATAATTTCTTGTCTGTTTGTTTCATTTTCCTCTCTCTCTCTCTCTCTCTCTGTCTCTCAGGGGATCAGGTTTAATTTTCTCATTTATTTTTCTCTTTTTTCCTTTCTGTTTTTTTCTTTCCTTTTTCTTTGAAATTAGCCTTATAGTTTAGTGATTCTCTGTTTGTTTTTTTTTTCCTTTTCTTTTATAATTTTGGGATCAGGCATTTATTTTCCATTTTTCCAGGCTTATTTTATCAAACAAACCAAAGCACACCTACCTAAGGGCCAAGACACTCCCCATTGCAAGCAAAGAGGATTTCTGCAGAGGATTGAACAGTGGGAAGAGCAACCAAAACACAACAGCAGAGTGTGCACAGCATACCCCAGAAACATTTCCTGAAGTGCCAGGTCTTGGACAGTGTATGGCCTATTATGAATATAGCATTACCCTCAGGTGCAAGAAACATAACAAGCCTTTAAAACATACAGAAGAAAGAAATGTAGCAAAATGACAATTGAGAAATTCCTCCCAAAAGTAAATTCAAAAGAAATCACATCCAGGAAATTGCTCAAAAGAAATATAAGCAATATATCTGAAGAAGAATTTAGAATAAGAGTCAAAAGACTGCTAGCTGGGCTTGAAAAAGTACAGACAAGAAACCAGAGAAACCCTTGCTACAGAGATCACAGAAAACCCAGTCAGGCTGAAGTAAAGAAATACTATAACTAAAGATGCAAAACTGACTGGATACAGTCACAATGAGGATAGAAGAAGCAAAGGAGAGAATAGATGGTATAGAAGATAAAATTATGGAAAACAGTGAAGCTTAAAAAAAGGGGAAGAAAGCTAGTAGATCACAAAGGGAGAGTTAAGGAACTTAGTGATTCCATAAAACAAAACAATATCCATATCATAGGAATCTCAGAAGAAAAAAAGTGGGAAAAGAGGGTAGAAGTTTTATTTGAACATATTATAGCTGAGAACTTCCCTAATCTGGGGAAGGAAATTGGCATTCAAGACCAAAACGAACAGAGAAGTCCCTTCAAAATCAATATTCCTATTATAATGAAGCTTGCAAAATACAAAGATAAAAAGAGAATTCTGAAAGCAGCTAGGGACAAAAAGTCCTTAACATACAATGGTAGACACATCAGGTTTGTGGCAGACCTGTCCACTGAAACTTGGCAGGCCAGAAGGGAGTGTCAGGAAATACTCAAGGTGCTGGATGGGAACAATATGAAGCCAGGAATTCTTTATTCAGCAAGACTGTATTTTGAAATAGAAAAATAGATAAAGAGTTTCTGAAACAAAGAAAAAAAAAACTAAAGGAGTTCATGACTACAAAACCAGCCCTGCAATAAATTAAAAAAAATGTTTTATTTATTTTTGAGAGAGAAAAAAAAAAAAGACTGAAAATGGGGGAGGGGCAGAGAGAGAGGGAGACACAGAATTCAAAGCAGGCTCATTTCTGAGTTCTCAGCACAGAGCCCAATTAAGGGCTCAAACCCACGAACTGTGAGATCCTGACCTGTGCTGAAGTCAGTTACTTAACCAACTGAGCCACCTAGGCACCCATACCTCTGCAAGAAATTTTAAAGGGGACACTTTGAGTGGAGAGAAAAAAGCTGACCGAAGCAACAAAGACTACAAAGTCCAGAAACCGTCACCAGAAACACCAACTTTACAGGAAACACAGAAGCGCTAAATTTATATCTTTCAATAATTGATATGATTGTGAATGGACTAAATAGTCCAATAAAAATACATAGCGTATAAGATTTGATAAAAACAAAAAAAACAAACAAGATGCATCTACATTCTACATACTTGAGACTCATTTTAGACCTAAAGACACCTGCAGATTGAAGGTGAGGGGATGGAGAAACATCTATCATGCTAATGGATGTCAAAATAAAGCCAGAGTATCAGAATAACTAGGTTTTAAAACAATGACTGTAAAAAAAGATGAAGAATGGCATTATATCATAATTGAAGGGCCCATAGATCAAGAAGATCTAGCAATTATAAATATTTATGCCCCAAACTTGAAGGAACCCAAATATATAAACATATAGAAACATCACAAACATAAAGAAACTCATTGATAATAATACCATAATGGTAGGGGACTTTAATACTCTACTTACAACATTGGATAGATAATCTAAGCATAAAATCAACAAGGAAACAATGGATTTTAATGACATACTGGACCAGATGAACCTAACAGATATATTCAGAATATTTCATCCTAAAGCTGCAGAATACATATTCTTCTTGAGTGCACATGGAACATTCTTCACAATAGATCACATACTGGGTCACAAATCAGCCTTAAACAGGTACAAAAGTATTAAGACCATGCATATTTTCAGATCACAACACTATGAAACTTTAAGTCAACCACAAGAAAAAATTTGGAAAGCCCTCAAATACATGGAGGTTAAAGAACATCTAGGCACCAGGGTGGCTCAGTATGTTAAGCGTCTGACTTTGGCTCAGGTCATGATCTCACAGTTTGTAAGTTTAAGCCCTGCATTTGGCTCTATGCTGACAGCATGGAGCCTGCTTCAGATTTTCTGTCTCCCTGTTTCTCTGCCCCTCTCCCTCCCTCTCCCCTCTTTTCTCTATCTTCTTCTCTCTCTAAACTATAAATAAATAAATATTAAAAAAGAATACTGTACGAAAAATGAATGGATTAAACTGGAAATTAAAGAAGAAATAAAAAATACATGAAAGAAAATGAAAATGAAAACACGACAATTCAAACTCTTTGGGATATAGCAAAATTAGTCCTAAGAGGACAGTACATTGCAATTCAGGCCTATACCAAGAAGGCATAATCATTCCAAATACACAACCTAACATTATACCTAAAGTGGCTAGAAAAAGAAGAGTAAATAAAGCCTAAATCTACCAGAAGAAGGGAGATAATAAAGATTACATCAGAATACTACAAAGTTGTAATCATCAAGACAGTATGGTACTGGCACAAGAACAGACACTCAGATCAATGGAACCAAAAAGAGAACCCAGAAATGGAGCCACAAACATATGGCTAACTAATCTTTGACAAAACAGGAAGGAATATCCAATGGAATAAAGACAGTCTCTTCAGCAAGTGGTGCTGGGAAAACTGGACAGCGACATGCAGAAGAATGAACCTGGACCACTTTCTTACACCATACACAAAAGTAAACTCCAAATGGATGAAAGACCTAAATGTAAGACAGGAAGCCATCAAAATCCTTGAGGAGAAAGCAGGCAAAAACCTCTTTGATCTTGGCTGCAACAACTTCTTACTCAACACATCTCTGGAGGCATGGGAAACAAAAGCAAAAATGAACTACTGGGACCACATCAAAATAAAAATCTTCTGCACAGTGAAGGAAACAATCAGCAAAACTAAAAGGCAACCGATGGAATGGGAGAAGATATTTGGAAACAGCATATCAGATAAAGGGTTAGTATCCAAAATCTGTAAAGAACTTATCAATCTCAACCCCCAAAAAACAAAGAATCCCGTAAAGAAATGGGCAAAAGACATGAATAGACACTTCTCCAAAGAAGACATACAGACGGTCAACTGACACATGAAACAATGCTCCACATCACTCATCATCAGGGAAATATAAATAAAAACCACCATGAGAAAACACCTTACACCTGTCAGAATGGCTAACATTAACAACTCAGGCAACAAGAGATGTTGGCGAGGATGCAGTGAAAGAGGATCTTTTTTGCATTGCTGATGGGAATGCAAGCTGGTGCAGCCCCTCTGGAAAACAGTATGGAGGATCCTTAAAAAATTAAAAATAGAACTACCCTACGACCCAGCAATTGCACTACTAGGTATTTATCCAAAGGATATAGGTATGCTGTTTCAAAGAGACACATGCATCCCAACGTTTATAGCAGAACTATCAACAATAGCCAAAGTGTTAGTAATAGCCCAAATGTCCATTGATGGATGAATGGATAAAGAAGATGTGGTACATATATACAATGGAATATTACTAAGCAATCAAAAAGAATGAAATCTTGCCATTTCCAACTATGTGGATGGAACTAGAGGGTATTATGCTAAGCGAAATTAGTCAGTGAAAGAAATACAAATATCATATGACTTCACTCATATGGGGACTTTAAGACACAGAACAGATGAACATAAGGGAAGGGAAGCAAAAATAATATAAAATCAGGGAGGGGGACAAAACATAAGAGACTCTTAAATATGGATAACAAACAGAGTGGTACAGGAAGGGTTTGTGAGGGGGATGGGCTAAATGGGTAGGGGGCATTAGGGAATCTACTTCTGAAATCATTTTGCACTATATGCTAATTAATTTGGATGTAAAAGAAAAAAATAATAAAAAAGAAAATAAATATTAAAGCAGCAATAAACCATATAGAAGCAAAAAACCTAGTAGAACATATTAATTAAACTAAATCATGGTTCTACTTAAAACAATACACAAAACTGATACCCCCTAACCAGACTTATCAAAAAGAAAAAAGGAAGGACCCAAATAGATAAAATCACAAATGAAAGAAGAGAGATCACAACCAACACCATAGAAATATAAACAATTAGAATATTATGAAGCATTTTCATATTTCATTTTCAAATATTATAAAACATTTCCAAGCAAACTGGGAAATCTGGAAGAAGTGGACTAGTTCCTGGAAACTCATGCACTACTAAAACTCAAACAGGAAGAAATAGAAAATTTGAACAGACCCATAACCAGAAAAGTATTGAATCAGTAATAAAAAATATCTAAACAAAAAGTGTCCTGGGCCAGATGGATTCCCAGGGGAATTCTACTAGACATTTAAAAAAGAGTTAATACCCATTCTTTTCAAACTGTTCCAAAAAAATAGAAATGGAAGGAAAAATTCCCAACTCATTTTATGAGGCCAGCATTACCTTGATTTCAAAACCAGATAAAGACCGCACTTTGAAGGAGAATTACAGGCCAACATCCTTGACGAAACTGAATGCAAAAATTTTCAATAAGATACTTGCAAGTCGAATTCAACAGTTCATTGAAAGAATTATTCACCATGATTCAGTGAGATTTATTCCTGGCTGTAGGACTAGTCCAATATTTGCAAATTGATCAATGTGATGCACCATATTAATAAAAGAAGAAATAAGAACCATATGATTGTGGCTGCCCACTGAAGATAAAGTTCCCAGACACTAGACTGAGCAGACATGCAGGACTACCTCTGAGAGAGAGCACCAGCAGCAGCAGACTGCACATAGCCTTTATTTTATATTTTCTCAGATATGAATATCAAAAGATATCAAAGCATGGAAAGAGAATGAAAGGATCTTCAGACATTAACCAGACATGCACCTGGTGGCTATGTGAAGGCATGAAGGGAGTAAATGCAGTTTCAAGGAGTATCAGGGAGTTACAGAAGATTTTGTATCTAACTGTCCTCTGGAGGGATCATGGGGTCCTGTATCTCATAATGATATCATGTTCGACAGCCTTGAGACCAGAACATTGTTGATGTTTCAGCTATTGTCCAATTCACCCTCCAGGACTTACAATATATTCTCTAGAAATAACTCCACATATGATCCTGTCAATAGATGCAGAAAAAAAAATTGACAAAATATAGCATCCATTCTTGATTACAAGCCTCAAGAAAGTAGGGATAGAGGGAACATATTTCAACATTATAAAAGCCACATGTGAAAGAAACAGCCAATATTCTCAATGGGGAAAAACTGAGAGCTTTCCCCCTAAGGTCAGGAACAAGACAGGGGTATCCGCTCTCACCACTGTTCTTCAACATAGTACTGGAAGTCGTAGCCTCAGCAATCAGACAACAAAAAGAAATAGAATGCATACATATTGGCAAAGAAGAAGTAATTCACTTCGCAGATGACATGATACTCTACATGGAAAACCTGAAAGACTCCCCCTAAAAACTGATAGAACTGATACATGCATTCTACAAAGTTGTAGGATAGAAAATCAGTGTACAGAAATCAACTGCATTTCTCTCATCCAATAATGAAGCAGCAGAAAAAGAAATCAAGGAATCGATCATACTTCTTTTCTAATTCTGATACCTTTTTATTTGTTTTTCTTCCCTAATTTCTCTTCCTAGGGCTTTCAGTACAATTTTGTATAAGTGTGGTGAGAGTGGGCAGCCTTGTCTTGTTCATGACCCTAGAAGAAAAGCTTTCATCCTTTTACCATTGAATATGAGTTAGCTGTGAGTTTTTCATGTATTGCCTTTATTATGTTGAGATGTGTTCCTTCTAATCTTCATTTGTTGAGTTTTTACCATGAAGTGACTTTGAATTTTGTCAAATGTTTTTTCTCTATCTATTGAGATGATTATATGATTCTTTTATTTCATTATCTTAATGTGATAACACATTGATTTATTTTCTTACCTTGAACTGTCCTTGCATCCCAGAGATATATCCCCCTTGATCATGGAATGATCCATTAATGTGCTGCTGGATTCAGTGTTCTAGTATTTAATTGAGAATTTTTCCATATATACTCATCAGATATATTGGCCTGTGGTTTTCTTTTTTAGTAATGTCCTTTTCTAGTTTTGGTATCAGGATAATGGTGGCCTTGTAAAATTAGTTTGAGAGTGTTCACTTCTCTTTAATTTTTTGGAAGAGTTTGAAGACTGAAGTTAATTTTTGTTTAAAGGTTTGGTATAATTTATCAGTGAAGCCATATGGTCCTGGGCTTTTCTTCATTGGAGATTTTTAAATACTGATTTAATTTCCTTACCAGTAATTGGTTTGTTCAGATTTTTTATTTCTCCCCAGTCTTGGTAAGTTGTAGGTCTCTAAGATTTTTTTTATTTCTTCTAGATTGCCCAATTTGTTGGAATATAGTTATCCATAGTAATCTGTTATGATCATATTAATTTCTGTGATATCAGTTGTGATGTCTACTTTTTCACTTATAATTTTATTGATTGGGGTCCCTTCTCTTTGTTCTTGGTTAGTCTAGCTAAGGGTTTGCCAAATTTTATCTTTTCAAAGAACAAATTATTAGTTTGGTAAATCTTTTCCATTGTTTTATGTTGTTATTTCATCAATTTCTGTTCTAATCTTTATTATTTCCTTTCTTACACTAATGTTGAGCTCAGCTCGTTCTTCTTTCTCTAGTTCTATAAGGCATAGAGTTAAGTTGTTTACTTGGGATCTTTCTTTCTTCTTGATGTGTTTTTGTCTCTGGGCTTTTGTTGTATCCCATTGATTCTGGTATGTTGTTTCCATTTTTTTATGTCTCAAAAACTTTTTAATTTTCCCTTTAATTTCTTGTTTGATCTATTGGGTTTTTTCAGGATAGTATTATTTAATTTATGTGTGTTCATAAATTTTCGATTTTTCCTCTTCATATTGATCTTTAGTTTCATGCCATTGTGGTCAGAGAAGACACTTGCTATGATTTCCATCTCCTTGAATGTGCTAAAACTTATTTTGTGGCTTAATGTATAATCTATCCTAGAAAATGATCCATGTTATCTTGAGAAAAAAATTAATATTCTAAATAATAGCTGAAAATGTCTCAAATCCAGGGAAGGAAACAGACATTCAGATTCAGAAGGCACAGAGATCCCCCAACAAAATCAACACAAGGAGGTCCTCAACAAGGTGCATATAACTGAAATGGCAAAGTTTCACAAGAAAGTGGTTACACACAAAGGAATTTTACAAGCAGCACAAGAAAGCAGTTACATACAAGGAAAACCCCATTAGGCTATCAGCATATTTCCTAGCAGGAACTTTACAGGTCAGGTGCAAGTGGCATGATATATTCAAAGTACTGAAAGGAAAAAAGCTGCAACCAAGAATAGAAGGAGAGATAAAGAGTTTCCTCTTATTTTATTTTAAATAAGCCAAATTTAAAGGATAAATTAAGCATAATTTAAAGGAATTCATCACCATTAAACTAGCCTTATAAGTAATGTTAAAGGGAGTTCTTTGAGTGGCAAAGGAAGGCCATCAATAGTAAGAAAATTATAAAAGGAAAAAAAATGCAACAGGTACATGCAAGTATAAAACAGACAGTAGATTAGGGGCGCCTGAGTGACTCAGTCGGTTAAGCATCCAATTTCAGCTCAGGTCATGATCTCACAGTTCGTGGGTTCTAGCCCACATCGGGCTCTGTGCTGACAGCTCAGAGCCTGGAGCCTGCTTCAGATTCTGTGTCTCCCTCTCTCTCTGCCCCTCCCTCACTTGTACTTTCTCTCTCTCTCTCTCAAAAATAAATAAACATTAAAAAATTTAAAAAAACACAGTAGATTAATCATTTAGAAAACCAGTACCTAGGTAAAACATGAAAGAAATTATATCTATAAAAATCAATTAAGAGATACACAAATTAAAATAATATAGAGTGTAACATGTTCATAAAATGTGGGAGGCATTAAAAGTTTAGTGCCTTTAAAATGGGTTTAAACTTAAGTGACCTCAAATCTAATATAGACTGCTATAAGCATAGGATATTATATACAAACTTAATGGTAACCACAGATCAAAAACCTGTAATATATATGCAAAAAATAAGGGTAAAGGAATTCAAGCATATCACTAAAGAAAGTCATCAAAACACAAGGGAAGAGAACAAGAGAAGAAAGGAACAGAGAGACACTACAAAAAGCACTGTAAAACAAGGAACAAAATGAAAATAAGTACATGCTTATCAAGAATTACTTTGACAATAGATGGATTAAATGTTCTAATCAAAAGACATAAGGTGACAGAATGAATAATAAAATAAAGAGACCCATCTGTATGCTGCCTACAAAAGACTCATTTCAGATTTAAAGACACATGCAAATGGAAAGTGAAGTGATGGAAAAGCACATATAATGCAAATAGAAGTGAAAAGAAAGCTGGGTTAGCAATACTTATATTAGACAAAATAGACTTTAAAGCAGACTGTAGCAGGAGACAAAGAAGGACACTCAATAGTCATAAAGGGAACAATCCAATGAGAAGATATAAAACTTTTAAATATTTTGCACCTAACATGGAGCACTCAAATACATAAAGTAACAATTAACAGACATGAAGGAAGAATTCAATAGTAATACAATAGCAAGAGACGTTAACAGTCTTCTTGTATCAATAGGTAGATCATCTAGACAAAAAATAAAAATAAATATAGGGGTGTCTGGGTGTCTCAGTGGTTAAGTGTCCGACTTCAGCTCAGGTCATGATCTCGTGGTTTGTGAGTTTGAGCCCCACATTGGGCTCTGTGCTGACAGCTCAGAGCCTGGAGCCTGCTTCAGATTCTATGTCTCCTCCTCTCTGTGTCCTTCCCATGCTCATGCTCTGTCTCTCAATAATAAATAAATGTTAAAAAATTAAAAAAAATAAAAAATTATATATATATATATATGTGTGTGTGTGTGTGTGTGTGTGTGTGTGTGTGGCTTTGAATGACACGTTGGACCAGATGGACCTAGCAGATACATTCCATCCAAAATCAGTGGAATACACATTCTTTTGAAGTACATGGGACATTCTTCAAAATAGATCACATGTTAGGCCACACAACAAGTCAACAAATTCAAAAAGATTTAACTCATATCATACATATTTTTGACCACAATGCTGTAAAACTAAAAGTCAACCACAAGAAAAAAATCTGGAAAGAACACAAATATATGGAAGGTAAATAGCATGCTATTAAACAATGAATGAGTCAACCCAGAGATCAAAAAGAAAATTAAAAAAAATACATGGAGACAAATGAAAATGAAAGCATAATGGTCCAAAATCTTTAAGATTCAGCAAAAGTTGTTCTAAGAGGGAAGATTATAGCAATGCAGGCCTAACTGAAGAAGCAAGAAAAATTTCTTTTTCATTCATTCATTCATTCATTCATTCATTCATTCAGTGTGTGTGTGTGTGTGTGTGTGAGAGAGAGAGAGAGAGAGCAAGTGCACAAGTTGGGGAGGGGCAGAGAGAGAGGTAGAGAGAGAGAATTCCAAGCAGGCTCCACACTATTAGTGTGGAACCTGATGTGGGACTTGAATTCAGGAGCCATGAGATCATTACCTGAGCCAAAATCAAGAGTTGGATGTTTAATTGACTGAGCCACATGGGCACCGCAATGTAAGACAACTTTCAAATAAACAACTTAACCTTACACTTAAAGTAACTAGAAAAAGAACAAAGGTAAAATCCAGTAGAAGGATGAAAATAATGAAGATTAGAACAAAAATAAATGAAATAGACACTAAAAAAAATAATAGATCAATGAAACCAGGAGGTGGTTTCTTAAAAGATAAAAAAAATTGATAAACCTTAGGCAGGCTCATAAGAAAAGAGAGAGAGGACTCAATAAAATCAGAAATGTAGGAGGAGAAATAACAATCAACACTACAGAAAGAAGAAAGGATTGTAGGAGAATATAATGAAAAGTTATATGTTAACAAATTGAACAACCTAGACAAAAATGGGTAAATTCCTAGAAACATCTAACATCCCAAAACTGAATAAGGAAGAAATAAATAGAAAATTTGAACAGACCAATTACTAACAATGAAAATGAATCAGTAATTAAAAAACTCCCAACAAACAAATATCCTGGACCAGATGGCTTCAAATATGAATTCTACCAAAATTCAAAGAAGCATCAACACCTAATTGTCTCAAGGTCTTCCAAAAATTAGAAGAGGAAGGAGAGCTTCCAAATTCATTTTATGGTGCCAGCACTACCCTGATACCAAAGCCAGATGAAGACACTACAAGCAAAGAAGACTACAGGCCAATATCTCTAATAAATATAGATGCAAAATCCTGCACAAAATATTAGGAAACCGATTTAATAATACATTAAAAAACCATTTACCATGATCAAGTCAGACTTATTCCTGGAATGTGAAGGTGGTTCAATATTTGTAAATCAATCAGTGTGATTCATTACATTAACAAGAGAAAAGATCAAAACCACATGATCATTTCAATAGATGCAGAAAAAGCATTTGACAGGGTACACTTAGTCATGATAAAAAGTTTCAACAAAGTGGTTTAGAGGGAACATACCTCAAAATAATAAAGGCCAGAAATGAAAAATTCACAGATAACATCATACTCGATGGTGAAAGCCTATGGGCTTCTCCTTGTAAGATCGGGAGAAAGACAAGGATGTTTAATCTTACTACTTTTATTAAACATAGTACTTAAAGTCCTAGCCACAGCAATCAGACCAGAAAAAGGAATAAACAGAACCAAATTGGTAACAAAGAAGTAAAGCTTTCACTATTTGCAGATAGCATGATATTCTATATAGAAAATAGTAAAGACTCTAAAAATGACTAGAACTGATAAATTCAGTAAAGTAACAGGATACAAAATAAATATACAGAAATCTGTTGCATTTCTATACAATAATAATGAGGTAGCAGAAAAATAAATTAAGAAAGCAATCCCATTTACAATTGCATCAAAAATAATAAAATGGCAAGCAGTGAACTTAAGCGAGGAGAAAAACCTGCATGCTGAAAACTATAAATCATTGATGAGAGAATTGAACATGACACAAACAAATGGACAGATGTTTCATGCTCATGGATTGTGAGAATTAATATGGTTAAAATTTCCATACTACCCAAAGCGATCTACAGTTTAATGCAATTCCTATCAAAATATCAATACCATTTTTCAAAGAACTGGAACAAATAATTCTAAAATTGTATTGATCCACAAAGACTCTGAATAGCGATAGCAACATTGAGAAAGAGCTGGAGGTATCACAGTTCCAGATTTCAAGATATACTACAAATCTGTAGTAATCAAATCTGTATGGTACAGGCACAAAAATAGACACAAAGATCAATGTAACAGAATAGAGGACCCAGAAATAAATCTACAATTGTATGCTCAATTAATTTATGACAAAGGAGACAAGAATATATAATGTAAAACAAAACAGTCTCTTCAACAGAGTGTGTTGGCAAAACCGGACAGCTACATGGAAAAGAATGAAACTTGACGACTTTGTTACACCATACACAAAAATAAACTCAAAATCGATTAAAGTCCTAAATGTGAGACAGGTAACTATAAAATTCAGAGAAGAAAACATAGGAAGTAATCTCTTTGATATCAGTTGTAGAAACATCTTTCTAGACATGTCTTCTGGGGCAAGGGAAACAAAAGCAAAGTTAAACTATTGGGGCTACACTAAAATAAAAAGATTTTGCACAGTGAATGAAACTACCAACCAACAAAAAAGGACAGCCCACTGAATGGGAGAAGATATTCACAAACAATATATCCGTTAAGGGGCTAGTATCCCAAACATATAAAGAACATACAAGTTAACACAAGAAAAACAAATAATCCAATTAAAAATGAGCAGAAGACATGGAAAGATACTTTTCCAAACAAGATACATAGATGGCCAACAGACACATGAAAATATGGTCAACATCACTCATCATCAGGGAACTGCCAATTAAAACCACAATAAAATATCATCTCACACCTGTCAAAGTGGTTAAAATAAAAAAGATAAGAAATGACAAATGTTGGTGAGAATATGGAGAGAAAAGAACTATCATTTTCTGTTGGTGGAAATTCAAGATGGTGGAGCCACTGTACAAAACACTATGGAGATTCCTTAAAAAATTAAAAATAGAATTAACATATGACCCAGTAACTCCACCACTGGGTATTTACCCAAAGAAAATGGCAACACTGACTCCATATCCAGAATGGAATGTTACTCCGCCATAAAAATAAAGAAATCTTGCCATTTACAACATGGGTGGATCTAGAAGGTATAATGCCAAGTACCATAGGTCAGTCAGAGAAAGACAAATACCATATGATTTTACTCACATGTGGAATTTAAGAAACAAAACAAATGAATTAATAAACAAAGAGACAAAAAACAAACAAACCCAGATTCTTAAATATTGAGAATTAACTGGTGTTGCCAAAAGGGTGGTGGATGAGTGAACAGGTGAAGTAGATAAAAGGGATTAAGAGTACACTTAATGTGCTGAGCACTGAGTAATGTACAGAATTGTTGAAATGTTACATTGTACACCTGAAACTAATGTAACACTATATGTTAATTATACTTGAATAAAAAATTTAAAAATACTGGCCTACAATCTTTAATGTTATAATCGTCATGAAAGTAAAGCTTCAGGAACTGTTTAGTGAAAGAACTTACACTGGTATGAAAAACAAATGCAGTGTGTCATTTAAACGGTTATGAAAACCAAATGCAGTGTGTGGTTATTAATTGGATCCTTTTACTGTGAAGGATATTTCTGGGAAAATGGGGAGGCTTGATTTGAGATCTGAAAAATAGGTGGTTGTGATATAGCAATGTTAATTTCCTGATTTTGATGGTTATATTGTGGTTATATAGGAGAATGCCCTTTATTGTAGTAAATAAAAAATAAAATATTCAGGCTGATGAAACATCATGCTGGCAACTTACTCTCCAGTGGTTTAGGAGGAAAAAAAAATTTGGCCTATACCTCTATACTTGCAAATGTTCTATAGGTTTGGCATTATATATGCATGTATGTGTATAAAGGGAAGGCACCATACTGGTAGTGGATTTGAAAATCAGACAGACAGACCTAGGTGTGATTCTTGACTTTTATCACTTAGTTGTATGACACTGAACCAGTTATTTAACTTTCCTGAATCTAAGTTTTCCTATTTGAAGTATGAGGATAACTACAGTTACATTTTCACTGGGCTTCCATTGTAGTTACATGAGAAATGACACCATGGTCATCATCATCATTGTTCCTAATACTAAGAATTTGCTCCATGCATTGAATTTAGTGAAGTACTTGTCAAACTCTCTAATGAAGGATTAGATATTTTTAAAAACTTCATTCATCATTGAATTACTAAAAAGGAATTAAATACAAATACAAGTCTATATTTTCATTAGTTAACAAATATGAAATTATATGTTAATGTATATGAGAACAGGTATTATAAGAAAAAAATAATTATAAAACCTGTATATTATGCATTGAAAATGTAAATATAGGCAATTAATGGTTACTTGAATAAAATAGTGATTACTAGATGCCTATATGCACACTTTGAAAGACGCTGTGTATATCAATATCTAAAATTTTTAATGTAACAAATGAGATTGCTTCTGGCTAGTTAATTTACATGATCTAGGCTATATTGTTGCCAATGCTACTTGCAAGGAATAATGTATATGTGATTCATTCTATGTTTTGTTTTAATAACAGAGTAGAGAAATATTTCTCATATAAGTATGTTAACATGAGTAAAAGAAATTTTAAACCAATTTCATCAAGGTCAAGTTATTCACTTTTAACTTTTATTCAAAATGAAATGATGTTATTTCAAAATTGATTTTCTAGAGTCCGTTGATAGCCAGTTCCAAAATTTTAACCTGTAAAATCATAGTAAAATAATCTTTCAATGAAAGAAATGGATTTATTTTAATTTGTGTTTTAGTTGGTAAACTGGTTTTAAAATATCACATGTTGTAATGTGGTCCTACTGAGCATGACTACAACACAGCTTGCATCAAAACGACTCATCACATTAGTTCAACACCTGAGCTAGAAAATATCCTGTTCAATGAGACAAGCGCTTTCTAGGATATTTTGACAATTTGAACATGGTTACAGTTTGTAAACTCAGTTTCTTTTTGTTGTTATTGTTTTAGTGTTTTTTTAAAATAAAAAATTAAATTAAAAAAATTAAATTCAAGTTAGTTAACATACAGTGCAGTCTTGGCTTTAGGCGTAGAACCCAGTGATTCATCACTTCATATGACACCCAGTGTTCATCCCAAAAAGTTCCCTCCTTAATGCTCATCACCTATTTAACTCATCCTCCCACCCATCTCCCCTCAGCAACCCTCAGTTTGTTCTCTGTATTTAAGAGTCTCTTATGGTTTGCATCCCTCTGTGTTTCTGTCTTATTTTTCTTTCTCTTCCCCTATGTTCATCTGTTGTGTTTCTCAAATTCCACATATGAGTAAAATCATATTGTATATTTCTTCGACTGTCTTATTTCCCTTAGCATGATGCCCTCTAGTTCTATCTACATTGTTGCAAATGGTGAGATTTAATTGTTTTTCATCACTGAGTAGTATTCTTATACACACACACACACATACACACATATGTGTGTATGTATATATATGTATATACATATATATATGTGTATATATATATATATATATATATATATACACATACACACACACACATACAATACCACATCTTCTTTATCCATTTATCAGTTGATGGATATTTAGGCTCTTTCCATACCTTAGCTATTCTTGGTAGTGTTGCTATTAACATGTACCCATTATAATTAGTGTTTTTGTATCCTTTGGAGAAATACCTAATAGTGCAATTGCTGCGTCATAAGGTAGGTCTATTTTTAATTTTTTGAGGAACCTCCATACTGTTTTCCAGGGTGACTGTACCAGCTTGCATTCCCACAAACAGTGCAAAAGGGTTCCCCCTTCTCTGCATCCTCATCAGCATCTGTTGTTGCCTGAGTTGTTAATTTTAGCCATTCTGACTGGTGTGAGGTGGTATCTAATTGTGGTTTTGATTTGTATTTCCCTGATGATGAGCAATGCTGAGCATATTTTCATGTATCTGTTAGCCATCTGGATGTCCTCTTTGGATAAGTGTCTATTCATGTCTTCTGCCCATTTCTTCACTGGATTTTGTTTTTTGGGTGTTGAGTTTGGTTATTTCTTTATATATTTTAGATACTATGTCATTTGTGCATATGTATTTGTCATTTGTACATATCTTCTCCCATTCTGTCAGTATCCTTTAGGTTTTGTTGATTGTTTCCTTTGAAGTGCAGAGCTTTTTATCTTGATTAGGTCCTAATAATTAATTTTTGCTTTTATTTCCCTTGCCTCTGGAGACATGTCTAGTAAGAAGTTGCTATATTCATCTCACCATGGACTGGGAAAAACCATCAGTACATTACCAGCACTGGTTCAAAGGCTACATTTTGAGTATCACTGATTTAGTGTTTTGGATGAATTAACTTAAGAAATAATGTATGTAAAGCACTCAGCACAGTGAGAGTTACAGTAAGTACTTCAATAAGTATAGCTACTATTCATGTTAATATTGTTATACTTAAAAAATATATAGAATGTTCATGAACTTGCATGTCATCCTTGTGCAAGGGCCATTCTAATCTTCCCTATATCATTCCAACTTTACTGTATGTGTTGCCAAAGCAAGCACTCATGTTAATATTATTAAATTTTTTTTAACGTTTATTTATTTTTGAGACAGAGAGAGACAGAGCATGAACAGGGGAGGGGCAGAGAGAGAGGGAGACACAGAATCTGAAATGGGCTCCAGGCTCTGAGCGGTCAGCACAGAGCCCGATGCGGGGCTCGAACCCACAGACCGTGAGATCATGACCTGAGCCGAAGTCGGACGCTTAACCGACTGAGCCACCCAGGCGCCCCTCATGTTAATATTATTAATATTTTCTAAAATTTTGACCACCAAGCCTCAAAGCCTTTTCCCAATGGGAAAACATTTTTCAGTAATTAAGAGGTACACAGGTTCAAATTCAAGTACTGCCCACAGAGCACACAAATAGGAGATGTCCACTGTACTATCCATTCAAAAGCAGATTCTGTCCTTGCAAAAAAGACAAGTACAAGCCTGCATGATTAGTAACACTCGTCTGGGTATATAGTCTTTACCTAGTTTTGGTGCAGACTTCTTCCAGGAAATATCTGTCATGCCCTATTACAAACAATCATGATGTTAACCAAAGTACCAGCAAAGGGGAACATAAAGCTTAAGTAGTCTTTTCAGGGTGTTAACCACTGAATCTTCATTTCCAGGAAACATGCAAAACTTCAGCTAATTCAGGGAGTTCTTGATGCTCACCTTCATATCTTTTCCTTTTACTGGGGTTATTTGAACACAGGTGCTGATATTTTTAAATTGCCTAATGGCTGCAGGGTATCTCATGAAATTACAAAATTGATTGAGTTCATTTTCCAGAAAGCAGATTGGGCAAATGAACTTGATTCTAGGTCTTAGCTAGAATTTTGAGGACCTCTGACAACTGCTTCTCCCTTTCTCTTTGACGTATTTTACATTCAGTGGGGGTCCTGAATGAATCATACCACTTTATTGGTCATAGAACAAATGCTGAATACTGTTTCCTTATGACTATTCCACCTTTCCTATGAGCCACTAAATTTGATCTCATAATTTTCAAAAATGTGTAAGCCAGGTAGAATAACTTAGTGGTGAAAGCACAACAGAAATATACTAGGAAACAGTATACCAATAATAGAGAGAATTTCTTTTTTTATATAATTTTTTAATGTTTATTTATTTTTGAGAGAGATAGAAAGAGAGTGAGAGCAAGACAGAGGCAAAGAGAGGAGGAGACACATAATCGGAATCAGGCTCCAGGCTCTGAGCTGTCAGCACAGAGCCCGACGCAGGGCTTGAACTCACAGACCATGAGATCATGACCTGAGCTGAAGTCGGATGCTCAACTGACTGAACCACCCAGGCTCCCCAATAGAATTTCTTAGGTAAGAAATAAATTCTCAAAAGGATCTGAACTCTTCCTATAATACTAAAATATGAACTTAAGCTGTATTTATAGGCCAAAGACACCTAGGGCATATATATTCTTCTTTTATATGGTATGCTTATTATTATTTTTGTGGAATTTTTTATGACATTGTTCTGTTTCGGTCTGCAATGTACATGCAAATTTTCTGTATGCAAATACACTTTTTTGTGATTCAATTGTGTTAACTATGCATTTTTTAATTTTAAGTACATTATTTTATCATGGTTCTTATTAATTGTTCAGTTACCACTCTGTTCCTGTGTTTATGTGTATGGCACAGCAGCCTTGAAACAGAATAGAATAGATCTAGCCTCCCAACCCAAGAAGACACAGCTTAATAGTCAGCTCATTGAAACTCGTCTGAAAAACAACCAGAATGGGTGAAAAATGAAGGGTGGTGACAGCTTCCCTTAATGCTGCTTCCCAGTTAACTTAATCTATTGACTGAGCCCTGATCCCAATAAGATATTTTTTATGAATATAATTTGTCAAACTGGCTTACATACAACCCCCAGTACTCATTCCAAAAAGTGTCCTCCTCAATGCCTATCATCCATTTTCCCCTCTCCCCTACTACCCCCCCATCCACCCTCAGTTTGTTCTCTGTATTTAAGAGTCTCTTGTGGTTAGCCTCCCTCCCTCTCTGTAACTATTTTTCCCTCTTTACTTCCCCCATGGCCTTCTGTTATAAAATAGTTTTAATAGTAAATGCCACAAATACATTTTGTTGTAGAAATAAAAGATGACTCTGAGCAACTCATAGAACGATTTGGACTTCTAAAAAAACAATTAGAAAATGACCGTCTTCAGATTTGGGAAAACACTTTTTTTTATAGCTAGGAATAATTTCAGTCATTTCCACAATTTTTGGTGAAAAACTTTGGAGGGAAAATAAACTTCTAAATTCTAAAATAAACTCAAGTTTTTGGGTAATACTGAAGAAAAATGAGTTAACTTGGACTTTGATTGAAATTAATTTAAAAGCACAATTTGTAGATAAGCACAAGAAGAAAAAGCTACTGAATTATAATTGAATGATTATCTTCCCCAAATTTATATCTTGATGTGTCCACAAATATATAAAATTAGGGTTTAATAAATAGTCATGCTGGTTTAACTATTCTCTATTCAAGAGAATTCTCTATTCAAGAGTATATATGGATTTCATACTCTTATTAAATATTATTACTATGTATCACTTCTTGATAAATGCAATAGTTTTTGTAGTCTGTTAAGCATAGTTTCCAGTCTTCAATACATTACACTTCAGAAGAAAATATTTTTCTTTCTCACTATGTATGTATGTGGACAATTAATATATAAGCCCCTGGAATGTAGTATTTGTGATTAAATAGTCCATACAGAGCTCTTCACTAACCATCCAAAGTGAGTTGCATTCCTTCCTGCCATTCTTTATATGCATTCTTTGCTTATTTCATGGCACTTATCATAATTTTAATTATTTTACTTATTTTCTACTTATCTGATTTTTCCTTTCTCTTGTTTCTACCACAATATAAGCTTCATGAGGCAGGGCTTGTGCTAGACATATTTACTATATTCTTAGTACTTGTAACATAGTCTAGCACATAGTTGACATCTAATAAATTTCAATGTAACAAATGAAGATTATTATAATTCTTTATAGTAACCCTTATACTTAACAAAAAAGTAGGTATTCAGTAAATGTTTGATTATCAGACTTTTGAATGTGACATTAGTAGGTTAGCACTATCTCCTCTGTGCAGTGATGTTAATACTAAACTTGTTAGTCAGGATGATACTACATTTTACTTACTATTGTTGTCTAAAAAAAGGCTGAATCTCTTTCTCCAGAGTGCCAACTCTAGTAATGCAGTTTCACTGAGTCCCTTAAGCATATGTAGCCCATTTTCAATTTGTTTTATTAACATGTAATATTCAGTGGAGCTAAGTACCACATGTTGCCAGCAAATCAATGCTACCACAGAAATAGTGCAAAATGAACTGGAAGGGAACAAGAAAGAGGGGAGCAAAAAAGAGAGACAAAGAGAGAAATGCAGTCATTAAGCAGTCTATGTACTAAAGAGGAATAAAACAGATAAAAAGCTGATTATTTACATAGTTTTTCTAAGTTAAAGTGGGAAGGACTCTGGTTTGGAAATCAGATGATCTTGGTTTGAATCCTAGCTCGGTTACATACTAGTTGAGTGGCTCTAAGAAAATAACATGATCTCTTGGATCTTGTTTCTGTCACTTTAAAAGGGGGAATAGTAATAGCCTTGTGGACTACAGTGAGTATTGAGTTAGATCGTATATACACAAGTTACTGGAGAGCTATGTTCCACATTAACCATTAATTTTAATTTCAGATCATTTTAAAAATTATTTTTATTATGGTCCATAAGGCTTTGCCACCTACTTTGGTAAGTTAATTTTTGTGGGTCTTTTTCCTCACCTGAAAAATGGCATAATTGTATCTAACTAATTGGATCACTAGGAAAATTGCCTTGTAACATTACCTTGAATAGTGCCTCAATACATAGTAGGTTACTAATATATTGAAAGTGTGCTGTTGTGGCTAAAAATAAACCTCATTTCTGTAAAAGACTGTGTGTGTGTGTGTGTGTGTGCGCGCACGCATGCACGTGCGTGTAGGAATGAGAACTCGCATTACAGGACTTTGCATCAGAGAGACACACAAAAGGTATAAAAGGCCACTAGTAGTCCAGATAAACGAATATAGAACTTCTGTAATCCACTATAAGCTCCAAGATTAGTGCAGGAGTTAAAGAAAACTTCTGAACTTTCTAGAGATTGATCCTTTGAAATAGCATTATAATACCATCTCCTCCAATAATTGTAAAAAATAATCAAAATGGTAGGGTTTATGGGCGGTTCAGTAGGTTAAGCGTCTGACTTCGGTTCAGGTCATGATCTCACGGTTTGTGGGTTCAATCCCTGCATCGGGCTCTGTGCTGACAGCTCAGAGCCTGAACCTGCTTTGGATTCTGTGTCTCCTTCTTTCTCTGCCCCTCCCCCACTTGTGCTCTGTCTCTCTCAAATAAATAAATGTAAAAAAAATTTAAAAAAGAAAATATAATAATCAGCTCATGTGGTCTAGTAGTAAGCAGCCCTAGCACACTGTACAATGCACATGCTCTCTGAAATAGGTTATGTAATTTTATATGTAGTGGTTGAGGCAGAAAGGGATGCTTTCATAAGAGGCCTAGCTGAGATGCACTGAACTAATTTCACCATGATAACAATGCTTTACATTAAATATTTCCATCATAATTTCAGTAATAAATACAATATACATTTATAGTCTCTGGAAATGTTTAATTATTAATATCTTCCTAGGGCTTGGCCTTTTTCAATGTTGCCTTCTTTTGTCCTGGTTTACATATTGTCAAATATCCAAATCTATTGTTTTAGGAATGAAATTTTAAGGCTATATTTTTGTGCACATCATTGTGGCCATTTAACTAAATTGGCCAGTCATTTCAGTCTAAGCATTCAGGAAAATGGAGTGAATTCTCCACTTGATTTTAGCCAAAAGGCTGAGAAATGATTGGATTTGATTCACAAAGGCAGTCATCATTTTGTGGGTGCCTCTTCTCTGACTGGCAGTGTGCTAACCACTTGACAATATAAAAATGAAGAAGGTGCTGACCCTGATTTGCAGTGTTCATGCTCACCATGTTGTCAATAAGCTAGTTACTGTTATGGATTGAATAGTGTCCCCAAAATTTACATGGTGATGTTCTAATGTCCAGTACCTCACAACGTGATTGTATTTGAGACAGGGCCTTTAAGGAGGTGATTAAGTTAAACTGATGCCATTATAGTGGGCACTAATTGAATCTGTTTGGAATTTTCATAAGAAGAGGAAATTTGGATGCAGAAAGAGACATCGGGGATGAGGACACACAAAGAAAAGATGATGTAAGGAGAAAATGAGGAGGTGGTCAATATGAAAGCCAAGGAGATAGGTCTCAGGAAAGATAAAAGCAAGCCTGAGGGTGGGCAGCTAATATGGCAGAGTAGTAGGAGGGCCGTAGGCTTGCCTTGTCACTTGAACACAGCTAGATAACTCCAAAATCATTCTGAATACTCAAGAAATCTACCTGAAGACTGAAATAACAAACTGTACAACTAGAGGGAGAGAAGAGGCTACTTTGAGGAAGATAGAAAGTGCAGAGATGTGGTTTGGGAGAGAAACAGATCATGGGTGCTGCATAGGGGAGGGAGCCCTGGTTGTAGAGAAAGCCAAGGGAGAGTGGAGTGCACAGGAATACACACAAGGAGAACATTTCCCCAAAGGCATTTGGCTGATAAAATGAGAAGGGATGAATATTGTGATTTTTTGCAACGAGCAGGGTTCAAAGACTGGAGTTTTAGAGGTCCATGGCATAGGTGGTATAGAGTCATGAGGGTGCTGCCTTACTCCTGGAGATGAGGCAGGCAAACAACCCGTAGGCAGACTGTGCTATCTAAGGATTGTGTAAAGGTCATGTGGAAAGACTGTTCATATTTTTTTGGAGCACATCTGTGAGAGGTGGCATTGACTATCTGGAGATAAAAGAACTGGAGGGTGCCATTTCCCTCCGCTCCCCTTTAGCATAGGTACAGCGACCCCTGCTGAGAGCGACTAACCTGGACACTGGCTGTTTAGCCTGCTTGTTCTAAATCTCATGTTCCTGCACTCTGGTGGGACTGCACTTCTCTGTCAAACCTACATCAGTTCCAGTGTGGCAACACCCTCTCCAAGAGGACAAGTGTAGGTCCCTGCCACACCAGGTCCCTGAAGTTTGGAATATTAAAAGTCAGCAGACCTGGCCAAGGTAGAGGTCAAGGTGTGCTGTACTGATCCAGGCAGGCAAGTGACCTAGAGACAGACAGTGTGAAGTCAGTGATCTGAAAGATGCCTGTGATGCATGAGGGGAAATTATTTGCTCCTTGAAAGTGCTTCCCTGAGAGCAACAAGAAAGACTCCTCTCTCCAGGGACAAAGAAGCAAGCTGGTGCAATTTCCCCTTCCTGCCACTCAGAATAAACCAACTTCAGCAAACATCACAGTGCCAACATTGGCTGCCTAACCTGCTTACACAAAGTTCCACCCACCCTGTGCTATGCTAGTACTGCTTTTCTCAAGCAAGTGTTCCTTAGGACCAGCTCAGTGGGCCCCTCTCCCAGAAGACCAGAACAATCTCCCACACACACCATGTCTACTGACCATTGTGTTTTGCAAAGCTTCAGCTCTAGTGGAAATAGCATCAAATCTCTTTTAACAAGAATACCAGAGCACACATAGTTAAAACTCTCCACACTCTGACCAAGGTCCAAACACTGGCAACTGTAGTCAAGGAGAAACTCTGCAGATGACTGACCTGAGAAACAGAGAAGCCAGAATACAGCAGTACAGTGCACATAGGACACACCACAGACACTTCCTGAAGCATTAGGACCTGGATATTATATGACCTCTTCTTCATAAAACCATTACTCTCAGGAACAGGAAAGATAACAGGCTTTCCTAACACAAAGAAGAAGGCAGAAGCATAGGCAAAATGCCAAGAAAGGGTAATTGATCCCAAAAGAAAGAACAGGAAAAGATCATGGCCAGGGATCTAACCCAAACACATATAAGTAATATTCCTGGTCCAGAATTTAAAGAAACAATCATTAGGATACTAACTGGGCTTGAGTAAAGCATGGAAGGCATCAGGGAGACCCTTATTATAGAGATAAAAGAGCTAAAAAACAATCAGGCCAAAGTGAAAAATTCAATAACTGATACTCTAAACTGACTGGATGGAATAACCACAAGGATAAAAGAAGAAGAAAAACATATAAGTGATATAGGAGATAGAAATATGGAAAATAATAAAGCTGAACAAAAAAGAGAAAGAAAAATTTTGAATCACATGAATATAGACTGAGGGAACTTAGTGACTCTACCAAATGTAATAACATTTGTATCATCAGTGTCCCAGTAGAAAAAGAGAGAGAAAAGGGGACAGAAGTTTTATTTAAGAAAATTATAGCTGAAAGCTTCCCTAATCTGGGGAAGGAAACTGACGTCCAAACCAGGAGGCAAAGAGAGCTGCCATCAAAATTAACAAAAGCAGGCCAACATTAAGACACGTTGTGCTTAAATTTGCCAAATATAAAGACAAAGAAAAAATCCTAAAACATCAAAATGAAAGAAGTCTATAACTATAAGGGAAGAACAATAAATTTAGCAGCAGATCTCTTTACAGAAACTTGGCAGACCAGAAGGGAGTGGCATAATATATTCAATGTGTTGAAAGTGAAAAATATGCGGCCAAAAAATACTCTATCCAGCAAGGCAATCATTTAGAATAGAAAAAGAAATAAAGTTTCCCAGACAAACAAAAACTAAAGCATTTTGTAACCCCTAAACCATTTCTGCAAAAATCATTAATGGTGACTCTTTGAGTGCAAAGGAAAGACCAAGAGTGACAAAGACTAGAAAGGAACAGAGAAAAATCTACAGAAACAATGACAAAACAAGTAATAAAATGTCACTAAGTGCTTATCTATCAGTAACTACTCTGAGTGTAAATGGACTAAATGCTCCAATCAAAAGACATAGGGTGTCAAAATGGATTAAAAAAAACCAAGACCCATCTATATGCTGCCTACAAGAAACTCATTTTAGGCTTAAAGACACCTTCAGATTGAAAATGAAGGGATGAAGAAACATATATCATGCCAGTAGATGTCAAAAGAAAGTCAGACTTGCAATACTTATATCAGAAAACTAGATTTTCAACCAAAGATGGTAACAAGGGATGAATAAGGGCATTATATCATAATTAAGGGGTCCATCCATCAAGAAGATCTAACAATTGTAAATATTTATGTCCCCAACCTGAGAGAACCCGAGTATATAAAACAATTAAAAAAATAAAGGAACTCATTGATCATAATACAATAATAGAAGGAGACTTTTACAACCCCACATGTATCAATTAACAGATCATCTAAGCAGAAAGTCAGCAAGGAAACAATGGCTTTGAAAGACACATAGGGCTACGGGGCGCCTGGGTGGCTCAGTCGGTTAAGTGTCCGACTTCGGCTCAGGTCATGATCTCGCGGTCTGTGGGTTCGAGCCCCGCATCGGGCTCTGTGCTGACAGCTCAGAGCCTGGAGCCTGTTTCGGATTCTCTGTCTCCCTCTCTCTCTGCCCCTCCTCTGTTCACGCTCTGTCTCTCTCTGTCTCAAAAATAAATAAAAACGTTAAAAAAAAAATTTGAAAGACACATAGGGCTAGATGAACTTAACAAATATATCCAGAATATATCATCCTAAAGCAGCAGAATACACTTTCTTTTCAAGTGTACATGGGGCATTCTCCAGAATAGATGACACACTAGGTCATAAATAAGACCTCAACAAGTACAAAATGGATGAGATCATACCATGAATCTTTTCTGACCACAGCATCATGAAACATGAAGTCAAACCACAAGATAAAAATTGTGAAGATGACGAGGTTTCCGGAAGATGGCGGCGTAGGAGGACGCGGGGCTCACAGCGCGTCCTGCCGATCACTTAGATTCCACCTACACCTGCCTAAAGAACCCAGAAAACCGCCAGAGGAGTAGCAGAAGGGAGTCTCCGGAGTCAAGCGCAGACCAGAGGCCCACGGAAGAGGGTAGGAAGGGCGGCGAGGCGGTGCGCGCTCCACGGACTGGCGGGAGGGAGCCGGGGCGGAGGGGCGGCTCGCCGGCCAAGCAGAGCCCCCGAGTCGGGCTGGCAAAAGCGGAGGGGCCGGACAGACTGTGTTCCGACAGCAAGCGCGACTTAGCGTCTGGGAGGTCAGAAGTTAACAGCTCTGCGCGGAAAGCGGGAAGGCTGGAGGACAAAGGGAGGGAGAGCTGCTGAGCCCCCGGACGGCAGAGCTCAGCTTGGCTGGGAACAAAGGTGCTCGCCAGCGCCATCTCCCCCGCCCATCCCCCAGCCAAAATCCCAAAGGGAACCAGTTCCTGCCAGGGAACTTGCTCGCTCCGCGCAAACACCCAACTCTGTGCTTCTGTGGAGCCAAACCTCCGGCAGCGGATCTGACTCCCTCCTGCTGCCACAGGGCCCCTCCTGAAGTGGATCACCTAAGGAGAAGCGAGCTAAGCCTGCCCCTCCAGCCCCCGTGCACCTTGCCTACCCACCCCAGCTAATACGCCAGATCCCCAGCAACACAAGCCTGGCAGTGTGCAAGTAGCCCAGACGGGACACGCCACCCCACAGTGAATCCCGCCCCTAGGAGAGGGGAAGAGAAGGCACACACCAGTCTGACTGTGGCCCCAGCAGTGGGCTGGGGGCAGACATCGGGTCGGACTGCGGCCCCGCCCACTAACTCCAGTTATACACCACAGCACAGGGGAAGTGCACTGCAGGTCCTCACCACGCCAGGGACTCTCCAAAATGACCAAACGGAAGAATTCCCCTCAGAAGAATCTCCAGGAAATAACAACAGCTAATGAACTGATCAAAAAGGATTTAAATAATATAACAGAAAGTGAATTTAGAATAATAGTCATAAAATTAATCGCTGGGCTTGAAAACAGTATACAGGACAGCAGAGAATCTCTTGCCACAAAGATCGAGGGACTAAGGAACAGTCACGAGGAGTTGAAAAACGCTTTAAACGAATTGCAAAACAAAATGGAATCCACGATGGCTCGGCTTGAAGAGGCAGAGGAGAGAATAGGTGAACTAGAAGATAAAGTTATGGAGAAAGAGGAAGCTGAAAGAAAGAGAGATAAAAAAATCCAGGAGTATGAGGGGAAAATTAGAGAACTAAGTGATACACTAAAAAAAAATAATATACGCATAATTGGTATCCCAGAGGAGGAAGAGAGAGGGAAGGGTGCTGAAGGGGTACTTGAACAAATTATAGCTGAGAACTTCCCTGAACTGGGGAAGGAAAAAGGCATTGAAATCCAAGAGGCACAGAGAACTCCCTTCAGACGTAACTTGAATCGATCTTCTGCACGACATATCATAGTGAAACTGGCAAAATACAAGGATAAAGAGAAAATTCTGAAAGCAGCAAGGGATAAACGTGCCCTCACATATAAAGGGAGACCTATAAGACTCGTGACTGATCTCTCCTTTGAAACTTGGCAGGCCAGAAAGGCTTGGCACGATATCTACAGTGTGCTAAACAGAAAAAATATGCAGCCGAGAATCCTTTATCCAGCAAGTCTGTCATTTAGAATAGAAGGAGAGATAAAGGTCTTCCCAAACAAACAAAAACTGAAGGAATTTGTCACCACGAAACCAGCCCTACAAGAGATCCTAAGGGGGATCCTGTGAGACAAAGTACCAGAGACATCGCTACAAGCATAAAACATACAGACATCACAATGACTCTAAACCCATATCTTTCTATAATAACACTGAATGTAAATGGATTAAATGCGCCAACCAAAAGACATAGGGTATCAGAATGGATAAAAAAACAAGACCCATCTATTTGCTGTCTACAAGAGACTCATTTTAGATCTGAGGACACCTTTAGATTGAGAGTGAGGGGATGGAGAACTATTTATCATGCTCCTGGAAGCCAAAAGAAAGCTGGAGTAGCCATACTTATATCAGACAAACTAGACTTTAAATTAAAGGCTGTAACAAGAGATGAAGAAGGGCATTATATAATAATCACAGGGTCTATCCACCAGGAAGAGCTAACTATTATAAATGTCTATGCGCCAAATACCCGAGCCCCCAGATATATAAAAATTGTAAAGATGACAAATACATGGAGGTTAAAGAACATTCTCTTAAGGAATGAATGGGTCAACTAGGAAATTAAAGAATAAATTTTTAAAAATGCATGGAAGCCAGTAAAAATGAAAACACAGCAGTCAAAACCTTTGAGATGCAGCAAAAGTGGTCCTAAGAGGGAAGTATATAGCAATACAGGCCTAAATCAAGAAGCAAGAACAATCTCAAATAAACAACCTGACATTACACTTAAAGGGGCTATAACAAGAACAACAAAGTCTAAAGCCAGCAAACGGGAAATAATAAAGATTAAAGCAGAAATAAATTATGTATAAACTAAAGAAAATGGTAGAAAAGATCAATGAAACCAGGAGCTGGTTTGGTGAAAATATTAATAAAATTGATAAACTCTTATTCAGACTTATCAAAAAGAAAAAAAAGTCCCAAATAAATAAAATCACAAGAAAGGAAATAACAACCAACACCAAAAACATACAGTTATAAAATAATATTATGAAAAAATATATGCCAAAAAATCAGATAATCTGGAAGAAATGGATGAATTCCTAGAAACATATAAACTACCTAAACTGAAACAGGAAAAAACAGATAACTGGAACAGGCCAATATTGAGCAAAGAAATTGAATTGGTAATCAAAAATCTTCCAACAAGCAAAAGTCCAGTGCCATATGGCTTCCCAGGAGAATACTACCATGCAATTAAAGAAGAGTTTATACCTATTCTCAAACCATTCCAAAAAATGGAAATTGAAGGAAAATTTCCAAACTTATACTATGAGGCCAGCTTTGCCCTGATACCAAAACCAGACAAAGACTCTAGTAAAAAAGCAAACTATAGGCCAATATCTCTGTTGAACATGGGTGCAAAAATTCTCAACAAAATACAGGCAAACCTAATACAACAGTAGGTTAAAAAAAATCATTCACCACGTTTAAATGGGATTTATTCCTGGGCTACAAGTGTGGTTCAATAGTCACAAATCAATCAGCATGATACACTACATTAATAAAAGAAATTATAAGAACGATATGTTTATCTCAATAGATGCAGAAAAATATTTGACAAAGGACAACATCCATTCATGACAAAAAAAAAAACCCTCAACAAAGTAAGGATAGAGAGATGGTGGCTCAGTTGGTTAAGCGTCCGACTTCGGCTCAGGTCATGATCTCATGGTTTGTGACTTTGAGTCTGCATGTGGTTCTTTACTGACAGCACAGAGCCCGCTTCAGGTCCTCTGTCCCACCCCCCTTCTCTCAGCCCCTCCCCCGTTCATGCTATCTCTCTCAATAGTAAAAAAAATCATTTGAAAATTTTTAAAATAATTAGGGATATAGGGAATGTTCCTGAAAATCATAAAGGCCATATTATGAAAGACTCACAGCTAATATCATCATCAATGGGGAAAGACTTAGAGCTTTTCCCGTCTGGTCAGGAACAAGACAGGGATGTCCACTCTCACCATTGTTGTTGAACATAGTACTAGAAGTCCTAGCCTGAGCAATCAGACAATAAAAATAAAATACATCCAAAATGGTAAGGAAGAAGTCAAACTTTCACTATTCACAGATGACATGACATTCTCTGTAGAAAACCTGAAAGACTCCACCCAAAAATTGCTAGAACTAACACATGAATTCAGTAAATTCGCAGGATACAAAATCAACGTACAGAAATCTATTGCCTTTCTGTACACCAGTAAGAAGTAGAAAGAGGAATCAAGGAATTTATCCCATTTATAGTTGCTCTACAGGGGTGCCTGGGTGGCTCAGTTGGTTGAGCATACAACTCTTGACTTTGGTTCAGGTCATGATCTTATGGTTGTGAAATTGAGCCTCACATAGGGCTCCATGCTGGGCAAAGAACCTGCTTAAGATTCTCTCTCTCTCTCTCTCTCTCTCTCTCTCTCTCTCTCCCTCTCTCTCTCCCTCTCCTCTTCTACTGCCCCTCCCCCACTTGCTCCTTTGATCTCTCTCTAAAATCAAAATATATTACAATTTCATCACAAGGCAGAAGATGCCTAGTAATAAAACCAAAAAGGTAGAAAAAATCTGTATTCTGAAAACTATTAAACACTGATGAAAAATTGAAGGGGACACAAAGAAATAGAAAGAAATTCAATGCTCATAGACTAGAAGAACAAATATTGTTAAAATATCTATACTACCCAAAGCAATCTACACATTCAATGCAATGCTTATTCAAAATGCCAACAGCATTTTTTCACAGAGCTAGAACAAACAATCCTAAAATTTGTATGGAACCACAAAAGACTCCAAATAGCTAAAGCAATCTTGAAAGAGAAAAAGCTGGATCCATCACAATTCTGGGCTTCAAGCTATATTATAAAGCTGTAATTATCAAGACAGTATGGTTCTGGCACAAAAACAGACACATAGGTCAATGGAACAAAATAGGAAATCCAGAAATTGACTCACAACTATATTGTCAACTAATTTTTGACAAAGGAAGAAATAATATCCAGTGGAAAAAAGAAAATCTCTTTAACAAATGATTTTGAGAAAAGTGGACAACATGTAGAAGAATGAAACTGTATCACTTTCTTAAAACATATACAAAAAATAAATTAAAAATGATGAAAAGTCTACATGTGAGACAAGACAAGAATCCATCATAATCCTAGAGTAGAATAAAGGCAATAACCTCTTTAACATCAACTATAACAACTTCTTACTAGATATATCTCTGGAGACAGGGGAAACAAAAGCAAAAATAAACTATTGGGACTTCAAGATAAAAACCTTACACATGGTGAAGGAAACAATCAGCAAAACTAAAAGACAACCTTCAGAATGAGTAAGAATATTTGCAAATGACATATCTGATAAAGGGTTAGTACCCCAAATCTATAACGAACTCAGGAAACCCAACACCTCAAACATAAACATGCCAGTTTAAAAATTGGCAGAAGACATGAATAGACATTCCAAATAAGACATACAGATGGTTAATAGACACATTAAAAATTGTCAACATCATTCACCATCAGGGAAATACAAATCAAAACTACAATAAGATATCTCACACCTGTCAGAATGGCTAAAATTAACAACATGGGAAACAACAGGTGTTGGTGTGGATGCTGAGAAAGGATAGCCCTCTTGCACTTTTGGGAATGCAAACTGGTGCAGCCACTCTGGAAAACGGTATGGAGGTTCCTGAAAAAGTTAAAAATGGAAATACTCTATGACCCAGCAATTATGGTACTAGTTATTTACCCAAAGGGTACAAAAATACTGTTTTGAAGGGATACATGCACCCCTATGTTTATAGCAGCATTATCAACAATAATCAAAGTAAGGAAAGTGCCCAAATGACCATGAACTGATGATGGATAAAACAGATGTGGTATATGTATACAATGGAATATTACTCAGCCATAAAAAAGAATGAAATCTTGCTATTTGCTACAACATGGATGGAGCTACAGAGTATTATGCTAAGTGAAATAAGTCAGTAAGAGAAAGACAAATACCATATAATTCCACTCATGTGGAATTTAAGAAGTAAAACAGATGAACATAAGGGGAAAAAAGAGAGAGGCAAACCAGAAAATAGAGTCTTCACTATAGAAAACAAACCGAGGATTATTGGAGGGGAGGTTGGTGGGGGAATGGGAAAATTGGGTGATGGAGGGCACTTGTGATGAGCACTGGGTGTTGTTTATAAGTGATGAATCACTAGATCTACCCCTGAAACTAATGTTACACTGTGTCTTTACTGACTGGAATTTAAATAAAAACTTGAAATAAGAAAAAAAAAAACAAGCCTGAGAACACCTTGTTATTTCACTTCCTGTCCCCAAACTGAGTAAATGAATTTCTGTGGTTAAGCTACCTAGTTTGTGGCATTTTTTAATGGCAGCCCTGGAAAACTAACACAGTTAGCATAACTAAGTATTTACAATATCTATCAGTTAGGGTTAGATTCAGTTTTGAGGACCATAAAACTTTAAATAACAGTGGTTTTATGAAGGTAGACTATTTGTCTGCTGTATAAAAGTTCAGGTTTTAAGCAGTACAGAGCTGTCATTGGCATCTCTGGTCCATGGCATTCATTTGAGACCCTAGTTCCGTCCAATCTATCACTCTGCCATGTTAAATATTTGGCCCTTAACTTTGTGTTTCAAGATTGTGGCATCAGTATTCCAGACAGGAAGATGGAGGAGGATTTGAAACCGAGCAGGCAAATTTGTCAATGGAGGAAAAAATCCTAGAAGCTGCTACATGACATTTCTGTTTATGTAGCATTACACATAACTATGACTCATGGCTACATCTATCTGTAAGGAAGATTGGGAGTATAATATATAGCTCAGCTAAAAGTTTATTAGTATGAACAAAATGGGTACTGAATAGGGAAAGAAGTAGTAACCTCTGATACACTGCCTTATTGGCTATCCAAATAACATTGCTTACCCTTCCAAACACAGAACACATTTCACTACTTCCCAAGAAGACCCAGTGTCGCATCCAGTTACTGTGTTCATCTAAAAGTATAAGATATCTGGTGACACACCTTTAAAATTTATGTTCATATGTGATTCACTGTGTTCTGTCCCCACCTACAAACTAAGAAACAAGTTGGTTGTGCTTTGGTCACCTGTAAACTAGGAGACAAGTTACCTGCCATCCCATTCATCCACCTAGTATACAATTGTAGAGAAGAAACAGCATAGTTGGAACAATAACTTCCTTTTAGAAAAGGGAAGAATGGGAAACACATAAGTTACTCATCCATAGCAAAGATCAAATTGTTTGGGGCAGAAGTTATAAACACCCTGAGCAAAAGCATGGAAGTATGAAATTGATATTTATGAATGGAACAGCTATTTCACGTAACTGATAGAGAGTTCAATGCACTGACCAGTTTATTCACATGTTCATAGATGACAACTGAATTATCCCTTGACTTTCTTGACTTATGATGGGGTTATATACTGATAAATTTCTCATAAGTTGAAAATATTATAAATCGAAAATGCATTTAATATACCTAACCTTCCAAACATCATAGCTTAGCCTAGCCTATCTTAATTGTGCTTAGAACATTTACATTAGCCTACAGTTGAGCAAAATAATCTATACAGAGCCTATTTTATAATAAAATGCTGCATATTTTATTAATTTATTGAATACTGTACTGAAAGTGAAAAACAGAATAATTGTGTGGGTACGGAATTATTGTAAGTGTATTGGTTGTTTGCCTTTATGAGCAATACTGAATATGTATTGATTTCACACCATCGTAAAGGTGAAAAATTGTAAATTAAACCATAGTAAGTTAGAAAACATTTGCATTTAAAATAATCTTAAAAGTAAACTTCTGATCCAACATAAAAGAGGGAAATAATGAAAATGACATTTACTGATTGCCTGTTATAGTCATTCATTCAAGAAATAAAAAATAATAATCACTATTCTAGGTATGGGGAATAGAGGAGTAAAGAAAACTGGTAAAGGGGCACCTGGGTGGCTCAGCTGGTAAACATCAGGCTTTGGCTTAGGTCATTATCTCATGGTTAGTGAGTCCGAGACCCACATTAGGCTCTGCATTGACAGTATATAATCCACTTTGGATCATCTGCCTGCTTATCTCTCTGCCCCTCCCCTGGTCATATGTTCTCTCTCACTCTCTCTCTCAAAAAAAAACAACAAACATTGAAAAAAAAACTGATAAGGTGCATGGTCTCATTAAGTTTACATTCTAATAAGGAGAGACAGTCAATAAGCAAAAATAAAATTAGATATACATTGTACCAGTTCCTAAATGTTGTAGGGAAAAAATAAACCTGGATAATGGTGTTAGAAAGATCCAGGTTGGGGTGGGGGTGGCGGTTACAGAGCTATCATGGAAAATTTGAGAAAAAAAAAAGAATATATATATATATATATATATATATATATATATATATATATCTTTTGAAGAGTAAATATATAGAGAGATCTATATATACATATATTTACCCCTCAAAATGTTCCTATCATGAATATCAATTTATGGGATTATAATCTCATAATGGAAGAAAATGAAAGGGAAGATGGGAAAATTACACTTTGCATAGAAACCAAGTGTCAAGTCAAACCAAAGAGTAGATCTATACTCAGGTCTTATCACCTGTTGTCTTTTCAACCTAGTTTAGTTCCTCAGATACTGTTCAGATGTATTTTACAGTTTTTCTGCTTATATACTTATTTATAAAAATACTTATAAAATATGTTTTATGTAATTTATACAAATACTTTTTTAAAGCCAAACACTACCTTTTTATATTTGATTATGGAGGGATGAAGAAATATGGGCAGTACTAAGCAGGGACACAAAGGTGTAGAATCAGATTGACTTGAAGATGACCACTACATTTACCTCCTACCAGTTGCAAGAATCAGATAAGTTAATTTGAGTCTTGGTTCCATAGACTGTAAAAATGAGTTACTTATATCACTACTTATGTTGCAACTTTGAGAAAATTAAACATAAACATTAATATGAGTGCTCAGAATTCTACCTGGAAAATGCTCAGTGTTGATTGCCTTGCAATTTTCCACAACATATCTATAAACAACTTTAAATAATTCATAAAATATTATAACCTACACAAACTTAATTCATAAGAATATAAAACTAATTTAATTTAATGCAAATAGCATACTTAATTCATTGATAGTATAACAAGGTGGCAAAAAAGGGAATTTTGAAATCAGGCAGACCTAGAATTTCCTCTCTGTTCCATTACTTAATAATATGTGTCTGGTATCTAATTAGGCACTTTGAATGACTTCTTGCTTGATTTTCATAACAGTCCTGTGAGTTAAGTCTTAATAACTCTATTTTACTGATGTGAAATAGAATCAGAGAGGTTAAGTGATATATCCATGATCACAAAGTTTGTAAGCAGCAAATATGGTATTTGAACACATGCCTATTCAATTTCAAACCTATGTCTTTTCTGTTATATTGTATTACCATTATGGCTATCACTTTGTAGATCAGATAAACATTGTCAGGTGGTCTATTTTATTACTCATAAGGTTTTAATGATCTAGTAGTGCAGTGATAAATTAGATAAAAGTAATACCCATAGGTTTTCATTTCTGGTTCTTCCACACCACTAAAGTGTTCTCTATCTATTAAATCATTTTCTTCTATTGTCTATGACAGATGCTATATCAGTTTGTTCTATTTCAGGAGAAACTTTCCCAATTTATCTTTGGCATTCTGAATTTCTGCACTGGTTCCCAGTTTGTTGACAATTTGAAAAAAGTTTCTCAAAGTTGGATCAGGCTGAGAGTGGAATGTGATCACATAGATGTAGGTGAATATTCTCTGCCTAAAGTTCAAGTGCCTTTGAAATCAGCCTCTGAAAGTTTTAACTTTACCATTACAATATTTTTGGTATTTATTTAATTTTGTAAAGCAAATATGTCAGTGACCACAATATTGACAATCACTTTTTCCCCTGGGGATATATATGCTATAGGAAGAAAATTTGTAGAGGAACATCAATATTCTTAGTATGGATACTACAATTTACTTATGAAAAAATAAATGCTTGGGTTTTCTACATCTTTATTGATTCCAAGTGTAGTGTTGTGGTTATTTTTGAAACTGTTCTTTGAGTCTACATAGTTAGGTTCTTTGAAATCAAGAAGATAAATATAAAAATGTTCAAAATTAGTGGTAGCCTCAATAGACTACCACCTTGTTTTTCCAACGAAAGTGTTTGTATAGGAGTCACCTAGCAGTTGTGTCAATTATCCACAGGTTTGGAGTTTTGAGAAGGCAATCCAGAATTTTAACAGTTCCAATATCAATATAATTTCCATTCCATCCTCAGAATTAAAAACTTAGGAAGATTATCACATACACATTTGGTGAGATGAGATTTTGTTGTCTCTTCCCAGAAACAAAATAGGAAGAAAACCCACCAACTTTTACTCTGAGTTTGAAATTCAATCAACTGAATATTATACATTATTTTGATAAATCATGTTTGACCTATACTTGAATCAGTCTGAATTACTTTTTCTAACACTTGACATTTAATTTGTTATAAATATCAAAATTTATCTTAGCTTTTAAAAAGTTTTCCCACAGTTTTTATAAGATATCTTAGTGTTGGGGCACCTGGGTGGCTCAGGTGGTTAAGCATCTAACTTTAGCACAGGTCATGATCTCACTGTCCATGAGTTTGAGCCCTGGATCAGGCTCTGACACCTCAGAGCCTGAAGTCTGCTTCAGATTCTGTGTCTCCTTCTCTCTCTGCCCCTCCCCTACTCACTCACTCTCTCTCTCTCTCTCAAAAATAAATAAGCATTTTTTTAAAGAATGTTTATAAGATATCTTAGTGTTATTGAACTAACATCAGTGATTCTGAGTCGTGAGCAGTGTCATTCTAAACTAAAAATACACAATGTCTGTAACATCACTAAAAGACTTTTTTTTTTTTACTAACATACTTTGTAAAAAATCTACAGATACTGTCCATAATAATTAAGTGTTCAGTTATGTGTAAGTTCAGTGAGCAATTCTCCCATCTATAGCTTACTCTGAGTTATACAATATACATTTATAAAATAATAATAAATTGGAGATATTTCTTGTGTTTTTTATTACACGTTTGACACAAAAAAGGGTGGCATATAGCTTTGCAAAAATTATAATAATGATTATCTATTGGATGCCTATTCTATTGTAGGTGATTTCCTAATAATAAGTCATCTAAACCTCACAGCAGCCTGTGTGAAAAATATTATACCTATTTTAAAGATAATAAAATTGAGGTTTTTAGAGGTTTTGCAATTTATCCAAGTTCATATGGCTAATATGCAATGGACCCAGAATTTTAACTCAGCTATATATGGTTCCAAAATCTGCTCTTTTTCATTAAATATATTTCTTCTTTAGATTTTTTAAAATGCCTGTTCATTTTTGAAAGAGAGAGCATGAGCGGGTTGGGGGCAGAGAGAGACGAGGACAGAGAAACTGGCGTGGGCTCTGTGCTGACAGCAGCGAGCTTGATATGGGGTTCAAACTCATGAGCCCTGAGATCATGACTTGAGTTGAAGTTGGACACTCATCTGACTGAGCCACCCAGGCACCCCTCCTTAGATTACATTAAATGAGAAAAGTCCCGAAGAATTCAAGACGTGTGTTCTTCATATGCCTGGGTTATTTTCTTTGAGAAAGCCAGCTGCTTTGGTCCTTGAAAACCGAACAATCATTTATCATCAAAGTTAAAACTACTGTTTATTTTTCATAAACTAAAATTTTTTTTCTGTGCTTGTTTCGTTTTTGTGGTCTCTTGATTGTGAAATTGGGGAAAAGGAGATAAGGACTGTAGTATCATGTCTAAGAATTTTGTTATATGTCATTAGGTTCATTTGAATGAAAAATTTTGTCATTAAGTTTTTATTTAAATTATAGCTAGTTAACATACAGTGTAATATTAGTTTCAGGTGTACAACATAGTGATTCAACACTTCCATACAGCACCCAGTGCTCATGACAACAAAGGTACTCCTTGATCACCATCACTTATTTCACCTATCCCCCAACCCATCTCCCTTCTGTTATCCATCAGTTTGTTCCCTGTAGTTAAGAGTCTGTTTCTTAGTCTCTCTGTCTCTCTCTTTCCCCTTTGCTTATTTTTTTTCTTAAACTTCACCTATGAGTGAAATCATACAGTATTTGTCTTTCTCTGATAGACCTATTTTCTTAGCATAAAAGTCTCTAGCTCCATCCATGCTGCTGCAAATGGTTAGATTTCATTCTTTTTATGGCTGAATAATATTCCATTATTCCACATCTTCTTTATTCATCTGTTGGTGGACACATGGGCTGCTTCCATAGTTTGGCTATTATAAACAATTCTGCAATAAACACAGGGATGCATAAATCCCTTTAAATTATTAATTTTGTATTCTTTGGGTAAATACCCAGTAGTGTGATTACTGGATCATAAGGTAGTTCTATTTTTACATTTTGACAAACCTCCATACTGTCTTGCACAGTGGCTTCACCAGTTTGCATTACCACCAACAATGCATGAGGGTTCCTTTTTCTCCACATCCTCATCAACACTGTTGTTTCTTCTGTTTTTGATTTTAGCCATTTTACAAGTGTGAGGGTGAGGTGATATCTAACTGTGGTTTGGATTTACATTTCCCTGATGGTGAGTGATGTTGAGTACATTTTCATGTGTCTGTTGGCCATCTGTATCTTCTTTGGAATGTCTCCATTATATATAATGTCTTATAACAATTTTTCAATTGGATTGCTTGTTTTGTGGTGTTCAGTTTTATAGGTTCTTTATGTATTTTGGATACTAACCCTTTATTGGACTTGTCATTTTCAGCAAGAAAAAATTTCCAAAATCATTCTTGAGGCTAGCATTAGCCCGATACCAAAATCAGATAAAGACACCACAAAAAAAAGAGATCTACAGGCCAAAATCCCTGATGACCATGGATGTAAAAGTCCTCAACAAAATTTTGGCAAACCAAATCCAACAATATATTTAAAAAGTCATTCACCATGATCAACTGAAATTTATTCCCAGAATTCAAGGGTAGTTCAATATTTGCCCATCAATCAACATGATACATCACATCTATAAGAGATAATTGTAACAGATGCCAAAAAAATTTGACAAAGTACAACATCCATTCATCATAAAAAACCCTCAACAAAGTATTTAGAGGTCTCCCATATGTGTATCCTGATAAACTTAATAGAAGACCATGGGGGAGGGGAAGGGCAAAAAAAAAAAGTTACAGAGAGGGAGGGAGGCAAACCATAAGAGGTTCTTAAATACTGAGAACAAACTGAGGGTTGATGGGGAATGGGGGAGAGAGGAAAGTGGGTGATGGGCACTGAGGAGGGCACCTGTTGGGATGAGCACTGGGTGTCTTATGGAAACCAATTTGACCATAAGTTATATTTAATAAATAAAAAATAATAATTACTAATCAAACGTATGAACATATTGCCAAACTGCTCCCCAAAAAGGCTGTATCTGTTCACATTTCCAAAATTAATATGTTCAAAAAAAGCCCAAAAGGTAAAATTTGTATGTTCATTTAAAAAAAAAAAGTAGTTTACAGGGAATATACTTCCACATAATAAAGACCATATTTGAAAAACCCACAGTTAACATCATCCTAAACGGGGAAAAACTGAAAGCTTTTCCCCTAAGGTCAGGAACAAGACAAGGATGTCCACTCTCACCACTTTTATTCAACATAGACCTATGTCATTTTTATTTGTGAAATAGATAATAGATCAATAAATAATAGACAAATTTATTGCCTCTTAGTAATCTACTGAGAAAGGCGAACAAGTATCTATGGCCATGTTGTCCTTACTTAAATGATTTATTTCAGGTATATTATTATCTGTTAAATACAGCATTGTGCTTGCTGAAATGAAAATTCATCTTGTGAGAGATTACATAAGAAATGGTGATGTCTTCTGCATAATTTGCTTTCATCCATCACCAAGCAAAATTTTGTCTCTTATTCCTTATAGATGTTTTGTAAAACATGAAAAAAAATAAGTAAGACATTTCATGTTTTGAAAGCTTTCTCTTTCCACTCTTGGGTCTTTCCATATAATTCAACCTGGTTCTCAGTTTAGCTAGAACCATAGTACCTCCTGCCCTGTCCCTACTTCCTTACCATTTCTTACTGTGGGGAGTACTCACTCATTGTAAAGGTAACTGGATGCCAGATGTGTTTTACAGATACTAAAACACTTCTGCCTAAATAGCTCCCTTTGTCAAGATATGGTGACTGTTTCCTTTAGCAATTCTTTTGGGTTGAGTGTTAAAGAAGTTTTTTTTCAAAAGCAAATGCCGTATGGGTAGGGTGAGTTATTACAAGACATTAACTTTCTTCATCTTTTATCAGTGCAATGTTGGAACACCTACTATATGGTAATGTACATGTCTTGTTGATGTAGGGGTGAAAGACATATTAAAAAAGAAAAGACAGAATGTCAGTACTCAAGGGACTTAATTGAGAAAATAACTCCAGACATTCTGACTATAATCTTGAGCAATAGCATGGATAAGACTGAATGGACTACTTCTTTGGAGAAGGCTGAGAGTAGGCAATAGAGGGACGGTATTATGGTATTGGGTAACACTCGTGTGTGTGTGTGTGTGTGTGTGTGTGTGTGTGGTGTGTTATCCTAATGAAGAAAGAATGAACCCCCAATACAACCTTACAATTTTTCAAGCATTTGCTCTAGTTGTAAGGGCTGTTGCACATGATCACATATTGCTTGTTAGTTCTGCCATTCCAAGAAGTGGAATGACTTCTGCCTCACTAGTAAACTTCATAAAAGGCCAGGTGGTGGATGAAGTGAAGAATATGCTGTATGTACTGATATTAGTGAGAAAGAAGTAGGAAAATAAAACTTTCAATATGATCTGGATTGTATTTGATTTCTTTCCATTTATTCTACATGCCAGGGACATCCTGCTAACCTCTACCAAACTCTAGAATTCTTCTACTTAAAAATATGTTTCCAATGGAAATATGTGGCATATCCTCTGACAAAAAAAATACGCTGGCTCTTCAAAAAGTTAGAATTACCATACTATCCAGCAATTCTACTTCTGTGTATGTACATGACTTAAAAAAAACAGAGGCTTGAACAGATAGTTGTATACCAATGTTCATAGGGGCATTATTTATAATAGCAAAAAATTGGAAACAAGTCAAATGGTGACCAACAGATGATGGATAAACGAAATATGGTGTGTATAGGCACACATTAGAGTTATTGCAGGTTCAATTCTAGACCATGACAATAAAGCAAATATCACAATAAAATGAGTCAAATAAACTTTTTGGTTTACCAGTGTAAATAAAAGTTATGTTTATACTATACTGTAGTCCATTAAGTATGCAATAACATTGTATGTAAAAGACAATGCATATACCTTAATTAAAAAAGCACTTTAGTACTAAACATATTAACCATCATCTAATCTTTCAGCTAGTTGTAATTTTTTGCTGATTGAGGGTCGTGTGTTGATGTTGATGGCTGTTGACTAATGAGGGTGGTGGTTGCTGAAGTTGAAGTGACTGTGGCAATTCCTATTTATTTATTTATTTATTTAGAGTGGAGGAGAGAGACAGAGGAGGGGAGAGAGAATCTTAAGCAGGCTCCATGCTCAGTGAGGAGCCCCACATGGGGCCTGATCCCAAGACCCTAGTATCATGACTTGAGCTGAAATCAAGAGTTGTATGCTCAAGCAAGGGAACGACCTAGGTGTCCTGGTGGCATTTTTTAAAAGACAGCAGCGGGACCCCTGGGTGGCTCAGTCGGTTAAGCAACCGACTTCGGCTCAGGTCATGATCTCGCAGTCCGTGAGTTCGAGCCCCACATCGGGCTCTGTTCTGACAGCTCGGAGCCTGGAGCCTGTTTCAGATTCTGTGTCTCCCTCTCTCTGATCCTCCCCTGTTCATGCTCTGTCTCTCTCTGTCTCAAAAATAAATAAAACGTTAAAAAAATTAAAAATAAATAAATAAATAAATAAATAGAAGACAGCAGTGAAATTTGCTGCATCAATTCACTCTCCCTTTCTTGAAAAATTTCTCTATAGTATGCAATGCTGTTTGATAGATTTTACCCACACTTGAATTTCTTTCAAAATTGGAGTCAATCTTCTCAAACCCTGCCTTTGCTGTATCAGTTAAGTTTATGTAATATTCTACATCATTTGTTGTCATTTCAACAATCTTCACAGCATCTTCACCAAGAGTACATTTTATCACAATAAACCACTTTCTGTGCTCATCCATAAGAAGCAAGTCTTCACCTGTTAAACTTTTATCATGAGATTGTAGCAATTTAGTCACATCCTCAGTCTCCACTTCTAATTATCATTCTCTTGCTGTTTCCACCACATAGGTAGTTACTTCCTCCACTGAAGTCTTGAACCCCTCCAAGTCACCCATGAAGACTGGAATCAACTTCTTCCAAATTCTTGGTAATGTTGATATTTTGACCTCTTTACATGAATAATGAATGTTCTTAATGGCATCTAGAATAGTAAAGCCTTACCAGGAGGTTTTCAATTTAATTTGCCCAGATCCATCAAAGGAATCATGATCTATGTCACTATATCCTTACATAATGTATTTTTAAAATAATAAGACTGAAAGTTGAAATGACTCCTTGATCCATGGGCTGCAGAATGGATGTTGTGTTAGCAGGCATGGAAACGTTAATCTCATTGTACATCTCCGTCAGAGCTTGCGGGTGATGTATAGGTACATTGTCAATTTTTGCAGTAAAATTTTGAGAGGAATTTTTTTTCCTGAGCAGTAGGTCTCAACAGTGGGCTTCAAATATTCAGTAACCATATTGTAAACAGATGTGCTGTTATCCAGGCTTTGTTGTTCCATTGATAGAGCACAAGCAGAATAAATTTTGCATAATTTGTAAGGGCCCTGGGATTTTCAGACTGTTAAATGAACATTGCTTCAATTTAAAGTCACCAACTGTGTTGGTTTCCAAAAGCAAGGCAACCTGAGATTTGAAGCAACACCTCTCCTACTAGCTATGAAAGTCCTAGATGGCATCTTCTTCCAATAGAAGGCTGTTTCATTCATCTATATTAAAAATCTGTTGTTTGTGTAGCCACCTTCATTAATTACCTTAACTAGATTTTCTGGATAACTTGCTAAAGCTTTATATCAGCACTTGCTGCTTTACCTTGCACTTTTATGTTTTGGAAATGTTTTTTCCCCTTAAACCTTGTGAATCAACCTCAGCTACCTTCAAACTTTTCTTGTGCAGCTTCCTCCCCTCTCTGTCTTTATAAAATTGAAGATAGTTAGGGGTTTTCCCTGGATTAGGTTTGGTTTAAGAGAATATTGTGAGTTTCAATCTTCTATCTAGACCACTAAACTTTCTCCATATCGGCAATAAGACTTTTTCACCTTCGTATCATTCACATGTTCACTGGAGTAGCACTTTTGATTACCTTCAAGAGTTTTTTCCTTGCATTCACAACTTGGATAACTGGTGGAAGAAGTGTTGCTTTCAGTCTATCTTGGCTTTTGACATGCCTTCCTCACTAACCTTAATTTCTAGCTCTTGATTTAAAGTGAGAGGCATGTGGCTCTTTCTTTCTCTTTAACACTTAGAAGCCATTTTAGGGTTATTAATTGGCTTAATTTCAGTATTTCTGTGTGTCAGGGAATATGCAGGCCTGAGTAGAGGAAGAAAGATGGAGAAATAGCCAGTTGGTGGCACCATCAGAACACATACAACATTTATTAAGTTCACCATCTTACATGGGCACACTTCATGGTGCCCCTTATTATAATAATAAGATTGAAGATTACAGATCACAGTTCACCATAACAAATATAACAATAATTTAAAAAGTTTGAAACATTGTGAGAATTACCAAAGTGTGTCACAGAGACACAAATTGAGCAAATGCTGTTGGGGAAATGGGTCCAATTGACTTATTTAATGCAGAGTTGCTACAAACTTGCAATTCATAAAAAATGCAATGTCTGAAGTGCAATAAAACAAAGTGTGATAAATTGAGGGTATCACTATACATACAATAGAATATCACTCAGCATTAAAAATATATAATTTTGACACATGCTACTATGTGGGTGAATCTTAAAGACATGCTAAGTGAAATAAGCTAAACAAGAGGAAACATACTGTATGGTTCCACTTATATGAAGTATGCAGAGCAGTCAAATTAATAAATATAGCATTTTCCAGTGGCTAAGGAAAGGGGGAATGTGGAGTTATTATTTAATGACTATGAAGTTTCAGTTTAAGATAATGAAATATAGCATTTTCCAGTGGCTAAAGAAAGGGGGAATGTGGAGTAATTATTTAATGACTATGAAGTTTCAGTTTGAGATAATGAAACAGTCTGTAGATGGATGGTGATGATGGCTGCACAACAATGTGAATGTACTTAATGCGACAGAAGTGTGTACTTAAAAATGGTTAAAATGGCAAATTTTATGTTATATATTTTTTACCATGATAAGAATTTTTTATGTGTGTGTGTGTGTGAGAGAGAGAGAGAGAGAGAGAGAGAGAAGGAAATCACAAGTGGGGGAAAGGGCAGAGGGAGAAAGGGAGAATCTGAAGCAGGTTCCACACTCAGCACAAGGACCAATACGGGGCTCAATCCCATGATCCTGGGATCATGACCTGAGACAGAATCAAGAATCGAATGCTCAAACGACTGAGCCAACCAGACACCCCAAGAATTTTTTAATTAAAAAATGTTTTCCCAAACATTGTCTAAGTAAGCAGAAAATTCCATGGCACATTGGCATTATAAATTTTACATAGAAGCAGAAATTGGTATGTTAGAATCCATTTCCTTGAAGGCAAAGCTCTCGTTGTTTTTCACAATTAAGTTTCAAATTTTTTTGATGCTGTGGAAGTATATAGTTCTTGCCTCCAAAGAACTTATAAACTTGTTAGTAGACAACAATAACACGGCGGATGAAGAAAGAAAACTTAATACCGTATGTGCCAAACATAACTACTGTGTAGTTCAAAGGAAATCAATATTAGTGAAAGTTAAGTTACAGGGCATAATCTTATGGGAAAAATTATGGTTGAGTTGGTTTTGAACAATGAATAATATTTAGAGAGCTGGAAGGGATACAGTATGGCATTTTGAACCATGGAAGATAATAAAATAAAATCACATAGGTAGGGATTAATTTGGTTTACCTGTAGGACAGTGAGAATAAATATCTGACTAGAGAATGAGGAAATACCACGAAATAAGTTAGGTCAATTGGGGTCAGATAATAAAGTACTTTAAAATATAGTTTATTAGTATTAACTCATATATGACTAATTTTACCAGATATAGCCTTTCCCAACTTCCTGCTAAAACCTTTTGAGACACACACATACACACAAAACTTCATAACAACACTGAAACCTGGTACCAATAATCAGTCACTTGCCAAAAATATGGGGAAATGTCTACAAATAGGCTGTTGGAATTGCATCTATAAACATAATTGGTGGCCAATATATTCTAAGATGCTAGGAATAGAACAAATTTGTTCGACTTAAGGAAAATGGGAGAACTATTTTTTTTATCTTTTTTTTCATTTATTCTTTCATTCAGAATTTCAAATTTTGTACTAACCACAAAATAGGATACAAATCTTTTTATTGCATGGGTAGTGATTTTTTAATCCCTCTTCCCACCATATTCATTCAGTTTCTATTAGTAACTCATTTCTTTTTTTTTTAACATTTATTTATTTTCGAGACAGAGAGAGACAGAGCATGAACAGGGGAGGGTCAGAGAGAGGGAGACACAGAATCTGAAACAGGCTCCAGGCTCTGAGCTGTCAGCACAGAGCCCGACACGGGGCTCGAACACACGGACCGCGAGATCATGACCTGAGCTGAAGTCGGCCGCTTAACCGACTGAGCCACCCAGGCGCCCCTAGTAACTCATTTCTAAATCCTGTTAGAAACTGAAATTCCCAAGATGAATCGATAATGATATAGTGAAAGAGTTATATATTCATTCTGGAGTATGTAGTTCCATGAAGTAAAACACTATTAGCCAGCATGGCAGACAACTAGCTATCTTCTGAAAATCCATGATCTTTTTATATTGTAGAGTTGTGTTTGGGAAACCACTGTCCATCTAAAAATTATATTCCCTGTCTTCCTCATATCTGGATATAGCTTTGTTCTTTGCCTAAAGAAGGTGAATGAAAGTAAATTGTGCCACTTTCAGGCAGAAGTGGTTAAAAAATAGGCATTTGTCTCCACTGTGATTTTTTCTATCTTCTAGCTGAAGGTGGACTTTTAGGCCCTAGGGAATGACAGAGCTATCAAATAAGGGAGACTGAGTTTCTAAATCTCCACACAGAAGTTTACACACGGAATATTCATTGAACAATTGTTCCAGCAAGACATAAACTGTCATGAGCCACTGAAATTTTAGTTTGTTACAGAAGCTAGCACTACTATAAGTAATAGAACATGGGTGGACAGAGTAGGGTATTTTTTTAGTAATATATGTTGGTGTAGTGGTCCTAAAATCTATACTCTATATAATAAGAATTGTAGAGTATGAAGTTGTGGGGACAATAGAAGATCTCCTCTCAGTCGAGTAGAACATAAATTAAAAAAAATTAGGTTCTTGGAATTGGGCTAGAAATTAGGCACAGCAACCCATGTTCAGTATATAATAGTATATGAATCTTGTGTATCCTGCAACATTTGTCACCTAACTTTATCTTCACAGTTTTATAGGTTAAGTATTAGCATTCTAGTCTGACAGATGAGGAAATTGAAATAACTTCCCAAGGCCATATGGCAAATGGTGGAGCCAGGGTATGAGCCCCAGTGTTTCTTATTTCAAAGTCACTTTTAACTACTACTTTCTAACACTTCATATAAAATAGTTGAGAAGTTATTCGTTCAACTGACAAATGGATAGAGAACAAAGTCAAGGGAATTCCACATACATAATCTGTTAGAAGTTTTTGGGTCTAGATAGATTTATTTTTATTCAGGAACAAATAAAGTCAACTTGGAGATAATTACCATGTAACTGATGCATTTATCAAACACAACTTGTAAGATATAATCAGAAGGCAGCTTTATTTTAATTTACTATGACTTCTTTAAATTTATTCTGTGAAATGAGTTCTTCTCTTGCCTCTGAATACAAATCAAGGAAATTTCTATAACTTTTTCAATTACTTTTAAGTAATAAGAGTCTCATTTCAGTAAATGATATACTTCAGCAGTGTAATAATAAAACTATAAACTTTATTCAAAGCCTCACTCATGCCCAAAATCAGGCCTGCTGCCAGGGTCACTAACTTAAACAGGAAAGGAGACATGTTTTGTCTACCTTTTATTTTCCATCTCTTCTTCTATCTTGTTAATTTTTGACTTCTTCATAGTAAGAGAAAAGCATAATGAAAAGAGCAAATGGACAGTAAAGGAGTTAATTTACTACACTGCTATGAGAAGGAACAGTTATTCCCTGGGTTTGGTAGATGTTTGAGCTTGATTCTTTCTTTCATGGAACACTTTATTACCTTCTTCAGAGAACACCTTATTGCTGGAAATAACTCACATTTCTCCTGATACTTGTGAATGTATCTCCTCTGGCTTTTGCTTTATGGTTCCTTCATCATATAAGAATCTAACAATTCACCCTCCTATTTAAGACATCTCTCCCATGACCTTTCTAGGTCAGGCTCTAAGGAACTCCATGCTGGCTCTTTCTTGTCTGTGGCTTACCTATTCTTTATAAGATACACTCATGTATCCTTTGTCACAACAAATTCTGGGAGTGTAGGCATCACTCAAATACAACTTTTTTTTTCTGCTCTAAGAGCAAATAGCCAACAATCTTGCCCTTTAGATTGAATATATGATATGAACCATACATCAATATACTACAGGGAACATATTTTAAACTCTCCACTTGTTTCTGTTGGAGAATTCTTTCTTCAACTTGTGATTAAGGGTGAACATTTCTCACTATTCATACTTTGAGAAAATAGTACTTAGAGCACACCAACAGCTCTTTCCAAAAATCTCCTCCTAAACTCCCAATCTTCTATCAAATTCTCCAAACTCTTTTATAAGCTGAAAATAGAGTATTTAACTAAGATCTTGAAACCAGTATTCAGCCACCTTTATAAATTCCACCTGGTGGACTTCCATCTGTCAGAAGTGGTACCAAATATTTTAAAGCTTAACCCCAAATTCAGACTTAAATATTTCCATTTTTAACATCATATTACAAAAACTAAACTAACAAACAAAAATGACAACAGAACAAGGAAAAGAAGATATTGGGAAGTACATAAGAATATCTCAATCCTAAAAATAAATGGGGCGCCTGGGTGGCTCAGTCGGTTGAGTATCCGGCTTCGGCTCAGGTCATGATCTCGGGGTCCATGAGTTTGAGCCCAGCGTCTGGCTCTGACATTGCTTCTGAATGGGGCTCTAATTTTCATTCCAACTTTATCCAACAATGGGACATCAAAAGAGTTAATCAAGGGGACTTGTTTGAATGTATATCTCTTGCCTTCTGGGGACAATGTTGGAACAGATTTTGAGGACTGTAAGTTACATTCCTCAAAGCATTAGGACTTATAATTCTGACAAAACAGGAAGAGAAATACCATCTTCAATTTTTAGGAGCACAGAATCATTTGTGAAGGACTTATGAACGGTGGAGAGAGGATTTTTTTTTCATGTGACAATAAGCGGTCCATTCAAATAATCTTTGAGTTAGCTCTGTTCAAGAGAACAGAATTCATAAAAATAAGCTACTGATTGTATTTACTGGTTGTAGAGACAACCTTTCCCAACTTCAAGGTCTCCTGCAATAGTGAACACTGAAAATGGAGACAAAGTAGCTAATGACTAGAGCTGTATCTTTGATGTAATGAAGATTCCATCAGCAGTAGTACTGCTCACATTTTGTTAGCTATCTTGGGAATGCCCAACAATGTAGCGTCAGAAAAGGTCACCTAAAAGAGATGTAGTGTGAAATAATAATAATAGGGAAGTTGGAAAGCTTCAGAAAAGCTTCAGCAGTCACCGGGGCAGTATCAAGATTTAAGGAATCTTGGATAGGATGACCATATAATTTATTCTTTAAAGTGGGGTACTTTTTAAGACTGGAAGGAGCATATTAATAATTATGTCAGTACAACAGACATGAACTAAAACTTCCTGGGCTAACTGGGGCATATTATACTCCTGGATTGGAGGACAAATAACTTCTCTGGATTGAGGCTCTGAATGAACAAACATTATAGCCATTATCCAGGTTTTTGCTGGCTTAATATGTGTCTGGCTAAAGCATACACAAATACTGTCACCATATCAACTTTTAATATGGGCACTTAGGAGTCACTGAAACCAGTCCCTATTCCCACTTCCTCTTATTCAATTATTTTCCAGGACATTTATTTTTAGCCATGAATTATTTATATGTTTCTATTCAACATAAATTTAGAATAATTTATAATCTAGGCCTTGAATTAAAGCATATGAAGAATTTTGCTTATCTTAATTTGCTGCCTTTGAAGAGCCTTAAGCTTTTCAATGATTTTCAGAGAGTTTAAGTTGATTTAGGCTGTATGAGGGGAGAGGCAGGTAACCAAGTAGTTGGAAGAATAACAGCGAAGGGTAAGGAGCTTAATTTTGATGTGGAGAATTATGAAAACCTCTTACAAAGTTTGCAGAAGTGTGGTAGCATTCAGTTGAATTTAGTAATATTTAACACTCATTCTGTGTTACATATTATCTGTCTTGGATAAATTTATAATATGTTTGAGGAGACAAAAAATCTGCACATGAAACAGTGCACAAAACAGATGATCTAATGTGAAAGTATGAATGTCAGATAATGAATACTACAATATGGCATGGGTTAGAAGGTGGTGAGGGGCAAAACGTTATTAGCTGTAATATCCTACCCAGACATTCAATCACTTTGTAAACATGGTGAAAAACACTGCAATAGAAATGGCTGATCTTTCACCAAAAGTCTATGCTCTTCCATTTCCATAGTGTGGAACTGCCACCTAAAAATAGCTGTCCAGCCAAATACAACACCTCCCTACCATGAACTTTGCATTCTGTTGTGCCCATATGACTAGTTTTCCCTAATGAAACATCAACAGAAATATGCAGGTCACTTTGGGAATAGGTTATCTTGATACAGCTGGTATGCTTTTGCTGCACTCAGTTCTTCAATCTGCCAGCTGAATACAAAGCATTCCAAGGACCTAGAAAGGTACCTAGGTCCCTGTGTCACCATATGGAAGAAAGACATACACTGACCAATAATAACTGAATTTTACATTTTCATTAATAATAAACTTTTATTTGTTGAACCATTGGAACTTTCAGGTTTTGTTGTTGTTTTGTTGTTACAGCAATTAATATTACCTTAAATAATATAAGCATTAAGTTTTACAAGAGTCTTCACAAACAAGCCATCTCACAATAGCCTGGGATTTAATTGCTTACTGATTCCCATGCTCCATTATTCAATATAATTAGGAAATGCATTAGTACCTCCCCCATTTATTTTTACGTAATAATAAGTGAGTCAAAAAAAGAGGAGGAAACACTGATTATCCACTTAACCCTTCAGTCTTTTTATTCATTTTAAATTATTTTGAAGCTGGCTAAATTCAACAGTTGAACTTGGATAAATTAGTAAAACAGATTAGAGAAAATCCCAAGTTTGGAATCTAAATATATTCTGAGTAATTTGGAAGGGTAGTCTTTATTTATTTAAACTGAAAATTATTTAACTTGTTTAATAAATGATATATTAAATTCAGAAGTTAGCATTTATGTCCCTCCACCTAGCTCTAAATTCCAAAATTTAAAAAGTCTTTGTCATTAGATATATTGACTACCAATAGCATTAGATTTCTCTTAATCATGATATTTTAGCTAAAGACTAGAACATGGGCTAAGGAGTTTTTATCTTATTTGCTTAGGAGTGAGATAACACCAAGAGTGTTAAAATAGTAGAATTTCATGTTGGGGGGCCCTGCTTTAGGCAGACTGATCTGGGAAGGTTGTAATATCAGACTGGAATTGGTAGGACAGTTATAAGAGATTATTGCAATAGTCCAGGCAAGAGATAATAATCAAACTTTACTAAAGTACACATAAGCAGTTTTGAATAGGTGAAAATCTCATATTCCTGCATTGGATGATTTGAAATATAATTCTCTCAAAATTAATATTTAATTTTTTTTATTTTTAATTTTTTTAATTTTATTTATTTTGAGAGAGAGAGAGAGAGTTTGTGTGTGTGTTTGTGTGTGTGCACCAGCAGGGGATGGGCAGAGGGAGAGAGAGAATCCCAAGCAGGCTCCTCACCATCAATGCAGAGCCCAATGCAGGGCTCGAACTCAGAAATAAGGAGATCATGACCTGAGCCAAGGTCAAGAGTTGGATGCTAACTGACAGCACCACTCAGGCATCCCTCAAAATTAATATTTAAATTTAACACAAACTCAGGAAATTTCCAGTAGAATTTGTTACTTTATATCTTAGTAAAATGATTCTGAACTTTATCTGAAAATAAAAATACCTTTGGAATATGAGCATTTAAACTAAGAGTAATTAGAGATGGGACTTTTCCTACCACATACTAAAATATATAGTTACAATAATTAAAAGTGTGAACTAGTGTTTTAATAGGAAAGTAAGTCACTGTGAGAAAATCAATCAAATAATAAAAATTGACCCAACTATATGTTAGTTATTTGTGAGCTACAGCAGTGTTTCTCAAGGTGTGGTTCATGGATCATTATCATCAGTATCACTTGAGAATTTGTTCAAATGCAAATTCTCAGGCCCCATCCTAGAAACACAGAATCAGAAATTCTGAGGGTGGGCTCTACAACCTGTGTTTTAACAAACTATCAAAGCAATTATGATGCATGTTAAAGTTTGGGAACCACTAAGTTATGTGATGCTACAGTCACAAATCAACCCTATAATGTCAGTGGCCTAGAAAAACTAAGGCTTAATTCTCACTTCAACTACATGTCAACTGGCTGTTGACAGGGGGATAAATACCTGATAGTTGTAGTTCCTGGAACACATGACTTCCTTAGACATTGCAGAAGGGAAAGACATAGCCGTAGTTTTGTGAGTTGATTCTTTTTTTTCCATAACCTACCATAACTAGTCATATGCTCCTTCCTAACAGTGAAGGGTTTGTAAAATGCAAGAAAATAGTTGAAGTATTGGTAATCACTTTTATCTCTGACACAGATCTCTATATCACACCTTATCCAAATCTTGAAGATGGAAAAATATTTAAAGGAAAAAGTTAAAATCGTAATATAAGAAAATATAGGTCATGTTTATAAAATATCTGCCATGGGGAAAGCCTTTCTAAGAATGTTTAAAAAAACACAGAAATTATAATGAAAAAGAATGACAGATTTGACTGTACAGTAATTAAAAGTACATCAAAATAAACTTTAAAAAAGAAAGGATTACGAGACTACTTTGCATATATGATTGTTAATAATATTAACATGTAAGGAATTCTTTTTTTTTTTAATGTTTATTTATTTTTGAGACAGAGAGAGACAGAGCATGAATGGGGGAGGGGCAGAGAGAGAGGGAGACACAGAATCGGAAGCAGGCTCCAGGCTCTGAGCCATCAGCCCAGAGCCCGACGCGGGGCTAGAACTCACAGACGGTGAGATCATGACCTGAGCTGAAGTCAGACGCTTATCCGACTGAGCCACCCAGGCGCCCCAACGTGTAAGGAATTCTTAAATCAAAAAGAGAAAGAAAAATACCCAGTAGAAGGATGGAAAATTGGCATATTAAAAATACTTTATGTCAATAATTATCAAGGGAATGAAAATTAAAACAAGATATCAGACCCCATATCCAGAATGTCATAAGAAAAAATATAATACACAGTGTTGACCAGAAAATGATAAACTTTCAGTAATTACCCCTGAGAGTGTAATTGGTACCACAATTCTGAAAGAAATTGTGGTAATATATATCAAAATCCTTAACATTGTATGTAAATTTCAAAATAGAAATTTTATGCCTAGAAATATTCTCAGAAATGTGTAAAATGTGATATGCACATATGCTATTCAAGAAGACTGTTGTATGGTTTACAAGTGGCCACAGTTTCCCAAGGTAAAACAAAATGGATATACCTCGAGTGTATTATGCTAAGCGAAATAAAGCAAATGCCATAAGATTGTACCCATATGTGGAATTTAAGAAAGAAAATAAACATGCAAAAGGGAAAGAGAGAGAGAGGGAAAGAGGCACAAACCAAGAAACAGTTTCTTAACTATAGAGAACAAACTGATGAATCATTATATTGTATGCCTGAAACTAATATAACACTGTATGCTAACTATATTGAAATGAAAATAAAATTTAAAAATGGGGGAAAATCTATATCTCTATTACTAAGTGTTATGAAAAATGTTGATGTACATTTATTGGTATTCACCATATATTAAACGAAGAAAAACAGGTTACAGAAAAATATATTTAGGATAAGCCCATCTTTGATGTTTCCTTCTCCTTCACCTCAAGCTCCTTGAACATGGACTTTGAAAATGGACCTTTGTGGGAAGCCACTTTCATTTTTTTTTCCAAAATGGCTCCTTCTTATACTTAAGGTCTTAGTTTAAATTTCACCTTCTCAGAGAGGCCTTTCCTGATTACATCTATATTAAGTTCCCTCTGTCATGCCTCATCACAGTATAATATTTATTATATCTCTCATGGCACTAATCACAACCTGTAACTATTTTTTGTTGCCTATTTCTTCCACTAGAAGGTAAGTTTGGTGAAAGTAAATTTGTCTTGTTCACAGGTATCCCTAACAATTAACATAGTGCATGGTGCATAATAGAAGTTTCATAAAAAGTTAAGAGGTAAAAGGAAGGGGAAAAAAGGAAAGAAAAAAGAAAAGAGAGAACATAATAGTGAAGAAGGAAAATTCATAAGGAAAAAGTCTGGATTTACATCAAAATACGGACAATGACAATTTCTTAAAAGTGAGATAGATGATTTTAATTTTTTTTCACTAGACTTCTCTGCTTTTTCTGAAAAGTTTTTGATGTAATTAGTTTGTGTTACTTTTTATTTTTTTTAAAGTAGCCTTCACGCTCAGCATGGAGCCCATAATAGGGCTTGAACTCAAAACCCTGGGATTAAGACCTGAGCTGAGATCAAGAGTCAGAAGCTTAAACTGACTGAGCCACTGAGGCGCCTTTGTGTTATCATTATAAGCAAAAACAAAAACAAAAACAAAACAAAACAAAACAAAAAAACCACAAAGCATTTATATTTTGACAAAAGGAAAGGCTATAAAAAATAAGAAGAACCTGGGGCGCCTGGGTGGCTCAGTCCATTGAGCATTTGACTTCAGCTCAGGTCATGATCTCACGGTCTGTGAGTTCGAGCCCTGCATTGGGCTCTGTGCTGACAGCTTGGAGGCTGGAGCCTGCTTCGGAGTCTGTGTCTCCCTCTCTCTCTGCTCCTCCCCCACTTGTGCTCAGTCTCTCTATCTCTCTCAAAAATAAATAAAAATGTAAAAAAAATAAAAAATGAGAACCTGAATTAAGGTAGTGACAGTAGGTACAGAAAACAAATGGTAAATATTAGAGACATTCTGGACTTAGAATGAACAGGAATTGTAGGAGGATGGGGAAAGGGAGAACTCAACAATGACACTCAGACTCTAAAAGTTATAATACAATTAATACAATTGGAAAGTGTTTCAGTTTCTTTCTCCCTCACAGTTACTTCTCACAATCCTTTTTTTTTCCATCTCATTTTGGAAGGAGTGATATAACATTTTGTGATAGAAATATATTTCTGATGTCAATGGTGAAGTTTGAAATCTGTTATCATGGAGAGGGACATTGAAGGTCTGGCCTAGATTAGTGGCTGTGGAGATAAGAAGTAAGGATTGGATTCTATCTTCCGATAGAATTCTCATAGTGACTGTGTGTGTCTGTGTGTGTGTGTACACGCGTGCACGCATTGAATAGGGGCCAGAGGCAGGAAGAGGGAGAAATCTTTGACTACTGTCAAGTTTCTTGCTTATGCTACTGGGCAAATAGTGATGATGTTACCTGGGGAAAAATATAGATTTAAAAGCAGAAATTTTTCTGATAGTTTTGGTTTAGAGGAGGAGTCTATATTACTTCAATTTGGGAAGTGATGAGTTAAAAGCAATGATGTCAGGCTTCAGGATTGAGCAGGGGATGCTTCTGACTTGCAATAAAGAACACGTCATGAGGATCAAAATTGGGAATTTTTGTGCCATTTGGGACATTGAAGTATAAATGTTTACTATTTATTACTCTGCAGCTCAGGGATAAATTTGGGGCTGGAAATATGGATCATCATGGGTCATTAGGTTATAGGTATTAAATGAAATATAGATGTTCAGAAACAATAACATTTTAGCCTGATTTGTCTCAAAAAACTTTATACTTTAAGTTTACTTATTTTTTTGAAAGAGACAGAGACAGTGCAAGTGGGGGAGGGCAGAGAGGGAGAGAGGGAGACAGAGAATCCCAAGCAGGTTCTGCACTGTCAGCTTGGAGTCCAATGTGGGCCTTGAACTCACGAAACTGTGAGATCATGACCTGAGCCAAAACCAAGAGTCAAATGCTTACCTGACTGAGCCACCCAGGCACCCCATCTCAAAATCTTTAAATCTCCCCATCTCCCACCTAATAATTTAAGTGCCTGCAATTGTCAAACTATCCCACTGTTGAAAGTACCCAGCCTGTGATGGACTGCTGCCTGTGTTCTGTTGAAATAATTTTTATGATTCCTGAAATTTGATTCACTTCCTTCTGCTTTGATGATTTATTCTGTCTAACACACACAATTTGGAAAAAAGCCAGAGTAATGTTGGACAGCTATTTCCCTTTTTTTTAATGTTTATTTATTTTTGAGAGAGAGAGAGAGAGAGCAAGCGAGCAGGGAGGGGCAGAGAGAGCGGGGGACAAAGGATCTGAAGCAGGCTCTGCACTGACAGCAGCAAGCCTGATGTGGGGCTTAAACTCACAATCCATGAGATCATGACCTAAGCCAAAGTAGGGCATTCAACCTACTGAGCCACCCAGGTGCCCCTTCCTTTTTTTTTTTGAGTTCTGAAATCATTCTGTAAAATTAAAATGAAATAAATAAGTCATCAGATTAACTTAGAAAATAGTTCCTTGTACACATGCATATGAAGGAATCTCCAGGGAATAAAATAAACACTAAAGAATTAACAAGGAGTCTGTTTTGGCAACAAAAACCCTGGCAAAAAGTACAGATAATACTTTCCCTTCATGTAACTTCCTGCTCCTTATCCAACCTGATATTTATTAGGATAAAATTATTCCATTCATTTCCTAATGAACAACAATTCAGTTTAATAACATTTTCTCTTTTATTCATTGGTTGTCAGAAAAATATATTAGAAACAAATGTTTTTTGCATTTCTCTAGTTGTAGAATGTTTGACTTTTTTAATGTTAATTATCTTTGCTCAATTTGTCAAGCACAATGCTTAAGGTCAAAACATTGCATTTAACAAATGGAACTGTCCCCTCCACACCTCCTCCTACAACTGAGAGCCTACCAGAGTGATTTGGAAGAGGCACTTCGTCTCACATGTAAAAGAAGCTACATGGCCCATTCTCTGTGAAACTTTTGCAGGACTATAGCCTAGTGCATATTTTCTAAAGACATAATGTTTGAATCATTACATCTGAATGAGTTGCCTTATATTGAGCATATAAATTGGTTAAAAATAACTAGGAATTACCAAAGCAAAATATTTCTTGGCTTAATTGTACACAGTGTTATTTTTATCTCTTTCCTCAGAATGTTATTCCTGGATTTAAGAATCTTATTACAGTAAAAATTTGTCATCTGGGAAATTGGATTCAAACATTCCATTGCTTCAAGAGATAATTCATATTGTACCTGGCTGTTTTCCCTTATAATTATCCTTGTTTATTTTGCTTGGACCTATTAAGTAAGTGAAAACACAGTGACTGCAATTTGTTTTCTCTCCACCTTCAAGTCTCCAACCAGTTGAACTAACTTTAAGTTAGATTAAAATATTTTGAACTAACTTTGAATTAGATTAAAATCCTTATAATAGTAAAATTATAGATTCTAAACACTAGTTCATTACTTTATTGTATTTAAAACTTGTCAGTCTTAAAAAATATAAAATAAAGTGTAGTGAGGAAGTACTCTTTTGCAAGTAAGAACGTTATATGTAGTTTCTTAAAACACACCTCAGTTTCTCTTAATTTTTAAAATTAAAGTAATTATTTAAGCTCCTCTTTCCCAGAATGATAAAGGTGTGCTATTAAACAGACTTCAGGTTTACTTACTTCCCATAAATAATTTTAGTATAGTTCTTGGATCTTCAATTCTAGACCTTGACATAAAATTTCTGATAAACTCTGAACCACATCACTATCAGATACACAGAATCAATATAAACAACATTATGACTGCATTTGAAAGATACTAAATGACTTAACATGCACAGTAGTGGACCTTCATCTAATTGTTAATATCCTTTGTGCTTTCTATAAAGGTGACCCTTCTCATCAGATCATTATCTGCGACCAGATTATACATCATCGAGTTAATTCTACCTTCTTTCAAAGGTTCAGGCTAGATGTTTTGCTCATTCAAGGGGCTCAGAATAGCCACAGCAAATAGATTCATTCATCTGATCATTAATGCATATTTTAAGTATTACAACATGAAGTGAAAAATATAAGAAAAGTATAATAAAAGTTAGATTGCCATTGCTAATGAGACGTATTGTCTGTTTAAGAAACTAATTTCACTACAGAGTGTACTCTTGGAGCCTTTCAGTCTAATTCAAATGCATTTCCATATTCTTCATCAATTTCTTTTTCAGGTGAAATCTCAAATGACCTATTTTTTCACACAAAGAATTTATTTTTCCCCAATCATTCAAATACGAAAGCATTTTTCCCGTAAAAACATTTTAATAATAAATGACTTTGCTGGTGAATGTATGATAAATGGGAGGAAGACATTGACTGTATTAAGCTTACTTTCAGTGTTGGCACTTTTTACATATCTATGAGGTGGATGATACCAAGTGGGAGACATGTTGCTGGGCACTCTGAAGGTAAGAAAATTGAATGTAACTATATGTGCAGTTATATGGTATATACATGAATTAGATGGAAACATCTAATTACATGTCTCAAAAATGAAATAAAGGGGAAACTAGGTTGTCAGGTGCTGTATACAGAATTCCAACAAGGAAAACTGCTTGCACACACAATTTGTTCTTTGAAATCATCAAAGCAACTGAAATATGCACAGCTCCTGAGGAATAGCTCAGTCTGACTGATACAGTACTTTGCCTGTACTTATTCTGGGTTATTGAGATGAATTCCAAAACTGTCTCTGGAAAGTTTTATCAGTATTTAGTAGTATATGTTAATTACCAATTTTTTTTATCCAACCCTATTCTCTGACCTCAGATGAGAGGCTGGTTTGTTGTCAACTGTCAGAGAGAATTTTCTGGTGGGTTTATGGGGTCCTGTGGGTTGTCTGGTTGAAATAGGAAATAAGGTAAAAAATACCTTTCCTTCTCCTGGTAAGGTTGCAGAGAGAGCATTTGATCTCTTGTTCACTTTTCACAGGGATAATATGTACTATGTAAAAATGAAAAGAGGGAATCAAAAATTAAAAAAAGAAAAAAAAATAACTGGTACATTGGAAGTTCCTGGTCATTTTTCAGTTAGTTTACTTTACAAAATTTTGCAAATTTGAAATTACATGGAATATGAATCTGAAAGCTTTATGAGATTCTGCCTACCAAATTGTAACCAAACTTATAGTCGGAAGAAAATAAAGAATGTTTCATGTAACCCATTTTTCTAAAGTTGTGAAAGCTTTTGTTTGTATATCATTGCAGTTAGAAATGCTATGATCTTTACTTTCATGCTAGCATAAGTGACACATATTGCTGTTCTTCAAGAACGTGTTACTAATGGTAAAGTTTATATAACTCATCTTGAAGTTCTACATAGTGTCTCCTCCCTCCCCAAAGCATTGAGTGGTTTAATGCCTCAACGATTCTGGGGAAAACTGCAGTGCAGATTATTACTCTGACATCAATTAATCACGGAGGGTTGTTATTCAGCATTGGCTCCACTTTTCATATCCTAAACAAAATGATACAATTGATTTTAGTATAAAGACACTAAACAGATGGATTGGATATTATTTAAACAAAAGTTAGGTAGTTAATTGTGAAAGCTTATAATTGAGTTAAAGATTTCCCCAGACTCAAACATCATCTTTATTGAGTTATAATATGCACAAGCTAATAAAATCTCATTTGAAAAAAATTGTATCGATGATTCTCTATAGTGAATGTTATGTCAAAAAATGGTTATCCAGAGAAACTGTCAAGACCTTTAAATTCTTTTTGTAGATGTGTAGTTTATAATTATAGTTCAGCATTCACAGATTAAGACTTGTAATTTTGAAACTGTTATCATTATTCTTTCATTCTAAATTCCCTTTTAAAATTAATTGACCTAGTTATGAAGCACAAATTATTTAATTTTTTTATTATGTTTTTGGGTTGCTATACACATAAAGCACATCCTATTACAAAGAAAAAAACACCTCCATTAACATCCACAATTGTTGTTGTTGCTGTTTTTGCTATTGTTCCTGAAATCTATAATTTAATTTGAGAAATTTAAGTAAGGGAATTTATAGGGAAATTGCTCCTTTATGACAGAATGTGAACTGAAGAGATCATGTAGAACGTCTCAGCAATCATCTTCCCTATTGCCATGCAAACAGTGTAATTTTTGTTTAGGATACTGATTCTGAGATTTCTATAAAAGAAAAAAATCTATAGAAATTTCAAGGAAATTTGTCACAATCTGTTCAATTCAACAATGATCAAACATTCATAATAGGAAGCCAAATAAACCACAATTCTTGCCCCTGAAAAACTAAAAAACCAACAGAAGAATTACAAAAATAAATAAATAATTTCTATGAAAGTGCAGCCTTACACCAGTACTTCTTGGCTCCCTATCTTGATTTACTTTTAATAGTATTTATGAAATTATTATATTCCATATAATTTACATTTTTCCCTCTCCACACTAAAATTATAACTCCAGGAAGATGGGAAGCTTTTGTCTGTTTGTGCTTACTGCTTAGAAAAGTGTCTGGAATACGGTAGAAAATAAAAATTGTTGAATCAGTGACTGGATGAATGAGTACTATAAAGACTGTATTGAGTGTTAAATAGAGGTAGAAATAAAGTGATTTTGAAGTATTTAGAGAGTTGAGAGATAGGCCAACTCAGTGACAGTGTTCAAATGTTAGGTAATGTGAAGCCATCTCCAGATCACCCAAGCAGGTTACCTTATGTTGTGTCTTTATTCCTTCATACTTATAACACTATGTTGTAATTTAATGATGTATTCATCTCTTTCTTCATTGGACTATGAAATCTTTGAAAATAAGGACTCTTTTTTCCATTTCCTCCTAATTTTCCATTATAGTGTTCAGTACCTAAGTGGTTATTGAATGAATGAGTTTTCACTCATTTAGTAGGCCTGGGATTCAGAGGCTAGGGTTATGATATGGGAAAGAAGTTTGAGCAAGTCAAACAGAGGCTATCACCAAATTTTCTTAATATTTGTAGGGTCAAATGAGTGATAAGTAAGATTAGAAGTGTAGAATAGGAGATGACTATAGAAGGCTTCAGCTTTTTTTATGGGCTTGACTGTTTCTGTGAGTAGTAAGAGGCCACAAAAGTCTTTGGGTAGTGAAATGATATAATTACATCTGTGATATAAGAGAGCAGAGTGATGGACTGAAGTTAGGGACCCTAGTTCAGAAGTTATAATAGTGAAAACTTGTGATAATGAGGCTTGAGTTAGGTAATAAATTACAAAAAAAATATATTGTAGAAGAGGAAGTCACAGAATGTAATGCATGCATAAATATAGGTAATGATGAAGAATATGGAATGGTAAATATTGATGCTAATTTTTTAATTTCAAGTGCATGGAGAAATAAATGTCCTTAGAGAATGTGAAAGGAATGGAAAAGTTGGAAGTCTGATGAGGTGATATGCTTTCTATATGTTATGTTTGAGATGTTTCTGGGGTATTAATAAATACTAATCAGACGGATATAAATTTGGTACAGTGCTTCAGAAAAGAATTAGGGGTTGAGCCATTTGTTGTTGAAGTTAAAGGAGTAGACACAACTAAAAAATAGAATGAATAGCATGAAAATAGGATAAATAACAGAACATTGGTGTATACCTTAGTCAAGAAGTGCACAGAAGACAATTGCACCAAAAACCATAAGATACCTAGGAATAAGCCTAACCAAAGAGATAAAAGATATGTACACTGAAAACTGTAGAGAGCTCATGAAAGAAATTGAAGTACAAATAAATAAATGGAAAAACATTTCATGCTCATGGATTGGAAAAAAACATTGTTAAAATGTCGATACTACCTAAGAAAATTGTGCAGGTTTTGTGGGTGTGCAACAGAGAAACATGGCTCAAGAAACTAATCACAGACAAGTTCCTATGCTTTGTTCTAGTGGCTGCGGATTTTATGGGAACCCTTGTACAAATGGCATGTGTTCAGTGTGCTATAAAGACATCTTCAAAGATAGAATAGTAGTAATTGTAGAATCAGCCCACCTTCGGCTTCTGTCAGTAGTCCCAGTCTTTTCCGGTCCAGTGCGCAGACAGCAGCGTCCCCGACGCACGCAGTTACCTCTAGACTCCACATCTGCATCCGGGCAGCCAAGCCCTGTATCAAATCAGTCACTTTTCAGAATCTGTAGCATCTTCCCAAGTGGACAGTATGTGGACAAAGCAATCCCTGACACGGAATACCTGCAAGCTTCAGTATATCAGATACGGCACAGCAGCCATCTGAAGAGCAAAGCAAGTCTCGTGAAAAACCAAAACAGAAAAAGAACGGCTGTTTCATGTGCAGGAAGAAAGTAGGACTTACTGGGTTGAATGCCGGTGTGGACATGTGTATTGTGGCGTACACGGTTACTCAGACGTGCACAATTGCTCGTACGATTACAAAGCTGATGCTGTGGAGAAAATCAGAAAAGAAAACTTAGTAGTTGGTGAAAAGATCCAGAAGATTTGAACTCCTGGAATACAAACTCCTCTGACCATCTGAAAACTAAAAGTTGACTTGAGGTCTTTTTTCCTAGTCCTGGGGAGCGTAGAGCATTGTGCATTACACAGACCTTTTAATCATGCATGTCAACCAGAAGAATAGATTTTTGGCTTTGTTTTGAAAATGACTCTGAACATTTATTTCCATTGCAGTTTCTGTGGCTGAAAAAACTTAAGTGAACTTTACAAGTATTATCCTTTTAAGATCATTTTAATTTTAGTTGAGCACAGAGGACTTTTATAACAAACGTGGAGACCTTTTGGAGGGCTGTGATTTTTCCAGTATTAAACATGCATGCGTTGATCTTGTAGTTTATTTTTCTCATTGTGTGTGTATATAGAACTTTTCTCTGCAACACGATTTCTCTTTTGATAATGCCCATTAGGACACAACTAGTTACCAGTAACTGAATATATCTTACTCATTATGGCTGCTTCTGTTGTTTCATTAACAAAGGTTATACCTGTGTTAGCATATACTTTCTTTGCACCCACTATTTATGTCTGAATCATTTGTCACAGGATAGTGTGTGCTGATGAGATTCTAAGTTTGTGTGTTTTTGAATTTTTTGAGTGAGGGAAGGAACAGCTGTATGCATTTCATTGCTGACCGCAGGCTTCTTTCAGTAGCATTCACCGGTCTGGGTGTGTACACAATATGAAGAATTATCTGGAGTAATTGTGCTGTGGTTATGTTTACCTCACCCATCTGTGATTAAATAAAAAGGAAAACCGTAAAATTTAAAAAAAAAATGTCGATACTACCCAAAGCAATCTACATATTAAATGCAATCTCAATCAAAATAAAACCAGTATTCTTCACAGCACTAGAAAAAATGATCTTAAAATTTGTATGGAACCACAAAAGACCCCCAAATACCCAAAGTAATGTTGAAAAAGAAAACCAAAGCTGGAGGCATCACAATGCTGGACTTTAGCCAGTATTACAAAGCTGTAATCATGAAGACAGTGTGGTATTGGCACAAAAACAGACACATAGACCAGTGCAATAGAATAGAGAACCTAGAAATGGATCTACAACTGTATGGCCAACTAATCTTTGACAAAGCAGGAAAGAATGTCCAATAGAAAACAGTCTCTTCACCAAATGGTGCTAGGATAACTGGACAGTGACAGACATAAGAATGAACCTGGACCACTATCTTACACCATGCACAAAAATAAATTCAAAATGGATGAAAGACCTAAATGTGATACAGGAAACCATCAAAATCCTATAGGAGAAAACCTCAGCTACAGCAACTTCTTACTTGACATGTCTCCAGACGTAAGGGAATAAAAGTAAAAAGGAATTATTGGGACCTCATCAAGGTAAAAAGCTTCTGCACAGCAAAGGAAACAATCAACAAAACTCAAAGGCAACCAACAGAATGGGAGGAAGTATTTGCAAATGACATATTGGATAAATGGTTTCTATCCAAAATCTATAGAGAACTTCTCAAACTCAACACCCAGAAAACAAATAATCCAGTGAAGAAATGGGCAGAGGACATGAATAGACACTTATCCAAAGAGGATATCCAGATGGTTAACACACATGAAAAAATGCTGAACATTGCTGATCATCAGGGAAATCAAAATCAAAATCACAATGAGATATCACCTCACACTAGTTAGAATGGCTAAAATTAATGACTTAGGCAACAATAGATGTTGGCAAAGATGCAGAGAAAGGGGAACCATTTTGCACTGTTGATGGGGATGCAAACTGGTGCAGCCACTCTGGAAAACAGTATGGAGTTTCCTCAAAAAATTAAAAATAGAACTACCCTATGACCCAGCAATTGCACTACTAAGTATTTATCCAAAGGATACAAAAATGCTGATTCAAAGGGGCACATACACCCCAATGTTTATAGCAGTGCTATCAACAATAGCCAAATTATGGAAAGAGCCCAAATGTCCATCGACTGATGAATGGATAAAAATGTGGTATACACACACACACACACACACACACACAATGGAATACTACTCAGTGATGAAAAAGAATGAAATTTTGCCATTTGCAGCAACATGGATGGAACTAGAGTGTATTATGCTAAACAAAATAAGTCAGTCAGAGAAAGATATATGATTTCACTCATATGTGGGATGTGAGAAACACAACATTAACATAGAGGAAGGGAAGGAAAAATAAGATAAAGAGAGGGAGGCAACACATAAGAAACTCTTACAGAGAAAAAAAACAGGGCTGCTGGAGGTGTGGTGGGTGGGAGGATGGGTTAAATGGGTGAAGAGCATTAGGGAGGGGACTTTTTTGGATGAGCACTGGGTGTCATATGTAAGAGGTGAATCACTGGTTTCAACTCCTGAAGCCAAGACTACACTGTATGTTAAATAAGTTGAATTTAAATAAATAATAAAATAAGGGCACAGAAGAGGACTCCATGAGAAAGACAGTAGAATATTCAAAGAGAAAAGAGAAGAAAAGAGATGAGAAGAACATCACAGAAATTATTGAAAAATAAAATGTAAGAACAAAGTGTTCTCAAGGATACTTAATTATGCAGATAATCAATTAGGATGATAATTGGGAGGGTTATGGTAAGTGGTGTTTTGTAATGACTTTTTGGTTTTTATAGCATGCTAGATGTTGAACATCGAATGAAAAGCGTTGGGAGGGGCGCCTGGGTGGCTCAGTCGGTTAAGCGTCCGACTTTGGCTCAGGTGACGATCTCGTGGTCCGTGAGTTCGAGCCCCGCCTCAGGCTCTGGGCTGATGGCTCAGAGCCTGGAGCCTGTTTCCGATCTGTGTCTCCCTCTCTCTCTGCCCCTCCCCTGTTCATGCTCTGTCTCTCTCTGCCTCAAAAATAAATACACGTTAAAAAAAAATTAAAAAAAAAGAAAAGCGTTGGGAAAAAACAAAATGTAAGTATGCAGCAAATATAGATTTATTATTGAAGAAATTTGATAATAACTGTGAAGGATTAAAAGGATTGAAGTGTTCAGAAAAGTTTTTATATAGTTGCTGTAGTGGATTCAGTAAAGAAAATTATTTAGAAATGAAAGGAAGAATTCAAAGTGGGGGCACAGTTGAAATTATATATCATGGATACTTAGTTTATCAAATCAGAATGTTGATAAGTCTTTCTTGAAGCAACATGCACAAATCAGGAAAGAGATTTTTAAAATTGTTTCTTGGATTAGTTCAGGGTTGGGATTCAGCACGGTAGGTATAGTGCAAGGTCAAAGAAGTTAGGAAGCTCAGGGAATTGGTGAGAATGTAATTGAAACATTTGGAATAGAATCCTAGTATAGCCAGACCAATAAGGCATTGAGCAAATTATTAAAATGTGATAATATAACAATCATAGAACTAGAAGGAGCACAATTAAGAAAACAAGGAAATTCCATGCAAGGATAAAGTCTAAGATGACAACTGAAGTGGAATAAAGATAAAACTTATTTAGCTAAAGGCATTATAGTACTAATATAATAAAGTAGTTTTGTTATATGAAAACTTTCCAGAAATTAAATTAGTAGAGCATTATGAAGTAGCCTCTAAAATTTATATTTTATTAGTTCTGTATCTTATAATATCAAATCTTCTTTGTAACCATATGATGGTTTCTTAATGCAACTTTAAAGCCTAACTTAAACTTTCCAAAGTAATGGGCCAAAGGAGTAAGATACATTGATTAGACCACTAAAATACTATAGGACTGATTAATCTGAAGTTTAATAACTTGTATGATCCTCCTTTGATTAAAAATATTAAGCATTTAGAGGACTTCTAGGAAAGATGGTGAAGTAGGAGGACCCTAAACTTATCTCATCCCACAGATACAACTAGATAACATTCACATCATTATAAATAACTCAGAAAATGACCCAAAGACTGGCAAACAAACTCCACAACTAAATGTAGAGAAGAGGGCACATTGAAGATGGCAGGAAAGGTGAAGATCTGGTTAGGAGTTAAATGGAGGGAGGGGCACCATGGGTCAGGAGAGGGGACAGAAAAAGAACCTCATACCAGAAAGCCCACTAGGGAAGATGAATCCCCATAACATTTGTCTTCAAAAACCAGAGGACTGAATCATGTGAGTTTTTATAAGCAGAAGTATTAAAAGCCTGGAACTTTAAAAATCAGCAGACTCAGCTCCATAAGAGATGGAAGGGTGAGAGGAAACAGAATTCCCAACCTTAAAGAGATAGGACAGTAAACAACCTGAGGAGATACAGCATAGAAAGAGCAATTTGAAAAGTTCCTATGGACTATGGGAGAGTGATTTGTGTACTAATCTCAGAGTGTGTGCTGGAGGGGCAAAGATCCTTGAGATACTTCTCCAGGAGCAAAGGAGCTGGCAGGTACCATTTCCCTCCCTTGAACCCCCAGCATAAACACATGGCCACCTGTAGGAACCGGCACATGCCAACACTTACTACCTAACTTGCAAATATTGTGCATCCTTCCCCTCTCCCAACACTTTGGGAGATCCACCCCCTTCAATGCCCTCTTGACCAGAGCCCATCCAGAGTGAGGCCACAAGCCTGGTAGTGTGCAAGCAACCCCGACAAGGGTCAGAACCACTCCAAAGTGACTCTTGCTCCAGGGAGAGGGGAAGATAACCACATTTTCCAGAAGACTGCACTCTCAGCAGTGCACTGGGAGAATACAGCTAGTCAGAGTGCAAGCCCCAGCTACCAATGAAAGCTCCATAGGGGAAAACACAGGGAAAGTACCCTGAAGTTTGCTGCTACTGTATCTCTGGAAAATGCTTGATCTGAGAACTCAACCCCAGACTGGCCAACTAACACCACAGGGAAGAAACACTGCTCACAACAGGCAATAAGAACCACTGCAGATGACTAGAATGAAGGAAAGAGTGGCTTAGCCACAAAAGCAGAGCACAAACAAAACACATAGGAAACACCGCTGAAACACCAGGTCCTGGTGAACAGTGGACATTGCACTGCAGGGCACTATAAGTCCACTTCTTCATAAGGCCACTACTGTTGAAATCAGGAGTCATAGCTGACTTTCCTAACATTCAATAATGCACATAGTTATAAAATGAAAAGACAGAGGAATATATTCCAAATGAAAGAAGAGGACAAAATTACAGCAAGAGACCTAAACAAAACAGAGATCAGATGCCTGAGAGAATTTAAAGTAATATTCATAAAGATACTCACTGGTCTTGAGAAAAAAGTGGAGGACATGAGTGAGACCCTTAACAAAGAGATAGAAAACATAAAGAACCAATCAGAGATAAATAATATAATAAATAAAATTAAAAAGTGTAAATAAAAATAAAAATTAAAAATACATAGATGGAACAAATAGAAGACTAGAGGAATAGAAGAACAGTTCAGCAACATGGAGGATAGAGTAATGTAAAATAATCAAACTGAGCGGGTGAGATAAAATAATACAAAATGAGAATAGACTTAGGGAATTCTGTGACACTATTAAGTGAAATAACATTTGCATGACAGGGATCACAGAAGGAGAAAAGAAAGAAAAGGGGGCAGAAAATGTATTTGAAGAGTAATAGCTGAACACTTTCCAAATTTGAGTAAGAAAACAGAAATCCAGATTCAGGAGGCACAGAGAGCCAACCCTCCCCGCAAAATCAATACAAAGAGCTCCAAACCAATAAATATAGTAATTAGAATGGCAAAAGGGTGTTATAAAGAGAGACTTTAAAAAGCAACAAGAGAAAAGAAAACAGCTACATACAAGGGAAACCCATTGGGCTATCAGCTGAGTTTTCAACAGAAACATTGCATGCCAGAAAGGAGTGACATGATATATTCAGGGTTCTGAAAAGGAAAAAAAAAAGCTACAGCTAAGAATACTCAATCCAACAAGGCTATCATTAAAATAGAAGGAGACAGGGGCATCTGGGTGGCTCAGTTGGTTAAGCGTCCAACTTCAGCTCAGGTCACGATCTCACGGTTCGTGAGTTCGAGCCCCGCATTGGGCTCTGGGCTGATGGCTCAGAACCTGGAGCTTGCTTCCGATTCTGTGTCTCCCTCTCTCTCTGCCCCTCCCCTGTTCGTGCTCTGTCTCTCTCTGTCCCCAAAATAAATAAACGTTAAAAAAATTTAAAAAAAAATAGAAGGAGACATAAAGAGCTTCCCAGAGAAACAAATGTTGAAAGAATGCATAAGCACTAAAACTATCCAACAATAAATGTTAAAGGGAATTCTGCATGGAAAGGAAAGACCATCACTAAGAATGAGAGAAGAAGGAATTTAAAAAAAGCAGTCAAAATAAGTATATCTGTAAAAATCAGTCAAGGAGCTGTGAGGAGCCAAGATGGCAGAACACCATGGAAGTTTTTTGTGTGTCTCACATCCATGAAATACAGCCAGAACAACACTAAACCATTCTGCACACATAGAAAACTGACCTGAGGATTAACACAACAATCTGCATAACCTGAGCCACAGAATTCAGCAGGTACATGGCACGGAGAGGTGAACTTGGGGAGAGAGAAGCTGCAGAGGGCAGGGAGCCACTTTTGGGTGTGGAGAGAGGATGGAGATGGTGGGGGAGAATATGGGAAAAGCACCCCCTCCCCAAAGCAGCTGGAGAGAAAGTGGAAAATTGGGAACAGCCACAGGGACAGAACTAAAAAGGGGAAAAGCAGAAAGGAGAGGGTTTAAATTCCATTCAGAATATAAACAGAGGGGAGCACAGAATCTGAAACTTCGCACACAGCTCAATACCTGGCAGTGCTTTGGTGGGAAGGGCAATTCCCAGGAGCAGAGTGAGGGCCGGGAGGCTCTAGAGCCACACAGGGAGAAGCAGTTCCACTGTTGGAAGGACGTTTGGTAAAGGCTATGAGAATCCTGTTTCCACCATACCCCAGAGAATAGCCACATTTGCTGGTGCTGATAAAAGGTCATTAAGGGTGAAGCCTGGTGCCAGATGTGTGTTGTGATTGTCCATAATCCCTGAAACACTGCTGCCACAGTGTCTTGCAAATTTTTTCTGGGGTGGGCTGGCAACCGGCCACAGTCTCTGGGCATCGGCAGCAGCACGGCCCCACAAATGCTCCTGGGTGCTGCCGGCACCTGGCCATTTATCAGTAAGACCCTCCACAGAGGGGCAGGATGGGTCAAAGGTGCAGTCCCTCAGAAGAAAGGGGTCAGGAAAAACAGCCACATCTGAGACAAAATTCGGGAGGGGGGTGCTTCCTGGGGCTTGGTAACAGACTGTATAAAGCAGGGGGTGGATGGAAGCTGAACACAAATGACGGCTGTGCAGTTGCTGAGAGGGGAGAACAGAGTTTCCATACTAGAGACTGGGTAGCTAGGTGATGCCATTTTCACTGCTCCTGCGCATGAACATATGCACCTACAAGCACAACAACATTCCACCCCAGTAAACTAAGCAACGCAACCTAGTGGGGAACAGAGCCATTACACCAAGCCCCACTCACTGGGGAGATATATTTCTTCAAGAGCAAAAGTCTCACCGCCTGCTTAGTTTATGGACTATAAAGCACTTCATACTTTGACTTCTAGTGGAAAACAAAGTAATTTCAGGTGTATTTCAGTCTGTTAGCCGGTCCATGTATTCAGTTTTCTTTTTTTCCTTTTTTCTCTTTTTTGTTTCTTTTCTTTTTCTTGAATACAGAAGAGAAAAAATAATTTTTATTCTCAATTTTTATTACAAATATTTTTCTTTAATTTTTTTCTACTATATTTTTACGTTTGTGTAAAAATTTCAAATTCTATTTTACTACAATCATTTCATTTTGGTCTACTTTAGTGTATCCATTCTTTCAAATTTTCAAAAGATTTCCTGTTTTTTCCACTTTTTTCTCTAATATATCAATCCACTTTCAGCACCCGACCAAAACACACCTAGGACCTAGCATCATTTTTTTGATTTTGTGTGTGTGTGTTGTTAATTTTTTAATGTTAATATTTTTTTTAATTTTAATTTTTTTACTTTTAATTTTTTAATACCTCATTAATACCTTTTCTCCCTTCAAAATTATGAAATGAAGGAATTCACCCTAAAGGAAAGAGCAGAAGAAACGACTGCCAAGGACTTAACCAACACAGATAAAAGCAAGATGTCTGAAACAGAATTTAGAATCACGAGAATAAGAATACTAGCTGGAGTTGAAAATAGATTACAATGCCTTTCTGTGAAGATAAAAGAAGTAAAATCTAGTCAAGATGAAATAAAAAATGTTATAACTGAGCTGTAATCTCTAATGGATACCACAGTGACAAGGATGGATGAAGCAGAACAGAGAATCAGCGATACAGAGGGCAAACTTATGGAGAATCAGTTTGCAGAAAAAAAATGCAGGAAAAAAAAAGGGAGCCTAAGGAAAAAGAGCACAATTTAAGAATTAGAGCAATCAGGGCCATTTTTGGAAAATGACGGTGTAGGAGGAAGCTGGGCTCACCTCGTCCTGCTTATCACTTAGATTCAACCCACATCTCCCTAAGTAACCCAGAAAACCACCAGAAGACTAGGAGAATGGATTCTCAAGTGCCAAGCATAGATAAGGGGCCCGAGGAAAAGAGTAGGAAGGAGGGAGAGACGGTGCATGCTACAAGGACAGGCGGGAGGGAGCGGGGGCAGTGAAGAGGCACACTGCCCAACAAGGCAGAGCCCCTGAAGCCTGGCTTTCAAAAGTAGAGGGGCTGACCTCCATAAGTTCTGACAGCCAGCAGGACTAAACATCTGGAATGTTAAAAGTAAACATCTCTGCTCTCGGAGAGTGTGGAGGGTGAGAGGACACCAGGAAAGAGGGTTGTTGAGTAGCGGAGGACAGAATTCAACTCAGCAGGGGAACAAAGGCACTGGCAAGCCTGATCTCCCACTCCCATCCCCAAACAGAAATTCTAAAGGGAACCAGTTCTGGTAACCGAACATGCTTGCACCGCACAAAGGCCCATTGCTGTGCTTCTGTGGATCCATCTCTCCAAAGGGACTGCCTCCCTCCCTGTGCTTCAGGGCCCCTCCCTCAGGGGACTACCTATGGCAAAGCCAGCTAAGCCTGTCCCTTGTACCCCTGTGCACCTTGCAGATCCACCCCGGCTATTATGCCAGAACCCATCAAAGCAGTACCACAAGCCTGGCACTGTACAAGTAGCCCAGACAGGGGCCACACCACTCCACAGTGAGTCCTGTCCCTGGGAAAGGGGAAGATAAGGTACACACCAGTCTGAGTGTGGCCCCAGTGGTAGGCTGGGGGCAGACATCACGTCTGACTGCGGCCCCTCCAACCAACACAAGTTACTCCAGACAGCACAGGGGAAGTGCCCTACAATTTGGAGCCACCACAGGGACTACCCAAAATGAGAAAATGGAATCATTCTCCTCAAAAGAAACTCCAGGAAGTAGTGACAGATAACGAATTGATCAAAAACGATTTAAGCAATATAACAGAACAAGAATTTAGATTCATAGTCATAAAATTAATCGCTGGGCATCAAAAAAGCATAGAGGGCAGCAGAGAATCTATTGCTACAGAGATCAAGGGACTAAGAAATACTCATGAGGAGCTACAAAAATGCTATAAATGAGATGCAAAATAAAATGGAGGTGGCCATAGCACGGACTGAAGAGGCAGAGGAGAGAATAGGTGAATTAGAAGACACAATTATGGAAAAAGAGGAAGCTGAAAAAAAAGAGAGATAAAAAACTCCAAGAGTATGAGGGGAGAATTAGAGAGCGAAGTGATGCGATCAACAGATCAATATCTGTATCATAGGAATTCCAGAAGAAGAAGAGAGAGAGAAAGGGACTGAAGGTGTACTTGAACAAATCATAGCTGAGAAGTTCCCTGATCTGGGGAAGCAAAAAGGCATTGAAATCCAAGAGGCACAGAGAACCCCCTTCAGAGGTAACTGGATTCGATCTTCTGCATGACATATCATAGTGAAACTGGCAGAATACAAGGATAAAGAGAAAATTCTGAAAGCAGCTAGGGATAAACAGGCTCTAACTTACAAAGGTAGACACATAAGAGTAGTTCCAGACCTATCTACTGAAACTTGGCATGCCAGAAAAGAATGGCAAGAAATCTTCAATGTGATGAACAGGAAAAATATGCAGCCAAGAATACTTTATCCACCAAGTCTGTCATTCAGAATACAAGGAGAGATAAAGATTTCCCAAAAAAACAAAAACCGAAAGACTTCATCACGACTAAACTGGCCCTACAAGTGATCCTAAAGGGGATTGCGTGAGTGAAATGTTGCAAGGACCACAAAGTACCAGAGACATCACTGCAAGCATAAAACATACACACATCAAAATGACTCTAAACCCATATATTTCCATAATAATACTGAATGTAAATGGACTAAATGCTCCAACCAAAAGACATAGGGTATCAGAATGGATAGAAAAACAAGACCCATCTATTTGCTGTCTACAAGAGACTCATTATAGGCGTGAGGACATCTTCAGATTGAAAGTGAGCGGATGGAGAATTACCTATCATGCTAATGGAAGTCAAAAGAAAGCTGGAGTAGCCATACATATATCAGACAAACAAGACTGTAGGTCGAAGTCTGCAACAAGAGATGAAGAAAGGCATTATATAATAATTACAGGGTCTATTCATCAGGAAGAGCTAACAATTATAAATGCCTAAGTGCTGAATACAGGAGCCACCAAATATTTAAAAAAATCACAAACACAAGCAACCTTATTGATAAGAATGTTGTAATTGCAGGGGACTTTGATACTCCACTAACAACAATGGAGATATAATCGAGACACAGGATCAGTAAAAAACCAAGGGCCCTGAATGATACATTGGATCAGTTGGACCTGACAGAGATATTTAGAACTCTGCATCCCAAAGCAACAGAATATACTTTCTTCTCGTTTGCACATGGAACAATCTCCAAGATAGATCACATACTGGGTCACAAAACAGCCCTTAATAAGTACAAAAAACTTAAGATAATACCATGCACACTTTCAGACCACAATGCTATGAAACTTGAAATCAACCACAGGAAAAAGTCTGGAAAACTTCCAAAAGCATGGAGGTTAAAGAACACCCTACTAAAGAATGAATGGGTCAATCAGACAATTAGAGAACAAATTTGAAAATATATGGAAACAAATGAAATTGAAAGTACAACAATGCAAACACTATGGGATGCAGCAAAGGCAGTCCTGAGAGGAAAGTACATTGCAATCCAGGCCTATCTCATGAAACAAGAAAAATCCCAAATACAAAATATAATTGCACACCTAAAGGAAATACAAGCAGAGCAGCAAAGACACCCCAAACCCAGCAGAAGAAGAGAAACAATAAAGATCAGAACAGAAAAGAAATGTATAGAATCTAAAAAAACTATAGAGCAGATCAATGAAACCAAGAGATTTTTTTTTTTTAAATAAACAAAATTGACAAATCTCTAGCCAGGCTTCTCAGAAAGAAAAGGGAGATGACCCAAATAGATAAAATCATGAATGAAAATGGAATTATTACAACCAATAACCCAGAAAGACAAGCAATTATTAGGGAATACTATGAAAAAATTATATGCCAACAAACTGGACAACCTGTAAGAAATGGACAAATTCTTAAGCACCCACACAGTTCCAACTCAAACATGAAGAAATAGAAAACTTGAACAGAATCATAACCAGCGAAGAAATTGAATCAGTTATCAAAAATCTCCCAACAAATAAGAGTCCAGGACCAGATGGCTTCCCTGGGGAATTCTACCAGACATTTAAAGCAGAGATGATACCTATTCTTCTCAAGCTGTTCCAAAAAAATAGAAAGGGAAGGAAACCTTCCAGACTGATTCTAGGAAGCCAGCATTACTTTGATTTCCAAACCAGACAAGACCCAGCAAAAAAAGAGAACTACAGGCCAATATCCCTGATAAATATGGATGCAAAAATTCTCAATAAGATACTAGCAAATCGAATTCAACAGCATATAAAAAGAGTGGTTCACCATGATTAAGTGGGATTCATTCCTTGGCTGCAGGGCTTGTTCAACATTCACCAATCAATCAATGTTATACATCACATTAATAAAAGAAAAGATAAGAATCATATGTTCCTGTGAATCAGTGCAGAAAAAGCATTTGACAAAATTTAGCATCCTTTCTTAATTAAAACCTTCGAGAAAGTCGGGATAGAAGGAACATACTTAAACATCATAAAAGCCATTTATGAAAAGCCCACAGCTAAAATCATCCTCAATGGTGAAAAACTGACAGCTTTGCCCTTGAGATCAGGAACATGACAGGGATATCCACTCTCACCACTGTTGTTTAACATAGTGTTGGAAGTACTAGCATCAGCAATCAGGCAACAAAAGGAAATGAAAGGCATCGGAATTGGAAAAGATGAAGTCAAGCTTTCACTTTTTGCAGATGACATGATACTATACATGGAAAACCCGATAGACTCCACCCAAAGTCTGCTAGTACTAATACATGAAATCATCAATGTCAGAGGATACAAAATCAATGTACAGAAATCACTTGCATTCTTATACACTAATAATGAAGCAACAGAAATACAAATAGAGAAACTGATCCCATTCACAATTGCACCAAGAAGCATAAAATACCTAGGAAAAAAACTAACCAAAGATGTCATTGATCTGTATGCTGAAAAACTATAGAAAGCTTATGAAGGAAATTGAAGATACAAAAATTTGGAAAACATTCCATGCTCATGGATTTGAAGAATGAATATTGTTAAAATGTCAATACTACCCAAAGCTATCTACACATTCAATGCAATCCCAATCAAAATTGCACTAGCATTTTTCCCAAAGCTAGAACAAGCAATCCTAAAATTTTTATGGAACCACAAAGACCCCAAATAGCCAAAGAATATTGAAGATGACCAAAGCGGAAGGCATCACAATCTCAGACTTCAGCCTCAACTACAAAGCTGTAATCATCAAGACAGCATGGTATTGGCACAAAAACACAGTGACCAATGGAAGAGAATAGAGACTCCAGAATTGGACCAACAAAAGTATGGCCAACTAATCTTTGAAAACCAGGAAAGAATATCCAATGGAAAAAAGACAGTCTCTTTAACACATGGTGCTGACAGAACTGGACAGCAACAAGCAGAAGAATGAAACTATAGAACATTTTTTTACACCATTCACAAAAATAAACTCAAAATGGATAAAGGACCTGAATGTGAGACAGGAAACCATAAAAACCCTAGAAGAGAAAGCAGGAAAAAAACCTCTCTGACCTCAGCTATAACAATTTCTTACTTCACACATCTCCAAAGGCAAGGGAATTAAAAGCAAAAATGAACTATTAGGACCTCATGAAGATAAAAAGCTTCTGCACTGCAAACGAAACAATCAACAAAACTGAAAGGCAACCAACAGAATGGGAAAAGATACTTGCAAACGACATATCAGACAAAGGGCTAGTATCCAAAATCTATAAAGAACTCACCAAACTCACTCACTCAGTCAGAGTGGCTAAAATAAACAAATCAAGAGACTATAGATGCTGGTGAGGATGTGAAGAAACGGGAAGCCTCTTGCAAACTGTTTCAGCTGTTTGCAAACTGTTTCAGCTGTTTTAGAAAACAGTGTGGAGCTTCCTAAAACAGTTAAAAATAGATCTACTCTATGATCCAGCAATAGCACTGCTAGGAATTTACCTAAGGGATACAAGAGTGCTGATGCATAGGGGCACTTGTACCCCAATGTTTACAACAGCACTTTCATCAATAACCAAATTATGAAAAGAGCATAAATGTCCACCAACTGATGAATGGATAAAGAAATTGTGGTGTATATACACAATGGAATACTATGTGGCAATGAGAAAGAATGAAATATGGCCTTTTGTAGCCACGTGGATGGAACCTTAGAGTGTTATGCTAAGTGAAATAAGTCCTACAGAGAAGGACAGATCCCATGTTTTCACTCTTATGTGGATCCTAAGAAACTTAACAGAAGACCATGGGGGAGGGGAATGAAAAAAAAATGTTAGAGAGGGAGAGAGCCAAACCGTAAGAGACTCTTAAAAACTGAGAATAATCTGAGGGTTGATGGGGAGTGGGATGGAGGTGAGGATAGGTTATGGACATTGAGGAGGGCACCTGTTGTGATGATCACTGGGTGTTGTATAAAAACCCGTTTGATAATAAATTTCATATGAAATAAAGAATTAGGGAAATCTGTGACTTATTAGAAAGGAACAACATCAGAATCATAGGGATCCCAGAAGAGGAAGAGAGACAAATAGGTGTAGAAGTGTTATGTGAGCAAATCATAGAGGTAAACTTTCCTAACTGGGGGAAAGACACAGACATCAAAATTCAGGAAACACAGAGGACTCCCATTACAATCAAGAAAAACCGACCATCAACAAGGCATATCATAGTCAAATTCACAAAATACTCAGGCAAGGAGAGAATCATGAAAGCAGCAAGGGGAAAAAAGCCCCTAACATACAAGGGAAGACACATCAAGTTTGCAGCAGACCTATCCAGAGAAACTTGGCAGGCCAGAAAGGAGTGGCAAGATAGAGTCAGTGTGATGAATCAGAAAAAATATGCAGCCAAAAATTCTTTATCCATCAAGGTTGTCATTAAAAATAGAAGGAAAGATACAAAGTTTCCCAGACAAACAAAAATTAATGAAGTTTGTGACCACTAAATCTGCCATGCAAGAAATTTTAAGGATGACTCTCTGAGGGGAGAAAAGATGAAAAGAACACACACACACACACACACAGAAATAAATAAAGACCAAAAGCAACAAAGACTAGAAAGGGCCAGAGAACACCACCAGAAACTCCAACTCTACAATCAACATAATGGCAATAAATTCATATCGTTCAGTACACACTCTAAATGTCAATGGACTAAGTGATCCAATCAAAAAACACAGGTAGGGTTACAGAATGGATAAGAAAACAAGACCGATCTATATGCTGTTTACAAGAGACACACTTGAGACCTAAAGGCAACTTCAGATTGAAAATAAGGGGATGGAGAACCATCTATCATGCTAATAGTCCACAAAACAAAGCTGGAGTAACCATACTTATATCAGACAATCTAGACTTTAAAATAAAGACTGTAACAAGTGATGAAGAAGGTCATGATACCAAAATTAACTGGTCTATCCAACATGAAGACCAAACAATTGTAAACATTTATGTTCCAAATATGAAAACACCCAAATATATAAATCAATCACAAGCATAAACTCATTGATAGGATACCATAACAGTAGGGGACTTCAAGACCCCACTTAATCCAATGGACAGATTATCTAATCAGAAAATCAACAAAGAAACAATAGCTTTGAAGGACACACTGGACCAGATGAACTTAACAGATATATTCAGAACATTTTATCCCGCAGCAGTAGAATATACATTCTTCTCCAGTGCACAGGGAACATTCTCCAGAATAGACCACATACTGAGACACAAAGAAGCCCTCAACAAGTACAAAAAGATCGAGATCATGCCGTGCATATTTTCAGACCACAACTCTATGAAACTCAATATCAACCACAAGAAAAAATTCGAAAGGTAACAAATACTTGGAGACTGAAGAATATACTACTAAAGAATCAATGGGCTAACCAAGAAGGTTAAAGAGGAAATTAAATATTTCATGGAAGTCAATGAAAATGATAACACCACAACCACAAAACACTGGGATGCAACAAAGGCAGTCATAACAGGAAAGTATATAGCAATCCAGGTCTTCCAAAAGAAGGAAGAAAGATCTCAGATACACAACCAAACCTTATGCTTTAAAGAGCTGGAAAAAGAACAGCAAATAAAACCCAATCCAGCAGAAGACAGGAAATAATAAAGATTAGAGCAGAAATCAATGCTATCAAAACCAAACCAAACCAAACCAAACCAAACCAAACCAAAACAAAACAAACAAAACAAAACAAAACAGTAGAATAGGTCAATGAAACCAGAAGCTGGTTCTTTGAAAGAATTAACATACTTGATAAACTACTAGCCAGTTTGGTCAAAAAGGAAAAGGAAAGGACCCAAATAAAAAAAAAAAAAAGAATAAAAGAGGAGAGATCACAACCAACAGAGCAGAAATAAAGACACTAATAAGCGAATATTATGAGCAATTATACACCAATAAAATTGCAATCAGGAAGAAATGGAAAAATTCCTAGAAACATATACACTAACAAAACTGAAACAGGAAGAAATAGAAAATTTGAAAAGACCCATAACCAGTAAAATATCTAATTAGTAATCAAAAATCTCCCAAAAAACAAGAGTCCAGACCAGATGGCTTTCCAGGGTAATATTGCCAAACATTTAAAAAGAGTTAACACCTATTCTCTTGAAGCTGTTAAAAAAATAGAAATGGAAGGAAAACTTCCAAACTCTTTCTATAAAGTTAGCATTTCCTTGATTCTGAAACCAGAGACCCCACTAAAAAGGAGAACTATAGACAAATTTCCCTGATGAACATTGATGCAAAAATCCTCAACAAGATATTAGCCAACCAGTTCCAAAAATATATTAAAAATTATTCACCATGACCAAGCGGGATTATACCTGGGATGCAGAGATGGTTCAATATCCAGAAAACAATCAACATGATTCATCAAGTCAATAAAAGAAAGGACAAGAACCATATGATCCTCTCAATAGATGCAGAGAAAGCATTTGCAAAAATACAGCATCCTTTCTTGATAAAAAAAAAAAAAAAACCTCCAGAAAGTAGGGATAGAAGGAGCATACCTCGAGATCATCAAACCATATACAAAAGACCCAACACTAATATCATCCTCAATGGGGAAAACAGAGCTTTCCCCTCAGGTCAGGAACAAGTCAAGGATGTCCACTCTCACCACTGTTATTCAACATAGTATTGGAAGTCTTAGCCTTTGCAGTCAGACAACACAAAGAAATAAAAGGAATCCAAATCAGCCAGGTGGAGGTCAAACTTTCACTCTTCGCAGATGACATGATACTCTACATGGAAAATCCAAAAGATTTCACCAAAAAACTGATAGAAATGATCCATGAATTCAGCAAAGTTTCAGGATATAAAATCAATGCACAGAAATCGGTTGCATTCCTATTCACCAACAATGAAACAACAAAAAGAGAAATCAAGGAATTGATACCATTTATAATTGCACCAAACACCATAAAATACCTGGAATAAATCTAACCAAAGAGGTGAAAAAACTATACACTGAAAACTATAGAAAGCTTATGAAAGAAATTGAAGAAGACCCAAAAAATAGAAAAATTTTCCATTCTCCTGGAGAGGAAGAACAAATATTGTTAAAATGTCGATACTACCCAAAGAAATCTACATATTAAATATAATTACTATCAAAATAACACCAGCATTCTTCACAAAGCTAGTGCAAAGATTCCTAAAATTTGTATGGAACCAGAAAAGATCCAAAATAGTCAAAAGAATCTTGAAAAAGAAAATCAAAGCAGGAGGAATCTCAATAACGGACTTCAGTCTCTACTACCAAGCTGTAATCATCAAGACAGTATGGTACTGGCATAAGAAAAGACACTCATATCAATGGAACAAGATAGAGAACCCAAAAATGGACGCACAAAAGTATGGCCAACCAATCTTTGATGAAGCAGGGAAGAATATCCAATGGAGTAAAAACTGTCTCTTCAGCAAGTGGTGCTGGGAACACTGGACAGTGACATGCACAAGAATGAACCTGGACCACTTACTTACACTATACACAAAAATAAACTCAAAATGGATGAAAGACCTCAATGAAAGACAGGAAGCCACCAATATCCTTGAGGAGAAAGCAGGCAAAAACCTCTTTGATCTTGGCCACAGTAACTTCTTACTCCAGTCTCCAGAAGCAAGGGAAACAAAAGCAAAAATGAACTACCGGGACCTCATCAAAATAAAAAGCTTCTGCACAGAGAAGGAAACAATCAGCAAAACTGCAAGGCAACTGACAGAATGGGAGAAGATATTTGTAAGCAACATATCAGATAAAGGGTTATTATTTAAAATCCATAAGGAACTTATCAAACTCAGCACCCAAAAAACAAATAATCCAGTGAAGAAATGGGCAAAAGACATTAATAGACACTTCTCCAAAGAAGACATCCAGATGGCCAACCGATACATGAAAAAATGCTCCAATCACTCATCATCATGGAAATACAAATCAAAACCACAATGAGATATCACCTTACACCTGTCAGAATGGCTAACATTAACAATTCAGGCAACAAGAGATGTAGGTGAGGATGTGGAGAAATAGGATCTCTTTTGCATTGTTGGTGGCAATGCAAGCTGGTGCAGCCCCTCTGGAAAACAGTATGGAGTTTCCTCAAAAAATTAAAAACAGAACTACCTTATGACCCAGCAAGTGCACTACTGGGTATTTTTTCAAGGGATACAGGTATGCTCTTCTGAAGGGTCACATGCACCCCAGTGTTTATAGCAGCACTATCAACAATAACTAAAGTCTGGAAAGAGCCCAAATATCCATCGACAGATGAATGGATAAAGAAGATGTGGTACATATATACCTTGGAGTATTACTCGGCAATCAAAAAGAATGAAGTCTTGTCATTTGCAACTATGTGGATAGAAGTAGAGGGTATTATGCTAAGTGAAATTAGTCAGTCAGAAAAAGACAATTATCTTATGACTAAACTCATATGAGGACTTTAGGATACAAAACAGATGAATACAAGGGAAGGGAATCAAAAAGAGTATAAAAACAGGAAGGGTCACAAAACATAAGAGTGTCTTAAATATGGAGAACAAAGAGAGGGTTACTGGAGGGGTTTTTTGGGGGGTGGGCTAAACAGGGGAATTAAGGAATCTACTCCTGAAATCATTGTCGCACTATATGTTAACTAATTTGTATGTAAATTTAAAAAAATAAAATTAAAAAAATCAGTCGAGGGAATCTAAAAGTAAAAAATGTAAAGTATGATATCATAGACCTAAAACATGGGGTTGGGAGTAAAAAATTGGTTCCAACTTAAACAGCCATCAAATTAATATAGACTTTTATATGCAGAAGATGTTATTTAGAAACCAGCTGGTAGCCACAAATCAAAAATCAGTAACATATATGCAAAAAATAAAGAGAAAGGTATCCAAGTATATCACTTAAAAAAGACAATTAACCATAAGGAAAGAAGGCACTAGAAGAAAGTAACAGAAAGAAATATGAAAACAACCATGAAACAAGTAACAAAATGAAAATAAGTACATACCTATCAATCATTACTTTGTAAACAAACTAAATGTTCCAATAAAAATACATAGGGTGATTAAATAGATAAAAGCAAGACCCATCTATATGCTGCCTCGAAGAGAATCATTTAAGACCAAGATACATGAAAATTGAGAGTGAAGGATTGTGAAGTATTCATCATGTGAAAGGATGTCAAAAGAAAGCCAATGTAGATACACTTATATTGGACAAAATAAACTTTAAAACAAGCACTCTTAGAGACAAAGAAGGACACTATATAATCTTATAAGTGACAATCCAACAAGAAAATATCACAAATATAAATATTTATGCACCCAACACGAGAGTGCCAAAATACATAAATCAGTTAATAATAAACATAAAGGAAGTAGTTGATAAAAATATAATAATGGTATGGGATTTTAATACCCTATTTACATCAACGGACAGATATTCTAGAAAGAAAATCCACAGGGAAACTGTGGCTTTGAATGACATATTGGGTCAGGTGGAGTGAACAGTTATAGTCACAACATTCTATCCTAAAACAGCATATTACATATTGATTTCAATTGCACACGGAATATTATTCAGCATAGATCACATATTAGTCAATAAAACAAAATCAGGGCTTAAACATGGTGGTGTAGGAGGACACTGGGCTCACGGTGTCCTGTGGATCACTTAGATTCCACCCACACCTGCCTAAATAACCCAGAAAACCACCAGAAGACTAGCAGAATGGATTATCCAGAGCAAAGTGTAGACGAGAGGCCCACGGAAGAGGGTAGGAAGGGTGGAGAGGTGATGTGTGCCACACGGAGGAGCAGCCCGCCAGCAAAGCAAAGCCCCTGAGTCTGGCTTGCAAAAGTGGAGGGGCCGGACAGAGTGTGTTTGGACAGCAAGCAGGACTTAACATCTGGAAGGTTATAAGGTTAACTTATAAACTTAACAGCTCTGCTCAGAGAGCAGGAGGGCTAGAGGACAACAGGAGGGGGAGTTGTTGAGCCCCTGACAACACAGCACAGCTTGGCGGGGAACAAAGGTGCTCGCCAACAAAATATCCCTCACCCATCCACCAGCCAAAATCCCAAAGGGAACCAGTTCCTGTCAGGAAACTTGCTTGCACTGCGCAAACACCCAATGCTGTGCTTCTGTGGATCCATCCCTCCGGTGGCAGCTCTGACTCCCTCCCGGTGCCACAGGGCCCCTCCCAAAGCAGATCACTGAAGGAAAAGCAGGCTCAATCTGCCCCTCCCATCCCTGTGCACCTTGCCGATCCACCCCACCTAATACACCAGATCCCCAGCACACAAGCCTGGCAATGTGCAAGTAGCCCAGAAGGGCCATGCCAACCCACAGTGAATTCTGCCCCTAGGAGAGGGGAAAAGAAGGTACACACCAGTGTGACTGTGGCCCCAGCGGTGGGCTGGGGGCAGACATCAGGTCTGACTATGGCCCCGCCCACCAACGCAAGTTATTCAAGACAGCACGGGGAAAGCCCCTGCAGTTCCGCACCACTCCAGGGACTATCCAAAATGACTAAACAGAAGAATTCCCCTCAAAAAAACCTCCAGGAAATAACGACAGCTAATGAACTGATCAAAAATGATTTAAACAATACAACAGAAAGTGAATTTAGAATAATAGTCATAAAATTAATCGCTGGGCTTGAAAACAGTATAAAGGACAGCAGAGAATCTATTGCTACTGAGATCAAGGCACTAAAGAACAGCCAGGAGGAGCTAAAAAATGCTATTATTGAGCTGCAAAATAAAATGGAGATAACCACAGCTCAGATTGAGGAGTCAGAGGAGAGAATAGATGAACTAGAAGATAAAATTATGGAAAAAGAAGAGGCTGAGAAAAAAAGAGATAAAAAATTCAGGAGTATGAGGGGAAAATTAGAGAAATAAGTGATGAACTAAAGAGAAATAATCTACACATAATTGGTATTCCAGAGGAGGAAGAGAGAGGGAAAGGTGCTGAAGGTGTAATTGAAGAAATCATAGCTGAGAACTTCCCTGATCTGGGGAAGGAAAAAGGCATTGAAATCCAAGAGGCACAGAGAACTCCCTTCAGACATAGCTTGAATCGATCTGCATGACATATCACAGTGAAACTCACAAAATACAAGGATAAAGAGAAAATTGTGAAAGCACCTAAGGGTAAACATGCTCTAACATATAAAGGGAGACCGATAAGACTAGTGACAGATATCTCTGCTGAAACTTGGCAGGCCAGAAACAAATGGCAAGAAATCTTCAATGTGATGAACAGAAAAAAATATGCAGCCAAGAATCCTCTATCCAGCAAATCGGTCATTTAGAATAGAAGAAGAGATAAAGGTCTTCCCAAACAAACAAAAACTGAAGGAATTCACCACCACTAAACCAGCTCCACAAGAGATCCTAGGGGGATCCTGTGAGACAAAGTACCAGAGACATCGCTGCAAGCATGAAACTTACAGACATCACAATGACTCTAAACCTATATCTTTCTATAATAACACTTAATGTAAATGGATTAAATGTGCCAACCAAAAGACATAGGGTATCAGAATGGATAAAAAAACAAGACCCATCTATTTGCTGTCTACAAGAGACTCATTTTAGACCTGAGGACACTTTCAGATTGAAAGTGAGGGGATGGAGAATTATTTATCATGCTACTGGAAGCCAAAAGATAGCTGGAGTAGCCATACTTATATCAGACAAACTAGACTTTAAATTAAAGGCTGTAACAAGAGATGAAGAAGGGCATTATATAATAATCACAGGGTCTATCCATCAGGAAAAGGTAACAATTATAAATGTCTATGGGCCGAATACAGGAGCCCCCATATATATAAAACAATTACTCACAAACATAAGCAACCTTATTGATAAGAATGTGGTAATTGCAGGGGTCTTTAACACTCCACTTACAGAAATGGATAGATCATCTAGACACACGGTCAGTAAAGAAACAAGGGCCCTGAATGATACATTGGATCAGATGGACTTGACAGATATATTTAGAACTCTGCATCCCAAAGCAACAGAATATACTTTCTTCTCGAGTGCACATGGAACCTTCTCCAAGATAGATCACATACTGGGTCACAAAACAGCCCTTCATAACTATACAAGAATTGAGATCATACCATGCATACTTTCGGACCACAATGCTATGAAGCTTGAAATCAACCACAGGAAAAAGTCTGGAAAACCTCCAAAACCAAGGAGGTTAAAGAACACCCTACTAAAGAATGAATGGGTCAACCAGGCATTAGAGAAGAAATTAAAAAATATATGGAAACAAACGAAAATGAAAATACAACAATCCAAACGCTTTGGGATGCAGCGAAGGCAGTCCTAAGAGGAAAATACATTGCAATCCAGGCCTATCTCAAGAAACAAGAAAAATCCCAAATGCAAAATCTAACAGCACACCTAAAGGAAATAGAAGCAGAACAGCAAAGACAGCCTAAACCCAGCAGAAGAAGAGAAATAATAAAGATCAGAGCAGAAATAAACAACATAGAATCTCAAAAATCTGTAGAGCAGATCAATGAAACCAAGAGTTGGTTTTTTTAAATTTTTTTTTAACGTTTATTTATTTTTGAGACAGAGAGAGACAGAGCATGAATGGGGGAGGGTCAGAGAGAGGGAGGCACAGAATCTGAAACAGGCTTCAGGCTCTGAGCTGTCAGCACAGAGCCCGATGTGGGCTTGAACTCACTGACTGCGAGATCATGACCTGAGCCAAAGTCGGCTGCTTAACTGACTGAGCCACTCAGGCGCCCCAAGAGTTGGTTTTTTGAAAAAATAAACAAAATTGATAAACCTCTAGCCAGGCTTCTCAAAAAAAAAGGGAGATGACCCAAATAGATAAAATCATGAATGAAAATGGACTTATTGCAACCAATCCCTCAGAAATACAATCAATTATCAGGGAATACTATGAAAAATTATATGCCAACAAACTGGACAACCTGGAAGAAGTGGACAAATTGATAAACACCCACACACTTCCAAGGCTCAAACAGGAGGAAATAGAAAGCTTGAACAGACCCATAACCAGTGAAAAAATTGAATCAGTTATCAAAAATCTCCCAACAAATAAGAGTCCAGGACCAGATGGCTTCCCTGGGGAATTCTACCAGACATTTAAAGCAGAGATAATACCTATCCTTCTCAAGCTATTCCAAGAAATAGAAAGGGAAGGAAAACTTACAGACTCATTCATGAAGCCAGTATTACTTTGATTCCTAAACCAGACAGAGACCCAGTAAAAAAAAAAAAGAGAACTACAGGCCAATATCCCTGATGAATATGGATGCAAAAATTCTCAATAAGATACTAGCAAATCGAATTCAACAGCTTATAAAAAAAATTATTCACCATGATCAAGTGGGATTCATTCCTGGGCTGCAGGGCTGGTTCAACATTCACAAATCAATTAATGTGATAAATCACATTAATCAAAGAAAATATAAGAACCATATGATCCTGTCAATCAATGCAGAAAAAGCATTTGACACAATTCAGCATCCTTTCTTAATAAAAACACTCGAGAAAGTCGGGGTAGAAGGAACATACTTACACATCATAAAAGCCATTTATGAAAAGCCCAGAGATAATATCATCCTCAATGGGGAAAAACTGAGAGCTTTCCCCCTGAGATCAGGAACACGACAGGGATGTCCACTCTCACTGCTGTTGTTTAACATAGAGTTGGAAGTGCTAGCATCAGCAATCAGACAACAAAAGGAAATCAAAGGCATCAAAATTGGCAAAGATGGAGTCAAGCTTTCACTTTTTGCAGATGACATGATATTATACATGGAAAATCTGATAGACTCCACCAGAAGTCTGCTAGAACTGATACATGACTTTGCAAAGTTGCAGGATACAAAATCAATGTACAGAAATCAGTTGCATTCTTATACGCTAACAATGAAGCAACAGAAAGACAAATAAAGAAACTGATCCCATGCACAATTGCACCAAGAAGCATGAAATACCTAGGAATAAGTCTAACCAAAGATGTACAAGATCTATATGCTGAAAACTATAGAAAGCTTATGAAGGAAATTGAAAAAGATATAAAGAAATGGAAAAACATTCCTTGCTTATGGGTTGGAAGAATAAATATTGTTAAAATGTCAATACTACCCAAAGCTATCTACATATTCAATGCAATCCCAATCAAAATTGCACCAGCATTCTTCTCCAAGCTACAACAAGCAATCCTAAAATTCATATGGAACCACAAAAGGGCCCAAATAGCCAAAGTAATTTTGAAAAAGAAGACCAAAGCAGGAGGTATCACAATCCCAGACTTTAGCCTCTACTACAAAGCTGTAATCATCAAGACAGCATGGTATTGGCACAAAAACAGACACATAGACCAATGAAATAGAATAGAATCCCCAGAACTAGAACCACAAAAGTATGGCCAACTAATCTTTGACAAAGCAGGAAAGAATATCCAATGGAAAAAAGACTGTCTCTTTAACAAATGGTGCTGGGTGAAGTGGACAGCAACAGGCAGAAGAAGGAAACTAGACCACTTTCTCACACCATTCACAAAAATAAACTCAAAATGGATAAAGGACCTGAATGTGAGACAAGAAACCATCAAAACCCTAGAGGAGAAAGCAGGAAAAGACCTCTCTGACCTCAGCCGCAGCAATTTCTTACTTGACACATCCCCAAAGGCAAGGGAATTAAAAGCCAAAATGAACTATTGGGACCTCATGAAGATAAAAAGCTTCTGCACAGCAAAGGAAACAACCAACAAAACTAAAAGGCAACCAACGGAATGGGAAAATATATTTACAAATGACATATCGGACAAAGGGCTCGTATCCCAAATCTATAAAGAACTCACTAAACTCCACACCCGAAAAACAAATAATCCAGTGAAGAGATGGGCAGAAAATATGAATAGACACTTCTGTAAAGAAGACATACAAATGGCCAACAGGCAAATGAAAAGATTCTCAGCATTGCTCCTCATCCGGGAAATACAAATCAAAACCACATTCAGATATCACCTCACGCCAGTCAGAGTGGCTAAAATGAACAAATCATGAGACTATGGATGCTGGAGAGGATGTGGAGAAACAGGAACCCTCTTGCACTGTTGGTGGGAATGCAAACTAGTGCAGACACTCTGGAAAAGAGTTTGGAGGTTCCTCAAAAACTAAAAAAAAAAAAAAAAATAGATCTACTCTATGACCCAGCATTAGCACTGTTAGGAATTGACCCAAGGGATACAGGAGTACTGATGTATAGGGGCACTTGTACCCCAATGTGTATAGCAGCACACCCAACAATAGCCAAATTGTGGAAAGAGCCTAAATGTCCATCAACTGATGAATGGATAAAGAAATTGTGGTTTATATACACAATGGAGTGCACGTGGCAATGAGAAAGAATGAAATTTGGCCCTTTGTAGCAATGTGGATGGAACTGGAGAGTGTGATGTTAAGTGAAATAAGCCATACAGAGTAAGACAGATACCGTATGTTTTCACTCTTATGTGGATCTGGAGAAACTTAACAGAAACCCATGGGGTGAGGGGAAGGAAGAAAAAAGAGGTTAGAGTGGGAGAGAGCCAAAGCATAAGAGACTCTTAAAAACTGAGAACCAACTGAGGGTTGATGGGGGTGGGAGGGAAAGGAGTGTAGGTGATGGGTATTGAAGAGGGCATCTTTTGGGATTACCTCTGGGTGTTGTATAGAAACCAATTTGACAATAAATTTGATATATTAAAAAAAAATAAAACAAGTCTCAATAAATTCCAAATGATAAGTCATACCATGCATCTTTTCTGGCCATGACATTATGAAACTAGAAATCACCCAGAAGAAAAAATTTGGAAAGACCACAAATATATGGAGGTTTAATATCATGCTACTAAACAATGAATGGTCAACCAAGAAATCCACGAGAGAATTTTAAAAAATACATGGGAATAAATGGAAATGAAAGCACAACGGTCCAAAACCTTTGGGATGTATGAAAAAAGCTATTCTAAGATGTATTTTCATACATCTTTGGGATGTATGAAAAAAGCTATTCTAATAAGGGAATTTTATAGCAATACAGGCCTACATCATGGAGAAAGAAGACTCTCAAATAAGCAACCTAGACTTACACCTAAGAAAGTTAAAGAAAAGGAACAAACAAAACTCAAAAATTGTAGAAAGAAAGAAAGAAAGATTAGAGCAGAAATGAATGAAATAGAAACAAAAAAAGAAATCACAATAGAGCAGATCCAATGAAAACAGAAGCTGGTTCTTTTAAAAGATCAACAAAATGGATAAAATCTAGATAGACCCATCAAAGAAAGAGAGAAAGAGAACTCAAATAGGCAAAATCAGAAATGAAAAAGGAGAAACAACAATCCATAGTACAGAAATACAAAGGATTATAAAATAATATTATGAAAAATTTTAATGCCAAAAAATTAGATGACCTAGAAGAAATGGATAAAATCCTAGAAACATATAATCTCACAAAACTGAATCAGGAAGAAATAAACAGTTTGAACAGACTGATTACCAGCAATGCAATTGAATCAGTAATCAAAAAAGTGCCAACAAACAAAAGTCTAGTACTATATGGCTTCACAGGTGAATTCTACCAAACATTTAAAGAAGAGTTAATACTTATTCTTTTCAAACTATTCCAAAAAATAGAAGAGGAAAGAAGACTTCCAAATTCATTCCATAAGGCCAGAATTAATCTGATACCCAAACCAGATAAAGATACCACAAAAAAAGGTGAACTATAGGCTAATATCTCTGATGAACATATATGCAAATATCCTCAGCAAACTATTAGTAAAGTGAAACCAACAATACATTAAAAATAATTCACCATGATCATATGGCATTTATTCCTGGAATGCAAGTGTAATCACTCAACATGATACATCACATCAATAAGAGAAAGGATAAAAACCATATGCTTGTTTCAATAGATGCAGAAAAGTCATTTGACAAAATACAACATCCATTCATCATAAAAACCCTCAACAAAGTAGCTTTGGAGGGAACATACCTTAACATAATAAAGGCCATATATGAAGAGCCCAAAGCTCTCACTGTTGATAAGGCATGGAACCTGCTTGGGATTCTCTCTCCACTACTCCCTCACTCTCTGCCCCTCCCCCCTCACACTGCCCCCTTCCCCTGTCTCTCAAAATAAATAAATAAACTTAAAAAAGAAAAGAAACCCCCCAAGCTGACATTATACTTAATTGGATAAAAAGTGAGTGTTTCCTCTAAGGTCAGAATCAAGACCAGGGTGTCCACTCTAACCACTTTACTGGAAATTCTAGCCACAGCAATAAGACAAGAAAAAGGAATAAAATTGTACGAATTGTTTAGGAAAAAGTAAATTTTTCACTATTTGCAGATGTCATGACACTATATATACAAACCCTACAGACCCCAGCAAAAACTACTAAGACTGATAAATGAATACAGTAAAGTTGCAGGATACAAAATCAGTGTGCAGAAATTCGCTACATTTCTATAGACTAATAATGAAGCAGAAGAAAGAGAAATTAAGAAAATAATCCCACTTACAATTCCACAAAATATAATAAAATACTCAGGAATAAACTTAATCAAGGAGGTAAAAGACCCATTCTCTCAAAACTATAAAACAGTGATGAAAGATAATGAAAATGACACAAACACATGGCAAGATATTCCATGCTCATGGGTTGAAAGAACAAATATTGTTAAAATATCCATACTCCCAGAAACAATCTACAGATTTATGGAAATCCATACCAAAATATCAATAAAATTTTTCACAGAATTAGAACAAACAACCCTAAAATTTGTATGGCACCACACAAAATCCTGGATTGCCAAAGCAATCTTGAAAAAAAATAAAGCTGGAGATATCACTATTCCAGATTTTAAGTTATATTTAAAGCTGTAGTAGTCAAAAGAGTAGGGTACTGGCACAAAATTAGACATATAGATCAATGGAACATAATATAAAGCCCAGAAATAAACCTGTGCCTATATGGTCAATTAATTTTTGACAAAGGAGGAGAGAATATTCAATGGGAAAAAGACAGTCTCTTCACCAAATGGTGTTGGAAATACTGGACAGGTACATGCAATGCAAGAGAATGAAACTGGACCACCTTTTTACCCCATACACAAAAATAAACTCATAATGTGTTAAAGACCTAAATATAAGACCTGGAACCGTAAAAATCCTAGAAAAGAGCACAGGCAGCAATTTCTCTGATGCCAGCCACAGCAACACTTTTGTAGATATGTCTCTTGAGGCAAGAGAAACAAAAGTAGAAATAAACTACTGGGACTTCATCAAAATAAAAAAGCTTCTTCACTGCAAAAGAAACAATCAACAAAACTAAAAGGCAACCTATGGAATGGGAGAAGATATTTGCAAATGACATATCTGATAAAGGGTTAGTATCCAAAATATATAAAGAACTTATAAAACTCAACACCCCAAAAATGAATAATGAAGTTAAAAAACAGGCAGAAGACATGAACAGACATATCTCCAAAGGAGACATACTGGTGGTCAATAGACACATGAAAGGATACTGAACAAGACTCATCATCAGGGAAATGTAAATCAAAGCCAAGACTCATCATCAGGGAAATGTAAATCAAAGCCACAATGAGATTATCACTTCACACATGTCCGAATGGTAAAAACAAAAGAAATAACAAATATTGGCAAGGATGTGGAGAAAAATAAACTCTCTTATACTGTTGATCAGAATGCAATGTGGTGCAGCCACTGTGGAAAACACTATAGAGGTTCTTCAAAAAATTAAAAATTCAATTACCATATGATCCAGTAATTACATTACTGTGTATTTACCCAAAGAAAATGAAAACACTAGTTCAAAAAGTTGCATACACTTCTATGTTTATTGCAGCATTAGTTACAGTAGCCAAACTATGGAAGGAGCCCCAGTTTCCATTGATAGATGAATTTATAAAGAAGTGGATATATATATATATATATATATATATATATATATATATATATAGTGGAATACTATTCAGCCATAATAATGAAATCTCTCCATTTGTAATAGCATGAATGTATCTAGAGAGTATAATGCTAAGCAAAATAAGTTAGCCAGAGAAAGATAAATACCATATGATTTCATTCATGTGTGGAAATTAAGAACCAAATCAACAAACAAAAAAAGAGACCAAGGAACAGACTCTTAACTGTAGAGAACCAACAGATCATTATCAGAGGGGAGGTGGGTGAAAGGATGGGTGACTTAGGTGAAGGGCCTTGAGGTTACATTTGTCTTGATAAACATTGAGTAATACACAGAATTGTTTAATCAATATATCATATACTTGAAACTAATTTAACACTACATGCTAACTATACTTGCATTTAAAAAATAAGAAAATGAAAACACTAAAAATATAAAGCAGTTGTTATTTATTATTTTTTAAAAATATAATTTATTGTCAAATTGGCTTACAACACCCAGTGCTCATCCCAACAAGTGCCCTCCTCAATGCCCATCACCCACTTTCCCCTCTTCCCCGACTCCCATCAACCCTCAGTTTGTTCTCTATATTTAAGAGTCTCTTATGGTTTACATCCCTTCTTCTCTGTTTGTAACTTTCTTTTCCCTTCCCTTCCCCCATGGTCTTCTGTTAAGTTTCTCAAGATCTACATATGAGTGAAAACATATGGTATCTGTCTTTCTTTGACTGACTTATTTCACTTAGCATAATACCCTCCAGTTTCATCCACATTGCTGCAAATGTCAGGATTTCATTCTTTCTCATTTCTCAATACAAGTAGTATTCCATTGTATATATAAACCACATCGTCTTTATCCAGTCGTCAGTTGATGGACATTTAGGCTCTTTCCATAATTTGGCTATAGTTGAAAGCACTGCTATAATCATTGAGGTACATGTGCCCCTATGCATCAGCACTCCTGTATCCCTTGGGTAAATTTCTAGCAGTGCTATAAAGTAGTTTTTAATGTAAATACATGAATAAGTAAAAGTAAAACAAACAAAGGAAATCTTAAGCATCTATTCTCTTCTAGGTGGTGAAGATATCATGGTGAGTATCTTGTTCTCAAGTTACTGGTTCTTATTTACTTAAAGCAATATATCAGATCCTCAATTAAAAGTAAAATATTTTTAAAAAATACATGTTCTTTTTTGATTTAAAAAAACTGTGAAATTCAACCAAGCATAAAAAATATAATGAAATGTTGCTCATAATCCCACTAGCATTTATAGTTGTGTGTGTGTGTGTGTGTGTGTGTGTGTGTGTGTATGTGGTTGCAAACTATGATATATGCACTGGTTATAAATTATATTTTCAAATTTTTCATAATTTATTATGACTGTATTTACCTATCAGTAAATATACTTTTATATAATTTTAGATTATACTAAAGGTACTAAATTGTGCATAGTATCTCAATGTATGACTTTTATTTCTCCAGTGCTTTTTATTTTTACCGTTGTACCATGAATAAATACTATAAACATCTTTGATTCTGTGCTTTTTGATACAACTGGGATACAATTATTTCTGAGACTTCTTGAAATTACTGTCCTAGTCATCCAATTAAATAGCATCTCTTTAGGAATAGTTGAAGTGTGCCATGGACCAAATGGCACATTTTGAGAAACTTTTGAAATTTCCCTTGACCTCAAATATTTCCTTTCCCTTACAAGATCTTTTAATTGCCAATCTTTTTTACTTAAAATTTTAAAGAAAATACAATGTTATTAAGGAGGGATAAACATTAAATCATTAGTTCTTTAACTTTATTATTATTTATGTTTTAAAAAGTGTATTTATTTTGAGAGCGAGAGAAAGAGAGCTCAAGAGTGAGCGGGACAGGGACAGAGAGAGGGAGAGAGAGAATCCCAAGCAAGCTCCCCACTGTCAGCGCAGAATCCGATGTAGGGCTCAAACTCATGAACTGCAAGATCATGACCTGAGCTGAAGTTGCATGCTTAACTGACTGAGCCACACAGGCACTCCAAGTGCTTTAATTTTAACATGGATAATTCACCAGAGAAGATGTAGTCACTTAGGTTCCCAAGGGCATGGTGCTTATGAAAGGCAAAGTTTGATACAGATGGAAAATGAGGATGGAATTTCACATACTGAGAACTCCAGGTAGGATGCTTTCTGGTGTAATACCAGAGTACTGGTTTTCTGAAACATGAGGAGCCATCCCTAGAGCAAAGAGTGGGAGGGCTATTGCCAACAAATTGTCTTCACTCTACACTGTTGAAAAGAACAAATATTGTAACAGAAATATACCTGACTATATGTATGTAGCTAAAAGGATTTCACTCATGAAATAGGTTTTAATCAGTCCACATTTATATTTCATCCTTCTCTTTCCTCTACTTTCCTATAAATTGCTCTGTTGAAATATATCTTATCCAATGGAAAAATTGTGGTGTACTTATAAAAATATGCCCATTGAAATTCATATTATCTGAGTGGGTGATGGAGAAATATTTATGGTTTGCAATTGGAATCCTGATCTATTTTTATTTGTGATTTTCTTTAATATTTCCAGATAATGATAAACATATTTTTAAATATTTATATGTACTTTACATTAAAATATGCATATCTGGTTTATGTCAAAACCATTGTGTTTGAAACTACTTGCATGGTTACTTATCTCATGATCAAAACAATAACTTTCCTTTTCAAATTACCAAAAACATCTAAATTAAAGTTACCTTTTAATTTACATCAACCATTTATTTTTTATTTAGTATGAAGGCCTTAGAGAATGACTATATGTGGCTCTACTCTCTAAATGTTTACATATGTATGTGTATGTGTAAGGATACTGAAATCATGAACAATTATAGTAGCAATTTGTGTAAGGATATTGAAATCATGAACAATTATACTGGCAATTACATATTGTATGGAAAGATATTAAAATGTGTGGTTTTTGATTCTGAAAGTTACTGGGATTTTTTTTAAAGGACGAGCCAAAGATGGCGTGTGTGTGTTGGCCCCTAGGTTATTTATTTACTCTAGGCTGAAACCAACTAGCTTAGAAACCTGCCAGCACCAAACTCAGATGTGTACATATTAAAATACTATTATTTTTTAATATAAAATTTATTGTCAAATGGTTTCCATACAACACCCAGTGCTCATCCCAACAGGTACCCTCCTCAATGCCCATCACCAACCCTACCCTCCCTCAGACTCTCCATCAACCCTCAATTTATTCTCAGTTTTTATGCCTGTTGGCCATCTGGCATGAGGTGGTATCTGAGTGTGGTTTTGATTTGTATTTCCCTGATAAGGAGCGACGTTGAGCATCTTTTCATGTGCCTGTTGGCCATCCGGATGTCTTCTTTAGAGAAGTGTCTATTCATGTTTTCTGACCATTGCTTCACTGGGTTATTTGTTTTTCGGGTGTGGAGTTTGGTGACCTCTTTATACATTTTGGATACTAGCCCTTTGTCCGATATGTCATTTGCAAATATCTTTTCCCATTCCGTTGGTTGCCTTTTAGTTTTGTTGGTTGTTTCCTTTGCTGTGCAGAAGCTTTTTATCTTCATAAGGTCCCAGTAATTCACTTTTGCTTTTAATTCCCTTGCCTTTGGGGATGTGTCGAGTAAGAGATTTCTACGGCTGAGGTCAGAGAGGTCTTTTCCTGCTTTCTCCTCTAGGGTTTTGATGGTTTCCTGTCTCACATTCAGGTCTTTTATCCATTTTGAGTTTATTTTTGTGAATGGTGTGAGAAAGTGGTCTAGTTTCAACCTTCTGCATGTTGCTGTCCAGTTCTCCCAGCACCATTTGTTAAAGAGACTGTCTTTTTTCCATTGGATGTTCTTTCCTGCTTTGTCAAAGATGAGTTGGCCATACGTTTGTGGGTCTAGTTCTGGGGTTTCTCTTCTATTCCATTGGTCTATGTGTCTGTTTTTGTGCCAATACCATGCTGTCTTGATGATGACAGCTTTGGAGTAGAGGCTAAAGTCTGGGATTGTGATGCCTCCTGCTTTGGTCTTCTTCTTCAAAATTACTTTGGCTATTCGGGGCCTTTTGTGGTTCCACATGAATTTTAGGATTGCTTGTTCTAGTTTCGAGAAGAATGCTGGTGCAATTTTGATTGGGATTGCATTGAATGTATAGATAGCTTTGGGTAGTATTGACATTTTGACAATATTTATTCTTCCAACCCATGAGCATGGATTGTCTTTCCATTTCTTTATATCTTCTTCAATTACCTTCATAAGCTTTCTATAGTTTTCAGCATACAGATCTTTTACATCTTTGGTTAGATTTATTCCTAGGTATTTTATGCTTCTTGTTGCAATTGTGAATGGGACCAATTTCTTTATTTGTCTTTCTGTTGCTTCATTGTTAGTGTATAAGAATGCAACTGATTTCTGCACATTGATTTTGTATCCTGCAACTTTGCTGAATTCATGTATCAGTTCTAGCAGACTTTTGGTGGAGTCTATCGGATTTTCCATGTATAATATCATGTCATCTGCAAAAAGCGAAAGCTTGACTTCAACTTTGCCAATTTTGATGTCTTTGATTTCCTTTTGTTGTCTGATTGCTGATGCTAGAACTTCCAGCACTATGTTAAACAACAGCGGTGAGAGTGGGCATCCCTGTCGTGTTCCTGATCTCAGGGAAAAAGCTCTCAGTTTTTCCCCGTTGAGGATGATGTTTGCTTTGGGCTTTTCATAAAAGGCTTTTATGATCTTTAAGTATGTTCCTTCTATCCCGACTTTCTCAAGGGTTTTTATTAAGAAAGGGTGCTGGATTTTGTCAAAGGCCTTTTCTGCATCGATTGACAGGATCATATGGTTCTTCTCTTTTTTTTTTTGTTAATGTGATGTATCACGTTGATTGATTTGCGAATGTTGAACCAGCCCTGCATCCCAGGAATGAATCCCACTTGATCATGGTGAAGAATTCTTTTTATATGCCGTTGAATTCGATTTGCTAGTATCTTATTGAGAATTTTTGCATCCATATTCATCAGGGATATTGTCGTGTAGTTCTCTCTTTTTACTGGGTCTCTGTCTGGTTTAGGAATCAAAGTAACACTGGCTTCCTAGAATGCGTCTGGAAGTTTTCCTTCCCTTTCTATTTCTTGGGATAGCTTGAGAAGGATAGGTATTATCTCTGCTTTAAACGTCTGGTAGAACTCCCCTGGGAAGCCATCTGGTCCTGGACTCTTATTTGTTGGGACATTTTTGATAACCGATTCAATTTCTTCGCTGGTTATGGGTCTGTTCAAGCTTTCTATTTCCTCCTGATTGAGTTTTGGAAGAGTGTGGGTGTTTAGGAATTTGTCCATTTCTTCCAGGTTGTCCAATTTGTTGGCATATAATTTTTCATAGTATTCCCTGATAATTGTTTGTATCTCTGAGGGATTGGTTGTAATCATTCCATTTTCATTCATGATTTTATCTATTTGGGTCATCTCCCTTTTCTTTTTGAGAAGCCTGGCTAGAGGTTTGTCAATTTTGTTTATTTTTTCAAAAAACCAACTCTTGGTTTCGTTGATCTGCTCTACAGTTTTTTTAGATTCTATATTGTTTATTTCTGCTCTGATCTTTATTATTTCTCTTCTTCTGCTGGGTTTAGGCTGCCTTTGCTGTTCTGCTTCTATTTCCTTTAGGTGTGCTGTTAGGTTTTGCATTTGGCATTTTTCTTGTTTCTTGAGATAGGCCTGGATTGCAATGTATTTTCCTCTCAGGACTGCCTTTGCTGCGTCCCAAAGCGTTTGGATTGTTGTATTTTCATTTTCGTTTGTTTCTATATATTTTTTAATTTCTTCTCTAATTGCCTGGTTGACCCACTCATTCTTTAGTAAGGTGTTCTTTAACCTCCATGCTTTTGGAGGTTTTCCAGACTTTTTCTTGTGGTTGATTTCAAGCTTCATAGCATTGTGGTCTGAAAGTATGCATGGTATAATTTCAATTCTTGTGAACTTATGAAGGGCTGTTTTGTGACCCAGTATATGATCTATCTTGGAGAATGTTCCATGTGCACTTGAGAAGAAAGTATATTCTGTTGCTTTGGGATGCACAGTTCTATATATTTGTTAAGTCCATCTGATCCAATGTATCATTCAGGGCCCTTGTCTCTTTATAGACCGTGTGTCTAGATGATCTATCCATTTCTCTAAGTGGAGTGTTAAAGTCTCCTGCAATTACCACATTCTTATCAATAAGGTTGCTTGTGTTTGTGAGCAATAGTTTTATATATTTGGGGGCTCCGGTATTTGGCGCAAAGACATTTATAATTGTTAGCTCTTCCTGATGGATAGACCCTGTAATTATTATATAATGCCCTTCTTCATCTCTTCTTACAGACTTTAATTTAAAGTCTAGTTGGTCTGATATAAGTATGGCTACTCCAGCTTTCTTTTGGCTTCCAGTAGCATGATAAATAGTTCTCCATCCCCTCACTCTCAATCTAAAGGTGTCCTCAGGTCTAAAATGGGTCTCTTGTAGACAGAAAATAGGTGGGTCTTGTTTTTTTACCCATTCTGATACCCTATGTCTTTTGGTTGGCGCATTTAATCCATTTACATTCAGTGTTATTATAGAAAGATACGGGTTTAGGGTCATTGTGATGTCTGTATGTTTTATGCTTGTAGCGATGTCTCTAGTACTTTGTCTCACAGGATCCCCCTTAGGATCTCTTGTAGGGCTGGTTTAGTGGTGACAAATTCCTTCAGTTTTTGTTTGTTTGGGAAGACCTTTATCTCTCCTTCTATTCTAAATGACAGACTTGCTGGATAAAGGATTCTCGGCTGCATATTTTTCCTGTTTAGCACACTAAAGATATCGTGCCAATCCTTTCTGGCCTGCCAAGTTTCAAAAGAGAGATCAGTCACGAGTCTTATAGGTCTCCCTTTATATGTGAGGGCACATTTATCCTTTGCTGCTTTCAGAATTTTCTCTTTATGCTTGTATTTTGCCAGTTTCACTATGATATGTCATGCAGAAGATCGATTCAAGTTACGTCTGAAGGGAGTTCTCTGTGCCTCTTGGATTTCAATGCCTTTTTCCTTCCCCAGTTCAGGGAAGTCTCAGCTATTATTTCTTCAAGTACCCCTTCAGCACCTTTCCCTCTCTCTTCCTCCTCTGGGATACCAATTATGCGTATATTATTTCTTTTTAGTGTATCACTTAGTTCTCTAATTTTCCCCTCATACTCCTGGATTTTTTTATCTCTCTTTCTCTCAGCTTCCTCTTTTTCCACAACTTTATCTTCTAGTTCACCTATTCTCTCCTCTGCCTCTTCAATCCGAGCTGTCGTCGTTTCCATTTTGTTTTGCATTTCGTTTAAAGCGCTTTTCAGCTCCTCGTGACTGTTCTTTAGTCCCTTGATTTCTGTAGCAAGAGATTCTCTGCTCCCCTCTATACTGTTTTCAATCCCAGCGATTAATTTTATGACTATTATTCTAAATTCACTTTCTGTTATATTATTTAAATCCTTTTTGATCAGTTCATTGGCTGTTGTTATTTCCTGGAGATTCTTCTGAGGGGAATTCTTCCGTTTGGTCATTTTGGATAGTCCGTGGAGTGGTGAGGACCTGCAGGGCACTTCCCCTGTGCTGTGGTGTATAACTGGAGTTGGTGGGTGGGGCCGCAGTCAGACCTGATGTCTGCCCCCAGCCCACTGCTGGGGCTGAAGTCAGACTGGTGTGTGTCTTCTCTTCCCCTCTCCTAGGGGCGGGATTCATTGTGGGGTGGCGTGGCCCGTCTGGGCTACTTGCACACTGCCAGGCTTGTGTTGCTGGGGATCTGGCGTATTAGCTGGGGTGGGTAGGCAAGGTGCACGGGGGCAGGAGGTGTAGGCTTAGCTTGCTTCTCCTTGGGTGATCCACTTCAGGAGGGGCCCTGTGGCAGCAGGAGGGAGTCAGATCCGCTGCTGGAGGTTTGGCTCCGCAGAAGTACAGAGTTGGGTGTTTGCGCGGAGCGAATAAGTTCCCTGGCAGGAACTGGTTCCCTTTGGGATTTTGGTTGGGGGATGGGCGGGGGAGATGGCGCTGTCGAACGCCTTTGTTCCCCGCCAAACTGAGCTCTGTCGTCCGGGGGCTCAGCAGCTCTCCCTCCCTTTGTCCTCCAGCCTTCCCGCTTTCTGAGCAGAGCTGTTAACTTATGACCTCCCAGACGCTAAGTCGCGCTTGCTGTCGGAACACAGTCCGTCAGGCCCCTCCGCTTTTGCCAGCCAGACTCGGGGGCTCTGCTTGGCCGGCGAGCCGCCCCTCCGCCCAGGCTCCCTCCCGCCAGTCCGCGGAGTGCGCACCGCCTCGCCGCCCTTCCTACCCTGTTCCGTGGGCCTCTCGTCTTCGCTTGGCTCCGGAGACTCCATTCTACTAATCCTCTGGCGGTTTTCTGGGTTATTTAGGCAGGTGTAGGTGGAATCTAAGTGATCAGCAGGAAGCGCGGTGAGCCCAGCGTCCTCCTACGCCGCCATCTTCCCAGCATCCGACCCATTCATTCTTTAGTAGGGTGTTCTTTAACCTCCATGCTTTTGGAGGGTTCCAGACTTTTTCCTGTGGTTGATTTCAAGTTTCATAGCATTGTGGTCTGAAAGTGTGCATGGTATGATCTCATTTCTTTTGTACTTAATAAGGGCTGTTTTGTAACCCAGTATGTGATCTATCTTGGAGAATGTTCCGTGTGCACTCAAGAAGAAAGTATATTCTGTTGCTTTGGGATGCCGAGTTCTAAATATATCTGTCAAGTCTATCTGATCCAATGTATCATTCAGGGCCATTGTTTTTTTATTGATTCTCTTTCTAGATGATCTATTTATTGTTGTAAGGGGAGTATTAAAGCCTCCTGCAATTACCACATTCTTATCAATAAGGTTCCTTATGTTTGAGATTAATTGTTTTACATATTTGGGTGCCTCTGAATTAAGTGCATAGACATTTATAATTGTTAACTTTTCCTGATGTACAGACCTTGTAATTATTATATAATGCCCTTCTTCATTTCTTGTTACAACCTTTAATTTATCGTCTAGTTTTTCTGATATATATATGGCTACTTCAGCTTTCTTTTGACTTCCAGTAGCATGATAGTACTCCATCCCCTCACTTTCAATCTGAAGGTGTCTTCAGGTCTAAAACCAGTCTCTTGTAGACAGCAAATAGATGGGTCTTGTTTTATTTTTTTATCCATTCTGATATCGTGTCTTTTGGTTGGAGCATTTAATCCATTTACGTTCAGTGTCATTATTGAAATATATGGGTTTAGAGTCATCGTGTAATCTGTAGGTTTCATGTTTTTCAGGATGTCTGTGTTATTTTGTGGTCCTTGCAACATCTCACTCAGAGAGTTCCCCTTAGGATCTCTTGTAGGGCTGATTGAGTGGTGATGAATACCTTCAGTTTTTGTTTGTTTGTAAAACCCTTTTTCTCTCCTTCTATTCTGAATGACGGACTTGCTGCGTAAAGGATTCTTGGCTGCATATTTTTCCTGTTCATCACATTGAAGATTTCCTGCCTTTCCTTTCTGCCCTGCCAAGTTTCAGTATATAGGTCTGCTACTACCCTTATGTGTCTACCTTTGTATGTTAAGGCCTGTTTATCCCTAGCTGCTTTCCGAATTCTCTCTTTATCCTTGTATTTTGCTAGTTTCACTAGTGTATGTTGTGCAGAAGATCAATTCAAGTTACATCTGAAGGGAGTTCTCTGTACCTCTTGGATTTCAATGTCTGTTTCCTTCCCCAGATCAGGGAAGTTCTCAGCTATGATTTGTTCAAGTACACCTTGAGCCCCTTTCTCTCTCTTCTTCTTCTGGAATTCCTATGATAAGGATATTGTTCTGTTTGATTGGATCACTTAGTTCTCTAATTCTCCCCTCTTGATCCTGGATTTTTTTTATCTCTCTTTTTCTCAGCTACCTAATTTTCCATAATTTTATCTTCTAATTACCTATTTTACCCTCTGCCTCTTCAATCAGCACTGTGGCCACCTCCATTTTATTTTGCACCTTATTTATAACATTTTTATTTCATCATGACCATTTTTTAGTCCCTTGATCTCTGTAGCAATAGATTCTCTGCTGTCCTCTATGCTTTTTTCAACCCCAACAATTAATTTTATAACTATTATCCAAAATCTTGTTCAATTATATTGCTTAAATTGATTTTGATCAATTTGTTAACTATCACTGCTTCCTGTAATTTCGTTTGAAGATGATTCTTCCATTTCATCATTTTGGCTAGTTTTCAGTCCCTTATACATTTTAAAAGCTTGTTTTGTGCTCTGTACCTGTTATCACTGGTATATTAAAGCGGGGTCATACACTGTCCAGGGCCTGGCCCTCCAGGAGGAGTTTATTTTTTCTTTTTCAGAGATTGTTACTTGCTCTCTATTGTTGTAACTTTGGTTATTTTATTACCTTACTCATAATGATATTTTGGACCCTCTACTGGTGTGCTTTGATTTGTCCTTTGAGTAGCCCTGTGAAGTAAAACAGGCAGACAAACAGGAGCAACAACACACTAACAGAGAAGCAAATAACACAAACAAGCAAATAAACAAAAACAAAAACTAAAGACTAAAAAACAAAAATCCCAAAACACCAACTACAAGTAAAGAACAGGGTGGATCCAGTCCTGATGGAAGAGCACATAGAAAGAGAGAAATTACAGGAGTTGGGGAAAAAGAAAAAAATAAACATTGACTAGGCAGACAGACTACAAGTTTTAATCCAGAGAGAGAGAAAGGAAAATAAAGAAGGAGGTGGGGGAAATTAAATGAATATAAAGTTACCCAGACAGAGAAACTATATGGCTTGATTACTCCAGAGAGAGGGAAAGGCATGTAAAGAAGGGGGTGTAGAACATGTATGAAGACAATGGATTAAATATGTCTGTTTAGACAAACCAATAACCAGAGTAACCAGCCTAAGGGAGGGAAGAGAGAAGGAGAAATGAGGGGGAGACTACATCTATATATCCAGTATTGACCTAGAGTTATCCCAGGCAATGCTGCAGCACTAGTCTGGAGAAGCAGCGTGCAGGGTCTGTCCAGCTCTGGTAGATACAGTTACCCAGTGCAAAGGGGTGTGGTTTGGTGTAGTCTGGACCCATCTCCACTATGGGCCCCAGGATTGATCCCAGAGGCCCCACATTGGTGGTGGTTGTTGGGGGAAGTGGTGATCCCCCAGTCTCTTTTCCACAGAGCATGACCCAGTGGAGTCTGAGTTGTCCTCACTGTGCTGCGGGTGCAAACAGGGCAGTCTTTCTGGCTCAAGCAACTCCCCTGACCCTGCGCTTGGCTAGGATTCAATATCCCACTCTGTGCACTCTGGCACTGGGGAACTGCTTCTCAGTGTGGCCCAATATGTGGTTCTGGCTGGCTTTGTCTGTGTCACAGTACTTCAGGAGAGGACCGCCTTCTCCTACTGTGGACTGCAGCACCGACCTGGCTGCCGAGCCCCGGGGGGTGGCGGATGCAGGCAGAAACAGGCAGGCTTTGTCTTTTCCCACAGCAATCCAGGGAGTGGGCCGCTTTCTCCTACTGTAGACTGCTTCACTGAACTTGCCACTGAGCCCCTGGGATGGGGGGCGGGTGGCAGATGCAGGCAAGCTTTGTCTTTTCCTCCAGCACTCCAGGGAGAGGGCCACCTACTCCTACTGCAGACTGTGCCCTTGGCCCAGCCACTGAGTCTGGGGGTGGAGGATGCAGGCAGGCTTTGTACTAACACGCAGCCTTCCAGGGAGAGGACCACTTTCTCCAGCTGCAGACTTCGCCCCTGACCTACCACCGCAACCAAGGCTGGATTCCCTCCTTCCCAGGTGCTTGAACAGGGAGCAAGCCCCAGTCCAAAGAAAGACCCACGGTTAGAGATAGGATCCCTCTCAGTCTCAGTCCAAGGTCTTTCTCCTGTCTAGATACAGTCCTACACTTCCCTAGCCACTCTTTTTGTTCCCTTCGTCTCTCCACAGAAGGGGTCCCTCCCCTCAGTGCCCACGCAGCCTTTTTAATCTCCCCCTCTTTGCAATCACCCCATTATCTTCTCTCCAGTTTTCTCATTTTCTTCCTGGTAGATTCAGTCTCTTTTCCTCCCAGGCTCTGGATTCAAAGTCCTTTGGCTTCAGAAGTTCTTTGTTTTATAAAATATACAATTTGGATGGAAGAGGCATTACATAAAGTATGCTGTTGAAAAGGAAAGTTGAAAGACCAGTGGTCCTGAAAAGTCACCTGTAATGAGCAATAAAATAATAATGGGTCATCATCTGTTGTTAAGTTCAGAAAATTCGTAAACTCATAAAAAGAAATGAATAGAAAGCACCAATTGTTTCTGTGTATGAGAATTGAAGAGCTGTTATTACTGAAAACTTGAAAGTGCAATGGAGTAAATAATAAATTAAAAAGCTTCTGACTTAGGAATGAGATCCCATCTTTCTATGAAGAAAAAGTGAATAGGTGGGTGAAGGTATGGGTAGTGCAATTTTCTAAGATAACCCTGGGAATATGAAATTCAGGAATTTTATATAATGGATGTGGCAAACTGTTATGTGCAGGAATTAAAATATAACAGCAGCACAAAATTTGAGGCTAATTTTACTCATAGGTAGCAAAAGGCTACAGTGTACCTATACCATTTTGGGGAGAAAATATTTGTACAAAACAAACCCACATGTGCAAATGCATAGTTTTTAATCAGTGCAGCATAGTATCATCTTAAATTAGCACCTGCATGTTGTTTAGGGAAGAAACAGATATTTTAAAAAATCCTTTGAAACCTATGCTCTGTATTATCCGTGGAACAAGACTAACATTCTTAAACTCAGTGCTTTAGTCTGCAGCTTTCCCCATTCTGCATTAGGGATTTTGATTTCATGCTCAGAAGAATTGAGGCAGATGGAAATTATTCAGAATTTGGAAAAACAAGGAAGCTTCAATTAATGGGATGCTGGCAGGCAGCCTCTACAGTGCACATTTTACTCCCGCATACATTTTGTGCATACACACTCATGCATATTATTTCTTTTACCTTTTAAAAAGACGATCATACTTTAGTAATGAAAGAATGCTTCTGAATAGAATTCAAAATATGTTATGTCCTAGCAGTTTAATTTAACAGTAACAAAAGGGGAAGTATGCAAATCCAATTTTAGAAACAAAGATGAACTGCTGACATATTTGATAAAGGCAAGTTCAATTTGAAAACCAAATAGTGTTTCCCTCAATGTGTGTCAGACCTAATTAAACTTAAGTTTAATATTATGGAGGACAGGTAAAGAGCTCTCTGTGCTTAATATATGTGCGTGTGTGAGGAGGCATGGAATAAAGAATACATTTGGATTCTTACTTGAGGTGTTGGCGAAGGAACTTGATAGGTTATATCAAAAGGAGTTGAAACCTTTGTTCCATTTTTTTCTCAATGGAATATGACATTAGTTCTTGGTTCTTAGCCAGATTTCAGGACAACTACTGGACATAGAATCATAGAATACATAATAATATAACAATGTTAGAATTCAAAAAAATTCTTTCGTAAAGAGTTTTTTATTATTTCATTTTATTACAGGAGCATAATGTGTAGGTGATACAAATTTCCACAAAATAAATTTAACAAAAATATTTCTGATTAAATAATATATTTTATTATGATAAAAATGAACAAATGGTATGGTTTTATAGCCATTTGTGTCTTAGGAAGGTTTCAGAAATAATCAGTTTGAGAAGTGAGAAGAGACCACCTATTCAGGGCTACATTGTTATTTGTAGTGAAGTTGTGTCATTATTCTAGGCATGTCAATTCTATACTGTAGCCATCTCAATGTAGACAAACTTTGTCCAAAGTTGAACATAAAGATAAAGTCATATTTCAAAGAGGAAGCATATAGAAGTTACTAAGTGCATAGATGCATGAAACTGATACTCCAGAAGGTACCAGATGAAAATATGTAGTTCATAGCCTTCAAGATAAGCTCTTCTTAAAATAATATTTCCTTTAATTTGGGTCGTGAATGCAGCTATATCTTTCAAAGAGGAAGGTGTTAGAAGATGTTGAATAAGCAACTGGAGAAGACAGCAGAGGCAAAGGTTGCCTTAGCAGGATGCAAATTGATAAGCAGGAGGATAGTTCTAAGAAAAATCTACATTAAAATAATAGAACGTAATATTAAGCTAGTGCACTCAAAGATCAATGGAAACAGTAAGCTTTTTGTTTTGTTTTTAATATCAGACACTTTATTACAAATGAAAAAAGTAAATACACTAAGAACTGTACATCAAATGAAGAAAGGAATGTGACTTGGAGAAATGGAAACTTCCAAATCAATTAGCAGCATATTATCAGGGCAAACTGACCCTATTTTTGAATAATATGAAACTTCTTGAAATTGGCAAGCCATGGCTTGGTGGCCATATTCACTGAGCAATATTTGTTATTCATTTCTGGGCTTCTGGCACTTCTTTTTTATGATGCCTCCATACTGAGTGGCACCTCTTGCACACTGATCTTTTATTTTACATTATTTGTTCTGGACTTTTTTTTTGTTTTTTTCAGGTTTTGAAATCACACAGTTTTTTATGCAATAGGAAATTCTCTAAAAGGCAACTTGCAGGATGATTGCTGTATAAAAGGGCTAAGCTTGAAATAATGACTATTAACGCCACTGACTTAGCAGGAATGTCTCCACTTTGTTCAGTACACATTTGTTTTTTTGAATTCATTCCACTAGGAATTTTGTCTCTGACTTTGGGGTTGTAATCTTCTATTCTCCTCTATTCTATTTTCAGTTTGACAATAAATGTTACTAACTTTCACAGAAAAGCCTAAAATTCAGAGAAAACCTGTCTTTTGGGCTGCCTTAAAGGGACTATGGGTCTGTCAGTAGTGGGAAGAAAGATTGCACTGGGATAATGGATGAATATTTTAACTGGGTAAAAAATGAGCTTTTTTTTTTATAAATGAGAATCGTCTGAACTTGGTTTTTATTCTTGTTTTAATTTCAGGAAGAACATTCACAATATTTTCTTCTTTTTTTTGGTTTATTATAAATTTATTCTCTCACTATTGGTAGCAAGAAAGCAGTTTTGAAGAATTGGTTTTGATGATTTATCAACATTTACATACAAAAACAATTCACCAAATAAATTTCTACAATCAGGTATAGAAAACAGGCAACTGACTTTTCTGATGATTAACTATTGAGCAACATTAAAAATATTATTCAAGAAACAGCTTTTTTCTTTCTCTCACCATTGTCAAAAAGGTCTACTTAATAGCAATTATTCAAAGGCAGTAAGAGTGAAATGCAAAAGTTTTAATGAGAAAAGAAACTGTGCAAGAACTCCATTGTTTTATTTACCATTACACAGTAGCACTGCCACATTTCTTCAGGACCAATACCTTGGAATGCCTTCAATCATGATTACATCAAAAGTCAAGGCATCTGCCATCTATGTTCATATCACAATCATGCCCACTTGAGGCAGAGTATAGAGATGGGAGAAGATAAGCATATGCTCATAAATAAGGCTTCTGTGAAAAGCTATATTGACAGGGCATTTACATTTTGGAAAAAAGTCCCAATTGAAGGTTTGCAAGCATTGTAAAACATCCCTTAATACTCTGCATGGGTGTCTAAATTCATTTAACCAGCAGATTGCTTTTACCTATTAAAATATAAAATATTTTAATGAATATGTCAACTGCAATTACAGCAATGCTATTTATTTGCTAGTGTTTATTTCGTATAAATATCATTTCCACTTCCTTTTTTAACCTAAGTTCTAGCAATAGAATAAAATATTCTTATATTTGACAATTTTAATTTTTATTAATATTTTTCTGAAATTTTGTGAGCTTCGAAAAGAAAAAAAATTCGTGGTACTTTTAGGTTCGGGAAGTTGTGAAAATTTCAGGAGAATGTCTGATCTTGAAAGTATTCCAGCTTACTTCTGAGAGTCATGAAGAGCTCTTGATTTTAGAGAAGTTTTATATTCTTAGTAAACACCCATTCTTCAGAGTCCCAGACTAAATGGAGCCAACATTGACTCCTTAGAATTCTTTTATCCATAGTCTTTCTTGATGTGTGTTTGAATCAAAACAATTTAATATTATGAATTTATGCATGTGCAAATGTCAACATATTCCCCTCCTAAGCCCAGCCAAAAACTATTGCCAGTAATGATTTTCTCACTTTCTGGACAGATCATATATTCTGATTGCATATTGATTTAAATGATTTAAATTTTTTTTAAGTTAAATTCCAAAATCGCTTAGGCAAGGAATTTTAAAGAATTGTTGACTTCTTAAATGTATGTTGGAAGTAGAGAATGTTAAGTAATCCATATATATTCTTGGAGACTGGTTCACTGGGGCTTGCTCTAGTCTTTACACATGATGCTGAAGAGGCCCGAAGGAATATAGGTGCTTTCCCAGAATGTCAGGGTACAGACCAGTGCGTATTGCCTGGGTAACAAGGACGGTGGCTCTCTCAGAGGAAATTTGAATGGTGTTATTTTTCCCGTAACCCATCAGATGTGTGTTCTCATATATTTTATAATTTTAGTTGATTGCTGACATTAATTCCAGTAAAGAGCCCAACATTCTGTGAGGATTCTCATTTTTTCTGATCAATTTTCTCTGAAATTCTGTGCCACCTGTCTCATGTGTCAGGCTCTTTTGAGGTAAAAGTAGAGTTTTAAATACCAAAAACATCTAAATGTGCAAAGTAGTGCCTTAAATATCCTTACATTAAGTTAACAAACTCTATATTTTAATGGGAGACACTGATCAGTAGTCATTGAGATAAGTTAATGCACTCTAGTGTCACAGACTACAATTTAAAAAAAAAATACCAGATCTATCATTATAATCTTTATCATCACTATCATTGTAAATTTATATTTATTGAGCACCCACCATGTTCCTGATATTATACTAAGAGCTGGAAGAACATATTGCAGTAATACTCAAAATATATATTTATTTGTGCACATTAGGCCTTCATGTATATTAGGAACTGAATCAGAAACACAGAAATCAAGTACTATTGAATAGTGAAATATCAGTATAAGAAGAGCAGAGATTGTTATTGATATATTAGTATAGCTTTATATTTTTTTTCAATATTTCACCTTTTGGGGGAAGAAGTTACTGGTAAATGTGCTGGGTCTGAGCAAGCAGATGAGGAAGAAAAAAAATAAAGAATTGGGAAGTAAGCTATGGGAAGTGTAAAGGAAATGCAGAGTAAGGGGAAGATACGACTTTTATGCAGTGCAGTTTCCACCAGGACTTCTTTTTCCTTTTCTTTATAATTTTTTGTTTCTCCCCTATTCGGCACAGTCTCCCAGATGTCGCTTTTTGTGACTACTGTCTCTGATAGCTATGCAATGATCAATAGGTATCAATAGGGAGAACTGGATGGAGTAATGTTTCTCTGGGAGCTTGTACCCAGGGAAAAATTCACTTATTTGATATCAGATCTGGTCCAGTCCTGAGAAGCATTTTTTCTTTGATTTTTGTAAACAATATTTGAATGATTTGGGCTACAGAATAGTATAGTGGAAAGAGAACAGGCTTTAGAGTCAGTCAAACAAATTCGGGTTATGTAGCCATGAGCAAATTACTGAAACTTGCTTAAGTATCAGTTTCTTTATCTGAAGATATAATAAAAAATAGCACCTGCCTCAGACCATGGTCATTAGGATTCATCATAATAACAATATACAATGTTAAATCTAGTGCATAGAATATAGTGAAAACTAAGTAAATATTAGTTCTAGTACGTGCATTTTAATAAGAATTTTTAGGTAGTCTGTGAATTAATAACTTGAATGTTTATACATGTAATATGGTAATGTCCATATTTTTGTTTCTGCTGTGCATGAATATTTTAACTATAATATTTAAAAAGACTAAACATGAAGAGGATAATAGCTTTGTGTTAATTCTGTGATTTTTTTCCTGGGGAAAAAAACCAGAAAGGATGAGATCAAAAGATCATGAATATATTATACTACCAAAAGGATCAGCCAACTGCAAAGTTGAGAAGCACTATATTAGAAGATCATACCCCAAGTAGACTTATGGATTTGCATTTTTATTCCTGGTCCTATACTATAAAAATAAACTCTCCTAAAAATTGAATTACATCAAAATAAAAAATTATGTTAAATATGGCTTTGGAAATATTTGTGGGATAGACACAAAATGTACTCATCTCTGTACTAGGTCAATAATATGATTACACTATTGACATAGTCTCAGGTCCACATTGCTTTGCAAACATGATCTAAAACCTGTCCAATTTTTTGATTGTTTTAAATTTGTTTTTGTATTAAACATCATTTAGAATGATTGGTCTATTGATTGGACTTGGAACTATATATTTTTACGATAGCTTTTGTCAGTATTTATTTGTATTTATTGCAAATTGTTTCAGAATTACTACTTGTTTTATATGTGGTTTGAGGCAAGTTGTTTCAACCTTCAGAGGCCTCATTTTCTTCCTATGCTCATGAGGTGTGAACTAGACAATTTTACATCTCTGTCATTTCATAATTTGATGACTTGAAGTATAATACTGCAGAATTATACTTGGTAAGAGTGATAGAATAAACCAAAAAATTTTGAATACAATTCAAATAACAATACATGTTTTTTGAAAGCCCTTTAAAATTATAAAGAACCATATAAGAATAAGAAATTATTAAACTTTAATGAGTTTAATTTAAGAAATAAATAAAAAGGTTAAACACAAGCCTTGAATGTGACTAGAATCAAATTTAACTACCCTTTTGGGCATAACAGTATTTGCTTTTCATACTATTTATTCTCTAATAGGTATAACAGGTTGTGGTAATAATGGTAATAGCAGCAGCAGCAGCAGTAATACCTACTATTAGTTAAACATCCACTGGGTATCAGTCATTCATGATATGTATGTATATATTTATATCTGTTTCTCTATATACATATATGTCTTAAATTTTAAGGTAGGTAGCATCGTCCTCAGCTTACTGATGGAGAGGAAACACAAGAGAATACAGGTTGACATCTTGCTTACATTTTAAAATTAGCCAATGCCACATCTGAGATTCTATTCTCAGACCATTTTACTTCATTCAAGGTGTACTTTTTAATCACTCTCTTGAGGCCACCAAATGTCTCCTTTCACTTATTTATTATTTTCCTCCTTCCCCTTCTACTCCTACAACTTTTGTTTATTTGTTTTAGATTCCTAGTTTTTAAAACTATTGACAAAAAACACAGCTTGAAGCTAAAACCTCTACAAAGTGACTTGCTCTGGTCAAATGCTGAGTTATCAGAATATAGATTGCAGCAAATTCATAGATTATATTTTCTGATATATTGCAATGTTTGCATGTTCCTCTTACCTGGTACCTTCTCTCTCTATATTTTTTAAAGAAGACAGTCTTAAATATGCTTAATATACCTAGCAAACATTTTCAAGATATTACTTAAATAAGCATAATTGAAAGAGAGGTATATTTAATTTCAAACGTGAGCACATAGACACATTCACATTTTATTTTCCTTCGCTTCTGGGAGGGCCTGGGTTAGATTTGCTGATTGAAATTTTATGTTTCCCAATTTATCAAATATTTACCAATGACATAATGGGCTTTTTACAGGAGATATGTTAGGCTAGTTGAGACATTGGTTCATGGCACATAGCTACTGTATCTCACAACTGTGATAATGGTCAGTGAGATTTATTTTCTCTCTAAAGTCTGAATTCAAATTTCAATTGAAAAAGTTGAATTGGAAATGAAAATTATTTTATCATTCTGACATTAAAGTTGATCTTTAAGAACAATGCATGAAGGAAGATTAGGGATATTAATGGATTATTCAGACTAAACTCAAACAATAAACATTTATTATAATTTGGTAAAAACTAATATTTTATGGAGGAATTAGAATATCCCTTGAATACTCCAGGAGATGTTTATACTCATTAACATGAGGGGGAAACTATCAGCTTTTTAGTTTAATAAAAAGTATTATTTGGGATTTGGAATAGTGAAAATACTGTGACACTGTACTAGAAGTATGAAAGTTCAAGTGGCTGTTTCATTCTTTGGTGACTCCATGTGGGTTAAATTCAATTTGTCGTTTATCTTTGCTTCTCTCCTCCTTCTTGCATCTATTTCCATCGTTGATTTCCTTTTCCATTCTTCTCATCCATTCACTCAACAACCTTTGTCTTAGCATGAATTGTGACTTGGCCACCAAGTTGGTGTTAGGGATTCTGAAATGAAAACAAGAGAAAGCAAAACAAAAAGTCTACCCTTAAGTAGTTTTCTGCATCACGCCACTATTTATTCATTCAATAAAAATTATGCTAATTATATGTGTGTCCACTTAAGTCTTGAGGCTATTTGTGACCGAGAAGTAGATTTCCTTCAATTTCTTATAGTTTTGTGACTTTTTCTTCAATTGGTTCTTTTTCTGGAAAGAATTGCTAATGACCAAGGAAAAGAATTTTTCTGCATGTGGAGCACACTAACCAATATTGGAAAATATCCAATTATAATTTACTCTGTCCAAATAAAATATTGTTTTTATAATTTTGAATTTTTCAAAAGCCATTCTTATTTTCACTTTGACCTCAGTAGATAGACTCAATCGTAAACTCAATGTTGGTATATTTATATCATATCAGGTAGAATAATAGACAGATTCATAGGACAGGAATATATCTTGAAAGGAAATTTTATTTTAAGCATGGCTTTCTATAAAGATCATTCTCACATTATCTAAAAGATAGAAATGGAATCCAGAATATTTTTCAGTAAAATATTCTAACCTTCTAAACCCTCAACATTTCTTCTTATTGTTTTAAAAGACCAAAAAGACACAGCATTTGTCAACTTGGAGACTTAATTCCATCTGACATTATTTTGTCTTTAGAGGAGGTATCCAAAAGTGTTTAATAATAAATCTGAAGGAAATCTCTTTTCATATGTTTGAAGGAGAAAATATAGACACATTAGGTAGGAATCTATTCTTTTTGTAGCCAAATGATGCCCTCATTCTATTTAAGGTTATGCATTATCTTAAGTGTAGGGAGTTAGTTCCACTGAAACATCATTAATTCAGCTGACACCAAGGATTTGCTCCTTTCACAGTATAATTAGCTTTATTTTATAGACTTATTTATAATTCCAATTAACTCTATTAAAATATGTATTATAGGGGCACCTGGGAAGACTCTTAGTTTCAACTCAGGTCATGATCTCACAGTTCATGAGTTTAAGCCCTGCGCAGGGCTCCATGCTGATAGTATGGAGGCTGCTTGGGATTGTCTCTCTCTCCCTCTTTCTCTCTCTGCCTCTCCACTGCTCATGTTTTCTCTTGCACTCTCTCTCACAATAAACTTAAAAAATTATGTATTATGATTTTTAAGGGGCTATAAGAGGCAATGTGGATGGATCAGCACACTGCTTCTCTGCTACTTGAAGAAACATCTGCAGTACTAATGGTTTCAGTTGTATAATTTCTTTATAAAGAATAGCCCATGCAGGGCACCTGGGTGGCACAGTCGGTTAAATGCCGGACTTTTGGTTTTGGCTCAGGTCATGATCTCACAATGTTGGAATGGAGCCCCACATAAGACTCTATGCTAACATAGTGGGCTTGGGATTATCTCTCTCCCTCTCTCTCTGACCTTATCCCACTCATGCATGAGCACATGCTCTCTAAATAAATAAATAAATAGCCCATGCAACTGTGGCATTAGAAGATGTCTATTGTAACACATATATTTATTTGGTATAAATCCCTTGTATTTACACAATATTTGATAAGAAAATCATAAATACCAAAAAGTCCCCTTCCTTTTAGTTATCATGTAAGGTCAATGAAGTCACTTTTCACCCACCAATGTTCTTGAAACATCTCCAAAGATAGACACTCATTCTAATTCCAATGACGACTTTACAATTGCTATTTGTGTCACCAATTTACTTAAGCTAGCCATATTCAGCAAAAGGAAGGCATATTTTCCCATGAATTCAATGCCAGGCATTATGTTTTACATCTCCCCAAAATTAGTACTTTGGGAGATGAGTTATAGTGGCTATCCGTCATTAGCATCTTCCATCAGATCAGATTGATTCTGATAGTTAAAACTGTCTTACCAATCACAGGCATGTGAACACAGCTGTTTTCCAAAGTGCTTGCAGTTTAAATATTTGTTTACCTTTATTTCCAGTCTAAGATGCTACAGTAACCTATTGATTTCCTAGAAGCTATGTTCTTTTGTTTAGCTATTTCATGTGCTTTTATTAATTGGTGTGTTGTTTGTCAATCGTAAATTACTCCACAAGTAAGAGTAGTGCTTTATCTATTTTATGTAAGAACTTGAAGTTTACATAATTTCCCTCTGATATTATTAAAGAAAAAGTCTCTATTATTTTGCCTAATTTCTTAATTTTTAATAGTTTTTTTAAATTAATTAATTTATTTTGGGAGAAAGAGAGAGGAAGGGAGGGAGAGAGAGAGAGAATGCACATACACAAAGAGGGGAGAGACAAAGAGAGAGGGAGGAGAGAGAATTCCAAGCAGTTTCTGCACTGTCAGCATGGAGCCAAAAGTGGGGCTCAAACTCGCAAACCATGAAATCAATACCTAAGTCAATGATTTCCTCATATTTTTAGTTATAATTGAAAGACAGCATTGATATAGTAGAGAAAACTTATTTATAAATTTTAAGGCTTATATTTTTGTCTTGTCTTGGTTGCTAAGTATTTGAATGACATCACATAACTTTTCAAAACCTTAGTTTCCTGCCTTTCAGATAATAACACAGCCATTAAAGTTCTTTGAATAGCAATACATTATATTAAATATAAGCCAAGATTTTTAACATTGCCTTGAAAACCTTCTGCATTATTTGTGCTTTCTCTCCCCCTAAAAGTTTAGTAAATTCTGCCTTTGTTTTCTCTTCTATTTCTCTTTCCCTATAATGAAGGAAATGATAATATAATGTCTGGAATTATCTTAATTCTTCTTCAAAAATTATAACCCCTAAATTTTTCAGTTTGAAAAGAGTTCATTATTATGCTTATATTTGAAATACGGATATTCTCTAAATGTTACAAAGCTACTTCCGTCTTAACAAATAGATATATGAGATAAAATGATAGGAGGGGCTATGTTCTTTCTGTAGAGTGAGATACAATTTCTGGAAAGTAGAAATATTTTTCTTCAGCTGCTTCTCTTCCACTCAGCCTGGCAAGTGCTTGTGGGGCGTGCCTGCTTGTCAGCCTGGCAAGTGCCTGCTTGTCAGCAGGAAAATTTGGCAATGTAAATAATTGTGTCATTCTTTTCAGTTTAATGGAACCAGGGCTCCACCTTCTTCAAATCCTTTGCTTAATTGATATACTAAATATCTCATATTGTTCTAATTGAAGATATCAACAAAATTCCACTCAGGAGATGAAAGAACTGTGAGATCTGTTGGCAAAGGAATTCTTAGACTGAAGAGTTGTCATTTCCTCATTCATTTGCCAGATTAAATTGACTTAAAATAAGGTACTTTGTAGCATGTGGCATAGCTAGACAGGAGTAAGGCTTTTTTTAGTGTTTATTGATTTTTGAGAGAGAGAGAGAGAGAGAGCACAAGCAGGAGAAGGCAGAGAGAGAGAGAGAGAGACACAGACTCCAAAGCAAGCTCCAGGTTCTAAGCTGTCTGAACAGAGTCCAATGTGGGATTGAACTCACGAACCATGAAATCTTGACCAGAGCAAAAATCCGATGCTTAACTTGCTGAGCCACCCAGGCACCCTTGGAGTAAGGCTTTTAAATTTATTATTTTGTATATTATTTTGCTTTCCTGTTTGCTCCACTCTGGGCACAAGTATCCTGACTACACTGTCAATTGGGATCCAAGTAGTCTAGATATCATTTTAATTTTGAAGGAATCATTTTATTGTAAGTCACAGACAGCTAATTATTTCACTTCAGATACAAAGAACATTTGTTGAAAGAATACTATAGGTTGTATGCTGAACATTCATCTTCCCAGCATATCAGCCGGAAATAGTAGGGTCAGTTTTGATTCCTCCCTCTTTCTCCTACCTTACATCTGGCTTATGAGGAAATAGCATTGATTTAAATATGACCACTTCTTACATGTCCAGTGCTATAACTCTTATCCAAGCCATGATCATTTCTCATTTGTACTTGTCTCTGTGCTTCACCCTTGGCTTTATAGTCTACTCTCAACACAGCAGCTATTATAATTATTTAAATTTAAATTAGATCAAATTACTCTTTTTTAAAAAAAAATTTAAAACTGTGTTTCACTTTATTGCACTTTGTGGGTACTGTATTTTTAAATTTTAATTAATTTTTGTGCTCGCTTCAGCAGCACATATACTAAAATTGGAATGATACAGAGAAGATTAGCATGGCTCTTGTGCAAGGATGATGTGCAAATTCATGAAGCATTCCATATTTTTTCTATGAAGCCAGGATTACATTGATTCCCAACAACTAAGCCCCAATAAAGACAGAGACCCCACTAAAAAGGAGAATTAGAGGCCAATATTCCTGATGAACATGGATGCAAAAATTCTCAAAAAGATGCTAGCAAATCGAATCCAACAGTATATTAAAAAGATTATTCACCGTGATCAAGTGGGTTTCATTCTTGTGTTGCACGGCCGGTTCAATATTTGCAAATCAATCAGTGTGATACATCACATTAATAGAAGAAAAGATAAGCATCATATGATCCTGTCAATAGACAAAAGCATTTGACAAAATACATCCTTTCTTAATAAAAACCCTCAAGAAAGTCAAGATAGCAGGAATATATGTTAACATCATAAAAGCCATATGTGAAAAGCCCACAGTGAATATCATCCTCAAAGGGGAAAACTGAGAGCTTTCCCCATGACATCAGGAACATGACAAGGATGTCCACTCTCACCACTGTTGTTCAGCATAGAGTTGGAAGTCCTAGCCTCAGCAATCAGACAACAAAATGAAATAAAAGGCATCCAAATAGGCAAAGAAGAAGTCAAACTTTCACTTTTCACAGATTACATGATACTCTACACAGAAAACCTGAAAGACTCCACCAAAAAGCTGCTAGAACCACTACATGAATTCAGCAAAGTCACAGGATACAAAGCCAATGTACAGAAATTGATTGCATTTCTATACACCAATAATGAGGCAACAGAAAGAGAAATCAAGTAATCAGTCCCATTTACAATTGCACAAAGAACCATAAAATACTCAGGAATAAACCTAACCAAAGAGGTAAAAGATCTGTAAGCTGAAAACTATAGAAAACTTATGAAAGAAATTGAAAACACAAAGAAATGGAAAAACATTCTATGCTCACGGATTGGAAGAACAAATATTGTTAAAATGTCAATACTACCCAAAGCAATCTACACATTCAATCCAATCCCAATCAAAATTGCACCAGCATTCTTCTCAGAGCTAGAACAACCCTAAAATTTGTATGGAAACAAAAAAGACCCCAAATAGCCAAAGTAATGTTGAAAAAGAAAACCAGAGTGGGAGGCATCACAATCCTGGACTTTAGTCTCTACTAAAAAGCTCTAATCATCAAGACAGTATGATATCGGCATAAAAAACAGACACATAGATCAATAGAATGGGATAGAGACCCTAGAATTGGACCCACAAATGTATGGCCAACTAAGGTTTGACAAAGCAAGAAAAGTATCCAATGGATAAAAGACAGTCTCTTTAGCAAATGATGCAGGGAGAACTGGACAGCTAAATCCAGAAGAATAAAACTGGACCACTTTCTTACATCATACACAAAAATAAACTCAAAATGGATAAAAGACCTAAATGTGAGGCATAGAACCATCAAAACCCTAGAGGAGAAAACAGGAAACAATCTCTTGGACCTCAGCTGCAGCAACTTCTTACTCGACATGACTCTGAAGGCAAGGGAAATAAAAACAAAAATGAACTACAGGTACCTCATCAAGATAAAAACCTTCTGCACAGCAAGGAAAAATTCAACATAATTAAAAGACAACCAATGGAATTGGAGAAGATATTTGCAAATGACATATTGGATAAAAGGTTAGTATCCAAATTCTATAAAGAACTTACCAAACTCAACACCCAAAAAACAAAAATCCAGTGAAGAAATAGGCAGAAGACATGAATAGACTCTTTTCCAAAGAAAACATCCAGATGGCCAACAGACACATGAAAAGATGCTCAACATCACTCATCATCAGGGAAATACAAGTCAAAACCACACTGAGATACGACCTCACACTAGTCAGAGTGGCTAAAATTAACAACACAGGAAAAAAACAGATGTTGGCAAGAATGTGGAAAAAGAGGAATCTTTTTGCACTGTTGGTGGGGACGCAAACTGGTGCAGCTGCTCTGGAAACAGTGTGCAGGTTCCTAGAAAAGTTAAAATTAGAATTACCCTAGGATCCAGCAATAGCAAAGGATATCCTTTGGATAAATTCTTATCTATGTAAGTGCTGAATCATGGAAATCTACTCCTAAACCCAAGAGCACACTGTATAGACTGTTAGCTAACTTGACAATAGATTATATTAAATAAATAAATAAATAAATAAATAAATACTAAAAAATAAAATAAAAATAAAATAGTTTCATGAGTTGACACACTATGGTATGTTAGTTTTATGTATGTAACAAAATGATTCAACAAATATACATTATGCTACAATCACCCCAAGTGTAGCTACCATCTGTTTTTTGATCAACACACTCCAATAGTTCTGTATTTTACTTAAGGTTTAAGCCAAAATCCTATCTATGATCTACAATTTCGTACATAACCTATCACCTTATGTCATGTCCTTAACTTCATCTCCTAATATTCTCTTTGCTTTGTTTCAGCACATTTGAATCTACCCACATTGGCATCCTTGCTATTATTACTTGAATATTCTAAGCATACCCATGCATAGAGGTCTTTGTCTTGTTGTATATGTATGAAAGCCTTGTTTCACCCCTACCCCCTCCACATATCTACAGGACAAAATATTTTACTTCTTTCATGTCTTTATTTGAATGTCACCTGACTCACCAACCCATCTACTCCACTTACACACCACATTGTTAGTCTTCTTTATGCTTATATTTTTAAAAATTTTTCCATAGTACTTATCACCTTCTGACACTTGTGCAATTTACTTTTAAGGTTTATTGTTGTCTATCACCTGCCACTATAATATAATCTCCATGAGAGCAAGGGCCTTTATTTTATTCACCAATATATTACTGATGCTTAGAAAAATGTTTGGCATATATTAGCCAATAAAGTAACATTTTTTAAGCAGATGGAAAATGGGTAGAAAAATGTATAATTGAAAGGATAGAAAAAAGAAGAGAGCAGTGCTAGATGGGAATTGGCTCTGTAATGTGAGGAACTAAAGGAAATTTCTTATCTTTCACTCGGTACTATCACCTTCCTTTCCCTGTTTCTCTCTATGTATAAGTTCCATAATCCATTCAATGATATTTTGTATCTTTAAGTATACAGATCTTGCACTTATTTTGTTAAAGCTTATTCCTAAATATTTTATTATCTTGATCCTATTATAAATGTAATTATTTGCTTAATTTTGTTTTCATACTGTTTATTGTTATTGTATAGAAATACATTTTTTTATATTCATCTTATATCCTGCAGCATTGGTGAAATTGCTTACTAGGTCTAATTTTTTTTTTATGGATTATCAAGGATTTTCTATATATAAAATGATGTCCTAGTGAGCTTAGATTGGTTTACTTCTTTTTTCAATACCAATACCTTTTATTTTATTTTGTTGCCTATTGCCCTGGCTAGAACTTGTATTACAGTGTTGAGTAGCAGAGGTAAAAGTGAACATTTTTAACTTGTTCTTTTTTAAATTTTTTAACGTTTATTTTTATTTTTGAGACAGAGGGAGACAGAGCATGAACGGGGGAGGGTCAGAGAGAGGGAGACACAGAATCTGAAACAGGCTCTGGGCTCTGAGCTGCAGCACACAGCCCGACTCAGGGCTTGAACTCATGGACCACGAGATCATGACCTGAGCCGAAGTCGGCTGCTTAACCTACTGAGCCACCAAGGCACCCCAACTTGTTCTTGATCTTAGGTGGAAAGCTTTCAGTCTTTCATCGTTAAGTATAATGCTAGCTGTGGGTTTTTCATAGACTTCCTGTATCAGATTGAAGAAGTTCCCTTCTATTCTGAGTTGATTTTTTTTTTTGTCATGAAAGTGTGTTGAATTATGTCAAATACTTTTCTGCATCTACTAGGATGAGCATGCAGTTTTTGCCTTTTATTTTATTAATATGGTGTTTTACGTTAATTTTTAAATGTCATGTCAACCTTACTTTCCTGGGCTAAATCTCATATGATCATGTTGTATAGTCTTTTTATATGTTGCTGGGTTTGGTTTGCTGCTATTTTTATGCATATATTAATTACAAATATTAGCCTCTAGTTTTTCTTTCTTGTAATATCTTCATATGGGTTTGGTATCTGGCTAATGCTGGTCTCATAGAATTAGTTGGGAAATGTTTCCTCCTCTTAACATTTTTTAAAAGTTTGAGATTTGGATTAGTTTGCTAATTCTTTAAATGTTTGGAAGGGTTACCAGGGAACTAATCTGGCTTTAAGCTTTTTTGTTGGTAGCTTTTTTTTTTTTTATTACTAATTCAATCTCATTACTTATTATAGGTTTGTTCAGATGTTTTATTTCTTCTGGAGTCAGTTTTAGTAGTTTGTATATTTCTAATAATTGGTTCAGTTCATCAAAGTTAAATAATTTATTGGCTTACAATTGCTCATTGTATTCCTTTATAAGGCCTTACATTTTATACGTTCGGTAGTAATATCCTTACTTTCATTTCTGATTCTAGCTTTCCTTCTTGCTCTTTCTCTTTTTTCTTGGCCAGTATAGCTAAAAATGTGTCAATTTGATCAATCTTTCCAAAATATATTTTTTTCATTGATTTTATCTATTTTTCTCTATTCTCTCCTTAATTTATTTCCATTCTAATCTTTATTATTTTCTTTCTTGTGCTTTCTTTAGTTTGCTCTACTTTAGTTAGGTTCTTAGGGTAGAAAACTAAGTTATTGATTTAAGAACTTTTCTAAGTAGATGGTAAGATAATAACTGGCATGTCTGTCTATTCCATCTACCAATCTACCTAGAATGGTTTTTAACCCAATACTCTATAAAGTGTAAGAACAGTTTGAAAATTACTAAATCCACAATATAACATTAGAACATTGTGTAATTTAATGAATTAAATTTAAACCTGAATGTCTACATGAATACACCATCATACATTTGTAAAAATCTACAAATATTACACAATGTTATTTTGGTATAAAATGATTTCCTCCTCACTAGTGTTTGGAGCAACTCTTAGCCATGTGAGACCAAAAGAAAATTTTATGGCCTGAATCAATTTTAGACCTTTTATTTCATAACCTTTAAGTATTTTACATCAGCCTTTCACAATTTGTGTTCCTTTCTAATCTTCTTGTAATGGCATCTTATACCTAGGTATTTAACATGAAAGACAAAGAATTCTATCTTTCTGTCTTTAATTGTATAAGCACTCTTCTTACATGTTGTGTGTTCATTGTTTCTAAGGAGGTTGCTTTGCTTCAAGGCACACTAAACTTACAGATGTTTCTGCTTAATACCAGAACAATAGTTTTTTCTGCTTCCTTACTGTGATTTTATAGGTATATGATACAGTCACTATTTTCAATGCTGAATATCTTTTCAGCTGCCCTGTAAATATGGGAAGAATTTTACTCTACTCTAATTTTTGTTGGAAAGAGTAATTCCAGAATAAGCCTGACCTAAAACATCTCCCACATTTCACAGAAGTTATGAGCATGTTTTACTTTAGGTCCCTGGTGATAGCAGTGCAGAACTTTAGCCTTTCACACACATTATGTGAGACTATGTCCACCCTGCATTAAAAGTGGAATTTTGATCTAGTGTAATGATTATTTATTTGAAGGCAGTTGGGGGGAGTCTTTCTAATCTAATTTTAATTCTATATTTAAATACTTAATAAAATATATCCTATTAAAACATATGTACATAGTACATTATTCATATATGTATAGTTTTAAAAATGTTGATAAAGTAAAACCACTCACTCAAAGAAAATTAAAAACTATTAAAGCCTCCTATGTATTCATGCTTAGTAACATCTCTCTTTCAAACCCAAGGAAATCACTATCATGAATTTTATGTTTATAGTTTCCCTCTTTTCTATATAGTTTTGTCACATTTACATGTGTCCCTAAACACTATATTATATAGTTTGTCTGCTTTTCACCTTTTTGTAAATGGAAATGTGCAGTTTATATTATTTTATGTCTAGCCTCTTCTGCTAAACTCTATCTTATAAGATTTATCTATGATGTTAGTTAGTATTTCTCTTCCTCTGAAAAATCTGTTCATGTCTATTTCCCAATTTTCTATTTTGTTGTTTTTTCCATTTATTGATTTGTAGGATTACTATGTTAATACATATAAATAATATAATAAAATATATTAAAAATACACATAAATCATGATTATGTATAATTCATATATATGATTACCATATTAATTATATATGTGATTCTAACATATGATGTGTATAATTCTAATAATTATTAATTATATAATTTATAAATAAATTCTTCCAGTGTCTGGTTATCTTCTCCTTTTTTTTGTTATGAAGAAACAGTCTTAATTTTAATTGAAATTATCAACTGTTTTCTTCACAGCTTTTGTGGCTCTTTTGTTTTTGTTTTAAAATCCTCCTATATTTTCACCTTATAGTTCAATAGTTTTGTCTTTATATTTAAGTTCTTAATTAATCAAGAATTAATTTTATACATGATGGGAAATATATACCTATTTTTGTTTATATTTCTGATATAAATGATCACTTTTCCCAGATAACTTATTTAAAATTCAGTGGTTTAAAAAATTTTTGATAAGGGCTCATATTGGGTAGTGCATTTTTTATTGTGATCAACATTGAACCACATTTATGCAAACAGAGGCACAAATTTATATTTTCATTAAATATCAGTCACTCATAATTATATGTGATGAACTCTAGTATTTTATTTTCTATTTTTAATTAAGCAAATTCTTGAGATAATGGCTCAAGATGACTCAAATGACTCAAATGCAGTTTTAAGAAGCAATACAGAGATATCATGTACGTTTTACCTGATTTCCTCCAAAGGTAACCGTTTACATATTTTCTATTTATATGACCCCCTCAAAATTTATTTTATGTAGATGACTCTATCTCTTTTATTCCTTTTAAAAAGTTTTATTAATTTTTTTAATTTAAAAATTTAATGTTTGTTTCATTTTTGAGAGAGAGAGAGAAACTGCACAAACAGGGAAGAGGCAGAGAGAGAGGGAGACACAGAATCCTAAGCAGGCTCCAGGCTCTCAGCTGTCAGCACAAGACCCAGTGCAGGACTTGAACCCACAAGCCGTGTGATCATGACCTGAGCCGCAGTCAGATGCTTAACCAACTGAGCCACCCAGGTGCCCCAACAGTTTAATTCATTTTTAAGAATCATGCACCAATCCTTAAATATTTCATCCTTGATTCCCCCACTGTACTGTGCTCATGAGTGTACTTCGGGAAGTGAGAGGGATACACAAATGGCACAAACAGTACACATGCACACTTGAACACACCAGGTGTGCACGTCATAAAGCAAAGTGATGAACCAGCGTAAGTGGTGACTCAATCTTAAAAAAAAAAATAGCACTTTTTCCACTAATCTGTAGTGCCAGATTTTTCATATAAAGTTTCCATATATGCATTTATCTATAAGTTTTTAAACAGTGTATACTTTCCAATTATGTATTGAACTATCACTACGTCGTCTAAAATATTGTAGGTTTATAAGAATATATAAAAAGTGTTTGTTACCCACTCAAATTATATCGTCATTAAAATTGACTTAGCTATCCTGGGTCTTATGTTATTCCAGGTAAATTTTAGACTCAATAAGAAGTTTCATGAATAAACAACATTGAATTCATGGATCAATTTGGGGAGAATTTACATCATTTTTATATCTAGTTTTTGTATGTAGGAATATTGTATATGTCTTTATCAATATTTGAAATAACTCTTAATAAATGCCAGGTGTGCCTGGGTGGCTCACTTGGTTGTGTCTGCCTCTTGGTTTTGGCTCAGGTCAGGATTTTACAGTTTGTGGGTTTGAGCCTTGTATTGGACTCTGTGCTGACAGTGCAGAGCCTGCTTGGTATTCTCTGTCTTCCTTTTCCCTCTGTGTCTCCCCTGCTTGCATGCTCTATCTCTCAAAATAAATATATACTAAAATATCAATTTCCATGTGATTTTTATACAATTTTATTAAATTTACTTCAAAGTAACTTATTGTTATTATTTAATTAATTTTATTAATGAAATATCTTTAAAAATAACATAACACTTTTAACCAATAATAATTCATAAAATGTAATTATTCATATTTACATATAAGAATCATTTTTTATTAGTTTTGATAATTTGTAGATTTTCCTATTTTTTATTTTATTATTATTTTTTAATGTTTATTTATTTTTGAGAGAGAGACATAGACAGAGACAGAGCATGAGTGTGAGAGGGGCAGAGAGAGAGACACAGAATCTGAAGCAGGCTCCAGGCTCTCAGCTGTCAGCACGAGCCCGATATGGAATTTGAACCCATGAATCGCGAGATCATGACCTGAGCCAAAGTCGGACATTTAGCCTACTGAGCCACTCAGGTGCCCCAGATTTTCCTGTTTTTTATATAAGCAATCAAATATTATCCCAATAATGAGAATTTGGATTCTTCTTTTCTAATTTGCACATATTGGGGCTCTGAGGTTTTGTTGTTGTTTTACATTTAGAGAACTGGCTAGAACTTACTAAAATGCTACATAGAAGTGTTGATATTAGGGCTTCTTGCTTTCATCCTGATTATAAACAGAATAGTGTTTCACCATTATTTTAGGTTTGCTTATTTAGATATTTTTATCAGTTAAAAATATTTCTTTCTATGCCTACCTTGCAAATATTTTTTATGAACAACTGTTGAATTTTATCAATATTTTCTTCATGTATTGAGATGTTATTTTCTCCTTCAATATTCTCCTTTAATCTTATAATAAATAGAACATATTAATGAGTCTAAATATCTTGATTAATAGATTTTCTAATATTAAGACAGCCATCTTTGTATTCTGTGAATAAATCTAATCAAACTGAGGGTTTATGGGGGGTGGGAGGGAGGGGTGGGTGGGTGATGGGTATTGAGGGCACCTGTTGGGATGAGCACTGGGTGTTGTATGGAAACCAATTTGACAATAAATTTCATAAAAAAATAAATCTAACATGGTCATAACAGACCATCTTTTATTACATTGTTGGTTTTGCTTTGCTAATATTTAAAAATTTTCCATCTATGTTAATGAGTGAAATGAGTTTTTCATATGGTTGTTCCTTTGATTTGAAGACTCTTATAGATTGTAAATTGGTTGTGGAATATTCTGTCTTATTCTATTTTAGAAGAGCTTATCTGATATTATTTGTTGCTTTAATGTTTGATGGAACTTTCCCATGAAGTCAGTCATCTAGCTCTGGAATTCTATTGAGGAAAGATATTTAATTTCTACTTCTTTGCAACTGACTGCAAGGTTATTTTAGTTTTCTATTTATTTACACAGGGAGGGATTTTTATACTATCCAATCTATTATATTATGGGAAAAACATGTTACTTCCCTACCTAGGAAATTATGCTTTTTCTTCCCCATTGAGAATCATTCATCTAGTAGATATCATTCATATCCTTATGAGTCCATCCTTACCCTTATATAGAGGAAATTGAACTTAAAAAAAATCTAAGTTAACTTGTGAATGGTCAGGTGAAGTGTGCAAGAATAGAACACGTGTTTCCTGACATTCACTCTATTGTTCTATACCCTCGTAATTATTTATTTAATGCAGCGTTTCCTTGATGAAGATCATTTCTCATTAGATAACTTCCACCACATAAGGTAAAAGGGTGCAGATAGGGAGGAAACTTCTTCCTAGATTGTAATGTAATTCTTCCTTTCATTCACTGTTGTTAGGTATGGAAACATTTTTTATTCCACTTAGTGTTTCCTGCCTTGTGAAGAAAACTATACTTACCTGTGTCTTCACTTACTCTTTTTCAAGGAAGAAAGAATAACTTAATCTTATTGTTGAATTTGAATAAACAGAGAGTATATATCTTCAACATTTGTTCTATTCTTTCCTTAGGAGTGAGCATCCCTACAGAGAGCAGGTTTTATATCTTTATCCCTTACAAATTGTAAAGGAAGACTACTTTTGTGAAAGAAATGTATGGTGGTCTGACAGTGCCGAGAGTAGGTAGGTAAAACTTTCTAATTCAGAGACTGAATAATAGAAAGTCAACTTGACCACAAACATAAGCCACATTTTCCAATATCAGCTATGACAGTAAAAAAAGTGATGTCTTGAATGTCATCTGCTTTATAACTATCTTCTAACATATTTCGAAATTGAACAGAGGAATAGGGAATGCGGTTTCCTCAAACCCTTGAAAAATTTTAGAGTACAGGATTGTGAACCAAAACAACATATTTAGAGGCTCTTTTGGGACCAAGGAACTCAGCTTTGTCTTTGGATGTTAAGTGTGTGTACTGGACTTTTTTTTTCTTGGCAGTTTGTACAGGCTTTTATTGGGCCATATGCTGTTTTTCATAATTGTTTATTTGGCTTTCAAATGATGCGACCTGTATAGGCCACTTTAGGACCCAGATGTCAGCCAAATGGAATTTTCACCTTGGTAAATGTGATAGGAAGTTTTCAAAGATGGCCCTCAATGATACCCTCCTCCTAGTAGTCACATCTTTGTGTATTTCCTCCACCCTGAGATTCAGCTTTACCTAGCAGCTTGCTTCTAACAAATATGGCAAAAGTTATGGGATGACATTTACATGAATGGGTTACAAAATTATGTAACTTCCATCTTGCTAGCATTTTCTATATTGCTTTTTGTTTTGCAAGCTGTCATGTTGGAGAGATACATATGACAAGAAAACTTAAGACAGTCTCCATCTAATAGGCAGTAAGAAACTGAAGCCCTCATTACAATAGCTGATGAAAAACTGAATGCTTCCAACAACTATGTCATGACCTTGGAAGTGGATCCTCCTCCAACTGAGTCTTCAGATGAGACCACAGCTTTAGCTAACACCTGGATTGCATCATTGTAGGAGATCCTGAGCCAGAAGGCCTAGTCAATTTACAACCACATTTCTGAGAAGAAAAAACTGTAAGATAATAGATGTGTCTAATTTAAATCACTAATTTGGGGATAATTTGTTATAAAATAGTATGTAGCTAATACAGTAAGTCATCACAGTTTACATGTTTTTTTAATTTATTATTTTTTAATGTTTATTTACTTTTGAGAGAAACAGAGACAGAATGCAAGTGAGTTAGGGCAGAGAGAGAGAGGGAGACACAGATCTGAAGCAGGATACAAGCTCCAAGCTGTCAGCACGGAGCCCAACGTGGGGCTTGAACTCAGGAGCTGTGAGATCATGACCTAAGCTGAAGTCAGCTGCTCAACCGACTGAGCCACCCAAGCACCCCACAGTTTGCGTGGTTTTAACCAGAAGCAAGTTTTGTATAAAGGGCTGCATTGAGTGAAAATTGAATGAATCTTGTCACCTGAAGGGAAATTGAGCTGCTCAGCAACATGCGGGGTTGGCAACAAAATGAGGCCAACCACAGGTCTCAGCTAGAAGCAGACCCAATGAGTCTTAGTCTGATACAATATGTATACCCCAGATGATAGTAATCAAATGAGTATATGAACACTGGCTGAAGCATATGTTTGGGGCTTCATGTGGACCTCAGCAGATACATGAATATTGTAGGGACCTTAGTAAGCAGAGGCAGCTGAATCAAATTGAACAATTGGTTAAAAAAATGAAGTCTTTCTAGATATCAGCCTTTTAGACAAAGATGTTTGGCTTCTGTTTTAATGTTTTTTCAGCTAAGTCTCTAAGCAAATACGTTAAATATATATGTGCTTCAGCACACTAGTGTGTCTTATTCTAACTTTAAAGTGTTAGTGCTAAACTCATGAAGGCTAGAGGATCATATTCACTCCTAAAAATTATTTTCTGTGTTCAGGAGGAATAATTGAATTCATATCGTTGATCCATAGACTCGTTCATCACTGTCCCACCAAATGGTCATGAGATGAGTCTAGATTTATTAATTTTTAAAATAGTGATTATGAGTTTAAATTACAGAGGCCCAAATTGTGGCTTCACCTACAGAAATATGGTAGATTTTATTAGAAAACTAATAAATTGATTTTAAAGAGAATATGTCATCCTGAGGTAGAGAAATAAGTTAATAAAATGATTGAAAACACAAATGTAATAAAGCAGTTTAAAATGTCTACTCCCATATTTTGTCCATAGGAGTTAGAAGTGTTTAGGGAAACAAGAAGGATTTAGAGTGATTTGAAAAGTATGTTTCAATTTTAATATCAGAATAAGAGCAGTAGAACAGTGAAAATAATATATTTATTTACTTAGAAGAAAAGTAAAGCTCATAGGCATACAACACCTTATTTTTATGAAAGGAAAGAATGAGATCTCAAACTCGAGAATAGAATGCTATAAAAAAGAAATGAAGATTGTTTCATATCTAACTTCTCTGAAAAGTAAATTGTTAAAGTAAGAAATATCCAAATTTTCAGGGTGCCTGGGTTCTCAGTCGATTAGGTGTTTGACTCTTGATTTCGGCTCAGGTCATGATCTCACAGTTTGTGGGTTCGAGCCCCACACTGGGCCCTGTGCTGACAGTGGGGAGCCTTCTAGGGATTCTCTGTCTTCCTCTCTCTGCCCATCTCCCATTCACTGGCTTTCTCTCTAAAAAATAAATAAATAAACAAAATTTTTTTTTTAAAAAAAGAAACAACCACGGTTTCATTAGTTTTAGAAAAAGTGACAAGAACCCAATGAAATCAAAGCGAAAAAGAAATGAAAGTAATTGGTCAACAACCATATATAATTCTTCAGTAAGGATCAAGATCCAGTATATTATTGAAAGATTGCAGATAAAGAATCCAGTGGTGAAAAAGCAATTTGGGAACATAATTTATAATTAAGAACAACTATACTGATTAATTACAGAAAATCTGGACATATTTGATGGGAGAAGGGTACAAAGAAGAGTATAAAATAGTATAAGAGAATTATTAGGTGAGTTTTGAGGCAGTATATTTACTTAAGAGGAACTTAGTTATAATCTGTGCCCTAAGGGAAGAAGTCTGAGGAATTTAAAGGGGAGTAAGATGAAAAATGATAGATCAAGTTTAGACCTAGGTTAGACATTGTACTATTATCCAACTCAGGAAAGTGAAAGTGAACATGATTTGTCTAAAGAATAATTTTGACAGGCCAAATTTTTATTGATTTTATACTTCTCACTATATGTGAACCCACAAAATGAAATATAGAAGAATATGTTAATAAAACAAATGTCTGAGTCAGAAATCAAATGGAAAACAAAAGAAAAGAAAGCATGCAAATCAAGTAAAGAGTAATAACCCTGCATATGTCAGAGATTAAAAGATACCATCTTAAGAAGCAGGTTAAACTGTCTTCCTGAAAGGCGTAGAGAAACAACAGAGGAGAATGACACATTACAGGCACATTCCACCCCTGAAGGGAAAAAAGGAAATAGCAGATGTAAATGCTGATTGTACCTTGGAAGATTCAAAAGCAGAGGGAAGGCACTGATTTAAGGAGCACATGAGTGGGTTATTAGTCATTATTAGGTTCCTTGGGGAATACATTTCAAAAGTGGCATCATCAGCTCCACTTCAGAAATCTGCAGTGATACTCCAGCAGAAATAAATTTTGGAATAAACATAAACCCATCTTTATGAGAAATATTTCATAAGACCAGACATTTCTTTAGCAGGAGAGAGTGGGAGAAGTTACTGTGGCATAGGACTGATGATATTGGTTCCAAGAAGATAATGAAGGCTATGTCACTAGGCTGAGACCACCCTGAGTGTAGCATTTGGGTACCAGAAATGTGGGACCAAAGCAAAAACAGGAATTAAAAATCCAAAATATACAAAAGGAAAAATAATTCTAAAGTAAGACTTGGTGACTGGGGCTGTCACCATTTCAAATGAATAAGATGTATGTTCTTCATAAGATAAAGTCAATGCATCATTCCAAAATGAATCTCTATGGGAAATTTCTCCTCATTGTTTTGAGATTCTCTGGTTGTGGACTCTGATAAATTAGCATCCTGGTATTCTGACCTGTTGGAATCCTGGGAAAACTTAAACCAAAATTATTTTTGTCATTCATTTTATTCTTCCCTCACATACCACAAAGTCTTAGCTATGGTGAATGTGTATTCTTAATAAAAAGCATATAGAGTTGACAGTACAAATTCTGAGGTCTGTATTCATTCCATTTAGAGAATTCCAGAGACATATTCTGTTTTTACTTCATTGTGAAATAAATCTGTTTTCAAAGAACAAACTTTCTGCTCCACTACTCCATGCCCTAAATGCAAGGAGGCTTACTTCTGAATGTAAAGAAAATTTATATAAGCCACATTCTGTAACATCAGCTTAATCAACAACAGGGCCTATATTTTTATTTCTATCTCCTTTACTCCTTACCTATCTCTTAATTGAGTTTACCATTTGGGCAGGGAAATGGCTGTTCTATTTAAGGATCCTTTTAAACCATAACAATAGGGAATTCTTGTTGGCATTTGATAGTAAAAATATCACATAGTTAACAACTTAAATGACATAAGACATTCCTTTTTATTTCATTTATTCAGAAAAGACACACACATACTCTTTGCATTATATTCATAATATTTCTCTAGGGATTTTGAGGTCCTAGGCAATGTTTAAAAATGCTTGTTTGAAATGGTACTGAATTAGAAATCAGAGTTTGGCTTTTATCAAATCAGAGTCAGCTGTCACTAACTGGCTTGGGTAAATCAGTTAACTTTCACAAGTTTGAATTTCTACAACTTTAAAATAGTTGTTTTAGATTAAATTATTCCCATGATTTATCCATAACAGATAACTCATAATAGCTTGAAACTGGAGGTTACACAAATGTACATTAATAGCAGAATGGACAAATAAATATTGGCACATGCCTTTGGTGAAGATAAAAATTATTTATGTTGAGTGTATATCTTGTTGGAGTGGAATTACTGAGTCATAGTGTATGCATATATTCATCTTGGTAGCTATTGGCAAAAATTTTTTGAAAGTGCTTGACTATACCAATATATTCTCTTACAAGCAGTATTTTATCAATATATCAGTTATTCATATCCTTGAGAACATCTACCATTTTCTATTTTTTTTTAATTTTGGCCATTCACATGGCATGTAGTGGTATTTCATTGTGGTGTTGACATTCATTTTCATGATGACTGATAAAGTTGAATATTTTAAATATGTTTATTGGCCATAAAGCTTTTGTTTCTAGAACTTCATTTTTTTACTTAAAATTCTAGCATAGTAGGCCCAGCTAATGGGAAACTTTCTCTGGTACAAATGCCTAGCTAGTCTTGATAGAGCAAAACAATTAAAATATCCAGTGAAATATGTTTCTGAAGCCAAAAGAAATTAAGAAAAATCATCAAGTACTAGAAGCAAAGAGAAAAATTAAAACCAGGATGGTAACCTCATAAACTGGCTATAGTGAAATGGGTATAATCACTGAGTAAACTCAGAGGCTCTAACATTAAGGTCTTGGGCTCAGCATCATGCATAGACAGAAAATTACATGTTAATTCTATGTGAGGTGAAAGGTTGAATCTGAGACTACTGCATAAAACTGTTACACTCTCAGTGAAAGAAATACCAGAAAAATTATTTCCAATCGTCCAAAAAAAGTGCCAAAAATACTTGCCTTACCTAATGTTTTGGGTGGGAAAATGTACTATCCTTTGAGAAACTAAAACCACAAACATGAGCTACACACAGGATTAGAGACTGAATTTAACCTTTCCACAAGGCTAAGGAATCACCAAAAAAAAAAAAATGCATAGAGATAAATCCAAGACCAAAGATACCCTTCAAGTACATGGAAGAGGTAGCAAACAATTCCCATGAGATTCCTACCAAAAAAAAAAAAAAAAAAGTCCTGCTAAAAATGAGCTCAAAACAAACAAATAAAAAATTACAAAACACACACAACAATGGTATATTTTCAGGGACAGTCAGCAGTCACAGCTAATAGGATAAGCACAAGTACATGATGTATGACAATCTAAAATAAACTACATGAGTATATTTTTAATAATTAAGATTTCAAAATAATAAAAATCATAGGAAAAAAGAAAAAATCATGAAAAAAGAATAGTCAGATTTGAAAAAAAATACTAAATAGGAGTTTTAACAATGAAATTGAGTGGACAGGCTAGAAAACACTGAATAGTTTTTTCTAACTGAATAGAGTATTATTGAATCATAAGGTAGATAAAAGAAAGCTACCCAGAATGCATCACAGAGTGATGAAAATATGGAAAGTGTAGAAGATGTTTGGAAACTAAGAATGTATTGGAAAACTATAATATGACTAATAGCTCCAGAAGAGATAAGCTAGAATGGACGAAAGATATGAGAGTGCTTCTCAGAGTTAAACAATTCTAAAAGGTATACATTATTTTGGAGGAACTTAAAGGCTTGGCTTAAGTGTAATTTTTTTTAATTTTTTTAAATTTTTTTAATGTTTATTAGACAGAGATAGGGCATGAGTGGGGGAGGGGCAGAGAGAGAGGGAGACACAGAATCAGAAGCAGGCTCCAGGCTCTAAGCTGTTAGCACAGAGCCCGACGCGGGGCTTGAACTCACAAACCGTGAGATCATGACCTGAGCTGAAGTCGGTCACTCAACCGACTGAGCCACCCAGGTGCCCCTTAACTTTAATATTTTAGGTAAAATATGAATGCTAAAATTTTTAATTAAGCATAAAAAACATTCAGAAACTTATTAATTGCTTATACTGATATGGGAAGTAAGAGAGGCCTGAATGAAGCTTGATCAATTCAATAGGGGTCAAGGAGGAGGAAAATACAGTAAAAATAACAGCTTGGAAAATAAAAAGGACAAAATCAGACTATAAAAATAAATGAAAATATATCACTAATAAATATATATAACTGGATAGAGGAAGTTAAAAGAGATTATCAGCTGATTAAGAAATAATATCCAGCTATATGTTGTTTATAAAAGAGACATAAACTTAAGAACATAGAAAAGTTGAAAACAAAAAGATGTATCAGGCATACACTAAAAAAAAAAAATCTGATATAGCTATATTAATATAAAATGAATACATTGTATGAGAAAATCCTTAGGGATAAAGGAGATCATTACATAATGATACACAGATACATTCTCTTCAAAGATAATAGTTCTGAAATTATATGTATCTGATTCCATAGCCTCAAAATACATACATAAAATTTGACAACGCTAAAAGGATAAATTGACAAACCCCCTATCATAATATAATATTGTAGCACTCTGCTCTTTGTAATTGAATAATCAAGTAATAAAAATATTTTAAATATATGCCATGTTTTAACCATATTTAAAATAATTTGATTTAATGAATAACCATAGATTCCATATATTCTTTTATTATAATTCATATACATAAAAATCAAACAGAAAAATATAACCAAGTTACTGCTATCCATTTGTAAAGGAAACACATCTACATAATTCATAGATCAAAGGAGACATCATGAGAGAAATTAGTAAAAAAATGTAATTTTAGAACAGCAAAAATAACTCATATCAAAATTTGAATGGACCCACAAAAAAAATTTGTAGAAACTAAAATTCCACTTAGATGAGAATGGATAATTTTAAATGCATGCAATAGAAGAAAGTAAGTTTTAAAACTAATCTCAATTATACTTCAAAACTAAATTAAAAAAACTAATTTGGAAGCTGAAAAAAAAATTAATCACCCAGTTTGAAAATGTAGAAAGTTAGCATCAAGATAAACCAAAAGAAAACATGGGAGCAAAGTGATATGAAAGGAGCAAATATTCATAAGGTAAATAACAACATAAAAAACAAGGAAATAATACAGAGTATCAACAAAGAAACACTCAAATATTTGAAAGTAGTAATAAAATAGACAAACTTCTTAAATTATTTACCAGGAATAAAAGAGCAGTTACTAAAAATAAATGTTAAAATAAATAGGGGCAGACGGCTGCACATAGTTCTAAATAATATTTAAAAAAGGAACATTTTATAACCCATTTATGAAACAATTATAACCTAAAAACACAAATGAAAAACAATATGAAGAAGGAAATGATAGACCAATCTAATCCATTAAAATAGATACTGAAATCTTAATGAAATACCAGTAATCCAACTCCCTTAATATATTTAAAAATATATCTTGACCAAATTGAGTTTAATCCAGGATTATAGGGATTTTTCAGTATTAAAATAAATGTTATTTTAAGTCTTCTAGTTTCATCAACATGGTATACTGAATGGACAGGAAACATTACTGGTATAGAGCATCCAAAATTTCTGGAAGAGAAATATAAAATTTTCTTGTGAGTACATGGGTGTACTGGTGGGAAAGAAAGATAAATACCTGGATGCTAGAAACAATGAGAAACTATAAATTTGGAGACAAAAGAAAGCACTGGAGCAGGCATATGTTTTGGGGCTTCGGACTTCAGGAAACATGAAATTTGATTTAAAATGAACCATTCTATGCAGACTTAGAAAACTGTATCTATTGAAAATAGCATGTAGATTAAATAATACACACACATACTATTGTTAAATAATTTTTAAAGGTATTAAAAGTATAAGAAAGGAATAAGCAAGTATAAAAATTATCAAATATATCTGAAGAACGAAATAGATCTCCATACATATTTCCATCAGTATATGTATACATGAATTTAGAAATTCAATGAACAGGCTAAATAGCTGATTAGGCACAAAAAGAATAAAAAAGCTGCAAGTCAGATATGAACATTATGAGAGAAGTCAGTAGAGGGACAAAGTGATGAAAATTAAGGGACACAAAAGATGGAGTGAAAAAGTAGGTTCAACATAAATCTAATCTGCAAAGCAGATGAAGATAAAGAGATTGGGAAAAAGCAATAGATAACTGACAATTTTTCAGAATTGATGAGAGGCATGAGTCTTTAGTTTTGAAATTTCTAGAAGACTAATGGATTTCAAGAAGGATAAATAAGGAAAGCAATCCATGGTTTCAAAATTCAGAACACCAAAGACAATGATAAAAGCAGCCAAGAAGAAAAGAAAGATGAGATACAAAGAACAATTAGATTGTCAGTTGACTTCTCAATAGCTGCAGTGAAACCCAGAGAACAGTGAAATAATATATAAAGAGTCAAGAAAATGTGTAACTGTCAACTTAAAATTTACCTAAGAGAAGCAGTTTTTCAAAAATTACACCATAATAAAGATATGTTTGGATAAACATAAACTGTGAAGTTTCCTGCCAACAGTTTTTCACTGAAGGAACTTCTGAAGGTTGCTCTTCAGGACAAAGGAAAGTAATCCCAGACGAAAAGTCAAGGGTACAAGAAACAATTGTATATGTTTATAAACATAGAAATAAAACTAAATACAATTTGACCATATAAAACAATAAGTAAGTGTATTCATGAGCATTTTCTGCAGTTAAAACCCCCAAATCTCAGTATGACCAGTTTTCAGCTATGTTCCATGTGTCTTCTCGTTCTAGAACACTAACTAAAAAAAATAGACCTTATATTGGACATGCTGGTTTCATGGTGGAAGGCAGGGGAAAGAGTGAAAAACAATGTGACAGTAATTAAAGGTCTGGTGGCTATAGGAATATTGGCACTTCTGTTTAAATCACATTGACCAAAGAAAGTAACATGGTCAAGCCTGAAATAGTACAGGCAAGAGTATATATATCATTTTATGTACTTTCCTGTATGATCTAATCATTGCATAATTTAGCCATATGTTTTCTTGTTTTATGTATGGATTTTACTTTGTCCTAAGATTGCCAGAATGGAGTCATGAAGTGACTGCAAGAATGGAGGTAATCTCTCCCTCTCTTTCTGCCCCTACCCCTCTCTTTCTCTATCATTCTCTCTTAAAATAAATAAATAAACATTAAAAAAAAAAAGAATGGTGGTCAGGAAGGTTAATTTATCATTTCAGCATTATGTTGTACCTGAAAGCAGTTGCTCCTCTTGGCATCACTTAAGTTGGATGCTTGTCATCAAAGAAAACTAGGGGAGTTTTCTCTGGGCTCCAGATTTAATGAACAAATGAGCAAACAGTTCAAAGAGTCAAATAAACAAGTAAAAAAAATGTTGCCAGCCAATATAAATGTTAATTGACCAAATGCTCAGAATATAATCAGAAATATTTTCTAGACAGACAGCAAGCACCTACACAATTTTATAATAAAATTGTGCTAGTAAAATATTTTGTACTTTGTTGATGTGCTAACAAAGAATTCCACACTTCACTGAAAAGTCATTGGGACACCTGGGTGGCACAGTCAGTTGAGCTGACTCTTGAGTTTGGCTAAGGTCATGATCTCATGGTTTATAAGTTCAAGCCCCATATGAGGCTCTGCGTGAGACCTGCTTGAGATTCTGTCTTTTCTCTCTGCCCTTTCCCCGCTTGTGCTCTCTCACTCTCTCTCTCAAAATAAATAAACTTAATAAAAGTCATTGTTAAAATTTTCAGGTCATTAGTGTACACTTCATGTCTCAGCTTTGAAACCCTATTATCTGAAGAATTCTTTCTGATAGACAGGTTAGCTCTTAGAATATGCTGAGTCAGGATGAAATCTGCTCCATCTTTTCTACCCACCTAGCAGCTAGCCTCTGGATACTGCTGAGGCGGTGTTTCTAGGCCTTGTTCAGGAAATCCAAGAAAATGTATTTAACTATTTATGACCTACAGGTTCATTCAAGTTTCCTAAAGAAAATCCTCATAATCTGGTACACTGGATTTCTGGCCTAATGGGTCTATTGAGAGACCATTTATGTCTTTAAAATATAAATTATTAATATTCTCATACTTGAATAAAATTATAAAGAAAAACAGTTTATAATTTAATTGTCTGTGTAACTCACATCAATATATCTTAAAGCAATACAAACACATTGTTACAAAATTCTACCAGATGTATACGCATAATATTTTTTAACTTCTTATAAAACTACATATTACTTTACAGACCGTTTTGCACATTGAATAAGGCTGCATAAAAATCTTGAAAATTGTTCCATTTCAGTATATACAGATATTTGTATTTAACAGCTACTTATCACTGTACTTTATCATTGAATAATACCATAATTTACCTAATGATTCTACTGGTGATGAATTTGTGGTTTACTTCCATTCTTATAATCATTATGAACAGTGCTTCAGTGAACATCCTTATACATGCATATTTTGATGTAATTCTATGAGTATATCCATATATTCTTAGTTTCTTTATGTGTCCTCTAGGCCCAACAAACTACAGGGATTTTTGTAATGTGTATGAGGGAGTTATAAAAACACTTGGAGCAGTGCATAAATAAGGTTGACATCTTTTATAGAGAAGGGAAAATGAACACATTCAAGGAACAAACTGTTAATATTTTCTGTGAAATTTGTGTGTCAACTTTGTAAGATTTTTTTAGTGTTGTGGGGGAGATGAAATTTTACCTGTTATGGCCTCTCTCTACTGAAATACAAAACCTGCCAAACCAAAGCTATAGTACTTGCTAATCTATATGAGGGGTGAGTTTTGTATTTTCAAAAGATTATATTTGTATTTTCAAAGACTGTATCCACCAGTAGCATAGTGAGAATAAATAGTGCCTGTGAGAAATAAAATACATTTTCATCACCTTTCTCTTACTGAATGCTTCCTAAGTGTTAAAATTTCCATACTAAAAATGTTATGGGTTCTCACAGACATATGTTGAGTGAACTATGTCTGTCTCTAGTCCCCTATTAATTCTGACTGCAGTTTCAAAGATTACTATTTAGAAAATCAGGGAAAGATATGAGAGTAGGATTTGTTGATGATACAGTCCTAGACACTAGTATACTTGTGACAGTATGCTCAGCAATATTAGCCAGACTTTTTGGTTGAATATTTCAATGTACATCATTTGAATAGTCTAAAGGGATATTATGAGTAGGTGGTCTATCTTTGGAGATATTATACTCTTTTAAATAAAGGCTTTTTGGGGAGAGGTGGTTCAGAAAAAAAATGAAATAGATATCACAAATTCTCTCCATCTCCCAAGTACACCCTCAGGATCCAAAGTATAGATTCTTCATTTCTCAATTTAAAAGTAGGGTTACTTTGGTAATGAGAAAAGAGTTTATATAAAATTCTGCCAGTCGCTAGGAAAATGAAGTTAGAAATGAGAGACTGCATGAGTCCCCTGGTGTTTTGGAGATCTGCAACTTGTCTCAGTTTAATCTGTGCCTGAATGGGAATAGACCTCAGTTAGAAGAGATCACATTAGCTCTGGAGGAAAGCCTCAGAACTCTTGATTTATGACACTCCATGCAGCCACTCACTGAGCTGAACATGACTTTGCTTGTTGACCCAGCACACATCCAGCCCTTTAATGACTTTGGTAATTTTAAGAAGCTGCCCACAATTTAACATCTAGTGGTTCATGAAAAAAACTGCTGCTGTTAGGAAAAACTTGTTCAATCTACCAAAAAAAAAAAAAAAAACAGAGGTAAGCCTGGAGATACAGCACTCCTCAAAAGCCTTGTGAGTAAAGGAAATCATGTCCTTTTTTTTCTCCATGGCTGTAATACAATTCCTGATATGTTTTCTTCTGACATAGCTATACGTGTTTGTAAGTCTGTTGGAAGTGATCTAAATAAGCCAAAACCATGAATGTATATCAACTTACTACTTTCCTTGTTATTGGTCTCTATTAAGAAATAATTCTTTCCCTTTTACCTTTTCTACCAGCAGAGTTTCCAGTTGATCTCTCTGAGTGATGATTATATGGATCTGCATCACTCTGTGGCACTAATATATAGGTGAGTTTGTCATACAACACTTGTCCTTGATGGTTGCTGGTAAGTATTGCCACCAACTTCCTTTAACATGAATTAGATCAGACTGGTGTGTACCTTATCTTCCCCTCTCCCAGGGGCAGGACTCACTGTGGAGTGGTGCGGCCCCTTTCTGGGCTACTTGCACACTGCCAGGCTTGTGGTGCTGCTTCGATGGGATCTGGCGTATTAGCCAGGGTGGATCCACAAGGTGCACAGGGGCAGGAGAGGCAAGATCAGCTCCCTTTGCCTTTGGTGGCCCACTTTGGGAGGGGCCCTGCAGCACTGGGAGGGAGGCAGACCCATTGAAGTGATGGATCTGCAGAAGCACAGCGTTGGGTGTTTGCGTGGTGCAAGCAAGTTCCATGAGGGGAACTGGCTCCCTTTGGGATTTTGGCTGGGGGATGGGAGAGGGAGACAGCGCTTCCCAGCACCTTTGTTCCCTGCCAAGCTGAGCTCTTTTCTCCGGGGCTCAACAACTCTCCCCCCCGCTCTCTGAGCAGAGCTGTTGACTTATAACATTCCAGATGTTAAGTCCCACTGGCTGTCAAAACACACTCCGTCCAGTCCCTCTGCTTTTGCAAACCAGACTCAGGGGCTCTGCCTTGCCGAGTGGGCTGGCTGCCCCTCCACCTCCCTGGCTCCCTCCCACCAGTCCGTGTAGTGTGCACCGCCTGCCTCTCTGCCCTTCCAACCTCTTCCCTGGGCCTCTCATCTATGCTTGGCTCCATAGAGTCCGTTCTGCTAGGTTTCTGGTGGTTATTGGGGTAAATTAGGCAGATGTGGGTGGAATCTAAGCAATCAACAGGACGCAGTGAGCCCAGCATCCTCCTTCGCCGCCAACTTCCTCCCCTCTTCTACAATTTTGGTAGTTTATATGTTCCTAGAGGTTTATCAATTTCTCCCAGGTTGTCCAATTTATTGGCATACTCTTTTTCATAATGTTCTGTTACAATTGTGTGTATTTTTGTGGTGTTTGTTATTTTTCTTCTCTCATTTGTGATTTTATTTTTTGGATTATTTCCCTTTTTGATAAGTCTGGTTAGGAGGTTTTCAATTTTATTAATTTTTCAAAACACCACATCCTTGTTTCATTGATCTGTTATATATATATATATATATATATATATATATATATACACACACACATTTAGATTCTCTATCAATTATTTGTTTTAATCCTTATTATTTTCTTTCTTTTCCTGGGTTTGTGTTTTGTTTTTTCTTCTTATTTTAGCATTATTAGGTGTAAGGTTAGTTTGTTTATTTGATATTTTTCTTGCTTCTTGATGTAGGTGTATATTGCTATATACTTCCCACTCAGGACAATTTTTGCCGCATCTCAAAGGTTTGGACTGTCATGTTTTCATTTCCATTTGTTTCTATGTATTTTCTTTACTTCTTTGATTTCCTGGAGAAGCCATTTATTCCTTAATAGGATGCTGTTTAACTTCCATATAGTTGTGGTCTTTCCAAATGTTTTCTTGTGGTTGCCTTCTAGTTTCATAGCATTGTACTCAGCAAATATGCATTGTAAGATCTCAATCTTTTTGTTCCTGGTGAGGTGTGATTTGTGACCTAGTATGTGATCTTTTATAGAGAAAGTCCCATGTTGCACTCGAAAAAGAATGTGTATTCTGCTGCTATAGGATGAAATGTTGTGAATATATATGTTAAGTCCATATGGTCCAGTATGTCATTCAAAGCCACTGTTTCCTTTTCGACTTTCTTAGATGATCTGTCCATTGATGTAAGTGAGCTGTTAAAGCCCCTTTCTTTTGCTGTATTATTACCAATGAGTGACTTTATGTTTGTTATTAATTGGTTTATATATTTGTTTTCTCCTAAGTTGGAGGCATAAATGGTTACAATTGTTAGGTATTCTTCTTGGATAGACCCTATTATTATGATACAGTGCCCTTCTTCATCTCTTCTTACAATCTTTGGTTTATTTTTTTCTATTTTTTAAATATGAAATTTATTGTCAAATTGATTTACATGCACACCCAGTGCTCCTGCAAACAGGGGCCCTCTTCAATGACCATCACAACCCTCTCCTCCCTCCCACTCCACATCAACCCTCAGTTTATTCTCAGTTTTTAAGAGTCTCAAATGGTTTGGCTGTCTCCCTCTCTAACTTTTTTTTTTCCTACCCCTCACCCATGGTCTTCTGTTAAGTGTCTCAGGATCCACATAAGAGTGAAAATATATGGTATCTGTCTTTCTCTGTATGACTTATTTCACTTAGCATAACACTCTCTAGTTCCATCCACGTTGCTACAAAAGGTCATATTTCATTCTTCCCCATTGTCAAGTAATATTCCATTGTGTATATAAACTAAAATTTCTTTATCCATTCATCAGCTGATGGACATTTAGGCTCTTTCCACAACTTGGCTATAGTTGAAAGGGCTGGTATAAACATTGGGGAACAAGTGCCCCTACGCATCAGCAATCCTGTATCCCTTGGGTAAATTCCTAGCAGTGCTATTGCTGGGTCATAGGGTAGACCTATTTTTAATCTTTTGAGGAACCTCCTAACTGTTTTCCAGAGTGGCTGCACCAGTTTGCATTCTCACCAACAATGCAAGAGGGTTCCCATTTCTCCACATCCTCGCCAGCATCTATAGTCTCCTGATTTGTTCATTGTAGCCACTCTGACTGACGTGAGGTGGTATCTGAGTGTGGTTTTGATTTGCATTTCCCTGATGAGAAGCGACATTGAGCATCTTTTCATGTGTCTGTTGGCCATCTGGATGTCTTCTTTACAGAAGTGTCTATTCATGTTTTATGCCCATCTCTTCACTGGATTATTTGTTTTTTGGGTGTGGAGTTTGGTGAGTTCTATATAGATTTTGGATACTATCCCTTTACTTATATGCCATTTGGAAATATTGTTTCCCATTCTGTCGTTTGCCTTTTAGTTTTGATGATTGTTTCCTTTGCAGTGCAGAAGCTTTTTATCTTCATGAGGTCCCAATAGTTCATTTTTGCTTTAATTCCCTTGTCTTTGGAGATGCGTTGAGTAAAAAATTGCTGTGGCTAAGGTCAGAGAAATTTTTTCCTGCTTTCTTTTCTAGGGTTTTGATGGTTTCCTGTCTCACATTCTGGTCCTTTATCCATTTTGAGTTTATTTTTGTGAATGTTGTAAGAAAGTGGTCTAGTTTCATCCTTCTGCATGTTGCTGTCCAGTTCTCCCAGCACCATTAGTTAAAGAGACTGTCTTTTTTCCATTGGATATTCTTTCCTGCTTTGTCAAAGATTAGTTGGCCTTACTTTTGTGGGTCCAATTCTTGAGCCTTTATTCTATCCCATTGGACTATGTCTGTTTCTGTGCCAATACCATGCTGTCCTGATGATTACAACTTTGTAGTAGAGGCTAAAGTCTGAGACTGTGATGCCTTCCACTTTGGTCTTCTTCTTCAATATTACTTTGGCTATTCAGAGTCTTTTGTGGTTCCATGCAAACTTTAGGATTGCTTGTTCTAGCTTTGAGAAGAATGCAATTTCGATTGGGATTGCATCGAATGTGTAGATAGCTTTGGCTACCCATTTTAACAATATTCATTCGTTCAATACATGAGCACAGAATGTTTTTCTTTTTTTTTGTATCTTCTTGCATTTCCTTTACAAGCTTTCTTTAGTTTTCAGCATACAGATCTTTTATATCTTTGGTTAGATTTATTCTAGGTATTTTATGATTCTTGGTGCAATCATGAATGGAATCAGTTTCTTTATTTGTCTTTCTGTTGCTTCATTATTAATGTATAAGAATGCAACTGATTTCTGTACATTGATTTTGTATCCTGTGAACTTGCTGAATTCATGTATCAGTTCTAGCAGACTTTTGGTGGAGTCTATTGGGTTTTCCATGTATAATATCAGGTCATCTGAAAAATTGAAAGCTTGACTTCATCTTTGCCAATTTTGATGCCTTTGATTTCCTTTCATTGTCTGATTGCTGATGCTAGAACTTCCAACACTATGTTAAACAACAGCAGTGAGAGTGGACATCCCTGTCGTGTTCCTGATCTCAGGGGGGAAGCTCTCAGTTTTTCCCCATTGAGGATGATATTAGCTCTGGGCTTTTCATAAATGGCTTTGATGATGTTTAGGTATGTTCTTTCTATCCAGACTTTCTCGATTTTTTTTTAAGAAAGGATGCTGAATGTTGTCAATGCGTTTTCTGCATCGATTGACAGGATCATATGATTCTTATCCTTTGTTTTATTAATGGGATGGATCAAGTTGTTTAATTGGCGAATGTTGAGCCAGCCCTGTACCCCAGGAATGACTCCCACTTGAACATGGTGAGTAATTCCTTTTATAAGCAGTTGAATTCTATTTGCTAGTATCTTATTGAGAAATTTTGTATCCATATTCATCAGAGATATTGGCCTGTAGTTCTCTTTTTTTGCTGGTCTCTGTCTTGTGTGGGAATCAAAGTAATGCTGGCTTCAAATAATGAGTCTGGCAGTTTTCCTTCCCTTTCTATTTTTTGGAGCAGCTTGACAATGATAGGTAGTATCTCTGCTTTAAATGTCTGGTAGAATTCCCCAGAGAAGCCATCTGGTCCTGGACTCTTATTTGATGGGAGATTTTTGATAACTGATTCAATTCCTTGACTGGTTATGGGTCTGTTCAAGTTTTCTATTTTTCCCTGTTTGAGTTTTGGAAGTGTGTGGGTGTTTAAGAATTTGTCCATTTCTTCCAGGTTGTCCAGTTTGTTGGCAAATAATTTTTCATAGTATTCCTTTATAAATGCTTGTATTTCGTAGGGATTTGTTGTAATAATTCCATTTCATTCATGTTTTAATCTATTTGCGTTATCTCCCTTTTATTTTTGAGAAGCCTGTATAGAGGATTATGAATTTTGTCTATTTTTTTTTTAAACAACTCTTGGCTTCATTGATCTGCTTTACAGTGTTTTTAGATTCTATATTGTTTATTTCTGCTCTAATCTTTATTATTCCTCTTATTCTGCTGGTTTTGGGGTGTCTTTGCTCTTCTGCTTCTATTTCCTTTAACTGTGCTATTAGATTTTGTATGCAGAATTTTTCTTGTTTCTTGAGATAGGCCTGGATTGCAATGTATTTTCCTCTCAGGGCTGCCTTTGCTGTATCCCAAAGCATTTGGATAGCTGTATTTTCATTTTCATTTGTTTCCATATATTTTTTAAATTCTTCTCTAATTGCCTGGTTGACCCATTCATTCTTTAGTAGGGTGTTCTTTAACTTCCATGCTTTTGGAGGTTTTCCAGACTTTTTCCTGTGGTTGATTTCAAGCTTCATAGCATTGTGGTCTGAAAGTGTGCATGGTATGATCTCAATTCTTGTATACTTATGAAGGGCTGTTTTGTGACCCAGTATGTGATTTATCTTGGAGAAGGTTCCATGTGCACTCAAGAAGAAAGTATATTCTGTTGCTTTGGGATACATAGTTCTAAATATATCTGTCAAGTCCATCTGATCCAATATATCATTCAAGGCCCTTGTTTCTTTATTGATCCTGTGTCTAGATGATCTATCCATTGTTGTAAGTGGAGTATTAAAATTCCCTGCAATTACCACATTCTTATAAATAAGATTGCTTATGTTTGTGATTGTTTTATATATTTGGGGGCTCCCATTTTCGGCGCATAGACATTTATAATTATTAACTTTTCCTGATGGATAGACCCTGTAATTATTATATAATGTCCTTCTTCATCCCTTGTTACAGGCTTTAATTTAAAATCTAGTTTTTCTGGTATAAGTATGGCTGCCCCAGCTTTCTTTTGGCTTCCAGTAGCATGATAAATAGTTCTCCATCCCCTCACTCTTAATCTAAAGGTGTCCTCAGGACTAAAATGTGTCTCTTGTAGACAGCAAATAGATGGATCTTGTTTTTTTATCCATTCTGATACCCTATGTCTTTTGGTTGGAGCATTTAGTCCATTTACATTCAGTGTAATATTGAAAATTTGGTTTAGAGTCATTGTGATGTCTGTAGGTTTTATGCTTGTAGTGATGTCTCTGGTACTTTGTGGTCCTTGCAACATCTCACTCACAGAGTTCCCCTTAGGTCTCTTGTAGGGCTAGTTTAGTGGTGATGAATTCCTTCAGTATTTGTTTGTTTTGGAAAACCTTTATCTCACTTACTATTCTGAATGACAGACTTCCTGGACAAAGGATTCTTGGCTGCATATTTTTTTCTGTTCTTCACATTGAAGATTTCCTGCCATTCCTTTATGGCCTGCCAAGTTTCAGTAGATAGGTCTGTGACTACTCTTATGGGTCTACCTTTATATGTTAGAGCCTGTTTATCCCTAGCTGCTTTCACAATTTTCTCTATCCTTGGTATTCTGCCAGTTTCACTATGATATGTCATGCAGAAGATCTATTCAAGTTAGGTCTGAGGGAGTTCTCTGTGCCTCTTGGATTTCAATACCTTTGTCCTTCCCCAGATCAGGGAAGTTCTGAGTTATGATTTGTTCAAGTATACCTTCAGCCCCTTTCTCTCTGTCTTCTTCCTCTTGAATTCCTATTTTATGGATATTTTTCTGTTTGATTGCATCACTTAGTTTTCTAATTTGCCCCTCATTCTCCCCGATTTTTTTATCTTTTTTTTTCTCAGCTTCCTCTTTTTCCATAATTGTGTCTTCTAATTCACCTATTCTCTCCTCTGCCTCTTCAATCTGTGCTATGGCCACCTCAATTTTATTTTGCACCTCATTTATAGCATCTTTTAGCTCCTCATGACTGTTTCTCAGTCCCTTGATCTCTGTAGCAATAGATTCTCTGCTGTCCTCTATGCTTTTTTGAAGCCCAGCCATTAATTTGATCACTATTATTCTTAATTCTTGTTCCATTATATTGTTTAAATCGTTTTTGATCAATTTGTTAGCTGTCGCTACTTCCTGGAGTTTCTTTTGAGGAGAATTCTTCCATTTAGTCATTTTGGGTAGTCCCCGAGGTGGCTCCAAACTGCAGGACACTTCCTCTGTACTGTCCAGAGTAACTTGTGTTGGTGGGCGGGGCCGTAGTCAGACTCAATGTATGCCCCTGCCCACCATTGGGGCCACAGTCAGATTGGTGTGTACCTTACCTTCCCCTCTCCCAGGGGCAGGACTCACTGTGGAGTGGTGTGGCCCCTTTCTGGGCTACTTGCACACTGCCAGGCTTGTGGTGATGCTTCATTGGGATCTGGTGTATTAGCCGGGGTGGATCCACAAGGTGCACAGGGATGGGAGGGGCAGGCTTAGCTTGCTTTGCCTTGGGCGGTCCCCTGCAGGAGGGGTCCTGAAGCATCTGCAGGGAGGCAGTCCCTTTGGAGGGATGGATCCACAGAAGCACAGCAATGGTGATTTGCTCAGTGCAAGCAAGTTTGGTGATGGGAACTATTTCCCTTTGGAATTTTGGCTGGGAGATGGGAGAGGGAGATGTATATTGCCAGCACCTTTGTTTCCCTGCCAAGCTGAGCTCTGTCTCTCCCGGTTCAAAACCTCTCCCTCCAAGTGTCTTCTTGCCCTCCAGCTCTAGAGCAGAGCTGTGACTTTTAACATTCCAGATGTTAAGTCACACTGGCTGTCGGAAGTCATGGAATCCAGATCCTCGGGTTTTGCAAACCAGACTTCTGGGGCTCTGCCTTGCTGAGCAGGCTGCCCCTCCACCGCCCTGGCACCCTCTCGCCAGTCCATGTACCATGCACCACCTCTCAGCCCTTCCTATCTTCTTCCATCGGCCTCTTGTCTATGCTTGGCTCCGGAGAGTTTTTCTAGTCTTCTTGCAGTTTTCTGGGTTATTTAGGCAGATGTGGGTGGAATCTAAGTGATCAGCAGGATGAGGTGAGCCCAGCATTCTCCTAAGTTGCCATCTTCTGAGAGACTATCTCAGTAAATATTTGTTTTTGAAAATGCTGTTCTCTGCACAGAATATGGTAGAATGACACTTAGAAATTACATAAAGTTTTAGACCTTAGAAAATAATTGAACTGTTGCTACTATGAAGAGGGTATGGTCCAATGTATCCCAGTACTTGTTATCTGGGGAATAGATGGGGTCTCTTACCACTCCCAATTATCTCAGTTGACCTACAGACTAACTTAGTGGAACCCACAAATAATATCTGTGGGTGAATATTATCTAGACTGGACTTCAAGACAATCACGAACTTAGTTGGAAGCCTTGTTGTGTTAGCAGATTAGATTTTTGGAGCTTAATATATCCAATCAGATTCAAAGTAGATATGATGGATTGGTATATGCAACCCTCATTTCCCACAGAATATTAGTAATTTAGGAAGTTCATTGTAAAACCTTCCATGAGCAGCATTAGTTCTCTCTGATTCAGGTGCCTTACAGACAGAACAGTCATAACAAACATTAACTTAGCATTTACTAGTGTCAGACAGTGTTAAGGAAAACTTCATGTGTATTCCATTGTGTATGTCTGTGTGTGTGTGTGTGTGTGTGTGTGTGTGTGTGTGTAATCACATATTGTTTATCCATTCACATATCTATGGGCACTGGGGCTACTTCCATAATATGGCTATTGTAAATAATTATTCAATAAACATAGAGGCGCATATATACCTTTGAATTAGTGTTTTTTTTTTGGGGGGGGGGGTAAATACCCAGTAGTGCAAGTACTGGATCATAAGGTAGTTCTATTTTTAGTTTTTGAGGAACCTCTATACTGTTCTCCAAAGTGGCTGCACCAGTTTGTATTCCCACCAACAGTGTAAGAGGGTTTCTCTTTCTCCACATCCTCATCAACATCTGTTGTTTCTGTGTTATTAATTTTAGCCATCCTGCCTGAGATGATATCTCATTGTTGCTTTGCTTTGAATTTCCCTGATGCTGAATGGTATTGAATATCTTTTCATGTATCTGTTGACAAAAGCTTCTGTACAGTGAAGGAATCAATCAACTAAAAGGCAACCTACTGAATGAGAGAAGATATTTGCAAATGGAATTTCCAATAAGGGGTTAATATCCAAGACATGTAAAGAACTTATAGAACTCGACAGTCAAAAAACAAATAATCCAGTAAAAAATGGGAAGATGTCATGAACAGACATTTCTCTGTTCTGAACTTTGAATATAATGCCACTTCCTTCTGACCTGCAAACATGTTGCTGATAAATTAACTGATAGCTTTATGGGGTTTCCCTTGTACATAACTATTTTCTTTTCTGTTTTTGTTTTTAAAATTCCCAATTTATTTTTTGACATTTTAATTATTATGTGTCTTGGTGTAGACCCTTTTGGGTTCATCTTGCTGGGGCTTTCTGTGCTTTCTGGACCTGAATATCTGTTTCTTTTCCCAGATTAAAGAAAATTTCAGCTATTTTCTTTCTTTTTGTATTAAATTTTCAATGTTTATTTATTTTTGACAGAGAGAGAGAGAGTGAGCAGGGGAGGGGCACAGAAAGAGCGACACACAGAATCCAAAGTAGGCTCCAGGCTCTGAGCTGTCAGCACAAAACCTGATGTGGGGCTAGAACTCATGAACCGCGAGGTCATGACCTAAGCTGACGTCGGACACCCACCCGACAGAGCCACCCAGGTGCCCTTCAGCTATTTTCTTTCATATAACTTTTCTGCCCCTGTCTTTTTCTCTTTTCCTTCTGGAACCCCAATAATGTGAATACTATTATACATGATGCTATCTAGATTTCTCTTAATTTATCCTCATTTTAAAAATTATTTTTCTTTTTGTTGTTCAACTTGAGATATTTTCACTATCCTCTCTTCTAAATTACTGATCCATTATCCTCCAGTTTGCTATTGATTCCTTCTAGTGTATTTTTCATTTTAGTTATTGTATTCTTCATCTCTGATTGTTTTTATATTTTCTATCTATTTAAGTTTGCACTGAAATCTTCCAGTCTTCTCCTAAGCCCCATAAACATCTTTATGAGCATTACTTTGAATGAGCACAACTGTGCAAGCATGCTGGTGGGTGGGGATTGCCCCACCCTACCTTAAATGGAGCTGGTTTTGAGAGGGCTCCAGTCCCATTTGGGGCTGCCTGCCCTTGTGGCAAGGCAAAAGTGCTTTGTAAGGGCACTTTCCAGGGAGGGTGTTGGGTATATTGGGTATGAAAGGAAATGTTTGGGTAAGGTGAGCAGTGGTAGTAAGGTCAATGGAGATAAAACTGGATCCCACCAGCATTAGGCCAGCTAGGCTGAAGGAGATTTATTTTAAATGGTACCTGCCGAAACATCCATTCCTGGAGCAAATTCTACAGATACATGCTCTTTTGGTACATGCTTAAAATTAATCAATCTCCTTCTTGTATAACAGGCACTTTTCACACTGCTGCCTCTGTTCTGGGTCTCACAGTAAATGATATAGTGTGCTTTCCCTTTAAGGATTGAATCTCAGTTTCTGAAAGCCCTCTGGCTCAACCAAAGTTTTGCCCCACAGATTTTCAAGCCTCTTTGAGGTAATCCCTGATGATTTTTAAAGGAAGACATTATGGGGGCTTATCTTCCCAGTCCAGTTCTCCAGGGCATGGGATGCCTAATTTAGGGTTTGATATTCTCACTCCTGAAGGAGGACCTCCATGCTTGTGATATCTCTCCCACCTGTAGGTCAACATTTTGAGGTTTGGTTCCTGGCTGCATCTCTGCCACTCTTGCCCTTCATGATATGGCTTTTTAATTATGTCTCTAGTTGTGGAAGACCTATTCTGCTACTCTTCATTTTCAGAGTGAGTTACACTATATTCAGTTTCAGCTTTGATGGGTCTGTGGGAGAAAGTGAGATGAAGAACCTTTTACTCTGCCATTTCCCAAGATCCTCTGACCATTTTTGAAATCAAATTTATATTTTTTTTGGCATTGAGTTGTATGAATTTTTAAAATATATTTTAGACATTAACTTCTTATTAGATACTTGATTTGCAAATATTTTCTTCAGTTCCATAAATTGCCTTTTTATTTTGTTGATGGTTTCTTTTGCTGTGTAGAGTATTTTAGGTTAATATAGTCATATTTATTTAATTTTGTTTGTGTTGCTTATGTTTCTGGTGTCATATCCAGGAAGTTGCTGCCAAGACCAAGATTTCACAGCCAACATCATCCTCAGGGGTGAAAGACTGAAAGATTTTCCTCTGAGGTAAGGAGGAAGAGAAGGATTTTTTTTAACCACTCTTATTCATCATAGCTACAGCAATCAAGCAAGATACAGAAATAAAGGCCATCCAGATACAAAAAGAAGTAAAATTGCCTTTGTTTGCACAATATGACCTTGTTTATAAAAAATCTTAAAAAGGATAGCAAAAAAAACCCCTGTTATAACTAATTAATAAATCCAGTAAAGCCCTAGAACACAAAATCAGCATAGAGAAAACAGTTGAATTTCTATGCACTGACCACAAAACACCTAAAAAGGAAATTTAGAAAACAATACCACTCACAATAATGTCAAAAACAATAAAAAATACTTAGGACTAAATCAATCCAAGGAGGTAAAATACTATATACTGAAAATTATAAGACTGATGAAAGAAATTGAAATAGAGAAACAAAAGGAAAGATATATCATGTTTATAGATTGGAAGAATAAAAGTTGTCAAAATGTCCACATTATTCAAAGCCATCTATAGATTTAATTCAATCCTAATAAAAATGCCAATGACAACTTTTATAGAAATAGAAAAAAAACATTTTAAAATTTGTATGGAACCAAAAATACCAAGAATAGCTAAAGCAATTCTGAGGAAAGAAGAAAGCCAGAGATATCACACTTCATGATTTCAAACTGTAATACAAAGATGTGGTAGTCAACACAGTATAATACTGGCATAAATATAGACATACAAATTAATGAAACAAAATCTAGATTCCAGCAATAAACCCCTGCATAAACAATCAACTGATATTTGACAATAAAAAGCAAAAAAATACTCAATAGTGAAAAGATATTTTCTTCAATATATGGTGTTAGAAAAACTGGGTAACCACAATGCAGAAGAATGAAACTGGACTCTTTATCACTCACAAAAACGAATTCCAAATTAATAAAAGACTTAGACATAAGACCTGCAGCTGTAAAACACCTAGAAAATAACATAATAAACCTCTCTGGCATTGATCTTGGCATATAAATTTCCTGGATATAATAGAAAGCGTTTTTATTATATCCCCAAAGTACATGTTTATAAATGATTGGGAGCCTTGACCTTTTCTACTCTATGATTTTTTTTATTTCCCCCTCTTTTTTATTTGAGAGAGAGAGAAAAAGAAAGAGAGAGAGAGATTGAGAGAGCTGGAAGAGAGAGAGAGAGAGAGAGAGAGAGAGAGAGAATCTTAAGCAGTTTCATGCTCAGTGCAGACCCTGGGACCATGACCTGAGCCAAAATCAAGCATTAGATGCTCAACCAAGCCACCCAGGTACCCCTACTCTATGATTTTTAGATTGACTTAAAGGGTCTTGGGCAGGCTAGGCTGGAGATGTCCAAAATAGAATCAAGTAGAATAAAGAATATTGGAATCATTTTTTAAACTTTAAAATAAAGAAGTAAAGAATAAAGTTTAAAGTTAAAGAAATTGATTCTTCATTCTGGGAAAAGGAGACACAGTGGCCATGTGGTATCTTTCAATATTTAGAAGGGTGTCCTTTGGAATAAGTAGTAAGCTTATTTTCTGTCACCATAGAAAATAGGCCTCTGGCCAATGAACTCAGGGTCTAGGCAGGCAAATTCAGGCTTAGCATAAGAAATATTAACAATAACAATTAGAATTGGAAATGGAATTTGCTGCCTTGATGAGTATCATCTTTTTGTACTCCATCTCAAAAGATATTCAAGAAAAACCTGACTGACCACTTGATAGGGATGTTTTAGAAAGCTCAAATAATTGTTTGGAAAGTTGAGCCAACTGAACTCTAAGGTCTCTTTTAATAGAATTCTGAAATTCTGCATGTGATTCTTTTTTCCATGGTAGTTTCCCTCATGGGTCCAATGGCTTTGTAGTTAATACTGTAATGACTAATGGTTAAATAAAAGCCATATATACCAGTCCCCTAGTTCTTATACTTCTGGTGAAGTGTCTACTGCCAATCTTATAAGCAACTAACCAATTGGCAATTTTGAGCTATGAGTTAGGAGCAGAAGTGGCATACAAAGCTATATTGCTCATATATACTTCATTGTGAATGAATCATTGAAAACATTTCTGAATGAAAATTCATTTTAATGGAAGAAATGGATGAAACAGAAGAAAATTAAGTGCCTAGATGTGGAATAAAATTTAAAAAAAAAAGATGCTGAAGATTTTGGAGGGAAACTAAACTTACCCATTTGTCAAATGTATCAATGGATAAGCAGCTCTATTTTATTTAGATCATTTTCAGAATACTGAATCTTCTACAGTACCAAGTATACTTACAATTAATACACCATGTGCTTCTGGTGTGCCAGATCATTTATGGTCTTGCCTCCACTTTCGATTCTAATATTATATCCCATGATTTACCTTCATAGCTATTGCTTCTCATTCCAGTTAAACTACCTGTTGTTTACTGTAAAGTATACATACTTTATTAATTCCGTACTTTTGTTCCTGTTGTCCTCTTACTCCTGTATCTCTGTACATAAAAATTGTACACATATTTTTAAAAGCTAGCCAAAAAACTCCCTTATCAACACAGGTTTCTATAACCTGTTCTCCCTGACCATACCTCCCTGCCCATTGACTTACCAATATTTTCTCCCTTATTCTGATCTATCAGGGTACTGTTTTTGCAGCTCACTTATGTTAGTTATGCTTCCTTTTTTGTGTCTTTGTATTTTAGTATTAAGTTGAACTGCATCAAATTGTTGATATTCAACCATTTTTTTTGGCTCTCTTAAGCAGAATTTACATGATTCAACTTAATATATAACTTACCTCTCCTAATAAAGTATAAGCTTTTTGAATTTCCCTAAAATGAGTACTTAATTCCCACTCTAATTCTTCTTCCAGCATAATATTATGTGTTTAAACGAATGACTGTATTATGTTCAAATTGAGTCCCAACATACAGGAATTCTTAGATTGAGCCATACAAGTGTTTTTTGTTTTTGTTTTTTTTTATCCTAAAGATTGATAACTAAAGAGACTCCCATAAATAGTTTCTGGATAAACTGGCTGAATAAAAAAAAGACAAATTTTACATTACTTAGTAAAGTTATATGATCCCTAAAGATAATTTCAACTTTAGGATTTTATGATTTTGATTGCCAAATTCTCTTGGTGCATAATTTGCTGACTGCCTCATGAGCATATTTCAATTGGGCCTCATATCCCATACAACATTCTTACTTTTTTAGGTTTTGTTCTATAGAACTTTCCTCTAAGGGTAAATTTCACCTTGATTCTAATCTCTTAATTATTTATTTTTATTCCCTTCTTATTTGCTATGACAATCATCATCCATTTCCAAACACCTTATTCAGTTGTATTTTCCTTTCAAATAGTTATATCAGTATCTATGTATTTTCCTTTTATTTTTTTTTTATTTTTTTTTTTTTTAAATTTTTTTTTTCAACGTTTATTGATTTTTGGGACAGAGAGAGACAGAGCATGAACGGGGGAGGGACAGAGAGAGAGGGAGACACAGAATCGGAAACAGGCTCCAGGCTCTGAGCCATCAGCCCAGAGCCTGACGCGGGGCTCAAACTCACGGACCGTGAGATCGTGACCTGGCTGAAGTCGGACGCTTAACCGACTGCGCCACCCAGGCGCCCCTGTATTTTCCTTTTAAATAGATATACCAGTATCTATGCACAAAGTCTTAGGGTTCTCGTTTTATTATTTTCTGTACTCTCAATACCTACCCCAGTACATGGCAAATAATAGGCCCTGAGATAGTTAACGTTTGCTAAAGGGAGACACAAAAGATGAAAGGGAGTTAAGAAATAAAGAGGAAAGGAATAAAAAAAAAGAAGGAAAGAAGTAAAGAAAGGAGGAAGGAAGGATACTATTCCAGAGATTCATTACCTATTAAGTTAAACCTCCTCCAGCAAATCTGCAATTTTGTTTTGCTCCTCAGTTTAGGTTGGAATCCTTAGAAATAATGTAAAATGTGGGGCGCCTAGGTAGTTTAGTTGGTTAAGCATCTGACTTTGGCTCAGGTCACGATCTCACGGTTTGTGAGTTCGAGCCCTTGGTCGGGCTCTGTGCTAACAGCTCAGAACCTGGAGCCTGCTCCAAATTCTGTGTCTCCTCTTCTCTCTGCCCCTCTCATGCTCATACTTTGTCTCTCTCTGTCTCTCAATAATAAATAATCGTTAATTTGTTTTAAATTAAAAAAAAAGAAAGAATGCAAAAGGTAAACATTTAATAAGAATTAGAGGCAATGGAGTTGAATGATTTCCCATTTGTTTTCTGAGTTCCAGGATAAAGGAAGTAGTGGGATTTCCCCTGTGATGAACAGAAAACTCTAAAGAAAATAAACTTTTAGGATACAGGACCAAAGTAGAGATACCACTGAGAAATATCTCACAAAGGAAAGCAGAAAAGACATTAGAATGTGAACTGAGCAACAGAAGATTGACAATCTGTTTATCTGCAGGAAAAAAAATAACTGCAAAACAAAGTAAGCAGATTGCTGTCCCTCAAGTTCCAAGTCTCTAGAGCCATGGTTACTGCATATTTTCCCTTCCCCCACTTTCAAAATATCAAACAATTTCAAGAATGCAGGAAATAATAAATGACTTACAAAGCAATTAGCAATATATTCAGAACACAGGAGCCTGCAAGGCATAGCAAAGGCAGACACTGGATTTTTTTTCCAAGCTAAATGTCTCCCAGAAAGTTCTTCCCAACAGATAGATCAGCAAGTACTGACTCCAAAATGCTGGTTTCTGCATGACACACCTTTAATTTGGTCATTTAATCATCTATTGGCCTTTCCGTCTGGGGGTTAATAACACATGATTAAGAGGAAAAATATCTCCCTTTTGAGAAAAAAAAAGAATTTCTGTCAGTCTTTTTTATTTCAGGTTAAAGGAATTTTCTCAAGAAGGGCACACTCATGCCACAGGAGTGGCAGTCTCAACAATGTTGATGAAGGATGTAGTTTCAGGTTATGAAACTCTTCTACTGAGATGTTATTGGTCAGTGACATTATAAGAGTAACAAAAATCTTATAGGTTGCAAAACAGGAGACTTCCATCTCTCTCTTTATGAAATTGCAAATTGCCAGTTTAAAAAATACCTTCACTACTGATAGGCAATAATATCATATATGTATTTCAAGTTGGGTAATATAGACATGAGGCATCTAGCAATGAAGGAACTCAAAATGTGGAGGTGAGAAATCTTCATCCTTTGCACTAAGACATGTAATGTTTCCTTTTAATTATATAGAATCTAAGTTGACAGATCAAGTCTAATCCTTTAACTTTTCTCACCCACACTGTGTCTGAAACTGTATTGCAGTTTATGGATTGTATTGCTTTCTGCATTACAAAGTAAGTACATATCATATTGGCCTTCAGTGGAACCGAGAAATAGAAATGTAAACCAAAACTGGAAAGGCATAGAAGAAATTAGGACCTGAGTAAAAAGATTTTAAGTGTATTAGAATCCAAGGAAAATAAAATACCAGGAGTTAGGATAATGTCAAAAGTTAATGCTAAGCAGGGAGCCAAAAGCAAGAGAAATAAAAGGCAGAGTTCATATCCAGGCAATGAATCAAAATACTGTAAGTTATCAGTAGAGTATACATAAAGTAACAAAAACAGGAACTGAAGCAAAATTTGCCTCCAACAGAAAGTTTCACTATAGTAGACAGCAATGACCAGCTTACCTACAGCCAACAGGACTAAAGAATTTTATCTGTGCAGCAACTTGTCATGCTTGGAAGAGACTGAGTTTGTTCTAGAAGTACACAGGTCCATTCTGCTATCCATTTATCCTCTTAATATTCATCTTGAAGCCAGACATTCATAGATTCATTGGTCTATGCATAGTAACTATCTCAAATACTTCCCTTTGATTTTTTAAAAAAGGAATGAATATAGCTAGGAACCAATGACAGTTATTCCCTGCTTCCCCTCAAATCAAGATGTCTCAGAAGACCATAGGGCTATCTATCTATCATATTCCAGGAGTGAAATGAAATAGCTTATTAAGAGCTAGTTCATTCCAGAAATTAATAGAAATTTTTCCTTCACTTTCATCAATTTTCATAAGGTTGATGATAGCTCAGGATCCATCATGTAGTATAAAATTAAAAAAGAAACTTAAGTTTTTGAGTTTCCACCATGTGCTAGGCACTCTGATAGGCTACTTTAAATACACTATCTCATTTAATATTCACAAATAGCCCTTCAAACTTCATATTATTATGATTTAAATATATTGTTTCATAATTACTTTTACAGTGTTCGTAGTCCCTAAATCACGTCACAATGGGCAATTATTGCAAATCTTTAAAAAAAACAATAAGATCTAGGTTAGCCTTTGGAACATGAAATGATGCCTGCAAACACAAGAAGATTGTTGCATTCCCTTAATGTTCTCATAAAAGCTGTTAACTGTAACAGAAATTTAGGATAATTGTTGTAGTAGGCTATTTCCAACAATGTTAGAAGATTTCACAAATTCAGTTACTGCCAGTGAATGTTTGTATTATTTCTTTTTGCATTGCACAGTAATTTACTTAGAGTTAAATATTTTTCTCTTGGCATGATATAAATAGAGCAGAACTTTAGTGTGACATATATGTATGTCTATATGTATATATAAACACAGATACTAACAATAATTTATGCATAGTATCCTCTTTCCAGAACCACCTACAGATAAATTTTTTAGTCCTGTCCTCCACACCCCAACACACACTAAATAAAAAGACCAGATGTACAATCACATCAAATTTCAAACTCAGTTTAAATTCTATAAAATGTTTGGTATATTATAGTCATATACATATAACCTAAAAGTGATTATTATCTACCTTCTTAGCTAATCACAAAATCAAAATCAATACTAGTAATGAGGTTTTTAATAGATAGATGTATTTGGTGTGCAAAAGGCAGAATATCAGGACTGGGACCCAAGATTTCTGTTTCTCTTCCCTGGGTGTCAGTCACTAGTTAGGTAACTATCTTTCAGCTTATCCCTCTGTTAATTTCATATGAAAATAGTCTTACTTCAGAAGACTTATGTGAATATTAATTGATAGTTGTAACATGCTTTGAAGTCCTGGGATAAAAGCTGCAAGCCTTTTCTATTCTTGTTCCTTTTGTTTTAGTATGATTATTTATCCAATTCTGTTGGATTAGATACTGAAGGTAACAGTTTGTGGAAAGGACTGAAGAAGAAAAGTGCCAAATAAATGTTAAATTTTTCTTCTTTATTAAAATTGACTGAATATCAAATTTGCATTTGGGCTGGATTTTGCTTATGTATGGTTATCCTGAAGACAATATGGCTCTATGTAAATTGACAGAAGAATATAGTCATTAGAGATTCTTCTGGTATGAGCCCCAACTTGATTCTTATTCTGTAAAAGTTTCTATTGATCTCAAAATCCATTGCATACTTGATGACTGGCTTACTTTTTAGAATATATATACTCTTAGCAAAAAGCTCTGTAGCACTTCAGCCAATCAATGTGTCTCACTCTGATGCTCTTTGAACTGTCTCTTGCTGCTAAAAATAAAGTGGAGCATAGTGGCTAAGAGTGTGAACTCTAAACAAACTTGAATTTAATTAGCTACTGAATCACTTACCAGCTGTATGGCCTTGAACAAGTGTTTTAAGATCTTTGTGGTACTATTTCCTTATCTGTAAAATGGGAATGAAAAAAAAATCTCATAGAATTGTTGTGGAGATTAAATGAACAAATCCATGTAATTTTTTAGCACAGTGTCTGGTATGCATTTACTGTTCCATACATGATAGTTATTATTGTTAGAAACCTATAAAAGCCATTTACTTAGAGCAAGAAGTTCCTTTTATATGAGAGGGAAATTTCTGCAATAAATTTTTAGTCCTGTCCTCCACACAGGAATGTTTGATCTTGGGTTTGCATAACTGTTCTGATATCAGTTTTGTTCTCCATAAAATGAAGACAATAGCTGAATTTACTTTACAGTTTTTGTTATGGAAAGCAAATGGCTAAAATGTTTAAATTGCTTATAACAGACCTGGAAACATAGTAAGAATATAATTGTTAGCTACTCTAGAAGCTCTGCTCAAAATTATTCTGTGAAGAAACAAAAATTTCTTTTGCATTAACACAGGGAATTATTTTTTTCCCTAAGCTATCCATATTTACTCTTTTCTTAAATTTTCCACTGTTTTCATTGAACACCTCTCATAGAAAATTGTTATCTTCAATGCCGTGATCTTTCTCTCAGTTACAAGTTAATTTTATTTGTGCCACTTGTCTTTCACCTCAAAGTCCAGTGTATATGTGGTAGTTGTTGATCCATCAAGTGATTCTCAGTGAATCTCCAAAGAATCAATGGATGGAACATAATTTTTACTGGAACTTTTTAAAACATTCCATTTTGTCACAGTGTAGATTTTCTCCTGCTACATGATAATATATTTGGAATTCTTAAAATAAATACCTTGCCCCCGCATAGTATCATCTTTAATTTTCTAAAAATTTAACTGAAAACCCTTTAGAGGAAATCATGTTTGATTGGAGAATACAGCATATAGCTTAAATACTGTATAAAATTTCCAAGTGAAATAAGTTTTATTTTCATTTCCATTGCATTACCTTAATTCAGGCTCCCATCATTTCTGTAAAAGACTATTACCATAGTCTCTTAAAGGTTTCTCACTCTCTAGTCTTTCCCTTAAACTGTTATTCACACCACTGCCAGAGTGATTAAAAAATCTTATAATATCATACTTTTATAAGCTTTCAATAGTCCTCCATCTCCTACAGGATGAAGTTTAAACTTTTTAATCTGATAAAGGATTCTGAATTATTTAACTTGGCTACTGCATCATTATAGAGCCATTAATTGAAAATGAGATTGGAGGGGCGCCTGGGTGGCTCAGTCGGTTGAGCGTCCGACTTCAGCTCAGGTCAGGATCTCGCGATCTCGCGGTCCGTGAGTTCGAGCCCCACGTCGGGCTCTGGGCTGATGGCTCAGAGCCTGGAGTCTGCTTCTGATTCTGTGTCTCCCTCTCTCTCTGCTCCTCCCCCGTTCATGCTCTGTCTCTCTCTATCTCAAAAATAAATAAATGTTAAAAAAAATTTTTTAAAGAAAATGAGATTGGAAACTTATTCAAACAATAGATTTTGGCAGTAAATGATGGAGATAATAATTGAGAAATGAGTCAGATTTTAGACATATTGAGTTGAAGGTGTCTGACAAATTTTCAATTTTAAATATTTTGTTTTCTACTGGACAGCAAAGTAGTGAAAGTGGACCACTTTCTTACACCATACACAAAAATAAAATCAAAGTGGGTTAATGACTTAAATGTGAACCTGAAACCATAAAAATCCTAAAAGATAGTACAGGCAGTGTTTACTCTGACATTGGTGATAACAACATCTTTCTAGATATATCTCCCGAGGCAAGATAAAGAAAACCCAAAATAGGCTATTGCAACTACATCAAAATAAAAAAAATCTTCTACACAGCAAAAGAAACAACCAACAAAACTAAAAGACAACCTACTGAATGTAAGAAGATATTTTCAAATGGCATATCTGATAAAAAGTTAGTATCCAAAACTTATAATTAACTAACTGATACAACTCAACACCGAAAAACAAATAATCCAATTAAAAATAGACAGAAGACATGAACAGATATTTCTCCAAAGAAGACATGCAGATGACTAGGAGACACATGAAAAAATGCTGAACATCACTTGCATTAAGGAAATGCGAATCAAAACTACAATAAAATGTCACTTCACACCTGTCAGAATGGCTAAAATCAACAACACAAGAAGCAACAGGTGTTCACAAGGATGTGGAGAAAAAGGGACCCTCATATACCTCTCTCTCTCTTTCACAAACACACACACACACACACACACACACACACACACACACACACACACTGGACTACGATTCAGCCATAAGAAAGAATGAAATCTTCCCATTTGCAATAACATGGATGGAGCTAGAGAGTATTATGCTAAGCAAAATAAGTCAGAGAAAGACAAATACCATATGATTTCACTCATGTGTGAAATTTAAGAAACAAAACAAATGATCAAAGGAAAAAAAAAAGAGAGACAAACAAACCAAGGATCAGAGTCTTAATTATGGAGATCAAACTGATGCTTATAAGAGGGGAAGTGGGTAGGGGAATGGATGAAATAGGTGATGGGTATTCAAGAGTATACTTATCATGATGAGCACTGAGTAATGTATAGAACTGTTGAATCCCTACATTGTACACCTGAAACGAATATAATATTTTATATTAACTACCATGGAATTTTTAAAAAATAATAAAAAAATAACATCTTCTTCAAAAACTTTCTTTGCTTTTCTATTTCGACCTCCACTCCAGTATCCAATATAGTACCTTGCACATACAGGAACTAAATACTAAAAAGATCAGTTATAGATCTATTTAGAAAATAGATTTGATAGGACTTAATAATTAGTTGATGAGGTATGTCAGATTTATAACTTGGGAAACTGAATACATAACATATCTCTATCTGTATTTATATCTATATGTATATCATAGAGCAGATAATATAAAATAAAAAGGAAGTTTGATGAGGAAAGAGGAAGAGTTCTGTTTATGCTGTGTGAGTTTGAAGTAGTTGTGGGATATTCAGTAAGCATTGTTTAGTAGGCAGTTAAAACTGTAAGCTTTGAGTGCATGGAAGAGAGGTATACAGTAGGTGGAATTTAGAAGTCAATGATCCACTGGTTGTATTAAAGATATGGGGGGGGGTGCATGAGATCACCTACCCACAAAAAAGTATGAATTTAATTATTTCTTTACAAATATGTTTTTTCTTGATATACACAGTCTTGTGGGGAACAACAGAGATCCTTGAGGTCATGGGTTAGGTTTGGAAGCAAGAGAATAGGCCTACTAGAATAAATTCCCTTAAATTCTATCCCAGTGTCTCAGTAAATAATATTGTGACCCTCAGATTTGTGACTGGGAAAACAAGTTTGGATGGATTCAATTTGCCCTCATTTTTACTCTTTGACTTCTTAGTATGATGTTATGTATGTTATGGGCATTCAATAATGTTATGATGATAGCAAAATGGAAATATGAAGAAAAGTACTTTGGTGTACTGCAAAAAATAACTCAGCATACATGAGCAATGGTTGATTCCCAGAGGTTATGACTTTGAAGCCATCATAAATTTATCATATTGAATAATTGCTCTAAGGAGAAAATGTACCCTTGCTCTTAGTGGGAGCACATCTTTTATCCTCCACGTGACAGTGTGTACTTGTTACAAAATAAAAGTTGTGTGATTTCTATTTGTGAACTTGATCTAGACACAGTTATTTGTGTTGTCACTGTCTGATAATCTATAGTTTTTGGAAGTAGATGCACTAAGCCCTGAAAACAAGTGAATTTTTTTGTTTTTGTTATTGTTTGTTTGTTGGTTGTTTTTTGTGGGTTTTTGCACAGATGTGTTTTGATCTTTTATTTCCCATTGCAATACATCCCAGAAGGACTATTAGTTGCAAAAAAAAAAAGTATTTGTTAATGATACAGCTTAAAAGGAAAAAGCTTGAAAAAGACCCTCGTACACCTGATTTATAGATTTTCAAAGTGAAAGCTTTCATAAATGGAAAGAATAACTGTCAGTTCTATATCTATAATGCAGTCAGCTCTATGGATATTTATGTATATATTAAATGGAAAAAAGAAAACCCTAAATACATTATGTAGCTTGCAATGTGGGACCTGCCTCAACTTGTAATGCCTCATAATACTGATTTTAGCTATACTGTTACTCTATCAATAGAAAAAATAGAAAGGATACGTGTATCTTCAAATGTGAATCATTTTTCTAGTTTTCATCACACTAATGCTGAAATTTCATCACATGTCAAGTATTAATACAAATTAATAATATTTCAGCTTTATGTCTGATCCTAGGAAAATAGCCTACCATTGTTCAGTACCTCCTGAAAACCAGTGCCAGGATTATCCCAATGAGAGAAATAACCTGTCTTCTTGATGTATCTGGTCTAAAGATAGGCATAGTTAATGGTCTTTGAAAATACATTCACTCATTTATCAATCCAATAAATAGCTACTATTCAATGACTATGTTTAAAGCATATTGTTGACTAAATTAATAACTAATATGAGTCATAGTGTGCTAGTGCTATAAGAATGTTACAAATAGGATGCTATTGGAGTGTAGAGAAAGTAGCGATTGCATTAGAAAAAGCTTCATAGAGAGTCAATTTTCAGCATGCTTCTAAATTTCTATATAAAAATGCATTAGCATTGGAAAAGTGGTTATTTTAGTTTGAATTATTTAGAAGTACCATCCTGTGGGAAATGGGATGTACAGATAGTCAAAGATAAAATTATGGAAAACTTTGACTAAGGAATGTGGACTTTAATTGGTGGTAAGAAGTTATTGAATATTTCTGAGGATAAGAAATCATAATAAAGGCTAAACTTTAGTAGTACTTCTTGGGCAACTATGTCAACAATAAATTCCAATGAGCATATTGGATATATGGAAATTGTTGCATTTAAGGGGTGGACCAAGATGGTGGCAATAGAAATTAAAATGTGGGAAGATTATAACCAGGGTTTAGAGGAATATGGAGGATATGAGATGAGGTTAAGAAAAAAAGACCTTTTTTTTCCTCATATAACTCACTAAAAACTTCCACTAATGACTTAGAGTATGTAGTAAGCTTTCTTCATGCCACTACAATACAAAATCCCATGTTATACTGGGAATATAGAGAAGAGGTTGTACATTAACTAGTTATTGGTTTCAAAAGAGTAACAAATGACCATCACCTGGGAAGACTAAGTTTCATTGCAATATTCTAATGATCTTGTGATGATCCTTCTTTTCCCTTTATAACATGCTGGCTTTAAATATTGATTTTTTCTTCCTTGGGGCGCCTGGGTGGCTCAGTCAGTTGGGCATCCGACTTCGGCTCAGGTCATGATCTAACGGTTTGTGAGTTCAAGCCCTGTGTCAGGCTCTGTGCTGACAGTTCAGAGCCTAGAGCCTGTTTCAGATTCTGTGTCTCCCTCTCTCTGCCCCTCCTCTGCTCATGCTCTGTCTCTCTCTGTTTTTCAATAATAAATAAACGTTAAAAAATTTAAAAATTGTTTTTTTCTTTGCTATACTATGAAAAAAATGAGTAGAAGTATTTTGGGAGCTACTACCTTTCCACCTTTATGACTTTTAAAGAGAATCTTAGAGAAAAAAGGTTATATATATAAGGGCTAATGATCAAAAATGGGAGAAAATGACACTTATTTTCCCTCATTTAAAGCTAAACTGACAACAATGCAATCAAATAAAGTGGCATGATTTCAAATTATAAGCCTCCTAAGTAAAATTTGATGTCTTTCTCCCAATAGCATGTCACTACCCTTTCCTTTCCTCTCACTTGCTGTCACATCAGAAAAATTCCTCAACATGCAATCAGGTAGGTACCTTCTGTTCCATAAATTCCTTAAAAGTGTTCAGATTTTCTGGGGGTGTTAATTCTGTCTTTTGGCATAATCAGACCAAATCTCTTATTTTCTAACTTCCTGCTTAATTAAACAGTCAGTTCATCACCTTGAAATTCCAGTGCACATTTAAGGACTGTATAGTTCAGAATGATTGGCCATGACAGCATGGAATTCTGTGGCTCTTTGGAGGGCTCTAAAGATTTCTAGTTATGAAGGCAAGCTCTGTCAGCAATAGGAGTATGGACTTACTACAGTCCAACAGTTATACTGTGTTTCTTACTGCTGAAGTCTAAATGACTGATTAAAAAAGGCTTGCTGTGTGTTGTCTCTAAGTTGCATTTTCCCTTGTGTGCATTCAGCAGCACCAGGAGACCAGTATCTATTTCACACTTCAGTGCAGCCTACCACATCATACTCACTCCACTTGTGAAATGTGTTGTTTTGGTGAATGCTTTGAGATTAGGGACCATGAATTACTTATGCTCATATTGGGTGTTGCCTGTATTTCCTACCAAGGTGAATTTAGACCCATTGTTCCTTTTCCTTATGTTATTACCTTGACTTCACTATATACTTCACTTAGCTACTAAAGTTGTTAGACTATAGTATAATATTTATCCATGTTCATTAAAGAGAGAGAGAACAAATATTAGGCTTATTTAATGGGCAAGCTCATTGCCGCCACTACCCCATGCAAAATACATAGTTTTACTCTTGTCTCAGTGATTTAGACAAGAAGTAGACATTTAGGGATGCCTGCCTGTTTCAGTTGGTAGAGCATGTGACTCTTGATCTCAGGTGTCATGAGTTCAAGCCCAACCTTGGATGTGGAGCCTATTTAAAAAAAAAAAAAAAGAAGTAGAGATTTAGAGAGACAAGAGATGGTAAGATATGAATTAACAGAAAAAGGATTTTTTCAGTACAACATCCACTCAATAAGATTGGGTGGGAGCAGGGAATGCTGTTGAAGGAAGGAAACAAATAGCATGAGCATTAGGCATAAACATTCAAAATAACCAGATGAGACTCTACTATGTAAATATCTGGTTATTCTTTTTAACTGCCCATTATCTGAAATAATCCATGAGGCACTGGTTCTACTGATGTTGCCCAGTTCCCAAAATTGGTGATAAACAGTGGAGAGCTGTGATATCTGGATCCAGTGGTGGCAACAGTGACATCTCATGGAACCAGGTGTGCACCATAATTTTTAGGGAAGATGGTAGCTACACTTGTGATCATAGGATAACCTATAGAGAAGTTGAATCACTATGTTTTACACCTGAAACTAATGTAACATTATGTGTCAACTATACTCAAATTAAAAAAAAATAAGTAAAAATTAAAAAAATATATAAGGAAGAATCAAATAGAAGTGAAAGAATAAGAGGAAAGGAAACTACCTTTTTTAATGTTCCTGTCACTGTACCTCTTGCTTTGTGTTTACCTGTTTCATCTTTACAACATCCAAAAGAAGTTATTATATACATTTTATATTTTAGGAACCTGAGATTCAGAAAGGTTAAGTAATTTGCCTAAAGTCATAGAGGTAGTACATAATCAAGCAGAACACAAACTCTTGTTTTGTCTAAGTAAAATTTTAAAAGGTGATTATTATTAGTGTCCACAAATGTTTTCTCTTTCATTTGTCTACCTTGAGAAATGGACAATTATTATGAAAGCCAGTCTTACCAATGGGTATACTGTTTGTTTTTCCTTTAATAAATAAGTGGAGAGAGAGGGAGAGGGAGAGGGAGAGAGAGAGAGAGAGAGAGAGAGAGGGGAGATTGTAAGTGCTGAAAGAGATACTATATACCAGCTCTATAATGGAGCCACTCTAAATTATGGGCTCTAGATAAATAAAGAAAATGTGGATTTTTGAAAAATCTTATATTTCATGTTTATTTCAACTTACAGTAAAAACTTGATTTCTCTCTAATAAGGAAGACATTAATCTCGAAAATATACAATTTATAAATTGCTTTATGTTTTCATTCCTGACAAAATGTCTCTGTTCTCTAAGAGATCAAATAGTGACAAAGGCATTATGTTGAAAAATAGTCTTAGAAAAGATTTACCATGTTGAGTTTAGAGGATTTTCTTCTCTCTGCAGATTCTTGACTTAGTATCATGTGCTAAATGATTACTTTTGATCATTTAAATTAATTTTTCTAATTCTTTATCATTTAGGGATATTATTAAAATTTTTCTACATATTATTACAAAACACTAACTAGGAGTTCAGAAGACTTCTTTTTTCAGATTTCTCCAAATTCCTAAAAAGCACAGCCAGTCTTCGACTCAATTCTTTGCCTGATATTGCTGTAATATCAGAGAAAATGGCAATATTTTTGAAGGTACAGAAATGGAAACATTTAGGGGACAATAGTAAATGTTTGGAAAATGTGAAATAAGGAAGGCAGATGTGGGGCCAGCACCTTGATGGAGTGGTGAGAAAATGATTATAAGACAGTTACCTGACTTCCAATTATGGAATGAATAATTCACGTGAATAAAAGGCACAGAATAGGGAATATAGTCAATGATATTGTAATACTGTTGTATGGTGATAGATGGTGGCCACACTTGTGGTAAGAATAGCATGATATATATAGAACTTGAACCACTTTGTTGTATGCCTGAAACTAATGTAACATTGTGTGTCAATTATACTCAAATAAAAAAATTAAAAGTAACATTATAATCATTTTACTAAGAATTTATAGGTAAAAATTAAAAGAAACAGCTAAATGAATTGAAATTTGTTACATCTGGGAAAAGGGAAGGGGCAGAGAGGCACAAGGGATTACTTTTTTTCATTATTAACCTTGTTATCTTAAGTATATGTAAAATTTTGATTTTAAAATTTAAAAAAATAAATTATAAATTATATTTTTTAAATGACAGTTGTCTGAGTTATCATTCTGACTTTTGTGTATAAGACCTGAAACTAGCCACATAAAATACATTACATGGGTGCTAGTCTTTTTTTTTTTTTTTTTTTTCATTTTGATTCAGGTTGTAGGTTGTAAAACTTGCTTGATAGTCACTAAATCTATCCTAACCTAGCTTAATATTGAGAAAGATAGAAGCGATAAGTGATGCTCTCAAGGTGCTATATATGCCTAATATATGCCTAATAAACTGTGCTTTACTTTCCGGTTTAAGATATGGAGTGAGTTGAATGAAATAAATATTTCAAGTTCTAGGTGAGTTCTAGAGTAGAAAAAATTTGAAAAGTGGGCCATATTGACATAAAAGCCATGACTTATATGAAGTTTGATTGTTCTCTAGTGCTAAGTTGCAACCAAGAATGCAAGAGAAAGTTAAAAATGGAAGTGTAAAGAATCATACTACACACATAAGATGAGTGAGAGGATTAATAACGAAGAGACTGACAATTTATCAGGGGATTTTAAATAATCAGGAAATGTATCTCTATACATAATGTTTTTTTGTTTTATTTTGTTTTGTTTTAATTTGAGAGAGCAAGTGAGTCGTGGAGAGGAGCAGGGGAGAGAGAGAGAGAGAGAGAGAGAGAGAGAGAGAGAGAGAATCTTAAGCAGGCTCCATGCTGAGCAGGGAGCCCTATGCAGGGCTCAATCCCATGACCCTGGGATCATGACCTGAGCAGAAATCAAGAGTTGGACAATCAACTGACTGAGCCACTCAGGTACTCCTATATAATGTTTTTTATCCATTTTCTCTTTATCCATTTAATCCATTGATAGACAATTAGATTGTTTCCATATGTGGCTAATGTGAATAATGCTGATCATGAGAATGCAATGAACACAAGACTGCAGATACTGCTTTGAGATCTTGGTTTCAATCTCTTTGGATATATCCCCAGAAGTGGGAATGCTGGATCATCTGGCATTTGTATTTTTAATTTTTTGAGACACCTCCATGTTGTTTTCCATAGTGGCTGTACTAATTTATATTTCTACCAACAGTGCACAATGGTTCCCTTTTCTCCACACCCTGGTCAACACTTGATTTCTCTCTTTTTTTTTTTCCATGATAGTCATTCTAATTGATGTGAAATGATATTTCATTGTGGTTTTTATTTGCATTTCCCTGATGATTACTAATGTTGCATATCTTTTCACATACCTGTTGGCCATCTGTAGTCTTCTTTGGAAAAATGTCTCTTCTTTTCCCCTATTTTTAAATTGGATTTTTCTTGAGTTCTATGAATTCCTTACATATTTTTGAACTAACACCTTATCAGATATACAAATTGCAAATATTTTCTCTTTGTTCTCATTTGTCTCTTTGTTTTGTTGATTATTTTTGTTGTGCAGAAGCTTTTTAGTTTGATGCAATCCCACTTGTTAACATTTGCTTTTATTGTTTATGCTTTTGGTGTCATATCAAATAATCATTGTCAAGACCAATGTTGAGATTTTTCCTTATGTTTTCTTCTAGGAGTTTTGCCATATCAAGTCTTGCATTTAAGTCTTTAATCCATTTTGAGTTAATTTCTGTAAGTGGTATATGATAGTGGTCCACATTCATTCTTTTGCATGTGGTTATCCAGTTTTCCCAATATCATTTATTGAAAAGATTATCCTTTCCACATTGAGTATTTTTGGCTTCCTTGTCAAATATTAATTGACTGTGTATGCATAAGTTTATTTCTGGGCTCTAGATTCTGTTTCATTGGTCTATAAATGCAACATTTTTTTTCTCAAGCCAGAGAATGAATTTTAAAAGACCATTTATACCATCAACCTCTTTCTCATTGTTTTTTTTTGCTTTCCCTGACTACCTATCTAAAGTAGAATATATAATAATCTCATCTTTTTTGAGTGTGCTGTATTTTGACATCCGATGTTTTTTGATGTAATTGGAAAAGAAAAAGCTGCATGATGATTTACAGTGTTGGTTTCTTGATTAGGCCATTCTTAAGTATGGAAAAGAGAGAGGAAAAACAGACACATAAAACCCCTGAAAAAAAAATCATTTATAAAGACTTGCAAACTTGGAAATTTTAGTATTGTGGGTTGTAAAGTCTGGCTATCTCCCCTTTAAGAATTAGTGCTAGCATTTGTTAACCACCCACAAGTTAATGCTGAGAAATCTCTGATGTAATTCCTGAATAGCTTTCAAATGTGTTGGGCTTTCAAAGGTATAATTAAAACTTATTCTCCCTTTATTTGTCTACCAGCTGTTAGATCATAAAAAAATCTTGTTTTCTTTCTTCAACCAGTGAAAGTATTTGCTAGATTTAAACAGAAAGTGTTCCTTTATATATTAAAAGACCCTCATATCTCTCTGGATCAAAGGTGTTGAGTTACAGTCAAATGAAAATTTAAACATATAAGCTGAAAAAAGCCAATCAAAAGGTTCAATGATATTTTCATTTAAAAAATGACTTTTTATGAAATAGCAAAGCTTGAAGTTGGGGTGGGAATCTGTGAAGTAGTGTTGATTCCATTTGCTCTCATACCTAATATGCACACATAATAGTATATTTATTACTACCATTTTATGTACTTACCACATTGTGAAATTTTCTTTTGGAATTTTCTATTTTCGTTCCCACTGACTGGGATGTGAAGAGTATTAAAATGATTCAGACATACTTATTAATATTATGTTTTTTCTTTTAGCTACCAAAAATGACAGGTTAAGATTCCCTTTAGAAAAAAAAATTATTGTTGCCAACCATTATTTACTTACAAATATTTATTTATTTACAAATATTTATTGAATGCCAGTAAATTCTAAAAGTTTCCTATCAGAGACATTATGGAAATAAAGCCCCTTCCTGTCTGTTTTCTCCAAGCTTTCTGTCAAGGTCAGATATTTTGGTCAAATATTAATACCATGATATTTAACTTTTGATTGGGAAATGATAGCTTTTAAAATAATTGTGTCTTTTTGGGTAAAGGAGCTGTATTAGAAACCTCTTAGGTGCCACATGAGATCTTAGTTTCACCTATCTCCAGGGCCTATGGCCATTTGTTTCATCCTCGCCTTTGCTTTGATAACTAAATCAAAGTGAGAACTACCCAATGTCATGCAGTCGCAATCCAACACTTTATCACATGCTCAAATCACTTGCCTCTAAACTTCTGCTCCTGGAATTCTCCAATGTGGATGAGACATGAAGTGCCACGGGACACAATCAGAGGCTATGTTTGCACAAATTATAGTGCAAGGGATTAAATGAACCTTGGAATAAAATTAGGTCAGTGTGAGAAAGGAACCAGTGCATAAATTCTTCTTCTTTGTCTGCCACAGGGTCCTGCACTGCAATAGTTTATATAACTTTTCAGAAGGTGGCACAAAAAAATTAATCAATCTGTTGGGCTGGATACCCACCAGTGACCATATAGTAATGCATTTTCTCATATTTACTCTTCTTATTCTCCTACCTTATTTCTGTTTTCCCTCTTCTCTGCTACTGTGTAATTTCACACTTCCTAAAATTTTTAGTAACACAGAACTTTTGCATTAGAATTTACTTTCTGGGGACCCAGGATAAAAGGTATTGAAGCAAAAGCAATCAGATCTAATTTTTCTAAAAGTGTTGCAATTTGACACAGACTTCTAATTTTCCTGTAATTTAGATGAACATTTGTGGTAGTAATTAAGGCTGTTCATAAATATTGTAGATCTTATCATTCTTGGCACATGGTAGGATTGCACTTCACAGTCCTCTTAAAGTTAAGCATGAACATGTGACTGATTGTAACTAATGAAATATGAGCTGAATTGGCATGTGTCTAAGACAGAAACTTTAACAGCAAATGCATAATTTTCACATTTCCTTCCTATTGTCATGCTATTGAGATAGACTCTCTTTCAGTGTGGCTCCCTGAGTGACTACAGAAAGCAATTCTTCCATGACCTGTATTGGACATGTAGCATGAGCAAAACATAAAACATTTATTTTGTCAAGCCACAGAGCTTTGAAGTTGTTTGTTCCTTTACTATAATCTAGTTCATGCTGACTGATATAGCATCTTCCTTTACCAAAGTGGAGGAAATCACAGATCAGATTTAGGAATTTTATAGCTTACTGTCAATGGCTCTCTGTTTTTAAATGCCACTATGATTCATAGTGACTTATTTTCACCAGCTTGGGAAATCACTAGTGGAAGCTACTAGAGCCATTTCCATATATGTGTCATACAAAGAACATTGGAATATTGCTGACTTGAATGTTTTCTCAAACACTCTGAAATAGGTTTCTAAACTGCTTTCTATTCTTTGACAAATTATTGACATTAAAACTTCCATTAAATTTAAAACTCAAAATTATATTGTTTTGGACATGTCTTGATTTCCAATTGTAAGAAAACTTATACAATAAAAGCACATGTAATAAAAGCAATTTCTTCAGGAAGCAAAACTGTCAGATCTCACGAGTGCATTCAGATTTGTAAAATAATTTGTGCTGACAATGAAATAAAAAAAAAACTTATTTCAATGGGACAATAGGTACCCCTTAAAATTTTATAAAAAGCTCAAAGAATCTAAAGTAAGATTTAATGTCTTCATTTAGCAAAAACTCCTATCTTACCCCATGTTCATTGGTACTGGTATTCATTTTTGAGCCACATATAATTAATCAGATGAAAACATTCTTTTGTTTCCTCTGTCTTCCCTTGTCATCTCGTTTCTAGCTTCTGGGCAGCTCAAGAGAACCCTACCTCTTCTTTGAAAGAAAAGTAATAACAAATATCTATATAGTGCTTACTGTGTTCCAGGCACTATCCTATTATTTAATTCTTACAATAACACTTTGAGTTATATATTAGCACAATCTCCATTCCCATTTTATAGTCGAGGAAACTGAGGCTCAAAAATTTTGAGTTTCTTGTCCAAGATTATGTAGTCAGTATAAAAAAATCTAGGTTTAATATTCAGGCAATGTCTTTTGGAAACGTATCCATGAAACAGTATTTGGGTTAAGTACTCAAGAATTCCAAGGAAAAATGAGAGAGTACATACTGAGTAACCAGAAAAAAATCCATTTATTTCTGACAATGCAAGCTTAATGCCTTAATGTAGAGATATATACTGTGCATGCGGGAGGCCTTAAGTAGGATAGTAGGGAGCAGTGGGTTCTGTGATAAACTGGAAACTGACTATATGCTTTGCCTAAGTTCAGCCAGAAGAAATCTAGTTTTCAATCTTGACCTTTTGTCTTCCAAGAATTGTCTTTTCCTCAACTGAATATCCACATTGTTGTCTTTAAATGTGCCGAGTCCACTTTGAAAAGAAGGAAAACCAAAGGTCATAATTCTACAATATCCTTTTTTTTACAAATAGCTGCAAATATTTAATGTAAATAATTTGATGAGTATGGACATATGTGTACACCCATGATATCATCATCACAATCAAAGTAATAAACATATCTATCATCTCTAAAAGTTTTTTTGCATCCCTTTCCATTTTGTTTTTGTGCAGCCAAAACATTTTAGATGCTAATTTTTAAGTTCAAAACACAGTATGATTAACTACAGGCACTCTGCTGTACATTAAATCTCTAGAACTTATTCATCTTGTGTAAATGGAACTTTATACTTTGATAAACAACTCCCTTTTTCCCCTCCTCCAATATTCTGGCAACCACATTTATTTTATTTTATTTTATTTTAATTTTTTGAGTTTTACTACTTTAGATGCTTCATTGAAGTAGAATCATATACTATTTGTCCTTCAATGACTGGCATATTTCATTTAGCTTAATGTCTTCTATGTTCATTTATGTTGTTGCAAATGTAGGATTTCCTCCTTTTCTAGGGGTGAATAATAGTCCATTGTATTACATACCACATTTTCTTTATCTATTTGTCTGATGATGGACATTTTTAGTTTTTCCATACCTTAGCTGTTACAACTAATACTACAATCCCTTTGAGATTCTAATTTCAATTCTTTTGAATGTATATCAAGGAGTGGGATTGCTGGATCTTATGATAGTTGTCTTCTCAATTTTTTGAGGAACTGTTTTCCATAGTGGCTGTATGAACCATTTTACTGACCAACAGTGTACAAAGGTTTTAATATCTCCACATCCTGGCCCTCATACCTCCATAGAAACATTGATTTAGCAACAATATTTGGACTGGAATACCTTTGAGGGAACCCCATAATCTAGTTAAGAAGTTGCAGCACCTCAAAACTCAGGACTTAGAAGAGCTACATTGAAACATATAGAAAGAGCAGTTTTACTTTGCTTATATTTTCCTTCCCCAAATCAGCAAAGCTCAGCACCAAGGGATATACCTTTGGCAATGATTTCTCTTCTAAGGAAAAGAGAGAGTGAAGGCTGCAACCAGTGTAGTGGTCTATTTTAATTCCTTCATGGTGGCCTAAAAATCTATAGAAACTGGAGTTAGAATCTGTCAGTAGTAGCTTTCCACAGAATAAATTTTAATCCCTATCTGGTGTGTGTGTGTGTGTGTGTGTGTGTGTGTGTGCATGTGTGCATGCTATTCAGTATATCAGAAGCAAGTACTCTTTCCTTTGTATCTGTATATGTATATGTCTTATTGTTCTTGCTTCTAATGAAAGTTAACAATTGGAGTCATAATGGTTATAGTTTTTCTTCCATAGTTCAATGAAACTTTAATTAATGATTCTTAGTCATCCACAAGTTGCTGATGGAAGACTGATTAGCATTTATTGCCTTTCTTTTCTGTCCCTCTGTAAAGTTTTCTACAATTCACTTGGGAAAGGAAATCATGCATTATTTATACCTAAGTGCACTAATTTGATCAACCTTTTAAGATAACCCCAGATCAATTGAAATTTGACTTATGGGGCAACTGCCTATAGAAAGTCCACACAGAAGCATCTGCATTGCAATTTTCTTTACCGTCATATCAATGGAATAACCCCACTTAAAAAAAAAGTTGACCCCTATAGTGGAGAATGTTAAGTTTCTTTCCCCTTCCATTCTAAACAATAGTGTCATTTGATGTAGATTAGGAACTGGGCAGGCTTATTTATCATAGGTTAAAACACATCACCACTTAGTAATGCCTTTCGGTCTCTACTGACTTGATTTGGATTTGAACAAATGACTCAGAGTCTAATAATGTTTCTCATTATTTTTTTCTTTTTTGTTTTGCTTTCTTTAGAAAAGCAATCCAGAACACTTCTGTTCAAAAGGTTATGTCTTATTTATACACTGCCTTACTCCTTATATAATAATCTCCCAGGCAAGAATTGCTACACATTTTCTTTTGCTATCATAGAATTTATTTTTTTAATGTGAAATTTATTGTCAAATTGGTTTCCATTGCTACACATTTTCTATAGTGCACAGTGAATGGGAGGCTTTTTTGCCTAAGACATTCAATAGTTTAATATAGTCTGGAAAATACAACTAGGGTTGGTTTTAACTGAGACACCTTATGTGTTTTTAAGTTATTTTTTGTATTTTATTTATTTTGAAAGAGGTAGATAGAGAGCATGGGGGTAAGGCTGTGAGAGAGGGAAAGAGGGAGAATCCCAAGCAGGCTCCACATTGTCAGTGCAGAGCCCGACACAGGGCTCAAACCAACAAAATGTGAGATCTTGACCTGAGCCAAAATCAAGAGTTGGATGCTTAACTGACTGAGCCACCCAGGCGCCCCATGCATGAATTTCATAAATCTTATAGAATAACAGTAATTTCTGCCAAATTAGTAATACAGTGTTTGACATGCCTTCCTTTACAAAGGGTGGTGTGTTATGGATAGTCAAATAAAATTGTCAAGAAAAATGTAATCATTGACAGTTATATTATGCCACATATTCTGGAGCAATTTTTTTTTCTATATGAACCCTAAGTTACAGATCTCAGGGAAAATATTTTAAATATATCAATCACTGACTGAGGCAAGAAAGAAACTATGCTCAGATTAGTTACCATTATCATTCAATTGTTACCTTATTTTTAACTCATTATTTGATTTTAGTTTAAAAAACAATACAAGTTCAATGCACTTACTCTAGATTTTTCCCCCCCTTATCCTCAGGGTAATTAAAAAATGTTAGTGAGAACAGGAAACCATGAAAACAAGTTGCAGAGATGAAGTAACTGATATGAACAATGTTCTCAGACATTCTCATCATTACTTGGTGATTCACTGGCACCTTAAAAGCTAATATGCAAAACCCTTGATCCCTAAGCACTGTTTCCTTTCTGCTTATTCTCTCTGTGTCAATTACTATATTTCATCAACAGTTTAAATTACTTGATGATAAAAGTGTTCCTCAATGATTAATTTTTTCTCTTTTGTTTTTCTTTTTACTTATTTTTTGGGGGTGCCTGGGTAGCTCAATCAGTTGAGCTTCCGACATTTGATTTCAGCTCAGGTCGTCATCCCAGGGTCATGGGATCTAGTCTTGTTTCAGGCTCCATGTTCAGCACAGAACCTGCTTAAGATTCTCTCTCTCTCCCACCCTCCTTCCTCAACCCCCTCTCTCTTAAAAGATAAAATAAATTTTAAAAATGTTCCTTAATGATTAAATTTTCTTTGATTTTTATTTTTATATTTATTTTTTATTTTAAATAAATCCAAGTTAGTTAACTTATAGTGTAATAATGGTTTCAGGAGTAGCATTTTAGTGATTCATCACTTACATACAACAAACACCCAGTGCTCATCCCAAGTGCCTTCCTTAATGCCCATCACCCATATAGCCCATCCCCCCACCCAATACCCCTCCAGCAACTCTCAGTTTGTTTTGTGTATTTAAGTTTCTTATGGTTTGCCTCCCTCTCTCTTTTTATCTTATTTTCCTTCCCTTCCCCTATATTCATATGTTGTGTTTATTAAATTCCACATATGAGTGAAATCATATGACATTTGTCTTTCTCTGACTCACTTATTCACTTAGCATAACACATTCTAATTCTATTCACATTGTAGCAAATGGCAAGATTTCATTCTTTTTCATCATAAAGTAGTATTCCATTGTGTGTGTGTGTGTGTGTGTGTGTGCGTGTCTTTATCCATTTATCTTCTTTTTTATCCATTTATCAGTTGATGGACATTTGGGTTCTTTCCATAATTTGGCTATTGATTAAATTTTATTTTCTACTGGCTATACCTACCTTTTTAAAAGACTAAAGCAATTGTTAGAACAAGAATCAACTGGTCAAGAAGGCTTGCAAATGTATAAAAGAAATGTTCTAGCATAAGTGACTTTAAGAACAAACATTGATGGTAGCTACACTTGTGGTGAGCAGTATATAAAGAGGTTAAATCACTATGTTGTACACCTAAAACTAATATAACATTGTATGCCAATTATACTCAAATAATTTTTAAAAAATGAGACACAGGAAAAGAAAAAAAATAAACCTTGATTCCCCAATGTGAGAGACATATGAAGAAACTAAATAAGTTTGAGAGAAGAGAAATTGAAATATGACTGTGTTTTCAAAGTGGACATATGGAAAGAGGTTAAAGGAGTTGAAACTAATCAGAAACTCAAAAGTTATAACATATAGTTTAGTAAGTTTGCAAGAACAGGATGGGTGAATTTATTTTTATTTATTTTTATTTTTGTTTTTTTGCAGAATGGTGAATTTTAAAGATAATGTCTAGCCAAGATGTTTTATTTTCCTAGAGACCAAAGGACAGGGACATTCAGAATTAAGGGAGGAAGACATAAGGTTAATCAAAAAGAATTTATTGATCTCCCATAGGGTGGTATATAGAATTTTAAGATGGCTCCTAAAATTTCTGCACTCTGGTGCACATGCCCTATATATTCTCCTCCTCTTGAGTGTGGGTAGAACCTGTAAATATAACAAGATATTCTTTTCTTGATTATGTTACATTATATAGTAAAAAGGATTTTTCAGCTGTAAGTAAGTTCTCCAATTAATTGAGCTTAAGGTAGGGAGATTATTCAGATGGACCTCTGCTTAATCACATGAATCTTTAAAACTGGGCCTAGCATTCAAAGTAAGGAAGTCAGAGATTTGAAGCATGAAAAGGATTTGGTTTAGTGCTTATGTCTTGAAGATGGAAAAGGCCATATGTGTCAAGTAATGTGTATGACCTTTAGGAACTGAGAGTGGCCCCTGAATGATAGTAAGGAACAAAGCCTTTAGTCCTATAACGACCAAGAACCAAATTCTACCAACAATAAGAATCAGCTTGGTAAACCCACAACCTCCATATAAGAACTCAGCCTAGAGGACACTTTGATTTCAGGGCATACTTTGCTGGACTCCTGATCTACAGAAACTGTGAAATAATAATAAATTTGTATTGTTTTAAGTTGCTAAGTTTGTGGTAATTTATTATGTAGAAATATCAGACTAATACACAGAGTATATAGTGAAATTTCTTAGAATACTTATTAGAAAGCAGGACATTTAATAGGAGAGACAAGACAGACATCTATCACATTAACTAAAATAACATGGTTGCAATTGTTCTATTATGGGAAATGATGACATTCATTCCTGGTGATGTTTATCAGGAGAATGACTAGATATCTGTTTGCAATAGTTTGGGAAAAGCTTATCTGAAGTACAGGACTGTAGTGAAGACTTTTCAGCCACATGACTTTAAAAATTAGTTCACAGCATTTAAATTGACCACATATGCTTTTTTAAATATCTGAGATGGTTATTTTTTTTTCTTACTGAGCAAAACTCTTCTGTGCTAATCGTTCTCCACTGATCCTCCAGATCCACTCTCTATTCTTCTTTGTCTTGCTCTGTACCTTGGGAAGCTGACCTCAGAAAACTATCTCCTTGAGTTCTTTGTTCTATGGTTTCTATATGAGTAAGTCAATGGGAGTAAATCACAGGGGATTAGAAGGTAGAGAGAGATTGAAGTCGAGGCATTTCTGCACTTCTGTTTTCCTGCCACACTCTCACTTCTCTAAGCAGCTTTGTCCCTCTATCATTATGTCTCCCACTAGGAGTTCCTCCTTCCTCCATGGGTCCAGCTCTCAGTTGGTTCTGATAATACCATTTTTCTCTAACCTAGAGTTATTGTTAGTGTTGGAGTGCCCCACCATTTGTTGGCTGTTCTCTTAATTTCGTGTTATGAACTGAACGTTTGTGTCCCCCCAAAATAAAGGTGTTGAAACTCTAACCCCAATGTGATGGTGTTTAGAGGTGAGCCCTTCAAGAGGTGATGAAGCTTAGATTAAGTCGTGAATGTGGGACACTCATGATGAGATTAGTTTCATTGTAAGAATCCATGTGCACTCACTGAGGAAAGGTCATGTAAGCACACAGAAAAATGACAGATGTTTATAAGCCAAGAGAAGAAGGTCTCACAATGAAAACTGCCTTATAGACGACTTGATCCTGGAATTCTAGCCTCCGGAACTTTGAGAAATAAATTTCTGTTGTTTAAGTCACTTGGTCTATGGTATTTTGTTATATCAGTCTGAGCTGACAAAGACACCTTGTACACACCTTTATAAGTAGTACCCTCATTAAAATATGTTTATGTCAACCATCAGAATGAATTCTGTTCCCTACCAGAATTCTGAGTGGAGCACCATCCAGATCAGCTATCAGCTAATTTTGTCTTTTCAAAAATTGTGTCTGGCTTTTCTTTGAAGACTAGAAGTGAAAATACATCAATATACTGAATTTTTATTTTCAATGCTGTGTCCTCAGGTAGGAGCAGCAAGGGGTGGATGACAATTGTTCATATGTTTGAGTTGGCAGTGGTAATCTTCAAAACTGCTTATTTCTTATTGTACATTATAAGGTAAGAGTGCTTATTCTTTTTTGTGGGGGCAAGGATATTTTCTTTTTTTCTTTTTTTAATGTTTTTTCATTTATTTTTATACGAAATTTATTGTCAGATTGGCTTCCATACAACACCCAGTACTCATCCCAACAGGTGCCCATCACCCACTTTCCCCTCTGTCCCACCCCCCCATCAACCCTCAGTTTATTATCAGTTTTTAAGAGTCTCTTATAGTTTGGCTCCCTCCATCTCTTTTTTTTCCCTTCCCCTCCCCCATGGCTAGGAATTTACCCAAGGGATACAGGAATGCTGATGCATAGGGGCACTTTTACCCTAATGTTTATAGCAGCACTTTCAACAATAGTCAAATTATGGAAAGAGCCTAAATGTCCATCAACTGATGAATGGATACAGAAATTGTGGTTTATATATACAATGGAATACTACTTGGCAATGAGAAAGAATGAAATATGGCCTTTTGTAGCAACGTGGATGGAACTGGAGAGTGTGATGCTAAGTGAAATAAGCCATACAGAGAAAGACAGATACCATATGTTTTCACTCTTATGTGTATCCTGAGGAATGCTTATTCTTAACTCTGAAGGTTTCTTCCGTGTAGAGGGAGTTTTACTAGCTATATCACTCTTGGATTCTCTTTGCCACCTCATTTATTCCTCTGCTGGATACATTTAATCAATAAGTTTGGAAATAATAAAAATAAATTGAGCAAGAACCACTCAGCTTTTGGTTTCCCCTTGGTAGTTTGCTTTCCAGCAAAGTAGATGCATTTTCCTCTACTCCCATGTGGGGGCACTTCTCCCAGTAGATTGCTGACATGACTTGGAAGGGTGATATAACTGATTCTGAGATTTAATATTAGAAAACGGTTTTGCTTTTAAGCTAAACTATATTCTCCAAGTTAGCTTTTAAAAGAAATTAAGGTTGTGAAAAAGGTTGTTGTTTGTTTGGATCACCCATGGACCCCACCAGTCCCTTTGCCTGATCACTGCTGCCAGATTGAGCTTCCTGGATCAAATGATCTTTACTATTTCTTATTTTCTTCTATAAGTTCCCTTCAAAATGAATGATGAAATATGTCTATTTGAGGAGATTTATATGCAGATAACTGCCAGAGGAAACTTCTTGCAAGCTTTTAAAGCTATTCTTTTCTATAAAATAGTTTTTTAAATAACAAAGATATGAAATTTAATTAAACTTGAAGCAATGAACTACTAAATCAAGAAGTAAAGAAATGTAAAGATATAAGCATAATTAGGTAGCTTTCATTCTAAATTTTAGCACAACTAAATTTTTAAATGAAAAGAGGCAACAATCTCACAACAGAAGTTAAAGGCCCAACAGATAGCAGAAAAACTGTGCAAGAAGTATTAAGGATAAGAGAAAGGATCCTTCTTCAGCACAACTTTCATAGATACTGGCATGGTAATTGCCTTAATTTATTTAAGGTATAGATTTGGGGAAACCTCAAGGGCAGGTAAATTATCTTTATTTTTACTTTCTAACTTCCAGGAATCAATTTTCTTGCGTACTGTCAACAATCTCAATTTTAGAATAATCAAATTTTATGAAGTCCTCAGTTGCTTCTTGTAGGTTGGTGACATTTCCCTGGCCTTCTATAAACATTCTGATTTTTGACACTCAACACTTTTGACCTAGTTAGTTGTAACTTTCTCTGATGTCTAATTTTCTGTAATGTTCCCTTTAAACTTTTGACCCTGTTTGGGGATGGTGGTGATCATATTAAGTACAGAATTTGATAATCACAGTGTAGCAGTCAGATATTTTTGTTGCTCTCATTCCATCCATCTATTGCTGGAGGCTTTTTTTCCTCTAATGTGGATCATCAGAGGTTTGTGCCATATTATATCTAGTTTTGAACTGCAGAACTGAAAATGTATCATTATGTTCTGAAATTCTTGGACTCTTCTCCTGAAAACTATTCCATTTCATCTCACAACTGCATTTATTATGCAGTAATGGCATTACATACATCATTCTTATGGGGATTTGAAATGTTCACTTCAAGCGACTGGAAGTCATAGACATTTTCACCAGATTTTAAAAATAGCTGAATATATTCTATGCCTAAGTAAGACTAAGACTTTATAGGAGGAACAATAAAAAATTGAGCTTTTGTTATAATGCCTATAGTAGAGTGTTTGCATGGCTTATTGCAATTTTTATTAGAGAGCACTGCCTATGTCCTTAGAGACTTGCAGCATTTAGAACCACTTTTATCCTGCCATCCTAATAATCTAAAGAACATCTGACAATTGCAGAGGGCTTTACATCCCAAAGGGTTTTACAAACTACACATGTACAGGAATTACTTACCTCAACACTGAAATGCATCTTGCTCTGGGGAATGAGTCCAGAGAATCGTTCATGGCCACAACTAGCCAGAACTTTGAGTTTATGACTCATTTTAAAGACAAAAGCAAAAGCTACTTTAATTTTGCAACAATTGGTCTCTATACTGTGCAGAAAACAAAAGGTCATGTGTTCAAACTGCATAGCAGCACCTAGAAGATATTTTTGGAGATGATATATTAGCCTTTTTCTTTGTTTAGGAGAATTTTGTGTAAGCCTTACAATGGATATCATAAGATATCATGTACTTTCACAGAGCTTTTGCTTCACTAGACCATGTTTCTATATGAAGTTTTCTTTTCCTTGATAATGCAGTTCTATTTTGGGAATCACGTGACATGGTAGTCACTATAGATCATATTCCAGCTTCAATTTTTAATTTTGGTGCATACCCTCATTCCACTTTCTTGCATTTCAGCTGTTTTAAATAGAAAAAAATAGAATTAAGATAGATGCTAGTAAAAATTGCAGCTATCATTTATTAAGTAACTTCTATCAGTTAAGGTAACATTATATAAATTTAAGAATGCCAGTGGCTTTACACAATAGAATTTATTGCTCTTCTGATGTTCATTAAATGAAGGAAGTGGGGTTTTCCTGATCTAGTAATTTAAAAACCCAGGCTATTGGGGGCTCTGAAATCTATAACAAATGGCAATGCCTTTCATCTAGCAGACAGAGAGATAGTGGAGGATTTTGCACAAGGTTTTTATAAGCCAGTTCTGGAATTGGCATACAACACAACCACCTACATTACAATAGCCACAACTCTATGAAATTACTCCCCTTAAATGTAATTGAGGCAGAGGAATGTAACTAACTGTATCTAGGATAGTGAAATGAGTTTGATAAATAGATATCCCATCTCTGCTTACCTAATATGTGCCAAGCATGTGCTAAGTAGTGATTTTATTTACATTATATTGTTTAACTTCTGCAAAACTGTGCAGAATTGGTTTTATTTTACCCATTTAATAGTTAAGAAACTTGTAGCTTGGGTGTCTGGGTGGCTCAGTTGGTTAAGCGTCCAGCTTCAGCTCAGGTCATGATCTAGCAATCCTTGGGTTTGAGCCCCACATCGGGCTCTGTGCTAACAGCTCAGAGCCTGGAGCCTGCTTCAGATTCTATGTCTCCCTCTCTCTGCTCCTCCCCTGCTCTCTCTCTCTCTCTCTCAAAAATAAACATTAAAAAATTTAAAAATAAACAGAAAATTGTACCTCAAACTAGTGATACAACTGATTTAAATTAATTTAGTTTGTAAATATCAGAGCTGGGATTTGTACCCAGCTTTGATGTAAATCACCAGGTACAAGTTACTTGCACTCAGATTAAAAAAAAATGTCTAAGCCTATTATCATCTTCAGGATGAAAGCTTTATAACTTTATTTGATAGCCCATTCCATTGTCTTTTAATCTGAAGGTTAAAATGTTGCTCCTTAGGTCTTATGTAAACACATTTGGAATTACTTATTTTAGTATATTTGGAAAAGCTCAGATGAAAATATAAAACTCTCATAATACCACTACCAACAATAACTACTGTTAGCCTACAGTAGTATTTCTGGATATTTAAATACATTTTCATCTACAAAATTAAGTCCTATTATACGTATTTCATTTAAACATGCTTATTTTTGTTAAGCTAAATAGCCTACCATAAAAAGTCTCCATTTCATTAGATACTTTTAAAAAGTATACTTGTACTAATAATGACTGTATAATATTTTGCTCTTAGCCTGTGCCATACCCAGTAACTTCTGAATGTTTCAGTTATATCTAACATTTTGATTTTTTTTGTTTTTCTTTTAATTACAGTTAGTTAAGATATAGTGTTAATTTAGTTTCAGGTGTACAACACAGTAATCCAACACTTTCATACAGCATCCCACGCTCATCATGACAAGTGATCTCCTTAATCTCCTTCACTTATTTAACCCATCTCCCTAACCCCTGTCCCTTTGGCAACAGTTTGTTCTATATAATTAAGAGTCCAGTTCTTGATTTATATTTATCTCTTATTTTTTTCCTTTTCCATGTTTCTTTTGTTCCTTAAATTTCATGAGTGAAACCATATGGTATTTGTCTTTCTTTGACTGGCTTATTTCACTTAGCATTATACTCTCCAGTTCCATCCATGTCATTGCAAATGACAAGGTTTCATTCTCTTTTATTGCTGAATAATATTCCATTGAATATATATATACCACTTTGTCTTTATCCATTCATCAATTGATAGACACTTGGGCTGCTTCATATCTTAGATTGTAAATAATGCTGCTATAAGCATAAGGGTGCATGTATCCTTTTAAATTAGTGTTCTTGTATTCTTTGGTAAATACCCAGTAGTGCAACTGCTGCATCATAAATTAGTTCTATTTTTGGCTTTTTGGGAAACCTCTATACTGTGTTTCACAATGAGGAAAACGATCAACAAAATTAAAAGCAGCTTATGGAATGCGAGAAGATATTTGCAAATGAGATAACCGATAAAGGTTTAGTATCCAAAATATATAAAGAACTTATAAAACTCAACACCCAAAAAACAAATAATACATTTAAAAAATAGGAAGAAGATATGAACAGACATTTGTTCAAAGAAGACATACAGATGGCTAACAGACACATGAAAAGATTTTCTTTATCACTTGTCATCAGGAAAATACAAATCAAAATGCTATATCACTTCACACCTGTCAGAATGGCTAAAGTCAATAACACAAGAAACAACAGGTGTTGGTGAAGATGTGAAGAAAAAGGATCAGTCATGCACTGTTGTCGGGAATGCACATTGGTGCAGCCATTGTGGAAAGCAGTATGGAAGTTCCTCAAAAAGTTGAAATTTTTTTAAAAGATGCTGCTATGAACACAAGAAATACCTCCACATATATTTGCCATATTTTGAAGATAAGAATAACATCTGGTCTATTTTTAGTCTTTATTACCTCTCTAAGAGCAGCACCTATTTGTGTATGGATATCAGGTACAGTGAGACTTGAGATAATATTGATAAATTCTTTGGGGCAGGTCAGAGGAAGTTAATCTATTAGTCAAGAATTTCTTTTACCATAAGGAGACATAGAAAGCTGGATTAATTGTGAAAAATTCTATGGAAAAAACAGAGTGAAAAACATTCTCTTTCTTTTTTTAACCAACTTAATGCCATGTAACTTTATAAAGTAGGTCAATATCACTAACTTGCTAAAGGGAGAAGAGGCTAATTGATTTTGCTACCACCTGTGAGCACAAGTAAGCAGCAGGTCTCAGACTGCTTACTGGTTGCCTTGACAAAGTATATGTTTGTTTAACATTAGCAAACTCAAGAAAAATTATCTTAGTTTCACACACATTGCTTTATTACTCCTAATGGCTTATTTCAACAAATGGCTCAGCACTCTGGAACTGACTGGATGACTAATGTCTGTCAACACACTCTGGCAGAATGCTGTTATCAATGTCAAGGAAAACAGTTGTTGAAATGTCCACAGAATGCATGACAGCACAGAATGTTTGCCACCAGGATGTTTACACCATTAGTGTTAGACACAGTCCATATTCCAAACACACTTAAAATGTAACCAAACCTGGATGATAAATAAATGTAGAGATGAAATATAAATCATACACACACACACACGCAAACATACACACACACAACTCCTTACAGAGATAACATTCTTACCAATGTAATCTCTGAGATAAAAAGCAGCATTTCCTAATCCAGTAAATACAAGTGTCAGGGTACTGTCATACACTGTTGGCAGGCAGAGAGTATAAATTGGTACAAACTCTTTGGAAGGCAATTAGGAAACATTTATTAAAATTCAAAATATACTATGAAATGAACCATTGGTTTCACCATACAAGATTCTATTTTTAGGAAAAGCAATAATAAAATAGATAAGTAATATATCTATGTACAAAAATATCTATTGATAGTTATTTTCTGTAATAACAAAAAAAGAGACAAAAAACTGTAAAGAACTTAAATGCCTATTAATAAGAGTGATACAGTTATTTAATGGAATATTATGCAGCCATTGTAAAAGAATGGTGTAGTATATATGCTCGTCTATACAGCTGTGCATATCTTATTGTTAGTGAGAATGAAAAATTATAATATCCCATTTTTATAAGCAAACATTCTTGCATATCTATAGCTAAACATATTTATATGATATTGATGCCAACATGAATATATTTTCTGTCTACAAAACCTCAGGGAAAAAATAAGAAGGACAGAAACCAAACTGTTAACTGTTCTTTCCTCTGAACAGTAGGAATAGAGGGGCTTTAACTGTAGGGGTCAGGGTTTTAAACATATACATACACAAACATGTATATTATATTTTAGAGATGTATGGGTAATTTTAACTTACTTTTTATATTTTTATGCTTTTTACTGTTATTGAATTTATTTCATTTATTCATTCATTCATTCATTCCAGGGGTGTTACCAAGACTGTAAAAAAGTAGTCTATTAGATTGGCTAGCATTTCATTTTACTCTTTTTACCTTTGTCCTCTATGACATAGGTGTTAATGAGCAATACAATATGTGGACACATTGAAAGAGAAAAATGTGTGAATCTCAACAAGCCACAAATCAGAGGATTGGATGAAAGTAATCAGTCCTGGTGGGCAAATAAGAACTGATCCTCCTTTGCAAACAGTAGGAAGAAATCTGGTAGTTATACTATAAAACTAAAAAGGATTAGATGTAAGCTCTGTAAAATACTGAGTATTGGAGATAACTTTTTTGATCACTAATCGGAATTCACTTTTGAGTGATAATTACTAGAGAACTACAGAACCAAATATTTTGTTCCAATATTTCATTATTGTTCATTAAACTCATCATAACAGCAGGAAACATCAAAATCCTTTTGTGAAAAAATGATTGTGTCCTGAGTGTCCTGTCCTACTACTACAAAGTTTGATACAATTGCTCTGCTTCCCTGACACATTGTTGAGATAAGTTGCTTAGCTTTTATTGTTTATTATAGACAGATTTTGAATAATAGAGACTTGACTTACAAATAAATTACAAGAACACATTTGGCCTTATGTTGGAAGAACTCAATATGGGTCTGCCATTTCTCATAAGAGCAATATTTGAGAATGAATTTTCTAGGGATATGCCATCTCTTATTTAGATTTAAAAACTGATTAGATATTGAGCTATTAATACCAGTGACAAACATGACTGAGGGCATTTTATGCACTGAAAACTGTATTAGATATTTTATCTTAACTTATGTAATCATCATTGCTCTATGAAAGTTACTATTGTTATTCCCAATTCATAGATATAGAAATGGAGCTTAGAGAAGTTTGGTAATTTACTGAAAATAGTATGGTATATTAGCAGTTGAGTAATATTTCAAGAACAAGTCTGTCAGATTCTAAATTTCATGATTTTAATCAATGAGTACCTAATATTGTCTGAATAGTAGGTACATTATTTGATGGACATTATAAATGTACAGCCTTTGTCAACCCAACTGAGGAATATAATAACTTCTTGTATTATTTTTATATATTCCAATTAATCTTTTGGGATCATAAACTATTAATAAAATAAGGATTACTTGCCTTATATTTATATAGTTATCATTTCTATTCTAAAGAGATGTCCCAAGAGGATTTACATAGTGTTTTAGGTTTAATTAATTTACCTTTCTGTCAACTATATTTAAAAAACAATTAAAAGCCAATAAAAGTTCCTTAAAATTCCCATTCCTTCTTTTTATTTACCTTGCCTTTGCCTTGGCAGTCAGAACTGAGTTAGAGGACATTAGAGGGCATCATTGTCTTCTGGTTTCGTTTTGAGTTAGGACAAGGAAGATGATAAGGGGATCAACTGCATAAAGATTTGAATTACTAAGTGAGATTGGAGTAGTTGTTCTCCATAATCTCTCTGGGGTCACCATTAACTAGTTGTATCTGTAAAGAGAACACATAGCTACTTCATTTCAAGGTTGCTGTCATCATCCATCTCCTCTGGCCTATTTGGAGTTCTCCTTACCCTTTACTTAGCCCTGGAGTTTTGCCTTATCCTTTTGTAGTATTCCTACATATTGCTCAAATCTTTGAAAATATTCCCTTTTTCAAACTCTCTTCAGATTATCCAAATTGTCTGAGCTCACCGGTTTTATACCAAGGCAATGATTGAGGTACGTGTGTATTCATATGTAAACCATGTGCTTGATTAAAGAACATGATCTTCCCAGAGAAAATTGGATTGCTTTTAGGTTGAAGGTATTGTAGTAACAGAGATATTTCTTGATGGTATCTCTAAGCAAATTTTCAAGACCTAAACTCTCACCTTTCGTGGACCTTCCCTTCTTCCCATTGTATCATTTTGATTCCCTGGAATAACCCCATAGTTCCAGCATAATGAAAGAAGTGTATTGTCTATTCGGAGGTAGTGTGAACAAAAGACCTCATTGAAAGATTGGGCCTGCACACTTTTCATGAGAATCAATTTTTTTCTCATCAAAATTGCATCATTCATCTATGTTCTGATTAGATAAGTGAGGCTAATCTCCTTGGTTGTCATGAACTGTCTATCATGTTACACACTGGCATGAGCTCTGATTCAACTATTTTCTTCAAAGTGCTTTTATAATTAATTCCTATGTTTTTTGTACATGTTTATGGGAAGTAACATAGTAGCAAAATAATGCTGGACTTTACGTACAAAGTCTATCAGAAAACTCATCTATAAAACATGTTAAGAGTAATCGCTGCCATGTTAATTAATAAGGTGTTTGTGAAGCTTAAAATATATCATGAGATTAATGTATTACATAAACTTTATAGTATTATGCAGGTGTTTGTGATGCTGCTTTTGCTTCTGCTATTGATGATGTTAAAGGTAACTTCCTCACTATGCTTCCATTTTAGATTTTAAGTTCTGTGTGGGTAGATAAGAATAATAGACTCAGTTCTCTGTTGTCATTTTATGTTTTTAATTTTTTAACATTTATTTATTATTGAGAGACAGAAACAGAGCATGAGCATGGGAAGGGCAGAGAGGAGGAGACACAGAATCTGAAGCAGGCTCCAGGCTCTGAGTTGTTAGAACAGAGCCCAATGTGGGGCTCAAATTCACAAACTGCGAGATCATGACCTGAGCCAAAGTCAGATGCTTAACCTACTGAGCCACCCAGGTGCCCCTCTGTTGTCATTTTAAATTATGCATTTTGTATTAAATGAAAAATAGCACTAGACCAAGTTAATTTTTTTACAAGACAAAAAGAATTGTAAAACTACTTCTAAACCAATTACAAAGAGGTAAATTACTATATAACCTAATTTAAAGAGAGATGATCTACTCATTGGATGTACTTATTTTATGTTTTCTTTAGTCCCAATTTTTAGATCCCCCCCCCAGATTTCTATAGAATCTCTTTACCTACTCATGAATGGATGAGATTTTAGCTTGGGACACAGCTTGAAGAAAAAAAATCAGGGGTGTATGGGCAGCTCAGTCAGTTAAGCGCCCAAATTTGGCTCAGGTCATGATCTCGCGGTTCATGAATTCAAGCCCCGTGTCAGATTCTGTGCTGACAACTAGGAACCTGGAGCCTGCTTTGAATTCTGGGTCTCCCTCTCTCTCTGTGCACCTACCCCATTCAGGCTCTATCTTGCTCTGTCTCTCAAAAAATGAATAATCATTAATTTTTTTTTTAAAAAAGAAAAAAATCCAAGTAAGATGCCATTTGGAAGTTGGTTTTTAATGCCAGGAAAAACAAAGATGGTGAAAAGTCTCTTTCCCTTAGGTTATTATAACCCTGTGGATGGCCACGGTTGCTGGAATGACTCAGCAGTTACTGTGGCAGGACTTGTCTTCTTGTCATCTTTGCTTTCTTTTATTCAGTATGTCCTCAATTTCCTTATAGATGCCCATGGAAGCAGGCCAGTCAAGGGGCAGTTCAAGAACACAAAAACAAATGTAAAATATCTGAAGATCAAAAAGCAGCACGTGTAACTCTGCTTAATGTTGTTATAAACATCAAGACAAGCATATGATATTATTTTGTGTAAGTTAACTGTTTTACTGGTTTTGGATCTCACGTACATAATTATTTTAATTATTATTTTAATGGTAGAAATATAAATGTTGAACCTAAGGTATTTACCACAAAAAAAATAGCTCAAGTGTTTCAGAGATAATATGCACCTGCATATATGTTATATACTAGTCTGAACATGAGATAGATTAAGACCAAAAGTAGTTTTGGAGCCAGTATTATGTTGATTGATAATCAGGGGCAGCACTGATTATTACATGTAGGTAGAAATTTAAGGACAATGTAATTTGTTTAAAGAAGATTAAGTAAAAAATTCAATGGATTTTATGCTGGTGAAATGCTGTTTTTTCAGAACTGCAAAATTTTGTGTTAAATAAAGAAGAGGAAATAAGAAAACCACAAGTAGACGTTTACCTTTCCAACATATAGTAATACTGGGAAGGAGAAGAAAAAAAATGTGTGAATCGCAAGAAAATACACTGGGTGTGCAGGTGACAGAAACATCCTCAAGGATTTCTGCCAGGGAGTCAAGGGAGACAAAGCTACTAAATAGTAAGATTGCATTTCCTTCAAATCTGCATACACTGCAGCCTTTAAGCCATTACCTGAAGCTGAGGAGCTCCAATGAAAGTTATTTAAAACCTCATTCTGGCTGCTTCCAGTTGCCAGCCCCCTGAGGTTACCACCACACATTATTTAATTTGAGCTTGATGGTTTCAATTCTCTTCCTGATGCCTGATTCAGCTTTTCTATAGGCAGTCCCTTCTATCTGTAACTGATGAAGTACTGAAAATGGTTGAAATTGTTTTAATATTTCTTACTAGTTTTTGACATCTATTTTTTTATTATCTTTGATTTACTTTGGTTTCTTCTTTAAATTTATACATTAATTTTCCCATGTGATTATTCTCTTCTTCAACACTTAAAAGTCTTACTGAAATAATACTGAAATCTGGATTCATTGGATTCTATTTTAGCATGCCACCTGATGAACATTCTGTTAAAAGAATAAAAGATGACCATGACACCAGTGACCTTTTGCCTTGGAAGGACAGGTGCTTTGCCTATTTAAAAAATGTTTTATATTTTTTATTTTTATTGAAGGATAATTGGCATACAACACTATATTAATTTCAGGTATACAATATAATGATTTTATATTTGTATACACTGTGAAATAATCACCAAGATAAGTCTAGTTAATATCTGTCAACATACATAGTAACACAATTTTTTTTCTTGTGATGAGATTTTAAGATCTACTTTCTTAGCAACTTTCAAATATGCATCATGATATTATTACCTATAGCTGCCATGTTGTACATTACATCCTTAAAAAATAGTAATGATGAATTAAAAAATGCTATAAAGGAGGTGCAAAATAAAACGGAGGCAGACATGGCATGGATTGAAGAGTCAGAGGGGAGAATAGGTGAATTAGAAGATAAAATTATGGAAAAAGAGGAAGCTGAGAAACAGAGAAAAAAATCCAGGATCAAGAGGGGAGAATTGGAGAACTAAGTAATGCAATCAAATGGAACAATATCCATATCATAGGAATTCCAGAAAAATAAGAGGGAAAGGGGCTGAAGCTGTATTTGAACAAATCATGTCCCCAATCTGGGCAAGGAAACAGACATTGAAATCCAAGAGGCACAGATCTTTCTTCAGACATAACTTGAATTGATCTTCTGCATGACATATCGTAGTGAAACTGTCAAAATACAAGGAAAAAGAGAATTCTAAAAAGTAGCTAGGGATAAATGGGCCTTAACATACAAAGGTAGAAACATAAGGGTAGTAGCAGACCTATCTATTGAAACTTGGCAGGCCAGAAAGGAATGGCAGGAAATTTTCAATGTGATAAACAGGAAAAATATCCAGCCAAGAATCCTTTACCCAGCAAGCTTGTCATTCAGAATATAAGGAGAGATAAAGGTTTTATACCATACACAAAAACAAACTCAAAATGGATGAAGGAGTTGAATGTGAGACAGGAAACCATCAAAACCCTAGAGGAGAAAGCAGGGAAAAATCTCTTTGACCTCAGCCTCAGCAATTTCTTCCTTGACACATCTCCAAAGGCAAGGGAATTAAAAGCCAAAATGAACTATTGGGACCTCATTAAAATAAAAACTTCTGCACTGCAAAGGAAACAATCAACAAAACTAAAAGGCAGCTGACATAATGGGAAAAGATATTTTCAAATGACATATCAGATAAAGGGCTAGTATCCAAAATCTATAAAGAGCTCACCAAACTCCACACCCACAGAACAAATAATCCAGTGAAAAATGGGCAGAAGACATGAATAGACTCTTTTCCAGAGAAGACATCCAGATGGCCAACAGACACATGAAAAGATGCTCAACATCACTGATCACCAGGGAATTACAGATCAAAACCACAATGAGATATCACCTCACGCTGGTCAGTGTGGCTAAAATGAACAAATCAGGAGACTATAGATGCTGCTGAGGATGTGGAGAAATGGGAACCCTCTTGCACTGTTGGTGGGAATGCAAACTGGTGCAGCCGCTATGGAAAACAGTGTGGCGGTTCCTCAAAAAATTAAGAATAGAACTAACCTGTGACCCAGTAATAGCACTGCTAGGGATCTACCCAAATAATACAGGAGTGCTGATGCATAGGAGCACTTCTTCTCCAATGTTTATAGTAGCACTTACAACAACAGCCAAACTATGGAAAGAGCCTAAATGTCCATCAACTGATGAATAGATAAAGAAGATGTGGTTTATATACACAATGGAATACTACTTGGCATTGAGAAAGAATGAAATCTGGCCTTTTGCAGCAACATGGATGGAACTGGAAGGTATTGTGTTAAGTGAAATAAGCCAGGCAGAGAAAGACAGATACCATATGTTTTCACTCATATGTGGATCTTGAGAAACTTAACAGAAGATGATGGGGGAGGGGAAGGGAGAAAAAGAAAAAAAAAGTTACATAGAAGGAGGGAGGCAAACCATTAGAGATTCTTAAGGACTGAGGACAAACTAAGGGTAGATGGGGGGTGAGGGAAAGGAGAAAGTGGGTGATGTGCAGGGAGGAGGGCCGTGTTGAGATGAGCACTGGGTGTTGTTTAGAAACCAAGTTGACAATAAATTATATTTAAAAAAATTAAAACCAAATAAAACTAGAAGTTGGTAACTTTTGATTCCCTTTACCTATTATTGCACCCACCTCCATCCCCCACTTCTGGCAATCACCAATTTCTTCTCTGTATCTGAGTTTAGGTTAGTTTGTTTGCTTTTTAGATTTTAAATATAAGTAAGATCATATGGTATTTGTTTTCATCTGTCTGACTTATTTCACTTAGTGTAATACCCTCAAAGTTCATACATATTGTTGCAATAAAAAGGTTTCATTCTTTTTATGTCTTAATAATATTTCATTGTGTATATGTACCACATTTTCTTTATCCATTCATCCACTGATGGACATTTAGGTTGTTGGCATATTTTGGCTATTGTAAATAATGCTGCAATGAATATGGGGGTGCACATATCTTTCTGAGTTAGTGTTTTCGTTTTCTTTTGATAAATATCCCGAATTGGAATTGTTGGATCATATGGTAGTTCTATTTTAAATTTTTTGAGGAAGTTTCATACCATTTTCCATAGTCACTGCATCAAATTACATTCCCATCAACAATACATAAGGGTTCCCTTTTGTCTACATCCTTGCCAACATTTGTTATTTCTTTTCTTTTTGATAATAGCCGTTCTGGCAGGTGTGAGGTGATATCTCATTGTGTTTTTGATTTGTATTTCCCTGATGATTAATAATGTTGAGAATTTTTTCATGTACTTGTTGACCATCTTTCTGTCTTGTTTAGCAGAAAGAAAAGCATCTATTCAAATCTCCTGCCCATTTTTTGTCATCAGACTGAGGCTCTTTTCTTTTCTTGTCTTTTCTTTCCTTTTCTTTTCTCTTTTTTTGCTTTTAAGTTACATGAATTTTTATGTATTTTGAATATTAACTCCTTATCAGATATATTATTTACATTTTTCCCATTCAGTAGGTTTCCTTTTCATTTTGTTGAAGGTTTCTTTTGCTGTGTATAAGCTCTTTAGTTTGGTGTAGTTCCATTGTTTATCAAGGCGAAGACTAATGTCAAGGAGCTTATCACCAATGTTTTATTCTAGGAGTTTTATGGATTCAGGTCTTACATTCAAGTCTTTAATCTATTTTGAGTTCATTTTTTGTGTATGTTGCAAGATAGTGGTTCAGTTTCATTCTTTTGCATGTGGCTGTCCAATTTCCCCAACACCATTATTGAAGAGACTGTCATTTTCTCATTGAATATTCTTTCTGGCTTTGTTGAATATTAATTCACTATATAGTTGTAGGCTTATTTCTAGGTTTTCTACTCTGCTCCATTGATCTATTTGTCTGTTTTTATGCCACTACCATGCTTATTTGATTACTATAGTTTTGTAATATAGTTTCAAGTATAGGAGCATAATTCCTCCAGGTTTGTTTTTCTTTTTCAAAATTGCTTTGTTTATTCATTGTATGTTTTGGTTTCATACAAATTTTAGAATTATTTGTTCTATTTATGTGAAAAATGCCATTGGAATTTTGATATATGTGACACTTAGTCTGTAGATGACTTTGGATAGTATAGACCTTTCAACAATTTTATTCTCCCAATCTGTTAGTATATATATATATATATATATATATGTATTAGTTTGTGTTTTCTTCAATTTCTTTCATCAACGTTATAGTTTTCAGAGTACAGGTCTTTCAACTCCTTGGTCAAATTTATTTCTGTGTATTTTATTCTTTTTGATGCAATTATAAATGGCACTAATTTCTTTTTTTTCCTTTTTTTAAAGTTTACCCATTTATTTTGAGAGACAGTAAGCAGGGAAGAGACAGAGAAAGAAAGAGAGAGAATCCTAAGCAGGATCTGCACCATCAGCATAGAGTCTGTCATGGGGCTTGAACTCACAAACCATGAGATGATGGCTGAAATGAAACCAAGAGTCAGACGTTTAACCAACTAAGCCACTCAGGCTTCCCTGGACTGATTCTTAAATTCTTTTTCTATTTCATTATTAGTATACAGAAACACAACAGATTACTGTATATTTTGTTTTCTTCAACCTTATTAAATTCCTTAGTTCTAACAGTTTGTTATTGGAATCTTTAGGGTTTTCTTTACATAATACCATGTTATCTACAAATAGTGACAGTTTTACATCTTCCTTTCCAATTTGGATGTGTTTTCTTTTTTTTTTTCCTTGCCTATTTGTTCTGGCTAAGACTTCCAATACTATGTTGAATAAAAGTAGTGAGAATCAACATCCTTGTCTTGTTCTGATATAAGGAAAAAAATTCATCTTTTCACCATTGAGTATGAGTTAGTTATTGACTTGTTATATATGGCTTTTATTATGTTGAAGTACATTCTATACTTACTTTGTTGAATCTTTTTATCATAAGTGGATGCTGAATTTTGTCAAATGCTTTTCCTAAGTCTATTGAGATGATCATATGACTTAAATCTTGTATTTTGTTAGTGTGGTGCATCACATTGATTGATCTATAGATATTGAAACATCCTTGCACCCATAGTATAAATTCAACGTGATAATGTTTTATGATCCTTTTAATGTATTGTTGAATTTGGTTTGCTAATATTTTATTGAGGATTTTTCATCTATATTCATTAGTGTCATTACCTATATTTTTCTTGTTGGTGTCTGTCAGGGTCTCAGGAGAATTCTGGTCGTGTAAAATGCGTTTGGAAGTATTTCCTCCTCTTCTATTTTTGGAAGAGTTTGAGCAGAATTCATATTAATTCTTTTTTGAATGTTTGGTAAAATTCACCAGTGAAGTCATCTGGACTTTTGTTTGTTGGAAGGTTTATGGATAATTTCTTAACTAGTCAGATCTAATGTCAGTAAAAGAGGATTAATTCTGAGAGTTTGTATTTTTTTAAAATATTTAAATAGGTCATTTATATGCATACAACTACAAATTATACTTGTGTTGCACAACATGTTTCTGGTGTTCTTCACCAATCCATTATCACTGGAGAATTAATTAATTGGGAGTGGTAAGCAGTAAACTTATCAAGTTGTGTTGTAATATCTGCCCCTCTCACCTTGAGTTCTGGGATATCAGGGGTATTGCTTATTTTCATATTCTCACACTGTTCTGTCAAAGGTGCTCACTTAATACATGCTGGATGAATAAATGAGGGGTTCTGACTAAATATTCCTTTTTGTAAACTTGGTTCTATATCACACAGAGTTTCACATTCTGTTTTTGACTATGCCTCTTCATTACTGCCCATCAGACTGGTCAGTTTATTGTATGTTGGCTGATATTAATCTTATATCTATAGAGATATGTTTGGGTTTTCTTGTCCACAACTGCTTACATTTCAGCTTTTGCAATGCATCACAGACACATATCAACTACCTTTATTAATTCTAGGTGTTTTTTGTTTCTTTTGGCTACTGCACAAATCCATATAATAAGGAAAGCCGGCTTCCCAGCTTCCTTCTGATTTTCCCTACAAATGCCCTTTTTAAAAAAGCCTATATAGGAAACAATCAACAAAACTAAAATGCAACCGATGGAATGGGAAAACAAATTTTCAAATGATATATCAGATAAAGGGCTAGTATCCAAAATCTATAAAGAACTCACCAAACTCCACACCCACAAAACAAATAATCCAGTGAAAAATGGGCAGAAGACATGAATAGACTTTTTTCCAAAGAAGACATCAGATGGCCAACAGACACATGAAATGATGCTCAACGTCACTCATCATCGGGGAAATACAAATCAAAACCACATTGGGGTACCACCTCCCGCCAGTCAGAGAGACTAAAATTAATGAATCAGGAGACCATAGATGCTGGTGAGGATGTGGAGAAACAGGAACCCTCTTGCACTGCTGGTGGGAATGCAAACTGGTGCACCTGGTTTGGAAAACAGTGTGGAGGTTCCTCAAAAAGTTAAAAATAGATCTACCCTATGACCCAGCAATAGCACTGCTAGGAATTTACCCAAGGGATACAGGAGTGCTGATGCATAGAGGCACTTGTACCTCAATGTTTATAGCAGCACTTTCAACAATAGCCAGATTATGGAAAGAGCCTAAATGTCCATCGATTGATGAATGGATAAAGAAGATCTGGTTTATATATACAATGGAATACTATTTGGCAATGAGAAAGAATGAAATGTGGCGATTTGCAGCAATGTGGATGGAACTGGAAAGTATTGTGGTAAGTGAAATAAGCCAGGCATAGAAATACAGACACCATATGTTTTCACTCATATGTGGATTTTGAGAAACTTAACAGAAGACCATGGGGGAGGGGAAGGGGGAAAAAAGTTACAAATAGAGAGGGAGGGAAGCAAACCATAAAAGACTCTTAAATACAGAGAACAGTGTTGATGGGGGTGAGGGAGAGGGGAAAGTAGGTGATGGGCATGGAGGAGGGCACTTGTTGCGATTAGCACTAGGTGTCATATGGAAGCCAATTAGACAATAAATTATAATAAAAGAAAAAAAAGCCTATATATCTGTGATGGGAGTCAAATGTATAATGCCCCATGATTTCAGGGGGAAAATAAATGATTCTTTTGATTGAGTAGTACTTAAAATCCCTGTTAATTAAAAGTCCCTTTCTCAATGAGTGTTGTCTCCTACTATCATGTATACTCTACATATCTTCATATATGCCTTTCACTTTCTTCTTTTCTGGTTCTTGTCTGTTTCATGCACCCTTAAATGTGAGCTGCTATAGCATCCATTATATATACTAGTTTTGAAAGATCAAGTATACTTCCTTATGATGCTTGGAACAAGCCAACTTTTATATTGTAAGGACCAAAAATAAAGAAATTCATACCAAATGTTATATAGTCCCTGTGATACTCTTGGGCAATACATAATTCAGCATTTTAAGAAATAGTGGTAATTCTGTTTCCCAAAGTGTTATTTTTTTTATCAAAATGAAAAAGCTGCCTTATAGTTTCCTTTATTGTTTTCTCTTCCCTCTTTTAAGCTTCTTTGGTGAGATGCTTGTGGATTTAGGGTAGGTTTTTTCCCCCTAGGTATATGGTTTTCTTTAAAGGATATTGTTAAGAACAAAATTTCCTAAAGCTACTTCTTATGAGTGTAACTGAACCCTTGTTAATGTGTATAGAATGATCAATTTCTAGTATACTTAGAAAATCGAGCTGCATTATTCTGAAAAACTATTTAGATTTCATGTCTCAGTTTTCTAATACATTTCATATTTTGTTAATTTTAATGTTTATTTATTTTTGACAGAGAGAGATGGAGCATGAGTAAGGGAGGGGACACGCTCCAGGCTCTGAGCTGTCAGTACAGAGCCTGATGCAGGGCTTGAACTCATGAGCCATGAGATCATGACCTGAACTGAAGTCGAACACTTAACCGACTGATCCCCGACATATTTTTTTAAAGGATTCAAATAGCAGAGAAAACAACAAAATAGCTTTATATTCAAGTTTGTCTTGGAACTCTTAGATGATCCTGGATACAAATGCCAAGTTGAAATCTCTTTGAAAGTTTACTTCTCAGTGACTATGCACACAGCACGAACAAAAGATGGTACAATGAAGCCAAATCCAAGCCCTTGGTGTCTTCTCTGTCCTCAGTATTCCTCTTTGCCAGTTTGGCAGTTCATCTGTGCTAATCAAATTCATCAGAGGTTGACAGGTGGTAAGTGGGTAATGCCATTCCAAAGTACTTAGTGTAATAGTAATATTTAGTGCAATTCTTATGAAGTTATATGGTATTATTTTAATAAGTGAATTAGCAAAAGTTTTACAGTTCTCACCTTTTATTATTGAAAGCAGCACTCATCTGACTGCCCATGCTGGTCTCAGGAGATATATAATTTGCAATTCAAGCATAGTATTAACAAAAGATGTCATATAAAAATTACATAATTTCTTACTTTTCAAATCCAGTGAGAAAGGGTTTATTGCAATAATATGTTATGTTTCTATACACTGCACAGTAGATACCTAAATATTTACTAAATATTTAATTAATATTCCTCTGTGGATGCTATATCACCTGCTTATAATTCTAAAATATATTTATATTGTATATTTATAAGTAAATTACTTTAATTCTTCTCTGTGAATGGTATTTAGAATTCTTGGACCATTTAACATAACAACAGACAAATGTGTAAGCAAAATAAATATAAAACAGACAGGTGTGTAAATATATATATATATATATTATATGCAAGTATATATAAGCAAATATACATATATATATATATATATATATATAATTTTCTCCATTTAAGATGGATATGACAAAGATGAAAAGGTGGCTGTGTAGTTGAGTATTGTCAATAATGAACTTTAAATTTTTAAAACAAAAATTTTTTAATTTTTATTTATTTTTGAGAGAGAGAGAGACAGCGAATGATTGGGGGAGGGGCAGAGAGGGAAACAGAATCTGAAGCAGGCTCAAGGCTCTGAGATGTCAGCACAGAGCCCAATGCGGGTTTTGAACTCACAATCCTCCAGATCATGACCTGAGCCTACATGGGATGCTTAACCAATTGAGCCACCCAAATCCCCATCAGTAATGAACTTAAAATGCTCTTACAAACATATAAATAAGGCCACTTTTTGAGATACAGGCTGGTAGAATATTATTGCTGTTCAAATGATATGAAAATAAAATATGAAAACATAGAATAGAGTTTAGGATCATATATGTACTCAAAGTGTTATCTTTTAGCTTGTTTTCCAAGAGTGTGTTTAGGTATAAAATGTCATTGATTTATACAGTCTTTGATTAACAATCACTTCCAGGAAACCATTGCAAAAAACAGTATGTACAATGTGGTACATCTTCAATTTTTAAATTAAAATGGAATTTATGGAATAAGCAACACTTTGATGTGAAAGAAACCCAGAAAAAATGATTCAGAGCCATCTGAATAGATGTAGAAGATATTTTCTGCTTTTTTAGCTGTTTATTGTCCAACCTTTCACTATGTAATGTACTAATTAACACAGTAGCCCACCTGCTATTCAAAATCAAAAGCTGGAGATTCTTTTACTTTCCCCATGGAGGCCAGTATCTGGGTATGTAACCTGGGCTGAGATAAATGGATGCTGACATCCCATACTATGAACCTCAATTGGTAACACCAGATTAAATTTATGATTGTAATTAATTGAGAAAAGCTGCTACCATCTCTAGCCGTGCTGGTAGTAGTTTTTAGAGATGATGGAAGCTGGGGTCTCCCAAGTACTGAGGCTCTGTCTTGTCCAGATTGTTCTAGTTAACAGATTATTAGTTTGCACTTTGCTTCTTATTTCTCCAAACTCTTTTCCTTCCTTCTAGTTTTAGAAGTCTGTTTTTCTAGACAATGTAATAGTATCTAATATAACCTACCAATGAATTCATTTTTTTTAATTTTTTAAGATAGCTAGAGACTATGAGAATGAGAGATACTATATCATGTTACCAAATGTCCCTGCACTAATTATACTTGACAAACTCCAGAGCACATTTCCTGGAGGTTTCAGGAACCCACCGTGCCTAATTTAACACTTAAGAAGAGGTCGATACATTCTACATAAAAAAGGGATTTTTAAATTTACCAAACACAATATTATTGTTTACATTTCAAGAATGATATTTTTTTTCCAGAAGAGAGAGTGTAGAAAGTATTTGGTAATGTGTAATGGATGTATCTTGAAATACAGGACATGAGCTTTAGAAACATATAGTTTTGAGTATTAATTTTTGTCCTACTATTTGACACCTGTGTGCCCTAGGTAAGTTACTTAAGATTTTTTACCTGTGAAAAGAAAATCATAAGAAATGTGGGGATTATCTGATATATTAAATATTACATTGCAACAAGCACAAAACCTAGAACATAATTTTCATTTAATTAATAATTATTGATTTGCGCTTGGAAAGATGGTGGAGTAGGAGGAATCTAAGTTCACTCTATCCCACATTTACAACTAAATACAACTCACATCTGAGTAAGTCAACTGGAGGGCAATATGAAGATTTTCAGAACAAACTCCACAACAAAATGTAGAGAAGAAGCCACATCTGAGAGATTAGGGTGAGCAGAAATGGTGGTTGGGGCTGCTCAGGAGGGGAAGAGTTGTGGGCAAGGAAAAGGGAAAGCACCAGGGAGCCAACACAGAGAAGATGAATCCCCATAATCTCTGGCTTTGGAAATCAGAGGAGCTGAATTCCGTGTTTTTATAACCAAAGCCTGGAGATTTAAGAGTCAGCTGACTCAACACTGGGCAAGCCAGGAGAGCCAGTGATAGCTGGTTCTCCAATCTTAGAGAGCAGCCCACAATGAGGCAACATAGAAGCAACAGTTTGCACAATGATTGCAGTAAATGGGAGGAAGATACACACACACACACACACACACACACACACAGTATATATATATATATATATACTGATTTGGGTGCAACTTGGGAGAATTTTCTGGGAACAAAGGAAGTGGCAGGTGCCTTTTTCCTCCCCTTCCTTGGCATAAACACAAGGCCACCTGCCAGAGGCATCCCAGCACAGATACTTGCTACCTAACCTGCTAGCAGTGTGCCCCCACCCACATGTTCTCCTGAGGACTTTTCCACTCCAAGCCTGCTGGCCTCAACCCTGGTCTCAGTGTAAATTTTGGTAATGTCATGCAAACACATGTGCCCTGTGCAGCTGCCATGCACACAGTGTGCATCCCCAGCAACTGCCTCCTCTGTGCACACACCCCTGGCCACCCCTACCTCATCCACATGCTATAAACCCAGCAGCCACAGTGCTTCAGGGGATTCAGCCTAGGTCTAGCCACTAAGCTCAAATTTTAGTAACACTGCTGCCCCACACCCACAGAGCCAACCTGCCTGGGACCCACTAACACCACAGAAAAAAAAAAGCACAGCCCATAACAGGCGGAGAGTCAGCTCAGACAACTGGACTTAAAGAAAAAATGACTTAGACACAACAACAGGATATAAGAAAGGCACATAGGAGACTCCCTTGAAGTGCGAGGTTCTGGGGAACAGGGGACACTGCACTGCTAGGCACTATAGGAACTCTTGTTCATAAAACCACTACTTTCAAGAACAGAAGACACATCTGACTTTCCTAACACAGAGAAACAGACATGCAGAGGTGGAAAAATGAGGAGATAGAAGAATATGTCCCAAATGAAAGAACAGGAAAATATTACAGTAGGACATCTAAGCAGAAGAAAAATAAGTAGTATGCCTGGTAGATAATTTAAAGTAACAATTCTGGGCACCTGGGTGGTTCAGTTGGTTAAGCATCTGACTCTTGATTTTGGCTCAGGTCATGATCTCATAGTTCATGGGTTCGAGCTCTACATGGGGCTCTGTGCTGACAATGTGGAACCTGCTTGGGGTTCTCTGTCTACTCCTCCACTACTCAAGATCATGTTCTCTCACTCTCTCTCCAAATAAATACACTTTAAAAATCTTAATAAAAAATTGAGTAATGATCCTAAAGATAACTCACTGAACTTCAGAAAAGGGTGGGGAACATCAGTAAGACCCTGGACAAAGAGATAAAATATAATATATCAGAGATGAGAAACCCAATAAGTAAAATAGAAAATACAATACATGGAGTAAATACTAAGCTACAGGAAACAGAGGAACATATCAGTGACCTGGAGGACAAAGTAATGGAAAGCAATGAATCTCAACGGCTGAGAGATAAACAAATACTGCATAATGAGAATACACTTACAGAACTCAGCAACACCATCAAGCATAATAACATTCACACTGTAGGGATCCCAGAAGAAGAGAGAGAAAAGGGGCAGAAAATGCATTTAAAAAAAATACTAGTTGAAAACTTCCCGAATTTAGGGAGGGAAACAGAGATCCATTTTCAGGAGGCAGAGATTTTAAACAAATTCAATGCAAAGCTGTCCACACCATGACATGTAGTAATTAAGATGGCAAAAAAAAAAAAAAAAAAAAAAACAGAGGAAGAAGTCTTAAAGGTTCCAAGAGAAAAGAAGACAATTACATACAAAGGAAACTTCAGAAGGCAAAGCTGTTTTTTTAGCAAAACTTTGCATGCAAGAAACAAGTGGCATGATATATTTAAAGTGCTGAAAAAAAAAATGAAGCTAAGAATACTCTAACCAGCAAGACAATCATTCAAAATAGAAGGAGAAATAAAGGATTTCCCAAACAAAGAAAAGAATTAATGACCACTAAACCAGCCCTACAAGAAATGTTAAGGGGGACTCTGTGAGTGGAAAGACAAAGCCACAAGTAAGAATAAGAAAAATAGGAAGGACAAAAGCATAAATACATAAATAAATAAATAAATAAATAAATAAATTGTTATACCTGCAAAAATCAGTCAAGACAAACAAAGTTAGAGTATAAAATATGATACCAAATATTTGGCACATGGAGAAGAGAGGACTAAAGAATGAGTTCAAAATTAAGTGATTATCAACTTCATATAGACTGCTATATGCCAAAGATGTTATATATAAGCCAAATGGTAACCACAACCAAAAAACCAGTTATAGAAATGCAAAAGATAAAGAGTAAGGAATCTAAATATATCACTAAAGAAACCCAGCAAACCACTAAAGGGAGATAGAGAAGAAAAGATCAGAGAAAAACTACAAAAACAACCAAAACACATAACAAAATGACAATAAATACATGTCTATCAATAATTAGTTTGAATGTAAATGAACTAAATGCTGCAACCAAATTGATAGGATGACAGAGTGTACATAAAAAAAGACCCACCTCACAAAGACTCAATTCACACCTAAATAAACTTGCAGATTGAAAATGAAGGGATGAAACAACATTTATCATGTAAATGAATGTCAGAAAAAAGCTGTAGTAGCAATTCTTATATCAGACAAAATAGACTTTTAAACTAAGTCTGGAAAAGGAGACAAAGAAGGACACTGTATAATAATAAAGGGAACAGCCCAACAAGAAGATATAGCAAATGTAAATACTCATGTACCCAAAATGGAAGCACCCCAATACACAAAACAGTTAATAACAAACAAAGTAACTAATTGATAGTAATACAGTAATAGTAGGGGACTTTAATACCCAATTTACATTAATGGACAGATAATCCAAACAAGGAAACACACTGGACCAGATGTATTTGACAGATATATTCAGAACATTCCATCCTAAAACAACAGAATGCCCATTCCTTTCAAGTGCACATGGAACTTTTTCCTGAATAAATCATATATTAGATGTCAAAACAAGTCTCAACAAATTCACACAGATCAAAGCCATACCCTGCATCTTTTCTGACCTCAGTGCTGTGAAACTAGAAATCAACCACAGGAAAAAACTGGAAAGACTGCCAATAAATGGATGTTAAATAACATGCTACTAAACAATGAATGGGTCACTTAGGAAACCAAATAAATCAAAATTTACATATAAATAAATGAGAATGAAAACACAATGGTCCAAAATCTGTGGGGTGCAGCTTTAAGGGAGTGTGGGAAAATGGCAGAGTAGGAGGACCCTGAGCTCATCCCATCCCATGTTCACAACTAGATATCATCCACATACAAATCAGCAAACCAGAGAGCAATCTGAAGACTGCCAGAAGAAACTCTACCAGTAAATATAGAGAAGAAGCTGCATCTGAAAGGTTAAGAAGGTCAGAAAGGCAGAGGGAGGCTGCCCACAGGAGGGAGGGAGCTGTGCACGTGGAGAGGGCAGAGAAATGGGCCCTCACACCAGGAACCTCACATAGGAAAGCCATAAAGTTTGGCTTTAAAAGCCAGAGGGGTTGAATTCCATGAGTTTATAAAACCAGCGGGACTTGGAACCAGGAGCATTCAAAGTCAGCTGACTAAGCAACCCAGAAGGGCCATGATAGCTGGGTCCCTGCTGTTAAAGAGACAGCAGTCTGCACAGACAGGCAACACATAAATGACATTTTATACAACACTTGGGGCAGTGGGAAGACAGATATGTTTATACTGATTTTGGAGCATGCTGGGGGAGTACTCAGAAACCGAGGGATCTGGCAGGTGCCATTTTTCTCTCCTATCCCCAGCATAAACACAGGGCTATCTGCAAGAGGGCAGGCTACTTAACCCATAGCCAGTGCACTATGCCCATGATTTCTCCTGAGGACTTTCCCACTCCAAGCCTGCTAGCCTCAGCCCTGGGGTTAGGGCAAATTTTGTTAAAGCCATGTTCATGTGCTACCCAGCCACTTGGTACACAGGTACCACTTTGTGCCACAATAAGCCACCACACCCCACATATCTGCCACACCGCCCTGAGCTACCACCCCTGCATGTTGCACCCTGCTGACATGCTAAGCCCATATGCACACTCCAAGCCACTATTGTACACTGGAGTCAGGCTTGCACCCCTATCCACCCCAGTGCACAAGCTCCAGCCACTACAGAACTTCAGGGGATCCAGTATAGGACTAGAGCCCTGGGGTAAATTTTGCTAAAATCAGTGCTCTGTTCCCAAGTTCCCCGGTGGGGATGCTCCTTCAAACCTGACTTGTTTGGGTCCCATTAAAACCACAGAGAGAAAGCAGAGACCACAACAGACAGAGAATCAATGCAGACAACTAAACTGAAAGGAAAAATAATTCAGGCACAACAGTAGGGTGTAAACACACACATAGGACACACTCCTGAAGGGCCACATCCTGGTGAACTGGAGACACTACACTCTAGGGCACACCAGAACCTCTTCCTTATAAAGTCAACACTTTCTCTTTTTTTTTTAAGTTTTTCCTTTTTTTTAAAGGAATGTCTACACCCAATTTGGGGCTCAAAATCATGACCCAAGTTCAAGACTTTCATGCTCTTCTGTCTGAGCCAACCAGATGCATCCTTAAAAAAAGTTTTATTTTAAATTCACTAATTTCAAGAGCAGAAGATAGGGCTGACTTCCTTAACACAGAGAAACAGACACAAAAAGTAGACAAAATGAGGAGACAGAGAAATTTATTCCAAATTAAAGAAAAGGATAAGGCTATGGCCAGAGATCTAAGCAAAACAGACATAAATAACATGCCTGATAGAGAATTTAAAGCAATGATCATAAGGATATTCACTGGACTTGAGAAGAGAGTGGAAGCAATCAGTGAGAGTCTTAACACAGATATAAGGAATAACATAGCAGAGATAAAGAGCTCAATAAAGGAAATGAGAAGCATGCTTGTTGGAATGAATAACAGGATAGAAGAAGCAGAGGAATGAATTAGTGACCTAGAAGACAGAGTAATGCAAAGTAATCAAGCTGAACAAAAGAGACAAAAAATAATTATGCAAAATGAGAATAGACTTAGGGAAGTTAGTGGCTCTTTCAACATAACACTTGTACTACAGGAGCCAAGGAAGAAGAGAGAAGGGGGAAGAAAATGTATTTAAAGAAATAATAACTGAAAACTTCCCTTATCTAGGGAAGGAAACAGATATCCAGATGAGGTACAGAGAATTCCCATCAAAATCAACAAAAGGAGACTCACTCCAAGACATACTGCAATTAAAGTAACAAAACCCAGTGGTAAATAAAAAAAAATTAATAGCTACAAGAAAAGCCATTAACTTATAAGGGAAAACCCATAAGACTAGCAGGTGATTCTTCAACAGAAACTTTGAAAACCAAAGGGAATGGCATGATATATTAGAAGTACTGGATGGGAAAAAAATCTGCAACAAGAATACTTATGCAGTAAAGCTATCATTCAGAATAGAAGAAGAGATAGAGTTTCCTAGACAAACAAAAACTTAGAGTTCATGACCACTAAACCACCTCTAATAGAAACATTAAAGGTGACTCTTGGAGTAGAAAGGGAAGACCAAATATGACATTATAAAGGTAGGAAACATAAAAGCAGTGAAAGTAAATTTTCTATAAAAAAATAAGTCAAGGAACTAACAAAAAAGAAGATATAAAATAGAATAATATACACCTAAAATGTGGGGAGGAGAAAAGATGGGTTCAAACTTAATGAACATCAACTTAATATAGGTAGCCATACCTGAAAAGATTATATAAAAATGTAATAGTAACCACATAACAGAAACCACTAATAAATATGCAAAGAATAAAAAGGAAGAAGTCCAAATATATCACTAAAAAATCAGCAAACCATGAGAGAAAGATAAAAAATTACCAAAGTAAATCTTCAGAAACAATCAAACCAAGTAATAAAATGGTAATAAATATATATCTATCAATAATTAGTTTGAATGCAAATGAACCAAATACTCCAATAAAAAGGCACAAGTGACAGGGGCACCTAGGTGGCTCAAACAGTTAAGTGTAAGACTCTTGATCTCAGCTGAGGCCTTGATCTCAGGGTTGTGAGTCAAGCCCCACATTGAGCTCTGCATTGGGTGTGAAGCCTACTTAAATGGGTAAGGAGCATTAAGGAATCTACTCCTGAAATCATTGTTGCAATATATGCTAACTAACTTTGATGTAAATTTAAAAAATAAATTAAATAAAAATTAAAAAAAGAAAAGACACAGAATGACAGAATAGATTAAAAACAAGACCCATCTATATGCTGCGTACAAAAGACACATTTTATACCTAAAGACACCTACAGATAGAAAGTGAGGGGATGCAGAAACATCTATCATGCAAATGGATATCAAAAGAAAGACGGAGTAAAATTATATATCAGAAAAACAGCCTCTAAAACAAAGACTAACAAGAGACAAAGGAGGACATGATATAACAATAAAGGGAAAAATCCAACAAGAAGATATAACAAATATAAATATTTATGCGCCCAAAATGGAAGCACCCAAATACAAAAAAACAAACAAACCAACAAACCTAATAACTGACATAAATGAACTAATTGATAATGACACAATAATAATAAGGGACTTTAACACCCTAGTTACATCAATGGACAGACCATCTAAACAGAAAATAAACAAGGAAACAATGGCTTTTAATGACACACTGGACCAGATTAATTTAAGAAATATAGTCAGAACATTCTCTCCTAAAACAGTAGAATACACATTAATTTCAAGTGTACATGGAACATTCTCCAGAATAGATCACAAAACAAACCTCAACAAATTCAAGTATATCAAAGTCATACAATGCACCTATAAACAACAACACTATGAAACTAGAAATAAACGATAAGAAGAAATGTGGAAAGACCACAAGTATATGAAGGTTAAATAACATGCCAGTAAACAATGAGAAGCTCAACCAGGAAATAAAAAAAGAAAAATAAAAGTGCATAGAAACAAATGAAAATGCAAACATGACAGTACAAAACCTTTGGGATGCAGCAAAAGTGGTCATAAGAGGGAACTTTATAGCAACAAGGGATACCTCAAGAAGCAAGAAACATCTCACATAAACAACTTAACCTTATATGTAAACGAGCTAGAAAAAGGACAAACAAAACCTAAACCAACAGAAGAAAGGAAATAATAAATATTAGAGGAGAAATAAATGATATAGAAACTAAAACAAACAAACAAACAATAGAACAAATCACTAAAGCCAGGAGTTCATTCTTTGGGGAAAAATCAATAAAATTATAAACCTCTAGCAAGACATATCAAGAAAAAAAGAAATGTCTCAAAGAAATAAAATCAGAAATGAAAGAGGAGAAAGAAATAGCAATATCACATAAATACAAATAATTATAAGAAAACATTATGAAAAACTGTATACCAACAAATTGAACAGTGTAGAAGAAATGGATAAATTTCTAGAAACAAGTAAACTACCAAAATTTGAACAAGAAGAAAAAGAAAATTTGAATAGATCAATAACCAGGAAATAAATAGAATCAGTAAAAAAAATCCCAAAAAACAAAAAAGTCCAGGACTACATGGCTTCACAGGGTAAGTATACCAAATATTTAAAGAAGAGTCAATACCTATTCTTCCTATTCCAAAAAATAGAAAAGGAAGGTAAACTTATTAATTCATTCTATGAGTCCAGAACTATCCTAATACTGAAATGGGATAAGGACACCACTGAAAAGAAAACTTTGGGCCAATATCCTTGATGAATAGAGTTGCAAAAATCCTCAATAAAATACTAGTAAACCAAACTCAGCAATATGTTTAAAAAATAATTCACAAAATCAAGTAGGATGTATTCCTAGGTTGCAAATGCAGTTCAATATTTGCAAATCAATCAACATGATACACCACATTAATAACAGGAAGTAGATTCATAAAAAGCATTTGACAAATACAATATCCATTTGAGAAAAAACCTTAACAAAGCAGGTTTAGAGGAAACGTGTCAACATAGGGAAGGCTATTTATGAAAAATCCACAGCTCATATCTTCCTCAATAACAAAAAAAAACTGAGAGGACATCCTCTAAAGTCTGGAACAAGACAAGTGTGTCCACTCTTACTGTTTTTATTCAACATACTACTGGAGGTCCTAGCCACAGCTACAGACAACAAGAAGTAATAAATGCATCCAAATTCATAAGAAAGAAACTAAAGTTTCACTATTTCCAAAAGACATGACACTATGTATACAAAACCCAAAAAAGTCCACCAAAAAGCGACTAGAACTGATGCATGAATTGAGTGAAGTTTCAGAACACAACATCAAAGTAAAGAAATCTGATGCATTTTTATACACCAATAATGAAGCAGCTGAAAATAAATTACGAAAATACTCTCATTTACAATGCACCAAAAATAAGATGTCTAGGAATAAAACTAACCAAAGTGGCTAAAGAACTGTACTCTGAAAGCTGTAAAACACTGATGAAAGAAATTGAAGATGACAGAAAGAAATGGAAAGACATTTCATGTTCATAGATTGGAAGAACAAATATTGTTAAAATATCTATACTACCAAAGGAAATCTACACATTTACTTCAATCCCTATCAAGATACCAACAGAATTATTCACAGAAGTGGAACAAACAATTCTAAAATTTATATAGCATCACAAAAGTCCCTGGCACAAAAACAGACACTCAGATCAATGGAACAGAATAGAGAACCCAGAAATGGATGCACAAACGTATGGCCAACTAATCTTTGACAAAGCAGGAAAGGATATCCAATGGAATAAAGACAGTCTCTTCAGCAAGCGGTGTTGGGAAAACTGGACAGCAACATGCAGAAAAATGAACCTGGAGCACTTTCTTACACCATACACAAAAATAAACTCAAAGTGGATGAAAGACCTAAAAGTAAGACAGGAAACCATCAAAATCCTCGAGAAAGCAGGCAAAAACCTCTTTGATCTTGGTCACAGCAACTTCGTACTCAACACGTCTTTGGAGGCAAGGAAAAAAAAACCAAAATGAACTATTGGGACCTCATAAAAATAAAAAGCTTTTGCACAGCGAAGGAAACAATCAGCAAAACTAAAAGGCAACCGACAGAATGGGAGAAGATATTTTCAAACGACATATCAGATAAAGGGTTTGTATCCAAAATCTCTAAAGAACTTATCAAACTCAACATCCAAAAAACAAAGAATCCAGTGAAGAAATGGGCAAAAGATATGAATAAACACTTTCCAAAAAAGACATCCAGATGGCCAACTGACACATGAGTCATCATGGAAATACAAATCAAAACCACAATGAGATACTACCTTACACCTGTCAGAATGGCTAACATTAACAACTCAGGCAACAACAGATGTTGGTGAGGATGCAGACAGAGTATCTCTTTTGCATTGCTTGTGGGAATGCAAGCTTGTGCAGCCCCTCTGGTAAACAGTATGGAGGTTCCTCAGAAAATTAAAAATGGAACTACCCTTGGGGTGCCTGGGTGGCTCAGTTGGTTGGGGGTCCAACTTCAGCTCAGGTCATGATCTCATGGTCGGGCTCTGTGCCGACAGCTCAGAGCCTGGAGCCTGCTTCGGATTCTGTGTCTCCCTCTCTCTCTCTGCCCCTCCCCTGCTCATGCTCTGTCTCTCTCACTCTCAAAAACGAATAAATGTTAAAAAAAATAGAACTACCCTATGACCCAGCAATTGCACTACTAGGTATTTATCCAAGGGATACAGGTATGATGTTCCAAAGGGACATATGCACCTCAATGTTTATAGCTGCACTATGAACAATAGCCAAAGTATGGAAAGAGGCAAATGTCCATCAATGGATAAATGGATAAAGAAGATATGGTATATATGTACAATGGAATATTACTCTGAAACCAAAAAGAATGAAATCTTGCCAATTGCAACTACGTGGATGGAACTAGAGGTTATTATGCTAAGCGAAATTAGTCAGAGAAAGACAAATATCATATGACTTCACTCATATGGGGACTTTAAGACACAGAACAGATGAACATAAGGGAAGAGAAGCAAAAATAATATAAAAACCGGGGTGGGGGACAAAACATAACAGACTCTTAAATATGGAGAACAAACAGAGGGTTACTGGAGGGGTTGTGGGAGGGGGAATGGGCTAAATGGGTAAGGAGCATTAAGGAATATACTCCTGAAATCATTGTTGCACTATATGCTAACTAATTCGGATATAAATTAAAAAAAAAAAAGAATCACAGAAGTCACTGAATAGTCAAGGCAATCTTAAAAAGGAAAGCAAAACTGCAGGTATCACAATTCTGGACTTCAAGTTATATTACAAAGCTGTAGTAATAAAAATCATATAGTACTGGCACAAAAATATAGACACATAGATTAATAGAACAGAATAGAAAACCCAGGAATGGACCCATAATTATATGGCCAATTAATCTTTGACAAAGCAGGAAAGAATATCCAATAGGAAAAAGACAGTCTTTCTGTCCAGAAACAGAAACATGCAATAGAAAGAAACTGCACCACTTGCTTATACCATATACAAAAATGAATTCAATATGGATTAAAGACCTAAATGTGAGACATGACACTATAAAAATCCTAGAATAGAACATAGCAACATCTTTGACATCAGCCTTAGAAACTTTTTTTGTGGATACTAAAGCAAAAATAAACTATTCTATCTATATCAAAATGAAAAATTTATGCACAATCTATGGAATGGGAGAACATATTTGCAAATGACGTATCTGATAAAAGATTAGTATTCAAAGTATATAAGGAACAGACACAACTCAACACAACCAAAACAAATAAACCAATTAAAAATGGGCAGAAGTAATGAACAGGCACTTTTCCAAAGAAGACATCCAGATGGGAACAGATGAATGAAAAGGTGTTCATCATCACTTACCATCATGCAATTGCAAATCAAAATTACAATGAGATATGACTCCACACCTGTAAGAATGGCTAACATAAACACACACACACAGACACACACACACACACACACACACAAGAAACAACAGGTGATGAAAAAAAGGAATTTCCTTTCATCGTTTGTGGAAATGAAAATTGGTATAGCCACTGTGAAATACAATATGCAGGTTCCTCAAAAAGTTAAAATAGCTTTATAAAATCCTGCAATTGCTCTACTAGGTATTTGCCCAAAGTAAACAAAAATACTAATTCAAAAGTATACGTATACCCTGATAGGTATAGCAGCATTATCTACAATAGCCAAATTATTGAAGCCGCTGAAGTGTTTATAGATAGATGAATAGATAAAGAATGTGTTGTATATATAATGGAATATTTTTTAGCCATAAAAAATAAAATTTTGCCATTTGCAACAATGTGGGTGGATCTAGAGAGTATAATCTTAAGTGAAGTAGATCTGTCAGAGAAAGACAAACACCATCTGATGTCACTCATGTGGAACTTAAGACAAAATGAGAACAAAATGAGAAAGGGGGAGAGAAAGAGAGTGAGACAGAAACAAAGAAACAGACTCTTAAATACAGAGAACAAACTGATGGTTACAAGAAGGGAGGTGGGTAGAGGATGGGTGAAAGAAGTGACAGGGATTAAGGGATGACTTGTAGTGATGAACACAGGTGATGTATGGACTTGTTCAATGTGTGTATTGTACACCTGAAATTAATATAATTGTTCAATCTCTATATTGTACACCTGAAATTAATATAACCGTGTATGTTAACTCCCAGCAAACAAAAGTCCAGGAACTGAAGGCTTCACAGGCAAATTCCACCAAACATAAAAAAAAAAAAAAAAGACTTAATACCTATTTTCATCAAACTCTTCCAAAATACAGAAGAAGGCCGGTATCACCCTGATACAAAAGCCAGAAAAAATCCACCACAAAAAAGACAACTACAGGCCAATATGTCCAATTATCTCAGATGCAAAAGTCCTCAACAAAATGCTAGCAAACCGAATTCAACAATAAATTTTTAAAAAGTCACCGTGATCACCTGGGATTTATTTCCAAAATGCAAGTATGGTTCAATATTTGCAAATTGTCAACATGATACATCACATCAAGAAGAGAAAGGATAAAAAAAAACACATGATAATTTCAACTGACGTATTTGACAAAGTACAGCATCAGTTCATGATAAAAGCCCTCAATAAAGTATGTTTAAAAGGAACACACCTCAACATAATGGTCGTATATGAAAAAGCCACAGCTAACATCATCCTAATGGGAAAAAACTGAGAGCTTTCCCCTTAAAATCAGGAATAAAATAAGGATGCCAATACTCACCACTTTTAATCAACATATTATTGAAATCCTAGTCACAGAAATCAACAACAAAGAAATGAAAGTTATCCAGATTAGTAAGGAAGAAGTAAAGATTTCACTATTTGCAAATGGCATGATACTATATACATTAAATCTGAAAGACTCCATCAAAAAAAAAAAACTACTAAAACTGGTAAGTGAATTCAGTAAAGTTTTACTATACAAAATCAATGTGCAGAAATCTATTGCATGTCTATGCATAAATAATGAAGCAGTAGAAAGAGAAATTAAGATAACAATCCCATTTATACATGTACCCAAAACAATAAGATACATAGGGATAAATCTACCCAAAAAGGTGAAAGACGTGTACTCTGAAAACCAGAAAATATTGGTGAAGTAAATTAAAGATGACACAAAGAAATGGAAAGACACTTCATGCTCATGGATTGGAAGAACAAATATTACTAAAATGTCTATACTACCCAATGTGATCTATATATTTAATGTAATAGCTATCAAAACACCAATAGCAATTTTTACAGAACTAGAAAAAACAATCCTAAAATTCATATGGAACCACAAAAAATATAACCAAAGCATTTTTGAAAAAGAAAAGCAAAGATGGAGGTATTACAATTCCAGGCTTCAAGATATATTATGAAGTTTTAATAATTAAAGCAGTATAGTAGTGACACAAAAATAGACAATCAATAGAACAGAATAGAAAACCCAGAAATAAGACTGTAATTATATGGTCAATTAGTCTTCAACAAAGCAGGACAGAATATTCAACAGGAAAAAGGCAGTCTTTTCAACAAATTGTGTTGGGAAAACTGGTCAGCTACAGCAAAGGAATGAAACTGGAACACTTTCTTACAACATACACAAACATAAATTCAAATGGTTTAAAGATGTAAATATGGGACCTAAATCAATGAAAATCCTGGACTAAAGCACAGTCAGTAATTTCTCTGATGTTGGCCATGCAAATTCTTTCTGGATATGTCTCCTGTGGCAAGGGAAACAAAAACAAAAGTAAATAAACTATTGGGACTTCATCAGAATAAAAAGCTTCTGCACAGCAAAAGAAACAATCAACAAAAGTAAAAGCCGAACTACAGAAGATTTTTGCAAATGACATATCCAATAAAGGGTTAGTAACCAAAATATATGAAAAACGGATAAAATCCAACATGCAAAAACAAATAATCCAATTAAAAATGGGCAGAAGATATGAACAGACATTTCTCAAAAGAAGACATACAGATGGTCAACATACACGTGAAAGGATGGTCATCATCACTTACTATCAGGGAAATGCAAATAAAAACGACACTGCCATATTACTTCACACCTGTCACGATGGCTAAAATTAAAAAACACACACAAAAAATAACAAGTGTTGGCAACAATATGGGGGGAAAGGAACCCTCTTGCACTGTTGGTAGGAATGAAAACTGGTATAGCCATTGTAGAAAACAGTATGGAGTTTCCTCAAAAAGTTAAAAGTAGAACTACCCTATGATCCGGTAATTCAACTACTGGGCTTACAAACAAACAAAGAAAAAAACACAAAAATACGAATTCAAAAGGATATATGCACACCTATGTTTATTGCAGCGTTATCTACAATAGCCAAATCATGGAAGCAGCCAAAGTTTCCACTGATACATTAATGTATAAAAACTATGTGGCATATAAATTTATGGCTGAGTTTATTCAGCCATAAAAGAGATGGAGCTAGAGAGTATAATGTTCTGTGAAATAAATCAGTTAGAGAAAAACAAATGCCATATGATTTCATTCATATGTGGAATTTAAGAAACAAAACAAATGAGGAACTGAAAAAAGAATAAACAAGAGAGAGAGAGACAAACCAAGAAACAGACTGTTAAGTACAGAGAACAAACCTATGGTTACAAGAGAAGAGGGGGTGTGCAGATGGGTGACACAGATGGTCAGAATTAAGGACCACAATTGTGAAGAGCACTGGGTGATGTATGGAAATTTGAATCACTATATTGTAGAACTGAAACTAATATAACACTTTATGTTAATTATACTGGAATTAAATTTAAAAATTATTATTATAGTTCAACATTTATTGAGTGCTTTCTGTGAATCGGGAACTGTGATGCTCTATATATGTTATAAATGCAAATACTCTTCAAAACTGTGAATCAAGTACTGTTTTTATTCCCATTTTACAGATGAGAAGTAAGGAAAGTGAAGCACAACATAATTACACAACATTCTGAAGGTCACACAGCAACAATTCCATCCCTTCCATTTTTCAGATTAAATTTGTGTCTCTTTCCTCTTCATGTATTCTTTTTATTTTATCCTTCAAGTTTCAATTCTTGTTTGTTTTATCCTCTTAACTGCAGGGTCATTGGCTAATAATTTATAAATAATTCCAATATAATTTGTGAGTAAAGCCAGGGACAAGTTATCTAGCTCTCAGTGTCTTTTTCAATGACATAACCAAAATATTCCTGTACATCCCCTTCATTGGAAATATCATCATGTAAACCTGAGATATAATTTTCAATTTGGGGATAACCAAATTATCTTTTGATACATCTTTTGAATGCCACTTGTAAAACATATTACCCTCAGGTTAAGAGAAAGTAAAAAGGGACTCCTTTAGAAAAGCTGATGTTCTCAGTGAAACAAAGTTGATGTGTCCCAGTCTTATTCTTGAGTGAGCAAATATTTTCTCTAGGCAAAAAGACCTATCATCTCTGGTCTAATGTTACATTCAGGCAGAAGGAAGGATCCCAAAGGCTATTTTTCCAGATTAGATTTTTAGCATGTGACCATGGACACTGCTGACATACCTGGATAAACACCTTGTGGCAGAGACAAGCAATGACACTGCTGGTCATTGGTAACTAATTCACTTCCATTTCATAAGATAATAAAAAAATAAAAGCTGTTCTAAAAACAGAGGGATTTGGAGCTGGCTTGGTACTAGGCCCTATTGGTATGCTCATAAATCAGTGTTATTTCTTCTCTTGGGTATAAGCCCATTCTGAAATCCATGCCACCTGTTGTTGCTGCTCCTTTCTATTTAAGCTTCTGTTTTTGTAAAGAGTGTGACGAGCTTTGATTGACAAGCACTTTTACTTTTTTTGTAATTTTGTAACATTTATTCTTTAAAATTTTTTATCTTTATTTTTGAGACACACACACACAGAGTGCGAGCAGGGAGGAACAGCAAGAGAGGTAGACACTGAATACGAAGCAGACTCCAGGGTCTGAGCTGTCAGCGCAGAGCCTGACACAGGGCTCGAACTCAGGAACTGTGAGATAATGACCTGAGCCAAAGTCAGACGCCCAAGCGACATTTCCAGTGATGCACTGGCATCTAAGGCCACACAATCTGACAGGAGGCTGATTACAAATTCACACCCAAATGCATCCTAGAAATTGGATTACACAAATATCAGCAAGTGACACTTTTTCCCAACCCTTCATTCATTTTATAAGTACTCATTGGGAAATACTTCTAAATATTTTAGACAAATGCATACTTCTTGAATAATAAAATTGTACTTTCTTTGATTACATAGTTATTTTAAAATTTATTTACCAAAATATTTTCACCACCTACTAAGAGTTGTATGTAGCACATGCAGAATCTAGGCTATATACATCTTTTTTTTTGAGAAAAGTTTATTTTATTTTTAAATATAAATTATTGTCAATTGGTTTCCATGAAACACCCAGTGCTCATCCCAACAAGTGCCCTCCTCCATGCCCATCACCCAGTTTCCCTCTCCCCCACCCCACATCAAACCTTAGTTTGTTCTCAGTCCCTAAGAGTCTCTAATTGTTTGCCTCCCTCCCTTTCTGTAACTTTTTTCCCCTTCCCCTCTCCCATGGTCTTCTGTTAAGTTTCTCAACATCCACATATAAGTGAAAACATATGGTATTTGTCTTTCTCTGTTGGGCTTATTTCACTTTGCATAATACCCTCCAGTTCCATCCAAGTTGCTACAAAAGACCAGATTTCATTCTTTCTCATTGCCAAGTAGTATTCAATTGTATATATAAACCACATCTTCTTTACACATTCATCAGTTCATGGACATTTAGGCTCTTTCCATAATTTGGCTATCGTGGAAAGTGCTACTATAAACATTGGGTAAATGTGCCCCTATGCATCAGAGCTCCTGTATTCTTTGGGTAAATTCCTAGCAGTGCTATTGCTGGGTCATAGGGTAGTTCTATTTTTAACATTTTGAGGGACCTCCACACTGTTTTCCAGAGAGGCTGCACCAGTTTGCATTCCCACAGCAGTGCAAGAGTGTCCTCCTTTCTCCACATCCTCTCCAGCATCTATAGTCTCCTCATTTGTTCATTATTAGCCATTCTGACTGGCATGAGGTGATATCTCAGTGTGGTTTTGATTTGTATTTCCCTGATGAGGAGTGACATTGAGCATCTTTTCATGTGCCTGTGGGCCGTTTATATATGTATTATTTGGAAAAGTGTCTATTCATGTCTTCTGACGATTTCTTCACTGGATTATTTGTTTTTCAGCTGTAGAGTTTGGTGAGTTCCTTATAGATTGTAGATACTAGCCCTTTATCGAATATGTCATTTGCAAATATCTTCTCCCATTCTGTTTGTTGCCTTTTAGATTTGTTGATTGTTTCCTTTGCAGTTCATAAGATTTTGTCTTGATGAGGTCCCAAAAGTTCATTTTTGCTTTTAATTCCCTGGACTTTGGGGATGTGTCCAGTAAGAAATTGCTGCAGCTGACGTCAAAGAGTTTTTTCCTGCTTTCTCCTCTAGCCTTTTGAAGGTTTTGTGTCTCACATTCAGGTCCTTCATGCACTTTCAATTTATTTTTGTGTATGGTGTAAGAAAATGGTCTAGTTTCATTCTTCTTCGTGTTGCTGTCCAGTTTTCCCAGCACCATTTGTTAAAGAGACTGTCCTTTTTCCATTGGATACTCTTTCCTGCTTTGTCAAAGATTAGTTAGCCATACTTTTGTTGGTCTAATTCTGGGTTGTCTATTCTATTCCATTGGTCTATATGTCTGCTTTTGTGCCAAAACCATACTATCTTGATGATTACAGCTTTGTAGTAGAGGCTAAAGTCTTGGTTTGAAATGCCTCCTGCTTTGGTTTTTTTCTTCACTATCACTTTGGTTATTTGGGGCTATTTGTGGTTGTGTACAAATTTTAGGATTGTTTGTTCAAGACTTGAGAAGAATGCTGGTGCAATTTTGATTGGGATTTCATTGAATGTGTAGAGTGCTTTGGGTAGTATTGATATATTTTTTAAAATATGAACATTATTGTCAAGTTGGTTTCCATACAACACCCAGGGCTCATCCTAACTGGTGCCCTCCTGAATGCCCATCACCCACCCTCCCCTCCGTCCTGACCCCCCATCAGCCCTCAGTTTATTCTCAGTTTTTAAGACTCTCTTATGGTTTGACTACGTCCCTCTCTAACATGTTTTTTCCTTCCCCTCCCCCATGGTCTTCTGTTAAGTTTCTCAGGATCTACATGAGAGTGAAAACATATGGAATCTGTCTTTCTCTGTATGACTCATTTCATTTAGCATAACACTCTCCAGTTCCATCCACGTTGCTACAAAAGGTCGTATTTCATTCTTTCTCATTTCCACGTAGTATACCACTGTATATATAAACCACGATTTCTTTATCCATTCATCAGTTGATGGACATTTAGGCTCTTTCCACAATTTGGCTATTGTTGAAAGTGCTACTATACACATTCGGGGCACAAATGCCCCTATGCATCAGTACACCAGTATCCCTTGGGGGAAATTCCTAGCAGTGCTATTGCTGGGTCATAAGGTAGATCTATTTTTAATTTTTGAGGAAACTCCACAGTGTTTTTCAGAGCATCTGCACCAGGTGGCGTTCCCACCAACAGTGCAAGAGGGTTCCCGTTTCTCCATATCCTCTCCAGCATCTATAGTCTCCTGATTTGTTCATTTTAGCCACTCTGACTGGCATGAGGTGATATCTCAGTGTGGTTTTGATTTGTATTTCCCTGATGAGGAGCAACGTTTAGCATCTTTTCATGTGTCTGTTGGCCATCTGGATGTCTTCTTTAGAGAAGTGTCTATTCATGTTTTCTGCCCATTTCTTCAATGGATTATTTGTTTTTCAGGTGTGGAGTTTGGAGAGCTATTTATAGATTTTGGATACTAGCCCTTTGTCCGATATGTCATTTGCAAATATCTTTTCCCATTCCATTGGTTGCCTTTTAGTTTTGTTAATTGTTTCCTTTGCTGTGCAGAATCATTTATCTTCATGAGGTCCCAATAGTTCATTTTTGCTTTTAATTCCCTTGCCCTTGAGAATGTGTCAAGTAAGAATTTGCTGAGGCTGAGGACAGAGAGGTTTTTTCTTGCTTTCTCCTCTAGGATTTTGATGGTTTCTTGTCTCACATTCAGGTCCTTTATCCTTTGGAGTTTGTTTTTGTGAGTGGTGTAAGAAAGTGGTATAGTTTCAATCTTCTGCATGTTGCTGTCCAGTTCTCCCAGCACCATTTGTTAAAGAGACTGTCTTTTTTTCCATTGGATATTCTTTCCTGCTTTGTCAAAGATTTGTTGGACATACTTTTGTGGGTCTAGTTCTGGGGTTTCTATTCTATTCCATTGGTCTATGTGTCTGTTTTTGTGCCAATACCATGCTGTCTTGATGATTACAGCTTTGGAGTAGAGGCTAAAGACTGGGAATGACATGCCTCCAACTTTGGTCATCTTCTTCAATAATCCTTTGGCTATTCGGGGTCTTTTGTGGTTCCATACAAATTGTAGGATTGCTCATTCTAGCTTTGAGAAGAATGCTGGTGCAATTTTGATTGGGATTGCATTGAATGTGTAGATTGCTTTGGATAATATTGACATTTTAACAATATTTATTCTTCCAATCCATGAGCATGGAATGTTTTCCATTTCTTTGTATCTTCAATTTCTTTCATAAGCTTTCTATAGTTTTCAGCATAAAGATATTTTATATCTTTGGTTAGGTTTATTCCTAGGCATTTTATGATTCTTGGTGCAATTGTGAATGGGATCAGTTTCTTTATTTGTCTTTCTGTTGTCTCATTATTACTGTATAAGGATGCAACTCATTTCTGTACATTAATTTTGTATCCTGCGACTTTGATGATTTCATGTATCAGTTCTAGCAGACTTTTGGTGGAGTCTATCGGGTTTTCCATGTATAATGTCATGTCATCTGCAAAAAGCGAAAGCTTAATTTCATCTTTACCAATTTTGATGTCTTTGCTTTCCTTTCTTTGTCTGATTGGTGATGCTAGAAATCACAACACTATGTTGAATAACAGCAGTGAGAGTGGACATCCCTGTTGTGTTCCTGATCTCTGGGGGAAAGCTCTCAGTTTTTCCCCATTGAGGATGATATTAGCTGTGGGCTTTTCATAAATGGCTATTATGATGTTTAAGTATGTTCCTTCTCTCCCAACTTTCTCCAAAGTTTTTATTAAGAAAGGATGCTGAATTTTGTCAAATGCTTTTTCTGCATTGATTGACAGGATCACATGGTTCTTATCTTTTCTTTTTTTAATGGGATGGATCACATCGATTGATTGCTGAATATTGAACCAGCCCTGCAGCCCAGGAATGAATCTCACTTGATCATGGTGAATAATTCTTTTTTATATGCTGTTGAATTCAATTTGCTAGTATCTTATTGAGTATTTTTGCATCCATATTCATCAGGGATATTGGCCTGTAGTTTTCTTTCTCTCTCTCTCTCTCTTTTTTTTTTTGTCTCTGTCTTGTTTGGGAGTCAAAGTAATGCTGGCTTCATAGAATGAGTCTAGAAGTTTTCCTTCCCTTTCTAGTTTTTGGAACAGCTTGAGAAGGATAGATATTATCTGTTCTTTAAATATCTGGTAGAATTCTCCAGGGAAGCCATCTGGTCCTGGACTCTTATTTGTTGGGAGACTTTTGATAACTGATTTAATTTATTCACTGGTTTTGTGTCTGCTCAAGTTTTCTATTTCTTCGTGTTTGAGTTTTGGAAGAGCGTGCATGCTTAGGATTTGTCTATTTCTTCCAGGTTGTCCAGTTTTTTGGCACAAAATTTTTCATAGTATTCCCTGATAATTGCTTGTATTTCTGAGGGATTGGTTGTAATAATTGCAGTTTCATTAATGATTTTACCTATTTGGGTCATCTCCCTTTTCTTTTTGAGAAGCCTGGCTAGAGGTTTGTGAATTTTTTTTTTCAAAAAACCAAGTCTTGTTTTCATTGATCATCTCTACATTTTTTTAGATTCTATGTTGTTTATTTCTGCTCTGTTCTTTATTATTTCTCTTCTTCTGCTGGTTTTGGGGTGTCTTTGCTGTTCTGATTCTATTTCCTTTAGGTGTGCTGTTAGATTTTGTATTTGGGATGTTTCTTGTTTCTTGAGATAGGCCTGGATTGCAATGTATTTTCCTCTCAGGACTGCCTTCGCTGCATCCCAAAGCATTTGGATTGTTGTATTTTCATTGTCATTTGTTTCCATGTATTTTTTAATTTCTTCTCTAATTGCCTGGTTGACCCATTCATTCTTTAGTAGGGTGTTCTTTAACCTCCATGCTTTTGGAGGTTTTCCAGACTTTTTCCTGTGGTTGATTTCAAGTCTCATAGCATTGTGGTCTGAAAGTATGCATGGTATGATCTCAATTCTTGTATACTTATGAAGGGCTGTTTTGTGACCCAGTATGTGATCTATCTGGGAGAATGTTCCATGTGCACTCAAGAAGAAGGTATATTCGGTTGCTTTGGGATGCAGAGTTCTAAATATATCTGTTGAGTCCATCTGCTCCAATGTATCATTCAGGGCCCTTGTTTCTGTATTGATCCTGTGTCTAGATGATCTATCCATTGTTGTAAGTGGAGTATTGAAGTTCCCTGGAATTACCACATTCTTATCAATAAGGTTGCTTATGCTTGTGATTGTTTTTTTATATTTGGGGGCTCCTGTATTGGGCACATAGACATTTATAATTGTTAGCTCTTCCTGATGGATAGACCCTGGGATTATTATATAATGCCCTTCTTCATCTCTTGTTACAGCCTTTAATTTAAAGTCTAGTTTGTCTGATATAAGTATGGCTACTCCAGCTTTCTTTTGACTTCCAGTAGCATGATAGATAGTTCTCCATCCCCTCACTTTCAATCTGAAGGTGTCCTCAGGTCTAAAATGGGTCTCTTTTAGACAGCAAATAGATGGGTCTTGTTTTTTTATCCATTATGGTACCCTATGTCTTTTGATTGCAGCATTTGGTCCATTTACATTTGGTGTTTTTATTGACAGATATGTGTTTAGAGTAGTTGTGATGTCATCACTTTTCATGCTTATAGTGATATCTCTGGTACTTTGTGGTCCTTGCAACATTTCACTCACCGAATTCCCCCTTATGTTCTCTTTTAAGGCTGGTTTAGTGGTGATGAATTCCTTCATTTTTTGTTTGTTTGTAAAGACTTTTATCTCTCCTTCTATTCTGAATGACATACTTTCTGGATAAAGAATTCCCAGCTGCATATTTTTTTCTGTTCATCACATGGAAGATTTCCTGCCATTCCTTTCTGGCCTGCCAAGTTTCAGTAGATAGTTCTGCCACAAGTCTTATGTGTCTACCTTTGTAAGCTAGAGCCTGTTTATTCCTAGCTGCTTTCAGAATTTCCCCTTATCCTTGTGTTCTGCCAGTTTCACTGTGATCTGTCCTGCAGAAGGTCAATTCAAGTTGTGTCTGAAGGCAGTTCTCTGTGCCTCTTGGATTTCAATGCCTTTTCCTTCCCCAGATCAGGGAAGTTCTCAGTTATGATTTGTTCAAGTACACCTTCAGCCCCTTTTTGTCTCTCTTTTTTTCTGGAATTCCTATGATATGGATATTCTTCTGTTTGATTGCATCACTTAGTTCTCTAATTCTTCCGTCATACTCCTGTATTTTTTAATCTCTGTTTTTCTCAGCTTCCTCTTTTTCCATTATTTTATCTTCTAATTCACCTGTTTTATCCTCTGACTCTTCAGTCCTTGCTATGGCCGCCTCCATTTTATTTTGCACCTCATTTATAGCATTTTTTAGCTCCTCATGACTATTTCTTAGTCCCTTGATCTCTGTAGCAACAGATTCTCTGCTGTGTTCTATGCTTTTTTGAAGCCCAACGATTAATTTTATGACTATTAATCTAAATTCTTGTTTTGTAATATTGCTTAAGTCGTTTTTGATCAATTCGTTAGGTGTTACTACTTCCTGGAGTTTCTTTTGAGGAGACTTCTTTCGTTTCATCATTGGGTAGTCCCTGTGGTAGCTCCAAACTGCAGGGCACATTCCCTATGCTGTTGTGAGAAACTTGTGTTGGTGGGCCGGGCCACAGTCGGACCTGATGTCTGCCACCAGTCCACCGCTGGGGCCACAGTCAGACTGGTGTGTACCTTATCTTCCCCTCTCCCAGGGGCAGGACTCATTCTGAAGTGGTTTGGTCCCTGTCAGGACTACTTGCACACTGCGAGGCTTGTGGTGCTGCTTAAATTGAGTTCCAGCTAAGGGCGTATTAGATGGGGTGAACCCACAATGTGCACGGGGGCAGAAATGCTGGCTTGGCTCGCTTTGCCATAGGTGGTCCCCTGAGGTAAGGGTCCTGCAGCACCTGGAGGGATGTAGGCCCGTTAGAGGGATGGATCCACAGAAGTGCAACACTGGCTGTTTGCATGGTGCAAGCAAGTTTGGTGATGGCAACTGGTTCCCTTTGGAATTTCGGCTGGGGGGTGGGAGAGGGAAATAGTGCTTGCCAGTGCCTTTGTTCCCCTGAGGAGCTGAGCTCTGTCTTCAGTTGCTCAACAACTCTCCCTCCTGGTGTCCTCTCACCCTACCTGCTCTCCGAGAGCAGAGCTTTTGACTTTTAACATTCTAGATGTTAAGTCCCACTGGCTGTCAGAACTCACAGAGTCTGGCCCTTCTGCTTTTGCAAGCCAGACTTCAGGGGCTCTGCTTTGCTGGGAAGTCTGCCGCTCCACTGCCCTGGCTCCCTCCCACCAGTCCATGTAGCAATCACTGACTCTCTGTCCTGCCTTCCCTCTTCTGGGGGCCTCTTGTCTAAGCTTGGCTCCAGAGAGTTCATTCTGCTAGTCTTCTGGTGGTTTTCTGGGTTGTTTAGGCAGATGTGGGTGGAATCTAAGCAATGACCAGGACGAGGTGAGCCCAACATCCTCTTAAGCCACCATTTTCCCAGGTCTCCATAATATTGACATTTCAACAATATTTATTCTTCCAATCCATGTGTAAGGAATGTTTTTCCATTTCTTTGTATCTTCTACAATTTCCTTCATGAGCTTTTTATAGTTTTCAGCATACATATCTTTTTCATCTTTGGTTAGGTTTATTTCTAGATATTTTATGATTCTTGGTGCAATTGTGGATGAGATCAGTTTCTTTATTTCTCTCCCTGTTGCTTCATTATTGTGGTATAAAAATGCAGCCGATTTCTGTACATTAACTTTGTACCCTGTGGCTTTGCTGAATTCTAGTATCAGTTCTAGGAGATGTTTGGTGGAGTCTGTTGGGTTTTCCTTGAAGAGTATCATGTCGTCTGTGAAAAGTGAAAGTTTGACTTCATCTTTGCCTTTTATTTCGTATTTTTGTCTGATTGCTGATGCTAGAACTTCCAACACTATGTTATGCAACAGTGGTGAGAGTGTATATCCCTGTCGTGTTCCTGATCTCAGGGGGGAGGCTCTCAGTCTTTACCCATTGAGGATGATATTAGCTGTGAGTTTTCCATAAATGGCTTCTGTGATGTTTAAGTATGTTCCTTCTATCCCGATATTCTTGAGGGTTTTCATCAAGAAAGAATGCTGTATTTTGTAAAATGCTTTTCTGCATCTATTGACAGGACCATATGGTTCTTATCTTTTCTTTCATTAATATGATGGATCGCATCGATTGATTGGCAAATGTTGAACAAGCTCGGCAGCCCAGGAATGAATCCCACTTGATCATAGTGAATAATTCTTTTTATATGCTGTTGAATTCGATTTGCTAGTATCTTATTGAGAATTTTTGCATCCATATTCATCAGGGATATTGGCCTGTAGTCCTCTTTTTTTGCTTGGTTTCTGTCTGGTTTGGGAATCAAAGTAATACTGGCTTCATAGAATGAGTCTGGAAGTTTTCTTTCCCTTTCTATTTTTTGGAACAGCTTGAGAAGGATAGGTATTATCTCTGCTTTAAATGTCTGGAAAAAAATTAAAAAGGAGGGGCTGGGTGGCTCAGTCCGTTGAGCATCCAACTTCAGCTCGGGTCATGATCTCACAGTTCATGAGTTCCAGCCCCATGTCAGGCTCTGTGCTGAAAGCTTGGAGCCAGGAGCCTGCTTTGGATTCTGTGTCTCCCTCTCTCTGCCCCTTCCCCACTCCTCATGCTCGGTGTCTCTCTGTCTTTCAAAAATGGATAAAGGTTAAAAATAAAATTAATGTCTGGTAGATATCCCCAGGGAAGCCATCTTGTCTTGGACTCTTATTTGCTGGGAGATTTTTGATAACTGATTCAATTTCTTTACTTGTTATGGGTCTGTTCAAATTTTCTATTTCTTCCCATTTGAGTTTTATCAGTGTGTGGGTTTCTAGCAATTTGTCCAATTCTTTCAGGTTTTCCAGTTTGTTGGCATATTATTTTTCATAGTATTCCCTGATAGTTGCTTGTATTTCTGAGGGATTGGTTGTAATAATTCCTTTTTTATTCATGATTTTATCCATTTTATCAATTTTGTTTATTTTTTCAAAAAAACAACTCTTGGTTTTATTGATATATTCTGGATTTTTTAAATTCTATATTGTTTATTTTTGCTTTGATTTTTATTATTTTTATTCTTCTGCTGGATTTGGGTGTCTTTGCTATTCTGCTTCTAGTTCCTTTAGGTGTGCAATTAGACAGGCCTGGATTGCAATGTAGTTTCCTCTCAGGACTGCCTTCGCTTCATCCCAGAGGGTTTGGTTTGTTGTATTTTCATTTTCCTTTGTTTCCATATATATTTTAATTTCTTCTCTAATTGCCTGGTTTACCCACTCGTTCTTTAGTAGGGTGTTCTTTAACCTCCATGCTTTTGGAGTTTTTCCAGAATTTTTCCTGTGGTTGATTTCAAGTTGCATAGCATTGTGATCTGAAAGTGTGCATGGCATGATCTCAATTCTTTTATGTTTATTGAGGGTTGTTTTGTGACCCAGTAAGTGGTCTATCTTGGAGGATGTTCCATGTGCACCTGAAAATGAAGTATATTCTTCTACTTTGGGATGTAGCATTCTAAGTATATCTGTCATGTCCATGTGGTCCAATGTATCATTCAGGGCCATTGTTTCCTACTGCTTCTGTTTCTAGATGATCTTTCCATTGTTGTAAGTAGAGTCTTAAAGCTCCCAGCAGTTATCATATTCTTATCAATAAGATTGCTTGTGTTTGAGATTAATTGCTTTAAATATTTGGATGCTTCCAAATTCAGCACATAGACCTTTATAATTGTTAGCTATTCCTGATGGATAGACCCTGTAATTATTATATAATGCCCTTCTTCATCTCTTGTTACAGCCTTTCATTTAAAGTCTAGTTTGTCTGATATAAGTATGGCTACTCCAGCTTTCTTTTGACTTCCAGTACCATGACAATAGTTCTCCATTCCCTCACTTTCAATCAGAAGGTGTCCTCAGGTCTGAAATGAGTCTCTTGTAGACAGCAAACAGATGGGTCTTATATTTTTATCCATTCTGGTACCCTATGCTTTTTGATTGGAGCATTTAGTCCATTTATATTCACTTTTATTATTGAAAGATATGTGTTTAGATTCATTGTGTTGTCTGTAGGTTTCATGCTTGTTGTGATGTCTCTGGTACATTGTGGTCCTTGCAACATCTCACTCATAGAGTTCCTCTTAGGTTCTCTTGTATGGTTGGTTTAATGGTGCCAAATACCTTCAGTTTTTGTTTGTTTGGGAAAACATTCATCTCTCCTTCTATTCTGAGTGACAGGCTTGTTGGATAAAGGATTCTTTCCTGTGTATTGTTCCTGTTCATCACATTGAAGATTTCCTGCCATTTCTTTCTGGCCTGCCAAGTTTGAGTAGATAGGTCTGCTACAACCCTTATGTTTCTACATTTGTATATAAAGGCCCATTTATCCCTAGCTGCTTCGGAATTCTCTCTTTATCCTTGTATTTTGCCAGTTTCTCTGTGATATGTAGTGGAGAAGATCAATTCAAGTTATCACTGAAGCAAGTTTTCTGTGCCTCTTATATTTCAATATTTGTTTCCTTCCCCAGATTGGGGAATTTCTCAGCTATGATTTGTTCAAGTAGACCTTCAGCCCCTTTCTCTCTCTCTTCTTCTTCTGGAATTCCTACGATATGGATATTGTTCCATTTGATTGCATCACTTAGTTCTCTAAATCTCCCCTCTTGATCCTGGATTTTTTTTCTCTCTTTTTCTCAGCTTCCTCTTTTTCCATAATTTTATCTTCTAATTCACCTATTCTCCCCTCTGCCTCTTCAATCTGTGCTGTGGCTGCCTCCATTTTATTTTGCACCTCATTTATAGCATTTTTAACACATCATGATTATTTTTTTAGTTCCTTTGTCTCTGCAGTAATAGATTCTCTATTGTCTTTCATGCTTTTTTCAAGCTCAGTGATTAATCTTATGACTATTATTCTAAATTCTTCTTCAGTTACATTGCTTATATCTGTTTTGATCAATTCTTTATCTGTCACTTCTTCCTGGAATTTCTTTTGAGGGGAATTCTTCTGTTTTGTAATTTTGGCTAGTTTTCTGTCCCTGATGAGTGTTAAAAGCCTGTTATGTGTTCTGTACCTGCAAACACTGGTATATTAAAGAGGGTTCATACCCTGTCCAGGGCCTGGCTCTTCAGGACGTGTTTTTTGGAGACTGTTACTTGCTCTCTCTTGTTGTGACTTTGGTTATTTTATTTCTCTACTTGTAGTGATGTTTTTGACCCTCCACGAGATGTGCTTTTATTTGTTCTTTGAAGTAGCCCTGGAAAAGAAAACAAACAGACCACAAACAGGAAACAAAGACATGCAAGCACGCAGACAAATAAAACAAACATACAAACATACAAAAGAAAACACACACACACACACACACACAAACACACACACAAAATAATCCGAAATCAGAACAACAGAAACACCAGACACAAGTAAAAACAAGGTGTAGGTGGTGCTTATGTAAGAGTACTTACAAGGAGAGAAGTGACAGGGGCTGGGAGAAAGAGAAAATAAACACTGACCAGGCAGAGAGACTAAATGGCTTAATCCAGAGAGAGAGAAAGGGAAATAAGGAGGCAGGGAAAATGAAACGAAGATAAAGTTACCCAGACAGAGAAACTATATGGCTTGATTTTTCCAGAGATAGAGAATGGAAAATACAGAAGGCGGTGTAGAACATGTATCAGGAGAATGGATTAAATATGTGTGCTTAAACAACAAACAAGCAGAAACCAGCCTTGAGGGGTGAAGTAATAAGAAGAGAGAATATATCTAAGTAACAAGAATTGTCCTGGAATTAATCAAGGCTATGTAGCATGACTGGTCTAGATGATGGAGCAGTCTGGCTCCAAGGCATCTATCGCGCTCCTGCATATATGCAGTTACCAGGTGCAGAGGGGTGTGGTTTGGTGTAGGCTGGTCCTACCTCCATTATGGGCCCAGGATTGATCCCTGTGGTTCCGCTTTGGTGGTGGTGGTAAGGGGCAAATTGTGATCCCCCAGTCTCTTCTCCAAGACCTGGTAGACTCTGTTTGAATCATCCTCACTGTGCCACAGGCACCGATGGGGCAGTCCTTCTCTCTTCACTGACTCCCCTGACCCGGCACTTGTCTAGGATTCAAAGTTCTGCTCCATGTGCTCTGGCACTGGGGAAGCACCTCCCTGTGCAACCCCCTATGTGGTCTTGGCTACCTTTGTCTGTGCAGCAGCAGTTCAGCGGGACCAACTTTTCCTGCTGTGGACTGTGCCCTTGACCCAGCCACTGAGCCTGGGGGTGGCTGATACAGGCAGGCTTTGTTCTATCATGGAGCCCTCCAGGGAGGGGACTATTTTCTTCTGCTGGGGACTGCGCCCCTTACCTACCACCAAACCCAGGGCTGGATCCCCTCCTCCCTAGGTGCGCAAATGGAGCAGCTGGCCCCAGTCTGAAGAAATCCCCACAGTTAGAGATGGGATCCCTCTCAGTCCTGCTCCAAGATTTATCTCTTGTCCAGATACAGTCCTGCACTTCCACAGCCATTCTTTCTCTTCCCTTCCTCTCTCCGCAAAAGGGGATTCCTCCCCTCCATGCCTATGCATCCTGTTTTATCTCCCCCAGATTGCAATCACCCACCTATAGCCCGTCAAGGATGTCCCAGTGTCTCCCTTTTAGACTCAGTCTCCTTTTCTTCCAGAATCTTGGGGTTCAAAATCCTTTGGCTTCTGCACTTCTTTGTTTGAGAGATGCAGGAAGAACAGGTCCCCTTACTTCTCCAACATGTTGGCCCCCTAGGATATATATATCTTATGGCACAAATCAGTTCCTTCAATTTCAACTTTAACTGAAAAATGGGCAATTAAAAGGTCGCTTTTGCTAGGACATGAAAGTTTGTAAAGATAAATATCTAACTCTAGAAAGCCATAGTCTAAAATTTCACTATTGGTTATAAGAGTGTATATTAAACTTTGGATCTGATGAAACATATTCTGTTGTTTTCCCTTTACTGGAAACCATTTAGGATGAACACATGATGGCTATAAATTATTAAATTAACATGTTCCTGAGTCATGTAGTCACCTAGTATTCATGCAGCACTTTATTGAGCTCTTTTCTCCATGTACAAATGGGAAATATTATCCCAAGTATAAGAAACAATGACATAGTTTCAACATGTTTTTAGAAGTAATTCACTGTTTTTAACCTCCAGAGGATTTCCATGTAGTAATGGTACGTATATATGAGTAAGAAGATAGAAACCACTGTTCTTTTTTTAAATGTGTGTGTATATATATATATAATATACATGTGTACATATGTGTATATATATATATATAAGATATATATATGTGTATATATATGTGTGTGTGTGTATATATATATATATATATATATATAGTGTCATTTTTTAAATTTATTTTGAGAGAGACAGTGTGAATGGGGAGAGGCAGAGAGAGGGAGAGAGAATTCCAAGCAGGCTATGCACTGCCAACACAAAGCCTGATATGGGGCTCAAATCCATGAACATTGAGATCATGAACTGAGCCAAAGTCAGGAGTTGGATACTTAACTGACTGAGCCACCCAGGTTCCCTGTATATATATTTTTTGAAAGAGAGAGTGTGAGTGGGAGAGGGGCAGAGAGACAGAGAAACAGAGGATCTGAAGTAGGATCCTCACTGACAGCAGAGAGCTCAATGTGGTGCTAGAACTCATGAACTGTGAGATCACGACCTGAGCTGAAGTCAGACCCTCAACTGATTGAGCCACCCAGGTGCCCAAAGCCACTGTTCTTTTCTTCTCTAATGCTTTATGGGAAGAAAACAAAGGACCTTTTAATCTTGAAATATTTATATGTCCAATCATCATAAGTTATTACTTCCATCATCATTTACTCACTTTTCTAGATGTTTGGGTCTTTCCTGCTCTATACATATCTGCCATTGTGCATCTAGATTCTACCAAATGTTATCAGGTTGTAAGCTGTTACCTAATCCTTTCAAAGAATTTCTTTTTGTGTGTCTTCTGTTTTAGGGAAGAGGTAAATATTATAAAACTCTCTAGCCTTATATATCACTCACTTAAAAATGATACTATTTATCCTAAAACACAACATACAGTGCATATTCACATGTGTTCAAGTCTTCACTATGTGTATCAGTATGCTATATATAAAATTTCTCATTAAATACATGTATCAGGAGCAAATTCAGTGCTTAAATAATATTACTTCAAAAAATCCTCCAAGCCTATCCTTGAATTCTGCATCCCTTGCAGTGCTGAAAGTTTTCTGGAGTCTTCTGTTTGTTTATTTATTTATTTATTTATTTAATTTTAGTTGTTTAGTTTAATTTAATTTAGTTTATTATTTTATCTTATTTATTCATTTAAATTCAAGTTAGTTAACTCATAGAGTAGTACTCGTATCAAGAGTAGAATTCACTGATTCATCCCTTACATGCAACATCCAGCACATGTCCCAACAAGTGCCCTCCTCAATGCCCATCACCCATTTAGCCCATCCCCCACCCACCTTCCCTCCAGCAGCCTTCAGTTTGTTCTTTATAGCTGGGAGTCTCTAATGGTTTGCCGCTCTCTGTTTTTATATTTTTAATTTTTCTTTCCCTTCCTCTGTGTTAATCTGTTTTGTTTCTTAAATTCCCCAGATGAGTGAGATCGTCTGTCATTTTCTGAATGACTTATTTCACTTAGCACAATACACTCTAGTTCCATTGACATTGTTGTAAATGGCAAGATTTCATTCATTTTGATAGTCAACTAATATTCCCGTGTGTGTGTGTGTGTGTGTGTGTGTGTGTGTGTGTACCTGCACATTACATCTTCTTTATCCATTCACCAGTCAATGGATATTTGGGTTCATTCCATAATTTGGCAATTGTTGATACACACTATAAATATTTGGGTACATGTGCCCCTTTAAATCAGCATTTTTTGATAAATACCTAGCAGTGGAATTGCTGGACCCCTAGGATAGTTCTATTTTTAACTTTTTGAGGACTCTCCATGCTGTTTTCCAGAGTGGCTGCACCAGTTTGCATTCCCACCAACTGTGTAAGAGGATTCTCCTCTTTTCACATCCTTGGCAACATCTGTTGTTTCTTGACTTGTTAATTTTAGCCATTATGGCAGGTGTGAGGTGATATTTCATTGTGCTTTTGACTTGTATTTCCCTGATGATGAATGATGTTGAGCATCTTTTCATGGGTCTGTTAGCCATCTGGTTGTCTTCTTTGGAAAAGTGTCTATCCATGTCTTCTTCCCATTTCTTCACTGTATTATTTGTTTTTTGATAAGTTCTTTATAGATGTTGGATATTAACCCTTTAACAGATATGTCATTTTGAAATATATTTGCCTATTCTGTCGGTTCCTTTTAATTTTGCTGATTGTTTCCTTGGCTGTGCAAAAGCTTTTTATCTTGATGAGGTCCCAATAGTTCATTTTTGCTTTTGTTTTCCTTGTTTCCAGAGATATATTTAGTAAGAAGCTGCTGCGACAGAGCTCAAAAAGGTAGTTGCCTATTTTCTCCTAGAGGATTTTGATGGTTTCCTATTTTACATTAGGTATTTCATCCGTTTTGAATTTACTGTTTTGTATGGTATAAGAAAGTGGTCAGGTTTCATTCTTATGCATGTTACTGTCCAGTTTTCCCAGCTTCATTTGGTGAAGAGACTTTTTTTTTTCCATAGGATATTCCATCCTGCTTTGTCAAAGATTAGTTGACCATATAGTGTAGGTCCATTTCTGGGATCTCTATTCTGTTCCATTGATCTACGTGTCTGTTTTTGTATCATTGCCATACTGTCTTCATGATTATAACTTTGTAATACAGCTCGGAGTCCAGAATTGTGATGCCTCCAGCCTTTGTTTTCATTTTCAACATTACATTGGGTATTCAGGCCTTTTCTGTTCCATTCAAATTTTAGAATTGTTTGTTCTAGCTTTGTGAAGAATGCTGGTATTTTGATAGGGATTGCATGGAATTTGCAGATTGCTTTGGGGATTATCGACATTTTAATAATATGTGTTCTTCCAATCCATGAGTATGGAATATTTTTCTATTTCTTTCTGTCTTCATCAATTTCTTTCATAAGTGTTTTATAATTTTCAGCATACAGATCTTTTTCCTCTTTGGTTAGGTTTATCTCTAGGTATCTTATCGGTTTTTGTGCAATTGTAAATCGGGTTGATTCCTTGATTTCTCTTTCTGTGCTTCATTATAATGTATAGAAACACAAAGATACCTGACCCCATTGATTTTATATCTTATGACATTGATGAATTCATGTATTAGTTCTAGCAATTTTTTGGTAAGTCTTTCAGGTTTTCTATGTAGAGTAAGAGGCCATTTACAAATAAAGAAAATTTGACTTCTTCTTGGCCAATTTGTATGCCTTTTATTTCTTTTTGTTTTCTGATTCCTGGGGCTAGGACTTCCAGTAGTATGTTGAACAACAGTGGTGAAAGTGGACATCTCTGTAGTCTTCCTGATGTTAGGGGGAAAGCCCTCAGTTTTTTTTTCCCCACTGAGGATGGTATTTCCTGTGGGTCTTTTGTACATGGCCTTTTTGATGTTGAAGTATGTTTCTTCTATCCTTACTTTCTTGATGGTTGTTATCAAGAGAGGATGCTGTATTTTGTCAAATGCTTTTTCTGCATCTATTGAGAATATCATGTGGTTATTGTCCTTTCTTTTATTAATGTGATATACTACATGGATTGATTTGTGGACATTTAACCACCCCTACAGGCCAGGAATAAATACCACTTGATCATGGTGAATAATTCTTTTAATGTATTCATGGATTCAGTTTACTAGTATCTTGTTGAGAATATTTGCATCCATATTCATTAGAGAAATTGGTCTGTAAGTCTCCATTTTAGTGGGGTCTTTGTATGGTTTTGGAATCAAAGTAATGCCGGCCTCATAGAATGAGTTTTAATTTTTTTATTTCTATTTTTTGGAACAGTTTCAAAATAATAGTTATTAACTCTTCTTTAAATGTCTGGTAGAATTCCATAGGAAGCCATCTCACCCTGAACTCTTGCTTATTGGGATATTTTTGATTACTGATTTAATTTGTTTATTGGTTATGGGTCTGTTCAAGTTTTCTACTTCTTCCTATTTCAGTTTTGGTAGTTTATCTCTTTCTAGGAATTTATCCATTTCTTCCAAATTGCCCCATTTGTTGGTATATAATTGCCTAAAATATTGCCTTGTAATTGTTTGCATTTCTATGGTGTTGGTTGTGATTTCTCCTCTTTCATTCATGATTTACTTTATTTGTGTCACTTCCTCTTTTTAATAAGTCTGTATATGGGCTTACCAATTTTGCTAATTTCTTCAAATATCCAGCTCCTATTTTTTTTATCTGCTCTACACTGTTTTAAAATTTTTATATCATTGATTTCTGCTCTAATCTTTATTATTTTCCTCCTTCGATTGGCTTTGGGCTTTATTTGCTGTTCTTTCACAAGCTCATTTGGCAATAAGTTTAGGTTGTGTATTTGAGACATTTCTTCCTTCTTTAGTAAAGCCTGGATTTCTATATACCTCCTTCTTATGACCACCTTTGCTTCATCCCAAAAGTTTTAGACTACTGTATTTTCATTTTCATTGGCTTACATGTATTAATTTCCTCTTTATTTCTTGTTTGACCCATTCATTATTTAATAGGATTTTCTTTAACCTCCAACTACTGTGGTCTTTCCAAATTTTTTCTTCTGGTTGATTTCAAGTTTCATAGTGTTGTGAACTGAAAATGTGCATTGCATGATCTCAATCTTTTTTTACTGTTGAGTGTTGATTTGTGACCCAGTATGTGAGCTATTCTGGAGAATGTTCCATGTGCACTCAAGAAGATTGTGTATTCTGCTGCTTTAGTATGAAATGTTCTGAATTTATCTGTTAAGTCCAGCTGGTCCCCTGTGTCATTCAAAACCATTGTTTCCTTGTTGAATTTCTGCTTAAATTATCTGCCCATTGCTTTAAGTAGGATATTATCACCCCCTACTATTATTGCATTATTATCAATGAGTTACTTTATGTTTGTGATTAATTGATTTATATATTTGGGTTCCTCCAGGTTTGAGTCATAAAATATTTTTAATTGTTAGATCTTCCTGATGGATGGACCCCTTACATATGACACAATGCCTTTCTTCATCTCTTGTTACAGTCTTTGTTTTAAAATCTAGTTCATCCAATATAAGTATGGCTATTCTGGGTTTCTTTTGAGGTCCATTAGCATGATAGATGGTTTTTCATTTCCTCATTTTCAATGTGCAGGTGTCTTTAGGTCTAAAATGAGTCTCTTGTAGGCTGCATATAGATGGAACTTGTTTGTTTGTTTTTTTTATGATACCCTATGTCTTTTGATTGGAGAATTAAGTCATTTACATTCAGAATGATTATTTAAAGATATGAATTTAGTGCCATAGTGTTGCCTGTAGAGTAGCTATTTCAGGTGTTATCTGGTCCTGACTACTCTTTGTTGCTTTTGGTCTTTTTATGTTTTGTTTTTTCTCCACTCAAAGAGTTATCCATGAAATTTCTTGCACAGCTGGTTCAGTGGTCATGAACTCCTTTAGTTTTTGTTTATCTGGGGAACTCTATCTCTCCTTCTATTCTGAATGACAGCCTTGGTGATTAAGAGTTCTTGGCTGCATATTTTCCCTTTCAGCACATTGATTCTATTTTGCCACTCCTTTCTGGCTTGCCAAGTTTCTATGGACAGATCAAGCTGATCTGTCTTCCTTTGTAGGCTAAGGTCTTTTTCTCTCTTCCTGCTTTCAGGATTCTTCCCTTCTTTGTTTATTTTGCGAATTTGACTAAGATATGTCTTGGTAATGGTTGGATTTTGATGCCTGTGTTCTTCCCCAGATTAGGAACTTTTGCAGCTATAATTAGCTACATAAAGATTCTGCCCCTTCTTCTCTTTATTCATCTTCTGGGACTCCTATCATAAGAATATTATCCCCCTTTTATAAGTGACTGAATTCTATAAGTCTCGTATTGTGAGCTTTTGCCTCTGTTTCCCTCTTCTTTTTAGTTACATTTTTCCCATTATTTTATCTTGTATATCACTGATTCACTGCTCTGCTTTGTCCATTCTTGCCATAGTGGCATCCATTCAAAATTGCATATCAGTTATAGCATTTTTAAATTTGCCCTGAGTAGATTTTAGTTCTTTTATCTCTGAAGAAAGGGAATATCTCTGATGTCTTCTATGCTTTTTTCAACCCCATCTAGTATTGTTATAATCGTGGTTTTAAATTGTAGTTCAGACATCTGACTTATATCTGTGTTGATTCAATCCCTTTCCATTATTTCTTCCCATTCTTTCTTTTGAGGTGAATTCCTACATCTGTCATTTTGAAAGATGAAAATAATAAAATAAAACTAAAAATTAAAATTAAAAAAAACAAGAAAAATCAAATAGAGGAAACTATATCCTAGGTGTGTTTCAATCTGCTTGTGTGAGAGAAGCTTAATGGAAAAGAGATAAAAGATAAAAATAAATAAATAAATAAATAAATAAATGTAAATTAGAAATTAAAAAATACATAATACAATAGAATAAATGAAAATAAAGAAAATGAAATAGAATAAAAATTTCCTCTTTCTGTATCCAAGAAAACAGTAGAAAGAAAGAAAAAAAAGCAACATAAAAACAGAAACAAAGAAATGAACAAACATAAAAAACAAACAAAAAGAAACCCAACTAAAAGTAGATTCAGTATCTCCTAGAGCTGAAACTTTTCAGAACAATATCATCTGTAGACTAAGCCAGTGAAAGAGATCAGTGCTGGTTCTCTAGGGTAGAGGCCTCCTGATGATTCTCAGGCTGATTTGCCTTAGTGGAGATGTGCCTGGAGGACATAGGTAGGTGGGTACGGCTTGGTGTACCAGCTCCATTCTACACTTGGTGGCGCTGCTTAGCTCATTAAGGCCAATCAGTGCAGGCGTACCAGCAATGAAAATGGCTTTATCTGCTCTCTAGTCTCTGGAGTGGGAATTTTGAGCCTCACAGATGCAATCACCTCTCCTTTGTCTCAGGCTTCCACCCTCTCCATCCCTTTACCTTCTCTGTGTCCAAGATGTCCATATGCCAGGTGATGCCTCCCTCCAGAGTTTTATCTCAGAGGGAGCTGTGTTTCAAAACCCCACACTTCAGAGACCCCTGCATCTTGGACCAGCACTGATCTTCTGGTGGAGGGTCTCACAGGACAATGGCCTGGTACAGACTTGTCCCAGAAAATGTTTGCATGAAGGCTCAGCAGCAGAGGCTCAGAGTTTATGGTAAATTGTAACACACAGCCAGTACCAGGGTTTATTGCCCTCATTTGGCATCTTTATTCCTATATCAGTAAACACAGCAGCTCTCTGTGGCCTCTGGTGACTTTTACTAAAGGAGAGGCAATATGGCCTCTCCAATTGCACTCCAAGCAGGGGAACTGTTTCTTCTCGTGTGGCACAGACTCTACTGCCTGTTCCCTGGGACTTTCCCTACTTCCTCACTACATCACTGCCAAACACTGAGCTATGAAATTTCAAACTCTGCACTCCACTGTATATACAAAACTGGCAGTATTGAAACCCTCTCCTTTATCCCCATCAATGATTTGGGGGAACAGATTTCTTGTCCAGTCCCCTCCTACTGTATACTCTTCCCTTCTCTCTCTCTCTCCTCAGCTACTTTCAGGGGTAGTGCTTTTCTTCTGTGATCCTGATCAGCTTCACTCTCTCCCCCTTTCTTTTTCTCTTTCTGCACCCTCTCCAGGAACACAACTCCCTACCCTCTGTGGCACCAAGACTTTTCTCTCCACCAATTCTCCTCTCTGCACTGTGTACCTATCACTTTGTAAATTCAAAATCACTGTGCATGGGGCACTAAAAGCTAAATAATGAGAACTCACATTATTAAAGACAAAATCTTTTACCTTTAAGAGCTTTTGCTGTTACTTATTGTGATAGTGTAGGCAGCATATCAGCAACACTTCTGAATTCTAGTACCAATAGACTCAAAATGAAGACATAACACAAACAGTACAAAGAAAATACAACAGTGAAATCTCAAACCATGAAACATATTTTCCTTAAATTTCAACGTGGCTATCTAACAATCTATGTAGATGAGTGTTTTTTTTAATTTTCGTTTTATTTTTAACTTTTAACCAGTTTGACTTCTTTCACTTAGCAAAATACCCTCCAGTTAGTTCCATCTATATTGTTGCAAATGGCAAGATTTCATTCTTTCTCATTGCCAAGTAGTATTCCATTGTATATATAAACCATATCTTCTTAATCCATTCATCATTTGATGGACATTTGGGCTCTTTCCATAATTTGTCTATCGCTGATAGCACTGCTATAAACATTGGGTTACATGTGTCCCTATGAATCAGCACTCCTGAAACTTTTGAATAAATTCCTAGTAGTGTTATTGCTGGGTCATAAGGTAATTCTATTTTTTTTATTTTTTGAGGAACCTCCACACTATTTTCCATAGCGACTGCATCAGTTTGCATTCCCACCAACAGTGCAAGAGTGTTCCCATTTCTCCACATCCTCACCAGCATCTGTTGTATCCTGAGTTGTTAATTTTAGCCACTCTGACTGATGTGAGGTGATATCTCAGTGTGGTTTGAATTTGTATTTCTCTGATGATGAGCAATGTTGGGCATCTTTTCATGTGTCTGTTGCCCATCTGGATGTCTTCTTTGGAAAATGTCTATTCATGTCTTCTGCCCATTTTTTCACTGGATTGTTTGTTTTTTGGGAGTTATTCTGAGTGAAATAAGTCAGTCAGAGAAAGAAAGATATCAAATGTTTTCATTCATATGAAGAATTTGAGAAACTTAACGGAAGACCATGGGGAAAGGAAGGGGAAAAATAATTTCAAGCAGAGAGGAAAGCAAATCATAAGAGACTCTTAAATACAGAGAATAAACTGAGGGTTAAAGGGGGCATGTGTAGGAGGGCATTGAGGAGGACACTTGTTTGGATGAGCACTGGGTATTGTATGTAAGTGATGAATCATGGGAATCTACTCCAGAAACCAAGAGCACTCTGTATATGCTGTGTGTTAACTAACTTGACAATTAATTATGTTTAGAAAAAAATTAAAAATAAACTTTAATCAGTTAACATATAAGTCACTGTATGTAATACAGACTCTGATTTTTTTTGTCACTCAATTTCCACTGGAATCATTTGGGTAATTATGTCCCTGACTCCTATTAAACAATTCTAAAAGGGAGAAGAAATTCAAAGCCAGAGAGCACATTTTATGAAGGATTGCCTTCATGTTTTACCAGTCAACGTTTCTGGATTTCAGTTTACTCACCTGGAAAATGAGATAAGAAAATAAGAGGATTGGATGATATCTCTCTATCTCTTTTATGTATAACGGTCTATGATCACAAGAGGGTAACAATGCTACCTTCAAGCTTTGCATCCTTTTTTTTTATAGTAAATATAAATACCAACTAAATATAAAGATCCTTTTTTTCCTCCAGTCCTTAAAATCATTTTGTGGCAAACTTGGCAGGAGATAGCTTCACATTCTAACCTGAGTTTCTTAAAATTTCATTTATTTTGAGATGATGCTATTTATCTTACTTATTCCATGTAGATAGAAACTCTCTGAAGCTTCCTCCTCATTCTACTCTCCTTCTTTATTTTATGTTGCTAAAGTGCCAATTTAGTGAAGGACCTCATCATAGTAGTAATGATGAAACTAATGGACATAAGGTGATATGAGAAAAAAAAAACTTCTCATTTCATACAATTTGGGTTAAAGGTCAGGAAATAAAGAGTCTTTGAAATAGTAGGCACTGGCAGTGGAAAGGAAAGTCACTTTAATTGTTAAGATTGGCAGGATTAATTGTAAGGAAGAGTGAACTCATTTCTATGGTCTAAGAAATGTACGTGTGTGTGTGTGTGTGTGTGTGTGTGTGTAAGGTTGCATTATTTTTTTTGGGGGGGGGGCAGAAGAGGTATCATTCAGAACCAATGGCAGAAATCTGTAAACTAAAAATATGTTATCTTCAACCTCCAATAATTCTTTTCTACAATCAATCTCCTTAATATGGCTTGCAAGATGTTGGACAGTCTATTCCCTGTCTTCTATCTAGCCTCACTTTCTATCACCCTTCTTTCCTTGTAGTCTATGTTGTGACCAATCTGAACATCTTTTTACTAATTCCCACTTAGTGCTGCCTCCAGGTCATTGCACATCCTCAAAATACTTTTCTCAATTTCTTCTAGCTGATTCATGTTTTTGTTCTCAGCATAGATGCCAACTTTTCTCCTGACTGTCTCAAACTTTCTCTCAAAATTGACTACCATTCTGAGGTGGATAACTTTTGTCTACATTTTCATATCATCCAGGTCTTGTTCTACTTTAGCATTTGTACTTTTCTCTGTCTATTGTGTTAATCCACATTAACATCAGTCTCATGGATTTAAATACTGTTAATATAACAATGACGCCTATCCTGACCTCTTCCTAAAATTTCAAACTCATTTATATAATGGTCTATTTAACATCTCTTTGTGAAGATACTAATACCTCAAAATTAGCATGTCTAAAATCAGACTTTTGATTTTTTATTCCCCTAAAACCTACTTTCCTCTCATTCTTTCCTGTCTCAATGACAAATCCATTTCTTCTAGTTTATCAAGACAAAAATCTTGAGCCAAGGTCATCTTGACTTCTTTCTCCTAAACTTACAACCAATTTACCAGAAAATATCATTGGCTTTAATTTCAAGATATATACCAAAACTGACCTCACCACCTCCACTGTCGTGACATGGCTAAAGCCACCATCCTCTGTCACTAGAAATAATTCAACATTTTCCTAACTCTTGAATCTACCCTTGGCCCACTTCAGAAAATTCTCAATGAAGTAACTAGGTGTTATCGTTGAAACACAAGTTCTATTATGCTACTTTATGTTCTTCAAGTCAGTATACAGAGGGAAACCTAATGCCCTAACAATGCCCCATAAGTCTCTCCATCTCTAATTTCACGTTCAACTACACGCCTCCTCTTTTACTATTATTCCAGAAACACTGATTGATTTTGCAACATGTTACTGTTTCTCCACTTTTCCAGGCAATCTCCATTCATTCCAACTTGAATGTACTATTTAATTTACCTCAAAATTGTCTTCCTCCAACAGTTGCATTGCTCACATATTAACTTCTTGTAGGTCTCTGCTCTAATGACTCCTTATAAATGAGAGTAGGAAATGTAAAAAAAAAATATATGACAACAAATTGAGCAATGTGGAAGAAATGTATAAATTCCTAGCAACACATAAACTGGCAAAACTGAAACAGGAAGAAATAGAAAAGTTAAACAGACTGATAACAAGCAAAGAAATTGATCAGTAATCAAAAATCTCTCCCCCCGCCAAAAAAAAGTCCAGGAACAGATGGCTTCCCAGGGAAATTATACCAAACATTTAAAGAACTGTTAATACCTATTCTCCTCAAACTGTTCCAAAATATAGAAATGGAAAAAAATTTCCAAGCACATTCTATGAATCCAACATTACCTTGATTCCAATACCAAAGACCCCACTAAAAAAGAGAATTACAGGTCAATATCCCTGGTGAAATTAGAGGCAAAAATTTTCAACAAAATGCCAGCAAATCAAATCCAACCATACATTAAAATATTTATTCACTACAAACAATTGGAATTTATTCTTGAGTTGCAAGAGTGGTTCAATATTCACAAATCCACCAACATGATGCACCACATTAATAAAAGAAAGGATAAGGAACATATGACTTCTCAGTAGATGCAGAAAAAGCATTTGACAAAGTATAGCACTTCATTTCTGAAAAAAACCCTTAGCAAAGTAGGGATAGAGGGAAAATAGTTCAACATCATAAAGGCCATATACGAAATACCTACAGCTAATACCATCCTTAATGGGCAAAAACTGAGAGCTTTTTTTTTCTCTAAGATCAGGAACTGAGAGCTTTTTTCTCTAAGATCAGGAACAAGACAAAGATGTCTTCTCTCACCACTGTTGTTCACCTTAGTACCAGAAGTCCTAGTCTCAGGATCAGGAAACAAAAAGAAATAAAAGACATACACATTGGCAAGGAAGAAGTCAAACTTTAACTTTGTACTCAAATTGCTAGAACTGATACACGAATTCAGTAAAGTTGCAGGATATAAAACCAAAGTACAGAAATCTGTTGCATTTATATACACCAATAATGAAGCAACAGAAAGAGAAGTCAAGGAATAGATCCTATTTAAAATTTCACATGAGGTATATAAGAATAAACCTAACCGAAGAGGTAAAAAATATATATTCTGAAAACTATAGAAGACTTATGAAAGAAATTGAAGAAAAATGGAAAGACATTCCATGCTCATGGATTGGAATAACAAACATTGTCAAAATACTACCCCAAAAAATCTACACATTAAAAAAAATCCCTATCAACATACCAGAAGAATTCTTCACAGAGCTAGAACAAACAATCCTAAAATTTGTATGGCACCACAAAAGATCCTGAATATCCAAAACAATCTTGAAAATGTAGGGGCGACTGGGTGGCTCAGTCAGTTAAGGGTCCGACTTCAGCTCAGGTCATGATCTCGTGGTCTGTGAGTTCGAGCCTCGTGTCTGGCTCTGTGCTAACAGCTCAGAGCCTGGAGCTTGTTTCAGATTCTGTGTGTCCCTCTCTCTCTGACCCTCCCCCGTTCATGCTCTTTCTCTGTCTCAAAAACAAATAAACGTTAAAAAAAGAAAAAAAAAAGAAAAAGTAAAAGCAGAGCTGGAAGCACCACAATTCTGGACTTCAAGTTATATTACAAAGTTTTAGTAATCAAGACAGTACCATAATGGTATAAAAACAGACACATAGATCAATGGAACAGAATAGAAAACCCAGAAATGGGCCAACAAATATATGGTCAACTAATCTTTGACAAAACAATAAGAATATCCAATAGGAAAAAAGAAAACAATCTCTTCAACAAGTGATGTTGGGAAAACAGGACAGCAACATGCAAAAGAATGAAACTGGACCACTCTCTTATGCCATACACAAGAACAAATTCAACATGGTTTAAAGACCTAAATGTGAGACAGGAAACTATCAAAATCCTAGATGAGAACACAAGCAGCAACCTCTTTGACATTGGCCATAGTAAGTTCTTACTAGGTAAGTCTCTGGAGGCAAAGGAAACAAAAACAAAAATGAACTATTTGGGGTTATCAAGATAAAAAGGCTCTGTACAACAAAGGAAACAATTAACAAAAGTAGAAGTAAAAGTTTGGAATGGGAGAATATATTTACAAATGACATACATGATAAAGGGTTAGTATACAAAATCTATAAATAACTTATTAAACTGAACCCCCAAATATGATAACACATATTTAAATAGTTAAATAAATGGGCAGAAGACATGAATAGACATTTTTTTTCCTAAAGAAAATATACAGATGAATAGTAGACACATGAAAAGATACTTATCATCATCACTGGTCATCTGGGAAATACAAATCGAAAACTACAATGAAATATCACCTCACACCAGGCAGAGGGGCTAAAATTAACAACACAGAAAACAACAGATGTTGACAAAGATGTGGACAAAGGGGAAACCTCTTACACTGTTGATGGGAATACAAACTGGTGCGACCACTCTGGGGAACAGTATGGAGGTTTCTCAAAAAGTTAAAAATAGAACTGCCCTGTGATCCAGCAATTGCACTACTAGATATTTAACCAAAGGATACAAAAATACTGATTCAAAGAGGCACATTCACCCTAACGTTTATAGCAACATTATCAACAATGGCCAAAGTTATGGAAAGAGACCAAATGTCCATCAACTGATGAATGGATAAAGAAGTTGTGGTATATTTACACAATTTAATATTACTCAGCCATCAAAAAGAACAGAATCTTACCATTTACAACAATGTGGATGGAACTAGAGTGTATTATGCTAAGGGAAATATGTCAGCGGAGAAAGACAAATACCATATGATTTCACTCATGTGGAATTTTAGAAACAAAATAAATGAACATAGGGGGAAGGGAAATAAAAAGAGAGGAAAGCAAACCATGAGAGACTCTTAACTATAGAGAAAAAAACTGAGGGTTGCTAGAGGGGAGGTGGGTGGGGTGAATGTTAAATGAGTGATAGGTATTAAGGAGGGCACTTGTTGGGATGAGCACTCGGATGTTAAATGTAAGTGATGAATCACTAAACTATACTTATGAAACTGATATTACAGTGTATGTTAAATAACTGGAATTTAAATAAAAACTTGAAACAAACAAAAAATTAAAAACATCTGATCAGAAAAAAATTGGAGTGGGAAACATAACTTTTTTATTACAATTATATCTTCAGGTCAGAGAACATAGAAGTCGCTATGTTTATTGAAAGGCTGAATAAACAACTTTAATGTTTCCTAGGGTTTGTTTTGAATCAGTAAAGGTATTATTGTCAGCATACATTTAAGTGAGTTTATTTTCTCCCTCCAGGGGTAGTAGAGCAGTTCCTAACAGACTAACTTAAAATTCTAAAAAGTTTATTACTACAGGAACATGGACATACATGGTGGTTAGACTTGAGAAAACCATTCACATTTCATTTCAGGTACAAAATGAGATGAGTAGGTTTTTATTTTACTTTAAGCTTGCCTGAAAATTTGGTATGTTTACCATGCATAGCATTGTTTCTAGTGATAATTCATTCCTGAAACTCAACAAGCAATATTTAATACTACCCATTCATGAGGTGGGGATTGCTTCTACCTAAGGAGAAAAATTGGGATTTCAAGCATTAGCATTTTCCAACTCCTAATCTTTGACAGAAAATGGATTTGCATGCTTTCAGAAAACATAGTACTTGTATTTATATAGTTCACTTCTTTTTTCTAGCTATCCTACAATATATGTTTTATTTCTAGCATATTATATGTAAAGCAGTGGGACCGTGATGAAACTACATTTTCATTAGGAATGATACATTACATTGAAAAGAGGGAGAATGATTATATTCATCAGTACAATGTTGGAGTAGGAGATCCCAGACTCTATACCCCACATAAATTAAGTTAGGCAACTATTTATGAACAAAAATAGCTCAGGATACCACTTAAGAAACATCAGTACACAGGGGCACCTGCATGGCTCAGTTGGTTAAGCATCTGACTTCAGCTTAGGCCATGATCTTGTGGTACTGGATTCAAGCCCCACATCAGGCTCTGTGCTGCCAGCTAAGAGCCTGGAATCTTCTTTGGATTCTGTGTTTCCCTCTCTCTCTACCCCTCCCCTGCTCTCTCTCTCTCTCTCTCTCTCTCTCAAAACTGAATAACCATTAAAAAATAAATTAAAAAAGGGACATCAGTACACAGTGAAACAAAAAACCTAGAATAACCACACAAAAGGGAAATAACCACAGTTTTATTTTGCTTGAGTCATCCTATCCCCCTGGTTTGCACTACTCCCTAACAGGAGGGAACTCCTTAACTTGAAAGCTTTCTCCTCACTGGGAAAAGGAGAGCAGAGTGAACGACAAGCTTCCCTAGTTATACAGGGCACTGCACAAAAGACCCATTTCAGTTTCATCCCACTCAGACACTGGCAAATCTGAGACAAATAGAGATGGCTTGGAACAGGGAGGAAGGGCAAGAGCTACCGGTTATTAGTCATGCAGTGGGAGCAAGGGCAATTCCTAGTGACCTGCTCTACAGAAGATGCCAGCTGCATTTGCCACTGTAGAAACCAATGGTCAGAACAGCCACTACAGAACCCCTACAGATTTTTACTACTAACTTCCCCCCCCCCCACACACACACACAGGTTTTCATGGTAGTGGACACCAGCCACATGAATCCCTCTCTATTCCCTTACCCTCTGCTAGAACCTAGGGTCTGCATTGGCAGCTAGCCCCAGCTTCTGAGGTTGCATGAGTACAAGGCACCAGCCTAGACCCCTATGACTGACCCTTACCTCTGTGTGTGTACTTGAGATTAGTGTCTCCAGCTATTCACCTGCATCCATTGGCCCAAGTATCTCAGCACCAGCCTCTACTGCCATGCACATTCCCATGCAAGACCCTGAAGGCACAAAAATGCACATTGAAAGTGATGGCTCCCTTAGTTTACTGTGGGCTCAGATCTGGTTTTATCTCCTGTCACTGGCCTGCACAAAGAATAAAAAAAATGTGACACCACCAAAGGAGCACAGTAAACTTACAGTAACTGACTATAAAGAAATAGAGATACATGAATTCCCTAAAACATAATTCAAAATAATTGTTATAAAGACATTCAGAGAGCTACAAGAGAAAACAAATTAAAAGTTATAAAGCTTTAAAAAACAGGAAAAAATACAAGAACAAAACGAGAAACTCAACAAAAAGATGGAAAACAAATTTTGGAACAGAAGTTTTGAGGTGGAAGAATGTAATAATTGTCATCTAAAATCAGAGAGCTTCAATAACAGACTGGACCAATCTAAATAGCAACTCAGTGAAGTCGAAGACAGATTATTTGAAATAATCCAGTCAGAGGGGCAAAAATTAAAAATAATAAAAAAGAATGAAAAAAGCCTACCAGACTTATAGGACACCATTAAAAGAAACAATCTACACATAATTGGAGTCCTAGAGGAAAAGGGATGGAGAAAGGGGCAGAAAGCTTATTTAAAGAAGTAATGGTTAAGAACTTCTTAAAGTAGGTAGAGATTTAGATATCCAAGTTTGTGAAGATCACAATTTCCCAAATAAATTAAACTGAAAGAGATCTTCTCCAAAACACATTATAATAAAACTGCCAAAAATCAAAGACAAAGATCCTGAAAGTAGCAAGAGAAAATAAGTTGGTTACTTACAAGGGAAACCCCATAAGGTTATCAGTTTGTTTTTCAGCAGATACCTTACAGGTCAGGAAAGATGGTGATATATTTCAAGCGTTGAAAGGAAAAAAAAATGCCAAAAATTGTCCTTCAGAAATGAAAAAGAAATAAAGAATTCCTTAGATAAACAAAGCTGAAAGAGTTCACTACTACTAGATTTGTCTTACAAGAAATGCTGAAAGTTCTACAAGCTGAAATGAAAGGGCACTAATTAGTAATGTGAAAACATGTAAAAATACTCAACACATTAATAAATGTAAGCACATAGTCAAATTTAGAATATTATACTATAATATGGTTCTTGGCTAATCACTTAACTCTAGTATAAAGGACAAAGAATGGAAATATTTAAAATACCTATATCTGCAGTAGTCTATTAAGAGATATACTATACAAAAATATGTAAATTGTGACATCAAAACCAAAATATATGTGGAATAAAAGGGTAGTTTTTAGTATGCATTTCAAGTTAAATTATTACCTTAAAATAAACAGTTATATCTATAAGATATTTTATATAAGCCTCAGAAATATTGAGTCATGAAAAGAAGGAAATCCTGCCATTTGTGACTACATGAATGGACCTTAAGAATATTATGCTAGGGGGCGCCTGGGTTACCAAGTGTTGGACTTCTGCTCAGGTCTTGATCTCGAGGTTTGTGAGTTCAGGCCCTGCGTCGGGCTCTGTGATGACAGCTCAGAGCCTGAAGCCTGCTTCGGATTCTGTGTCTCTCCTTGTCTCTGTCCCTCCCATGCTCATGCTCTGTTTCTCTCTGTCTCTCAATAGTAAATAAATGTTAAAAAATGATATTATGCTAAGTGAATTAAATCAGACAAGAGAAAGGCAAATACTTTAAGATCTCTCTTATACGTGAAATCTAAAAAAAAAAAAAAATTAAATAGAGAATCGGACAATAGAATAGTGGCTACAGGGGCTTTGGGGTAGGGAAAATGAAGTGATGTTGGTCAAAGGGTATACACTTTCAATTATAACAATAAGTTCCATAGATCTAATGTATGCATGGTGACTATAGTTAACATTATTGTATTGTACACCTAAAAGTTGCTATGTGAGTATATTTTAAATGTTCTCACAATAAAAGAAACAAAACAAAAATTATGTGAGGTGAAACATGTGTTAAGTAACCTTATCCTGATAAACCTTTCACAATATATAGGTGTATTAAATCAACACATTGTACACCTTAAATTTACACAACGTTATATGTCAATTGTATCAATAAAATTGGGGGTAAACAGAGGAAGAGCAATCAAAAGAACAGATTTTAGCTCCAAGACAAAATCAAATACATTTTTTTCAAAATTATATATTTAGTGGAAAGCCAATAGTTCTAAAATGATATTCAAAACAAATAACTATATGAATATGAATGAAAAATAGGCAATGATTTTCTTCTATTTTTTGTTTGACAATAATTTTAGATTTAAGGGACAATATACACCTTAATAGAACTCATTAGATTGAAAATTAGTCAAATTTCATCAGTTTCCCACTTGAGTTTTGTACAGAAAAAAAAAAAGTAACCCATTTTAAGTGTTTGACCTATGTTTCCCAGGACTTTATCAGATCTACTAATTTTAAGTAGTGAACAAATTGGGGTGAACTAATTGGGGTGAACAAATCTGGGCTGAATGGAAGTGGAGATACAGAAACATTAAAGGCAGAAGCCTATTTCAGAATGCTGTCTCAGGATGTAGTAGACCATGAGTGAAAGGAATGCATCTCCTATACATATATAAAAGAGGAAAGGTGGAGTGCATTCCTTGAGTATTTGGGATGACCTTCTTGAGAACTTTATTTTTCTCCTCACCTAAATAATTTTTTTGAATTTTTTAAATGTATATTTATTTTTGAGAGAGGGAGAGACAGAGAGACAGAGAGAGAGAGAGCTCACAAGTGGGGTAGGGGCAGAGAGAGAGGGAGACACAGAATCTGAAGCAGGCTCCAGACTCTGAGCTGTCAGCACAGAGCCCAACACGGGGCTAGAGCTCACAACCTCAGATAATGATCTGAGCCGAAGTTGCATGCTCAACCAACTGAGCCATCCAGGTGCCCCTCATCTAAATATTTTTTTTTTAATCACACAAGTAAAACTTGAATATATTTGTTAGAAAATTTCTAGCAGCATAGGTATGTTTAGAATAAAGCCTTAAAGATCTCCTTTGTTGACCTTTTTGTCAATTTTGCTCCCCTTTTCTTATAGGTAACCACTGTTTGTTACTCGAAGTAAGTATGATTCCTGTTCTTTTCTTATGTGTTTTTAAAAAATATGTTGATATGTATTTATATGTTCATATATATTTATATACATAAATTCTGTGACTTTTTTTCTTTTGAAACTATGCGTGAACACATTACAGTTATGGATGTTTATTAATATAAAATATATATTCCACAGAATAAATAATATAACAACAATTTAATGATATTGAAATCATATAATTGAATTTTTCTATCAGAAAGCATTATGTACTCACTACCATTCTAGATTTATGTGTGATGAGATTAATATGGGGATTGAAATATAAGACTTTGTGAAAGTGAGATTTAGCTAGAACCTTGAAGAATTGTCAGTCACAAGAAAATAGAAGACTCATGGCATTTCAATTGAGGGTGGCAACATGAAAAAGCACAAGAATAAGCATGGTGAGTATGAAGAAAATATATAGCTAAGCAGAAAAAGGAGAGATAGGATTGGACAAGATAGTAAGACAAAGCTGGCTGGTCTTGACGCTGAAGTCAATGTGGGGCATATTTATGCTTGCAGGAAAATTAAGAAATGCACCCTGATGGTACTAAATAAAATGGACTGAATATAGAGGAGTCTTGATTCCTAGGAAATACAGATGTGGCAGCTGCAATAATTCATAGATGAGTTTGGGGACATTTGGGGATAGCATAGTGAGAATAAACAAGGGGAAATTAATCTGAGCATTTTCAGAGGAATAAATAAAATTATTTAGTGATAAATTTGATAGAGGGATTAAGGAAAAAGAATGACTCAGAGATAAACCCAGAATTTTAAGTTTCAAAATGATTGTCATCTTAGAAATCAAAAAGCATAAAAGGAGTCTGGCAATGAGCAAGGATGAGAGCAGTGGAGAGGAAATTTGATTTACTTGAAATGAAGAATGCCTGAAATTTTTAAGCAGAAAATGCACAGTTTACTTTATAAAATTACATAGAAAAATTATCTTCATCATCTGTTCCCTAGACACCTACACTCAAATATCAAAGAGTTCCACATTTAACGACAAGACAGTCTTTGTAGTTACAAGGAACTGGGTCATGAAAGGGTATTTAACTTCCATTATCATTCCACAGTTACTCATTTATGCCTTAATAGACTTGTTACAACATTTGATATGCTGGGAGTCTCTAAAGCGTATCTTAGGTCACTGCATCTCAAGTCTTTAGGTTAGGGACACTTCTTTTTATAGCACATTAGGAAACATCACAGATAACTGGGAGCTTCTCAGCTACATGGCATGATACTTGCTGACAAGGAAGAAGATCTCCATAGAGAGGCTTCCATTATATTGCGAGATTTGAAGACAGACCTTCAGGCCTAGGACTCAGGGATATTCATCATGGAATGGATGAGATGAGAAAAGATAAAAAATATTTTTTTTGTTTTTATATTATCTCCCCTGCCCCCCCCAAGTGTTCTATGAGCCAAGGAACATATACATTGGATGGGGATCTTTAGTTAAAATACAAAGGTGTGCAAGACATATCTATTTTAAAATTCAAGTGTTTAATCTGCTGTAAAATAGGACAATTGTCACTGAATTGAGATGAGGTGCTTCTGACCTGAACAGATAAGACATAAAAGCACAATCTTGACTCCCCCCCCCCCCCCGCTTATTTTCAAAGTACTGTGTTCCATTTTGAGAATAAGGTTTTGGAAAAATCACATTCAGGATTTTGAGCAAAGCACTGAGCAGATCTCAGCAGTAACAAGTGATCTAACCAAAACACAAAACCAAGCCATTGAATTGTTCTAATTTTAGTTATATTAACAAGGTATGAACTCTGAACTGCAGGTGGCTGAGTTATGTATGTTACTGGGCAACTTTGCTTTTTATATGTGAGATTGGCTCTTTGGGGTTAATTCTGCATTTTGGTTAAATCCTTTATTTTGAACAAGTAGAAGGTTAGGTCTGCCTAATCTGAAACTGGTAGGTGGGTGAGACTGTTATAGGTGTACACATTATTTGGTATTCTTTTGTATCATTCCACATAGGTACACAACTACATTGTTACAAATAAAAAAATGACAACACGAAATATAGCAGCCATTTTTCTCTCAAGAAGAGGAGTTTATAAATTTACTTGGTCCCACGTATTTCCTACTTCAGCAATACATCAAACTCTGCAGTACCATCAGTCTGAATCAATTAGATATTACTCACAAAGTAAATTACATTGAAAAGCTTTGATTTGTTACCAGTTTGTTACATTCCTCTTCAATCTTAAAAGACTGAAAGCAAAAAATAAGAATGTGACAGTGATACTGAAATGTAACTTTTATTGAGATTGAAGAGAACCTATTTGCTACAATATTTGCTTTTAATAATTTAATTTTTCAAATACCTCAGAGAGAGCCATAAATATTTGATTACGAAGCTTCCACAATTTATATAACTTTGGTTTTAACTGGTTCCAGATCTTTCAAGTATACTACCATTTTTTTTTCCTTTGGATGTTTATTTATTTTTTTTTAATATATGAAATTTATTGTCAAATTGGTTTCCATACAACACCCAGTGCTCATCCCAAAAGGTGCCATCCTCAATACCCATCACCCACCCTGCCCTCCCTCCCACCCCACCCCCCATCAACCCTCAGTTTGTTCTCAGTTTTTAACAGTCTCTTATGCTTTGGCTCTCTCCCACTCTAACCTCTTTTTTTTTTCCTTCCCCTCCCCCATGGGTTTCTGTTAAGTTTCTTAGGATCCACATAAGAGTGAAACCATATGGTATCTGTCTTTCTCTGTATGGCTTATTTCACTTAGCATCACACTCTCCAGTTCCATCCACGTTGCTACAAAAGGCCATATTTCATTCTTTCTCATTGCCACGTAGTATTCCATTGTGTATATAAACCACAATTTCTTTATCCATTCATCAGTTGATGGACATTTAGGCTCTTTCCATAATTTGGCTATTGTTGAGAGTGCTGCTATAAACATTGGGGTACAAGTGCCCCTATGCATCAGGACTCCTGTATCCCTTGGATAAATTCCTAGCAGTGCTATTGCTGGGTCATAGGGTAGGTCTATTTTTAATTATCTGAGGAAACTCCACACTGCTTTCCAGAGCGGCTGCACCAATTTGCATTCCCACCAACAGTGCAAGAGGGTTCCCGTTTCTCCACATCCTCTCCAGCATGTATAGTCTCCTGATTTCTTCATTTTGGCCACTCTGACTGGCGTGAGGTGATATCTGAGTGTGGTTTTGATTTGTATTTCCCTGATAAGGAGCGACGTTGAACATCTTTTCATGTGCCTGTTGGCCATCCGGATGTCTTCTTTAGAGAAGTGTCTATTCATGTTTTCTGCCCATTGCTTCACTGGGTTATTTGTTTTTTGGGTGTGGAGTTTGGTGACCTCTTTATAGATTTTGGATACTAGCCCTTTGTCCGATATGCCATTTGCAAATATCTTTTCCCATTCCGTTGGTTGCCTTTAAGTTTTGTTGGTTGTTTCCTTTGCTGTGCAGAAGCTTTTTATCTTCATAAGGTCCCAGTAATTCACTTCTGCTTTTAATTCCCTTGCTCTTGAGACTGTGTCAAGTAAGAGATTACTACGACTGAGGTCAGAGAGGTCTTTTCCTGCTTTCTCCTCTAGGGTTTTGATGGTTTCCTGTCTCACATTCAGGTCCTTTATCCATTTTGAGTTTATTTTTGTGAATGGTGTGAGAAAGTGGTCTAGTTTCAACCTTCTGCATGTTGCTGTCCAGTTCTCCCAGCACCATTTGTTAAAGAGACTGTCTTTTTTCCATTGGATGTTCTTTCCTGCTTTGTCAAAGATGAGTTGGCCATACGTTTGTGGGTCTAGTTCTGGGGTTTCTATTCTATTCCATTGGTCTATGTGTCTGTTTTTGTGCCAACACCATGCTGTCTTGATGATGACAGCTTTGTAGTAGAGGCTAAAGTCTGGGATTGTGATGCCTCCTGCTTTGGTCTTCTTCTTCAAAATTACTTTGGCTATTCGGGGCCTTTTGTGGTTCCATATGAATTTTAGGATGGCTTGTTCTAGTTTCAAGAAGAATGCTCGTGCAATTTTGATTGGGATTGCACTGAATGTGTAGATAGCTTTGGGTAGTATTGACATTTTGACAATATTTATTCTTCCAATCCATGAGCAGGGAATGTCTTTCCATTTCTTTATATCTTCTTCAATTACCTGCATAAGCTTTCTATAGTTTTCAGCATACAGATCTTTTACATCTTTGGTTAGATTTATTCCTAGGTATTTTATGCTTCTTGGTGCAATTGGGAATGGGATCAGTTTCTTTATTTGTCTTTCTGTTGCTTCATTGTTACTGTATAGGAATGCAACTGATTTCTATACATTGATTTGGTATCCTGCAACTTTGCTGAATTCATGTATCAGTTCTAGCAGACTTTTGGTGGAGTCTATCGGATTTTCCATGTATAATATCATGTCATCTGCAAAAAGCGAAATCTTGACTTCAACTTTGCCAATTTTGATGCCTTTGATTTCCTTTTGTTGTCTGATTGCTGATGCTAGAACTTCCAGCACTATGTTAAACAACAGCGGTGAGAGTGGGCAACCCTGTCGTGTTCCTGATCTCAGGGAAAAAGCTCTCAGTTTTTCCCCGTTGAGGATGATGTTAGCTGTGGGCTTTTCATAAATGGCCTTTATGATCTTTAAGTATGTTCCTTCTATCCTGACTTTCTCAAGGGTTTTTATTAAGAAAGCGTGCTGGATTTTGTCAAAGGCCTTTTCTGCATCGATTGACAGGATCATATGGTTCTTCTCTCTTTTTTTTTTTTTTATTAATGTGATGTATCCCATTGATTGATTTGCGAATGTTGAACCAGACCTGCATCCCAGGAATGAATCCCACTTGATCATGGTGAATAATTCTTTTTATATGCCGTTGAATTGATTTGCTAGTATCTTATTGAGAATTTTTGCATCCATATTCATCAGGGATATTGGCCTGTAGTTCTCTTTTTTTACTGGGTCTCTGTCTGGTTTAGGAATCAATGTAATACTGGCTTCCTAGAATGAGTCTGGGAGTTTTCCTTCCCTTTCTATTTCTTGGAATAGCTTGAGAAGGATAGGTATTATCTCTGCTTTAAACGTCTGGTAGAACTCCCCTGGGAAGCCATCAGGTCCTGGACTCTTATTTGTTGGGAGATTTTTGATAACCGATTCAATTTCTTCACTGGTTATGGGTCTGTTCAAGCTTTCTATTTCCTCCTGATTGAGTTTTGGAAGAGTGTGGGTGTTTAGGAATTTGTCCATTTCTTCCAGGTTGTCCAATTTGTTGGCATATAATTTTTCATAGTATTCCCTGATAATTGTTTGTATCTCTGAGGGATTGGTTGTAATAATTCCATTTTCATTCATGATTTTATCTATTTGGGTCATCTCCCTTTTCTTTTTGAGAAGCCTGGCTAGAGGTTTGTCAATTTTGTTTATTTTTTCAAAAAACCAACTCTTGGTTTCGTTGATCTGCTCTACAGTTTTTTAGAATCTGTATTGTTTATTTCTGCTCTGATCTTTATTATTTCTCTTCTTCTGCTGGGTTTAGGCTGCCTTTGCTGTTCTGCTTCTAGTTCCTTTAGGTGTGCTGTTAGATTTTGTATTTGGGATTTTTCTTGTTTCTTGAGATAGGCCTGGATTGCAATGTATTTTCCTCTCAGGACTGCCTTCGCTGCATCCCAAAGCATTTGGATTGTTGTATTTTCATTTTCGTTTGTTTCCATATATTTTTAAATTTCTTCCCTAATTGCCTGGTTGACCCACTCATTCGTTAGTAGGGTGTTCTTTAACCTCCATGCTTTTGGAGGTTTTCCAGACTTTTTCCTGTGGTTGATTTCAAGCTTCATAGCATTGTGGTCTGAAAGTATGCATGGTATAATTTCAATTCTTGTAAACTTATGAAGGGCTGTTTTGTGACCCAGTATATGATCTATCTTGGAGAATGTTCCATGTGCTTTCGAGAAGAAAGTATATTCTGTTGCGTTGGGATGCAGAGTTCTAAATATATCTTGTCAAGTCCATCTGATCCAATGTATCATTTAGGGCCCTTGTTTCCTTATTGACCGTGTGTCTAGATGATCTATCCATTTCTGTAAGTGGGGTGTTAAAGTCCCCTGCAATTACCACATTCTTATCAATAAGGTTGCTTATGTTTATGAGTAATTGTTTTATATATTTGGGGGTCCGGTATTCGGCGCATAGACATTTATACTTGTTAGCTCTTTCTGATGGATAGACCCTGTAATTATTAGATAATGCCCTTCTTCATCTCTTGTTACAGCCTTTAATTTAAAGTCTAGTTTGTCTGATATAAGTATGGCTACTCCAGCTTTCTTTTGGCTTTCAGTAGCATGATAAATAGTTCTCCATCCCCTCACTCTCAATCTAAAGGTGTCCTCAGATCTAAAATGAGTCTCTTGTAGACAGCAAATAGATGAGTCTTGTTTTTTTTATCCATTCTGATACCCTATGTCTTTTGGTTGGCGCATTTAATCCATTTACATTCAGTGTTATTATAGAAAGATACGGGTTTAGAGTCATTGTGATGTCTGTATGTTTTATGCTTGTAGTGATGTCTCTGGTACTTTGTCTCACAGGATCCCCCTTAGGATCTCTTGTAGGGCTGGTTTAGTGGTGACAAATTCCTTCAGTTTTGTTTGTTTGGGAAGACCTTTATCTCTCCTTCTATTCTAAATGACAGACTTGCTGGATAAAGGATTCTCGGCTGCATATTTTTTTTCTGTTTAGCACACTGAAGATCTCGTGCCAAGATCCTTCTGGCCTGCCAAGTTTCAAAAGAGAGATCAGTCACGACTCTTATAGGTCTCCCTTTATATGTGAGGGCACGTTTCTCCCTTGCTGCTTTCAGAATTTTCTCTTTATCCTTGTATTTTGCCAGTTTCACTATGGTATGTCATGCAGAAGATCGATTCAAGTTACGTTTGAAGGGAGTTCTCTGTGCCTGTTAGATTTCAATGCCTTTTTCCTTCCCCAGTTCAGGGAAGTTCTCAGCTATAATTTCTTCAAGTACCCCTTCAGGACCTTTCCCTCTCTCTTCCTCGTCTGGGATACCAATTATGCGTATATTATTTCTTTTTAGTGTATCACTTAGTTCTCTAATTTTCCCCTCATACTCCTGGATTTTTTTATCTCTCTTTCTCTCAGCTTCCTCTTTTTCCATAACTTTATCTTCTAGTTCACCTATTCTCTCCTCTGCCTCTTCAATCCGAGCTGTCGTTTCCATTTTGTTTTGCATTTCGTTTAAAGCACTTTTCAGCTCCTCGTGACTGTTCCTTAGTCCCTTGATCTCTGTAGCAAGAGATTCTCTGCTACCCTCTATACTGTTTTCAAGCCCAGCGATTAATTTTATGACTATTATTCTAAATTCACTTTCTGTTATATTATTTAAATCCTTTTTGATCAGTTCATTAGCTGTTGTTATTTCTTGGAGATTCTTCTGAGGGGAATTCTTCCGTTTGGTCATTTTGGATAGTCCATTGAGTGGTGAGGACCTGCCGGGCACTTCCCCTGTGCTGTGGTGTATAACTGGAGTTGGTGGGCAGGGCCGCAGTCCGACCTGATGTCTGCCCCCAGCCCACCGCTGGGGCAACAGTCAGACTGGTGTGTGCCTTCTCTTCCCCTCTCCTAGGGGCGGGATTCACTGTGGGGTGGCGTGTCCCGTCTGGGCTACTTGCACACTGCCAGGCTTGTGTTGCTGGGGATCTGGCGTATTAGCTGGGGTGGGTAGGCAAGGTGCACGGGGGCTGGAGGGGCAGGCTTAGCTTGCTTCTCCTTAGGTGATCCACTTCAGGAGGGGCCCTGTGGCAGCGGGAGGGTGTCAGATCCGCTGCCGGAGGTTTGGCTCTGCAGAAGCACAGAGTTGGGTGTTTGCGCGGAGCGAGCAAGTTCCCTGGCAGGAACTGGTTCCCTTTGGGAGTTTGGCTGGGGGATGGGCGGGGGAGATGGCGCTGGCGAGCGCCTTTGTTCCCCACCAAACTGAGCTGTGTTGTCCAGGGGCTCAGCAGCTCTCCCTCCCTTTGTCCTCCAGCCTTCCCGCTTTCTGAGCAGAGCTGTTAACTTATGACCTCCCAGACGCTAAGTCGCGCTTGCTGTCGGAACACAGTCCGTCTGGCCCCTCCACTTTTGCCAGCCAGACTTGGGGGCTCTCCTTGACTGGCGAGCCGCCCCTCCACCCCGGTCCCTCCCGCCAGTCCGTGGAGCGTGCACTGCCTAGCCACCCTTCCGACCCTCTTCCGTGGGCCTCTCGTCTGCGCTTGGCTCCGGAGACTCCATTCTGCTAATCCTCTGGCAGTTTTCTGGGTTATTTAGGCAGATGTAGGTGGAATCTAAATGATCAGCAGGATGCGCGGTGAGCCCAGCATCCTCCTACGCCGCCATCTTCCCTCCACCCTATACTACCATTTTTTATAATCATACCTTTGAAGAAATGGCTTTAGCTCTTAAATCAGTTCCTTAATTGTATGCCTGCATTGGAGTAGCACATGACTTATTAGTAAATAAGCATATACCAAGCACTTGCATAAGCAAAATGAGGAAGGACACCTCCTGTTTGCAAAATCTAAGTGAATGATTGAGGGCTGGATCTTAATGTTCATCTTTACAGAAGTTTTTGGAAAGTTCCCTTTCATTAGCAGTATTCAGGTATAGCTGTGACCATTTGAAAAATAATATCTAAATTATTTACAAGAAGTAAAAGCTGAAAGTGGAAATGAAAAATTCCCATATTTAGTGAATTACATCATGAATGTCAGTAAATTAACCTGTTTACGATTTTAGGATTAATTGCATTTCTTCAATATCAAATTGTCTCTAAAGAACACAGATTCATCTAAAAGTTGATAGGATGTTGGTACCTAAGTGTTCAGTATATATATATATATATATATATATATATATATATATATATATATATAAAATCATAAGAAACAAGAGGTGTTGGTGAGGATATGGAGAAAGTGGAAACCTCTTGCACTTTTGGTAGGAATTCAAAGTGGTGCAGCCACTCTGGAAAAGAGTATGGAGGTTCCTCAAGAAACTAAAAATAGAACTACCCTATGATCCAGCAATTGCACTACTAGGTATTTTCCCAAAGGACACAAAAATACAAATATGAAGGGCTACATGCATCCTAGTGTTTATAGCAGCATCATCAACCTTAGCCAAAATATGGAGAGAGCCCAAATATCCATATGTCCGTTGGCCTATGGATAAAGAAGACATGGGATACATATAATGGAATATGACTCAGCCATCACAAAAATTAGATCTTGCCATTTGGAATGACATAGATGTAGCTAGAACGTATTATGCTAGGAAAAATAAGTCAATCAGAGAAAGACAAATACCTCATGATTTTACTCTTATGTGGAATTTAAGAAACAAAACAGATGAACATATGGGAAGGAGGGGGAAGAGAAGAGAGGGAAACAAACCATAAGAGACTCTTAAGGATAGAGAACAAACTATGGGTTGATAGAGGGAGGTGGGTGGAAGAGGAGTAGATGGGTTATGGGTACTAAGGAGGACACTTGTGATGAGCACTAGGTGTTGTATGTAAGTTATGAATCACTGAATTGTACTTCTGAAACCAATATTGCACTATTAACTAAAATTTAAATTAAAAAATTTAAAATCATACCTCTGTTATAGTGGCAAACAGTATTTTGTTGCATTTGCAATTAATTCTGAAAATGTTAACATCAAAATCTCATGTGTACACAAAATATGTCTTCAGTGAGGCAATAAAAAAATAAACTTACTGATCACTTTTGTCTCAGTAGGATGTTGTATAAATCCCTCTGTAGGAGTTACCCAGAGTGCTTTCTTTGCTTTAGTGTGGAAGCCTGGAGAATGAAGACCTTTCCATGACATTTTGCAGGGCACAGCTACTACAGATGATTCTTGTTTCCAATTGGTGGTTTCTGCCTGAGTACTGAATTAGACAAACCATTTGGAAGTTAACTTAGTATTTAGAAATAATTACTTCTGCTGGTGGTCACTACTATACATAGACAAAGAGATTCTACTATTTCCACTAAGTTTCTTACTTTTTACTATGAAATTCAAACATTCAAGATATTATTGGCAGACTTCTTAGCAAAACAGAATTGTGTACAAAAAGCCCTGCATATGCCTTGACTGCTTTTAATATGGCTAAAATTATTTAAAGTTCCAAACTCAGCTAAAGTATATATGTACCATGTGTTTTCTCCCAGTAAAAGGATATCTTTGACAGTTGATGGCATACAAAGAAATATCAGCAGTGTATCCTAATTTTCAAAAGGAATCAAAGCACATTCCATGTGTGGTATGTTATTCACTACCAAAATTTAGAATTAATTAAACAGAAAGCAGTGATTATTAGAACCAATGCGGATTGTTTTAGGAACTACATGTCAAACTTACACAAGTTCTTTTTTTTTTAAAAAAAATGGTTGCACTAATAAGAATACTTAGCATGAAATCTAGCCTCTTAAATTTTTAAGTGCAGAAATCTTCTTGACCATAGATAAAATATTGGACAGCAGATCTCTAAAACTTACCCATCTTGCCTAACTGATATTGTATTTCCATTGATTTCCATTGATTAATAATTCCCCATGTCCTTCCTTACAATCCTTGACAACCACCAGCACTTCTAGACTCTATGAACTTGACTATATTAGATAATTCTTGTAAGTATCAGGCGGTATTTGTCTTTCTGTGACTGGCTTATTTCACTTAGAATAATGACCTCAAGCTTCATCCTTGTTGTTGCATATTGAATAACTTCCTTCTTTGTTAGGGTGAATTAGACATTATATTCCATTATATATTCCAGTATACATATATACCACACTTTCTTTATGCATCATCACCTGTTGTACATTTAGGTTGCTTTCACCTCTTGGCTATTCTGAATAGTGCTGCAATCAGCATGAGAGTGATATATCCTGATTTCCATTATTCTTGATAAATACTCAGAAGTGAGATTGATGTATCATATTGTAGTTCTCATACTTTTCTGAGAAACCTCTATGCTAGTTTTCATAGTAACTAAACCATTTTAAATTCCCATCAACATTATATCGGAATTCCAATTTCTCCACATTTTTCTCAGCACTTACCATTTCTTGTTCATTTTGATGAATAATCATCCCGACAGACATGAGGTTTTACTGATGACTACTGATATTGAGCCTTCTTTCACATACTCATTGGCCATTTATATGTCTTCGACATATATGTCTCCAACTCCACGCCGGGCCACCTCCATGCCGCCCCCCCCCCCACCCGTGTGCACGAGGGAGCGAGAAACTCACCCACACGGGCCTGTAAGCTTTCCACAGGAATAGGAAGTGGAGTTCCTCATGAGACAGATTGCCACCAGGGGCAGTACTTCTGAGCAAGGGTCTTGCTAGATTTGGAATAGGTTGAGGAGGAAAATAGTGCTGCAGCTCTCTGGAGAAAGCTGTTCTCCCAGGACCCTGCATCCCTTGAACTTCGCAGTGCTGCACCCCCTCTCTGGTCTTCTTCCTGGCATGGCTCCTTTTTAAATAGGAGTTGTTGTTGTTGTTGTTGTTGTTTTAATTTTTTTGTGCACCTCAGCTGGTCATACGGATGAACAAGTAACCTTTGGAAGATGATTACTGATGTTGAGCATCCTTTCACATACTCATTGCCCATTTATATGTCTTCTTAGGAGAAATGTCTATTAAATTTATTTGTTTATTTGTTATTTTTATTTTTTTAGTTCATTTTTTAAAAAATTGGACTAATTGTTTGTTTTGGTTTTATTTGCTGTTGTATGAGTTCCTAATATATTTTGCGATTTGTCTTTTATCAGATATATGGTTTGCAAATATTTTCTCCCATTCTGTACATTACCTTTTACTCTGCTGATTATTTCCTTTGTTGTTCAAAACGTTTTAGTTTGCTGTAGTTCCTTTTGTCTATTTTTTGCCTGTATTTTTGGTGTCATATTGATGAAATCATTGTTTTAATTTTTTTTAACGTTTATTTATTTTTGAGACAGAGAGAGACAGAGCATGAACGGGGGAGGGTCAGAGAGAGGGAGACACAGAATCCGAAACAGGCTCCAGGCTCTGAGCTGTCAGCACAGAGCCCGACGCGGGGCCCGAACTCACGGACCACGAGATCGTGACCTGAGCCGAAGTTGGCCGCCCAACTGACTGAGCCACCCAGGAGCCCCGATGAAATCATTGTTAAGACCAATGTCAGAAAAATTTTCTCATATGTTTTATTATAGGAGTTTTACAACTTCAGTTCTTGTGTTTAAATCCTTAATCCATTTTGTGTCAATTCTTTGTGTATGGTGCAAAATAAGTTCCACCTTCATTTTTGTATGTGAACATCCAGTTTACCCAACATCATTTGTTGAAAATACTATCCTTTTCCAATTGTGTATTCTTGGAGCAAAGATTATTTGTCCAAAGATATGTGGATTTATTTCTGGTCTTGTATTCTGTTTCATTGGTCTGTGTCTGTTTTTATGCCAGTACCATACTGTTTTGTTTATTATAGCCTTGTAATATATTTTGAAATAAAGAAGTAATATTCCCCAAGCATTGTTCTTTCTCAAATTTATTTGACTATTCATGGTCTTTTGTGGTTTCATATGAATTTTAGAATTCATGTTTTCTATTTATGTAAAAATGTTTTGATAAGTATTGCATTGAATCTGTAGATTACTTTGGATAGTATGGACATTTTCACAATATTATGCCTTCCAATTCATGAACACAGGATGACTTCATTTCCTGTGTCTTTAATTTATTTCATCAGTGTGTTCTAGTTTTTAGTACACAAGGCTTTCATTTCCTTAGTTAAGTTTATTCTTAAGCATTTTATTCTTTTTAATGTTATTATAAATGTCATTTTCTTAATTTCCTTTTCTGATAGCTTGTTGTTATTATATAAAAATGCACTAGTATTTTGTATGTTGATTTTATGTCCTGAAATATAACTGGATTTATTTGTTCTAACAAGTTTTTTTTTTTTATGGAGTCTTTAGGATTTTCTTTATATGAGATTATGTCACCTGCAAACAGGGATCATTTTACCTCTTCCTTTCTGATATGGATGCCTTTTATTTATTTTTCTTTCCTAATTTCTCTGGATAGCTCTTCTATTATAATTTTGAATACATGTGGCAAGAGTGAGCATTCTTGCCTTTTTTCTCATCTTATAGGAAAGTTTTGTCGGAATTTGGCATCAGGGTAATTTTGGCTTCACAAAGTGAGTTCAGGAGGGTTCCCTCCTCTTCTGTGTTTTGGAAGAGTTTGAAGAGGATTGACATTAATTCCTTTTCAAATGTTTGAGAGAATTTACCAGTAAAGCCATTGGTCTGGGCTTTTCTTTGTTATGTGGCATTTGATTACTGACTCAAACTCCATATGAGTTATAGGCCTGTTCAGACTTTCTAATTGTTCATGTCTCAGACATGGTGGGTTGTATAGTTCTATGAATTTATTAATTTCTTCTAGATTATCCAATGTATTTGCATATAATTGTTTATAGTATTCTTTTACGATTTTTGATCTGCATGGAATCAGTTGTGATATTTCTTCTTTAATATCTTATTTTATTAAATCTCTCTTATTTACTTAGTTTAGCTGAAGTTTTTCAATGTTATATTTTTAACAAACCAACTTTTAGTTTTATTGGTTCTTCTATTATATTTCCATTTTCTATTTCATTCATTTCTCCTTTTACCTTTGTTATTTCCTTTCTATGCTAAATTGGGCTTAGTTTGTTCTTAGTTTCAAGCTCCTTATGGTATAATGTTACATTGTCTATTTAAGATCTTTCTTCTTTTTTTTTTAATGTAGATATTTATTGTTATAAATGTTTATTTTTTTCCACACACTTATGTTTACTTTTACTTTCTTGCTTCACATATTTTTAAAATTACCTTGCCTATAATACTCTCTTCTTGTTTTTTTCTTTATTTTTTTAAGTCAAAATCGAAGTTAGTCAACATATAGTTTAATAATGATTTCAGGAGTAGAAGGTAGTGGTCCATCACTCACATACAACACCCATTGCTCATCCCAAGTGCCCTCCTTAATGCCTATCACCCATTTAATCCATCCCATCACCAAAAATCCCTCCAGCAACCCTCAGTTTGTTCTCTGTATTTAAGTCTCTTATGGAAAAAAAAATGTTAAAAGCCTTCTATGTGCCAAGTACTATAGCTACGTCATTTGCAATATCTTATTTTGAGATAGGATTTGATAGAATTTACAATAAATAAAAAAGGGGATATATTTTAGAATTTTAGTTATGTTTGGTTAAATTTTTACATATTTGCTTCTTATGTTAGATTCTTACCTGACACGATTTTGAGATCACAGCTATCATTCAGATATTAATAATTTGCTTAAGATTCATTTTAGCTGCTAGTTTTTGTGAGTTAATTAATTTAGTATAATTCTCCCTGATTTGAAAAAAAAGGAATAAAATAGAAAAAAAAAACAATGCTCACGATCAACGAAACTTAAAAAAAGGTTAAAAAATCTTTAGCAATATTATTCATGCAATAAAGCATTCATGTAAGAAGAAATCCTACGTGTAAAAGATTCCATGGAAAGATAAACATTATGTAATGTTGCATAGGAGGATTCACTCAAACATCATTTTCAGCTACATTTATATTTAGAAAAATCAGTAAAATTGTTGTAAAAGATTTAAAAGTTAAACTTAATCTTTCTGTAAGAATTATAATTGATGAAAATGCAGAATTCATGAAATCCAAACATCAATTTGAAGTATTTCAGAATCTGACACGCAGAAGCATCTTCTGTCAATTTATAAATAAAAATATGTTAGCAGATAAATAAATGAACATTTATTGTTTAATGTAGATGTTTATTGTTTAGCGTTAAGTTATTCTTAACACTGCCTTTGCTTCATTGTATAAGTTTTAGTATGTTCTAATTTATTTTTTTTTATTTTTTTTAACGTTAATTTATTTTTGAGACAGAGAGAGACAGAGCATGAACGGGGGAGGGTCAGAGAGAGGGAGACACAGAATCTGAAACAGGCTCCAGGCTCTGAGCTGTCAGCACAGAGCCCGATGTGGTGCTCGAACCCACGGACTGCTAGATCATGACCTGAGCTGAAGTCGGCCGCTTAACCGACTGAGCCAGCCAGGCGCCCCTGTTCTGTTTCATTTGCTTTATCTTGAAATCATACCCTTTAATTTCTTCTTTGACCCATTGGTTGTTTACTTTCCATATATTTGTGAATTTCTTGCTTCCTCTCATTATTGATTTCTAGTTTCATACAGTTGTGGTCAAAGAAGATACTAGATATTGTTTAATTTTCTTGAATTTGTTAAGTCTTGTTTTGTGACTCTAAGATGTGATTTATCCTGAAGATATTCTTGTGTGCTTCAGAAGAAGGTAAAGTCTGCTTCTGTTGGGTGGAATACTCTGTATGTGTCTGTTAGGTCCATTTGGTCTATAATGTTATTTAAGCCCTTCTTTCCTTATTGATTTTTTTGTCTGAATGTTCTTTCCACTATTGAGATTAGAATACTGAATTCTCCTACAGGTCATATTGTTTACTTCTCCTTTTGTTCTTTTCTGTTGATGTTTAATTTACATATTTAAGTGTTCTGATATGGGATGCATATATATTTCTAATTGTGATATCTTCCTAGTGGATTGGCACTTTCATCATTATATAAAATTCTTCTTTGTCTTTTATGGAAGTTTTTGACTTAAAGTCTATTTAGTCTGATATAATTTTAATCACTCTTGCTCTATTTTGGTTACCATTTGCATGGAATAGATTTTCTATCTTTTCAATCTCAGCCTATAGTATAGTATAATATATAATATAATGTATATATCTTACAACTTCCTTATCCATTCACCAAGGGTATTTGATATTTGACAATGGAGAAAATAGCATTCAATGGAGAAAAGACACTCTTCAATAAATGGTGTTGGGATAATTGGATATATATATGTAATGGAATAAACCACCACCCATATCTTACACCACTCACAAGAATTAACTCAAAAAAAAAAAAAAACTTAAATGTAAGATCTGAAACCAGGCCCTTACTATCTTGTTGTTTGGGGACCTGAATAAGATCTGAGAGTGCACTGAATATCCTGGTCTGGGGAGTCCACCAGTTTTATTCTTCAGACAGAAGAAACCAAGGACTGTGCTCTCTGTTTAAGAGTCACTGTCTGTAAAAGTGTTGAATGGGCTATGCTGCTTCCTGTGTTCTCTGGTTAGGTTCCCTGATTGGAGAGGTTGAAGGCTGTATTCAGTGCTAAGTGGGGCCAAGAATTAGGTTTCATATCTGGGCATAGCAAGAAAATAAAACTCTCTTAACTCAAGCCAACCTGCAAGTTCCCTGGCTGAACAGGATCACTGGCTTTTCCCTGACAACTGTTGAGTTCTGTCTGCTCTTTTCTTAGCTTGAGTGGTGCTGGACCACATAACTTTCAGGTATTTTAATCATCCCTTTTGGTCATATTGGTCCAGAAGACACTCTCTACAGTGGGTGGAGATATGTCTCAGCTCCTTTGCCTGGGCAGGAAGGAGAAGGGCCATTGTAACCTACTCTCAAATTTTCACATAGGATTTCTGGTTAAGAGGGACCAGGAGCTACCCTCAACCTCGTCTGTGAGTCAGTTCTCCTGCCTGTTGAGAGCATAGGAAGCTTCCACTCTCAGTACTTGCTTTGCTCTGGGAGCAGTCAGTCCTGCCCACTTGACTCTGGGCTCCAGTGTCAATGGGTTGCACAGCTTTGAGGGGTTGTTACTAGCACTTCTGGTAGATAAGGATGGAAGACACTCTTTATAGCAGGTGGAGCTGTGACTCAGCACCTTACCTGAACATGGGCATATCAGGCTCTAGGGCAAAGATATCAGCCAGGCAAATCTGCATCTTGCTGAGTTCCCTTATTAAAACGTGCCCTTGATTGTTCTGCAGATGAATAAAACTGCTGGTTGGAATTACTACTTGAGCACTATAGGTATGAAACTGATGTGCCAAGATCCCTGTGCTGATTGTTTTAAGCCCCTCCTTGATTATTTATCACAGATCCCCAGGGGCTGGGCCCTACATATTCTCCTGAAATCCTTATGGTACAAAGTCAGAGTAGGGGCCCACAAAGTTACCCCCAATTCCAGGGGAAGCTGGATGCACTTTATCCCCACTCTGCGATTTCTTTTCCCACTACAGGAACTGGAGAGTCAAGGGAGATCTCACCATGTGGCATTGCACTCTCCTGGGGGAGGAGAAATGTGATCAAGTTGTAGCTGCTTCTCTTACTCTTCTAATGCAGTCTGTCTGGGTCTCAGAGGTAGGATTGGGTGCTTGAGCTTCAAACCTGTGTTCTAGGGTTATCTCAGTGTTGTCTTGTTCTTGAATAGTTGTTAATTGTTCTTGTGAGGGGGAACAAAGTCATGGACAATTTATGTTGTCATTTTGGTGTCATTATTCTCAGTCATTATTTTTTGAATAAGTTTTCTGATCCTTTCTTTCCCTTCTCCATCAGTGTGACTCCATAATTCTTGATGGTGTCTTTTAAGTCCCTTCAACTTTTTTCACTCTTTTTCATTTTTGTCTGCCTCTGATTAAATTATTTCCAATAACTTGTTTTCAACTTCCTTGATTCTATCTTCTGTTTGATCTAGTCTGCTGTTCAACTCCTCTAGTGATTTTTTTTTCAGTTTAATTATTGTGATTTTCAGCTCCATAATTTCTGTTTGGTACTTTTAATATTTTCTATCTTTGTTGAAATTTTCACTTTGTGCATTGTTTTTTGACCTCAGTGAGCATCTTTATGATATTTATTTTGAATTCTCTGGTAGGTAAGGCATATATTTCTATTTCAACAAGTTCAATTTCTGAAGATTTATCTTATTCTTTTGTTTGGAATATATTTTCCCAATTATTCATTTTTCCATTGAATCTCTGTGTTGGAGTCTGCATATTAGGCAAATAAGCCATCGTTTCAGGCCTCATACAGGAGAAAATCTCCACCAGTCAGCTCAGCTATATATTTTGAGATCCTCTCAAAACTACGTGCTAATTTAACACATTTTCTTTTTTGTTTGCATCCCTTGTATGCTAGGTCTCATAGGTGCCCCAGGATAAGAGAAACCATTGGGCAGCATCCAGAAAAGTTAGACTACTAGAAACTCCATCCAACTTTTTTCCTCTCCTGGGAGAATTTGGGAACTGGGTTTTTTATTTGCTCACTCTATGCTAAACTGGGTGGTGGTGGCAGGGGTTTATGTCAACTGCCATTTGAAATACCCATCTCTGTTCTTACTTGCTCCCAGGTGGCTAGGTTATGTCAGGTTCCATCAGCACTCTGAGATAGGCAAGTTAAAAGCTATTCCTGTGGGCAGCCATCAGAAAAGTTGTGCTTTGGATGCCCAGAACAATCTTTTTACTCTCCAGGGAGAAACAGACAGTTGTGGTTTTTGTCTGATCAATAGTAGTCATGGCTGTTATAATCACAAGCCATCATTTTTATTCTCTTCCAGGTGGTTACATTGTGCCAAACCTGTCAGAGCTCCAAGACTGGTAAGAGAAATGCCAGTTTTTTGGACATTCTTGGAGAATACGGAGTGTTGGATGCATGGATCAACATTTTCCCTCTGTAAAGGGAGGTTGAGAACTGGCATATTTCATCTGTTCTGTGCTGAACAGTGGGGAAGAGGTATGGCTTCTGTCAGCTCAGAGCTCTTAAACTGGCAGAATAGAATCCAGTCCTCTGGAAAGCCTTCTTTGAAGTTTTGTCACCTCACATGTGAACTAAGTCACTCCCCTGAGATAAACTAGGTGCTAGAGGATCTCTTCCTGATCATGTCACAATGCTGAGAGTAGGGATTTTGGTGAGAGAGTATCCTGAATCTCATTTGTTTCAGTGAATCAAGTGTCATGTTTGGTTGGATGTACAGGAGGCTTTCAATTAGTTTCTGAATTTCTCACAAAGGGAATTTGTCCATGAATGATTGCTGAATAGATGTGTTTGTGGGGGGAAAGCAGGGTCCAGGGTTTCCTCTTCACCATCTGCTGATGTTACACCACACATTATTTCCTTTTATGGTAGGTTTTCTAGACTTACATTTACCCTTGATTTTAGGAATACATTGGACAAAGTTTATTGTTACAATCTAGTGGAAAAAAATTGAGGTACATGGGCTCAATAATGCTGATTGGATTACTCTACTCAAAGATTATTTACATATTATTGACAATCTGAAGGCCAAATTTTTAAAAATATGTCCCAAAATTTTGTTTTGACATTGTATAAAGGCCTTAATGCAAGCATAAATTATATGGATAGTTAGTATGGTGGATATTGGAAGTCAGCATTTGAGTGCCATTTTTAGGAAATATTTGAACTCAGGAAGATAACAAACCTGCTGGAAAAAAAAGGAATGTAACCAGAGGAACTTAAAGGAATAGCAGAAATTTAGCCTAGAAAATAGAAATTTTGAGAAGAGAGTATGATATCTATTTCCTAGAACTCCTATTATATGCTATATTTAGACTTTATCTGTATGCTTAACGAAAAGTGGAACATTTGAAAAACCTCCACCCTGTTTTCCAGAGTATCTGCACCAGTTTGCATTCCCACCAACAGTGTAAGAGCATTCCCCTTTCTTCACATCCTCACCAACACTTGTTGTTTCTTGCATTACTTTTAGCCATTCTGACAGGTGTGAGGTGGAATCTCAACATAGTTTTGATTAATGAAGATAAAGTCTTGAAGGTGGGAAAGTAGGTGGCAAATACAGTTACAAAAGAGCATATGAATAAGAAGTTGTGTGTGATTTAAAGCATTAAATTGGTACAATTTAATGGAAAATATGAGAATTCATTTGAAGTCCCTTGCTTATGCCTAGCAAACTAGGCAATTAAATTTAGACTCTGTTGAATATCTCATTTTGCCTTCAGAACATCCTTGTGACTAAAGCCCACTGCTGAGTATAGCCCACACCTTTGAAGTCATGTGTCCAGCTGTGTTTTTCAATTAGCATAGCATTTCCATTGGAGTTTTATCTGTTTGTCATTTTGAGTCTCTAAAGGAGAAAGAAAGCTAAAATTCTAATTGAAGAATAAGCTAAGGTATAATAGAAAGATCAGAACTAGATTATATTTGACTTAAAATAATAGGGCTTATTCACCACAACTCATGAATTTACCAATATATTTCAATAAATTTTACTGTATTATTATTTTTCTTTCCTTATCACTTCTATACTTCTTAAAGTGATACATTATCACTATGGTACCACTGGTAAACAACTTAGCAAGGTTTTAAGGTGAGACAGTTACACAATATTGTAATTTATTTTTATTGTTAAAAAAAGAACAAGTATATTTCTCAAAATGTTACCATATATTAAAGTTACAAACGAAGACATGAAAAGAATGCATGATGCTAAAATCTCAGAATTAGAAATTGAAATTTGGGATCAACAAAGTAAAAAAAAATTACCCATATAATTTGATTATTCTATTTTCATCAAATCAATGTTTTATTTCCTTTTATTCTTTCTCAGGCTGAGAAGGACACTAAGCATGAATTCACTTTGCCAAAAATACATGGACAGACAATACCCAAGTGGTATTTTATAAATGGCATTATATAAGTAAATTAAACACTGCCTAAATTCCTAAATGCTGATTGCAATATTCTACTTTGTTTCTTGTAAATATTATATAAAAAACTGAATCAAAACTACTTGGATACAGGAAATTAGAGAGTTTATGCTACTTTAATAATTTATAGTATAATGGTTAAAAGATATGTTCTTGATTCTAACACTTAGGGCTTGAATCTACACTTGAACAAGTTATCATATCACTCTGTGCTTCAGTCTCTTAATCTGTAAAATGTGCAAAATAGTACTACATAATTTTTTAACTCTAATGCATGTTAAATAGAATAATCCATTAAAGCATTTAGCAGTGCCTGATACAAAGTGAGCACTCAATAAATGGTCATTGCCATCACTAAGAAACATATCTGTCTACCCTAGGAGGGGAGTTCTGTCTCCACAGTCCATTCAGCCACTTTGCTGACAAAAACAAAGTTCAAATTCTGGAAATCAATGTTTAAAGTTTACCACAATTGGGCTTTCCTTCCCACTTCAGATTTAGGGGGAAAAAGTAGTCTACAGAATAGAGATTTAAAAGGCTTTCTGTATTAAATGGAAAGATGTCAGGTGCTTGGGTGGCTCAGTTGGTTAAGCATCTGACTTTGGCTCAGGTCATGATCTCATTGTTCGCGTGTTTGAGGCCTGTATCGGGCTCTGTGCTGACAGCTCAGAGCCTAAAGCCTGCTTTGGATTCTGTGCATGTCTCTCTCTGTCTTCTCTGCTCAGGCTCTGTCTCTATCTGTCTCAAAAATAAATAAACATTTATGATTTTTTAAAAAAGATAAATGGAAAGATGTCCAAACCTTAACTTTTTGAATTATAATGAGAAAAGGTAAAGTTCTACAGTCATCTAGAGTGAAAATACACACACATACCATACTACTTAAGAGGAATAAAAATCATGCTGTATTCAAATAATCTTGGGCTCCATTACTTGCTTTCATATAGAGCTTAATATAAAAAATGCACTCGAAAGTTTTTTCCATCACATGAATTTTATTTCTTCTACTGCTCAAGGCAGTTGTTACAGATCTATACCCTGTAATTGGGCCCATCCAAACTGACTTGGATTAATTTCTTCAGAATCTTGGTTACTACTGATAAGTGAAGTTTCTATAATTGGTTAATGGCTCCCTAATTGCTAATGTGTTATATTTCTTGCAACATACTTTATTTTACTAGAGGTCTTTAGGACACCATCAGAACCATTACCTCTGAGCCTCAATTTCCACATCTGTAAAAGCATAAGACATAAAATCTATGCTCTTATTTCATAGAATTGTTAAAGATTAAATTAATTACTTGTAAGACTTGGAACATTATAGAGTTGTATACAAATATAATCACTCACTAACTCACTCAATTAACAGTAACTTACTGTGCACCTAAAATATGCCAGGTATTATTCTAGGACCTTGGGATATATCAATGAACAAAGACCTCTGCTCTTGTGTAGGTTCTTGTCTTATAGTTGAAGATTCACAAACAATGTATAGAATAAATCATATGGTCCATTGAAATTTATAAGTGATATAAAAAATAGAACAGTGTAAATAGTATTGGGATTTTAGTGCAAGAGTTTGCAATTTTAAATGCAGTGTACCTCATTGAGGAGGTAATATGAGCAAAAAGACTTGAAGTACTTGAAGAAGTGAGCCATGTAGATATTTGGAGAAAAAGTGTCCCAGGCAGCAGAGGAAATAGTCAGAATGAAGACTTTAAGGGTAACACATGTATGACAATTAAAAAAAGAAAAAGAATTCAGTGTGATTAGAATATAATGCACAAGGAGGAAAAAAGTAGATAGGGTAGGCAGTATTGAAGAGGTAAATGTGAGGGATTAAAATTAAGGAAGAATTGATCATATACCACCTTGTAGGTCACGTTGATGACTTTAATTCTACTAGGAGTAAAATGGGTAGCCACTGAAAGTCCATTGCATGGGCAAACCTGACTATTCTTACAACTATGCTGAAAGCACACTATAGAGGGCAAAGAAGGCCAGTAGCAGAGACAGATGAGACCAGTAATCCAAATGAGAGATGATGGTGGTGATAGGGTTAAAGTAATTAAAATTGGTCAAGTTCTAGGTATAATGTTGAAGATAGTGCCAACAGACTCTTCTGGCTAATTGAATGTGGGGTTTTAGACAAAGGGAGGAACAAAAGATGACTCTAAAGTTTTTGACATAACCAGAAGGATGGAGTTGTCATTTACTGTTTGATGGAAGGTTGAGAATAGAGAAAATGAAAGTGTGAAGATCAGGAATTCAGTTTGAAGATAAACTATCTATTAGACACTCAGGTGAAGATGTTGATTAGGTAGTTGGATATATGAATCTTGAATTTGGGAGAGATATCAGATCTGGAGATATAAATGTAGGCTTTATTTGGCATGTAGATGTTATTTCAACTTGTAAGAATGAGTGGGATCTCTAAGTTGAGCTGAGCCTTAAGAAATTTCAATACTAAACAATTGGGGAAAGGGAAAAAAAACTAGCAAAGGAGACTAGAAAGGAATAAATGAGTAGCCAGAAGTTAAATCACGAAAATGTGGTATCTTGGAAGTTAAATGAAGAAAATGTATCAAAGAAGAAGGTGTGATTGACTATGTCAAATACTGCTGATAGATGAAGTCAGATGAAAGGTGATCACTGAACTTTAAACAAGTTTTGGTGGAGTAGTGAGGGGTAAAGTCTGGTTGGAGTGTGTTTAAGAGAATGTGAAGGGAAAAATTCAGTAACAAATGTAGAAAACTTTTTTCAGAGAGGTTTGCTGCTAAGGGGAGGAGAGAATTTGAATTACAATTGGCAATAAAAGTATGACCAAAAGATGATTTTAAAATCTATATTTTCAGCAAGGTATTCTGAATAATATGAGATGATAATAAAAGCATGCTGGTGGGAATTATACATTAAAGAGGAAAAATAGTCTACAAAGAATATAGAGAGATGATTAATTGAGGGAATGGGTGAGAGGAGATAAAATCTAGTGAACAAGTAGAAAGAATTGACCTAACATAAAAGTGTGGATAGTTCATCCATGATAACATTTGGGACAACAGAATATTAATAATTCACATGAAAGATTCTGACCTTTGGGATCTCAAGTCTTCTGGAAGGCTGTGTAGGAAATATTTTGGAACACAGGGCTCTGTAGCACCTCTCAAAACATACTATGTAAAAATAAATAGGCCAGCAAATCCACTAACTCGTTAGACAAATTTGAATTTTGGCATTTAATTTGTGGAGCCTCGGCTTCACTCAGAAAATGCATAGATGGGTCACTTAAGGTAGTTTTTATCTTTAACAATTTTTGATGCTATAGTGTGCACTTGTCTAGATTTAATAGGTGAAAAACATTCTATACTCTCTGGAACCTTTTTTACATATGTTGACTTAGTGTATGGTCTTGAGCAAGCCACAGCTAAACCAATTATAATTACTTTTAGAATGAAGCCTGCATTGTGGACAGGCACACACACACACACACACACACACACACACACTTTCCTTCAGCCCTATCTTATGATGAAAAGAGATGGAATGATAACTCTCCTCCCCACAGTAATATGGAATAAATATATAAGAAATATTTTTTTTTTACTTTTTTAAAAATATAATTTACTGTCAAGTTGGCTAACAGTGTATACAGTGTGCTTTTGGTTTTGGGGGTAGATTCCCATGATTCATCACTTACATACTACACCCAGTGCTCATCCCAACAAGTGCCCTCCTCAATGCCCATCACCCATTTTTCCCTCTACCTGCCCCCCCCATCAACCCTCAGGGTGTTCTCTGTTTGTATACAATGGAAGACTACTACTTGACAATGAGAAAGAATGAAATCCTGTCATTTGCAGCAACGTTGATGGAACTGGAGCGTATTATGCTAAGTGAAATAAGTCAGACAGAGAAAGACAGATATCATATGTTTTGACTCACATGTGGAATTGAGAAACTTAACAGAAGGCCGTGGAGGAATGGAAGGGGGAATAGTTACAGAGAGGGAAGGACATAAGAAATAATTTTAAAAGATGCATGAAATGTATTCAGAGATATTTTACAGCACTTTAAAAAACTGGAAATGGTTAGCTATATGAAAAATTTGTAGACTATCTTGTCATTTATTCCTGCACATAGAAGTTTTTATTTTTATTTTCCTCATTATATTGGCCTACTTATATTAATGCTTAACTGTTGTCCTAGGAATTTATTCCAAACTTTGTTCACACAAAGTAGTTCATCTTTTCTTTGTTTACTCTTAGAATTCTAATTTTATATGTGATCCCTAGAGACAATGAATACTCAAATATCTGGGCAGAGTAGCTCCAAGTGTCTTTTATCATCTTTTCCATAATTTTTAACCCTCTAGTAGGGTTCTTGGGGGCATCCTCTTTTCTGTTGGAATCAAATTTATTGGTCCAAATTCTCATCCTAAATCTATGGGAAAGTTGTTAGAATGTAATCTTGTCTGTATTATTTTAAACTTTCATATGAACCCAAGCTTGATATGTCAACATTAAAGGCTATCACTTTTCTGGAAATGGAATTGTTTTGCTTCTATCCAGTACTAAAGACAAGGGGGACGAAAAGGATATCTTAGTTAATTGCATGAGGAGCAAAGATAGATGCTAAACGCACTTGAAGGGCTTCTCAGATCTATTGCCGGGTACTTCTCAAAGTAAGCACTGCTGCTCTTGAGGTTTCTATTATTCTCTCAGAAAATCCATTCATTGTTTCCATGAAAATATTATCACTGTGCCTATTGTCATTGTTATTGACATGGCAGTGAGATTCAGAGTCCCTCTCTCTGAAACAAAGAGTTTCACAAAATCTAAGTCAATATAGTGTATCACAAAATCTCACAAAAAAAAAGTGAGATTCAGAGTCCCTCTCTCTGAAACAAAGAGTATCACAAAATCTAAGTCAATATAGTGCCCTGACAAAATGAGGTAGAAGAATTTACACTGACTGAAAGGAATTTTACATATATTAATTTTGGGAGGAAGTATAATGTCATGTTTATTCCTTGATCTTTGGAAACAAGCAGTAATTTGGCTAGTTTCTAACAGAGGAATTTTATATCCTAAGCCAGAATTTAAAAAAAAAATTCTGGAATTTAATTATCCTATAACAAAGAATAGTCATATCCATTTACCTACAGTCTTAATCATTTCAAAAATAATACAACGGTAGCCAAATTACTAATTAAGTAGTTCATTCATAAATTAAAATATATTTATTAAATACTATTAACTGTTAAAGTGAGTGAAATAGATATATGAACTAACTTAAGAAAGTGTTCATTTTTAATTTTGGTGAAAAAAAACAATTTATACAACACAAAATAATACTATTATATAAATAGTAGTGTTATATAAATATCACAAAGGTACTGGATTGTAGAGAAGGGTGATTTCTTGGGAATGATATTGAAGTTAAGATAGGGGAATATTGGGGCACCTGGGTGACTCAGTTAAGCATCTTACTCTTGATCTTGGCTCATGTCATGATCTCATGGTTCATAGGATCAAGCCCCACGTTGGGCTGTGCACTGAGAGCATGGAGCCTGCTTAGGATTCACTCCCTATCTCTGTCTACCTCTCTCTTCCTCTCAAAATAAATACATAAACTTAAAAAAAGATAGGGGAAGATTTATTTTTATAATACATGTCTAAGCAATAACCCCAAGTGAAAACATATGAGATTGCAGTTGATTATTATTTTACCATTTTCTATATTTTGTATGTTTTATATGATAATCAGGTGCTATCTTTGTAATTAGTAAAATAACAGGCTAAGCCAAATAAAAGTATTCATTGAGAAACTATTTTTATCTTAGGCACCCAGGTTGCAGGGGAAGGAAAAAGCACAGTATAAAAATGAATAGATATGGCATGGCCATGAAGAAATTTACTGCAGACAAACATTGACAGTGGTGGGAAAGAGTGAACCCAAGCCTCTAAAGCAAGCATAGGAAATAAGGAGTATAAAAATTCGTAATTAATTAACTAATTAATTAATATTTCATTTAATCTTTATTTATTTTTTATTTCTTTAATTATTTTCAATACAATTTGTCAAATTGGCTAACATACAGTGAGTAAAGTATGTTCTTGGTTTCTGGGATAGATTCCCTTGATTCATTGCTTACATACAACACCCAGTGCTCATCCCAACAAGTGTTCTCTTCAATGCTCATCACCCATTTTCCCCTTTCCTCCACCTCCCCATCAACCCTCAGTTTGTTCTCTGTATTTAAGAGTCTTTTACAGTTTGCCTCCCTCTATCTCTGTTTATAAGCATTTTTCCCCATCCCTTCCCCCATAGTAATCTGTTAAGTTTGTCACAGTCCACATATGAGTGAAAACATGTGGTATCTGTCTTTCTCTGATGGACTTATTTAACTCAGCATAATACCTTACAGTTCCATCCACTTTGCTGCAAATGGCATGATTTAATATTTCTCCTTGCCAAGTAGTATTCCATTGTATATATTAACCACATCTTTTTTTAATTTAATGTTTATTTATTTTTGAGACAGACACAGAGCATGAGCAGAGGAGGGGGAAGAGAGAGAGAGAGAGAGAGAGAATTTGAAGAAGGCTCCAGGTTCTGAGCTGTCAGCACAGAGCCCGATGCAGGGCTCGATCTCATGAGCTGTGAGATCATGACCTGAGCTGAAGTTGGACACCCAACCAAGTGAGCCACCCAGGTGCCCATAACCACATCTTCTTTATCGATTCATTGCTTGATGGACATTTAGACTCTCTCCACAATTTGGCTATTGTTGAAAGTGCTGTTATAAACATTGGGGTACATGTGCACCTATGAATCAGCACTCCTGTATCCTTTGGATAAATTCTTAGTAGTGCTATTGCTGGGTCAGAGGGTAGATCGATTTTTAATTTTTTGAGGAATCTTCACAATGTTTCCAGAGCGGATGTACCAGTTTGCATTCCTACCAACAGTGCAAGAGGGTTCCCCTTTCTCCACATCCTTGACAGCATCTGTTGTCTCCTGAGTTGTTAATCTTATCCACTTTGATAGGTGTGAGGTGGTATCTCAGTGTGGTTTTGACTGATGATTACTGATGTTGAGCATCTTTTCATGTGTCTGTTGGCCATCTGGATGTCTTTGGAAAAGTGTCTATTCATGTCTTTTGTCCACTTCTTCACTGGATTATTTGTTGTTCAGGTGTTGAGTTTGGTAAATTTTTTTTTTTACAGATTTTGGATAGTAACCCTTTATCCAATATGTCATTTGCAAATAAATTTTCCCATTCTGTTGGTTGCCTTTTAGTTTTGTTGATTGTTTCCTTTGCAGTTCATAAGCTTTTTTATCTTGATGAGGTCTCAATAGTTCATTTTTGCTTTTAGTTCCCTTGCCTTTGGAGGTGTTTTTAGCAAGAAACTGAAGCAGCTAAGATCAAAGAGGTTGTTGCCTGCTTTCTCCTCCAGGGTTTTTATGGTTTTCTGTCTCACATTCAGGTCCTTTATCCATTTTGAGTTTATTTTTGTGAATGGTGTAAGAAAGTGGTCGAGTTTCATTCTTCTGTACGTTGCTGTTCAAATCTTCCAGCATCATTCACTACAGAGACCATCTCTTTTCCCATTGAATACTCTTTCTGCTTTGTCAAATATTAGTTGACCTTACATTTGTAGGTCCAATTCTGGGTTCTCTATTCTCTTCCATTGGTCTATGTATCTGTTTTTGTGCCAGTACAATACTGTCTTCATGATTACAGCTTTGTAGTAAATATGTAGCCAAGAATCCTTTATACAGCAAGCCTGTAATTCAGAATAAAAGGAGAGAAAAAGGTTTTCCCATCTATTTTCTGCCTACAAGAGACCCATTTTAGACCTGAGGACACCTTCAGATTGAAAATGAGGAGATAGGAACCATATATCATGTTACTGGAAGCCAAAAGAGAGCTGGAGTATCCATGCTTATATCAGGCAAACTAGATTTTAAACTAAAGGCTGTAACAAGAGATGAAGAAGGACATTATATTATAATTATGGAGTCTATCCATCAAGAAGAGCTAACAAGTATAAATGGTCTGAATTTGGGACTATCCAAATATATAACAATTAACCATAAATGTAAGCAGTCTTATCAGTAAGAATGTGGTAATTGAAGGGGACTTTAATACTCCACTTACAATAATGGACAGATCATCTAGGCAGAAAATCAATAAACAATGGCCCTGAATAATACAGTGGATTAGATGGACCTGACAGATATATTAAGAACTTTTCATCCTGGAGAATATGAATACACATTCTTATTGAATGCAAATGAAAAGTTTCCAAGATAGATCACATACTGGGTCACAAAATAGCCCTCAGTAAATATAAAAGAATTGAGATCATACCATACACACTTTCAGATCACAATGCTATGCAACTTGAAATCAACCAGAGGGAAAAGTTTGGAAAGCCATTAAATGCATGGAAGTTAAAGAACATCCTACTAAACAATAAATGGATCAACCAGGCAATTAAAGAAGAAATTTAAAAATATATGAAAACAAATGAAAATGAAAACAAAACAGTCCAAACCCTTTGGGATGCAGCACAGACAGTCCTAAAAGAAACTACATTACAATCCAGGCCTATCTCAAGAAACAAGAAAAATCCCAAATACAAAATTGAACAGCACACCTAAAGAAACTAGAAGCAGAACCACAAAGAAACCCCAAAGCCAGCAGAAGAAGAGGAATAATAAAGATCACAGCAGAAAAAAAAAACAATATAGAATAAGGAAAAAAAAACAGTAGAACAGATCAATGAATCTAAGAGATTGTTCTTTGAAAGAATAAACAAAATTGATTAAACCCTAGCCAGACTTCTCCAAAAGAAAAGAGAGAGGATACAAATAGATAAAATCATGAATGAAAATTGATTTATCACAACCAATCCCCCAGAAATCCAAGCAAATATCAGAGATTACTATGAAAAATTATATGCCAATAAACTGGACAACCTGGAAGAAATGGACAAATTCCTAGACACCCACACACTATCAAAACTCAAATAGGAAGAAATAGAAAATTTGCACAAACCCATAACTAGTGAAGAAATTGGATCAGTAATCAAAAATCTCCTGAAAAATAAAATTTCTGGGCCATATGGCTTCCCAGGGAAATTCTATCAGGCATTTAAGGCAGAGTTAATACCTATCCTTCTCAAGCTGTTCCAAAAAATAGAAATGGAAGGAAGACTTCTGGACACATTCTATGAAGCCAGCATTACCTTGATTCCCAAAGAAGCCAGTATTATCTTGATTCCCAAAGCAGGCAGAGACCCCACAAAAAAGCAGAACTACGTGCCAATATCCCTGATGAATATGGATGCAAAAATTCTCAACAAGATACTAGCAAATTGAATTCAACAACATATAAAAAGAATTATTCACCATGTTCAAGTGAGATTCATTCCTGGGTTGCAGGGCTGGTTCAATATTCGCAAATCACTCAATATGATACATCACATCAATAAAAGAAAGAATAAGAACCATATTATCCTGTCAATAGATGCAGAAAAAGCATTTGGCACAATACAGCATCCTTTCTTAATAATAAGCCTCAAGAAAGCCGGGATAGAAGGAACATAGTTAAACATCGTAAAAGCCATATATGAAAAGCCCATGGCTAATATCATCCTCAATGGGGAAAAACTGAGAGCTTCCCCCCTGAGTTCAGGAACACGACATTGTTATTTAACATAGTGTTGGACATCCTAGCATCAGCAGACAACAAAATGAAATTAAAGGCATCCAAATTAGCAAAGATGTCAAACTTTCAGTTTCACAGATGACATGATACTCTGCATGGAAAACCTGACAGACTCCACCAAAAGTCTGCTAGAACTGATACATGAATTCAGCAAAGTTGCAGGATACAAAATCAATGTACAGAAATCAGTGCCTTTCCAGACATCAATAATGAAGGAACAGAAAAGGAAATCAAGAACCTGATCCCATTTACAATTGCACCAAGAACCATAAAATACCTAGGAATAAACCTAACCAAAGATGTAAAAGATCTGTATGCCTAAAACTATAGACAACTTATGAAATAAATTGAAGAAGACATGAAGGAGTGCAACAACATTCCAGGCTCATGGATTGGAAGTATAACTATTGTTAAAATGTCAATACTACCCAAAGCAATCTACACATTCAATGCAATCCCAATCAAAATTGCACCAACATTCTTCTCAAAGCTAGAACAAACAATCCTAAAATTTGTACGGAACCACAAAAGACCCCAAATAGCGAAAGTAATATTGAAGAAAAAAACAAAAGTGGGAGGCATCACAATCTCAGACTTTAGCTTCTATTAGGGAGCATCAGTATTTTGATGAACGCAGGGTAAGTATTAAGATTAAATCATCTTTTGGGGGGAAATATATACAAACATTTTATACTATCAATTATCTATCAACAAGATATAAATCCTGAAGATAATTATGTTAAATTATAAATTTGAACATTTTCTAAAGAAAACTAGAATACTTAAAAAGTATGCATTCTATTTTGATATAAATCTAGATCTTAAACTGGTGGGCTTACATAAACCTGCAGGATCCAAGAGACTGAAATTGTATGCAAAATACTGTTTTAAATGGTGAGAAAACAACCAATTTTCATCATATTCTCAGAGATCCCTTGAGCTGTGTTAATCACTGTGTAGACTACTGACCACCAGCAGCTGTATCTATTATACTCACAGACTTTCTCCAACAGAATGAGAATTTCTGGAGATGAGACTTGGGGTTATGGATTGCCAGTAAGCTGAAAAATAACTGATTCAGAAGAATTAAGAGTTTCACTTTCTCTAGGCCCTCATTTGAATGTTCTGTAGTTTTAAGCAGGCCTCAAACCAGGATTGGAAAGGAAATGATACAAAAATTAGATCGCTGGTAAACACTATTTTAACATGGGTCAAATATTATCTAGAAGTTTTTGGCACAAATTCGAATCCTATGTTACAACTGACCAAAGCAGATTGATGAAATGAGTGGAAAGCTGCCTCTTCTTGGGAATAAAATTATGAAACACCCCTGAGAAATAAATTTAAGATATATAGAGTACAAAAAGCATAGGCATTTTATATGCTGTAAACTTGGAAAATGTGATGTGTAACTTATTTCACCTTTTCAGTAGTTTAGGGATATTTACTACAAGAACATGCTCTTTCTTATAGTTCACCCATCTGTGATACTATTTTAACATAAAATTTTGAGAAGTTACCAGAACCCTGTACCAAACCAGGTACTAGGCTGTCAAAGCATTTCCTATTTTGTGTCTCCTTTTTGCAGTTAGACCCATACTTGATACTTTTCACATGCAACAGAACTATATTAAGGACATTTGGACTTCAGTTGGGTTAATGATTCCCATAGTAGGAGTCTCTGGTTTTGACACTACTTGATTTTGTTGTTATGATGGGGATGTCATGCAAAAAGAGAGAGAACAACAACCTCAAATTTCAGGAAATTATTCTGTTTTCAAGTTAGTTCATAGCAGTAAAACACATACCTTTGAATGTTGTATTTTGAATGTTATAAGGTTAACATAGTATGATTCAAATGGATGAGGTAGATCAGGATTTTGAAGTCTAATTCCTTGCTTCAAGCATAAGTTACTCTTTCAGTATATGACATCATTAAACTTGTCATTCAATTAATCTTGTAGGGAATATCTAAGTGGTCTGAGACTCAACTTGGCAATTCTCGCATTCTTACAACTATATGTTTAACTCTTGGCAATGCTGAATCTTCCTTTTCTTTTCTTTGGTATGCCTAAGTGTTTATCATGGTGTTACAGTGCTGAGGTGAGGAAAATGTTATGCTTGGTCATACTAGAACTATAAATATCACTGACAAATTTATTGTTTTTACATTGTCTTACAATTGGCCAGGAGACATGGATACTGATCCAACTTGTTAAACAGTCGATAACTCTTTTGAGAGATTTTTCCAGTCCATTTGCCTTTTTATTAAACAAACTTCTATTTTCATCTTTGTTATTTCACTTGGAATTGTAACTGTTTGGTTCATGCTCTTTCTAATGTTCTTTCTTCCTGTTTTAGATAATTTTCCAAAACCAAGGATCTATTACCAGGTGCTGGGAAATGGGAGATGCATGTAGTTCTGTTGAAGATTACGAGGAAAAAGGAGGCTCTAATAGATGTTAAAGTGCTTTTTAGTTTAGTCTTGTGAGTCTACTTCACTTAAAGTTTTCTTCCTTTTTTGATATTTAAGCTGCTGTGTCAAACAAAAGCACCTGTGTCTACTTTGCATTTTGCAAGTAAGTTTGAGTATTAGCATATATTTTTCTAAACATGTTTATATCCTCTGTTGGATGATATGTTAAGATATTTTAATTCTAAAGCTGGGAGAAATGAATATAGTTTAATATCGCCAAAGGTAAAACAATGTGCTAAGGCTTAGGGAGATAAATTTACAGCAGAAGTCATCTAATATTAAAGATATGTAAATACACACTCTTGTGTGTCCTTTGACTTTCCCTCTCTACCCTCCCAGCCTACTTTTTGGTTAGTTACAAAATTAATATGATAATATCAAAGCTGTTGAACTTGCATTTTATTCTATAACCATGATTAATATGTGCTCACTGTTTATAATAATATAAAAAGTCTCACAAGTGACACACATTTCCTTTGTGTGTATCATTTTCACGTACTGTTGAATCTTCAAATATTACTTGATTATGTGTTAAATCCATTTTGGAGAGCACAGAAACTAACATGTAATTTTATAGTGACAGTCACAAGAAAAATAGGATTTGATGTACAGAAATTCATTTTCCAGGCAATTTTTTAAATGTTACAATATTTGTGAAGAAAGTATTCATCCAATGTGTCAAACACAATATCTGCATACACAACAACCCAGTATTTTTGTTTGGAATTTTCTCAAATACTTTTATTATATGTTTTTCATGGGAGAGTCAGACATGGGTTTTTTAAAAAGCCTTCATAATTGAATAGTGTATTTTTACTATAAATATAGCCAGGAAAAATTCTGGAAAAGCATATGAACCCAAGCAAAATCAGTCCCTGACTGGAAAAATGTACATCTGAACATTCAAACATAGCTTAAAATTGGCTGTTTGGGGTCAAAACTGCAATGTCAGTTGAGTCATCACTACTTTAAGCTGTAATGCAATCCTTTAATAATGCTCAGTAATGTTGGAATGGACCTTTTAAACTGCAAAGTGTTTTGTCAATATTAACCCATCTTTCTACCACTGTGAAAGTGTAATTGAGTTAGTACTCGCATTCTCATTTTACAGAGAGAGGGAGGGAGAGATAGTACATGGCCATACAAGTGGTTGCATAATTTGGAAGAGAGTAAAAGCTCACTAATAGCTTTCAAAAGACTAATGAACAAGGTTAACAGATCCATTTAGTGGTCCATTCAAACTCCCATAATATTAAGACACTTGGGAAGCTTTGTAAATCAGGTTTCTGGGGATGTTTACCCTTTCCATGGATACTATAATGAACAGGGATATAGAAATAGATGTTAAGCCAAGACAGAAGTAAGCTTATTCATGTGCCATTACATCCCCATGGAAAAATACCACATGGTAATAATACCCTCTCGTTGTATAGTGTGGAGCAATTTACATTGTGCTTGTATACACTTATATTATTTTATCCTCACAGTGAATAAATTACTTTAATACTTCTTAATATGGTCAGAAATATCAGATAAAACACACTACACATACAAACAATGGGGTGCCTGGATGGCATGTGACTTGATCTCGAGGTCATGAGTTCAAGCCCCAGGTTCACATAGAGCTTACTTTAAAAAAAAAAGTTTGCATATACACACAAAATAATTTAGAAAGAAACAAAGATTGTTGAAGCATTATGTTGAAAACAATCTGTCAATTACTGGATTGAAATCAGTTTTTTAATGCACTATGATCATAATAAATTAAAATGATTTGTGAGTATAGATATAACCTGAGAAGCATTTCCCTGCATATAGTTTGCATAATTCTTCCTTAAGAGAAGTCACAGGAGCTCAAATCTAAAGTGTACCAAATGTTACTCAATACCAATATTCCCTTATGGAAGACTAAAATCTAGGTATTCAGGTTTTGTTAATTATGCTAGATACTCAATTTATATTCTTTGCAGTGTGCTAAATTGCATATTAATTTAGCAAGTTTAACCAAACTATAATTATATCTTAAGACAGGTAGATTTTCCCAGCTAGTCCTTCATAAAAAAAATTAATTAAAAAAATATAAAACAAAAAAACAAAAAAACAAAACTGCAGTGTAAAATAGGTTTTAGCAAATTCATGACACAAACCCAAGAAAAGATATGTATGAGAGAGAGACCTTGGTAGAGGGATAAAAGAGAAAGTAAATAGCTAATTTGTTTTGTTATTACCATGGCAGGCAAGATGTGAACAACTCTTTCATTTTCTTTATTTTCTTATTTTATTTTTGTAGACTAGCTGCTCAGAGCCTTTTAAAGTTCAAGTAAGGCAAGAGTGTTCACTGCTGAAGAGAAAAGAGCTTCTTGTCTTGAAGTTTGCAATTCTTCTTTTAAAAAACATGCAAAATACTGATTCCTTTAGATGGTTATGTATAGGTCAGAGTTCACTCATGCCTGTTCATCTGAATACTTTGATTTTGAAAATCTAAAATGGAAAACATGTAGAGAAGACTGGTCAGCATTTGTTTCTTGGCTAGAAAACAAATATTTCTCTTTCACCTTTTTCTTTTCTTTCTACATATACACACACTTATATGTACCTAGAAGCATTATTTTTTTAGAATGAGGTGTACCTTATCAAAGTGATCACTAAGCAAGAAATTATATTTCTGTGCCAGCCCCAAAATTGCATTATCTCCTCTTGGACAAGACTATATCTGGGAGTCAAATCCAGAAAGGACACTTGACCTTTGACTCTTCAAAAATGACTTTTTTGTATCACTGAGATCACATCTAGGTATAAAAATAGTTCAACTAGAAGGAAGATGCACCAGCTAGATTAAGACTAGCTGGCTGGAAGACATGAATACCTCTTTTCCTCTTATGACTTTAATCGGAACCAGGGTATATCTTCAGCACCCAAGGAAAGCACCGAGGTTTGGTGAATATTTTGTTTAGGGATAAAACCATTAAGATGCCCCTGACTATCCACATTCTCTGGCAATATGAACACACTTTCATTCTGGTAGTAAATAATAGAATAATAGCAAACACTTACATAGCTTTTACTAAAGGCCAGATACTATTTTAAGCACACTATACACATTTCCTCATTGTATATTTACAACAAGTCTTTAAGGCAGGTGCCTTTATTTATCCACCTTGTAGGAATAAAGAAACTATGGCATAGAAAGTAAAATTAAGTAACCTTATTACCATTAAGATTGGCCCCATACCACAACGTGGATCCTCAGTTAGTTGTGCTGGATCATGTGGTAAACTCTCTTTTGCATAGACTAGAGCTAGCTTAGCACATAGGACCAATGCAAGTCAAACAGCCTCCTCTTTTGCTTTATCCACTTAAGGCCAATACAAGAGCCTCAGATACTTATACTGTATTAATAAGGACGGGCCAATTCAGAGCACAGTAGCAGTAAGAAACATAAGCTGATAAGAAGAGTAAAAGAGGAAGACAGATTGCCCCAATTATTTGAAGCATCTCAAGAAACATTTTATTCTTAAGACTGAGCAAGGATACCACATCTAGCCATCTAAGCCAAACAAAATAAAGAAAAGAGGGATGTAGGGAGGAAGGGTAGAAGGGAGAAAGGTACAGAGAGAAAGAGAGAGACAGAGACACAGAGAGAACATCTCAGTGCTACAGTGCCTATTTCCATGGACTCCCAGTTTCTCAGAATGGCTTCCAAATAGTAACATAGATTAGATGCTTCTGACTTGATTAAGTGGAGCAAAGGGGCAAAATATATAGCAAAACACAGATCAAAAGGAAAAAGAGAAATGACTTTTCCAAACTAGTAGACAAAAGACATTGCGAAAGAAGAAATGCCAGGGCCAAGTGGCCATGGCTGTGTGCATTTGCAGATGCATAATAATGGCTGATAGCACATCCTCATAGTACTGTCATTTATAACCACCTGAAATTCAAAAACCTAGTGCACATCACATAGAAATCCCATAATCTCTTAAATAGCTCTGATATAATTCAGATAAGATCCTCCTGACTTGGAAAATTCAAGATAACAGCCACTTGATGACTTGACCCTAGGTAATGTCAGGAAGTCTGGCAATACTGTGGCCCAACAACAGCATTCCAGTCTATAATCGTCTGCAACTCTCGTTAACATCACATGCAACTCATCCTTTTCATATCTGTCCATCCACACACTAATTTTTAGATATAAAATTCTACGCTTAATTCATTCATTTTAAGAAGTCAGTTATAAAATCCTTACTGTGTGACTACTATTCTGGTAAGTGCTAGGTACAGAGATTTCACTCAATAACATGACCCTGTTGGCAAATACTTTGCTAGATTTTGGTTCCTGTCCTGAACTGATCAGAAATGTTGTCTATATTGAAAAAAATTGCTATTCCAGTTCAAAGTCATATTGTTAAACTTCTATGATTTACCAAGCTTAAACTTTTGTTTTCTGTATTCAGTTTGCTCAGGTTGATTGTGACTGCTGGAAGCATGTTGCTCCACTCCAAACTGAATGTCTCTGAGCATTAATGTAGTATTTTCACAAATCATTATTAAATTCCAAAGGGATCCTGTGGACAGATGCTGCAGTGATTTCATTTGGAACTTCTTTGTGCACAGCCCTGGAGTGCTCTGTACTTGAAATATAAGATATTCACATGGAGAGTTGCATTGAAGAATACATGTCATGGCTTGGAGAATGAAATGAATTAAAGGGCTTTTTATTGAAGTCTCTTCCTCCAATGACCTGAAAAATCCTAGTCTGTTAGTATTTGGATCTTGGTATAAAAATTCTAGATCTGGTTTGATCTATGGGTATTGTGACTTTGGCTTCCCTGGGGGAAGGATGGAGGTGAGGCTGTAATAAAACAACAAAAACAAAACTAAATTAAAACAAACAACAGCAGGGCACTTGCATGGTTCAGTCAGTTAAGTGTCCGACTTCAGTTGAGGTCATAATCTCACGGTTTGTGGGTTTCTAGCCCTGTGACCGGCTCTGTGATGTTAGCTCCGAGCCTGGAGCCGCCTCGGATTCTGTGTCTCCGTCCCTCTCTGCCCTTTCCCTGCTTGCTCTCTCTCTCTCACAAAAATAAACATTAAAAAACAACAACAATCATTTAAATACAGTATTAATCATTTAAAAGTAAGGTATTACTGCCTTTAAAAATTATACTGGTGGAGTCATAAGTACTGGTGATTAGCTAACAATTTTTCTCTGACAAAACTATGAAAAATAAATTGTACACACACATCCACACATCCATTGTATTTCAAAAATAACAAACACATAGACGAGATAGTTATTTCTAGTCTGTTGAAAAGCGATTCAGTGGTTATAATGAAAATTGTCAGTGTATTGCTCCTGTTTTATTCAAAGTGAAAATATCACTTTAATCGTTTTCAAAAAAAGGTGATCTTTTCTGTACTCCTGATCATTTAATACGACTAACAAATACAGTTTGCACTAAAAATTGCATAATGAACATGGCAACTTCATAGGAAACTAAACGCTATGATCTCAAGTCCCCCTTAATCCATAATTCCCTTGGAAATATTTATTGTATTAACATGAATGACAAAGAACTTAGGAGTTAGTGTTTAATATATATATATATATGTGTGTATATACACACACATATATATATATATTTATTTTTCTAATGAGGATTTACTGATTATGACTAACCAAAAAAAGGCAAGGACATTAAATACAGATGTCAGCTCTAACATACACATTGATAAATATTGTCCTATTACTGAGTACCTTCTAATAGAAGAGTTAATAGGAGTCAAGGTTGATGTATAATCAGAAATTCTACTCTTATTAGGTAGTTTCAAGTTTATCGTTATGTGAGATATTCCTCAGTTTATCATTTTAGTCATGTAGCCCAGCTGAATCCATACTGGTCACATGCCAAATATTCAGGGCTCAAATATGAGTGTGCCACTATTCACCATTTAAAAACAAAAATTAAAAACAATTATGTCCAAAGACAAGGTAGCAAGACATATTTGGGGAGTGTTCATTTGGTTCTCAAAGACATTGACCATCATTAAAAGAAATGAGATAAAAGCACCTTGGTATTAGGAGTTGAAGTTAGGGATAAATGGGAGTAGAGCAAATTTGGATTATGCAAAGCTAAGTGCACAGAGTGAAAATATTTTAACATATTTTTATTGTCATTTTAGATGTTTAGATATTTTGTCTCCCTGCATTTAGTTATTAATAATCCAATTTTTCTCCACTTCCATTCATCCCTAACTTTAACAAACAAAAAGCATAATTTTAAATATAGAGAAGAAACAGGTGGTTGCCAGAAGGAAAGTGGGTGGGAACAGGTAAAATAGATAAGGGGGATTAAGAGGTTCAAACTTCTAGTTTGAATAAATAAGTCCCAGAGATAAAGGGTACAGCATAAGGAATATAGTCAATAATATTGTAATAATGCTGTTTGGTGATAGATGGTGACTCCACTTATGGTGAGGACTAAGTATAGAATTATTGAATCAATCTTGTATATCTGACACTAATATAACATTTTATGTTAATTACACATCAGTAAAAAAATACATATAACATTTAAAAAATTACTTCCTGTGCTACACATTAAAACTATCAGACTCTACACTGAGCTAATTAAAGAGAAAAAAAATTGAAGGTCAAAGGGGAGTGGTACTTAAGTCCAGGCATTAATTTTTTTTAATTTATTTATTGTTGAAATATGGTGGTGATGGTTTTGGTTGCAGACTCCAATCGTTAGGCATGTGAAATGTCAAGTAAAGAAGGAAGAAAGGATATTGCATGTGTGCAAGAGACAGGGGAAGATGTTGAATGAATCCAAGGGCACCCTTTCGGGTTCATTGGCATGTGAATTGGAGACAGGAGAAAGCCTATATGACTTTGTTACATTTCAGCTTTAGCTCAAAATGCTAGTGCATGCAAAGGGACTATTAAATTCTTGAGAAGATGTTTCAAAATGCTGTATATTAGACAGTCCTCTTCAGTCAGAGATCTGCAGAATTCCTTCCTGAAAAATAATTCAACCTTTTATTATTATAAAAATAGCAAACAATCACCACCAGAACACGTGAAGGTCTGGCTTTCTCAATGGCCAGAAACACATCTATTTTAAAGTCACTAACCACTAATTTTTTAATGGTTTAAGAAACCATTGTTATAAAAATAAAGCGAAAAAAAAAACATGCTCTGAAAAAAATTAAAGGAAAACCCATTTTCAACAAGGTATCTAAATTTAATACAAAACACACCTCTGAAAAATGACAGTCCCTGGCATTCATTCCCTCTTGATCTGCACCTTTAGATGAATTACTTGAACTATCCTCTGATAGAAAGGGAGAGAAGATATTTTCATTGTTAGGTCATAAATGTGCAAACTTAATATTTTATAGAAACTCTTTATAACCCTTTTCTCTAGGGGTAGGACTAAAACATGTACTATTGGCTAGATTTTTTCTATCCCTTCTTTACTGTATATGCTTATTTTTTGAGAAACATGATTTGGCCATCAGTCAGTGTCTTTTTGAGCTATGTGCCTGTGTGGCTCGGGAATATAGTCCATCAAACATGGAGCCATGGGTTTATGTACACCATAATGCTGATAGTTAAACAAATTCTGAGTTTCTACTTGCTGGTTCAGGGTTAGCATGCATGCATTTCATCAGTGTGACAAAGGAAGAGGAGGAGTATGGTCTCTATGAGTAAAATTTTATGATTTCACAATTTTAACTGACCATGAACCTTTTGTTCCCAGATATTATACAGTCAGTAGCTATGGTTCCTATCCATTGAAATGTGCTATTTTTGTCCCTCTACTGAATATCTAACAGATAAAAATGAGACGATGCCTGTGAATTGCCTACATCAATACCGAGCTTATAGTAGGTAAAAAGTATTAGACCCTATTCATTACCTTTGAGATCAAAACCTACCCCTGTATGTTAGTGCAATTTGTGGGACATTACTTATTTAAGCCAAAATTTTCTTACTTGTACAATAAGTATATACTAAATATGCTTTACAGCATTTTTGTAAAATTAAAGAAAACAACTTTGGCTTAAGCACAGAATATTGTACCTAACTCATAGTAGGAATATAATGAATTGCAACAGTCAACATCATTGACATTTTTCAAATTAGTGAAACTAAAATTTGAAGGATTGTATTCCATTTGGGCTTTATATCAATGACTTATTATCACATTTTATGTAATTTTTCAAATGATTTAAGTAAAACTAATAGTCATTTACACTTATTGTATAGGTGTATAGACCATTTGAACATGAAATAGAATACAGTGGTTCTCCTTTTGGGGAATTAATTTTGTTTTGTTTTATTTTTTCACTTTTTATTTTTTTATTTTATTTATTTTTTTAATATATGAAATTTATTATCAAATTGGTTTCCATACAACACCCAGTGTTCATCCCAAAAGGTGCCCTCCTCAATACCCATCACCCACCCTCCCCTCCCTCCCACCCCCCATCAACTCTCAGTTTGTTCTCAGTTTTTAACAGTCTCTTATGCTTTGGCTCTCTCCCACTCTAACTCCTTTTTTTTTTTTTTCCTTCCCCTACCCCATGGGTTTCTGTTAAGTTTCTCAGGATCCACATAAGAGTGAAACTATATGGTATCTGTCTTTCTCTGTATGGCTTATTTCACTTAGCATCACACTCTCCAGTTCCATCCACGTTGCTACAAAAGGCCATACTTCATTCTTTCTCATTGCCACGTAGTATCCCATTGTGTATATAAACCACACTTTCTTTATCCATTCATCAGTTGATGGACATTTAGGCTCTTTCCATAATTTGGCTATTGTTGAGAGTGCTGCTATAAACATTGGGGTACAAGTGCCCCTATGCATCAGTACTCCTGTATCCCTTGGATAAATTCCTAGCAGTGCCATTGCTGGGTCATAGGGTAGGTCTATTTTTAATTTTCTGAGGAACCTCCACACTGCTTTCCAGAGGGCTGCACCAATTTGCATTCCCACCAACAGTGCAAGAGGGTTCCCGTTTCTCCACATCCTCTCCAGCATCTATAGTCTCCTGATTTGTTCATTTTGGCCACTCTGACTGGCGTGAGGTGATATCTGAGTGTGGTTTTGATTTGTATTTCCCTGATAAGGAGCGACGACCAACAGCATTTTTCACAGAGTTAGAACAAAGAATCCTAAAATTTGTATGGAACCAAAAAAGACCCTGTATAGCCAAAGCAATTTTGAAAAAGAAAAGCAAAGCTGGAGGCATCACAATTCTGGATCAATTCCATTGATCAATGGAACAGAATATAAAGTCCAGAAATATACCCCCCAGCTATATGGTCAACTAATCTCTGACAAAGCAAGATAGAATATCCAATGGAAGAGAGACAGTCTTTTCTATGATGGGAAAACTGGACAGCAACATGTGAAAGAATTAAACTGGACAACTTTCTTACAGCATACACAAAAATTAATTCTAAATTGATAAAAAACCTAAATGTGAGACAGGAAAACATCAAAATCTAGAGGAGAACACAGTCAATAACCTCTTTAAAATAGGCTGAAGCAACTTCTTACTATATATATCTCCTGAGGCAAGGGAAACAAAAGCCAAAATTAACTACTGTGATTGATTTAAAATAAAAAGCTTCAGCAATGTGAAGTAAACAATCACTAAAACTAAAAGGCAACCTACAGGATGGGAAAATATATTTGCAAATGACATATCCGATAAAGGGTTAGTTTCCAATATCTGTAAAGAACTTATCAAAGTGAACACCCAAAAGACAAATATTCCAGTTAAAATATAGGCAGAAGGCATGATAGACATTTTTCCAGAGTACATACAGATGCCTAATAGACCCTTGAAAGATTCTCAACATCACTCACCTTCAACGAAGTACAAATCAAAACTATAAGATATCACCTCACACCCTCAGAATGGCTAAAATTAACAACACAGGAATCAACAGGTGTTGGCGAGAATGTGAAGAAAGGGGAACCCTCTTGCATTGTTGGTGAGAATGCAAAATGATGCACCACTCTGGAAGAGTATAGAAATTCCTTAAAAAGGTAAAAATAGGGGCCCCTGGGTGGCTCAGTCAGTTAAGTGTCAGACTCGGTTCCAGCTCAGGTCATGATCTCATGGTTTGTGAGTTCAAGCCCTGAGTCATGCTCCACCCTGACATCCTGATTGGGATTCTCTCTCTCTCTCTCTCTCTCTCTCTCTCTCTCTCTCCCTGTACGCCCCTCCCCTGCTTGTACTCTCTCTCTCAAAATAAATAAATTAAATTTTAATTTAAAAAAAATTTTAAAAAATAGAACTCCCCTACAATTGCAAGTGCACTACTTTGTATTTTGTACTCCCAAGGATATGAAAACACTAATTCAAAGGGGATCACATGCACATGCATCCCATTGTTTATAGCAGCATTCTAAACCATAGCCAAATTAAGGAAAGAACCCAAATATCCATTGACTGATGAATGGATAAGGAAGTCGTGGTATATATACCCAATGGAATATTATTCTGCTATAAAAAAGAATGAAATCTTGCCATTTGTAATGATGTGGATGGAACTAGAAAGGATTATGCTAAGCAAAATAATTCAGAGAAAGATAAATACCATGTGGCTTCACACAGTCATGGAATTTAAGAAATAAAACAGAGGAACATACAGGTAAAAAGAGAAAGAGAGAGTCAAACTAGGAAACAGATTCTTAACTATAGAGAAGAAACTGAAAGTTACTGGAGATCAAGTGGGTGGGGGTTGTGTTAAATGGCTGATGTGTTAAGGAGGGCACTTGTAGTGATGAGGACTGGGTGTTGTATGTAAGTGATGAATCACTAAATTGTACATCTGAAACTAATATTACACTGTATGTTAACTGTGTGGAATTTAAAGAAAAACTTGTAAAAAATCCAGACATGTATTAAGTAATAGGAACTAAATATGCATCTAGTATGAATGGTTATGTTAGTTTGGCTAGGAGTCAGATTTATTTACTGTTGTTGGCTGTAGCTAGAGGTGCCAATCAGTTCAAATTCCTATCATTTAATTTTTGTGTCCTCTCTTGACTTTGGGCTTTGCACTACTCCTGAGAGAAAGTCTAAATTTTATAGTTCTTTCAGCTCTGTTTATACTGGATATACTCTGTTGTGTGGTGGTAAGATGTGGAGGAGGAAAAACATTCTATAATATGATTAAATCTCAATCTTTTAATAGACATGTGTCCTTTCTTGTTCTATTACTTTCAAATGTATTTGTTTGTTTTTTTTTCCCTCTTAGGTGAGGAGAGTTATTTGCAAGTATGTCAAAATGGTTACTCTTTCTTCCTCCATACGAGAAGCCAAGAGAGATCTTTATTGACTTGCTACCATGAAAGCCTCATGGGACTTCTAGGTTTGCATGGAATAGGGGCATCCCTTAGACTGTGGCCCCCAGGGCTTTGTCATTCTCAATGCTAGTTCATAGTCTCCTGAAATTCATCACAATTATTTTTTCGTTGTGTTCAGACATATGTGTTGTAAGAACATAAGTGACAACTTAAAGGAATTTATATATCAGAGTTGAATGTAAGATCTAATTTCTTTATTCAACTATGCATATACTTTCTTCTCGGGATGGCTATTTAGGAAGCTTGTGTGAGTGAAGAAGCAAGAAGATAATCTAAACTATCAGATATTCTCCTGATGTCAAAGGACTATGTAAGAGTGTGATGTTTTAGACTTTGGAAACTAAAATCAGGACAGGTGAGGTCTATTTTTCCCTGACTTATTGGTTAATGATTCATAATAATTATTACTAATTTATAGATATAATTTACATTAAATTATATAATATATAATTTATATAATAACACATTAGTAGTTATTAAATTACTGTAAATGCTAAAAATTTACATCATTTCTGATTTGGTCTCATTTCCAGTTTCTCAAGACTCCATGTTTAACGGGGATCCGGGAAACCTTCAACTACTACTCTTTAATATGTTTTCCTGTTGTTGAAAATAAGTCATCACTGGTTTTGTATTTCAGGCTATCCCACTTGCCAGGTTTTACTGAGATTTTTAGCTACAGGCATACTGTCTCCTTGCAGTCTCTCAATTCTACTTGACCACCAATGATTTTGGCAGTCTTTCTTCTGACTTATCATTTGGAATTTGAGATATTTTTTGGTTTTGTTGCAAATGAAGTTTGTTTTTCTGTTCCTCACTCTTCTTGTTTGCAGTGATTTATACAGAGGAAGGGAAAAAATAGGAACTTCACCATTATAAACTATAAATATTTCCATACACTTCATTGGTGTTGAGAACATAATGGGATTTAGGTTTAGAAGTATGGGATTGAAGAGTCTATAGTGTTGGGGCTCAATAGTTATTTTTTTTGCATTTGTTTGCCTTTCTATTTAAGTTTCATTTACAGTAGTTGCAAATGCTCAGCACATACAGGGAGAAAATGTTTCCACTGTATCAGTAAGTGTCTTTGCATTGATAGCCTCCTTTATATAGTGAGGTTACGTACAGTAATTTAATAAATTGAAAGGTCCATATATTTCTGGCTTTATGTATACTTCTGACAATTAAAACACCAAATTAATAATACATAAGTAGGGATGTAGCTCTAAACCCAAAGGTAAGCAGCTATGGGAAGTAGCATAATTGTAGGTTAGTTTCAAATACAGCCTCATATTGATTCTCACATGACTGGACAATGTAAAAAAATCAATGGTACATATCCAAGATGCTTAGGATTTCTTTTATAAGATTTTTGTTTCTAAATGTTATTTTCTTTTCTGTATACTTTCAGTTTATCATAAATTTATGAGATGCATAAATATTTTTACAATTATATTTTGGAAAAAAAAGTAAATAAGCTTTCTTTTGTCCGCTTGTGAAAAAAAAAAGATACTGATGTAATACATTTTAGCTTTAAAGGAAAAATTCTTGCATTTAAAGGTAACTTCTTATGAGAGAATTTTGAAAACTATGTTTTACAGATTAAAATCCACTCAAAAATAGCAAATATCACAGTATCCTTCATGATTACCAGACATTTTACCCAATCAAATATATTCTTCAAAGTTGTCAATTTTTCCTATAAACAATTTCAAGATGACATTAAATAAAATAATTATTTTCTCATAGGAACAATTTCATAGTAAGAGATTATATTACTGGTAAAGGTACAATGACCATACTTTTAACTTTTATAAATGTATTAAATCAACTATCAGTGATGGTTGTATAATGTAGGCTTTAAGTTTTTGGAATTATATATATATATATATATATATATATATATATATATATAAAGCAGTTCATTACAACAATAAATTACATTTATTTTTGTTTATGTGATCTCAATAAATACAACCATTTAAACATATTAATCTTTGGGGCACCTGGGTGGCTCAGTTGGTTGGGTGCCCAACTGTTGATTTCTGCTCAGGTCATAATCCCAGAATCTTGGAATTAAGCCCCATGTTGGACTCCATGCTGATTGGAGTGATTCTCTCTTTCTCTCTCTCTCCCTTTGCCCTGCTCAAACTCTCTCTCTCAAATTAATTAATTAATTAATTAGTCTTTTTCACCTATCAAAAGTTGTTTATAAAATTTACCAATCTTTATATGAAATACTATATTCCTTTATGTGACATTTTATTTGCCTGCTTTTCCTTTTATCCCTTTGACCACTTCTTTGAAAGGCACTATTTTGTTACTACCTCTTTTTATAACAAATCATAATTACTAGAATTTCTTAGGGACTCCTTTCATTTACTATCCCCATCCATTCCATCATCATTTGATTCATTCTGCCATCCAAATATATATGTCAAAATATATTTATCCATTATTCCTCTAATTCCTTCATCTAACTGCCTCATTTTTCTTCGGTCTCACATTTGGTGACTGCTTCAGTTAGCTATTGCTATGTAGTAAAACTACTCTAAATCTTAGTGGCTTACAAACACACTGAATTATTATTGCTTTTGAATCTTTGAGTTGAATGGAAAGTTCTTTGGCTGTTCTCATCTGGTCTTACTTATGCAATCACAGTGAGGTGGCAGCCATGATGATTTTAAGATCCAAGATAATATCACACAAATTTTACAGTTGGTGCTAACAGCTGGTTGGAGCACCTCAGTTCTCATCCATATGGTCTCTTATCCTCCAATATTTTGAATCAGCTTCTTCAAGAGAATATTCCTCAAGACAACATTCTAAGAGGGCAACAGCAAAATTTCAAAGCCCCAGTATAGTACCAGGACACCATGCAGTTCAACCACTTTAAATACTATCAATATTCTGGTGACAGTTGAATTTGTATCTTTCTCATTAACTATTTTCTGATCTCAAAACTTGGGTATTTCGCTGCCTACTCATCTTGTCTACTTGGATGTGTAACAAATATCTCAAACTTAAAATGATAAAAATATTTATTTTTCCCAATTTATACTTCCATTAATATTCTCTATTTTCAGAAAATTTATCCATTCAGCAAATATTAATTGAAGATACATTGTTAGATGTTATTTTATACAACAGATGCATCAGTAAACAAAACAGAGAGTAATCATGATTTTATGGGGCAAGATCAACAAATAAAAAATAAAATATCAGATAATAAGTTCTAAGAAGGAAAATAAAGTAGGATAAGGGATAAAGAGGGGTGAAAATTGCTATTTAATATAGGGAGGTCAGGAAAACCCTTTCTGATTAGATGACATCTGAATAGAGACCAAAATGAAGTGAGGGAGTGAGCCATGTGTATATTGATCAGAATTATGTAATGAGCATTATCCAGCTGCTCAAGTCCCAAACTTATGAATTTTCTTTGATTCTTTGTATTCCCTTACTACTCTTTAAAATGAGACCTAACTGAATTGACGTTAACTTTAAAATTCATTCGATAGTAGTCTACATCTTTGCAGTTCAATTGTTATTACTTTGTTCTAAGTTATCTATACTGGTGTACTAAAATGTTTAACTCTCAATTCATTTCACCTTGCAGCCAAAATGATCTTTTAAAACTGTAAATCAAATTATATCACCCCCACTGCTTAAAATTTGACTTCTAATTACATGTAGGGTATAATACTATATCTTTAATCTAGTCCACAGTGCCTCCTGATTTGATTCTTGTTTATTGCTGTAGTTCCATTCTGTTTCATTTTTTCTTTGGTCTCTAAGCTTAAACAATTCCATTATTCAAACTAGAGCTTCAGGGCACAGAATTGGCTTAAGGTCATACACTCCCTTCTCCATTTTCCATGTAACTATTCACTCATGCTTCAGGTCTCCGCTCAAATGTCACTTCTTTTCTGCAGTTCCTAGATTAGCTCAGTGCATTGTACTTTTGAATCACGACTGTTATGACATTTTGTTGAAATTAACAGTTTAACTTTCTCGCTTTTCTGTTGGACAGTCTCAGTGATGTCTCAGTGATGTTAGACAATATCTTTGTTGTGTTTATCATAACACTATTTTATTATTTTATTTACATAATTATTTATTGTTTGCCTTCCTATTTTCCCTAACTAAAAGGTAAGCTCTCTGAAAGCAGAGACCATATCAGCTTGTTCATCTTTATCTTCCCCTCATCTTTAACAAGTTCTAGAGCATAGGGGCACCTGGGTGGCTCAGTTGGATGAGTGTCTGCCTCCTTATCTCAGCTCAGGTCATGATCTCACAGTTCGTGAGATTGAGCCCTGCATCGGTCTCTGTGCTGACAACAAGGAGCCTGCTTAGGATTCTCTCTTTCTCTGTCTCTCTCTCTCTCTCTCTCTGCCCCTCTCCTGCACTCTCTCTCTCTTTCTCCTTCTCTCAAAAATGAATAAACATTTTTTGAAAAATTCTAGACTATAGTAAGCACATAGGAAAACGTTTTCAAATTTGTGCATAAATTTTCAATATACACACAGAAAAGTGAACATCTTCTAAGTATACAACTCAATAAATGATACCAAGTGAATACACTTATGTAACCAGTATCTAGATCCAGAAACATAATAGTACCAACACTCTAGAAACCCATTTGTGTTCCCTGCCTATCATTAACCATGCCTCAGGGTAACCACTATCCTGATATCTACCAGTAAGGATTAGTTTTGTTTGTTTTTGTACTTTATATAATTGGAAAATACAGTAGGTATTCTTTGTGTCTAGATTCTTTCACTCAGCATTACATTTGTAAGATTTACCCATGTTTATTGGTGTTGCAGCTTTTCTTTTTGATTGTTATGCAATATTTTATTCTGTGAATATACTAATATTTACTTATTCTAATATTTATAAACAACTTCAAGTTTGAGGATTTTACAAACAGTGCTTCCATAGATGTTCTAATTCATGTTCTTTGAAGAAACAAAATGTAAGCATTTCTTTTAATTACATGCCAAAGGGCCAAAGTACAATTTCTGAGTTAGAGTAGGCATATGTTCAGTTTTAGTAGGTACTACCAAACAGTTTTCCAAAGTGGCTGCATCAATTTGAACTTGAACCAATAGGGTAAGATTTTTATAGTTGTTTTACATAACTTCCAACATATATTTTCTATTTCTTCATTTTAGTTTTACTGGTGGATTTGTAGGGTATTTTATTGTGGTTTTAATTTGCACTTTTCCTGATAACGAATAAACTTTATTACATTTTCATGCATTTCTTAATCATTTAGATACCTTTTTTTGTGAATTGTTTATTCAAGTCCTCTCCCCATGTTTCTATTTAGTTGTCATAAATCTCATGTTAGTAAATGTATAGATCTATTTCTGAACTTTCTCTTCTATCTTATTGGTCAATGTTCTTTGTCTGCAATAATCAATAATTGTTGAATACGTGAGTGCATGCAAGGTTTATTTGCACATGTGTAAGTTGGTATGAAACCTCGAGGAAACAATAGGACCCCATAAAAAACTGGGTTTATTTTATAACCAAGAGTTGGTAGGAAGTGTCTCATTATTTATATCCACCAGAAAATACCACACATTTGTGTGATAAAATTTAAGTAATAACATGTGTACAATAAAAAAATTGGCAAATGTGGATCAAGGTCCACGAAATTGCACTTTGACACATTCCCCTTACTTTTTGTTCATAAATTATTAGTAGCTTATCAAATTTCTTTTATACTTTTCTCTCAACTTGAGAAGCTCCAAAAACTCCATCACTTTAAGGGCTTACAAGGTATAAGATAAGAGCGTTATTCTTTGATGTTCACATCGTGTGTATGCATCAGTTGTATATTGATATGAAAAAAATCAAGCATAAAGAATTAACCCCATAAGGACTATTTGATACTATTATTACTGACATTCATTCAACAGAGCTGTAGTTTTTATTTTAGGTGAATCAATGTGGACAGTGTGCACTTGATTCATTTATTTCTTCTACAAATATTTATTGAACACTTACTTTGTCCCTGTCTGTGGCAATTCAATATTAAATAATATAGGCAAGGTTCTTGTCTTCTCTTGTGTATATTCTAGTGTTGAAGGGAGACAAACAATCAACAAATATACTTACTAACAAGGTAAAAATAATAAGCAGAGTAACAGAGAATGCGTACTACACATAGAATTTTAAAAAAGAATAATGCAAGTGTCTTGTTTGCCTCTTTTTTTTTACTGGTTACGAAAGACATCTTTAACATGATATCTAAGCTGACATATGAAGAACAAGAAGGATCTGGTAATCGTAGTTTTAGATAAAGAGGGAGAGTGTTGGTACATTCCTGGAAGAAATGAACAACTAATCCCATTTTTTTTTCATGTAATAAAATAAGTCCAGTGCGGCTGGACCATGTAAGTGAGGGTGAGAATGATATGAGATAAGCACATAGACATAACCAGAGAAAACATCATGTAAGACTTTGTAAGGCAAAACTAGGACTTAAGATTTTACATTGATAGCAAGTCTTTAGAAAAAAATGAACTGAAAAGTGATATGAATATAGAATAGAGATGGGCATTCCAGTTGGACTGACATGAAACTATTTTAGAGTAATATGAAATGATGTATCCACTTGCATTTGAAAAGATATTTCAACTCAATACTGCTGACAGAATTTGAGATAGACAAACGTGACAGAATACAAAAAGAGTTCTCTTCATGAGTATACCCTTGTCTACAACCTAACTTGTTAAATCTCCACACTGATGATGGAGTTGTTTCTAAAATATTAACCTGAACATACTATTTCCTTATTTTATTTCCTTTTTTGTTCCAATAATTTTCAAGGTCTGTAATCATCTTACTAGAGCATACCGTTCTAGCATTCTTTCTCATTCCACTACTTCATTTTCACTCCAGACATACTGACTTACTTCCAATTTCCTGTGTTTGTTATCTTGAACTCTGATACTCCTTGGCATATCCCTTTCTTTGTCTGATTTTTTTAGTATTCTTGATTTTAACTCAGCACAGATGAAACCCTTTTCTGACCACTCCTGTTTCCAAGGAAGATATCCACTATATTTAATAATCAGTATGGCACAGGCACCAAACCAATCAAAATAGGTGCTAGCTAAAAAGAAAATATTTTAAATCCATTAAAATATGGCTTTTTATGACACCTGAAAAATGCTGTATCACTATTTTTTTAAATAAAATTTATTGTCAAATTGATTTCCATACAACACCCAGTGCTCATCCCAACAGGTGCCCTTCTCAATGCCCATCACCCACTTTCCCCTCCCTCCCACCCCCCATCAACTATCAGTTTATACTTAGTTTTGAAGAGTCTCTTATGGTTTGGATCCCTCCCTCTCTAACTTTTTTCCTTCCCCTCCCCCATGGTCTTCTGTTAAGTTTCTCAGAATCCACATAAGAGTGAAAACATATGGTATCTGTCTGTCTCTGTATGACTTATTTCACTTAGCATAACACGCTCCAGTTCCATCCACGTTGCTACAAAAGGCCATATTTCATTCTTTCTCACTGCCAAGTAGTATTTCGTTGTGTATATAAACCACAGTTTCTTTATCCATTCGTCAATTGATGGACATTTAGGCTCTTTCCATAATTTGGCTATTATTGAAAGTGCTGCTATAAACATTGGGGTACAAGTGCCCCTATTCATCAGCACTCCTGTATCCCTTGGGTAAATTCCTAGCAGTGTTATTGCTGAGTCATGGGGTAGATCAATTTTTAATTTTTTGAGGAACCTCCACACTGTTTTCCAGAGAGGCTGCACCTGTTTGCATTCCCGCCAAAAGTGCAAGAGAGTTCCCATTTCTCCACATCCTCACCAGCATCTATAGTCTCCTGATTTGTCCATTTTAGCTCCTCTAATCAGCGTGAGGTGGTATCTCAGTGTGGTTTTGATTTGTATTTCCCTGATGAGGAGCAACATTGAGCATGTTTTCATGTGCCTGTTGGCCATCTGGATGTCTTCTTTAGAGAAGTGTCTATTCATGTTTTCTGCCCATTTCTTCACTGGATTATTTGTTTTTTGGGTGTGGAGTTTGGTGAGCTCTTTATAGATTTTGGATACTAGCCCTTTGTCTGATATTTCATTTGCAAATATCTTTTCCCATTCCATCAGTTGCCTTTTAGTTTTGTGGATTGTTTCCTTTGCGGTGCAGAAGCTTTTTATCTTCATGAGGTCCCAATAGGTCATTTTTGCTTTTAATTCCCTTGCCTTTGGAGATGAGTCAAGCAAGAAATTGCTGCGGCTGAGGTCAGAGAGGTTTTGTCCTGCTTTCTCCTCTAGGGTTTTCATGGTTTCCTGTTTCACATTCAGGTCCTTTGTCCATTTTGAGTTTAGTTTCGTGAATGGTGTAAGAAAGTGGTCTAGCTTCATTCTTCTGCATGTTGCTGTCCAGGTCCCCCAACACCATTTGTTAAAGAAACTGTCTTTTTTCCATTGGATATTCTTTCCTGCTTTGTCAAAGATTAGGTGGCCATACTTTTGTTGGTCCAATTCTGGAGTCTCTACTCAATTCCATTGGTCGATGTGTCTGTTTTTGTACCAATACCATGTTGTCTTGATGATTACAGCTTTGTAGTAGAGGCTAAAGTCTGGGATTGTCAGGCCTCCCTCTTTGGTTTTTTTCTTCCATATTACTTTGGCTATTTGGGGTCTTTTGTGGTTCCATACAAATTTTAGGATTGCTTGTTCTAGGTTCGAAAAGAATGCTGGTGCAATTTTGATTGGGATTGCATTGAATGTGTAGATTGCTTTGGCTCCTATACACATTTTTACAATATTTATTCTTCCAACCCATGAGCATGATTTTTTTTTCCATTTCTTGTATCTTCTTCAATTTCCTTCACAAGGTTTCTACAGTTTTCAGCATACAGAACTTTTATATCTTTGGTTAGGTTTTTTCCTAGGTATTTTATGATTCTTGGTGCAGTTGTGAATGGGATCAGTTTCTTTATTTGTCTTTCTGTTGCTTCATCATTAGTGTATAAGAATGCAACTGATTTCTGTACATTACTTTGTATCCTGCGACTTTGCTGAATTCATGTATCAGTTCTAGCAGACTTTTAGTGGAGTCTATCAGATTTTCCATGTATAATATCATGTCATCTGCAAAAAGTGAAATCTTGACTTCATCTTTGCCAACTTTGATGCCTTTGATTTCCTTTTGTTGTCTGATTGCTGATGTTATGACTTCTAACACTATGTTAAACAATAGCGGTGAGAGTGGACATCCTTGTCATGTTCCTGATCTCAGGGGGAAAGCTCTCAGTTTTTCCCCATTGAAGATGATATTAGCTGTGGGCTTTTCATAAATGGCTTTCATGATGTTTAACTATGTTCCTTCTATACCTACTTTCTCGAGGGTTTTAATTAAGAAAGGATGCTGAATTTTGTCAAATGCTTTTTCTGCATCGATTGACAGTATCATATGGTTCTTATCTTTTCTTTCATTAATGTGATGTATCACATTGTTGGTGAATGTTGAACCAGCCCTGCAGCCCATGAATGAATCCCACCTGATCATGGTGAATAATTCTTTTTATATGCTGTTGAATTAGATTTGCTAGTATCTTATTGGGAATTTTTGCATCCATATTCATCAGGGATATTGGCCTGTAGTTCTCTTTTTTTGCTGGGTCTCTGTCTGATTTGGGAATCAAAGTAATGCTGGCTTCATAGAATGAGTCTGGAAGTTTTCCTTCTCTTTCTATTTTTTGGAATAGCTTGAGAAGGATAAGTATTATCTCTTCTTTAAATGTCTGGTAGAATTTCCCCAGGGAAGCCATCTGGCCCTGGATTCTTATTTGTTGGGAGATTTTTGATAACTGATCCAATTTCTTCATTGGTTATGGATCTGTTCAAGTTTTCTATCTCTTCCTGGGTATGGATTTGATTCAGGATTTGATTCAAATCCTGATTGGATTTGATTCAGTGAACAAGAGAATGCCTTTTTAAGAATGTGGTCATAGAGGATTACAGGTTGTAAGTGGTGCTTGAAAAGATAACTTTGAGAGTGATGATAAATTTGGCAGTGATACAGAGAGTGGATTGAAGGGTAAAGACAGTTGAGACTAGGAATTTAGTGTGGAGATTGTTGTAATCTTGCAAACAAGACAATAGTGGAAACCAGAATTGAGACAATGGGTTGAATGTAATTGCTATTAGAAACCATGGTTCCTTAGTAGAGAATGAGAACAGAAAGAAGGTAAAAGAGAAATAAGGACACAGCGAAATAGGATAGCAACTTTTATGTGTCCGTCTATACTATAGACTCAGAACTCTTATTTCCCTTGCCCAGAGCCAAATGATTTTATTGAGAATGAAATAAAGATTAAGAGGTGATAGCTAACATAATCATCTAAGTAGTAGTATCTACAAGACACATGGTGTGTTTAATAGTGAATTTTGTCAGTGAAAAGTTGAACCTGAGGGTTTGATAAAAAATATAAATATATCACTTCTGGGTAAGCACTGTAGGATTCTGAAAGTAGAACTAATCTTTAAGAATGTTATATGTTATGGGGCACCTGGGTGGCTCAGTCAGTTAAGCATCCAACTTCAGCTCAGGTCATGATTTTGTGGTTTGTGAGTTCGAGCCCTGCGTCAGGCTCTGTGCTGACAGCTCAGAGCCTGAAGCCTGCTTTGGACTCTGTGTCTCCCCTGTCTCTGCCTCTCCCATGCTCATGTTCTGTCTCTGTCTCTCAATAATAAATAAACATTAAATTTTTTTTAAATAAAAAAATTGAAAAAAAAACCAATGTTGTATGTTATTTGTAAACCCTAAATTCTTTGGGTTAATAAATTCAATCAGGTTTCCAGTTTTATAAGTTGATAGTTACTCTGGAAACCAGGTGCTGGAAGTTTACATATCCAAGTGAAATTCTCTAAGCCAGCGTACATAGATTTTCTAGATCAGAGAGTAGAGAAGAAATACCCTTAAGGATATCTGAATGTTTTAAATTAAGTCTAATCAGCTGCCAGGAAACAGAAGCCTTTATAAAAGTGCTGGGATGTTTAATGCCACCAAATGAATACGTTAAATAGTCTCTTTGGACAGAGTTCCTAAAGGAGCAAACAAACTCAGTGAACCAACTCTTCACAATATGTTAAGGCCAAAAGATTGACAAATGGTGGATGTACTTGCAAAAACAGCAGACTCTCAGCTGCCGACATTCCTTAGATTTCAAGTTGTTGAAATTCATTCTTAATTGCCCCCCAAAATGGCAACTTCAGAGCATTTGGATTCTCCATGAGTTTTTCAAATAATGGAAGGTTTTTGTTTTGTTTTGTTTTGTTTTGTTTTTTGTCTATTCCTGTTTGTTTTCCTTGTAAACATTGATTTTCTTTCTAGTAAACTTTTCTAGTAAACATTCTTGGCCAGTTGGTGGTAACATGATGCAAACATGTTAAGTGTTGTTTCGCAATTTATTTGCGAAACAACTTAGGGATGTATCAATATAATTATCAACCATTATAACTTGATGAATATTCTATTTCCAAGCAGCCTGTGTTTCCTTTGAGGTCTCCTGTGTTTAACAATGAACATTGGCAGTAGCAGTGAAACTCTTTGATATGCTTAAACATTCTGAATGAAGCTTTTTTTCTGTATTTTTAAGGCCTGGAGAAACATTTACATATGGAAGAATTAAAAGTCTCAGATGGGTGTCTAGATTTAGAATTGGCAGTTCAGTTTTACCCCGTTGTAGGCACTTCTAAACTTCTGGGAAGAATTCCAGAAACACCAATTACGTCAAAATATGTTTTACTAAGATACAGTATGTATATAGTTCAGAATCCCATGATGTGTATTAAATCCTTCTCTTCTTTCTATCTGAGTGCTTCTTCAAATAAAGCAACTGAAACTTCTGGAAAACGGAAAGAGAAAAAAGGTTTTCCAAGTTTGGGGTGGTGAAATGGTCTCCTATCTTATTATGGCAAGGCATCAGGACAGTAAATTATTGTCTTACAGATGCTTGTTTATTGGCCAAACAAAAAACAAAAGAAATTTTTCTTATAGAAGGCAAAAAAACCCAAAAAACAAAATCCCCAAATTAACACATAAACACATTATACTAGAAATATTTGTCATGAAGCAACAAATAATTGTCACATATACACTGAAGTAGACCGTTGGAAAAGAAATGAAAAGGAGATATGGGCAGTGAATATTTATACGAAAAAGAAACACGTATGATATTTAAATAAAAAGTCAAATGTCATTTTGAGTAGAATTGTTTAAAGCCATTAATATTCTGAACAAATTTCTTGAGCTCTTGGTAAAACCTATGTAAACTAGAATGAGAAAACATTTATAATAAGTGGGTACCAAAGGACTGTTTTTTTATACACCTGAATTTTTTCCAAGGCAGAGAAAAAAGAGGGAGAAGTGTACACTAAAATCAAATATTAAAAGGAACAAGGTCATTGATCTATTTTTCCAAGTAGGCAACAATTTTACAAAGTATCACATTTCAAGGCCAAGAAATTCCAGGGAACCATTATCCTAAAGAAGATGAAAACTTATAGTCTAATGTGAGAATATTCTAGATCTTTTTCCCTTAGGATTTCCATTCCATTTTTAAACGTTGTAAAATAAATTAAGTAGAAATAAATTAATAGAAAACAGTTATCTTGTTTCAGTTTTTGATTTAGGAAAATAATTTCCCATTCATGGGAAGAAAGCAAAATGCATAACAAGATGCAAAATTCAGGTTTTCTATTTATCAGAAAGTCCCATTTCCTTTGATTTTATTTGCCTTAAAATATTTATTTATTGTTTATAAATTTATTCTCAAAGTGTATTTATTTTGAGGCAAAGAGAGAGAGAGAGAGAGAAGAGAGAGCATGCAGAGAGAGAGAGAGAGAGAGAGAGAAGGGCTTGATCTCACAACCATGAAATCATGACATTAGCCAAAATCAAGAGTCAGAATCTTAACTGACTGAGCCACCCAGGCTTCCCAGGAATGCTCTAATTTTGAATGGTGGGAGAAACCTCAACAGATTTTCTAAATAAAAGTTCTGCTCTTTCTGGGGTGGCTGGGTGGCTCAGTCGGTTAAGTGTCCGACTTCCGCTCCTGTCATGATCTCTCAGCTTGTGGGTTCAGGCCCCGCATCAGGCTCTGTGCTGACAACTCAGAGCCTGGAGTCTGCCTCAGATTCTGTGTTTCCCTCTCTCTCTGCCCCACCCCTGCTCATGCTCTTTCTCTCTCTGCCTCTCAAAAATAACTTAACGGTGAAAAAAAAATCCTGCTCCTTCTCTTTTACCATAATTTGAAGTTATGGGGATTTTTTTTTAAATAAGGAGTGGTAGAAAAAAAAGTATGTTGTATAAATAATCTGTAGATTAATTTACTAAAATTTAATGACCATATTTATACCATACAACTATTTTTCCTTTGAGAAACCCATGCTCTTTGTTACACTCTGGAGATCATAATGAAAATTAATATGTGAACATGTATGTGTTAATTAGTCTCCTAGGAGTTATACATGTGTATGATTGTCTTCATTTTACAGATGAGTAAATCGAGACATAGAGACGTGTGTGGCAGATCTAGGACTCAAATCCAGGAAGTCTTATTTTGGACCCTGGGCTTTTCATCTGTATAATGTACTACCTATGCTAATAACACAATCTCACAGAATTACTAATAGTAAGCATAAAAATATAGGACATGGTATTTTCATCACATCTTTAAAAAGTATAGAACCATAAAAAAGTGAAAAATTAAAGCAGTCAGGGAAGTTTCAAAAAATATAACTGAGGCTCATAGACATGAAAGAAAGAAAGAAAGAAAGAAAGAAAGAAAGAAAGAAGAAAGGAGGGAAGGAGGGAGGGAGGAAGAAAGGAAGGAAGCAAGGAAGGAAGGAAGGGAGGAAAGAAGGAAAGAAAGAAATGGGATCAATTTGTGTGTACATAATTTTAGATAAAAATTCCATATTTGCAATTGATGATGACACGATGTATGTACAAGTTCTGGAGACATTTAAAATTGCATAGTGCATTAGACAATAGCCTGTCAGGTAGCAAGAATTCCTGTCCCCTCAAAGGTCCTTCAAGCTGGACTAGGAATCAAATTGACATGAGATAGATCAATAGAAAAAAAAATTAATTAGGTGTACATACAGGGAGGTCACATAGACATGGAAATTCCAAAGACAGGCAAACTGAGGTATCTATGTCATTCTGAACTAAGAAGAAGGGGGTAGGGGTCTGGGATTTCAGAGGAGAGGATTGCATTTCACAGGGTGATAAATAGAGCAGATGTTTGATAATTAGATGTTTGTCCTACCATACAGATGGGTCACTCAGATAAAATTTGTCTCTTCTAATAACCCCTATTCAGGGAAAGACCCCTAATTTAGATTCTTCTATGGAGTTAAAGGAGGGGAAGAAGTTTCTTTTGAGCCTGCAGTGTCTCAAGTGCCTTCAACTAAAAATAATCCAAAGTGGCACATTATGGGAGGAGGGCCTGTCCTGAACCCTTTCAGTTCTTCCACCTGAAATTTCCTTGGAGGTTTCACATTTTAAACGAGCTGGTAGGTGGTTTCATCTCTTTGATTCAGTCTCTTAGTCTTGACAATAGGTCAGTTTACTCAAACTTATTTCAGGAGGGAGTGATGCAGTTTTATTCTCAAAGTTAGGCCTATGTTTCAAATAATCAGGTATTGAATAAAAGTCATTTCTGTGGAAAGAAAAGAAAAATATTAATGTTTGGATTAATATAGGTTAATATTTGTTTGGATTAATATTGGTTAATGTTTGGATCAAAAGTTAAGCCAGTTTCTGAGTTCTGAGGGTAGCCAGTTTATAAAACATGATTGACAAAACTTCTAGAGTGTCAGACTTGAAACGTCTTCAGATAGAGTGAGAACAGCTAATGGCAAACTGACTGATCTTCCTGGTTTATAGTTCAGATGTTTCTGGTGCATTTTCAAGTGGCCCATAGAGCAACAGATTTTCTATGCATGAACTATCATGAGTATATTTTTACCCTAGGTGTTTTATATTTAGTTTGTGGAGCATCAGAAAAAAGATCCATTTTAGTTCTCAAATGACTTCAAGTTAGAAATGTGTGAAAAAAAAAAGTGTTAGCTTGCAGACTTGTAGTTAGGCATTGGAAGACACTAGAAGAAATGAGGATCTAGTCCAGTTTATAATGATTAGTATTAAGAAATAATATCTACAAAGATGTGTTATTGAAACATATCTTCTCTCTATAATTAAACTAATTTTTACCAAAGATAGCCAAATTAGCTCCAACTTGTTTACCAAATAAGTCTAGTTTCAAAAAAATCTTGACTTGATTATTTACATAAGTGCCATAAGAATAGTGGTTCACCATATACATTCTTTAAAACTTGCTTTGTTTGAACTTTTCATAAGGAATCTCTAGGTTGAACATTTTTTATTATGGTTTTTAATTAACAGATATTTATTTTTGGGACAGAGAGAGAGAGAGAGAGAGTGAATGGAGAAGAGGTAGAATGAGAGACCAGATGATCCAAAGCAGACTCTGCATTGACAGCAGCGAGCCTGATGCAGGGCTCAAACCCATGAACCATGGGATCATGACCTGAGCCTAGGTCATCACTCAACCAACTGAACCACCTGGACACCCTTTTATTATGTTTTTAATTTTAATTCCAGTATATTTAACATACAAAATCATATTAGTTTCAGGTGTACAATATAGTGATTCAACAATTCTATATATTACTCAGTGCTCATCTTGATAAGTATATTCTTTAATCCCATCATTTATTTCACCCATCTCCCTCCCCACCTCTCCTCTGGTAACTATCAATTTGTTCTCTATAGTTAAGAGATTTTTGGTTTGTTTCTTTTTTTTCCCTTTGTTTGTTTGCTTTGTTTCTTAAATTCCACTTATGAGAAAAATCGTATGGTACTTTTCTTTCTCTAGCTGATATTGTTTAGCCTTATACTACTCAACTGATTTTGGTTTAGCATTATTCTACTCTCTAGCTCCTTCCATGTTGATGCAAATAGAAAGATTTAACTTTTGTGGCTGAATAATATTCTATTGCAAATATAGAGTAACGTTTCTTTAGACTTGTATCTATTGATGGACACTTGGGATGCTTCCATAGTTTGTCTATTATAAATAATGTGACAGTAAATACAGATATGCCTTTAACCTTCCAAATTAGTGTTTTTGTATTGTTTGTGTAAATTCCCAGTAGTGCCATTACTGGATCATAGGGTAGTTCTATTTTTAAATTTTTGAGGAAATTTCATGCTGTTGTCCACAGTAACTGCACCAGTTTGCATTCCCACCAACAGTGCAAGATGATTTCTTTTTCTCCACATCCTTGCCAACACTTGTTGGTTCTTGTGTTTTTAATTTTAGCCATTCTGACAGATATGAGGTGATATCACATTGTGGTTTTGATTTGCAATTCTCTGATGATTTTTGATGTTGAGCATTTTTTCATGTGTCTATTGACCATCTGCATGTCTTCTTTGGAGAAATGTCTGTTCACGTCTTCTGCCCACTGCCCATTTTTTTACTTGGATTACTTTGTTTGTTTGTTTGTTTGTTTGTTTGTTTTTGGTGTTAGGTTGTATAAGTTCTTTATATATTTTGGATACAAACCCTTGATCACATATGTCACTTGCAAATATCTTCACCCACTCAGTAAGTTGCCTTTTAGTGTTATTGGTTGTTTGCTGTGCAGAAGCTTTTTATGTTGATGTAGTCCCAATCTATTATTTTTGCTTTTATTTTATGCTCCTCAAGAGAATTATCTAGAAAAATTTTGCTATGGCCAATGTCAGAGAAATTGCTACCTGTGCTGTATTTTAGGATTTTCATGGTTTCAGGTAACACATTTGGGTCCTTAACCCATTTTAAGTTTATTTGTGTGTGTGTTGTAAGAAAATGATCCAGTTTCATTCTTCTGCATGTAGCTGTCCGGTTTTCCAAACACCATTTGTTGATGAGATTCTCTTTTTCCCATTGCATACTCTTGCCTCTTTTGTCAAAGATTAATTGACCATATAATTATGGGTTTGTTTCTAGGCTTCCTATTCTGTGCTACTGATCTATGTATCTACTTGTGTGTCAGTATCATACTGTTTTGATTACAATTTTGAACTATAACTTGAAACACAATTGTTATACCTCCAACTTTGTATTTCTTTTTCAAGATTGTTTTGGCTTTTTAGGGTTTTTTTTTTTGTGTGTGTGTGGTTCCATACAACTTTTAGGATTATTTGTTCTAGTGCTGGGAAGAATGCTATTGGTATTTTGATAGGAATTACATTAAATATATAGATTGCTTTGAGCAGTATGGACATTTAACAATATTTGTTCTTCCAATACATGAGCATGGAGTTTCTTTCCATTTTTTGTGGGTCATTTTCAATTTCTTTCATCAATATTTTATAGTTTTGAAAGAAGAGGTCTTTTGTCTCCTTGGTTAAGTTTATTCCTAGGTATTTTATTAGTTTTGGTGAAATTGTAAATGGGATTGATTTATTAATTTCTCTTTCTGTTCTTTCATTATTGGTGTATAGAAATACAATGGATTTATGTACATTCATTTTGTATCCTGTGACACTACTAAATTCATTTATGATTTCTAGTAGTTTTTTGGTGGAGTTTTTAGGGTTTTCTATATATAATGACTTGGGAAAATATTCAGTACTAAAAGTTGATTTAGGGGTGCTTGGGTAGCTCAGTCAGTTAAGCAGCTGACTCTTGATTTTGTCTTAGGTCATGATCCCAGAGTCATGGGATTGAGCCCTGTGTTGGGCTCTGCACTGACTGTGGAACCTACTTAAGATTTTCTCTCTCTCTCTCTCTCTCTCTCTCTGCCCCTCTCCCCAGCTCATGCTCTCTCTTTCTAAAATAAATAAATAAATAAATACATAAATAAATAAATAAATAAATAAATAAAATTTTATATTTAATGCTAATAACTCTAAAGACATGCCTGTTTAATTAAACTAACAAAGTTAAATTAACCTTCTTTTAGAGAGAGAAAGACAGCACAAGCAGGGGAGAGTGCAGAGGGGGAAAGAAAGAGATAGAGAAAGAGAGAGAGAGAGAAGGAAAATCTTAAGCAAGCTCCACACTCAGCATGAAGCCTTTTGACAAAGAGCTTGATCCCATGATCCTGGGATATGACCTGAGCTGAAATCAAGAGTTGGATGCTCAAGTGACTGAGCCACTCAGGCACCCCTAAATTAACTTTTAATACTGAATATGTGCCCAAGTCACATGAACTTTGGGTTAGGTCCTATCTTTCTGAGTTTTAGAATGGACAATCCTTAAAATTTTCTGCCTTCAAACCAACTAAATAGAGCTCTTTCACATATTAATTTTAGTGATGTCATTCTGAAGTAGAGAAAATATTTCACATTTACAACATACATGCACACACACACACACATACAAGATGTAAATAAAATCTTAATTTTGGTTCTTGCTAATATTTTTGGAGAGGACATTATATGCCCAATTTGTAATACTTCCATTTAATTCTTTATCTTTTTATCTATCTATCTATCTATCTATCATCTATCTATCTTTATATCAACTTGATGAAAAACATTTTCCTAAAGTTTGCATGCCAAAGAATGGTTTCCAAGTCTTAGAGAAAATGAGGGTAGAAAATTTATATCAAATGCAGAAAGAGAGTATCTAAGTTTGCTCCAATGTTGATATTTGGAGCATATTTGCTTATTAAAAGATGTGTTAGAGTCTGGGCATAAAAACCTTTCAAACTGTATTTTAAAAAGGCTCCCCCCTCCTCCCTTTTTATCTCAGTCTTGGGAGATTGAGAGTTGTGTTTACATTTCAAAGACATAATAAAATTTATAATTGCGAGGAACAGATAAAGAATGTCAAGATTTTCCTTTTAGAATTTCAGGATAATTGCTATTTAACATGTACCCTAAGTACAAAATAATTTTGTTCTGATATACTGATTTTTTAAAATATTCACAAACATTTTGAGAGGAATATGCAAGGTTTGGAGACTGGTAAGGATAGGTGGACTTTAACTTGTTCCTAGAGTTGTATTTCTGGTTTTGCAAAGATTGGTAAAATAAAGGCAGTTGGTCCTAATTATCCAAAGAACTGGATTACAACCTGAATATCAAGGGACAGATGCATCTTTTTAAATAAATTTACTTTTATATATCAAGGATAATTTTTAACTAAAATGGGAACCGAAAGATTTATGTACTTATAAGTTTGTATGAAGTTTTTAAACAAAAGTCTTGTGTGTGTGTGTGTGTGTGTGTGTGCGTGTGTGTGTGTAATTTAACCTTGGCTTCTATTAGCCTCTGAATATTGGCTTTTTGTGCATCATTTCTAGGAGGGCCTAGGAGAAATATTGGTCCTCTATTTACTCAGAAAAGAAGGTTGTGAATATAGAGCCAAATAATCTTTTGAAAGTAGAGGTAAATGTGCTTTGTAATTTAAAAGCTCTGATGTTATCCAGGGGACAGATTTTTTTTTTTTTTTTTTGTGAAGGGGGTTATCTTGGATACTCCTCTAAAGGACATTGTATAGGAACGCTTGAGGCTAGTCAGACCCTGATTAGAGAGTGTTGGAATGTAGGAGCAAAGCGAGCATAGTTGCCAATCTTGAGTGCTTTTGTTAAATTCATTTTCTGGTTTATAGCATTTATATGAACACACTGTATACTTTGAAGTAGAGATTAGGCCAGAGTGATCTCTGTAAATATTGTAGGGAAAGGGGAGCTAAAACAGGCATATGAAGCTAGACTTTAAGAAGGGGAATTTACATTGGATAGGGACATTTATTTTTGTTTTAAGTATAACTTCTTTCATCTTGTCAAGGAAGTCCCTAAGGCTAGCTATGATACTAATAAGACAATCGAGATCTCTTTATAATATATATATTTTAACATAACCAATTTAAACAATCCATCACCTGGCCATTGATGAGTAGGATCTCTTAATAGTGACTTAGTGCCTTAACCAAAGACCCAAGAGGCATCCAGACAGGGCATAGATGATGTAACTCCCATATTCAAAGTTTACTTCCAAAATTAGTCTAAGAAAGCAAAGACCTTCTTTGTACAGGTATTAAGGGCAGTGTAGTGAAAACAGTGTCTTTGGTCTTCCATGAGATGCCTCCAGTCGCACACCCACTAATCTATGACACTGGACAGGCATTTCTGGACTCGGACTTTCCAACAATACCAACCAACAAAAATTGAGATGACAAAGGTTCTTATGAGTTGTAATGTCTCATGAGAAACACCTCTGAAAGCTTGTACAACCACACAGGGGAGAAACTTGTATTCCCAGTTTATTTGACTGGCTCCCAATGTGCACCCTGATAAGTGCACCCTCTGAATGGTAGAGACCAAAGAGAATATTCTTACTGGTTACAAAGCCAAGCTCTTAAGACATAGAACAAGACAAAAGGAAAATTCTATACATTTAATCTAAACTTTGGGTCTTTTGTAGCCACACTAATACTTGGGAAGGATATATGTCATGGGGTTGGGGTTGTGTGTTGTTTTACAGTGTACCTTGATGCACAAAAGTTTCCTTTAGGTTGGTAGGTGAACTAGTGTCGATATAACATTCTGTCACCAACTTATTCTATCATGGGTGTATTCTTGAGTTTGCCAGTGCTCTAACAGCTTTTAAGTGCTTGACCCATGCCCACCAATTTTGCAGCTTTGGCTTCCAAAATATCCCTTAACAACAGATGACAAATAACATAAGAGACATAGACAAAGGAAAACAAAGAACATCTCTAGGAAGAAATAAATAAGTAACCAAAAACTACTCTACCAAATTTGACCAGAGTCACCAGACCCAAGGAACTAGTTCCACAAATATTTTCTCCTGCTAATATAGATTTATAAAGAAATAAAAAGGACTCTTTCACTCTTACTCCATTGGACTCTGCAGATAGAAATTCCAGGAGGCTGACAATGGTAAGAAATCTTATCTTTTGCCAGCCGTATGTCAGGTGTCCCAAGGAACTCTCAGCTGCAACAGTGTCCAGGGTGAGCAGTGTCCATTGAGTTAAAGTCATCCTGCCAACTATGCCAATTGTCGGGGAATATCCCTTCAAATGTCCTTCTAGCTGGACTAAGAATCAAATTGACATGAGACAGATTAACAGAAAAAAATAAAATTTAATAGCCATATACAGAGGGAATCCACATACACATGGAAATTCCAAAGGCAGTCAAAATGAGGTATATATGTCATTCTGAACTAAGTAGGGGTCTGGGCTTTCAGAGGAAAAGAATGTGTTTCACAGGGTGATAAGAGTAGATATTTGGTAATTGGAAATTTGTCCTACCATATAGATGGCTCTCTCAGATAAAATTTATCTCTGCTAATAACCCATATTCTGGGAAAGACCCCCAGTTTAGATTATTCTATGTAGTTAAGGAAGGAACAAAATTTCTTTTGAGCCCACATGGTCTCAAGTGCCTTCAGCTCAAAATAGTCTACATGCCACAGTGACACAATATGGAAGAGGAGGGCCTGTCCTGAACCTCTTCAAGATTTTGGGTAAGTCCTTAATCATAAAGATACAGGAAATAATTTTGTTTTAAAATGGAAAGATCTGAATTCCCTTGTGTAATGTATCTCTAATTTGGACATTTATATAATTTAAAAAAGTAGTGATCTTTTTATATTGTCTCAGGTTTAGAGACCTAATGACAGAAGGATGTGTAGGCCCTATTTATTTAATACTCTTCTGAAAACTGTAGTCTGTTAAGTGTGAAATAACATTATGTTATTCCAATACATAATTAAATAACATTTAATTAAGTTACATACCTTAATTAAAAATGAGTCATAATTACTGATCACTGATTACCATAATAAATATAATAGTAATAAATAATTTTGAAGTATTGTGAGAATTACCAAAATGTGACTGACACAGAGATACAAAGAGAGCAACGCTATTGGAAAAATGATGCTGATAGACTTGTTATAAAAGTTTGCCACAACCTTCAATTTCTAACAAAACAAAACAAAACAAAACGTACCATCTGCAAAGTTCAATAAAACAAAACACAATAAATGAAATATGCCATATTTAGAATCTAATCTATGTACACTTATTCTCTCTCTCTCTCTCTCTCTCTCTCACACACACACACACACACACACACAAAGGATTCCTCCAGAATGGCAATGAGATAATAGAAATCATTGGTATGTGAAAGAAAACTTAAAAAAAAAGTTTGTTTTTTTTTAATATAGGCTACTTTGCTTGTAAAGAATTGCCTTTGGGTATTTATACGAGCCTCCATCTCCATTGGGATTTCACAGACTTTCCTTTCAGTAATTCCTATGAAATGGAAAGAATAAAAAAAATGGTGAAATAGCATATTGCCCTTAAATAACAACAACAACAACAACATTCCACTGAGGAAAGAGAAATATTGAGCTACAAAACAAGAACTCAAATCAGGTGCTCTAGAAAAAAAAAAAAAAACCAAAAAGAAGAAAAAAGCAGAGAAGCATATTATTAATGAAAATCCTGGAGTAACAGCACAAGTGGTATTTGATTTGGTATTCTCTTTAAAGCTTTCAGCCCTTAAACAGATGAGACCATTACCCTCTTCCACAATTTTAAAATGTAACATTTCTTGCTGCTCCAGCTCTTGGGGACTTCTGTAATTTATTCATGCAAGTATGCACTATATATCTGCTATTATTTTTGGTTTCCTTCAATATTGGCTTTATGATTTCATAAGCAGATATTCACCTGGGGAAAAAAAAGACAAAAATAGGAAGGAAGGAAGGAAGGAAGGAAGGAAGGAAGGAAGGGAGGAAGGAAAAAAACTGAATAAGGAGTGTTATTGTAAATGAGAGAAGTTTAGAAATGCTTGCCCCAAGAAAACTTTTTAAAGCCTCTGAACGTGGTAACAGCATGTTTTGTACTGCTAAAAAGGTACTTCTAACATATGTGAAGTGGCATAGGAGTCAGATATTTCATAAAGTATCCCTAATGTGGGGATTCTTGATACTAACATTTCCTTTATTCCTTGTAAGTTAAAGATTTTTGTTTTGGAATAGTGTATTACCCATAAATTGTCTATTTGTGTAACTATTATTAATTTTAGTTGAGGCTTAAAAAGTATTCCTTCCATAGGAAAATGCATCAAATTGTACAAGTGAAATAATTTCTAATTTTTTCTCTTTTCCTCACCTAAGAAAGTACTAACCATGAGAGACATTCTTTTTTAATTATTTTGACTCTAATTACACAGGTAACTGTAGAAATAATATTTTGCATTAGCCTTAGGTGTATTTGATACTTTTAAACATTAAGAGGCAAGGATGTTCTAGAGGGGTATTCTTTTTTAATTTTTTAAATGTTTATTTATTTTTGAGAGAGAAAGACACAGAGTGCAAGCAGGGGAGGGGCAGAGAGAGAGAGGGAGACACAGAACCTGAAAGATGCTCCAGGCTCTGAACTGTCAGCACAGAGCCCAATGCAGGGCTCAGATTCACGAACTGTGAGATCATGACCTGAGCTGAAGTCAGATGCTTAACCAACTGAGCCACCCAGCTGCCCCACTAGAGGGGTATTCTTTAGTGGGGGGACATATGAGGGAGGAGAATATGCTACTGTTTAAGCTATGAACTACTTCAGAACTTCTAATGCAAAGTATAGCCAGTGCAGAGGATTTGCCATAGAAGTGAGCTGAAAAATAACCCCTGTTTGTGTGTATGTGTGTTTTTTCTCCTACCATACTGAACAGTTGGCTCTCTTCATGAGACATTGGTAATCTGACCCTTTTTTTTTGGCAAAACAGAAGAGAACTTGCAGTAAGCAGCCTCCCACAATCTGGATTTTTTTTTTTTTTTTTTTTTGCTTCCAAATCTCTCTAAGGACTTCTGAGCAAAGGATTTCTCATGTTTCTCACTGCTGCCTCAGGCATTTGTACCATACTCCTGGAGTTTCCAAATTACTCTTAAGATTTAGTCCTTGCAAGCTGAGGGAAAAGGGAAAGGTAATTGGAGTCCTCCCATCTTTCCATATCTAGTGCAAGTTAGCTCTAGTGTAAATCCTATATCATTTCCAAAAAGCATGTCTAATTGATCAACCAAAATAATCTCAACTACTACTCCTATCTTTTACACCATTTTAAGAAATAAGTGTATGTACTAAACTATACAAAAAAATACTGATTATAAGCCCAGGGTCTTAGTGGAATTTATTGACGTCTAGATAATAAGATACTATAGCAAATATACATCTTTAAAAAAGAATATTTGTCTATATTCTCATTTTCCTTGTCTATGTATTCTTGATTCCTATAATCTGTGTAACATTTGAAAATACATTAACAGCTATACGACATTGGGTCAGCAACTAAAAAGGCATGTAGATAATAAGGCAATCATCCGTGAAAGAGGCATAATGAAAGAAGCAGAGGTCCAGTGTCATAAAGCCATGAGAAAGGAAAAAGTTAAAAATCAAATGTCAAAATAACCAAAGACCACAGCTCACTCCATCTTATCCTTCTCCACATTTCCTAAATATATTGTCTAGGAAATCACACTCTGGAATACTTTGGAAAAAGATAAAATAAAATTGAGAACAATTGAGAACCTTCTAAGCACTCCCAATACTTTTAAAAGTAACGTTTCCATTTCAGACACTCAAACCAAGTCCAAGGAAAGTATCCTTTGCAGCTGAGGGAAGGAGAAACATGGTGGCTTCCTTACACACATCCTGAATGAAAAATAAACCCATTAAATAAAGCATTAGACAAATGTTTTCACAGTTTGTGTGGAGACTAGGTACAATAATGTTGTCAAAAATGATGACTTTTGTTGTTTTACAGAAAGGGAAATCGGTTTAATTTAACATAAAATTGGAAATTCACGCTTAGTTGAAAAAACATCTATTTGTGAGAGTGCCGAATGAACTCTGATGAACACAGAAAACTCTTCTCTGTAGCATCCTGGGTTGAGAAATGAAGGACTGGAATATGGGCTAGGGCACAAAAGGAACACCTGAGCTTCCATTTCAATAAACCTTTAATCTTAAGATTTCAGGGAGATAAAGATATTACTAAGTGGCCAGATGCTAGTATTTCAAGCCAGATTGCTTTTGCTATCCAAGTTATCTGTCTTTATTTGAATAGCTGGAAAATACTTTCCTGACAACTATCAGAGCACTTCTGGAAGTGTTTATGAGTGACACATTTTATTCATCAAGAAATTAATGGATGGTTTTGTGATTGACGAATTGTACACAGAAACCCACAATAAAGGAGAAATAATTTTTCCCTCTGTAAACATTTTCTCTTCTCTTTTCTTTCTTTCTTTCTTTCTTTCTTTCTTTCTTTCTTTCTTTCTTTCTCCAACGTGACTTTCTTTAGTTGTGCAGAATTCAACATTCCTTGTAAAAAGATCTGTGAAAGCGATTGGAGATTAATTCTCATAAAAGAATAAAAGTGTAAAGAATCCTGTAGGTGACAAAATAAGTAATTATACAGGACAGACTATATTATTAATCCTTCTTTAAAATCCATAAGCTGTATATTGTGCACAGAACAGTGAATCACTTTCCCCTTTGTGGTGAAAAAATAACTTCTGAACGGTACATGTATTCTTTGATGATTAGAGACTTACATGTTTCTGGGGTTTCAGAAGAGGAAATAATAGTATTGACAAAAATTAGTCCCAAATGATTGGATCCCACAATTTTATTTAAGATTTGGTCTAATGACAAGAAAGTGTTTGAAAAATAGAAGAGCAGTATAACTTGTTTAAATTAGTCATTTTGTCAAAGTCCCTTGTAGTTTTTACAGAAATGTGTGGGCTTTTCTTTGGTAATAGTAGCAATGGAAGTCTTATATTTTAAGTAATAGTCTTCACTATAGGGAAACTGAGCTTTTTGGAGAAATGGGTGATTCTAGAATTGGGTCACAGAAAGTACTAAATAAGTCCAAAACATCTTGCTATGCAAAGAAGTAAGGAAATGTTCAAAAAATATTAGGAACTTGTTGAAAGGACATAAGCCAACTTAAGGGATCTTGCAATGCTCAATGTTGAAACAATGTAAACAACAAAATTAAGAAGAAGAAGAAGAAGAAGAAGAAGAAGAAGAAGAAAAAGAAGAATGGAATATAACCTGTAGAATGAAATAAATATCCTGGAGTCCATATTGATAAATATTAATAAAATAAATGAGAAAGTAAAGAAAACTCTTTCTTAAAATAGTATTCCAACTGATAAATGCAAAATGAATGATGGGGGGCGCCTGGGTGGCTCAGTTGGTTAAGCATCCGACTTCGGCTCAGGTCATGATCTCGTGGTCCGTGAGTTCGAGCCCCGCGTCGGGCTCTGTGCTGACAGCTCGGAGCCTGGAGCCTGTTTCAGGTTCTGTATCTCCCTCTCTCTGACCCTCCCCCATTCATGCTCTGTCTCTCTCTCAAAAATAAACAAAGGTTAAAAAAAATTAAAAAAAAAATGAATGATGGAACTAGAAAATTGTCACTTGGTATGTAATAATCACCATAGGCAAGAATCATCAATGGGTACCAATATTAGTAGATAATGTTATGAGAAAGAATATTTGCATAGTATCTTCCTATAAGATACTTATCAATTACAAAGAGAAAAATAATAACTTTACAGTGGAGAAATCTGATAGACACTACCTTAACCAAGTAATCAAAGTTAAAATCACCACAATAAGACATATCAATATCATATATACCTGTGTATATAATACACTAAGGTGCAACTTAACTTCTGTGGTATTACTGTCAAAAATGCATAACTTGATGATAAACATGAGTATACATCGGTTAAACCCAAATTAAGGGGTATATTACAAAATAACTGGCCAATATTCTTCACAAGGCCAAATTCATTGATATGGGCTGATTTATGAACTCCCTCCTCCAAATTCAAACGTTGAAGTTCCAACTTCAGTACCTCAGAAGATGACTATGTTTAAAGATAGGACCTTGAAAGAGGTAAGTAAAGTAAGATAAAGTCTTTAGGCTAGGTTCTAATTTAATATGAGTGGTGTCCTTAAAAGAAGAGATTAAGACACAGACAGGGACAGAGAGAATACCATGTGAAGACACTGGAAGCCCAGGAGCAACACCCTGGAAGAAATCAGTCCTACCAAAACCTTGATCTCATACTTCTAGGCTCCAGAACTATGAGCAAATAAATTTGTCTTATATAAACAATCCAGTCAGTGGCACTTTGTTATGACAGTCTTAGCAAATTAGTACAGTCATTAAACACAAAATGAGACTGAGAAATTGTCCCATATTGAAGGAGATGAAAAAAAAAATGTATGATAACTAAATACAATATGAGACACTGGAATACATCCTGGAACATAAAGAGGGCATTAGTGGCCCAATTGGTTATATTTAAATGAGGTCTGCAGATTACTTAATAGTATTGTATCAGTATCAATTTCCTGATGTTCATAAGTATATTAACGAGTAGGTACTGGTATACTGTGGTTATATAAGATGGATGAAGGGTATACAGGGATTTTCATACTATTTTACAAATTTTTCAAATAAAATAAAAAGTTAAAGTTAAAATAGTTTAATAATAAAAATATTCTAAAAGTAGGATATTACTTTCAAATACTACTTGTAAGATGTTTGTTGGAAAACTTTATTCTTGCAATTTCGGACACTTGGTTTTTTTATCATGATACTGAGAAGCAAATAATTACCTATCTTCCCTCAGTTCCTCTTTAAAGTCTGTTTATATTCCAGGCCTAAATGAATATTTTGTAATATCTGTACTGAAGAGGAATTTCCATATCTCACGTTTCATTGTACATTTAATTAAATTCCTTTAAGCTGGTCTAGTTTATATCCAGGGAGTACAGTCGCATGAGTACAAATTTATTATAAAATAATGTATAATTATCAAGTATGTCTTTGTACAATTTAATTAAGCATATATTTATTGAGCATTTAATATCTGCAAGATCTTGTGGATAGAGAGACACACAAAAAATAATTTGTGCCCTACAAGAATTTACAGTCTAGAAGGTGAAAGAGAGAAGAGAAGGGTGAGAAAATAAATTAACTTTTATTGCATATATACTCAGGGCAACTATTTTTGAAAGACACTATGAACTTCAATTTTACAGATGTGGAAACTAAAACTTTGAAATCTTTCTGCTGGAAATAAAATATGAGTTGATTCTGAAAAAAAAAAAAAAGTTCGAACTGAGGGACATGGTTAAGGGAGAAGTTGCATTCCAGGATAAGCATATGCAATGATTTGGAAGCATTGAGATCATGCTGTATTTAAGCTCTTTCAGTAAGCAGAATCTTGTAGCAGGGCATTGAATGTTATCTAAAGAAATTTAAACTTTTCCCTAAGATGAGAGAGTAATTTAATGATTTTAAGCTGGGAAAGAGAAAATATTGGTTACGTAGAGATAAACATTTTTGAATTTAGATTATCAACATTCCCTTTTTCTTAAGTATTACAAAAAAAATTAGCTCCTTTTAAAATTACTTACCAAATAATTATATATAGCTTCAAATTGGCATCCCCCCACCCCTAAATCTTGGTTTCATCCACATTCCCAAAAGAGTTTCAATTAAAGAGTCATAGGAGATTTGAAAAACAGGTCATTTTATGAAAAAGAGATGCTCTACTTAGTCATTTTCCTTTGGGCAACCTAGGAACAGGTTTACTCTTGCATTTCCCTGTCATCCAGGGATCTCCTAGCCAATTAAATACAAGTATTGAAGGAACTTATATCAGTTCATGATTAAAACAAAACAAAACACCAGTAATTCTTATTCTAGGATATTTGTGAAATCCCTAAAATTGGAAGGAAATTATGTATGGTATATGTACATTTTTCCTGTGTGAGACTCAAGAGTTTTAATATTTTATTTATTTATTTTTTGAGTGAGAGAGACAGAGAGAGAGAGAGAGAAAGAGAGAGAGAGAGAGAGAGAGAGAGAGAGTGCAGGGGCAAAGAGAGAGGGAGAGAGAGAATCCTAAGCAGGCTCCACACCTGAAGCCGGGCCAATCTCATAACTGTGAAATCATGACCTGAGCCAAACTCAAGAGCTTAACCAACTGAGCCACCCAGGTGACCTGAGACTCAATAATTTTAAAAATATTTTTTAATTTGTCTAAAATTTAAATTCTAAGAACTACTGTGAAGATAAATTGAGATGTCTTTGGCTCTAAAATAAAATCCTATAGTTTAAATTCCAGTTCTTTACTGTAATATTCAGAGGATCTTATGTCTGTGTATCTGTCTACATATATTAGCTCTCAGTTGAGTAATGTTGTCTATATAGCTGTGATGAAATACAATAAATGATTTTGTTATAACACATTACCTTGTAAATATACTACAACCATAAGAATATTTGATCACTCATGGTAATACCTTTAGCTTATATTCTTATTAGAAAAGAACAAAAATATCCGTATAAGGAAGGCCAAATAATGCCTAGAGCTAACTTATTCCACCCCCGCTTTTCATTTTGATGTTTTATGAGTACAAATAGTTATGGCTAAACAATGTTTTTAACCTCATCTAATAATGTATATAATAGATCCAGAAATTATGACATATTGATTTTCAACATTATGGCTTATAGAAAACATATAACAGAATGTTAAAAGCCTCTATCTTTATTTATAATATGCTACTTTTTAAATGAAAAAGGTAAAATTGAAAACATTTCTATATCTTATAAAAATAACATAAATCATTAAATAAAAATCTATAAAATTAGTTACCCATAAGTCATATGTGTAGGGCTAAAACATGTGGAAGGAATGGAGAAGAAGTAACAATCTATATATACAAAGAATAAAATTAAATAAACCAGAATGGAGTAAAATTCTAAAACTGCTTGCAGGTAGACGCAAATATACTCAGCTGTATTCCAAATGAATAATATAATCAAAGTTAAAGGGAATGAAGAACTAATCCATGCAACATTTAAAAACAGTAGTGTGACTATCTACTTTCAATGTAAGGGGATAAAAGAACTTCAAATAGAACTGTAAATAACTCTTGAACACATTTTGATAGGTAGGTAGATGAGATACAGACAGATGCTAGATAGATAGATAGATAGATAGATATTCTGAAAAGAGTTTGCATGTATTGTAGGATCAATCAAACATATAAATGTGTATTTTGGAGTGGGGGCTTGAGTTTTTATTATGGGAGAAAGGAGATATAACTGAAATTAAAAAGGTTAAGATCTATTTGGGGATAGACCAGAATTTTCTAGACTTAAGATTTTCTAGCTCTATCAGCTGAAAGGGCTTAAAAGCAATATTTGGCATAGCATTCAGATTTTGGGTTCTAACTATCAATCCCCACTGATAGGACCATAGCTAACTTTGAAGAAATGTTTATGCCTGGATTGACATCAAGTAAAACACAAGATGAGACTGGAACATCTTGTTCCAATAAACTAAAGAAAGTATTCAAATAATAAAAAAATCCTATCAAAAATATAAACTGAAGGGTGTCTGGGTGATTCAGTTGGTTAAGTTTCTGATTTCAGCTCAGGTCATGATCTCACTGTTTGTTTGAGCCCTGGGTTGGGCTCTGCTCTGACAGCTCAGAGCCTGGAGCCTGCTTTGGATTCTTTGTCTCCATCTCTCTCTGTCCATTTCCTACTAACTCTGTGTCTTTCAGCAATAAATAAATGTTAAAAAAATAAAAATATACATATATATATATATAGATTGAAGGTGTTCTTACTGGTCAAATCTAGGGCAATTGGAGCAATGTAAAATAACCTATTATTTATTTAAAAAATAGGAATCTGTGCAGTCATAATGATCATGAATAGATAATAAATACATAAATTAATAGGGGTGAGAAAGTGCTTTATTAGAGTAGACTTCTTACTAATAAATGTGAAGGAAGTGGTAGTGTTGGGGAAAAAAACACCATTGTATAACCACTATCTTAATGATTGGTTCAGGGAAGAATCATCAGTGGATGTCAAATCCAGGGAGGAGGAATGAGAAATTGGCAAGGAGCAAGGTAATTTCATGGCTTCAAAGTGTCTCTACAAAGAGAGATTATTAGTTATAAGGGAAAAGTTAGTAACTATACAGTGGAGAAACCTGACAATACCTTGGCCTGGTGACCAGAATCAATATCATAAATAAATCACAGATTGTCATTATGTGCTTCTAGTTGCAACACACTGAGAAAGTGAGGACAGAGCATTATGTACTATTCTGGCTGTGGATGCAGATAAACGATAGATAGATACATAGATAGATAGACGATAGAGGAAGGGTGTAAATAAAGCAAAAATTTTTGATTTGGAAAATCTAGATAAAATATATGTGGGTGTTCTTTGTACTGTTTTTGATCCTTTTCTGTAATCTTAGAATTATTTCAAAATTATTTCAAATTTTAAGAAAAGTGTATAAGACAGTAGATCTTAAATGTTCTCATTACAACAAAGAAATGGTATTTCATTATTGAGCATGATGGAGGGGGTAGCAAATGCTATGGTGGTAATCATTTTGCAATATATATCAAATCAATAGGTTGCACATCTTAAACGTACACAAGGTTATATGCTAATAATATATCAATAAAGCTGAAAAAAAAAACTCCCACGTGGGAGAGTTTTATAATTTATATTTTAAAGTATAAACGGATGTGCTGTGCCACCGGGCCGGTGGACAGCTAAGACACAGACAAGGTGAAGGCAGGGATCTGATGGAATCCAGGGACGCAGGAAGAATGACTATTTGCTCTTCTGTGAGGGCTTCTTGAGGAGTGGCAGGCACCAGCTCCTCACTCTAGAGAGGAGAGAGCTTGGAGACATCATTTCCCCCCAGCCCATACACACTGACCACTTCAGTGGGCAAAACAGCGCCGCCAACTGGAGACCAGAACTGCTAACACCAAGCCCTGTCTCCCTGTGCCTTGCAGGCGCATTTTCACTATGGCAAGTCCTCCTAAGATCAGGGCAGCAGGCCCCACAACCAGAAGACCAGAACAGATCCCTTGCACATAACAAGTCTGATCATAGAGTGCTGCAAAGCTGCAGCTGTTATATATTTATTATCAGTAATATCAATAATATCTTTATATATAATGCATATATATATTGCACTATCATTTTTATTTATACTTATAGAGACATATATATTTTTCTTCATTTTGAAGTTGATACAAATCGAGGTACAAAACAAAATGTTCCGTTTAATCTTCAAATATAAAATTAATGCTCCTGTTAATTTCACATTTTCTCATAATTAATTAGCTTTTCTTGACAGCCTTTCTTTCCAGGAGTGAAATGAATGCAGTTCTCTTATTTTAATGTTTTATTGTGTGTGTGTTTTGGTTTGGAGTCATTTCTGATACCATTCTATATGTAAACTGTCACATTTCATTTGAAAACATGAACTTCTGTCTTGAATCCAGCAGACACACTTGGCTTTATTCTCTAGCCAATTTATATATGAAATTCTAAACCTGTGTTTTCATTACATAGCTTCGGCTTTTCTCCAAAGTAGTTCATTGAACCAATCATCTATCTCTCTGGTAGAGTGTCAATTTAATATGAGATAGTGATCAGTTCTATAGATTGGGGAACAAGACTCAGAATTAAGAAGGGAAAACTGTAAGCAGCACAGAATAAGTTACAAAGGAATGAGTCATAGGAAACCATATGACCTTAAACCTTAGACACATTGATTTGTTCTGTGGCCTTTGCACTTGCAACATTTCAATATAACCTGCCCAAGGAAAACTTGTGTGCTAACATTTACATTTGCTCCTCCCTCTTAATTCTCCTGAGGCCACCAGGTGGTATTCTAACACATTTCTTTGGATCAGAATAAAATGCATAAAATAAGAAGGGTTGAGTCCCTCTGTTCACTCCCCATACTTGCAATTCTCTCAATCCAAACTTTTCTTTCTCGGACAACTCATTCTGCTTGGAATTTGGGGAAATATATGATCTTTTTGCATATCTAAGGTTGGTTTCACCTCTGCCAACTTTATCCCAAAACATCTTTGTTTTCAGCTTGAATCTATAAAATTCTATCTGAGTGGCCTTTCTGAATACTCATTGGTACTTTGACAAGTTCTTAGTTTCCTGAAGCTTCTGTGATTTTACTATTAACATTTCTTTTTTTTTCTACCACCAGAAGGGAAAATGTTGCACAATTTTAGATTTCAGTGTTTTCCTTCTCATCTTCTTTTTTTTGTTTAAACTTGTCTCATGTGCCAATAAATATGTCTCCTTTCTCCAGGGAGTTATTAATAAACCCCATGTTTAACATGATTAAAGCAGTCAACTTCCTTACCATCTCTTTTAAGATTGCACACGGTTATAACACATTTAGTCAGAGGATATTATCCACTTTGGTTTTTACTGATTCTAGCTACCTGCATTACCTTCTTGCTTCCTTTTGTTCTCTCATACCATTTATTGCTTTAATAACCTTAAAAGAATTCTTTTTCTTTTTTTTTTCTCTTTGCACACTTTCTTTTAAATGCCATAGATAGGAGACTGTATCAAGAATGGGAAGCTCTTTCCTTAATCTCAAAATGTTTGGAGACTTATTATTTTTCCCTGTTGACAATCCTTTTAGTCCTAATTCGGAAGTAGATTAGTCTAGCTGCCAGTTTGTCTAATTGCTATGAAAACCCAGTGGAGTCCTTATTAAGCAGCAGTTTATTTCTGTCAGTGGCTTTAAGTCCCAGCTATTTTCACCATGTGATACAGATTTATTTTGTATAGTGCTTGACACATAGCAAACCATGAGGAACTGTGAAGAATGAAATAATATAAGTCAGCAGCTCATTGTCTCAAGATAGTTCTTAAACTGCAGACTTTTTATTTTTCATAATCTAGAGGGATTAGGGACATGAATGAAAATCATTAAATAAAACTGGTGTGATTTCAGCACATCCAAAAGTGTTGCTGTGGTAAGAAGCAAAGAAGCCTGTTCCTTGGCATCTTTACTGCCCAACTAGACCATCATTTCTTGGCTGCCCTGAGTTAAAGAACAGGCTTGCAGAAGAAATGTGAAATTACTGAATATGGCCATCTGTCCTAGTACTTTAGATAGACACTGTGAATTTGTGTCAGTGGCTTGACAGTTGAAACACTCAACTCTCAGAAAGGCCTCCTTCAGTTTCCCTTGTATATGTTAACTCCTTTTCATGTGAATATCCAAATTTCCAGTTGTTTCACAAAGCAGGGTAAGATATTGCAGCCTCATGTATGGTGGCTCCACAACTTGGCTTTAACTTGCAGCCCAACAGACGAGCCTGTGATAGTAGCAGCCAAGAGCACTGGGTGCTTTCTAATTCTGCTGCTGTGTATGCCTGCTGCAACTTATTGGGTGAACCCAAATTTCTGTGAATACAGTATTGCCGTTGAGTGCGTAGACACAATCCAAAAGTTCATGGTACACACAGATATCTAAAATCCAAGGAAGTCCCATTTCTTTACTATTAAAAAAGCAACAGCCCCTGAATTTAAATCAGGATGAGAAAAAGCATAATATTATTCTAACAGTTTTAATGTTTTTCTGCCTGGATTGAAGTCTCCATTCATTTATGAGTTTGCCAAGATGCTATTATCTTAATATCCTGGGAAGAATTCTCATGAGGAAATTCCTTAAATTTGCATGGTTAGGCTACATACCAACAGAGAAAAAAAGTATGTTATTAATAAATATATTTAATTACAAATAATAAAATTCATTATTTTTTCCTAAAGTTTTACTGTAGGGTGAGATTTTTATGGTTTGCAGTAATTAATTTGTTGTTTTTATTATATAAGAGGTGAACAGATTAAACAAGCTAGCTTGCAATCTACCAGATAACAGAGAAGAGTATTTTCATTTTTCCTGATTACTATCTGTACAGGTAATTATACTTCATCTTTACATATAATTAAACTGAAGGTTGATTTCAGTTCATTCTCAGTGGTAAAATTCTCAAGTTAGTTCTCACTAATTATTTTCTGTAGTATAGCACTATTTCAGATCCCTGTCACATTCCATTTAGTAAATACAAAATAGCTCTGAATGAGAGTTATCACAGCCTGGGACTTTTATACTACTAATTCGTAAGGTAAAAATCTTTAGATAGATGTTATCCGAGCTGAAAATGGATTATTTTCAAAGAATCCAATTTTTTTTTCATCTAGTTCTAAAATCTTTTGCACATTTGCAATTTCTGCTGTTGGTGGGGTTTCCTCTTTTTAATTTAAGGTTGCTTAATTTGTTCAGGTTCCAACACAGCCTTTTCTCACCAAACAGTGAAGTTGAACAATTTAGCATTACTGTGGGTGTGTACTGCATAGTTTTTCAATTTTATAGGTATAAGATACTTATTTCTGTAAACAGAGAAAACTTCTGCTACATTGCACAATAGAAATATACACATAGTAAAAAAAAATTTTTTAATCATGGAGAATTCATGAAGTCACTTTGAAGAGAAGCTCTTTAATTATGTTCATGAAGCAGGGGACCCATTATAAAAGAATCTTTGCCTGACAAAAGAAGTCAGTCTCACTGGAGTTCCTTTTAGGGACACATTTCTATGGTGCACTGTGAATACTGTTTTGATGGCAAATTTTAGCATCTATATATATATATATATATATATATATTTTTTTTTTTTTTTGCACCAGACCATCTTGCAATACCAGATGACTTTGCTTTCCTAGAACTGCAAGATTTGATAAATTTTTTCTAAAAAATGACTTTGGGAATACAATTGCCACACCTTGATTCTAGTGGAAAACCTGCTATGAATTATTTCAGTATGATGATGCTCTTTGTTTTACTTAATGGTTTATGGTGGCTTTTTTCTAGTAGTTGCTCAAAAATGTCTGTTAAAATTAATCTTTTATACAACATTTGTTCTATGAGTTATGGACTATTATTGTTTTGGGTTATTTTGTTTGTTATGCATAATTGGCCTATTTATCTACCACCAAAGATGTAGGGTAAAGTAATCTTTTTAACTTCCAACTCCTATACTTCATGGTGGTCAATACGCATTTTTCCATTCCATCCCCATTTCCTAAACTTCCTAAACTTTCCTAAAGTTTGTTCAATGATAGCCTTTCATCCACCTTCTTAATACTGCTAGAAATGGTCTTTTGCTTAATTTACTTGCCTTTTGTTTATCCCGACTCTTATCAGCAAATGTTACTACTATGTAGTAGTATCTTCTTTTATTTTTAAAAATTGTTTTTTTTTTATTTTTATGATAAAGTATGCACATGGTAAAGAATACAAGAAGCACAAAGGATATACAGAATCGTATGTCTCCAAGGCTCATCTGACCCTTACTTGTTTGATCCTGAGAGACAAATGTTGAATCCACTCCCTTATATATTATGCCAGAGATATTCCATCATAAGTGACTATGTATAGATAACAGTATCTCCTTTTTATTGAGGCAAAATTCATATAACATAAAATTAACCATTTTAAAGTGGACAATTCAATGGTATTTAGTACACTCACAATGTTATTCATGCACTTAATCCATCTAATTCCAAAACATTTTCATCACTCCAAAAGAAAACCCCAGACCTATTAAATAGTTATTATCCATTTTCTCCTCCCAGACCTTGGCATATACCTATCTGTCTTATCTCTATGAATTTACTTACTCTGGATATTTCATATAAGTGGAATCATACAATGTGTACTTTTTTGTGTCTGGCTTCTTTCAATTAGCATAATTTTGGGGGTTTCATCCACATTGTAGCATGTATCAGTAATTCATTGTTCTTTATGACAAAATATTTTCCCATTACATGTATATACTACAATTTGTTTATCCATTCATCTGTTGATGGATACATTGTTTCCACTATTTTCTTCTTTTGCATAGTGCTACCAGGAACACTCACGTGCAAATATTTGTTTACGTACCTGTTTTCAATTATTTTGGGTATTTAGTTGGCAGTGGAATTGGTTAGGTTATATGGTAATGCTATGTTTAATTTTTTGAAGAATCAACAAAATTTTTTTCACAACTGAAGAATTTCACATTCCCACGCATTATATATAATACAGTTTCCCAATTTCTTACCAATATTGATTTTCTTTTTTTTAATTAAAAAATATTTAGCCATCCTTATAGGTGTGAAGTGGTATCTTGTTATGGTTTGGATTTCATTTTCCTGATGATGAATAATGGTGCACATCTTTCCATATGCTTATTACTGTTTATATATCTTTTTGAAGACATGTCTATTCAAGGGTTTTTCCCATTTTTAAACTGAGCTATTTTCCTTTCTATTGATGATTTGGTAGTGTACTTTATATATTCTGCATACTAGAACCTTACAAAACACAATTTGGAAATATTTTCTTCCATTTTATAGGTTGTATTTTCACTCTCTTGATAGTGTCCTTTGATGTTCAAATCTATATAATTTTGATGAAATCAAATTGATCTATGTTTTCTTTGTTTCCTTTTGTTGTTATAGTTAAGAAACCAAAATTCAAGGTCATAAATATTTATCCCTATGTTTTCTTCTAAGAGTGTTGTGGTTTTAGCTCTGATGTTTATTTCACTCATCCATTTTCAGTAATTTTTTTTGGATATGATGTGAAATACATGTACAACTTTATTATTTTGTATGTGGATGTCCAGTTGTCTCAGCACTATTTGTTAAAGAGACCATTATATTTCCTCATTGGGTGATTTTGACACCTTTACTGAAAATCAATTGACAAGAGGTGTTTAGGGTTATTTCTGGACTTCCAATTCTATACCACTGGTCTGTGCATCGAACCTTATACCTGTACCACACTTGTGATTACTGTATCTCTAGAGTAAGTTTTGGAATCAAGAAATGTAAGACCTTTGAGTTACTTTTGCAATATTGTTTTGGTTATTTGGGGCCCTTGTGAAACATAGAAGGGACTGGACTCAGGTCCCCTCAGCACTAACTACAAACTACAAAATTCCACTGTTTCTTGATAGCTGAGACTCTATTCTCCTTGAGCAGCTTATTTTGCAGCAATGCAGAGGCAGGGTGCTTACCAAAAGGAGAGACTTGACTATGAAGACTTGCCAAGACCAAATCAAATCAGTCCACCAAGATCAAACCCTGTGCTGAAATTTCACTGACTTTCTCCCTCATTAAAATATTAAAAATCACGCCCTGGTGTGGAGATTCAACATGCTAATTAAACATGTGATATATGAAGAAGCATAACCTTTAACTGCACAGGTGCCAATAAATCCTTGCCTCCACATGCTTAGACATCACCCTTATCCCACCTAAGCCTCTTTAAAACTCTCCCCAAACTGTCCTTGTGGAGTCAGCTTAAAGATTCATTCCTTTGTGCTATCCCCCTAGTAGTCAAGCATAAACCCCAAAAAAAGCCTTGCCTGGGAACTCCCCTTCAGCCTTTTGTCAATTCCTATTACTTAAAGAGCCCAACAGCTTGGTTTGATATTACTAGCAATTTCATATGAATTTGAGGACAGTTTTCTATTTCTGCTAAAATGGCCATTGACATTTTGATAGAGATTACATAGAATATGTAGATTGTTTGGGGGTAGTTATTGACTTCTTAACAATATCAGGTTTCCCATCTCATGATACAAGATTGTTTTTTTCCCATTTATTAGGACTTCTTTAATTTCTCTTAACTATGCTTTATAACTTTCCATGAATATGCCTTTGGCATCCTTAGTTAAATTTATTTCTAAAGATCTTATTCTTTTGGATGCTATTGTAAATCTAATTGTTTTCTTAATTTCCTTTTTGGAAAGTGCACTGTGGGTATATAAAAATACAACTGATTTTTATGTTTTTTTTCCATTTAAAAATTTTAATTTTAATCCAGTTAGTTAACATACAGTGTTATATTAGGTTCAGGTGTATAGTATAGTGTTTCAACCATTCCATATATCACCCAGTGCTCATAATGGCAAGTGCACTCCTTAATTGATCTTATACCTTGTAACTGTGGAACTCATGTGTTAGGCCTAGTAGTTTCTTTATTTCTTTTCTTTTAATTCTTTGGGATGTTCTATATATAGGAAAATACCATCTTGTGAGTAGAGATATTCATGTTTTATCCATTCCAATTTGGACACCTTTTATTCTTCTTTCCTGCCTAAGTACTCCAGCTTTATTGTCAGTGCTATGTTGAATAGAAATGTTTAAAGTGGGCGTTCTTTTCATGTTCCTGATCTTAGTGGAATAACTTTTAGTCTTTAGCCATTGATCATATCATCTGTGTGGCCTTTAATAAATGTCCTTTGTTATGTGGAAGTTTCATTCTTTCCCTACTTTAATGAATGTTTTTTATAAGAAAAGGTGTTGTATTTTGTAAAATATTCTTTGGGTGTCAATTAAAATGTCAAGTGGCTTTTTCCCTTCATTTTATTAAAATGATATATTTACATTAATTGGTTCTTAAGTTGAGCCATTCATATACTTCTGGGATAAATTCCAACTGATCATCGTGTACAATCTTTTCAATATATAATTAAATTCAGTTTGTTAGTATGCTTTTGATGTTTTTCACAACTATGTTCTTTTTTTTTCCATATATGTGCTTTTAAGGGATATGGGTCTATAATTTTTTTTTTGCTTGTGTTGCTTTTGTCTGTCTTTGATGGTAGAGTAACACTGGCTTCATAGGATAAGTTACGAAGTGTTTCCTCCTCTATTATTTGGAAGACTTTAAGATAGGCTAGTGTTAATTCTTTTTGTGTTTGGTAGAATTCACCAATGAAGCCATCTGGTCCTGGCCTTCTACCTTTTGCGATTTTTAAAAAAAATTACTGACTCTATATCTTTACATATTATAGGTCTGACCAGACATTGCTTTCTTGAGTTAGTTTTAGTAATTTGTGTGCTTCCACGAGTTTATCCATTTGTTCTAGTTTGTCCAATTTGCTGGTACACAATTATTCATAACATTCTCTTAAAAATTGTTATATTTCTACAAAGTTGGTAGTAAAACCTCATTTTCCTTTTTTATTTTAGTTATCTGCATCTTTTCTCTGTTTTATTAGTAAATTTGGCTAAGAGTTTGCCAATTTTATTGGTATACTTTTTTAAAAATCAACTTTTTTCATTGATTCTCTATTGTTTTTCCATTCTCTATTTTATTTATCTTCACGCTAATCTTTAATAATTTTTTTCTGCTTTTAGCAGTTTATTTTTTATTTTATAATCCCTTATATTATAGAGTGAGATGATTAATTTTATATTTTACTTTTTTAGCGCAGGAATTTATGGCTATAAACTTACCTCTGATCATGATCTTCATTGTATACCATAAGCTTCTGTTTTATTTTCATTTTTATTCATCTCTTATTTCTGGGTTTTATTATGATTTTTTAATGTAATATTTTGGTTGTTAAAAAGTGCAGTGGTTAATTCCACTTGCTTTTAAACTTTCCAGTTTTGAAAATACATATAACCCTTATGTTTATTGCAATTATTTATAATAGCCAAGATATGGAAGCAACGTGAGTGTTCATTGAAAGATAAATGAATAAAAAAAGATGTGGCATATATATAATGAAATGTTACCTAGTCATAAACAATAATGAGACCTTGGCAATTGTGACAACATTAATGGACCTAGAGAGTACTATGCTAAGTGATGTAAGTCAGACAGAGATAAACAAATACCATATGATTTTACTTATATGTAGAAACCAAATATCAAAACAAATAAAAAAACAAACTTTTAAATACAGAGAACAAACTGGTAGTTGCCAGGGGGGAAGTGGTTGGGGGGATGGCAGAAATAAATGAAAGGCATTAACAAGTACAAGTTTTCAGTTATAAAATAAATAAGTAATGGAGGTGAAAAAAAAAGCATCAGAAATATAACAAAAAAAAGTAAAACAAGACCACCAAAATTAAAAAAAAATACACAATAAATGAATAGGCATGCTATAAAAGAGGACATCCAAAGATATACAGTTAATATAGAGGAGGCATAGGGGGACCTTATGCATGCCTTATCCCTTGAACACAGCTAGATAAATATCAAATCATTCTGAACACCCAGGAAATCGATCTGAGGACTGAAAGAACAAACTGCACAACTAGAGGGGGAAAAGAGCCCACATCGTGGAAGATGGGAGGTGCAGAGATGTGATTTTGGAGAGAAATGAATCATGGGCACTGCAGAAAGGAGGGAGCCTTGATTAGGAAGAGAGGAGAGAAATTGGGAGAGAGAGAGAGAACAGGGTGCAGGGCATTGCACAAGAAAAACTTTTCCCCAAAACCATTGATGGGGAAAACAAGAGAGGCCAATTACAGCAAGTGTTTAAAAGCATCAGAACTCAAATTCTGAAGTTTTCAAAGTCCACAACATTGCCTGGTAGAGCCTGTCAGGCATAGACATGTTCCTGTGAAGAAGGAGGGCGGAGGTCCAGGAGTGGACAGTGTGGTCTGAGAATCCTCTGGGTTGCACTGGAAGAGACAGTTTGTCTTCTTGGGGGGCATTTGGGAGAGGTGGCACTGCTGTTCAAGGAAAAAAGAGCCAGTGGGCACCATTGAACTTCTCTATTCATTACCACAGGAAAAAGTCACCTCCTGAAAGCCACTAACCTGGATGCCAGCTTTATTCTGGGCTTTACCATAAGCTACAAGCTTCTGCACATATGTATGACTACCTTTCTGGGACAAACCAGCACCAGCCCCAGTACTATGAGACCGTCCCCCAGAGGATCAGTGGGGGTCTGTGCCATGCTGGGTTCCTAAAATTTGGAATTTTGAAACCCGGATGGCATGCTTGAGATAAAATACAGGAATACTGTGCCACCAGGGGTGTAGATGGTGTGGACACAGACAGGGTGATGGCAGGGAACTGAATGATGCCTGGGACTAATGGGGGGGAGGGAGATTCTTCGCTATTATCTGAGGGCTTCCTGAACAGTGGCAGGCACAAAATCTCCTATCCAAGGACTACAGAGCTGGCTGATGCCATTCTTCCTACCACTGCCCATCAGCATGGACTGACCGGTGAGCAGCACAGCACCCACAGTGGAGGCTTGGGCTGCTTACACCAAGCCCCACCCCACTGCAGTCTTTAGGTGTTTCTGAACTAGGGCAAGCTTGCTTGAGAACCATAGCAGTAGCAGGACTCTTCCCCAGAAGACCAGCATAAGCTTCATTGCAGGTACTGAGTCTACTGATCATAGAGGGTTGCAAAGCTTCAGTTCTAGGGGAAATAGGCTCTAACCTCTTTTAACAAGCAGACCAAAACACACCTAGTTAAAACTTACCACACAGTGGACAAGGACCAAACATTCTCCACTGCAGGAAAGAAGAATCTCTGCAGAGGACTCACATGGGAAAAGAGCATCCAAAATACAAAAGCAGAGTGCAGGCAGCATACACCAGAAATATTTCCTGAAGTGCCAGGCCCTAAAGCATATAGGGTTTCTTAATATACGAGCAGAAAACACAACAGGATTTCTGAACACATAAAACATGGAGACCTAGACAAATGCCAAGATTGAGGAATTCATCCCAAAAGAAATAACAAGAACAGGCTATGGCCAAGGATCTAATCAAAACAGATATAAGCAACATGCCTGAATAAGAATTTAAAACAACAATAATAAAGATACTATCTGGGCTTGAGAAAAGCAAAGAAGACACCAGGAAGTCCCTTACCACAGAGATAAAAGACAAAAAAAAAAAAAAACACATTCAGTCCAAAATAAAAAATGCTATAACTGAGAGGCACAACTAACTGAATGTAATGACCACAAGAATGGAAGAAGAGGAATGAATTAGTGACATAGAAGATAAAATTCTGGAAAATAATGAAACTGAATAGAAGAGGGAAGGGAAAATATTGGATCACAAATGTAGATGTAGGAACTTGGAGATTCCATAAAGCATAATATTTGCATCGTTGGAGTCCCAGAAGAAGAAGAGAGGGGAAAAGGGACAGAGGGAATATTTGAGCAAATTGTAGTTGAAAACTTCCCTAATTTGGGAAGGAAACAGACATCCAAACCCAGGAGGCACAGAGAACACTCATCAAAATCAACAAAAGCAGGACAACACCAAGACATATCATAGTAAAATTTGCAAAATACAAAAAAAGTAAGAGAATCCAGAAAGCAGGAAAGGAAAATAAATCCTTAACCTACAGAGGACGACAAATGAGATTGGCAGCAGACTTCTCCAAAGAAATTTGGCAGGCTAGAAGGGAGTGGCATGATATATATATATATATATATATATATATATATATATATATATCATCCTTAATGGGAAAAATATGCAGCCAAAAACACTTTATCAAGCAAGGCTTTCATTCAGAATCAAAGGATGGATGGAACTGGAGAGTGTGATGCTAAGTGAAATAAGCCATACAGAGAAAGACAGATACCATATGGTTTCACTCTTATGTGGATCCTGAGAAACATAACAGAAACCCATGGGGGAGGGGAAGGAAAAAAAAAAAAAAGAGGTTAGAGTGGGAGAGAGCCAAAGCATAAGAGACTGTTAAAAACTGAGAACAAACTGAGGGTTGATGGGGGGTGGGAGGGAGGGCAGGGTGGGAGGGAGGGCAGGGTGGGTGATGGGTATTGAGGAGGGCACCTTTTGGGATGAGCACTGGGTGTTGTATGGAAACCAATTTGACAGTAAATTTCATATATTAAAAAATAAAAAAATAAATAAATTAATTAATTAAAAAAAAAAAAACAAAGGATAGGTAAAGGGTTTCTCAGACAAAAACAAACAAACAAGCAAACAAACAAAAAAATTACAGGGGTTTGTGACTACTAAACCAGTCCTGCAAGAAATATTAAAGGGGACTTTTTGGGTGGGAAAGGAAGACCAAAAGCAACAAAGAATGGAAAAGAACAGAGAAAATCTCCAGAAACCCCAATGTTATAGGTAAAACAATGGCACTAAATTTATATCTGTCAATAATCACTCTGAACGTAAATACTCCAATAAAAAGACTTAAGGTATCAAATGGATTTAAAAAAGACCCATCTATATACTACCTAGAAGAGACTCATTTTAGACCTAAAGACTCTTCCAGATTGAAGATTATAGGGCCCTGAAGACTGTAGGGAGAGGGGGTGGAGAACCATTTATCATGCTAAGAGATGCCAAAAGAAAACTTGGAGTAGCCATACTTCTATCAGACGAACTAGAATGTAAACCAAAGCCTGGAACAAGACATGAAGAAGGACATTGTATCATAATAAAGGGGTCTATCCAACAAGAAGATCTAACAATTGTAAATATTTATGCCTCCAACTTAGAACACCAAATATATAAAACAATTAATAATAAACATAAAAGAACTCATTGATAATTATACAATGATAGAAGGGGACTTTAAAACCTCACTTACATTAATGGAAAGATCATCTAAGCAGAAAATCACCAAGGACACAATGGCTTTGAATGACTCACTGAACCAGATGTACTTCACAGGTATATTCAGAACATTTCATCATAAAGCAGCAGAATACACATTCTTTTAGTGTGCACATGGGACATTATCCAGAATAGATCACATAATGGGTCACAAATCAGGTCTCAAGAAGTACAAAAAGATTATGATCATAGCATGCATATTTTCATTCCATAAAACTATGAAATTTGAAGTCAACTGCAAGAAAAAATTTGGAAAGACCACAAGTACATGGAGGTTAATGAACATCTTATTAAAGAATGAATGAGTTATCCAGGAAATTAAAGAAGAAAAAATAAATATATGGAACCAAAAGAAAATTAAAACACAACAGTACAAAGTCGTTGAGATGTAGATAAAGCTGCCATAAGAGGGAAGTATAAAAAACCCTCTTTTGGGTTAACGTCCATCATGTTATATATCATGATATTTCTTAGTCTGCTTATCCAACCACATTAATTATTTATGTTGTTACTATAATAAAACACATTATTCAATAGCTGATAGTTGCTAAAAACCTATACTAGAACGTTAAACTAACATTGACTAAGTTATACTCATCTTAAATTTATGGGTCAATTCTGGAGTTAAAAGTTCGGAGTCAAATCAACTTTATTTCTGGCCTACTTCTGAACTTGTGTTCTGGTTCCATGATTTCAGTTCCTGGATCATCTGAATGCTTGAATTTCCAAATTAAAAGCTTACCTACTATTTTTTCCACCAGGTCCTCACAAGAACTTGTCTCTTGTCTTCTTGATGATAGCTATTCTAGCAGTTATGAGGTAATATCTCATTGCAGTATTTATTTGCATCTCCATGATGATTATTATACTCGGTTCAAACTTGTAATGAGTAATAAATAAGCCACAAGGATCTAATACATAGTACTATATATATATATATATATATATATATATATAGTATATGTATATATATACATATATATACGTGTGGGACATTATCCAGAATAGATCACATAATGGGTCACAAATCATGTCTCAAGACCTGTGTGTATATATACACACACACACACACACACACACACACACACACGTATATATATGTATGTATGTATGTATGTGTATATATATGTATGTATTTGTATATATATAATAACATTTTACTATAATGATTTAATGTGATAAATATCACTTTAATGGCAATTATATGACATAAATATATGAAAGTTACACACTGTATACCTTAAATCTACAAAATATAACATGTCAAAATTATTAAATTGAAAAATAAGAAATAAAATAAAATTTACCTACTACCTAGTTCTCTGGAATCATTACCCTTCTTAGATTTACCAGTTCTCTTGACAATTGGCGTTCTCTCAATGAACTCCAGCTGCCACAGATTTACCAATATCTTCCATTAGGTTCCTCTATTACTTTGTGCTGCCTACAATTTATAACAAAATAATTTTTTATGTCCTACTATATCTCCTTGAAAATGTCCTTGAAAATGATTGTCTGATTATCTATACCATCATTTATTTCTGCAATTTTTTTTTCTGAAGTAAAGTTCTACATACTTCCTGACTTTAATTTCACCAGTTACTGCTGTGTGCAACCACACAGTATTGCTGTACTATCCAATACCTGATTATTTTGCTACTGACAGATAAATTGAGTCATTCTTTCATTCTTTCATTCAATTAGCAAATATTTGTCAAATACATACTAAATTTCAGGCATTACTCCAGATATAGAGTATTGCAGTAAACCAAGCCTAAAAAAATCCTGTCCTAATGCACCTTATATTCTAGTGAGGGAAGAGAAAGTTCTGACACTTTCATCTGCTAAAAAGCACTAGGGGCACCTGGGTGGCTCAGTTGGTTAAGCATCCAACTTTGGCTCAGGTCATGATCTCATGGTTTGTGAGTTCAAGCCCCATCTCGGGCTCTGTACTGACAACTCGGAGCCTGGAGCCTGCTTCAGATTCTGTCTCCCTCTTTCTCTCTGCCCCTCCCCTGATGACACTCTCTCTCTCAAAAATAAATAAACATTTAAAAATTTTTTAAAAAAAGCACTAACATGTACACCTTTATAAAAATACTCTTTATGTCCTTCTGGGTTATTTTCTTGGGTTGGTTGTGGTGGAAAAAAGTGAAAAATTAGTGTCTGGCAGAGACTGGATAGTTATTCAGAAAATCCACTTTCTCTTTTTCTTTGTAAACACACAGCTAGTGTATGTTCCTCAGCCCAACTTCCCATTAGGTGTGGTTATGTGATTAAACTGCAAATAATAGAATTAAGTATAAACAAAATATTCTATTTCTAGGTTATTTAAAACCTCCTACATATGCCCCCAGTGCTCTTTCCCCTTCTGTTAGCTGAATGCAAATGAGCATTGTGACATTGGAAGCAATATATTAAAGATGGTGTAACATCAAGATGAATAGAATCTGGGCCCAGAATGACAATTAGCAGAGTGGCTGTGAAGCACTTTACTTTTATTATGTTTGAGCCATTGTACTATTTTGACACTGCTTGTTATAATGATTCCATCAAATTATAGAAATGGTTTGATGGTTATAGGTATAATTTAATTTATTTCTATCAAGAAAGTTTATTTAATTTATAGTGTAACCATTAATATGAGACTATTTTCCTGCAGCCCTAGCACTATTGATTCTTATTCATCTATGTTGATTAACTTTTTTATTTTAACAAATTTGTCACAGCATCTTTATTTTAATTTGCATCAGTATGATTGGCAAGATAGCTGTGCATATTCCATACTATGGTTTATATTTCCTCATGTATAAATTCTATCTTGTGCTTTGCATACTTACCAAATTTCACCTAAAAATTACATTATTGTATGTCAATTATATATACATATATATAAATTATATATATTATATATATTTAAATAGGGAGATTTGAATAGCTATAGACAGCAGTGTTTATATGCATGAAATACCTGTTTACTTTGCCTAAAGAATTTCATCCCTCCCACAGAATATGTTTGTCCTGGATTGCAGGAAACAGCAGTAACAAAGACATACATTTTATTGCAACAAAAATGTTTGTTTTTACTGTAGCGGCACTGTTAAACTCTTTTCTACAATCACTCATCTTAGAGATTTCAATAGATTATTCAATAATTTATGTATTTTCAATTCATGTTCCCAGGATTTTCTCTCTGACTTCTACTTAGATAAAAGTTTCCATAAGCTTGTTTGTGGAATATGTGTTGAATTATATCAAGTTGAATGACATTTATTTCTTTCCTTATATTAATCCAACCTTGGATTCTTAGGATAATCACTACTTAGATATTACATTGGCCACAACTTTTGTGCTTCCATACTCTCAGTGCCATAGTCTCCTGGAAGTTTGTTTGGAACTATATGATTCTGCATCCTAGGACTCTTAAGTCATTTACCAGAAGGGTCTTCTTTTGACTGATGTTATATGGCCAGGATGATTACCACATATCCTGAATTCTGATTTTTATTGAGATTTCAGTTCCTGGTGGTTTCTGCATGATGCCATTTAGAAGTACAGATGAATTCACTCCCTGTGGGATAAATTTTGGCCAATGGAAACAGGATACCATGATCAGCTCCAGTCTTCCCAGGTGAATCCATTATAGTATCAACCAAATGACCAGCAATGTCTCTTGGGGGCTTTTTATGAAGCAGAGGCTACTATGTTACTATATCATTTTGTATAGCTTCCCCTTGATGGGTTTTTGGAGTGGTGGGCGTCAGGAGCTGACAGCCAAGAAAGAATTCTTGCGATGTCTTTGGTGCAAAAAGGTGAATTTATTAAAGCATTGGGACATGACCTGTGGGCAGAAAGAGCTGTACTGGAGTTGTGAGGATTGACTGATTATACACTATGGAGTTGTGGGAGGTAAAGGCAAAAGGGAGGCCTCCAGAGGGACTTAAATATGCTGCTTAAGACTCCTGAGATACCTGAGGCCTAGCTATTGTCAAGCTAAGGTTGTTTTTCCTCTAAGGCATTATTAACATTAGGAGGGTAGGAGGTTCTTAAAGAACTGTTATACTCTGTATTTGCATCAAGTATTTGTCAATTGGGCGCAGATTATAAGGAAATTTAACTTCACCTGCCATTTCCTTCTTGCTTTTGTTCCCCACATCACAATGGAGGGGAGGGTGATGTTGGGGCTCCAGGAAACTCAGTCTATGGGTATCTGAAGATTAGGCTATTGATGATTGTCTTTTTCTTGTAATTTACTGAGACATATGTAAATTGTGGAGACTCATGTCTTTTGTGGCTGTGATCTCTATCAGTTAACAGTTTGTTTTCCCTCCTTTGTTTCTGGGCAGCCAGGAGTGCCTGAGGAATATCAAACATATCCCACCTGACCTGGGAGGGAGGGGAGCTTGCTTGTGCTATACTCTCAGCTTGCCTTCTGTTCCCTCATTAATTCCCTGTTTCCTTTTTTGTTTGTTTGTTTGTTTTTGATTCACTCTTACTAGCCTGGGACTCTGCTTCCTTAACAAAACATACCACTTAATCATTATCTCAGGTTCTGTATTCTAGGGAATTTGAGCTAATATAATTGGGGAAGTGTATCCCAAAGATAGTCTCTTAACATGAGAGTTTGAATTTTTTTTTTTCTGTCTACTTTTCTGAAGGAAATAAAGACTTGATTCTTGGTGATACATGAGATGGTAACCTCTAACATGCAGTGGCATTGTTATGCCCAAAATTTGTGATCCCCAAATACTGCCAGGGAGCTGAGTCCGATGTAAAAGCAAAAGAGCCTTTATTCGAGCTAGCTAGAGCTCAATCCCCTATCTGCACTGACACAGCAGGGAGAGAGCGAGTTTCAAAAGGACAAAGGTTTTATTGGGGCCTAGGGGCAGTTGGTGAGGTAATGGCTATGGCCTCAGCCGATTGGCTGGGGAAGGGTCCGAGTCCTGTTAGGCAGGTGAGGGGGGGCGTTACTCAAGGAGAGGAGGTGTGGTCAAGGTGAAGGACACAGAACAAGATGGAGTCGGCCGGCATAGGCCCGCCCTTTCATTTCCCCCTTGTCATGTAGCTGAGGGACCCAATCATGGGACCGGCTGCATTTATGGTGACAAGGGGAACAGAGTTTGGAGGTTTACGCAAAGTTCTGGGAACCAAGTGTCCCTGGGGTGGCTCTGGGAGGACTGATTAAGTATTGTCCCCAAGCTGGTGTCTATGATCTGCCAGGTGATGTTTTGGGGGACATGGGGGAAAGAAAATCCCAGTCAGACTCCATGCTGTCAGAGGAGAGTCTGATGTGGAGCTTAATCTCACAAACCATGAGATCATGACCTGAGCCAAAATCAAGAATCAGAGGCTCAATTGACTGAGCCACACAGGCATCCCAGAATCCAGGAAACACATTCTTGTAAGCAATGAGAAAAGATAAGAAAAGTTTTAGTATTGTATACAATGCCAATCTCCTGGCATCACAAACATCATTTAGTAAGCTAGCATTCTAGACATTAATAACCTTGTTTACATTTGGATTCATTTTCTAAAAAAAAAATCATTCAGATAAAACTTTAAATATAATGTTCTCAGATACACAGTATACATACTGTTTTCTATTTTCTTTCTTTTAATTTTGGAAATAAATATATTTTGGAAAGTGGACACCTGTATGGGGAGGAAGAGATGTTTGTTTTGTTTTTGATATTACTGCTGGCTATATAGATGGTGGCATCCAGAAAGAACAGATATATGAGGCTTATTCATAGTTGGTACCTTAGAAGAGGAGGAAATATGTCAGTATAGCAAAAAGGCTAGGAACACTGATTAAAATTTGGAAGCAATGAGTCTTGATGTTTTAAAAACTAGGAATAAAAATTATTGAGTGGCACTTCTGGTTCTAATTTAGATATGAAAGAGTGTTAGAAAGAGAATTACCCTCAACCTTACAGTAAAACAAGCTGCACCAACAGCAAGTTATGTTTTCTTGAATCCATTATAGTACTGACATCTTAAGTGATAGAATCTAGAAAGAGACAGCCACTTTCTGGGAGACATGATATCCAAGCACTGGATTGTTTGGATATGATACAATGGGACAATAGTAAAAAGAGGTCACCTGGGATAATTGGCCAATTGGTGGAGTTCAGTAAATTATATATTTGATAATAGAGTGAGGCCTATTTTGGTTACAAATATAAAGTTCACATCATTTTTCACTCTTTTTCTTCACAAACCTTACTTGATGATCACCAGACTAGATTGGGAGAGTCCTGAGAAATTGTGTCATATACTTGGTAGACAGGGACGGTAGACACTGCAGAAAGGATAAAAAAACTCCCTTTGGACTCCACTTTCTTATCTTATCCACCAAATGATAACCCTAATTTGTGGTAGAAGGGGCCACAAGCACTTCCATCCTCAAAGTACTAGTGAAATATGATTGTATCTAGGAGAAGGAGAAAGGAGAGAGGAGTAATAGAGAGGGGAAAGAATAGGTTTTGGGTTGAAAACTATGCTGCGAGAGGGACAGCAGTAAGAGCAGTCCCCATGCATACCAGGGACAAAGTACCGCTTAATACTGAGTATTAATAAAAACACTGACTTCACCCTAATCCAAACCTCCACTAAGCTAAAAAAGCATTGAGGATCAAGTACTATGTGAGATAGATACTCTCTCTGAGGCAAAATACAAAGGGAAGTATCAAGGCTAAGGGTAGAACTGACATTAGAAAATAAAACCTACTGCCAAACCTTCATTCTAAATGCAAGCTATCACCTGAAAAACAAATAATCCAGTGAAGAAATGGGCAGAAAACATGAATAGACACTTCTCTAAAGAAGAAATCCACATGGCCAACAGGCACATGAAAAGATGCTCAACGTCTCTCCTCATCAGGGAAATACAAATCAAAACTACACTCAGATACAACCTCACACCAGTCAGAGTGGCTAAAATGAACAAATCAGGAGACTATAGATGCTGGCGAGGATGTGGAGAAACGGGAACTCTCTTGCACTGTTGGTGGGAATGCAAACTGGTGCAGCCGCTCTGGAAAACAGTGTGGAGATTCCTCAAAAACTTAAAAAAAAGATCTACCCTATGACCCAGCAATAGCACTGATAGGAATTTACCCAAGATACAGGAGTGCTGATGCATAGGGGCACTTGTACCCCAATGTTTATAGCGGCACTCTCAACAATAGCCAAATTATGGAAAGAGCCTAAATGTCCATCAACTGATGAATGGATCAAGAAATTGTGGTTTATATACACAATGGAATACTATGTGGCAATGAGAAAGAATGAAAGATGGCCTTTCATAGCAACGTGGATGGAACTGGAGAGTGTTATGCTAAGTGAAATAAGTCATACAAAGACAGATACCATATGTTTTCACTCTTATATGGATCCTGAGAAACTTAACAGAAGACCATGGGGGAGGGGAAGGAAAAAAAAAAAGAAAAAACAGGTTAGAGAGGGAGGGAGCCAAAACATAAGAGACTCTTAAAACTGAGAACAAACTGAGGGTTGATGGGGGGTGGGAAGGATGGGAGGGTGGGTGATGGGTATTGAGGAGGGCACCTGCTGGGATGAGCACTGGGTATTGTATGGAAACCAATTTGACAATAAATTTCATATTTATAAATAAATAAATAAATAAATAAATGCAAGCTATCTTTAGAGGATCAAATGGAAATGTTACAAATGAAAAAAACACAGTACGCTTGATAAAGAATGATTTTGGCAGACATCTTAGAATTAGTACAGCCAAGGAAAGAATTAGAGAACGTCAAGATAAGCCTATAGAAATAACCAGAAATGTAATACAAGAAGCACAAAAAAGTTGAGGCGGGCAAATCATCTAAGAGCTGTGGAACATTAAACAGTTGTCTAATAGATGGATAATTAGAATCCCAGGAGAAGGAAGAGATACTGGAGAAGAAATATATGAAGAATATAGGATATAACTTTTCTAAATTAATGGCAAACACCAAACCATATATCCAAAGAGTTTGGAAAACACCAAGGAGCATAAAATAGCAGCAGATATATACACACAAATACAACCCACTGCATACCAAATTCAAACTGCTAAAAAAATATAGAGATAATCTTAAAGGCAGCCAGAGAAAAAATAAAAAGCAAAAATAGTAGCAAGTAATTTTGTGTTTATAACATTTAAAGATAAAATGTATCATAATATGGTATTAAAGACGGGAGTTGGGGAAGAATAAAGATTAGGAAGATATTGTTTTAAAGTTCCTATATTACACGAGAAGTGTTATAATTTTATTTGCAGATAAACTCTCAATAATTAAAGGTTAAACTGTAGAGCATTCATGAAAGAATTTTTAAAAGATGTATAAATAAGTAATCAAAGACAGATCAAATGAAATCACAAAAATGCTCAATTAATCTAAGATAGAAAAATTGAAAAAAACAACAACGAACACATGGAACACATAAAAAAATATCTAAAATGTTGCAATTTAATTCAACCACATCAATGATCAAAATAAATATGAAAGTTCTAAGCACATGAGCTACAAGATATAAATTCGCAAATTAAATGCATTATGCTGTCTACAACAAATCTGCATTAAAGGTAAATACATAGCGGCTCCTGGGTGGGTCAGTCGGTTAATAGTCCAATTTTGGCTGAGGTCATGATCTCAGTTCCTGAGACTGAGTTCCTGAGTAGACTCAGTTCCTGAGTTTGAGCTCCACATTGGACTCTGTGCTGACACCTCAGAACCTGGAACCCACTTTGGATTCGGTGTCTCCCTCTCTGCTCCTCCCCAGGTCTCTCTCTCTCTCTCTCTCTCTCTCTCTCTCTCAAAAATAAACAGGGGTGCCTAAGTGTCTCAGTCGGTTGAGCGTCTGACTTTGGCTCAGGTCATGATCTCACAGTTTGTGGGTTCAAGCCTCTCATTGGGCTCTGTGCTGACAGCTTGTTCAGAGCCTGGAGACTGATTTGGATTCTGGTCTCTTTCTGTCTCTGCCCCTACCCCGGTGGCACTCTGTCTCTCTCTGTTTCTCAAAAATAAATAAATAAATGTTAGAAAAATTTAGAAAGCATTATTTTTTTAAATGAAATAAAATTATTTAAAATAAGTTAAAGACATAAATAGATTAAAAGTAAAGTGGTAAATAATGATATCCATTGCAAAAACTAATAGCTGGAATATCTATATTAATATCAGATAAAAGTAGACTTTAGAAGAAAAGATATAATATTATCAAAGATTAAGATGCACATTACATTATGATAAAGGCTCCAAATAGACATAACAGTTCTCCAAATAGACATAACAATCATAAAAGTGTATAGCTATCAGCAGAGTTTTATTTCTTTTTCCTTTTTTCAAGCTTTTACTTAAATTCCAGTTAGTTAATATAGAGTGTAATATTCATTTCAGATGTAGAATTTATTGATTCATCTCTTACATACAACATTTGGTGCTCATCACAATTTCCCTCCTCCATTTAATCCATTCCCCCACCCATTTCCCCTTCAGCGACCCTCCATTTGTTCTCTATAGTTAACAGTGTCTTATGGTTTGCCTCTTTTACCCCCATGTTCATCTGTTCCGTTTATTAAATTCCACATATGAATAATATATTGCATTTATCTTTGTCTGACTTATTTTGCTTAACATAATACTCTTTAGTTCCAATCATGTTATTACAAATTGTAAGATTTCATCCCTTTTTATGACTTAGAAATAATCCGTTGTCTATATATACCACATCTTCTTTTCTTAAGTTTATTTATTATGAGGGAGAGAGAGAGAGAATGAGAGAAAGAGAGAGATGCCAGGTAGATTCTGCACTGCCAGTGTGGAGCCCAACACAGGTTCAAAACCATGAACCATGAGATCATGACCTGGGCCAAAATCAAGAGCCAGGCACTTAATCGAATGAGCCACCCAGGTGCCCCTATACCATATCTTCTTTATCCATTCATCAGTAGATTGTCATTTGAGCTCTTTCCATAATTTGGTCATTGTTGACAATGCTGCTAATAAACATCTGGGTGCATGTATCCTTTTGAATCAATATTTTTGTAGCCTTTGAGTAGTAGCAGTAGTGCAATTACTTGGTCATAGGATAGTTCTATTTTGAACTTTTTGAGAAAACTCCATACTCTTTTCCAGAGTGGCTATACCCGTTTGCTTTCTCTCCAGTAGTGTAAGTGGGTTCCCCTTTCTCCACATCTTTGCTAACATTTGTTGCTTCCTGTGTTGTTCAGCAGAGCTTTAAAATACATGAGTCAGAAGCTGATAGAACTTAGAGGTGAAACACACAGACCCATAGGTTTCGAGAGTTCAACACTTCTCCACCCTAAAAAAGAAAAAGATAGAAGAGGGGATCCTGGGAAGATGGCAGTGTAGGAGGATGCTGGGCGCACTGTGTGTCCTGCTGATCACTTAGATTCCACCTAGACCTGCCTAAATAACCCAAAAAACTGCCAGAAGACTAGCAGAACAGAGGCTCTGGAGCCAAGCGCAGATGAGAGGCCCACGGAAGAGGGTAGGAAGGGCGGAGGAAGGCTGTGCGCACTACACGGACTGACGGGAGGGAGCCGGGGCAAGGGGTGGCCTGCTGGCCAAGCAGGGGCCCCGCCTCAGGCTTGCAAAAGCAGAAGGGCCTGACGGACTGTGTTCTGACAGCAAGCAGGACTTAACATCTGGAAGGTTATATCCTAACAGCTCTGTTCGGAGAACAGGAGGGCTAGAGGACAAAGGGAGGGAGAGTTGTTGAGCCCCGGACCACAGACCTCAGCTTGGCAGGGAACAAAGGCGCTCACCAGCGCCATCTCCCTCGCCCATTCCCCAACCAAAATCCCAAAGGGAATCAGCTTCTGCCAGGGAACTTGCAAACACCTGCCCAAACACCCAATGCTGTGTTTCTGCAGATCCATCCCTCTGGCGGGTCTTACTCCCTCCCTGTGTCCCAGTGCCCGCCCAAAGCGGATCTCCGAAGGAAAATCGAGCTGAGCCTGCCCTTCCAGCCTCTGTGCACCTTGCCTATCCACCCCAGCTAATACGCCAGATCCCCAGAACCACAAGTCTGGCAGTGTGCAAGTAGCCCGGATAGGCCGCGCCACCCCACAGTGAATCCCACCCCTAGGAAAGGGGAAGAGAAGACACACACCAGTCTGACTGTGGCCCCAGCAGTGGGCTGGGGGCAGACATCAGTCTGACTGCGGCCCCGCCCACCCACCAAGCAAGTTGTTATAGACAGCACAGGGGAATTGCCCCGCAGTCCCGCACCACTCCAGGGACTTTCCAAAATGACGGAATGGAAGAATTCCACTCAAAAAAACGTCCAGGAAATAACAACAGCTAACGAACTCATCAAAATGATTTAAACAATATAGCAGACAGTAAATTTAGAATAATAGACCTAAAATTAATCCCTGGGCTTGAAAACAGTATAAAGGACAGGAGAGAATCTATTGCTACAGAGATCAAGTGACTAAGGAAGAGCCAGGAGGAGCTAAAAAATGCTATCAATGAGCTGGAAAATAAAATGGAGGCAACCACAGCTCGGATTGAAGAGGCAGAGGAGAGAATAGGTGAACTAGAAGATAAAATTATGGAAAAAGAAGAAGCTGAGAAAAAGAGAGATAAAAAAATCCAGGAGTATGAGGGGAAAATTAGAGAACTAAGTGATGCACTAAAGAGAAATAATCTATGCATAATTGGTATTCCAGAGGAGGAAGAGAGAGGGAAAGGTGCTGAAGGTGTACTTGAAGAAATAATAGCTGAGAACTTCCCTGAACTGGGGAAGGAAAAAGGCATTGAAATCCAAGAGCACAGAGAACTCCCTTCAGATGTAATTTGAATCGATCCTTCTGAAAGCAGCTAGAGATAAACGTGCTCTAACATATAAAGGGAGACCTATAAGACTCGTGACCCATCTCTCTACTGAAACTTGGCAGGCCAGAAAGGAATGGCAGGAGATCTTCAATGTGATGAACAGAAAAAAATATGCAGCCAAAAATCCTTTATCCAGCAAGTCTGTTATTTGGAATAGAAGGAGAGATAAAGGTCTTCCCAAACAAACAAAACCTGAAGGAATTCGTCACCACTAAACCAACCCTATAAGAGATCCTAAGGGGGTTCCTGTGAGACAAAGTACCAGAGACATCGCTATAAGCATGGAACCTACAGACATCACAATGACTCTAAACCCATATCTTTCTATAATAACACTGAATGTAAAAGGACTAAATGAACCAACCAAAAGACCTAGGGTATCAGAATGGATAAAAAACAAGACTCATCTATTTGCTGTCTACAAGAGACTCATTTTAGACCTGAGGACACCTTCAGATTGAAAGTGAGGGGATGGAGAACTATTTATCATGCCACTGGAAGTCAAAAGAAAGCTGGAGTAGCCATACTTATATCAGATAAACTAGACTTTAAATTAAAGGCTGTAACAAGAGATGAAGAAGGGCATTATATAATAATCACAGGGTCTATCCATCAGGAAGAGGTAACAATTATAAACGTCTAGGCGCGGAATACAGGAGCCCTCATATATATAAAACAATTACTCATAAACATAAGCAACCTTATTGATAAGAATGTGGTAATTGCAGGGGACTTTAACACTCCACTTACAGAAATGGATAGATCATCTAGACACACGGTCAATAAAGAAAAAAAGGCCCTGAATGATACATTGGATCAGATGGACTTGACAGATATATTTAGAACTCTGCATCCCAAAGCAACAGAATATACTTTCTTCTCGAGTGCACATGGAACATTCTCCCAGATAGATCACATACTGGGTCACAAAACAGCCCTTCATAAGTATACAAGAATTGAAATCATACCATGCATACTTTCAGACCACAATGCTATGAAGCTTGAAATCAACCACAGGAAAAAGTCTGGAAAACCTCCAAAAGCATGGAGGTTAAAGAACACCCTACTAAAGAATGAATGGGTCAACCAGGCAATTAGGAAAGAAATTAAAAAATATATGGAAACAAACGAAAATGAAAATACAACAATCCAAACGCTTTGGGATGCAGCGAAGGCAGTCCTGAGAGGAAAATACATTGCAATCCAGGCCTATCTCAAGAAACAAGAAAAATCCCAAATACAAAATCTAACAGCACACCTAAAGGAAATAGAAGCAGAACAGCAAAGGCAGCCTAAACCCAGCAGAAGAAGAGAAATAATAAAGATCAGAGCAGAAATAAACAATATAGAATCTAAAAAAACTGTAGAGCAGATCAATGAAACCCAGAGTTGGTTTTTTGAAAAAAGAAACAAAATTGATAAACCTCTAGCTAGGCTTCTCAAAAAGAAAAGGGAGATGACCCAAATAGATAAAATCATGAATGAAAATGGAATTATTACAACCAATCTCTCAGAGATACAAGCAATTATCAGGGAATACTATGAAAAATTATATGCCAACAAATTGGACAACCTGGAAGCAATGGACAAATTCCTAAACACCCACACTCTTCCAAAACTCAATCAGGAGGAAATAGAAAGCTTGAACAGACACATAACCAGTGAAGAAATTGAATCAGTCATCAAAAATCTCCCAACAAATAAGAGTCCAGGACCAGATGGCTTCCCAGGGGAGTTCTACCAGACGTTTAAAGCAGAGATAATACCTATCCTTCTCAAGCTATTCCAAAAAATAGAAAGGGAAGGAAAACTTCCAGACTCATTCTATGAAGCCAGTATTACCTTGATTCCTAAATGAGACAGAGACCCAGTAAAAAAAGAGAACTACAGGCCAATATCCCTGATGAATATGGATGCAAAAATTCTCAATAAGATACTAGCAAATCGAATTCAACAGCATATAAAAAGAATTATTCACCATGATCAAGTGGGATTCATTCCGTGCTGCAGGGCTGGTTCAACATTTGCAAATCAATCAACATGATACATCACATTAATAAAAGAAAAGAACCATATGATCCTGTCAATCGATGCAGAAAAGGCATTTGACGAAATTCAGCAATCTTTCGTAATAAAAACCCTCGAGAAAGTTGGGATAGAAGTAACATACTTAAGGATCATAAAAGCCATTTATGAAAAGCTCACAGCTAACATCATCCTCAATGGGGAAAAACTGAGAGCTTTTTCCCTGAGATCAGGAACATGACAGGGATGTACACTCTCACCGCTGTTGCTTAACATAGTGTTGGAAGTCCTAGCATCAGCAATCAGAAAACAAAAGGAAATCAAAGGCACCAAAGTTCGCAAAGATGAAGTCAAGCTTTCACTTTTTGCAGACGACATGATATTATACAAGGAAAACCTGAGACTCCACCAAAACTCTGCTAGAGCTGATACATGAATTCAGCAAAGTTGCAGGATACAAAATCAATGTACAGAAATCAGTTGCATTCTTATACACTAATGATGAACCAACAGAAAGACAAATACAGAAACTGATCCCATTCACAATTGAACCAAGAATCATAAGGTACCTAGGAATAAACCTAACCACAGATGTAAAAGATCTGTATGCTGAAAACTATAGAAATATTATGAAGGAAATTGAAGAAGATATAAAGAAATGGAAAAACATTCCTTGCTCATGGATTGGAAGAATAAATATTGTTAAAATGTCAATATTACCCAAAGCAATCTACACATTCAATGCAATCCCAATCAAAATTGCACCAGTATTCTTTTCGAACCTAGAACAAGCAATCCTAAAATTTGTATGGAACCACAAAAGGCCCCAAATAGCCAAAGTAATATTGAAGAAGAAGACCAAAGTGGGAGGCATCACAATCCCAGACTTTAGCATCTGCTACAAAGCTGTAATCATGAAGACAGCATAGTATTGGCACAAAAAAAAAAAAAAACAGACATATAGTCCAATGGAATAGAATACAGACTCCAGAATTGGACCCACAAAAGTATGGCCAACTAATCTTTGACAAAGCAGGAGAGAATATCCAATGGAAAAAAGGCAGTCTCTTTAACAAATGGTGCTGGGAGACCTGGACAGCAATATGCAGAAGAATAAACTTGACCCATTTTCTTACAACACACACAAAAATAAACTTAAAATGGATAAAGGACCTGAATGTGAGATAGGAACGCATCAAAACCCTAGAGAAGAAAGCAGGAAAAAACCTCTCTGACATCAGCCACAGCAATTTCTTACTTGACACATCTCCAAAGGCAAGGGAATTAAAAGCAAAAATCAACTACTGGGACCTCATGTGGATCAAAAGCTTCTGTACTGCAAAGGAAACAATCCACAAAACTAAAAGGCAACTGATGGAATGGTAAAAGATATTTGCAAATGACATATCAGACAAAGGGCTAGTATCCAAAATCTATAAAGAACTCACCAAACTCCACACCTGAAAAACAAATAACCCAGTGAAGCAATGGGCAGAAAACATGAATAGACGCTTCTGTAAAGACATCCGGATGGCCAACAGGCACATGAAAAGATGCTCAATAACTCCTCATGAAGGAAATACAAATCAAAACCACCACACTGAGATACCACCTCACGCTGATTAGAGAGGCTAAAATGGACAAATCAGGAGACTATAGATGCTGGAGAGGATGTGGAGAAACGGGAAACCTCTTGCATTTTTGGTGGGAATGCAAACAGGTGCAGCCTCTCTGGAAAACAGTGTGGGGGTTCCTCAAAAAATTAAAAATAGACCTACTTTATGACCCAGCAATAGCACTGCTAAGAATTTACCCAAGGCATACAGGAGTGCTGATGCATGGGGGAACTGGTTCCCCAATGTTTATAGCAGCACTTTCAACAATTGCCAAATTATGGAAAGAACCTAAATGTCCATCAACTGATGAATGGAGAAAGAAATTTTGGTGTATATACACAATGGAATACCTCTTGGCAATGAGAAATAATGAAATATGGCCTTTTGTAGCAATGTGTATGGAACTGGAGCGTGTTATGCTAAGTGAAATAAGTCATATGGAGAAAGACAGAGGCCATATGTTTTCACTCTTATGTGGATCCTAAGAAACTTAACAGAAGACTATGTGTGAGGGGAAGGAAAAAAAATTAGAGAGGGAGAGAGCCAAAGCATAAGAGATTCTCAAAAACTGAGAATAAACTAAGGGTGGATGGGGAGTGGGAGGGAGGGGAGGGTGGGTGATGGGCATTGAGGAGGGAACCTGTTGGAAGGAGCACTGGGTATTGTATGGAAACCAGTTTGGCTCCAAAGACTACACACACACACACACACACCTGATACAACTAATAAATAAATTCAGGCAGTTGAAACATACAAAATCAACACACAAAAATCTGTTGTGTTTTGATATAATAATGAACCATTTCGGAAAGAAATTAATAAAACCATCCCATCTATAATAGCATCAAACTAGTAAAATACTGAAGAATAAACTTATCCAAGAAGGTACAGAAAATGTAAACTGAAAACTAATAAACATTGACAAATGAAATTAAAGGACACACAAATAGGGGAGCCTAGGTAGCTTAGTCAGTTAAGCGTACAATTTCTGCTCAGGTCATGATCTCACAGTCGTTGGGTTCAATCCCCACATCGGGCTGTGTGCTGACAGCTCAGAGCCTGGAGACTGCCTCGCATTCTGTGTCTCCCTCCCCTTCTACCCATCCCCTGCTCATGCTCTGTCTGTCTCTCTCTCTTTCTAAAATAAAGAAAGAAAGAAAGAATCAAACAAACAAGTAAACAAACAAACATTAAAGGAGTCACAAATAAATGCCAAGGCATGTATTCATAGATTTGAAGAATTAATATTAATATTAATTAATATTGTTGAAATGTCTGTGCTACCCAAATTGATCTACAAATTCAATGCTATTACTTCAAAATACTAATGACATTCTTTTAAAAACATAGAAAAAAATCCTAAAATTCTTAAGGAATCTCAAAGGACTCAAAATAGCCAAAAAAAAAAAAAAATCTTGATAAGTAAAAACAAAGCTAGAAGCATCACATTTCATAACTTAAAAATATATTACAAATATATAGTAATTAAAACAGTGTGATACTGGCATAAAGACAGACATATAGATCAATGGAACAGAATAATAAGCCCAGAAATAAATCCATGTATATGTGGTCATCTGATCTTTGACAAAAGTGCTAAGACCACAAAATGGGAAAAGATAGTGCCTTCAACAAACTGTGTTGAAAAAACTGGTTTTTCAAAATGCAAAAATAAAAATAAATCAGGAATAGAATTTAGTTATGTATCACTTACATATAACACCCAGTATTCATCCCCAAAAGTGCCCATTCATACCCCACCAGCAACCTTCATTTCATTCTCTGTGTTTAAGAGTCTGTTATGGCTTCTCTCCCTCTCTGTTTTTTATCTTATTTTTGCTTTCCTTTCCCTATGTTCATCTTTTTTTTAATTAAATTCCATATAAGAGTGAAAACATATGACACCTCTCTTACTCTGACTTATTTTCCTTAACATAATACACTCTAATTCCATCCACATTGTTGTAAATGGCAAGATTTCTTTCTTTCTGACCACTGAGTAATATTCCAGTGTACATATGTACCACATGTTCTCTATCCACTCATCATTCAATGGACATTTGGGCTCTTTCCATACTTTTGTTATTGTTGATAGTATTGGTATAAACATTGAAGAGCATGTGTCCCTTTGAATTATCATTTTTGCATCTTTTGGATAAATACTTAGTAGTGCAGTTGCTGGGTTGTAGGGTAGTTGTATTTTTAATTTCTAAATAAATAAATAAATAGTACTCTTATCATTATGAACAGTAATTATAGAGTTGCTGAATTACTATATTGTACACCTGAAACTAATATAACACTGTATGTTAACTGTATTGGAATTAAAATAAAAAATTAAAACAATTTCTTAGATTAGAACCCCAAGAATTAAAATTGTTAAGTATATCTGTAATCAAATATGTACAAAATATCTGTGTGGAGAGCTACAAAACAGTTATGAAAAAAATCAAACATCTAAATAAATGGAAGGATTATTCTGTGTTTATGGATTGGAAAATACAATATTGATAAGTTTTCAATTTTTCCCAACAAGATCTATATATTCAATGCAATCCCAATTAAAATTTAAGGAAGCTATTTTGTATATATCAACAGTCTAATTCTAAAGGTTATATGGAAAGGCAAAATTCCTATAAGAGCAACATAATACTGAAGAATAACATAATATTGGAGTATTCAGTCTACTTAATTTCAAGGATTATTATAAAGAAATACTAACCAATAGGTCATGAGAATGGGGAATAAGCACATCAATAAATGCAACAGAACAGAGAGTTCAGAAATAGACCCACACAAATATAGTCAACTTATATTTTGGCAATGTCCAAAAGCAATTCAATGGAGCAAGAATAGTATTTTCAACAAATGTTGCTGGAGCACTTAGAAGTCCATATGCAAAAACAAATGAAAAGTCTACAAAATTTAAAATGCAAAAGTAGAAAAGTTCTAGAATAAAACAGAAGATTATCATATGACATTCAGTTTGGCGATTAGATTTTTTTAAATGTTTATTTATTTTGAGAGAGACAGAGCACAAGCAAGAGAAGGGCAGAGAGAGAGAGAGAGGAAGAGAGAGAATCCTGATCAGGCTTCATGTCGTCAGCCCAGAGTCTGATGTGGGGCTCAGTCCCACAAACTGTGAGATCATGACCTGAACTGAAATCAAGAGCCAGCTGCTTGGGGCACATGAGTGGCTCAGTCAGTTGGGTGTCCTACTTTGGCTCAGATCATGAACTTGCGGGTTGTGAGTTCAAGACCCACGTTGGGCACTGTGCTGAGAGCTCACAGCCTGGATCCTAATTTGGATTGTGTATCCCTCTCTCTCTGCTCTTACCCCACTCACATTCTATTTCTCTCTCAAAAATAAACAAACATTTAAAAAATTAACACAGAGTGAGATACCACCTTACACCTGTCAGAATGGCTAACATTAACAACTCAGGCAACAACAGATGTTGGCGAGGATGTGGGGAAGGAGGGTCTCTTATGCATTGTTGGTGGGAAGGGAAGCTGGTACAGCCACTCTGGAAAAAAGTATGGAGGTTCCTCAAAAAACTAAAAATAGAACTACCCTACAACCCAGCAATTGCACTACTAGGCATTTATCCAAGGGATACAGGTGTGCTGGGCCAAAGGGACACATGTACCCCTATGTTTATAGCAGCACTATCAATAGCCAAAGTATGGAAAGAGCCCAAATGTCCATCGATGGATGAATGGATAAAGAAAATGTGATACACACACACACACACACACACACACACACACACAATGGAGTGTTATTCCACAATCAAAAAGAATGAAATCTCACCATTTGCAACTACATGGATGGAACTGGAGGGTATTATGCTAAGTGAAATTAGTCAAAGAAAAACAAAAATCATATAACTTCACTCATATGAGGACTTTAAGAGACAAAACAGATGAACATAAGGGAAGGGAAACAAAAATAATATAAAAAGAGGGAAGGGAACAAAACGGAAGAGACTCATAAATATGGAGAACAAACTGAGGCTTACTGGAGGGGTTGTGGGAGGGGGGATGGGCTAAATGGATAAGGGGCACTAAGGAATCTACTCCTGAAATCATTGTTTCACTATATTGTAACTAATTTGGATGTAAATTTTAAAAAATAAAAAATTAAATTAAATTAAATTAACAACAACAACAAAAAGAGTCAGCTGCTTAACTGAGCCCCCATGTGCCCCTGGTGATGAGTTTTTATATGCAACTCAAAAAACATGATTTATAAAAGATAAATGTGTTTAGGCTTATTATTTTTTTTAAAGTAAACCTTCTATTCTGTAAAGCACAAATTCAAATGGCAGAAAATTACTTTCAAAGAAATTAATAATGGACATATGCAAAATATACAAAGGGTCATTAAAACTCAATAATAAAAAACAAGCAATCCAATTAAGAATGGGAAAATGGGGGCATCTAGGTGGCTCAGTCAGTTAACCAGTCGACTTTTGATTTTGGCTCAGGTCATGATCTCTCGGTTCATGGGAGCCTGAGTTGGGCTCCATGCTGACAGCAGGAAGCTTGATTGGGATTCTCTCTCTCTCTCTCTCTGCCCTCCCCCCACTTGTATGCAGTCTCTCTCAAAGTAAATTAAAAAAAATAAATAAACTTACCAAAAATGAGAAAATGATCTGGATACCTCATCAACACATACAGGCAGATGTAAAACAAGCAAATGAAATATTGTCATCATCATTTGTCATTAGGGAAGTGCAAATTAAACAATGATGTACCACTTCATACTTATTAGAATGACAAAAATCCAAAACAAACACAAATAAAAGACGGATGGATAGATAGATAGATAGATAGATGATAGATAAATACTGACAATACCATTTGCTAGTGTAATTGCTAAACAAATAAACTTTCATTCCTTTTTGGTGGGATTCTAAAAAGGAACAGCTTTTTTAGGAGACAGTTCAGCAGTTCTTCCAAAGTTAAACATACTCTTCTCTCTCTGTCTTTCTCTCTCTCTCAAAAATAAATAAATAAACAAACATCTCTTTTTTAATGGGGTGCCTGGGTGGCTGAGTATGTTAAGCGTCCAATTTTGGCTCAGGCTATGATCTCACAGCTCGTGAGTTCGAGCCCCCTGTTTGGTTCTGTGCAACAGCTTAGAGCCTAAAGCCTGTTTCGGATTCTGTGTCTCCCTCTCACTCTCTCTGCCCCTCCTCTGTTTGTGATCTCTGTCTCTGTCTCTGTATCTCTCTCTCTCAAAAATAAATAAATAAACATTAAAAAAATAAAGCTAAACATACTCTTACTACATGACCCATCAATTACACTCCCAGGTATTTACCCAACTGATTCAAAAATTCATTTCCATTTAAAAATTGCATGCAAATGTTTATAGCTGATTTATTCATAATCACCAGAAACTGGAAACAACCAAGTAGTTCTTCAGTAAGTGTACAGATAAACAGCAGCATACAATGGAATAATATTCAGCAATTTAAAAATGTATGAGCTATATGGCCACACATAGACATGAATAACTCTTAAATGCATATTGGTAAATTTAAAAAAAAAGCTAATCTGACTTATATTAGGTCTGTAATAGACAAAACTGTAGCAATGGTAAAAATATCAGTGGCTACCAGGTGCTTGGGGAAGGATTGATGATGTGAAGCACAGAGAGTAGTTAGGGCTGTGAAACTATTTTGTATAATAATTTAATGGTGGATACATGACTGCATTTGCCAAAACCATAAAGTTTTAAACTGAAAAAAAGTAAACCTTCATATATGTAAATCAACAAAATCATTTAGAAGATCAGGAAATCTCTAGATGTAATGCAGAATATGATAAAACCATGTAACTGTATTATAAACATATGAAACAGACTCACTGAAATGTGTGGGAAGAATGATTCTGACTTAAATCATTATGAAAATGAGTGGAGTCTGTAAAACTAAAGGCAAAAACAACCATGCATAATCACAGTACTCTCATTGATGAAATTGTTTCCCATGCTGGTAACAATTTTGATACTACAGTACATATACTGGAATTGAACAATTAAACAAATGGATGGCAGCTGGTACAGGCAAATTTCTCACTATTGAAGTGGGTGTGACAATGGATTAGACCTGGAGACATTAATAAGAATTCCTATTTTGCTTAATATTGATACAGATGGTTACATAGAAAAATATATAGATATATGAATATAGATATGTAGGGGCGCCTGGGTGGCTCAGTCAGTTGAGTGTGTGACTTTGGCTCAGGTCATGATCTCACAATTTGTGAGTTCGAGCCCCATGTCGGGCTCTGTGCTGACAGCTGGGAGCCTGGAGCCTGTTTCGGATTCTGTGTCTCCTTCTCTCTCTGCCCCTCCCCCACTTGTGCTCTGTCTCTCTCTATCAAAAATAAATAACATATAAAAAATAAAAAAATATATAGATATGTATATATACCATCATTAGTGTACCCACATATATTTATTTACTCTGTCCACTTAGAGGGTCTAAAAGAAATAACAATCCAGTATTAATAAGCACATCTGGTGCCTAGATCTTAGTTTCTAATAAAATTCTCCAATAAAGATAGACCAGGACTAGGATTGGAAATGTACAAAATGGGCCTGGAACATCTTGTAGTGCCAGAAAATAAAGGAGTGCTCAAAATAATGTGCACACACACACACACACACACACACACTGATATGGATATGTCAAAGGGACACAGAAATCAACTGAAAGAGTTGTCAATGGACAAATCTGGAACTATTTTAAAAACAAAATAAACAAAGTATTGTATTATAACACAAAATATGAATTAAATATCTATGAATCCATAGTGATTTAAATAAGTGATTGAGTAAATAAATTTTTAAAATTTAAAGAAAAGAAAATTTCCCCTGTGGAAGAACTCCAAATAACCTTTACAGATACTCTTCTGAATGAGGTAGAGCATATCTACCCAGTAATCAAATGTGGGCTTCACATAGTGACTCATTTCTAGAATACAGTATAGAAATTGGAGGAAAAGAGTATTTTGACAGGGGAGTGACCTGATAAATATCACCACGGAAATGTAATGAAGGTCAATAGTTGCAATGATAGGTCATGCTGATAATTTTTAAAAAACAACACTTTACCTCTGCTGTCTACCTCCCCCAAACTCCTAATTCCAGTCTAATCATGAGAAAAACATCAAAACAATCCTAATTATGGGAAACCCTACTGAATACCTGATCAGAAATACTCAAAAGTGTTAAGGTAATCAAACACAAGGATTATCTGAAAAACTGTCACAGCCAAAAAGAGCTTAAGGAGACATGACATCTGTGGCAGGTAGAATAATGACATCCTTCCTCAAAGAAGTCTATGGGGGCGCCTGGGTGGCTCAGTCGGTTAAGCATCTGACTTCAACTCAGGTCATGATCTCAGGGTTCATGAGTTCAAACCCTGTGCAAGGCACTGCTCTGACAGCTCAGAGCCTGGAGCCTGCTTCAGATTCTGTGTCCCCCTCTCTCTCCGCCCCTCCCTTGCTCATGCTCTGTCTTTCTCTCTCTCAAAAATAAATAAACATTAAAATACAAAAAGAAGTCTATGCCCTAGGCTGCAGAGTCTGTGAATATGTTATCATATATGATAAAAGGGATTTTGGAGATGTGATTCAAGTGATGATTTTGAAATGAGAAAATTATCCTGTTTTTCTGAGTTATCTGGGTGGGACCAATGTAACCACAAATGTTCATATAAAAGTAAAAGAAAAAAAAGATGTTTTAGAATGAGAGAAGCAGATGTGATGAAGGAAGCAGAGGTCTGAGGAATGCAATTGCTGAAGAGCACTTAATGCCAAGGAATATTGGTAGCCCTTAGAAACTAGAAAAGGCAAGAAACAGATTCTACCCTAGACTGTCCTGAAGGATTGTAGCTTTATCAACACCTTGGTTTTGGCCCTTCTGACCTCCACAGCTATAAGTTTATTAATTTATGTTATTTAAGCCACCAAATTTGTAATAATGTGTTACAGTATCAGTAGGAAACTAATAAAAGATTAAGTGTAATGTGCATTAATGGATCGAATTTTGGAAAAATAAAGGAACATTAGGTAATACCTAGAGAAATTTGAATAAAGTATAAACTTTCAGTAATAGTGATGTACAAATGTTAATTTTTTAATTTTGACAAATGTACCATGGGATGTAAGATGTGAAAAACTGGGGAAACTGAGTGTGACAAATATGGGAGTTCTCTCTAGTATCTTTGCAATTTTTCTCTAAATATAAACCTTCCAATATGAAAAACTTTATGTAAGAAAACAATATAGTTCTGGATGATTAAGTTAGAAAATTTTAAATATTGAACATACATGCAAAGTGATGTATAATGAAAAAAAAAAGTAAGGAAATTATAGGATATATTTAGGAGAGACAGTATCTGATTATTAGCATTTCCAGAGAGTGCACATGAAATTGAGAAAGAAGAAATTCTAAATATGTCATACTATAGGAAAAAAATTTCCAAACTGAAGCATATTACCCTCCAGATGGAAAAAATATATCAAGTGTTCTATACAATAAATACAGAAAAATACCAAATGACTTGATGACATTTTTGAATATGAAAAATAAAGAGAAGATCCTTATAATTTTCAGAAAGAGAAAAAAAAACCAAGTTGTGTGTGATTGAATTTGGTTATATTGATATTAGACTCTTCAAAGGCAAAATTATAAAAAGTTTAAAATTATAAAAATTATGAAGTATTTAATTTGATTAAAATTATAAATTCCTATTTAATTTCCTATTTAAATTCCTACCTTAAATTCTTTAATAGTAAAATTATTTTGAGCTAATCAATAAGCAATATTAGAAAGAAAATGTAAACATAGTACACTACTTGCTGATCATTGAGCAATATATATATACATAGTATAATAATGAATATATTGACTTATCATTAATTGGAAAACCACAAAATACACTTAAAGAGTAAATGATGGTGCTGGAGAAAATATTTGTGATGTATGTAGAAGATAAAGTATGATTGCCAATAATAAATTTTTTTTAACTTTTTTTTTTATTTATTTTTGAGACAGAGAGAGACAGAGCATGAACTGGGGAGGAGCAGAGAGAGAGGGAGACACAGAATCTGAAGCAGGCTCCAGGCTCTGAGCTGTCAGCAATGAGCCCGACGTGGGGCTCGAACTCACGGACCGTGAGATCATGACCTGAGCTGAAGTCAAACGCCCAACTGACCAAGCCACCCAGGCACCCCTGATTGCCAATAATAGATAAATACATCCCACAAATAAACAAATGTGAAAACATCAAAGTATACAAAAAATTCAAAAGAGAAGAAATATAAATAGCATATGAGCATATAAAAAGTATCAATAAAGCTTATAGAGAAATGCAAATTAAACCAAATAAAATACAGTTTTTAGATTTAAAATTCATAAAGAACAATAATATTTGGTGTTCATGAGGATGTAGATAGAAAAGCACCTATATACTCTAAGAAATGATAATTTTTATGATTTGGGGAGTTCATTTTAAGTATTTATTTCTTTATAAATGCATATACTCTGACTCACCTATTCAACTTTTAAGAATCTATGTCACAAGCATCTTTGCAAATGAAAATAAATTTTATTACTAATATCCTGAAAAAAACTGGAAGTAGCTCACATTGTCGATGAGTACAGTGCTAGTTTAATAAATAATGGAATATCCATAAAATAGAAATTTTATAGATTAATTTAAAAGATGATGTAGAGATACATGTGCTGATATGGAAATATCTCTATGGTATATGGATAAATAGACAATGAAAGTTGCAGAACAAAATGCAAATTATTATCTTATTCATATAAAAAATTAAATATTCAAGTGAAATTATACACTTATATATACACAAATAAATGTGGAAATAATGTGAAATGTAAATGATAGTTACTTTGGAGGCACATATTGGGATTAGAAGTTGCAGGTAATGAAAACTTTCATTTTGCTCCATACAGTTCCATTTTTTTTAAATCAGCATATATTATTTTCATAATATAAAGCAATAAATATTATGAACTTTTTGTTAGAAAATATATCCAATAGTAAGTCAACAAAATTTTATTCATAAATTATTTTATCTACATTAGCATGATTGAACAAATTGTCCCTTTAATTTTGTAAATGCCCAGGATATAATGTCCATAGTATGCCGTCCACAAAAAAATGCAGAGCCACATATTATTACCAAGCCATTTATTTATTCACATTAGTGATAGGCTCACATTCTAACATGAACTAATTTTATGCATGCTAAAATTATTACCACTACCTCCAAATTATTGGCTTATCAAAGGAGATTAAAACCTGATCTATGCCCGCATAAATGTTGTATATCTCTGAAATATCTTTGTGGGGATAAAAACCTAATTAAAAAATTATAAAGAGGTCAGGTAACAATTCAGTAAAGACAAGTGAGGAGTGCAATCATTTAAATGGCCTATAACACATCCAATAGTTTTCAAATATAGGTATTTTTAGAACAATATGTTTCTAACAGCAGTAAACACACCAAGTACCCAGATCTTGGTTTCTAAATAACATTATCTAAAACAAACAAACAAACAAACAAACAAAAAAGGTAACTGGGGATCCTTGAATAAATGGCTGATTCTAGGGCTGGAGCAGGGAATATATTGATGAGAATGAATGATTACACTTACCACAAAATGTTAAGAACCCATAGTTGATTTGCTATCCTAATCCTTTTTTTTATTGTTTGCTATACTAATCCTTGTTAATCCTTAACACCTGACAATAATTGAAATCCAACATTCATTCAGAAAGTTTGCAAATAGAACGTTTCTTGGAAGTTGATTTAAGGAGCAATTAACAAGCTACAATACTTACATGAAGAATATCAACTGTCTCCATTCCTTGAATCACATTGCATACTACCCATGTAGAAATGTTGGAACTGGGAAAACTCATAGACAGGGGAGGAGAAAGGAATGCAAAGGTTTTCTCCAACCATGATACTAGATGTTGCAAGAAAATTTACAAACTAATACCAAGAGAAAGAATTAACTTTTAAAATTTGAACTTCCCCTTTAATATTATCTCCTACTACCCAAATCCAGTTTTATTAAGAGTGTGTTTGAATCATGAAGCATGGAATAAAAGGAAATTTCTGATATTGATCTAGAACTTTCTGGTTTCCTACCTGTGCTGTTAGAAACACTTCCAGATGGAAGATGGCAACGTAGGAGGACGCTGGGCTCACCTTGTCCTGCTGATTGCTTAGATTCCACCCACATCTGCCTAAATAACCCAGAAAACTGCCAGAAGCCTAGCAGAACAGACTCTCTGGAGCCAACCATAGACATGAGGCCCATGGAAGAGGGTAGAAAGGACCGAGAGGCAGTGTGTGTTACACGGACTGGTGAGAGGGAGCCGGGGCTGTGGAGGGCCGCCCGGCAAGGCAGAGCCCGGGAAGTCTGGCTTGCAAAAGCAGAGGGGCTGGACTATGTGAGTTCTGACAGCCAGCTGGACTTAACATCTGGAATGTTAAAAGTCAGCAGCTCTGCTCTCAGAGAGACAGGAGGGTGAAAGGACACCAGGAGGGAGAGTTGTTGAGCTTCTGAAGGACAGAGCTCAGCTCTGTGGGGGGGAACAAAGGCGCTGGCAAGCACCATTTCCCTCTCCCATCCCCCAGCTGAAATTCCAAAGGGAACCAGTTCCCATCACAGAAGATACTTGCACCATGCAAACGCCCAATGCTGTGCTTCTGTGGATCCATCCCTTCAATGGGTCTGCCTCCCTCCAGGTGCTTCAGGGCCCCCCCTGCAGGGGACTACCTATGGCAAAGCTACCTATGCCTGCCCTGCCCCCCCCTTTGCACCTTGCTGATCTACCCATTCTAATACGCCCTTGGCCAAATCCCATTGAAGCAGCACCACAAGCCTGGCAGTGTGCAAGTAGCCCAGACAGGGGCCACACCACTCCACAGTGAGTGCTGCCCCTGGGAGAGGGGAAGATAAGGTACACACCCGTCTGACTGTGGCCCCAGTGGTGGGCTGGGGACAGACATTGGGGCTGACTGCGGCCCCTCCAACCAACACAAGTTAGTCCAGACAGCACAGGGGAAGTGCCCTGCAGTTTGGCGCCACCCCAGGGACTACCCAAAATGATGAAACGGAAGAATTCTCCTCAAAAGAAACTCCAGGAAGTAGCAACAGCTAAGGAATTGATCAACAACGATTTAAGCAATATAATGGAAAAAAAATTAGAATAATATTCATCAAATTAATCCCTGGGCTTCAAAAAAGCATAGAAGACAGCAGAGAATCTATTGCTACAGAGATTAAGGGACTAAGAAATAGTCATGAGGAACTAAAAAATGCTATAAAGGAGGTGCAAAATAAAATGGAGGTGGCCATAGCAAGGACTGAAGAGGCAGAGGAGAGAATAGGTGAATTAGAAGATAAAATAATGGAAAAAGAGGAAGCTGAGAAAAAGAGAGATAAAAAAATCCAGGAGTATGAGGAGAGAATTAGAGAACTAAGTGATGCAATCAAACAGAACAATATATGTATCATAGGAATTCCAGAAGAAGAAGAGAGATTAAGGGGCTGAAGGTGTACTTGGACAAATCATAACTGAAAACTTCTCTGATCTGGGGAATGAAAAAGACATTAAAATCCAAGAGGCACAGAGAACTCCCTTCAGACATAATTTGAATCAATCTTCTGCACCACATATCATAGTGAAACTGGCAAAATACAAGGATAAAGAGAAAATTCTGAAAGCAGCTAGGGATACACAGGCTATAACTTACAAAGGTAGACACATAAGAGTTGTGGCAGACCTATCTACTGAAACTTGGCAGGCGAGAAAGGAATGGCAGGAAATCTTCAATGTGATGAACTGAAAACATATGCAGCCGAGAATCCTTGGATTCTTGGATTCTTAGATTTGTTAGACAACAAATTTCATATTAAAAAAAAGAAACACTTTCAAAACTAAAAAAAGGAATTAATTTCATAAATAGATAAATAGATGATAATAGAGGATAGATGAATAGATAGATGATTGATAGATAGATAGATAATAGATAAACAATATTCTCTAAAAGAAATCAACCTTGAATCCTTGATGGCTGATTCAAGAGCTAGAGCAGAGAATATATCAATAGGCCTGAATAATTCTATGGGATTCTAATTCTAGGCCTGGATAATTCTATGGTATTCTAATTCTAAAGGAAGTCTTTAAAAAACAAAATATGGGGCATGCCAATGGGATATAGGAAACAACCTGAAATAGCTCCCAATAGTAAAAACTGGAACATTTGAGCAACAAAATAAATAAAGTAGTGTTGAATTATAAACCAAATCATAAATAAATATATGGGACTTTGGGCTGATATAAGTGAATTATTAATGAATACATAAATGGAGGAGAATAGACAGATCTTTCTTATAGGAGACTTCCAAATAATATGCATAGATATTCCCCTCATCATCTCCAACCATCATTCTTTCCATAGAGTAGGCTGAAATTAGTGAACTACTTCCAAAGAATAGAGTATGAAAAAGGAAAAAAAATATTAAGTTTACAGTGAAGATATAGAACAATCAAATGTTCAATATTAACATCACCAGTGGCAATTTATGTGGATATTTCATCAGGTCCCCCTAAATATGATAGGATGAGAAAACTTTACATCCGTGGCATTTTCCCCTAAAACTCATAACATCAGTGTAAATTTAGTATTAGTATTAGTATTAGTATTAGTATTAGTATTAGTATTAGTATTAGTATTATTTAGAGAGACAGAACACAAATGAGGGAGAGGAGCAGAGGGAGAGAGAGAAAGAAAGAGACAGAGGGAGACAGATAGACAGAGAGAGAGAGAATCTTAAGCAGACTCCACACTCAGCACAGAGCCTAATGTGGGGCTTGATCTCACAACCTTAGGATCCTGACCTGAGCTCAAATCAAGAGTAAGATGCTCAACTGACTGAGCCACCCATGCACCCCTATACGAGTGTAATTATTTTAAAAAGCAGACAAATGAAATTAAGGGACATTCTGCAAAATATTAGTACTCTTCAAAACTATTAAGGTCATGAAAAACAAGAAAAGACTGTAGAAACTGTCATAGATCAGAGGAGATTAAGAAGACACAATGACCAAATAAAATGTGGTATCCTGGATAGTAATTTGCAACATAAAAAGATATTAGGTGGCAACAAAGAAAACTGAACAAATGGACTTTGGATGATTATAATGTACCAGTGTTAATTTTTGGTTTGATAAATCATATAAAATGCTTTAAAGTGAAGAAACTGAGTGAAGTTAAAGAGTCTGTAATACTTTTCTAGTTTTTCTATAAATCTAAAATTTTTCTAAATAAAATATTAAAACATTTTTTATAAAAAATACTATTGGTCAACTTCCTCTCACCTCTCCTCTCCATGTTCTCTCTCTTTCTCTCTCTCTCACATGCACACTTCTGTTGACCAGTTTGCAAGTTTGAAATCCCTGACACAATATAGAAATTATGAAGGCTATGAAAATGTCAACTAACTGTTTGCATTGTTTAGCCAAACTGCATTCATTTTTTAAACTTTTCAACTAGCTCCTGGTGTAGCACCTTAATATTTTTTTTATGAAGATATCTTAGTTGTGGTCAAATATGGTATGATTTTCTTTAAGTCATGACTTTGCAAAAAGTTATTATTGCTGAAAAATTAAGATGTAAGGCTTACAAAACTAAACACAATGTCATTTGAAAATTTGGATAGTGTGCTCATAACTTAACTCTTTAATAGACTGCAATACTTTGGACCTTTACATACTACTATGATATTTAATTAAAATTTCCAAGAAAGGCATTTTAACAAATATTATTACAGCAATCCACACATTCAATGTAATCCCTATCAAAATAACAACAGTGGTTTTCACAAAGCAAGAACAAGCAATTCTAAAATTTGTATGGAACCAGAAAACATCCCAAATAGCTAAAGTAATGTTAAAAAAAAAAAGCTGGAGGCACTACAATTCCAGACTTCTAGCTGTACTACAAAGCTGAAATCATCAAGACAGTATAGTACCAGCACAAAAACAGGCAAATAGGTCAATGGAACAGAATAGAAGACCAAGAAATTAACCCACAATTATATGGTCAACTAATCTTTGACAAAGCAGAAAGAATATCCATTGGAAAAAGGACAGTGTCTTCATCAAATGGTGCTGAGAAAACTAAACAGTGACATGCAGAATAATGAAACTGGACCACTTTCTTACACCACATACAAAAATAAATTAAAAATGGATGAAAGACTTAAATGTGATACAGGAAAACATCCAAATCATAGAGAACACTAGCCAAATTATGTAAATAGCCCAAATGCCCATTAACTGATGAATGGATAGAGAATTGGTATATATATATATATATATATATATATATATATATATACACACATATATATAATGGAATATTACTCAGCCATCAAAAATAATTAAATCCTGCCATTTACAACAATGTGGATAGAACTAGAATGTATTATGCTAAGCCAAATAAATCAGCCAGAGAAAAAGAAATATATGATTTCACTCATATGTGGAATTTAAGAACCAAAACAAATGAACATAGGGGAAGGGAAGTAAAAATAAGATAAAAACAGAGAAGGAGGCAAACCATTAGAGATTCTTAACTATAGAGAACAAACTGATGGTTGTTGGAGAGAAGGTGTGTGGGGGGGGTTATGGAGGGTACTTGTTGGGATGAGCACCAGGTGTTATGTGTAATGATGAATCACTAAATTCTACTCCTGAAACCAATACTATACTATGTGTTAACTATCTTGAATTTAGATAAAATCTCAAAAGAAAAAAATAAAATAAAATTTCCAAGAAAGCAAATTAAAATAGAAATCTTTGTAATAAATGCATTTAAAAGTAATATATGAAACTCAGATTTGTTTTTAGTGAGTATTTGAAGATACTGAGGATTGAGCATCTTGGCTCACTAAAGCAAAACTGTCACAACTTGCTTCTGAAGGCATCACTTCTGCAATTAAGAAGTAGAATGTTAGTTTTCATGAGCTGGCCTCTCCTATAGCAATGGCATTGACCCTTTCCCTAAGACTGCCAACCAGACATCTAATTAATACTAATTTTTTTGGTGCTTTTGGCCATATCTGACACTGACTCATTTCATTTTGCTTCGTAAGTAGTCTCAAAATGGTAGTGACCCTCAGTATCTACTTACCTGGCTGAGATTTGATTTAGTGACTTCAAAAAAGCAACTCTATCTCCATTTAGGAATTCCCACCCATCTGTCTAACTGACTTTTATCACGCTTAATTCAAGTATGCTGAGAATCTTTTCACACAGAGCTGATCTAGAAGGGATGTGTCTGCAGCTTTCATATGACTTTTTTTTTTTTAAATCAAGGACTAGATACTTATTTTTCAGTTACTTCCCATTATACAACAGAAATGAAATTCTGCCTTATTCCTGATGAATCATATTGGATTATATTGCTGTAGGTAAATTTAGTCCTATCACTCCTTTGTTTATGAGAGCAGTATGTCAAATACTGAACATATTATCATTTTATTAGATAAAGGCAATATTTCCTCTCTGTTCCCCTGTCATGTGCATGCCCATGGAAGGAGGTGGGGGATTATAATTATTTGTGCTTCAGTTTTTTAAATGACATTATCATTGTTTCTAACAATGAAGTCAAGAATTTTATAAGGACTTTCCTTAAACCCACCATTCACCATTAAACCCACCACACTGCAGGTGGAGAACATTTTCATTGGTGGTTCGCTTTTCCCACTGTAGCTGAAGAGTCTAAAGGGGACAGAATTGTTTGTACAGGCACATATGACACAGAAGGTATAGCCCCAACTAAGAGTGGAGAACAGCAACCCATTCAGATCACAATGCCCTTCACTGACATTGGGACCTTCGACACGGTGTGGCAAGTCAAGCTCTACAATTACCACAAGCAAGATCACTGCCAGTGTGGAAGGCCCTTCTCTGTTATTGAATATGAATGCAAGTCCAATGAAACATTCAGTCTCAGGTGGGTGAACAAGGAGTCCTTCCTCCGAAGATGACATTTTCTGATGCTGCTGGAAAATCTCTTCAAAAATATACTTTTAGATAACCCAGCACAAGCCTTCACCAAGGCGCACCACACCATTGCTTTTTCCTATCAGATGCCAATGACCTACTAGCCCCAATTATTTTGAAAGTGTAATTCCCTTCTGATGCAATGCATAAAAGATTGTGGTGTATAATACCCAAGAAAATCCCTTTCTGTATTCTGTGTTGATGTTCCTGGATCCAAGTTTTCTTAGCGATGCCAATGACTTATTGTGAGGAACTCAGTGGAATTGGCAAACATGTTCCATACTTAATGATTCCACTGAATGGTGTTTTGTGTCCAAGTTGAGTGATTCCCACTTTTTTTTTTATTAAATGCTAAATAAAAAATAAAAATGTGTGTGGATTCTCTCTGAAATCTACTATGGTAACATGCAGTTTGTAATGTTAAAGGCTTTCAAATCAGGCTTGGTGAAAATGCACTACAAACAACAGTGAGTGGGACTCAAATGTTGTGCTTCCTATAAACAGCTCAGCTTTTTGGGGGAATATTAATGACAAAATAAAAGGACAAATATTGAAGAAGTATCTATAACACATTTAAATTCTTTTAATTGAGAAAAAGGCATTGTTGGGGTCAACTCTTAACATAACAATAGTAGGGTTTCCTCTTTGGCAAGCCACTGTAGGGTTCAAACATGCATATGATGGCATCCCTACATTTTCCTTTACCTGAACTTTGTAACACTGTGTATGGAACTGTAATGAACTTTAGATATTTCTTAATAAAGACATGGAAAATTAAAAAAATAAAATAAAATACTTACACTTTACCAAATCAACCCAATAGTCGTGTTTAAATACCCATAGCTACAACTTCAGAGAATGTGATACTTGTTTTGAATTCCACGGACAAGTTCCATGCAGAGGAACTCAGGTCTTCATTACTGGTAATGGAATCTTTTTCTGAAAAAGAGATGGTTTGGTATCTACCACTTCTGCCATCTACCCCCAAATAACTGGCATTTGAAAAACACAAAATGATGACAGCAACTTTGAAATACATTCAGCAAATTATTGAAATGTTTCTTTTGAACAAATAGCTTAACCAATATTTTCACATGATTAAGTTGTACAGTTTCATCCATTTTTATCAACTTTACAGCATCTGAATGGCATTTAGTTTTAATACCCATTCCCAGTTGTTGTTTTTTGTTTTTGTTTTTGCTTTTTTCCAATTGCCATCACTTTTACTGAGTTTCCTCCTTAGATACTGATAGGCTGGTTTTTGTATGAAGAATGAGATTTCTTTGGGAGAGAGATATGGCAAGATTTTCACCAGATTTTTTAACCTTCCACCACAAAAAATATTTTATATCAGTCTCAACTATAACCCTGTTTCTAAAAAGCATGGCAAAGCTAATTGAATATGGAGCCAGCCAAGAAATATGGTCAAAGGTTATATCTCTTTTAAAAAATGCTTTGATCGGTCTAAAGCATAAAGCGATAGTAATATTGTAGGCTGGGGCCATTCCTAATCTGTTCATGAGACTTGAAACAACAGCAGGGGAAAGAAATGACTCAACAAAGCAGTGGTATATTCCAAAATGCCTTGCACATTATTGCTCAGTAATACTGTCCCTTAATTCATTTCTTGCAGGTTCTGTTGCTGGTTTCCCCTGTTCTGTTAAATGTTCATAAAAATCTTGTCTGAATTGAAAAAGATTAAATTTTTATGGAAAGAATAAAAATTATATTATCTTTTCCCATTCACCAGGATGTATGCACGAATTTCACACACACACACACACTAATTTATTACCCAGATATTAATCATTTGATAAATATTCAAGATTACTAATAGTACCTGCTTTCTAGATCAATATATTTTTTCAATATTTAAAGGCTGAACTCAATTTAATATAATTTGGTGTTATTTATGACATACTAAAATTCCTTTTACCTGCCCATCTACCCTGGTTTTCCTACTTCTGATGTTACTATTAACTTTTTCAAATACCTTTCCACAATATTAATATCCACAATTTGAGCTCAATTTATACAAGTAGAATTGCTAATCTAATTTGCATCATCACTTCTAGATGATCCTTGCCAAGGTAACAAGAATTATTAGGAATGGAGGAGCAGAGGTCGATATCCTGAATGAATGGTAAGTTTTGATGGAGAAGGAAATGAGGCAAAGGTTTTGAACATTTTGGGTTTTTTTTTTTATTTAAAAAAAATTTAATGTTTATTTATTTCTCAGAGACAGAGTGAGAGCAGGGGAGGGGCAGAGAGAGAGGGAGACACAGAATCTGAAGCAGGCTTCAGGCTCTGGGTTATCATCACAGAGCCCAACATGGGATTCGAACCCACCAACTGTGAGTGATATCATGACCTAAGCAGAAGTCGTATGCCCAACTGACTGAGCCACGCAAGCCCCCCTGAACATTTTGATTTATTGGGATCGTATAAATGGGGTATGATTGTGGAGACTATGCAGAGAAAGTTGTGTTAATGAAGGCTCTGAGCATTCCAAAAGCACACCAAAATTTCAACTTTTTAGTGGGAAAATGTTTTTTAATGAAGTACTGAGATCTTGAAAGTAACAGGCAGAGTGAAACTAAAAGAAAATGAATATTCTTTCTCTCTCTATATGTGTCTCTATGTATATATATATATATGCATGTATACATATGTATATATGTGTGTTTGTGTATAAATAATGTTTATGTACACATATATTTCTCTTGACTATACTGTTTGACTATAGTAGTGCTTTACATCTATTATTAGTGTCTCCCTTTTACTAGCCAATGAGTTACACATAGAAGGTCTAATTAGACCATTTTTTTCTTATTATTAAAAAAATGTGGTAAGCATAAGATAGGAGAGATTAAGTGCCCTAATCAAAGTCACATAGATAGTTAATGGTAGAACCAGTATTAAACCCAAATTTTGAATGTGTCCCAGTAGTTTTCAAACTGTGCTCCAAGGATTACTATAGTTTCTTGGAAATCCTAGTGGTTGTTGCAAGAGAAAAAGAACAAAATACAGTGAGTGGGTCTCTGAATAGCTCCTACTTTATTTATCTGTATATAGAGAGGTTATATGCAAATTATTAGTCTTTGTGTTTGCTTCTTTACTATTGTTATTCTTCCTAGTTGTTTATTTGTTTAATTTGGCACCCTTCCCACTTCTCTTTGGTGCCCTCTGCCTCACCCTGGGTCCCATTTAAACTCAACTTGACCTCCAATATGCAGAAAGGTGAGGCCATAGCTGAAATTTAAAGAAAACTAATAAAAGTATATTACTGACATTGAGCTTCCAAGGTCCCAGATCCTACCATAAACCTTGTGTTTGTACAAATACTTAGCTAGCAATTTTTCCTGTTGTGGGAAAAGGAAAACAGAGCTCTATGGGCTAAATAAAAGGCATTAATAATTTGAAGAGAATGTAAATTTAGGAACAATGTGGGAACCCAGTCTAAAATCTGGGGAAGTGGAGAAAATTATCCCCTTTAATTTTGGGATTACTCATGAGAAAATATTTGAATCTCTATCTCTGATGAAACACAGGTAGTCTGAAAGCATCATGGAAAAGTTTTCCCTTGACATCATGTTACAAGAATGGATACTATGACATTTCTAACAATTGAAGTATCAGAGAGAGGTACCCTGGGTTTCTGGAAGCTGTGAAGTGGCTAAGCTGAGTGACAATGTGGCATTCGTATAAGCCCCCTTGTGAGCATAGAGTATACCACAAAGAAGGGAAGGGCAAGAGAAATATCCTGGATTTGATCACATTTAAGTTGAAATTACTGTGAAACATAATAAAAATCGTTGAGTTTGTCTGAAAGTAGCTTGATTACTGTTTCTGCTTTATACAAAATGGGGACTCCAGTAGAAATTAGTTTTTGGAAAATATAAGTTACATGCTTAAACACCTAAGTTCATCATACCTTGAAATTTGAACATGGTGTTAATATATCAACTTTCTATATAAGATTTTATTTAAACAGAGAATAAAAGGAAAAGAAAATAAGTCTGGTTCCATGCAATATTGACAGTCTGCTGCCTAGGAAGTAAAACACATTAGTGAGAAAACGGGCATATCAGCTTTTAACAGTGCATGTACATTTTCCTCAGTATTACAAGGATGATAGAGTGTTATTAAACTGTCAGGCTGGAAGGATTTGATGTTAAAATGAGGTTGGCCTTGATAGTAACCTACACCCATAGCTTTCTATGATGTTAGAAATGGAGGTAACTTAGGGATAATCTTCTCCATTTTACTGATGAGAAAATTGAGATCGAGAGCAGTGAAATTACTTAGCCTTCTTAGCCCTGTGCTCTGATCAGATAGCCATCAATAATAAAGGACTTTATCTGAGTTCTAAGAAATGTCTGTCCTGTATTCTATTCATGTTAAAAAAAAAAGTAAGAATAATATTCCATGGGATTATCATTATTTAGGGTACTATGAAGAGTAAATTAATAATTAGATATAAAGTATTTTGGAGGTGTTAATTACTGTAAAAATGTAAAATATTTCTATTAATGTCATTAAATAAGTCACATGGTGACTCTATGCAACACAGTACCTAGGTTAGAATCTCCCAGATGGGCAAAATAATCTTTTTGCCTGAGTTAATGGTGCAAGGTGAAAATGAATTATTCCTTTAAGATATGGAAGATGGCTACACTGTGCAGCATGGCTTTGACTACCCTCTTTATTAGCTTAGCTTGCATGAAATATACAAACATTATTAGTGGTCATAAAATTACCAAGTCCTTCCCAGAACTGACTACAGTGACCTATATCAGTCCTACAGTCTGCCTCACATTGACCACAGCAATAGTAATATTTTTTTTATTACATACAAATTTGACAGCCATTAATTTCAAATGAAACTTTGATTTTCATGTTACTGCATAGAACTAAAAGGGAATCCTGACAAGATTTTAATTACCTAACCCCTGTGTAACTTTGAAGATGTCAATCAATTTTTTTATAACTCTGCCAGAAGCATTCATATGCTCTGCAATAACAGTATATTCCATAGAGTCAAAAAAGTCACTGAAAGCTACTTTTTTTTCCTTTTCATTTAGCTATCACACAGGCAATTGACTTGGATATTTGCTCATTATTTGCTTTTTGTTGTCATTTTTCAAATAAAATAATCATTTTTGCAAATAAAATAATAACTTTTATTATCATGAATCTTGTTATATCTGAAGGGAAACACAAACAAACAAAATAGCACACCTATAAATAACTTGTTCTTTCTAACAAATTGAGTTTCTTCAGGTTGTATCCAGATGTTACCACACCCGTTTATTTCATAAGAGTAGCTTGTTGCAAGTTGAGAGCTGTACCTTATTGGCCCTGGTCTTGGCCCTGTCAAATTGTGATTGTACAGTTTTAGGTGTTAGCAGAGATCCTCAGGACTCGATCACTATCTCTTAATTTTGATGATATTGCAGTTCTATGGTAGTGTAGAGCATGCCACTTCAAGATTTGCTTGATCTGCACCATTTCCCTCTTTAGGACCATATCTATCACATTTTAAAACATCTTTCTATTGTGTACCTTACATTAGCTGTCTTTGGAAATATCTTGAAACATGCTTAAGGCCTCACTACTTTTGACACACTGATTTACCCTGTATTGTATCCAGATCAAACTTAGGGTAATATTTCATATGAAAGCTTTCCTCAACTTTAAAAGTGAAATCACAGCTTGCCCAGGAATCTGCCTCTTCACTAATTTTGAATTCAGAGAAAATATTTATGTTTATTATACCATTTTGATTGCATCAGCAACTCATGTTGGTTTTAAGTATCTCACTCTAACATTTAAATATATTTTTAAAGATATATTATTTCAAAAACAAAACAAGACAAAACAAAAAACTACCACTCTCTTCTCTTGATATATCTTTGGATTCAGGGATTGCTATAGATACTATATCAAGAACTCAATAACTCATTTGACAAATATTCTCATAATACCTTTGGGAATAAGATTTACTGGTGACTGGTAAGGGAAGAGTGCATGCTAATTCCCTTCTTGACAGGGCAGAGCAAAGCTAATAAAAACACTCTCAAATAAAATAAGGACATGTTGGGTTTCTTAAATATCAGTGATTTATTAACATGTGGAATCAATGTGCTAAATGTGCTCTTTAATGTTTCTAATAAGCATAGTGAGTATGATCTCCTATCCTCATAGAAGAGATAAGGAAATGGAGGTTGAGAGTGATTAAATGTCTTGTCAAAGTATAAGTAGTACAAATTTCAAAGCCATTTTCATTTCTCCACTTCCTCAACTTTTTCTAATCTGACTTCCATACCCCCTCATGACTTCACAAAACTGATATTGTTAACATCATCAGTAATATCCATATCCTCTAAACCAAGGAGCAATTATCAGTTCTCAACTCGCATTACCTCCTTGAAACATTCTCTTCTTTTAGCTTGTGTGATTTCACACTTAACTAGATATAGCTTGCTTCTCTTCCTATGTTTATCACTGTCAGTTAGAAGTTTCAACTCCTCAAAAGTTCCTGAAAAACAATGCACTTTTTTAAAGTTATGTTCCAACATTCTTTTGATATGTATACTAAAGATATAAAGAATGACCTCACTCTTTATAGACAACCATTTCATCTTCTCTACATTGTGGTCATTCAAAGATCTCAATGTTTCCCTGAATAATTATCATGATGGAATTGATTTGAATTGGATCTTGGTTTACAATTGAATTTGGCTTACAATTGACTTTGTTGAATTCATTTATAAGGCCATATATGATATCCTAATTCACGTCTCATAGTACATAGGAAATTGGCTATTATCTACTAGCATGTAGATCTTAAATTTCATGTGGAAGTTAACAACTTAGAGCCATATTCTTTCCCTGTAACTTCAAGTATATATAGTCCATTCTCATTCACTTTACCTCTTCTTGGTGAATAGAGCAAACTCAAGCAAACTCAGTTTGAATTCACCAAATTCTATGAACATGGTCAAATCTGAATTACTGTTGGAAATTTTTTCCATAGAGTTCCTCTACTGAAGGCATATAATAATAATTTAATCAATAATAATTTAAGGTATATAATACCCATGTTTTTTGGCTTTATCAGTATACTCTAGTTGTATTCTTAGACTAGATCATTCCTTGAAATATGAGACAAGTTGGATTTAAAAAATTGGTAGTCGTAGATGAAAACTAATAAAAGGATGTTAGACCCAGATTTTGAAGAAGCAAACTAGCTGTAGGTAAATGATTCTATCTTTACTTCCAAGAAGAAAAACATATTATAAAAATGTCAACCAGGAGGTTCCAGAGCACTTTGCTCTGGAGATACCCTAGCAAGCCATCTGAAGCCAAAGTGGTATGAGTCTAGAGTGTTCTGGAGTACTTTGTACCTATGTCCCCTTGGTGGGAAGGCTGGAACCATAGTGAGTGCTAATTAAAGGGTCTCCCAGTGTGCACAGCCCTGTGGTCACCTGGGAATTACTGGGGCTGGTGAGAGTTAGGGGCCCAGGGTTCATTGAGGTGGCAAGTTGGTTAAGTTGCCTGGACCATGTACTGGTATCTGTTGTCAAGGTGGAGGGGGATCATAGACCATGTCTATCAGTCCCTCCCATTGTCAGTCCCTCCCATTGAGAGAGTTCCAACAGCTCCTGGTGTAGCTTGGCAAGTTTCAGGGCTGCCTCTTTTAAATACTAGTAGTTCTTTTAAACTGTGTGTGTGTGTGTGTGTGTGTGTGTGTGTGTGTGTGTAAGTGACAAAGGACATACAAATATGTTCCTGGACCCTCAGGACTATCCCTCCCCACTGCAGTTCCCACTGTTAAGAGTGGGCATTCCCTTTGTTACCATGTTTCTGTTTCTCCTGCTGTTCTCATTGGCCATTCTCTCTACATTTTGTTCTGCATAAGCTGTTCAGTTAGCCCTCAATTCTTCTTTAGGAGAAATTGCTACATAAGTAGGTATAATTTGATGTGTTCCATGGAGAAGTTGAGTTCAGGGTCTTCCTATATTGTCATCTTGAACTCAAACTCACCTGTTCCTTTCTATCTGCAATTGTGTATCAAATGTCTCTGTATTGATACCTCAGTCTATATCTCCAGAATTTTTCTTCTTATTTTCTTAATAAATAAAATTTCCAAAGGGAGAGATAGATATTTGAAAATCCCAGTTGAACAATGGCTATAAGTCCAACAGTAGATGTCTGATTATCAGACCAGTGATGTAACACGCACTAAATTTTTAATTAATGAGTTAAAAATTTTCTGCATGCTGCCTATAATTTCAAAATGTTTACAAATTAGGATTTTCAAAACCTACATCTTGGTAATCAAAATGTGGAAGTTCTCATTACCAAAGACTGATCCCTTGATGCTGTGTAAATTCATGCATTGTGTACAGAAGAACTACAGAAGATAAGATCATCACAGTTATGTTTTATGGCTTTAAGAAAAGCTGATAAAACTTAGTAATGATGGATTTATGTGTGTGGCAGTATGGTAGACTACATATTTTGGAAAATATCTCTTTTTACAAAATAACCAAAAGTGCTGGGTAAAAATGTTTTAAACACTTAAATATATTGTACAAATCCCACGTAAGTAAGAAGCATCATTATAGGGTAAAAATAGAAAACATGAATCACTGAAGCTACACTGAAGACAACACAGTTCTTGTGTCATCTGTTAATCCCAGAATACAAGGATAATACAATATATGAAAATAAATAAATTTAAAACACCACATTAACAAAATGAATGGAAAAGAAAACTCTACATGATCTTCTCAATTTATGTAGAATATTTGACACTCCCTCATGATGGAAGCATTCATCAAATTAGGAATGGAAGAAAACTTCTTCAACATATGCAAGGCCATATATGAAAAATTTATACTTAAGATCAGACTTAATGGTGAAATATTGAAAGCTGTTATGCTAAAATCAGAGGAAAGGCAAGAATGTCCAATTCTGTCACCTCCATTCAGCATAATATTGGAAATTCTAGCCAGAGCAATAAAGTAAGGGGGAAAATATCCAAATTAGAAAGGGAGAAGTTAAATTATCTCTTTTTGAAGATGATATGATCTTATATATAGAAATCTCTCAAGACTCCAAAAAATATCTGTTAGAACTAATAAATAAATTTAGCATATGGCAAGATTAAAAATAAATAAAAATCAGCTGCATTTCTATACACCAACCATGAAAAATCTGAAAAGGAATTTATGAAATCAGTTTCATTTCCGATATCACCAAAACAAATAAAGTACTTAGGAATAAACTTAACTAGTGTGGTGAAAGATATGAATACTGAAAACTATAAAACAGTTATGAAAGAAATTAGAGAAAAAAAGTATTGTGGACTGAATTATAAGATTTAATGTGGTTAATATGTTAATACTACTCAAACCAATTTACAGATTCAATGCAATCACCTTCAAAATTCCAATAACTTTTTAAAAAAATAGAAAAGCTTATATGGAATCTCAAGGGACCCCAAGTAACTAAAGATGTCTTGATAAAGAACTAAGTTGGAAGACTCATAGTCCTGATTTCAAAACTAATAATAAAGCTACAGTGGTCAAAAGAGTGTGGTATTGACATATTGACAGACATAAAGACCAATAAAATAGAATAAACACCCAAGAAATAAATTCTCACATGTATTAAAGATGATATTTAACAGTGATGTCAAGGCCATTCAATGGAGAAAGGACATATATCCTTTCTCTTTTCTTTTGATAAGGCTGGCTAGAGGTTTATCAATTTTATTGATTTTTCAAAGAAAAAGTCTCTGGTTTCATTGATCTTATCTATTATTTTTTTTAATGTATACATCAGGGAAAGGATGTATACCCATATGCAAAAGAATATGCATATGAAGTTGGACTCTTACCTTACACCATATACAAAACTTAACTGAAAATAGATCAGAGACATAGAAAAAGGTGATAAATGTATAAAACTTAAATAAAATATAGGGGAAAAACTTCATGACATTGGATTTGGCAATAATAACAAAAGCATAGGCAACATAAGAAAATAGGTAAAATAGCATTAATTAAAATTTTAAAAACTTGGAGCAACTGGGTGGCTCAGTAGGTTAAGCATAATACTCTTGATCTCAGCTCAGGTCATGATCTCATGGTTCATGGTATTGAGCCCCACGTCAGGCTCTGTTTGGACATCGTGGAGCCTGCTTGGGATTCTCTCTTCCCCTCTCTCTCTGCCCTCTCCTGCTCATGCTATCTCTCTCTCTCTCTCGCAATAAATAAATATATATTTTTTTAAGTTTAAACATCTTATACATAAGAGGACACTGTCAAGAGAGTGAAAAGTATTTGCTAATCATTTGTCTGATAAGGGATTTATAGTCAAAATTATACAACCAGCTCATACAACTCAACAGCAACAACAAAACCAACTCAATTAAAAAGTGGGTATTGGGGACACCTGGGTGGCTCAGTCAACTGTTGAGCATCTGACTTTTGATTTCAGCTTATGTCATGATCTCATGTTTTGTGGGATCAAGCCCAATGTTGTGCTCTGTGCTGACAGCATGGAGACTGCTTGGGCTTCTCTCTCTCTCAATCTCTCAATGCCCCTCCTCTGCTCACATGCACTCATGCTCACTCTCACTCTCAAAATAAATTAATATACATTAAAAAATGGGTATATATTTCTCCAAAGAAGATATACTTATGGCCAATAAGCACATGAAATATTCAACATTAGCAGTTATTAGGGAATTGCAAATCAAACTCACATTGAGATACCACTTCACATCCATTAAGATGGCTATTATTTAAAAAAAGAAGTATTGAGGGGTCTCTGGGTAGCTTAGCTGGTTAAGTATCCGACTTCAGCTCAGGTCCTGATCTCACAGTTTGTGCGTTTGAGGCCTGAGTTGAAATTTGTGCTGACAGCTCAGAACCTGGAGCCTCCTTTGATTTCTGTGTCTCCCTCTCTCTCTGCTCCTCCCCTGCTTGCACTCTGTCTCAGTCTCTCAAAAAATAAATAAAATGTTACCTTTTTTTAAAAAATAAGTGTTGATGAGAGTGTGGAGTAGTTGGAAACCTTGTGAATTGCTCCTCAGAACATAAAATGGTAAAGCTTCTGTGGAACACATAACATTTTCTCAAAAAAAAAAAAAAAAAGCACAGAGTTACCATATGATCCAGATTTTCCCTTCTAGGTATCTACACAAAATAATTATAAGCCAGAACTTAAATGAATATCAATATCATAGTTGCATTATTACAATAGCCAAAAGATGGGAATAACCCAAATATCCATCAACAGATGAATATGTATATGTGTGTTTATATACATACATACAACGAAATATTCAACCTTAAAAGGAATGAAATTTTGATAATATAGATGAAAATTGAAATTATTCTAGTGAAACAAACTGGACAAAATAGGACAAATATTCTATGATACCACTTGTGTGAAATTCTTAGAATAGTCACACTCATATCGACAGAAAGTAGAATAGTGGTTACACAGACTAGAAGGAAGAAGAAATGAGGAAGTATTTTTTAATGTGTATAGAGTTTCAGTTTGGGATGACGAAAAGGTTCTGATGACCAATTGTGATGATGTTTGCAGAAAATGTGAATGTACTTAGTGCTACAAAAGTGAACACTTAAAGTGATAAAGTTTATCTTATGCATATTTTGTCACACTTAAAAAATCAAAGTTGAAACATTAATTTACACTTTATGTACTGATCATACTCCCCCAAAAAACTGGCATGAGCAACCAAAATCTCCTATACAGGAACACTATTTTAAACACTCACCTCAAAATGCCTCACAGATAACATTTGACCAAATGTAAGTTTGCAGTAATAAATAAATAAATAAGTCATCCTGTGTGAGAATCAGCAGAGAAAAATATAGGAACCTGGACGCCAAAGACTGCATGTATTGGATTTACTAGGTAGAGGATACTATAACTGTTTAAAACCTATGCACATGAAATATAAAGAAATAGTTTAAACATAAATAGATGGGAAATAGATATGCTATCAGTAAGATTAACAAAGATATATTGATATAAGACAAAATAGACTTGTTGTAAAGAGGAAAGATGGACACTTGCATAATGGTAAAATAATCCATTATGAAGATTGACAATCAGAAGTATGTATACACCGCATAACAGAGACTTACAATAAATATAGAAAATTGGACAGAACTAAAGGGATAAATTGCCAAAACCACAATACAATTTGAGATTTTAATATCTGTCATTATCTCTCATTGCATTTATAGAAAAAAAATGGACAAAAAGTGAAGATACAAAGGATTTGAATAGCATCATTCACCACCTTGACCTAAATAATATTTACAAAACACTACACTTAAGTCCTTCACAATAAACTTTCTTTTGAGGTGAACTTAATACTTTCCCAGGATAGAACACGTTAAGCAAAAAACAAACAAAACGCTCAACTAATCTAAAATGATTAAATGCATGTAAAGTATGATCTCTAAACATAACAGAATTAAATTTAAATTAAAATAATTAAAAATAAGATATTTAGATAAACCTAAATAAACCCCATGAGTTAGAGAAAAAAATCATACATGGAATCAGAAATATTTCAAACTTAAAGATAATGAAAATAAACATATCAAAACTTGTAGGCTGCAACAAAGCAGTCCTTAAGTAAAATGTATAGCTGTTATAGTGTATATACATAAAGAAAAATGGTGTAAATCCGTAATTTAATGTTCTAACTTACAAAGGTAGAAAAATTAAATCCAAAATAAGAAAAACAAAGGAAGTATTAGGGATATGGGTAAAAACCAAGGAAATAATGCCACAAGAAAGAAAACAAATGAACAAAGGAAAAAAAAACACACAGAGAGAGAAACCAACAGACTCAACTATAAAGAACAAATGAATAGTTATGAGAGGGAAGGTTGGTGGGGGGATGAGTGAAATAGGTGAAGGGGATTAATACAGTTAACACACTTAACACCATGACACTGAATACTGTATATATTTATTGAATAACTATATTGTGTACCTGAAAGTAATGTAACAGTGATGTTAACTCTACTGAAATTAAAATTTTAAATATTTTCTAAAAACCAAGGAAATAAAAACGAGAATACAGTTCTTTGAAATGATTGACTAAATTCATAAACCTTTAGCTCAATCAGTCATAAGGCAGAGAATACAAATCATCACTATTTAGAGTGAAATGGGATTTATCACTGCAGATTCTACATACTACATCCTTTAAGAAAGGAAGAATATTATAAACAATTTAATGCTATCAAATTTGACCATCTATCTAGTTAAATAAAATACATTCTTTGAAAATATTAAAAGTTATAGAAGATAAAACTAAAAATATCAAGTCTTATACCTCATAAAATACTGAATCTGTCATCACAAATCTATTTAAAAAGAAACCTCAAAGCACACATATCAAACATTTAACAATGAAATAACATAAATCTTCCACCAACCCACTCAAAAAAATAGGCAATGAAAACACTTCTCAACATATTTTAATGTTTATTTATTTTTGAGACAGAGACAGAATGCCTTTGGGTCAGGGGCAGAGAGAGGGAGACAGAATCCGAAGCAGGCTCCAGGCTCTGAGCTGTCAGCACAGAGCCCTATGTGGGGTCTAACTCACGAGTTGTGACATCATGACCTGAGCCGAAGTTGGTCGCCCAACTGACTGAGCCATCCAGGCACCCCTGGATGCCTCAGGGGTGCATATAATAAATAAATAAAATAAAAAACATATTTTATTTTATTTTATTTTATTTTATAACACTATTTTTTTTATCTTGAAGAAGTCATTACAATAAAAGTATGGATCAATATCTCTCATGAACTTAGATGAAAATCATTTAATGATTTATTAACAAATTGAATCCAAAAATATTTTAATTGATTATATGACTATATTTGTCTCAAAAATGTAAGATTATTTTAATAATTCAAAAGGTAGGACAATACCAATAGTTTTTAATTTCTGGAATTAAAAATCAGCTAAAACTAAAACAAAGAGCAAAAGTATACAAGTTTGTAGAGTTGATGGTAAATAAAGTATTTTAAATCACTGAATTGTTCATGAAGATGATAAAGATATATATTATCTTTACAATTTGTTAAGAAAAAATATGTTGTATCTCAACACCCCAGCAGACTGAGGCAAGGGTGGATGATGGTCTTGTGAAGCTTAAGAAATGACCCTGATACAGGGATGGAGATGTAGATTTACTGGGGGAACTTCCTTACAGGGAGTCAGGAGCAGCCAATTGGACAAAACATCTGCTGCTATTATCTATAGGCTGCAATTGTTCCTCATGCAGCAACTTAGCCTAGCAACTATCTTTAGCCCTACCCTTCCTTGCTGCATGGCCAACATTCTAAGGAAATCAAGGCCTGCCATCCAGACACTTTTCCTTAGAAGGGATACACTCAGGGTTGGCCACCCAACTTCTGATCCCCAACCTTAAATGTAAAACATGTTCCTCTACACATTCTGCTTGATGGGAATGTAGAGGGAGGATGGAATCTCTACATTTTCAAGATAGTGCTTAACAGGGATATTCAGGTTGTGCTTGCACAAACTGACCATCCAACACATACCATACAACAGGGTATCATTTATACTAAAGACCTGAAAGAGTAGAAATAGACATTTATACAACAAATTACAGGAAGTTTCGCCAAATAGAGAATACATATTTTTGAAATAACACATCCAAACTTTATTAAATCAGTTATATACTAGCCTATAAAGTGATTTTCTTAACAAAAAAAAAAGGTTCAAAGAATTGGTATCATAAAGAGCACATTCTCTGATGAAACCATAATTAAGAAGTCAATAACAAAAAGATAACTAAAAACATTTTAAATTTTAAATACAATTATATATATAAATATAGGAATAAATCACAAATAAATATTGAAGTACTTAGAACTCTCAGCAAATGAAAATCACATAAACTTGTTTTGATGCAATTAAAACAGAATTGATATACAGATATATTGGAAAAGTTCAGCATTGCCAAAAATTGTATTTAGAAGAAAATAATAAAGTCGAAACATCTGAAAAGAGTAACCAAAATTTTTAGTTTGTATCAGTATATTTGAAAACTTAACCACAGTGAAAAAAATCTTGAACAATAAAAATTTGCAAAAAGTAAACATGTTTATTAATAAATTAACATCTAGAAAAAAATCTCACAAACAATAAAATACTAGGCCCAAGTCATTATATAGGAAAAAAATATAGAAAATATTCAAGAAACATAAAAGTAAATTTTTATATGCCCTTATAGTTAAGGTAAAAAGAAAGGAGTATCCACGTTTTATGTCACAAGTATAACCTGGACACCAAAAATATTTAAAAACATAATCATAAATGAATAATAATAATTAAACATTAGCAAACTAAATCCAACAATGTATAAAAGGATACCATTAACAAATTTTGACCAATTTTAGAAAATCAATTAGTGTAATTTTCCACATTAACACATTGAGACAAACATTTGACTTAATATGTGTTCAAAAATCAGTAAAAAAAAAAAATCCTTCAACATTATTTCACGGTAAAACCCAAGGAAATTAGGAATAGAAAAAAAAAACTTCCTCAAACTGATTAAAAGCATTTACTCAAAATCTAAACAAACATTATACTTCATGCTATACATTGAAAAAAATTAATTGAAAATAAAAATGAATATTTCCTGTCAATTCTTTTATTCAATTTTAAAATTGATACCTTGACCAGTGGGGTGAAAAACAGGAAATAAAGGTATTAAGAATAGAAATGGGGGGTGTCGGAGTGCCTCAGCTGGTTCAGCATCTGACTTTGGCTCAGGTAATGATCTCAAGGCTTGTGAGTTTGAGCCCCAACACTGGGCTGTGTCCTGGCAGTGTGGGGTCTGCTTGGGATTTTCTCTCTCCCCCTCTCTCTGCCCCTCCTGTACTTGCACGTACTCTCTCTCTCCTTCCTATCTCAAAAATAATTTTTAAATTGATTAAAACAAAATAGAAATGAAAAATGCACTCAATATTGAAAGTAGATATGATTGTGTATATATACATGTCCAACACAATCTACAAATAAATTATAAAATTTATAAAAATCATTTGGCATGTTCATGGCATATAAGATTAATATGCTAATGATGAGCTTATTTATGCACACCAGCAACTATTAGAACATTTAAAGTTACCATATTCAGTAACAACAAAACTATGTAGGCATTTAGGAAAAATTGTAAAAAATGTAAAAACATTTTGTGTTTTTTGTGTTTTTTAAAAATTTTACTTATTTATTTTTGAGAGAAAGAGGCACAGAGAGAGGGAGAAAGAATATCTCAAGTAGGCTCCATGCTATAAGCACAGAGCCTGATGTAGGGCCCAAAGTCACAAACCACAAAGATCATGACCTGAGCCAAAATCAAACACTTAACTGACTTGAGCTACCCAGGCACCTCTGTAAGACAATTTTTTTAGAAAACCATTAAACTTTTAAAAGATCTAATGTAAATGTAGAGATATACCCTGTTCATTAATAGAAAAATAACATTCTAAAGATATCAATTTTATCTAAATTGATCTATAAATTTAATGCAATTACAATAAAATGCCAAGGGTACAGTTTGTGGACATTAACAAAATGATTCTAATGTATGTGGAAGTGCATAGGGCCATAATAGCAAAGGCTTTTATAAAGAATATATATAAGTTAAGGGTCTTACCCTAACAATAATCAAAAGTTACTATAAAACTAAATTAATTATGATCAAGTGGTGCATGAAAAAATAGGCTAATGGAATTCTACTTCTATCAGGTGTTTTTGATTAAAAATTCCTGAAACTCCTGGAAAAATAAACATTTGATCCATAATTATAATCCCAGAAAAAAATTACCACATAGATCATTTTGATATACTAGCTTAGGGCATAGGCATATCATATAATCTTTTCTAATCAATTTGAAATTTAATCTTTCAGTAACTAGAATTCTAGGATATTTTTGCTTGTTACATGTCTTAGAAACCTGTGACTTACATTTCTTGCTCAAGGACTTTTTTTTTTTAATGAATGGCCTTGGTAATGCTAAGAATTGCTACATAGACAACCTCTGGAAATCAATCTTTTAACTAGCATATGATGAATTTGAATCAAACATGTGAGTTCACCTCACTGCTGGATTGTATTGTGTTTATGATTCATTCAGTTCTTGGACTTTCATTTGAGTCTGGCACTAAATGGGACCAATTACTCTTTTGTTATTTTTTTTTTTTCCGCAGTGACTACATCTACTTCAGGGACATGGCATCTCTTTTCACAGGGGTAACCAAAGAGCTATCTGATAATGAGAACTTTTGGCTTGAACCATAACCACATCTCCAAATGATTTCAAGCTTAATAACAATCTCAAGGGCTCTTCAGAGCCTACGGAAGTATGTATCTGTAGAATTAATTAAAAATGCCTTCAGAAATAAAGTCTATTAAGTTTTAAGGAGCTGTGAGAAGCTTATTATGTGACTAAGAACATTTAAAATAATTACATTTGCCAACATGATGGAGCATGTCATCTAGGAGTCATGGATGGTATAGCCTGACTATGATAACAGAATTGAATTTCTGCATCCCAAACTTTGCTGTCACTATATAAAAGTAACTACTTCTGCTGTTCAAAACTGCTTTGAGAAAAATCTCTGATGTTCCAAATTATCCTGCAAACCCCATTTCTATATGCTTTTTAAGTGTTTAGTTCTGAATCAGCAGTCTAAAAGTGTATTTAAACACTGCAGGTAACAATTTCCCTTGGAACAAATAGGAAGGAAAACAGATTATGGTGAGGGCACCCAGCAGGACTCTTCTACCGTCTACACAGTGTCAATGCAAACTGATTTCTTTGAAAAAGACAAAGAGAACAGATTGCAGGAAACATGTTCTGCATGCAGGAAAGAGCAAAGAAATAGGATTCAGGATACTTTGTGATAATTATGCAATATGATTTAAAAAAACATAGAAACAGCATAGCTATAGCATAACAATATTACAGCAGGAAGAAGTTGTACAAACTAGGTTTGCTTGCAGCAGCACAAAACACATCATACATGAGTGTTCTGGCCTGTTTTCTTTCTTTTGTGCAAAATAATTGCTAGTTCTTAAGTTCCTGATGGTTTCTTTGTCATGGTTCATGTTACTCAAATTGCTATTTGTTAAACACAGGTTTGAGCTAAATAATAAAATAATAATAATAATAATAAGTGGATCATGTAACAACTACAGAGGAATATATGCATTAAGAATAATCCTTTAAAAAACCATAAAACTATGAGCATGTAGCTGGAAAAATATAAAAAGCTCAAGAAATTGAGATATATTTGTGCTTACAAACTTAATTATCTGCATGCTAGTTCAGCAAAGCAGCATACAGAAGGAAACACTACCAGGAAGAGTAAAATTTCCAGCCCAGGCAGCTACTTCATTAAATAAAACCTGTGCATTCTTTCACTTCAGGTAACACAATCACATTACTGGTAGGTGGAGATCTTCTTAAATTAAACATCTCATTTTTAGGTAATTTTAAAATGCATATATAGTTGTAGGAAATAACAGATTCCTTTTCCCTTTTCCCAAGTTCCCACAATGGAAGCATCTTACAACACTATAATTCAATATTGGAATCAGGATATTGATATTAGTATGCAAAAGTTGCATCATGGGGCACCTGTGTGGCTCAGGCAGTTGAGCGACCAACTTCAGCTCAGGTCATGATCTTGTGGTTCACGAGTTAGAGCCCTGCATTGGGCTCTGTGCTGACAGCTCAGAGTCTGGAGCCTGCTTCAGATTCTGTGTCTCTCTTTCTCTCTGTCCCTCCCCTGATTGTGCTCTCTTTCTCTCTCTCTCTCAAATATATATATATTTTTTTCCTTTTTTTTTCTGTTTTTGAATTTTTAAGAGATCCAACTTATTTTTTTCCTTCTATGGATAATATTTTCTATGTCAAGTCCATGATCATTTCAAGTTAATTTAAAAAAAAATTATTCATTTTTGAAGGACAGAGACAGAGCACCAGGAGGGGTGGGGCGGAGAGAGAGAGGGACACAGAATCTGAAGCAGGCTCCAGGCTCTGAGCTGTCAGCACAGAGCCTGACATGGCCCCAAACCTGCGAACTGTGAGATCATGACCTGAGCCAAAGTTGGACACTCAACCGACCAAGCCACCCAGGTGCCCCTCAAGTTAATTTTTGTAGGAAGTGTGACATTACACAGAGTTCCTTTTTAAAATTTTGGTTTGCTTTTGTTTTGATTTCAAGTTTTTCTGGTATTTTTGTTGATGTTGTTAAATGTGTGCATTTTTATTTGTTTATTTTTGCCTATTTTTGCCTATAGATGTCTCATTTCTCATGCACTAATTGTTGAAAAGGGTATATTTTCTCCTTTGATTTACATTTGAATCTTTCTGAAATATAATTTGGGCATATTTGGATGGTTGTTGTATTTCTGGTTAAACTTTTTTGTTCCATGGATCTATCTATATCTATATCTATATCTATATCTATATCTATAACATCTATATCTATATCTATATATAAAATTTATTTTAAATTTTTATTTAAATTTCAATTAGTCAATATACAGTGTAATATTAGTTTCAAGTGTGCAATATAATGATTCAACACTTCCATATGACACCGGGTGCTCATCACAGCAAGTGCATTCCTTAATCCTCATCACATATTTCACCCATACTAGCACCCACCTCTCCTCTGGTACCTATCAGTTTGTCTCTGTAGTTAAGAGTCTGTTTCTTGGTTAGCCTCCCTTTCTCTTCTTTTTTTTTTCTATTTTCTCATTTGTTTTGTTTCTTAAATTCCACATATGAGTGAAATCATATGGTAGTCTTTGTCTGAACTGACTTATTTTACTTAGCATAATACTCTCTAGGTGCATCCACATCATTGCAAATGGCAAGATTTCATTCTTTATGGCTGAGTAATGCCATGAAACTCTTTGCCATCCATCAATATCAAACTATCTTGACTATTCTAGTTACATAGGAAGCTTTAATATCAGGAAGAGTTGTTCCTCCCACTCAATTGTCATATTTCAAGATTTTTTTTAGCTCTTCTATGGTTTCTTTCCATAAAATTTTAGAATAAGCTTGTTTATGCTGTAAAAGGATTTTCTAGGGGCACCTGGGTGGCTCAGTTGTTTAAGCGACTGACTTTGGCTCAAGTCATGATCTCATGGTTCATGAGTTTGAGCCCTGCACTGGGCTTTCTACTGTCAGCACAGAGCCTGCTTTGGATCCTCTGCCTCCCTTTCTCTCTGAACCTCACCCACTTGCGCTCTCTCTCTATCTCTCTCAGAATAAATGAACTTTAAAAATAAATTTAAAAAAGATTTTCTAGTATTTTGGTAAGAATTAATTAAGTGTATAGATTAATTTGGGAAAATACACTTATACCATGTTGAGTGTCCAAATCATAAACATAACATGTGTCTCCATTTAGATATTCTTTGATTTCTTTCATCAACATTTTATGATCAGCATATAGATCCTGGACTTGTTAAGTTAGGCTTATATTTAAGTATTTCAAGTATTTGAGAACAATTATCAATTGCATTTTTAAAATTTCAATTCCCATGTAGTAATTATTAATATATGTAATTGTGATTTTGTGTGTGTGTGTTGATCATGACTTAGTTAAATTTCCTGAATTCATTAGTTCTGGGAGTTATTTTTGTAGATTCCTTGGGATTTTCGACATAGAAAATCATGTCATCTAGAAATAAGGACAGATTTATTTTTTCCCTTCCAAAAATGTTTGACATTTATTTGTTTCCTTGCCTAATTGCCCTTGTGGGAACCTCCAGTAGAATGTTGAATAGAAGTAGTGACAGTAGCTGGGGTAAGAGTTAAGATGGTGGAGATGTAGGGAGACCCTGAGCTTTTCTTGTCCTTCAAACAAAGGTGTATTGAGGTCAGATTATTTGGAACACCAAGGAAATAGATCTGCAGAGTGGCAGAAGGATCTCCACAGTTGGAGGGAGACAGTCTGGAAAGTTGAGGTGTGTGGCTATGAATAGGAGAAGAGAAGAATGGCAGTATCATGGAGGAGAGGGAATGTCGTGACCAGCGCGACAAACACCGAGGTCAGGGTCCTGAGGGTAGGGGAATGCAAGAAAAAAAGAGAGGAGAGAAAGTTTAGGAACAGGAGGGTCCCCTGGGCTGATGGCCCAAGTGACGGCTTTATTGTTGCTGTACACAATCTTTTATATCCAGACTCTTATGGGTCAGGCCATTCTAAGAATAAACAGGTTTCACATAATTGCTGCCAACCAAAACATTTAGTTCTGTGTTTCTTGTGCATTTTCTAGACGGGTCACAACAAGACCTTGTTGATAAGATTGCTAGCAAAACACAATTCCCATGTTTGTTTCTATCTGACTCGGGGTAGAAAAAGGAAGGTAGCATTACTGCCAACACCTGCAGACCACAGGCTTCAGGAATTAACTTTCTCAGCCTTGACAAGGCTTTTGTATGCCCTTGAAAGTGGGGGAATGGGAGGGGGAACCACCGGGTTGGCTAAGTCAACAGGGAACGTTGCTCGACCAGGTCTCAGCCTGGCACCGGGGCCCGGCCCCCCACAAGGGAACCCTTTCTGTGGAAAGACAAAAGGGACAGAAAGAGAGAGAGGTTGAGATAGTGCAGCATCTAGTTCATACAAGAGGAAAACCTCTCTGGACCACAGATTAGGGAGCACGAAGTACTGAGTGTTCCAGTTTTTTTAGTCAAACAGCTTTTGGAGTTCAAACTCTGAGGTTTTGGTAGTGCACGACATTTTCAAGGGCTGAACTGTGGTGCATGCACCTGGGGAGGACGGAGCTGGCCCAGGAGTGCATAGCATGGTGTAGAGATCTCCAGGGTGCACGGGGGAAAAACAGGCCTCTTCCTGGAGTACTTTTGGAAGAGGGTTTATTGCCTGCCCAAAGAGAAAAGACCCTGCAGGGGCCACCCAAAAGCCTTTCATCATCACAGTGGAGAGGCACTACTCCAGAGGAGGGAAGTGGATCCATGAAGTACCTGGTCTTTTAAGACTTTGGGTTTTGCATACTAGCCACATGCCAAAGAAAAAATGCAGGAAAGTTGTGGTGCAGGGTCAGCTGACTGCTCTTGCTATTCTTCAAGGGCTATGTAAACAGCTGGAGCTGAGATCTCTAGTTTGGAGACAAGAGATTGGAGTGGCACCAGTTTATCCTCCAATACCAACATGATGGGACTTCAGAGAGAAACACAGAAGACACAGGTGAAGGTGGGACCTGTTAACACCAAACCCTGCCCCCGCCCCCATGCTTGGCAACTGCTTATTTATTGGGGAAAGACTGACTCAGCCAACGCAGCTGATACCACCTCGAGAACAGCACAGCCAGCACCTCCCAGGCACAGACAATTTTTTTTCCTTTCTTTTTTTCTCCTTCTTTTTTTCTCTTGGAATTAGACTCATAGTTTCTTATTTGTTTTTTGTCATTTCATTTATTATTTTTTAATCAGCCTTTTTTATTCTTTTATTTTTCCTTCTTTTCTACTTTCTTCTGCTTTTTTCCTTTTCCTTTTTCCTTTCTATTATTATTATTATTATTATTATTTTTAGAATCGGCCTTATATATTTTTTGATTCTCTGTTTGGTTTGTTATTTTTCCTTCCTTTTTATGTTGGGAATAAAATCAGGCTTCCCCCACACTGACTATTTTTTCCAGGGTTATTTCAACAAACAAATCAAAGCATACCTAGTTAAAGTCCAAACACTCCACCACTGCAAGCAATAGGGGCTCTGCAGAGAACTGACCAGTGGGAAAGAGGAGCCAAAATGCAACAGCATACACCAGAAACACTTCTTGAAGTACCAGGCCCTAGACACTGTATGACCATTTTCTAATATAGTAGTACTCTCAGGTGCAGAAATATAACAAGCTTTTAAAGCACGCAAAAGATATAAAGTTAGCCAAAATAACAAGAGAGAGGAAGTCTCCCCCCAAAAAAGGAAGGTCAAGAAGAAATCACAGCCAGGGACTTGCTCAAAACAGATATAAGTAATATATTGTAACAAGAATTTAGAACAACAGTCATAAGAATACTGGCTGAGCTTGAAAAAAAAAGCATAGAAGACACCAGAGAAACCCTTGCTGCAGAGATAAAAGACATCAGAACTAGTCATGATGAATTAAAAATGCTATAATTCATATGCAAAATAAACTGGATACAGTGACAGCAAGGGCTGAAGAAGCAGAGGAGAGAATAGGTAAAATGGAGGCTAAAATTATGGAAAATAATGAAGGTTAAAAAAAAGGGAAAGGAAATTACTAGAATATGAACAGAGACTTAGAACACTAATTGATTCCATAAAATGAAACAATATCCCTATAAGTCCCAAAAGAAAAAAAAGAACAAGAAAAAGGGGCAAAAGGTTAATCTGAACAAATTTTAACTGAGAACTTAACATTATCTGGGGAAAGAAACAGGCATCCAAGTCCAACAGGCACAGATAACTCCCTTCAGAATCAACAAAAACAGGTAAATACCACAAAATACCATAGTGAAACTTGCAAAATACAAAGATAAAGATAATTCTGAAAGCAGATGGGGACAAAAGGTCTTTAACCTAAAAGGGTAGGCATAGAAGTTTAGTAGTACACCTGTCCACAGAAACTTGGCAGAACAGAAGAGAGTGACAGGAAATGTTCAATGCACTGGATAGGGAAAATATTCAGCCAAGAAACCTTTATCCAACAAGTCTGTCATTCAGAATAGGAGAGATAAAGATGTTCACAGACAAAACTAAAGGAGTTTGTGACCACTAAACCAGCCCTGCAATCAATTTTACAGGGGACTCTCTGAATGCAGGAAAAAGAAGACCAAAGCAACAAAGGCTACAAAGGACATCACCAGAAGCAAATTCTACATGTAACACAATGGAAATAAATTCATATTGTTCAATAATCATGCTGAATATAAATGGACTAAATGTTCCAATCAAAAGACATAGGTATCATAATAGACAAAAAAGCGAGATCCATCTATATGCTGTCTATAAAAGACTCATTTTAGACCTTAAAAACACCTGCAGATTGAAAGTGAGGGGATGGAGAGCCACCTATCATGCTAATGGAGGTCAAAAGAATGCCAGAGTAGCTGGTTTATATCAGACAAACTGGATTTTAAAACAAGGACTATAACAAGAGATGAAGAAGGGCAGTATATCATAATTAACAGATTTATCCATCAAGAGGAGCTAATACTTGTACATATTTATGCCTCCAACTGGAGAGACCCCAAATATATAATTCAATTAATCACAAACATAAAGAAGCTCATTGATAAAAGGACGGAAATCTTCCAAACTCATTCTATCAAACCATCATTACCTTGATTCCAAATACAGACCAAGATCCCATTAAAAAGGAGAATTATAGACCAATATCCCTGATTAACCTGGATGCAAAAATTCTCAACAAGATACTAGCAAATCAAATTCAACAGTATATTAAAAGAAATATTCACCATGATCAAGTGAGATTTTTTTCCTGGGCTGCAGGACTGGCTCAATTTTCACAAATCGATCAATGCAATACACCATATTAATAAAAGAAAGAATAATAACCATATGATCTTTCAATAGATGCAAAAAAAGCATTTCACAAAATACAGCATCCTTCCTTGTTAAAACATTCAAGACAGCAGGTATAGAAGGAATGTATTACTTCTATAATGTATAATGTATAATAGTGGAATGTATTATGCTAAGCAAAAAAAGTCAGAGAAAGACAAATATCTCATAATTTAATTCATATATGGAATTTAAGAAACACAACAGATGACCAGAGGGGAAGGGAAGGAAAGATAAATAAAAACAGAGAGGGAAGGAAACCATAAGAAACTCTTAAATACTGAGAACAAACTGAGGGTTTCTGGAGAGGAGGTGGTTGGGCTATGGGCTAGATGGGTGTTGGGCATTAAGTAGGGCACTTGTTGGGGTGGGCACTGGGTCTTATGTGTAAGTAATGAATCACTGGGCTCTATTATGAAACCAATACTACTCTGTATGTTTACTAAGTTGAATTTAAATAAATTTTAAAAAATAAAATGTAAAAAAAATAAATAGAATGATACATTCTCCCTGAAAATAAAAAGTAGCAACAGCAAACAATCTTCCCTTGATCCTGATTTTAGGGTGCACACATTAACTATTTAGTTATTATGTGTGATTCTAGCTATAGGTTTTGGTAGATGCTCTTATCAAAATGAGCAAGTTATCCTCTATTCCTAGTTTTCTGAGGGTGTTTTTTTTTCATTAATGCGTGTTAGATGTTTGTCAAAAGCCATTTCTGTATCAGTTGCAATGAGTATATATATTTTTAGCCTGTCAATATGGTACGTTACATTGATTTATTTTTTTTAATTTTTATTTAAATTCCAGTAATTTAACATACAGTGCAATATTAGTTTCAGGTGTACAATTTAGTGATTCAACACTTTATACATCACTCAGTGTTCCTCACAACAAATGCACTTCTTAACCCCCATCACCTATTTTACCCATACCCCCACTAACCCCCCCCCCCATAACCATCATTTTTTCTCTATAGTTAAAGCCTGTTTCTTGGTTTGCCTCCCCCCTTTTTTCCTGATGTTCATTTGTTGTTTTTTTCTTAAATTCCATATGTGAGTGAAATCATGATATTTTTTTCTTTCCCCGACTGACTTATTTCAATTAGCATAGTACTCTCTAGTTCCAGCCACATCATTGCAAATGCCAAGACTTCATTCTTTTTTTATGGTGGAACAATATTCCAATGCATATACATATACCACTCCTTCTTACCTATTCATCTGTCCATAGACACATGCACTGTTTCCATAGTTTAGCTATTGGAGATAATGATGCTATAAATATTAGGGTGCATGTGTCTCTTTGAATTTGTATTTTTGTATTCTTTGAGTAAATAACCACTAGTGCAATTGATGAATTGTAGAGTAGTTTTATTTTTGACTTTCTGAGGAACCTCCATACTATTTTCCAAAGTGGCCGCACCAGTTTGCATTCCCACCAACAGTGCAGGAGGGTTCACTTTTCTCAACATCCTTGCCAACACCTGTTGTTTCTTGTGTTCATTTTAGCCATTCTGATAGGTGTGAGGTGATATCTCATTGTAATTTTGATTTGTAATTCCCTCATGGTGAGTGATGTTGCGCATCTTTTCACGTGTCTGTTGGCCATCTGGATGTCTTCTTTTGAAAAAAAAAATGTCTTTTGGGACTATTGAGCCTTATAAGTTCTTTATAATTTTGGACCCTAATCCTTTATCAGATATGCCATTTGAAAATATCTTCTCCCATTCTATAGGATGCCTTTTAGTTTTGTTGATTGTTTCCTTTGCTGTGAATAAGCTTTATCTCTTGATAAAGTCCCAATAGTTTATTTTTACTTTTGTATCCCTTGCCTCAGGAGACATATCTAGTAAGAGGCTGCTATGGCTTATGTCAAAGAAGTCACTGTCTGTGTTCTTCTCTGGATCTTAATGGTTACATGTCTCACATTGAGCTTGTTATTCCATTTTTTTTCTCTTCTTGTCTCAGGGTTTTAGTTTTTATTTTTATTATTTATTTATTTATTTATTTATTTATTTATAATTTACATCCAAGTTAGCATATAGTACAATAATGATTTCATGAGGAGATTCCAGTGATTCATTCCCTATGTATACAACACAATGCTCATCCCAACAATTGTCCTCCTTAATGCCCCTTAACCATTGAGCCTATACCCCCACCCACAACCCCTCCAGCAACCCTTAGTTTGTTCTCTGTATTTAAGAGTCTCTAATGTTTTGTTCCTCTCCTTGTTTTTATACTATTTTTGCCTTCCTTCCCTTATGTTCATCTGTTTTGTATCTTAAATTTCACATATGAGTGAAATCATATCATATTTGTCTTTCTGTGACTAATTTCACTTAGCAAAATACCCTCTAGTTCCATCTACATAGTTGCAAATGACATGATTTCATTCATTTTCATTTCTGAGTAATACTCCATTGTGTATATATACCACATCTTCTTTATCCATTCATACATCGATGGACATTTGGACTCTTCCCATACTTTGGCTATTGTTGATTAGTGCTGCTACAAACATTGGTGTGCATGTGTCCCTTTGAAACAGAACACCTGGGGCGTCTGGGTGGCTTGGTCGGTTAAGCGTCCAACTTCAGCTCAGGTCATGATCTCACGGTCCATGGGTTCGAGCCCCGCGTCAGGTTCTGTGCTGACAGCTCAGAGCCTGGAGCCTGTTTCAGATTCTGTGTCTCCCTCTCTCTGACCCTTCCCTGTTCATGCTCTGTCTCTCTCTGTCTCAAAAATAAATAAACGTTAAAAAAAATTAAAAAAAAAAAAAGAAACAGAACACCTGTATCCCTTGAGTAAATACCTAGTAGTAAAATTACTGGGTCATAGGGTAGTTCTATTTTTAATTTTTTGAGGCACCTCCATACTGTTCTCCAGAGTGGCTGCACCAGTTTACATTCCCACCAGAAGAGCAAAAGAGATCCTCTTTCTCCGCATCCTTGCCAACATCTGTCATTTCCTGAATTATTGATTTTAGCCAGGTGTGTGGTAGTATCTCATTGTGGTTTTAATTTGTATTTCCCTGAAGATGAGTGATGTTTAGCATTTTTTCATGTATCTTTTAGACATCTGGATGTCTTCTTTGGAAAAGCGTCTATTTATGTCTTTTGCCCATTTCTTTACTGGATTATTTGTTTTCTGGGTGTTGAGTTTGATAACTTCTTTATAGATTTTGGATACTAACCTTTTATCTGATATGTCATTTGCAAATATCTTCTCCCATTCTGTTGGTTCCCTTTTCGTTTTGCTGATTGTTTTCCTTTGCTGTGCAGAAGCTTTTGATTTTGATGAGGTCCCAATAGTTCATTTTTGCTTTTGTTTCCCTTGCCTCTAGAGACATGTTGAGTAAACAGTTGCTGCAGGGGCATCTGGGTGGCTCAATTGGTTAAGCAACTGACTTTGGCTCAGGTCATGATCTCACAGTTTGTGAGTTTGAGTCCCGTATCGGGCTCTGTGCTGAAAGCTCAGAGCCTGGAGCCTACTTCAGATTCTGTGTCTCCCCCTCTCTGTACCCCTCCCCTGCTCATGCTCTGTGTCTCTCTGTCTCTCAATAATTAATAAACGTTAAAAAAAAACTTAAAAAAAGTTTCTGTAGTCAAGGTCAAAGAGGTATTTACCTGCTTTCTCCCCCAGGATTTTGATGGCTTCCTGTATTACATTTAGGTCTTTCATCCATTTTGAGTTTATTTTTCTGTATGGTGTAAGAAAGTGGTCCAGATTGATTTTTCTCCATGTCACTGTCCAGTTTTCCCAGCACCATTTGCTAAAGAGATGTCTTTATTCCATTGTATATTCTTTCCTGCTTTGTCAAAGATTAGTTGGGCATACATTTGTGGGTCCATTTCTGAGTTCTCTATCTGTGTCACTGATCTGAATGTCTGTTTTTGTGCCAGTGCCATACTGTCTTGATTACAGCTTTGTAGTATATCTTGAAGTCTGGGATTCTGATGCCTCCAGCTTTGGTTTTCTTTTTTCAGATTGATTTGGCTATTCAAGTTATTTTCTGGTTCCATACAAATTTTAATATTGTTTGTTCTATCTCTCTGAAAAATGTTGGTTGATATTTTGATAAGGAATGCATTAAATGTGTACATGCTTTGGGTAGTATAGATATTTTAACAGAATTTGTTCTTCTGATTCATAATCATGGAATGTTTTTCTATTTCTTTTTGTCCTCTTCAAGTTTTTTCATCACTGTTTTATAGTTTTCAGAGTACAGGTTTTTCATCTCTTTGGTTAGGTTTATTCCTAGGTATCTTTTGGTTTTTGGTGCAATTGTAAATAGGATCAATTCCTTAATTTCTCTTTCTACTGTTTCATTATTGGTGTATAGAAATGCAACAGTGTTCTGTACATAGATTTTGTATCTTGCAACTCTATTGAATTTTTATATCACTCTAGCAGTTGTTTTTTTTTTTTCTGGAATCTCTCAGGTGGTCTATATAGAGTATCATGTGACCTTCAAATAGTGAAAGATTTACTTTTTCCTTGCTGATTTGATTACCCTTTGTTCCTTTTTCTTTTTGATTGCTTGGCTAGTACTTCCAGTATTATGTTAAATAACAGTGGTAAGAGTGAATATCCCTGTCTTGTTACTGACTGTAGAGGAAAAGTTCTCAGTTTCTTCCCCATTGACAATGATATTAGCTCTGGGTGTTTCATAGATGGCCTTTATTATGTTGAGGTATATTTCCTCAAAATCTACATTGTTGAGAGTTTTTATTTTGTATGAATATTGTACATTGTCAAATGCTTTTTCTGTATCTACTGAAATTATCATAAAGGTCTTATCCTTTGTTTTATTAATGTGCTGTATCATGTTGATTGATTTACAAATATTGAACCACCCTTGCAACCCAGGAATAATTCACACTTGGCTGTGGTGAATGATTCTTTAATGTATTGTTGGATTTGGTTTGCTAGCATTTTATTGAAAATTTTTGCATCCATGTTTCTCAGGGATATTGGCTTATATTTCTACTTTTTAGTGGAGTCTTTATCTGGTTTTGTTATCAGGATAATGCTGGACCAATAGAAAAAGTTTGCAAATTTTCCTTCTTTTTCTATTTTGTGGAATAGTTTTAGAATAAAAGGAAATAATTATTATTTAAATGTTTGCTGAAATTTTCCTGTGAAGCCTTCTCATTCTGAACTTTTGTTTGTTAAAAGATTTTTTTTTATAACTGATTATGTTTCTTTACTGCTTAATAGTCAGTTCAAGTTGTTTTACCTCCCAGTTTCAGTTTGAGCAGTTTATATGTTTCTAGGAATTTATGAATTTCTTCCAAATTGTCAAATTTGTTGGCAAAGGTTTTTCATAATATTCTCTCATACTTGAATTTCTGTGTTGATGATTGGTATCTCTCCTCTCTCCCTTCTGGTGTTATTTATTTGTGTCCTTTCTCTTTTCTTTTTGATGTTTAGCTAGGAGTTTATCAATTTTATTAATTTTACAAAGAACCAGCACCTGGTTTCATTTATCTGTTCTATTGGTTTTTAGTTTCCATATCATTTATTACTGTTCTAATCTTTATTATTTCCTTATTTCTTCTGGCTTTAGGCTTTGTTTTTTCTTTTTCTAGCTCCATTACGTGTAAGATTAGACTGTTTATTTGATATTTTTCTTGTTTCTTCTGTTAGGCCTATGTTGCTATATACTTCCCATTAGGAACACTTTTGTTGCATCCCAAAGGATTTGGGCCATCGAGTTTTTTATTCTCATTTGTTTCAATGTATTTTTTTTAATTTCTTCTTTCATTTACTGGTTGACCCATTCATTGTGTAGTAGCATGTTGTTTAATCTTCTTTCTGAAGATTTTAAAAAAATAATGTTTATTTTTGAGAGAGAGAGAGAGACAGAGTATGAGCAGGGGAGGGGAAGAGAGAAAAGGAGACACAATATGAAGCAGGCTCCAGGCTCTGAGCTGTCAGCACAGAGCCTAGCGTGGGGTTTGAGCCCACAGACTGTGAGATCATGACCTGAGCCAAAGTCAGAAACTTAACTGACTGAGCTACCCAAGCACCCAAAAGACCTTTCTGAATTTTTTATGATGGTTGACTTCAAGTTTCATAGAGTTGTGGTCAGAAAATTTACATGGTATTATCTCAAAATTTTGTATCTGTTGAAGCTAGATTTGTGACCTAGTATGTGATGCAATTGTGGAGAATATCTCATGTGCACTTAAAAAGATTGTTTTATGGGGCACCTGGGTGGCTCAGTCAGCTGAGCGTCTGACTTCAGCTCAGATCATGATCTCACAGCTCATGGGTTCGGGCCCCGCATTGGGCTCTGTGGTGACAGCTCAGAGCCTGAAGCCTGCTTCAGATTCTGTGTCTCCTGCGCTCTCTGCCCCTTCCCCACTCATGCTATGTCTCTGTCTCTTAAAAATAAATAAATATTTAAAATTTAAAAAAATAAGAATATTTTATGCTGCTTTAGCTTCCTAAAGAAAAGTTCTGAGTATATCTTTTAAGTCCATTTAATCCAGTGTGCCATTCAAAGACATTGTTTCCTTGTTGATTTTTCTGGTTAGATGATCTCTCCATTGATCTAAGGGAGGATTTTGAAGTTACCTACTTTTATTGTATCATTGTTAATGATATGTTTGTTATTAATTGTTGTTTTATATACTTGAGTTCTTCCATGTTGGGTGCATAAATATTTACAATTGTTAGATCTTGTTTTTTGGATTTTCCCCTTTATTATGATATAGTGCCATTCATCTCTTGTTACAGTCTTTAGTTTAAAATCTAGTTTGATATTCCACCTTTATTTTGACATCTGTTTGTGTGATAAATGTTTCTCCATCACCTCACTTTCAATCTGCAGTTGTCTTTAAATCCAAAATGAGTCTTTTGTAAGTAGCATATAGATAGCTCTTGTTTTTCCATCCATTCTGACATCCTATGTCTTTTGATTGGGGTATTTAGTCCATTTACATTCTGAGTGTTTGTTGATAGATGTGTATGACATGTCATTTTATTATTTGTTTTGTCATTGTTTCAAGAGATTTCCTGTGATACTTGTTCTTGTCACTTTTGGTCTCTCCTTTGCATTCAAAGTTTCCCTTTTGATATATCTTGCCGGGATCATTTAGTGGTCAGAAACCCTTTTTGATTTTGTTCCTCTGGGAAATTCTTTATCTCTCCTTCTATTCTGAATGATAGCCTTATTGGATGGAATTTTCTTAGCCTCATATTTTTCCCATTCAGCACTTTGAATATATTATGCCACTTCCTTCTGGTTTACCAAGTTTCTGTTGAGAAATCTCCAGCTAGCCTTATGGGTCTTCCCTTGTAAGTTAAGGACTTCTTTTGTCTTGCTGCTTTTAAGATTTTTTCTTCATCACTATATTTTGCAAATTTAATTGCAATGTCTTGGTGTTGGCCTGCTTTTCTTTATTTTGATAGGAGCTCTCTGTGTTTCCTAGATCTGCATGTCTGTTTCCTTTCTCAGATTAGAAAAGTTTTCTTCTATTATTTCCTCAAATAAATTTTCTGCCCCCTTTTCTCTGTCTTCTTCTTCTGGGACTCCTATTATACAAATGTTATTAAATTTGGTGAAGTCAGTGAGTTCCCTAAGTCCATTCTCATGTTCCATAATTCTTTCTCTCTTTTGTTCAGCTTAATTTTTTTCTCATTATTTTGTCCTCTGTACCACTAATTCTTTCCTCCTCTTCTTCCAGCCTGCTGTTTATTGCATCAAAGGTGTTTCCAATAAATTATTGCATTCTTCCTTCCTGATTGATTCTTTGTAAACTATTTTACCTCTGTGGTAGGGATTTCCCTGAAGTCTTCTATTCTTTCTGAAACCCAGTGAGTATCTTTATACTTGTTGCTTTAAATTCTCCATCAAGTTGTTAGTTATTTATTTTAGATCTCTAGGCATGGCCTTATATTGTTCTTTCATTTGGGATGAATTCTTCCATCATGACATTTTGTCAAGTCTCTGTCTTCTTATGTGTTAGAAAAGCCAGTGATGTATCCTGTTCCTGAGAGGAGTTTCTTTAATTTTTTAATGTTTATTCATTTTTGAGAAACAGAGAGAGACAGAGCACAGGCAGGGAGGGGTAGAGAGAGATGGAGACACAGAATTGGAAGCAGGATCCAGACTCTGAACTGTCAGCACAGACCCTGACACAGGGCTCAAACCCACGAACCATGAGATCATGACCTGAGCCAAATTCGGATGCTTAACCAACTGAACAACCCAGGTACCCCTGAGAGTAATTTCTTTATGAAGAAGAGGTCATGTAGTGTTAGGTGACTGACACTTTAAGAATTGTCTCTGGTTTGTGCTGTGTGTACTCTGCTGTTGAGTTTTGGCTGCTTTATCCTTCAGGATATCCTGTAGTCTGGATTGGCTTTCCTTGCCTGAAGTGGACAGTATTTGGTCCTTGGCCAGAATGTGGCTAGTTTTAACTAAGTGTGCACTTGTCTGCTTGTGAAATGCAATGTGATACTACTTCCAGTAGAAAAAAACCCTCCAAAATCTTGTCAGGAAATGTGGCAGGGTTTTCTGCTGGTCTTCGTGGAATGGGCCTACTCTGCTGAAACTGAGGCAAACACATGGCTGTGTGATTTGTTGTGAGAAAGTTAGGCAACTTGTTTCAGCCCTAACACATTGATAGATTTTTGAATGTTGAACCAATCTTGCATACTTGGAATAAATACCATTTGGTCATATTGCATAATTCTTTTTATACATTGTTGATTTCTGTTTATTTGTATTATATTGATTAGTTTTTGCCTTTAAGTTTATGAGAGTTATTGGTTAGGAGATTTATTTTTGTTCCTGAATTTGTATGGTCTTATTATTAGTGTGGAATGACTTCAAAAAAAATAATTGAGACATGTTCTGTCACCACCTACTTTCTGGAAGAAGCTGTTGTATTATAAGTATGAAAAATGCAAATGTTGACTTTCTAACTTTGAGCTTCATATGGTTTCAAAGGATTAGTCATGCATTCTCCTACCTTAGCTTGCAAATAACTTCTATTGAGTATGTTGCCTATTAGTTTAGTTGATTGATTCATTGGCAGGGCAGAAACTTTTTATTTTGATGTAGTCTGAATTTATTTTTGCTCTTGTTTCCCTTGCCTAAAGAGAAGTGACCAGGAAAAAAGTTGCTACAGCCCATATCAGAGTAATTACCATCTGTGCTCTCTTCTAAGACTTTTATAGTTTCAAGTCTCACATTTAGGTCTTTAATCCATTTTGAGTTTACTGTTGTGTTTGCTATAAAAAAACTGGTCCAGTTTCATCCTTTTGCATGTTGCTGTCCAGTTTTCCCAGCATCATTTGTTTCAGAGACTGGTATTTCCCATTGTATATTCTTTCCAGTTTTGTTGGAGATTAATTGAACAAATACTTTTGGGTTCACTTCTGTGTTTTCTATTCTTTTCTATTGATCTATGTGTCTATTTTAGTGCCAGTACCATACTTTTTTGATCACTACAGCTTTATAATTAAATTGTGATAACTCCAGTTTTGTTTTTGTTTTTGTTTTCAAGATTCCTTTGGTTACTCACAGTCTGTGTGATTCCATAAAATTTTAGAATTGTTTTTTCTAGTTCTGTGAAATATGCTCTTGGTATTTTCTAAAGTGTATTTATTTATTTTTGAGAGTGTGAAAGAGAAAGAGAGAGTACATGATCCAGGGAGGGGCAGAGAAAGAGATAAGGAGAGAATCCCAAGAAGGTTCCACATTGTCAGCACAGAGACTAATGTGAGGCCGCAGTCTCACAAACCAGGAGAACATGACCTGAGTTGAAACTAAAAGTCAGATGATTAACAAACTAAGCCACCCAGGCACCCCAGTATTTTGACAGGGATTGAATTAAATGTGTAAATGTTTTAGGAAGTACAGAAATTTTAATAGTATTTGTTCTTCCAATCATGAGCATGGAATGTTTCCACTTGTTTTTGTTATCTCAAATTTTTCATCAATGTTTTATAGTTTCCAGAGTGCAGATCTCTCACCTCTTTTGCTAAGCTTATTCCTAAATATTTTATTGTTCTTGGTGCAATTTTAAATGAAACTCTTAATTCACGTTCTGCTGCTTCATTATTAGTGTGTAAGAATGCAACAGATTTATTTCCATTGATTATGTATCCTGTGACTTTACTTAAATCATTTATCATCTCTAGTAGTTTCTTGGTAGAGTCTTTCAGGTTTTTTATATGTGGTATCATGTCATCTTCAAATAGTGAAAATTTTACTTCTTCCCTAGAAATTTGGATGCCTTTTCTTTCTTTTTATTGTCTCACTCATGTGTCTAGGACTTGTAGTACTATGTTTAAAAGATATAGTGAGAGTAGACATACTTGTGTTTTCCTGACCTTTGGGGAAAAGCTCTCAGTTTGTCACCATTGAGCATAATGTTTGCTGTAAGTTTTTCACGTAAGACCATTATTATGTTAAGCTTGCTCCCTCTAGACCCGCTTTGTTGAGGGTTTTTTTTTTCATGAATTGATGTTGTACTTTGTCAAATGATTACTCCCTGTCTATTAAAATGATCATATTTTTTTTATCTTTTCTCTTGTTGATGTGATATATCACTTTGATTAATTTGTGAATATTAAACCACCCATGCACCCCAGAAATAAAAATCCCATTTGATAGTGTTAAGTAATTTTAAAAATTTATTATTGGATTCAGTTTGCTAGTGTGTTGTTGAGGATTTTTGCATCTATGTTCATCAGAGATATTGACCTGTATTTTTTTTGTGTACGCTGTCTGTTTTTGGTATTAGGGTGATATTGGTGACATAGAATGAATTTAGAAGTTTTCCTTCCTCTTTATATTTTTTTAAATAGTTTATGAAGAATAGATATTAATTCTTCTTCAAATTAGTTTAACATTTATTTCATTTTTGAGGGACAGAGAGAGACTGAGGATGAATTGGAGAGTTGCAGAGAGGGAGACGCAGAATCCCAAGCAAACTCTAGGCTCTGAGCTGTCAGCACAGAGCCCAACATGGGGTTCAGACTCACAGGCCATGAGATCAGGACCCGAGCTGAAGTCAAATGCTTAACTGACTGAGCCACCCAGATGCCTCCTATTAACTCTTCTTTAAATTTTGGGTAGAATTCACCTGTGAAACCATCTGGTCCTCGACTTTTGTTTGGGAGTTTTTTGATTACTGATTCAATTTCTTTGATGCTTATCTATTCAAATTTTCTAGTTTTTCTTGCTTTAGTTTTTTTTTTTTTTTTAATTTATGCGTCTAGGAATTTATCCATAGCTTCTAGGTAGTACAATTAGGTAGCACACAGTTTTATATAATATTTTCTTACATTGTTTGTGTTTCTGTGGAGTTGGTTGTTATTACTCCCCTTTCATTTGTGATATTGTTTATTCGAGTCCTCTTGCCTTCTCTCCCTTGCCTTATCTCTATCTGATAAGTCTTGCTGGAGCTTTAACAATTTTGTCAATATTTTCAAAGAACCTTCCTCTGGGGCTTCTGGGTGGCTCAGTCAGGTGAACATCTGACTCTTGGTTTCAGCTCAGTTCATGATCTCATGGTTCATGGGATTGAGCCCTGCATGGGTTCCACACTGACAGCAAGGAGCCTGCTTGGGATTTTTTCTCTCCCTTTCTCTCTGCCCCAACCCTGCTCATGCTCTTTTTCTCTGAAAATAAATAAATAAATAAACTTAAGAAAAAAACACAAAGAACCGTCTTCTGGTTTGATTGATCTTTTCTATTGTTATTTTAATTTTTATGTATCATTTATTTCTCCACTAGTCTTTATTATTTCCTTCCTTCTTTTGGTTTGGGATTATTTTTTATTGTTCTATTTCTAGCTCTTTAGGTGAAAGTTAGATTGTGTACTTGAGATTTCATTTGCTCTTTGAAGTAGGTATGTTTTGCTATAATTTTCCTCTTAGAACTGCTTTTGCTGCATCCCAAAGGTTTGGAATGTTGTGTTTTCATATCAATTTGTTCTCATGTAATTTATTATTCCTTATTTGATTTCTTGGTTGATGAAAATTACATTATTTTAATAAAATATCATGTTTCTCATGATCAATGTAGAAAAATATTTTTTTTTACATATTTGTGATAAGACAACAATGCACGTAGGAAGAAAAGAAACATCTTCAGTATAATACAGATGATCTGTAAAACCTGACAGTAAACATTATACTTAATGGTGACATTTACAAAGGTACAATATAATATTTTATTATGGAAAATTATAGCTTTTTTGAAGGAAGTGAAAAAATAGTGAAGGAAATCTTGATTAAGAAAAGAAAATGAGAACACATAGATTTTTATATATTAATATCTATTTTCAAAATTATAAAATTTAATGTGCATTGTATTAGTGCAAGTACATGCAAACAGATTAAAGGGCCAGGATGTGGAATCCAGGTGTAAATCCACATATTTATCAGTCAACCCATTTATGATAAAAGTAACAATATTGCAGTTTAGGGGAAAAATCGTCTTCTCAATAAATTTTGTTGATTTAATTTAATAGCCATGTAAAAAAACTTGATGCTACTTTATATCATATACAAAAACAAATTTAGATTATAAACCTAAATGTATAGCAAAACCATTTAATATTTTACAAAAGTATGAAAATCTACATAAAGTGGAGTTAAGCAAAGATTTCCTAAAGGGGGCACAAAATATGTACACCATAAAGGGAAAAATGATCATGTGGAATTTATTCATGTATTCATTTACATTTTTATTATTTTAGGCCACGTTTATTTATTTGTTTTTCTTTTCCAAGTTTTTAAATTCCAGTTAATTAACATAAAAAGTAATATTAGTTTCAGGTGTACAATACAGTAATTCAACACTTCCATACACCACCCTCTGGTTATCACAAGTGTACTCCTTAATCCCCATCACCTATTTCACCCATCTCCACACAAACCTCTCCTCTGATAACCATCAATTTCTTCTCTATAGTTACGAGTCTGTTTCTAAGTTTGCCTCCTGCTCTTTTTTTTCCTATGCTTGTTTTTTTGGTTGTTGTTGTTTCCTAATTCCACATATAAGTGAAATCACATGTCATTTGTCTTTGACTGACTTATTTCGCTTAGCATAATACTCTGTAGCTCCATTCATTGCATCATAAATGGCAATATTTCATTCTTTTTAAATGGCTGACTAATAGTCTATTGTATATATATACCACATCTTCTTTATCCATTCATCAGTAGATGGACACTTGGATGCTTTCCATAATTTGGTTATTGTAGATAATGGTGCTATAACCTCAAGATACATATATCACTTTGAATTAGTAATATTGTATTCTTTGAGTAAAACCTAGAAGTGCCATTGCTGCATCACAAGGTAGTTCCATTATAAAGTTTTTGAGGAACCCCCATACTGTTGTCCAGAGTGGCTGCTCCATTTTTCATTCCCATCAACAGTATAAGAGGGTCCCCTTTTCTCCATATCTTCACAAACACCTGTTGTTTCTTGTGTTATTGAATTTAGCCATTCTGACAGATGTGAGGTGATATCTCATTGTAATTTTGATTTGCATTTCCCTGATGGTGAGTGATGTTGACCATCATTGGTCATTTTATTGTGTATATTGGCCATCTGAATGTCTTCTTTGGAGAAATGTCTGTTCTTGCCTTCTGTCCATTTGTTCTTGGATTACTTGTTATTTGGGTGTTGAGTGTTGTAAGTTCTTTATGTATTTTAGAACCTAAGCCTTTATCAGATATGTCATTTGCAAATGTTTTCTCCTATTCCATGGGTTGCCTTTTGGTTTTGTTGATTGTTTCCTTCACTGAATGTATTTAAATTGAGAATTTTCATCTATCAAAAGACATGCAGAGCATGAAAATCAAGTTTCATAGTGTGAAAAGTTGTTTGTAATACATCTACCCAGTAGAGAACTTATATCCAGAATATATAAGCAATTCTTTGACATCTATTTTAAAAAAAGAAAGAAATTTCAAAAGGAAGATGAAAAACAGAAAACCCAATAGAAATTTGGACAAAGACCTTATTAGACTGTTCAGAAAAAGTGCATCTTAAAAACCAATACACAGATTCAAAGGTGTTAAATTCACTAATTATCAAGAAAATATAAATTTTGGGGCGCGTGGTTGGCTCAGTCAGTTAAGCATCTGACTTCGGCTCAGGTCATGATCTCACGGTCCGTTGAGTTCGAGCCCCGAGTTGGGCTCTGTGCTGACTGCTCAGAGCCTGGAGCCTGTTTCAGATTCTGTGTCTCCCTTTCTCTCTGACCCTCCCCCGTTCATACTCTGTCTCTCTCTGTCTCACAAATAAAAGTTAAAAAAATTTAGAAAAAAGAAGATATAAATTTAAATACATACACACCAGAATTGTTACATGAAAGACATTAAATTTGAAGTATTGGTGAGAATATGGAGAAATTGTAATTCTTATACAATACTTGTGAGACTGTAAATTGGTATAAACTCTGAAAACCATTTAACAATATTACTAAAGGTGAACCAGGTTTATTTTATGACCTAGTGATTTCACTCCTCAGCAAATATCCAATAGACATTTGCACGTTTGATCATACACACACACACACACACACAAATGCTATAAATGTATATAGCAATATAGCAATATTAACATAAGCAAATTTGGAAACAAATTCCCATTTAGAATAGAATGGATTTATACATTTTGGTTTACTTATATAATAATATACCATGTGGCAATTAAAATTAACAACTAGAATAAGAATATGCATGAGTCTAATGAACATAATATGAAGCATAAAGTATTCACAAAAAAGTATATATATAGTATTTTTTCATGTATATACAATTCATATATAGGTAAAACTGATCTATCCTGTTAAAAATAGGGTTTGTGTTTAATAAAGAGCTTAAGAGAGTTTCTGTTTCTTAATATGAGTGTTGGTGCCATGCTTGTTTCTAAGGCTTTAAAAATTGAGCTCTACTCTTTTGATATATGCACTTTTCTGTATGCATGTGTGTGTAAAAAAAAAAAAAAGAAAAAAAAAACAGAACTAAACACTGTTTAATGGTTAAATGAGAGCCCTGTGAACAAGTTACATTTAAGGTAAGGTCAGAAAGATGAATATGACTTTTTTCAGAAGAAACTGGTGCAGTGGAAACACCATGCATGAAATCCTTGAGGTAGGAAAAATGACATTTTGGAGGAAATGAAAAGAGACCAGGCTGGCAGGAATGTCAAAACTGAAAGTGAGAATGACATGAGATGAGGCTGGTGTACAGCTTTAAAGACCATGTTAAGGATTATGAACTTTGTCCCAAGAGTAATGGGAAGACACAGAAGAATTTTAATAAGCAGCATGGCATATTTCAATTTACTTCTATTTTTAAGTTATTGTAAGCTGTAAGAATACTGTATTGGAGTATAGCAAAACTGTTAGGAAACACATTAGTAGATTACATAAGAAATGATAATGACTTGCATTAAGTTTGAGGTAGTGAAATTCAAAATAAATGGACATATTTAAGAAATACTTTACAGGTGGAATTTGTTGGAATTGATGATGGATTGGTTTTGGGAAGTGATAGGGAGACATTTATAATTTGAGTCACAAATGTTTGGCTTGTCCACCTGAGTTATGTTGGAGACATTTAGAAGACTTAAGAAAAAGTAGATTTGGGGTGAAGAATACAAATTTAACTTCATATATGTATGAATTTTATATAGCATATAATTATGTTTGCATTAATTTCAGATACATGTATTTAATTTATAATTGTGTAAAAGTTATAAAATTGACAATTTAAAATTTTTTAAATATACAGGTTAACAATATTCAGTATACTCACATTATAGTGCAACAGATCTACAGAACTTTTTCATCTTATATTTAATGGATAGTATCCCATTGTATGTATATATTACATTTTGTCTATTCTTTCATTGGTGGACATTTGTGTTGCTTAATTTTGAATATTTTAAGCTGGAGAATACTTTCAGTCTTTCAAATGGAGATATCAAAAAGGCAGCTGTATTTTGGAAGGTAGAGTTTATATTTAAGTTATAAAATTAATGACAAAGGTTAAGGAAAACCCAAAGATTAGCTGTTCAGACTTTATTTGACAATTTACTCTTATTCATTTGCTACCTTCGCATAAACTTACTTCTTCCAAAAATTATCATACAGGTAAATGTGACATGCACAGTTTACCGATATAGAAATAAGTCTTGCTAAATAAAGTAACATTCTATGACAGTTTGAACTTAGCTGGTTATGTTTCTCTGGTTGTGAACGTCTTGACTGCAATAGTTATATATATAGGCTTTAAATAGGCCTATATATAGGCTTTATATAGGCCTATATATAGGCTTTAAAAGTGAAAATGTAACTTTGAGGAGTTCTTAAACTTGAGAATTTATGAAAAATTGAAAGAGCCCTAATTGGGAATGAACTAACCTACAGGATGATATAGAACAATGACATAAAAATTCTGAATGATACACAACATTTAACACACATCTCATATAAGACCACTGTGTGTATATGTATGTGTGTATGTATGTATGTGTATGTGTGTGAATGTATGTATGTATAAATAAATATATATATATATATATATATATCACCATTATGTATCATATATATTTAAACAATGTATATCATGTGCATGTAGCCATTATATATCATATATGTATTTTGTAATTTAGTTTAAAAAGAATGTGAACTCAAACTTTGTTGCACAGAAAAACACAAAAAAACAATATTACATATAAAATTTCACTATAAAAGTGGATAGAAATGTGACATAAAATAATTCAATGCATAAAGAAAAAATATAGAAGAGGAACCATAACAAGTTTCAAAAGTAGAGGAAGACACAAAACAGCAACAGAAGAAAGCAATTAGGGGTGAAGGAAAGCATTTTTCTAACTCAGGAATATTAGTAGATGCTTAAAGAATGAAGTAAACTACCAATAGTTCTTTGATTACCAGCATGGTGACTCATTAGTAAACCTTTATTTAAGAACATGGAAAAAGCTCAGGGTGCCTGGGTGGCTCAGTTGGTAGAGCATCTGACACTTGATTTTGGCTTAGATCATGATCTCGTATGTGGGATTGAACACTGCACTGGGGTATGCACCAACAGCATGGAATCTGTTTGATATTCTCTTTCTCCCTCTCTCTATGTCCCTCTCCTGCTTGTATATGCTCTTGCTTTCTCTCCCTCTCAAATTAAATAAACAGACATTTAAAAAAAACATGGAAAAAGCTTTCCTTGATTTTGTAACTGATATCTTGTAAATCTAAATCAATGCATGACCATCAAGAAAAATGTATTCTGAACTGAATCTGAGCTAAGTGAAATTTCGGATTTAGAAGTTCTTTTAGAAAACCAAGTTCCATATGGTCTCACTCTTATGTGGATCCTGAGAAACATAACAGAAACCCATGGGGGAGGGGAAGGAAAAAAAAAAAGAGGTTAGAGTGGGAGAGAGCCAAAGCATAAGAGACTCTTAAAAACTGAGAACAAACTGAGGGTTGATGGGGGGTGGGAGGGAGGGCAGGGTGGGTGATGGGTTTTGAGGAGGGCACCTTTTGGGATGAGCACTGGGTGTTGTATGGAAACCAATCTGACAGTAAATTTCATATATTAAAAAAGAAAAAAAAAAGAAAAAAAAAAAGAAAACCAAGTTCCCCAATAGGGTCAACAGACATTTCAAATTATTTTGGTAAAATGGACTAAGAAACCAACAGAAGTGTGCATCTTGAATGCCAAAGTGTGTATTAAGGACTACTGGATAATGTTTGATGTAGGCTTATCAGAGGGATTCTAAAGCCAAAGATTGATATATCAGGGAGGGGGGAGGTGGCGGTGGAATAGACAGATCCTAGGCTTGCTTCTTGCCAAGAACACAATTAGATAAATAGCAAACCATTCTAAAAAGTCCAAAAATCAACCTGAATACTGGAAGAACAAATTCCACAACTAAAGGTAGAAAAGAGTCCACATCAAAGAGCATAGGAAGTATGAAGATATGGTTTAGAAGAAAAATGAATCCTGACTGCTGTGGAGGAGAGGGAGTCATGGTCGTGGAAAAGGGTGAGAGAGACAGGGACACACAAGAGAATATACAAGTAAGACATTTCCTAAAACCACTAGCTGAGAAAATGAAAGGGGCTGAATTTCCAGAATTCTTGCAATGAGCAAGGCTTAAAGCCTGGAGTTTCCAAGATCAGTGGGATTGGCTGGAATAGAGCCCAGAGGGTACTGCCCTGCTCCAGGAAAGAAGGCAGGCAAAAAACCTGGGGACATACAGCATGGAAACAGCAATCTGAGTAGTACATGGGACACACAATGGAGAGGTTATTAGCTCTTTTTGGAGCATGTCCCTGAGAGGCAACATTCATGAGAAAACATCTCCAGAAACAAAGGAGATGGCTGGCAGCACTTACCGCCTCTGTCCCTCAGAATGAACACAGAGTAAACTGTGGGAACACTGGCTGCCTAACTTGCTTACAGTAAGCCCCACCTCCCTATCCATCAACTCATATTTACTCAGTTCCAGTGTGGTGGAACCCATCCTCCAGAAGACCAGCACAAATCTGTGCCTGCAAACAGCTCCCAATCAGAAGGTTTTGCAAACCTTGGTTCCAGTGGAGGTGCTGACAGGTCTTTCTTCACAAGCTGACTAGAGCACACCTAGTTAAAACTCACCACATTTGGACCAGGGACAAAACACTGTCCACATCAGGCAAGGAGAGTCTCTGAAGATGACTGGCCTGAACTATAGAGCAGCCAGAACACAAGAGCAAAGCACACAGAGCACACAAAAGAGACACTCCCTAAAGCTCCAGGCCCTGAGAACTACATAACCTCTTCTTGATATGGTCATTACTTTCAGGAACAGAAGACATAGCTAGCTTTTTTAATGCAGAGAAGAAGGCAGAGACTTTGACAAAATGCCAAATGGAGGAATTTGTCCCAATTGAAAGAACAAGATAAGGACACAGCTAGGGATTTAAGCAAAACAGAGATAAGTGATATATCTGAAGCTGAATTTAAAGCAACTATTATATAAAGAAAAAATGTTAAAAACAGTAAGGCAAAAGATGATGGTTATTTATAAGGGAAGGCACATAAGGCTATCATAAGGTTTTTCAGCAAAAACTCTCCAAACCAGAAGGGAGTAGCATGATATATTCAAAGTACTGAATGGGAAAAATATTCAGTGAAGAATATTCTATCCAGCAAGGTTAATGTTCAGAATGGAAGGAGAGATAAAGAGTTTAACAGGCACACAAAACCTAAAGATGTTCACGAACACTAAACCAGTCCATCGATATCTACTAATGGGGACTCTGTGAGTGGAAAAGAAAGACCAAATGTGACAGTATGAAAGTAGAAAACATAAAAGCATTAAAATTAATAAGTTAATTAAAAAACAGTCAACTCACAAAATAAAAGAATGTAAATTTATGACAACATATATGTAAAATGTGGGGAAGACAGAGGAAAAGAATGAGTCCAAATTTAAATAATCATCAAGTTAATATAAACTGCTGTATGCAGAAGATGTTATATACAAACCTAATGGTAACCATAAAGCAAAAAGTATTAATAAATATGCAAATAATAAAGAAAAAAAATCTAAATATACCAGTAAAGAATACCAGCAAACCATGAAAGATAGAAAGATAAGAAGGGATCACAGAAAATCTCAAGAAATAACAAATAATAAAACAAGTAATAAAATAGCAATTATCACACATCTATCAATTACTTTGAGTGGAAACGAACTAAATGCTCCAGTCAAAAGACATATGTTGTCAGTATAGATAAAACAAAACAAAATAAAACAAGACCAAAAAACCAAAACAAAACCAAAAAACAAGACCCATTTACATGCTGGCTACAAGGGACTCAGTTTAGACCTAAAGACACTTGAAGTATGAAAGTGAGAGAATGGAGAAATATTTACCATGCAATGGATATTTAAAAGAAAACTAGACCAGACATACTTGTATTGGACAAATTAGACTCTAAAACAATAGATGAAGAAGGGCACTATATAATAATAGATGGAACTATCCAACAAGAAGATATAATTGTAAATATTTATGCTACCAATATGGAAACACCCAAATAGGAGTGCTACTCAAATAAAATAATTAAAAACAAGAATAAAGAAACTAATTGATAATAACACAATAATAGTAGGGGAACTGAACATCACACTTACATCAGTGGACAAATCATCTAAACAGAAAATCAACAAGGAAACAATGGCTTGAATGTCACAGTAGACCAGATGGGAATGACACAGTGGACCAGATGGACTTAACAGATATACTCAGAACTTTCCATCATAAGATAACAAAATACACATTCTTTTAAAGTGCACATGGAAATTTCTCCAGAGTACGTTAACACTAGGTCACAAATCAGGCCTCAACAAATTCATGAAAATTGGAGACATCTTTTCTGACCATAAGGCTATGAAATATGAAGTCAACTACAAGAAAAACAAGCTCAAAGACCAAAATACATGGAGGTTAAATAATGCGCTACTAAACAATGAATGGGTCAGCCAGGAAATAAGAGAAAAAATAAAAATAATACGTGGAAACAAATTAAAATGAAAATACAATGGTCCAAAATATTTGGGATGCAGCAAAAGTGGTTCTATGAGGGAAGTAATAGCAATACAGATATACCTCAAGAATCAAGAAAAATCTGAAATAAATAGCCTAACATTACACATAAAGGGGCTAAAAAACAAAAACAAAAACAAAAATGAAGTCCAAAGCCAGCCAGCAGAAGAAAGTAAATAATATATAACAGAAGAAATAAATGATATAGAAACTAAAAACACAGTAGAACAGATCAATGAAACCAGAAGCTGATTGTTGGAAAAAAATTAATAAAATTGATAGACCTGTAGTAAGACTTATCAAAAAGAAAAGAAAAAAAAGTCCTAAATAAATAAAATCACAAATTACAGAGGAGAAATAACAACCAACACCACAGAAATACACACAAGTACGAGAGATCATTATAAAAATTATGCCAACATATTGGACAACCTGGAAGTAAGAGTAAATTCCTATAAAATATAATTTCTAAAACTGAAATGGGAGAAATAAAAAACCTGAACAATCTTTAACCAGCAAAGAAATTGAGTCAGTAATAAAAAACTGTCCACAACAAAAGTCCAGGACAGCCACTCTGGAAAACAGTATAGATGTTCCTCAAAAAGTGAAAAATAGAACTACTCTATGATCCAGCAAATGAACTACTGGTTATTTACCCAAAAAATGCAAAAACACTAATCCACAGGGATACATGCATTATTATATCAGCATTATTTACAATAGTTAAATTATGGAAGTAGCCCAAGTATGCATTGATTAATGAGTGAATACAGAAGAAGTGATGTATAAACATATGGAATATTATTCCTCCATAAACAAAGAGTGAAATCTTGCCATGTTAAGGACATGGATAGAACTGGAAAGTATAATGCAAAGTGAAACAAGTCTGTCAGAGAAAAATACCACACGATTTCATTCATATGTGAAATTTAAGAAACAAAATTTAAGAGAAAAAAGAGAGAAAGAATTCAAGAAACAGGCTCTTAACTATAGAGAACAAACTAATGATAACCAGAGAAGAAGGGGTATGTGGATGGGTGAAATAGGTGATGGGGATTAAGGAGTGCACTTTTTTGATCATCACAGGGTGATGTATGGAATTGTTGAATCAATATATTGTACAACTGAAACTATTACAACACTGTTAACTTATGAGAATTAAATAATGACAAAAATAATTACAAATATAACCCACAAAACAAATTTGAAAGAATTTTTAATAGACCTAAATAAATATAAGAACATCCCTTGTTCATGTAGTATAAACACTTAAATTGTTAGGTGACAATTGTCCTAGACTCGAAGTGTAAAGTTGTCTTTTGACCAGCAAAAGAGCAGACAGTATTAAGGGCGAGAGATGGCTAATGTCTAGGAAAAGACAAGAGGCCCTAATAAGGGTTCCTGCCCTGTATTTATTTAGATCAGAAGGCTTACAAACGTGATGAGTGTCTACAAAGAGAAAAAGAAACTGTGAACATTAACTTGGGGACATGAGGGAAGAGGGAGGTTTTGAAGATACACAGTGTTTGGGGTTTGGGTCAATATAAAACAAAATCTTGGCTTCGGGCAGATGGTTGTTAATGGCATACAGGAGGCACTGTGTCTGTTTAACTTAGCTAGCCTATGGGATGAGACAGATAGGGGAAATAACCTCAGGGTTAATAAAGCACCTTTTCTTTTGTTAACCATCTCTGCTCTGGTCTGCTTTGCCTGCAGCACAATGGTCCATAGTCCAATTCACCAATTTACCTAACTTGGCCCTATCTCCTTTGAAAGCAGCTTTTCTGCTATAGTACTAAATTGAGGCTGCTTCCACTCTGAATATCTAATCTTGTTTATTTCATATACCTATGTATTGGGCAACTTTGTTCCAGTTCCTATTCTGGGACTTTGCCCCTCCCTCTCTATTCTAAGGGCTCTGCACACCTTTCTATTTTGGGATGCCTTTGCACCTCTCTATTCTTGGGGTGCCTTTGCACCCCCTATTTTTGGGGTGCCAATCTGGTTTACCCAAACTTGGGTGTGAGCATTTTATGACTTTGTATTTCTTTATGCCTTGTTAACCCATTCGTGTAAGCCTGGGGTATTCCTAAGCTTATCCCCAACAGACAATATTCCCAAATTGATGTACAGATCAAGCATAGTCTGTCAAAATCCCAGCTGCTTTTATGTAGAAATTGACCAGTAGATCCTAAAATTCATACAGAATCTTAGTGGGCCTAGAATAATAACAACTACAAAATTAATGCAAAAGATATAGTTGGTGAAATCACAGTCTGATCTCACACCTTGCTACATAGTTACAGGAATCAACACTACATGGTACTGGATACAAATAGGCATATACTTCAATGGAATTGATTTGGGAGTCCAGAAATATACCTTTATATTTCCAGTCAACTGATTTTTATAAGTTGCCAATATAATTTAATAAAGAATAGTTTTTTTTTAACAAATAGTTCTGAGACAACAGAATACTCACATACTAAAAAATTTATTTGGATCCATATCTCATATCACATTTAAAACAATTACTCAAAGTGTATGATATTCCTAAATGTAAGAACTAACACTAAAATTCTTAGAAGAAAACATTGCAGTAAATCTTCATAATCTCAAGTATGCAATCATTTTTAGATGTAATTCCATAAGTACAAGTGAGAATATATATATATATATAAAGTGAGAATATGTATATAATGTGTATATATATATATATGCATATATATATATATATATATAAATTAGACTTCATTAAAATTTTAAAAATATTGTTTTTGAAAAGATCTCATCAAAAGGTGAAAAGACACCCCACAGAATGGGAGAGAATATTTGCAAATCATATAACTGATTAAAGACTTGTATCATATATATATATATATATACACATATATATATATTACTCTTAAAAGTCAACAATAAAATGATATAGATATATAAACAAAATGTATAAAATCCTCTTGAAACTCAACAATAAAAAAGATAACCAAATTTAAATAATAAGAAAATTATTTGAATAGACATTTCTCCAAAGAAGATATACAAATGGCCAACCAGCACATGAAAAGTTGCTCCACATAATTAATAAAAGGGAAATATAAATCAAAAGCACAATGTGATATCAGTTCACCTCCCCTAGGATGACTAAAAAAAAGAAAAAAAGACAGTAATAGGTATTGGCAAATTTGTAGAGGAATTGGATCCCTCACACACTGATAGTGAAAATGTAAAATAACTAAAAATTAGTGGAAAACAGTTTAAGTGTTCTTCAAAAAGTTAAATTAATTTACTAAATGGCCCAGGGATTCTGTTCCTATGCATTTCACCATGAGTTTATACAAAAACTTGTAGGGGCGCCTGGGTGGCTCAGTCGGTTAAGCGTCCGACTTCGGCTCAGGTCATGATCTCGCGGTCAGTGAATTCGAGCCCCGTGTGGGGCTCTGTGCTGACAGCTCAGAGCCTGGAGCCTGTTTCAGATTCTGTATCTCCCTCTCTCTGACCCTCCCCCATTCATGCTCTGTCTCTCTCTGTCTCAAAAATAAAGGTTAAAAAAAAATTAAAAAAAAAAACTTGTACACCAATATCCATAGCAGCATTAATCATAATATCAAAAAACCAGAAAGAACACAAATATCTATAAATAGATGAATGCATATACAAAATCTGATGTATTCATTCAATAAAATACTATGTGGCAATAATAAATAAAGCTCTGATACATGCTACAATGTGGATGAACCTTATAAACATGCTCAGTGAAAGAAGTCAGAAACTAAACCATATTGTATAATTTAATTTATATGAATTATCCAGAATAAGCAAGTTCATAAAGACAGAATGTAAATTACTGGTTGACAGTGGCAGTAGTAAGGGGTGAATAGGAAGTGGCCCATATTTCCCATGGGCCAGAATGTGCACTAAAGAAAGTAACTGGGCATACAGTATCTTAACCAGCATCCCACCCAAAGACCTGTGTCTGCCAGCATGCAATAAACCCAACAGACAGATCGGTGCTGAATTTATTACCAGAACCAAGATTTAAAGGGAGTTAGAAGCAGTAAGCTGAAAGTGAGTTCCTTTTTCAAATAATAGTGTAATGGGAAGTCCCCACAGACTTCCCCCAGTGAAGCCAACAAATCGCTGCATAAATGAAAAGCCAGAGTCTGAGCGTCTGTCTTGCAGGACACCAATTTCAGGTCACAACATAATAATCAAAAAATATAGATTACATTTGGTCAGGTAATATTTTTTCAATATTTTCACCTCCACTTCTTTTCCAACCTGAACCTGGAGGAAACAGAAGTAGAAAAAGTGAAACAGGAAGAATAGATACATGTCATTCCTTCTTTCCATTTTAACACTTTGAAGCTGATTCAGGACAAGGCTTCTCTGTAGGAACACAGTTTAAATTAATTGTGAGAAAGAATTTTTATACAGATTAGACTGGACTTTTTAAAACATATGAGTAAGACCGTGTTAAAACCTGAAATTTACCACAAAAGCTAGTGGATCATCTGAAGAAATTGTCAAAACATATATATTATTGAATGGGTCTGAAGGAATATTGTAAGCAAATTACATTTTTTGATGATTTTACCCCACTTGTGTCATTTTATTCAATAAATTATTCTACTGTTATATATTTTTGAAAAATTTCAAAACTGTAAAAATGTGTTTTTCAGGAAAAGTATAATGTACTAAGTCTATTAAACTATTAATTGTTCCTTTTGAAATTTATTTAATTGATTGGGGAAATGGCACATCTTTGGCAAAGCTATTTGATGAATATTATAAACACTTTGAAAGAGTCTTTACTGAATAAGTACTATATCAATAGGCAAAGTGTGCATTCACTATATTTTTGAACAAATACTTTCCCCCCTTTATTGTCTTAGTAAAACATATAAAAAGATTATTAAAGATAAGCCTGTTTAGAAGCAAAATTAGATGTGGTTCCTGGAGACCCAATCATAAGAATTTTATCTGGACTTATTCTAAAAGAAAGTACCAAAAATTTTTAAACTGTTCTTTTTTCTTCAGAATTCAATTATATAAGAAAAAATAACACACACACACACACACACACACACACACACACACTGTGCACTCTAGTTTATTTATAAAAAAGACAAGATATCATGGGTAGTGTGTTCTCTAATCAAATGCCCATGTAAATATTTACATTTATAAAGTGTTTCACAAATTAATACACTGTGTTACAGTTACTTTTTATGCTGGTTCCTACCAATGGACTCTGAGCACCTTTGAGACAGCACTTGTGATTTGCTCATCTATATCCCCAGAATATTGCCTAGACCCTGGCACATGGTGTGTGCAACATAAATGATTTAGAATGAATTAATGGATGGGTGGGTAGATGGATGACTGAAATAATTCAGTGAACATTTCTGCTTGAAATAAGAGTCAGAGTTAGGTACATATCAGGAAAACACCATTTTCAGAAGATCCCAAACCTTTAATTCACTCTGAAGACAATATTCCTATAGAAGCAAGAATCATGTTTCATTGATTATTGTAACCACCTTCATATCTAGCACTATGCTATGAGTATACAAACACCTTAATAATATTCTATACCTTGGGTTAAATTCAATGGAGCAAATGAAGTACAGATGTGCTTTGGTTTATATGTTTAATATTAGTCTTCAAGTAGACTGCTCTATAGGACACTAGCTGGAGCTCTTCTAGATTTCACCCAGGTATGCACACCAGGAAGAAAGAAAAAAGAAATAATGTAAGCTAGTGTCATTGTGATCAGTGGGATTCAGTGTGTGATCATTTTCACTTATTGTATCTTTTCTCACGTTGTAGTATATGTAAAAAGTATAAACTGCAGCTAAAATGTTTTTAATGCAATTATGGTCATTTAAATAAACCAGGGCCTTTCATATTCCTTAATTATTCTAAAGCTACACAGTTTAGTCAGGGGTTCAGACTGAGAAATAAATGACATGAATTCTTCTCCTGCATTTATCACTAAGTTATGTGGAGACAATCTTCTATTGTCTCTGTGCATCTACTATTTAGCTCACAAAGTAGGGAAACACTGGTTTCTACTGATTTCTTCATAAATATATAAGGAGGTTTGATAAGTTTGGAAGACAGATACTAGACATTGACATACATTTTCAAACATTACCTTTTTATTAGCTTGATTCCACATTGTTCTAAATGCTTCCATTGTGGCTCAAAGTGTCCCATGAGTACCCTTAAAGTGGTTTCCTCATCTAGCAGATTCTGGCTCAATTTTTGTGTTATATAATTGGTGAATGATTTCTATTCAGCAATAACAATTGCCATTATTGGATCAATACAAATCTGAGGGAAATTTGTTTAGAGAAATTTATGCAGTAATAATGAAAAAGAATAGAATCTAGTAATCAAGCTAGATTCCTGATTAAATTCTAATAACAGGGATCTTGAGGGCCATACACATTTTCTGAACATTTTCCTATGGTGACAGTCCCCCAGACCACTTATATGAGATATATTAAAATTAGAATTGAAAATGAGTTTTGACTGAATGGCAGTGACTCAATTCATGTTTCTGTTCTACATATAAGGTCCAGGCTGGAAGAGCTGCGATGTATTCGTTACAGTATAAGTTCTTTCTTCCCTGCCCCTTGAAATACATCATTCCACTCTGCAAAGCCAAAAGAAATGAGACTAATAGAATTTTGATAGTGTAACTTTCATCATGTAAGATTTTCATGTCTGGCACAAAAATTGATTCAAATGTTGCTGTTTGAAGACAATGAGCCAAAATTAGTTCTCCAATAATCACAAGTGGCACTTGGGGGAATAATTTGGCGTGATAAAACATTCTATATTCCTTTTAATTTAATTGGGTACAATGATATGTTTAGTTGTTATCCAGAAATTTAGTGTTAAATACAAAGAAATGTATGTCTCTCTTTGCACATTCAGACCACTTAGTATTGGGCTCTTGTTAACTTACAAACTGATGAGAAAGAATGTACTTTGATATTCTGGCAGTTCTGAGGTTCTACAGTTTAAACCTAGCTTACCCTCTTTGTGAATAGAGTTCCTTTTTCTTAATAACTCACATTCTGAAAGACCAAGGCTCAGATGAATTACTTCCTTTTTTGTTCTTAGCAGGGAAGGACAAATATTATAGACCTTTCAATCTATACAAATAGATGGGTGACAGGCAGATATAGATGATAGATCATAGATAGATAGATAGAAATATATTAAACACAATTTATTGAAGTCACTCAAATATAAAGAATTTTCACATTTCTGAACAAAGGAAACTTTAAATATGGGTGCTTTAAAGAATGTCAATAACCAATTACTATTCATAACACATCTGGAAGTAAATCTCAATGTGTGGAAAAGTGTTTCCTGAGCCAACATTTTAAATAAGATACTTTTTCTATGTTATATGTTTTTCATGTCTTAGAGGTTAGTTATTCAGTGATTTGATATGAAATATCCAGTAAAAAGTAACTGTTATCTGGATCCAAGAAGACAAAATAATCTTAAATGACTAGCATTTTTCAATCTGAGATTTAAATTTACCAAATGTTGCCATTAATAATAAAATCATACTAGGTTGAATAGATCAACTAAGTTGAAAAGGTTGTTGGAGAAATATCCATAAAGATTGGTGTGGGTTTTCAAGATCAGATCCAGTATAAAAACAAACAAACAAACAAACAAACAACAACAAAAAAAAACGTAAGAACTAACACTTAAAAATACTATCCAAGAATCCAGAGGGCACTGTGCTTCTTCTACAGAGAAGGTAGGCAAAAATCCCAGAGGAAGACTTCATGAAAACATCAATCTGAAAAACATTTGGGGCACACATTGGGGAGATTATTCACTGTTTTCAGAGTGCTTCCCTGAGAGGCAGCATTCACAGGGTTGCCTCTCTGGGGACAAAGGAGCTGGCTGACATCATTTCCCTCCCAAATCCCTCAGCTTAAACACAGAGTCACTGGTGAGAAGCAGCACAGTGCCAATAATGGTTGCCAAACTTGCTTACACCAAGTCCCACACCCTTGCTCTCTGGTGGGACTGCCCTTCTCAGTCAAACTTGCCTCATTTGCAGTGTAGCAAGTACTTCCTCCAGAAGACCAGCAGAAAACCCTGCCTACACAATATCTCCTAACCAGAGAGTTCTGCAGGGCTTCAGTTCTAGTGGAAGTAGTATCAGGTCTCATTTAACTTGCCACATTCTGGCCAAGGACCAAACACTGCCCACTACAGGCAAAGAGAACTTCTGCAGGCCTGAAGGATAGAGCAGCCAAAACACAACAGCAGAGTACATGCAGTACACATCAAAGACACTACCTGAATATCAGGGCCTGGATACCGCATGGCCTCTTCTTCATTAAACCATTACTCTCAGGAGGAGGAAAAAAAACCTGACTTTTCTAACAGAGAACAAAGCAGATATTTAGACAAAATGCCAAGATAGAGGAATTTATATCAAATGAAAGAACAAGATAAGGCCACAGTCAGAGATCTAAGTGACACAGATAAATAATATGTTTGATGGAGAATTTAAAGCAACAATTAAAAGATACTCACTGGCTTCAGAAAAGAATGGAAAGCATAAGGAAGACTCTTACCACAGATATAGAACAGTTAAAAAGAATCAATCAGAGATGAAGAATGCAATAAATGAAACAGTCTTGATGCAATGAACAGCAGGCTGGAAGAAGCAGAGGAAACAATTAGTGATATAGAAGGCAAAATAATGTAAAATGATGAAACTAAACAAAGAGAGAAAGAAGAATCATGAAACAGAGAATAGACTTAGGAAATTCTGTAACTCCATCAAAAGCAATAACATTTGTTTTATAGAAGTAATATTATAATGAATTTCTGTATGTGTGTGTTTAATTGATTTACATATTTGGGTGAATCCACATTTGGAGCATAAGTGTTTACAATTGTTAGGTCTTCTTGGTAGATAGATCCCTTAATTTTGATATAATGCCCTTCTTATTTTAAAGTCTAGATTTTCTGATATGGCTACTCCAGCTTTCTTTTGTCAACCATTAGAATGATAGATGGTTCTGCATCCCCTTACTTTCAACCTGAAGGTGTCTTTATGTTTAAAGTGAGTCTCTAGTAAACAGCATATATATGGATCTTGTTTTCTTATCCATTCTGCTACCCTATGTCTTTTGATTGGATCATTTAGTCCATTGATGTTTAGAGTGAGTACTGAATGATATGGATTTATTGCCATTATGTGTCTTGTACAGGTGGAGTGTCTGGTTGTGTTCTCTGGTCTTTTCTCGTCTTTGTTGCTTTTGGTATTTATGTATTTATGTATATATGTATGTATGTATTATTTATTTATTTGTTTGTTTGCTTATTTTTATGTTTTCTCCCCTCAGAGGGGCCCCCTTAAAATTTATTGCATGGCTCATTTAATGGTCATTAACTCCTTTAATTTTTGTTTGTCTGGAAAACCTTTAATCTCTCCTTCTATTTTGAGCGACAGCCTTGCTGGATAAAGAATTTTTGACTGCATATTTTTCTGATTCAGCACACTGAATATATTCTGCAACTCGTTTCTGGCCTGCCAAATTTCTGTGGATCAGTCTGCTACAAATCTGATCTGTCTTCCCTTTTAGGTTGAGGACTTTTTTATCCCTTGCTGCTTTCATGATTCTTTCCTTGGCTGAGTATTTTGTGAATTTGATTATGATATGCCTTGTCGATGGTCAGTTTTTGTTGAATGTAGTAGGAGTCCTCTGTGCTTCCTGGATTTTGGTGTCTCTCTTCCCCAGGTTAGAAAAGTTTTCACCTATGATTTCTTCACATAACCCTTCTATCCCTTTTTCTCTCTCTTCATCTTCTGGGACCCCTATTATTCTGGTGTTGTTCCTTTTTAATGAGTCACTGAATTCTCTAATTCTTTTTTTTTTTTAATTTTTTTTTCAACGTTTTTTATTTATTTTTGGGACAGAGAGAGACAGAGCATGAACGTGGGAGGGGCAGAGAGAGAGGGAGACACAGAATCAGAAACAGGCTCCAGGCTCCGAGCCATCAGCCCAGAGCCTGACGCAGGGCTCGAACTCACGGACCGCGAGATCGTGACCTGGCTGAAGTCGGACGCTTAACCGACTGCACCACCCAGGCGCCCCTGAATTCTCTAATTCTTAAATCGTGCTCTTTTGCCTTAGTCTCCCTCTTTTTTCCTGCTTAATTATGCTCCATAAGTTTGTCCTCTATATCACTGATTCATTGTGTTCCTGAAGAACAAGGTTGGCCCGGTTGAGTGGGGCTTAGTTTATCGGTTCCCTTCTCCACTAGATGGCGCTGCTTAGCTTATTGGGGTGGATTGTTGTGATGCTTGTAGGTGTGTATGCACATGCACGAGTGGGATAAAAATGGCCTCACCCATCTACCCAGTTTCTGGTATCAGAACTCTGTTCTCCCAAATAAGCAATTGCACACCCGTCCTTTGTCTCCATTTTCTGTCTGCTCCCCACTGTTACTCTGTCTGTGACCAAGCCATTAGGTTGCCAGGCAGCACCTTCCCTCTGAGTTTTAACTCAGATTTGGCTGTTTTTCCCGATCCGTTACTTCTGTGGGACTGCGGCTTTGAACCATTCTTCCCCTCTGCAGGAGGATCTTACTGAGCAATGGCCATGTGTCAGCCATACCCGGGGACTTTCACGGGACCATGCTGCTGCTGATGCCCAGAGACTGCAGCTGGGTGCCAGCCTGACCCAGAAAAAGTTCATGTGATTGTGTAGCAGCAACATTTCAGGGATAATGGAAAATCACAGCACACATCTGGCACCAGGTTTTACCCTTAACAACCTTATTCCAGCGCTAGCAAATTTGGTTGTTCTCTGGGGTCCACTGGGGCCTTTGGCTATGTGTGTGTGTGGAGGGGCAGTGCACACACTCTACCAAATGTCCTCCCAGCAGGGGAACCTCCTTTTCTCATATGGCCCAAGGACCCCTGGACTTCACTCTGCTCCTGGGGATTTGACCTTCTCACCAGAAAACTGCCAGGTATTGAGCTGCAGTGTTTCAGACTCTGCACTCCCCCTGTTTATAGAGTCTTAATGGAATTTAAACCCTCTCCTTTCTCCCTTTTTAGTTCTGTCCCTGTGGCTTTTTCCACTTTTCCACTTTCTCTCCAGTTGCTTTTGGGAGGATTGATTTTCCTGTATTCTCCCCCATCTCCATCCTCTCTCTGCAAGCAAAAATAGCTCCCTGCCCTCCATGGCTTCTCCCTCCCCCAGTTCACCTCTCTGTGTTGCATACCTGCTGAGTTCTGTGGTTCAGGTTGTGCAGATTGTTGTATTAATCCTGAAATCAGTTTTCCAGGTGTGCAGGATGGTTTAGTGTTGACCTAGGTATATTTCATGGATGTAAGACACACAAAAAAAATTCCATGCTTTTCCACCATCTTGGCTCCTCTCCTGGGTGCATATATTTTTTTGAATTAGTATTCTTGTTTTCTTTGGGTAAGTATCCAGTAGTGGAAATATTGGGCTGCATAGTATTTTTACTTTTAGTTTTTTAAGGAACCTCCATACTGTTTTCCACAGTGTTTGCACCAAGTCGACTCCTAATTTCAGTTGAGAGTTCATATGAGATCTCTTATGAAGATGTGATATGTAAACTGACACTTATAAAAATAACTTAGTTTTGGTCATCCAAAGAGTGAGGAATAATATGCTGTACACAGATGGCATAAATGAAGGTACAAAAGTGCAAAAATGTCTGGCATACTCTGGAAATTGAAAGATTATTAGTGAAACTGGAGCACAGAGGATGAAAATGAATAGTAGTTTTGGATAAAATCAGAGGTATACAGAGGCAAGTTCCTGAAGGATTGTATAGGTCATATTAAAATTGTCATGTTCTATTACTAGATTTAATAAAGATCAATAAACCATATTAAGCAAGGAGTTGGCATTAAAATTCTTTTTTTCTGCCTACTGTGGTAGGATGTAGTGGGGGGGAGCACAAGGAAGAGTTTGGGAGAAATATTAAGTAATCCATTGCAGTTTTCCAGGCCAGAGATTCTGGTGATTTGGATTAGGGTTTTAATATAGGATATAAAGTAAAGTAATTCAAGAATTTCTATGAGCATATAGTCTTCCGTATTTGGCCATATATTAGATATGTGGTGATAATAAGGAAAACATGTAAAAAAAGGCTCCGGTGGACAGCAAAAGGAATGGAAAATTAAGTATCTTTGAAAAATCCTCTCATCCATAAAAGCCATGAGAACACTGGCACAATTTATCAGAGTCAACTCTTTTAGAACACTGGATATTAATGAAAGACTTGAAACAATCCATGAAATATTTATTCAAGAAAATTGCTTTAATCCTGGTAAGGACAGGAACAATTGTGGCATTTTAACTTGCCCTATTTCCATCACCCACCAACCCTATTACACATAATCCTTGAAAATCTGCCCTGGGATGGACATATAATAAAGATAACAGATGAGAAAATCTAAATAGCTCATACATATATAGTTCATTGATGTTTGGACAAAGATTTCAAGGAAAACCAATATGAAAAGGATTATAATTTCAAAAAATAATAGAGGAATTTACATGTCTATATGTAAAAAAACAAATTTTACCCTTATACCATATACAAAATGTAATTCAAAATGAATCATAGACACGAATGTAAAAGCTAAAACCATGCCTTCTAGAATAAAATGAGATAAATTTTTAGTAACCTGGGTTTAAGAAAATATTTTAAAATTAAACACAAAAATCACAAACCATGAAAAAATTATAATTGAATTTCAACAAAATCAACTTTTACTTTTCGAAAAACATGGCTAAGAAAATGCAAAGGTAAGGCACATGCTGTGAAAAAGATTCTGAAAAAATATATCAAAGGATTTGTATATATATGTATATACAAATATATATACAAATATATATAGTGATATATATACATATACATATGTATATGTATATATACATATATATGAGAAAATCTATATATATGAGATTTTCTCATATATACATATATATATATATATCACTACAAAGAAGACAACCAAGTTTTAGAATAATTTACAAAATATATAAATAGATATTTATCAAGGAATATATATGGATAACAAATAAGCACTGTCTATTGGTAAAATTAAATCAGAACCATAATATGGTACACTACATATTCACTAGATTGTCTAAATTTAAAATAATAACAATAACAAGATATTGGATTAATTGGAACTTTAACACATTTCTGGAGGGAAAGCAAAATATTCAAGTTAATTTAGAAAACAGTTTGTCAGATTCTTTAAGAGTTAACCACAAACTTAGTATGTAACATAGTAATTTTAATTCTAAATGTTTACCCTAGAACAGTGAGAACATAACACTAAGAGTTACTAACAAATATTCTTTAAAAAACTTTATTCACAACAGCTAAAAGATGGAAACAAATGAAATATTTAGCAGTTGATGAATGGATAAAGAAAGTGGTGGGGGAGGAACCAAGATGGCGGAACAGCATGGAAAGTTTTTGTGTGTCTTGCATCCATGAAATACAGCCAGACCAACACTAACCCATCCTGTACACCTAGAAAACTGATCTGAGGATTAACACAACAATCTGCACACCTGAACCAAATCATTCAGCAGGTACACAGCACAGAGAGATGAATTTGGGGAGATAGAAGCCATGGCAGGAAGGGAGCCACTTTTGTGGGCAAAGAGAGGATGGAGCCCAGGGTAGGGGTGAGAATACGGGAAAAGCACCCCTTCCCAAAAGCAGCTGGAGAGAAAGTGGAAAATTGGAAACAGCCGCAGGGACTAAACTAAAAAGGGAGAAAGGAGAAAGGAGAGGGTTTAAATTCCATTAAGACTATAAACAGGGAGAGGGTAAAGGCTGCAACTCCGCAGCTCTATACCTGGTGGTGCTCTGGTGGGAAGGACAAATCCCCAGGAACAGAGTGGGGTTCAGGAGGTGCTCCGGCCACACGGGGAAAAGCAGTTCCACTGCTGGAAAGACATTTGGTAGAGACGGTTAAAGCCACCTGGTCCCAGCAGACCCCAGAAAATGGCCACATTTGCTGGTGCTGGAACAAGGTCATTAAGGGTGAAGGTTGGTGCTAGATGTGTGTTGTGATTTTCTATAATCCCTGAAACACTGCTGCTACACTATCTCACAAACTTTTTCTGGGGTGGGCTGGCACATGGCTGCAGTCTCGAGGCACAGGCAGCAGCAGGGTCCAGCAAGTGTTCCTGGGTACAGCCGATATTCTGCCATTGCTCATTCAGCCATTGCTCCGTGAGACCCTCCCACAGAGGGGCAGAACGGGTCAAAGGCGCAGTCCTTCAGAAGTAAGGGGCTGGGGAAAACAGCCGCATCCGAGACAAAACTTGGGAGACAGGTACTGCCTGGGGCCTGGTCAGGGAGAGTGAAAAAGCAGGGAGTGGACGAGAGCTGAAGACAGAGGATGGGTTCACGACTGCTGATCTGGGAGAACAGACTGGGTAGCTGGGTGGCGCCATTTTCACAGATCCCACGTATGTGCATACACACCTACAAGGGCTGCAACAATCTACCTCAGTAGGCTAGCAGTGCCATCTAGTGCAGAGTGCAGGAGCTGTTACACTGAGCCTCGCCCAAATGAGCCAACTTTGCTCTTCAAGAACACAAGTCTGACTGCCGGCTTATTTTACAGACTATAAGCACTACATAGACTGACTTCTAGGAGAAAATGAAGTAATTTCAGTCCTACATCAATCTGTTAGGTTCATCTATTCAATTTTCTTTCTTTCTCTTTTTTTCTTTTTCTCTTTTACACTTATTTTCTTTTTCTTGAATACAGAAAGAGAAAAAATTCATTTTTATTTTCAATTTTTATTAAAAATATCTTTCTTTTTTTATTACTGTAAAAAAAGTACCTGTCTCCCAAGTAATAAAAGTAGTAATTTTTATTACTCTATTTTTTACTTTTGTGTAAACTTTTTCAAATTCTATTTTACTTCAATCATTTTATTTTAGTCTACTTCAGTGTATTCACCTTTTCAAATTTACAATTTCCTTTTTTTCTTTCTTTTTCTTTTTTCTCTTTTTTGTTTCTTTTTCTTGAATGCAGAAAGAGAAAAAAAACATTTTTACTTTCAATTTCTATTAAAATATTTTTATTTAATTTTTTACTATATTTTTTGCTTTTATGTAAATTTTTTCAACTTCTATTTTACTTCCATCATTTTATTTTAGTCTACTAGAGTGTGGTCACATTTTCAAATTTTCAAACGATTTCCTTTTTTTTCTTTTTTTATCTTTTTTCAACTTTTCGTTTCTTTTCTTTTTTCTTAGAGAAAAAGAAAATCATATTTATTTTTAATTTTTATTAAAAATATTTTCTTTAAATTTTTTCTGTTATATTCTTTACTTCTGTGTATATTTTTTCAAATTCTTTTACCCTTATCATCTCATTTTAGACTTATTCAGTGTATTCATATTTTCAAATTCTTAAATGATTTACTTCTTTTTTCTTCCCCCCTTTTTTTTCTCTAATCTGTCAAACCACTTTCAATACCCAGAGCAAAACAAACCTAGGATCTAGCATCATCTATTCAATTTGTGTGTGTGTTTAATTTTTAATTTTAATACTTTTTAATTTATTTTTTATTTCAATTTTTCTGCCTCATTAATTCATTTTCTCCCTTCAAAACGACAAAATGAAGGAATTCACCCAAAAAGAAACAGCAAGAAGAAATGACAGCCAGTGAATTAACCAACACAGATACAAGCAAGATATCTGAACCAGAATTTAGTATCACAATAATAAGAATATTAGCTGGAGTCGAAAATAGATTAGAATCCCTTTCTGCAGAGATAAAAGAAGTAAAAAATAACCATAATGAAATTTAAAATGTGTAACTGAGCTGCAATCACGGATGGATGCAGCGGCGGCAAGGATGGATGAGGGAAAACAGAGAATCAGCAATATAGAGGACAAACTTATAGAGAATAATGAAGCAGAAAAAAAGAGGGAGGTTAAGGCCAAAGAACACAATTTAAGAATTAGAGAAATGAGAGACTCATTAAAAAGGAGCAAATTCAGAATCATAGGCGTCCCAGAAGAGGAAGAGAAAGAAATAGGGGTAGAAGGGTTATGTGAGCAAATCATAGTGGAAAACTTTCCTAACCTGAGGAAAGACACAGACATCAAAACCCAGGAAGCACAGAGGACCCACATTAGATTCAACAAAAACCAACCATCAACAAGGCATATCATAGTGAAATTCACAAAATACTCAGGCAAGGAAAGAATCATGAAAGCGGCAAGGAAAAAAAAAGTCCCTAACATACAAGGGAAGACAGATCAGGTTTGCAGCAGACTTGTCCACAGAAACTTGGCAGGCCAGAAAAGAGTGGCAGAATATATTCAGTCTGCTGAATCAGAAAAATATGTAGCCAAGAATTCTTTATCCAGCAAGGCTGTCATTCAAAATAGAAGGAGACAAAAAGTTTCCCAGACAAACAAAATTTAAAGGAGTTTGTGACCACTAAACCAGCTCTCAAGAAATTTTAAGTGGGACGATCTGAGGAGAGAAAAGATATATATATATATATCAAAAGCAACAAAGATTAGAAAGGACCAGAGAACACCACCAGAAACTCCAAGTCTACAAACATCATATGGCAATAAATTCATATCTTTCAGTACTCATTCTAAATGTCAATGGACTCAATGCTCCAATCAAAAGACATAGGGTAACAGAATGGATAAGAAAACAAGATCCATCTATATGCTGTGTACAAGAGACCCACTATGGACCTAAAGACACCTTCACATTGAAAATAAGGGGATGGAGAACCATCTATCATGCTAATGGTCAACAAATGAAAGCCAGAGTAGCCATACTTACATCAGACAATCTAGACGTTACAATAAAGACTGTATCAAGAGATGCAAAAGGGCATTATATCATAATCAAGGGGTCTGTCCACCAAGAAGACCTAACAATTATAAACATTTATACACCAAATGTTGAAGCACCCAAATATGTAAATCAATTAATCACAAACGTAAAGAAACTCATCAATAGTAATACCATAATAGTAGGAGACTTCAACACCCCACTCACAGCCATGGACAGATCATCTAATCAAAAAGTCAGCAAGGAAACAATGGCTTTGAATGACACACTGGACCAGATGGACTTCACAGATATATTCAGAACATTTCATCCTAAAGCAGCAGAATATACATTCTTCTCCAATGCACATGGAATGTTATCCAGAATGGACCATATACTGGGACACAAGTCAGCCCTAAGTAAGTACAAAAAGATTGAGATCATACCGTGCATATTTTCAGACCACAACACTATGAAACTCAGAATCAACCACAAGAAAAAATTTGGAAAAGCAACAAATACTTGGAGACTGAAGAACATCCTAGTAAAGAATGAATGGGCTAACCAAAAAGCTAAAAAGGAAATTAAAAAAACTATATGGAAGTCAATGAAAATGATAACACCACAACCCAAAATCTCTGGGACGCCTCAAAGGCAGTCATATGAGGAACGTATATAGCAATCCAGGTCTTCCTAAAGAAGGAATAAAGATCTCGGATACACAACCTAACTTTCTGCCTTAAGGAGCTGGAAAAAGAACAGCAAATAAATCCCAAAACCAGCAGAAGACATGAAATAATAAAGATTAGAACAGAAAATAATGCTATGGAAACCAAAAAACAAAACAAAACAAAACAAAGCAAAACAAAACAACAGTAGAACAGATCAATGAAACCAGAAGGTGGTTCTTTGAAACAATTAACAACATTGATAAACCACTAGCCAGTTTGATCAAAAAGATAAAGGAAAGGACCCAAATAAATAAAATCAAGAATGAAAGAGGAGAGATCACAACCATCACGGCAGAAATAAAATCAATAAAAAGAGAATATTTTGAGCAATTATATGCCAATAAAATGGGCAATCTTGAAGAAATGAACAAATTCCTCAAAACATATACACTACCGAAACTGAAACAGGAAGACATAAAAAATTTGAAAACACCCATAACCAGTAAGGAAATCAAATTAGTAATCAAAAATCTGCCAAAAATACAAGAGTCCAGGGCCAGATGGCTTTCCAGGGGAATTCTACCAAACATTTAAAGAAGAGTTAACACCTATTCTCTTGAAACTGTTCCAAAAAATAGAAATGGGAGGAAAACTTCCAAAGTCTTTCTTGGAATTCCAAAAACAGAGACCACACTAAAAAGGAGAACCATAGACCAATTTCCCTGATGAATATGGATGCAAAACTCCTCAACAAGATATTAGCCAACTGGCTCCAACAGTACATTAAAAAAGATTACTCACCACAACCAAGTGGGATTTATACCTTGGATACAGGGCTGGTTCAATATCCACAAAACAATTAACATGATTCATCACATCAATAAAAGAAAGGAAAAGAACCATATGATACTCTCAATAGATGCAGAGAAACCATGTGACAAAATACAGCATCCTTTCTTGATAAAAACCCTCAATAAAGTAGGGATAGAAGGAGCATACCTCGAGATCATAAAAGCCATATATGAATGACCCAATGCTAATATCATCCTCAATGGGGAAAAACTGAGAGCTTTCCCCCTAAGGTCAGGAACAAGACAGGGGTGTCCACTCTCACCACTGTTATTCAATATAGTATTGGAAGTCTTAGCCTCTGCAATCAAACAACACAAAGAAATAAAAGGCATCTAAATTGGCCGGGAGGGGGACAAACTTTCACTCTTTGCAGTTGACATGATACTCTATGTGAAAAACCCAAAAGATTCCACCAAAAACTGCTGGAATTGATTCATGGATTCAGCAAATTCTTAGGATATAAAATCGATGTACAAAAATCGGTTGCATTCCTATACACCAACAATGAGGCAGCAGAAAGAGAAATCAAGGAATCAATTTCATTTAAAGTTGCACAAAAAGACATAACACCCAGGAATATATCTAACCAAAGAGGTGAAAAATCTATACACTGAAAGCTATAAAAAGCTTATGAAAGAAATTGAAGAAGAGAGAAAAAAAATGGAAAAAGTTTCCATGCTCCTGGATAGGAAGAACAAATATTGTTAAAATGTCAATACTACCCAAAGCAATCTACATATTCAATGCAGTCCCTATCATAGTAACACCAGCATTATTTACAGAGCTAGAACAAATAATCCTAAAATTTATGTGGAACCAGAAAAGACCCCAAATAGCCAATGTGATCTTGAAAAAGAAAACCAAAGCAGGAGGCATCACAATCCCAGACTTCAAGCTATACTACAAAGCTGTAATCATCAAGACAGTATGGTACTGGCACAAGAACAGACACTCAGATCAATGGAACAGAGTAGAGAACCCAGAAATGTACCCACAAACACATGGCCAAGTAATCTTTGACAAAGCAGGAAAAAATATCCAATGGAATAAAGACAGTCTCTTCAGCAAGTGGTGCTGGGAAAACTGGACAGCGACATGCAGAAGAATGAACCTGGACCACTTACTTACACCATACACAAAAATAAACTTAAAATGGATGACAGACCTCAATGTAAGACAGGAAGCCATCAAAATCCTCAAGGAGAAAGCAGGCAAAACCTCTTAATCTTGGCTGCAACAATTTCTTACTCAACACGTCTCTGGAGGCAAGGGAAACAACAGCAAAAATGAACTATTGGGACCTCATCAAAATCAAAAGCTTCTGCACAGCAAAGGAAAACAATCAGCAAAACGAAAAGGCAACCAACAGGATGGGAGAAGATATCTGCAAATGACATATCAGATAAAGGGTTAGTATCCGAATTCTATAAAGAAGTTATCAAACTCAACACCCAGAAAACAAATAATCCAGTGAAGAAATGGGCAAAAGACATATATAGACACTTCTCCAAAGAAGACATCCAGATGTCTAAAAGATACATGAAAAAATGCTCAACATCACTCATCATCAGGGAAATACAAATTAAAACCACAGTGAGATACTACCACACATCAGTCACAATGACTAAAATCAATAGCTCAGGAAATGACAGATGTTGGCAAGGATGTGGAGAAAGAGGATCTCTTTTGCACTGTTAGTGGGAATGCAAGCTGGTGCAGCCACTCTGGAAAACAGGATGGAGGATCCTCAAAAAACTAAAAATAGAAGTACCCTACGACCCAGCAATTGCACTACTAGGCATTTATCTGCCTGATACAGGTGTGCTGTTTTGAAGGGATACATGCACCCCCATGTTTATAGCAGCACTATCAACAATAGCCAAAGTATGGAAAGAGCTCAAATATCCATCGATGGATGAATGGATAAAGAAGATGTGGTATATATATATATATATATATATATATATATATATATATACACACACACACACACACACACACACAATGGAGTATCACTTGGAAATCAAAAAGAATGAAATCTTGCCATTTGAAACTAAGTGAATGGAACTGGAGGGTATTATGCTAAGTGAAATTAGTCAGAGAAAGACAAAAATCATATGCCTTCACTCATATGAGGACTTTAAGAGACAAAACAGATGCGCATAAGGGAAGGGAAACAAAATAATATAAAAACAGGGAAGGGGACAAAACAGAAGAGACTCATAAATATGGAGAACATACTGAGGGTTACTGGAGGGTCTGTGGGAAGAGGGGTGGGCTAAATGGTAAAGCCTACTAAGGGATCTCCTGAAATCATTGTTGCACTATATGCTAACTAATTTGGATGTACATTAAAAAAAATAGAAAATAAAATTAAAGAAAAAGAAAGTGGTAAATGCCTACAATGGACTGCTACTCAGCAATCAAAGGGGACAAACTACTGACACAAAATAATGTCAATGAAACTCAAAAGCATAAGCTAAGTGAAAGATGCCAGGCACAAAGAAAATACATACTACATGATGTCATTTATATATAATTCTAATAAAGGTAACAGTATAGTGATAGAAAGTAGACAGTGTTTGTGAGGGGCCAGGTACTGAACAAGGGAACTGACAAATAAAAAGCTGTCACCTATGAGATGTCCATGTGTAAAAGTCATGCAGCTCTGTATTAATTCATAGCTCAGAAAGATATTTAGGTTGAGATACAGTTTGGGTATTACCAGTGTATAAGTGTTTCTTGAAGCTATAAGAATACATAAGACTACTTTGAATATGAATGTAAGCCCAAAGAGAAAAGGGCTCATGACAGACCCTTGAGACACTTCAGCATTTGGAACTTATGTGGAGTACTCACGAAGAGTTTCACCATTAGTAAATGAAGTAGAAACATAATCTATAGAGGTAGATGGTGGAAATGTATGCCTGTCTCTACCTTAGCTCTATGTAAGATAAATAAATGATCGAATGAATAAGAAATAAATAAAAATGTCTTTTGACAATTCCTAACAAATATCCTGGTTTGGATAGTCCCTCAATCCTGAAAAAAATTCATGAGTTTTTCAGAAGCTGAAAATGTGACCTTATTGAAATTGGAAATTGGGTCATTGAAGATACAGTTAGTTAAGATGAGGTCATAATGGAATAAGGGGGGCCCTAAATCCAATAGGAGTGCTGTCCTTGTAAAAAGAAAAGAAAAAAACGCAGAGAACCCCATGTGACAATGGAGGCAGAGATTGTAGTGTTATGTCTACAAGCCAAAGAACACTAAGGATTGCCGGCAACTACCAAAAGCTAAGAGAAATCACTGAAGAATCCTCCCCCAGAGTCTTTACAGAGATTATTGTCCTGGTGAAACCTTTATACTAGATCTCTAGCCTCCAGAACTATAAAGACAATAAATTTCTGTTGCTTTAAACTACCTAGGTTGTGACAATTTATTATGGCAGCCAAAGGAAATGGATACACCAATCTGCTCCAATCAGACAGATTTGGGATATTTCTTAAACCAGCATGACTTTTTCCCATAAAAAATAAAGAATTTGAAGTTTTAGTTTTCAAGTGGTAACAGAGAAGCAAATGCTAGTCTTTTGAAGAAAGGCATGTTAAATAATAGCTTTAGTTATTCAGTATAGATAAAGTTATAAGGAACATGAACATAACATTAAAAGCTACTAAATATATGACCAACACATGTTATTACAAATATATGCATGGATAAGTCACTAAACTATAGATTAAACAATAGATTTTAAGGAAACAGAGTATGAGAAGTTCAAGGATATGGCTTCTGATTAGACATTGTGATCAACCTTTAGGAGACTTCCACTTTTGGAGTTTTGATCTAGTATTCTAGAAGAATATACACACTCTGAAAAGTCTATTAACAGAAAAGAGAAAGAGAAAAGAAAAAGAAAAGAGAAAAGAAAAGAGAAACAGAAGAGAAAAGAAAAGAAAAGAAAAGAAAAGAAGAAAAGAAAAGAAAAAAGAAAAATGGACTCTGGGAAAATGGTGGTGCTGGTGGTAGCATTAGTTTTGGCTCTTCCTGAATCCCACAAGACAAACTTCAAAATTACCAATAACAGAGAACTTAGCAAATGTTGTTCCCAGGGGTTCTTCTTAAATAACATATGGAGAACAAGTTTCAGGTACCTGAAATGACCAGAGAGACAGTAATATAAGGCTAGTAGTGAGAATTAAATGCATAGTTATATGCAAAATTAAAACTAAACGAGAGTTAAAGGTAGCATTTATAATACAATATGGCTATATGATCTAACAATGTAGATATAGTGCAACCTTAAAAATATAAGATTATAGAAAGCATATGCAAGCTTTCCTTTCCCCTTAATCTTCAGTAATAAGTACTAGCAATAGTATTGTTACTCTGAGACTGTTTCATGTGTCCTTTGGGATAAAACAAATGAGTAATTATGGATTGTTATATTTATATCATTCCTTGTGTATTTGAGAATCAGGATTCTTGGTGTGGAAGAAAATAGTTATGTATTTAATATGAAAAAGAATAAGTAAAAAAATTTATTTAATATGAAAGAGATTAAGTAAAAATTTTTAGTCTTGAATTTAAACTTGGGAAATTATTAACTCAAAGGAAAAAAAACTAAATTGTTACTTGAAGAGGATGGGGAGCTAATTCATTATCTTGAAAACTAGCTAAATAAAAGTAAAAAATAAACACTTTTCCTGCCATTTATATATGTTCTGTGCCACTGGCTAACCCATATTATATGAAGGGAAATGTCTCTATGTAAAACTAATCCAGCTAAAAAAATAAAACAAGATAATAGATTATCACCATTTTTAATCCACAATTAAATAAAAGAATGAAATCAAATATTATATCTCCTCATTAAAAATCTTACATCACTTCCTACATCTTTTGCAAAAGGATCAAAACTGAATCGGATGAAGCTTCTGGATCCAGCAGTTTGCAGAACACAAAGATAAGAGGAACAACTTGAACTGTTTATGAGTCTGAAACCAGCAAAATACAGGTAAATCAGCAGATAAATTATAAGGAAAAGAAAGAGATGGAGGGAAAATTTAGTGACATAACCATGAAGAAATTTAAGCCAGATGCTTTTAAAAGTCAAGATTGTGGTTACTTTTGGAAGGAGGAAGGAGGCTATGATATGAATAGGGCACATAGAGATGTTTCTGGGATGGCTGACAAAGTTCTATTTCTTGATCTGGGTGGTGGTTACAAGGGTGTTTGCCTCATTATAAGGTAAGCTACATGGTTGTCTGGCTGGCTCAGTTGGTAGAGCATTTACCTTTAATCTCAGGGTTGTTAGTTTAAGCCCCATGCTGGACATGGACCCTACTTTGAAAACAAATAAGGTAAGCTATAAATTTGTTTAGTGTAGGTTTTTTTTTTTTGCTTTTGTTTTATTTTCACCAAAAAAGTAAAAATTAAAGCAAACAAATCATTGTATTTCTGAAGAAAGTATTCTCTTCTTTTCCCCATGTTTAACACTTCTAATTGTTATAACATATATTTATGAAAACTGTTTTTTTCCCATCCACTGGCTTTTTCTTATTTTTAGAATTCCCAGATTCTTCCATAATCCCCTAAAAATAGAGATCACAACTGTGTTTTTTTTTTAATTTTTTTTAACGTTTATTTATTTTTGAGACAGAGAGAGACAGAGCATGAATGGGGGAGGGTCAGAGAGAGAGGAAGACACAGAATCTGAAACAGGCTCCAGGCTCTGAGCAGTCAGCACAGAGCCTGACACGGGGCTTGAACTCACGGACTGTGAGATCATGACCTGAGCGAAGTCGGACGCTTAACCGACTGAGCCACCCAGGCGCCCCTACAACTGTAAGTGTTTAAATTGCAAGCCAGATAAGGCAAATAAAACAGGAAAAGAGATTCTCTTGTTTTTTTTCATATTTGTACTGTATATTTCAGAGCTCTTCAAAGTATGATCCACAGCAATGCTGATCCACAAACCATTACCAGTCCATAAAGAGATTAATGCAGAAATCGTGCGTATTTAGAAACTATAGCCATTTGGCATTATTTTATATCTTCTCAACCTAATAATAAGATATTTGGGCTTACATTTTGATTTTTTAAAATAATTTTTCACTCTATATTTTCTAGGGATAGGGCAAAAGATCAATAAGTCATTTTTATAAGAACTCATTTTATTATATTTTACAAATGTACATAATACACAAGAGAGTACCAAAAAAAAAAAAAAAAAAAAAGAAAACCTGCACTAGAGATTCTGATTTCATGGTATTTATTTCTGTTTCATTAAGCTTGGGAGACCTGAAACAGTTCATTATATGTCCCAGATAATGGCAAATGTCTGTCACATTTCTCTCTTCCTTTTGGAATTTAAATATATAACTACCATGCCAGGAAAATTAAGAGAAATTCTCTGTCAATAACCTTGTAAAAAGAGCACTTTTTAAAGTTTTAATGATTTAAGCACTGCCATATCTAGAAAGAAGAAGAACGCTCAAAATATGTTCTGACAAATTCATGTACCTTTAATCCATGTCTCTTTAAACTCTTCTGTATATGCACTTTGGAGGTATGTATATGAAGGAAAAAGAGACCCTAGAGATGAGGTTATTTTATAATAATATTAACGTAATGCCTCCAGCTATTTAACAAATGTTTTTTTTTTACTAATTAAAAAAAAAAACCAACAGATGTGAGAGTGGACATCCCTGTCGTGTTCCTGATCTCAGGGGGAAAGCTCTCAGTTATTCCCCATTGGGGATGATATTAGCTGTGCGCTTTTCATAAATGGCTTTGATGATGTTTAAGTATGTTCCTTCTATCCCGACTTTCTGGAGGATATTTATTAAGAAAGGATGCTGGATTTTGTCAAATGCTTTTTCTTCATCAATTGACAGGATCATATGGTTCTTATTTTCTTTTTATTAATGTGGTGTATCACATTAATTTATTTGTGAATATTGAACCAGCCCTGCAGCCCAGAAATGAATCCCACTTGATCATGATGAATAATTCTTTTTGTATGCTGTTGAAAAAAATTGCTAGTATCTTGTTGAGAATTTTTGCATCCATATTCATCAGGGATATTGGCCTGTAGTTCTTTTTTGCTGGATCTCTGGTTTGGGAACCAAAGTAATGGTGGCTTCATAGAATGAGTCTGGAAGTTTTCCTTCCCTTTCTAGTTTTTGGAACACCTTAAGAAGGATAGGTATTATCTCTGCTTTAAGTGTCTTGTAGAATTCCCCAGAGAAGCCATCTGGTCCTGGACTCTTATTTGTTGGGAGATTACTGATAAGTGATTCAATTTCTTTGTTGGTTATGGGTCTGTTCACATTTTCTATTTCTTTCTGTTTGAGTTTTATAAGTGTGTGGGTGTTTACAAATTTGTCCATTTCTACCAGGTTGTCCAGTTTGTTGGTATATAATTTTTCCTAGTATTCCCTGATAATTGCTTGTATTTCTGAGGGATTGGTTGTAATAATTCCATTTTCATTCATGATTTTATCTATTTGTGTCATCTCCCTTTTCTTTTTGAGAAGCCTGGCTAGAGGTTTATCAATTTTGTTTCTTTTTCAAAAAACCAACTCTTGGTTTCATTGATCTGCTCTACAGTCTTTGTAGATTCTATATTGTTTATTTCTGCTCTGATCTTTATTATTTCTCTTCTTCTGCTGGGTTTGGGGTGTCTTTGCTGCTCTGCTTCTATTTCCTTTAGGTGTGCTGTTAGATTGTGTATTTGGGATTTTTCTTGTTTCCTGAGATAGGCCTGGATTGCAATGTATTTTCCTCTCAGGACTGCCTTCACTGCATCCCAAAGCGTTTGGATTGTTGTATTTTCATTTTCATTTGTTTCCATATACTTTTTAATTTCTTCTCTAATTGCCTGGTTGACCCATTCATTCTTTAGTAGGGTGTTCTTTGACTTCCATGCTTTTGGAGGTTTTCCAGACTTTTTCCTGTGGTTGATTTCAGGTTTCATAGCATTGTGGTCTGAAAGAGTGCATGGTATGACCTCAATTCTTTTATACTTATGAAGGGCTGTTTTGTGACCCGGTATCTGATCTATCTTGGAGAATATTCCGTGTGCTCTGGGGAAGAAAGTATATTCTGTTGCTTTGGGATGCAGAGTTCTAAATATATGTGTTAAGTCCATCTGATCCATTGTATCATTCAGGGCCCTTGTTTCTTTATTGATCCTGTGTCTCAGTGATCTATCCATTGTAAGTAGAGTATTAAAGTCCCCTGCAATTACCACATTCTTATCAATAAGGTTGCTTATGTTTGTGATTGTTTTATACATTTGGGGGCTCTCCTATTCGGTGCATAGACGTTTATAATTGTTAGCTCTTCCCGATGGATAGACCCTGTAATTATTATATAATGGCCTTCTTCATCTCTTGTTACACCCTTTAACTTAAAGTCTAGTTTGTCTGATATAAGTATGGCTACTCCAGCTTTCTTTTGAGTTCCAGTAGCAGGATAGAGAGTTCTCCATCCCCTCACTTTCAATCTGAAAGTGTTCTCAGGTCTAAAATGAGTCTCTTGTAGACAGTAAATAAATGGGTCTTGCTTTTTGTCCATTCTGATACCCTATGTCTTTTGGATGGAACATTTAGTCCATTTACATTCAGTGTTATTATAGAAAGATATGGGTTTAGAGTCATTGTGATGTCTGTAGGTTTCATGCTTGTAGTGATGTCTCTGGTACTTTTTGGTCCTTGCAACATTTCACTCACAGAGTCCCCCTTAGTATTTCTTGTAGGGCTGATTTGGTGGTGATGAATTCCTTCAGTTTTTGTTTGTTTGGGAAAACCTTTATCTCTCCTTCTATTCTGAATGACAGACTTTCTGGATAAAGGATTATCAGCTGCATATTTTTTCTGTTCATCACATTGTAGAATTCCTGGCATCCCTTTCTGGCCTGCCAAGTTTCAGTAAATAGGTCTGTGACTACTCTTATGTTTCTACCTTTGTATGTTAGGGCCCATTTATTCCTAGCTGCTTTCAGAATTCTCTCTTTATCCTTGTATTTTGTCAGTTTCACTATGATTTGTGGTGCAGAAGATTGATTCAAGTTATGTCTGAAGGCAGTTCTCTGTGCCTCTTGAATTTCACTGCCTGTTTCCTTCCCCAGATCAGGGAAGTTCTCAGCTGTGATTTGTTCAAGTACACCTTCAGCCCCTTTCTCTCTCTTCTTCTTCTGGAATTCCTATGATATGTATATTGTTCTGTTTGATTGCATCACTTAGTTTTCTAATTCTTCCCTCATACTCCTGGATTTTTTTTATCTCTCTTTTTCTCAGCTTCCTCTTTTCCCATAATTTTATCTTCTAATTCACATTTTCTGTCCTCTGCCTCTTCAATCTGTGCTACAGCCAACTCCATTTTATTTTGCCCATTATTTATAGCATTTTTAAATTCATCATGACTATTTCTTAGTCCCTTGATCTCTGTAGCAATAGATTTTCTGCTGTCCTCTGCTTTTTTAAATCCCAGCGATTAATTTTATGTGTATTATTCTAAATTATTTTTCTGTTATATTGCTTAAATCAGTTTTGATCAATTTATTAGCTGTCGCTACTTCCTTGAGGTTCTTTCGAGGAGAATTCTTCCATTTTGTCATTTTGCGTAGTCCCTGTGGTAGCTCCAAACTGCAGGGCACTTCCCCTGTGCTGTCCAGAGTAACTTGTCTTGGTGGGCAGGGCCAAAGTCAGATCTGATGTCTGCCCCCAGCCCACCACTGGGGCCACAGTCAGGCTGGTGTGTACCTTATCTTCCCCTCTCCCAGGGGCAGCACTCACTGCAGAGTGGTGTGGCCCCTGTCTGGGCTACTTTCACACCGCCAGGCTTTTCGTGCTTCTTGGATGCGATCTGGCCAAGGAAGTATTAGACAGGGTGGAACTTCAAGGTCCACAGGTGAGGGAGGGGCAGGCTTAGCTAGCTTTGCCATAGGTGGTTCCCTGTGGGAGGGGTCCTGCAGCACCAGGAGGGAGGCAGGCCCATCAGAGGGATGAATTCACAGAAGCGCAGCTTTGGGCTTTTTCGGGGTGCAAGCAAGTTCAGTTGTGGGAACTAGTTCCCTTTGGAATTTCAGCTGGGGGATGGGAGAGGGAAATGTTGCTTTCCAACACCTTTGTCCCCCGCCAAGCTCTGTCCTTCTGGGACTCACCAACTTTCCCTCCTCATTTTCTCTCACCCTCCCCACTCTCCCAGAGAAAAGATGTTGACTTTTACCATTACAGATGTTAAGTCCCACTGGCTGTCCAAACTCATGCATTCTGGCCCCTCTGCTTTTGCAAAGCTGACTTTGGGGGCTCTGCCTTGCCCAGTGGGCTGCCCCTCTACCGCCTGGCTCTCTCCTGCCAGTATGTGTAGCAAACACCGCCTCTCTACCCTTCCTACCCTTTTCCAAGTGTCTCTTGTCTATGCTTGACTCTGGAGAGTCCATTCTGCTAGTCTTCCAGTGGTTTTCTGGGTTATTTAGGCCAACGTGGGTGTAATCTACACAATCAGCTGGATGAGGTGAGCCTACTGTCCTCCTACGCTGCTGTCTTCAGTTTATTTTCCCCCAACAATCGTGAGTTAAGTCTTAAACTCACTCTCAGATGTACCAATTCTTTTCCATTTCTATGGTCACCTCCCTGATTTGAGTTGTATTCATTCTCTATGGCATTATTGTGTCAGTCTCCTGTGGGTCAGAAAAAAAAATAGTTGAAGGATTATCTGTGTAGGTAAATCCCATGATATAGAGATATACACTGAAAGAAGAAGTTTTAGAAGAGAAATCCAAGATATCCAACAGAAATTAATAAAACAAATATTTACACTTAAATTTTTTAATGTTTATTTATTTTTGAGAAAGAGAGAGATCACGTTGGAGGGACATAGAAAAAAGGAGACACAGAATCCAAACAGGCTCCAGGCTCTGAGCTGTCAGCACAGAGCCGGACGTGGGGCTTCAACTCACGAGTTGTGAGATCATGACCTGACCCAAAGTCAGAAATTTAACCCACTGAGCCACCCAGGTACCCCATAATGGAACAAATAATAGAACAATATATCTCAGAGTTTAAGTGAGACTAAAATTGTCAACTTGAAAGAGCAAATGCCTTTCAGAAAGGGAGAAAAAATAAAAAGACCTATGTAGGTATTTCCTAATGAAATTTTATAATACTAAGAATAAAAATAAAATCTTAAAAGCTTCCACAGTTTAAAATAAATATGAGATAACCTCCAAAGAAATATGAATCAGATTGGCTTCAGATTTATCCTCAACAAAGCTAGGTTCCAGAAGGGTATGCAGTAATGCCTTCAAATATCTGAGGGAAAATGATTTTATTGTAAAAGTCTCTAAGCAGCCAAACTATCAGGCATGTGTTGAGATAGAATTACTTCCTTTATTTTAAAAACAGTAAAAAAAATACAGTTTACAATTAATATAACAATAAATGGAAAAGCACAAATTTGCAGAGAGCAAATAGGGTCTGGAAACCAAGTGATATGAATAGCAATAAAAAAAATAGTGGATTCTTACCTGGAAAAGAGAAGATAAAGGGAGGGTATAATAATGACTACAAAGTTTGCAAAGACTGTCATTTGATGATATGATTTTTTTTTCCCATGGCCCTTTATTTCCTACATCCAGTAATTCTATTCCTGCTTCTGAGCCCTAGTTATCCCCGATCTTGTGTGGTTTGTTGCCAAGTGATCTATGTCAAAATGTTTTGACAGTATTCCTGATATATTTTCCAATTTCCTGTTGTTACATTTCTGCTTAAAATTTCTGGAATATGTGTTAGTTTTTTTTACTCTCTAATATATCTTATAGCAACTTTCCTCCATTTTATTTATGTTTACCCCCAGTTTATAGGACTTGAAAAATGAAGAATTCAATTTATTTGGGGGTTAGTTGTTTAACTTGATCAAATTTCAGACCCTCAGTGAGACTACAAATGTAGCACTTTTCTCAGAACCCAATATATTGTAAATACTCCAACAGTTATTTATTATTGTTAGTAGGTGACAATATAATTTATTTCCTTCCTCATATTGCCTCCTTCCCTCAGGAAAATCAACCCATGTTCAGTAACAATGTGATTACATTGCTGTAATTGTGTTGTTGTTTCTCACATGATAATTCCAGTGTTAAACTCCAACTTTCAAACTCTACTGTGCATCAAACTAACCTATGCAGCTAATTAAAAAGTGGAAGCTCAAGCCTTATCTCTAAAGGTATTTATTGAGCAGATCTGGGGTAAGCCTGTATTTAGGCATTTTAGACAAGTACTCAGGACCACAAGCCACATCTTGAGAAATTGGCTTCCTCTTAGATATATAAATGTCTAATTATAATATCTGTAACTGTTGGACTGGACTGTACTCACCACTTTCTATTCATACTTTTCTAGTGCAAGAGAACTCTCACAAGATAGACAATTACTTTTAAAAATAATTCTTATTATTAAGTAGAATAATATTTATAATATCCATTATTAACAGGGTAACCAATTATCCAGGATTGTCCAGGACTGAGTGGGTTATGGTGACATGGGACTTCTAGTAATAAAACCAAGACTATTCCAGGAAAACTAAGGTAAGTTGCTCTTGTGACAACTTAGGAGTTTGTACTCCTAAATTCTAAAACTTTTCTTTGAAATAATTCAGAAAAAAGAAGAAAAGTATAGAGAAAGACAATGCTTATTAACTTACTTTGTTTTAACAAATACCATACATATGAAACATATCCGACACTATTCATGTAACAGATGTAACAATGAGCAGTGTAGAATCACTCTTCCTTCACTGGGTTTTCAGTCTGTTGGGAGAAAAAGAAGTAGTTGCTACAATTAAGTTATGTGAAAGTGGGATATATATATATATATATATATAGTTACAAAATCACATATCACAGTCACTTAAAGCACTGCAGTGAGGTCCTTGGCAGCTTCTTAAAGAGCTAATCATCACTTGATATAAAGTATAACAATTATTTAATCTTGCAAGACTGTCTTGGAGGAAACCACTTGAACTGTTGTTATGTCCAAGAGCAATTTTTCTTGGGTGGGGGTGTTTCTTTTTATTTCTGCTGTATCTGTGGCTTAAAATGACAAGAATTTATTTGCTCAGGATTTCATAGGTTACCAGTTTGAGTTGTATCCAGCTGAATAGGTTTATCATTGCTCCACATGGTATCCACTGGTTTTACACAAAGGACAGCTAGATTAATCTTCTGGGAAGGTTGGAAAGGCTGATACAGCTGACATTATTGAATGTGCCTCTGTCTCCACATGGTCATTCATCCTCAAGGAACCTTATGATAATTTTCACATGGCAACAATATTCTAAGAAATTAAGAGTGAAAGCTGCAAGCTTCTTGAGACCTTACACAACCTCATTTCTGTTGCATTCAATTGGTGAAAGTAAGTCACAAGAGCAACACAGATGCAAGGGGTAAAAAATAGACTATTACTGATGGAAAAAATTAAAATATAGGCTATTTTTAATCTATTTCTTGGAGGAAGCAAAATGAATTTATCCATAAACTTATGTTTTCATTTGTCAAAGATTTCTCCAAGGACAATTAACTAACTTAAATCACACAGAAAATCCTTATATGCTTATAAATCTGAATCTAGTTTCCTAATCTATTCAGTCATCTAGATGACTGTTTCACACTTTGTTCTCTCCTCAAATCTTCAAATTACTATTTCTAGTATTTACTCCCTGCTGATGATTTTATTTCTTAATTCTCTCTCCCTCTCTCTCTCTCTCTTTCTCTCTTTCTCTCTTTCTCTCTCTCTCTCTCTCTCACACACACACACGCACACACACACTCATACACCCCACATGATTATACTGCCTCTAACTACTCCCAGCAGCTATAGTACATATTTGTTGTTTTCCCTCCTATAATGTGTGATGTATGACATTTATCTATACTTACCAAAGGTGCAACACTCTATGTATGAGAAAAATTCTACCCCCTCCTGCCTAATCAAGGGCATTGGTCAATATTCAGTTCTCATCTTATTCAACATATAAGAAGAATTTACTATAGCTAACCCATTCTTTTTTCTTGAAACATTTTTTTTTAATCCTGAACTTTTCACACTTTTTTTTTTTTTTTAAATTTTTTTTTTCAACGTTTTTTATTTATTTTTGGGACAGAGAGAGACAGAGCATGAACGGGGGAGGGGCAGAGAGAGAGGGAGACACAGAATCGGAAACAGGCTCCAGGCTCCGAGCCATCAGCCCAGAGCCTGACGCGGGGCTCGAACTCACGGACCGCGAGATCGTGACCTGGCTGAAGTCGGACGCTTAACCGACCGCGCCACCCAGGCGCCCCTTCACACTTAAAATTTCTACACTTTAGGCTTGTCCATCTCAGTCTCTTTTAGTAATTTCTTATCTCCTCAACCACCTCATGTTAAAATACCCTGGCATCAGTCCTTAAACCTCTTATCTTTTTGATGCCTACATATTCTCTTGAGGACCTCATCCAGTCTTGGGGATTTAAACATTATCCATATTATGATAATTTATATCAAATTAATATATCTAGCTTAGACTTATTTAATTAATATATCTAGTCTAGACTTATTTGAACATACTTTCTTATATTCTTAGACATATATCCTACTTGAATATATAACAGACATCTCAAACATAACATGCCTGCTCAAAAAAAAAATCTTCCTAGATTTTCTTCCAAAATCAAGTCTACTCATAGACTTACCCATTTCAATAAATGACAATTATGTCCTACTTACTGAAAAAACAAAATCTTAGAAAAATCTCTGACTGATCCTTTTCTCTCACACTCTTCATCCAACCAGTAAATAAATTCTGTTAACTTTACTTTCAAAATATATTCAGAATCTGTCTGATTCTATCAGCACTATCACAATTTTTTTTTTAAATCATCACAATTTTTCAGGGGGAGCTAAGAAGGCAGAGTAGTAGGAGGACACTATGCTTGTCTCATTCCTCAAACACAGCTATATAAATAGCAAATCATTCTGAATACCCAAGAAATCGATCTGAGGAGTGACAAGACAAACTGAAAAACTAGAGAGAGAGAGAGAAGAGGCCATATTGTGGAAGTTAGAAGGTGCAGAGACATGGGAAAGAAATGGATCACGGTGCTGTGGAAGGGAGGAAGCCCTGAAATCAGAGACAGGAGAGAGTGTGAGAAAGAGATGGAGCAAGTGAGAGAGATATGGAGCAAGAGAGAGAGAGAGAGAAAGAGAGAGAGAAAGAGAGAGGCGGGGGGAGGGAGAAGAGCTTACAGGGGATCACACAAGAGCACTTCTCCAAAGCTATTTACTGGAAAAATGAGAGGGACTGATGTTCATGAGGTTTTACAACCAGCAGGGCAAAGACAAGTTCTAGAGGTATGTGGTGTGGCTGGTGTGGAGCACTGAGGGCATGTCAGTGCTCCTGTGGAAAGGAGGGAAGATAGAATAAATACCCTGGGATACACTGGGAGAAACGGTTTCCTCTTCTTGGAGTGAATCTGGGAGATATGGCATTGGACAAAAGAACTGGCATGCTCCATTTCCCTTCCTTACCCCTCAACATAGGTGCAGAGACACTGCTGTGGGCAGCTAACTTGGACACTGGCTCTTACTCCAAAATCCGTGACCCTGGGCTTTGGTACAACTTCCCTTCTAGGACAAACCTTCATCAGTCCCAAGGTCGTGGGACCCTCCTCCAAAAGAGGGTCTCCATAATATCAGGTCCCGAAACATTGGAGTTTTAAACTCAGATGGCCTGTCTGGGATAGAGACCAAGATACACTGTGCTTCCAGGCAGGCAAATGGACTATACACAAACAGGATGAAGGCAGCAATCTTGGGGATGCCTGGGACATTGGATGGGAGATGGTTCACTCTTCTGGACAGATTTCTTAGAGGTGGGCATGAAATCCCTTCACTGAGGAAAAGAGGGCTGGTTGGCATAATTTGTCCCCCCCAACTCTCAGCATAAACTAATTTCAGAAAGCAGCATAGCCCCAACACTGATGGTCTGAACTACTTACACCAAGCCCCACCCTCTTGCACTCTGTTGGTGCTGCTTTTCTCAAGCAAGTGTGCCTGAGAACACGTGTAGCAGACTCGTGCCCCAGAAGACCAACACAAACGCCCTGCACACATTATGTCTACTGACATACAGTTCTGCAAGCTTCAGCTCTAGTGGAAATAGCATCAGGTATCTGTTAAAAAGCAAGCCAGAGCACACCTAGTTAAACCTCACTACAGTCTGTCAAAGTTCAAACACTCCCCACTGCAGACAGGATAAACTCTGCAGAGGACTGACCAGGGGAAATGAGCAGTCAATACACAGCAGCAGAATGCACAGAGCATACACCAGAGACACTTTCTGAAGTGCCAGGCCCTGGATAGTATATAACCTCTTCATAAAGCCATTACTCTCAGGAGCAGGAAACACATCAAGTTTCCTAACACATAGAAGAAAAACCTATATAAAATGCCAGGATGGAGCAATTTATCCCAAAAGAAATAACAACAACAACAACAACAAAAAAAAGGTCACAGCCAAGATCTGATCAAAAAAGAAAAAAATAAATATGCCTGATTGAGAATTTAAAGCTACAATCATAGGGATACTAGCTGAGCTTGAGAAAAGCATAGAAGAGGGAGACCATTATCATAGAGATAAAATACCTAAAACTAGTCAGGTCAAAATGAAAACTGCAATAACTGATTCAAACCTGACTGCATGTAAATGACTACAAGAATAGAAAAAGCAGAGGAATGAATAAGTGATATAGAAAATAAAATTATGGAAAATAATGACCCTGAAAAGAAGAGAAAAAATCTTTAGATCATACCATACATATTTTCAGACTACACTATGAAACTTGAAGTCAACCACAAGAAAAAAAATTGGAAAGACCACAAATACATGGAGGCTAAAGAAAATTCTACTAAATCTTTGATCACAAATGTAGACTTAGGGAACTCAGTGACTCCATAAAGTATATAATATATTTATCATAGGAGTCCCAAAAAAAGAGAGGGAAAAGTGGGAAGAAGATATATTTGAGAAAATTATAGCTGAAAACTTTCCTAATTTGGGGGAAGGAAATAGACATCCAGATCCAGGAGGCATGGAAAACTTCCAACAAAATCAATGAAAGCAGGCAAACACCAAGACAGATTGTAATTAAATTTGCAAAATATACTGATAAAGAAAAAATATATATTTATCCAGCAAGGCTGTCATTCAGAATAGAAGGAGAGATAAAGAAGTTCCCAAACAAAAACTAAAGGAGTTTGTGGCCATCAAACCAGACTTAAAAGAAAGAGGACTCTTTGAGTGGGAAAGAAAGACAAAAGCAACAATGCCTAGAAAAGAACAGAGAAAACATCCAGAAACTCCAACTGTACAGGTAATATAATGACACTAAATTCATACCTATCAATAATCGCTCTGAATGTAAGTGGACTAAATGCTCCAATCAAAAGACACAGGGTATCAAAATTGATTAAAAACAACAACAAGACCTATTTACATGCTGCTTACAAATAACTCATTTTAGACTTAAAGAAACTTTCAGATTGAAAGGGAATGGATGGAGGGGTGCCTGAGTAGCTCAATCAGTTCAGTGTCCAACTTGATTTAAGCTCAGGCCATAAACTCACAATTGGTGAGATGGAGCACCACGTTGGGCTCTGAGCTGGCAGTGCAGAGCCTGCTTGAGATTCTCTCTTCCTGTCTCTACCCCTCTCCCCCACTCACACACACTCTCTCTCAAAATAAATAAAATAAAATAATAGTAAAGTAAATTTTAAAAGACGGAAATTGAGTGTATAGAGAGCTATTTATCATGCTCTCTGGCATCAAAAGAAAGCTGGAGTAGCTATACTTAACATCAGACAAACTATATTATAAACACTGTAAAAAAAGATAAAAATGGGAGTTATGTCATAATAAAAGAATCTACCCAGTAAGAAAATCAAACAATTGTTAATATTTATGGCTGCAACCTGGAAGCACACAAACATATATAAATCAATTAATAACAAACATAAAGGAACAGATTGATAATGATATGAAAATAGTAGGGTACTTTAACACCCCACTTAAAGCAAAGCACATATCATCTAAACAGAAAATCAATAAGGAAACAATATCTTTGTATGAGACACTGGACCAGATGGACTAACAGATATATTCAGAACATTTAATCCTAAAGCAGCAGAATACACATTCTTTTTGAGTGCACATGGAACATTATCCAGTATAAATCACTTATTGGGTAACAAATCAGGCCTGACACGTACAAAAAGATTGAAATCATACCATACATATTTTAAGAACACAACATTATGAAACTTGAAGTCAACCACAAGAAAAAAGTTGGAAAGACCAAAAATACATGGAGGCTAAAGAAAATCCTACTAAAGAATTAATGGGTTAACTAGGAAATTAAAGAAGAAATTAAAAAATATACATGGAAGCAAATGAAAAGTGAAAACACAGTCAAAAACTTTGGTATGCAGCAAAAGTGGTCATAAAAATGAAATACATAGCAATACAGGCCTACATCAAGAAACAAGAAAAGTGTCAAATATACAACTTAACTTACACCTAAAAGAGTCAGAAAAGGAACCGCAAATGAAGCTTAAAGTCAGCAGAAGAAGGAAAACAATAAGGATTACAACAGAAATAAGTGATATAGAAACTAAAAAAAAAAAAAAAAACAACAAAAAAACAACCAAACAACAAACAACAAAACAGTAGAACAGATCAATGAAACTAGGAGCTGGTTCTTTGAATTACTAAAATGGATAATTACCTAGCCAGACTTATCAAAAAAAAAAAAGAGAAAAGACACAAATTAAAAAAAAAATCACAAATGAGGGAGGAGAGATCACAACCAAAAGTACAGAAATACATAGAATTATGAAAGACTATTATGAAAATATATATGTCAACAAATTTGGCAATGTGGAAGAAAGGTATAAATTTCTAGATTTAAAACTTCAAAAACTGAAAAATGGTGAAGCACAAAATTTGAACAGGCACACAATTAACAAAGAAATTGAATCAGTAATCAAACATTTCCCAAAAAACAAAATGCCAAGGTCAGATAGCTTCCCCATGGAATTCTACCAAATATCTGAAGACAAGTTAATACCTAGTCTTCTCAAACTGTTCCCAAAAAACATAATGGAAGGAAAACTTCCAAACTCATTCTATGAAGCCAGCATTACCTTGATTCCAAAACCAGACAAAGAATTCACTAAAAAGTAGCATTACAAGCCAGTATCCCTGAAGAATATAGATGCACAAATTCTCAATAAGATACTAGTAAATTGAATCCAACAGTAAATTAAAGCAAGGTAAGGTTTATTCCTGGGCTGCAAGGGTGTTCAATATTCACAACTCAGTCAATGTGATACACCATATTAATAAAGGATATGTAAGAAACATATGATCCCCTCAATAAGTGCAGAAGAAGCATTTGACAAAATAAAGTACCCATTCTTACTAAAAACCCTCAAAGAAGTAGGAATAGAGGGGACATACTTCAACATCATAAAGACCATATACAAAAGACACACAGCTAATATCATCTTGAATGGGGAAAAACTGAGAGGTTTTCCTTGATGGTCAGGAACAAGACTGGGATTTCCACTCTCACTATTCTTATTTAAGATAGTCCTGAAGTCCTACCTCAGGAATCAGAGAATCAAAAGAAAAAAAGGCATCGAAATCAGCAAAGAAGTCAAACTTTCACTATTCAAAGAAACATGATACTCTATGTAGAAAACCTGAAAGACTCCACCAAAAAAAATTGCTAGAACTGAAACATGAATTCAGGAATGTTGCAGGATACAAAATCAACGTTACAGAAATCTGTTGTATTTCTATACACCAATAATGAAGCAGCATAAAGAGAAATCAAGGAATCAATCCCATTTACAATTTCACCAAAAATGATAAGATACCTAAGAATAAGCCTGACCAAAGAGGTAAAATGTAGGTATTCTGAAAACTATAGAACACTTATGAAAAAACTGATGATGACACAAAGAAATGAAAAACTTTCCATTCTAATGATTTAGATGAAAAAACATTGTTAAAATGTCTATACTACACAAAGCAATCTACACATTTACTGAAATCCTTATCAAAATACCACCAACATTTTTCACACAGTTTGAACTAACAATCCTAAAGTTTGTATGGAAACACAAAAGATCCAGAATAGCCAAAGCAATCTTGAAAAATATACCAAACCTGGAGACATCACAATTTCAGACTTCAAAGTATAATACAAATCTGTGGTCATCAGGATAGTATGGTACTGGCACAAAAACAGACACATAGATCAATGGAACAGAATAGAAAACCCAGAAATGGACCCATAGCTATATGGTTAATATTTCACAAAGCAAGAAGGAATATCCATTGGAAAAAAGTCTCTACAACAAATGGTGTTGGGAAAACTGGAAAGGAACATGCAGAAGAATGAAAGTGTCACTTTCTTATACCATCCACAAAAATAAATTTAAAATGGATGAAAGACATAAATGTGTTACAGCAGATCATCAAAATCAAAAGGGAGAATGTGGGAAGTAACCTATTTGACCTTGGTTGTAGCAACTTCTTCATATATACGTCTCCAGTGGCAAGGGAAACAAAATAAAAAATGAACTATTGAAACTTCATCAAGATACAAAGCTTATGCACAGGACAGGAAACAATCAACAAAGCTAAAAGGGAGCCTACATAAGGGGAGAAGATATTTGTAAATTACATATATGATAAAGGGTTAGTATGCAAAATCTCTACAAACTCAATACCCAAAAAACAAATAATCCGGTTAAGGAATGGTCAGAAGTCATGACTCCACATTTTTTTCCAAAGAAGACATACAGATGGCCAATAGACACATGAAAATATCCTCAACATCACTCATTATCAGGGAAATACAAATCAAAACCACAATAAGGTATCACCTCACACCTGCCAGCTAAAATTAACAACATAGGAAACAAAAGATGTTGGCAACGATATGGAGAAAGGGGAACCCTCTTGCACTGATGGTGGGAATGCAAACTGGTGGACCCATGATAGAAAACAGTATGGAGATTCCTCAAAAAGTTGAAAATAGAACTAACCTATGACCCAGCAATTTCACTATTAGGTATTTACTCATAGGATTAAAAAATGTGATTTGAAGGTTTGCATGTTTATAGCAGCATTATCAACAATAGCCATATTATGCAAAGAGCCAAAACATCCATCCATTGTCTGATGAATGGATAAAGAAGATGTGGTGTGTGTGTGTGTGTGTGTGTGTGTGTGTGTGTATTACTCAGTGATCAAAAAGAATTAAATCTTGCCATTTGTAATGACATGGATGGAACTAGAGTGTATTATGCTAAGGCAGAGAAGTCAGTCAGAAAGACAAACACCGTATTATTTCACTCATATGTGGAATTGATGAAAAAAAACACGTGAACATATGGGAAGGGGTAAAAAGAGAGGCAGGCAAACCATAAGAGACTCTAAACTATAGAGAACAAACTGCTGAGGTGGAGGTGGACAGGAGATGGTCTAAATGTGTGATGAGCACTAAGGAGGATACTTGTGATGAGTACTGGGGGTTATGTGTAATTGATGAATCTCTAATTTCTACTCCTGAAACCAATATTACACTAAAAGCTAACTAACTAGAACTTAAAAAAAAAAAACTTTAAAAAATAAATAAAATATAATGCCCTTTGAGTTAATTTGATGTAAAATTTTGAAAATGTGTGCAATAATTGTATGTTGAATAACACAAAGCATTGAGGGGAAAGTCAATGATGACCTAAGTAATTGGAGAGATATACTATATGTTGTACTTATGGTTTGGAAGACTCAATATTGTTAATATGTCATTCCCTCCCAAGGTGATATATAAATTCAATGCAATTTATGGAAAGACAAAGTATCTAAAATATCCAAAACAATTTTAGAAGAGGAAAGTGAAGTTGGGAGATACACTGTTTACTTTAGTGTTGTATCTGTCAATTGAATTTCGACACAAATGCAAAGGCAATTAAATGTCGAAACATACTCTTATTTAATTTATTTTTACTTTTTAAGTTTACTTATTTTGAAAGAGAGAGTGATGGCGGAGGTGTAGAAAGAGAGGGAGAAGGAGACAATCACAAGCAGGCTCTGACCTGTCTACACAGAGCCCCATGTGGGGCTCAAACTCACAAACCATGAGATATGTCCTAAGCCAAAATCAAGCGTCAGATGTTTAAACCACTGAGCCACTCAGGTGCCCTGAAGCATACTTTATTCAACAAAGGGTGCATAGTATTTGGAAATAAATATGCAAAAAGATAATGACCTCAATTCATACCTTCCATTATATACCAAAATGAGATAGAATTAAATGTAAAATCAAACACCATCAAACTTCTAAGGTAAAATGTAAGAGGATGCATTCATAACCTTGCAAGGGTCTATAATTTTTTAGATACAAAACAAAATATAAAATTCCTAAGATACAATAAAAGTGAAAATTTGAATTCCTCAAAATTTATGTTTGTTCTTCAAAAGTTACTGCTCCCAATCTAAATGTTTATCAATAGATGATTGAATAAATTGTGGTGTACTCATACAATGAAATAAAACTAATAAAAAGAATAAACAATTGATGCACAGAATAACTTGGGAAAAGCTTAAAATAATTATCAAAGTAGCCACACAATAAAAAAGTAAATATTGTGTGATTCCACTTTATAACATTTTAAAACTCACAAACTATTCAACAGTGACAGAAAGTAGATCAGTGTTTGGGAATGAAGAGCATGGAGGGATAGAGGGGATGAATTGCAGTGGGTATGGAAATCTTTTAGGGTGATGGATATGTTCACCATCTAAAATGTGGTAATGATTTCATGCATGTATGTATATGTCAAAACTTATCAAGTTATTAAGTTGTATACTTCAAGAATGTGCGGTTTATTGGATGTACATTATATGTCAATAAGCTATAAAATGCAAAGAAACTGTTAAGAAATGAAAGGGTACACAATAAAGTGGGAGAAAATACCTTCAAAATTCATAGCTGGTAAAAGATTTGAACCTAGAATATATAAAGAACTCTCAAAACTCAATATTAAGAAAACAACTGAATAAAACAAACCAGGATGAAGATCTGAATAGAAATTACACCAAAAAAGATTTTATATATATATATATGCCAAATAAGCATATGAGAAGATATTCAATGTCATTACTCATTAAGGAAAAGCAAAATAAATCCATAAAGAGATACCAGTATATGCATATTAATGTGAAAAAAAAACTGTTGAATTTTGCCTAGAATGATAAGCAACAACTCTAATACATTGTTGATAGTAATGTAAAGTATTACAACTACTTTGGAAAATAATTTGCCATATATATATCATAATACCCAACAATCCCACTACTAGGTATTTATCCAAGATTATGGAAACATGTCCACAGAAAGACTTTTATGTGTGTCCATAACATTATTTATTATTTATAATAGACAAAAGGTGTAAACAGCCCAAAATTTTTTCCAAAGATGAATTGAAAAACAAACAGGTGCATCTATATAATGAAATTATACTCAGCAATAAACGAGAATGCATCACTGATGCACATACAACAACATGACTGAATCTCAAATTCATTTGCTAAGTAAAAGACGGCATACTCAAAAGGCTATATATAGTATTATCCCACTTATATAACACATGGGAAAGGCAACATTACAAAGTAGGAAACTGATCAGTGGTTACCAGTTGCTATGCATGAGGCCAGGTGTTGACTACAAATAGGCTGCAGAGAATTTGGGGAAGTGATGAAATTCTTCCGTATCTTGATTTTCATGGTAATTACATGATTGTGTGTATTTTTCAAACTCAAGGCTGTACATTTGAAGAAATGAATTTTAATGTATATATATTATAAATCAATTTTAAAAAGGAAAATAATAGGAAACCAAGGAATTTGAATATTTTGAAAAGCAAGTGAGACTATTTTGTTTCTCTGCTCAAAGTGTACAGTGGTTCCCCAGTGCGCTAGGAAAAAAAAAAAACAAGTCCTCAATAATGGTACACAAGGCCTACACAAACTTCCCCTTCTCTGAATCCCTCACCTATTACTTTCCCCTCACTCATACATTTCCAACCACATGGTCTCTTGCTCTTTTTTTAAATACATCATAAAAGGCTCTGCCTTAGATATTTTTAATTTGTAGCTCCCACTTGAATGTAATATTAGTGAAGATTGAAAAATTTTAATACCTTTTATTGTATCATCAGTACCTATCATAGTGCCTGATATAAATAGTGCTCAATAGTGCTCAGTAGTTATTGAATAAATACATGAATGAGTGAATTATTCATAGATTATAGCAATGGGAATAATAAGAAATGAGAAAGAAATTGACTTTTTATGATCAGATCATAAAACTTTTCTAGGGGCCTCTATTAGGCAAATGATAAGTAGCTTGAACTTTATCCTGAAAGAAATGAGAAGCTGTATACGAACTTTGGGAAATGAATGACAGATTTATAAAATTTGCATTTTAGAAAAGTCATTTTGACTACCACTTGGGATATTGATAGGAAGGGTATAAGACAGGAAGAATTGAAACCAGTTAGGCATGTCTTTCAGAGTCCATTTGAGAGACCATGGCTTACTAGACTAGAATCCTGGTGATAGGTTTGGATGGAAGTTAATAATTCCAACAGATATTCTAGAAACCTTCTGTGATTGATTCCCCCTTCTGTTCACTAAGAACTCTATTGGTACTCATTTCTCAGTTCCAAATGTGGATCTGTACTTATTGATTAGGCAGTCTTAAAATGTCTCTCCTGGCTCTCTCAAATCCCATCATTTATTCTTCTAGAATAGAGAGTATCTTTTATTCCTCTAGTGCTGCTCTATAGCACCTAGGACTATGTTTATCATTGAATATGCAGTTAAAAGATAACATTGACTTTTAACCAGTCAGTGACATAAAGGGAAGAATTTGAAAGATTCCACATTTAGATATGAAATCAGTTTTCATAGAGAGCTTATCTCCTTCACCCATTTTTCTTCATGCTGTTTTTCTGCCTGTAGAAGCCAAGTTAAAATACAACACTTCCTCTTCTCTACTCAAGTCTTTTTCCATTAGGTAGGGCAGTATTAAGATTTGGAAAGGAAGAACACAAAAACTGGAACCATTTAGAAATGAAAACAGTGAGAAAATGAAGTTGTCTCTTCTCATCCTGAATGAGCTTTTCAAATGATGGTCTTTTCTGCTGCATTGCAGAGATTTGTTTGGGGGTAGAAATTTGATATACACACCAATTCAAAAAAAAAAAAACTAATGATCTGGAATCCCTCATTTTATTTCTAATTGACAGTGAGTTGTAGCCAAATGCTCTCTGATCCAGTTACGTTGTCATTTTTGGACACCTTCATTGGCATAAGATCTATAAACACCAGCCAGTCATGATTAGAAGCTTGTGAGGTAGATGACATTCAGTTTGCCATTCATTCTCAGTCACTGAGATCTAGCCAGTAACAGAATGCCTTACAGTGAGTGTACTAAATGATCTGGTAACTTGATCTTGCCCCCCTTAGTGCAGAATTAGAATGAGAGCCTTCTCCTCAAAAGACAGGGTGTTTCATATTAAGTACAACTGTATACAAGTTGTTAGCATTTAGAAAGACTGGCAGATAAAAAAGTGTCAACTACATTGTTTCAGGAATAAGTATACTGTGAAATCTTATGACCCCAGGAAGAAGCAGTTTGTCTTCTCTCCTTAGTAGACAGTATCAAAGAAGCCAAATATGAGTAAGAATTAGCTGAGAAATTAATATTTTTGAATTAAATAAACTTTCTATGTTATCCAATTAGATATAGCTCCTAGTTTGTATGCATGAAGAAAAGCAATCACCCAGAAGTGATTTATTGAGCACCTGCCATGTGCAAAAGAATGTGCTCCAGCACCAGTGGGGCATGGGTGCAAGTGAAATATGGCCTGTCCCCTGATTGAAAGGTATTTAGGCTCTACTGAGATAATGAAAACTAATTCATTAAATAAATAACAAAATAAAATGTAGTTAAATAACCCTTGGGTAATAGAGATGAGACTTTAAACCAGAGTTAGAGAAAGCATATTTTCTTGTGTACTTGGATTGTCAGGGGATATTCTGCGGAAGAAATACTGTGGAGAGATCCCCTCAAGAAGCAAGGCCCTGTGCATTTTCCAATTTATTTAGGTTTGGCTAAGAAAATATTCTAAAGCTTGAAAATAAATTTGTAGCACAGCTCGCATATGGAGGCCCCACTCTATTTTTCACTTGGCCAGCTTAGCCTTGAAATACCCATTTTAAGAACTGGAAACACTTTAGTAGTACTCTCCAGTTCTGATTCTAGTGTCTAAGACAGGAATGATTCTTTTCCAGACAACCAATGGAAATGCAAATTTAATTTGCCAGCATGTTTATTCCTATATGCTTCGCTCATGTGAATGTCACCTACCATGACATTTTTTAAGTCAAAAGGGGACTTCATGTTGAACTGCTTATAATTAACCTTAACATCACTGTTCGATATTGAGTACTGTAACAATAGGTACTGATGTCACTTTTCTAGATGTAAGATTATTCCCAAGTTCATAAATCAAATGATACATTTTGTAAGTTCATAGACGTGAATGATGAGCCTCATCGGTGCTAAATATATGTCTGGCTGTCCCTTTGCTATTAATAACTATTCAAGAATGAGAATGTTCTCTTCAAGTCTGGAGTCATCTTTGAGTCTTAAGGATTGTATTATCTACATTATAAAAGCTACTTGATTCTCTGGCAATGTGCTTTTAAGAGTGGGGAAGTACAGGAAAGCACTTTTATACATGTGTGGTACTGAAAGATTTGCCAGCAGTGCTAGGCTGTAGGCTGTCACCAGGCCCTCAGACAAGAATCTCTTGTGATCGTTTTAGTGCTTGTGTAACTCAAAAAGACTGTGGGCTTAAACTGAAATTTCAAAATGATTAGTCCATGTTTTCCTCTTAAGTAATTGCTCCAACAATTCTAACAGGATGACTGAAAGCCTAAAGTCTCCAAATGACTTACCCCATACACTGTGGAAAGCTACAGCAGGGCAGTCAGTGATATTTAACTTCCTCATTTAAGTTCCCTACTACTTGAAGTCTCAGACAGAAATACTGTTCTGGGGTGGTGGTGGGGGGATGGCACATAATGAGCTCCCATGAATATAGCTTGAGTAGTTCTAAATAAGATCTGGTTTTCATTCCATGAGGAAAGCACCAAGGGGATCACACATCTTTACCAGTCCACAAATAAAGTCTAAGAATGACTTTATGATTTCTTTCCAATATAAGAAATTTGTTGGAGATTTATTACACCAGCCACATTACCTATGCTCTGGTCAAATTTTGGACTATAATCAGAGCCTGATTCTGTGTGTTCCCCTGTGGATATTAATATTGATGGAACTCAAGATCTCAAGTAAAAATACAATTTCACTGCTGGCTTTAGAAGCATCTCAGTGATACATGCCCTTCCTCTTTCTCAGGAAACCTATCAGACTTAATTCCAGGTATTAGTTAATGTTCTTGGATGTCAGAACTGGAAAGCACCTTAACGATCAATTGACTCCAGGTATTAATTTTACATGAGGAAACTGAGACACAGAAATAAGGAATGACTACTCCCAGGTTGCATAAGTAATAGATAGCAATCCAAGAAAGAGAATCTCAATCAATGGACTCTCAGGTCAGTGATTTTCCTACTCTTTTTGGAAAAAGGAAGACACTTCAAACTGGAAGTGCAATAACAGGCATCCAAATGTTGTAATTCATAGTATGGCTTAATAGTTCTTTGAGCAATTGAGCTTAAGGTCATTTTGAAAATAGCACTTCAAATTTGTGTTGAGCTTTTCAGTATGCAAAGAGTTTTCAAAGACATACTTTAATGTGGTTTTCCCAAGAGGTCTTGAAGGAAGACAGTACAAATTATGCTTTGTTTTTTTTTTTATGAGAGAGAAGGAGAACTGAAATTCAGAGAGGATATGTGGATTATGTTCCAAATTAATTACCATTCAACCTCTGTATTCTCCTGAATCCAAACTCAATATTCTTGGCATCTTGCATCAGGTAGTAAAGAAGGCCATTAGACATATGATCAAGTTTCATGTTTTACTCAACCAGCATCAGTCCATTTTATTAAAGTTTCTCTTGTCTAGTCTTCACTTTATGTACAGTTAATAATGATGATGATAGTTAATATTTACTGAGTCCTTTGTTTTATATCGGTTACTGCCCTAACTTTCCCAGGTTATTAACTTATTGGATATTCACTAAATCAAACTGGGAGAGTAACACTATTACTATACGTATTTTATAAATGAGCAAATTAAAATATAGAGAACTGAAGCAACTTGCTTAAGGTCATCAAATTAATAAATGATAGAGCCAAGATTTGGGTCTAAGAACTCTGGACTTCAGAATGCTTGTTCAATCATTACTGTAAATATTGCCACTCTAGAGAACTAGAAGTGGGAGTGTTGTTAACTTTGTCACACACCAAATATCATGCTGTAATATGTGTTGATTCAAGAATATGAAAACAAACAAAAAATCTATCATTTGCTTGAATCCATCTTCTACAGCATGGGGCTATAAAAGATCAGGCAATTGAGAAAAAAGAAGTGGCTTTATTATGTAGGAAACATTGAGACTTGATGGTCCATGATGATTCTAAACAAGCCATTAGAGCCTCTTTTATCTAAAATATTTTCTAATATTTTTAAGTTTATTTTTATTTTGAGAGAGAAGGAGAGCACAAGCAGGGAAGGGGTAGAGAGAAAGGGAGAGAGAGAGAGAGAGAGAATTTTAGCAAGATTTGCACTGTCAGCGCAGAGCCCATTGTGGAACTTGAGCTCACAAACCATGAGATCATGATATGATTCGAAACCAAGAGTTGGACACTTAACTGACTGAGCCACCCAAATGCCCCTATCCAAAATATTATTTTATAAAATGTCCATAAATATGTTTATATTGAGAAAAAAAACAATGATTCTAAAAGAAGCATATTGTGTGTTTCCAAAACTAGTGCCCCACCAAATGCTATGGGCATATACCTGATATCCAATAATAGCATCAGAGGAAGAATAAATAATACAGGTTTATGGAGAATGCAGTCTAAATGTGACAGCTACACATATTAATGAGTCAGTAGCATGACAAAATGTATTGCTATAGATCCACCTAAACACAATGTAATGGCTAACAAATGATGATTTGCAAAAAATACTTTATCAAAGAGTGTAAATTAACTGATAAAGTGCCCTTACTTATTCCCAGGTTACCTAGAAAAATTCAGGCTCACTAGGAGTCAGTTATCCATTTGAAAATAACATTAGAATATGTTCTACCTGTGTTTTGTTTTAATGAATTAGCAATTGGAAAAAGGTTAGGATTATCTGAATAATAACTATACAAGTAAGAGTTTTAATTTGCTTAAGAAATGAATTAAAACCAATATCAGCATGAAAATATAAAGCCATTAAATTCCAAGCAATTCCACTAATTTTTTTTAACTGAAAAATTTTTAACAATTACGTTAAGTAAAAGGTACCACATCAAATCCACTTAGAAATTCTTCAAGAGTTAAAAGTTAGGAAGAGCTATTCATTAATATACTTGCATTTCATATGAATTTTTATTATCAAACACGTGTAACTACAGATGTTGGTGGCAGGAGGAAGGGAAATCTTTCTCTGTAAAAATAGGAGTCAATAGCTCCGGATTTAAAAATTACTTTGGAAATTTTATATATTTTAGAATGTAAGCAAATAATAATAGGGTTATATCCTGTTACCCTTGGTTTTTGTGTAGGTCATTAGTGAAAAATTAGAATTACAGATCAAGAACAGGGAGTGTCTTTTAAAAATGATTGGCTGGAGAAGAGAGGAAGATGGCAGTGGAGTAGGAGGATGCTAGTCTCTTCTCATCACATGGACACAACTAGATAACTATCAAATCATCCTAAGTACCCCTGGTATCCTAAATACCCCTAAATACCCCTAAATATCCCAGAAATCGACCTGAAGACAAACAGAACAAATGCCAAAACTAAAGGGAGAGAAGAGGTCACATCAAAGAAGGTAGTAAGTGCAAAGACATGGTTTAGGGGAGAAACAGATTGTGGGTGCTGCAGAAGGGAGGGAGCTGTGGTTGCAGAGAAGGGCAAGAGAGAAAGAAAGAGTAGCATGCAGGATAATGCACAAGGAGAATGTTTTCCCAAAGCTTTTGGTTTGGAAAATGAGAGGGGGTGAATTATGAGTTCTTGCAACAGGTGGGACTTACAGCCTGGAATTTTTTTTTTTTAATATATGAAATTTATTGTCAAATTGGTTTCCATACAACACCCAGTGCTCATCCCAAAAGGTGTCCTCCTCAATACCCATCACCCACCCTGCCCTCCCTCCCACCCCCCATCAACCCTCAGTTTGTTCTCAGTTTTTAACAGTCTCTTATGCTTTGGCTCTCTCCCACTCTAACCTCTTTTTTTTTTTCCTTCCCCTCCCCCATGGGTTTCTGTTACGTTTCTCAGGATCCACATAAGAGTGAAACCATATGGTATCTGTCTTTCTCTGTATGGCTTATTTCACTTAGCATCACACTCTCCAGTTCCATCCATGTTGCTACAAAAGGCCATATTTCATTTTTTCTCATTGCCACATAGTATTCCATTGTGTATATAAACCACAATTTCTTTATCCATCCATCAGTTGATGGACATTTAGGCTCTTTTCATAATTTGGCTATTGTTGAGAGTGCTGCTATAAACATTGGGGTACAGGTGCCCCTATGCATCAGTACTCCTGTATCCCTTGGATAAATTCCTAGCAGTGCTATTGCTGGGTCATAGGGTAGGTCTATTTTTAATTTTCTGAGGAACCTCCACACTGCTTTCCAGAGCGGCTGCACCAATTTGCATTCCCACCAACAGTGCAAGAGGGTTCCTGTTTCTCCACATCCTCTCCAGCATGTATAGTCCCCTGATTTCTTCATTTTGGCCACTCTGACTGGCGTGAGGTGGTATCTGAGTGTGGTTTTGATTTGTATTTCCCTGATAAGGAGCGACGTTGAGCATCTTTTCATGTGCCTGTTGGCCATCCGGATGTCTTCTTTAGAGAAGTGTCTATTCATGTTTTCTGCCCATTTCTTCACTGGGTTATTTGTTTTTCGGGTGTGGAGTTTGATGAGCTCTTTATAGATTTTGGATACTAGCCCTTTGTCCAATGTGTCATTTGCAAATATCCTTTCCCATTCCGTTGGTTGCCTTTTAGTTTTGTTGGTTGTTTCCTTTGCTGTGCAGAAGCTTTTTATCTTCATAAGGTCCCAGTAATTCACTTTTGCTTTTAATTCCCTTGCCTTTGGGGATGTGCCGAGTAAGAGATTGCTACGGCCAATATCCCTGATGAATATAGATGCAAAAATTCTCAATAAGATACTAGCAAATCGAATTCAACAGCATATAAAAAGAATTATTCACCATGATCAAGTGGGATTCATTCCTGGGATGCAGGGCTGGTTCAACATTCACAAAGCGATCAACGTGATACATCACATTAACAAAAAAAAAGAGAAGAACCATATGATCCTGTCAATCGATGCAGAAAAGGCCTTTGACAAAATCCAGCACCCTTTCTTAATAAAAACCCTTGAGAAAGTCGGGATAGAAGGAACATACTTAAAGATCATAAAGGCCATTTATGAAAAGCCCACGGCTAACATCATCCTCAACGGGGAAAAACTGAGAGCTTTTTCCCTGAGATCAGGAACACGACAGGGATGCCCACTCTCACCGCTGTTGTTTAATATAGTGCTGGAAGTTCTAGCATCAGCAATCAGACAACAAAAGGAAATCAAAGGCATCAAAATTGGCAAAGATGAAGTCAAGCTTTCGCTTTTTGCAGATGACATGATATTATACATGGAAAATCCGATAGACTCCACCAAAAGTCTGCTAGAACTGATACATGAATTCAGCAAAGTTGCAGGATACAAAATCAATGTGCAGAAATCAGTTGCATTCTTATACACTAACAATGAATCAACAGAAAGACAAATGAAGAAACTGATCCCATTCACAATTGCACCAAGAAGCATAAAATACCTAGGAATAAATCTAACCAAAGATGTAAAAGATCTGTATGCTGAAAACTATAGAAAGCTTATGCAGGTAATTGAAGAAGATATAAAGAAATGGAAAGACATTCCCTGCTCATGGATTGGAAGAATAAATATTGTCAAAATGTCAATACTACCCAAAGCTATCTACACATTCAATGCAATCCCAATCAAAATTGCACCAGCATTCTTCTCGAAACTAGAACAAGCAATCCTAAAATTCATATGGAACCACAAAAGGCCCCGAATAGCCAAAGTAATTTTGAAGAAGAAGACCAAAGCAGGAGGCATCACAATCCCAGACTTTAGCCTCTACTACAAAGCTGTCATCATCAAGACAGCATGGTACTGGCATAAAAACAGACACATAGACCAATGGAATAGAATAGAAACCCCAGAACTAGACCCACAAACGTATGGCCAACTCATCTTTGACAAAGCAGCCTGGAATTTTAAAGGTCAACAGGGTTGGTTGGGATAAAGCCCAGAGGGCACTGTGGTGCTCCTGAACTAAAGGCAGGCAAACAACCCAAGGGCAGAGAGCAAGGAAACAGCAACCTGAAGAATGCCTGAGGCACACAGCAGGAAAATTATTCATTCTTCTCAGATCTTCCCTGACAGAAAGCTTTAACAAGAGACCCCTCTCCAGGAACAAAGATACTGTAAAACCCATTTCCCTCTGAGCCCTTCAGCATACACACAGAACCACCTGCAGGAAGCAGCACAGCATGAACACTGTGCTTAACTTGCTTATACCAAGTGCACCCCCTGCACTTTGTGGGGATTGCTTTCTCAGTCAAGTTTCCACTAATCTAGCATGGTGGGCCCCTGTCAGAAAACAAATATAAAACCTTATCCACACCACATGTTCTTACCAGAGAGTTCTGTAAGGGCCTCAGATTTGGTGGAGGAGGTGTCAGGTCTCATTTCATAAGAAGACCAGAGTACATATAGCTAAAACTCACCGCATCCTGATCAGGGACTAAACATTACCCACTAAAAGCAAAGAAAGCCTTTCCACACCACTGGCTTGTAAGATAGAACAGCAAGAATACAACAGCAGAGTGTGCACAGAAAACACCAAAGATACTCCCTGCAGCTCCAGACTCTGGGCACTACATAACCTCTCTTTCAAAAGGCTGTTACTTTCAGGAGCAGGAAACAAAACTGGTTTTTCTAACACAGAAAAAAGGCAGATCCTGGACAAAATGCCAATACAGAAGAACATATCCTAAATGAAAGAAGACAAAGCCACTGCCAGATATCTAAGTGAACACATATAAAAGTAGCACGCCTGAAACACATATAAGTAACATGCTTGATGGATAATTTTAAGCAACAATCATAAGGATACTTGCTGGAATTAAGAATGGAAGACATCAGTAAGACCCTTACCACAGAGATAAACAAGTTAAATAAAGAATCAATCAGAAATGAAGAATACAATAAATGAGACTACAAACATACTTGATGCAAGGAACAGCAGGCTGGAAGTAGCAGAAGAATGAAGACAAGGTAATGGAAAACAGTGAAGCTGAACAAAAGAGAGAAGAAGAATTTAAAATGTAAATAGATAGAGGGACTTAGTGACTCCTCAAATGAATGACATTTGTATTATAGGAATCCCAAAAGTAGAAAGAGAAAATGGGGCAATAAATATATACGAAGAAATAATAACTGAAAACTTCCCTAATCTAAATCCTGGAGGCACAGAGAACTTCCATCAAAATCAACAAAAGCAGGCCAGCACCAGGACATATTGTAATTAAATGTGTAAAACATAGTGAGGATGAAACAATCTTAAAAACAGTAAAGAGTTTCTTAATGTTTATTTTTAATTTTAAAAGAGAGAGAGAGAGAGAGAGAGAGAGAGAGAGAGAGAAAGCACAAGTGGGGGAGGGGCAGAGAAAGAGGGGGACAGAGGATCGGAATCAGGTTCCATGCTGACAGCAGACAGCCCAATGCAGGGTGTAATCTTGCAAACTGCAAGATCATGACCTGAGCTGAAGTTGGATGCTGAACGGAATGAGCCACCCAGGTTCCCCAAGAAAAAAGAAGTTCTTAACATACAGTGTACGACTCATTGGACTAGCTAGAGATTGCTCAACAGAAACTTGGCAAGTCAGAAGGAAGTTGCATCATATATTGAAAGTACTGAATGGGAAAAGCCTGCAGCCAAGAATACCATATCCAGCAAATCTATCAGTATGAACAGAAGGAGACATAAAGTGTTTCCTAGACAAACAAAAGCTAAAAGAGTTCATGACTCCTAAACCAGCCTTGCAAGAAGTATTAAGGGGAGTCCTTCAATGCAAATGGAGAGACAAAAAGTGACAAAGGCAAGACAGATCAGAGAAATAGTCCTGAAACCATAACAAAACAAGTAATAAAATGGCACTAAATTCATATCTGTCAATAATTGCTTTGAATGTAAATGGACTGCCTGCTCCACTAAAAAGACAGGGTGTCATAATAGAAGAAAAACAAAAACAAGATCCATCTATATGCTGCCTACAAAAGACACATTTTAGACCTAAAAACACCTACAGATCAAGTTTTGGGATAGAAAAACATTTGTCACATAAATGGATGTCAAAAGGCCAGAGTAGCAGTACTTATATCAGAAAAAAGTAGACTTTAAAACTAAGACTGTGAAAAGACACAAAAAAGTATATAATCATAAAGGGAACAATCCAGCAAGATTTAATAATTTTAGATATTTATGACCCAATATGTGAGGACCCAAATATGTAAAGAAAATCTTTAAAAATAACACAATAATAGTAGGGGACTTTAACACCCCCACTTACATCAATGGACAACTCATTTAAACAGAACATAAACCAGAAAAGAATGGCTTTGAATGACACACTTAACCAGAGGGACTTAAAAGATATATTCAGAACGTTCCATCAAAAACACTAGAATACACATTCTTTTCACGTGTATATGGGGCATTCTCCAGAATGGATCACATATTAGGTCACAAATTAGGCCTCAACAAATACAAAAATAATGAAATAATACCGGGCACTTTTTCTGACCACAACACTATGAGACTAAAGTCAACTGTAAGAAAAAATGTGGAAAGACCACAAATACATGGCAGTTAAACAACATGCTACTACACAATCAATGGGTCACAAGGAAGTCAAAGAAGAGATTAGAAAAGTACATTGAGACAGTTGAAAATGAAAACACAATGGTTCGAAACCTTTAAGATGCAAGAAAAGCAGTACTAAGAGGGCAATATATAACAATACAAGTCTACCTCAAGAAGAAAGGAAAATATCAAATAATCCACCTAACTTTACATGTAAAGGAGCTAGAAAAAGAAAAACAAAGTCTATAGCCAGCAGAAAGAATAAGGCAATAAATATTAGAACAAAATAAGTGATATGGAAACTAAAAAAAAAAAATAACAGATCAATAAAACCAAGAGATGGTTCTTTAAAAAATTAATAAAATTGATAAAACTTTCACCAGACCTATCAAAAATGACAAGGAAAGAACCCAAATAAATAAAATCACTAATGAAAGAGGAGAAATATCAGCCAACACCACAGAAATACAAATAATTATAAGAGACTGTTACAAAAAACTATATGCCAACAGATTGCACGTCCTGGAAGAAATGGATAAATTATTAGAAAAATATAAACTCCCAGAACTGAAACAAGAAGAAATAGAAAATTTGAACAGACTGATAACCAGCAGAGAAATTAAATCAGTAATCAAAAAACACCTAGCAAATAAGGGACAGGGTCAGATGGCTTCACAGGCAAATTCCACCAAATATTTAAAGAGTTAATATGTATTCATCTCAAATTGTTTCAAAAAAGAAATGGACAGAAAATTTCCAAATCATTCCATGAGGCCAGCATTATCCTGACACCAAAATGAGTTGAAGACTCCAATAAAATAGAATTACATGCCAATATCCCAGATGAACATACATGTAAAAGTTCTGAATAAAATACTAGCAAACCAAATCTAACAATTCATTAGAAAATAATTCAACAAAATCGAGAGGGATTTATTCCTGGGTTGCATGAATGGTTCAGTGTTAACAAATCAATCAAAATGATACACCATATTAATAAAAGAAAGGAGAAGAAACATATAATCCTGTCAATCGATGCAGAAAAGGCATTTGACAAAGTACAACATCTATTCATGATAAAAATTTTCAACAAAGGATCAGAGGGAAAACACCTTAACACAGTAAAGGCTATATATATATATATATATATATATATATCCCACAGTTAATATTCTCCACAGGGAAAAACTGCAAGAATTTCCTCTATGGTGAGGAACAAGACAGGGATTTCCACTCTCACCACTGTTATTTAACATAATACTGGAAGTCCTAGTCACAATAATCACACAAGAAAAAGGAATAAAACACATTTCAAATCAGTAAGGAAGAAGTAAAACTTCTGGTATTTGCAGATGACGTGATACTCTATATAGAACTCCTCAAAGACAACACCAAAAAACTGCTAGACCTGATAAACAATTCAATAACGTCACACAGGATACAAAATTAACATAGAGAAATCTGTTGGATTTCTACACAGCAATCATGAAGCAACAGAGAGGGAAATTAAGGAATCAATTCCATTTACAGTTGCACCAAAAACAATGAGATTTCTAGGAATAAACCTAGCCAAACTGGTGAAGGATCTATACACTGAAAACTATAAAACACTGATGAAAGAAATTGAAGATGACACAAAGAAATGGAAAGAAATTCCATGCTCATGGACTGGAAAAACAAATATTGTTAACATGTCTATCTTACCCAAAACAATCTACACATTTAATGCAACCCACCACCAAAATATTAGCAGCATTTTTCACAGAGCTAGAACAAACAATACTAAAATGTGTATAGAACCACAAAAGACCTCGAATAGACAATGAAATACTGAAAAAGAAAAGCGATACTGAGGCATTATAATTCCAGACTTCAAGTTATAGTACAAAACTGTAGTGATTAAGACAATACGGTACTGGCACAAAGACAGACACAGAGAAAAATAGAACAGAATAGAAAACCCAGAAATGAACTCACAAATGTTTGGTGAATTAATCTTTGACAAAGCAGGAAAAAATATCCAAAGGTAAAATGAAAGTCTCTTCAACAAGTGGTATTGGAAAAACTGTACAGCAACATGCAAAAGAATGAAACTTGACATTTTTTTTTTTTGCTATACACAATGGTAAATTCAAAATGGGTTAAAGACCTAAGGGTGCCTGGGTGACTTAGTTGGTTAAGTACCCAACTCTTGAGTTCAGCTCAGATCATGATCCCAGATTCATGAGAATGAGCCCCACAGTGAACCCCTCCTTGCTGAGTGTGGAGCCTGCTTAAGATTCTTTCTCTCTCTCTGTTCCTCTCCTCAAATCATACATATGCTCCCTCTCTCTAAAATAAAAAAAACACTATAATAATAAAGCTTTAAATAAATAATGGATTAAAGACCTAAATAGGAGTCCTGAAACCATAAAAATGCTATACATGTTTTTTTTTTTCCAAGATGGTGGAGCAGCATAGAAGTTCTCAGCTTGTCTCAACTCTGAAACACAGCTAGATCAGCACCAAACCATTTTGCACACCTAGTAAACTGATATGAGGACTAACACAACAATCTGCATAACTTGAGCCAAGGAATTGGGCAAGTACATGGTGTGGAGAGGTGAATTTGGGGAGAGAAAAGCCCTGGAGGTTAGGGAGCTGTTTTTGCAGAGAGAGGGCAGAGAAAGGGGGAAAGAGGCTGGCACATTGGGAGAGTACAGGAAAAGCACTCACCCTGAAAGTAGCTGTAGAGAAAGAGAAGAAGTGAGATACTCATAGGGGACTGATCAGGAAATATGTTCCCCAAAACCATTGATAGGGAGAAACTATCAGTGAGGGTTTCAATACAAAAAGGATTCTATAAACAGTGGAGCACAGAGTCAGAAATTCTGGAGCTTAATACCTGGCAGTGCTCTGGTGAAGAAGCAGGGTGAATCCCCAGAAGTGGGCAGCAGGGTCCAAGAGGTCCATGGGCCATACAGAAGAAGCAGTTATCCTGCTTGGAGTGCATTTGGTAGAGTCCATACAGCTTTCCCACAGGCAAACGTCTCAGTGAACCCTGGAGAGGACCATCATTTGCTGGTATTGGAACAAAGATGCCAGAGTGGGGTAAAATCTGGCACCATGTGTGTGTGTGATTTGCCATAATCTCTGAACCTCTGCCACTGCATGATCACAGGAACATTTTCTGAGTCATACTGGCACCTGCCTTTTGCTCAGCGAGGCCCTCCCCCAGAGGAGGGTCCAAGCTACAAGGTTCTCTGAAGTGAGGGGTTTGGAAACACAACCCCATCTGAGATAAAATCCTAGAGGGACATGCCACCTGGAAGGCTGACAGCTTGGACACAGACAGGGTAGAAGTGAGGAATGGACAGAAGCCTGAGACAAAGGAGGGGTGCTTGATTGTGGGTCAGTGAGAGTGCAAAGTTCCTATGCCAGAGATTAGGAAGTTGGGTGAAGCCATTTCCACCTTTTCCATGCATATGCACACAATTGTGCATTTGCACCACACTGATACACTGCAGTAAACTAAGTAGCATGACCTAGTGGAGAACGGAGTCTTTACACCAAGCCCTACCCAATTGCATATGTGAAGCACATACCCCAGAAGATCACCACAAGTGGCTGCACCTGCTTACTATACAGACTATATAGAGTGCTTCATAGTTTGATCTCTAGGGAAAACTGGATGTAACTTCATTTAGGTCTCATTCTCTTTGCTGTATCATCTTTTTTTTTTTAAATTCTGTCTTTGTTTAATTTTTTTATTTTATCTCCCTTCTTTTCTTTGTCTTGGATACAGAAAGAGAAAAAAATCGTTTTCTTTTCGTTATTTTTTTTTATTTTTTTGAATTTATTTTAATGTGTTTATTTTGAGGGGGGAGGCTCTCAAGAGAGGGGCAGAGAGAGAGGGAGATACAGAATCTGAAGCAGGTTCCAGGCTTTGAGCTATCAGTGCAGAGTCTGACATGGAGTTCGAACCCACAAGCAATGAGATCATGATATGAGCCGAAATCAGACACAACTAAGTGAGCCACCCAGGCGCTCCTATTTTCTTTTTATTAGAAAAAACATTTAAATTTTTTTACTATGTTTTTAAATTTTTTTGTAAATTTTTTTATTCTATTTTATTTTCTCCTTTTTTTTGTTTTTATTATATACATTTTTAAAAATTTTTAACCTATTTTTCTCTTTTCTTTCTTTTCTTTACCTTTTTTCTCTATTCTATCAAGCTTCTTTCAACAACCAGACAAAAACACATCTAGGAATAACCTACCTTTATTTTATTTTTTGTGTTGTTTTTAATTTTTAAATATTTATTTTTTAATTTGTTATTTTTCTTCCTCCAAAATGACAAAATGAAAGAATTCACCCAAAAGAAAGAACAGGAATGAAATGACAGCCAATCAACACAAATTTAAACAATATGTCTGAACTAGAATTTAGAATAATGATACTAAGAAAACTAGCTGGGGTTGAAAAAAAAAACATAGAATCCCTTTCTATGGAGAAAAAAGAAGTCAAATCTAGTCAGAAGGAAATAAAAAATGGTGTAACTGAGACGCAATCTTGAATGAATGCCACAGCAGCAAGGATGGGTGAGGCAGAGCAGCAAATCAGCAACATAGAAGACAAAATTATGGAGAATAATGAAGCAAGGAAACTAAAGCAAAAGAGCATGATACAAGAATTAGAGAACTAAGTGACTTATTATAAAGGAATAACATCTGAATCATAGGAGTCCCAGAAGATGAAGAGACAGAAAAAATGGGCAGAATGTTTATGTGAGCAGAAAAATTTCCTAATCTGGGAAAAGACACAGACATAAAAATAAACAAAACACACAGAACTCCCATTGCATTCAACAAAAAACAACCATCACCAAAGTATATCATAGTCAAACTCAAAAAATACACAGATAAGGAAAGAATTATGAAAGCAGCAAGGGAAAAAAAAACCCTTAATCTATAAGGGAAGACAGATCAGGTTCACAGCAGACCTATCCACAGAAACTTGGCAGTCCAGAGGAGTGGCAGGATATACTCAAAGTGCTGAATTGAAAAAAAAATATGCAGCTAAGAATTCTTTATCCAACAAGCCTGTCATTCAAAATAGAAGGAGAGAGAAGAGTTTCCCAGACAAACCAAAACTAAATGAGTTTGTGACCACAAAACAAGCCTTGCAAGAAATTTTAAGGGGGACTCTCTGAGATAAGAAAAGATGAAATGAAACAAAAAAGACCAAAAGTAACAAAGACTAGAAAGGACCAGAGAACATAAGCAGAAACTCCAACTCTACAGGCAACACAATGGCACTAAATTCATATTTTTCAGTATTCATATCTTTCAGTACTCACTCTAAATGTCAATGGACTAAATGCTCAAATCAAAAGGCATAGAGTATCAGAATGGATAATAAAACAAGACGCATCTATATGCTGCATACAAGAGGCCCATTTTAGACCTAAGAGACCTGCAGATTGAAAGGTAAGGGGATGAATGGAAAAAAGACAGTCTCTTTAACAAATGGTGCTGGGAGAACTGGACAGCAACATGCAGAAGGTTGAAACTAGACCACTTTCTCACACCATTCACAAAAATAAACTCAAAATGGATAAAGGACCTGAATGTGAGACCTTATGAAGATAAAAAGCTTCTGCACAGCAAAGGAAACAACCAACAAAACTAAAAGGCAACCAACGGAATGGGAAAAGATATTTGCAAATGACACATCGGACAAAGGGCTAGTATCCAAAATCTATAAAGAGCTCATCAAACTCCACACCCGAAAAACAAATAACCCAGTGAAGAAATGGGCAGAAAACATGAATAGACACTTCTCTAAAGAAGACATCCGGATGGCCAACAGGCACATGAAAAGATGTTCAACGTCGCTCCTTATCAGGGAAATACAAATCAAAACCACACTCAGATACCACCTCACGCCAGTCAGAGTGGCCAAAATGAAGAAATCAGGAGACTATAGATGCTGGAGAGGATGTGGAGAAACAGGAACCCTCTTGCACTGTTGGTGGGAATGCAAATTGGTGCAGCCGCTCTGGAAAACAGTATGGAGGTTCCTCAGAAAATTAAAAATAGACCTACCCTATGACCCAGCAATAGCACTGCTAGGAATTTATCCAAGGGATACAGGAGTACTGATGCATAGGGGCACCTGTACCCCAATGTTTATAGCGGCACTCTCAACAATAGCCAAATTATGGAAAGAGCCTAAATGTCCATCAACTGATGAATGGATAAAGAAATTGTGGTTTATATACACAATGGAATACTACGTGGCAATGAGAAAAAATGAAATATGGCCTTTTGTAGCAACATGGATGGAACTGGAGAGTGTGATGCTAAGTGAAATAAGCCATACAGAGAAAGACAGATACCATATGGTTTCACTCTTATGTGGATCCTGAGAAACATAGCAGAAACCCATGGGGGAGGGGAAGAAAAAAAAAAAAAAAAGAGGTTAGAGTGGGAGAGAGCCAAAGCATTAGAGACTGTTAAAAACTGAGAACAAACTGAGGGTTGATGGGGGGTGGGAGGGAGGGCAGGGTGGGAGGGAGGGCAGGGTGGGTGATGGGTATTGAGGAGGGCACCTTTTGGGATGAGCACTGGGTGTTGTATGGAAACCAATTTGACAGTAAATTTCATATATTAAAAAAAAAAAATTAAAAAAAAAAAAAACAAATAAATTGAAAATAAAAATGTTCAGAGATTCAGAATAAAAAAAAAAAAAAAAAAGAAAGGTAAGGGGATGAAGAAACAGCTAACATGCTAATGGTCCCCAAAAGGAAGGTGGTGTATCTATACTTATATCAGACAATCTAGATTTTAAAATAGACTGTAACAAGAGATGAAGAAGGGCATTATATCATAATTAAGGGTTCTATCCACCAAGAAGGCCTAACAATTATAAACATTTAAGCACCCGATGTGAAACACCCAAATATATAAATCAATAATCACACACATACAGATACTCATTGATAATAATACCATAATAGTAGGGCCTTTAACACCCCACTTACAGCAATAGACAGATCATCTAAACAGAAAATCAACAAGGAAATGATGGCTTTGAATGACACACTGGACCAGATGGACTTAACAGATATATTCAGAACATTTTGTCCTAAAGCAGCAGAATACACATTCTTCTCAAGTGCACATAGAACATTCTCCAGAGTAGATCATACACTGGGACACAAATCAGCCCTCAATAAGTAAAATGATCGAGATGATACCACACACATTTTCAGACCACAACACTATGAAACTTGAAATTAACCACAAGAAAAAAAATTGGAAAGGCTATGCATACTTGGAGATTAAGAACATCCTACTAATGAATGAATGGGTTAACCAAAAATTAAAGAGGAAATTAAAAAGTACATGGAAGCCATTGAAATGAATACCCAATAGGACAAAACCTCTGGGATGCAGCAAAAACAGTCATAAGAGGGAAGTATACAGCAATCCAGGCCATTCTAAAGAAGGAAGGAAGTTCTCAGATACGAAACCTAACCTTACATATAAAAGAGCTGAAAAAAGAACAGCAAATAAAGCCCAAACCCAGCAGAAGATGGGAAATAATAAAGATTAGAGCAGAAATCAATGGTATAAAAATCAAAAAAATTAGTAGAACAGATGCATGAAACCAGAAGCTTGTTCTCTGAAAGAATTAAAAAATTGATAAATCCATAGCCAGATTGATAAAAAAGAAAAAGGCAAGGACCCAAATAAATAAAATCATGAAAGAAAAAGGAGATATCACAACCAACATTGCAGAAATGAAACAAGAAGAAGAAGATATTATGAGAAATTTTGGGCCAATAAATTGGGCAATCTGTAAGAAATGGACAAACTCTAGAAACATATCAATTACCAAAACTGAAACAGGAAGAAATAGAAAATTTGAACAGACCCATAACCAGTAAAGAAATTGAATCAGTAATCAAAAGTCTCCCAACAAATAATAGTCCAGGGCCGAATGGCTTTCCAGGGGAATTCTAGCAAACAATTATAGAAGACTTAATATCTATTCTTTGGAAGGTGTTCAAAAAAATAGAAATGGAAGGAAAACTTCCAAACTCATTCTACAAGGCCAGCCTTACCTGGATTCCAAGAACATACAAAGACCCCACTAAGAAAGAGAACTATAGACCAATTTCCCTGGTGAAAATGGATGTGAAAATTCTCAACAAGGTACTAGCTAAAGGAATCCAACAATACATTAAAATAATTATTCAACACGATCAAGTAGGATTTATTCCTGGGATGCAGGGCTGGTTCAATATCTGTAAATTAATCAATGTGATACATCACATTAATAAAAGAAAGCATAAAAACTATACACGATCTTCTCAATAGATACAGATAAAGCATTTGACAAAAAATATCATCCCTTCTTGATAAAAATCCTCAAGAGAGTAGGGATAAAAAGAACATACCTCAACATCACAAAAGCCATATATGAAAGACACACACCTAATATCCACTGTCACCATTACTAACATAGTACTAGAAGTCTTAGCCTCAGCAATCAGACAACAAAAAGAAATAAAAGGCATCCAAATAGGCAAGGAAGAAGTGAAATTTTCACTCTTTGCAGATATCATTATACTCTATGTGAAAAACCTTAAAGACTCCACCAAAAAACTGCTAGAACTGATTCATGAATTCAGCAAAGATGCAGGATCAATGTACCAAAATAAGTTGTAGATCTATACACCAATAATGAAGCAGCACAAAGAGAAATCCAGGAATCAATCCCATTTATGGTTGAACCAAAAACCATACAATACCTAGGAATAAACCAAACCAAAGAGATGAAAAATCTATATTCTGAAAACTATATAAAGCTTATGAGAGAAATTTAAGAAGACACAAACAAAAAAATAGAAAAACTTTCCATGTTCATAGATTGGAAGAATAAATATGTTAAAATGTTGATACTACCCAAAGCAATCTACATATTCAATACAATCCCTATCAAAATAACACCATTATTCTTCACAGACCTAGAACAAACATTCCTAAAATTTGTATGGAACCAGAAAAGACCCTGAATAGCCAAAGCAATCCTGAAAATGAAATCCAAAACTGGAGGCATCACAATTCTGGATGTCAAGGTGTATTACAAAGCTGTAATCATCAAGACCGTATGGTACTGGCACAAAACCAGACACATAGATCAATGGAAGAGAATAAATAACCCAGAAATGGGCCCACAAACATATGGGCAACTAATCTTTGACAAGCAGGAAAGAATATCCAATGGAAAAATACAGTCTCTTCAACAAATGGTGCTGGGAAAACTGGACAGCAACATGCAGAAGAATAAACTTGACCCATTTCCTTACACCACAGACAAAAATAAACTTAAATTGGATGAAAGACTTACATGTAAGACAGGAAGCCCTCAAAATCCTAGAGGAGAAAAGAGGAAACAACCACTTTGACCTCAGATGCAGCAACTTCTTACTTGATATATCTCCAGAGTCAAGAGAAACAAAAGCAAAAATTAACCATTCAGACCTCACCAAGATAAAAAGCTTCTGCAAAGTGAGGGAAAACAATCAGCAAAACTAAAAAACAACTGACAGATTGGGAGAAGATATTTGAAAATTACATATCAGATAAAAGGTTATTATCCAAAATCTGTAAAGAACTTACCAAACTCAACACCCAAAAACAACAAATAATCCAGTGAATAAATGGTCAAAAGACATGAAGAGACACTTTTCCAAAGAAGACATCCATATGGTTAACAGACACATGAAAAAGTGCTCAACATCACTCCACAAATATTTACATGTAAGAAATACAAATCAATACCACAATGAGATACCACCTCACACCTATAAGAGTGGCAAAATTAACTCAGAAAACAACAGATGTTGGTGAGGATGTGGAGAAAGAGGAACTCTTTGGCACTGCTGGAGGGAATGCACATTGGTACAACCACTCTGGAAAACAGTATGGAGTTTCCTTAATTGCACTACTAGGTATTTATCCAAAGGATATAGGAGTGATGTTTTGAAGGGGCACATGCACCCCAATGTTTATAGCAGTGCTATCGATGATAACCAAATTATGGAAAGAGACTACATGCCCATCGACTGATTAATGGATAAAGAATAGGTGGTGTGTGTATATATAATAGAATATTACTCAGCTATCAAAAAAAGTGAAATCTTGCCATTTGCAACAACATGGATGGAACTAGAGGGCATTATGTTAAGTGAAATTAGTCAGTCAGAGAAAGACAAATAACATATAACTTCATTCATATATGGAATTAAGATACAAAAGAGATGAGGGGCGCCTGGGTGGCTCAGTCGGTTAAGCGGCCGACTTCAGCTCAGGTCACGATCTCGCGGTCCGTGAGTTCGAGCCCCGCGTCAGGCTCTGGGCTGATGGCTCAGAGCCTGGAGCCTGCTTCCAATTCTGTGTCTCCCTCTCTCTCTGCCCCTCCCCCGTTCATGCTCTGTCTCTCTCTGTCTCAAAAATAAATAAAACGTTAAAAAAAATTAAAAAAAAAGATACAAAAGAGATGAACATAAGGGAAGGGAAGCAAAAATAATATAAAAACAGGGAGGGAGACAAACCATAAAAGACTCTTAAATACAGAGTATAAACTGAGGGTTGCTGGAGGGGTGCTTGGTGGGGGGAAGAGCTAAATGGGAAAGGGGCATTAAGGAGATGAGCACTGGGTGTTATATGTAAGTTATGAGGCACTAAATTCTACTCCTGAAATCATTTTTACCTAAATGTTAACTAACTTGGATGCCAATTTTAAAAATAAATTAATTAAGAAAAAAGAAGACAAAAGCCAAAAAAATACTAGAAGTGAACACAGGCAGCAGCTTCTTTGACTTTAGCTGTAACAACTTTCTAGATAAGTCTCCTGAGGTAAGGGAAATAAAAGCAAAAGTAAGGGCGCCTGAGTGTCTCAGTTGGTTAAGCCTCCGACTTTGGCTCAGGTCATCATCTTGTGGTTTACGGGTTCAAGCCCCGCATCACGCTCTGTGCTGAGAACTCAGAGCCAAAAGCCTGATTCAGATTCTGTGTCTCTGTCTTTCTCTGCCCCTCCCCCTCACGCTCTGTCTCTCTCTCCTTCAGAAATAAATAAACATCAAAAACAATTTTTAAAGCAAAAGTAAACTATTGGCACTACAACAAGATAAAAAGCTTCTTCACAGCAAAGGAAACACTCAACAAGACTAAAAGGCAACCTACTGAGTTGTAGAAGATATTTGCAAATGTCATATCTGATAAAGGGTTAATATCCAAACTATATAAATAATTAATAATACTCAACACCCAAAATACAAACAATCCAATTAAAAACTGGGCAGAACACATGAACATAACTTTCTCCAAAGAGGACTTCGAGATGGCCAGCAAACACATGAATAGATGCTCATCCCACTTACCATCAGGTAAATGTAAATCAATATTATAATGATATAACACCTCTCATGTGTCAGAATGGCTAATATCAACAACATAAGAAACAACAAGTGTTGGGGAGGATGTGGAGAAAGGGGAACTTTCCTGTGCTGTTATTGGGAATGTAGTCTGGTGCAGCCACTCTGGAAAACAGTATGAAGATTCCTCAAAAAGTTAAAAACAGAACTACCTTATGATCCTACAGTTGCACTACTATGTATATACCCAAAGAATACAAAAACAATTGTTGAAAGGGATACATGCACTACTATGTTTACAGCAGTATTATTTACAATATCCAATATATGGAAGCTGCCCAAGTGTCCATCAGTTGATGAATAGATACAGAAGATGTGATTATATATATATATATATATATAAGTATATATTACTTAACCCTAGAAATAATGAAATTTTGCCATTTGCAATGACACAGATGGAACTAGAGAGTATTACCCTAAGTGTAATAAGTCAGTCACAGAAAGACAAATACCTTATGATTTCCCTCATATGTGGAATTTAAGAAACAAAACACACAAACAAAGGGAAAAAGGATAGAGAAAAACCCAGCAATAGACTCTCTCAACAATGGGGAACAAACTGATGGTTCCACAGGGGAGTTGGGTGGGGGGGATTAGTTAAATAGGTGATGGAGATTAAGGAGTCTGCTTGTGATGAGTACCAGTTGTATGGAAGTGTTAAATCACTATATTGTACACCTGAAACTAATATTACACTGTTAGTTAACCAACTGGAATTAAAATGCAGTCTTAAAAAAAGAAAAAAAAAGATTATTGGCTCTAGATTAATCTTTTATTAGCTGTATCATTTTTTAGTTACAGTGCATTAATTCTGAGAATGAAATAGAAGGTAGAGGGCAAAATACTTGGTTCAACTTTTCAGGTATAGGCTTAGCTATCAATGTATTTGTTGGTGGCTGTTTCTGTTTACTGGAAAAAGAAAATCAATCTATGTGATGTCTAGAATCTCTTTTTTACCTTACTTGAAGTGCAGTAACTGCTGGTATATAGTGTAACAAATGCAAGGAAGTTGAGCTTTAAAAATTTTCTGTGCATTTGAATTTGTAGTGAATTCTTATTAAATTGCCATGCTACCATCACCAGCCACAGCTGTCTTAGTAGCATCCCTGGCTATTTTGGTAATACATAAGAGACATGAACTATCATATAGGCCAGGATAGTAGCTTGGTCCAGCAAAACAAAGTCATTTGAGAACATTAGAATGGGGCTCAATGGAAAAATACCTAATTCTGCTTGTGTCACTGCTACTACGATCTATATGCAATGGCTAACTTCATAGACTGTGACATCAATTTTCAACTGACCTTATTATGTATTATTCAATAAGCCTATATTCTATGGTTTTGTGGTTATTTCCTTGCTCTCCAAGATGATAAGTGCTACAAGTTTTTTTTTTTTTCATTTTAATGAGATGGAAAGTCTCAAAATCATGCAGGGAAGTATCCTTTAGATAAACTAAAAATCTTTTCTATTCTGAGTATTAAATTATTCATGATATTTTATAAGAAAGTACCGAATTGAACAAAATGAAAACTGTATATGTGTTAAGTCATACATGTTATATGTGATATATATCATGAGTCAGAAATCTGGTTGTTATCTTCTTAAAAATATAAGTTTTCCCTTTCTTTGTATTCTTTTCTGACACTATGACATTACTGGCCATATGTTTGACTATATTGCCAGTTTCTGGTTAATCCACAATTCAGTCATATTAATGACTCTAGATTAGATATTCCTCAATACCTAAGGCAGCTAAAAATACTAGAATGACAGATTTTATTTCTTTTTTTTTCCCTCATGGGCATAATTTAGGAATTACACCTAAAATATAGTTGTTGTATATAAATGGTGATACTGAAGTGATTAAATATTGCCTGGAATTTAATTGTCAACTCAGTCCATCAACTATTACAACAAATTATTCCACTAGATAAATGATTGCTAGACAGAGCTGATGAATCAATCAGTAATTTGATGTCAGATTGGCATCATCCAAACCAGCGGATATAATAAACAGATCCTGGAATTGCTATGCAATTTTATTTTTTTAAATTTTTTAAATGTTTATTTTTGATAGAGAGAGAGACAGAGTGTGAGTGGGGGAGGGGCAGAGAGAGAGGGAGACACAGAATAGGGAGCAGGCTCCAGGCTCTGAGCTGTCAGCACAGAGCCCAACGTGGGGATATAACTCACAAACTGCGGGATTATGACCTAAGCCGAAATCGGACGCTTAACTGACTGAGCCACCCAGGTGCCCCAAGTATGCAATTTTAAAATTAGAAATACAGATTGCCATGGATTGCTTATTGTTTTAGTTGCTTTTGCTTTTTTGATAATTACTCTTTATCATGAAGACAATGAAGATATGACTGCAGTAAATTACCAATTGTCCTTTTCAGAAACTGAATACATAAAAATTTTTTAAAAGAGATCTTTACAGAAATACTAAAATTGCAATATTTGTGAAAATTCTAATCTACAAAACCTGGAATATTTACACTAATGGCATTTGGTGTCCCATATAAAGCTGAGGCAATATTCCTTTTGGTTTTCCTCATGGTTTCATAGACTTTTATCAAGGGCATCCACATATGCTGCTAACCACTGTGTTAGATAGAAAAGAGGAACCATATAGTAGACATTTAAACTTAATATTGAACTGCACCACCAATCTATTTTGAATAGTAAGGATTTATTGAAATCTTCTATAAATCTTCTACTACACCAAACTTTTAATTAACTTTTTTAATTGTGCCCAAAGTGCGCAATGATGAGCACCTTTTATAAACTCAGAAAAACAAATATATAAACCAATATAATTGATGAATGTAATTACCACTGATCAACTAATTTTAGTCTATTATGTTTTTATGTGTCCTAGTTGATTTTTTTTTTATTTAAAAAAATTTTTTTTAACGTTTATTTATTTTTGAGACAGAGAGAGACAGAGCATGAACAGGGGAGGGGCAGAGAGAGAGGGAGACACAGAACCGTAAGCAGGCTCCAGGCCATCAGCCCAGAGCCGGATGCGGGGCTCCAACTCGAACTCAGGGAACTCAGGGACGGCGAGATCGTGACCTGAGCTGAAGTCAGACGCTTAACCGACTGAGCCACCCAGGCGCCCCTGTGTCCCAGTTGATTAAAGCAAGGTTTAGAAACTGCCTCTCTGGAAGTTACATGATTTTCCCTAATAAGATATAAAACATTTTAACTTTATACCTGACCCTTCCATGTATTCTTCTTTACTTGAAAAAAAAATGTAGTAACTTGTAAAAGGACACACAGCATATAGTTTATTAACAGTCATAGTTCATAGTGTGAACAGCTTCACATGCAGCTGCTGCACAGGGAACGCTCAGAAACCTGCAGCAACAGAGGAAATGTTTAAAACCCTAAGGGTAGTTAAAAATATCATCGACACTAAATGAGAAATTGTCTTCATTGACTAAGCCCCAATGCTGAAAAGGACTAAATCTGTACTGCTACATCAGCAGAAGTGGGGAAAAAAAGTATAAAACCAAACTGTTCTCAGAAGTTTGGGTCCTGCCTCTTAGCGATAGTGCACAGTTTTAATGACAACACTCTCATTAGCTCAGCCTTATTGGACTATTTCAAACATTCATCATCTTATGTGGTTTAAGCATAGTTCATGCAAAATTAGTGGGGGAGAGAATGAGGAGGATTAAAAAGGTCTTGCAGCTTAAAAAGCATATTGTCCTGAGCTCTTCATCTAGTCCTCTACATTTATTAAGGGCAAAACCATTTATCTTTCTACTCATAAATGAAACAGATACAGTATCTCTCCCCTGAGCACAAGGGCCACTGAGGGAAGCTGGATTAGGCCTGGAAAACTGATGCAATCTAGTGTGGTATGTTACTTCATGAAGCAATAAGTTAGCAACACATTTTGATTCCAAGTATTTTTTAAATATGGCTTGTTATATCTGCATAAAGGAAAACTAAATACAAAGAATGCCTCTGCCAGTTCTGTGTTGTCTGAGCTATAAATATTTTGTAATGATTTTCACAAATGGACATTGTAAGCACAGGTGGCATGATTGAAAGCTTGCTTTTGGGAGGGGATACTTGTGTAGGGAACAAGAAACTACAGGGCTGGAAAGAAATAATATTTGGTATGTGAAATGTATTCTTTTTATTCAAATGACAATTAGGATCTAGCTTCTTGCCACTTCAGTGGCTGCTATCATTTTCATCTGTTAAGTAGCTTGGATGAAAGTATATAGAAAGTATATTATCTGGCTTGGCCTGTGGTGGCTACAACCCACCAGTATGTCCTATTACATTTTTAATTGCAGGATTGATATGTTGGCTTTGTATCTGACTATCAGGACAATGCATATACATAGTATTAAAAATAAGTGTGTGGTGATTTTATTAATGTACTCTTAAAGAATAATGAAATCTTCAGATCTCCGCTAGTGAATTCTGATGCAGTGAAATGCTTAAGAATGATGTTCTCTATGTGTACTTACTCCTCACTTAAGAAAATTAAAAAAAAAATAATCCCAAAGAGGTAATATATCCAAGAAGAATCTGGAGTTCTTCTGTGAATTAATACTCATCCCCATATATTGAGTCACTATGCAAGAAATAGCAGTTTCAGATTTCTACTTGTTTTTCGAGCAAGGATAATAAGGATATTTTCTCTGTTTGCTTTTTAAAATTATTTTTCTCCTACTTTCCTGCTATCCAACTCATTGGCACCATGCATATATTTAGAATGTCTTTGAATGTATCTTGCTAACATTGAGAGCACATAGCCACTGTGCTTTAGTACTGCTAAGATACTGTAGATGTGGCATACTGTACGTTCATAAGAAACCATGTTCATAGTTATTGCATTTATTTATTTTTATAGAGAGGGGGCAGAGAGAGGCAGAGAAAAAGAGAGGATCTAAGCAGGCTCCCCACTTAGCACATGGGCTCAATCCCACAACTCTGGGATCATGACCTCAGCCAAAATCAAGAATCAGATGCTCAATGAAATGAGCCCCCCAGGAGCCCATAATTATTGCATTTAAATTAATATCAAGAATGTTGAGATATATTGGAAAAGTCTGTTTTTATTCTTTATTGCATTGGTCATATTTGCAGAGCAACCACATCCATATATTAAAAAGCAGTGTGTGTGTGTGTGTGTGTGTGTGTGTGCACACGTGTGTGTGTGCACGCACCCGTGTGTGTGTGTGTGTGTGTGTGTGTGTGTGTGTGTGTGTGTTTGAGTGAGATTGGGTGTTTAAGCATTTGTTTAAAGGGAAAAAAAGTTTTTTTGTGTTAAGTTAATTGATATACTGATAAGTTATATTTCACCATCCTTCTAAAACCAAGACATGCTGGACACTGTGTCATTGCCACACCTGTATCATATTTCAATCTGCACAATTTAATCTGAATTTTGTAGACATTTCATAACCACAGTACCCTTTGAAGCTAAATGCCATTCAAATGATTGGATAATCAACTAACCCTTGCCCCCTGTCATATGTCACCAAAATCAACAGAGATCAGAGTTTGGTAACAAAAAGTAGATTTTGTTTTGCTCTTCAGAAAAAGTTAATGTTTTTGGTTGCTGGGAGGCAGTGTTAGCTAGCTTTGTAATCAGCTCCACCTGGGGTCGAAGCCCAGCTCTTTCATTTCCTAGCTGTTCGAACTGCATGAGTTAAACTCTCAATTCTTCACTGTAAATGAAGATAACAGTACTTACTTTACAGAGTTATTGTGCAGAGTGGGAAAATATAATTGCCTGTGGCACAAAGTAGTTATTCCTTTTATGTCTGTTCACTTTTTACAGAGCTTTATATTTTTATATATATCATATTTTTATATTATAGTTTTGCATAGCTTTATATTTTTGAAATATTTTCATATTACTTGGTTGATTTTAACACCCTGATGAGGTAGTTAGGCCAAAAATCATCAACAGATTAGAAAATGAAAGCTCATATAGCCAGTCATCAGTGGATTTATGTAAGTCACTACGTCCATGGAGACTCATAGTACATACTACCAGCATACTATTAGGTTTTGGAAGAGAAATATCTCTGGCCTGAAAACAAACATTGTTTTCAATACATGTGGAAATGCATATAAATAAACATTTATATATATATTATTTAGATACATGTTTTCCTCAATAATTTCTTAAGTTTAAAAAAAAGCACAATGCTAATGCCTTTCATAATGGTTCAACACCTCTACATAAATGTGAATGTGACATATAAAAAAACTTTTATTATCAAAGTAAATTCCTAAAGGGAAATCCAAACCAAAGTAAAACACAATTTCTAAGCACCCTTCCTTCTGAGAAAAGCTCAAACCAGTAGATCACCATTACATGAAAAGAAAGGGGAAATACACTTAAATTTAACTATTTTCTTAAATGTAATATACACTATATTTAGTGTATGGTACGTAGAGTGTAGTGTATGCTTTTTTTTTTAGTGTAGCATGAAAAATTTTGTGAAGGCAAAAAGAACCTCTACTCTCTGTAACCTGTGGAGTCCAAGCCAATTTTGGAGACTGCCAATACACTTAAGTAGCTAACAGCTTTACCAGCCTCAATGCCACCTACCACTGCTCCCTGGATTACTGCTCAGATTTAATGACTTCCTCTTTAGGTGTCCCTAAGGCTATCACTAGCTTTCTGCACTAGGTATTTTCTTTTTCTGTAATAGTGACTATAGGGGAAGATAGGATTGTAGTACAATGACAATTCACTGCAGGAGTGCTCTGTGCCACCTAGAATAGGCACCAACAGAGATGTCTACTGAAATGAAAGCAGTATGGCTTTGGACATTGATGGGAATATGGTAGGGGAAAAACATTGTACTAAAATTGATGGAACAGTGCATAGCATTAAAAATGTTCTGTTGTTTAGACAATTTAATTAAACACTAATGCAGGGCTTAGAGAAAGAAACTGATGAAATCTTATATTTGCCTAACTCCTCATAGAAATTTCTGTGTCTCTAATTCAGAAGAAAGCCTACTTTCTGTCCTTTCTCAGACTTGTACCACTACAAATTCAAAATGGATGAAGGCACATAGCCCTAAACACTTCATTTACACCCATATGATAATGGTTATTCCAGTCAACCTTGAGCCAGAGTCATGACGCAGATGTCAGTCTCCCCAACTAGATCACATGTTCCTCAAGAACAGAGAAATAACTTAATATTTCTCCTGAGCCCAGCACAGCATTTTTGTACATCATAGACACTAAAGTTCATAGAATTAAACTAAGTTATTATAAAATTAAAAAAAAGATGTATTTACCATATTGTAATTATTTTTCTTTGACACCTAATAACATATACTTTCTAGTTTTATTTGTTATAATTTCTTTAATGTTTATTTATTTTTGAGAGGAGAGAGAGAGAGAGCACAAGTAAGGGAGGGGCAGAGACAGAGGGAGACACAGAATCCAAAGCAGGCTCCAGGCTCTCAGCTGTCCGCACAGAGCCCTATGCAGGGCTCGAGCTCACAAGCCATGAGATCATGATCTTAGCCGAAGTCAGATGCTTAACTGACTGAGCCACCCAGGCACCCCAATGTTTTCTAGTTTTAAACAAAAAAGAAGATATAGGAAATTTAAAAGTATGTCTATGGGGCACCTGGGTAGCTCAGTCAGTTAAGCATCTGACTTCAACTCAGATCATGATCTCATGGTTCAAAGGTTCGAGCCCCAAATCGGGCTCTGTGTTGACAGCTCAGAGCCTGGAGCCTGCCTCAGATTCTGTGTGTGTGTCTCTCTGTCCCTCCCCTGCTCTCTCTCTCTTAAAAATAAATGAACGTTATTTTTTTTTTAAAAAGCAGTTTGTCTAAGATTTTATTGGATGGTAAAGAGGGGATAGGAAAGTACCAAGAGGCAAACAAAATCTTTGTTGGCATACTTGAACATGTAGGTTTAGCTAAAAGGAAGAAGTCACCACTAATTGTGTATTATATATTTTTAATCCCCACAACATCCCAAGGATATAACTGCTGTTATCTTCATTTTTTTAATGGAAAATGGGAATCTCAGAAAGGTTGAACACTTGCTCAAGTTCACTAAGTTAGTATAAGAATGAAGTGCCAAGAGTCAAACCCATGTGTCTGATTTCAAGTCCAATGTTTATTCCAGTATAACACAGATGTCTTTTTATCTCACTAAGTTAACCAGGGAGCTTAAAACTATCTAGAAAGAGGTCACTATATACAAGTGATAACAAAAGTGATTTCTAAGTGTTTACCTTAGAAATAATATTGGGAGGGTTACCTTCGATTTAAAATTGGAAGAATTGAGGAAGTTAGGAATGAATATAAATCAATGTATTAGTGTATGCTTGTAGTTCCAGAGATTAGATACATTAATTAAATCTAGAGGAAAGGAAGAGCTTAGAAATTCATATTATATCAATGGAAATCCTGAAACAAGTTTGCTGCAGTAATTTTAGTATGTGTTCCCTAAGAAAAGAGTCCTAAGGTATCTAAGGAGGTGTCAACCAGCTCAGGTTGAATAACCACTATCATTAAATCAAGAAAACATTAAGAACTAGTCTCACAAAGCAATTTCCATAGATTCTAGTGTCTTTATTTTGTAAAGTTATTTGAGAATTATGATTAATTTTCATTTTCAGTGAACCTAATATACTCTGAATATGTATATACACTTTTAAAAATTTTATTATTTTTTAATTTAAATTCAAGTTAGTTGACATACAGGGTAGCTTTGGTTTCAGGAGTAGAATCCAGTGATTCATCACTTACATATGACACCTAGTGCTCATCCCTAAAAATGCCCTCCTTAATGCCCATCACCCATTTAACCGATCCCCAACCCACCTCCCCTCCAATGCTCCTCAGTTTGCTCTGTGTTTTTGAGTCTTTTATGGTTTGCCTCCATCTCTATTTTTATCTTATTTTCCTTCCCTTCTCCTTTATTCACCTGTTGTGTTTCTTAAATTCCACATGTGAATGAAATCATGTTATTTGTCTATGACTGACTTATTTTGCTTAGCATAATGCCTTCTATCTCCATTCACATTTTTGCAAATGACAAGATTTCATTCTTTTTGGTCACTGAGTAGTATTCCATTGTGTGTGTGTGTGTGTGTGTGTGTGTGTGTGTGTGTGTACCACTCTTCTTTATCCATTCATCAGTCGATGGACATTTGGACTCTTTCCATAATTTGTCTATTGTTGATAGCAATGCTATAAACATTGGGGTCCACATGTCCCTTCAAATCAGCATTTTTGTATCCTTTGGATAAACACCTAGTAGTGAAATTACTGGGTCATATAGTAGTTCTATTATTAATTTTTTGAGGAAACTCAAAACTTTTCCAGAGTGGCTGCACCAGTTTGCATTCCCACCAGCAGTGCAAAAGTGTTCCTCTTTCTCTTCATCCTTGCCAACATCTGTCATTTCCTGAGTTGTTAATTTTACCCATTCTGATAGGTGTGAGGTGGTATATCACTGAGGTTTTGACTCTTATTTTCCCGATGATGAGTGATGTTGAACATCGTATCATGTGTCTGTTAGCCACCTGGGTGTCTTCTTTGAAAAAGTATTCATGTCTTCTGCCCATCTCTTCACATTTTTGGGGTGTTGAGTTTGGTTAGTTCTTTATAAATTTTGGATACTAACCCTATATCTGATGTTCCATTTGTAAATATATTCTCCCATTCCATCAGTTACTTTTAGTTTTGTTGATTGTTTCCTTTGCTGTGCAGAAGGATTTTATCTTGATGAGGTCCCAGTGGTTTATTTTTGCTTTTATTTTCCTTGCCGCTGGAGACACATCAAGTAAGAAGTTGCTACAACCAAGGTCAAGGAAATTTCTGCCTGTTATCTCCTATAGGATTTTGATGGTTTCCTGTCTCACATTTAGAAGTTTTGGTGGGCACCTGGGTGGCTCAATTGGTTAAGTGTCTGAATCTTGGTTTCAGATCAGGTCATAATCTCATGGTTCATGGGACTGAGCCCCACATATGGCTCTGTTCTTACATCATGGAGCCTGCTTGGGATTCTTTCTTTCCCTCTCTGTCTGCTTTTCCTCTGTGCTCTCTCTCTCCCTCAAAAGAAATAAACAAATTTTTTACAGTTTTGTTAAATTCCTAAGAAAGATTTAACTCTATAATGGTGCCTTTTATTTGTGGAGGAACACATCTACAACTTTATAATATGCAAATGAGTGGACCAATACCATGTGCACATATGTTTTCATAGTCAATTTCAAAGGAAGATATCCTTGGTATGCTAGAGAATCTTGTGTGTGTGTGTGTGTGTGTGTGTGTGTGACAAATTCATGAAGTCCTATGCATGAAATGAGTAGGTATCATACCCATTCATACAACAGAAACTAGTGGCCTACAACTGATTTGGGACCTTGCTTCTACAATGAATTAATAGAAGATTTCCTAAAATACTAAAGCCTCCAGAAAAACTGTCCACAGTGTCAACCATACTTGATGTGAGTGCTCCCTGTACAAGCAGTTTATGTTTTTTTTTTCTGATTCCAAGTCCTTTCAGTATTCTATTCATCATAAAAAGTGTTGAAGTTCTCTTCCTTAAACTGTTTTCGTACTCATGATAACAGTGTTAATAAAAGCTAGAGAGAGGTTTTTTTTTTTTTTTTAGCAGAGAACTCAGAAGAGAAATAGTCTAATCTCCAAGATGGCTAGACAAGAATTTTATACAATACTTGTATCCATATGTGTATTACCACTGCTTCCTGGTAGGGGCAGTGGATATAGTGAACTCTGTGACCAACTTCATTTAGAGTGAAATCTCACTTACTTCAGGTAAATGCTTCTTTACCCACAAGTAAGTTACTTGTGAGCTACATTAAATCTATGGAAGACCGTAGTTAAGTAACACCAAAAGAAGAGGTCTAGCTCACTTTTAGTTGGCTCTTTCAGTCCCACTATCCATGAAGGCAGTCCAATAGAGACGACTGCTATTTCTGGTGAGGAGAGTTCCATACATACCTCCTTCTTCTTTGTGTTTCCCTGAACCCCTTAAAGTTACTAGGTTCCCTGTCAGGGCCGGGGGGGGGGGGGGGCAGGAGGGGGAATGTTTGTGTCTAATGTATTGATTGCCCTCTAGTGGATGCAGAGTAAAGATATTTTTTGTTAATATGTGATAAATGTAAACACTAATCTTGGAATAGTCAAAATGCTGCCTCCATATTTTTAAGCAGCAATCTTGGCAGCTACTTTTGTCTTTTTGCCTTTAGAGCATAGATTTTTACTCCTATACCATACTTCCTGGGATGCTCTTTTTCCAGGTTACTAAAAAACAATGTATTTTTTCAAGTCTAGTATATAAAAGGGACTACGACTGAATCACTGAGGGGCAAAAATAAGTATTACTCACAGGCTCTGGCTTTATAAATCTCAAGTTTATATTGGATGTGACATGTGCTCCTGAAAAACAATACATAATACATTTTACCAGTATTAAATGCTAAATGAATCCTTTAGATGCAGGAGACTATTAGGATTTAGAAGCAAATAATCATGTTACATCCAAAATCCTAACAGAAGTTTCCCCATAGGTAAAAGTAGAGTATTAATCATGTTGAGAGTTGAGGAAGACATAGAACTAAAGCCTGAACTACCTTTGGACTCCAATTATATATATATATATATATATATATATATATATATATATATAATTTTATTATTTTATTTTATTTTTTTCAATATATGAAGCTTATTGTCAAATTGGTTTCCATACAACACCCAGTGCTCATCCCAAAAGGTGCCATCCTCAATACACATCACCCACCCTCCCCTCACTCCCACACCCCATCAACCCTCAGTTTGTTCTCAGTTTTTAAGAGTCTCTTATGCTTTGGCTCTCTCCCACTCTCCCACTCTTTTTTTTTTCTTCCCCTCCCCCATGGGTTTCTGTTAAGGTTCTCAGGATCCACATAAGAGTGAAACCATATGGTATCTGTCTTTCTCTGTATGGCTTATTTCACTTAGCATCACACTCTACAGTTCCATCCATGTTGCTACAAAAGGCCATATTTCATTCTTTCTCATTGCCACGTAGTATTCCATTGTGTATATAAACCACAATTTTTTTTATCCATTCATTAGTTGATGGACATTTAGGCTTTTTGCATAATTTGGCTACTGTTGAGAGTGCTTCTATAAACATTGGGGTACAAGTGCCCCTATGCAACCTGTATCCCTAGGGTACTCCAGTATCCCTTGGGTAAATTCCTAGCAGTGCTATTGCTGGGTCATAGGGTAGGTCTATTTTTATTTTTTGAGGAACCTCCACACTGTTTCCAGAGTGGCTGTACCAGTTTGCATTCCCACCAACAGTGCAAGAGGGTTCCCGTTTCTCCACATCCTCTCCAGCATCTATAGTCTCCTGATTTGTTCATTTTGGCCACTCTGACTGGTGTGAGGTGATATCTGAGTGTGGTTTTGATTTGTATTTCCCTGATAAGGAGCGATGTTGAGCATCTTTTCATGTGCCTGTTGGCCATCCGGATGTCTTCTTTAGAGAAGTGTCTATTGATGTTTTCTGCCCATTTCTTCACTGGGTTATTTGTTTTTTGGGTGTAGAGTTTAGTGAGCTGTTTATAGATTTTGGATTCGAGCCCTTTGTCCGATATGTCATTTGCAAATATCTTTTCTCATTCTGTTGGTTGCCTTTCAGTTTTGTTGGTTGTTTCCTTTGCTGTGCAGAAGCTTTTTATCTTCATAAGGTCGCAGTTGTTCATTTTTGCTTTTACTTCCCTTGCCTTTGGGGATGTATCAAGTAGGAAATTGTTACGGCTGAGGTCATAGAGGTCGTTTCCTGCTTTCTCCTCTAGGGTTTTGATGGTTTCCTGTCTCACATTCAGGTCCTTTATCCATTTTGAGTTTATTTTTGTGAATGGTGTGAGAAAGTGGTCTAGTTTCAACCTTCTGCATGTTGCTGTCCAGTTCTCCCAGCACCATTTGTTAAAGAGACTGTCTTTGTTCCATTGGATATTCTTTCCTGCTTTGTCAGATTAGTTGGCCATACTTTTGTGGGTCAAGTTCTGGGGTTTCTATTCTATTCCATTGGTCTATGTGTCTGTTTTTGTCTCAATACCATGCTGTCTTGATTATGACAGCTTTGTAGTAGAGGCTAAAGTCTGGGATTGTGATGCCTCCTGCTTTGGTCTTCTTCTTCAAAATTACTTTGGCTATTCGGAGCCTTTTGTGGTTCCATATGAATTTTAGAATTGCTTGTTCTTGTTTCAAGAAGAATGCTGGTGCAAATTTGATTGGGATTGCATTGAATGTGTAGATAGCTTTGGGTAGTATTGACATTTTAACAATATTTATTCTTCCAATCCATGAGCACAGGATGTTTTTCCATTTCTTTATATCTTCTTCAATTTCCTTCATAAGCTTTCTATAGTTTTCAGCATACGGATCTTTTACATCTTTGGTTAGATTTATTCCTAGGTATTTTATGCTTCTTGGTGCAATTGTGAATGGGATCAGTTTCTTTATTTGTCTTTCTGTTGCTTCATTCTTAGGGTATAAGAATGCAACTGATTTGTGTACATTGATTTGGTATCCTTCAACTTTGCTAAAATCATGTATCAGTTCTAGCAGACTTTTGGTGGAGTCTATCAGAGTTTCCATGTATAAAATCATGTCATCTGCAAAGAGTGAAAGCTTGACTTCATCTTTGCCAATTTTGATGCCTTTGATTTCCTTTTGTTGTCTGATTGCTGATGCTAGCACTTCCAAAACTATGTTAAGCAACAGCAGTGAGAGTGGACATCCCTGTCGTGTTCCTGATCTCAGAGAAAAAGCTCTCAGTTTTTCCCCATTGAGAATGATGTTAGCTGTGGGCTTTTCATAAATGGCTTTTATGATGTTTAAGTATGTTCCTTCTATCCCGACTTTCTCAAGGGTTTTTATTAAGAAAGGGTGCTGAATTTTGTCAAAAGCCTTTTCTGCATCAATTGGCACGATCATATGGTTCTTATCTTTTCTTTTATTAATGCGATGTATCACGTTGATTGATTTGTGAATGTTGAACCAGCCCTGCATCCCAGGAATGAATCCCACTTGACGATGGTGAATAATTCTTTTTATATGCTGTTGAATTCGATTTGCTAATATCTTATTGAGAATTTTTGCATCCATATTCATCAGGGATATTGGCCTGTAGTTCTCTTTTTTACTGGGTCTCTGTCTCATTTAGGAATCAAGGTAATACTGGCTTCATAGAATGAGTCTGGAAGTTTTCCTTCCCTTTCTATTTCTTGGAATAGCTTGAGAAGGATAGGTATTATCTCTGCTTTAAACGTCTGGTAGAACTCCCCTGGGAAGCCATCTGGTCCTGGACTCTTATTTGTTGGGAGATTTTTTTATGACTGATTCATTTTCTTCACTGGTTATGGGTCTCTTCAAGCTTTCGATTTCCTCCTGATTGAGTTTTGGAATCGTGTAGGTGTTTATGAATTTGTCCATTGCTTCCAGGTTGTCCAGTTTGTTGGCATATAATTTTTCATAGCATTCCCTGATAATTGTTTGTATCTCTGAGGGATTGGTTGTCATAATTCCATTTTCATTCATGAATTTATCTATTTGGGTCATCTCCCTTTTCCTTTTGAGAAACATGGCTAGAGGTTTATCAATTTCGTTTCTCTTTTCAAAACATCAACTCTTGGTTTCATTGATCTGCTCTACAGTTTTTGTAGATTCTATGTTGTTTATTTCTGCTCTGATCTTTATTATTTCTCTTCTTCTGCTGGGTTTAGGCTGTCTTTGCTGTTCTGCTTCTATTTCCTTTAGATGTGCTGTTAGATTTTGTATTTGGGATTTTTCTTTTTTCCTGAGATAGGCCTGGATTGCAATGTATTTTCCTCTCAGGACTGCCTTCGCTGTATCTCAAAGTGTTTGGATTGTTGTATTTTCATTTTCGTTTGTTTCCATATATTTTTTAATTTCTTCTCTAATTGCCTGGTTGGCCCATTCATTCTTCAGTAGGGTGTTCTTTAACCCCCATGCTTTTGGAGGTTTTCCAGACTTTTTCCTGTGGTTGATTTCAAGCTTCATAGCATTGTGGTCTGAAAGTATGCATGGTATGATTTCAATTCTTGTATACTTATGAAGCGCTGTTTTGTGACCCAGTATGTGATCTATCTGGGAGAATGTTCCATGTGCACTCGAGAAGAAAGTATATTCTGTTGCTTTGGGATGCCGAATTCTAAATATATCTGTTAAGTCCATCTGATCCAATGTATCATTCAGAGCCTTGTTTCTTTATTGACCTTGTGCCTAGATGATCTATCCATTTCTGTAAGTGGAGTGTTATAGTCCCCTGCAATTACCACATTCTTATCAATAAGGTTGCTTATGTTTTGAGTAATTGTTTTATATATTTGGGGGCCACTGTTTTCGGCGCATAGACATTTATAATTGTTAGCTCTTCCTGATGGATAGACCCTGTGATTATTATATAATGCCCTTCTTCATCTCTTGTTACAGCCTTTAATTTAAGTTTAGTTTGTCTGATATAAGTATGGCTACTCCAGCTTTCTTTTGACTTCCAGTGGCATGATAAATAGTTCTCCATCCCCTCACTCTCAATCTGAAGGTGTCCTCAGGTCTAAAATGAGTCTCTTGTAGACAGCAAATAGATGGGTCTTGTTTTTTATCCATTCTGATACCCTGTCTTTTGGTTGGCGCATTTAGTCCATTTACATTCAGTGTTATTCTAGAAAGATATGGGTTTAGAGTCATTGTGATGTCCGTAGGTTCCATGCTTGTAGTGATGTCTCTGGTACTTTGTCTGACAGGATCCCCCTTAGGATCTCTTGTAGGGCTGGTTTCGTGGTGACAAATTCCTTCAGTTTTTGTTTGTTTGGGAAGACCTTTATCTCGCCTACTATTCTAAATGACAGACTTGCTGGATAAAGGATTCTCGGATGCATATTTTTTCTGTTCATCACATTGAAGATCTCCTGCCATTCCTTTCTGGCCTGCCAAGTTTCAGTAGAGAGATTGGTCACGAGTCTTATAGGTCTCCCTTTATATGTTAGAGCACGTTTATCTCTAGCTGCTTTCAGAATTTTCTCTTTATCCTTGTATTTTGCCAGTTTCACTATATGTTGTGCAGAACATCAATTCAAGTTACGTTTGAAGGGAGTTCTCTGTGCCTCTTGGATTTCAATGCCTTTTTCCTTCCCCAGATCAGGGAAGTTCTCAGCTATTATTTCTTCAAGTACCCCTTCAGCACCTTTCCCTCTCTCTTCCTCCTCTGCGATACCAATTATGCGTATATTATTTCTCTTTAGTGCATTACTTGGTTCTCTAATTTTCCCCTCATACTCCTGGATTTTTTTATCTTTTTTTCTCAGCTTCTTCTTTTTCCATAATTTTATCTTCCAGTTCATCTATTCTCTCCTCTGCCTCTTCAATCCGAGCCATAGTTGTCTCCATTTTATTTTGCAGCTCATTGATAGCATTTTTTAGATCCTCCTGGCTGTTCCTTAGTCCCTTGATCTCTGTAGCAAGAGATTCTCTGCTGTCCTTTATACTGTTTTCAAGCCCAGCGATTAATTTTATGACTATTATTCTAAATTCACTTTCTGTTATGTTGTTTAAATCCTTTTTGATCAGTTCATTAGCTGTTGTTATTTCCTCAATGTTTTTCTGAGGGGAATTCTTCCATTTCATCATTTTGGATAGTCCCTGGAGTGGTGTGGTACTGCGGGGCACTTCCCCTGTGCTGTCTTGAATAACTTGTGTTGGTGGGCGAGGCCACAGTCAGACCTGATGTCTGCCCCCAGCCCACAGCTGGGGCCACAGTCAGACTGGTGTGTGCCTTCTCTTCCCCTCTCCTAGGGGCAGGATTCACTGTGGGGTGGCCTGGCCTGTTTGGGCTACTTGCACACTGCCAGGCTTGTGGTGCTGGGGATCTGGCATATTAGCTGGGGTGGATAGGCAAGGTGCACAGGGGTGGGAAGGGCAGGCTCAGCTTGCTTTTCCGAGATCCACTTCAGGAGGGGCCCTGTGGCACCAGGAGGGAGTCAGACCCGCCAGAGGGATGGATCCACAGAAACACAGCTTTGGGTGTTTGCGTGGTGCAAGCAAGTTCCCTGGCAGGAACTGGTTCCCTTTGGGATTTTGGCTGGGGAATGGGCGAGGGAGATGGCACTGGCGAGTGCCTTTGTTCCCCGCCAAACTGAGCTCTGTGGTCCTGGGCTCAACAACTCTCCCTCCCGTTGTCCTCCAGCCCTCCCATTCTCCGAGCAGAGCTGTTAGCTTATAACCTTCCAGATGTCAAGTCCTGCTTGCTGTCGGAACACACTCCATCCGGCCCCTTCGCTTTTGCAAGCCAGATTCATGGGCTCCACTTGGCCCGTGGGCCACCCCTCTGCCCCGGCTCACTCCTGCCAATCAGTGGAGCACGCACTGTCTCTCCACCCTTCCTACCCTCTTCCGTGAGCCTCTCATCTGCGCTTGGCTCCAGAGACTCTGTTCTGCTAGTCTTCTGGCGGTTTTCTGGGTTATTTAGGTAGGTGTAGGTGGAATCTAAGTGATCAGCAGGACACGCGGGGAGCCCAGCATCCTCCTACATAGCCATCTTCCCAGGATTCTGTTCTCAGTTTTTAAGAGTCTCTTATGCTTTGGCTCTCTTCCAGTCTAACTTCTTTTTTCTTTTCTCCTTCCCCTCCCCCATGGGTTTCTGTTAAGTTTCTCAGGATCCACATAAGAGTGAAACCATATGGTATCTGTCTTTCTCTGTATGGCTTTTTTCACTTAGCATAACACTCTCCAGTTCCATCCATGTTGCTACAAAGGGCCATATTTCATTCTTTCTCTCCAATGATATATTTTAATACCAAAGATTTAATATGAGATTGTTGGTTCCCACCACTTGGGGTAATTATAATTCTGTAGGTCTCTGTAGGTACAGAATAACTTATAACTTCTAACATGAAAATATTTGGTTAATAGTTTTTAATACATTTAGTGCTAATTAAATAAAGGTTACAGTGGGTCAGGGTGGAGTTGAATGAGGAACTCCATATGTACCAATTAAATTATATTGTACCAACTAATTTTATGGTTAAGTTACCTGAATATTTTCCTATCAAAATCCCCCAAGTTCCTCTTCTTCCTCTTGTCCCCTACCCACCATAATTTGTAAAACTGTTCTTACTTCTATATCATAGTACTTACACTGTGGAATCATTATTTGTTTACCTCTCTCTCTTTCTTCCTTCTTTCCTTCCCTCCTTCCTTCCTTCCTTCATCCTTCCTTTCTTTTTTTTTTCTCCTGTTTGTATTTCCTCTAATGTTTAGAACAAGTACAGGAACAGAGTAGGCCCATAATTCAATAAAAGGTCATTAAATGAATTAAAGACAAGAAGTTGAAACTCCACTTCTGTATGTGGAGATATTTTTGGGTATGGGTATCTAAATAACATTTCTCAAGCTATAATGTGTAGAAGATTATTTCATCTTCCTATTTACTTAATTTTTTCCAACTATTTGTAAATGCACAAGTGCATCTATTAAAACCCAAATCAAAATTTTATATTAGCAATTGAGAGAGGTCATGTTCTTACTCTTTTTAAAATTTTTTTTTAACATTTATTTATTTTTGAGACAGAGAGACAGAGTATGAACGGGGGAGGGGCAGAGAGAGAGGGAGACACAGAATCGGAAGCAGGCTCCAGGCTCTGAGCCATCAGCCCAGAGCCCGACGCGGGGCTCGAACTCACGGACTGCGAGATCGTGACCTGAGCCGAAGTCGGACGCCCAACCGACTGAGCCACCCAGGCGCCCACTTACTCTTTTTTAAAGCCAAATAGGAAAAAAGCCAAATTAAGTCATACAGTAAATTATCTAATGATTGAGCTTGAGAAAATGATGATTTTTTTTGTGGAAATTCTAATGTCAAAATTCCCCATGAAACAGTCTCATATTAGTAGTCGGATGAGAAGACCAGTATGTATAAGATTAGGAAACTTAAAGGAACAAAAGTTGCATGCTTTGAAAAACAAGATTTTTGTTTGAAATATGGCAGATATGGGAGTAAAGCAAATATCATCTAGGTTCTCATATCTGTAACTATAAAGAGGCAAGAGTCTGTACTAATGTTACAACTATTGCACATGAATACGTTTTATAAGAATGCACTAGAAAAGGGAATCTCTAGTTGGGTTCCTCTGATATCTAAAAACATATAAATATAAAATAACCAGATAATACAAGAGGAAGACAAGGAAAAGGAAGGAAGGAAGGAAGGAAGGAAGGAAGGAAGGAAGGAAGGAAAAAAAGAAGAATAAGGGCAATAGAATAGAAGATTGATGGTCTAATAAAATTAAGTACATGTTTGACCTTTTTTTAGCTTTCAAAATATGCTTTTCAGGAAAAAAGAAAGTAAAAATGTAAATAAAAAAAGACTAAAAAAGGGAACAGAAAATAAAAATCTGGAAAACTCATCTATAAAATTCCATTCTCCTTGTATGACAATAAATGGTCTTAAAGTGTTAAAAATTAAACATTTTTCTCTGTATTACCCTGATTGAGAGAATATTGACCAAATGTAGCACAGGGAGAAACCCCTGGTAGCATAAAAATGAGATGTTTCTGTTCAACCTTTTCTCTTCTGTACATCATCATTAAATGAAAAAGAGATGCCCATTTTTTTTCCTTCCAGTCTCAGCAGGTGCAGAACCCACACTAAGAGTCACAATATTTGGGGGGAAAAGCCAAGATCCAAAATGCCCAAATTTCTGACCATAGGCTTAGGGTTACAGAGATATCCAGCTTTTCTCTAACAAAAAATTCTCTTTAAATTAAAAATACAAAAAAAATACTTATTACTAGCTGAAAATTTGACTTGAAACTCTAAGAATAAATGTGAGCATGGAACTATTTTTTTTTCCTCCTCTAGTCTTAGAACTGGACTAGAAGTATTTGAGTTGCCTATTCCCTTAAGTATACTTTAAGTTTCAGGATGGCAGGGACCCTGTTGATCTTGTTCACTGCTGTCTCTCAGTGCCTAAAGAAGTTGTTGATACAGAGTTGGTACACAATAATTATTGGTGAAAGTCAGTGACAAAGTAAGTCCAGTGGTCTTGTGGCCCCTTGTTCTACTTTTTTGGGGGGGCCTTCCTTAGATCTCAGTTTACTCTAAGGGCAGCAGTGGGAAATTAGGAGGACATCTTTTTTCATGGGCTTATCTTATTACATCAGTTTCTCATAAGAGAGAAGGAAGAAGACGACAATTCAATGAAATTCAATAGCAAATTCAAAACCAAAAGATTTCTGGCTTTAAGTTCTATTTAGAATTCATTTATCCCATTCACTGAAAGCCACACCTCCTGGTTCTGTTGTTGAATTTTATTCCTGAAGGGTTATAGGGCCTGTGAAAAGGTGGAAAGCCTTGAGTTTTCTAGAGGTTAGAGTGTTCACCACTTTGTCTAAGCCAGACCACATTTAATAAGGTTTTTGAGTAGGCATAACTACTCTGAGGCCTAGTAGGTATGACAAATGTCCTACTTGAAGTACAATCATTTTCTATCATTTCCTTAATGCCTTACTTCTCAAAATGTGTAAAACATACTCCAAATACCAATCTTGGAAAAAAATAAATGTTTGTTTCCTGAGAAGAGTACTCAGGAAAAGAATATCAATGCTCATAGTTAGACATCAGCAGAAATGCACTCAAAGTCCTTCCCCCCTGATGTCTGCTCTGATTACTTAGTACAGGTACAGTATTTCTGTAATCATGATACATTTTCTCTATTGCAGAAATACCTGTACTAAATGCAAGGTGATATTTTAAGCAAAAAAAAAAAAATTGCTGGGTTTATATGTAGATGATATAATTCTGCAGAAGCCCTTATGGACTTCTTAACAAATATTCAACAGTGGTTGGAAACAGAGTAGCATGAAATAATAAATGCAATTCTTAGTATGAATTCATTTGAATCCAAGAGTGACCTTAATTTTCCTGTTGGAACCCTAGTTTTCTGGTTCTATTGAATAAACTCTATGGATCACATTTGTCAGGATATTCTAGCTATTAAGAGGATCTTTTATAGAAAAACAAAACTCACCATGTTTTCATATATTTTAACATCAAAATGATAATTTTTAATTTAGTATTTAATTTATTTTTTTAAAAAAATAATGTTTATTTACTTTTGAGAGAGAGAGAGAGAGAGAGAAACAAAGTGCAAGTGAGGAGATACAGAGAATGAGGGAGACACAGAACCCAAAGGAGGCTCCAGGCTCTGAGCTGTCAGCACAGAGCCCGATGTGGGGCTTGAACCAACGAACCATGAGATCATGACCTGAGCCAAAGTCGGACGCTTAACCAACTGAGCCACCCTGGGGCCCCTTTAATATTTAATTTAAAATACACTATACATCAAAGAGTTTGGAAATGTTTTGACCCTTCTAATTGAAAATTTGATAAGAAATAGAAAATATTATTTAAGTGTGAGGACTCAGGGCAGTTTCTGTATCATGTGTACCTGCCATCTCACCATGGTAAGGCCTATGGTGTGAAAATAGGATAAGAGGAGAGCAAAAATAAGGATGGGAAAGGAAAAATATAGTGTGAATACAGGTTTCCAGGAATTTCACTAATAAAGAACTTTGAGGTGGTATATTCAATGGGTGAAAAGAGAGAGTAACTTTATGTCGCATACTGGTATGTCTATAAAAAGGTAGATTTTTTTTCTCCAAGGACGTCTATAATAAAAAGTGCTATGTGTTAGTGAATAAGCATAATGATCATAAAAACAACAGCAATAACAGGAACATCTACTACCATTTATTGCATGCTTACCATGTTCCAGGAACTATGATAAAAGATTTCTATGACTGATCTTATTGGCAGCATTCAACTGCATACTGATAGAGCTAAAATAGGTTGTGTTCTCTCAATCTGTTCTCATCATTGACCCTCACACATAGACATACAGCTCGTGCACCTCAGGAGTTATAGTGACAGAGACTTTGTATACAAAATAGAAAGTAGAAAAAAATGTGAGAGTTTTGTAAAATGGTGACAATGAAAAATGAATTATATGTATTTGCCTATCAACTTAATGTCTTTTCTTACCTACATCCTCTGAGGTGAATAAATACTCTCAATAGAATTGAGAAGGTAGTGAGTGAAGTTAGGTATCAGCATATAACAATAAGAAAGGGAAAGAAGGAAGGAAATGATAGAAGGTATGGAGGAAAGCAGAGGAGGAGGAAAGACGCAAAGCTCAGTGTGGACTCAATAAGAAATATTCTCTTCAGATTCAAAGTTTGACCATTGTTATTATGGAGTTAGGGTTTTGCTTTTATATCCTCTTTCTTGGACACAGTGCGTGAACACTAGAACATGTTCACAAACTCCTGGTAGTATCTGATGAAGGAAAATTTCAACTTTTAGTATTTGTGAGCCCTGTTCTTGGGTTTCTGGGATAGCTATACTTCTACCAACGTCAGAATGACTTCATCAAACTTCAAAGCATGAGCTCTATTTCTGCCCTGAGCACACACTGTACATCTGCTTCTTTAGCAAATACCCTGAAAGAAACATGTCAAACTAAAGAGTAAAAACCTCCCTAAGTTCCAATCCCATACCTCTGAAGCCTGCAACCTTGTACATACAAAAGCATAAGATAATATTTGTAATTTTCTGAAATGTCCTTCATCATGATTATTTGTAACTCTTAATGTAACAAAAAAATATATATCCTTGTATTTAACATTCCTTTTCTGGAGCACTCTCTTCTTTGAGAAGATTGTGTATACCTGGCAGATGTCTTCACTTGGGCTCAAATGAAACTCTTTCCTTCAAGAACAAATTCTAAAAGGTTTGTTCATTCTGCATTGACATATCATAAAAACAGATTCATTTGAAAGTAATTAATTAATTGAACTTTACAAGAACTTATTTCTTCCTCAGATGCTTACTTCTAGATCATAAAGGGCATTCTATAGTTCAAAGATTCTTATAGAGCTTAAATTTTGAAATAAACCACCCAAGAACTTTTGAACCTCTTTATTCAATGACAAGATTCCCTAGTGCAAATCGGTCCTTGAATTCATTTAATGATCTATGCTATGAAACTTCTCATTTATTTCATATATTATTTGTCAAAAGATAACTTCTTTTTGTCGCACTTTTAGAAGAAAACATTTCCAAGCCAATAACACAATGCTCAATTTGAAGTTAAATTCAGCAAAGAACTTATACACACAACATGACAGACCTTTGCTGATATTTCATGTATGGCACCAAATGGCAAAGGTGCAAATAAATCAGCCCTTTGATCTACACTTTAAAAGCAACAGGGTATCTTTGTAGACTCAAACTTGAGTAGTCATGGAGGCAAAACAGAACAAAACCAAACACCCACTAGAATTTACCTGTTAGGATATATCTGACTCTCTTCCTTCCTGTTATACAGTTTTCTCCCTTATGATTCTTTTGTGCAATTTCAGAAATGTGTCTCCAGCTTTATAAATCTGAAGAGAAAAATCAACTCCTCTGCAAATTAACTAGTGCAAAGGAAAATGAAATAAACATTTTTCTTGATATTTGACTCACTGAAAATTCAGGTTCTTTAAGTCTCATGCCCTACAAAAGAAACGAGTTTCACTATGCCATTCCATATACATCTCAGTGGCCTGAAGTCTTTTCTCAAAGCAGAACAGGTACCTGAAGAGTTGAGATGTAACAGCATGGGTATCTCCCCTGCCTCTGAAGCAGAGACCAAATGTAGGCAGTAACCAAAGTGGTTTAACTATGTATCATCGGGAGTAAATACTGTCAGTCTTCAAAACCATGAAAAACTTTGTTGTCTTCCCATTGAAATGTGAATGAATGCTGAACGCTAAAGTATTTCAAGAAAGAAAATGAAAGAGAGGATACACTATCAGAGGAAGTGGTGCATAAAACAGAACGTGTCAAAGACTCCTGGGAAACGTCCCAGCTCTAGGGCAAAGGAAAGAGAAAACTGTGTTTTGTGTTTTGTTTTCTGTGGGTTTTTTTGTTTTTTTGTTTGTTTGTTTTCTTGTTTGTTTTTTTTTTTGGTAGCTGTATTCACAGCATCAGGCAGAACTACTTTAATTTTAAAACACCCCCTAGTACCCAAAGAGCCCATGCTTTCCAGCTTGTAAAACTTCGTAAACAAACAGTTCTAGAAGGATTCAAGTGTTCTTAATCACACAGCTGATTTACAAGACTGGCTGACTATAATGGAGAAAGTATCATCTTGTAAGCCTTAGGGTATCTCAGAGTCGGGGAAAATCAAGAAGGAGTCTTTTATTTCTATGTTTCTTATTCTTACAAGGAGGGTAGGGCTAAGGAAAGAATGCAAGAAGCCTGCACAGAGGGGGACAAAGCATGAAACACAGTTCCCTGACTTCTATTTTCACACTGCTGGTTTTTCTTTCATTACTCAAATATATATCAAACTTGTGAATATTTATGGTCTTTTCCCCTGGTTAGGAAAACCAGCTTTATTATGGAAAGTGAGAAGTGTCTGCTGAAATTACAAACAAAATGAAATGCATTCTAAATTCCTTACAGCTAATATCATTATGTGAACTTTTCTTCAATGGTAGGCAAGAATATATTCAAAACACACTAAATTTAAAATGTGAATAAATAAATATTCCCCAAAACAGTGACTCTAGTTGCTTCGGCAGGACCATTTTGATAGCAAGCAGTGGAGGACAGAAATGGCTGAACGCAAAGCAGATGAGAATTGAAGTGGTCAGTAGGGGAATCAGCTCAGCAGAAAGCAAACCCCAAGTCAAATAAAATGAGCCCTGCAGAATTGTCACAATGTTATGGAAACTGAACGAGAGTCTTTAGAAAGGACTTCTTTTTTTAAGCTTTTATGTAAATTCCAGTTAGTTAACATATAGTGTTATATTAGTTTCAAGTGTACAATATAGTGATTCAACACTTCCATACAGCACTCTGCTCATCACAGCAAGTGCACTGCTTAATCCCCATCAACTGTTTAAGCCATCTCCCCACCCACCTCCCCTCTGGTTACCATCAGTTTGTACTCTATAGTTAAGAATCTGTTTTTTGGTTTGCTTCTTTTTTCCCCCTTTGTTTGTTTTGTTTAGTTTCTTAAATTCCAAATATGAGTGAAATCATATAGTATTTGTCTTCGTCTAACATATTTCACTTAGCATAATACTCTCTAACTCTATCCACACCATTGCAAATGGTAAGATTTGATTATTTTTTATGGCTGAGTAAATTCCATTTATCTTCTTTATTGATTCATCAGTAGATGGACACTTGAGCTCTTTCCATAATTTGACTACTGTAGATAATGCTGCTATAAACATCAGAGTGAATGTATCCCTTTTAATTAGTATTTTTTTTAATTCTTTAGTTAAATACCTAGTAGTGCAATTGCTGGATCATAGACTAGTTCTATTTTTGACTTTTGAGGAACCTCCAAACCATTTTCCAGAGTGGCTGCACCAGTTTGCATTCCCACCAACAGTGTAAAAAAGCTCTCCTTTCTCCATATGCTTTCCAGTATCTGTTGTTGCCTGTGTGGTTAATTTTAGCCATTCTGGCCAGTATGAGGTGATATCTCATTGTAGTTTTGATTTGTATTTCCCTGATGATGAGTGATGTTGAGCATCTTTTCATGTGTCTCTTGACCATTTGGATGTCTTCTTTGGAAAAACATCTATTCATGTCTTCTGGCCATTTTTTTACATCAGCCATATCAACTTCTTTCTAGATAGGTCTCCTGTGGCAAGGGAAACAGAATGAAAAAGAAAGTATAGGGACTACATCAAGATAAAAATCTTCACAGTGAAGGAAGCAACAAACAAAGCTAAAAGTCAACCTATTGAATGGGAGAAGATACTTGCAAATGGCATATCCAATAAAGGGATAGTGTCCAAAATATATAAAGAACTTATGAAACTCAACACCCTCCCAAAAAAAACAAGTAATCCAATTAAAATGGGTGGAAAGGACTTGTAATCCAAGTGTTTTTTCCTCTGTGTGAAAAATCTCAAAAATGCTACAAAAGGTGGCATATTATCTTTCCCCCATTTGCCTTTCTGTACCTTCTCTCACCAATGTGATAAACAAAAACTCTTTAAAGTATTTTAGCTGCAGATGTCTTCTTGCTTGTATATCTCAAAAGGAACAGCTAAAAACATACCAGAGGCATTGCTTGTCCTGCAGGTTTGCCCTTTTATCATCCATTTTAGCTGATGTATTTGTACACATTATATTTCCGTACCGTAGTTTCATCGAGAAGGGATTTTAAAGGAATGCATGTTGTGTCAAGGGAACCAAGAGAAAATTGGACAAAATGAAACTAATTTTATCATGCACAGGATGTGGCAGGTGCAGGAAAAAAGGAGCCAGCACTGAACCATAAGTTTGTAAACCCCAAATCACTCTCTTTGGAGATTGTTCACAGTTTACATTGAGAATGTACTGATGGTGCCCTCTGCCCTTTCATAAAAGTACCATGACTTCCTGATTTGTTGCTTTGGCCTTGAATAAAACTGGAATTCTCTATACTTAAGCAGCACCTTTCATCTGACAGGCTAAATCCCCCTTACAACCTCTGGTTCATTAACTCCCATAATACCTTCCTGAAGTGACATGTGTAAACCCTGTGGTTTATAGATGGGGTAACAGAAAAGTCACAACACAGTTAGCTGACTCCCTCAGAATGTTATGGATATATCTTTTTCCACAATAGCATTTGATTATAGAGCTCTAGGCTCCAAGGATGTAGACATAATAATTCTCAGGGAAGTGCTCTGTGAACCTGAAATACCGCTGAAATGGCATGCATGCATCTTCAGGGAACACTATTCTGTATTACCTTTATAAGGAGGAGCCTTTAACCATAAGCATGAGGTTGACATTATTGCATCTTAAAAATACTTTCCCGGGGTGCCTGGGTGGCTCAGTCAGTTAGGTGTCCGACTTAAGCTCAGGTCATGATCTCACAGTTCATGGGTTCAAGCCCCACATTGGGCTCTGTGCTGACAACTCAGAGCCTGGATCCTGCTTCGGATTCTGTGTCTCCCTCTCTCTCTGACCCTCCCCTGCTCACGATCTGTCTCTCTGTCTATCAAAATGAATAAAAGTTAAAAAAAATACTTTCCCAAGCAGAGCCTGGCATCAATACAAGCAAGAGGATCTAGCATCTTCAGTCTGATCAGCATAAATTGGCAGAGGAAGAGTCTAGAAGCATACCAGGTCATGGCATGTGTGTGAAGTTAGAACACAATCCCAGACGCAGAATCTGAGACAGAGAGCAAATACTCAGAAAAGATTCAGGAAAAAAATAAGAGTTGTTATCTTAAATACCAAACCCAGGGAGCAAGCCAATTTAGGAACCAATGGAAGCAGATCTTTATTAGAGACGAAAGAAGAGAGTCATGAGATAAGCCATGTGCATTCCTGTTCTAACCTCTGTGTGGTTTGAAAAATGCTGCATATATAGTGGTTTGAAGACTTTTGGTCTCTGATGTCTTCAATGTCATTATCATCATCATTGTTTTCCTCATTAACTGAGTAAGAAAAAAATCTTTATGATTCTCCTCCCCATAGTCTAGATAGTAGGCTATACAACTATAGACCAAAGTGAGAAAATTCAGCTCCCTTTATATGGTAATAGAAAAAGAAGAAGAATGCATGCCTCCTGCTGATCACTTATTAGGTACTTTACCTCTCTGGAAGGTGCAGCAACATTCCCTCAGCACCAACTCTTTTGAAGTTTAAGTTCTCGACAGCAGAGAGATAAGTTCTAAACTGGAAGCTGTAGATAGGTTCTTTGGAGAGAAATTTGTCCTACTGCAGCCAAAAAGAATAGTGAAATTTCCTTGATCTTTAGAGAAAACACATTCCTTTTCAAGGATGCAGGTGTGTGTGTGTGTGTGTGTGTGTGTGTGTGTGTGTGTTGGGAGGATGAGGAGACAGAACATAGAAAAAGAAGAATTAAGCTCATCATTAATATTCCAGAGATGGCATTATAGAAATGGCTACTGAAAATACCTTCTGGTAGAGGGGACAAGAGTGTTTATCATGATTGTTACCCAGATGTAATTAATTTCATTTTACATGTATGAGCTCTTTGTCCTCACCTCAATATTGACTCCCCATAAGGTGAGAAATCTATGAATATATAGAGGTAAAAGCTTTATCTGAACCCAGGGTTTTATCTGGCACTGGAATAAATATAAAAATAAATTCACCAAATTTACAAATTTAGTTTTACATGTGTGAAGCTTTTCAAAAGGACAGAAGTTGGTGCTTATAGGGGACTGAAGCAGTTTATGCTGCTCCTATTTTGTTGTGCTGTTTGGTTTGCATTTATGAAAGAGTCATTTGAGAGTGATTTAGAAAAGTTATGTCTCCAGTGTCACATTGTTGCTTCTTATGGCATTTGACATCTTAATAACATTCTGGAATAGGTTCAAACTCAAGCACTGCACCACACTGGAGCAGTCCTCATACCTTGAGTTCTTACTAAAAAGATCAAAACCTTCTGACTAGTCTTATCAGTGGCATGGGTGTTTACTACATGGCATCTTGGTTACTTTTTTTATTCATGCTCTATATAATATGGTTTATTTGAGGGATAAAGTAAATGAAATACTTTCTTAAGTAAATTTCAACTGAAACAGGAATTAAGTGGGGTTTAATTACAAAATTATTTTTAGGAGCGAACTCTTGTTGGCATCCAGCTGCTTACATTGTTTATGTTATTACTCTTCCAAATCCTTGCTTGCCTCCTGCCTTTCTGTGAAAGCTTGAAGTGATTCTCTGAAAGGGGCAGCAGAGCTGTGTATCAACAAAAGAAAAGTGTTGGCAGAAATTTCCCACTTACTCTCATCTGTTTGGTCAAGTGTTGTCAGGTGTTCCCGTAATTGTCATATTTAGAGTATAGTTGTCTGAATTTCTCATTATTTTTATTAAAAGACGATCCACTAACAATGTAATGATTCTTGAATTTATGAAAAATGAAACCCTAGTTTGTTATAGACTTAGGAATTTAGGTTCAAGGGCATAACGTATTTGAAATGAAAATTTGTGATGTAAAGTACAAAAAGCAATGATAACAAAACACAGATGTCTTACAGAAATCAACTCCCTTTTCTATATCCTATTCTCCTGTATCCCATTCCCATAATCAGACTTTTTCTTTTTTTTTAATTTTTAATGTTTATTTATTTTTGAAAGAGAGAGAGAGAGAGAGAGAGAGAGAGAGCTGGGGAAGGGCAGAGAGAGACACACACACAGAATCTGAAGCAGGCTCCAGGCTCTGAGCTGACAGCACAGAGCCTGACACAGGGCTCGAATCCACAAACCTTGAGATCATGACCTGGGTTGTAGTAGGATGCTTAAACCAGTAAGCCACCCAGGAGCCCCCCCCCCCCATCAGACTTTTTAAAATTATTTCCTGAAGTAGTTGGATTTCAGCAGACTGGTGCTATAATTTCTTTCCCAAGAAGGTTTATAATGGGTTTCATTTTCTCCAGCTGAATCTTAATGATCCATTTTTACATTATCAGTTGCTAACACTCCCAGCAGCAGAGCCTAAAATATCCTAACTGGCCCAATGCTCACAGTTGCACACTGGCTGTACACCATTAAGGTGCTGAGATACCTCTTAGTGCATTGTGGGGCTGTAGAATCTACAGAAAAAAAGGAACCCACAGGAGCATGTCTAGCCTATTGTTACAGAACAAATTACAAGGAGAGCCCTTTAAGGCCTTTTCTTCCTCAATATTCATGTCTAAATCAACACAAACTCTGAAATGACACTTCTGATAAGTTGGAAAACTGTGAGTTATCTATAGTGAGCAGTACCCTGGAGGGACTGCAAAGTTAAGAGCTGTTTAATCCTAAGGAGAATAGAATATTGGAATTCACTGAAAAATCAAAATCTCCAGATTTTACAAGTCACAAACATTTAGATCTCTAGACTTGATTGTAAAGTACTAGGATCCTCATTATTTTACTTCATCTATGTAGTTCACTTACTTATCTTCGTAGTTACTTACTTGCTCTAAATTGAAGGGACTATCACTTTACAAAGCCATCTTTTGCTACCAGATGATGCATGCATTCTGGAAACCATAGTAATGGGGTGTCTATTCCAATTCATGAAGGATTCTTCAGAGGAAGCAGATTTCCTAGCATTCCAGGTGTTGCACTTTAAGAGACTGCCATGAAGTACAGCATGCTCTGCAGTAACATGCTATGTATGTAAGTCCTTGAGCAATCAGATGGGCCTGGGATGTTGCTAGTGTAAGGCTGATTTGAATATGTGTTCCAGAAAAAAGTGATGAGCAAAGCACCCAAGACCAGATATGCATACTTTAAAAAAAGTTTATTTGAGAGAAAGAGAGAGAGAGAGAAAAAAAAAATAAGGGAGAGAGAGAGAGAGAATCCCAAGCAGGCTCCATGGTGTCAGCACAGAGCCCAGCCGGGGCTCAATCTCATTAACCCTGAGATCATGACCTGAGCTGAAACCAAGAGTTGGACGTTCAATGGATGGAGTCACTCAGGCACCCCAGGATATGTATACTTAATGCATGCATATTTGTTCATCCCCATCAAGACTCTCCATAAGGAAAAGAGGCAAGATTTCTTTCTTTTTCTTGTGTATGTGTGTCCATGCTAATATATTAAATGATTTCTTAGAAGCTTATCAGTAAAAGTACAAAAAAGAGCACATCTAAAAAATAAAACTGATTAAAAAATTAAAATAAAAATCCTAAGTGATAGCACCTTATTTTAAGGGGAAGGATTTTTACTTTACTCAAAATGAGATTCTTGAATCATTTATATATTTACTCATTCATTCACTCCATAATTATTTTTTAAGTTTATATATTTATTTTTAAGTAAAACAGAGACTGTGACAGAGGGAAGGGAGGAGAGAAAGAGAGAGAGAATCCCAAGCAGGCTTTGCACTGCCAGCACAGAACCCAACGACAGGCTTGAACTCACAAAACCATGAGATATGACCTGAGCTGAAATCAAGAGTCAGGTACTCTACCCACTGAGCCACCCAGGATCCCCAGCATTCACTCAATAATTATATGTGTTTGTAACAGGTACTAGGTTAGATGCAGGAATTATTGTTAGGAACAAAAATTTCTAAGTGCCCTGTCCTTATGAGGTTTACCTTCTAATTGTAGAAACAGATAAAAAATAAGTAAACAGATAAATACACAACTTGAATGACAGACTGTGAAAATGACAGGACTTAAAGTAGGAACTGGAGGTAATTTGTAAACTGAGAAGCAAAGAATGAGAAGGAGCCAGATTTACAAAAGTAGAGGGAAGAACATTCCAAATACTCGTAACTGCCCTGAGGAACAAGAGTTGGTAGTTTCAGAGAAGATAAAGGAAGCCTGAATGTAGCAGAAATCAGGGTCATAGTCCAGATATCCCAGAACTGCATTTCAGAAAGATATACCAAAGGACAACATGAGAAAGGAAAAAAGTTTTCCTCCACAATCCATACACAGGGCCATCTGTGGCCTTTATCTTATTCTGAATTGCTCATCTATAAATTGACTAAAACCATCCTGAACTAATTTATGACAGCTTATATTGCTTTTTAAGGTGAATAAGCTTCAGTAGTTAACTACCCACAGTTTAGAGTAATTTTTCCTTTCTATTTTCCTAAAATTGACCTCTGTGAGTCTTTAAAAAGTTGACTTTTACTTCTTAATGCTCTGAGACATGTGATGTCTGCTTTCATCTTTTCTACACAATGTAGAATTTTTCTTACCTTAGAAAAATTGATCTTTAATCTTAATGTCATCCAATCTGAAGACTTTTGATCTTTTTTAGTTTGTTATTATTGATTATGCCCTCTATCCCCTTAATATTCTACAGCCTGTAGACTTGACCTCCACATAAGAAGAATTGGTATAGAGTGTGTGGTGGCATCTTAGAGGTCCAAAAGGCATCCATTCCCCCAAACACGTGTCCCCATTAACTCAACAGTTTACATACAACATTTACCTTTGTGACTTCTTTGGATTGACTGAAAACCCTTATTTGCAGAAGAACCAAGATGGTGAAGAGCATGGAAGTTTTTTTGGGTCTGAAGTCCATGAAATAACAGCCAGATCAACACTAAACCATCCTGCACACCTAGAAAACTGATTTGAGGACTAACACAATAATCTGCACAACCTGAACCACAGAACACAGCATGTACATGGCACAGAGAGGTTAACTAGAGGTGAGAGGAGCCACGGAGGGCACAGAGCTTTTTTTGTGTGTGTGTGGAGAGAGGACAGAGATGGGGGGAGGGTATGGGAAAAGAACCCCCCTGTCCCCTAAAAGAATCTGGAGAGAAAATGGAAAAGTGGAAACAGCTTTAGGGATTGAATTAAAAGGGAAAAAGGAGAAAGGAGAGGGTTTAAATTCCATTAAGACTCTATAAACAGTGGAAGTGCAGAATCTGAAACACTGCAGCTTGATACCTGGCAGTGCTCTGGTGAGAAAGGCAAATCCCCAGGAGAAGAGTGAAGTCTGGGGCTCCTTGGGCCACATGGGGAGAGGCGGTTCCCATGCTTGGAGGAAATTTGGTAGAGGTTGTGCAGCCCTGCCCCACAGGCAAAGGCCCCAGTGAACCCCAGAGAACAGCCACATTTGCTGGTGCTGGAACAAGGTCGTGAAGGGTGAAGCCTGGTGCCAGATGTGTGTTGTGATTTTCCATACTCTCTGAAACCCTGCTGCTACAAAATCGCATGAACTTTTTCTGGGGTGGGCTGGCACCCAGCCACTGTCCCTGAGCAGCAGCAGCAGCAGCAGCAGCAGCAGCAGCAGCAAGATCCTGCGAATGTCCTTGGGTGTGGCTGGCACATGGCCATTGCTCAGAGAGACCCTCCCGCAGAGGGGAAGAACAGGTCAAAGCTGCAGCCCCTCAGAAGTAAAGGGTTGGGAAAAGCAGCCATATCTAAGATAAAATTCAGGAGGGAGGTGACTCCTGGCCACCTGACAGCTTAGTCAAGGACAGAGTAAAAGTGGGAAGCGGATGGAAGCTGGAGACAAAGAACAGATGCACAGTTACTGATCTGGGAGAACAGAGTTCTGATACTAGACACTAGGTAGCTGGGCGAGGCCATTTTCATCCCTCCCATGCATGCGCATGCACAACTACAAGTGCCACAACAATCCACCCCAGTAAGCTAAGCAGTGCCATCTAGTGGCGAAGGGAGCCATTACACTAAGCCCCACCCTACTGGTCCAACCTCGCTCTTCAGGAATACAAGTCTCTCCACCTGCTTAATTTACAGACGATAAAATGCTTCATAGTTTGACCTCTAGGGGAAAATGATGTAATTTCAATCTTATTTCAGTCTGTTGTTGGTCCTTCAATTCAATTTTCTTTTTTTTTTTTTTTTGGCAATTTCATTTTTTTCTTGAATATAGAAAGACAAAAATATTTTTATTTTAAATTCTTTAAAAATATTTTTTTAATATTTTCTACTATATTTTTTACTTTTTGTAAATTTTTCAAATTATATTTTCCTTCCTTCATTACATTTTATTGTATTTCATTGTATTCATTTTTCAAATTTCCAACGTTTTCCTCCCCCCCAGTTTCTCTAATCTATCAAGCCACTTTCAACATCCAGAACAAAACACAGCTAAGATCTAGCATCATTTATTTGATTTGTATGTGTGTGTTGTTTTGAATTTTTTAGTTTTATTTTTTTAATTTTATTTTTTACCTCATTAATTCCTTTTTTCTTTCAAAATGAAGTAATGAAGGAATTTACCCCAAAAGAAAGAGCAAGAAGAAACAGCAGCCAAGGAACTAAGCAAGATAGATAAAAGCAAGATGTCTGAACAAGAATTTAGAATCACGATAATAAAAATACTAGCTGGGGGCGAAAATAAATTAGAATCCCTTCCTGCGGAGATAAAAAAAAACAAAACTAAAAACTAGTAAGGATGAAATGAGAAATGCTATAACTGAGCTGCAATCTCGAACTGATGCCACAGCGACAAGGATGGATGAGGCAGAGCAATGAATCATTGATATAGAGAACAAACTTATGGAGAATAACGAAGCATGATAAAAGAGGGAGACTAAGGCAAAAGAGCAGCACAATTTAAGAATTAGAGAATTCAGTGACTAATTAAAAAGGAGCAACACCAGAATCATAGGGGTCCCAGAAGATGGAGAGAGAGAAAAAGGGATAGAAGGGTTATGTCAGGAAATCAGAGTTGAAAACTTTCCTAACCTGGGGAAAGACACAGGCATCAAAATCCAGGAAGCACAGAGAACTCCCACTAGATTCAACAAAAACCAACCATCAACAAAGCATTTCATAATTAAATTCACAAAATACTCAGGCAAGGAAAGAATCATGAAAACAACAAGGGGAAAAAAGTCCTCAACCTACAAGGGAAGACAGATCAGATTTGTAGCAGACCTATCCACAGAAACTTGGCAGACCAGAAAAGTGTGGCAGGATATATTCAATGTGCTGAATCAGAAAAATATGCAGCCAAGAATTCTTTATACAGAAAGGCTGTCATTCAAAATAGAAGGAGGGATTAAAAGTTTCCCAGACAAACAAAAATTAAAGAGTTAGTGACCACTAAACCAGCCCTGCAAGAAATTTTAAGGGGGACTCTCTGAGGGGAGAAAAGACAAGAATGAATGAATGAATGAATGAATGAATACTAAAAGCAACAAATACTAGAAAGGACTAGAGAACACAACTAGAGACACTCCAACTGTACAAGAAACATAATGGCAATAAATCCATATCATTCAGTGCCCACTCTAAACATCAATGGACTAAATGCTTTAATCAAAAGACATAGGGTAGCAGAATGGATAATAAAACAAGATCCATACATATGATGTTTACAAGAGATGCACTTTAGACCTAAAGACACCTTCATATTGAAAATAAGGGGATGGAGAACCATCTATCATGCTAATGGTCAACAAATGAAAGCCGGAGTAACCACACTTACATAAGACAATCTAGGCTTTAAAATAAGAAGAGAATTATATCATAATTAAGGGGTCTATTCACCAAGAAGACCTAACAATTGTAAACATTTATGCTCTAAATGTGGAATCACCCAAATATATAAAGCAATTAATCACACACATACAGAATCTCATTTAGAATAATACCAAAATAGTAGGGGACTTCAAAACACCACATATAGCAATAGACAGATCATCTATTCAGAAAATCAACAAGGAAACAATGGCTTTGAATAACACACTGGACCAGATGGACTTTACAGATATATTCAGAACATTTTACCCTAAAGCAACGGAAAAGACATGTATCTCCAGTGCAAAAGGAACATTCTCCCGAATACATCACATACTGGGGCACAAATCAACCCTCAATAACTACAAAACAATAGAGATCATATGGTGCATATTTTCAGGTTACAATGCTATGAAACTCAAAATCAACCACAAGAAACAATTTGGAAAGGTAATTAATATTTGGAGACTAAAGAACATCCTACTAAAGAATGAATGGGTTAACCAAAGAGTTAAAGAGTAAATTAAGAAGTACATGGAAGCTAATGAAAATGATAACACCACAGCCTGAAACCTCTGGGACACAGCAAAAGCTGTCATAAGAAGGAAGTATATAGCAATCCAGGCCGTCCTATAGAAGGAAGAAGGGTCTCAGATACACAATCTAATACTACACCTTAAAGAGCTGGAAAAAGAAAAACAAAAAAAGAGAGAGAGAGAGAAAACAAACAAACAAAAAAACAAACAAAAAACAACAACAAAACAAAACCAGAAGAGAGGAAATAATAAAGATTAGAGCAGAAATCAATGCTATCAAAACCAAGAAAACAGAATAGACCAATGAAACCAGAAGCTGCTTCTATGAAAGAATTAACAAAATTGATAAGCCACTAGCCAGTTTGATCAAAAAGAAAAAGGAAAGGACCCAAATTAATAAAATCAAGAATGAAAGAGGAGAGATCACAACCAACACAGCAGAAATACAAACAATAATAAGATAATATTATGAGCATTTATATGCCAATAAAATGGGCAATCTTGAAGAAATGTACAAATTCCTAGAAAAATATAAACTACCAAAACTGAAATGGGAAGAAATAGAAAATTTGAACTGACCCATAACCAGTAAAGAAATCAAATTAGTAATCAAAAATCTCCCAAAAAACGAGTCCATGGCCAGATGGCTTTCCAGGGAAATTCTACCAAACATGTAAGGAAGAGGTAACACCTAATCTCTTGAAACTGTTCCAAAAAATAGAAATGGAAGGAAAACTTCCAAACTCTTTCTATGAAGCCAGCATTACCTTGACTCCAAAACCAGACAGAGACCCCACTAAAAAGGAAAACTATAGACCAATTTCCATAATGAACATGGATGCAAAGATCCTCAACAAGATATTAGCCAACTGGCTCCAACAATACATTAAAAAAATTATTCACCACGACCAAGTGGGATTTATACATGGGATGCAGGGCTGGTTCATTATCTGCAAAACAATCACTGTGATTCATCACATCAATTCAAGAAAGGACAAGAACCACATGATTCTTTCAATAATGCAGTGAAAGCATTTGACAAAATATAGCATCCTTTCTTGATAAAAAAAAAACCCTCAAGAAAGTAGGGATAGAAGGATCATACCTCAAGATCATAAAAGCCATATATGAAAGACCCAATGCTAATATCCTCAATGGGGAAAAACTGAGAGCTTTCCCCCTAAGGTCAGGAACAAGATAGGGATGTCCACTATCACCACTGTTATTCAACATAGTATTTAATGTCCTAACCTCAGCAATAAGTAAACACGAAGAAAAAATTGGCATTCAAATTGACCAGGAGGAGGTCAAACTTTCACTCTTCCCAGATGACATGATACTCTATATCGAAAACCCAAAAGATTCCACCAAAAACTTCTAGAAGTGATCCATGAATTCAGCAAAGTTGCAGGATATAAAATCAATGCACAGAAATAGGTTGCATTCCTATACACCAATAATGAAGCAACAGAAAGAGAAATCAAGGAATCGATCCCATTTACAATTGCACCCAAACCCATAAAATACCTATAAATCTAACCAAATCGGTGAAAATCTATACACTGAAAAGTATCAAAAGCTTATGAATGAAATTGAAGAAGACACAAAAAATGGAATAAGATTCCATGCTCCTGGATAGGAAGAGCAAATATTGTTAAAATGTCCATACTACTCAAAATAATCTACATATTTAAAACAATACCTATGAAAAAAAAACCCAGCATTCTTCACAGTGCTGGAACAAACAATCCTAAAATTTGTATGGAACCAGATGAGATCTCAAATAGTCAGAGCAATCTTGAAAAAGAAAACCAAAGAAGGAGGCATAACAATTCCGGACTTTAAGCTGTACTACAAAGCTGTAATCATCAAGACAATATAATACTGGCACAAAAACAGACACTCACATCAATGGAACAGAATAGAGAACCCAGAAATTGACCCACAAACGTATGGCCAACTAAACTTTGACAAAGCAGGAAAGAATATCCAACGGAATAAAGGCAGTCTCTTCAGCAAGTGGTACTGGGAAAATTGGAGAGCGGCATGCAGAATGAACCTGGACCACTTTCTTACACCATACACAAAAATAAACTCAAAATTGATAAAAGACCTAAATGTAAGACAGGAAGCCATCAAAATCCTCAAGGAGAAAGCAAGCAAAAACCTCTTTGACCTTGGCCACAGCAACTTTTTACTCAACGCATCTCCAGAGGCAAGGGAAACAAAAGCAAAAATAAATTATTGGGGCCTCATCAAAAAAAAAAAACAAAAACAAAAACAAAAACAAAAAACCTCTGCACAGCGAAGGAAACAATCAGCAAATCTAAAAGGCAACTGACGGAACAGGAGAAAATATTTGCAAATGACATATCAGATAAAGGGTTAGTATCCTATATCTATAAAGAATCAAACTCAAATAATCCAAACAACAAATAATCCAGAGAAGAAATAGGCAAAATACATGAATATACACTTCTCCAAAGAAGAAATCCAGAAGGCCAACTGACACATGAAAAAAATGCTCAACATAACTCATCATCAGGGAAATACAAATCAAGACCATAATGAGATATCACGTCATACCTGTCAGAATGGCTAACATTTATAATGCAGGCAACAACAGATTTTGACAAGGATGTGGAGAAAGTGGATCTCTTTGGCACTGCTGGTGGGAATGCAAACTGGTGCAGCCACTCTGGAAAGCAGTATGGAAGTTCCTCAAAAAATTAAAGATTAGGACTACCCAATGACCCAGGAATAGCCCTGCTAGGAATTTAACCAAGGGATACAGGAGTACTGTTTCAAAGGGGCATATATACCTCACTGTTTATAGCAGCGCATTCAACAATAGCTAAAGTGTGGAAAGAGTCCAAATGTCCATTGGAGTATTATTTGGCAATCAAAAAGAATGAAATCTTGCCATTTGCAATTACTTTGATGGAACTAGAGTGTATTATGCTAAGAAAAATTAGTCAGAGAAAGACAAATATCATATGACTTCACTCATATGAGGACTTTAAGACACAGAACAGAAGAACACAAGGGAAGGGAAGCAAAAATAATATAAAAACAGGGAGGGGAACAAAACATAAGAGAATCTTAAATATGGAGAACAAACCCAGGGTTACTGGAGGGGTTGTGAGAGGGGTATGGACTAAAGGGGTAAGGGACATTAAGATATCTACTCCTGAAATCATTGTTTCACTATATGCTAACTAACTTGGGTGTAAATTTTAAAAAAAGAAAAAGAAAATGCTTATTTGCTACCTAAAAGGGGTAACCATTAATTCCTTCAATAAAACTTTTTTTGAGGGAAAATCTTGCGACTGGTGCAACAAACACCGAGATCAGGGTCCTGAGGGTAGGGGAATGTAAGAAAAAAAGAGAGAAGAGAAGACAGTTTGGGAACAGGAGGGTCCCATGGGCTGATGGCCCAAGTGACGGCTTTATTGTTGCTGTACACAATCTTTTATATCAAGACTCTTATGGGTCAGGCCATTCTAAGAATAAACAGGTTTCACATAATCACTACCAACCAAAACATTTAGTTCTGTGTTCCTTGTGAATTTTCTAAATGGGTAACAGCAAGACCTTGTTGATAAGATTGCTAGCAAAACACAGTTCCCATGTTTGTTTCTATTTGACTCGGGGTAGAAAAAGGGGAGGTAACATTACTGCCAACACCCGCAGACCACAGGCTTCAGGAATTAACTTTCTCAGACTTGACAAGGCTTTCGTATGCCCTTGAAAGTGGGGGAATGGGAGGGGGAACCACCGGGTTGGCTGAGTCAACAGGGAACCGTTGCTCGACCCAGTCTCAGCCTGGCACCGGGGCCCGGCCTCCCACAGGGAAAATTATATACGTTTGAAGAAGTTATTGGAGAAGGACTGAAAAATGGGAATCAGAATTAAATTCCTGGATTATCTTTTTCCTTATTTCTAGATGATTTCTGCAGTGGTGCATGCTATATTGGTTGAGAGTGGAGTGTTGGATTCATACAGATGTAATTAGAATTCTGGCTCCACCACTGATTAGTTGGGCAAAAATTTAACCTTTATGGCTTTCATCTTCCTTATCTGTAAAATAAGGAAATAGAGTGTGCTTAACTCGTAAGTTTACTAACATAGTCAAATGAAATAACGAAGGTAACATGCTTGATCCAAAGGTGGCTCAGAACCCAGGGTTACTATGTCTGTTAACTTTTTTGAACCGCTTTTCATTATTTGTTAAATGGGAACAAGATTTCTCCAAGTCACAAGTATGCTGAGATTTATAACCTTGTGTTTGTAATATGAATAGAATAGTTAAAATATAGATGCATATAGAAGGAATCAGGAAAGGAAACAGGGGCAGAAAAGAGTCACTGTAGAAGGTGAAGTGCTACACCACTCATATCCCTTTTGCAATTGAAGAAGTTATTCCTCCAGCTTCTAGAACTGCTGTGAGCAGATGTCTCTCAGCTTTCAGCTTTCTTCAGAATTGCCTTGGCTCTGTTCAATTTATACACATCCCAGAGAAACTTATCATCCAGTGGGGAGGAATAGAAAATTCTGGCCCCTTTGTCCAAGCTGCCACAACTTTCCAGAGCCACATTTAATTTTGAATTCCCATGGAGTCAGCTAAGAACTTCCCTGAGACTCTCTCACAGCCCAAATTCTCATTCCCAATATTACTTTCTTCCCTTCCCTTTCATGGGTGAAGATCCCAAAAGCGTTCTCCAATTAACCTATCTCTGTCTCTGCCCACCCCACCCCCCCCCCACCTGGGAACCCATTCATGTGCCCAGTCCCAACAAAACTCTTCCTTTGACCTTAGAGGTTGCTACTTTAATTTTGGTTTGAGACTGTTAGCTATGTCAAATTTATTTCCAGATATCTCAATTTCATCATATTTTGATCTTTCATTCACATAGACTGCAATTATTTTTGAAGTAATATTTTCATTGGAAAACAAAACATAAATACAACACACACACACACACACACACACACGTAGCTCAAAAAAAATATTATGAGGCAAACATCCTTGTAACCACCATCTAGGACCAAAAACAGAATTTCATTAGCCACTCAAAAATCCACCCTCCGTGCATCCCTACTTAACCACAATCCCCCTAAACTCCAAGTAACCACACAGTAAAATGATTCCTCACACTTCTTTGTAGTTTTATGGCACAAATGTGAATCCCTAGATATCATAGTTTAATCATTCTCATTTTTTCAATTGATATGTCCTTCAGGCCTTTTTTAATCTTCAAATTTATCTTTCATTTAAAAAAAACTCCCTTGTGATTTATTGGTTACCAACTTGGGCCATTTTACCTACAGTTTTCCACGGTTTGGACTCTCCCGATCGCATTATTATGGTGCTGTTTAATATATTCCTCTCTCCTCGACATTTCTTGCAAGTTGGCAACTGTATCCACAGTTTGATAAACTCGAATTTGATCCTTTTTGCAAAATAGGATCATACTGTGGGGCACCTGGGTGGCTCAGTTGGTTGAGTGTCCCAACTTTGCCTCAGGTCGATCTCACAGTTTGTGAGTTGGAACCCTGCATTTGGCTCTGTGCTGACAGCTCAGAGCCTTGAGCTCTCTCTGTCTCTCTCTGTCTCTCATTTAAAAAATAGGATCATATTGTATTATTTTCTCAGGAGACACATAAGATCCGGCTATCTCTTTCTTTTTTTAAAAGTTTTATTTATTTATTTTTGTGATAGAGTATGTGCAAGCAGGGGGAATGCAGAGAGAGAGAGGGTGGGGGAGAGAATCCCAAGCAGGCTCTGCACTATCAACACAGAGCCTACATGGGGCTCTAACTCACAAACTTGAAATCATGATCTGAGCCACAATCATGAGTCAGATGTTTAATAAACTGAGCCACCCAGGTGACCCCTGGTTATCTCTCTTATTTTTAGTAACACTTCAAGCTACTAACAAGTAAAGCTCACTGCCTACATTTATTAATTGATTCCATTTGGAATATGGTGATATTTTAATCTATCATTTCTGTTTTAATTATTACTTGGAATACTTTCATAAACACTTTTCTACATATACTAATGGGTTACCCAACAGTAAAAATTATATGGGAAAGGTAGAATAAATGCTTGTATGTTTTTCCCTTTCTTTACTTGAAAATGAAATTGGTTAACTATCATCCTATTTAGGTTACTAATTACTGTATATTAATATCATTATGAAGTTGTATGTTTAAACATATTTGATGGGCCTCATACTTTAATTGTTATTCCCATTGAAGCTTAAATCTATCCACTTCTGACCCCTGGGAGCCTCTTTAATTTTGCTCATGAGTTCAATTTGGGACCAAAGTAGTTTTTTTATAACTTCTTTGCTATCTGATATAATCACATGTTACAAGTTCATCATGTACTTTTCTCACCCCAGATCTTTTCTCTGTAGAGAAATAGAATCAGCCATTTTTCCAAAATGACCTGTTTTACTTTCATGTAAAATGGTATTTAAAGACCATTGTTCAGGGTTAGCCATTGTTTCTAGGCATTTCAATAAACAAAATCAGAATATTATTTTATGTATATACATGATATATAAATTACATGTAAAATTATAATTGTACATATATATTTTATAGAATATATACATTATATATAAATGATATGTTTATAATATATGAAATGTAACATAAAATTATATATATAAAACATGCATACTATATCACAATAATTTTACATATAACTTATATGTGCATATATAATCTCCTATCTCTGTATATAATTATGAATCCACATTAATATTTGTATTTCTAATACAGTAGTATGAGATTTTTACTTATCTTTCACTATATTACGTCTAAATCTCTTCCTTTCTACATGAAGAACCCTGCTTCTCAAAACTACAGAGGATGATAGAATTCAATTATAACACAACTGTTCACTTTCTTGATCTGATAGCACACAGAACAGTCCCAGAATGACAATACTAAAGCTATTGTCCCAATATTATTACTGACAACAGTTAAATTTTTTATTTTTTAATTTTTTTTTTAACGTTTATTTATTTTTGGGACAGAGAGAGACAGAGCATGAACGGGGGAGGGGCAGAGAGAGAGGGAGACACAGAATCCGAAGCAGGCTCCAGGCTCCGAGCCATCAGCCCAGAGCCCGACGTGGGGCTCGAACTCACGGACTGCAAGATCGTGACCCGAGCTGAAGTCGGACGCTTAACCGACTGAGCCACCCAGGCGCCCCAACAGTTAAATTTTTTGCATATGCTTTCTCCCTGTGCCTTTTCATGTTTTTATAACTGTGCTACATCTACTTTTATATAAAACAAACCATTTAAATACATACTTTTCCTATTAAGGCATTCATCTAGTCTCAATTCCACAATTATTATAAAAGTATTGGTCACTACTAGTTTTTATGTTGCCATAACCTCTAGTCATTTCGGTTGTTTTTAGCTTATTCTCTAGATTTTTTAGAAAATGATCTTGGGAAAGATTTTTTTTTTTTTGAGTTCTTGAGTGTGAATGACTTTTTTTTTTTTTTTTGCCATTTACACCTTTCATCCATTTTTCAAGTTTTAGTGAAATATAATTGACATTTAACATTGTGTTATTTTAAGGTATGCAATGTGATAATATATTACTACAATAAGATTAGTTAACACATACTTTACTTAATATAATTACCATTTTGCCATTGTTGTTAGGGTGAGAATATTAAAGCTCTACTCTTACATAATTTTCATATATACAAAATAACCGAACCAAAATGATGTACATTAGATCACCCAAACGTATTCATCTTATAACTGAAGGTTTGTACCCTTTGACCAAAATCTCCCCATTTCCCTCTACCCTAAGCCCTTGCAATCCCTGTTTCTATAAGTTTTTTTTTCTTTTAAGTTTTCACATATAATTAAGATCATACAGTTTTGTCTTACATTGTATGATTTATTTCATTTGGCATAATGCCCTCAGAGTCCATCCATGTTATTGTAAATTGCAAGATTTCCTTATTTTTTATGGCTAAATAATATTCCATTGTATTTATATACCACCATCTTCTTTACCCACTTATTAGTCGTTTCATTGGACACTTAGGTTGTTTCTATGTCTTGGCTATTGTGAATAATGCTGCAATTAATGTGGGAGTACAGATACAACTCCAAGGTAATTATTTCATTTCTGGATATATACCCAGAAATGGGATTGCTGGATCATATGGCAGTTCTATTTTTAATTTTTTTAGGAACTTTCATACTATTTTCCATAGTGCCTGTACCAATTAGCATTCTCACCAACAGTGCATTAGGGTTCTCTTTTATCCATATCCTCGCCATAGTATCTCTTTTGTCTTTTTGATAATAGCTTGAGGTGATATCTCATTGTGGTTTTGATTCACATTTATTTTCCTGATTAGTGACATTGAGTACCTTTCACGTACCTGTTCATTATTTGTATGTCTTCTTTGGAAAAATCTCTCTTAAGGTTCTTTGCCTGTTTTCAAACCAGATTTTCTTCTTAATTTTTGCTATTGAGTTGTAAGAGTTATTTATATATTTTGACTACTAACCCCTTATCTGATATGTGGCTTGAAAATATTTTCTCCTTTTCTGTAATTGCTTTTTTATTTTGCTGCTGGTTTCTTTTGCTATGCAGAAGCTTTTTTTTTTTTATGTAGTCCCACATGTTGGTTTTTGCTTCTGTTGCTTATGCTTTTGGTTCCAAAAAAAAAAAAAATCATAGGGACGCCTGGATGGCTCAGTCAGTTAAGCATCTGACTTCAGCTCAGGTCATGATCTCAGTGTTCATGGGTTTGAGCCTCGCATCAGGCTCTGTGCTGATGGCTCAGAGCCTGGAGCCTGCTTCAGATTCTGTGTGTGTGTCTCTCTCTGTTCCTCCTCTCCTTGCACTTTGTCTGTCTGTCTGTCTGTCTCTCTCTCTCTCAAAAATAAACAAACATTTAAAAATTAAAAAAAAAATATTGCCAAGACTAATATCAAGGAGCTTTTAAATATGCTTCTACTAGGAGTTTTATGGTTCTAGGTCTTTAACTCATTGCATTCTGATTTGATTTTTGTGAATATAAGATAGGGGTCCAATTTTATTATTTTGCATGTGGTTATCCAGTTTTCTTAACACTGTTTATTTAAGAGAGTACCCTCTCCCTATTGAATATCCTTGGCTCCCTTTTCAAATATTAGTTGGCCACATATGCATGGGTTTATTTTTGAGCTATTGGTTCTGTTCCACTGGTTTATGTGTCTGTTTGTATGTCAGTACCATACAATTCTCTTTGCTACAACATTGTAATACAGTTTGCATAGTATTCTGATTATTATAGCATTGTAATATATTTTGAAATCAGGAAGTATGATGCTTCAGCTTTGTTGCTTCTCAAGAATGCTTAGATTATTTGAGGTCTTTTGTAATTGTCTATGAGTTTTGGGGCTGTTTTTCTATTTCTATGAGTCTTTAAGTCAAAAGTCAGTTCTACTGGATACAAAATTTTGAGTAATATTTTCTTTTCTTGGGTACCTTAAATATGTCACCTCATTTACTTGTGACATAAAGTATTGCAAAAAATCTGATGATAATCAATTTTTCCATTATAAATTGCATGTTTATTTAAACCTATATAGAGCATTTTGTTCAAAACCCAGAAGTTTTGTTCAAAACCCAGAAGTTTTATTAGAATGTGAGAATAGAGTTGTGTAATGAGCTTTGTTCCTAACACTGAATGGCAACTATAGTGTAAGTCTGAAGGGATGCCTTTAATTCTGTTTTTACAGAATTTATTATCTGTTATTACAGATAATAATAATCTGTAATATAAGTATCTGTAATATAAGTAATATAAGTATCTGTTTTGCATGTAGAAGGAGTATAAAATGAAAAAATGCCAATGATTCCTATTTTACTGTTCACCAGCCTATGGACTTTAACTTTCTAACTACAGGCATTCATTTTTTTCCCTTTGTGTGGGAATCATGATAACTAAATACATGTTGTGTCCCAGGGGACAACCACAGCAGTTAGCATATTCATTAATTTAATTAGGACCTTGTTTACACTTTTGCTGTCAACCATAATCATTTGTTTATTTGAACTGCAGTCACCTGACTTCATTAGAAGTATCAGTAGCTGTTGGTAAATGAAAATGTACTTGACTTTTATAATTAAGCATAAATTTAAGGGACTTGATTTCTAATAGGATAGGCAATGTTTTAACAAGATGACAATGGAAATCAAGGACTGGGCCTTAGTAAAACTTAACCTTTGTGATAAGTTTAAAGATAAGGCAATAACTAATATGGATGTTGTTTTCTGATAATACTTCCAGTTTGGTTTTTAGTCCCAAAGATCATTGCTTAGCCACCAACTCCCAATCTGTCTTTCAAAAAAGAACATGTTTAAGTGAGTTACTGAAGGCCCTGAAGCAGGTTTCATGGGGTATCATTTCACTCTGATAACTGCATATTTCTCCAGACCAACCTAGGAAAAAATGACATTGGTTAAAAAAAAAAATTAAAGTACCTTCCTCTGATAAGCTCTTACCATTAACCTAAAAAGCAAAGTATGATGAAAAGTGGATGAGTTTGGAGGAAAAAGATTTGAGGTTTGGTATCTGATTCTGTTACTTATTAGCACAGTGAGTTTCAACAAGTTATTAAACATTTCTGTGCCCAGTATCACCATCTAAAAAGTGGGGAATGATGACATATTTCTTCTATCTCAAATAAAATAATGGATGCGAAAAATGTTGTAAATGTAGAGTGATAAATTCTTTCTTTGTATTACATATATAATTATTTTCTAGAACTCATTTATTCTGGAATTGTTAAGTTAACATGAAAAATGGGTATTGACTGTATTTTTGTAGGACTTGTTAAATATTTTTATGTACACATATCAGGTAATTAATATTTGAAAACTTACTTGACACATGAAATAGAGATCAAAGGGAAGACAAAAAAAAAAAAACCAGAGATTATATATCCATGCCCCAACAAAACTGGCAATGTTAGTTTAGCTTCATTTTGAATTATATTGTCTCTTGTGAATTGGCTTGTGACTCACTTACTAAAAGTCATGTATCCATTCTTTTACCTTAGTAACTACAACCTAATCAACAGAATTAAATATTTTCATTAATGGGTTGAGATTGTTCTATTGCCGTAGGCTAATCCTTGTTAACACTAACCCTTGATAATATAAATAAGGCCTAGCTGCCAACAAAAACTGTGAGGGAAGCCAAATTTGTCCTTGGCTATTTTCCTACATCCTTGATCTCCATCAGCATCTTCTCCTTTTTGGCATGCTCTTCTACTTATCCAATTGCCTATTTTCTAGGCAGTGTCTATTGTCACCTATGTTAACTCAGTTGATACCTATTAATTAGTGTGTTAGAAAACAACCAACTTAAGGCAGCTTCTCTCAGTGTTAAAAGGGGATTCATAAAAAAGAAGAGGGGGCACCTATGTGACTTAGTCGGTTAAGTGTCCTACTCTTGACTTTTGCTCAAGTCATGATCTCGTGGTTTGTGAGCTCGAGCCCTGCATCTGGTTCTGTGTTGACAGCATGGAGCCTGCCTGGGATTCTGTCTCCCTCTCTCTCTGCCCCTCCCCAGCTTGCTCTCTATCTCTCAAAATAAATAAAAATAAACTTAAAAAAAAGAGATAAGAAAGGGCCTAAAGAGATAACATAACAGTAAAATTACTGGTAGTTGGTTGTATTATGTAGGCAATTATTACATACTCTATTCAAAGGATTTTCCTTTCTTAAGTACAAAAGGTATAGAAACTCAAATTGAGTGGATCTATCCAGGACAAGAGGGCTATATAAGAAACAAATAATAATAATAAAAAACTTACAAAGCCCTAATATGTACTTATTTTCTTGCAATTTGTTTCTTTTTCATAAACAAAGATCATAGAAAAAAACTGAATTAAATGTAGGCATTAACTCATTAGGCTGTTATTAATCCTGGTTTTACTCTAAATGGCAATGCAGAATGCAATAATGATGGTCAACAACTAATGAAAAGAGTGACTCAATCCTTTAGTGTTTCAAAATGAGTAATAAGTGAGGGGACTTGTGCACCAGGCAAAAAGGAATTCCATTACTGGTGAACTGCTAGCCATCTGAATATCATTTAGTACAAGATCAGAACTAATGTCACCATAATCAGTATTTAGTTCTTTGAACTCATAACAGGGAACTTAAAAAAAATATATAGTTCTGACAAAAGTAGGCAACCTTAGACCCTGCCTTACCCATTGGTTTCCAGCTCTTGACTGATAGAAAGTTTCCACTGCACTGATGATAGCCCTAGTGCCAGTTTCGCTGACTCTCACAAGAGAGACCATTTTATTCTTGACTGTGGGAAGCTTCAAAGAACAGAAAGTATACTTCACTGTTAATGTCACTGTCTTAATAAACCTAAGTTTATTGAAGAAAATGCATTAATATAATTGTAGTAATATAAAGTCAAAATATTCTTTCCCTACCCCCAAGACTTACCTGCATCTAACATATATGGGAAAAATAGTTTTTTTCTCACATTTGTTTATGAATTATTCACTTGATAGCTCTTTGTCAATCTGATATGTTCTTCCTTGTTGCTTTTACCTTCATTGAAGACCTCTGTTTCCTTTGGTGCACATCACTGTCTGGAACTCTGAGAAAATTTACTTCTTGATATTATTCTGCTACCAATACATTTGCTTGTATGGAGCAGTGGTGTGGTAATGGCCACCTTTGTCTTTGTTACTTATGCACAGTATAGTGGTGGTAAGGATTTAAAACATACAAAAATAATATTTAATAAAATATTCCAAAAAATAAAAAAAAATACAATGTCAGAAAAATGTAAAACTGCATGCTAACTATGATTGTACCAGTATTTCAAGGAATACATTTGTAAATAATTTAAAAATTATTTTAGAGTGAGAGCATGAGAGGGGGAGAGTGACAAAGGGGGCAGGGAGAGAGAGAGAGAGAGAGAGAGAGAGAGAGAGAGAGAGAACTTCAAGCAGGCTCCACATTCAGTGCAAAGCCCAATGCAAAGCTTGATCCCAAGACGCTGGGATCATGACCTGAACTGAAATCAAGAATCAGATGCTCAAATGACTGAACCACAAGTCTCCCCCAATGGAAAAATATCTTAAGTTCTTCATGTAGTTTTTACTCATGAAACCCAATACTTCCTAGCCTTGCTCCCCTCTATAAAGATCTAATCGTTCCACTCTCTTTTGAGAAATTTATCTTCTTAAAAATTCTATAGTACCAGTTTTCAATTACCCTTTAAATCATTGGGAAATCCTGTTCTAAGTACAGGGATTAAATTTTCTTCAGGATCCACCCCTATAAACACTACCACCAAGTGCAATCCATAGGATACAATCACATGGAACAGTGCATTTCCAAAGTCTGAGTTATGAATAAGAAACTACAGTCATAAATATGTTTGGGGAAGGAAAATTAACTCTTTACCAGAATACTCAAATATGGACTTTGATTCTCAAAGATCCACTTGCTTAAATTCTTTCTCTGAGTGGAAGATGAGGATAGTTCTTCCTCTAAACTTATGTCTTATGATCATCCAAAGTTTATTCTCTCTCTCTCTCTCTCTCTCTCTCTCTGTCTCTGCCTCTGTCTCTCACACACACACATGTATACTTACCAAGGAAAAATCATAATTATTAAAGTCAAGAGAGTCTAGGTTTATATTAAGAATTAGCATAGATATACTCTACCTATAGTACAGAAAACTTGTTACATTATTATTCAAAATAGTGTTACTTCTTGGGACACCTGGGTGACTCGGTCAGTTAAGTGTCCAACTTTGGCTCAGGTCATGATCTCAGGGCTCGTGGGCTCAGTCCCACATCAGGCTTTGTGCTGACATCCCAGAGACAGGAGCCTGCTTCAGATTCTGTGTCTTCCTCTTTCTCTCTGTCCCTCCCCCACTCATGCTCTGTCTCTCTCTCCTTCAAAAATAAATAAACATTAAAAAAAAGAATAGTGTCACCTCTCCTTATACTCATTTAGGTAAATTTGGTGTAGGTATAGCTATAAATATAGATTATATAGATATAGATGGTAAAGATAGAGATAGATAGAGACAGAGGTATATAATCCATACCAAAAGTCTATCAATAAGAAATGGGCCTCATTACTATTCCTGTTCCAAATAACAGAACTATCAACCTTTGTAGTCTACCTTTTGACCACTAAAGCATCCAGAAAGCATTTAAATGATAACTTTTCTTTCCCTTAGTCCATATTAAATTCATAGAGGGGTGGAGGGGAGGGAAGGTTAATATTAATTTTTGTCAGCCCATTTCCATTAGTAGAAGGACTTTTTTTAACTACTAGCTATAACATTTCTTCAAGAAAAGTGTTTAAGGGATCACTGTTCTCCCAGCTACACTTTCCCCCTTATATATAAGTAAGTTAGTAAATGGATGAGGGAGTCAAATGAGTATAAAAGTACCTATATAATTATATTAGCTATTTTTACTATTTACTGCCACAGGCCCTGATTTACTATAACAGGGGAGGTGATTTCCTAAAAACGGTTTAGTCACTAGCCAATCTTACTCTATACATTTTGGTTCAAGAAGAAACAATTATTTTCCTGATAGTATTTGGCAACACACAAACTGTTGGCCAGGAAAAAAATAAAAATTAGACAGCTTATACCATCTGTGCTTATTATGTTCCATTAGAAAAATTTTTTCTTAAGTAGCAAACTTTGGATGTTAGAAAAGGAATCTAATTCTTGTTCCAAAACCTAGGAAATGAAATGGATTCATTTATAAAGTTTAGGGAAGACTTATGTAAGCTACTTACTAGTGCTTATGAACCCTCTCTCTATCTCTCTCTCTGTCTCCACCCATACAGGCACACCCACGCACACAAGTGTGCACACAAACATATGTGCACATGCTAAATGGGAGACCTACAGGCTAGACAATTAAACTATGCTAACTGCTTTTCTTTCAAAAATTCTTAAAACTGTGAAATGCAATATGCAGCTCTTAAATATCTAACCATGCCACTTAAGGTAATTTAAGTTGATCACAGAAGGATTAGTAAGAGAAAAGTAGGATAACACAATAAAGGTGTTGTGATGGTTAATTTTATGTGTTAATTCAACTAGGCTAAGATTATTCCCAGAAGCTAGTAAAACATTATTATTTCTGAGTGTGTCTATGAGGGCTTTTCTGGAAAAGATTAACATTTGAATCAGTAGTGAGTGAAGAAGATTCACCCTCAACTAAGTGGGCAATCATCATCTCATCTAATACTTGAGGGTCAGAATAGAATAAAATAGAACGAAAGGTCAGTTCTACAGTTCTCAAATAGAATTCTGTCTCTTCTTGAGCTGGAAAGTTCATCTTCTCATGCCCTTGGACATTGGAGCTACTGGTTTTGTGACCTTTGGACTCTAAGACTTATACCAGCAGCCCCTTGGTTCTTAGGCCTTTGGACACAGACTGAATCATACCACTGGCTTTCCTAATTCTAAGCTTGCAGATGGCATATTGTCACATACCTCAGCCTCTATAATCACAAATTTTCTCTTATTTGTCTTGTAACTCTGGAAAACCCTAACACAGGCATATGTGTATACATGCATAACCTTGACAATAAAAATAGGTTTTTAAAGAGATGTCTGGGCAATGTAATATGGTCATGTAAATGATTATCATTGGAGGAAGCTGGGGTAAGAGTACACAGAAGTTTTCTGCACTGGCTTTGCAACTTCTTGCAACTCAAATTATTTCAAAATTAAAAAAAACTTTATAAAGGGAAAATAATTTCTGCTGAAAAATAGAGTGTTTGTATTTCAAGAAATATCTGTAATTATTTATGACTTACAGAGACAAAGATGCTGAGGAAATGAGTCAACTGGATTTTTTTAGTAAACTCAAAATGGTTTTTTGTCTCGTAGATTTTATAATATTGTTAGAAAGCTTACTTTGAGGCATTATGCAAGACAAATGTATTCACATTATCTATCTTTTCTTTTTGAGTTTTAGTATTTATTATATTTGTCTTTCTTAGTGGGGAAGGGGCAGAGGGAGAGAGGGAGAGAGAGAATCCCAAGCAGATCTGTGCTGTCAGTGCAGAACCTCACACGGGGCTCAATCCCACAAAACTGTGAGATCATGACCTGAGCTAAAACCAAGAGTCAGATGCTTAACCAACTGAGCCACGCCCAGACTATTTATCTTTATAAAATTCCATATATATTATATTGTAGAACTCTGAGCTCTTCCATTTGATTATGAGTTTTATGAAGATATGGGTGGCACATTATTCATTTTATAGTTGTAGTATATAGCATAATCCCTGGTGAATAGCTGTAGCTCAACAAATGAATCATTATGGTTGAATAAATTTCATATTTGTTGTTGTAATGGATATTTGCTGGATTTTTTTATTGTTTAGCATGAATTAATTCTTCCAAAGAGTACTCCAATTTCATTTTGATCAATTGCTTTTTCCCCATTTAAAGCAATCTGGTGGGAAAGTAATCAGCATCCATCTCCACTCCACCCCTAGCCAATGAATAAGCACATGCTATGCAATTATATGCTCCTTCCGTGAAGTTGAATCTTGAGATGAAGGACAAAGACACTTAAAATAGTTGGCATTAATCTATTTCAGAAATGGCTTACTGATATGACTTACATAAACTCCTACTTGCTTCCTGAATCCTAGATTCCCATCTCTCTCAGCGTTACTACCACCAACTTGAACTCTACACATGACCCCCAAGAATAAGGTGGTCAGTTCTACCGTTCTCAATCTTCTTCATATCACTGTGTGGCATAGGACCAATTTTGGGCCAAGGACATAGAATGAGAGGTGATGTGTGAAATTTCCGGAACATATTCTTAAACTTAGCAGACACCCCCCACCCCTGCTTCTTTTTTCTTTTATTCTACTACTTGGAATATGGTCAAAATGGTGAAGTTTCTTTGCCCATGAATATGGAAAACATTCTAGTGTTCACAGAACAATAAGAATAATTCTGGATCTATGGATGCCCTCACACCAAAATCATAAAAGACAGTAGGTGATTTTCATAGATTTTCATTAGAAACTAATGAATCACACAAAAACTTGGTAGATATGCAGCATTAGAACAACAGTAATAATATTTGTCAAACACTCAACAAGTAGATAACAAAAACTATCTTCAGGTACACAAGGAAGATTTACAAATGTGACTGCATACCAGGTTACAAAATCCCTAACAGAATTCAAATAATAGGTAACATTCACACAACAGTTCTGATTAGGATGTAAATAAATCAGAAAGTAACATTTAAAGATTTTTAAATTCCCAAATGCATTACTAAAAACTCACAATTTAAAGATAAAAATGATAGAATATTCATAATTGAATATCAATTAAAATACTATGCAGAGAAACTGGCTATTAAGGAAAGCATTAAAATACAGAAATATACATAAAATAATACAGCAAATTGTTTCATTATTAAAATGTTAATGTTTTATCATTTTTCTTTATTTTTTTTTAATTTAAAAGCAAAGTTCAAGGAAGTAAATTTGGTTTTCCTTTTCCTTCTCACCAATCCCATATTCCTCCCTACCTTCCTGGCATCATCTTCTCTCATGAATGGAGATTTTATACTTATGTATCCTAAAAGTAGTAGGGTTTGCCAGAAAAACAGGGCCAATAAGATATCTTTATCTCTATCTCTATTATCTCTATCCCTCTATATATTTCTCTTTCCCTCTAATCTACCTCTGCCTATAGATACAGAGATTCATCCTTTGATCGAATTAAAACAAGAAATTGACTCAAGTAGTTATGGAGGATGGCAAGCCCCAAGATCTGCAGGGTGAGTCAGCAAGCTGGAGGCCCAAGAGAGCTAATGATTTAGTCCTAGACAGAAGGCAAGCAGGCTCAAGACCCAGGGAGATGTGATGTTTCAATTTGAGTCTGAAGACAGGGAAAAGCCAATGTTCATCAGACAGAAAGGATTCTGTCTTATTTGAGAAAGGGTCAGAGATTTTGTTGTAGTTAGGCCTTCAGGTGATTAGATGAAAATCCCCTATATTAGGATGAACAATGTGATTTACTCAATCTATGAATTTAAATGCTACTTTCATTCAAAAACACCCCAGCAAAAATCCCCAGAATGGTGTTAAATCATATACCCAGTACTCCATGGCCCAGTCAAGATGACATATGAAATTACCATTACACCTACCAATTGTTTTTTTAATGACTTTTTAAGAGTTTGTTTATTAATTAATTAATTTTTTTATTTAGATCCATCCCAACGTGGGGCTTGATGTCACGAACTATGAGATCATGGCCTAAGCCAAAAAAACCCATAGTCAAATGCTTAACAGATTGAGTCACTCAGGTGACTCACCAAATATATTTTTAAATTTTTTTAATGTTTATTTATTTCTGAAAGACAGAGACAGAGCACAAGCAAGGGTGGGGCGGAGAAAGAGGGGGGCAACAAATCTGAAGCAGGATCCAGGCTCTGAGATGTCAGCCCAGAACCCGAAGCGTGGCTCAAACTCACGAACCTGGAGATCATGAAATGAACCAAAGTGGGATGCTTAACTGACTGAGCCACTAAAGCACCACCCAAATATTTTTTTCAACTTTTATTTGATATATGTATCTGAGAGCAATGCAATGTTGCTTGGTATATTTTATTTTTTTTTATTTTTTTATTTTTATTTTTATTTTTTTCAATATATGAAATTTATTGTCAAATTAGTTTCCATACAACACCCAGTGCTCATCCCAAAAGGTGCCCTCCTCACTACCCATCACCCACCCTCCCCTCCCTCCCTCCCCCCATCAACCCTCAGTTTGTTCTCAGTTTTTTTTTTAATTTTTTTTAACGTTTATTTATTTTTGAGACAGAGAGAGACAGAGCATGAATGGGGGAGGGTCAGAGAGAGGGAGACACAGAATCTGAAACAGGCTCCAGGCTCTGAGCTGTCAGCACAGAGCCTGACGCAGGGCTCGAACTCACGGACCGTGAGATCATGACCTGAGCTGAATTCGGCCACTTAACCGACTGAGCCACCCAGGCGCCCCAGTTTGTTCTCAGTTTTTAAGAGTCTCTTATGATTTGGCTCTCTCCCACTCTAACCTCTTTTTTTTTCCTTCCCCTCCCCCATGGGTTTCTGTTAAGTTTCTCAGGATCCACCTAAGAGTGAAAATATATGGTATCTGTCTTTCTCTGTATGGCTTATTTCACTTAGCATCACACTCTCCAGTTCCATCCACATTGCTACAAAGGGCCATATTTCGTTCTTTCTCATTGCCATGTAGTACTCCATTGTGTATATAAACCACAATTTCTTTATCCATTCATCAGTTGATGGACATTTAGGCTCTTTCCACAATTTGGCTATTGTTGAGAGTGCTGCTATAAACATTGGGGTACAAGTGCCCCTATGCATCAGTACTCCTGTATCCCTTGGGTAAATCCCTAGCAGTGCTATTGCTGGGTCATAGGGTAGGTCTATTTTTAATTTTCTGAGGAACCTCCACACTGCTTTCCAGAGCAGCTGCACCAATTTGCATTCCCACCAATAGTGCAAGAGGGTTCCCGTTTCTCCACATCCTCTCCAGCATCTATAGTCTCCAGATTTGTTCATTTTGGCCACTCTGACTGGCGTGAGGTGATATCTGAGTGTGGTTTTGATTTGTATTTCCCTGATGAAGAGCGACGTTGAGCATCTTTTCATATGCCTGTTGGCCATCCGGATGTCTTCTTTAGAGAAGTGTCCATTCATGTTTTCTGCCCATTTCTTCACTGGATTATTTGTTTTTCGGGTGTGGAGTTTGGTGAGCTCTTTGTAGATTTTGGATACTAGTCCTTTGTCCGATATGTCATTTGCAAATATCTTTTCTCATTCCATTGGTTGCCTTTTAGTTTTGTTGGTTGTTTCCTTTGCTTGCAGAAGCTTTTTATCTTCATAAGGTCCTAGTAATTCATTTTTTCTTTTAATTCCCTTGCCTTTGGGGATGTGTCGAGTAAGAGATTGCTATGGCTGAGGTCAGAGAGGTCTTTTCCTGCTTTCTCCTCTAGGGTTTTGATGGTTTCCTGTCTCACATTCAGGTCCTTTATCCATTTTGAGTTTATTTTTGTGAATGGTGTGAGAAAGTGGTCTAGTTTCAACCTTCTTCATGTTGCTGTCGAGTTCTCCCAGCACCATTTGTTAAAAAGACTGTCTTTTCCATTGGATGTTCTTTCCTGCTTTGTCAAAGATGAGTTGGCCATACGTTTGTGGGTCTAGTTCTGGGGTTTCTATTCTATTCCACTGGTCTATGTGTCTGTTTTTGTGCCAATCCCATGCTGTCTTGATGATGACAGCTTTGTAGTAGAGGCTAAAGTCTGGGATTGTGATGCCTCCTGCTTTGGTCCTCTTCTTCAAAATTACTTTGGCTATTTGGGGCCTTTTGTGGTTCCATATAAATTTTAGGATTGCTTGTTGTAGTTTCGAGAAGAATGCTGATGCAATTTTGATTGGGATTACATTGAATGTGTAGATAGCTTTGGGTAGTGTTGACATTTTGACAATATTTATTCTTCCAATCCATGAGCAGGGAATGTCTTTCCAGTTCTTTATATCTTCTTCAATTACCTGCATAAGCTTTCTACAGTTTTCAGCATACAGATCTTTTACATCCTTGGGTACATTTATTCCTAGGTATTTTATGCTTCTTGGTGCAATTGGGAATGGGATCAGTTTCTTTATTTCTCTTTCTGTTGCTTCATTGTTAGTGTATAAGAATGCAACTGACTTCTGTACATTGATTTTGTATCCTGCAACTTTGCTGAATTCATGTATCAGTTCTAGCAGACATTTGGTGGAGGCTATCGGATTTTCCATGTATAGTATCATGTCATCTGCACAAAGTCAAAGCTTGACTTCATCTTTGCCAATTTTGATGCCTTTGATTTCCTTTTGTTGTCTGATTGCTGATGCTAGAACTTCCAACACTATGTTAAACAATTGCGGTGAGAGTGGGCATCCCTGTCGTGTTCTTGATCTCAGGGAAAAAGCTCTCAGTTTTTCCCCATTGAGGATGATGTTAGCTGTGGGCTTTTCATAAATGGCTTTTATGATGTTTAAGTATGTTCCATCTATCCTGACTTTCTCAAGCGTTTTTATTAAGAAAGGGTGCTGAATTTTGTCAAAGGCCTTTTCTGCATCGATTGACAGGATCATATGGTTCTTCTCCTTTCTTTTATTAATCTGATGTATCACGTTGATTGATTTGCGAATGTTGAACCAGCCCTGCATCCCAGGAATGAATCCCACTTGACGATGGTGAATAATTCTTTTTATATGCCGTTGAATTCGATTTGCTAGTATCTTATTGAGAATTTTTGCATCCATATTCATCAGGGATATTGGCCTGTAGTTCTCTTTTTTTACTGGGTCTCTGTCTGGTTTAGGAATCAAAGTAATACTGGCTTCCTAGAATGAGCCTGGAAGTTTTCCTTCCCTTTCTATTTTTTGGAATAGGTTGAGAAGGATAGGTATTATCTCTGCTTTAAACATCTGGTAGAACTCCCCTGGGAAGCCATCTGGTCCTGGACTCTTATTTCTAAGAAGATTTTTGATAACCAATTCAATTTCTTCTCTGGTTATGGGTCTGTTCAAGCTTTCCATTTCCTCCTGATTGAGTTTTGGAAGAGTGTGAGTGTTTAGGAATTTTTCCATTTCTTCCAGGTTGCCCAATTTGTTGGCATATAATTTCTCATAGTATTCCCTGATAACTATTTGTATCTCTGAGGGATTGGTTGTAATAATCCCATTTTCATTCATGATTTTATCTATTTGGGTCATCTCCCTTTTCTTTTTGAGAAGCCTGGCTAGAGGTTTGTCAATTTTGTTTATTTTTTCAAAAAACCAACTCTTGGTTTCGTTGATCTGCTCTACAGTTTTTTTGGTTTCTATATTGTTTATTTCTGCTCTAATCTTTATTATTTCTCTTCTTCTGCTGGTTTTAGGCTGTCTTTGCTGTTCTGCTTCTATTTCCTTTCGGTGTGCTGTTAGATTTTGTATTTGGGATTTTTCTTGTTTCTTGTGATAGGCCTGGATTGCAATGTATTTTCCTCTCAGGACTGCCTTCGCTGCATCCCAAAGCATTTGGATTGTTGTATTTTCATTTTCATTTGTTTCCATTTTTTTTTAATTTCTTCTCTAATTGCCTGGTTGACCCATTCATTCTTTAGTAGGGTGTTCTTTAACCTCCATGCTTTTGGAGGTTTTCCAGACTTTTTCCTGTGGTTGATTTCAACCTTCATAGCATTATGGTCTTAAAGTATGCATGGTATGATTTCAATTCTTGTATACTTATGAAGGGCTGTTTTGTCACCCAGTATGATCTATCTTGGAGAATGTTCCATGTGCACTCGAGAAGAAAGTATATTCTGTTGCTTTGGGATACCGAGTTCTAAATATATCTGTCAAGTCCATCTGTTCCAATGTATCATTCAGGGCCTTGTTTCTTTACTGACCGTGTGTCTAGATGATCTATCCATTTCTGTAAGTGGAGTGTTAAAGTCCCCTGCAATTACCACATTCTTATCAATAAGGTTGCTTATGTTTGTGAGTAGTTGTTTTATATATTTGGGGGCCACTGTATTCGGCGCATAGACATTTATAATTGTTAGCTCTTCTTGATGGATAGACCCTGTAATTATTATATAATGCCCTTCTTCATCTCTTGTTACAGCCTTTAATTTAAAGTCTAGTTTGTCTGATAAATATGGCTACTCCAGCTTTCTTTTGGCTTCCAGTAGCATGATAAATAGTTCTCCATCCCCTCACTCTCAATATAAAGGTGTCCACAGGTTTATAATGAGTCTCTTGTAGACTCATGTAGATGGGTCCTGTTTTTTTCTCCATTCTGATACCCTATGTCTTTTGGTTGGCGCATTTAGTCTATTTACATTCAGTGTTATTATAGAAAAAGATACGGGTTTAGAGTCATTGTGATGTCTGTATGTTTTATGCTTGTAGCAATGTCTTTGGTACTTTGTCTGACAGGATCCCCCTTAGGATCTCTTGTCGGGTTGATTTAGTGGTGACGAATTCCTTCAGTTTTTGTTTGTTTGGGAAGACCTTTATCTTTCCTTCTGTTCTAAATGACAAACTTGCTGTATAAAGGATTCTCGACTGCATATTTTTTTCTGTTCAACACATTGAAGATCTCGTGCCAATCCTTTTCTGGCCTGCCAAGTTTCAGTAGAGAGATCAGTCACGAGTCTTATAGGTCTCCCTTTATATGTTAGGGCACGTTTATCCCTTGCTGCTTTCAGAATTTTCTCTTTATCCTTGTATTTCCCAGTTTCACTATGAGATGTTGTGCAGAAGATCGATTCAAGTTACGTCTGAAGGGAGTTCTCTGTGTCTCTTGGATTTCAATGCCTTTTTCCTTCCCCAGTTCAGGGAAGTTCTCAGCTATTATTTCTTCAAGTACCCCTTCAGCACCTTTTCCTCTCTCTTCCTCCTCTGGGATACCAATTATGCGTATATTATTTCTTTTTAGTGTATCACTTAGTTCTCTAATTTTCCCCTCATACTCCTGGATTTTTTTATCTCTCTTTCTCTCAGCTTCCTCTTTTTCCATAATTTTATCTTCTAGTTCACCTATTCTCTCCTCTGCCTCTTCAATCCGAGCTGTGGTCGGTTCCATTTTATTTTGCATCTCGTTTAAAGCATTTTTAAGCTCCTCCTGACTGTTCCTTAGTCCCTTGATCTCTGTAGCAATAGATTCTCTGCAGTCCTCTATACTGTTTTCAAGCCCAGTGATTAATTTTATGACTATTATTCTAAATTCACACTGTGTTATATTGTTTAAATCCTTTTTGATCAGTTCATTAGCTGTTGTTATTTCCTGGAGATTCTTTTGAGGGGAATTCTTCCGTTTGGTCATTTTGGATAGTCCTTGGAGTGGTGCGGACCTGCAGCGCACTTCCCCTGTGCTGTGGTGTACAACTTGCGTTGGTGGGCAGGGCCACAGTCAGACCTGATGTCTGCCTCCAGTCCACCACTGGGGCCACAGTCAGACTGGTGTGTGCCTTCCCTTCCCCTCTCCTAGGGGCAGGATTCACTGTGGGGTGGTGTGGCCTGTCTGGCCTACTTGCACACTGCCAGGCTTGTGGTGCTGGGGATCTGGCGTATTAGCTGGGGTGGGTAGGCAAGGTGCACGGGGGCAGGAGGTGCAGGCTTAGCTCGCTTCTCCTTAGGTGATCCACTTCAGGAGGGGCCCTGTGGCAGCGGGAGGGAGTCAGACCCGCTGCCAGGAGGGGTGGCTCCGCAGAAGCACAGTGTTGGGTGTTTGTGCGGAGCAAGCAAGTTCCCTGGCAGGAACTGGTTCCCTTTGGGATTTTGGCTGGGGGATGGGCGAGGGAGATGGCGCTGGATAGTGCCTTTGTTCCCCACCAAACTGAGCTCTGTCGTCCTGGGGCTCAGCAAATCTCCCTCCCTTTGTCCTCCAGACTTCCCGCTTTTGGAGCAGGGTTGATAACTTATCAATTCCCAGATGCTAAGTCCTGCTTGCTTTCAGAACACACTACCTATGGCCCCTGCACTTTTGCAAGCCAGACTGGGGGGCTCTGCTTGGCTGGTGGGCCGCCCCTCTGCCCCGGCTCCCTCCTGCCAGTCCCTGCAGCATGCACCCCCTCTCTGCCCTTCCTACCCTCTTCCGTGGGCCTCTCATCTGCGCTTGGCTCCAGAGACTCCATTCTGCTAGTCTTCTGGTGGTTTTCTGGGTTATTTAGGCAGGTGTAGGTGGAATCTAAGTGATCAGCAGGACGCACGGTGAGCCCAGCGTCCTCCTACCCACCATCTTCTGCTGGTCCCCCGCTTGGTATATTTTTAAAAACTATACGAATGTCATCACACTCTAATATCATTCTACAACCAGCTTTTCATTCAAAATCACATTTTTATTACTATCTTTATTGATACTGTTAGATCAAGTTCATTCATTGTAAGAGTATCAGGTAATTCAGCAATAAAGTAAACCATAATTTATTTATCTATTTTCCAACTTTTAACTTTTATAATTTATATACTTCTACAAGTCTCCTATTACACAATTACAAGAGTTTTTCTAAAATATACATCTCTCATCAGAATACCTGGCTTATGTGATATGCATTGTTTCAACTTTATTTTGTAATACTAAATTATAATTATAAATGATTGCATCAATTTGCATTCCTCCCAGAGTATGTATGAGCATCCTTCTTTCCCTATATTTCAACCAGTACTTTATCTTGTAAGACTTTTATTTTTGCTAATATGAAAGATGATATCTAATCTTTTAATATCAATTTCCATGCAGTAGATATTGGCCTTTTTCTATTTTTAGTATCCAATTCACTTCGAATTTTCAGGAAAACAAGATAAAATGCAGAATTTGACATCCTACAACAGAGTCCGACAGTGGGGTATGTGAGCAGATGTTCCCCTTTCCATGTCTATGACAGATAAGACATAAGAACTTTACTTAGACTGGACAGTCGAATGTTCTCATAACTTTCCATAGCTGCTACAATGAATTTGAAAGTATAGAAGTGTTCTACAGCAGTGATGCTAGCAGAGGTAGCAGTAAGTGTTTCTTTCATTGGCAGTGACCTTTGGAAACTGTTCCTTTGTTGAAAGCCTTGCTGTAGGCATGTTCCCTTTGTTTCTGTCTGTGTCCTAATCCTCACTATTCTAGGCATTGATTCTGGAAGTCATATGATGGTTTTTGACTCAATTTTTTTTTGCTTCACCTACACAGAGTTGAAATCTATTGTTTTGAATCAAAGATCCTATTCTTTAAAAAAAAAAAATGGCTGTTTACCCATTTGAGAGACAGTGCGCACGAGCAGGGGAGGGCAGACAGAAAGATGGGGAAAGAGAGATTCCCAAGAAACCTTCTTGCTGTCAGCACAGAATCCAACCCGTGGGATCATGACCTGAGCCAAAATCAAGAGTTGGCTCCTGTCTACGCTTGGCTCAGGAGAGTCCATTCTGCTAGTCTTCTGGCGGTTTTCTGGGTGGATCCTGAGAAACTTAACAGAAGACCATGTGGGAGGCAAAGGGGAAAAAAAGTTAGAGAGGGAGAGAGCCAAACCATAAAAGACTCTTAAAAACTGAGAATAAACTGAGAGTTGATGGAGGGGGGAGGAGAGGGTGGGAGAGGGTGCCCAATTCAATGAGCATTGAAGAGGGCACCTGTTGGGATGAGCACTGGGTGTTGTATGGAAACCAATTTGACAATAAATTTCATATTAAAAAATATTTTTTTCTGACACATGCACGAAAACAAAAAACAAAGAAAAAACAAAAACAAAAACAAAATAAAGAAGAGTTGGATGCTTAACTGACTGAGGCACCCAGACACTCCACAAAGATTCTTTCGTTCCATTAATCTATGTGTTGTACTTTATTCCAGTACCATATTAAGTTAGAAAATAGATCAAATAACAGAATATAGCATTTAGAAATAGACTCCCATAAGTTTAGTCAATGAATCTTTTGCAAAGAACAAATTTGATACATTGGAATAAAGGTAATCTCTTCTACCAGTGGTGCTAGAACTGTACCTCCATATGTAGAAAAAATGAACCTAAACACAGATCTTTCCACTTTAATGAAAATTAACTCAAAATAGTTCAAGATTCATGAAATGAATCTTGAAAATGCAAATCTATAGATCTCCTAGAAGATAATATAAAGAACACCTAGATGACTTTGAGTGTGATGATGCCCTTTTAGATACAACACCAAAGATATAATTCATGAAGGTTATAATTCATAAGCTGGACTTAATTAGAATTAAAAATGTTTGCTCTATAAAAAACAATGTCAAGGAATGAGAAGATAAGCGACAAAAGGGGGAAAATTATTTGCAAAAGACACATCTACTAAAGGGCTGGTACCCAAATACACAAAGAACTTCAAAATTGAACAATAAGAAAATAAACAACTCTGTTAAAAAATGGGCTAAAGACCTTAACAGACACTTCAACCAAGAAGATATACAGATGGCAAATACACATATGAAAATCCATATTATGCTTTTTAACTAAATTGTTTTCTTCTTAAACTACCAAGAATTTATAATGTATTGTTTAAAATCAAGAATCTTAACGTAGCCTGTAGCAATGTCAGATCAGTTTACCACTGCTCCGAAATATATTAAGAAGAAAACAACTACTTTTTTCTGTGCTTATATCAATTGTTAAGGAATCATGGTCCCAGGAAAGCGTGTCCCATTTGCTGAGCTAAAGTACATGTCCATGCCCATCCCTTGAGTATACAAGGACAATGAGACAAAGAAGAAAAGAATTAACATTTATTGAGTAGTTACTAAATACAAGGCCCTTTTTTAAAGCTCTTTAACCAACCTCTCTTTTGATATTATAAACAACTTTATGAAAGATTTATTTTTATATTGTAAATGAAGTTAAGTAATGTTTCTATGATCACAAATCTATTAGACAGGAAAGCTGAGATTTGAATGTACTGTCTTTGATGTTCCTTGAGTATTTATAGTAATTTGTAGTAGAAATGTAGGTATCACTTGGTGGAAATTATGTGGTAAAAAAAACCCACAAATTTTAAGAAAGAAAACTATTCTTAACCTCGCTCCAATAGATTCTGATTCTGAGAAAATGAGAAAATAGTGAAAATAAAGTTCAATTGATCAATGTCCAAAACAGACCCAGCAATTCCACTTGAGAATCTATATGTAGTATATCAAAGTCTACAATTGTTATTAATGACTTTTACCCTGCATTATCTCCTTTTGTTGATTTTTTTTTAATTTTTTTTATTTTTTAATATATGAAATTTATTGTCAAATTGGTTTCCATACAACACCCAGTGCTCATCCCAAAAGGTGTCCTCCTCAATACCCATCACCCACCCTGCCCTCCCTCCCACCCCCCATCAACCCTCAGTTTGTCCTCAGTTTTTAACAGTCTCTTATGCTTTGGCTCTCTCCCACTCTAACCTCTTTTTTTTTTTTCCTTCCCCTCCCCCATGGGTTTCTGTTACGTTTCTCAGGATCCACATAAGAGTGAAACCATATGGTATCTGTCTTTCTCTGTATGGCTTATTTCACTTAGCATAACACTCTCCAGTTCCATCCATGTTGCTACAAAAGGCGATATTTCATTTTTTCTCATAGCCACGTAGTATTCCATTGTGTATATAAACCACAATTTCTTTATCCATTCATCAGTTGATGGACATTTAGGCTCTTTCCATAATTTGGGTATTGTTGAGAGTGCTGCTATAAACATTGGGGTACAAGTGCCCCTATGCATCAGTACTCCTGTATCCCTTGGATAAATTCCTAGCAGTGCTATTGCTGGGTCATAGGGTAGGTCTATTTTTAATTTTCTGAGGAACCTCCACACCGCTTTCCAGAGCGGCTGCACCAATTTGCATTCCCACCAACAGTGCAAGAGGGTTCCTGTTTCTCCACATCCTCTCCAGCATGTATAGTCCCCTGATTTCTTCATTTTGGCCACTCTGACTGGCGTGAGGTGGTATCTGAGTGTGGTTTTGATTTGTATTTCCCTGATAAGGAGCGACGTTGAGCATCTTTTCATGTGCCTGTTGGCCATCCGGATGTATTCTTTAGAGAAGTGTCTATTCATGTTTTCTGCCCATTTCTTCACTGGGTTATTTGTTTTTCGGGTGTGGAGTTTGATGAGCTCTTTATAGATTTTGGATACTAGCCCTTTGTCCAATGTGTCATTTGCAAATATCTTTTCCCATTCCGTTGGTTGCCCTTTAGTTTTGTTGGTTGTTTCCTTTGTTGTGCAGAAGCTTTTTATCTTCATAAGGTCCCAGTAATTCACTTTTGCTTTTAATTCCCTTGCCTTTGGGGATGTGCCGAGTAAGAGATTGCTACGGCTGAGGTCAGAGAGGTCTTTTCCTGCTTTCTCCTCTAAGGTTTTGATGGTTTCCTGTCTCACATTCAGGTCCTTTATCCATTTTGAGTTTCTTTTTGTGAATGGTGTGAGAAAGTGGTCTAGTTTCAACCTTCTGCATGTTGCTGTCCAGTTCTCCCAGCACCATTTGTTAAAGAGACTGTCTTTTTTCCATTGGATGTTCTTTCCTGCTTTGTCAAAGATGAGTTGGCCATACGTTTGTGGGTCTCGTTCTGGGGTTTCTATTCTATTCCATTGGTCTATGTGTCTGTTTTTATGCCGATACCATGCTGTCTTGATGATGACAGCTTTGTAGTAGAGGCTAAAGTCTGGGATTGTGATGCCTCCTGCTTTGGTCTTCTTCTTCAAAATTACTTTGGCTATTCGGGGCCTTTTGTGGTTCCATATGAATTTTAGGATTGCTTGTTCTAGTTTCGAGAAGAATGCTGGTGCAATTTTGATTGGGATTGCATTGAATGTGTAGATAGCTTTGGGTAGTATTGACATTTTGACAATATTTATTCTTCCAATCCATGAGCAGGGAATGTCTTTCCATTTCTTTATATCTTCTTCAATTACCTGCATAAGCTTTCTACAGTTTTCAGCATACAGATCTTTTACATCCTTGGGTACATTTATTCCTAGGTATTTTATGCTTCTTGGTGCAATTGTGAATGGGATCAGTTTCTTCATTTGTCTTTCTGTTGATTCATTGTTAGTGTATAAGAATGCAACTGATTTCTGCACATTGATTTTGTATCCTGCAACTTTGCTGAATTCATGTATCAGTTCTAGCAGACTTTTGGTGGAGTCTATCGGATTTTCCATGTATAATATCATGTCATCTGCAAAAAGCGAAAGCTTGACTTCATCTTTGCCAATTTTGATGCCTTTGATTTCCTTTTGTTGTCTGATTGCTGATGCTAGAACTTCCAGCACTATATTAAACAACAGCAGTGAGAGTGGGCATCCCTGTCGTGTTCCTGATCTCAGGGAAAAAGCTCTCAGTTTTTCCCCGTTGAGGATGATGTTAGCTGTGGGCTTTTCATAAATGGCCTTTATGATCTTTAAGTATGTTCCTTCTATCCCGACTTTCTCAAGGGTTTTTATTAAGAAAGGGTGCTGGATTTTGTCAAAGGCCTTTTCTGAATCGATTGACAGGATCATATGGTTCTTCTCTTTTTTTTTGTTAATGTGATGTATCACGTTGATCGATTTGCGAATGTTGAACCAGCCCTGCATCCCAGGAATGAATCCCACTTGATCATGGTGAAGAATTCTTTTTATATGCTGTTGAATTCGATTTGCTAGTATCTTTTGAGAATTTTTGCATCCATATTCATCAGAGATATTGGCCTGTAGTTCTCTTTTTTTACTGGGTCTCTGTCTGGTTTAGGAATCAAAGTAATACTGGCTTCATAGAATGAGTCTGGAAGTTTTCCTTCCCTTTCTATTTCTTGGAATAGCTTGAGAAGGATAGGTATTATCTCTGCTTTAAATGTCTGGTAGAACTCCCCTGGGAAGCCATCTGGTCCTGGACTCTTATTTGTTGGGAGATTTTTGATAACCGATTCAATTTCTTCGCTGGTTATGGGTCTGTTCAAGCTTTCTATTTCCTCCTGATTGAGTTTTGGAAGAGTGTGGGTGTTTAGGAATTTGTCCATTGCTTCCAGGTTGTCCAATTTGTTGGCATATAATTTCTCATAGTATTCCCTGATAATTGTTTGTATCTCTGAGGGATTGGTTGTAATCATTCCATTTTCATTCATGATTTTATCTATTTGGGTCATCTCCCTTTTCTTTTTGAGAAGCCTGGCTAGAGGTTTGTCAATTTTGTTTATTTTTTCAAAAAACCAACTCTTGGTTTCGTTGATCTGCTCTACCGTTTTTTTAGATTCTATATTGTTTATTTCTGCTCTGATCTTTATTATTTCTCTTCTTCTGCTGGGTTTAGGCTGCCTTTGCTGTTCTGCTTCTATTTCCTTTAGATGTGCTGTTAGATTTTGTATTTGGGATTTTTCTTGTTTCTTGAGATAGGCCTGGATTGCAATGTATTTTCCTCTCAGGACTGCCTTCGCTGCGTCCCAAAGCGTTTGGATTGTTGTATTTTCATTTTCGTTTGTTTCCATATATTTTTTAATTTCTTCTCTAATTGCCTGGTTGACCCACTCATTCGTTAGTAGGGTGTTCTTTAACCTCCATGCTTTTGGAGGTTTTCCAGACTTTTTCCTGTGGTTGATTTCAAGCTTCATAGCATTGTGGTCTGAAAGTATGCATGGTATAATTTCAATTCTTGTAAACTTATGAAGGGCTCTTTTGTGACCCAGTATATGATCTATCTTGGAGAATGTTCCATGTGCACTCGAGAAGAAAGTATATTCTGTTGCTTTGGGATGCCGAGTTCTAAATATATCTGTCAAGTCCATCTGTTCCAATGTATCATTCAGGGCCCTTGTTTCTTTATTGACCGTGTGTCTAGATGATCTATCCATTTCTGTAAGTGGGGTGTTAAAGTCCCCTGCAATGACCACATTCTTATCAATAAGGTTGCTTATGTTTATGAGTAATTGTTTTATATATCTGGGGGCTCCGGTATTCGGCGCATAGACATTTATAATAGTTAGCTCTTCCTGATGGATAGACCCTGTGATTATTATATAATGCCCTTCTTCATCTCTTGTTACAGCCTTTAATTTAAAGTCTAGTTTGTCTGATGTAAGTATGGCTACTCCAGCTTTCTTTTGGCTTCCAGTAGCATGATAAATAGTTCTCCATCCCCTCACTCTCAATCTAAAGGTGTCCTCAGATCTAAAATGAGTCTCTTGTAGACAACAAATAGATGGGTCTTGTTTTTGTATCCATTCTGATACCCTATGTCTTTTAGTTGGTGCATTTAATCCATTTACATTCAGTGTTATTATAGAAAGATACGGGTTTAGAGTCATTGTGATGTCTGTATGTTTTATGTTTGTGGTGATGTCTCTGGTACTTTGTCTCACAGGATCCCCCTTAGGATCTCTTGTAGGGCTGGTTTCGTGGTGACAAATTCCTTCAGTTTTTGTTTGTTTGGGAAGACCTTTATCTCTCCTTCTATTCTAAATGACAGACTTGCTGGATAAAGGATTCTCGGCTGCATATTTTTTCTGTTTAGCACACTGTAGATATCGTGCCAAGCCTTTCTGGCCTGCCAGGTTTCAAAGGAGAGATCAGTCACAAGTCTTATAGGTCTCCCTTTATATGTGAGGGCACGTTTATCCCTTGCTGCTTTCAGAATTTTCTCTTTATCCTTGTATTTTGCCAGTTTCACTATGATATGTTGTGCAGATCGATTCAAGTTACGTCTGAAGGGAGTTCTCTGTGCCTCTTGGATTTCAATGCCTTTTTCCTTCCCCAGTTCAGGGAAGTTCTCAGCTATCATTTCTTCAAGTACCCCTTCAGCACCTTTCCCTCTCTCTTCCTCCTCTGGGATACCAATTATGCGTATATTATTTCTTTTTAGTGTATCACTTAGTTCTCTAATTTTCCCCTCATACTCCTGGATTTTTTTATCTCTCTTTCTTTCAGCTTCCTCTTTCTCCATAACTTTATCTTCTAGTTCGCCTATTCTCTCCTCTGCCTCTTCAAGCCGAGCTGTCGTGGTTTCCATTTTGTTTTGCATTTCGTTTAAAGCGTTTTTCAGCTCCTCGTGACTGGTCCTTAATCCCTTGATCTCTGTAGCAAGAGATTCTCTGCTCTCCTGTATACTGTTTTCAAGCCCAGCGATTAATTTTATGACTATTATTCTAAATTCACTTTCTGTTATATTATTTAAATCCTTTTTGATCAGTTCATTCGCTGTTGTTATTTCCTGGAGATTCTTCTGAGGGGAATTCTTCCGTTTGGTCATTTTGGATAGTCCCTGGAGTGGTGAGGACCTGCAGGGCACTTCCCCTGTGCTGTGGTGTATAACTGGAGTTGGTGGGTGGGGCCGCAGTCCGACCTGATGTCTGCCCCCAGCCCACCGCTGGGGCCACAGTCAGACTGGTGTGTGCCTTCTCTTCCCCTCTCCTAGGGGCGGGATTCACTGTGGGGTGGCGTGGCCCGTCTGGGCTACTTGCACACTGCCAGGCTTGTGGTGCTGGGGATCTGGCGTATTAGCTGGGGTGGGTAGTCAGGGTGCACGGGGCCAGGAGGGGCAGGCTTAGCTCGCTTCTCCTTAGGTGATCCACTTCAGGAGGGGCCCTGTGGCAGCAGGAGGGAGTCAGACCCGCTGCCAGGAGGTGTGGCTCCGCAGAAGCACAGTGTTGGGTGTTTGTGCGGAGCAAGCAAGTTCCCTGGCAGGAACTGGTTCCCTTTGGGATTTTGGCTGGGGGATGGGCGGGGGAGATGGCGCTGGCGCCTTTGTTCCCTGCCAAGCTGAGCTCTGCCGTCTGGGGGCTCAGTAGCTCTCCCTCCCTTTGTCCTCCAGCCTTCCCGCTTTCCGAGCAGAGCTGTTAACGTATGACCTCCTAGAGGCTAAGTCGCGCTTGCTGTCGGAACACAGTCTGTCCGGCCCCTCCGCTTTTGCCAGCCAGACTCGGGGGCTCTGCTTGGCGGGCGAGCCGCCCCTCCGCCCCGGCTCCCTCCCGCCAGTCCGTGGAGCGCGCACCGCCTCGCCGCCCTTCCTACCCTCTTCCGTGGGCCTCTCGTCTGTGCTTGGCTCTGGAGACTCCGTTCTGCTAATCCTCTGGCGGTTTTCTGGGTTCTTTAGGCAGGTGTAGGTGGAATCTAAGTGATCAGCAGGACGCGCGGTGAGCCCAGCGTCCTCCTACGCCGCCATCTTCCGGAATCTCTCTCCTTTTGTTGATTAATTAAACTGTTGATATGATGGGGGATCACTCCCATAATTATGTTACATATACAGCAAAGGTGATATTCCAGGTGTGATTAAATTCTTTATTGAGTTGCTTTTGAGTTAATCAAATGGAAGTATTGGCTGGAGGCTGAGCTAATCACATGAGCCCTTTACATCTGAGTCAGAGACAGAATTCAGATATTCAAAACATGAAAATGTGTCAATATTCTGACTTCGAAGATGTTGGGGGCCATGTGGCAAGTAATGCGAATGAATTCTAGAAGATGAGAGAACCTTCCTGCTATACCAAGAAAACAGGAATCTTGATCTTACAACTCAAGAAACTGGATTATCCCAACAACATAAATGAGCTCAGAAATGAATAAATCCATAGCCAAGCCTCCATACAAGAACACAGCCAATACGCTGATTTCGGTTTTGAAATATCTTGTGTTGAGAATCAAGCAACACCTTGCTGGGCTTCTTACCTACAGAGTTGTGAACTAATAAGTGGTCCTTTTTTTAAGCTGCTAAATTTGTGATAATTTGTAATGTAGCAATAAAAATCTAATACATTTTATTAAAGAAATAAAAGTACCAGTACTATGGGTGTATGTTCAATAATATTTTTGTACTAGCAAATCCTGAAATTAATCTGAGTGTTCCTCAACAAAGAAATCACTGGGAGTGTTGTGATATATCATATGCTTTATAAGGTTTTCCAGTATTAAAATAAATAGCATAATATATATTGTTATGGAAACATGTCTATTGTATATTGAGAAAACTTAGTTGCAGAACTATGTATATATTGTGTATGATTCTATTCTAAGAACTATATATATCTCTGAAGATAGACATATATAAATACCTAGCAATATAGACATATATAAAAACATAGAGGAATAGCTACTAAGTGTATACATAAGTTGCCTCAGAGGGGTAAGATTACATTACTATTATCATGAGGGAGTAGAAGCAGACCATTAGGTTTTTTATACACCTCTGAATTGCTTGACATGTTACAATATATGTTACCCTTGTCATTAAAACTAATTAAATTTTTAAATGTATAATATATTTGAGAAATTAAACTACACCAATAACTCAAAAAGCTAGAAAATTTAAAACAGAATTAATAAAGTAGAAATCAATATAAAATAAAATTAATACAAGCTGATATTAAAATTCATACATTTCCAATTTGCAAAGTAGAAAACTAAAGCCTTGTGTAAACCCACCTCTATACATATAACAGTTTGGAGTCTATCCATCCTTAGTTTGATTGCATACATACACATGCACACATACACACAGGCTATTTTGGGAAATGTTTTGAAATGTTCAATTTTTTGTATCATTTTGCTAATTTTTAAGCTTTCTTACATTACATTCAAATCATGTATCCTTTACAATTTCCACTGTTTCTAATTTATTGAATTATTTTCACCTTTTGTGTTCGTGTTTTGCCCAAGATCAAAACTCATTCATTATAAACATACATCCACTTTTCCACTATTTATTATATTTTGCCTCAAATACTATTATGTTTAAAACCCATTGTGATCTGTGAGCTATTTTATTTGTGTTTTCCTACATAGAATAGGCCATTCTTTGAATCTCAGTTTTCTAAAGCAATTTTTGTATTTTGCATATCTTGTAAAGATCTATAATAGAAATTTGTGTTTTATTAAATTTGGAGTTTTGTCTTTGAATGAGACAGTTCAACCCATTTACATTTTTTTCACAATTTCTCTGTTAGAGTTTTACTTTTGTAATCTTATTTTATACATTTTGAATTTGTCTTTCCCTAAGATTACTTTTTTTCCTATTTTTGATATACGAACTATGGTTTCTTTATTGTTTTTAAAAAATCTCTTTTGTGATTTGTCAGTATAGATCCTTTTTTGAAATATTAACACATTATATTCTATCTAGAATGAAAGGCTGTTTAATACATGGATATAAAAATGGAGGATATTTGAATGCAAACACTTTATCCACTTGTTTCTTTAAAATTCCTCTGTGTTTTGTTGTTGTTGTTGTTAATATACCTTAGAAATTTGAGAAATATAACACATTAAATTTATATTTTTCAAAATTTGCAGTCAAGAGATATTTTTGGCATTTGCTTTGTTTTGTCACAATTCTTAATATGATTTAATTATAGGTTTAGTAGATTTCAATACTCACCACCATGCTTTCTCTTTTCTTTAAATCTTCATTTTAATTTATATACAAGACAATTAAAATAAGCTCTGGAGTAAATTTAATTTTACAGATTCCAATACTTTTTGAAAATAGTTTTATTGAAATATAATTCAAATATCATGCAATACACCCATTTATTGTATTTTTCTAAACCTTTGATTATCTGAAAATATCCTTGTGCAGTTTTTTTAAGTTAAAAGTTTTACATTGAAATTACTGTAGATCTACATTTTGTGAAAAAATAATACAGAACGATCCTATGTACATTTTACTCGGTTTCACTTAATGGTAATATCTTACACAACAGGGGTGCCTGGCTGGTTCAGTCAGAAGAGAATACAACTCTTGATCGCAAGTCATGGTTTTGAGCCCCACATTAGGTGTAAAGATTAATTAAAAACAAAGTCTTACAAAATTATAGTACAATGGCACAACCAAGTTGTTGACATTGACACAATCCACCGATCTTAATTCAGACCTCCCCACTTGTACTCTATGTATGAGTTTGGGGGGGCGGGTAAGTGCTTACTGCAATATAATTGTATAGGTACATTTTCACCACAGTCAACTTCAAGAAGAGTTCCATCACCACAAGGATCTTTCATGATGCCTTTCTATAATCACAGACATCTCCTTCTTGAACTCCTGAACACTATTCTCTAATCCCTGGCAACCACAAATCATTTCTCAATTTATAAGTGTCTTTTAAAAAATGTTATACAAATGGAATAATACAGTATATAATCTTTTTGGCTTGATTTTTTTCACTCAGAATATCCTTGGAGATTCATCCATGTCATTGCATGTATTGATAGCTTATTACTTTTTCCTGCTGACTATTGTTTCATGATATGTATATACAACATTTGTTTTTTTTTCTGTTGTTCTTTCACTTAATATTTCTATTTCTTGTTTTTCAAGATTTTATTGAAATCCCAATTAGTTAACATATAGTGTAATAATAGTTTCAGGTATAGAATTTAGTGATTCTTCATTTAAATAAAACACCCAGTGCTCATCACAAGTGCCCTCCTTAATACCCATCACCTATTTAACCCATCTCTTCACACACCTCTCCTCTGGTAGCCATCAGTTTGTTCTCTATGGTTAAGAGTCTGTTTCCTGGTTTACCTCTCTTTTGTTCCCACTATGTTCATCTATTTTGTTTCTTAAATTCCACATATGAGTGAAATAATGTCATTTGTCTTTATCTGAATAACTTATTTCACTTAATATAATACTCTCTAGTCCTATCCATGTCCTTGCAAATGGCAAGATTTCATTCTTTTTATGGCCAAGTAATATTCCATTGTGTGTGTGTGCTCGCTTTGGCAGCACATATATTCCATTGTGTGTGTGTGTGTGTGTGTGTGTGTGTGTATCACCTCTTATTTTTTTTTTTACATTTATTTATTTTTGAGAGACAGAGAAATACAGAGCACAAGCAGGGGAGGAACAGAGAGAGAGGGAGACACAGAATCCAAAGCAGGCTCCAGGATCCAAGCTGTCAGCACAGAGCCTGATGCGGGGCTTGAACCCACAGACCACGAGATCATGACCTGAGCTGAAGTCGGCCGCTTAACCAACTGAGCCACCTAGGTACCCCCATCCACCTCTTCTTTATCCACTCATCAGTCAATGGACATTAGGGATCTTTCCATAATTTGGCTATTGTTGATAATGGTACTATAAACATCAGAGTTCATGTATCCCTTTGAATTAATAATTTTGTATCTTTTGGGTAAATACCTAGTCGTGCAATTGCTGGATGGTAGAGTAGTTCTATTTTTATCTTTTTGAGGAACTCTCACACTATATTTCAGAGTGGCTTCATCAGTTTGTACTCCTACTGAAAGTGCAAGAGGTTCCTCTTTCTCTACGTCCTCACCAATACTTCTTGTTTCCTGTGTTGTTGATTTTACCATTCTGACAGGTGTGAAGTGATATCTCATTGTAGTTTTGATTTGTATTTCCCTGATGATGAGTGATTTGAGCATCTTTTCATATGTCTGTTAGACATCTGTATGTCTCCTTTGAAAAACTGTCTATTTATGTCTTCTGCCCATTTTTTTTAAAACTAGATTATTTGTTTTTTGGGTGTTAAATTATAAAAGTTCTTTATAGATTTCGGATACTAGCCCTTTATCCTGTATGTCATTTGTAAATATCTTCTCCCATTCCAAAGGTTGTCTTTTGGTTTTGTTGATTGTTTCCTTCATGGTGCATGAAGATTTTTTATCTTGATGAAGTCCCAATAATTCTTTTGCTTTTGTTTCCCTTTCCTCTGAAAATGTGTCTAGAAGAAGTTGCTACAGCTAAGGTCAAAGAGGTTGCTGCCTATGTTCTCCTCTATGATTTTGATCATTTCATGTCTCACATTTAGGTCTTTCATCTATTTTGAATTTTATTTTTGTGTATGGTATAAGAAAGTGGTCCAGTTTCATTCTTTTGCATGTTGCTGTTCGGTTTTCCCAACATCATTTGCTGAAAATACCGTCTATTTTCAATTGGATATTCTTTCAGACATTGTCAAAGATTAGTTGACCATATAGTTGTGGGTCCATTTCCGGGTTTTCTATTCTGGTCCATTGATGTATGTGTCTGTTTTTGTGACATACCACATTTGTTTAATTACTTGTCAAAAGCTCCTGAGTTGTTTTCTGTTTATTTTCTTATTATGGACAAGCCTGCTGTAACATTTGTGTACAGATTTTTGAGTGAACAAAATTTCCATTTATCTAGCACAAATGTCTAAGACTGAAATTCCTGTGTTTTATGGTAATTACATGTTTATTATTATTTTAAAAAATGTTGAACTGTGTTCTGGAATGACTATACCATTTTACTTTGCCATCAGCAATGGGTGACTGTTCCAGTTGTTCTGCATCCTGGCCCGCATTTAATGCTGTCATTATTTATTTTATCCAGTCTGATATATGTATTAATATCCCATTGTGCTGCAAATTTTCATTGACCTAATGGGTAATGAGATGGTTAATTTTGTGTTGCAACTTGGCTGCACCATATTACCCACATTTTTGGTCAAAGATTATTCTAGATATCTTTGTAAGACTATTTTTTTTTTCTTTTTTCAGGGTGGGGTGGGGTGGATGAGATTAACATTTAATCAGTGGACTTTGAGTAAAGTTGATTTCCCTTCATAATGTAGGTGGGACTCAGTCAATTGGTTGAAAACCTTAATAGAACAGACTGTCCTCCCTGGAGCAAGAGGGAATTTTGTCAGCATTTGAGATTTCAACTGCAGCATTGGTTTTTTTTTTTTTTTTTTTTTTTTTCCCCTGGGTCTCTAGCTTCTTTGCCCACTCTGCCAATTCTAGAATTGCCAGACTCTAAAACTGTGTAAACCAATTTCTTAAAATAACTCTTTCTATGTATACACACATCATATTGATTCTGTTTCTCTGGAGAGCCCTAACTAATACAAGTAAAAATGTTGAACATCTCCTCATGTGCTCATTGGACACCTATATATCCTTTTGATGAAATATCTGTTTGTATCTTTTGCTTATTTTCTAATTGGATTTTTTTTACTGTTGCATTTTAAGAGTTCTTTATATATTCCAGATACTAGTCCTTGGTTGGATATGCAATATGTATATGTTTTCTCCCAGTCTGTACCTTTTATTTTCAATCTTTTCACAGATACTTTACAGAGCAAAAGTTGTTAATTTTGATGATGTCCAGTATATCAATTTTTCCTTCTATGGATTATGATTTTGGTACCATGTCTAAGTACTCTTTCCCTAGCTCTAAATTAAAAGATCATTTCCAATGTTTTGTTTCTTAATGTTTTATAGTTTTGAACTTTGCATTTATGTCTCTTACTCATTTGAGTCGATTTTTGAATTAGGGATTAAATTTTTAATTGGTTGCTGCAGCAGCACTTGTTGAGAAGGTTATCTTTCCTCCATTGAGTTGCTTTTCCAAATTTGTGAAAAATCCACTAAGCATCTTTATGTGGGTCAATTTCTAGGTTGTATCGGCTGTTTCTTTGACCTATGTGTCTATCACTATAAAAATTCCATGCTGTTTTGATTACAGTAGCTATATAGTAGGCCTTAATATTGGGTAGAGTATTCCTCCCATTTTAGCTTTATATGTAGCAATTGGGTGTACATGTGTATTAGATGCTTTCCGTATAAATTTTAAGTTTGTTCCTATCTGAAAAACAAAACAAAACAAAACAAAAGCTTATTAGGATTTTGATAAAAATGGTATTAGTATATAGGTCAATTAAGGAACAATTAACATCTTTACTATGTTGAGTCATCCAATATGCAAACATGGTATGTCTCTCCATTTATTTAATTATTTTTATTACCTTCATCAGCATTTTATACTTTTCAGCATAAAGGTCCTGTACATGTTTTGTTCATTTTATACCTAACAATTTCCTTTATCTTTGTAGTTATTATAAATAGTATTGAATGTTTTGATTTTAGTTTTTGAATGTAAATGACTTCTTTTTTTGTATATGTGGGTTAATTCTGTATCTTACAAGCTTGATGAAATCACATATGAATTCTAAGAGTTTTTTTTTTCTTATTAATGTTTGTTTGTTTAGAGAGTCAGAGAGAGCGCCCCATAAAAGTTTTTTGTACTATGTTAGTTCTAGGGTTTGTTTGGTTGGTTGGTTAGTTCTTGGTTTGGATGGGGGGTTTTTTGTAGATAATTTTTATCAAATTGAGGAAGCTCCACTCTATTCATAGTGTGAGAGATTTTATCATGAAAATGTGGGGTTGCCAATTTTTTTTTAATTTTATTTTCCATCTGCATTTCTTTTTGTTAAAGTATCTGCCTCAATTGATAATATCATATGGTTTTTCTTCTTTACATTGTTGTTATGGAGAATTAATCAATTTTTGAATATTAAACAAGACCTGTATACCTGGAATAAATCCCACTTGGTCAGGGTGTATAATTCTGTATAATTGTTTTTGTACATTAGTGGATTCAATTTGCTATTATTTTGTTGAGTAACTTTGCACTTTTTAAAAAAAAATAAATTTTATTGCTTTTTAAAATTTTATTTAAATCCAAGTTAGTTAACATATAGTGTAGTAATGGTTTCAGGAGTAGAATTTAGTGATTCATCACTTACATATAACACCCAGTGCTCATCCCAACAAGTGCCCTTCTTAGTACACCTCACCCATTTATCCCAAACCCCACCCACCTCCCCTCCAGCAACCCTTAGTTAGTTCTCTATATTTAAGAGTTTTTTATGTTTGCCTCCCTCTCTGCTTTGCTCTTATTTTTCCTTCCCTTCCCCTATGTTCATCTGTATTTTTTCTTAAATTCCACATATGTGTGAAATCATATGGTATTTTTCTTTCTCTGACTGACTTATTTAGCTTAGCATAATACATTCTAGTTCCATCCATGTTGCTCCATATGGTAAGATTTCATTCTTTTTTTTAATTTTATTTTTTTAAATTTACATCCAAATTAGTTAGCATATAGTGCAACAATGATTTCAGGAATAGATTCCTTAATGCCTCCTGCCTATTTAGCCCATCACCCCTCCCACACCCCTTCAGTCAAAGGACATTTGGGCTCACTATCAACAATATCTAAATTATGGAAAGATTAACATTTCATTTATGTTCAGGAGGGATATTGTTTTATAGATTTCCTTTTTCGGAGCGCCTGGGTGGTTCAGCTGGTTGAGCATCCAACTTCAGCTCAGGTCATGATCTCGCAGTTTGTGAGTTTGAGCCCTGCATCGGGCTCTGTGCTGACATCTTGGAGCCTGGAGCCTGCTTCAGATTCTGTGTCTCCCCTTCTCTCTGCCCCTCCCGTGTTCATGATCTGTCTCTCTCTGTCAATAATAAATAAACTTCAAAAAATTTTTAAAGATTTCCTTTTTCAGTGCTATCTTTGTGTAGTTTTTTATCCATGTAATAATGACCTCAAAAGATGAACTGGGAAGTTTTTCTTCATCTTTTATTTTCTGGAATAGGTTGTACAAAACCGGAGTTAATTTTCTTCTAAATACTTTTGTGGAATTCTCCAGTGAAACCATCTGTGCCTGGGAATTTCTTTTGTTGAGGAGCTTTATAATTATACACTCAATTTCTATAATGGTTATAGGACTATTCAGATTGTCTATTTTATTGTTTGAAGTTTAATACTTTGTGGTTTTCAAGCAGTTGGTCCAATTTCTTCTAAGGTATTGAACTTATGAGTGAATAATTTTTCATAATATTCTTTCATTATCTTTCTAATGGCTGAAGAAGCTTTAATGATATCTCGGGGCTCCTGGGTTGCTCAGTTGGTTAAGTGTCCAACCCTTGATTTCAGCTCAGGTCATGATCACCTATTTCCTGAGATCAAGCCCTGCATAGGGCTCTGTGTTCACAGGGCAGAACTTGCTTGGTCTTCTCTCTCTCCCTTTCTCTCTCTGCCCCTTTTCCCTCTGTGCTTTCTTCTCAAAATAAATAAATAAATATTTAATTTTTTTAAAGTTTATTCATTTTTGAGACATAGAGTGAGACATAGAGAGATGGGGTGGGGCCAAGATAGAGAGGGAGACACAGAATCCAAAGCAAGATCAAGGCTCTGAGCTGTCAGCACAGAGCCTGCCATGGGGCTCAAACTCATGAACCATTAGATCATGACCTGAGCCAAAGTCTCTCCAGCTGAGCCACCCAGGCACCCCCAATAAATTAATATTTTTAAAAAATGATATCCCTTATCTCATTCTTGAAATCAGTAATTTTTGTCTCCTCTCTCCCGCTCTCTCTTTCCTTTTGTATTTGTCAGTCTTGCTAAAGGGTAATCAAATTTACTGTTTTTTTTTTGAAGAACCAGTTATTTGTTTCCTTGTTTCATTTTCTTGTTTTATTTTTATTGATGCCTGATCCTATTTTTATTTCCTCCCTTTCGCTTGATACATATTTATTTTCCTATGCTTTTGTTTGTTTCTTGACATAGAATCTTAATTTTTTATTAGAAATATTTCCTGGTTTCCACCATAAGGATTTAGTGTTAAAATTGTTCTGTCAGAACTGCTTTAGAGGCATCCTGAAAATATTGATATGTTGGATTTTGTTATTCAATTCTATGTATTATTATTATTTCATTGAAGCTTCCTCTTTGACCAAAAGATCAGTTAGAAGTATATTTTTAAACTTACAAATGCTTCTAATTTTCTTGTTATTTTTTAAATTTGATATTATAATGGTCACAGAACACACTGTGTATTATTTCAATTATTTTAATTTCGTTGAGTTTCATTTTTATGGGCCATAATATAGAGTATCTTCATGTATTTTCTGTGGACTATTGAAAAAATTGTATATTCTGCTGTTGGATGTAATGGTATGTATATATATTAATATGTACTAATATATTATTATATATTAATATATCATATACATAACATTTAATTATATATCAATACAATTGTATTAATATGATTATATCAATTAATATATATTACATATAATATTCCTATATTATATAATATTTTTTTATTATTATATATTAATTGTTATATATTAATTAATATATCAGAATGTTAGTATCATATACATACATATATAATAGATCTTACTGCTTCATTACATTATTCAAGTATTTCCATTCTTATTCATTTTCTATCCAGTTGTCCTATCAATTTCTTAGAGGAGTATGTTAATGTCCATAATCATAAATTTGGATTTTTCTATTTCTCACTTCAACTCTATTGAGTTTGCTTCATGTATTTTGTTTCATGTATCCATGTTGTTTGGTGGGCACACAATTAAGATGGTTAAGTCTTTATGGTAGGTTAATTTTTTATCATTATAAGATATTCTTCTTTGTCTTTAATCATGTTCTTGCTCTAACATCTACTCTGATATCCATATACTTATTACTTTTTACATTAATGTTTGCATCATCATATATATTTTTTACATCTTTTTTTAAAAAAAAGTTTATTTATTTTGAGACAGAGAGAGCATGTAAGTAGGGTAGGGGCAGAGAGAGAGTGAGAGAGAATCCCAAGCATGCTTCAGACTCGCAGTGCAAAGCCCAACATGGAACTTGATCCCACAACCACAAGACCATGACCTGAGTTGAAACTAAGAGTCAGACACTTAACCAACTGAGCCACCCAGGAGCCTCTAAATCTTTTTACTTTAAACTTATTTATGTTATTATATTTGAAGTCAATGTCTTATAAAAATTATATTCTGTTTTGTTTTTATTTATTTACTCTGCTAATTTCTTTTAATTGGTACATTTAAATAATTTATATGCAATGTGATTATTGATATATGAGCATTCAAAACCTCCAGTTATATTACTTGATTTTTGTTTCCCTTAGTTCTTCTTCTTCTAGTTTGCTTATTGTGCCTTCCTGTGAGTTGCATGAACATTTTTCATATCATCTGGATTTATTTATAATGTTTTAAGATATAATGTTTCATATGGTTTTCTAAAAGGTTTCTCTAGTTAGTACAATATACATATGTAACTCATCACGATCTACCAGTATTGATATTTTACAATTTTCAGTAAAATATGAAAACCTTATTTATATTTATGTACTTTGACCTATCCCTCCCCAATTTTAAATTAATTTATCTTAAATATTTCCTCTAAATAGACTGAGCACCATATCAGATGGTTTTATAATTTCTATTTCAATCATTAAATGTGATTTAAGAAAATCATAAGAAAATATTATTTAAGAAAATCATAAGAATAGTTTATTCCACTTACTCCTCCTTTTACTCAATCCAATATACTATTTTTCTTTTTCCTGAAGTTGTAGGCCTTCTGTTATTATACCCTTTCTGTTTAGATACTTCCATTTACCCATTCTTGTTGGCAGGTTTACTGCCAACGAATTAATTTTTCTTCATTTGCAAATGTCTTTATTTCAAATCCTTCTTTCCTTAAAGATATTTTTGCTGTATATAAAATTCATAGTTGACAGAACTTTCCTTCTAGTATTTGAAGAAAGCAGTTGTTCCTTGGACACCTTTGGCCCAGCGGTGTATACAGTGGGAGAACAGATCTAGGGTGGAGACTTGGACAAGACCAGAAAAGAGCTCAAAGAAGATGGAAAGGGAATTTTGGGATACTGAATAACAAAGTTTCTTCTAAAAGATGTTTCATGAATTTGGTGGGAACCTCTCCTTGGTCACATATGGTCTTTGTGGGAGTGGAAGGGCAGAAGGAGTGCTAGAGAGAGGCCCTTTAAAGCAGTTTCCTCAGCAGGGGTCATTCTTGCCAGGGTTTAAGGGAAATACAACAGCTATGAAAAAATACAGTTTGCACAGTTAGAAATAACATAGTGCATCCATATGATTTAGTTATTGAAAAGAAAGATAATTTCTACATGTATTGACACAAATAGCAATGGTACATGGTTAAGTAAAGTAATACATATAATTTAATTTTTGTCAAAACAAAATTAAAACATTACATATACACGTCTGTACAAGTTTGTGTAAGTATAAGAGGGAAAAAACAGAGTAACTTTTAGCATTGCTTATCTGAGAAGGCATGAGATTGAGAAAAATATTTTATCTTTTTCAGCTTTATTGAGGTATACTTAATATGTAAAAATTGCATGTATTTAATATATATTTTGATGATATCAGATATATACACACACTCATGATACCATCACCAAAATGAAGGTAATAAACATCCCCATCTCATGCTAAATATTCATACCATAAAAAATGGTGGGGCATAAATCTTTTTGGAGGTAATGGAGATTTTTTTATATACCCCTCTATGTTTTTATATATTTGTTAGAGCAAGCATATATTATTTTTTGTAATTCAAAATATAATATATTTTTATAATGTCAAAAAACATGTATTGATTACCTACTATGCACCATGTACTAGTAAGTGTCAAATAAAGCCTCATCCCATTTTTTGCTCTCCACAGTCATCCAATAAAGAAAACTGTTGTTTCAAGAGATGAAATTATTTGCTCAAAGTCACTTAGCTAGTAAATGAAGAACCAACTCAACCATAAGTCTTCTGAATCTAAGTCCACTACTCTTTCTTCAATTTTACCACAATTTATTTCAAAATTAAAGAGTAATGCTAGAGAAGTATTTTCTACATATGATTTGGATCTATTTGCCCCTGATTCTGACCAACTTTCTAGACCACTCTATGACTTTCCAACCAGTAGTATACAATTTAGTGATTTATAATCTTAATTATATCACAATTTGGACACTGCTCTTTTTGTGACTTGTTTGCATGTTAATTTTTATTTTCAGGCTTGTCTGTAAAGATGATATGATACACAGTCCACTTAATTTGGGGCATTATGTTGTTGCAGTGCAAAAGGGAAGTGTGAAGGAATCCTAGAGCACTGAGGCAAGAGCTAGATGAAAGTTTATGACTAAGATGCAAGAAGGACATTTATTCGATAATGTTCTAGTGGCCTGTACTGTGGTGTGAATTCGTGGTAGTGACATTTCACTGCATCATATATATGAGATATATATATTGACAAACTGGAAGAATAAGAGACAAAATAGTACTTTATGATTCAATGAAGTGTGTTCATATATATCTCATTTTATTCTCACAACTACCCTGCAATATAAATGTGTTAGCTCCTATTTATATATGACTAAACTGAGAATCATAGAAGTTAAGTAACTTTAAACTCTTTTTTTTGGGGGGGCACCATCCTCCAAGATGCAGTATCACTTTATTTGTTTAATGTTTGTTTATTTATTTTATAATTTTATTTTTTATTTTTTAAAATTTACATCCAAATTAATTAGCATAGAGGGAAACAATGATTTCAGGATTATATTCCTTAATGCCCCAAACCCATTTAACCCATCTCCCCTCCCACTACCTCTCCAGCAACCCTCAGTATGTTCTCCATATATATGAGTCTCTTCTGTTTTGTCCCCCTCCCTGTTCTTAAATTATTTTGTTTCTCTTCTCTTATGTTCATCCGTTTTGTCTCCTAAAGTCCTCATATAAGTGAAGTCATATCATTTTTGTCTTTCTCTGACAAATTTCATTTAGCATAATACCCTCCAGTTCCTTCCATGTAGTTGCAAATGGCAAGATTTCATTCTTTTTGATTGCCGAGTAGTACTCCATTCTATATATATATACCACATCTTCTTTATCCATTCATCCATCAATGGACATTTGGGCTCTTTCCATACTTTGGCTATTGTTGATAGAACTGCTATAAACATGGGGGTGCATGTGTCCCTTCGAAACAGCACACCTGTATCCCATGGATAGGTGCTTAGTAGTGCAATTTCTGGGTCATAGGGTACTTCTATTTTTAGTTTTTTGAGGAACATCCATACTTTTTTCCAGAGTGGCTGCACCAGCTTGCATTCCCACCAACAATGCAAAAAAGATCCTCTTTCTCTGCATCCTCGCCAACATCTGTTGTTGCCTGAGTTGTTAATGTTAGCCATTCTGACAGGTGTAAGGTGGTATCTCATTGTGGTTTTGATTTGTATTTCCCTGATGATGAGTGATGTGGAGCATTTTTTCATGTGTCGGTTGGCCATCTGGATGTCTTCCTTGGAGAAGTGTCTATTCATGTCTTTTGCCCATTACTTCACTGAATTATATGCTTTTTGGGTGTTGAGTTTGATAAGTTCTTTCTAGATTTTGGATACTAATCCTTTATCTGATATGTCATTTGCAAATATCTTCTCCCATTCTGTCAGTTGCCTTTTAGTTTTGCTGATTGTTTCCTTCACTCTGCAGAAGCTTTTTATTTTGGTGAGGTCCCAGTAGTTCATTTCTGATTTTGTTTCCCTTGCCTCTGGAGATGTGTTGAGTAAGAAGTAGCTGGGGCCAAAATCAAAGAGGTTTTTGCCTGTTTTCTCCTTGAGGATTTTGGTGGCTTCCTGTCTTACATTGAGTTATTTCATCCATTTGAGTTTATTTTTGTGGATGGTGTAAGAAAGTGGTCCAGGTTCATTCTTCTGCATGTCACTGTCCAGTTTTCCCAGCGCCACTTGTTGAAGAGACTGCCTTTATTCCATTGGATATTCTTTCTTGCTTTGTCAAAGATTAGTTGGCCATACGTTTGTGGGTCCATTTCTGGGTTCACTATTCTGTTCCATTGATCTGAGAGTCTGATCTTGTGCCAGTACCATACTGTCTTAATGATTACAGCTTTGTAGTATAGCTTGAAGTCAGGGATTGTGATGCCTTCTGCTTTGGTTTTCTTTTTCAAGATTGCTTTGGCTATTTGGGGGTCTTTTCTGGTTCCATACAAATTTTAGGATTATTTGTTCTAGCTCTGTGAAGAATGCTGTTGTTACTTTGATAGTGATTGCATTGAATATGTAGATTGCTTTGGGTAGTATCGACATTTTAACAGTATTTGTTCTTCCTATCCGGGAGCATGGAATCTTTTTCCATTTCTTTGTGTCTTCTTCAATTTGTTTCATAAGCTTTCTATAGTTTTCAGTGTATAGATTTTTCACCACTTGGTGAGATTTATTCCTAGGTATTTTATGTTTTTTTTGTGCAACTGTAAATGGGATCAATTCCTTGATTTCCCTTTCTGTTGTTTCATTATTGGTGTATAGGAATGCAACTGATTTCTGTGCATTGATTCTATATCCTGAAACTTAGCTGAATTCATAAATCAATTCTGGCAGTTTTTTGGTGGAATCATTTGGGTTTTCCATATAGAGTATCATGTCATCTACAAGAGTGAATGTTTGACCTCCTCCTGGCCAATTTAGATCCCTTTTATTTCTTTGTGTTGTATGATTGCAGAGGCTAAGACTGCCAATACTATGCTGAATAACAGTGGCGTGAGTGGACATCCCTGTCTCGTTCCTGACCTTGGGGGAAAGCTCTCAGTTTTTCCCCATTCAGGAAGATATTACTGTCAGGTCATTCATATATGGCTTTCATGATCTCGAGTTATGCTCCTTCTATCCCTACTTTCTTGAGGGTTTTTATCAAGAAAGGATGCTGTATTTTGCCAAATGCTTTCTCTGCATCTATTGAGAGGATAATATGGTTTTTGTCTTCTCTTTTATTGATGTGATGAATCATGTTAATTGCTTTTCGGATATTGAACCATCCCTGCATCGCAGGTACAAATCCCACTTGGTGGTGGTGAATAACTTTTTTAATATATTGTTGGAGCCAGTTGGCTAATATCTTTTTGAGGATTTTTGCATCCATGTTCATGAGGGAAATTGGTCTATAGTTCTCCTTTTTAGTGTGGTCTCTTCTGTTTTTGGAATCAAGGTAATGCTCGCTTCATAGAAAGAGTTTGGAAGTTTTCCTTCCAATCTATTTTTTGGAAATAGGTGTTACCTCTTCCTTAAATGTTTGGTAGAATTCCCCTGGAAAGACATCTGGCCCTGTAATCTTGTTTTGTGGCAGATTTTGATTACTAATTCGATTTCCTTACTGTTTATGGGTCTGTTCAAATTTTCTATTTCTTCCTGTTTCAGTTTTCATAGTGTATTTGTTTCTAGGAATTTGTCTATTTCTTCCAGATTACCCATTTTAATGGCATGTAATTTCTCATAATATTCTCTTGTTATTGTTTTATTTCTGCTGTGTTGGTTGTGATCTCTCCTCTTTCATTCTTGATTTTATTTATTTGGGTCCTTTCCTTTTTCTTTTTGATCAAACTGACTACTGGTTTATCAATGTTGTTAATTCTTTCAAAGAACCAACTTCTGGTTTCATTGATCTGTTATAGTGTGTTTTGGTTTTTTTTTGCTTTCAATAGCATTATTTTCTGCCCTAATCTTTATTATTTCCTGTCTTCTGCTGGTTTGGGGTTTTATTTGCTGTTCTTTTTCCAGCTCCTTAAGGCAAAACGTTAGGTTGTGTATTTGAGATCTTTTTTCCTTCTTTAAGAAGGCCTGGATTGGTATATACTTTCCTCTTATGACTGTGTTTGCTGCGTCCCAGAGGTTTTGGGTTGTGGTGTTATCATTTTCATTGACTTCTATATACTTTTTAATTTCCTCTAACTGCTTGGTTAGCCCATTCATTCTTTAGTAGGATGTTCTTCATTCTTCAAGTATTTGTTACCTTTCAAATTTTTTCTTGTGGTTTATTTCGAGTTTCATATCGTTGTGGTCTGAAAATATGCACAGTGTGATCTAGATCTTTTTGTACTTACTTAGGTCTCATTTATGTCCCAGTATATGGTATATTCTGGAGAACTTCACATGTGTACTGGAGAAGAATGTTTATTCTGCTGCTTTAGGATGAAATGTTCTGAATATATCTGTTAAGTCCATCTGTTCCAGTGTGTCATTCAAAGCCATTGTTTACTTGTTTATTTTTAGATTAGATGATCTGCCCACTGATGTGAGTGGGGTGTTGACATCTCCTACTATTATGGTATTACTATGGAGGAGTTTCTTTATTTTTGTGATTAATTGATGTATATTATTTGGGTGCGATTAATTGATGTATATATTTGGGTGCTTTCACATTTGGCACATAAATGTTTACAATTGTTAGGTCTTCTTGGTGGATAGCCCCTTGATTATGATATAATACCCTTCTGCATCTCTTGATACAGTCTTTATTTTAAAGTCTATATTGTCTGATGTAAGTACGGCTACTCCAGCTTTCAGTTGTTGACTATTAGCATGATAGATGGTTCTCCATCCCCTTATTTTCAATCTGAAGGTGTCTTTAGGTCTAAAGTGGGTCTCTTGTACACAGCATATAGATGGATCTTGTTTTCTTATCCATTTTGTTACCCTATGTCTTTTGATTGGAACATGGAGTCCATTGACGTTTAGAGTGAGTACTGAAAGATATGAATTTATTGCCATTATGATGCTTGTAGAGTTGGAGATTCTGGTGATGTTCTCTGGTCTTTTCTAACCTTTGTTGCTTTTGGTATTTATTTATTTATTTATTTATTTGTATTTTCATCTTTTTTCCCCTCAGAGAGTCCCCCTTAAAATTTCTTGCAGGGCTGGTTTAGTGGTCACAAACTCCTTTAATTTTTGTTTGTCTGGGAATCTTTTTATCTCTCCTATTTTTAATGACAGCCTTGCTGGTTAAAAAATTCTTGGCTGCATTTTTTTCTAATTCAGCACACTGAATATATTCGGCCACTCTTTTCTGGTCTGCCAAGTTTCTTTGGATAGGTCTGATGCAAACCTGATCTGTCTCCTCTTGTAGGTTAGGGGCTTTTTTTTCCCCTTGCAGCTTTCATTATTCTCTCCTTGCCTATTTTGTGAATTTGACTATGATATGCCTTGTTGATGGTCGGTTTTTGTTGAATCTAATGGGGGTCTTCTGTGCTTCCTGGATTTTGATGTCTGTGTCTTTCCCCATGTTAGGAAAGTTTTCCGCTATGATTTGCTCACATAACCCTTCTACCCTATTTCTCTCTCTTCCTCTTCTGGGACCCCTATGATTCTGATGTTGTTCCTTTTTAATGAGTCACTGATTTTACTAATTCTTAAATTGTGCACTTTTGCCTTAATCTTTCTCTTTTCTTCTGCTTCATTATTGACTATAAGTTTGTCTTCTATATTGCTGATTCTCTGTTCTGCCTCATCCATCCTTGCTGCCGCTGCATCCATCAGTGATTGCAGCTCAGTTTTAGCATTTTTATTTTCATTCTGGCTATTTTTTACTTCTTTTATCTCTGCAGAAAGGGATTCTAATCTATTTTCGACTCCAGCTAGTATTCTTATTATCGTGATTCTAAAATTCTGGTTCAGACATCTTGGTTGTATCTGTGTTGTTAAATCCCTGGCTGTCGTTTCTTTGTGGTCTTTCTTTTTGGGTGAATTCCTTCGTTTTGTCATTTTGAAAGGAGGAAATGAATTAATGAGGTAGAAAAATTGAAATTAAAAAAGTTAAAATTAAAAAATATTAAAATTAAAAAGTAAAACATACACACACACACACACACACACAAATCGAATAGATGATGCTAGATCCTAGGTGTGTTTTGCTCTAGGTGTTGAAAGTGGTTTGACAGATTAGAGGAAAAAAAGGGGGGGGAGGGAAGGGGAAAAAACAAATTGTTTGAGAATTTGAATAAGTGAATACACTGAAGTATACTAAAATGAGTTGATGGGGGTAAAAAGAATTTGAAAACAATATATACAAAAGTAAAGAATATAGTAGAAAAAGATTAAAGAAAAATATTTTTAAAAAATTAAACATAAATATGATTTTTTTCTGTATTTAAGAAAAAAGAAAAGAAACAAAAAAGAGAAAAAAGATAAAAAAGAAAAAAGTAAATAAAAAAGGAAATAGTTTGAAAATTTGAAATAGTGAATACACTGTAGTAAACTAAATACACTGTAGTAAACTAAAATGATGGAAGTAAAACAGTATTTGAAAAAATTTACATAAAAGCAAAAAATATAAAAATAAAAATTAAATAAAATATGTTTAATAGAAATTCAATGTAAAAATGAAGTTTTTCTTTTTCTGAATTCATGAAAAAGAAAAGAAACAAGAGAAAAATGAGAAAAAAGAGAAAGAAATAAAAAAGAAAGAAACAAGAGAAAAAATAGAAAAAATAAAAAGAAAGAAAAACAGCAACATTGTTTAAAAATTTGAAAAGGTGAATACACTGAAGCAGACTAAATAAAATGATGGAGGTAAAGTAGATTTTGAAAAATTTTACACAAAATAAAAAATATAGTAATAAAAATTAAAGAAAAATATTTTTAATAAAAATTGAATGTAAAAACGAGTTTTTTTATTTTTTTGTATTCAAGTGAATGAAAAGAATTGCCAAAGAGACAAAGAATAAGGAAAAGGAAAGAAGAAAAAATAAAGAAGGAAAATTGAATAGATGAACCTGCTAACAGATTGAAGTAGGACTGAAATTGCTTTGTTTTTTCCTAGAAGTCAGTCTATGTAGCTCTTTATAGTCCATAAATTAAGCCAGTGGTGAGATTTGTGTTCTTGAAGAGCAAAGTAGGCACAGTTGGGCGGCACTCAGTGTAACATCTATGCTCTCCATGGATGGCGCTGCTAGCCTACTGGGGTGGATTGTTGCAGGGCTCCTAGGTGCATATGCATATGTGCGGGAGCAGTGAAAATGGTGCCACCTAGCTACCCAGTCTGTTCTCCCATATCAGCAATCACGGAACCATCCTCTGTCTTCAGCTCTTGTTCACTCCCAGGTTTTCATTCTCTGTGACCAAGACCCAGGCAGTACCTCTCTCCTGAGTTTTGTCTCAGATGCGGCTGTTTTCTCCAGCCCCTTACTTCTGAAGGACTGTGGCTTTGAGCCGTTCCACCCCTCTGTGGTTGGGTCTCATTGAGCAATGGCTGAATGAGCGATGGCCAAATGTTCGCTGCACCCAGGAACGCCCGCTGGACCCTGCTGCTGCCAGTGCCCCTAGACTGTGGCCAGGTGCCAGCCCGCCACAGAAAAAGTTCATGAGACAGTGTAGCAGCAGCATTTCAGGGATTATGGAAAATCACAACACACATCTGGCACCAGGCTTCACCCTTAACGACCTTGCCCCAGCACCAACGAATGTGGCCGCCTTCCGGGGTCTGTTGGGACCAGGTGGCTTCAATAGTCTTTACCAAATGTCCTTCCAGCAGTGGAACTGCTTTTCCCCATGTGGGCCAAGAACCTCCCGGACCCCACTCTGTTCCTGGGGATTTGCCCTTCCCACCAGAACACTGCCAGGTATCGAGCTGTGCAGTTGCAGCCTTTGCGCTTCCCTTGTTTACAGTCTTAATGAAATTTAAGCCTCTCCTTTCTCCTTTCTCCCTTTTTAGTTTAGTCCCTGTGGCTGTTTCCCATTTTCCACTTTCTCTCCAGCTGCTTTTGGGGTGGGGTGCTTTTCCCATATTCTCGCCCTCTCCCCAGTCTCCATCTTCTCTCCACCCACAAAAGCAGTTCCCTACCTTTTGTGGCTTTTCGCTCCCCAAATTCATCTCTCCACACCGCATACCTGATGAATTCTGTGGTTCAGCTGTGTAAATTGTTGTGTTAATCCTCCAGTTTTCTAGATGTGTAGGAGGGTTTAGTGTTGGTCTGGCTGGATGCTAGAAACACAAAAAAACTTCCATGTTCTTCAGCCATTTTGGCTCCTTCCTAAACTTTTTTTTAAAGTAAGCTCTGTCCCCAAAGTGGGGTTTGAATTCACAAACCTGAGATCAAGAGTCACACGTTCCACCAGCTGAGCTAGCCAGGAGTAAAGGGAAGTTAAATACACCAAAAAGCACCTGTGTTAGGGCTCTGTGGAGAAACATAACCAAAAAGATGTGTACACATACACACACACACACACACACACATACACACACAAATATACTCACACACATGCACAAACATACATACTCTTACATAGGGAAGAGTTGCAGTTTGAGTTAAAAAGCTGTCTGCTGGAAGAATTCCTTTTTGTTTGATAGACAGGTTAGGCTTTGTTTTTTCTAAGGCCAGCAATAAATTGATTGGGACCCACCCACATTATACAAGTTAACCTGATTTACTAAAAAATCCTTAATTTAAATATTAATCTTATCCCAAAAACAATACCTTCACAGAAACATCCAGAGTAATGTTTGATCAAATATTGGGCACTGTGGCCCAGTCATATTGACACATAACCATCACAGCACCATAATTTAAAACTTCTTTTTATGACTTGCTCTCAAAACTGGAAGACTCTGTTTAATTTTTTTAGTGATATTTTTTCAAATTTCAGAAAGCATATATCATTATAAAAATCAATGTTCCATATATCATATGTAGATGATAAACCATCTAAGAGAGAGAATACTGAGAAAAGTATATATATTCAGCTGATTAACTTCCTTAAGTCACCATGCTCACTGTAAGATGAGGAAAAAAGATTAGCCATTTCTTAGCTCTTAATTTTAACCTTTCTTTAGAAGACCATAGAAATTATATTTAAATATCAATTGAATTTAAAAACACAATTGTTTACTAAATCTTATTTAAATACAATTTTAAGAAATTCAGTAATGGATAAGGTTAACTTCATTTAAATGCAAATGTACTTTTGAATATTTGGTCAATGATTTACCAGACATTGAAGCTTGAAAAAAACTTGTATTGGTTTTGTTCTTTTTAATAAGAAGAGCAAAAAGGTAATTGTTAGTCATTTGGACAACTCAAAAATTACCTATATGTACTACTTTTCTTACATTATACTCAGAACAGTTTAAAATGTGATTTATTTGGTAATAATATAATCTTATGAGGGTAAATAAGTATAATTCAGTCATAGATAGAAGTTATTTTTTTGTCAAATCTGTTTTAAAAATAAAATTAAAATCATGCCTGCATAACAAACTTGAATCAAGTAAGGGTGATTTGTTTTGGTTACCTGTAGCAGCAATCGAATATTACAATACAATTCAATGTCTTTATAAAGATAGCTTGAAATGAGTAAATAATGTCAAGATGGATCCATTTATTTGGACCACTATAATTGACCAAATCAATTATTTCATAATTTGACCAGTTGAACCTTATCAGCAGCTACCAAAGCAACCATATGCAGAATTCTGTGTTGGCTATGGTGTTGTTATACCTGAATAATATAAATTGAAAAAGAAATAAATTTCTACATTTCTTTGTTTGTTTGTTTGTTTCTTTCTTTCTAAATGTTTCTTTTTGAGAGAGAGAGGGAGTGTGTGTGTGTGTGTGTGTGCACGGATACAGGAGGGACAAGATAGAGGGAGAGAGAATCCTAAGCAGACTCTGTGCTGTCAGTGAAAAGCCTGATGTGGAGCTTCATCTCATGAACTGTGAGATCATGACCTGAGCAGGCATCAAGTGTTTGGGGCTTAATAGACTGAGCCACCCAGGCACCCCGTCTTTTATTTAAATATATGAGATTGTGTTAATTTTTTCTGCCCCTAGAAAACCTGTTAAAATGGCAAAAATGGGATTTTTAAGAGGATATATCCACAACAATATAAGTAATGAGAAAGGAAATGACAGTAGTAGATAAGAGATGTCCACATATTTGAAGAGGATACAGAGTGGACATATGAGAGGTGATGACTGAAGAGATAAATGAACATTAGAATCTAAGAGTTTTCAAAGGGAAATGCCAACCAGAACCTATTATATTTGGGCTACTGAATTCCAGAATGTCTCAAAATATGAAGTCATCAGTTACTTCAGAAGCCAGGGTGAGGCACAGATTCAAACAGGAGGAATGCCTGAAAATCTGCCTATGGAGCCATTACACTTTCAGGCCTCCTTCCTCATTCTTGAAGCAACAGAATTACAGAGGCTGTGAAGCTAGGGACACTAGAGCAAACATAGTGGAAGAGAGGGGAGAGGTGCTGTACTGAAACGTAACTTGGTGAAAGTCAACATATTAAATAGTAAAATGACAACTCTCTGGTTCTCAGAAAACTGATTGTCAGGATTTCAATTTCAAAAGTATAAAATATTCCTTTCTGAAGAAACTGAAGCCTTGAAAAAATGATTATTGGAGGTCTCTGGTGAAATGGCCAGTTTTGTACTAATTTTCACTATGGTGAGGCCTACAAATACTTATGTTCTACCCAAGTACACAGAACTTTTGATTAAGTTTTTATTACATTGGTCTTAACTAAAAATGGACACTCAAGGCTCATAGTATATTTGAAAAAAAGGGGATTTCATCATGAAAGATCATGACTCAAAAAAGAGAAAACTGGAAAATTAGAGGAAACAGAAAATTCAAGGATCTCACCCCCCAAAAAGCCCAAAAAATTATATCTTTAAGAAAAATAGGATACCACATAAAAAGAAGCCATCAACAAAATTAAAATAAACATTTAAAAAAGACTCTAATATCTACAAATAACTAAGAGAAGATCTTAACAGTATTCAGTGTTGCAGAAGATATGGATCAACTACTATGCCACATACATTTTTGTTGGGATTTGTAAGATGGTTTGGTCTCTTTGGAAAAACTAATATTATCTTATAAGTAAAATACTCACATATCATATGAGCTTAGCATTTTCATTATTATAGACTTAAAACTCTTACATATGTTCAGAACAGAATATTTAAAGATTATTCATAGCACAGAACTGTTTATAATTTCAAAACTATGAAAATAATGCAACTATCCATCAGTAATAGCATGGGTAAATAAATTATGGTTTATTTACAGAATAGAATATTATACAGTAATCGAGAGAAAAAATGAGATACCTGTATCAATATTTATAAACATTATTGATATAATATAATATTACAGAATAGCATCATATGCTTCTTTAAATTTAAAAACAATATATACTAGACAATGTATTTTTTAACTGTATACTACATGGTGTGTGTGTGTCTGTGTATGAGTGTTTGCCTTGAAGAGCTATAGTGAGGACCAAGCTAGTATAAGTAAAATGTTTAGAATAAAACTTGGCAACATATGAGTATTTTATTTTTAATATTTTTTTGTGAATTTGAGAATAGTTAAATATAAAACTAAACCAACAAATAGAGGTAATCCTTAACTTTGAGTATGTATACAGGAGAGATGTTGTATAAGAAAGGAAGTGAAATCATTAGGTACCACTTATCTCAGTGTGAAAAACATTTGCATAGTCATAATAATATGAACACTTTGAATATTATTTTGGTCCCAGGTTTTGATATATCTACATTAATATGATGCAGAAAGAGGAAATATGTGTGATATAGGGAAGTTGTATGAGAAAGTTAACTACACATTGTTTATGGTACAAAGTCAATTATGTTTAATATTAATAAATCAATCAATGGCAATGGAAACATTATTTGGTTCATGGAAGCAAATACCAAAAAAACATCCAAAAAAACTGAAAGTTTTTGCCTTGGGGAGTTGATAACCAGGAATAGGGAGTTGCAGGGCCAGAAACTATAATTTTTCATTATAAGTCTTATTGTCCAAATGACCATGCAATTTATCATAACAAAGTGACATCATAGAAAATAAAATGAAGAGTTTTCAACAATTAGACTAGGGTGAGAGATATAAACTAGGATTGTCCCAGGCAAATTGGGATTTATGGTCACTCTACCATATGACTCTCAAAATTTGGTGCATATATTATTTGGATACAGAGAAAGAAAAAAAGTAAAAATATGGAAGTGACTACTAAGTTAATTTAATATGTTAGTGTTTTTGTTTTATTTTGTTTTGTTTTTACTAGTTATTCAATTTGGTTTTCTAAAGTGACCAGCTTATTTTTTTTTATTGGCTAGACATTCAGGTTCACTTCTGGGTAAATGTAGATTCTATCTGAAAAGGAAGATATGTAGGTTGACACTTAATATTTTTTTGATACCTTGTGCAAAAAATTAAATTGGGTACTGAAGCTACTGAAAAAAATAAAAACCAGTAATGTTCTATAGTTACATCAGCAAGATGACAGAATAGGAAGTCTTATATCTTGTTTTTCCACAGATAAATTGATTTCATAACAATATATTGGCAGAAATGGCCTTATGAGAACTCTTGACTCAAGAAGTGGCAATATCCCAGGTGAGCACAAAGATGAGAACAGCTGCACTGAAACACGTAAAAAGAGAAATTTTACTTCACCTGTATAAGGCCTTCCTCCAAGCTGGAATAGGTCACCAGCAGGAGAGAATACCCTGGCTAATGAATTCTGCCTTGAGGAGGGAAAGAAAGGACATAGAAGAGAGGAGTGTGCATCCAATATTGCATCATTTTGGAAATCCACTCAAAGGACTGGCTTCTATCTTGGCTCATTCAGAGCATGCATGGACCCAGTATAGTTTGGATGTCTGGGGGACACTAAGAACAAGGAAGAGTGGGTTGCTTACTACTGTTCCAGAGGATACACAATACATCAGATACAGGCCAATACAGCTTAATAGTCTCTCTCTAGGAGAGAGAGAAAAGTGGAACACGCATTCAATGTTCTGACTCTTCAGAGGGCTGCCTGAGAGAATGGAGTGCAAATGGAGTCCAATATATTCTAGAAATGTGGGATCTACTTATAACATATGAGAGCTGGGTGGCTTATCCCAGGCTCAGATAATCAATAGTATATCAGGCAGAAAAAAAAAAAAAAAAAGGAGCAAGAGATACAAGCTGCGGGAAAAAAAAAAAACAGCAAGATACTCTATTAAGGAATTTCTTGCACAGCCCTATCCTCCAAAAAAAAGTCACAGAGACTCCAAGAAAATGTATCCAAGCTGATTGGAGAAGGTCTTTCCCTGTAAAGACAGGGTGTAAAAAACGAGGATATGGGGCAAACATTTCAAATGTGAAAATCCCAACAAAAAGTTATGAGAAAAACAAAGAAACAGGGAAACATGGCTCAAAGAAAAAAATAAGCCCAAGAAGATGATAATAAAAAATGGAGGTAGAGGATCCTGGGAAGATGGTGGTGTAGGAGAGCGCTGGGCTCACCGCGCTTCCGGCTGATCACTTAGATTCCACCTACACCTGCCTAAATAACCCAGAAAACTGCCAGAAGACTAGCAGAATGGAGTCTCCAGAGCCAAGCGCAGACGAGAGGCCCACGGAAGAGGGTAGGAAGGGCAGCGAAGCGGTGCACGCTCCACGGACTGGCGGGAGGGAGCCAGGGCGGAGGGGTGGCCTGCCGGCCAAGCAGAGCCCATGAGTCTGGCTTGCAAAAGCGGAGGGGCTGGACGGAGTGTGTTCTGACAACAAGAGGGACTTGACATCTGGAAGGTTATAAGCTAACAGCTCTGCTCAGAGAGCAGGAGGGCTGGAGGACAACAGGAGGGAGAGTCGTTGAGCCCCAGACGACAGAGCTCAGCTTGGCGGGGAACAAAGGGGCTCACCAGCTCCATCTCCCTTGCCCAATTCCTCGTGTGGGCCTGACTCCCTCCCGGTGCCACAGGGCCCCTCCTGAAGCGAATCTCCGAGGGAAAAATGGCTGATCCTGCCTCTTCAGACCCCGTGGACCTTGCAGATCCACCCCAGCTAATAAGCCAGATCCCCAGCACCACAAGTCTGGCAGTGTGCAAGTAGCCCAGAAGGGCTACGCCACCCAACAGTGAATCCTGCCCCTAGGAGAGGGGAAGAGAAGGCACACACCAGTCTGACTGTGGCCCCAGCGGTAGGCTGGGGGCAGACATCAGGTCTGACTGTGGCCCCGCCCACCAACACAAGTTATTCAAGACAGCACAGGGTGCTCAGTTCCACACCACTCCAGGGACTATCCAATATGATGAAACGGAAGAATTCCCCTCAAAAAAAAAAATCCAGGAAATAACAACAGCTAATGAACTGATCAAAAATGATTTAAACAATATAACAGAAAGTGAATTTAGAATAATAGTCATAAAATTAACCGCTGGGCTTGAAACAGTATAAAGGACAGCAGAGAATCTATTGCTACAGAGATCAAGGGACTAAGGAACAGGCAGGAGGAGCTAAAAAATGCTATCAATGAGCTGCAAAATAAAATGGAGACAACCATGGCTCAGATTGAAGAGGCAGAGGAGAGAATAGGGGAACTAGAAGATAAAATTATGGAAAAAGAAGAAGCTGAGAAAAAGAGAGATAAAAAAATCCAGGAGTATGAGGGGAAAATTAGAGAACTAAGTGATGCACTAAAGGGAAATAATCTACGCATAATTGGTATTCCAGAGGAGGAAGAGAGAGGGAAAGGTGCTGAAGGGGTACTTGAAGAAATAATAGCTGAGAACTTCCCTGATCTGGGGAAGGAAAAAGGCATTGAAATCCAAGAGGCACAGAGAACTCCCTTCAAACGTAACTTGAATTGATGTTCTGCACAACATATCATAGTGAAACTGGCAAAATACAAGGATAAAGAGAAAATTCTGAAAGCAGCTAGAGATAAACGTGCTCTAACATATAAAGGGAGACCTATAAGACTCGTGACTGATCTCTCTACTGAAACTTGGCAGGCCAGAAAGGAATGGAGGGAGAGCTTCAATGTGATGAACAGAAAAAAATATGCAGCCGAGAATCCTTTATCCAGCAAATCTGTCATTTAGAATAGAAGGCGAGATAAACGTCTTCCCAAACAAACAAAAACTGAAGGAATTCGTCACGACTAAACCAGCCTTACAAGAGATCCTAAGGGGGGTCCTGTGAGACAAAGTACCAGAGACATCTCTACAAGCATGTAACCTACGGACATCACAATGACTCTATACCCATATCTTTCTAGAATAACACTGAATGTAAATGGACTAAATGCGCCAACCAAAAGACATAGGGTATCAGAATGGATAAAAAAACAAGACCCATCTATTTGCTGTCTACAAGAGACTCATTGTAGACTTGAGGACACCTTCAGATTGAGAGTGAGGGGATGGAGAACTATTTATCATGCCACTGGAAGTCAAAAGAAAGCTGGAGTAGCCATAGTTATATCAGACAAACTAGACTTAAATTAAAGGCTGTAATAACAGATGAAGAAGGGCATTATATAATAATCACAGGGTCTATCCATCAGGAAGAGCTAACAATTATAAATGTCTATGCGCTGAATACCGGAGCCCCCAAATGTATAAAACAATTACAAACATAAGCAACCTTATTGATAAGAATGTGGTAATTGCAGGGAACTTTAACACCCCACTTACAGAAATGGATAGATCATCTAGACACATGGTCAATAAAGAAACAAGGGCCCTGAACGATATATTGGATCAGATGGACTTGACAGATATATTTAGAACTCTGCATCCCAAAGCAACAGAATATACTTTCTTCTCCAGTGCACATGGAACATTCTCCAAGATAGATCATATACTGGGTCACAAAAGAGCCCTTCATAAGTATACAAGAATTGAAATCATACCATGCATACTTTCAGATCACAATGCTATGAAGCTTGAAATCAACCACAGGAAAAAGTCTGGAAAACCTCCAAAAGCATGGAGGTTAAAGAACACCCTACTAAAGAATGAGTGGGTCAACCAGGCAATTAGAGAAGAAATTATAAAATATATGGAAACAAATGAAAATGAAAATACAACAATCCAAATGCTTTGGGATGCAGCAAAGGCAGTCCTGAGAAGAAAATACATTGCAATCTAGGCCTATCTCAGGAAACAAGAAAAATCCCAAATACAAAATCTAACAGCACACCTAAAGGAAATAGAAGCAGAACAGCAAAGACAGCCTAAACCCAGCAGAAGAAGAGAAATAATAAAGATCAGAGCAGAAATAAACAATATAGAATCTACTAAAACTGTAGAGCAGATCAATGAAACCAAGAGTTGGTTTTTGAAAAAAGAAACAAAATTGATAAACCTCTAGCCATGCTTATCAAAAAGAAAAGGGATATGACTGATACATGAAATTAGCAAAGTTGCAGGATACAAAATCAATGTAGACAAATCAGTTGCATTCTTATACATAATAATGAAGCAACAGAAAGATAAATAAAGAAACTGATCCCATTCACAATTGCACCAAGAAGCATAAAATACCTAGGAATAAATCTAACCAAAGATGTAAAAGATCTGTATGCTGAAAACTATAGAAAGCTTATGAAGGAAATTGAAGAAGATATAAAGAAATGGAAAAACATTCCGTGCTCATGGATTGGAAGAAAAAATATTGTTAAAATGTCAATACTACCCAAAGCTATCTACACATTCAATGCAATCCCAATCAAAATTCCACCAGCATTCTTCTTGAAACTAGAACAAGCACTCCTAAAATTCATATGGAACCACAAAAGGCCCCGAATAGCCAAAGTAATTTTGAAGAAGACCAAAGCAGGAGACATCACAATCCCAGACTTTAGCCTCTACTACAAAGCTGTAATCATCAAGACAGCATGGTATTGGCACAAAAACAGACACATAGACCAATGCAATATAATAGAAACCTCAGACTACACCCACAAACGTATGGCCAACTCATCTTTGACAAAGCAGGAAAGAGCATCCAATAGAAAAAAAGACAGTCTCTTTAACAAATGGTGCTGGGAGAACTGGACAGCAACATGCAGAAGGTTGAAACTAGACCTCTTTCTCACACCATTCACAAAAATAAATTCAAAATGGATAAAGGACCTGAATGTGAGACAGGATACCATCAAAACCCTAGAGGAGAAAGCAGGAAAAGACCTCTCTGACCTCAGCTGTAGCAATCTCTTACTCGACACATCCCCAAAGGCAAGGGAATTAAAAGCAAAAATGAATTACTGGGACCTTATGAAGATAAAAAGCTTCTGCACTGCAAAGGAAACAACCAACAAAACTAAAAGGCAACCAATGGAGTGGGAGAAGATATTCGCAAATGACATATCGGACAAAGGGCTAGTCTCCAAAATCTATAAAGAGCTCACCAAACTCCACACCTGAAAAACAAATAACCCAGTGAAGAAATGGGCAGAAAACATGAATAGACACTTCTCTAAAGAAGACTTCCGGATGGCCAACAGGCACATGAAAAGATGCTCAACGTCACTCCTTATCAGGGAAATACAAATCAAAACCACACTCAGATATCACCTCACGCCAGTCAGAGTGGCCAAAATGAACAAATCAGGAGACTATAGATGCTGGCGAGAATGTGGAGAAATGGGAACCCTCTTGCACTGTTGGTGGGAATGCAAATTGGTGCAGCCACTCTGGAAACAGTGTGGAGGTTCCTCAAAAAATTAAAAATAGACCTACCCTTTGACCCAGCAATAGCACTGCTAGGAATTTACCCAAGGGATACAGGAGTACTGATGCATGGGGGCACTTGTACTCCAATGTTTATAGCAGCACTCTCAACAATAGCCAAATTGTGGAAAGAGCCTAAATGTCCATCAACTGACGAATGGATAAAGAAATTGTGGTTTATATACACAATGGAGTACTACATGGCAATGAGAAAGAGTGAAATAGGGTCATTTTTAGCAACATAGATGGAACTGGAGAGTGTGATGCTAAGTGAAATAAGCCATAGAGAGAAAGACAGATACCATATGGTTTCACTCTTATGTGGATCCTGAGAAACTTAACAGAAACCCATGGGGGAGGGGAAGGGATAACAAAAAAGGTTAGAGTGGGAGAGAGCCAAAGCATAAGAGACTCTTAAAAACTGAGAACAAAGTGAGGGTTGATGGGGGGTGGGAGGGAGGGGAGGGTGGGTGATGGGTATTGAGGAGGGCACCTTTTGGGATGAGCACTGGGTGTTGTATGGAAACCAATTTGATGATAAACTTCATATATTGAAAAAATGGAGGTATATAAATTACTTGATAAAATATACAAAATAAGTGTAATTGTAATGCTCAGTAAACTCAACAAGAAACGTGCATGAACAAAATGAATATCAACAAAAAGATAGAAAATGTTTTTTTAATTTGAGCTGAAGAATATAATGACTGAGTTGAAAAACTCAGCAGAGTGTTCAACATCAGACTTGATCAAGCAGAAGAAGAAGAAAGAATGAGTGAACTCAAGGACACATGATTGTAAATTATGCAGTCAGAGGGACAAAACGGAGAAAAAGGATGAAAAAACTTGAAGAAAGTCTAAGGAATTTAATAAAACACTATAAAGCAATATATATATATATATATATATATATATATATATATATATATATATATATAGTGAAAGTGCAAGAAGGAGAAAAGAGCAAGAGGCAAAGAAAGTTCATTTAAATAAAGAACATACAAACATACAAAACCTTTCCCAATCTGGGGAAGAAAATGAATTTCTAGTTTCAAAAAGTATGAGCAGAAAACTGGTCCAAATCTGCTGGATTCACTATGAATTTTACCAATCAAAGAATTACTCCAATTCTTCTCTGTTAGAAAACTTTCAAACTCGTTTTATGAGTCCATATTTATGCTGATATCAAAACCAGAAAAAAAATCAGTACAAAACAAGAAATCCACAGGTCATAATACCTGATGAACCTAGGCAAAAATCCTCAACAAATAGTAGCAAACTGAACTCTACAACACAGTAAAAGGATCATACACAATGGGTAAGTGAGATTTATGCCTGGAATGTAAGTATTGTTCAATATATGAAATCACTCAATCCAATAATATACTACATATACCTTTATAAAGCATAAAAATCATATAAATGTTTCAATAGATTACAAAAAAGCATTTGACAAAATTTAACACCCATTCATGACAAAAAATTCACAAACTCAGAAGAATATCTCACTAGAATAAAGGTCATAGATGAAAAGCTCATAGTTAACTTTATACTCAATAGTGAAAAACTGGAAAGTTTTCCTCTGAGATCAGGAACAAGGCAAGTATGCCTACTGTCATCCCTTCTGGTAAACATAGTCCTGGAAGTCCTAACTGAAGCAATTAGGTGAGGTAAGAAAAGATATCCAAAACAAAATGGAAGCAGTGAAATTATCTCTATTCACAGATAACATAATCTTATATGTAGAAAATTCTAAAGACTTCACAAAGAAAAAATGTTGCAAGTAATAAATGAATTTAGTAAAGTTGCAGGATAAAAAATCAATATACAAAAATAAGTTGTGTTTCTACACACTAACAACAATGTAAAAAGGAAATTAGCAAAACAACTTCATTTATAACAGCATCAAAAACAATAAAAATATTTAGGAATAAAGTTAGCCAAATAGGTAAAAGACTTGTACAATGAAAATTACCAAAATTAGAAAAGAAAGAAAGAAATGAAAATATATTCTGTGTTAATGGATTGGAATAATTAATATTGATAAAATGTTCATAATACTAAAAACAATTTACAGATTCAATGCAATTTCTATCAAAATGCCAAAGGCATTTTTTTAGAAAAATAGGAAAAACAATCCTAACATTCTATGGAACCACAAAACACCTTGAATTGCCAAAAACAATTTTGATAAAGAAGAACAAAACTGGAAGCATCAAACTTCCTGATTTCAAAACATATTATGAAACTACAGTAATCAATACAGAATGGTACTGGCATAAATACAGACATATAGACCAATAGAACGTAGTAGAGAGTCCAGAAATAAATCCCACATATACAGCCAAATGGTTTTTTACAAGGATGCCAAGAGTACACAATGGGGAAACGATAGTCTCTTCAGCAAATGGTGCTGGGAAAACTACATGCAAAGAAATGAAATTAGACTGTATCATATACCATACACAAAAACCAATTTGTTTTGTTTTAAGTTTATTTATTTGTTTTAAGTATATTTATTTTATATATATATATATATATATATATATAAATATTTAAGTTATATTTATTTATTCTGAGAGAGAGAGAGAGAGAGAGAGAGAGAGAGAGAGAGAGAGATGGGGGGCAGAGAGAGGGGGAGAGAGAGAATCTCAAGCAGGCTCCATACCTGGAGCCAGAGTGGAGCCAGAAGCGGGGTTTGAATTCACGAACCTTGAGATCATGACCTGACCTGGAATCTAGAGTTCGGTGCTTAACTTACTGAGCCACCCAGGTGCCCTAAAATCAATTTTAAATGGATTAAAGACTTAAACATAAGACCTGCAGTTATAAAACTTCTAGAAGAAAGCTCCAAGGAGAAAACTTCTAGAAGAAACTTCCAAGGAGAAAGCTCATTGGTCTAGGCTGATATCTTAGATATGATATCAAAAGCACATGCAATGAAAGCAAAAACTACATCAAACTAAAAAACTGTGCAGTGAAGGAAAAAAAAAAGCAGAGTAAAAGCTATTCTACATAATAGGATAAAATATTTGCAAACCATATATCTGATAGTTAATATACAAAATATATAAGAAACTGCTGTAATCAAAAACAAAAATCAAATAACCAATTAAAAATGGGCAAAATACTTTAAAAGACATTTTACAAAGAAGACATAAAAACAGCCAAGAGGTATAGTTCATAAAGCTCAATATCACTAATTGTAACAAAAATGTAAATAAAACCCACAATGAGGTCTAACCTAACACCAACTACCATGGCCATTTTCGAAGAAGAAGAAGGAGAAAAGAAAAGGAAAAAGGAAAAGGAAATAACTAGAATTTATTTGCATGTAAAGAAATTGAAACTTTTGTGAGTTGTTGGTGGCAATGCAAAATAGTGCAGACTGGAAGACAGTATGGAGATTCCCCCCAAACCAAAAATTGAACTATCACATAACCCAACAATCCCACTTGTGGGTACTTAAAAGAATTAAAACCAGGATTTCAGAGACATTTGCACTCCTGTGTTAATTGCAGCATTAGTCACAATAGCCAAGAGGTGGAAACAAGCTAAATGTTTTTCAATGAATGAATGGATCAAGAAGATGTGGTGTATACATACAATGGATTATTATTTGGCCATAAAAACATAAGGGAATTCTGTCTTATGCTATAATATAGATGAATCTTGAGGATTGTCAGGGAGGAAGACATTCCTCTGCCTTGTGGTTCTTCTAGCTGGATTTAGGATCAAATTTACGTGAGACAGTTTAACAGGCAAAAATAAAATTTAATAGGCATATGTAAGGGGAAGCCACCCAGACGTGAAATTCCAAAGACAATGAGGCAACATGAAGTTTATATGAATTACGGAAATGGGTGGAGAGAAAACTCATTAGCAAGAAGATGAAAGGAGATGTTTGGAAAATCAAGATTGTCCTAAATCAAGATTGTACTTCAGTAAAGGGGGTCTCTGTTAATACTTCTCTTGCTGTGGCAGGCTCTCATTTTCAGTGTAAATTTAGGCAGTTATGGGGGGAGCAGAGAGCCTTTCCTGAATCTGCTAGATTTTTATTACTTTTAACTTGAAATAATCTTTAAGCCAAAATGACACATTTTGGGGTGTCTTACCCTGCATCCCATCAGGAAGTTATGCTTAGTGAAGTAATTCAGTCACATAAGGACAAATACTGCATGATTCTATTTATACACTTACTTAAAGTAGTTACACTCATAAAAACAAAGTAATATTGTAGTTTCCTAGGGCTAGATAGAGGGGGAAGTTGGCTGTTACTTGGTAAGTATGAAGTTTCTGTCATAAGATTTAAAATGTTCTAGAGATCTGCTGTACAACTTTGTGCTTATAGTTAACAATACTCTACACTTACACATTTGCTAAGAAGATAAATATAATTTTATTTTTTTTACTACAGTTGTTAAAAATGGTAAAGTTGTTAGTGCTTTCCTCTTTCTTTTAACCTTTCTGTACTACTTTTCAATGAATGAGCACTGTCAAACACCAAACATGGGGAAAAAAAAAAGATTCTTTCTATTGTAAAGTAATTAGCAGCTAAAAATATGTTGAGCTATGATCATTTGTTTTGTTTCTCAAATTTCACATATGAGTGAAATCATATGGTGTTTGTCTTTCTCTGACTGACTTATTTTGTTTACATAATACTCTCTAGCACCATCCACATCATTGCAAATGGAAAATTTAATTATTTTTTAAGGCTGAGTAATTAAGGAGTGTACTTGTGATGAACACTGGGTATTGTAAGTGTTGAATCATTAAATTGTACACCTAAAACTAATATTACACTGTATATGAACTAACTGGAATTTAAATAAAAGTTTATATATATATATATATATATATATATATATACACATATATGTGTGTATATATATACACATACACACTATATATATATATATACACTATATATATATACACACTATATATATATACATGCACACACTAATGCATATATATATATATGTATGTATGTTAACTAATACATATGTATATATATAGCTTAGGATTCAGGAGGTTTGATATATGGAAATTATCAAACATAATTTTTCTAATTTATCATACTTGGCAATATTGGTACAAAAAGAAATGTACCAAAAAGGAGAAGAAACAGGTAAGTTCTGATTTCCTGAACCATAAGGGACGAATACCCATGGTAGTACAATACTACTTATTAACTAAAGCACACCAAAATGTAGGTATTTACAGTACATATAATTTTCCTGCCTAGGGGTCTGATTCAGTTTTTAGGTCTTCCTCTTGATCTATAGAATTTAATGTACCATATCATCAAATGTTTTCTCTGCTATGTATCAAATGGGGCTACATTTAAGTAAATATGTAGCACAAAAATATAACTGGAAATAGACCAGTAAATGACAATTCCTTATATGTTTTGTAACAGTTAAAATTCATGCATAATCTTAAAAGGTTTATTTACCTTACATGACTATTATCATTTCTGTTTTCTTTCAGGTTTGAGGTACTTTTATATTAAATATAATTTGTTGTCAAATTGGTTTCCATACAACACCCAGTGTTCATCCCAACAGGTGCCCTCCTCAATGTCCATAACCCACTTTCCCTTTTCCCCCACACCCCATCAACACTCTTTTTTTTCTCTGTATTTAAGAGTCTCTTATGTTTTGCCTCTCTCCCTCTCTGTAACTTTTTTCCCCTTCTCCTCCCCCCTGGTCTTCTGTTAAGTTTCTCAGGATCCATATATGAGTGAAAACGTATGGTATCTGCCTTTCTCTGCCTGACTTATTTCACTTAGCATAATACCCTCCAGTTCCATCTACTTTGCTGCAAATGGCCAGATTTCATTCTTTCTCATTGCCAAGTAGTATTCCATTGTACATATAAACCACATCTTCTTTTTCCATTCGTCAGTTGATGGACATTTAGGATCTTCCCATAATTTGGCTATTGTTTAAAATGCTGCTATAAACATTGGGGTACAAGTACCCCTATGCATCAGCACTTCTGTATCCCTTGGGTAAATTCCTAGCAGTGCTATTGCTGGGTCATAGGGTAGATCTATTTTTAATTTTTTGAGGAACCTCCACCTGAATGTGAGACAGGAAACCATCAAAACCCTAGAGGAGAAAGCAGGAAAAAACCTCTTTGACCTCAGCCACAGCAATTTCTTACTCAACACATGTCCAAAGGCAAGGGAATTAAAAGCAAAAATGAACTATTGGGACCTCAGCAAGATAAAAAGCTTCTGCACTGCAAAGGAAACAATCAACAAAACTAAAAGGCAACCGATGGAATGGGAAAAGATATTTGCAAATGACATATTGGATAAAGGGCTAGTATCCAAAATCTACAAAGGTTTGAGGTATTTTTAAAAACATTCTCCCTGAATTTTTTTTTCTTAGTATATATTATAATGGAATAATGATTGGGAATAAGGAGGCCCATGAGGTTCCACATGCTTATGGCCTTGACATTTATTTTGTTTTATTATTTATATATTTATTTATTTATTTATTTCTAATTTACATCCAAGTTAGTAAGCATATACTGCAATAATGATTTCAGGAGTAGATTCCAGTGATTCATCCCCTATGAATAACACCCAGTGCTCATGCCAACACGTGTCTTCCTTAATGGCCCTTACCCATTTAGCCCATCCCCCCATCCACAGCCCCTCCAGCAACCCTCAGTTTGTTCTCTGTATTTAAGAGTCTCTTATATTTTGTCCCCCTCCTTGTTCTTATATTATTTTTGCTTCACTTCTATTATGTTCTTCTGTTTTGTACCTTACATTTCGCATGAGTGAAGTTATATTATATATGTGTTTCTCTGACTTATTTTGCTTAGCATAATACCCTCTACTTCCATCCACGTTGTTGCAAATGACAAGATTTCATTCTTTGTGATTGCTGAGTAATATCCATAGTATATATACCACATATTTATCCATTCATCTGCTAATGGACATTTAGGTTCTTTCTATACTTTGGCTATTGTTAATAGCACTGCTATACACATTGGGGTGCATGTGCCCTTTCAAAACAGCACAGCTATATCCCATTGATATATACCTAGCAGTGCAATTGATGGTTCATAGGGTAGTTCTTTTTTTTTAATTTTTTGAGGAGCCTCCATACTGTTTTCCAGGGAGGCTGCACCAGTTTGCATTCCCACGAGCAGTGCAAAAAGTTTCCTCTTTTTCTGCATCCAGGCCAACATCTGTTGTTGCCTGGCTTGTTAATTTTAGCTATTCTGACTGGTCTGAGGTGGTATCTCATTGTGGTTTTAATTTGTATTTCCCTGATGATGAGTCATGTTGAGCATGTTTTCATGTGTCTCTTAACCATCTGGATGTCTTCTTTGGAAAAGTGTGTATTCATGTATTTTGCCTATTTATTCACTGAATTTTTTTGTTTTAGGGTGTTGAGTTTGATAAGTTCTCTATAGATTTTGGATACTAACCTTTAACTGATATGTCATTTGCAAATATATTCTCCCATTTCATCAGTTGCCTTTTAGTTTGCCGGATGTTTCCTTCACTGTGCAAAAGCTTTTTATCTTGATGAGGTCCCAATAGTTCATTTTTGCTTTTATTTCCCTTGCCTCCAGGCATGTGTTGAGTAAGAAGTTGCTGGGGCAGAGACCAAAGAGGTTTTTGCTTGTTTTCTCCTCTAAGATTTTGATGGCTTCCAGTCTTACATTTAGGTCTTTCATCCATTTTGAGTTTATTTTTGTGTATGGTGTAATAAAATCCATGTTCATTTTTCTGAATGTTGCTGTCCTGTTTTCCCAAAACCTTTTGTTGAAAAGACTGTCTTTTTTCTATTGGATATTCTTTCTTGCTTTGTCAAAGATTAGTTTGGCCATATGCTTGTGGGTCCATTTCTGGGTTATCTATTCTGTTCCATTGATCTAAGTGTCTGTTTTTTTGCTAGTACTATACTGTCTTGATGATTACAGTTTTGTAATACATCTTGAAGTCCGGGATTGTGATGCCTCCAGCTTTGATTTTCTTTTGTTCCTTGGGAGATTTTTGATTACTGATACAATTTCTTTACTGCTTATGGGTCTTTTCAAATTTTCTATTTCTTTTTGTCTCACTTTTGGTAGTTTATATGTTTCTAAGAATTTGTCCATTTCTTCCAGATTGCCCAATTTATTTGCATAATTGCTCATAATTTTTTCTTATTGTTTGTATTTCTGCAGTGTTAATTGTGATGTCTCTCTTTTATCCTTGATTTTATTTATTTGGGTCCTATCCTTTTTCTTTTTGATCAAAATGACTAGTGGTTTATCAATGTTGTTAATTCTTTCAAAGAACCAGCTTCTGGTTTCATTGATCTGTTCTACTGTTGTTTTTGTTTGTTTGTTTTTTGTTTATTATTTTTATTTATTTTTTTTTGGTTTCGGTAACAATTTCTGCTCTAATCTTTATTATTTCCTGCCTTCTTCGGGTTTTGGGTTTTATTTGCTGTTCTTTTTCCAGCTCCTTAAGGCGTAATGTTAGGTTATTTATCTGAGATCTTTCTTCCTTCTTTAGGAAGGCCTGGATTGCTATATAATTCCCTCTTATGACTGTCTTTGTTGCACCCCAGAAGTTGTGGGATCTGGTGTTTTCATTTTCATTGGCTTCCATATACTTTTTAATTTCCTCTTTAACTGCTTGGTTAGCCCATTCATTCTTTAGTAGGATGTCCTTTAGTCTCCAAGTATTTGTTGTCTTTCCAATATTATTTCTTGTGGTTGATTTTTATTTTCATTGTGTTGTGGTCTGAAAATATGCCCAATATGATTTCTATCTTTTTGTACTTATTGAGGCCCAATTTGTGTCCCAGTATGTGATGTATTCAGGAGAATGTTCCATGTGCACTGGAGAAGAATGTATAATCTGTTGCTTTAGGATAAAATGTTCTGAATATATCTGTTAAGTCTATCTATTCCAGTGTCATTCAAAGCCATTGTTTCCTTGTTGATTATCTGATTAGATGAACTATCCATTGTTGTAAGTGATGAGTTGAAGTACCCTACTATTATGGTATTATCATAAATGAGTTTCTGTATGTGTGTGATTAATTGATTTACATATTTGGGTCTTACATATTGGGGGCATAAATGTTTACAATTGTTAGCAGTTTACAATTGTTAGCTCTTCTCGGTGGATAGACCCCTTAATTATGACATAATGCCCTTCTTCATCTCTTCTTACAGTGTTTATTTTAAAATCTAGATTGTCTGATATAAGTATGGATACCCCAGCTGTCTTTTGGTGACCATTAGCATGATAGATGGTTCTCCATCCTCTTGCTTTCCATCTGAAGGTTTCTTTAGGTCTAAAATGGGTCTCTGGCAAACAGCATATAGATGGATGTTGTTTTCTTATCCATTCTGTTACCCTATGTCTTTTGGTTGGAGTATTTAGTTCACTGACATTTAGAGTGAGTACTGAAAGATAGGAATTTATTGCCGTTGTGTTGTCTGTAGAGTTGGAGTTTCTGGTGATGTTCTCTGGTCCTTTCTAGTTTTTGTTGCTTTTGGTCTTTTTTTTAAATCTTTTCTACTCTCAGAGCCTCCTTTAAATTTCTTGCAGTGTTGGTTTAGTGGTCATAAACTCCTTTACTTTTTGTTTTGCTGGGAAACTTTTTATATTTCCTTCTATTTTCAATGACAACCTTGCTGAATAATTAATTCTTGGATGCATATTTTTCTGATTCAGCACATTGAGTATATCCTGCCACTCCTTTCTGGCCTGCCATGTTTCTGTGGATAGGCCTCTTTCAAACTTGATCTGTCTTCCCTTGTAGGTTAAGGACGTTTTTTCCCTTTCTGCTTTCATAATTCTTTTCCTGTCTATTTTGTGAATTTGACTATGATATGCCTTGTTGATTTGTCTGTTTTTGTTGAATATAGTGGGAGCTCTCTGTGATTCTGGACTTCGATGTCTGTGTCTTTCTCCAAGTTAGGTAAGTTTTGTGCTATGATTTGTTCATATAAACCTTCTACCCTTTTTTTCTTTCTTCATCTTCTGGAACTCCTATGATTCAGATGTTATTCCTTTTTAATGAGTCACTGAGTTCTCCCATTCTTTTTTTTATTTTATTTTTTTTTAATTTTTTTTTAACGTTTATTCATTTTTGAGACAGAGAGAGACAGAGCACAAGTGGGGGAGGGGCAGAGAGAGAGGGAGACACAGAATCTGAAACAGGCTCCAGGCTCTGAGCTGACAGCACAGAGCCTGATGTGGGGCTCAAACTCACGGATTGTGAGATCATGACCTGAGCCAAAGTCGGACGCCCAACTGACTGAGCCACCCAGGCGCCCCTGAGTTCTCCCATTTTTATGTCATGCTCTTTTGTCATATTTTTGCTCTTTTTTCTGTTTCATTTTTATCCATAAGTTTTTGCTTGGTACCGCTGATTTGCTGCTCTGCTTCATCCATCATTGCCACTGTGGCTATCATTCAAGATTACATCTCAGTTATAGCATTTTTAATCTCATCCTGACTAGATTTTACTTTTTTTATATCCACAAGAAATAATTCTGTTTTTTCAACCCCAACTATTATTTTTATTATTGTGATTCTAAATTCTGGTTCAGACATCTTGTTTGTATCTGTGCTGATTAAGTTCCTGGCTGTCATTTCTTCCTGTTCTTTCTTTCGGGGAATTCCTTCATTTCATCATTTTGGAGGAAGGAAAATAATAAAATTAAAAATTAAAATTAAAAACATCAGAAAAAAATCAAATTAAAGATGCTAGATTCTAGGTGTGATTTGGTCTGGTTGTTGAAAGAAGCTTGATAGAATAGAGGAAAAAGGGAAAGAAAAGGAAAACAGAAAAAAGGGAAATTTTAAAAGATTTAAGAAATGAATACAGTAAAATAGAATGTAACGAAATGACAAAAGTAAAATAGGGTTGAAAAATATACAGAAAAGTAAAAAAATATATATATAGTAGAAAAAATTAAGGAAAATATTTTTTTATAAAACTAAAATAAACATTTTTTTTCTCTTTCTGTATTCAAGAATAATAAAAGAAAAGGAAAAATAAATAAATAGATGTACCTGCAAACAGAATGGAATACATTTGAGATTATATCTGGTTTCCCTTGTAAGTAAAACTATGAAGCACTTTATAGACTGTAAACTAAGCAGGTGGAGAGACTTGTGGTGTTCATCTAGAGCACATTTGGTGCAGTTGGACTGGGCTTGATGTAGCACTGTTTAGCTTACTGGGGTGGATTGTTGTGGTGAGTGTACACATGTATGAATATACACAGGAGAGTTGAAAATAGTATCACCCAGTACCCATTCTCTGGTATCAGAATTCTGTGCTCTCACTGACTGGCAACCAAGCACCCTTGCTTTGTCTCCAGTCTCCATCTACTCCCTGATTCTGCCTTGTCTGCAACCAAGTCATCAGCCTGCTGCGTGGCACCTCCCTCCCGAGTTTTATCTTAGATTTGGCTGTTTCCATACCCTGCACTTCTCAGGGTCCTGTGGCTTTGACTTTTCCGACACTCTGGGGGAGTGTCTCACCAAGCAATGGGCAGTTGCTGGCCTGCCCCCAGGAACGTTTCCTGACTCCACTGCTGCAGCAACCCAGAGACTGTGGCTGGGTGCCAAACTTCCCCAGAAAAAGTTCACAATATTGTGTAGCAGCAGCGTTTCAGGGATTATGGTAAATCACACATTTGGCACCAGGCTTCACTGCCCACTAAGGTCCTTGTTCCAACACCAGTAAATGTGGCTGTTCTCTGGGGTTCACTGGGAAATTTTGCCTATGGGGGGGCCACACAGCCTCTACCCAATGTCCTCTCAGTAGGGGAACCGCCTCTCCCCATATGGCCCAAGGACTTCTCAGACCTTGCTTTCTGCTCCTGGGGATTTTCCCTTCCCACCAGAGCTCTGTCAGGTATCCAACTATGGAATTTCAGACTCTGAGATCCTCTGTTCATAGAGTCTTAATGGTATCCAAATCCTCTCCTTTTTCCTTTCTCCTTTCTCCCTTTCTTGTTAATTCTCTTATGGCTGTTTCCACTCTTTCTCTTTCTCTCCAATTGCTTTTGGGGAGAGTGCTTTTCCTGTACTCTCCCCTCATCTCTGTCCTCTATCTACAAGCAAAAACAGCTCCCTACCCTCCGTGGCTTCTCTCTCCCCCAGTTCACCTCTCCATACATCTGCTGAGTTCTGTGGTTCATGTCATGGAGATTGTTGTGTTAACCCCCAGATCAGTTTTCTAGGTGTGCGAGATGGTTTGGTGTTGATCTAGCTGCATTTCAAGGATGAGAGACTCAAAAACCTTCCATGCTGCTCCACCATCTTGGCCCCTCCTTATGGCTTTGACTTTAAAATAAAATATTTCTCTGACTGGATCTTGACTCATCCCTGAGTCAGTTTTCAATTTTTCTGCTCAAGGGTTTAGGAAAAACAAATATACAAACAAACACACAAAACTATGTCTTCTAGAGCTTTTCTAGAAGGTTCAAAGACAGATAACATTATTTCTCAATGAAATATTTTCCTGATGGAAACTAGAATATACATCACAAGCATAACTTTGTTAATGGTTTAACCTACCTGAGACTTTGTTGCAAAATTGTTTGCAGTTTTCCCAACAGTGTTTGCCACTTTTAGTGAAATGTCTGGTTTTTTTCAGGAGGCTTGTAAATATCTGTTTTTGGTTTAATTTCTTAGTGTTTTTTCAGTTCAAAAATGTTCTGTACCTCTGCACATTAAGAATACATATGAGTTGAGCACAGAGATTGCCCCTCTTTCCTGTAAATGTTTTGGACCAAAGTGGAGGCTGTTCCATTGAACAAAATTGCTTTTGGAAAAACTGGCAGGTTATCTTGGCAACATTGCTATGCATTTTTTTAAATGCTGCTTCATATTGCAGACACAAAGAGTTCGTAATAACACATGTGCTAACTACTGCTTACCACCTGCAAACTGATAATTGAAACAATGCGGGTGGATTTTAGAAGGTACCTTCCAAGCCTAAATCATCATGGTGATATCATGGGCTTATAGTGTTCTGTAAAAACACAAGATAATGTCCCCACACTCCGTCCCCATCCCAAAGTCCCTCCTTCTGCTTCAGCAATGTGTTTTGGCCATTGACAGCAAAGAAATGAATTGCATTTGAAGATAACTGATCCCCTTCTGTAGAGCATTATCAGCACAGCTGCACAACTTTAATGCTCTGTGTTCATACACAGATGGTTAGTCTAGAGGAAAGAAAGCATGCAGATTTATAGTTCCATGCTCTCCTGGCTTCTCTGCTAGGTTGGCTGGCATGCACTAACAGCTGCAGTTCTGCCAGCATCTAGTTGGAATTCACCCATCTTTCAAAAGATGAGATAGTTGAAACATTGAGAGCAATCTGCATACTTGGGAAAGTTCCAGAATCCTGGTACAAATCAATCCCAAACCTTTAAAATGCATCCTACATTGAATTTACTGTTCAAACTATCGAACTCTTCCCTTTTTTCTCTCCATAATTGTGCAAATCAGCCTAATAAATTCAGCTAATGTGTTAATTCAGGTGGTAAAGTTTAAGGTTCATTTAGATTTTCTAATTGCACCTTACATGAGAAATTCAACACCCTGAGTTTGAATATTTTGAATCAGAAAACAAGATCTCATGCTGGCAGCCAACTTTGCAAGAGAAAGTTCAGAGACAGAGAATGGTTCAGATAAATCACAAAGAACCCATTGAGCTTTTGCCCATTTCAAGGAATGAATCCTGTGGAAGATAGAAGCAATACATAACCATGAACAAGAAAGTCTCATTTTATCTTGTGTTTTCCAACTTTGTGTATGTTATGACATACAAAAACCTCAAAGCCCTTACAGTGCTAGCTGAGAAAAGAATGAAATATGCATTTATTCTTTTGTTTCAAAGGGCTGAGATCAAAACTTTTCCAGGAACTTAGTGAGTATTATGCAAGTTTTGGATTATCCTTGCTTTTTACTGCACCCCACTTTCTGGTATAGTTTCTGATGGTAGCTCTTCCATCTTGGCTTAGTTTCTACTCTGCAACATGGAGCACAGCAGACTCTTTCATAATAAGTGACTGACTTCAGATCAAATCCACAGGCTTGTACCTAAAGGAAGGAGGTCAATTCGATGCTTTCTACATTTTATACTAATGCTTTCTTTCAGCATCACAAATAACAGTGTGCAGTCCATGTTTTCAAGGCTTTAAAATGAAACTTGAAGTATGATCTATCAAACAGATGTATTTATTAAGCACCTTTTATGTGGGGTAGGATAATTAGAAAAATTGTAAGAGTCTTAAGCTTGTCTTTCAGAAGTCCTCAAATCAAAATCAATAATAAATATATGCTTGGATAGTTTTAATAGGAAAACATCCTTAAAGCTCATAAACACTGATACAAAAGTGCTTCAAGATAAAAGTTTTAGTTGGGAAGAGATTGATATGGCCCACATGAATAACTTCTTGAAACTTGAGGTTTAGTTGATAGAGAACCTGTACATTGATCTTGAGAATTTATATATGGCAAAGTGATAATAAACTGCATATGTCTTTGTTACCTCTGGATCCTCACTGTAGAAAAATATGAACATAATGACCAGCACAAAATCACTTCCAGGATGCAAGTTATTGAGAATTTAGGGCTTCTCAAACACAATGGTAGAATTTGGGGCTTGGGACTGTTTGCTGAGGAAAAAAAAAAGAGATGAACGTATACCATATGGTCCTGTAGAAAATGTCTTTAATATCTACTCAGCAAGTCTATGCAGTTTTACATCTAAGTGGTGGGGGTGGGGCGGGGAATCAGGTTTGGAGAAGCATTAGGTAAGTGCATGGAACATAATCTCAGTAGTCAAAGAGGAGAAATGTTGTGTAAGCCCTCTCTTATCAGTGGTACAAAATTCTTTTCTTCACATATGATTTTACTGTCCCATCAAGGGCTTTAGATTTTTTAAGGATTTATTAAATGCAGTTGGATTTGTCTATACATAAAATGTCTTTACCATAGCTTTGTCTGATCAACATTTAGTACACATTGATTGCTATTCCTGGAGCTTATATTTCATTATAAATAGTGTGCTTGAATATACTTAAGTCATTTTTAAATAAAATGTATGAACACAGAATTACAATAAATGCATTTGTAAGAGTCACTGATGTGTTTTAACTTCTTTGCTGTAAATATATTGTAAATTATTTGTAAGCTGTACATTCCTATATACCAACTTCAGCAGCCTTATAAATATATTATTAGCTCTTTATACTTCCTTGAGAGCCTCCCCTTAAAACAAAACATTCTTGAATCCAATATAGCTTATTATACTAAGTGTAGATCTAGCAAGAAGGGACAAATGAAGTATGATACAACTATTTTTTTTTAATTTAGAAAATCAAAGAATATGAATACTTCTCACATTTCTGAGTAGAGAAAACATGGGGAAATAATTCTCCATGTCTCTTCAGCAAAGACTAATTGGTCATCACAATTTAGAAATTCTTAGGTATTGGCGATGTACACACTATAGTCTCACATTTGAAAATAGAAACTGGTCCTTTTGCATACAATAGGACTGCAGCTAACACGTGGATTTGTCTAAATGCATCTGCATCTCAGGGCATCCATTCTCACTTTATTTTGCAGCTGTTCTTGCTTTCTTTCAGAGGCATATTTGTAAGGACAAAGTTGAAACTGATGTGGGAAACAAAGGCAAAAAAATGAATTTCCTTACTACTTACAGCCCATTGACAAGTTCTTGAAATAGGCAGAATGACCTTCCTTTGGGTGGTCAACTGCCTCGATGTTGGCACTTTGCTAAGGGCAAAAGGCGATCTTAGCTTAATATTATCCCAACCCACCAGGATCCTGTAATTCTACTTTAACATATAAAAATTCTTTTGGAAAATTCCTTTATCTCTACCCCCCAAATGTATTTTAGCAATTATCTTCCAATTATATGACCCATTGATATATATCTGAAGGGTCTCATGACTGAGGGTTTACTAAACAGTAATAAAAGACCTTTTCCTAGCAATAGCTAGCCCCCTCAGGGTCCTGGAAACCTTGTTTTCAAAACTCTTTGGGGATTAGAGCTATCCCTAACTCCCTCCCAACTTGAAAGTATATAATCAGTCACCCGTCACAACCCCAGTGCAGCTCTTTCTGCCCATGGGTCCTGTCTCTGTGCTTTAATAAAACCACCTTCTTGCATCACAGATGTCTTAATTCTTTCTTGGCCATTTGCTCCAAACCCCAATGCTTCCACATCAAAACTATGCACTAGAAGCAAATTAAAAACTGAATATGGCAGTATATATCCTCTCATTCACTCTATTTTTTGTATAGTCTCTACTCAGATAGTAGATAAGACCGAAAGGAGTTTTAGACTTTAAGTATATTGAAGGAAATTAGCATACTGAGGTTTTGTGACAGACCTGATATCTGAGCCATAAGATCCCCTTTGGAAGATTGTTATGAGGCCTAAATGAGATACTATAGGCAACACTGTTATCACGATGAAAAGCAATAAGGATGCAAGCCAATATTCTCATTATACTTCTATCTAGTTTGCATTTGCCCCAGAACCTGAAGAGTTAATTATAGCACTTTAACTTAAAGGTCTGGCTAGAACAAATGTGGACGGTAAGAAAGGCCCCAACGTTGCCACCAAGCTTTGAAGTCTGCCAATGCATAGGAAAGGGCTGCCTTGCTGCTGCTGTCTCTGCTACTGCAGAATGTTACAAAGTGACCTACTCTCCTTATTTAGTTAACGAGTTATCACTCTGGGTTTAGAGTTGTATCAAAGGTGCAGCTGCTGCTTGTACCCTGGCTGTTAAAATTTGCAACCATGGGCCATGTTATCTGACATTAGAGCCATGGCCTTCATCTAAATAAATAAATACACAAATAAATACATAAATATTAAAAAAAAGACTCTCTGGAGTAACTCAGGAAGAGATTTCCAATTCCTCAATCTTTCCATTTGCTCTTCTTTTTATTAAGTCTACTTCGTGAATTGAGCACTTGGTCAGTTTTATCAGACATGACAAAAAAATGAAATGTCTGATGTTGTGAGTAATGCAAGCTGGAGGCTGAGCAACAATTTCTTTAATTCTTGCTATGATCTTGTATATGGAGCTTGTAAAAATGTGTGAAAGAAACAACTCAAGATTTCAGTCTGAAAGCCTTGAATGGAGGACTCTCATGCATGTACCATTTGTTGCAGTTTGCATATTCCAGCAGAACAAGGAAGACTTTCTCTTGCCTGAGCAATAGCAAGCTATGCTGGCCTACAGCCAATAAGAAGGTGCCACCATGTTAAACTTTCATTTTCTTTAAATAAACTTTGGTTCAAAACAACCCCTGCTAATTTCCTTCTTTCCTTTATAAAAAGATGCTCTCCTCTGTACTGCAGGCTTGCTTATGGTTTACCATAGTTTGCTTTTCACAATTTGCAATTCCTCAGCTATTCCTGAATAAACTCAATATTTCTGGCTGAATCACTTACCTTTTTTTTTCTTTTAAAAGGTTGATAAACTCAATCTTCACTCTTCTAGGGATATGTTTAGAGTAACATGCCTCAACTTTCTACTAGTTCTTAAGCCTCCATCACCACTTTTCACATATGCCTCTTTCTCACATCTTTGCCATAGGTATTTCTAAGAAATGAAGAGCACATCTTGCTTCCATGTGCCTGTCTAGTAATACTTTTCTTGTTATCAGAGGGAAGTCCCTTGGGAGGAGCATAATATTCTCACTGATGGGCAGCCAAATTGTGTTGAAAGAGAAACCAACTTCTTTAACTCAGTTGTCCCTCAAAGAGGAAACCTAAGTCACAATTCTCAAGTTATCTGCTTATCCTCCATGCATAGCATATATGGATTTTTTAGAATAAAATATAACAGATGACCTAAAAAATTAAAATATAAGACATTCATAGAATTGTGTTATTAAAAATGCAATAAATGAAATAACTCAAAAGATAAATCATTTTTTCCACAATTTCTGCCAGTATTAGAATAAATCTTTTTTTTAATTTCTTCTGTGAGACTAATTGTGCTGCTACTTGCTAACATTTCATAGCACATACAGTGGGTGCCAAGACATATAAATTCTTCAGGCAAAGAAATGGTTACAGCTTCACATATCAAGATGTTTTCCTGGCTGAGGGATCAAGAGAAGAAATACTCCCTAAAATTCATGAAAGTATGTCATATGTCCTAAGGGTAAAGTAAAAGTGAATGTCAACAAGACCCAGAAATATAGTTTTCCAAGCAAAAATTCCAGTTGAAGGTTAGATGCCATATAGCAGCAGAATTTCCTTGCCTTCAATGCACGCTTAAAGACCTTTGTAATTGACTTGATAGAATGAGAGACATAGAGGGAAGATGGAGAGGTAAGGGAAGATGATGAAGAACCAGGAAGCTCTGTCAATAAAGAAATTGACAGGAACATTAAATATAGCTGAGCTTTGGGGGACACCTGGGTGGCTCAGTCAGTTAAGTGTCCGACTTTGGCTCAGGTCATGATCTCACAACCTCTGGGTTCAAGCCCCGTGTTGGGCTCTGTGCTGAGAGCTCAGAGCCTGAAGCCTGTTTCAGATTCTGTGTCTCCTTCTTTTTCTTCCCCTCCGCTATTCACACTCTGTTTCTATCTCAGAAATAAATAAACATTAGAAAAAAAATTTAAAAAGCTGAGCTTTGGGATGGGACAGCCTAGCAGTATGAAGGGAAAAATGATCCCAAAATATATTTGACATTTTTATTTATATCCAGTTGAAGATATGAATATATTTTAGCAACTTCTTCCTAATGAGGAAACACTTTCCATGTGATATTAGTATGGACAAATGTGTCCCACAATAGTAGGATGTCCACAAACTACTTTTTTTTGATTATTTGTTACAAGAGAGTGATGGAGAAAGAATAAAATGTACTTTTATGTTTTTATGTGATGCTACATCAGGCTTTGCTTTTCACTTTTCTTCTTTAAGAAAGAAGAAAGGGGGGGGGGTCCCGGAAGATGGCTGCGTAGGAGGACGCGGGGCTCACAGAGCGTCCGGCCGATCACTTAGATTCCACCTACACCTGCCTAAAGAACCCAGAAAACCGCCAGAGGATTAGCAGAAGGGAGTCTCAGGAGTCAAGCGCAGACTAGAGGCCCACGGAAGAGGGTAGGAAGGGCGGCGAGGCAGTGCGCGCTCCACGGACTGGCGGGAGGGAGCCGGGGCGGAGGGGCGGCTCGCAGGCCAAGGAGAGCCCCCGAGTCGGGCTGGCAAAAGCGGAGGGGCCAGACAGACTGTGTTCCGACAGCAAGCGCGACTTAGCGTCTGGGAGGTCATAAGTTAACAGCTCTGCTCGGAAAGCGGGAAGGCTGGAGGACAAAGGGAGGGAGAGCTGCTGAGCCCCCGGACGGCAGAGCTCAGCTTGGCGGGGAACAAAGGCGCCAGCGCCATCTCCCCCGCCCATCCCCCAGCCAAAATCCCAAAGGGAACCAGTTCCTGCCAGGGAACTTGCTCGCTCCGCACAAACACCCAACTCTGTGCTTCTGCAGAGCCAAACCTCCGGCAGCGGATCTGACTCCCTCCTGCTGCCACAGGGCTCCTCCTGAAGTGGATCACCTAAGGAGAAGCGAGCTAAGCCTGCCCCTCCAGCCCCCGTGCACCTTGCCTACCCACCCCAGCTAATACGCCAGATCCCCAGCAACACAAGCCTGGCAGTGTGCAAGTAGCCCAGACGGGACACGCCACCCCACAGTGAATCCCGCCCCTAGGAGAGGGGAAGAGAAGGCACACACCAGTCTGACTGTGGCCCCAGCAGTGGGCTGGGGGCAGACATCGGGTCGGACTGCGGCCCCGCCCACTAACTCCAGTTATACACCACAGCACAGGGGAAGTGCACTGCAGGTCCTCACCACGCCAGGGACTCTCCAAAATGACCAAACGGAAGAATTCCCCTCAGAAGAATCTCCAGGAAATAACAACAGCTAATGAACTGATCAAAAAGGATTTAAATAATATAACAGAAAGTGAATTTAGAATAATAGTCATAAAATTAATCGCTGGGCTTGAAAACAGTATACAGGACAGCAGAGAATCTCTTGCCATAAAGATCGAGGGACTAAGGAACAGTCACGAGGAGTTGAAAAACGCTTTAAACGAAATGCAAAACAAAATGGAAACCACAATGGCTCGGCTTGAAGAGGCAGAGGAGAGAATAGGTGAACTAGAAGATAAAGTTATGGAGAAAGAGGAAGCTGAAAGAAAGAGAGATAAAAAAATCCAGGAGTATGAGGGGAAAATTAGAGAACTAAGTGATACACTAAAAAAAAATAATATACGCATAATTGGTATCCCAGAGGAGGAAGAGAGAGGGAAAGGTGCTGAAGGGGTACTTGAACAAATTATAGCTGAGAACTTCCCTGAACTGGGGAAGGAAAAAGGCATTGAAATCCAAGAGGCACAGAGAACTCCCTTCAGACGTAACTTGAATCGATCTTCTGCACGACATATCATAGTGAAACTGGCAAAATACAAGGATAAAGAGAAAATTCTGAAAGCAGCAAGGGATAAACGTGCCCTCACATATAAAGGGAGACCTATAAGACTCGTGACTGATCTCTCCTTTGAAACTTGGCAGGCCAGAAAGGCTTGGCACGATATCTACAGTGTGCTAAACAGAAAAAATATGCAGCCGAGAATCCTTTATCCAGCAAGTCTGTCATTTAGAATAGAAGGAGAGATAAAGGTCTTCCCAAACAAACAAAAACTGAAGGAATTTGTCACCACGAAACCAGCCCTACAAGAGATCCTAAGGGGGATCCTGTGAGACAAAGTACCAGAGACATCACTACAAACATAAAACATACAGACATCACAATGACTCTAAACCCGTATCTTTCTATAATAACCCTGAATGTAAATGGATTAAATGCGCCAACTAAAAGACATAGGGTATCAGAATGGATAAAAAAACAAGACCCATCTATTTGCTGTCTACAAGAGACTCATTTTAGATCTGAGGACACCTTTAGATTGAGAGTGAGGGGATGGAGAACTATTTATCATGCTCCTGGAAGCCAAAAGAAAGCTGGAGTAGCCATACTTATATCAGACAAACTAGACTTTAAATTAAAGGCTGTAACAAGAGATGAAGAAGGGCATTATATAATAATCACAGGGTCTATCCACCAGGAAGAGCTAACTATTATAAATGTCTATGCGCCAAATACCCGAGCCCCCAGATATATAAAACAATTACTCATAAACATAAGCAACCTTATTGATAAGAATGTGGTCATTGCAGGGGACTTTAACACCCCACTTACAGAAATGGATAGATCATCTAGACACACAGTCAATAAAGAAACAAGGGCCCTGAATGATACATTGGATCAGATGGACTTGACAGATATATTTAGAACTCTGCATCCCAAAGCAACAGAATATACTTTCTTCTCGAGTGCACATGGAACATTCTCCAAGATAGATCATATACTGGGTCACAAAACAGCCCTTCATAAGTTTACAAGAATTGAAATTATACCATGCATACTTTCAGACCACAATGCTATGAAGCTTGAAATCAACCACAGGAAAAAGTCTGGAAAACCTCCAAAAGCATGGAGGTTAAAGAACACCCTACTAACGAATGAGTGGGTCAACCAGGCAATTAGAGAAGAAATTAAAACATATATGGAAACAAACGAAAATGAAAATACAACAATCCAAACGCTTTGGGATGCAGCGAAGGCAGTCCTGAGAGGAAAATACATTGCAATCCAGGCCTATCTCAAGAAACAAGAAAAATCCCAAATACAAAACCTAACAGCATACCTAAAGGAAATAGAAGCAGAACAGCAAAGGCAGCCTAAACCCAGCAGAAGAAGAGAAATAATAAAGATCAGAGCAGAAATAAACAATATAGAATCTAAAAAAACGGTAGAGCAGATAAACGAAACCAAGAGTTGGTTTTTTGAAAAAATAAACAAAATTGACAAACCTCTAGCCAGGCTTCTCAAAAAGAAAAGGGAGATGACCCAAATAGATAAAATCATGAATGAAAATGGAATGATTACAACCAATCCCTCAGAGATACAAACAATTATCAGGGAATACTATGAAAAATTATATGCCAGCAAATTGGACAACCTGGAAGAAATGGACAAATTTCTAAACACCCACACTCTTCCAAAACTCAATCAGGAGGAAATAGAAAGCTTGAACAGACCCATAACCAGCGAAGAAATTGAATCGGTTATCAAAAATCTCCCAACAAATAAGAGTCCAGGACCAGATGGCTTCCCAGGGGAGTTCTACCAGACATTTAAAGCAGAGATAATACCTATCCTTCTCAAGCTATTCCAAGAAATAGAAAGGGAAGGAAAACTTCCAGACTCATTCTATGAAGCCAGTATTACTTTGATTCCTAAACCAGACAGAGACCCAGTAAAAAAAGAGAACTACAGGCCAATATCCCTGATGAATATGGATGCAAAAATTCTTAATAAGATACTAGCAAATCGAATTCAACAGCATATAAAAAGAATTATTCACCATGATCAAGTGGGATTCATTCCTGGGATGCAGGGCTGGTTCAACATTTGCAAAGCGATCAACGTGATACATCACATTAACAAAAAAAAAAAGAGAAGAACCATATGATCCTGTCAATCGATGCAGAAAAGGCCTTTGACAAAATCCAGCACCCTTTCTTAATAAAAACCCTTGAGAAAGTCGGGATAGAAGGAACATACTTAAAGATCATAAAGGCCATTTATGAAAAGCCCACAGCTAACATCATCCTCAACGGGGAAAAACTGAGAGCTTTTTCCCTGAGATCAGGAACACGACAGGGATGCCCACTGTCACCGCTGTTGTTCAATATAGTGCTGGAAGTTCTAGCATCAGCAATCAGACAACAAAAGGAAATCAAAGGCATCAAAATTGGCAAAGATGAAGTCAAGCTTTCGCTTTTTGCAGATGACATGATATTATACATGGAAAATCCGATAGACTCCACCAAAAGTCTGCTAGAACTGATACATGAATTCAGCAAAGTTGCAGGATACAAAATCAATGTGCAGAAATCAGTTGCATTCTTATACACTAACAATGAATCAACAGAAAGACAAATGAAGAAACTGATCCCATTCACAATTGCACCAAGAAGCATAAAATACCTAGGAATAAATCTAACCAAAGATGTAAAAGATCTGTATGCTGAAAACTATAGAAAGCTTATGCAGGTAATTGAAAAAGATATAAAGAAATGGAAAGACATTCCCTGCTCATGGATTGGAAGAATAAATATTGTCAAAATGTCAATACTACCCAAAGCTATCTACACATTCAATGCAATCCCAATCAAAATTGCACCAGCATTCTTCTCGAAACTAGAACAAGCAATCCTAAAATTCATATGGAACCACAAAAGGCCCCGAATAGCCAAAGTAATTTTGAAGAAGAAGACCAAAGCAGGAGGCATCACAATCCCAGAATTTAGCCTCTACTACAAAGCTGTCATCATCAAGACAGCATGGTATCGGCATAAAAACAGACACATAGACCAATGGAATAGAATAGAAACCCCAGAACTAGACCCACAAACGTATGGCCAACTCATCTTTGACAAAGCAGGAAAGAACATCCAATGGAAAAAAGACAGTCTCTTTAACAAATGGTGCTGGGAGAACTGGACAGCAACATGCAGAAGGCTGAAACTAGACCACTTTCTCACACCATTCACAAAAATAAACTCAAAATGGCTAAAGGACCTGAATGTGAGACAGGAAACCATCAAAACCTTAGAGGAGAAAGCAAGAAAAGACCTCTCTGACCTCAGCCGTAGCAATCTCTTACTCGGCACATCCCCAAACGCAAGGGAATTAAGAGCAAAAGTGAATTACTGGGACCTTATGAAGATAAAAAGCTTCTGCACAGCAAAGGAAACAACCAACAAAACTAAAAGGCAACCAACGGAATGGGAAAAGATATTTGCAAATGACACATCGGACAAAGGGCTAATATCCAAAATCTATAAAGAGCTCATCAAACTCCACACCCGAAAAACAAATAACCCAGTGAAGAAATGGGCAGAAAACATGAATAGACACTTCTCTAAAGAAGACATCCGGATGGCCAACAGGCACATGAAAAGATGCTCAACGTCGCTCCTTATCAGGGAAATACAAATCAAAACCACACTCAGATACCACCTCACGCCAGTCAGGGTGGCCAAAATGAAGAAATCAGGAGACTATAGATGCTGGAGAGGATGTGGAGAAACAGGAACCCTCTTGCACTGTTGGTGGGAATGCAAATTGGTGCAGCCGCTCTGGAAAGCAGTGTGGAGGTTCCTCAGAAAATTAAAAATAGACCTACCCTATGACCCAGCAATAGCACTGCTAGGAATTTATCCAAGGGATACAGGAGTACTGATGCATAGGGGCACCTGTACCCCAATGTTTATAGCGGCACTCTCAACAATAGCCAAATTATGGAAAGAGCCTAAATGTCCATCAACTGATGAATGGATAAAGAAATTGTGGTTTATATACACAATGGAATACTACGTGGCAATGAGAAAAAATGAAATATGGCCTTTTGTAGCAACATGGATGGAACTGGAGAGTGTGATGCTAAGTGAAATAAGCCATACAGAGAAAGACAGATACCATATGGTTTCACTCTTATGTGGATCCTGAGAAACATAACAGAAACCCATGGGGGAGGGGAAGGAAAAAAAAAAAAAAAGAGGTTAGAGTGGGAGAGAGCCAAAGCATTAGAGACTGTTAAAAACTGAGAACAAACTGAGGGTTGATGGGGGGTGGGAGGGAGGGCAGGGTGGGAGGGAGGGCAGGGTGGGTGATGGGTATTGAGGAGGGCACCTTTTGGGATGAGCACTGGGTGTTGTATGGAAACCAATTTGACAGTAAATTTCATATATTAAAAAATAAAAAAAATAAAAAAAATAAAAAAAAAAAATAAATAAATAAATAAATTAAAAAAAAAAGAAATTAGACAATAAAAGGAAATAAATACATCCAAATTCGTAAGGAGAAAGTAAAACTTTCACTATTTGCAGATGACATGATAATACATATATATATATATATATATATATATATATATATATATATATATGTAACCCTAAAAACTCCACCAAAAAACTACTGGAACTGATAAACCAATATAGTAAGGTCACAAAATACAAAATCAATGTAATGAAATCTTTTGAATTTCTAAACACCAATAAGGAAGCAGCAGAGAGAGAATTTAAGAAAATAATCCACTTTACAATTGTATCAAAAAAAATCTAGAAATAAATTTAACTAAAGAAGTGAAAGGCCTGTACTCTGCATACTAGAAATCACTGATGAAAGAAATTTGATATGATGCAAATAAATGGAAAGATATCGCATTCTCATGGATTGGAAAAAAAAAAACAAATACTGTTAAAATTTCTATACTATCCAAAAACAATCACAGATTTAATGCAATCCTTATTAAAATACCAACAGCATTTTTCACAGAACTAGAACAAACAATCATAAAATTTGTATGGATCCATGAAAGACCTGAGTAGTGAAAGCAACCCTGAAAAATAAAAACAAAACTGGAAGTATCACAATTCCAGACTTCAAGATATATTACAAAGCTGTGGCAATCAAAACACTATGGTACTGGCACAGAAATAAACACAGAGATCAGTAGAATAAGATAGAATGCCCAAGAATAAACCCACAATTATATGGTCAACTAATCTTAATAAAACAGTAAGAATATGTAATGGGAAAAAGTGTGTTCAACAATTACGATTGGGAAAACTGGAAAGCTACATGCAAAAGAACAAAAATAGATCACTTCCTTACACAATACACAAAAAATAATCTCAATATGAATTAAAAACCTAAATGTGAGACCTTAAAACATAGAATCCCTAGAAGTGAGCAAATATAGGCAGTAATTTTTCAGAATCAGCTGTAGCAACATTTTTCTAGATATGTCTCTTGAGACAAAAGAAATAAAAGCAAAAATTAACTATCAGGACTACATCAAAATAAAAAGCATATGCACAACAGGGAAAAAAACAACAACAAAACTAAAAGGCAACCTACAGAATGGGAGAAGATATTTGCAAATCACATATCTTATAAAGGGTTGCTATCCAAAATAAATAATGAATCAATACAACTCAACACCCCCCAAAACAAATAATACAATTAAAAATGGGCAGAAGATGAACATAGGGGAAGGGAAGGAAAAATAAGATAAAAACAGAGAGTGGGGGAAAACCATAAGAGACTCTTAAATACAGAGAACAAACTGAGGGTTGCTGGAAAGGTGTTGGGTGGGATGGCGGGCTAAATGGGTGATAGGCATTAAGGATGGCACTTGTTGGGATGAGTACTGTTGTTATACGTAAGTAATGAATCACTAAATTCTACTCCTGACACCATTATTACAGTATATGTTAACTAATTCGGATTTAAATACTTTTTAAAAATTAAAAAAAAAAAGAAAGGCAAAGAAATGGGCAGAAGAGATGAACAGACTTTTTTTTTTCTCAAAGACATCCAGATTGTTAACAGACACATGAAAAGGAGATCAATATCATTCATGATCAGGGAAATTAAAATCAAAATTACAAAGAGATGTCACCTCATAACTCTCAGAATGGCTAAAATCAAAAACGAAGAAACAAGTGTTGGCGATGACATGAAGAAACTTGAACTCTTCTACACTACTGATGGGAATGCAGACTGGTGTGGTCACTGTGGAAAACAGTATTGAGGTTCTTTAAAAAGTCAAAAATAGAACTACCCTATGATCTAACAGTCACACTACTGGGTATTTGCCCAAAAAAGGTAAGAAAAAGAAAACAACTAATTCAAAGTGATACATGCATCTCTATGTATATTGCAGCATTATTTACAATAGCCAAATAATGGAAGAAGCCCAAGTGTCCATCAGCAGATGAATGGATAAAGTATTGTGGTATATTATACAATAGAATATTATTCAGCCACAAAAAGAATGAAATATTGTCATTTGCAATGACATGAATGGAGCTAGAGAATATAATGCTAAGGAAAATAATTCAGTCACAGAAAGATACCATATGATTTCACTCATATGTAGAATTTACAAAATGAAATAAAATGCTAAAGGGGAAAAAAGAGAGAGAGACAAACCAAGAAACAGTTTCTTGACTATAGAGAACAAACTGATGGTTAACAGATGGGAAATGGGAGAGGGGATGGGTGAAACTGGTGATTGGGATTAAGGAGTACACTTAAAATGATGAGCATTGAGTAATGTATAGAATTATCAAATCACTATTTTGTACACCTGAAATTATTACAACATTGTCTATTACCTAGACTGTAATTAAAATTAAAATTAAAACTTAATTAAATATATTTAAGAAACACTTATTGAGTGCCTATGATGTGTTAGACATTATACAAAAAACAGTGGTATAGTTGTCATCTTAAAGGAATTTACAATCCAGCAGTTTAATTATGAATGACATTTTAGCAGTCTAGCAGATAAAGATGCTGAGGACTTGTGAACTGCTTATCTGAGAATTCCCCCAAAGTTCCATGGTAAATTATCGTTCTTTAAAAAAATGCATATCACTGTGTTACCTCGACAGATATACTGGGTGTTTCCCCAGCATCTGTGTTTTTTACATTTGACTCCAGTTATTGGACTAAGGTTTGGGAACAACTGGCCTATTCCAACTCCACTCCCTTTACAGAATATATTTATAGCATTCCTGTTAAATGCTTCCTTGACTATATTTGAAAAATTTTAGTGACAGAATCTCATCCTTTGTGAGACAACTTGGTTCTTCTTTAACACAAAGCATTAGAAAGATGTTCCATATATTGATATGCAATGTAGATTCTTTTAGTTTCTATTCACTGACCACAATTCATCATTATGGAAAAATAATGCATAATCTACTGCTAAATAGTGATCTTTTAAAACTTACAACCTATTCCTTTCCTGATTTGGCTAAGCACACCTAGCTTCTCCCACTATTACTATTTAGTGTTTATTTCAGACACTTCATGTTCTTGGTCTCTTTCCACTGATTAACGTCTACTTTGCCTATATATCCCTTTTAAAATTTGACTTCCATAATTTATTGTGACACTCTGACCAGTGAAAATTCCACTGTAGCTGTATTGGAGACTAGATTTATTTTAATACAGCCTATTTGTAGCAGTTTTTTGTTTTGTAGCAGTCACATCACCCTATTAGCTTACAATGAAGTTAAGTCAAAACTTACAGGTTTTTTTTTTCTCCTACAAATGCTGTTTTTAAGCCAAGCCTCCACTCATTCATTCTTTCTCGTATGATATTTAAACATTAAAAGCAGGACATCAAAATTATTCCCATTATGTTTCATTTTATTATTTGTGGGTCATCATCCCAATTTGTAGTAGTAAACTTTTGGTATTGTAGTTCAGTCCTCCAATATATTTCCTTGTTTTTTATACTCTTTAAATCTGAAAATTTGATAATAATTTCCTAAATTAAGTAAGAAGAAGTAACATATGAGAATAAGAGAATGGGCTCTGGAGTCGGAGTGAAATTATGTATCTGGATACCAGCATTGATGTTTATTATCTCAATTGCCTTTGGGAATTTATTTAATTAAGTTCAGCTTATTTATCTGTAAAATGAGGACAATAATAAATGTACTTTGTAGTGTTATTATGCACATGTTATGTAATAATATTTATAAAGAAAATGTTAACATGATACCTGGAAGAATCATTGATTCCTTTGATGAACATATATTAAATTACTAGTAATTTTCAGACATTGTTTTAAGCCTAACAGATGATAAGTATATACCATTAAACAGGGAAGATAAAGACTCTTCAAAGAGCTTACTTTCTGAGGCATTCAGAGAAAGACAGTAAACATACAAATGTATAAAAAAACTAATAAAATGATTTCAGAGAGTGGCAATTGATATAGGTTAAAGAGATAACAGGTAATAAATTAAGGGGAACATTTTTAAAGAGACACACAAGAAGGGGAGAATATTACTCTAGTCAGAGAAAATAACAAGTTAAAGACAATGAGGAAAGAAAAAAATTATAGCAATTAAGGTATATAATGAAGGTCAGTGTCATTAGTGCATTGTGGACACGAAGGAGAGAAGTACCAGATGTGGTCAAAAAGATAGATAAGGGCTAGATCATTCAGGGTATTTTATGCTATGATAATATTTTGGATTTTATTATAAGTGGAATGGGAAACCATTAGAATATATATATATATATATATATATATATATATATATATACACACACACACACACACATATACCCCAACACACAATATATATATACACACACAATACCCCAACACACACACACACACACACACACACACACACACACACATATATATATATATACATACATATATATATATGTGTATATATATATATATATATATATATACACACACACATATATTTGTTTAAAGATCACTGTGATTATTGTATGGAGAATGATATAGCAAGAGGGGAAGTAGAAAAGCCAGTTAGGATGGAATTTCAGCAGACAGTTAAAAGATGATGACACCTTGGTTTATGGTACTAACAATGTAAATTGAGGGTGTTGGTCAATTTAGAATTATGTTGTGAAATTATATTTGACTGAATTTGTTAATGGATTGAGTATTGGAGATGAAAAAAAAAAGAAAACCAGAATGACTCTTGCAAGTGTTCAATTAATTTTAGGTAGTATTATCTATTTCTTCATCCAAATAATAAAAATACATGAGATATGACACTGGAGACTTTTTAAATGCATTGATACCCATTCTTCAGCAACACTCATTAGGATGAAACATTTTCTTCTCCTTTGGGAGCTTTAATTATTACAAACTAGTGCAGTTCCCTAGTAGAACAATCTGGTATCACAGGTCACTGTGAGTCTTCTAGACCAGTGTTTCCAAATGCAGGCCTGAGGACCAGTGCTGGTCCAAGATAATGTTATCAGCAATCTATGGTAATAAGATTTTTTTTTAATTAATGAGGAACTTACAAGCACAAATACAAAGACACACACACACACACAGAGAGAGAGAGAGAGAGAGAGAATTATGTTCTTATGTATTGAATATAGGGTGCCATGTACTTGTCTAAGAACTTTATATGTTAATTTCTATACTCATAACAAATGATATTGTCTTTTTCCTGTAGGAATTGGCAGGTTAGGAAACTTGCCCAATATACACAAAATACATAATGTGGATTTAATTTTGCTACGTGCCCTTTCGTATAAGTTTACTTATTCTGTGTTTAAGTAATTTCTATTTGTTATATTTTAAAATGTACTTTACTTTCTGAAATGATTATAGTTGTGCATGGTAAATATATGCTCACATTCTAAAGATGTGTGAAATCCAAAAATGTAGAAACAACTGCTTTAGAAATGTATTCCAGTCTAGAGCCCCCCTGAAATTTGAGGCTGAGGTCTTAAGTGCTACTTAGCATTAAGAAGCTCTTAAATTTTGATTTGCAAATGTCTCCTCCCATTCAGTAGGTTGCATTTGCATTTTTGTTAATGGTCTTCTTGGCTGTGCAGCAGCTTTTTAGTTTAATTTAGTAACATTGGTTTATTTTCATTGTAACTTTCCTCATTGAAACTATCCTTCCCTATTACTGCCTTCTTTGTTGTAAATTAATTGAACATATATACATGGGTTCATCTGGAATTTCTATTCTTTTTCATTGACCTATGTGCCTGTTTTTATGCCAGTACCATACTGTTCTGATTACTATAGATTTGTAGTATAATTTGAATCCATAAGTGTGACACCCCCACATTTGTTTCCCATTTTAAATATCATTTTGTTTATTGAGGGTCTTTTGTGGTTCCATACAATTTTTATAATTATTTACTTTACTTCTGTGAAAAATGCCATTGGTATTTTGAATAGAAATTGCATTGAATCTGTAGATTGCTTTGGGTAGTATGGACATTTTAATAATATTAATTTTTCCAGTTCATTCCCATGGTATATCTTTCCATTTGTTTATATCTTCCTTAATTTATTTTATCAGTGTACAAGTCTTTATTCAACTGTTTATATTTCAACTCTTTGTCTTTCAAGTCTTTCAACTCTTTGGTTAAATTTAATCCCTAGATATTTTATTCTTTTTCTTTTCTTTTCTTTTTTTCCTTTTTCCTTTTTTTTTTGTGAGAGAGAGTGGGAGACCAATAAACAGACTCTTAAATGTTTTTTGTTTGTTTTTTATTTACTTTTTGAGAGAGTGCAAGAGGGGGAGGGGCAGAAAGAGAGGGACAGAGGATCTGAAGCCGACTCTGCACTGATAGCAGTAAGCCTGATGTGGGGTTTGAACTCATGAACCACAAGATCATGACCTGAGCTGAAGTTAGGTGCTCAACCCACTGAGCCATCCAGATGCCCCAGTATTTTATTCTTTTTGATGTGATTGTAAATGGGATTCTTTTCCTTATTTCTCTTTCTGATAGTTCATTATAGGTGTATAAAAACACAACATATTTTTGTATATTAATTTTGTATTCTACAAATTTATTGAATTTATTTATTAGTTCTAATATCTTTTTGGTGGTGTTTTTTGCTGGAGTCCAGCTCCAGCAGGTCCAGGAGTTCCCGAAGGATGGTGGCGTTGGTGAAAATAAAACAAAACTAAAATAAAACAAAAAACAAAAATAAAAATGGACACAGACAACAGCAGTGTGTTGAACTGGCTGATTTATTATAGCAAACGTGGCATTATATATGCTAGTGATTTCCTTGTAACATATGTCATCTATGTTTTCCTAACATTGCCTAATTTTAAAAATGTTCCTATGTGTAATCAACCTTTAAGAAATAACATGACAATTTTCTCATAAAGTTCCTGCATACCCTTTGATTGATTAATTTCTTAGATTATTCCATTATTCATCTGCGTTTATCTATAATCTACAAAGCATTTGCTTTGCTGTTCTCATGAAAGGCCCTCCTTTTCTCAATACCTCAAGTGGAACAGTTACAGGGACATGACCTCCTAACCACATGAGGCCAGAAGAACAATGTGTTTTCCTCAGTCCGAGGTGCCAGGAAGGGGCTGAAAAAGCCTTAGAAACCCATGTCCCATACATTCTCAGAGAGACAATGCACCTAGGAACCAATGAACCATTCTGTACCTTAACCGACTAGGTTCAATCATCATCTGGAATGCCTCCGGGGGGTCAGGTAGGCCTAGGGTTTGAAGTCATGTGTGCCCAGAGATACACTCTTTAGTTGCTGGAGTGAGGCTTTCAAATCCATATGTCTCTCCTTAGTTGGCTGCCTTTGCTGGCAATTACATGAGGTTATCCTTCCTGCAAGTAGAGGAGTCTCCATAGGGGATGGCAAGGGCTAAATGTAAGGCCGCTCAGTTTCTTGTGGAACCTTATTTTCTTCCTTAATGATTCTTTTCCCAGGGGGCCTGCCAAGGGCAGTTCCCCAACAGACAATACCCCAGGTACTTTATTAAAGCCAAGTTAACTAAAAGCAGGAGTACAAGAAGCTTCACTGTTGGTGGGCCGCCTTGCAGTCACCAATCCATCCACAGCCCGGGCCTTGCCACTCAGTCTGGGATAGCTCAGCTTCCAGCAGTCTTTAAAGTATTCTATATATAGTTTCATATCATCTACAAATAATGACAGTTTTACCTCTTCTTTTCCAAGTTTGGTGCCTTTTATTTATTTTTCTTGCCTAATTTCTGTGGCTAGCACTTCCAAAATAAATAAAGAAGTCATAAAACTCAATAACAACAATAATAAAAAAAATTAAAAATGGGAAAATGATCTGAATAGGTATTTTTACAAAGAAGACATGTGCCAACAGGCACATGAAAAGATGCTCAACATCATTAATCATAAGGGAAATGTAAATCAAAACCACAATGAGATATCACCTTACACCTATCAGAATGGTTATTTATATAAAAAAAGAAATAACAAGTGTCATGAGGATGTGGAGAAATGGGAGCCCTTTTTCACTGTTTGTGGGAATGTAAACTGGTGCTGCCTCTGTAAAAATGGTATAGAGTTTCCTCAAAAAATTAAAAATATAAATTAAATATGATCAAACAATTTTCTGCTGGTTATTTATCTGAAGAAAATGAAAAAAAACTATTCAAAAATATATATGCATTCCTATATTCACTGATGCATTGTTTACAATAACCAAGATATGGAAGCAACCTAAAATGTCCATTGGTGGATAATGGTATGCACACACACACACACACACACACACACCACAGAATGGAATACTACTAGCCATAAAAAGAACAAAATCTTTAAATTTAACAATTTGCAACATGGATGGACCTTGAGGGTATTATGCTAAGTTAAATAAGTTGGACAGAGAAATACAAGTACTGCATGGTTTCACTTATATGTGGAACCTAAAAAACCAAACAAACCAAAACAACAAAACTTAGACTCATAGAAACAGAAAATAGATTGTTGATTGCCAGAAGTGAAGGGGGTTGGAGAAGTGAAATGGGTGAAGAGGATCAAGAAGTACAAACTTTCAGTTATAAAATAGATAACTTATAGGGCTATATAGTGTACAGCATGAGAGATTTAGTCAATATTATTGTCTGAAGTTTCTTTCTTTAATTGTTTTTTTAATGTTTATTTATTTTTGAGAGAGAGAGAGAGAGAGAGAGAGAGAGAGCCCGAGCGGGAGAGTGGCAGAGTGAGATAGAGACATGGAATCTGAAGCAGGCTTCAGGGTCTGAGCTGTCAGCACAAAGCCTGAAGTGGGGCCCGAACCCACAAACTGCAAGAGCATGACCTGAGCCAGAGTTGACCACTCAACCGTCAGAACCACCCAGTTGCCCCATTGTCTTAAGTTTCTAAGTTGACAGTAACTAGATTTATTGTGATGATTATTTCACAATGTATACAAATGTCAAATCACTATGTTGTATACCTGAAGCTAATATACTGTATATCAATTATACTTTCATAAAAAAAGTTTCTATTTTGTTTGTTTGTTTGTTTAGTAGGCTTTATGTACAGCATGGAGCTCAAAACAGGGCCTGAACTCACGACCTTGAACCTGAGGTCAAGGCCTGAGCTGAGATCAAGAGTCAGACACTTAAGCGACTGAGCCACCCAGACCCTTCTAAAAAAAAAAACTTTTAAAACACACAGCTGCCTATTTGAGCTTTCTAGTGGTTTACTCATGGAATTAGAAACACATCAGTTTGCATTTTCAAATGTCATACATTTCCATGTAAGCTCCTAATTCCATTTGCACTTTAATTACAACTGAACTGCCACTTAAATTTTTGTTTAGTTTTATCATTTGTAACATTACGCAATGGCAACAGTGGTTATGCCAGAGATCTGGGGAGGGAGCAAGACTGGCAAGGGCCTTCCCTACTCACCACAGCACTGGGTTAACAATAGCAAGTGAGCAAAACATTGCTATGCCAAACTTCTGGTTGGCAGTCAGGCTAAGATTACAATATTACACTACATGCAACTCTGCAAACTTAGTAGGGCTGTGAAAATATTTGTTTTTTCTGTTAACCATGAAGTCTTCTTTCTCATAAGGTATGGTTTACTGAACTTTGGTGCATTATAAGCAACTACCTTACTTCAATGCATGGTAGAATGGAGGGCATGGTGAGGTGGACTTCTGCATCTGACTTTTTATTATGGTCATATATTTCTATCTTTTTATCTTTCCTAATGCAGTAGCTGCTGCTGTATATACCACAGGATAGTGGCTATTATTTATAAAGCAATTTTCGTCTTCAGTGTGCATTACAAATACTAGTACATTGATCCTGAGGAGAGATGTGTTACATAATGCCTAGAGCAAATATGCATCCCTTGTATTTTCCAGTGAATTAAGTAGGTTCATGAAATACAATCAATGGATCATCAGTATTAGTTGGAGCTATATTAAACAAAATGATGCACCAGTACTGGAGTTAATAAGTGATGGTCACAGGTTCAGATTACAGTTCATTACCAGAGTCCCTGCAGGGGACACATTTGCAAACCAATCTTCTGCTTCCTGGTCTCAGCGGATTTCTTTTAATAATGACTGACATTTCTTCACAGCTTCTAAATGGGTCCAGCTGGCATTGTGCAAGATTCTCAGGTATGGTGGATTGTTTTACTTTACTTCATCTGGCAATGCTTCCTGAGAGGGCATAATTTACTATGAAAGCATTTTGATAAAATCAGCAGTGAAGTTTTGCTACTATCCTTGTATCATGTCCAGGTTTCATCACCTTCTGTACCACTGTCCACTTTATACTTCCATCACACCCTCTCAGCCCCCCCCCCCCCCGCCACACACACACACCAAGAACTTCAGGATCTGAAAGAAATAAAGAGACAATCAAATAGCTTTTCATCCTGAAGATTTTTGTGGGCATTTTTAAAATGGCCCATTGTTATAGAGAACATTTCTTAACTGCATTGTCTCTTTCACTTTATTGTTGTAAGGTAGAAAGGAGCTATTGTTCCAGAGTTTAAGGGAAAGAGGAAAGGTTCAAAGTGAGAGTAAATTGGAAAGACACAATTACATAAAATCTGAATTCACCCAACTGTTTTATTGATGCTGATGATAAGTCAAAAATTTATTTAGATTATTATACTTGAAACACCTCATCTGACTCACTCTTCTTATTAGCAAATATTCCATTTCCTGGCAATATGTCATGCTATATGGGAGAAGAATCTTGAAAAATACTTCTTTTTGAGCTTAAGCCTCTTTATCTCTTGAGTAAAATTCCATAACTTAAGTAACTTACTTCAGAATATAGTATTTATTTACTGTTCAATTATATGGAAACACCACCCAAAATGTGAATTAATTTTTATTATTATTTCCCATTTATAAATCCTCTCTGTATTCTTGAAAGCAATAAGAATAGACTTAAGTTAGTCAAAAGATATGATGCCAAATATCATCTTTCATAGTATAAAATGAAACAAAATAGGGGCACAACCTTCTGAATTATAGACATTATTTTTGCATGTAAGCAATATGAAAGATTTTTAAAAACAGAATTTTGTAAGAATTGCATTTAATATACTAAAAGAGCCTTTCCTATATGGAAATGGATAGGAGCAGAAGACCAACAGAGCAATAACTTAAGAACAGCTAGAGAAAAAGAAATAACCATATTCAACTCCCCTCAAAACCAGTCCCACTATTTTTGTTGGTCAATAATAATTTACAAGATTTATTCTCTAAATCATCTTTGATTAAACAATAAGTTCAACATGATTAGTTTCAGATTTCGCATCCTGCTATGGACCACTACTTTTGTTTGTAGAATTGGCTTTCAGGCCCCATTCTTGATTAAAGCACATTATCTGGTATGTGACTTTTTGGGTGAGAGAGTAATAATGATATAACAAAGATGAAATAGTTGGATAAGCTGCAGACACAGAAAGAAATGTTAGAACCCTGATGAAGGGAAGTTTTTCTGAAATTCTTTTTCATTTTTTTTCATCACAAATACAAACCAACTGATGCTATGTCATGTGGTGTTTCCAAATATTATTTATAAGCCAAATATTTGATCAGTTTTCTTTACATCTACAGAGAGATATCCTAGAGAAAGCAAGCCTGGGGACAACAATAGAATAGTTGTAATGCCTAGCAAACTAGAATTTTTATGTCCAAATTCAAAGAGATTGAGCTCTGTAGGTTTCAGAAAGACTTCAAAAGAATAGGCACTACTGTGTGAGAGCTCATTACAAAAGTTTACAATTGGACTGGAGAAAGAGCTTTAGGAAAGACAAAAGGCATGTTTTTTTGTGTATGAAATAATTTTGCTTCAATTTGGTGGTTTTGCAGCTACAAGAGAACAGGAAGTATAGCAGTGCCTCTGTGCATATGCTATCATTTTATGATATATAATATACTTATGCATGCATCTGAGTAACATTGTTGCTTAAGATGAGTAGGAGTTTGGGGACAGGAGCTTTGCAAGAAAATCTGAATAGTATGATATAAAATGCCATTTATTACTTTAATTTCATCTTAAACATTTACTCAAAACTTCACTAACATGAAACCACTCATTCAGTGTTCCTAATTCCAGCTCATAATATCTTAAGTTGATTCAATTAAATATAGTGTTTGCCAATTCGCCTATAAAGTCTGTGTCAAAGGTGAAAAATCCTTATGTATTACAACAGAGCCTCTACTTGACAACTTTTGTGTTTATTTTGCTGTGTATTTTCGAATGCATTAAATCTGTATAGCTTTAAATAAAGTCTAGGTAATACAGATTTTTAACCTATTTCACTAGCCACAAGTGTTTATTGAATGTTGGTGAGTCCAGAAATGTTAGGTTGTAACAAGATGCAAAAGAAGCACAGTACTGATGAGACAAATGTAAAAACTCATGAAACAACAAAAGACCAATGAAGTGCTACATTGTGTGGTGCAGAGCTACTAATTTTATTTTTTTTTTAATTTTTGTAATGTTTATTATGGAGAAAGAGAGAGACACAGAGCATGAGCGGGAAATGGGTCAGAGAGAGAGAGACACACACACAGAATCTGAAGCAGGCTCCAGGCTCTGAGCTGTCAGCACCACAGAGCCCAATGCGGGGCTCAACCTCACAAACCGTGAGATCATGACCTAAGCCGAAGTCAGATGCTTAACCAACTGAGCCACCCAGGTGTCCCTAGATCTACTAATTTTAAAAAGCAAAAAGAGAGGTTCCTGAGTGGCTCAGTCAGTTTAACGTCCAACTCTTGATTTTGGCTCAGGTCATAATCTCTTGGTTCATGAGTTCCAGCCCTGCATCAGACCCCATACTGACAATGAAGGGCCTGATTGAGATCTCTCTCTCCCTCTCTCTGCCCCTCTCCTGTTCTCTCTCTCTCTCTCTCTCTCTCTCTCTCTGTCAGGATAAATAAATAAGTAAATTTAAAAAAATCAAAAAGGATGCAAAAAGGGTGAAATAAATATGAGACTGGATACTTCAGATCTTTTCATAAAGGCACTGGGGCATAAAGTCAGCCTTCAAGAATAGTCTTGGAGTAGATAGGCAGAAATGAGCTGGGAAAGCATTTAGGATAAGGAAAATAGCATGAGAAAGTACATGGAAGGTAAAATAAATACTAGGAAATAGGAGGTAATAATTTGGTAGAGAAGGACCAGATTATTCAGGGCCTAGAAAGCATGACAGAAACTTTTTATTTGAATTGGAAGGCAAAAGGAGACTACTATAGGATTTTTATTTTTTACTATAAAGTATGCCATACACAAAAAAGAGTGCATAAAGTGGTTTAAAAATAGATAATATTAAAGATCAAAGGGAGAAAGAGACAATCTAAAAAACAGACTCTTAAATATTGAGAACAAACTGATGATTGCCATAGGGGAATAGGGTGGGAGGTTGGGCAAAGTGGGTGAAGGGAAGTGAGAGACACAGGCTTCCAGATATAAAATGAATAAATTATGGGAATAAAAGACACAGCATAAGTAATATAATCAATGATATTGTAATCGAGTTGAATATTGACAGATGGTAGTTACATTTGCAGTAAGCATACCCAGTGTATAAACTAGTAGAATCACTAGGTCCTGAACCTAAAACTAATGTAACATTGTGTGTCAGCCATACTAAAATAAAAAAAAAAATTAAAGAGTACAGTTACTATGATGAGTACTAAGTAATATATAGAATTATTGAATCAATATTGTACACCTGGAACAAATAATAAAACTGTAGGCTAATTAAAATACTTCTATTAAAAACCCTCAATTTTCCTGCACTCAATTTAAGACACAAGAATACCGGTATTTAAATATCCCTTTATATTTACTCCCAATCACATATTTCCTCCATTGCAGAGGTAACAACAATCTTAAGTTTTGTGTTATACAATGATTCTGTTGGTTTTCTTGAATACTTTAATTCTTATTATGTAGTCCTAAACAATACATTGTCCATTTTTGCTTAGCTTTGGACTTTATTTAAATATTATGATGCTATATACATCTTTATTTCACTTTTTTCTTTTGCTCAAAATTGTATTTTGGAGATTCATGTGTACTGATGTCTGTATCTGTGGTTCATTAAAATTTTATACTAGTATACAGTAGTCCATTGTGTGAATATGATGGAATTTCTTTTTCCTGTCAACTACTGACGGACTGTTGGTTTTTCTTCAGGTTTTGCTGACATGAACATTGCTGTTATGAGCTTTCTTGTATGGGTCATTTGGTAATACAGCTTGAGAGAAATGCCTAGGAGTTTTGTTGGGTCATAAGGTATTCATATGCTCAGTTTTGCTAGATCACGTAAAAATTTTATTCATCAGAAATTTATTCTTCCCCTAGCAAGGCATGAAAATTCTTGCTTCATGTTCTTGTCAACACTTGATATTGCCAATCTTTTAAATTTTTGCCAGTCTGGTGAGTAAAAAAAATTATTTAACCATTATTAATTGCATTACACTGCTTATTAATGAGGTTGAGCATATTTTATATATTCATGGGCCAGTTATATTATATTCTCTGTGAAATGTCTAATTGTGTTTTCTCATTATTTTTCAAGTAGGTTATACATGATGTGTTATATCAATTATAGGTGATGCGAATATTTTCACAAATTATTACTTGTGTTTTAACTCTAATGTGTCTTGAATGAACAAGTTTATTTTTATGTTTTCACATAAAACATATCAATCTTTTATCTTATAGTTTCACATCATGATTAAGAAGTCCTTTTCTACCCCAAGGTTGTAAAGATAGTCTCCTACTTCCAATCATCATGATGCTTTCTGAAAAGGAAATGGGCAATTCGAGGTGACAATGAGTTTATAGTCATTAGAGGTATTTAAGGAGAGGAATATTAAGGAAGAGACTCATGGACTGCCCCCAGATTGTTTGCTTGCCTTCTTTCCAGGAACATTGCAATGCCAGCCTGACTCTATTTCATTCAAACCTGATGACCTTTAGAACTCCAGCCTTTAGGGGTGCCTGCGTGGCTCATTCAGCTAAAAATCTGTCTCTAGATTGCAGTTTAGGTCATTGATCTCACAGTTCATGAGTTCAAGCCCTGCATCAGGCTCTGCACTGACAGTGCAGAGGCTGCTTGGGAATCTCAACTCTCTCCTTCTCTCTCCCCCTTCCCAACTCTCTCTCTCTCTCTCTCAAAATAAATAAACTTTAAAACTCCAAGCTTTAGAGATGTGGTGTGGGCAGGGGCTTGTTCTGGTCTTCTGAGGGAGGAGTCCATCACATTGAGACTGAAGTGAGTGCAGACAAGTGTGGCTCAGTGTAAGCAAGTTAGGCAGCCCCTATAGGTGCTGTATGAAGTGATTGAATCTTGAGTAGCTTAGCTTAGGCACATTTTTGAGAGCTCTGACTCTAGAAATAGAAATAGAAATGAGCATAAATTATAGTTATGTTACTTATCTATTTTATCTTAGGCAATTTGTATAAGCATTCTTTGTCTCAGGTTTACAATTTATAAAATGGGAATAACAACATTTTCTTTATTAAGTTACTATGAAGAATAAGTAAGATAATGCACATAATGTTCTTAGTAATATTAGGTGGTCCAGAAATGTTAGCAGTTATTATTTTGAAGGCACAATGCCTGCACAACATAAAAGGAAATCTAATTAACAATTTTACACCCAGGCTTTAAGTTTTTGTATATACCATCACTTGTTAACTCTTACCAAAGGAAAAATAAAAGTAAAGATGTACAGTTAATGGAAAATAATGGATGCTCTCCAAACATGTATTTGTCTTGGATTACAGCCAGACATGCATTTTTTCCATCTTTTCCTTTGTGTCTGCCTTCTGCTAGCAATGAAGAAACCTGGGAGGAGAAGGAGGTTGAGAATTGAAAAGTGATGGTATGCAATAAGAGGAATTAGGGCTAGGGCAAGAGAAGAAAGAAGCATGAAGAAGATGAAGATAAGATATGAAGAGCTTTGAGAGCTCTTGACTTTCATCAGTATATGTCATTTGAGAACATACATAATTTCAAAGAAATCCTGTCAGAATTTTTAGAGTGAATCATTTTCATTCTTACCACTGTAGATTTCCCAGGATACATACTAAAGTTGTGTGGGAGAGGCACAAGAAAAAATGAGAAACATGAAGTTTATACATTAACGCTTTATATCCATTAGCTTCTTAAAAGTGCCTCCACATACAATTGACTGAAGAGCTTGTGCTGTGGAGGAAGGTCAGAGAGTGGCAACATGAGTGGTAGAAAGAAATCTGCCAGCATTTGAAAAATGAAGCATAATAAGAGAGCTCTGCCAATCAATATTTCTAAAATTTCTTTTTCCATGTAACAGTAATCACCAACCAACAAAATACTTCTGAATTCATTTGAGTAGATGAGCTATAAATCTTGTCTCTTCTACACTTGAGGACAGAAAGAACTCTAGTCAAAGAACTATAACTATAGCTTGAATAAAAACATGACCAGAGATAAGGTTCTTTAAAAGTGAGAAAGGAAAATCATTAGCAGAAAACAAGAAAGCAAAAGAAAAAAGAAATGCACAATTCATAAAAGAGACAATAATCAAAACTTAGCAGTCTCTTATAGTTTTCTCTGTAAAAGAGATAGAGTGTGTGAGGCAAGGGACTCATTATCCTGCTCTTAGCTAGTAATTCACAGACAACAGAAACTGGAAATGGGGTGGTGCTGCCTAGAGAATTATAAGTCAGAGATGAGCCCATTAGTTAGAACCACTTACTGTTTACATAATGAGAAGCCATTTGAAAGATTCTCAGTATGTTTTAGAAGCTCTTCCACAGCCCAAATACCAAATGCACAATTGGCCACAGTGGACTTTTTTTTTTCATTCTTATATGCTTTGCATTTCAGACATTCAAACTAGGAATGTTGAGTGGCAGAAATCACTCCAGAAAAAAAAAAGTGCATCAATCTTCAGATTAAAAAAAAAAAAGTGCATGTGTGTGTGTGGGTGGGGGGATGCAGCAACATTTTAATCATGGTAGATACTTAAGTACAATTGAGACCAGCTTGTTTTCTTTTCATTCAGTGAGTGGAAAGACCAAATTGAATTCATTTTTCAGGGACAAATTGTCCAGAAGCCTATATTTGGGTATTCTCTCTGAATAATCCTGTTTCCTCTAAATTTAGAAAACACTAAACAAAAAATAAACACAAATGATGCTTATTGTATTTAGTGAGCATCAATTATATGCCAGTTATTGGGCTAGATGATGATGATGATGATGATGATGATGATATTGTGTGAATGTGTGTGTGTGTGTGTGTGTGTGTGTGTGTGTATACCTTCCTTTGCCCTCACAATACACCTATGAAGTAGGTGCCATTGTTATCCTCTTTTTACAAGTGAGGATGATGAACTGAGGATAACTTATTTAAAATCACCAAATCACACATTAAGAAAGTAGGAGAATTTTAATTTGAACCTAGATCTAGCTGACTTAAAAATCATGTTTTTAATTACATCTGCCTCTCTACTCTGGCTGCTGCAGACATTAATGCTTGCATATAAGTGACCAATGACAACAGCTTGTCCACTTAAAATGTTTCATAGTTCCACAGCATGCTTACTGATGGTAATGGCTGCCTTCCCTTTCCTCCTTTCTATCAGTTCATTTGTGTGGCTCATATAGTTTTTTTCAGTAATCCAGTCTGAAGTTATCCCAATGGGGAGCTTTCTATTGGGAATCAAAAAGGGTTTTATCCACTCTCACCAGTTCTTTCTCAAATCAAATGCCACAAATCAAGCTCTCTCAATTACTGCCATGGAATCACAAGAATAAGAACTACTGTTTACAGGTACTTCCATTAAATAGGAATTGAGTAGCCTGCAATTATAAATTTGCTTCCTTAATAATATAATCTTCCTACAGAGGAGCTCATATATATTGAGAATTAGCATCTGGTTATATCCTATCTTGTGCCCTGTATATAATTCTTCCATATGTGTCATTTTCATCTTATGTACAAAAATGTTGGCCCTTTGAGAGGAGGAAATATGCCTTATAATTCTTTTGTATTTCCCCTGCCCTAACTGGTGGCATAGTGTTGCATGAGTACTTGACTTGGTTGATTAAGAAAAAGAATGATAGAAATACTGCATAAGTTGGCTTTTACTAGATAAAACCACTCCAATATCTAGTGACTTTAATCAATAACCATTTATTTAGTTCATGAGTCTGTATGTTGGTAAGTTGAACTAGGCAGCTGGGCAGTTCCTCTGATGTCTCAGTCATGTGCATGCAATTAGCTGCCAGTTAACCAAGCAGTTCTGGTTTTGGTGGTTGGTTGACTGTTGGCCTTGGCAGCAGGGGTACAATGGGGGATAACTATTCTATGTGTTTCTCATTATCCAGTAGATAGTTCTAGTAGGATTCTAAAACTTAGAGTAAATGCGTGCAAGAATTTTTGAGGTATAGGATCAAAACTACCTCAATGTTGTTTCTGTTATATTCTACTGGCCAAAAAAAGTCAAAGGGACAGCTGAAGAATAAGAAGTGTCTGATATCCATCTTGACGTGGAAAGCTGAAAAGTTGCAATCTACCAGGAATGGTTCAAAATTATTGAGCACCTATTTGTGCAAAGTAATTTTATTTACTTTTTATGTTTTTAAAGTTTATTTTGAGAGAGAGAGAGAGAGAGTATGTGCATGAGCACGTATAGGGGAGGAGAAGGCAGAGAGAGAATCCAAGTAGTCTCCACACTGTCAGCACTGAGCCTGATGTGCGGCTGGAACTCACAAACCATGAGATCATGACCGAATCCAATATCCAGAGCTGGACTCTTAACCAACTGAGCCACCAAGGAGCCCCTCTGCAAATTAGTTTTAAAGTTATATTCATATTAACTCTGCTTAGAGGATGCAAATAACTTGCTCAAATTTACATGAGTTAGTGACTCATCTAAATCTAAATTTAGATTCTAGTCTGAATCTAAATACAGTGCTTTTCATAACACTCAACACTGTCTCTCAATTAAAGACGAGAGTAAGACAATATATCTCAGTAAACTTCTCAACATATCATTTTATTTTATTTTATTTTATTTTATTTTATTTTATTTTATTTTTATTTTATTTTATTTTACTTTATTTAATATCAAGTTTATTGTCAAATTGGTTTCCATACAATACCCAGTGTTCATCCCAAAATGTGCCCTCCTCAATACCCATCACCCACCCTCCCCTCCCTCCCACACCCCATCTACCCTCAGTTTGTTCTCAGTTTTTAACAGTCTCTTATGGTTTGGCTCTCTCCCAGTCTAACCTCTTTTTTTTTTCTTCCCCTCCCCCATGGACTTCTGTTAAATTTCTCAGGATCCACATAAGAGTGAAAACATATGGTATCTGTCTTCCTCTGTAGGACTTATTTCACTTAGCATAACACTCTCCAGTTCCATCCACGTTGCTACAAAAGTCCATATTTCATTCTTTCTCATTGCCAAGTAGTATTCCATTGTGTACATAAACCACAATTTCTTTATCCATTTGTCAGTTGATGGACATTTAGGCTCTTTCCATAATTTGGCTATTGTTGAAAGCGCTGCTATAAACATTGGGGTACAAGTGCCCCAATGCATCAGCATTCCTGTATCCCTTGGGTAAATTCCTAGCAGTGCTATTGCTGGGTCATAATGTAGGTCTATTTTTAATTTTTTGAGGAACTGCCACACTGTTTTCCAGAGTGGCTGCACCAGTTTGCATTCCACCCTATGACCCAGCAATAGTTGCCTGTCTCACACTCAGGTCCTTCATGCATTTTGAGCTTGTGTTTGTGAATGGTGTAAGAAAGTAGTCTAGTTTCATTCTTCTGCATGCTGCTGTCCAGTTCTCCCAGCACCATTTGTTAAAGAGACTGTCTTTTTTCCACTGGATATTCTCTCCTGCTTTGTCAAGGATTAGTTGGCCATACATTTGTGGGTCCAATTCTGGAGTCTCTATTCTATTGCATTGGTCTGTGTGTCTGTTTTTGTGCCAATACCATGCTGTCTTGATGATGACAGCTTTGTAGTAGAGGCTAAAGTCTGGGATTGTGATGCCTCCTGCTTTGGTCTTCTTCTTCAAAATTACTTTGGCTATTTGGGGCCTTTTGTGGTTCCATATGAATTTCAGGATTGCTTGTTCTAGTTTCGAGAAGAATGCTGGTGCAATTTTGATTGGGATTGCATTGAATGTGTAGATAGCTTTGGGTAGTATTGACATTTTGACAATATTTATTCTTCCAATCCATGAGCACGGAATGTTTTTCCATTTCCATTTCCACATAAAGAAAGAGAGCTCTGAAAATAAAAATCTGAGTGCCTGTATACACTTTCCCTCCCCCTCTTGAGAGAGGGTTACAAACTTAATCTCCCTAATGTAAACAAATCTCCTTAGGAGGAAGAGGAGGGCCTTAGGTTTTTAAACTTTGAGTTGTAAGTAAATATCTGTGGGTGGGAAAGAGAAGACAAATGTTTCAGGGTTGAAAACCCCTGTAAAGTCTTCATGGCTTTGGTCTCATACTCTTTTGGAAGGTAGGCATTTTATGGGGAGATAAATATCTTAATATTTAGTCATGATTTAGATTACAAAGTGTGTCTTTTAACTCAGGTCACATAAAGTATTCTCAGAAAGCCTTAACTATAGAGTCATAAAACTATTTTTTCTATGTCTCATAGGTATCATAATTCCCATTTTATGGACAGGAAAAGAAAGACTAAAAAAATTAACTGACATTTCCAAGGCCTTATATTTAGAAGTGAGAGAAAAGGACACTTAATAAATATTATTCTGACTCCAAGCTTCATGTCTTTATACCACACTGGGTCAACAAACTTTTAGAAAACATCGAAACACATAGAACTGGAATTTAAGCCATTTCTGCTTCATATTTTATAAGTAAATAAAATTATCTCCCCTTTACTATCAAACCCTTGAAATTAATTGCAAAGTCAAAATTGATAGACTGTAGGTTTTTATTGGTTTGATGAGAAGAAAAGAGCTTTGAAGTGTGTTTTTCAAAGGCTGGGTAGAGTGAGTGGGGAAAAGCAGAGGAGGGTAAAGAATAATTAGAAAGGTGGGAAAATAAGCGTCTTCTTTGTAGGAAGTACTTTAGATGGGGAGACGTTTTAAAAGGAATGGATATATACTTCTATACAAAAAATTATGCTCATTTTGCCATTTTTCCTATGTACCTCTGGCCAATGAAAATAGTCTTTGTCACTTATTTTCTATAACTTGCTTAGCACCTGGTATAATGGAAATATCCATAAATACATTTATTCAAAAAGTGTAATTTCAGATAATATTATATAGAAATATAATACTTTTTGGGGAAAATTTACTGTGCTGGTATTTAATGTCCAAGAAAACACTCTCACATATAGAATAGGTCAAGGGTTTCCAAATTTTTGATCATATACCTCATTTATTTAAAGAAAAACCTTTTTGTTAATGCATTCACACCCAAATATGTTTTTTTTATTTATGTACATTCATTTACTACCATGTATTATTTTATATATATTAAAAAATGATAAAAATGGGAATTGTTAAAAATGAGTTTAAAACATAAGTAGAAGTTTTAATATCTGCATCTTTCCCACCACAGAGTTGTCAATCAATGCCCACTTTGAAGATTACTAGACTATGTGATAGTACTACAGTCTAAATCAAATCACAACAAGTGTTCTAAATCACTGTGTAAGCTGTCATTTTTTAACTTATCCCTAACCATCCTATTCCATTCCATATAGTTCTTATATTCTTTCTAGCATTTTCCATGCATTTATTTTTCTCTTTGGACTTTTCTATTGATCTGCTTTCCAGTTCAACAATCCTTTTCTACTCTAATCTGTTAAACCTAAATATACTATTTTTATTTCAAGTACTGTACTTTTTGATTCTAAAGTTTCCATTCCATTTTCATTTTTAATAGGTTCAAGTCCTCTGGGGAAGATTCTCCATATTTTCATCTGTTTTCTCTCTTTTTATTTTAGTAAATATATGAACCATGGCTACTTTTAGACTTTATCTGCTATCATCAATGTCTGAATTATCTATGAGTCTCTTCTCTTTTCTTTTATTTTGGATTTGGGGGATTTGATATTGTTTCTAGACACATATTTTACATTTCTGTCAAATGTCAGACTTTGTGTAAGAAAATTTGTAGATTATCTGAATGATACACTCTTCCTTCTGAAAAAGTTCATTCTTTTCTTGCAAGGCAAATAGGTTAGAGGTTAATAATTCAGAAATGGGGCTGCCTTTGGGCTATGTTGCTATATGAATAAGACCCAAATGCCTCTAAGTCACATATCCTTCAACATAGCCCTCTGGTTGTCACAACAGAGGGATAAGGTTTGGCAGAACCTTCTCCACCCTGAAGGTATTTGTTTCCACAGCACCATCATATAGTTAAAAATTCTGGACTGGTTTTCCAGAGGCTTTTTGCTTAGCTAATTAATTAAACTCTTGCTCCACACAACTTCAGAATTTGGCAAATATTATGGGTAATGGGTAATGAGTAATTAGTAAAGCCCCATTCCATTCCTAGTAGGACCTGGGATCCTCAAGTCTCTATTTTTTTTTTTTTTTGCTACAGCTACTGTTTTGTTTTATTTTGTGCCTTATAGTATAACTTCTCTACTTGTGTAAAGGATAGGGGATTGGAAGTCCATAATCTCAGCCTTTTAGCCTTGTGTTCAGTATTAGCAAATGTCTAAAGGAAAAAAAAAGTATGGATGTAGAATGCCACCCCACCTCTATGTGGATCCTTCTTTTCCAGAATATTATCCCCTGAAGTTCTGGTTGCCTCAATGGCTCTCTGATGCACATTATCGAACTATCTATCTATCTATCTATTTATCTATCTATCATCTATCTATCATCTATTTATCTATCTATCATCCATTACCTAATATCTATCTATATCTATCTATCATCCATCTATCTACTTATATATCATCTATTTTTATAAACTTTAATTTAACTTATAAGTTATATATGTAAATATATTATTGTTTACATACACATATATTTTCGATAGATTTTATTTGGTTGTTTTTGCAGAAAAGTTTGTATGTCAACGTTATTCCATTTTGGAACAAATCAACATTTCTCAAACCTGTATCTATGTCAGCATAATATCAAGAATAGTATTTTAAATTACAAATTTTCAATTCTAGTATAAACCAAATGAATTAGTATGTCATAAGATGGGGTTTTGGGAACTGGCTACTTTAAAAAAAAATTCTAGATGACATGTACGAATCAATTCTAAGACTGGCAATTGAGTACCAGAGGACTAGATGACCTCTCATGACCTTCTCAGCTCCAACATTTAATGGTTTTATTATTTTAAAAAAGTTTATTTATTTTAGAGAGACAGAGAGAGCACAAGTGGGGGGGCAGCAGAGAGAGAGGGAGAGAGAGAATCCTAAGCAGGCTCCACACTGTCAACACAGAGCCTGATGTGGGGCACAATCTCACGAACCTTGAGATCATGACCTGAGCCGAAAGCGAGAATAAGACATCAAACTGACTGAGCCACCCAGAAGCCCCTATATATTTTATTAAGATAAGAAATAATGAAGTTTAGGACTTCTGCTCTTTGCACGTTTTACTTTGAGTTAGTGAAAAACTTCACTTTGTTTATCAAAAAATTTACAAAATGTAAAACACTGTTTTTGTTGTACTTGGTTTTATATATAATATATATATGTATATATATATATATATATATATTTAATGAATGTTTATTTATTTATTTTTGAGACAGAGAAAGCACGAGCAGGGAAGGAGCAGAGAGAGAAAGAGACAGAGAATCCCAGGCAGGCTCTGTGCTGCCAGTGCAGAACCCCACGAGGGGTTCAAGCCCAAGGACTGTGAGGTAATGACCTGAGCCAAAACGAAGAGGCAGATGCCAAACCGACTAAGCCACCCAGGAGCCCCTGTTGTACTTGATAAAGTCAAACAAAAATCTATAAAGCATTTTGTTCAGTTAGCACTTCTGCTAATATTACAACCCACAGGGTTTCTTAGTTTTGTGGTTATTTCTCTTTTATTTACATATAAGTGAGAGAGTGTGATTTTCACATAATGTCTGCAAAACATGAACTCTTCAGCAGATTGGCAATTGTTTTCAGAAGTTTTGGTGATAATGCTTCCTCAGTAAACTTTGAGTGACACATAAGGATCTTAGCTTTATCCGTGTGTATGTGTTTTTTCTATTAATGAACATTAAGGTAATTAAGCTACTGTAAGGAAGGTAAATTCATTTCCCAGAAGGAAGATTCTGTGCCTATGTGCTTATCATGGTATAGAGCTGAGCACAACACCATATGCTGACACTAAATAAAGGCCCTCAAATATTTAATGTTTATAGTACCTGCATCTTTTCACAATATGATGCCCCTCTGCTGGGTACTTTAGCTCCAGTGTTTCTTGTAATTTGAAGAAATGGGGATATGTTTGGGTGATGCCCTCCAAGTGATTATTTTTATGCTTCCAAATTAAAGAAAAATTACCTCTCCAGAATAAAGTGCACAAGACTACAAGTTGAGGGGCTATAAGAAAAACAGTGTGTGTGTGTGTGTGTGTGTGTGTGTGTGTGTGTGTGTGTCTATGTGTGTGAAAGAGAGAGAAACATATAGACAGAGACAAGCAATGCAGTGACTCTTTGTGTATAGCCAGTTCTATCTGTAGGGTAAAATGTAAGCTCCCCACTAGTTTCATGATCTGGCATAATATCTCCATTGGAGAGATTATCCAGGTGAAAAAAAATGATTTTCAAGATCTGAAGAGAATAGTTTAAAGAAAAGTTAAGGTGACATCTGGTTGATAGATTGGTTGGTGGTGAAGTTATATTTTAAGACCTGGCTCTTGAAGTCAAATCAAAAGTAAAAAAAAAAAAAAAAAAAAAAAAAAGTAATTATCTAAGAAATCTATATAAAACCTTAGTGTTCATTTAATTCACTTTGATTCAATCAATCCATCACCCAGTATTTTTTTGAGCGCATGCTACCTGAATTTTTTGTGCATCGCAATGGCAATTTGTGCTAAATCAGTGCTCATATATATAATGAAAATTAAGTGGGGGCAGTTGGCCAGAAATTTCACACAATCTCAGTTTTTGAAAGATTATCTAATCCAAGCCTCATTACATACCTAAATCTACAACACTGGGTCTAGTCCACTTAAGGAGGCTTCTTTCATTACGACTAAACAAAAAACACTCAACATTTTAGAAAGCTATTTTTATAGGTCTACTTACAATTTCTAACCCTTAGCACTAATTCTATATTGTGACTCATTGATGGATATTGCTTATAGGTTTGTTTGTGAGTATCAAATCTTCAGAAGTTGGAATAAAAGGGTTTCATCAAATTTATAGAAATAGTACTAGCAGATATTTTTTTATTGCTTAAAAATAACAGAAGCTGAGACAATACTAGTGTTAAGGATTTCGATAGTGAGTATAATCAGGATTTAAAAAATAAGTTGGCATTGGTCAGCAGAGGCCAGCCATAATATTAACATAAATAATGTTCTAATTTATTAAACTTGCCTTCATAGGAAGTAAAAAATAGTTGAGCTAAAAGTAGTAAGATTCCTTCTAATTTATCTGGGTGTTAGGAGAAAATAAATTGATGAGAGATAAGCCCGTTATTCTAATGTAAGAACCTTCCTGAAGAAAGATCAGTAAGAAGCTGGTTTTGCACTGATAGAAAATTTTGGAAAAATGGTGGCGCCTGGGTGGCTCAGTAAGTTGTCTAATTTCTGCTCAGGTCGTGATCTCACAGTTTGTGGTTTCGAGCCCCACATTGGACTCTGTGCTTACAGTGCAGAGCCTGCTTGGGATTCTCTCTCTACTCTTTCTCTGCCCCTCCCCTGTTCTCTCTCTCACTCACTCTCTCTCTCCCCCCCCCAAATAATAAACTTAAAGAAAAATTGAGAAAAATGTAAAAATTTATACTTTTTAAATTTTTTCACAATTTTTTTAACATTTTATTTATTTTTGAGAGACAGAGATAGATGGAGTGCGAGTGGGGGAAGGGAAGAGAGAGAGGGAGACACAGAATCCAAAGCAGACTCCAGGCTCTGAGCTATCAGCACAGAGCCCTACATGGGGCTCGAACTCACCAACTGTGAGATGGTGACCTGAGCTGAAGTCTGATGCTTAACCTACTGAGCCACCTAGGCACCCCCTCCCAAAATTTATACTCTTTTTAATAAACCACTTTATTCAGACATGATTCATATACCTTATGTTTTCCAATTTAAAGTGTACAATTCAGTGGGAGTTTTTTGTATATTCATTGAGTTGAGCAACTATCACCACAATCTAAGAACATTTTATCATCCTATAAAGAAACTCCCTACCCATTAACAGTCACCCCTATTTTACCACATCCCCAGGAAACAACTGACCTAATTTATCTCTCCATAGATTTTCCCATTCTAGAAATTTTATATAATGAAGTCATACAATAGGTGGCCTTTTTGTATCAGCTTTTATTTAGAATAAGATTTTGAAGTTTCATCCATGTTGTAGCGTGTATCAGAACTGTATTTTTGTATTGTTAAATAACATTCCATTGTAAAAATATACAGCTTTTTAAAGCCCATTCTTTAATTAATAAACAGTTGAGCTGTTTCCTTTTTTTGGCTATTATGAATAATGCTACTACCAACATTTCTATGCAAGTTTTTGTGTGGATGCATATATTCAATTCCCTTGAATGCAAGAGTGCAATTAATGGGTCATATTGTAACTAAATTTTTGAGCAACTACCAGACATTTCCCAAAGTGCCTGTATAATTTTCTATTCCTACTAGCAGTGCATGATATACAATATCACCATATCCTCACAAATGCTAGTTCTTGGTTTTTTAAACCATCCTAGTGGGTGTAAAGAGATATCTCATTTTAAATATGATTTCAATTTCCCTAATGATTCATGATGCTGAGCATCCTTTTTTAAATTTGAAATATAGTTGATATATATTATATTAGTTTCAGGTGAAAAACATAGCAACTTGATAATTATACACATTATAAAATGCTCACCATGATAAGTGTATTACTTTCTATAACCATACAAAATTGTGACAATATTATGGACTACATTTCTTGATGATAGACTTCCCCCCCCCCCCATTTGCTTTATAACTGGAAGGCTGTATCTCCCAATATCCTTCACCTATTTCACCTTTCTACCCCCACTATCATCCTTTCTGGAAATCACCAGTTTGTTTTCTGTAAATTTTTTTTGTTTTTTGTGAGTTTTTTTTGCTATTGTTGTTTGTTCTTTGTTTTTTAGACACCACATATATGTAAAGTCATATAATATTTGTCTTTTTGTGACTTATCTCACTTAGCATGATACCCTTTATGTCCACCCATGTTGTCACCAGTGGCAACATTTCATTATTTTTTAATGGGTGAGTAATGTTCCATTGTGTATATATATCACATGTTCTTTATCCATTCATCTAATGATGGGCATTTAGGTTGTTTCCATAACTTGGTTATTGCAAATAATGCTGCAATTAACATAAGGGCATATTTATCTTTTTGAATTAGTGCTTTCATTTAATCTGAATAAATAACCAGAAGTAGAATTACTGAATCATATGGTACTATTTTTAATTTTCTTTTCAGGAATCTTCATACTGTTTTCCAAAGTGGCTGCACCAATTTACATTCACAACAATAATGCACCAGGGCTCCCTTTTCTCTACATCCTCACCAACACTTGTTTTTCCTTGTATTTTTGATACTAGCAATTCTGACTTGTGTGATGCAATATCTCATTATTGTTTTGATGTGCATTTCATTGACAATTAGTGATGTTGATCATCTTTTCATATGTCTGTTGGCAGTCTGTCTCTTCTTTGGAAAAAAGGCCTATTCAGTTCTTCTGCTCATGCTTTAATTGGATTATTTTTTTTTAGTGTTGAATTTTATGAGTTCCTTAAATATTTTGGATATTAACCCTTTATCAGATATTCAGTAGGTTGCCTTTTCATTTTATTTATGTCCTTTTTTGGTATGCAAATTTTTTTTTTATTTTTATGTAGTCTTAATAGTTCATTTTGGCTTTTGTTTCTCTTGCCTGAAGAGACATATCCATAAATATGTTTCTAAGGCCAATATCCAAAAGATTACTGCTTATTTTTTTCTTTTAAGAGTTTTGTGGTTTCAGGTCTCACAATTAGTTCTTTAAAACATTTTGAGTTTATTTTTGTGTATGATGTAAGAAAGTGGAGCATTTTCATTCTTTTGCATGTGGCTGTTCAGTTTTCCCAGCACTATTTATTGAAAAGACTATCTTTAATGGATAAAGATGTGGTGTATGTATATGTATATGTATATGTATATGTATATTTATATATGTCTATGTATATATACATATACACATAGACATATATATAAGGAAATAGTATTCAGTCATAAAAAAGAATGAAATCTTGCCATTTGCAATGACATGGATGAGTAGAGATTATAGTGTTTAAGTGAAGTAAATCAGAGAAATATAAACACCATATGATCTCACTCATGTGTGGAATTTAAGAAACAAAACAAACAGGCAAAGGGAAAAAGAGAGAGAGAGAAAGAGAAACCAAGAAACACTCTTAACTGTAGAGAACAAACTGATGGTTACCAGAGGGGAGATCAGTGGGGAATGGGGAGAAATACTTGATGGGGAATAAGGAGCACACTTGTGATGAGCACTGGGTGATGTATGGAATGGTTGAATCACAATGTTGTACACCAGAAACTAATATTACACTGTATATTAACAATAATGAAATTTAAAAATATATACATTAAAAAACAAAACAAAACAATGGTCCTTCTGGCCTCCACTGGCCTTTTCCCACCCACGTCCTGCTCAGCCTCTAAAAAAAAAAAAAAAAAAAAAAAAAAGACTATCTTTTCTCCACCGTATATTTTCGCTTCCTTTGTCATAGATTGACCATATAAGTGTGGGTTTACTTCTGGGCACTCTATTCTGTTCTACTGAACTATGTGTTTAGTTTTGCACCAAATACCATACTTATTGATTAATATAGCTTTTTTTTAAATTGTTTTTAAAGTTTTTACTTCTTTTTGAGACAGAGAGAGACAGAACATGAGCAGGGGAGGAGCAGAGAGAAAGGGAGACACAGAATCTGAAGCAGGCTCCAGGCTCTGAGCTGTCAGCACAGAGCCTCACACGGGGCTTAAACTCACACACAGACTGTGAGATTATGACCTGAGCTGAAGTTGGACGTTTAATTGACTGAGCCATCCAGGCGCCCCTGATTAATATAGCTTTATAGTAAATCTTGAAATCTGAGATTGTGGTACTTTCAGCTTTGTTCTTTTGTCTCAATATTCCTTTGACTATTTGAATCTTAATTGGTTCCATACAAATTTTAGGATAATTCATTCTAGTTCTGAGAAAAGATTATTGGGATTTTGATAGGAATTTCATTGAATTTGCAGATTGCTTTGGGTAGTATAGACTTTTTAACAACATTTCTTCTTCCAATTCATGAGCATGGTATATCATTCCATTTGTGTCATCTTCAATTTCTTTCATCAGTGTTTTACTGTTTTCAAATATTAAGTCTTTCACTTCCTGGTTAAACTTATTCTTAGGTATTTTATATTTTATGTGATTGTAAATGGGATTGTTTTCTTAATTTTTCTTTCTGCTACTTTGTTATTAGTGTATTGTAATGCAACAAATTTCTGAATATTAATTTTGCAGCATGTAACTCTACTGAATTCATTTATTAGTTCTATTAGTTTTTGAGGTGTAGTCATTAGGGTTCTCTATATATAGTATTATGTTATATGCAAATAATGATACTTTTATTCTTCTTTACAAACTTGTATGACTTCTATTTCTGTTTCTTGTCTGATTGTTGTGGCAGGGACTTCCAATATTGCGTTGAATAAAAGTGGTGAGAGTAAACATCCTTGTCTTCCTGATCTTAGAGGGAACACTTTCCTCTTGTCACCATTGAGTATGATTTTAGCTGTGGCTTTGGCATATATAGCCTTTTTTATGTGGATGTATATTCCTTCTATATCCTTGATGTTGAAAATTTTTATAATAAGTGGAAGTTTAATTTTGTCAAATGCTATTTATGTTCTCTTCAGATTATTATATGATTTTTATTTTCCATTTAATTAATGTGGTGCATCATGTTGATTGATTTGTATATATTGAACTATCCTCACATCCCTGGAATAAATTCCACTCGACTGTGATGAATGATCCCCCTAATATTTTTTGTTTGCTTGTTTGATTAATTTTTGTTTATTTCATAGTGTCTTTGTCTGGTTTTGTACCAGAGTAATGTTGGCTTCAGCATTTTTTATGTTCTTACTGATAATTTATATATCTTCTTTGGTGAAATGTCAGTTCAAAATATTGTGCTTTTTTTCTTTGACTGGGTCATGTACCTTATTATTTAATTGTGAGAGCTTTTGTATATTCTAGATAAAAGTGCCTTATCAGATATGATTTACAAATATTTTCTCTCATTATGTGAGTTATCATTTCACTTATTGATATTATTGTTTTTATTAAAAACACTTTAATTTTAATGAAATCCATTTTATTTTTATTTTGTTGCTTATGCCTTTGGAGTCATATCTGTGAAACCATTACTGAACCCAAGATTCAGGAAGATTTACTCCAATTTTTTCTTCTAAGATCCTTATAGTTTTAACTCCGACATTTAGGTCTATAACCCGTTTTGAGAAAATGTTTTTTAATATGGTGAGAAATAGGTGCTCAACGTCATTTTATGTGGATATACACTTGTTCCAGCACTATTTGTTGAAAAGGTTATTCTTTACTGAATTGTCTTGGCATTCCCTTCTTAATAAACTGACCAGAAATATAAGGGTTTATTTTTAGGCTTTAAATTCTATTACGTTATATGTCTATTCTTATGCCTATACTTACTGTTTTGAAACCTGTAACATTTGAACATGTTTTAAAAGGGGAGCATGTGACTTAAGATTCAAAATCATTTATTTTTCAAGATTGTTTTGGCTATTCTTGCCTTGAATAGTGGAAATAGCCTTGGGTTTTCACTTCATTTCCCACTTTATCCACTAATGCTAACGAAAAAAAAAATATAAGCCACACAAGAGAGATATAGCAGGAACTCTGTCCTCTTGAATTTATCTCTCTTTCATCAATGTGGTGCTATTTCCTGGAAATCTGAGATATTGTCCTCTCACCGCAATTTTACTAGACATTCCCAAGTCTTTTCAGTAGTTTGCCATTATGTTGCAAACTCATTATAGTAGGCACTCAATAAAGGTTGATTATAAACTAACCACAAGCAGAATAAAAGTTGGTCTGTCTAGAGTACAGCATTTTTGAAAATCACGACACAATCAAGCTTGTGCAATGACCTTGACACTAGATGTCTAGTGATAATCATGCTGCGTAATCTAATTTTTAGACCATCTAATTTTTGTTTAAAAGCTGCAACTATGTGAATGGAACTGGAGGGTATTATGCTAAGTGAAATTAGAGAAAGACAAAGATCATATGATTTCACTCATATGAGGACTTTAAGAAACAAAACATATGAACATAAAGGAAGGGAAACAAAAATAATATAAAAACAGGGAGAGGGACAAAACAGAAGAGACTCATAAATATGGAAAACAAACTGAGGGATACAGGAGGGGTTGTGGGAGGGGGGATGGGCTAAATGGGTAAGGGGCACTAAGGAATCTACTCCTGAAATAGTTGTTGCACTATATTGTAACTAATTTGGATGTAAATTAAAAAACATAACAAATAAAATTAAAAAGAGTAAAAAAATAAATACATAAAAGCTGCTTATAGACAGGACTGTAATTTCTAAAGTGTAAGCTACTAACAATTGCAGTGTCAGAAAACTTAAGAAAATGAAATAAGTTTCTTGAGAGAAATAATTATCTTTCATATTTTTATAGCTTTATTGCTAAAGAGGATTTGGCAACATAGGAAGAAGAAAGAAAGAAAGAAGAAAATAAAGAAAGAAAGAAAGAAAAAAAAGAAAGAAAGAAAGAAAAGAAGGAAGGAAGGAAGGAAGGAAAAAGAAAAGAATAAAAGAAAAGAAAGAAAGAAAAGCAAGAAAGCAAGAAAGCAAGAAAGAAAGGTGTTTTTTTCTTTCTCTATTGGGCAGTTTTCAGACTATGGTATTCAGACTGTCTAGCTAGGAATTACTAGAAAACTAACTAAAAATGCAGATTCACCCAACTTATCACACCTCCACCAGTTTCTGAGATATCCCCAGATTATTTTTTAAAGGTTTTATTTAAATTCCAGTTAGTCAACATACCACAAAATATTAGTTTCGGGTGCACAATATAGTGATTCAACACTTCCCATACAACACCCAGTGCTCATCACAAGTGCACTTCCAAATCCCCATCATCCATTTAACCTAACCCTTCACCCACCTTTCCTAAGGAAATTATCAGATTGTTCTCTATAATTAAGTCTCTCTCTCTCTCTCTCTCTCCCTCCCTCTCTCTCTCTCTCTCTCTCTCTATACAAACTATAGCACAAGTAGGAACCTCCAGATAATTCTAATATAAACTGTAGTTTCAAAACCACGGATATGGGCATCGTGGGCATCTCAGAAAACAAAGCTGATTTGTTGAGTAAAGCAGTGAGAAAGGCTTTCCTCCCAACTCATTTTACTATTTTTTTTACTTTGCTAACAACAGAGAATTATTTTTTCTACTTAAAAAAGTTTATATTTTTGTCATTTCAAAGATGGATCCATTTCAGCCTCCTTATTGGTGAACAACAATATTATTTTATCACCCTGTAGTGAGGCTCAGAGGGTCTGCTCAGTGGGAAATGTTCTACCTTTGCATGAGAATCCTGTGACCTGGTATCCTAGTTGTGGTTAACAATAGTTCCAACTGAATTTGGTTGGGGAAGATTGTGTGCTAGCTGCACTGCCACTTACTGATTTCAAAAATGTTTGGCTTGCTTTCCAAAAGAGGTTGGCTGCCGCTGTATTTGTGACTCATTTTATTTTAACATGAAGAGGAATTAGAAAGGGAATTGTTTTGAAAGATTTTGTTCTACTAGCCCCTTTATCTCTATCAGCTATTCAGATAATCAGTGTAACTCTTTCACCATTGGAGGGAAATGTTCATGCCACTAGAGACTTGTCCAGGTGTGAAAAGTTAACTTTCTTTGTTAGAGGGTTACTGAGGGGTCATCAAATGCCTTAGGTAAAACATGCTTATGGCTTTTAGGTAAGTTTTCCCAATTCTGTACACTGCTGTTAAACCAGCAAATGTCTCTTTGAAATGCAAAATGGATAGATATTATAATATAGACAATGAAGTGATTTATTTTAATTAAAAATTTAGCCCATCTGTTGTGCTAGTGTTCAGAAAGAAAAATGCATCACAGAATTCTAGGACTCAAATGTATAATGGGAAATTAATTAAGCTTTACTGATTACTGTCCATATCCACTCATTTTTTTCTCTCCCTACTTGTCAATCCCTTTTGTACTCACCCATTCTTTTCTATTTTCTTTGTCTTTCCTGACTGGGGTACACCATCAGTATCAAATAAAATCCAACAACATTACTTATAATCTCATCTAATTCATTTTTCAGCACAGAGAACTACACTAAGCCTCTTATGAATACAATGAAGTATAGCAAGAAATACTCAAGCTGTTAAGAGAAAGAAACTTGATTTTAAATTCTGGTTGTGAGGGTTCCCGTCTGACTTAGTTGGTAGAGTGTGTAACTCTTAATCTTGGGGTTGTGAGTTCAAGCCCCACTTTGGGTGTAGAGATTACTAAAAAAAATCTTAAAAAAATAAATTCAGATTACGCAAGTAGCAATGCAATCTTAGATAGTGGTCCTCAAGCTATCAAAACCTCTTTTTTTCTTTTGTTTTGTTTTTTTTTTTCATTATATGAAATTTATTGTCAAATTGGTTTCCATACAACACCCAGTGCTCATCCCAAAAGGTGCCCTCCTCAATACCCATCACACACCCTCCCCCCTCCCACTCCCCATCAACCCTCAAAGCCTCTTTTTTAAATTTAAAACAGGACTCGGTATTTCTGCATCACAGCATAGATCAGAGGTACCACCACTCATGATAGGCACACAGTAAAAGCTGCCCTTAAAAGTCATCAATTCCTGGAAGAATTAATTACTTAGTTCTCTATATGAGAACATTCTTTATAAAATCCATACTAGAGTTGAAGTTATGAAATGTCTTCTGTGGCTGGTAAGGATCAAGTATGATACCACAGGCTGAGTCATATGTGACATTTAATATATATTCACTGAATGTGTAAAATGTAGATTAACAGAAAAATGTTACTGATAATAATATCATTTGCTTTGAACTATCCAAGATAGAATATTTGAAATGACTGTTACCATATCATATAAAAAATGAAATAAATTACAACAGGTTTGTGTAATAACTATATGTCCTGAATGTAGACTAAACCATTACTTATTAGATCCATAGGCCCAATTTCAGAATGGGACATATGATCACTTCAGTTCCTGGTAATTGTGTAAAATAGCAGGCAGAATAATTTGCTTAGGGTTTTCTTGCCTGTCACAGCAGTATCCAAGCCACACAGGCAGAAACGTGGTATAAAAGATAATGAACTATATACTTTAGTCTCAAGGAAGGGGTCAGATACCAGTCCAGTTGGGATATACCTTCAGAGCTCCATCATGTTACCTGATACCTAAATGCCTCTAATTTTTTTTTTAAGTTTATTTATTTTGAGAGAGACAGAGACAACGTGAGCAGGGGAGGGGCAGAAAGAGCGGGAGAGAGAGAGAGAGAGAGAGAGAGAGAGAGAGAGAATCCCAAGCAGGCGCTGCACTGCCAGCACAGAGCCTGATGCGGGGCTCAAACTCACTAAACGGTGAGATCATGACCTGAGCTGAAACCAAGAGTCAGATGATTGACTGAGCCACCCAGGCACCCCATGATACCTAAAGGAGTCTAAATGAGACTTCTTCACTCGTATTTAACAGTAGAGTTGTTAGGAAAGCAAAACATTTTTGATTAATGAAGATATTTTAAGTATCATTAAATGCTCTGCACTTAAGAGAAACATTTTAAGCTGTGCTATGTCATTTGATAGATACGTTGCTGATTTAAGGAAAATTAGGGCGATTGGGAGCTGTATTGAATACATTGTCACTTACTTCCCCTTCTCCCCTTTTAATTCTTTACAACCTTGACTACTGTATCGAACAGATAGAGTGAAGAAGCCAAATATATCAACTGGATTCTGTGAGGCTCCAATGGGAAGTAGTTATTATCTATGTGAGAACCTGAGCTAAGGAAGAGGCACATGAAACTATGTGAGTTTGAGAAGGGTTTGAGGTGTCACAGACCATTAAGAGAAGAGTGAAAGCTAAAAATGGTTCGAATTTTTTTTAATTTAATAAAATAAGAACATTGCCTATTAAAATAAAGCTTACCATTTTAAGTTAACAGAGGTATTTCATTTATATTTATTTTGTCTTGTAGCATCTGTGTTTACATCTTAAATGTTACCTAGTTAGGCAAGGATGACTTCACATATTATTAAGTTCTTACAAAGTCAAATAAAATAACCCACCTCAATTACAAAATTTTATATTGTTATGAAAATCCAGATACCTATAACTAATCCTAGATATTCACCTGAATAAAAACAAAATGAAGGTAAACCTAAACTTAATTGTGAGGTAAACATACTCATATTATGGAACCAGCAATGCAAATTAAGTAGATAATTATAATGAATGCCGTGAACATACGATGCATATTTTCTTTTTTTCTCAAGTTAAAGAACATTAGGAGGGCAAAGGAGCAAAGATTACATTGTTTTTTGTCCATTAGTTTGCAGGAAGAAAGCAGTTCCTGCTTTCATATGACCTTATATTGATTTAGTTACTCACATAGAAGTGCAAGCCCTCTCCTCCACACCTTTTTTTTTCTCAAAGTTTATTATTTATTTTGTCCTGGAAATCCTGTATTCTCAGCAAAGGTTTATTTCAAAGGAAAAAAAATTACTTGATTATCACTAAGGATGGTAGAGTATGGCTTATCCCTTTCTTGTGAGAAGAAAAAAAAAACTGTTTGCAAAATAACCAGGAAGTTCAACCAAAGGTAAATTTGTCCTGGATAGGAGAGAAAATATCAAGAGCTAGTAGAGAAAATAATTTTGTTGCACCAAAGGAGAAAAAAGAATTTAGGTATTCTCTATAGTTCTATATTTTTCCCTAAAATGCCTTTGATTTATGGTAAGACTACACCAACCATATATCTATGATATGTGCAAAAAAATTCTGAAGCATCATGTCTATACTTTTATGTCAGACTGATACCTGTATTGGAATTGAAAATATAGTTATATCTGACTGACAGAAATGAAAATCACATTTCCAGTTTAACTGATATGGTTATGTTCTCTATTCTGTATCTCCATTTCAGAGAAACAAGCATCTGGAACTATCTTTGCAAAAAACAAACAAGCAAACAAACAAAAAAACAAACAGAAAACAAACAATCCAAAACCAAAAACAAACAAAAACCAAAAACCAAAACAAAACAAAAAGAGAAAAAGAAAAAAAAAAAACTAGTGACTACAATCCATCAGGCTGACAAATCAGTGACGCGTGTAATCACAATACTATGTACAAACCAGCTATGAGCTCACTTAACCTAGATGATTATTGTAGGTGTTCCTGCTCCTTATGTTGTTCTTTATGATTCCTTGTGATTACCACCCTGATAAATTTCTAAAGATATAATAGACCGACCCAAATACAGCTCACAAGCATTTATTCATTCAACAAATATCATTGACTCCCTGCTAAGCAACAAGCATTGAGCCAACTGGATACAAAAGAAAACAGGAAAAAAAAGTAATGACTGTAGGAAGAAAGTGAGGAGGAAGAAAAAGAAAACAAAGGCAAAAAGAACGAAGGAAAGAAAAAATAATGGTAGGGACAAAGCAAGAGAAAAAAAGGTAAGACCCCTGCTCTCATGAAGCTTGCAGGCAAATGGGGGGTGATAATTATAAAAATAATAATAATAATAAATGCAAATTAACAAATGTGGTAAGTGCTAAAAGTAAGATATATCATGCTATAAAAGCTTATCAGGGGAATTTGACTAAATAAGGAGATTAGAGAAGACTTTCCTGATGTGACAATTGAGCAAGACATAAAATATCTATAGTAAAAGGTAGAGAAGAGTGTTTCCAGGATTTATTTCTATTATGTACACTGTTTTGCATTCCTATTCTTTCAAACTGGGATAGACCAGGGATGAACCATAATGATCACCTTTACCCCCCTGTTCCAAAGCCTCTTCTGAGCCAGAGCCAGAAGAAGCCCAATACTTCTTGTATTGACATTATTTCCTCTGTTCCACTCCAAGTCTTTACCCCCAAGTCTAGAAAGACACCTTCCAAAAGGAGCTTTCAGCTGATCTAAAATTCACCCATTGTCTAAAGATGTGGTATGTATATACAATGGAATATTACTCAGCCATAAAAAAGAATTCAGTCTTGCCATTTGCAACAAAATGGATGGACCTAGAGGGTATAAAGCTAAGTGAAATATACCAGACAGAGAAATGCAAATAACACATGATTTCACTCATATATAGACTTAAAAAAAAAAACAAATGAACAAAATAGGAGACAAACAAACAAACAAACAAAAACTCCCGGATCCTTAAATACAGAAAGAAAACTGATGATTGCCAGAGGGAAGGTGTGTGTGGGGGAGATGGGTGCAATAGATAAAATGGATTAAGAGAACACTTATATTTGATGAGCACCGAGAAATGTATAAAATTATTATAAATTATAATAAATCTGAAACTAATATAGCACTGAATGTTAATTATACTTCAATAAAAAATGCACCTTCCATCACACACTGATTTCGGGGTAGAGGAGAAAAAAATAAAGAATGAAGCCTTTTATAAATCTTTTATCCCTTCCATCAAAGTACTAATTCTTGATATGTAAAATAGGTATTCTTTTTTTTTGCTCTCCAGAGCAAAAGGGCAGTTTTATCTTTTTTCACTGTTCAATATAATAAAGATAATGTCTCCCTCCAGGGAGCATTTCAAGTAGGTTTGCTTGCAACCCGTTTTAAAAGATTCTGGTTCTTGTATTTGCACTTTTTCAGGTGTGACAAAAATCCCACTATATGCACAGCATCCACCTACACAGCTCTGTTTTGCCCCTGTGGGACTTGAGATCAAGGGCAACAGACACAAACGTGAAGTTCATGCTGTTTGCTATGCTGTGAATAATCAAGTCCTTTGACTCTGATCTGGAAGGCTCTTGCCTTTTGCCAGTACCCATAAAACTGTAGTAGGCTAACTTCTTAGCTGGCAAGTAGTAAAATCTCAGACCCTCAACTTTTCCTGACAGTCTTTGATTATATAGATAGGACATTGATAGAGAAATGGCTTTCTGAAAGAGAAAGTATGAAGGTCTCATAAGCCAAGTTTGGGGTAAGAAATTACTATCTGAGATTCAATAGTACATGCTGTTGCACAGATGACAGGGGCAAGTAGTAAAAGACTATTAATTTCCTACCTGTTACTGAGTGTTTAGAGACGAGAAATAAGTGGCAAAATTGAAACAAACCACCCAAATGACATTTTGATTGTCTCTACTTTGCTTCAGAAGGGAGGAGGAATGGATTTTATCATGACAATGAAGAAACAAACCCCAGGCTCCAGCTGAAAAGCAATTAAATTATAGCAACTGAATCAGGAGATCTCCAAAGGTGAAATAAATACTAACAATGAGATATAGAATTGTGGGTGGATCTAAAACATTAGAAGTCTATTTAGGAGTTTAATGTTTATAAGTTTATTTAGAAGTTTAATGTTTCTAATCTAAAACATTAGAAGTCAAGCCATGAGCAACTGCCCACTTCTCAAAACTGACAGTGTCTTGTATATCCGCATGTAGCCTCTCCTTTCCTCCATGTCCCTGTTCCCTCCTTCCTCCTTTACTATAGACTTAGCTTCTTTAAGTGCAAAAATAACTAAACGTGGAGTTTGACCTCAAGGAGGACCAAGGGCTATATGCACCAAATAGCTTGCTGGAGAACTTTAAGAAGGATAAAGATGAAAACTTCAATGTCTCTTTTGGATTCAGAAACCCAAGTCAACGTCCTTCATGATCAGGGTACCAGTGGAAAGGGGACTCAGATTCAGCTGATGGATTTTTGACTGGGTTTACAGTAGTGAAGGAAAGCTAACATGACCTCATGAGTGGGATCCTTTTGGGTCATTTAATGTTACTCTTGCCTGTACATTTAAATGTATAATACTGATTGATGTTACATATTTATACTTCCTTTTCTATTTTATCAGAGAAGATTATCCCAACTAGAAAAAAAAAACATAGAGAAGTGCTAGTACATTTAGGGTCCATAACCCTATTGATACTTTTGAACTATAACTCTCTATGACTCATGATTTTTCCAATCAGACCATCTGAGAAAGGAAGCAGCCTCCACATGGAGGCACACTTGGGGTTTTGTAGTCATCACTTCTTTTGAAAAGCAGCTAATAAGCTGCAATTAGGGTTTTTGTCAAAACTGAAGACCTGATCCCAGGAGGTCTGTGACTCTCCAGCCTGACAGTTTTTATTATCCACTCACTTGGGTGGATTAAGTAAGACTCAATGACTAATAAGGTGAAGAAGCCCCAAGAAGACTCACTTTTCAAATGGAAATAATTTATTCAATAATGCAGCCAGCTGTACCTCAGTGGAATCTTGATTTTAACTTAAAGAGTGGCATCTATCCTGGGGTACCTGAGTGATTCAGTTGGTTAAGCATATGACTTTGGCTCAGGTCATGGTCTCAGGGTTTGTGGATCTGAGCCCCACATTGGGCTTTGTGCTGACAGCTAAGGACCTGGAGCCGGCTTCAGATTCTGTGCCTCCTTCTCTCTCTTCCCCTCCCCTACTTGTTCTCTCTCTCTCAAAAATAAATAAACAGTTAAAAAGTGAAAACCATCCCTTTGGGGGAAAATGTATTGCTCACTCTGACACATGAAGCAAAATTGCTGGTTCAGTGGGACCCTCAATTCACATAGTTTCCCCTAAATGTCTGGTCCAGGTTCACTGATAGTCTAATCAGAAACAATAGTGTTCACTGGACTGTGGTAGCTGTTAAACCTCAACTCCAGCTATACAGAACTGAAAATGGACATGGTTACCTCACTTAGAGGACAAAACTAATTAGGCTGTCGTCATGTCTCTGGCCAATATTCTTCTTGATGAAACTTTTTATATTTTTACCATTGCCAATGACCTAGCTGTTGAGTTGCACTTGGAGAACTAGAGACTGGCAGGATAAAGACTTCCTTCTTTGGGGCTGCAGGCTATAGAAACTAGTAATGACTACTGAACAAACTGTGAGAGTCACACATGTAGATGCCATGTGAGGGCCCATTATCTCATGAGACTAAAACTAAGCTACTGTTTAAGTATGTATTGATCAGATTGCCAACAATGCTGCCTGAATCTGTCACCATGCTGTAAATCATAACACATCCACCATCATAGGCTTGGTACAAAATAAAGGATGATATTTTTCTGTTCCAGAAACTACCATTGCATGCTAGACTTGTGATCCCTGCTAAAAGTTGACCTGGTTGTCTCATGGTGAGAGAATCCACATAACACAAGTCATATTACTGTGCCCACTCACGGCAGAATGACTATATGAACTTTTGAAACTTTCTCAAAGCTAAGTTTATGGCCTCACGTCTGTTTACACTTTTTCAGACTACAGAGTTTCTGTTACACTTTGATTAGATCATTCTAGTCATTCCATCACAGACCTTAAGACTAATGTGTTATATATTCAACTTTCTGGATCATTTGCAGTCTGACAATAAAATGACTTAACAAAGGACTGATGGATATTTCATGCTTCTCACCATTCACAGGTATCCGTCATTGTTGACCTCCTCAAAAATCATCTCAAAAAGATTTCTCAATCTTTCTTACCTCTTCCTGATCTACACATTGTAGTAAGGCAGTTTTGTCATTAGTTTTGTCATGCTTTTTACACAAAGAAATCATCTCTTCTCAGCAGCTTTCCAGAAAATGATAAGGACAAAAGGGGTGGGAGTCATTATAATGCCCTATAATTAAAACTCAGGATTCTACCCAGACCATTCCTGGGCATGGTATGGCATTCTCTGTCTCAACAATAGACCTAGGGTGACATAACTGATACACTTTCTGGGTGACAGCTTAAACAAAAGGGGGTACTGAGGAATTAGATGTAATTCTGGTTAAGTTATAAAAATATCCTTATCCCTCTTGCATTTGATTCTTCCATATGAAAGGTCTGGGTATGAACAGAAGATGATTTTTAAAGATACAGTATGGATACTAGAATAGAATATACTGATATTCTGACGATGGGGGAGAGGAACACCTTACATGCTGAAATATATGAGAGAGGGAAAATATTAATGATTTTTTTGTCTTCCAGAACCACTTCTGGAACCTTTATCTTGAATGAAAATGCCCCTGTACTTCTCTCCCAAACTGTTGCCAGCAGCTTAAATTTAACTTATTACTGGGTCTTCCATAACCTACTAGCTAGCTCCAACCATGAATTAATCACTATTCCCCTTAACCTTACTGAGAAGTCCATTAGAAGCAACAGCAGATGGCTCCAACTCCTATACCAAGCATGCATAATCTCAGATGTTCCCCCTTCTCAGTCATTCTATTGGGTGGATGACTGCCACCTTGCTGAGGTAGGCACACAGCACAGGTTTAACTGACCTCAGGCAGACCCTTCAAAAAAAAGGACTATATTAAATTACCAAACTGAACCTGTAAGGTTAGGGTTTACCAGTTGGCCAGCAGTATACACTGGAGGCAATATAAACGTGTTCTCTGATTAATGTAGACCTCACTGGTGGAGACTCCCCTATTGAAAACAAAGCTTTCTTTCAATGGGCATCATATGAACCCTCTGTACTACTTGCATGGAAGCCAGGCATTAACTTGCCTCTCTGTAAGAAAATGTGATAAGTTTTAGGGATGGCTATAAGAGGCATTCAAATATTAAGAAAACAGTGCCTTAACCCTAGAAGGCATGTAAGTCAGTCCCATCTCACTGTCTGGGATTTATTAAAAGATACAATTATCCTAGATTTCCTCTTTATGAACCAATGTAGATTCTGTACAATCATATCCTTTTGTAACTGTATTAATAACCTTGGGGCAAATAGAATGCTCAATTAAAAAAAAAAATTCTTGACAGTAAATCTACCTGGCTTTCTAAGGAATGGATGTTTGTGTCTCCCTTGCCCCCAAATTCATATGTTGAAGTCTTAACCCCCCAGTGTAATGGTATTTGGAAATAGGGCCTTTACTGTATAATTAAGTTTAAATGAAATCATAAGGGTGAGACTCTGCTCTGAGAGGACTAGTGTTCTTATGAGAAAAGACACCAGAGAGCTCCTGCTCCTGCTCCCTCCCCTACCTGGTCCATGCATACACACAGAGGAAAGATCACATGAGGACTCAGCAGGAAAGTGTCCATCTGCAAGCCAGGAGGAGAGGTCTCACCAGAAACCAAATTGATTAGAACCTTGATCTTGGACTTCCAGCCTCTAGGCTGCGAGAAAATAAATTTCTGTCATTCAAGTAATTTTGTCTGTGGTATTTTGTTATGGCAATCTAAGCAGACTAAGACATTTTGTAAGGTAGACCCTGAATGGGTTATGCTATTTGCTTAACTGTTTGGATTCAGGAATTTTAGATTGGGGAAGGCACATAGTTGAAGGCAATACTACATATTGGGTTCATCCTTATGCTTGGAACCACATTTGGGTAACCTTAATCAAATGATATATATGACAATTTAATCCTAGCCATGTTGGTCAGATTAATGAGAGTAGTGGCATATTAATGGAGAAATTTGACAGATGCCAAAGTGGCGTAGAAATAAGAAATGGATATTTTGGTGGGACAACTTTCCATGAGTTTCTTGAGGGCAACGGCACTAACTGCCCTTTTGTTCAGAATTACTTTTTCAAGAATGTGTGTAAATAAAACAGCTTTGGAAGATAGAGATGTGTCTCTCCAGAGGGGGGAAAATGTCTGTTCACTGTCCGCTATAATAAAATGATAAAGACAATATTTCCCTCCAGGGCAAAGTTCCAGCAGGTTTTCTTACAACCCATTGTATATATTCCTAGTTCCCTAAACTCCACATTTCTCCTGTGTGATACAAGCCTATGATGTGTGCAGCATCCAACCAATCTTCTCTGTATCACCTCCTTAGCCAGGGAAACAATATGAACATAAATTTTATAATATGTTCTGTGCCATGAATAATAAAATTATTTGACCCAGGAGTCTCATGCATTCTGTCAGCACCTGTGGAACACTAAATCATTAACTTCAAACTAGGGTAAAATCTCAGACTCTTTACGGTTCTTGACACTAGTTTTGTGTTATTCTTTTTAATGGCTGCATAGTTTTATATAAAAAATATTATGTAATCACCCACTATGGTGTTTCAAATATTTTGCTACTAAAACAATACTGCAGTGAATATCTTCATCCATATATCCTTGCACATGTGAGTGCTTTTCTTCAAGGCAGAGATAGTCTTTGTAACAGAAATGTTTTTATTTTTAAATATTATTCATTTATGGGGCACCTGGATGGCTCAATCGGTTGAGCATCCAACTTTGGTCAAGGTCATGATCTTATAGTTCTTGCGTTCGGGCCCTGTGTCGGGCTCTGTGCTGTCAGCTCAGAATTTGGAGCTTACTTCAGATTCTGTGTCTCACTCTCTTTCTGCCCCTCCCCTGCTCATGCTCTATATCTCCCTGTCTCTCAAAAATAAATAAACATTAAAAATTTTAAATATATTCATTTATATGTCAAAAAGTTGTGACCATTTATATATCTGTCAATACTTTGTGAGAGTACTCCTTTACTTATAGGTGAAAAATTCTATGTTGTTTTAATTTTAATTTCATGTTTATTGGGTTTATTGGTGAGAATGAATACTTGTCATGCTTATTGACTTCTTGTATTTCTTTTGTATATATCCTTTTCATGTACATGAAAGAATTTCCATCAAGCTATTTTATTTTTTATTGAATTATAAAACTCTTTATATATGAGCTTTAGTTCCCTTTGTTGTACATTTAAATTATATAACTAGTTATTGAGTTATGCTGATGGTGTTTAAGTCATACACAGATTTTAAAATTTTAGTCAAATTAGTATGCTTTTTACTTTATGGTTTTTATAGATTTGGGGTGCCTTGGTGGCTCAGTTGGTTGAGCATCCCACTCTTGATTCTGGCTCAGGTCATGATTCCAGGGTTGTGGGATTGAGTCCTGAATCACGCTCTGTTCTCTCTCTCTCTCTCCCTCTCTGCCTCACTGCCCCCAATATAAATAAATAAATAATAATAAATAATAAATAAATAAATACTTTGCTACTAAGTTTATTCTCTTATATACCATCCTAATTTCTCCTAATAACCCTCATTTTTTTAAAAAACAATCATTTATGGCAACAGACCACAGCCAAATATCTTCTGTATATAGTACCATGTGAGAAGTTAACTTTACAATTATTATATACTCAAAATTATATTATTTCTAATCTGTTAAACACCATCAACTACTTCTCTACTTTTAGTTAATAGTACCTGTGAATTTAAAGGTAAAAATATGATATCCTTTATGAAATTATACAGCACATTTTCATCAGAGAAATGGCAATATGTTTTCTCTTTCATAGAGATATTCCATAATTGACCCAGAATTTACTTTACAATTATTTTTAGGTGATCACCATATAGTCATGAAGATTCTTGCCCAAGGTCATAGAACATAATCTTGCCTAAGGCTAAAACCTGTAGTCCAAGATACATTTGTGTACGTATGTATGTGTTTTCTCATTGAGCCACACTGAATCTTAATTGATTCGCAAAAGGAAAATATTTATAGAGAAAAATCTGTAAAAGTTACAGAAGAAATATTTTAATCAAAATTATATCTTTAATATCTCCACTTCGGTTACCCAGCTGGAATCTGAATTCTTTCTCAATCTACCGTTTTGGATGAAAACAGCTGCTTATGATGACATAGGCAGTCTTCTCCAGCCTTCTGCTTTAGGCAGCAGTTTATGCCTTTCTCTTCGAAATTAGCTGGAACCATTTTAAGCATTTTCCTGTTTCCTCTGGGAACATGCAATACCAGGATAAGGATTACAGAAACTGTCCTTCTCAAGATGATGTAAAGTTTTTACAATGTTTCTTCATTATTTGAGGACCAGCAAATTAAGCAGGTAAGAAGAGAAGTTTGTAGCTAGATTAGATCAAAAATTAAACAAACAAATGAAAAGTGGTCAATGTCTACAGCATAGAGAAGGAAAGGAGCACTTGGAGAGGAATAAGTGTATTTCACATCAAAGATGGTTCCACGTGGAGAAGGGAATTACTAGGTGTCTAAAGGATTTAATTTGGTGGGTAATAGACACCATGGAGACAGTATTCCTGTGCTAGGTTGGTCAAAGTATCTGACCAAGAATCTGACTTTCTTGCTGTACTAATTCCTCTGAGGAACTTTTCAGTCCACTTAGCCTCATAAGACCCCATTCTAATGGAATCTTCTCCCCTCCTCTCCTAGTTAGCCTGCCATTCTTCCCACCTGTCCTCGCTCAGAAGAACCTGTTAATACTCTCCATTTCTGATCTTATAATGAATGGAAAGGCAGAAGTCTCCGAAAATTCCCTCAAGTAAAATTAATTTGGCCAGAAACAGACAATAAAAATTAAGGAAGGACATTGACATAATATTAGAAAGAAGATTTTAGAAATGCCAGAGAAGAAAATCACAAGTCTATTACGGAATACAGGAAGGAATTCTCTCCAAAGAATAGAAGAATAAGGGGCACCTGGGTGGCTTAGTTGGTTAAGTGTCCAACTTCATGTTAGGTCATGATCTTGCAGTTCGTGAGTTTGAGCACTGCATCAGGCTCTGTGCTGACAGCTCAGAGCCTCCAGCCTGCTTTGGATTCTGTGTCTCCCTTTCTCCCTGCCCTTCCCCAGTCCCTCCCTCCTTCCCTCCCTGTCTCTCTCTCTCTCTCTCTCTCTCTCTCTCTCACTCACACACACACACACACAGACATACACACACACACAAAATAAACAAAGAATAGAAGAATAAAAAGCTTTCCAAAAACATATGTGCATATGCGTACACACACACACACACACACACACAAAATAAACAAAGAATAGAAGAATAAAAAGCTTTCCAAAAACATATGTGCATATGCGTACACACACACACACACACACACACACACACAAAATAAACAAAGAATAGAAGAATAAAAAGCTTTCCAAAAACATATGTACATATGCGTACACACACACACACACACACACACACAGGGTAAAAAAAAAGTTGCGAAATTGATGGGAAGAAGAACTAATGCTTTGGGATAGTGGAAATCTAGATTTAATAATTTTGTCCTGTATAATATGCACTTATTCTTTTCATAAAATTTTGTTAACTTTTATTTTTGAGAGAAAGAGACAGATAGAGCATGAGCAGGGATGGGCAGAGAGAGAGGAAGACACTGAATATGAAGCAGGCTCCAAACTCTGAGCTGTCAGCACAGAGCTCGATGCAGGGCTCGAACCCACAAACCATGAGATCGTGACCTGACCTGAAGTCAGACATTTAACTGACTGATCCACCCAGGCACCCCTAAGATACATTTATTCATAAACATAATACTATAAATACCCTTGCCAATAATATGAAAAATGCATACTGTAGACCTAAGCCACATTATGGAGTAGGTGATGTCATTCGCATTTTCTTATTTTACCTGTAAGTGCTCATTACCCTCAAACTTCAGAGTGTTATTTGTGCTACTTTTTTTTTTTTTTGGTTTGACTCCCTCTCTCCTCTTTTTATGTATTTGTTTGTTTGTTTGTTTATTTATTTATTTATTTATTTATTTATTTATTTTTAATTTACATCCAAGTTAGTTAGCATATAGTACAATAATTATTTCAGGAGTAGATTCCAGTGAGTAATACCCCATGTATAAAACCCAGTGCTCATCCCAAGTGACTTCCTTAATGCCCCTTACCCATTTAGCCCATCCCCCCTACCTACAGCCCCTCCAGAAACCCATCTGTTTGTTCTCCATATTTGAGTCTCCTATGTTTTGTTCCCCTCCCTGTTTTTATGTTATTTTTGCTTCCCTTCCCTTATGTTCATCTGTTTTGTATCTTAAATTCCACATATAAGTGAAGTCATATATTTGTCTTTCTCTGACTATTTTACTTAGCATAATATCCTCTAGTTCAATTCACTTTATTGCAAATGGCAAGATTTCATTCTTTTGGATTGCTGAGTAATACTCCATTGTATATGTATATATACCACATCTTTATCCATTCATCCATCGATGAGCATTTGGGCTCTTTCCATACTTCGGCTGTTGTCGATAGTGCTTCTATAAACATTGGGGTGCATGTGCCCCTTCAAAACAGCATACCTGTATCCCTTGGATAAATACCTAGTAGTGCAATTGCTGGTGATAGGGTAGTTCTATTTTTAACTTTTTGATGAACCTCCATACTGTTTTCCAGAGTGGCTGCACCAGTTTGCATTCCCACCAGCCGTGCAAAAGAGATTCTCTTTCTCTGCATCCTTGCCAACATCTGTTGTTGCCTGAGTTGTTAATTTTAGCGATTCTGACAGGTGTGAAGTGGTATCTCATTGTGGTATTAATTTATATTTCCTTGATGATAAGTGATGCTGAGCATCTTTGTCCTATTCTTACAGGGCCCAGCCCTTATCTGGATGCCAGCTATTCATCATTATAGTGCCATGGGATTATGTCCTTCCTCAAGCATTGTACATTTTACAAATTCTTGCTCAGCATTCAAAAGCCAAATTATCTATGAAGACATCTTTAATCTCCTCTCTTCATAGCCAGTGTAATTATTTCCTTGTTCGGAGCTCACCTACAAGTTCTGAGTCTCTATTACTGTACTAACAGCACTGTGCTATAATTGTCACCTTCTTTGTCTCTTTTAATAGACTGCGTGCTCTTTCCAGGACCTATAGCTGCATTAAAAAAAGAGTGGAAACTCAATAAATGTTTAAAGGAATCGTTATCCATTTTTATTATAATTACTTATTGTTTGTGTTTTTTACTCTTCAGTTTTCTCCTCCAGAAATATTATAGTCTAAGAGCTCTGATCTTGTCTAATATGCAAGTTGGTGTAGTGTAGCCTGAACAATTGAACATCTGTTTACATATAGTCTTTATTTCTGATAAAGGGCACTTCATCATTGTATCTGAGAACATCTAAGTCTTCTTTCTATCTCCTTTGCAATATACGCTTTTCTTTAACGTCACATTTACTGAATCATTAGCTATATTACACCAGCTATTTGATTATTAAATGTGTTTTTGCGATGATGATAAATGATAACACCACTTTTCCATTTTATTGTATGTGTATATTTCACATTGTAGTCCAAGGTTTGTAGTTAAATGCAGGGTGTAGAAAGACTTGCTGCAACAATATTTTAGCTGTATTGATTTCTATCATGTGAATTACATGAGAAATATCTAACAAGATGTGTTAAATATTTTTACTAGACTGAAGAAAATAAAAATATGAGACTACTGTTCTGACTGAGGGGTAAGTGAACTGATTTTTTATTTCAGAAGCTAAGTGGGGGAAGATAATGTTTAGGAATTCCTATCATTATTACCTCTTTCTTATAGCACCGGCTATAGTTAAGTACAGAAGGTTCTGGTATATATATATATATATATATATATATATGACGATACTATTCTTACATACTCTCCTGATTTTCAAATCTTTGGAAATACCTAGAAAGACTATGCTTCAAATTCATATAGTTCTTGGTAATGGTAAAATCCTGTGTGCTTAGGCAGCCATAGATAGCAGTGAGCCACATTATGAAGTAGGTGATACAAGTTGCAACTCTTCAATAACCATTGTGAGTATTCACTACTTTCATATTTTAAAAGTAATCTGTGTCCCCTTATCACAAGGTATGGCTTTTACCTGACCATCACTTAATCTCCATTATGGTGCCAGGGGATGATTTCCTAAGAGGTGTTCCTCACAGTGAGCCCTGCTGATTCAATACATCAGAATTACTTATAAGGCTTCTGTTAAAATGAAACTCCCCTTGTCTAACTTCCAAACTAGTGAATCAGGGTACACCTGGGTAGCTCAGTTAGTTAAGCACCCCACTTCGGCTCAGGTCATGATCTTGCGATTTGTGAGTTCAAGACCCATGTTGGGCTCTATGCTGACAGCTCAGAACCTGGAGCCTGCTTTGGATTCAGTGTCTCCCTCTCTCTCTGCCCCTCCCTCTGCTCATGCTCTGTCTCTCTCTCTCTAAAAAAAAATTTAAAAATCAAACATTAAAAAAAAATTTTACAAAAGCTACTGAATCAGAAGATCTGGAGGTATGAAACAAAATCTTCCATTTTAATAGACTCCCCAGGTAATTCTGATTCAAAATACAGTTTGTGGGGGCGCCTGGGTGGCTCAGTCGGTTAAGCATCGGACTTCGGCTCAGGTCATGATCTCACGGTCCGTGGGTTCGAGCCCCGCGTCGGACTCTGTGCTGACAGCTCAGAGCCTGGAGCCTGCTTCAGATTCTGTGTCTCCCTCTCTCTCTGTCTCTCTCTGTCTCAAAAATAAATAAAACATTAAAAAAATTAAAAAATACAGTTTGTGAACTAATTATATTTTTGTGAACTAATGATATTTTCCTTCTTCATTTAATAAACACCTAAAGGAGTCAACCCCTAGTGATAGATTTATAGGCACCACGGTCCCAAATGGGGGAAACAGTCCTTTTGGGAAGAAGTAGGTGATCCATTCCATTATCTCACAAAGCTATCTAATTATATAAAATTATTTCATGCTTATTACAATAAAAATGCAATGTTACACCCTCAAAATATACTTGTTTATAATGGTCAACCATATACTTTCTTACCTCTATGGAAACTTAAATAAATAAATAAATAAATAAATAAATAAATAAGATCCTATGTACAGATGGAAGAGTTTCAATGTAATGATCTACTTGTGGCCATAAGAAATTACTAGTCTTACTATAAAATTGCTTCCAGGATAGGTGATTTAAAATCCACTGTTGCGAAAATCATAATTTTTGGTAAGCCTTCTTATTGATAATCACCCTATGTGACAGACAGCTTTCTTTAGTTAACTATGATTATGTTTTGCAAGCTGCCAGTTTTAGAGAGGTCACCAGAGAATGACATTTGCTCAGGTTTTCTGAGTGTTTTTAATGAGTTTTGGTTTATATGTGAGTATTTGGTTATATTCTGTTTAACAATAATCCAAGCAAAAAAATAATAATAAAATGCACTATGATACAAAACTTTGGAGACTTGACTACTTGTTCATATATAGGATGAAGAAATTATTTGGGGGATAAATATTACTCCTTCCTTCAAGTACTCTCTTGGCTCACTTTTGTAAAACATTTGAGAGAACTTCTGTTCAGGTAAGTGTCCCCAATTTTATTAAAAGGGCTTATATTTTACCATAATTCAGTTGATTATTTACTACATATCTGCCCACATCTAAAAAGTAATCTAGATAAGTTTCACTCTTGCATTTGCCAAAGAGTATTACTTAAAAGTTTCTGTCATGAAATATATGTCAAAATGTAGATGAAGGAATAACTCTGGAAGATTGCCTAAGAGAATTAAAGGCAATCCATTCCTCTAGCTAATCTTCAATTTCCCTTGGTTTAAGCCAGATGTGGACACTATTGCTTGTTCTATTACCCACCTCATCTGGTCCCAAACACAGGTAAAGTTTCTTTTATGTAAAAGTTTATGTAAAGTTTCTAGTTTTAAACTAGATTTAAGCATAATGGCATAATACCAGTGTCATACATTGAAAGATATTATAAAACACCTTGGTGGTATCTGTTGTTTTATTTAGAATTGTTGGGGACATTATTAATTATATTATGCACCATAATATATAGGAGGAATAACAGTAAAATTTTTTCTCTGGTTATATTTTTGAAAATTAATTCTCTTTGTTTATTTTGACAGAGAGAGAGAGAGAGAGAGCCAGTGTGGAAGGGGGAGAGAAAGAGAATCCCAAGCAGGCTCTGTGCTGACAGCACAGAGCCCGATGCAGGGCTTGATCTCCTGAACCTTGAGATCATGACTGGAACCGAAATCAAGAGACTAACACTTAACCGACAGAGCAACCCAGGCTTCCCTCTCTTAGTTATTTTTTTTTAAGTTTTTATTTAAATCCCAGTTAGTTAACATACTGTATAATATTAGCTTCATGTGTACAATTTAATGATTCAACACTTACATACAACACGTGTTGTTCATCACAAGTGCACTCCTTAACCACCATCACCATCCCCCCCCCCCACCTTCCCTCTGGTAACCATCAGTTTCTTCTCTGCAGTTGAGTCTGTTTCCTGGTTTGCCTCTCTCTCTCTCTCTTTTTTTTTTTGCCCTTATTATCATTATTTTGTGTCTTAAATTCCACATATGAATGAAATCATATGGTATTTGTCTTTCTTTGACTTATTTCACTTAACATAATACACTATAGCTCCATCCATGTCATGGCAAATAGCAAGATTCCATTCTTTTTCATGGCTGATTAATATTCCATTGTGTATATCTATTACTTCTTCTTTACCCATTCATTAGTTGATGGACATTTGGGCTCTTACCATAATTTGGCTATTGTTGATAATGTTGCTATAAACATTGGGGTGCATGTATCCCTTGGAATTAGTATTTTTGTAACTTTTGAATAAATACCTAGTAGTGCAATTGCTGTATTGTAGGTAGTTCTATTTTTAACTTTTTGAGGAACTTCCATACTGTTTTCTACAGCGGCTACACCATTTTGCATTTTCAATAATGCAGAAGGGCTCCCCTTTCTCTGTAACCTCACCAATCTTAGTGTTTTTTTTTTATTTATTTAATGTGATGAGCCACACCCAAATGTAATATGCTATGTTTATTTCTGTACTTCACAACATGCAATTTTGGCACTAACCTCACATCTGAATTAATTTTACTTTACTAACCTTTCTAATTCCTTCACCATGGTTTCCTCATTTGTTTAAAGAAAGTCCTGTTGCACTACTCATATTTGTGTATACTCCAGGATGTTCTCTAAAAAGGCAACAAATAAATAAACATAATAACCATAAAGGTGATCCTAGAGAAAAGCAAGTTTTCTTTTTTTTTAAGTTTATTTATTTATTTTGAGAAAAAGATAGAGAATAAGCAGAAGAGGGGCAGAGATAGAGGGGGACAAAGGATCCGAAGTGGACTCCATGCCAAAAGCAGAGAGCCCAATGCGGGGCTCGAACTCAGGAACCTTGAGATCATGACCTGAGCCGAAGTCAGACAGTTAACTGACTGAGCCAGCCAGGTGCCCTGAAAAGCAAGTTTTCTTAATGGTTCTGAAATCTCTTGGTATAGAAAAATGCAGAGAACAGTCTATTACAATCTCAAATCTTTGGGCATCTAAATAGACCAAATGTGGAGAAATACTATTTTTTCTAGATCCATCTTAAATCCTTAAGAGTGGACAAAGATTACTGTATTGCCCATATTTAGTTAAGGAGATTTGTAGACTAGGAATTAGTCTTAACTAAGAATTTTCTTTGTCTGATATAAACAAGCCCTTTGTTTGATGTGGGGTTGTTGTTGTTCTTGTGTGCAAAGTTGGATAATTCAGTTTCCTAATATTTATGAATGCATGTTTCAGAGATACCTGAAACTTAGACTAACTAAATGGAATTTACCAAATTCTAATCAGTAATATTGTTGAATACTTCCTCTTAACTTTCTAAGGAAATAGCCTCTTTCTCCTAACCTCCCTTTTTTTAAAAAATAATTTTTAATGTTTATTTAGTTTTGAGAGAGAGAGAGAGAGAGAGAGAGAGAGAGAGAGAGTGCATGAGTGGGGAAGGGGCAGAGAGAGAGAGGGAGACAGAATCAGAAGCAGGCTCCAGGCTCTGAGCTGTCAGTTCAGAGCCCAACGCGGGGCTTGAATTCACCAAACGTGAGATAGCGGCCTGAACCAAAGTCAGACGCTTAACCGACTGACCCATCCAGGTGACCCTTAAACCCCCTTTTTATGTTTCAACTGCTTATAGGAACTTCTGGTATAAGACAGAGAGAACACTGGCCAGTCATGATTGTTAAAGGGAAAATGATTCCCCTTGAGTTCTGTGATGTAAGGACATAAAGCATAAATATTATGATAAAGACTAAATTAGGACTAAAACTTCCTCTGCAAATCTCCTGCTTTGTCTCAGTATGAGGTCAAGTCTGTTATATATGCAGATTGCCCAATGTCTTATAAGTCAGTATTTTTCCTTTCTCATATGAATTCCTAAAAAGTTGTTAACCCATTGCTTGTCATTGAATCATTTTTTCCTCTAATGATATAGGAAAAAAAATGATTTTAATTCTTCCTCAAAATATTGCATCTTGGAGGAGGGGTCCAAGATGGTGGCATGGGAAGCCCCTGAACATATTTTTTCCTATGAGCACACCAAGTTGTCAACTCTATATGGTTCGTTTACCTCTAAAAAGATCTGTAAAATCAGATAAACTATTTCTCCACAACAAAGGATAAAAGGACCAAATCAAGATGGGTATGAGAGGCACAGACATGGTCTTGCAAAACATCCAGGCAAGTGCAGTTACACACGATAGGGAGACATATCACCAGTCCAATACTTCTGATAAATGATTGAAAGGTTGGCTCCCGTATATCAGGCAAACCAATCCTTGGGATCTGCACTGGATATACAAGCTCCCAAAAACATATGGCTTAGAAAACCAAAGGGGCTGACATCCAAGAGACCCAAAGTGATATAGGAAATTGAGATTCTCCTTTTAAGGAGCTAGCATGCAGTCTCACTCACCTTAGTGATGAGGCATCCAGTGATGCTTCTAGCTTTGCTTTTCTTTTTCAGGATTGCTTAGGCTACTTGGGGTCTTTTGTGATTCCATACAAATTTTAGTATTGTTTATTCTAGCTCTGTGAAAAATACTGGTGGTATGTTGATAGCAGTTGCATTGAATGTGTAGATTGCTTTGGGTAGCATAGATATTTTAACAATATTTTTTTGTGATCTGTTCTTTTTTAAATTTTGATATCATTGATTTCTTCTCTAATATTTATTATTTTCCTTTCTATGTTGGTTTTGGGCTTCATTTGCTGTTACTTTTTGAGATCCTTATGTGTCAACTTAAGTTGTATATTTGAGACATTTTTGCTTCTTGATGTAGGCCTGTAATGCTATATGCTTCTCTCTTATGACTGCCTTTGCTGCATCCCAGAGGTTTTTGACCGTGTGTTTTCATTTTCATTGGCTTCCATGTACTTTTAACATTTCCTCTTTAATTTCCTGGTTAACCCATTCATTCTTTAGTAGGATTTTCTTTAACCTCCATGTATTTTTTTTCAATTTTTTTCTTGTTGAATTCAAGTTTCATACTGTTGTTGTCTGAAAATATGCATGGTATGATCTCAGTCTTTTTGTACTGGTTGAAGCCTGGTTTGTGACCCAGTATGTGATCTATTCAGGAGAATGTTCCATGTGAACTCAAAAGAATGTGTATTCTGCTGCTTTGGGATGAAATGATCTGAATAATCTGAATATATCTTTTGAGTCCATCTGATCCAGCATTTCATTCAAAGCCATTGTTTTCTTGTTGGTTTTCTGCTTAGATTGTGGTAAGCGGGATGTTCAAGTTCCCTACTATTATTATAGTATTATCACTGAGTTTCTTTATTTTTATTATTAATTGATTTATGTGTTTGGATATTCCCAAGTTGGGAGCATAAAGACAATTGTTAGATCTTCTTGATGGAGAGACCCCTCAATTGTGATATAATGTCTTTCTTCATCTCTTGTTATAGCCTTGGTTTAAAATCTTGTTTGTCTAAGTATGGCTACACCATCTTTCTATTGAAGTCCATTAGTATGATATATAGTTCTCCATCCCCTCACTTTCAATGTGTAGGTGTATTTAGGACTAAAATGAGTCTCTTGCATGCAGCATATCAAATGGGTATGATTTTTTTTTAATCCATTCTCATACCGTATGTCTTTTGATTGGAGCATTTAGTCCATTCACATTCAGAGTGAGTATTAATAGGTATTAATTTAGTGTCATTGTGTTACCTGAAAAGTTGGTGTTTCTGGTGATGTCCTCTGTTACTTTCTAGTCTCTGGGTTTTTTGTTTGTTTGTTTTGTTTTTGTTTTTTGTCCTTTTTTCCCACTCAAAGAATCATTTTTAATATTTCTTGCAAGGTTGGATTAGTGGTCACAAACTACTTTAGATTTTGTTTGTCTGGGAAACTCTTTATCTCTCCTTTTATTGTGAATTACAGCCTTCCTGGATAAACCATTCTTGGCTGCATATTTTCCCCATTCAGCAGTATGAATATATCATGCCACTCCCTTATGACCTGCTAAATTTCTGTGGACAGATCTGCTGTGAACCTGATCTGTCTTCTCTTGGAGGTTAAGGACTTTTTCTTTTTCCTTTAGTTTTTCAGGATTCTTTCCTTGTCTGTGTATTTTGTGAATTTGACTATGATATGTCTTGGTGATAGCCAGATCTTGTTGAATTAAATGAGGGTTCTCTGTACTTCTTGGATTTTCATGTCTTTGTTCTTCCCCTGATTAGGGAAGTTTCCAGCTCTTATTTGCTCAAATAATATTCTGCCCCCTTTTCTGTCTTTTCTTCTTCTAGGACCCCTATTATATGTATGTAATTATGCTTTAAGGACTCACTGAGTTCCCTAAGCTTACATTTGTGATAAAATACTTTTGTTTCCCTCTTCTTTTCAGCTTTGTTATTTTCCATAATGTTATCTCTTTTATCACTGATTCATTCCTGTGCTTTGTTCAACCTCATTATCATGGCATCCACTTGGGTTGCATCTTGGTTACAGCATTTTTAATTTCAGCCTGACCAGTTTTTAGTCCTTTTATCTCTTCAGTAATGGAAACTGTGGTGTCTTCTATGCTTTTTTCAAACCCAACTAGTATCCTTATAATTGCTGTTTTATTTTATTTTATTTTTTTTTTATTTTTTTTTTTTTAGTTTTAAAATTCTTAAGTTTTTATTGTCATAAAAATTATGTTGATAAATATCCTGGATTAACACTTAAATGACTTGGTAGAATTGTAGATAAAACTACAAACTTACTGCGTTGGTGAATGAAAGCAAGTTCAGTTGCATTCTGACCAACTGAAGGATTCTAAAACTTTATTTATTTATTTATTTTTATTTTTATTTTTTTATTTTTTAATATATGAAATTTACTGTCAAATTGGTTTCCATACAACACCCAGTGCTCATCCCAAAAGGTGCCCTCCTCAATACCCATCACCCACCCTGCCCTCCTTCCCACCCTGCCCTCCCTCCCACCCCCCATCAACCCTCAGTTTGTTCTCAGTTTTTAACAGTCTCTAATGCTTTGGCTCTCTCCCACTCTAACCTCTTTTTTTTTTTTTTTTCCTTCCCCTCCCCCATGGGTTTCTGTTATGTTTCTCAGGATCCACATAAGAGTGAAACCATATGGTATCTGTCTTTCTCTGTATGGCTTATTTCACTTAGCATCACACTCTCCAGTTCCATCCATGTTGCTACAAAAGGCCATATTTCATTTTTTCTCATTGCCACATAGTATTCCATTGTGTATATAAACCACAATTTCTTTATCCATTCATCAGTTGATGGACATTTAGGCTCTTTCCATAATTTGGCTATTGTTGAGAGTGCCGCTATAAACATTGGGGTACAGGTGCCCCTATGCATCAGTACTCCTGTATCCCTTGGATAAATTCCTAGCAGTGCTATTGCTGGATCATAGGGTAGGTCTATTTTTAATTTTTTGAGGAACCTCCACACTGCTTTCCAGAGCGGCTGCACCAATTTGCATTCCCACCAACAGTGCAAGAGGGTTCCTGTTTCTCCACATCCTCTCCAGCATCTATAGTCTCCTGATTTCTTCATTTTGGCCACTCTGACTGGCGTGAGGTGGTATCTGAGTGTGGTTTTGATTTGTATTTCCCTGATAAGGAGCGACGTTGAGCATCTTTTCATGTGCCTGTTGGCCATCCGGATGTCTTCTTTAGAGAAGTGTCTATTCATGTTTTCTGCCCATTTCTTCACTGGGTTATTTGTTTTTCGGGTGTGGAGTTTGATGAGCTCTTTATAGATTTTGGATACTAGCCCTTTGTCCGATGTGTCATTTGCAAATATCTTTTCCCATTCCGTTGGCTGCCTTTTAGTTTTGTTGGTTGTTTCCTTTGCTGTGCAGAAGCTTTTTATCTTCATAAGGTCCCAGTAATTCACTTTTGCTTTTAATTCCCTTGCCTTTGGGGATGTGCCGAGTAAGAGATTGCTACGGCTGAGGTCAGAGAGGTCTTTTCCTGCTTTCTCCTCTAAAGTTTTGATGGTTTCCTGTCTCACATTCAGGTCCTTTATCCATTTTGAGTTTATTTTTGTGAATGGTGTGAGAAAGTGGTCTAGTTTCAACCTTCTGCATGTTGCTGTCCAGTTCTCCCAGCACCATTTGTTAAAGAGACTGTCTTTTTTCCATTGGATGTTCTTTCCTGCTTTGTCAAAGATGAGTTGGCCATACGTTTGTGGGTCTAGTTCTGGGGTTTCTATTCTATTCCATTGGTCTATGTGTCTGTTTTTATGCCAATACCATGCTGTCTTGATGATGACAGCTTTGTAGTAGAGGCTAAAGTCTGGGATTGTGATGCCTCCTGCTTTGGTCTTCTTCTTCAAAATTACTTTGGCTATTCGGGGCCTTTTGTGGTTCCATATGAATTTTAGGATTGCTTGTTCTAGTTTCGAGAAGAATGCTGGTGCAATTTTGATTGGGATTGCATTGAATGTGTAGATAGCTTTGGGTAGTATTGACATTTTGACAATATTTATTCTTCCAATCCATGAGCAGGGAATGTCTTTCCATTTCTTTATATCTTCTTCAATTACCTGCATAAGCTTTCTATAGTTTTCAGCATACAGATCTTTTACATCTTTGGTTAGATTTATTCCTAGGTATTTTATGCTTCTTGGTGCAATTGTGAATGGGATCAGTTTCTTCATTTGTCTTTCTGTTGCTTCATTGTTAGTGTATAAGAATGCAACTGATTTCTGCACATTGATTTTGTATCCTGCAACTTTGCTGAATTCATGTATCAGTTCTAGCAGACTTTTGGTGGAGTCTATTGGATTTTCCATGTATAATATCATGTCATCTGCAAAAAGCGAAAGCTTGACTTCATCTTTGCCAATTTTGATGCCTTTGATTTCCTTTTGTTGTCTGATTGCTGATGCTAGAACTTCCAGCACTATATTAAACAGCAGCGGTGACAGTGGGCATCCCTGTCGTGTTCCTGATCTCAGGGAAAAAGCTCTCAGTTTTTCCCCGTTGAGGATGATGTTAGCTGTGGGCTTTTCATAAATGGCCTTTATGATCTTTAAGTATGTTCCTTCTATCCCGACTTTCTCAAGGGTTTTTATTAAGAAAGGGTGCTGGATTTTGTCAAAGGCCTTTTCTGCATCGATTGACAGGATCATATGGTTCTTCTCTTTTTTTTTTTGTTAATGTGATGTATCACGTTGATCGATTTGCGAATGTTGAACCAGCCCTGCATCCCAGGAATGAATCCCACTTGATCATGGTGAATAATTCTTTTTATATGCTGTTGAATTCGATTTGGTAGTATCTTATTAAGAATTTTTGCATCCATATTCATCAGGGATATTGGCCTGTAGTTCTCTTTTTTTACTGGGTCTCTGTCTGGTTTAGGAATCAAAGTAATACTGGCTTCCTAGAATGAGTCTGGAAGTTTTCCTTCCCTTTCTATTTCTTGGAAGAGCTTGAGAAGGATAGGTATTATCTCTGCTTTAAATGTCTGGTAGAACTCCCCTGGGAAGCCATCTGGTCCTGGACTCTTATTTGTTGGGAGATTTTTGATAACCGATTCAATTTCTTCACTGGTTATGGGTCTGTTCAAGCTTTCTATTTCCTCCTGATTGAGTTTTGGAAGAGTGTGGGTGTTTAGAAATTTGTCCATTTCTTCCAGGTTGTCCAATTTGCTGGCATATAATTTTTCATAGTATTCCCTGATAATTGTTTGTATCTCTGAGGGATTGGTTGTAATCATTCCATTTTCATTCATGATTTTATCTATTTGGGTCATCTCCCTTTTCTTTTTGAGAAGCCTGGCTAGAGGTTTGTCAATTTTGTTTATTTTTTCAAAAAACCAACTCTTGGTTTCGTTTATCTGCTCTACCGTTTTTTTAGATTCTATATTGTTTATTTCTGCTCTGATCTTTATTATTTCTCTTCTTCTGCTGGGTTTAGGCTGCCTTTGCTGTTCTGCTTCTATTTCCTTTAGGTGTGCTGTTAGATTTTGTATTTGGGATTTTTCTTGTTTCTTGAGATAGGCCTGGATTGCAATGTATTTTCCTCTCAGGACTGCCTTCGCTGCATCCCAGAGCGTTTGGATTGTTGTATTTTCATTTTCGTTTGTTTCCATATATGTTTTAATTTCTTCTCTAATTGCCTGGTTGACCCACTCATTCGTTAGTAGGGTGTTCTTTAACCTCCATGCTTTTGGAGGTTTTCCAGACTTTTTCCTGTGGTTGATTTCAAGCTTCATAGCATTGTGGTCTGAAAGTATGCATGGTATAATTTCAATTCTTGTAAACTTATGAAGGGCTGTTTTGTGACCCAGTATATGATCTATCTTGGAGAATGTTCCATGTGCACTCGAGAAGAAAGTATATTCTGTTGCTTTGGGATGCAGAGTTCTAAATATATCTGTCAAGTCCATCTGATTCAATGTATCATTCAGGGCCCTTGTTTCTTTATTGACTGTGTGTCTAGATGATCTATCCATTTCTGTAAGTGGGGTGTTAAAGTCCCCTGCAATGACCACATTCTTATCAATAAGGTCGCTTATGTTTATGAGTAATTGTTTTATATATCTGGGGGCTCGGGTATTTGGCGCATAGACATTTATAATAGTTAGCTCTTCCTGGTGGATAGACCCTGTGATTATCATATAATGCCCTTCTTCATCTCTTGTTACAGCCTTTAATTTAAAGTCTAGTTTGTCTGATATAAGTATGGCTACTCCAGCTTTCTTTTGGCTTCCAGGAGCATGATAAATAGTTCTCCATCCCCTCACTCTCAATCTAAAGGTGTCCTCAGATCTAAAATGAGTCTCTTGTAGACAGCAAATAGATGGGTCTTGTTTTTGTATCCATTCTGATACCCTATGTCTTTTAGTTGGCGCATTTAATCCATTTACATTCAGTGTTATTATAGAAAGATATGGGTTTAGAGTCATTGTGATGTCTGTATGTTTTATGCTTGTAGTGGTGTCTCTGGTACTTTGTCTCACAGGATCCCCCTTAGGATCTCTTGTAGGGCTGGTTTCGTGGTGACAAATTCCTTCAGTTTTTGTTTGTTTGGGAAGACCTTTATCTCTCCTTCTATTCTAAATGACAGACTTGCTGGATAAAGGATTCTCGGCTGCATATTTTTTCTGTTTAGCACACTGTAGATATCGTGCCAAGCCTTTCTGGCCTGCCAAGTTTCAAAGGAGAGATCAGTCACGAGTCTTATAGGTCTCCCTTTATATGTGAGGGCACGTTTATCCCTTGCTGCTTTCAGAATTTTCTCTTTATCCTTGTATTTTGCCAGTTTCAGTATGATATGTCGTGCAGAAGATCGATTCAAGTTACGTCTGAAGGGAGTTCTCTGTGCCTCTTGGATTTCAATGCCTTTTTCCTTCCCCAGTTCAGGGAAGTTCTCAGCTATAATTTGTTCAAGTACCCCTTCAGCACCCTTCCCTCTCTCTTCCTCCTCTGGGATACCAATTATGCGTATATTATTTTTTTTTAGTGTATCACTTAGTTCTCTAATTTTCCCCTCATACTCCTGGATTTTTTTATCTCTCTTTCTTTCAGCTTCCTCTTTCTCCATAACTTTATCTTCTAGTTCACCTATTCTCTCCTCTGCCTCTTCAAGCCGAGCCATCGTGGATTCCATTTTGTTTTGCAATTCGTTTAAAGCGTTTTTCAACTCCTCGTGACTGTTCCTTAGTCCCTCGATCTTTGTGGCAAGAGATTCTCTGCTGTCCTGTATACTGTTTTCAAGCCCAGCGATTAATTTTATGACTATTATTCTAAATTCACTTTCTGTTATATTATTTAAATCCTTTTTGATCAGTTCATTAGCTGTTGTTATTTCCTGGAGATTCTTCTGAGGGGAATTCTTCCGTTTGGTCATTTTGGAGAGTCCCTGGCGTGGTGAGGACCTGCAGTGCACTTCCCCTGTGCTGTGGTGTACAACTGGAGTTAGTGGGCGGGGCCGCAGCCCGACCCGATGTCTGCCCCCAGCCCACTGCTGGGGCCACAGTCAGACTGGTGTGTGCCTTCTCTTCCCCTCTCCTAGGGGCGGGATTCACTGTGGGGTGGCGTGTCCCGTCTGGGCTACTTGCACACTGCCAGGCTTGTGTTGCTGGGGATCTGGCGTATTAGCTGGGGTGGGTAGGCAAGGTGCACGGGGGCTGGAGGGGCAGGCTTAGTTCGCTTCTCCTTAGGTGATCCACTTCAGGAGGAGCCCTGTGGCAGCGGGAGGGAGTCAGATCCGCTGCCAGGAGGTGTGGCTCCGCAGAAGCACAGAGTTGGGTGTTTGCGCGGAGCGAGCAAGTTCCCTGGCAGGAACTGGTTCCCTTTGGGATTTTGGCTGGGGGATGGGCGGGGGAGATGGCGCTGGCGCTTTTGTTCCCCGCCAAGCTGAGCTCTGCTGTCCGGGGGCTCAGCAGCTCTCCCTCCCTTTGTCCTCCAGCCTTCCCGCTTTCCGCGCAGAGCTGTTAACTTATGACCTCCCAGACGCTAAGTCGCGCTTGCTGTCGGAACACAGTGTGTCCGGCCTCTCCGCTTTTGCCAGCCAGACTCGGGGGCTCTGCTTGGCCGGCGAGCCGCCCCTCCGCCCCGGCTCCCTCCCGCCAGTCCGTGGAGCGCGCACCGCCTCGCCGCCCTTCCTACCCTCTTCCGTGGGCCTCTGGTCTGCGCTTGACTCCGGAGACTCCCTTCTGCTACTCCTCTGGCGGTTTTCTGGGTTCTTTAGGCAGGTGTAGGTGGAATCTAAGTGATCTGCAGGACGCGCTGTGAGCCCCGCGTCCTCCTACGCCGCCATCTTCCGCAAAATGCTCTATAATTGCTGTTTTAAATTCTGGTTCAGACATCTTACTTAATCTTCATTCATTAAATCTCTGGCTGTTAGTTCTTCCTGTTCTTTCTTTTGGGGCGAATTCCTCCATCTGGTCATTTTGTGTAGGTCACTGATTTTTGTGTAACTTTTAGAATAGCGTGTTATATTCCTTCTCCAGTGAGTAATAGCTATATTAAGACATAAACAAACAAACAAACAAAACCGGGGAGTCCTTTATACACTCTGCTATTGTTTTTTTGTTTTGTTTTGTTTTTGTTGCTCCTACCCTCAGGTCAGTCCTCTGCAGAGTTTTTCCTTTCCTGCAGTGGGGTTTTTTGGACCTTGTACAATGTGTGCAAATGTTAACTAGATGTGTTTTGGTCTGCTTGTAAAAAGAAGCTAGATCAAAAAAAAAAAAAAAATAAATAAGCTAGGTCTTATTTCCCCTAGAGCTGAAGCTTTGCAGCACTCTGTGTGTAGACTTGGTGCATTTAAAGGGTTTGTGTTGTTCTAAGGGAGGGGCCTCCTGCACTGAGTCTCAGGAGGACTTGCCCTAGTGAAGAAGGAACTGTAGAGTGAAGGAACCAAGGTTTGGTGGTAGCAGCTCTGGTCTCCACCCAGGGATGCTGTGTTGCTGACTGAAGTCAGTGCTGATGACAGGGCAGGGGAGAAGAATGCCATTGCCCCACTCTCTTGTCCCTGGAACTGGGAATTCACGCCTGCTACTCCTCAAGAAACCCTTACAGAAGAGCAAATAATCACCCCTTTTATGCCCTCAGCTTCTGTCAGATCCTTGCCTTCACCCTGTCTGTGCCACCCTGCCAGGTGGTACAGTACTCCTCTGTTTTATCCCAGGCACATGGTTGGGTTTCAAAACCAAATTTTAGGGACATGCAAGATGCAGACCCAGGTTTTTCCTCTGGGGGATGGTCTTGGCACACTTTTCCCAATTTGCCTGTATGTCCCAGAAAAGTCGTTGCACAACTGTGAAGTAGTTTAGAGTTTATGGGAAAGAGCAGCAACCACCTGGCATCAAGGTTTGCTGCCCTTACAAGTGTGTTTTTTCTATTCTAGGAAACAAGCCAGCATATTGTTGCCACTTCTTTTGTCCCCAAAGAGTCCATGCCACCATTTCCAAAGGTACTCCAAGAGGGGGACTGTTTCTTCCTGTATGACACAGGGTGTCCTCAGACCACAATGCCTGCCCTTGGGCCTCTGCCTTCCTTACCCTTAAAAGCACCTTAAGCCTGCCATGCATGACCCCTAAGCTTCTAAAACTTCAGATTTTGACTATGCTGTTATAATAACTTACAGTAGGTAATCCCTTTCCTTTCCTCAGTCAATAGTTTTGGGGAAGGGTTTTTCCTGCTTCTCTCTCTCTCTCTGTCTTGCTTCTCTCTCTGTAGTCAAGGCCCCCTCTCCTCCACAGCATCCACAATTCTTTTCTTCCCCAAATCAAGTCTCTGCAGGTTCTACCTTCCACACGGTAGTCATTTTTTTTTTACCTGTAGATAAGCAGTTTTGTTTTCTCAGTCCTTAGATCAATTTCTTGGGTGTTCACAATGATTTGATATTTATTTAGCTGTGTTTGAGGGATGAGGCAAGCCATCTTAACTCCTCCCTCCCTAACATTTGTATTTTGAATTCCAAGAGAAGAAGAGAAAGAGAAAGAAGCAGAAAACGTATTTGAAGAAGTAATGGCTGAAAAGTTCCATAGCTTGGGGAAGAAAACAGACATCTGGGTCCAGGAAACCCAGAGAGTTTCAAATAAAATGAAACCAAAGAAATCCACACCAAAACACATTAAATGTCAATAATTAAAAAAGAGAGAATCTTAAAAGCAGTAAAACAAAAGATAGTCATTACATACAAAGGAAACCCCATAAGTTTATCAACAGATATTTTAGCAGAAACTTTTCAGGCCAGAAAGGAGCAGTACAACATATTTAAAGTGCTGGAAGACAAAAGCTTCCAACCAGGAATGCTCTTAAAAAACGTATTTATTTATTTTGAGAGAGAGAGAGAGAGAGCATGAGTGGGTGAGTGGCAGAGACAGAGGGTCCCAAGCAAGCTCCATGCTGTCAGGACAGAGCCTGATGAAATGCTCAATCTCACAAACCATGAGATGACAACTTGATCCAAAATCAAGAGTCAGACACTAAACTGAATGGGCCACCCAGGTGCACCCTCAACCAAGAATACTCTACCCAGTAAGGTTATCATTCAGAACTGAAAAAGAAATAATTTTTCAGATAAACAAAAGTTCACAATAGTCATCACCACTAAAGTAGCCTCACAAGAAATGTCAACGGGACTTCTTAAGCTATAAAGATATAGCACTATTATCAATAAGAAATCATTAAAAAGTAAAAATCTTATTGGAAAAGGTAAATGTATAGTAAAAATCGTGGATAAATCACTTAGAAATCTCATATAAAGGTTACAAGACATAAGTATTAAAATTAACTAAAAGTGTAACAATGAGTTAAGGGATACATTAAATAAAAGGAGGTAAAATATAACATCAAAAGCAAAATGTGGATGAAGTAACAAAATGCAGAGTTTTAAAATGTGTTCAAACTTAAGTTGTTATCAACGTAAAATACACTTTAATAAAAATAGGGTATTATATATGAACCTGACAGTAACTACAAGGAAAAAAATATATAGTAAATACACAAAAGAATGTGACAAAAAATTGTAAGCATAACACTAAAGAAAAACAACATACCACAAGAGAAGGGAAAAATAGAAACAATAAAGAAACAGAGAAACTACAAAAACAGCCAGAAAACAACAAAATGGCAATAGATACATACTTATCAATACTTAATTTAAATGTAAATGGACTAATCAATCAAAAGACATAAAGCAACTGAATGGATGAGAAAATGAGACTCAACTATATACTGCCTACAAGACACTTACTTCAGAAGTAAGAACACACAGACTCAAAGTGAATGGATGGATAAAGATATCCCATGCAAATGGAAATGAAAAGAAAGCTGGTATAGGTATACTCATATCACACAAAACAGATATTAAACAAAGACTGTATTAAAAGATAAAGAAGGACATTACAAAATCACAAAGAGGTCAATTCATCAAAAAGATATAAAATTTATAAATATATATACATCCAGCATAAGAGCACCAAAATATATAAAGAAAATATTAACAGACCTAAAGGGAAAAATCAACAGCAATACAATAATAATAGGGATACCCCACTTAATCACTGGATACATCATTGAGAAAGAAAATCAATAAGGAAACATTAGCTTTAAATGACATTAGACCTGATTGTCTTAATATATGCAAAACATTTTATCCAAAAGCAGCAGAAAACACATTCTTCTCAAGTGCACATGGAATAGTCTCCAAGATAGGTTTTACATTAGGCCACACAACAAGTATCAGTAAATTCAAGAAGACTGAAATAAATCATATCAAACAACTTTTCCACAACAATGTTATGAAACTAGAAATCAATTATAAGAAGAAAGGTAGAAAAACAACAAATGCATGGTTATTAGGCAGTATGCTACTGAATAACTACAAGATCATTGAAGAAATCAAAGAAGAAATAAAAGGATTAAAAACAGAACTACCTTATGATCCAACAATTCTACTTCTGGGTATTTAACTGAAGAAAACTAACTCAAGAAAACACTAACTCAAAAAGGCATTACACCCTATGTTCATTACAGCATTATTTACAATAGCTAAGATATAAAAACAACTTAAGTGCCCATCAATGGATGAATATACACAAAAGAAGTGGTATATACTGTTGGCCCTTCAACAGCACAGAGGTTGGGGTGCCAACTTCTTGTACAGTCAAAAACCATGTACATCTCTTGACTCTCCAAAAAGTTAACTACTAATAGCCAGTTATTGAGCGGAAGCCTTACTGACAACATGAACAGTCAATTAACACATAGATTGTATACATATCATATACTGTATTCTTACAGTAAAATAAGCTAGAGAAAATCATAAAGAAAAGAAAATACATTAACAGTACTATACTGTATAAAATCCACATGTAAGTGGACCTGTGTAGTCCAAATCCAAGTTGTTCACAGATCAACTGTATATACAATGCAACACTACTCAGTCATAAAAACAAATGAAATCTTGCCATTTGCAATAACATGGATGGACCTTGACCATATTATGCTAAGTGAAATAAGTCATATAGAGAAAGATAAACGCCACGTGATTTCACTTATATGTGGATTCTAAACACAAAACAAACAAAACTCATTCTCATTGATGAAGAACAGACTGGTGACAATAGAAAGCAAAAGAAGTAGGTTTTTGGAGGCAAAATGGGTGAAGGGGATCAAGACATACAAACGTCTAGTTGTAAAATAAATAAGTCATGAAGATGTAATGTACAACATGGGGAACATAGTGAATAATATTATCTTAACTTTATATGGTGACTGATGGTAACTAGACTTATTGAGGTGATCATTTTGCAATGCATGCAAAAGTCAAATCACTATGTTGTGCATCTGAAACTAATATAATATTGTATGTTAATTAGACTTCAGTTTTTTAAAAAAGAATTTAAGTAAGGTAAGCTGAAAAAATATTGCATCTCACCAGTGTGAATTTTGGCAGTTATCCAGTAATAGCCAGAGTGTAGCTGAGAATAAAATGGAATGAGAAATGTATGTGTGTGTGGTACCTGAGGTGGGAGGTATTCTTTCTAATTCATTTGCTTTATGTAAAACGATTGCTTATTCAAAGACTTTTGTTGAATATGAAGTCATGGAAATGAATGGGTTCATTTAGAGCAAGAATATTTATTAAAAAGAGCAAAAGGCACACAACTAAACCTTTTCCATATGCTTGCCTCTCTGCTAACACCCACAATGTGATACACGCCTTTTATAGAGAAATAAACATTTGTTGCTTTTGTCACAGATCAAAGATCCAAGAATAAAACTGATTTCTGTGTTACTATAAAGATATAAGATAGGGGATGATCCTAGGTCAATATCACTTGTGGCTCATCCAAGAGAAACAGCTAGTCTTCAGGTAATATTTTTAAGTTATACTGCTTACCCAGGTAGACTCCTCAGGGTATTAGAATCCTGGGTAGTTAACCAGCTTTACCTCATTAAGATACTCTTTTTTCACCAAAGCTGAAACAGTCTTTTTAACTAAGAATTTTATATAAATATCAACAAGGATAACTTTTTGTGATAATAGCAGAAAGCATAGTATTGAATAAACTATACATGATTTATTCATCATTACTGTATTTTAATATTAACTTCAATAGCATTAAAATAAGATATAGCTACTGTGTAAATCTAGTGTAAATTTTAGTTCTTCCTCACTAGGGAATTGAGTATTTTGGTATGACCAAAGTAATTGTTTTTGTTCTACCTTTGTCTAAGTATTCCTCTCTCACTGTCTGTTTTGTATAATCTGTTGACCATATTCTGTTTGAATACTGATTCATATCTCATAGGTTTCCACACCAATTTCTGTGTTAGATAAATCAAATTCTGTTTGCAAATTGCGTAGTTTTAACATTAAAATAAGTCATCAGTTTTATTTATATAATTTCAGTATTTATACTAATGCATAAATCTGTACGAATGTTAACACTGAGTGAAATAAAAAAAACAACCTTGTGAAACTCTTTTTCTCATAATGTCTCTTCAAAACATCCAGCTGTAACTGTTAGCTGCATGTGGAAGGTAGTATATTGCAGGGGTCAGGGAGACCATAGTTAAAGTTAAACAGAAAGCACATGTAAATTAATTAATGTAGTGCCTGCCACATAATGGATTGTTAAAACTGTGATCTGTTATTAAAAATAATTATTTTGGTCAAAAGTTCAACTCCACTTGCTGTGTAACTTACAAAGAGTTTCTTAATCTCTTTGAGCACCTAACTCCCATAATGATATCTACTTGATATGGTACATTAATGGGGTGAATTGGCATAAAGATGAAATAATATGACATATAGTACTATGTCTAAAACATGGGTAGATATCTTCAGTCTACTTCCTATGCCACATAACTAAACATGAGCAAAATGAGAAAGATCTAGGGACTTAGTGGACTGTAAGATTATAGTGTGTTTCTAAGACTAGTCTACTATTAGGCAGAGTTGATGTCAGTTTACAAGCAAACTAGAGACAGAATTATTTTTAAGTATAGCCAATGAGGTCCACATGGTCTTTACTAAGGAAAAAGTGAATGCTAACTGGAAGCCTTGCCAATATCCTAAATGTTGGTTTGATTTAGTGCTTAATGTTTTAAGATTTTCCTACAGGAAAAGTATGAAATTGAGAAACATACAATTGTGTTGACTTTGAGATAGATTTCAAAAAAAGTTCAAATGGAAGAGGAGGAAACACTGGCTCAAGTTGCACCATGCCTGCTATTAAATGGCCAGTGATTTTATACATTTCTCTCTTACTCTAATGATCATTAGATATTTTGGTGTCTGCTGTGTACTAAATATTGCACTAAAGAAAATTGGAGAAGTAAAAGTCCTTGACCTCAAATAACTAATAACTGACTCAGAATGATCAAATGTTTATCACTAAAATAACAGAAATATAAACAACATATACATATGTTTGAGTACTACATGTGATAATAGAGAATACAGGTGAAGGTTCAAAGGGGCCTGAGCTTGGTGAGCAGTAGAGTAGCAAATGAAAAGCTAGTTATAGAAGTGGGAATTGAGTTAATAGTATTTCAATAAGCATATGGAAAAGGAAAATGTTCATTCATTTTATTTATGTATTTAAGAAACAGTAAATAGTACTTAGTATATTCCAGGCACTATTTTAGGCAACTAATTTAATTTTTTTTTAATTTTTTTTAAATTTTTTTTATTTAACATTTATTTATTTTTGAGACAGAGAGAGACAGAGCATGAATGGGGGAGGGTCAGAGAGAGAGGGAGACACAGAATCGGAAGCAGGCTCCAGGCTCTGAGCTGTCAGCACAGGGCCCGACGCGGGGCTCGAACTCACAGACCATGAGATCATGACCTGAGCCGAAGTCGGATGCTTAACCGACTGAGCCACCCAGGCGCCCCACAACTAATTTAATTTTATAACAAACTTATTATCCTCATTTTATAGAGGAAACTAAGGTACAGAGACATTCTAAGTAGTTGGTTCAAAATGCACAGAGATATGAAAATGATAATACATTCACTCTAACAGTGTAAATGATAAGCTTGACTAGATGAACCATACACACGCTAAAAAGTTTGTACAGAAACATGTTATAGAGTACCTTAAGAATCAAGCAGAAAGGTTTGTGTTGGCCAGTTGGAATCACTGAAAATTTTTTAGCAGGCGAATAACATGATGGACAGTAGGATGGATAATAGGGAACACAGTCTATAAGAGCAAGTTGTTAATGTTGGGAAAGAATGATCAAAGAAACTAGTTAAAAGATTAAGTTAGTAATATGGACATCAGATAACAAGACCCTGAATTAGAATGTTAGTGGGGAAAGAGAGACTAATGTCAGGGGAAAAAAAAATAAAGGAAAAATCAACAGAAAATTTTAAATAACTTCAGTATGGAAGATAAAGAAGAAGTATCAGATAACTGTTTTCAGTCTAAGAGGATATTAGACCTCTGACAAAGACAGGGAAGTCAGAAAGGCACTCTATTAATTTTTCTAAGGGCACCGGGGTTGTTCAGTCTGTTAAGCATCTGAGTCTTGGTTTCGGCTCAGGTCATGATCTCCAGGTTCATGAGTTCAGGCCCCGCATTGGGCTCTGTGCTGACAGTGATGAGCTTGCTTGGGATTCTGTCTCCCTCTCTCGCTGTGCCTCCTCCACTTGTTCTTTCTTAAAATAAATAAATAAATAAATAAATAAATAAATAAATTTAATTATTCTAGTAAGTGATCTGCTAGTGAGATGGAACCACATGCAATTTTTTCCCTATGTTTCTGCTCCTCATGTTTTGCCCCCTAAGTAGGCATTTTGGAACTGAAGTTTTCCCAGCTTTATTGCACTGGTGTTGTGGCCTTGATCCCAGACATGGAAGAAGCATCTTGCAACTGTGGATGAAGGAATTCTCAAAGTTCAAAATGTGGCTTAAGGAGCACATTTCATGGCTATATACCATTCCATACTACTGGGATGCTTTGAGCACATCCTTAATGGACAGTATTGGCTCAAATTGCCAATTAAAACTATGTACTCAGCCAAAGTAGATTAACTTCTGCAGTTTTACGTCTAGATTTTTGCTATATTTCACTGTTTTCTTCAATCTGTTAATTGTCCCATGCTTCCTTTCTGGATTTATTTCCCCCCATGGGTAACAAAGGGGACTTAGCCATTTGTTCCCAAAGGCTTTGATAAATAGTATCACCTATGTGGTTTCATTTTTAGCCATATGATGAGTGAGGTTAGTTCAGTTATAAAATAGGCTTTTAAAATGTGTTTCATACCTAATAGGCACTGGGGAATGAATGACTTAGGGCAAAAGCTCCAAAAACTGCCTCTCCATTCTACATAGTAAGAGAAATTCTCCCATGAGCAAGCTTGTCTACCTGTAAACTGCTTTTTTTTTCTACCTGTAAACTTCCTTCCCAAATCATCTATAATGTTTATGTACTGTATGCCCAACTATTCCAGGGGGCTATTGGTTTGCATTCTATATAAGATAGATGATTTCTGCACAACCTGTTCATTGCAAAAAACATTAAATAAATTAATTCATGCTAGAGATAGATAAATTATAGATAGATAGATATTACAAGAACCAAATATTTGCCTTATATAGGTAGGTTACTCACATACAGTGAGGCATCTGCCAGCATTGGTTTGGGATTGGGACTATTTGCTCAAAATTGATGATAGCTATTTCACTGACTCTTTTTCAAAAGCTATTTAAAGAGACAGGTGAAATGAAGAGTCTATATTTAAAAGTATCCCAGTTCATATTACTAAGCCAGGTATACTTTAAATCAAAATAACTTCTTACTATTTTACTCTATCTTTAAGTTGGATAATAAAATGAGATTTGTTATTTCACTTTGATGTTTTCCTTTTTGACATCAGAGTCCACTTGCTTTTATGCCATTAAATTTTGGTTTCTCCACAGTGACCCACACTGATTTACAGAGATTTAAGAAAAAATATGAAAATATTTTTATCCACTTATGTTACCAATTGTTTGCAACTGAGTCCCCACTGAAGCTAATAGATGTAGATACTTAAGACAAATAAAAACGGAACTCGGTAGAATTGGTAAATTTCTCCTTTAACAACAAAATTCAATTTAATAAGTTATATTCCTTATTTTTCCTTATTAAACTGTTTTTTAAAGTTTTTATTTAAATTCTAGTTAACTTATATGGTAAAATTGTTTTCAAGTATAGAATTTAGTGATTTATCACTTACATACAACACCCAGTGCTCATCAAAACAAGTGCCCTCAATATCCATCACCCACTTAGCCCACCCCCACCCACCTCTCTCCATCAACCCTCAGTTTGTTCTATATGTTTGACACTGAGAAAGTTTTTTAACTACTGCTGAGAAAAGTGAAAGGAAAATGTAATTTCCCTAAGGGATTTCAGCTAGGGTCTTTAAATCTTCTGTTTTGGGTGATCTGTAGTTGAGACAGACTTTTTAGGACTTATTCTCATTCTGCCTCTCTGTAAAACTCTCTTACTTATAAGACTGGTCTACTCTCATTAAAAAAAAAAATTCTCTTGTAGCAAGGAAAAGAATGAAGTCTTTAAGAAGCATAAAGTGGGAAGGATGTGACATTTAAATTTCCAATTAGTAAGGGGGTTAAAACTAAGTCTATTGCCAACAAATGCATTTGGAATGCATTTCTCCTCAAGTGATGTTTATCAAGTGTCCATTTATGCATGGCGCCTTGCTAAGTAGTACACAATACAAATTAAATAGATGTGGTCTCTGCTATCTGCCAGTTTACATCTTCCTTTGATTCAAATGCTATAGCAGAGTGCTTAAAAGGTCCAAATCAAATTATGAAGGTTATATGTCTCTCCCTGAAGGATAAGTTACTGAGGGTCCTCTTTATGTGTTGAGCTGCGTGAGCGATGCAGATGTGGCAAAGACATTCCCGTGCCTTTCTTCTGCTAATTATTTGCAAAGCTGTCCAAGCATCTGATGCTTTAACTATAAATTCCATAAATGTTTTTGGTTAGCATCAGTAGCTAGGAGAAGAGAAAATTAATCTTTGTGGAGGACTAGAGCTGATTGAAAGAGCAACTACCCTCTGTGCATTTTACCCTTGAATCTCTGGGGTAGGTTTATTCACTTCTTGTAAAAGCCAACTGATACACATAGATGTGCTCTCTTCTAGTCACAATCATGGACTTATGAGTCTTGTAGATAGTTCGTTAAGTGACTTTGAGTAACCATGTAGTATGGTATGATGGGTAAAGTTCAAACTAAAGGTTAGAAGGCCTGGATTTTATTCCTGAATCAGACCCTAAATAGCTGGCTAAGTACAACAATTCATTTTCATCTTGGCTTTTGTATCATCTCAATATTAAGAAATTAGAGTTAAATACTTTTCAACTTTAATATTCCTTGGAACTACATGTCAGTTGACCACTATGTGGAAATTATGCAGTGATCTAAGAGACAGTGAAAGGTGAGGGGATGCATATGTCTTTATTCAATGTCTCCACATTTTATTCTGAAATATGGGTGATAACCACTTTTGAAGTCAAATATTGAAGAAATTAACTAGTGATCTAGTTAAGATAGAAAAAAAGGTAGCCTAGAAGCCTAAGAGGAATAAGGTTTTGTTGTTGTTGTTGTTGTTGTTGTTCAATAATAATAACTAAAGGTAAAACTGACTAGATAGGATCTAATTTTACATTCTACACAAGTAACATGATTTCAAATGTAAAACTTGGGGCATAATGTATCTGTCCAAAATCATTAGAAGTATATTTTGCTTTGCTCTCCAGAGGAAAAGGAGGGAAACATCTGACCTCATCTTTCTTTTGGATGCTATGGTCAGTAGCAAATGGAAAGAGTCCAGCTGGAAGACTTCCACTGAAACTTGAAGGAAAGTAACAAGCTTAAGGGCATATGGAATGGCCTATTTCAAGAATAAGTAATATATTGTTTTCCCTTTTTCTTTAGCAAAGTAAATATTTCTGAATATTTCAGGGATTAAATCTTTAGTAAAACTCATTTTCCCCTTTTAGAAACTTTGGTTTCCTAGCATATGTCTCTGCAAATTTTATGGGTTTTTTTTTCCATCCATTGGTTAAAAATATAATCAAAGGATTTCAGAACTGGGAAGGACCTCAGAAATCACAGAGTTCAATCTATTTATTTTCCATGTAGTCACTATTTAAGTCACTCCCATCAACAGGAGTGACTTAACCCAGTTCTTACAATTTTCATTAACAGAGATAGGATTAGAATCTCACATGAATTGTGAAAAATTGAGAAGGGAGAAGGAGACAGTATGAAAAGTAGGAAAACAAAGGGAAGGGAATCTGAAAGAAGAAACTGTAATATGTATAATCTTTATCTAAAGTAAAGATTGGCAAACAACATCCACAGACCAAATTCAGCTAAGAATGACTTCCTCATTTTTAATCGTTTTTTTTTAAGACTGTGACAGAGACCATATGTGGCCCATAAAACCTAAAATATTTACTACCTGCCTCTTTACAGAAAACATTTGCTGATCCTAGTTTAAAATACTACAGATACCACACACAGTATAGGTAAGCAAAAATCCAAATGATCTTCAGAAAAATCCCACTGGATTTGTCCAGGAACAGTTTGCTTTATAGATTTTCCGATCCAATCCATTATACCCAATACTCTGACCACAGAGAACAGAAGAGATTTTTTTTTTCTTCAGAAACCACCAGGATCTTATTCTCAGTAAAAAAAAAAAGTATAATGTTAAGAATACATCTAAGGGTCAGACAAGAAATTATAAATTCTTTATTCTCTTTCTCTTGTATAGTTTTCAGTTTCACATTTTGAAGACTTTCCTGATTGCACTGTGTTTATTTTCTTCTTCTCTGTCTCTGGGGAAACTGTTATGTTGAATCATATGATATTGTCAATAGTAAAGAGGTTTTGATTGACAAAATGGCAACGTTTTATGGTTAAACTTAATGTCTATCTTTCTTGTCACCTTCTCCTTTTAAACTTTTGCCTTTCATAATTTTGATATATTTTGCCTTTTAATAATTCTTTTACCTGTGCTTATCCTGTTCCTTACTTGTCTAAATCTTCCTTATACTGAAGATTTAGTTTCTAAATTTACAGACTGCCCTTTGCAAGATCTTAATTGACTGAAGCTACTCTGAATACTTCACTTAAAGTGTACTTATCTAGTCTATACTATCAACAGGCATACTCAGTGGTATAAATTCAGTTCACTAGTAAATAAATAACTTCTATTGCCAGTTCTGGATCATCTAGTACCATGCACATGCAATCCATCTGGAAAAGTACATAACCTGTTTTTGAAATAATTTTAACCAATTATCAGAAGGTGAAATTATAGAGGAACTGTTTGGAAATGTTAACATCCAAGTTTTACCATCCATGGCCAGATATGGCATAGGCTGGTGTACTGAACTATCAACCTTAATTATTCCTACTTTTGTTATTTAAAGTAGTACTCAAACTTGCAGAAATGAAACTTACTGTTAAGAAATCCATTTTATTAGAATTGGAGATGCTCTTTCTTGCCCATATATTTGGTATCATGATTTAACAATGCAGAGATTAAGAAGTTAGTAAGTATAGATTTCTTCTCACACAAAGAACTTAGTGATTATAGTTGTTGGCTATGCCAATGTATTTAAAAAGAGAATGAAGAAATGAAATGTAAAAAGCAGTATAGTGTAGAAGAAGCCTGTTTAGTTTACCATACTGGTTTAAACATGCAATTTGGAATCAGATGTATCTGGATTTGAATCCCAGCTCCTTCTCTTACTAACTATGTATAACTTGAGTATATTATTTTATCTTTATTTCTCTCTGTAAACTGGACATATCATTTAACCAATATATTTCAGGTAAATATTAAAAGAAATAATATATGTAAAATTAGTATTCAAAAATAGTTTTGTTAATATTAGTAGAAACAGCAATAATGATGGTAACAAGGATGATATTGAAATTGATGATAATCCTCAAGCTTACTAAGATCTGAAATTCTAGAAAAAATAAATTAAAGTCATTAAAGTGTTAGAAGAAAAAATAACTCAAGAAATGAATTCTAAGAAGATACATGCCACCTAAAGTTCATAAGACATATAGTGCAAATTCAGTGATTGAGATAAACAGGAAGTAGACTGAAATTCATATAACATTTGCTTTATTAATTTTCTCTCTCATTCACCCTTTCAACATATTTTTCAAGTACCTGCAATGTTCAAGAGACTGTATTAGGATGGGGAAAAGAACATAATATATGAGAAAGTTTGTACACTTAAGAGTATTTTAGTCCTTAGATTTGTGAATTTTATGAAATCTTACATAGAATCCTGGTTGAAAACAAAATAAAAAAAAAAGAAGAATTTCCCAGGACACCTGGGAGGCTCAGTAGGTTTGTGAGTTCAACCCCGCATCACGCTATGTGCTGACAGCTCAGAGCCTGGAGCCTCCTTCGGATTCTGTGTCTCCCTCTCTCTCTGCTCCTCCCCTGCTTGTGCTCTCTCTCTCTCTCTCTGTCTCTCAAAAATAAATAAAAGGTAGAAAAAAATTTCAAAACATGAATTTCTCTGGTTAAATAACAAGTAAGAGGACATGAAGCTATATACACTTAGTGTTTCCCTCTCTTTCACCCATCCCAACGTGCCTATAGGCAACTCCACTAATCCTAAATTTTATGAAACAAAGTTTGAAAACCACTGATGTAGTCTGTTATAAATATAGTTTGCAAAGAACCCCTGTTATTTTTTTATTCTAAAACACTGGTAGCTCCTCCAAATGCATGCATTATACTAGAAGTGAAATACACTATGCTATTTTCCACTCCCGTATCCATAAATGCATTATCTAACTGGCCTCCTAGCAAAAACTAATGAAATACAAGAGAGAAGACTAGAAAATTTTCATTAGAAAGAGAAATGCTATCAAGCAAATTTGAAAAAAAAATCAGTAATGTCTAAGAGGACAGGTTTGGCAGGCTCCAATATAAGGAACCTAGGTAGCTAGGATTTGAATGGATGTTCTAGGCAAGAAAGAAATAAAAAAAACGGGAGAGGGAAGCATGTTTGAGTCCCTCAAAATAATTTGCCACCACATACCTTTTCTTCTGACAACTTCGTGATGAAAAGAAATTTATTTTTTCTGTGTTTCATACCAAGGGATAACTCTAAAGTGGTGTATGTTTAAACCATGTGTTTCACTCATGTCACAAAACAAAAAAATTATCAAATGGCATGTAAACAATGAAATGGTATTAGAGAAGCATTCTTAGATTTGATCAGGTCAAGAGACAAAGGGAAATGGCAACATCTCGATACTTAGGGAGGAAAGGCTGGTGGCAGGTTATCCTAAGGGGTTTTCAAACTTTTAAAAAGTACCAATTTTGGTCAATTAACTCTTGGAAGCAATATCTAAATAGATAATATAACACCTGTTGTAGGTATAATAGGTGCATTAAATATAAATAATATATGCCTCCGAAGTCTTCCAGACACTATACTCTAAAATGTCAAAATAACGAGTAAGGAATATTTTACCTTCCCATCAAAGCTAATAGGATAAGTTAAAATCTGGTGCCTTCTCCCCTCTATTCAGAGTTCTTTCCCAGTACAAACTCAGCCACGAACTACTATGTTGAGTGTTTCCTTGCCTCTAAGCCTTTGTACATCTGAATCATTATTTCCCCTCTCACTACTATTATCAACTCTTGCACATCCCTCAAGTCCTAGGTTAGATTACACTTTCAAACAATGACAATGACAATAGCAGCAGCAACAACAAGTCTTTCTTTGGCTGTCTCATCCCCTCTATAGCTCCAAGGCCATGGTTCCTGTATTTCTTATGTGCTCTCTTTTATTGTCTCATACCACATACCATATAATATTATAATTTCCTGTTAATTGTTGTTATCCCTTTACTAGATGATAAGCTCATTGTGGATAAAACATTTGTTTTCATTATCACTGTGTCCCCAGCACACAAAAATGGATAACAACACAGTGAATGGAATGAATAGAATGAAGGAAAGGGTAAAAGAGTGAATAAACAAACAATTCCACAAATCTTTTCTCTAAAATAATTACCTCACCAATTTTGGGAGTGGGGATCTTGCCTTCCATTATTTACAATTTGGATAATGAAGATCAAGAGCTACTCTAATAGCTCTATTATGAGTATGCAAATATATATGGGTAAGAGTAATATGTTAACACACTTTCCACTTATTAGAAATATGAGTCATGAGCAATGGCACATACAAAATAAGATTCTAGGGCAGCATTGTCTTGTAGAATATTTTTGTAACCATAGCAATGTTGCTAGTGCAACTGAGAAACAAAATTTTGAATTTAATTTAAATTTAATTGATTTAAATTTAATAAAATTTTAATTTATTAAATTAAATGCAGTGACCACTGTGTTTCACAGTGAAATTCTAGAAGGCATAAAGCACCAAAAAGAGGGAAAGAGGGCATGAAAAGCATTATGGAGCACTTCAATGACCACTTTTTAAGGCTAAGAAGTCAAGTTTCTGGCTCAGGTACAGTGTGAGTTGCATAATACATGACATTAACAAAGCCAGAAAGGAACCAACAATTTACGAGTTAGATGAGCCACAACACATGTAGCTGGCATTGTAAATGAAGAGTATTATTATTTTAGGATCCCCATATCCATGAAGCCATTAGATTGGCAAAATCCAGAAAGAATTACTACATTTTCTAAGACTTAAATCTCAATGCTAGCACCTAACTTAAATTTATTTTATGTCATTTGATTTAAGTTAATTAAAATTAGGATCTCAAATTTATTCGAGCATTTTTTTTCCCTTTTGCATTTAATTCATTTTTCTACTTGTTCTTATTTTTAGCATTTTTGATGTTGTTGAATCATGGCATGCTGACATTTTCCATAATGCTTAATGACACAAGATAACTATGCAACCAGAAACACAGACCATTTAGGAGGCGTCTAATGAATGGAACAGTCACTGTAATCAATAAAGACACTGGTTCATTCCTAAGTTTAAGATAAATCTTTTATTTGTGCAAACAACTTACCAAATAACTTTACTTTTTACTAGTGGTGCAGAAACTTCAGATAAATATGCAGATTGTTATGTTCTTTTACTTTTTGTAATTTGGCATCATTACATGTGCTTAATGTCCATAATTTATGACCGTGCAAATGCTCATAAATATTTCAACTTTGCTGGCTACCAAATTTGTGGTTGAGAAATGTAAACTTATAAAAGTTAAATGTGGTAATGAATTCAAATAGAGTAAACTGAAACAAAGGCCATTCTACACTGATACATTTTAAAGACTAGTTTTATTATTTATCTGGTTGCTTCTGATATATAATCTTTTTACATAAATATCAGGATAATTTGCTTGCTCTCCTACATAATCATTACAGATTTCCCGCCCAAAGCTTAAATACCAATTGATTTATTGACTTCAGTCAAATAACCAATTAACCGAGAAAAAAAATCATTAAACCAATAATTTGACTCTGAAGACTGAGTGACTGAATTGACCAGTTAATTGAGTCAGAGGTGTTCCTCCACAAGCCTGAGATAGAGTATCATTCCTTTTGATAAAAATAACAAAGTTGAAATGGAGACATTTTTGTTTTTGAATATATATATATATTTATATATTCACCATTATCCATCTTCATGACCCTATAAACATAGTAAATTCATATTTACAGGCTATACTAGGCTATCAAATATCTCCTGGTAAGGCAAGGGAATGATACACTAACCATTGATTCTGCAGCTACTTTATAAACCTGCTACAATGGGGACAGAAACAACTGTGGGTTCAGCAGCCTATTTATACTCAGTATATGCTAAGGTAAATTATTTGAGAAAACATAGCCTAGTTGATAGGGAATGACATAAATTTCAATCTGGCCTCAAGTCACGTTGTCCACTCAATTGCTGTAAGAATTTGGTCAGTTTAGGAAGATGACTGCGTAGGAAGATGCTGGGCTCACCGCGTCCTGCTGATCAACTACATTCCACCCACATCTGCCTAAATAACACAGAAAACCACCAGAAGACTAGCAGAACAGATTCTCCAGAGCCAAGCATAGACAAGAGGCCCACGGAGGAGAGTAGGCAGGGCAGAGAGGCAGTGCTTGCTACACGGCCTGGCGGGAGGGAGCTGGGGCGGAGGGGCAGCCCCTAGACAAAGCAAGGCCCCCGAGTCTGGCTTGCAAAAGCACAGGGGCTGGACGGAGTGTGTTCTGACAGCAAGCAGGACTTAATATCTGGAAGGTTGTAAGTTAACAGCTCTGCTCGGAGAGCGGTAGGGCTGGAGGACAATGGGAAGGAGAGTTGTTGAGCCCCAGACAACAGAGCACAGCTTGGTGGGGAACAAAGGCACTCACCAGCGCCATTTCCCTCGCCCATCGCCCAGCCAAAATCCCAAAGGGAACCAGTTCCTGCAAGGGAACTTGCTTGTACTGCACAAACACCCAACGCTGTGCTTCCTCTGATCCATCCCTCCGGTGGGTCTGAATCCCTCCTGGTGCTGCAGGGCCCCTCCTCAAGCAGACCTCCAAAGGAAAAGTGAGCTGAGCCTGCCCCCCCCCCGCCCCTGTGCACCTTGCCAATCCACCCCAGCTAATAAGCCAGATCCCCAGTACCACAAGCCTGGCAGTGTACAACTAGCCCAAATGGGCCACAACTCCCCACAGTGAATCCCGCCCCTAGGAGAGGGGAAGAGAAGGTACACACCAGTGTGACTGTGGCCCAAGCGGTGGGCTGGGGGCAGACATCAGGTCTGACTGTGGCCCCGCCCACTAACGCAAGTTATTCAAGACAGCACAGGGGAAGTGCCCTGCAGTTCCACACCAATCCAGGGACTATCCAAAATAGGAAACGGAAGAATTCCCCTCAAAAAAAAAAAAAAAAAAAAACCTCCAGGAAATAACGACAGCTAACAAACTGATCAAAAACGATTTAAACAATATAAAAGAAAGTGAATTTAGAATAATAGTCATAAAATTCATCGCTGGGCTTGAAAACAGTATAAAGGACAGCAAGAATCTATTGCTACAGAGATCAAAGGACTAAGGAAAGCCAGGAGGCGCTAAACAATGCTATTAATGAGCTGCAAAATAAAATGGAGATGACCACAGCTCGGATAGAAGAGGCAGAGGAGAGAATAGGTGAATTAGAAGATAAAATTATGGAAAAAGAAGAAGCTGAGAGAAAGAGAGATAAAAAAAAATCCAGGAGTATGAGGGGAAGATGAGAGAACTAAGTGATGCACTAAAGAGAAATAATCTACACATAATTGGTATTCCAGAGGAGGAAGAGAGAGGGAAAGGTGCTGAAGGGGTACTTGAAGAAATAATAGCTGAAAACTTCCCTGAACTGGGGAAGGAAAAAGGCATTGAAATCCAAGAGGCACAGAGAACTCCCTTCAGATGTAACTTGAATTGATCTTCTGCATGACATATCATAGTGAAACTGGCAAAATACAAGGATAAAGAGAAAATTCTGAAAGCAGCTAGGGATAAACGTGCTCTAACATATAAAGGGAGACCGATAAGAATAGTGACGGATCTCTCTACTGAAACTTGGCAGGCCAGAAAGGATGGCAGGAAATCTGCAATGTGATGAACAGAAAAAATATGCAGCTGAGAATCCTCTATCCAGCAAATCTGTCATTTAGAATAGAAGGAGACATAAAGGTCTTCCCAGACAAACAAAAACTGAACGAATTCATCACCACTAAACCAGCCCTACAAGAGATCCTAAGGGGGGTCCTGTGAGACAAAGTACCAGAGACATCCCTACAAGCATGGAACCTACGGACATTACAATGACTCTAAACCCATATCTTTCTAGAATAACTAGAATAACACTGAATGTAAATGGACTAAATGTGCCAACCAAAAGACATAGGGTATCAGAATGGATAAAAAAACAAGACCCATCTATTTGCTGTCTACAAGAGACTCATTTTAGACCTGAGAACACTTTCAGATCGAAAGTGAGGGGAGGGAGAACTATTTATCATGCTACTGGAAGTCAAAAGAAATCTGGAGTAGCCATACTTATATCAGACAAACTAGACTTAAATTAAAGGCTGTAACAAGAGATGAAGAAGGGCATTATATAATAATTACAGGGACTATCCATCAAGAAGAACTAAGAATTATAAATGTCTATGCGCCAAATACGGGAGCCGCAAAATATATAAAACAATTAATCACAAACATAAGCAACCTTATTGACAAGAATGTGGTAATTGCAGGGGGCTTTAATACCCCACTTCAACAATGGATAGATCATCGAGACACATGGTCAATAAAGAAACAAGGGCTCTGAATGATACATTGGAGAAGATGGACTTGACAGATATATTTAGAACTCTGCATCCCAAAGCAACAGAATATCCTTTCTTCTCCAGTGCACATGGAACATTCTCCAAGATAGATCACATACTGGGTCACAAAACAGCCCTTCATAAGTATATAAGAATTGAAATCATACCATGCATACTTTCAGACCACAATGCTATGAAGCTTGAAATCAACCACAGGAAATGTCTGGAAAACCTCCAAAAGCATGGAGGTTAAAGAACACCCTACTGAAGAATGAATGGGTCAAGCAGGCAATTAGAGAAGAAATTAAAAAATATATGGAAAAAAACAAAAATGAAAATACAACAATCCAAACGCTTTGGGATGCAGCGAAGGTAGTCCTGGGAGGAAAATACATTGCAATCCAGGCCTATCTCAAGAAACAAGAAAAATCCCAAATACAAAATCTAACAGCACACCTAAAGGAAACAGAGGCAGAGCATCAAAGACGCCCGAAACCCAGCAGAAGAAGAGAAATGATAAAGATCAGAGCAGAAATAAACAATATAGAATCTACAAAAACTGTAGAGCAGATCAATGAAACCAAGAGTTGTTTTTTTGAAAAAATAAACAAAATTGATAAACCTCTAGCCAGGCTTCTCAAAAAGAAAAGGGAGATGACCCAAATAGATAAAATCATGAATGAAAATGGAAATATTACAACCAATCCCTCAGAAATACAAGCAATTATCAGGGAATACTATAAAAAATTATATTCCAACAAATAACCCAGTGAAGAAATGGGCAGAAAACATGAATAGACACTTCTCTAAAGAAGACATCCAGATGGCCAACAGGCACATGAAAATATTCTCAACATCGCTCCTCATCAGGGAAATACAAATCAAAACCACACTCAGATATCACCTCATGCCAGTCAGAGTGGCCAAAATGAACAAATCAGGAGACTATAGATGCTTGAGAGGATGTGGAGAAACAGGAACCCTCTTGCACTGTTGGTGGGAATGCAAACTGGTACAGACACTCTGGAAAGCAGTGTGGAGGTTCCTCAAAAAATTAAAAATAGACCTACCCTATGACCCAGCAGTAGCACTGCTAAGAATTTTCCCAAGGGATACAGGAGTACTGATGCATAGGGGCACTTGTACCCCAATGTTTATAGCAGCACTCTCAACAATAGCCAAATTGTGGAAAGAGCCTAGATGTCCATCAACTGATGAATGGATAAAGAAATTGTGGTTTATATACACAATGGAGTACTACGTGGCAATGAGAAAGACTGAAATATGGTCTTTTATAGCAACATGGATGGAATTGGAGAGTGTTAAGCTAAGTGAAATAAGCCATACAGAGACAGATACCATATGGTTTCACTCTTATGTGGATCCTGAGAAACTTAACAGAAACCCATGGGGGGAGGGGAAGGAAAAATAAAAGAGGTTAGAGTGGGAGAGAGCCAAAGCATAAGAGACTCTTAAAAACTGAGAACCGGGGCGCCTGGGTGGCTCCGTCAGTTAAGCGGCCGACTTTGGCTCAGGTCATGATCTCACAGTCTGAGTTCGAGCCCCACGTCGGGCTCTGTGCTGACAGCTCAGAGCCTGGAGCCTGTTTCAGATTCTGTGTCTCCCTCTCTCTGACCCTCCCCCGTTCATGCTCTGTCTCTCTCTGTCTCAAAAATAAATAAACATTAAAAAAAAAAACTGAGAACCAACTGAGGGTTGATGGGTGGTGGGAGGGAGGGGAGGGTAGGTGATGGGTATTGAGGAGGGCACCTTTTGGGATGAGCACTGGGTGTTGTACGGAAACCAGTTTGACAATAAATTTCATACATTAAAAAAAGAATTTGGTCAATTTATTTAACTTCATTTATTAAAGAAAAAAAGGAGATACATCAGTTTTAAAAAGACACACACACACGTGTATATATATATATATATATATATATATATATATATATATGACATTTACACATGAAATACATGCTTTTGGATTTCTGGGCTAGCAAAGCACTACTTAAAACAGACTTGTCAGAGAACTCTCATAGCAGTGTTACTTCTCCCCAAGTTTTAGAGTTTTCTCTTAATCTGTAAAGTAAATATTCCCCCAATGATGTACTTGAATATTTAAATGTTGAGGCAACTTACTATATGAATGTCCTAAAACCTTCGTTTTATCAACAGTGAGATAACCTTGATGTCCTCAAGTTGTTACTTCAAAAATCATTTTTCTGAATTAGAATTCTATCTTTAGATATATAATGGAACTGGGTATAACTCGATAACTTTGAATTTATGTTTCAATAATTCTATATTTTAAGTGGTAGTAACAATATTAATACATATATAATTTATGCCATGTCAGCCATTCATCAATCCAGTAACAAAACAAAAATAAAAATAAAAATAAAAATAAAAATAAAAATAAAAATAAAAATCCAGTAACAACCAATCAAACCAGTCATGGTTTAGAATTTTGTGACTTGTAAGTACTATTCTCTGAAATTCTGCTATGTTTTGACCTCCATATATTTGACATACTTATATATACTAAACTAATACTTCACCATCATCACGACTAAATGTGATTTAGATCCTTCCTATTTTCTCAGATAACACTCCACTTCTAGTTTCGTTAGCTTTGTTACTTATTCTGGAAGCCATGGTCAAACATTTGAATAATATTTTTCATAGCATATTAGAATTCTTCGTCCCTTTGGCTTTCTGCATATTTGCAGGCAATCCTAACCTGAAAATTTTCCAATGTCTGCTTTTTCCACATTTTTGTATAGGCTGCTGAGCATTGGTAAAGAAAGTCAAGAAATTGAACTGATTAAGTGTACCTTCATTTGGTCCTTGTCAGCTGCTCAACAATTCTTTCATTTATCTTTTTTGTTGCCATTATGTAATCTCTGAAACAATTTTTCTAAATCATTTTCACTCTCCTTAACCCTTTAGGCACAGCTTTATTTCCTCACTCAGTAAATAACTACATTTCTTACTTCATTGAGAAAAAGACCACCTTGCATGAATTCGCTTCTTGTTCTTACCTCCATATCAAAGCTTCTCTGGATTCTTTTTCATTATCTTTTCCTTTTGTCTCATATGTAAGAAAAATGTGTCCCTTTTCCTTTCCAAGATCAATCCATCTGTCCATTGCTTCTGTTCTATTTTGGTACCATTATTTTAGTATTTCCCTATGCCCATGAATTTACTCTGGTCTAGGAAAAACCAAAAGGAAGACAAACAAAAATAATAAAACTCACAGAGTTTTTCTATGTACTGCTATTTACTGAAGCTTATGGAATAAATCCGGCCTTCCTTCCACCATCAACCGTCTCAGAAATATAATCTGTAGTTACTTCTATTGTCACCATCTACTTTCCAACCCACCTATGGTCAAGCTGCTTCTCATCCACCCTTTAATGAAAGGATTTTTTAGGTCACTAATAACCTCCTAACCGCTAAATTTCAGTCCTTACTCTGCTTGAATTGTCTGTAACTTTTAATACAATACATTACAGTAACTCTTTTTAATTGAAATTATCTGCTCTCTTGGTTCACATAATTCCTCAGCCTTCTGAATTCTCTTACTGTTGTGGCCATTTATCTCTCTTCTGTTGACCCATTTTTCCCCCTATTTTCTGTATTATAGGTATGACCTAAGATTCTGTCTTTTGTCCTCTTCACTTCTCTTTAATCTCCACTATAATAATTTAATCCAAATGTATGATTTCAAATACCATCTCTTTTAAAATAATTTTTTCAAATTTATAAATTTCAGTAACAGTAACCTCTTTAGATCTCAGGATTATAATTTCAAATGCTGGATGAACACTTAAATGTTTTCACCAAGATAAATTTTAAAACCTAAAACTCAAAATAGCCAAAAGGTGGCTGGCTTACTATACATACCTTCAGACTTGCTGCTTTACTTATTTACATTTTCTGTATCTCACAGGTTCACAAATTCATGAGTTATCTTTAAAATTCTCACTCTCCATCAAATCACACTAGTTTATCAGAATTTCTTATTAATTCTATCTCTAAAACATTTAGTCTCTCTCTTTCTTCTTCTTCTTCTCACTTTCATTCTTACTACAACTATTTCTATTCAGTTTTCTTTCTAATACCATACATCTGAAATTATTCCAATACTTTTGTAACCTGACCACCAGTGTATCTCCATTCCAATCTGTTCAGAGGTACAAAAGTAAAGTTTCAGCCATTTTGCTCAATACCACGAGGTATCTTATGTGGCTTCTCCTTACCAAGTGAATAAAGTTCAAAGTCCATAGCTTACTATGGAAGTTCTTATAGTTTGAACCTAACCTACATGTTTTTAACTTTATCCCCAACTGCTTCCCTTCTAGCCAAACTAGATTACTTGTCATTCTACAAATCAGACACTACTGTTCTGCCTATGTTTTCCCCTCCTCTGGAAAGTCCCTTTCTACATCCTTGTTTTTTGAAATCCAAAATACTCTTCAAGGTTCACATAAAATTTCCTTTCTCTGTATAGTCTTCCCTGTTTTTCCTGTGCAAGAAGTAATGCTACTTGGAGCGCCTGGGTGGCTCAGTTGGTTGAGCATCCGACTTCGGCTCAGGTCATGATCTTGTGGTTCTTGAGTTCAAGCCCCATTTCAGGCTCTGTGCTGACAGCTCAGAGCCTGGAGCCTGCTTCGGGTTCTGTGTCTCGTTCTCTCTCTGTCCCTCCCCTGCTCATGCTCTGTCTCTGTCTCAAAAATAAATAAAACATTAAGAAGTAATTGCTACTTTTCTTGGCTCTCTAGAATGCTATCAATATTCTTATTGCAAGGGCCCTATATTACCTAAACAACAGCTGTTTATATTGTGAGTGGCATTGCTACTCAATCATTAGCTCCTTGAATACAAGAGTTTAGGCTTATTTGTTCCTATCCTTCCATAACTTCTAACAGTACTATTTGCTTAGTGATAGCTCCAAAATAGTTGTAAAATTTATGCTTAATTTCAAATGGATTGAATATTTAAATTTAGCTCTGCAGGGCTTCAAACACTTTATGGGCATTATTTCACATTTTCAAAACATCTTAGAAACAAAGCAAAGGACAGTGCTATTATCTCTGTGAAGGACTGAGTGCCAAAGCAATTTACTAGAGTTTGTAGCAGAGTTACAAATCCAAGGTGCCTGACTACTAGTCAAGTGACCTATCCCTGTGACTTATGCTTGTTCTTAAATTAAATTAATTAAGGATTAATTTAAAAGTAAATTCCCATCTCCTTTGTTTATCCAACAGTTAGCTTTAATAGTCACATGTTCCTGGGTAGATTGTTGATTGGAAGTCCAAATCACCTCAGTTCTTCCTCTACCTTCTGTCCACTGGTAGGTCTCTCTCCTCCCTGTCACTTGGGTGGAAATGCACTCTGGTTGATGTTCTTTCTCCTGGCTGTTTTAGTTTTGATGCACCAGCAATCAATGGGCTTGTTCAGCTTCTTTTCTTTTCTTTCTTATGGCCATTCATCAAGTGAGCTGAATTTTCAATTTACCTTCACTAAATTTTGATCGTCATGGGTGGCCTTACATATTGGAGGGCAGAAAATGGCTGCAGCTAAAGGGAGGAGAAGGGAGGATAATGATTCTATTTTTTACAGAAAGAGATGAGATCATTTTTTAAAGATGTCATTTCCTTTTAGATACAGAAGGTTGTTAGGCTCCCCTTTATATCCTTTTATCATTCAAGGTCATGGAAAGAGTAGGAAGAAGTTGTTTCCTGGAATGATAATGAAACCTGAGCTATTGAGCATCATTTATGCATAAAGCTCATGAAGTACTTTGCTAACCACTAGTGTAACCAAGATGTCTATGGGCTTGATCATGAAAAACATTCTACTGTGACAGCACAATACATCAGCTTTAGATCTTGCAGTAAAAAAATAGGTACAGGAGAGAGACAGCCATTATTTGACATGCCCAGTCTTCACCACACTGTTCCAGAGTGACTATTAGTAATGATCAGATGAAGTGTGTGTGTGTGTGTGTGTGTGTGTGTGTGAGACATAATTCATGACAGACTCCTTTGGGTCATGTGATCCTGCCAGTCTCTCTACAGTTTCCAAGAACCAGTTGAAAAGGAAATAATATTGAAGGCATTTTTAATTTTGTTTGATTGATACCAAATAGTTGGACTAATTATTTTTCCCTTGATTTACTTTTTCTGAGAATCAATTTGGAAATGCTATTAGTTCTTGTGAATTGCGTTGTCAGAATTATATATTTTCCTACAAAGAAGGTAACCACGCCCAATCTACTTGCACTTCTAATTTATAATCTAAGTTTCGAGAGCTTACAGGGAGCTCTCAACCCTGGAGGTCTGACATTTAACTCTCACTGTTGTGTATGACAACTACACCTGTAAAATAATTCAGCAATATTCTAACCAAAATATAATTATGTATTCCATATGTAGTGTCCTCTACTTCTGCCTGAATCAAGTAAACTGTGTTACATAAATAATAATGAATAATAGTCTGACAGATAAAAATATGCTTTAGGTAATGATGAGCATTAAAATGTATGAAGTATTTCAACAGCAGAATATGAACTTTTTGGAAAGTAATAAAGGCAAACATCTTGTTGTGCTTGTCCTTTTCTTACCCTCATTTATATCTCAAAACCCAACTTCATTGAAGATTTCCAGTGAAATTTCTAATGGGAAGACTATCAAAATGTAATTTAAGGAAGGATGAGCAAAGGTGATTAAATAATATAAAGCAATAGTAACTGCTTAGTGTGACTTAAATTTAAATACAACTTAAGCACTTCTCACTCAATGAGAAAAAAAAATCCTTTTTTAAGTTAAAAAAAGTAAATCACTATAGAATATTACATTCACTGGTAATGACACAGATCAAATAATAGTAGCCATTTTTATTCAGTGGTATGAAAATAAACCAAAAGGATAATTGTGATGTAATGAAAATAAAAACAAAGCTGCAATTGGCATGTAAATAATAATAATAAAAAGTGGCTGTTTCTGCCAAAGTACTGTCAACTGATACAGATTGTACAGCACCAAAATTATCAAAATTGACATATGTAAAATGATTATAAATTAATGGTTTGTAGCACAAAGTCATGTGTTATAGACTTTTACTAGGTAGATACATAATCACAAGGAACAAAGGACCTTTAAACAATGTAAAATTATGAAATTAATCTAAAATGGTATGCTGCCCTCACAATAAATTATGAGATCATTTTTATGTGATTAATGATGAATTTATATACCTAGACATGTGAATGAGTAGACTTTATTATACACAGCTATTACTACTGCTTGTATGACAGATTTGGTCAGCCTTACTGTAAGTACTTTAACAGTAAGTCAATCCCAGGAAAGGTTACAAAGTTGGAAATTAGATTTATCACAGGTTTGTGATTGGCTCCAAGAACTAAAAAGTAAATTGGAAAGGTTGTTGCACTTATAAATTTACATGTATTAACTGCAAATAGCATGCTAGTTTAGCAATTTGTGCAAGTCAACAGTCTCATTAATACCTCAAAGGTTTTCCTTCATTGATATTTCATTCTTTTCACTTGATAAGCTAAAGAATAGGTGCACAATTTTCCCAGATTGTGCTAATTCACTTTGCCATGGACTTGAGAGTCCTGTAGATTCTTTTTGTTTGAAGTTGTAGCCATGTTGTACCCACAGGATGATCTCTTCTTTGTCACAAATGCTGTGTCCCTACCATGTTATTTTCTATATTTTGGGTAAGCTCAAACTGTGGCAATATATATGTGGCAAGGACATGAACAGATAAAATTATCTGATTTATTAAGTTTCTTAGGAAGAAAACTTTTTCCTGGTATATTCAGAAAGTTCTTAGTGTTTGTGTATAGTATGTTTTCAGTTTACTGATATCTGGCCAATACTGGAAACACACATAAATTGTATTTCTGCCATAAGAAAAGGATAGTAATGTAAATCATACCTCTTTTGTTAATGTGTATACCAAGATTCCATTATTGTGAGCTATAGAGTGTGTCTACATGATACCAAAACATCTGTATGCAAAGTGAAAAATGTAGTCAATCATCTAGATATTTCTAAATATACAGATGCTTTGTTGTTGGTTAGACAAAAATTCCAGATGATTGAGTGAATTGTTCACCCTCACAGTTAACATTAATAGATTACTCCATCTGACACTCTGGGGAGGCAGACAGTTATAAAAAGTGAAAAGGTGGTTCATGAGATCTTAGAGGGAGGAGAGATTAGATGATACCTATGATTATTTTTTCTTATGATTTTCTTATAGTTCATTGCCATTCTCTTTGTTTTGTCATTAAAACAACAATTCAGCATTAAAATTATTATTTTCTTCTTGAAATCCTGTTATCATTTTTGAGTAAAAGTGTTGATTTATTGCAAAACTTTATAACCTATTATGGAATCAATAGGTATTAAATAGATCAATAAAAAGTGAAGTGTTTTAGATATTGCCTCCCTCAAGTACCAATATATTTAAAAACAGCATATGTTAATTATAATTATAAATATAGAAAAGGAAAGAGAAATTTCAGCTTCTAGAGTCAGTGAAGAACCATTTATTATACATTTATATATAATTCACCTATTCCTTCACTAAATATTGAACCATTTTATGTGCTAGACACTGTGCATTGGATAAGGAATGCAAGATTAATCAGATATCTTTTGTCTTGAAGCAATTCACATTTTAGTAAGGGCTATATAAATGTTAAAAGATAATAACAGTAGAATGACATAAATTCTTGGGCTCCTGGAGGGCTCCGTTGGTTGAGCTTCTGACTTCAGCTCATGTAATGATTTCACAGTTTGTGGTTCTAGGCTTGCATCCAGCTCTTGCTGATAGCACAGAGCCTGTTTGGGATTCTTTCTCTCCCTTTCTCTCCGTCCATCCCTGACTTGTGCTTTCTCTCTCTTAAAATAAATAAATAAACAAAAAATAGTAGAGTGAGATAAATTCCAAAGGAGCCATGTGCAAAGTGTTATTGAAATATCAATAATGCAGCGACTGTCTGCCCTGGGTGGGGGAAGGGCAGTTGTTAGAGAAAGTTAAATAGCAGAAATGTTGTTTGTGTAAAATCTTGAAAGAAAAGGAGAAAATAAGAATAAAAAAAAAAAACATGAGGGGAAAAAAAAAACCCACAACCTTCCTGTTGAGAGGTATCAGAGAGCTACTAAGAAAGACAGAATTGAGGACTCAAAATTCAAGAGAAGAGAAAAAAAATTATCCTGCTTATGCCAAACATTTTACCTTGTCTTTCTTCAAGGAATTTGCTGATTCATAAAAGGCATGAATGAAAAGGCTGATAAGAAAAGCAGCCATGAGACTGCACAGATTCCTAGCCCAGAACTCAGCAAGCAGAAGGAGATCTGGTAGATTCTGGAGTACCTGCATTCCCAGCTGCTTTTCTATGGTTCCTGTACACCTACACCTACACCAACCTTGAGAGCATTATGGCTGCTGTTTTACTTCCACCTTCCACATCTCACAGAATTTTTCTAGAGATCAATACTAACATACAACCAAACATAGAAGGGAAGTGTAGGAAGGATGGCTCCTCCATGATACATAACAAAGCCACCAAAGGCTGACCCTTATCAAATTGGCATTCACATTCATCTCTCCTTTTAATCATTTTTGTCTTCCATATAAATAGAATACAACATGATTTAACTATCCTTCAAACCACTTAAAAAAACATCAACCAAAAGATGATACTTACCCATCTTTGGGTAATATTCATTCATCTTCTTTTTTTTTTTTTATTCATTCATCTTCTAACTGAATCATATTCCCTGCATTAGTCAGCTCCAGCTGCCATAACAAAGTACCACAGACTTGCTGTGGTATCACAGGATGGCATAAACAACAGAATTTTCCCCACAATTTTGTAAGCTACAGGTGTAATATCAAGGTGTCAACAGGTCTTGTTTCTTCTGAGACCTCTCTCCTTGACCTGGATATGTCCACTTTCTCATTGTGTCCTCATATGTTCTTCTGTGCACATACACCTTTCATGTCTCTTTTTGTGCCCAATTGTCCTCTTTGTATAAGGACATCAAATTAGGGCAAATCCTAGAAGCTTCCTTTAACTTATTCACTTCTTTAAAGGCCTTATCTCAAAATATAGTGATATTCTGAGATACTGGGGGTTAGAACTTCAACATAAAAATTTTGGGATGGAGACACAATTCAGCCCATAACACCCTCTATGCCTTTTATGTCTTATAACTTAAATAGTAAGATCTAAGATTAACAACTATCATCATACCTACTGTTAGATGGAAAGTGATTTCAGAAATGGTTAACATATTTAAAATACACTAATGTCCAAATTAGAAAAAAAAATGCTTATAATAGTCCTCCTTCTGCAAGTATTTATAACTTCTTACATCCATTACACATTGTGTATTCTCTTTGTCCTCAACAAGCACCTTGACTGTTCTTTGCCTGGTAGGATGAATAATCAAAGCCTTCATTTATGAAGGGTATAGGCTATTAGCAGTACTACCTGCATTGTGTTGTTTTAGTTTTTGGTTACCTATAAAAGTAATTTTGTATTAGAGGATGTCCTGCATGTCAGACCTATGCCTCCTTACCCTTTGAACACTAGAAACACAAAAGGGCAGGTGGCAGTCTCAACTTCCAGTTTAATGGAAACATTGTTGTGCCCCCTGTTGGAAGCACTTCTCCCTGGGGAACTAAGACTTCTAGTCTAGCAGAGACCCAAATGATGCAAAACTAACAAAATTTTGGCTTTTAAGTTACTAGAAATAATTTGTTTCATGGAGTCATGAATTTTGTCTATGGAGGCAACAGAACCATATATTGTTCACCAGTATAGAACATAATTTGCATCCTGGAGAATGTTACCCTCACCACCACCACACAGATGGAATCATAATTGATTCCTCAAAGGGCTGTTCCACTGTTCTATCAGCCCAACTGCTTCAGGGTAATGGCACACAGTGAGACAAGTATCTCATGAACATGAGCCCATTGCTATATTTCATTTACCATAAAATGATTTCCTCGATCAGAAAGAAATGCTCCCATTGTACTCTGTACCCAGTTTCTTATATTTTTTTCTGTTCTTTCACTGTTTTTCCCCACCCCATCATATCCTCCACCCCCGCTAGATTGCAACCTCTTTGTGAGCAAGAACTGTGTCTTATTTATTTTGGTATTTTAACAAATATTGCCTAAGGTTAGGCACATGTTCCAAGAATACTGATTGAATAAGTGATAGAAAAGTCAACAATGCCAAGTATAACAGAAGGGTCAAGCAACATGAGGGCAAACATTAAAAAAAACACTTTTACTAGAAACAAGGACCATTTAAAGATAGAAAAGAAGAGGTGAAACACAAGGAAAGAGATCTCAGGGTGTAAAAATCGCTTACTAGCTGTGTGAACTTGAGCCTCTCTTTTGGCCTGAATGTTTGTGTCTTCCCAAAGGCACATGTTAAAGCCCTGACCATCAGTGTTATGATATTTAAAGATGAGGCCTTTGGGAGGTAATTAAGGTTAGATTGGATCATCAGGGTGGAGTCCTCATGTTGGAATTAATGGCCTTATAAGCAAAGGAAGAGTGTGTGTGTGTACACGTGTGTGCATGCATGAATGCATGTAAAAGGTCATGTGAGGGCATAGTGAGAAGGAGGTCTTTGCAAGCCAGCAAGAGTCCCTCACCAGGAACAAAATACAGGCTAGCACTTTGATTTTGGACTTCTCAACCTCTTTAACTTTGAGAAATAATTTGTTATTTAAGCCACCTAGTTTATGGTATTTTGTAGCCCCAGCACACTAATAAAGCTTCTATTTCCTTCTGCCTAAAATGGATGTAAAAGCTATCGACTGAATTGGTGAGAAGAGCAGAGATAATGTATGTAGAGTGCCTGGCCAGTGTCCAAAAATAGTAGTCATTTTCTCCAGTCAGTGCTGTGCAGCTTCTGTTTGCTCTTACATGACCATTTGATCATTTACCTTACTCTGTTACTTCATCTATGGTTTTCTTGACTGCTGACTGTTTGTATAACTTGTATTACTTTGTGTTATTTGTAAACTCCTGATTTTTATTGCCTACCTGGCTTCTGACTCACCACTGACCAGACTCTACTTCGTTGGTGTTCAAACTGGTCTTTTTGGCCAATAATGACTTGTCTTATACCTTGAATCCTTATGGCAAATCAAGGAGTACTTTTAAGGAGGGAATTCATACTCCATATTTTCATAAAATTCCTGACACAATGTTCAATAAAAAATCATGGCATGTTGTTATGTCAATCCGCTCCTACCTTAGCATGGACTTTTATCATTATAATTCCCCTTTCTTTTATTTGTTTTTAAGTTTTTATTTTAATTTCAATTAGTTAACATAGAGTGTTATATTAGTTTCAGGTTTACAATATAGTGGTTCAAAAATTCCATACATCACCCATTGCTCATCACAAATGAGCCCCACTTCCTTTTAGATATCTGTCCATAATTAATGGCACTACTTACTGATCTAGATCTCCAGTAGTTTTACTGCTTGCCTTTTGAAAAAGACAAGGTCTCACACACCAGTGCTTTAAACCTTTCTGGATCAGTGGCCCTTTGAGAATCTCATGAAAATTACCAGGCCCCATACCACCACTTTCAAATGTTTATATGCATTTCCACATAACATTGTGTATGCAATTTCAGGAAGTTTATGGGACTTTTGAACATAGGCATGTTGAACAGAGATATGCCACCATGAACGATTTGTTAGCTCCCATGTTAATGATTGAGATTGGTAGCACTGTTGATTGGCTCACATGCCACCATCTGTTGAATATCCTACTTTTCACTGATGCTCACAACACCATTAGGGTGAGGCATAGCCTTAGCATTTCTGTGGTTCATGGGTTGATGCATGAGCCATTATTTGACTTTTTTTCATAACAGTATAACTATCATATATGGACAACAATATGTATTGTCATCCTTTCATAATTATGCCTTTCAATGTGGATTCTCTAAAGACTTACACTGTAATAGTCTGGCCATCATATTCACTGTGTTATCAAATTGGCATCATAATGGATTATTTTTGGGACTTGCATCCTTATGAATTTTCTAATTTTATCCCTCATTATGAATGGGATAATAACTGGGTCCCTGCAGACTTTCATTGAAGTTATTATGAGATAGTTAACATCATGGCAATTGCAGATTAAATTGCACAGAAAATCAGCATTTTAAAAGAAACTTAAAGTCCTGATAAGTAATTACCAGTTATATTCAGTGACTATTTTGTTTAAACAATTCTCTCTTAATTCAAAATGTCCCCCAAAGACAGTATTCCACATTAAAAAAAATAACTACCTGGCAACGAGGAAAATTGTGTTTTTCTAAGTGAGCCAATTTTTAGTTGAAGTTTGGCAAATCATCTGAAAGCATAGCTTGTGCTTTAATAATTGTAAAGTAACGTCTCACTTTGGCTCAGGTCATGATCTCATAGTTCATGAGTTCAAGCCCTGCATCAGGCTCTGTGCTGACAGCGCAGACCCTGGAGTCTGCTTTGGATCCTGTGTCTCCATCTCTCTCTGCCCCTACCCCACTCATGCCCTGTCTCTCAAAAATAAAATAAAACATTACAAAAATTTAATAACTGGAAATTAAGCTGATATTTTTTAACTTTATGTTGATTTTTAAAATAGCGTGCCTCCCATACAGCTATGAGAAAAAGGAATTGTAAATATCCCACTTATACCTGAAACCATCACTCAAAAAATAGTCTTCACGTTTCTATATTAGCAAGTGAGGAGAATAATCTCTCACATAATTACTTTTCAAACGACCTAGCAATTGAGGTGGGGGAAAGTTTGTTTATAAGGAAATAAAGAGCATCCTTTACCTGTGTAAGGACCACCATCAGTATTATTGAACATTTTTTATGCAAAACAACATACTTAATTCAATGGATGCCAAAAGATGTTGCATATCCCTTGCTTTCTAAGATGTAAACTCTAATTTTAGGGTAAAATTCATTCACCTTAAAAGCTGGATATCAATAGAAGTCTGTCTCACTAAAGACCTAATGAATGTGTGGTTAAGACAATCAATGCTGCAGCAGGAGCTCACAAGGCTCAGGTGTATTGGGTTCCTCTTGCTGTTCTAACAAATTACCACAGATTTAGTCACTTAAAACAACACAAATTTTTTATCTTACAATTTTGTAGGTTAGAAGTTTGATATGGATCTCACTGGGCTGAAATCAGAGTGTTGGGAAGGCTGCATTCCATTCTAGAGACTTCAGTGGATAACTCGTTTTCTTGCTTTCTCCAGCTTCTAGAGGTCATCTGTATTCCTTATCTCATAATTATTTTCTTCATCTTCAAAGCCAGCAAATGTGCAGCTGTCTGTGCCTTTTTTTCGTAATCATATCTTCCTTTGATTCCCTCTTTCACTTTTAAGGGTCCTTGCAATTATATTGCACCCACATTGATAATCTGTTGCAGACTATGAATCTGGAGTTCTCTCTTGCCTTGCAAGAGAATGGATGCAGAAGTGAAAACGAGAGAGGCTAATGTCTGGGAGGAGACAAGAACCCTGAACAGGGGTTTCGTCTCTGTATTTATTGGGCTGTCAAGGTTTTACATACATGGTGAACACACAGAAGAAAACAAGCTAGTGGTTGTTAACTTGTGTGTGTAAGAAGTAAAGGGTTTGTGGGGTAAGTGGCATTAGAAGTTGAAATTAAAGCACAACGATATACTGGCGCCAGATGCCAGATGGACAGTGTGTCTTTGTTGGCGATACAGCTGAGTATCAGTTATCTCCAAAGTTTAAGGTTGCTGGAGCATGCTGCCTCAAGGCTAACAAGGCACCCTTTTCACTAACTAACCTTGGGTGTCTTTGCCCTGTAGCAGCTTTCCGCTTCTAACTGTTCTTGGTCGTTTTCATCCTGTGGAGGTGGCTTTCCACCCTAAGCTTTGTTGTACTCCTGTAGGGGCTCAGTCAGTTAAGTGTCCGGCTCTTGATTTTGGCTCAGGTCATGATCTCGTGGTTCTTGAGTTTGAGAACCACATCAGGCTCTGGACTGACAACTCAGAGCCTGCTTGGGATTCACTCTCTCTCCCTCTCTCTCTTCCCTTCCCTCCTTGTTCTCTCTCTCTCTGTCTCTCTCTCAAAATAAACATTAAAACATGTTTAAATTTTTTTTTGTAATCCTGTAAGGAGGAAACATAAACGTATAACTGTAGTACAAGATCAACTAGACTAACTTTGGGAGGTGGCATAGCATAAGGGTAAAAAGCATCGGCTCTACAGAGCGTTTGGTTTTATAACTTCAACTTTGCTATTTCCAAGGTGTACAATGTGGGCTAGCTACTTTTCTCATCTAAGTCTCAGTTTCTCCATCTGTAAAATAAAGATAAAAGTAAGTCTTAACTTGTATAATTGTTAAAAGACTTTAAATTAGACAAAGCATATCATTGAATAATTTAGTGAAGGGCACATAATTTGTACTCAGTATTGGTATCAAGATATATAGAAACAACTTTATGTTGAGTTTAAAGGATAGAAAGCTGACACCCGTTATAGAGATAAGGAAAATCTTTAAAAAGGAGGTAACATTTAATATGGATCTTTTTAGTGTCATGTGCCTTTGTCTTCTGCTCCCTGAAACTGGTCTCATTGAGGAGGTCTATCTTCAAGCATAAACCTGTACTTGGTCCTGAACCAATAGCAACAGGTAGAGGAAATATATCAGTAATCTCATCCTCACCATCTCAGCATCTGAAAATAATTCCACTCAGCCTTGGGATCTAGTATCCCAATTAGAGCTAATGCTTTCTCCCACTGTTATTATTTCTTTTGTGCACAATTTGTCAGGATCTGAGTGTGTGTAGACACATTTTTAAATAATGGGTCATAGAATTCTTCCATCTTTCTGTAAGAAATGATGTGTTGATGGTGCCAAATATCTTGATGTAGAAATGCTAAAAGGCTTAAATAGGAGCAGTGCAGTAGAAAAATATGTTCTTGCTTATATTGTGAAAGCAAACCTGATGATTTGTCTTTCACCAGCAGTAAAAAGATAAGACTACACCAAAGGGCACAGTGTAAGTTGGACTTTTATAAATTATTGTATTATGTAAATTTAAAATTATTATAAACACCACATTTTCTCACAGGAGAGATGATGGAATTTCCATAAGGAAGATTTTGAATACTGAGAAGGAAGAATCTAAACAATCAATTTCTAAATGCTAACAGCTTTAGAGAAGAACTCTGAAAAAAATGTAGCAGGCAAAACACAGATCATAAATTTGTATTGCAATTGTACTAGTGTTGAAATGATAAACTGGAATTGCGCCTTACAGCCTCTGACCCTCTTTGCTGCCTTTCATTAAAAAAATAGAGAAAAAAAAATCAGAACTCTATATGCTCTCATTCTTCTCTCACACCTGGCCCTTTTCATGAGTTAAGCTTTTATTTCATGTATGAGGCAAGCCTGAAATTTATTTTTGGTCTTCTCACCCTCCTCTGCATGCTCTGTCCCACTTTCAGTAGCTCTACTCTCTCCCAGTACTTAGCATGTCTTTGTACATTCTGAGTTAACAGTTACGAGGAAAACAGATCTGGTATCTCCATAGGTTTACCATAAACTCCTTGAGAACAAAGAGCATATCTTATATATCTGTGTTCTTTAGGGTGCCCATTTCACACAGCAAGTGTTCAACAAATTTCTTTTGATTACTTCATTTCTAATAATGATAGTTTATACCTATTTATTGCCTATCTACCCAAAGTTTAATGCATATAAAGCATTATTCTATATACTTGCATCATTTTATTAATACATCAGCAACCCCACAAAGTAAGTGACTTCATAATTTTTTTATTTCATTTGGTTTAAAGAAGTCAAACAACTCCTAAATTTTACAGATAAGATTTAAATCTGTCTGTTTTCTAGGAAGTCCCAACTCTTAACCGCTAAACTCCCAATTCTTATTTTTAACACTTTATCATTACTGACATTATGTTGTAGTTTAGTTTAGCATATTATATTTCCTCAAAGTTTTTGCATTTTGTAAGACAGAGTTCAGGAGTAGAGAAGAGTGCAAACCTGGACAAATGGCAGAAGTACATTTAAAAATAACTATTTTTAATATACAATCATGCATACCTTGCTTCCCAAACCCTGAATTGATTTCTTAATCTGTTTCGTTTGCATTATTCTGGAAATTTGTATGTCTATGCAAATAGGATCAACACAATAGGATCAAACTATATACTGTTTCTTGTACCTATCAATGTGGTGAGTTATAGTACTCCTCCCTAATATTAAACATTGTTCTTTGGGGTTTAATAAGAACCCCAAAGCATCTTAGAGTATTATTCTTTACATGTGGATTCTAATTGCTGACACTGTTTTTAAGATTCTTGTAGCTATATACATACATAAGATCAATCTTAGTTTTCTTTTAGAGGTTGTTTTTATTAAGATTTTGTGTCCAGATTATGTTGATTTGTAACAAGAGTTAGTAGCTTCCTTTTCCTATGTTTAGAAACAGTTCAAAGGCTTTCAGAATGAATTGCATTTTGAATGTTTGAGAGAAATTTCCCTCTAAAGCTCATTGAAACTGTTGCTTCTTTGGGGGTAAAGGCATAGCTCTTTATTAAGACTAGAATTTTTCAGTGACTATTGGTTTATTTAGTTAAAAAAATCTCATCAGGAGCTATTTATATTTTCATAGAAAAATATCTATTTTATCCAGATATTGAGATTTATTTGCAGAAGGTTAAGCAATGTCACTTATATAAGTATTTTGCATTTCTCTCTATCTGTGGAAATTTCCCTTTTTTCCACTTCTAATTGTTTTTGTGCTTTCTCCCTTTCTTTGTGCTTAGATTAGCTAGGGGTTTTATTTTATTATCATGGTTTTTTGAAGGAAAAAAATTTAAATTTATTCATTACTTCCACTTTTTCTGTTTTCTATTTCATTAATATTAGCTTTTATTATTATTAATTTCTTATTTCTGCTCCTCTGGTATACATACATATATAAGGATTATATGTATTAATCTAGGGTGCTATGTTAAAAAGTGTAATACTTTTCAATTCTAGAAGATAGATTCTACTTTTCGTCCCCTTTAACAGATTAGGGCACTGAGGCACTAAGATTTTGTCACTTTCCCTGAGTCATGCGGTTATTAGAGTGATAAAGCCAAGATATGAAGTTACCTTTTTGGGTTTTTTTCATGTTTATTTATTTATTTTGAGACAGACAGGAGAGAGAGATAGAGAAAGAGAGAGAGAGAGAGAGAGAGAGAGAGAGAGAGAGAGAGAGAGAGAGAAAACGCATGCCAACAAGCGGTGGGAGAGGCAAAAAGAGAGAGGAGAGAGATTCCCAAGCAGGCTCTATGCTGTCAGCATGCAGCCGGGCATGGGGCTTGATCTCACAAACTGTTAGATCATGACTTGAGCTGAAGTCAAGAGTCAGATGCTTAACTGAATAAGCCACCCAGGAACCCTATCTTTGGGTTTTTATCTACTTTAATATAGTGTCTCCTTCAGCTTTCTCCCTCATTTGTTGGGTTGTTGAATACTTAATATATTTTTTATATTGATCATGTATCAATAATAGTGTTTAATACTATAAATGTTTCTTCTTAAAACTTTGTTAGGATTTGATATGTTTTATTATTATTGTTATTCTGTGGATTTTCTGGAATTTCATGTTTTATTTTCTTTTAAATCATTGAACAGTGGTTTATTTTTCCTGGTGTTTGGGATTTTGAGGGATTTGTATGTTTGTTTGAATGATGTTTGTTCTAGTATTTTTGTGGACATCTTATTTCAAGTTATGTGGTTTTTTTTATTGTTTATTGGTAGTATTTTGCCATGAATGGGTTTTGAATTTTTTCAAATGTTTTCTTCGGCAACATATATTAAGCCTGTTATACAATTTTTTGTTTTGTAATCTGTTAACATAGTGAATTAGATAGCTTCATTTGCTCATATCAAAACATTGTTAGGATTCTAATGGTCATTTTGTATTATTGTTTTAACTTGCTTTTGGATTTCGGTTGCTAATATTTAAGCTCATTTCATCCATGCTCACGAGTGATTTTTATGGTGTTGTTACTTATATTATCCTTGTGAAGTGATCTGGTTATTTTCCTATGTTTTTATTTTCTTTTTAATGGTATATCAAGCAAGTTTCTTAGTTGGTAAAAACAAAACTCAGTTATAGTTTATTTTTAAGTAGAAAACTAATTTATCATGAAGATGTCATTGTGCTTATTAATGGGAAAACTAGAGAGCAATGTTTATAAAACAGACAAGAAAAAATGAAGCTAAGCAGCTAATACTCGGGCACTTGTAATAATACTGTTGGGCCTGCCACCGGTGAATATTCCTCACACCACTTCTGGAATTTCAACTCCAATAAGGTGACTGAATGTAAATCTGTAATTCTCCCAGCACCTTCTTTCACTTTCTCCGTATTTTTAAAGTTGTTGGCTGAAGCATATAATCAGCTGGCTTTGCCTAACATATGTTAGCTATGAGGGATTAAGGAAGGGGAATGCATATACCTCTTCAATTTTCATAATATCAAGAGAAAAGTTTAGTATATGATCAAATTTTTCAATATTCAATTTTGTTTGAACTAAACATGGGCCTTCTTATTAAGTACAAAGTCTGTTGGTTATTTAATTCAAATTCTATAAATTTATTTCTTTTATTTTTCAACTCGACAGTTGCTGTCTTTAAAAAAAGATTGATACTTCCAACTATATCTGTATCTACCTTTCTTGTGCAGTTTTTGTTTCATATAGAGTGTTAACACATTTGGCATATCATGGCATAATTAAACAAATAAAACCCCCTCCTCTCTTCCTGAGTTGAGAATCAATTGAGAGACAGACACAAGGCATTATATGAAAATCATAATGCCTCAGTTATAATTATTCCTGCTAGAACCAATAGGATAATGTGGCTTTAGATCTTTGGCCAACTAATCTTTTTAATACTTCATCTCTGCTTAACACAGACTTAGCCATCCAGTCACTGGAACAGCTTGACAACTGCATGCCACACCTGTAATTAAATAATTATTTTCACACCTGAAAATAATAATAATTTCACATTTCAAAGTTATTAAGTTACATTAAGTTCATGTGTTTTGTATATTTTCCTTATATTATTTCTTTTATGTATATAACACATTCTTTACCACTTTGTTTTCCTTTTTCTAGGAAGTAGGTCAAGCTACAGATATTGAAAATAATATGAATACTGCATAAAAATTCATAAATGTTTTACTCAAATTCACCTATTGTTAACATGGCTTACATTTTACCATTTGCTTTATTATTCAGCCTCTCTCCACATGCAACAGGCACACACGTTTGTGTGCCTGTGTGCTTCTTTTCTGAACCATTTTAGGGTAATTTATGTATGTCCTGGCCCTTTACATAACCACACTACAGTGATCAGCTCAGCATATTTAACATTGATATTCTAATCCAATCTTTGTCTTTGTATCATTTTTTTTTTTTCTGATTGATCGAATAAGGCACCAATCTAAGGTCAGGTATTGTATATAGTTGTCATGCCACTTTAGTTTCTTTTAATCTGGACCATCTTTTCTTTGTCTTTTATGACATTAATATTTTTGAGCAATACAGTCCCTACCACACCCTCCCCCTTTTTTTTTCTTGTTTTTTTTGTTTTAATGCAATGTTCCTCACTTGGGATTTGTCTGATGTTTCCTCATGATTAGATCTAGGTTATACATTCTTAACCAGAACACTACATTGGTGATATGGTATCCTTGTCAAGGATCACATCTGGATGCACACAGCGCCCTGCTGCCCCCTATTGGTGTCGTAATTTTGATCACCCAGTCATGATGTTGTTAAATTTGTCCATTGTGTACGTACAATATTTTTCCTTACAACGAGTAGGAATTCTTGCTTTTCATCAATATATTTCCTTAAATTTAGCATCCTTTAATGATTATTGCCTGATCAAATATTTACTATGATGTTTGCAGAATGCTGATTTTCCCACTCCAGTACTCCCTCCATATTTGTCAGTCAGCATTTGCCATCCTACTGTAAGCAGGAGCCGTTCTTCTTATTTGATTGTTTATTTGATTATTAGTTATTATTGGTACTCTTATTTATTTTATTATTTTCTATTAATAATAGTATACTCACTTTCCTTTTTATTTACCTGAAAATTTAAAAAAAAATATTTTCAACTATTTGATTCCAAGTGTGTTACTTGTAAACAACATATTGCTGATTATTGTTTGTTTTGTACGAATCAGAAAGTATCTGTCTTTTAACATGTGAGATTAATCCATTCACATTTATTATAATTACTGATATATTTACTGATGACTTACTCTTACCATCTTTTGTTAGTGATACTTATTTTTTTATTTTTTTACATTTATTTATTTTTGAGACACAGAGTGAGACAGAGCGCAAACAGGGGAGGGGCAGAGAGAGGAGACACAGAATCTGAAGCAGCCTCCAGGCTCTGAGCAAATGGTCAGCACAGAGCCTGACATGGGGCTCAAACCCGTGACCAGGGAGATCATGACTTGAGCTGAAGACGGACTGAGACACCCAGGTGCCCCTGTTATTGTTAGTTATTAAAATACTTCCTGTTTGTTCCCATTTATCTTTTATGTTTGATTGGGTAAGTTTCCCTTTACAATAATTTTTCATTTCTACCTAGCTGGCTGTTTCACAGGAAATCCTGGGGATTCACTAATGAGAAAGGACTTTAAGCATAAGCATAATCAAAAGCTACCTAAAGAGTGTTATCAGTAGATAATTGTAGATTATGGCTTTTAATGTTATCCATGATCATACTTTGGATGGCATCTGTGCCTGATTTTGTGTAAAATTTCTACTCAAATTCTAGTAGAATTTGAATGAGTTGTGGGTGTCTCAGTGCAATTTGTGAGGTCATTTTCCATTTATAAATTTCTTAGCTACATTCCTGTTACATTAAATGCAGCAATGCATTGACCTAATCTCAAAAGATCCCAGTAGAAAACAAGAATAGATATTTCTACTCTATTTAGTATCCACTCAATTTTATTATACTCTCCTAAGTGAAGATTCAGTATTCATTCTCCTCCCCTTAGCACCTAATATACAGAATTTCTTAGGCTTAATATGCTTTTCCATAGCTTCCACATTATAGACTAAGATAGTAATCATAGAAAATGAAACTATTTTTATAAAAACAATTTCAATTTTAAGAGTAACTTGAGAATTGCTAACAGTGTTTTAAAGTTTTTTTGGTATTAAACTAATAGTTTCTAAAGCTGAGATTTTTGAGACTCGGAGCATCAATTTTGCCTCCGTTTGATGAAGTATAAAGGTAATGACTGAGAGAATTCCCTCAGGAAATACTTCTGAGCCATATATTATAGCATTATCTCCATTTATCATATCATCCAGGAGGCTTTCTGTTTGTATGATTGTGTGTGTGTGTGTGTGCGCGCGTGTGTGTGTGTGTGTCTGCATGTGTTTCTCTGTGTCAACATTGGTGTTAGGCCAAACCAGAATCCTGGAATTCCTAGGTACTACATATAAGGGAAAAGATGTTACCACAGCATACTAATTTCCTGAAGCTTTATACACAACACAAAATTTTATCCTTATAATAACTTTGTTAGTTATGTCATTTTCTTCTTTAGATGAGAAAATTTGGTTTCAGATATGTTAAGCAACTTTCCCAAGGTCACACTATGTGAAGACTTTTATTTCTCTACTAGATATCCAGTTTCACATCCTTTCGGTAATGGATGTTCTATGTTTGACTGATAATGTTTCTACCTGTATTTTTGGCCCCCAAAATTTAGGATATAACTCAGGTGTGGTTAATCATTTAAATTGCTCTGCCACAGTGATTTGTTCAAATTGAGGACAAGATCTAATATAGACCAATGAAATTTCATCCTGACACTTGTATTGAGAATATTGAGAGTTTCATTCTCCCTTTCCTCTAGTAGTAGAAAGCTGTTGTGATCTAAATCTGAAGCTGCTAGGGACCACCTGACTGAAAATGATGCTAAGAAAAAGAAAGCAAGGACAATACATTGAGATGGTTTAATGTCATTATTTGATCCCCTGAGTTCCAGCAATGAGTAAAGCTAGGTTTATAGTCATTGACCATATAATAAGAGCAAATGAATTATGTTTTGTTCATAAGCTTTTGTTGAGATTTATCTTTAAAAGAAAAGTAATCTTGGGGCACCTGGGTGGCTCAGTCTGTTAAGCATCCAATTTCAACTCAGGTCATGATCTCATGACTTGTGAGTTTGAGCCCCGCGTTAGGCTCTGTGCTGGTAGCTCAGAGCCTGGAACCTGCTTCGCATTCTGTGTCTCTTTCTCTCTCTGACCCTCCTCTGTTTATGCTCTGTCTCTCAAAAATAAACAAAACAAACATTAAAATTTGTTTTAAATAAAAGTTATTCACTGATAAAGACTGATGATAATTCTCTTTTTCTAAACTCTACCTGTCCTGTAAGGTCCACTTGAAGTGAAATCTCCACTGTAGAGTATTCCGTGAACATATTCCCCTTCCAGAGGTACTCTGCCCTACCTAGGTACAATATAAATATACTTATTTTAAGCACTTTCCACAGTCTATCCTGCTCTAGTTTTTTAACTACTTATGTACTCTTTATGTACTTATATCTTCACTTTATTTCTTCCTTACAGTAAGCATTTCCATGTATATGTACTTTACAATAAATTTCTAGTGAGGATGATTTTTTTTCCATCATTCTTTGCAGCCCCTAAGTAAAAGTAACCTAAAATTATGTGCCTTTTAGGGGCGCCTGGGTGGCTGAGTCAGCTAAGCGTCCAACCTCGGCTCAGGTCATGATCTCATGGTTCGTGGGTTCGAGCCCCGCATCAGGCTCTGTGCTGACAACTCAGAGCCTAGAGTCTGATTTGGATTCTGTGTCTCCCTCTCTCTCTGCTTCTCCCTCGATTATGCTCTGTCTCTATATTTCTCTCTCTCTCTCAAAAATAAACATTGAAGATATATATGTGTGCCTTTTAGTAGGTATTTGTTAAGGGTTTGCTAAATTAACACAGTCTTTTTAACTTTCTTTTTTTTTAACTTAAAATCAGAAATTTTAAACCATTTTTCTTGCTAAGGTAAAGTTCAGAAAGCTCCCAAAAATAGTTTGATGAAGCTCATTAAGTTATTTGGGATAGACTTATTAAAATTCACAATATTTTATTAAACCTACATAAAACAATTTTCTTATTTCAGCAACCTTTCAAAATAATTCATCTAACTAAAACATAATACCACGATCCAGGAATCATGTTCAGAAATTCAGGGTGATGGGCATTGAGGAGGGCATTTGTTGGGATGAACACTGGGTGTTGTATGTAAGCTAATTTCACAATAAATTATATTAAAAATATATTCCAAGCTCATACAAAAAATGAAATTGAATGAATTACATTTTTTTCATGTGCATTTAATAAAAATTCTGTGTATCTTGGGCCATAGAGTGAAAACCTTCAAATGTTTCATAAGCATCCATTTTGGAGGACCAAGTAGTTAAAAAGTCCTTCAAAATTAAATTAGAAAGTATTGGTCTATGAACTATTGAAAACCTTTAATCGTCTCTAAGAGAAGAGTTTTCACCATCAATATTGCTTAATTACTATACTCATAACAAATTGGGTGAAAAAAAAATGTTCATATGTAGATTCAAAGGAATAAGAAAAGACAAAGTTTCCCCCAGATGTTTCAAAGAATCATTTCACTTACATTCTTGTCACAAATCAGAAATCTGCTTTGTTGGGATTTCATGATGGGTTACTGAAAAATATACTATTGCTGTATTTTCAACATGATTCAATTTTTTGAATGTACTTTCCATTATAGAAGTAAAGTTGTTAATCAAATTAAAATAAACCTGTACAAAACCCCACCATTCTATCCTCTGGTAAAATTTTAATGTTAGAAGAACCCTCCAAAACTTAATTACTAGTATGAATTAATTACAAAATAAACTGTGTTTTTTATAAATATATGTAACTCACATAGTAGAATATCTTGTAGAGCTTGGAGGTTGCTATTTTGTCTTTCTTGACATCTACTTGATTCTTGATGGTTTAATATAGATATGTACAGGTTAGTCAATTTTCCATCATACTTTAAAAAAGAGAAAATGTTCCCAATGCAGCCTATTTAATTTTACATGGGCCTTATGCTTCATAAACTCAAATTTATATATGGGTTCCTTCTTTCTTTATTCATTTTTTGTTGGCAAGAAAATAAACTTTGTGATCTCTTTCTTACATTTTGACTTCATAATTAACACTTCATTCTTTCTTATGGATGAGTAATATTCCATCATTCATATACTACATCTTCTTTATTTACTTAACTAACGATACTGGTTGCCAGACAGGAGGGGTGCAAATGTGAGCAAAATAGGTGAAGAAGATTAAGAGGTACAGAAGTTTAGTTATAAAATAAATAAATCATGGAAATGGAAAAGTATAGCACAGGGAATATAGTCAATAATATTGTAATTACATTGTATAGTGACAGATGGTAACTATACTTATCATGGTGAGCATTGCGTAATGTATAGAATGGTAAAATCGCTGCATTATACATCTAAAATTAATATAACATTGTATGTCAATTATACTTCAATAATAAACATTTAAAAAATTAACACTGCTTTTTGACATTGTACCACACATATAGTTTTAACTATATTGTTCATGTAACACTGGAGATCCTAAAATCACTTACGTTTCACCATAAATTGTACAAATTCTGATTAATGTTAATACTCTGTTCTCTGTTTTATGACAAAACTTGTGTCAATATTTTATTTCTTTCTAAGGAATAAAAATTATACATAGATTAATACCACTGTGAAGTAAATTTGGAAGAAAAATCAAATTAAAAAAAATCTTCCTAATTCTTTACAAAAGATGATTTGCTACTTACAGGCTGAAAGTTGACTAACATCCCTTTAATTTCAATTCTTGCTGCAGCAACATCAGGCAATGTAAGTCTTCTCAATTACTCTTCAGCTTTATATATGTGGCATTAGAAATAAACTATTTGGTGAAAAAACGGACATCAAATTAAAATTATTTTAAGGTTACAAACATTCTTTAATACTAAGGGTAAACTTATAGATTAAACAAACAAGCAAACAATTGGAGTTAGTAATATGAAAATTATGCTGTTAGCAAATTATTGCTGTCATGTCTGAAATCCCTAATAGAAGTCCAAGGAAGATAATAAGCTCCATGGTAATATGTAAATGAAATAGAAAGGAAATAGTCTATCTTTGGGAAAGTCTCCATTATATGGAATAACTTGTTTTCGTACTTCACACTGTCATGGAATTTGACTAAGTGGTCACTTATCTTTTTTGCCTTTCATCAGCCCAGCTTGCATCTGTTCTATAGCCACACACATTGGATTATGGAGTAATCCTTAGAGTTGCCACTTTATGATTATGTCATCTTTCTGTCAGAGTTTCATGCATATGAACATAGAAACTGCCACTGTTACTGAGACTTTCGGTCTGTCTGCTGTCAACCAAAGGAGTTAATAGTGAAATTTGATCTTCTAGCATGCAGTCACACTTGTGGTCAGCTTGCCCATGCACTACATAGATCCACAAAACCAAGGACTACATGATTAACCTGGGTGTTGATAATGGGTTCTCATTTTAAATCTACATTTAACTTAAATGATTTAAATTAAATAGTTTAAACTAGCATTGTTATATATATATATATATACATATATATATATATGTATACACACATATGTTCTATATATATATACACTTATGTTCTCTCTATATATGTTCTCTCTCTCTATATATATACATATATACGTATATACATATATAGAACATATATATATATATATAGATATGTATATATCTATATCTATATCTATCTATCTATCTATATACAGAGAGAGAGAGAGAGAGAGAGGGGAATCCTCTTGCTTTGCTGGTAAGAATGCTAACTGGTGCAGCCACTATGGAAAACAGTATGGAGGTGCCTAAAAAAGTTAATATGGTCTAACAATTACACTACTAGGTATTTACCCAAAGGATACAAAATTACTAACTCAAAGGGATACAAACACTCTGATGTTTATAGCAGCATTATCTAAAATAGCCAAAATAGGGGAAAAGCTCAAGTGTCCATTGACTGATGAATAAAGAAGATGTATATATACACGATGAAATATTACTCATCCATAAAAAGGTGAAATCTAGCCATTTGCAATGACATGGATAGAGCTGGAGAGTATTATGCTAAGCAAAATAAGTTAGTCAGAGAAAGACAAATATATGATTTCACTCAATGTGGAATTTAAGAAACAAAACAAATGAACATGGGTAGAAAAAGAGAGAGGGGCAAACCAAGAAACACACTCTTAATTAGAGAAAACAAACTGATGCTTACCAAAGGGGAAGTAGGTGAGGGGATGGGTTAAATAGGTAATGAGGATAAGGAGTGCATTTGTTGTGTTGAGTACCGGGTCATGTATAGAATTGTTGAATCACTATATTGTACACCTGAAACTAATATTACACTGTATGTTAACTAACTAGAATTTAAATAAACAAGAAAATTTTAAAGAGGAAGGATACAAAATAAGTATTTAATATTCAGGAAAAAAAGAATCTCAGAAACTAAAACAAAACAAGAAAAAACTAAATAAATAAATAAGTAAAATACGTGGTTTTACCCCTGGCTATATTTGATTATTCATTTGAGTTAACTATCAGGCATATAAAGTGAATCAACTTATTTTATTTTTCAGGAAAGATTTATCCTATGCCTTTGTTTCTAATAGTGTCTCCACATCCTTACCAACACCTGTTGTTTCTTGTGTTGTTGGTTTTAGCAATTCTGACAGGTGTGAGGTGATATCTCATTTTGTTTTGATTTGCATTTCTCTGATTATGAGCGATATTGAGCATCTTTTTATGTGTCTGTTGGCCATCTGGATGTCTTCTTTGGAGAAATTTCTGTTCAAGTATTCTGATAATTTTTAATTGGATTATTTGTTTTTGGGTGTTGAGTTGTATCAGTTCGTTTTATATTTTGGTTACTAAGCCTTTATCAGATATGTCACTTGTAAAATTCTTCTCCCATTATGTAGGTTGCCTGTTAGTTTCATTGATTATTTCCCTTGCTGTGCAGAAGCATTTTGTTTTGGTGTGGTCCCAATAGATTATTTTTCCTTTTGTTTCCCTTGCCTCAGGAGACACATCTAGAAAAAAATTGCTACAGCTAATGTCAAAGAAGTTACTGCCTGTGTTCTTTTCTAGGATTTTTTTAGAGACACAGAGAGAGAGACAGAGACAGAGAGAGACAGAGATAGAGACAGAGGGAGAGAGAGAGAAAAAAATCTTAAGCAGGCTCCACACTCAGCATGGAGCCTGACACGGGGCTCAATCCCATGACCCTGGGATCATGACCTGAGCTAAAAAAGAGTGAGACACTCAACTGACTGAGCCACCCAGGCACCTCTCTTCTAGGATTTTTATGGTTACAGGTCTCACATTAGGTCTTCAATCCATTTTGAATTTATTTTTTGTGTATGGTGTAATAAAGTGATCCAGTTTCTTTCTTTTGCTTGCTGCTGTCCAGTATTCCCAACACCATTTGTTGAAGATACTTTTGCCTATTGCATATTCTTGCCTCTTTTATCAAAGATTAATTGACCATATAATCATGGGTTTGTCTCTGTACTTTCTATCCTGTTGTATTGATTTATCTGTCTAGTTATGTGCCAGTATCATACTGTTCTGATTACTACAGCTTTGTGGTATAACTTGAAATCTGGAATTGTAATGCTTCCAGCTTTGTTTTTCTTTTTCAAGATTGTTTTAACTATTTGAGATCTTTTGTGGTTCCATACAAATTTTAGAATTGTTTGTTCTAGTTCTGAGAAATATGCTGCCAGTATTTTTATACTGATTGCTTTAAATCTGTAGATTCCCTTGGGTACTATCAACATTTTAACAATACTTGTTCTTCCAATTCATGATCATGGAATATCTTCCCATTTGTTTTTGCCATATTCAATTCATTTCATCATTGTTTTATTTTATTCAGAGTACAGTTTTTCAGTTCCTTGGTTAAGTTTATTCTTAGGTGTTTTATTATTTTTGGTGCAATTGTAAATGAAATTGCTTTCTTAATTTCTCCTTCTGCTACTTTATTATTAGTGTATAGAAATTCAATGGATGTCTATATATTGATTTTGTATCTTGTGACATTACTGAATTCACTTATCAGTTCTAGTAGTTTTTTGGTGGAGTCTTTAAGGTTTTTTATACAGTGAATCATGTCATCTGCAAATAGTGAAAGTTTTACTTCTTCCCTAGAAATTTGGATGTGTTTTCTTTCTTTATGTTTTTGACTGCAGTGGCTAGAACTTCCAGTGCTATGTTGAATAAAAGTGGTGAAAGTGGACATCTTTGTCCTGTTCCTGACCTTATGAGAAAAGCTCTCAGTTTTTCCCCATTGAGTGTAATGTTCACTGTAGCTTTTTCTCATAAGGCCTTTATTATGTTGATGTATGTTCCCTCTAGAACCACTTTGTTGAGGGCTTTTGTCATGATGGATGTTGTACTTTGTCAAATGTTTTTTTATTCATCTATTGGAATGATTTTATTGTTTTTATCCTTTCTCTTATTAATGTGATGCACCACACTGATTTATTTGCAAATATTGAACCATTCTTGTATCCAGGGAATAAAACGCACTTGATCATGGTGAATGATATTTTTCACGTATTTTTTTATTTGATTTGCTAATATTTTAATGATGATTTTTCCATCTATGTTCATCAGAGATATTGGCCTGTAGTTCTCTTTATTTTGTAGTGTCTTTATCTGATTTTGGTACAGGGTGATATTGGCCTCATAGAATGAATTTGATAGTTTTCCTTCTCATATATTTTGAAATAATCTAAGAAGAATCAGTATAAATTCTTCTTCAAATGTTTGGTAGAATTCACCTGTGAATCCATCTGGTCCTGGACTTTGGTTTGTTAGGAGTTTGGGGGTTACTGCATCAATTTCGTTGCTGGTAATATGTCAGTTCAAATTTTCTATTTCTTCTTGATTCACTAGTGGAATGTTACATATTTCTAGGAATTCATCCATTCCTCTAGGTTTTCCAATTTGTTGGCATATATTTTTTCATAATATTCTCTTTTAATTTCTCCTCTTTCATTTCTGATTTAGTTTTCTGAGTCACCCCCCCCTCTTTTTTTTTCTTTTTTGATTAGTCTGACTAATGTTTTATCAGTTTTGTTTATATTTTCAAAGAACTAGCTTCTGGCTTCATTGATCTGTTGTGTTGCTTTTTAGTTTTTATATCATTCATTTCCTCTCTAATCTTTATTATTTCCTTTCTTGTACTAGTTTTGGGTGTTTTTTTTTTTGGTGTTGTTGTTCTTTTTCTAGGTACTTTTCATGTAAGGTTATATTGTTTATTTGAGATTTTTCTTGGTTCTTGAGGTAGACCTCTATTGGTATAAATTTCAATCTTAGAATTTCTTTTACTGCATCCCAAAGATTTTGGACCATTGTCTTATTTTCTTTTATAAATATGTATTTTTTATTTCCTCTTTGACTCATTCTGTCTTTAGTAGCATGTTATGTATACTCCTTATATATTTCTCTCTTTCTAGATTTTTTTCTTGTGATTCATTTTTAGTTACCGAATATACTTTCTAACAATGGGATGAAATCAGAAATTAATGGCAGAATAACTGCTGAGAAATTCACAAATATGTAGAAATTAAACAACACACTTCTGAAAAACCAATGGGTCAAAGAATAAGTCTAAAGAGAAATAGAAAATATCTTGAGACAAATGAAAATAAAAAAAACATCATATGGAAAAACTTAATGGAACATAGCAAAAACAGCACTCAAAGGGAAGCTTATAGTGGTAAACACCTATATTAGAAAAGAAGAAAGATCTCAATTAATCCACATAACTTTATACCTCAACATATTAGAAAAAGAAAAATAAACTAAACCCACAGTAAATATAAGGAAGGAAATAATCTGGATTAAAGAAGAAATAAGTGAAATAGACAATAGAAAAACAATAGAAAATATTGACAAAAGGATGACTTTAAATTGGTTATAGTTCACGATAGTGATACAGAAAGTTACTGAACTCAATTTGTTTCCTCCCATGAACACACTGGGTCTGCAGCTACATATGGAATAAAGTCCTCTGAAAAAGAAAACCTTAAGTCCAGTTGAGTGATGACTATACATAGAGCAAACAGGAAGAAAACCACATCAAAGTGAGTAGGAGAAGTAGGGACACAATCTTGCCATAAACCACATCCTTGGTGTAGCAACCCATGATCAGGAGGAAACTCAAAACCTGAAGCTTCTCTCTGAGGGTCAAATGGTTAAAACTTCATATTGGTTACCCCAACGTTTAAGACATGCACTTGAGAGATGAGATCCCCCAAATTTAATTTTGAAAACCAATGGGGCTCACATCCTGAGATCACAGACTGTAATGATCTCAGAAATGCCTATAATCCATTCATGCCATTGTACTTACCTGCTCCGGGGCCCAGCTCAAAGGTAGACAATTACACACAGACTTAAAATGAAAGAGGCTTACCTGCTTATATTAAAACCTCAGCCTGAGTGGCAGCATCTAATTTAACACATACACCTAAGAGCCCGTTGGAACACTCTCCGAGTATAGGGACTGATGAATGCTTTTTTTGTGTTCTCCCTTGGCTGTGTGCTCCAGAGCATGAGTACATTCCAGAAGGGAGTCTTTACATGCATCTGGTGCCCTGATTTTTGTGGTTACTGCATGGATAATGCTTCTTGATCACTTGGCTTTGGAGGCCAGGAGGAGCTTGCATTCCTGGTCACTCAGGATTATAATTATCAGTGTCACCCAGAGAAAAGATCACCCCCTTCTCTGGCACTCCAATTTTGGTGACTGCTGCCAGCGGACACCTCTATATTGCCTGGCTCTGATAGCCTGCAGAACTTATGCACATGGGTCGTACAAGACTGTTAACCAATGGAGAAAAAGTTCTTAAACAGCTACCAGTCTGCAGGCACGGCAAAAAATCAACAGACCTAAAAGCTCAGTATTTCTTTGAAGGAAGGCTAGTAGTTAATTATCATTGCTGTGGCCACAGGGAAAGATTTAATTAAACATACATCTAGGGACTAACTGTAATCCTTTCCAGAGACTTCAGGAGGCAGGTATTATCTTCCCACTCCCCCTTTTCTGTGCTCCAGAGCATCTTTGTCTCCTGAAGGAGAGCTTTACACATCTCATGCCTGGCTTTTGTGGCTGACACCCAGGGGATGCTCCTCAATCACTTGGTTTCAGTGGACAAAGGAGCTTGCATTTTTGGGTCCTAAGGGTCTGTGGCAACCAGAGGGATGATTCTTGGCAGCTTACCAACCCCCAGAGCCCAGCATAGACAACACACTAAAGCATATCCCTTAGTCACTCCGTGAAGTAAGCCACCTAACTTGTCCTGGAGTTTCAGACTGAGGGGTAGGCTACACATTTTGTGCACATTTAGTTCTCCATAGAGCCACTGTCAAGAATGCTGGCTGTGGATATTGTCTTGGTGCTCTACCTCCGCCTTACTCTGGTTCATCAGTATTTCCCAGTATGATGCCATACACTCATCTGGAGCCGCAATTTTTGTGATCATTGCCCAGGGAACACTGTCAGATTATCTGGATTTGGTGGCCAATGGGGTTTATGCTTCTGGCCCCTCAGGACTGTATATAATGCATATATTTTTAAAAGAGTTTATTTGTTTATTTTGAGAGAGAGAGAGAGAGCAGGGGAGGGGCAGAAAAGGAGTGAGAGAATCCCAAGCAGACTCTGAACCTTCAGTGCCGAGCCCAAAGTGGGGAACTCAGAAACCAAGATATCCTGACCTGAGCTGAAATAAATAATGGGATGCAGAATGAACTGAGCTACCCAGGAACTCTATATTTGCATACTTTTAAAAGCTGCTGCCTGAGGGTCTGGCTTCCAATCAGCCTCAATTTAAATGACGTTTTCCCTTTAAGGTGTTTGTCAGGGAAATGCAAAACAAAACCACAATGAGACATCACCTAACACTTATTAGAAGGGCTATTGTCAAAGAACAAGAAATAACAAGTGGTGGTGAGAAGGCGGAGAAGAGGGAACATGTGTACACCATTTTATGGGAATAGAAAATGTAAACTGATGCAGCCACTATAGAAGACTGTATGGAGGTTCTTCTTTTTTTTTTTTTTTAAATATGAAATTTATTGTCAAATTGGCTTCCATCCAACACCCAGTGCTCATCCCAAAAGGTGCACTCCTCAATGCCCATCACCCACTTCCCCCTCCCTCCCACCCCCCATCAACCCTCAGTTTATTCTCAGTTTTTAAGAGTCTCTTATGGTTTGGCTCCTTCCCTCTCTAACTTTTTTTTCCTTCCCCTCCCCCATGGTCTTCTGTTAAGTTTCTCAGGATCCACATAAGAGTGAAAACATATGGTATCTGTCTTTCTCTGTATGGCTTATTTCACTTAGCATAACACTCTCCAGTTCCGTCCACGTTGCTACAAAAGGCCATATTTCATTCTTTCTCATTGCCAAGTAGTATTCCACTGTGTATATAAACCACAATTTCTTTATCCATTCGTCAGTTGATGGACATTTAGTCTCTTTCCATAATTTGGCTATTGTTTAAAGTGCTGCTATAAACATTGGGGTACAAGTGCCCCTATGCATCAGCACTCCTGTATCCCTTGGGTAAATTCCTAGCAGTGCTATTGCTGGCTCATAGGGTAGATCTATTTTTAATTTTTTAAGGAACCTCCACACTGTTTTCCAGAATGGCTGCACCAGTTTGCATACCCACAAAAAGTGCAAGAGGGTTCCCGTTTCTCCATATCCTCTCCAGCATCTATAGTCTCCTGATTTGATCATTTTAGCCACTCTGACTGGTGTGAGGTGGTATCTCAGTGTGGTTTTGATTTGTATTTCCCTGATGAGGAGTGACGTTTAGCATCCTTTCATGTGCCTGTTGCCATCTGGATGTCTTCTTTAGAGAAATGTCTTTTCATGTCTTCTGCCCATTTCTTCACTGGATTATTTTCATTTCAGGTGTGGAGTTTAGTGAGTTCTTTATAGATTTTGGATATTAGCCCTTTGTCTGATATGTTATTTGCAAATATCTTTTCCCATTCTGTCGGTTACCTTTTAGTTCTGTTGATTGTTTCCTTTGCAGTGCAGAAGTTTTCATCTTGATGAGGTCCCCATAGTTCATTTTTGCTTTTAATTCCCTTGTCTTTGGAGATGTGTCAAGTAAGAAATTGCTGTGGCTGAGGTCAGACAGGTTTTTTCCTGCTTTCTCCTCTAGGGTTTTGATGGTTTCCTGTCTCACATTCAGGTCCTGTATCCATTTTGAGTTTATTTTTGTGAATGGTGTAAGAAAGTGGTCTAGTTTCATTCTTCTGCATGTTGCTGTCCAGTTCTCCCAGCACCATTTGTTAAAGAGATGGTCTTTTTTCCATTGGATATTCTTTCCTGCTTTGTCAAAGATTAGTTGTCCATACTTTTGTGGGTATAGTTCTGGGGTTTCTATTCTATTCCATTGATCTATGTGTCTGTTTTTGTGCCAATACCATGCTGTCTTGATGATTTCAGCTTTGGAGTAGAGGCTAAAGTCTGGGATTTTGATGCCTCCAGCTTTTGTCTTCTTCTTCAATATTACTTTGGCTATCTGAGGTCTTTTGTGGTTCCATACAAATTTTAGGAATGCTTGTTCTAGCTTCGAGAAGAATGCTGGTGCAATTTTGATTGGGATCACATTGAATGTGTAGATAGCTTTGGGTAGTATTGACATTTTAACAATATTTATTATTCCAATCCATGAGCATGGAATATTTTTCCATTTCTTTGTATCTTCTTCAATTTCCTTCATAGAAAGAAAGGAGGTTCTTTGAAAAATTAAAAATAGGACTACTATATGATCCAGCGATTCTACTTCAGAGTTCTTATCCAAGGTAAACAAAAATACAATTTGAAAAGATATATACATCCTCATGATTCCTGCATCATTATTTACAATAGATAAGATGTAGTAGCAACATAAATATCTATTGGGTAGATGAGTTGATAAGGAAACTGATTTTGTATATATTCAGCCTTAAGATATAAAATTCTGCCATTTGCAACAACATGGATAAACCTCAAGTTTGTTTATGCTAAGTGAAATAACTCAGCTAGAAAAAGAAAAATAGTGTATGAGAACACTTATATGTGAAATTTAAAAAGAAATAAGTTCATAGGTCCAGAAAACATGTTGGTGGTTTTCAGGGGCTGGTGGGGAGGAGTCGGAAAAATGGGTGAAAGGTGTCAAAAGGTACAAATTTCCAGTTGTAATGTGAATAAGTAATGGAAATATAATATCCAGCATAGTGACTATAGTCAACAATACTGAATTGCACATTGAGGAGTTGCTAAGTCAATGGATCTTTAAAAAATCTTATCAGAAGAAAAAAATTGTAACTGTGTATGTTGATGGATATTAACTAGGCTTATTGTGGCCATTATTTCACAATATATTCAAATAAATATAAAGCAATTATGTTGCACACCTGCAACTAGAATAATATGTTAATTAAAACAATAAAAAAAGAAGAGCTGATATTTTTGAAAACATTTATAAAATAGACAAACCCTTAGATAGACTGAGAAAAAAAGAGAGAATACTCAAATAATTAAAATCAGAAATGAAAGAGGAAACATTACAACTTATGTCACATATATAAAAAGGATTAAAAGGCACTATTATTGAATATTATATGCCAATAAATTGGATAACCTAGAATAAATGGATAAATTACTAGAAACATAGTGTTATGGAACCAGGCTGGAACGCTGGCAGAAAAACCAAGCGGCACTTGGAGATCTTGGTGGATTGGAGATTTATTTAACATTGGCAGGCTCAGAGGAGACTATTTCTCCAAAGATCTGAGCCCTGAATGAAGGGGAAAGGGTAATTTATAGTTGTCAGCTTCCATATCTGTGGCAGGTTTTCAAACGTGTGGCAAACAAAGCAAAAAGAACCTGGAAGTGGGGTCTCTAAGCTAGAGACCATAGCTTCTTTTAGTCCCATTGACCATCTTATGGTGTAAAACTTTATTCATTTTCCCAACATTGCCCCCTTTATGCCTTTTTAAAAATATTTTATTAGGCATCACTTTTTAGCTCTAAGGGTTGGTACCCTTGGAGGGCTAAGATACGTGCTGCAGTTTGGTGAGCAACAGTTTTTTCAATAAAACATACCAGGGTATTTAGTATACAGGAGTCAATGGTCACAAGTATAATTATAGAAGGGAGGGGCCCTGCCAGGGCAGGGAGCCAGGATGCCCAATCTGTGAGATTCCATCCTCTCTATTGACTGATATTTTCCTGTTATCTATGTTGAATTATTTTTCTTGAAGTCTTTAATTAGTCCTGACTCTTCCTAATTGGTTTACAAAATAGCAATATTCCTCCCCTAGAAAGATACAAGTCCCTCTTTTTTCTGAGGTGGGGAGGTCGAGGGCTCACCTATTTTGGAGGGACACTGCTTCCAGGGAGTTTATTTGGCTTTGTAAGGTTACCAGGGAGTCTGCCATCCATTCCACGTCCAGTTTGTTGGTGCAGCCTCTATTAGCTCAACAGCAAGAAGCAAGATCAGAGCTCTGACACCAGTAAGGGGGAAGGGCTGGCAGAGTTGCATCCAAACCCCTGGGCTCAGTCCACATATTGATTCCTCAAGATTCTGCCATGAGCAGGCCAGCCAGCTTCTGGGGTGTGGCTGGAGCAGGGTGGGAGATCTCAGGGGCCAGTGTCTTTTTGAAGGTCAGTTTAAGCAGGTTGACTGGATCTGGATCATTTCACCAGGTTGCAAGGTCCTCTGAGTTGGCCTTCTTAACTCTGGAGTGATGGACCCATGGGGTGATACCTGAAACTGAATCCTCTATTTGGTTGTATATCTGTAAAGTCCACCTCCAAGTTTTCAAAAGGGGCGGGTTTCTGGTAACTGTCAGATCAGGTTTAGGGAAGATATGGTTTGCATATTTTGACATCCATCCTGTTTTCCAGTTGTTGAAATAATCATATGCCCATGCGGTCTTATTATTATCTCCACAGAATAACAAGCATAGAAGATTGTCTATACATGAAATACTGTGACAATTTTTCTGAAGTTTACCTCAAGTTGTTTAGTTTAGGCAAACAACAAACATTTAAAGACAATCAGAGCTAGAATTTAACATCCATAACAGTACATTGTTGAAACATAGTTTTTCTTTCTAAAAACCCCACTTTCCAGAGATAGCCAAATTGAGACCAATGCAGCTGTAGAACAAGTCGAGTCTTAACAAACCTGGCCTAATTATTTACATAAGCTCAGCAAGAATAGTGGTTGATCATGAGGATCTTTTAAAGTTTGCTTTGCTGAAAACTTTTATAAGGAATCTCTGGGTTGAACTTTTTTTTAGTAGCCTCTCCAAGCCAGAAGCCAAGCCAAATACTTGCCATCAGACAGGCCTGCAATACCTGTAGAATTGGGCAAATTCCTCTTCATGAGGTCCCCAAGATATCCTGAGGTTCCTGCACCTGCCAGGAAGTGACCTTCTTTACTCACCTGGTGAGGCTGCTGGGAAATCTGTAAGCAAGGTATCAGGTTAATATTTCCAAGGGGCTTTATGACTCCATGTTTCATAAAGCCAACCTAGGTTCCTCAAAGCTGTCTGGTCATATCTGAGCCTATGAATGTCACTCTCAAATATGACATTCCAGTCAAAGCCTTGGTAAAATAACCAGTGTTTCCAATGGTGACCTGTTACAAGATGAACAGATTCTTATTGAACTTATGCAAACAATTGTAATTGCCATCAAAGAAAGAATACTCACTGAGAGGTTTTGCATTTCAGGGGAGTTATGCAGAGAGAAAAGATAAATGCTTCAGTGTATAAATGAATACTTTATGCCATTTCTGTATATCATAGATATCTTAAGAGAAAATTTCCTTAATCTGGAAGTACAAACATTAGAAAACCAGCAATATTTTCAACAAGAATCACAAAACTATAATCTTCGTCAGTTCATTTAATCCCATGTTTCTAATTCTTGTTCAATTTGAATGCAGCTTTTTAGTTCTGGAAATTCTTACTCATTTTAGTATTAATCGTAAAGATGTTGAATACCTGTATTTATCCCCAAAGTCCTTTTTATAAATCTCTTTGAAGAAGAAACACGTTTTGTGAGAGAATAAGAACAATTATAAATGACAAAATCTCAGAAATAGTCATTATTAAAGATCTGATGAGAGTTCATTATGATGCAATTGACAAAGAAATTCGGTTATTTCTGTGACACATAATACTTCAAGTAATCAGAATATTAAGTGATGACCTTATACCAAAACATTAAAACTTTAGGAATTGCATATATATTTGGGCAGTTACAGCATTTACCTGTGCAATACTACCTAAGGTTTACCATTGTACTACAGTGCTTTTCCAAGTAACAGCATCCCAAATAAAAGGGCCTAATTGTTCAAGAAGACTTCATTGACCACTTAAATCCTGGAGAGTTTGTTAAAATCTTAGGAAGTTATAAGTACATCCTAAATAGGATTACAGATCTGTATGTTATGGAACCAGGCTGGAACTCTGGTGGAAAAACCAAGGGACACTCGGAGATCTTGGTGGATCAGAGATTTATTTAACACCTGTGGGCTCAGAGAAGACTGTTTCTCCAAAGGTCTAAGTGCTAAATGCAAGTGCGGAGGGTAATTTATACTCATCAGCTTCCATATCTTTGGGGATTTTCGAGTGCACAGCAAACAAAGGAAGAAGAACCCAGAAGAGGGGTCTCTAAGTTAGAGACCAGAGTATGTTTTAGCCCCTTTGGCCATCTTTGGCGTACTTTATTCACTTCTCCAACATTCCCCTCTTTGATGCCTTAAAAAAAAAAAACTTTTAGTAGGCATCACCTTTAGGTTTTACAGGTTGGTACTCTTGGAAGGCTGATACCTGCAGTAGTTTGGTGAGCACCAGTGTTTTCAATAAAGCGTACCACAGCATTCAGTATACAGTGGCCAATGGATACAAGTAAAATTATGGAAAAGAGGAGGGGCCCGACCAGGGCAGGAAGCCAGGATGCCCAATCCATGAGATCCCATCCTTTCCATTGCTTGATACTTTCCTGTTGTCTACCTTGAATTCTTTCCTTGAGTTCCTTAACCTTAGTTGTAACTATTCCTGACTGGTTTATTAAATAGCAACATTCCTCCCCCATAAAGATGCAAGTCCCTCCTTTTTTTTTTTTTTTTTTTTTTTAAGTGAGGAGGTCAAAGGCTTGCTTATTTTGTAGGGTCACTGCCTCCAGAGAGTTTATTTGCTTTTGTAAGGTTACCAGAGAATCTGCCACCTGTTCCATGTCTTCATTTATCTCTTGAGATAGTCTATGGTATAGTCCTATAGATGAACCTATGCCCCCATTCCAGTTCCTATTCCTGTCCCAATTCCTGTGCCTATCAGAACGGGTAGAAGGACTGCCTGTTTAGCCTGGGACTTGGGGCTAAAGGCTGGTAGGAGCTGATCTTCAGAGTATACAGATATCTCTGGGTTTAGGAAGACAGAATAACATATCTGAGTCCACTTGGCCTCTAAGCATCCATAGGACAAATTAAAACACAGATAGAACAGCCCTGGGGTTGAACATACAGTTGTATTTATCTTTAAGGTTATATTTCTTCCACATAGAGAGGTACCATTCATAACTTCAGGGACTGTACAGATTAGATTGTCAGCATTTGTGAGATGGACCCCAGTGGCCAGGAGTCCAATTAAGACAGAGGTGTTGGTTTTGAGATTTTCAGGATATTCCCAGGTCAAAGGGATGGGAGTGGCTAAGTAAGCCCTTCGGCTAAGGGGCAAGCACATCCAGCAGGTTTGGCTGTGATTATCTATTTTATGGAGAACTTGTAGTGTTGGCCCAACGCTGGAGTCAGGAATTGGTAAACATCTGATTGAGGGCTGAAAGTTTCAAATCATGGTAGGCTGCCAAGGGAGTGGTCACCTTTATGGCTTGTATTACCCTATCCTGGGTATCCTTTATAACTTTTTGAAGGGTCCTGTCTTGCACCCTTCCCTCGTTGGAGAACCCCCATTGAGGAAGGTATGTGTAGCAAGCTTGTTTCCCTATCTGAAGGCCTTTGTTGTGACATGGGTTCCTGACATTTTGGGTTATCTCTATGGTCTAATACTTAGTCCTTGGAGCACCGGGTGACTGACAGAAAGTGGGTGTTTCTCCCTTGTGGCAATCTTTGTGGAAGGAGGTGAAGGCGCTGAACGCCCTTGACCCCCTTATTGTCATATAACAATTCTGGGGGCAAAGTGTGTAAGCATCAGTTGTGAGGGTGAGAGAGGTTATCATAGTATACAGGCAATACTTAATAATCCTCCCATAAAGAGGAGGTATGTGAGACCCGGCACGTATCTTTTGTCTCATGTCCAGCTTGTTGGTGCAGTCTTTAACAGCCCAACAGTAAGAAGCAAGATCAGGGCTGTGACACCAGTAAGGGGCAAGGGCTGGCAGAGTTGCATCCAAACCCTTGGACTAGGTTCAAGCATTGATTCCTCAAGCTTCTGCCATGCACAGGTCAGCCAGCTTCCGGGGTGTGACTGGGGCAGGGCTGGAGGTCTCAGGAGCCAGTTTCCCTTTTGAGGGTCAGTTTAAGTGGGTTGACTGGATCTGAATCACTTCGCCAGGTTGTGGGTTCTTCTGTGATGGCCTTCTTAACTCTGGAGTGATGGACCCATGGAGTAATACCTGAAACTTTAAGGGCTGTAGGAGTTGTTAGAATAACAGTATGAGGCCCAGACCACCGTGGTCTAAGAAGTTCCCTCTTCCAATCTTTGACCCACACAGAGTCTCCTGGCTAAAAGGGGTGAACTTGGGTCTCTAAGGAAATTGGGGCTCTCTCTATGGTGTATTTCTGTAACTTATTTAGGACTGCCTCCAAGGTCTGGAGCTGTTCTCTTATTCCCTTCTCTCCAATCTGGTGTAGGTCTCCTGAGAGTTTTCCTAAACATGGGGGGGGTCGCCCATATAATAACTCAAAAGGGGAGAATCCCAGTGCCCCAGGCATGCATCGGGCATGCAGGAGGACCAGCAGTAATAAATCTGGCCATGGGAGATTAGTCTCTTGGTGGAACTTAGCCAGGGTTTCCTTGAGGGCGTGATTCATTTGCTCTACTTTCCCTGACTCTGGGGTCGTTAAGCAGTGTGCAGTTTCTAGGTAATGTTGAGGGATTTTGTTAGGGTTTGTATAAGTCTGCCACAAATGCAGGTCCATTATCACCGTGTATGGTTAAAGGTAGACCAAACTTAGGCAAAATCTCCCATAGAAGAGCTTTGACCACTTTGCGACTTTGTTCCATTCTGGTCAGGAATGACTCGACCCGTCCCGAATATGTGCAGATTATTACAAGAAGGTACCTGAAACCTTTATTTGGTTGTATTGGTAAAGTCCACCTCTAAGTCTTCGAAAGGGGCAGCCTGCATCCTTTGTGTGCCAGGCAGGGGCCGTGGAGCTGACCAAGCATTGTTTTTGGCACACGTTACACATTGTTCACTGACAGCTTGGTATAATGTTGGCAGCTGGCTGATATAATAGTTCTTTTTGAGGAGGGCCTCTAGTGCAGTTGTTCCTAGGTGGGTGAGTTGGTGATATTCCTTCACTAAGTGTTTCCCCATAGACGACGGGACACAGATGTGTCCATTTGGCATGACCCACCATCCCTCTTTGCTTAGTATGCCCCTTCCGGTGGAGGCCCATCTTCTTTCTCTGTTTGTGTACAGGGGTGGGGAGGCTTCCCTCTGGGGCACAAGAGTCATAGTGTAGGTAGGAGCTTCAACTGGGTCACCACAGGTGGCCGCTCTGGCTGTTTTGTAGGCCAGGCGATTTCCTTGAGTTATGGGGTCGTCTCCTTTCCGATGTTCCTTACAGTGTAGGATAGCTACCTTGTCTGGCAGCCATATGGCCTCAAGAAGCTTCAGTATTTCTTCTTTGTTTTTGATAGTTTTCCCTGCAGCAGTAAGGAGGCATCTTTCTTTATAGATGGCCCTGTGTACATGCACAGTAGTGAAAGCATACAGAGAATCAGTATAGATGTTAACTCGTTTACCTTTGCTAAGGATGAGGGTTCAGGTTAAGGTGTACAGTTCACCTCGTTCTGCCAACCATCCTTCCGGTAATGCCTTGGCTTACAGAACTTCAGTGGTTGTGGTTACCGCATATCCTGCTCTTCAGCTGCCCTCTTATAAATAGATGCTCCCATCGCTGAACAGGGTGATCTCTGGACTTGTTATAGCCTGGTCTTGGAGGTCTGGGAAGCTGGCATGGACTTCATCCACTACTTTGGAACAGTCATGGTCGGGTTCTGCCTCTTCCATGGGAAGGAAGGTGGCCGGGTTTAGTGTTCTTACTGTTTCGAGAGTGACCATTGGGTTTTCATAGAGAAGGCCTTGGTATTGTGTCAGCCGAGAATTGGAGAGAAAACAATATCCTTGGGTGCTCATGAGGGACATAACTGCGTGTGGGACCTTAACATTAAATATTTGTCCCAGTGTGAGTTTGTCTGCCTCCTTGATGAACAGGACTGTGGCTGCCAGCACTCTGAGGCACGGTGGTCATCCTGAAGCCACAGGATCAACTGTTTTTGACAGGTAGGCCACTGGCCATTGCCAAGGCCCCATGCTCTGATTGAGCACTCCAAGGGCTATTTTGTCCTTTTCATGTATGAAGAAGTTAAAGGCCTTTCTATTCCAGGCAAACCCAGGGCTGGGGCTTGTCCCAGAGCCAACTTTATTTCTGTGAAAGCAGCCCTTGCCTCCTCAGTCCATGCTAGGGGCTCCCAGTCTGGCCCTCCCTACAGGTCATACAGTGGCCTTGGTATGGCTGAGAATCTGGGAATCCAAATGCGACAGAACCCTGTGGCCCCTAAAAATTCATGCAAGCCTCGTTTTGTTTGGGGCTGTGGCAGTGTGGTGATAACTTTCTTCCTTTCTGGCCCTAGTTATTTTTTCCTTTTGTGAGCAGGAAGCCTAAGTATCAGACTTGCTGCTGACAAATCTGTGCCTTTTTCCAAGAGGCTGGTACCCAGAGTAGGATAAGAGCTGCAGGAGGGCCTTGGTACCTTTCATACAGTCTTCTTGGGTGTCTCTGGCAAAGAAGAGGTTGTCTACCTATTGGAGGAGGATACACCATGTGGTTTCCCTCAGAAAGTTGGTGAGGTCTGCAGCTAGTGTTTCTCCAAAAAGAGTGGACGAGTTTTTGAAACCTTGGGGAAGTTGTGTCCAGGTCAGCTGCATGTGGCACCGTGTAACAGGCTCAATCCAGTCAAAGGCAAACAATGGTTGATTTTGAGGAGTCAGGCATTGGCAGAAGAAAGCATCCTTTAGGTCGAGGCATGTAAACCATCTGGCTGACCCCAGAATTTGGCTGAGGAGAGTATACGGGTTCAGAACCACTAGGTGTAAGGAAACAGTCACTTTGTTAATGGCCCTCAAATCCTGTACTGGTCAGTATCCTCCTCCTGGCTTCTTGACTGGCAAGAACAGGGTATTACAAGCCAATTGGCACTCAATTAGAATACCTGCTTCTCTGAGCTTGGTCAGGTGCTCTTGTATACCCATTCTAGCCTCGAGTGGAAGTGGGTACTGCCTTTGTCTCTGAGGTTGGGCTCCAGGGATCAGGTCAACAATGACGGGGGGGCCCGATTCCAAGCGAGTCCAGATGGGTTATCTTCAGCCCATATAGAGGGGAATGTAAGCCTGAATTCTGAAGGGCTACAGGGTAAGGTCTGGGCACAGAATAGTCTCCATTCTTCTTCCCTTGGCAGGGTAATCGCCAAGATCAGGTTTTCCTTCTGCCTTGGGTTTAATTGGAGGCCAGTGTGTCCAGTGGGTTCAAAAGTTATCTGTGCCCCAAGTTTGAAGAGATCTTTGCCCAGGAGAGGAATCGGGCAGTCAGGTAAGTAGAGGAACTCATGCTGGACCTTGTGACCCCCAAGTTCACATTGTTGAGATTGACAGAAGGGTTGCTACATCACCCGTGTCCCAGTATCCCAAAATATGTTTGCCATCTTTTGTCTTAATGGCACCACTGGGGAAGTAACAAGGGAGTATTCAGCCCCAGTGTCAACCATGAAAGTTATTGTTCAGCCCCCTGCCTTCGTTTTGACTGTGGGTTCATGGGGGCCAAGAGAGAAAGAGGCTGGTCCTCCTCAGTCTGATTCTACCCCAGCCAGACCAATGAGGTTCTTGCCTCGAGGTTCCTCCTGATATCAGCTGGGTTTTGAGGGCCCCTTCCAATTTGGACATTCATTCTTCCAGTATCCCTTCTCTCTGCAGTATGCACATTGGTCTCTTGCTAAGGGGGCTCTGGGCTTCCCCCCTTTTGGTGGTTGGGGTCTTGCCATCTTTGCAGTGTCTGTTTCTTTTAGTGCTGGTGAGAGAAGGGTGGCCTTATTTTGTAGTCTTCTCTCCACTTATCTTTCAGCTGCGACTTCTCAGTTCATGAAAACTTTATGGGTGACCTCTATCAGCTGAGTGATATTCATCCTGGAAAGCCCTCCAGCTTCTGGAGTTTTCTTCTGATATCAGGGGCAGCCTGTGCCACAAAAGAGGTATTTACCATCTGTTCACTTTCTGGTGCCTCGGGGTCAAATGGGGTGTATACACAGTATGCGTCACATAATTTTTTACAGTAGTCTCCGGGAGACTCCCCAGGATGCTGTGTGACTGATGATATTTTGGCCACATTCATGGGCTTTTTGGCTCCAGCTTGAACTCCCCAAAGGAGGGCTTTCTGGTATCTTCAGATGTGGGTCTGTCCTTCTTCTGTGGTGAAATCCCATGTTGGGGATTCTTGAGGCCCGGCAGCTTGAGCCCATACAGCAGGGTCATTGATCCCCAGAGGTGTGTGATCTTCTAGGTATTGTTGTGTTTCTCTCATTCTTCTTCTTTCTTCTGTATTAAACAGAGTACAGAGTAACTGTTGACTATCTTCCCAAGTCAGTCGGTGGGTCTGGAAGAGGGACTCCATCAAGTTGACCATTGCTTGTGGCTTTTCAGAGTATGATGGAGTGTTGTGTTTCTAATTGAGGAGGTCGGTTGTAAAGAAAGGCTGATAATACATCATGGAAAGGCTGGGCTGGACTGTTCCATCCTCATTCTGTCTTTCAGGCTCTCTCGTCTCCCTTATCGACATTTGGAGAGCATTAGGTCTGGGTCTGGGGCACAGTCTGCTTGCTGGCCCCTGTGGGGGAGGGTTCTCTGCATCCAAGAGGGGAGGGGAGATGGGTGGCACTGACTGCCAAGGGGACTGCGGTGGCAGTGGTGGCGCCAATTGCAGCCATGGAGGCGGAAAGACAGATGGGGGAGGAGTTTCAAGCTCAGGGGGATGGAGGAGGGAGCATGACGAGTCATAAGGAGGTGGAAAGACAATATTTTTCTCCATGTCTCCTTTAAATATTAGAGGAGCAGTGCGTTGCTTCTTTGACTCCCTGGGTGAGCCTCCGGATAAAGTGGCTAAAACCTTTGCCTGCCTCTGTTTGCTAATGATGAATCACACCCAAGACGGGGGATTTCAGGCAATTTCAAGCCAGGAGTCGATGTATGGAAATTGATCAGGGTGACCTGGGTTCCCAGTGACTATTAGCCAAACCCAGTGCACTATTTGAGCATCTAATGTCCCTTCTGGGGGCCATCCTACATTGAATATGGGCCATTCTAGTTCACAAAAGGTCCTTAACTTCCTGGGTGTCATTTTCACCCCATAATTGCCTGAAAATTCCTTTTTAAATTTTTGAGCATGACTTCTAAAATCGTAGGCTTACTCTGTTTTGATCCCATTATTAATTTCTTTCTTGTGTTCAGTGTCGCAAAGACAGACAAAGGGAGGGTATCCCCTCAGATGAGAGGACCAATCAGATACTCCTCTGGTCACATTCCCGAGGGAAACTTTAGGTGAGGTGTGGCCGTAGTGGACTCAGCTTTGTGACTTGTGATTGGAATCTGATCTGATACTGCCCTAGCCCTTATACTCTCACCAGAACATAAGAGAGCCCATTCAGACTTCATAGCCTTTTGGGGACCTTAAGGGTGCCCATCCGTGAAGCCACAAATTCAAACTCGGCTGGCAAGCCTGACCGAGCTGCACATTCTCACACACACACACACACACACACCAGAGTCTATTACATTCCCTCCCACAAAATTTTCTACCTGTGAGACCTATTAAGGCTTCCAGGGATTGATCAGGTCCCCCTTCCACCCTTTTGGGTGGGCCTTCTTTGGGGCCCCAGCCTTACCGGTTCCGACATCGGGTCCAGGTCCTCATCTACCAGGTCTCTTTGAGTCTGGCAGGAACAACGGAGCGGGGCCTGCCTGAGGCAACTGAGAAGGAGACTATGGAAATTCAGGCAGGGTGTGTGCTTTCTCCCTTGTGATCCCTCACTCCTTCACCACCTTGCCGTTCTCCCAAACCTGTGGCAACAATAGGCCAGCGTGGTTGGGTTTCCAGGTCAGGGAACCAAATATGTTAGGGAACCAGGCTGGAATGCTGGTGGAAAAACCAAGGGACACTGGGAGATCAGTCACTTGGTGACACTTGGTGGGACACTTGGTGTATCAGAGATTTATTTAACACCAGCAGGCTCAGAGGAGACTGTTTCTCCAAAGTTCTGATCACTGAATGCAAGTGGAGAGGGTAATTTATAGTCATCAGCTTCCATATTCGTGGGGGTTTTCACGTGTGCAGCAAACAAAGGAAGACGAACCAGGAAGAGGCATCTCTAAGCTAGAGACCAGAGTCTGTTTTAGCCCTGTTGGCCATCTTTGACGTACTTTATTCACTTCTCCAACAATTACAAATCTTAAAATTTTATTTATTCAACGAAGGTGGCAATAAAAGATCCTAAAGGTGAATGTATAGCATTATATAGTTGTTACCAAAACCTATCTCCTTTAACATTGAGAAGTTTTAACTAAGTAATCAAAGACCTGATAAAGATGAAACCTAAAACTTTGGTTTTCCTGGAAGACAAGCCTTTGTTTGCATTGTCTTATCAAGAGCAGATCAACAGTCCAAGAAAACTTTGTCATTTTAGCAGAGAGAAAAGCAGAATCTCAAACAGATACCAGTGTACTTTTAAAATTCCATTCATCTCAACCTTAGTCCATCCTGAGCACACATAAAATTTCTTTCCAAAGATTTCCCTTCATGAACTTTCGACAACTTTTCTTTGCCTTTGAACTTTGTCCCAAAGCCATTTCTCTCCAAATAACCAGTATCATTTAGGACAAAATTACTTTCTTCTATCCTCAACAAAAATGTATTTTCATTAAAAAAAATAACATTTACTTATTATTGAGAGACAGAGAGTGACAGAGCATGAGCATGGGAGGGGCAGAGAGAGGAGGAGCCACAGAATCCGGAGCAGGCTCTAGGCTCTGAGCTGTCACCACAAAGCCCAATGTGGGGCTCGAACCCACAAACCACGAGATCATGACCTGAGTCAAAGTTGGATGCTTAACCAACTGAGCCATCCAGGCGCCCCATGTATTTTCATTTTTTATATCTTTTTTACATACCTATTACTTTCCTACATACAAGGTTGCTTTTCTTATTTCCATCAGTCTTAAGTACATTTAGCAGAATTTTAGCTCTTAGGAAACCTTAGTCTCCAATTGAGGACTGAGTAACCAACTGAGAGGTATTTACACCAGAATTTTCTTAGATAGTAGATTTATTAACCAATTAAGTACAAAGCATGTTTTACAATAGGTCCAAATAGCCTTAATTTCTCTGCAATAAGAAGTTAAAAACACAAACCTATGTTCAGTAATCAAAACTTTAGCAATTGATTCTATTTGGAAAAGACCTAGATGTCCAAGAGGGTGCACTTTACTCCTTGACCTTGAGGATGGAAGGAGGAGCCAATGGTACCTGAGGCACTGAGGAGGGTATAGGAACCAGTTATGTAGACCACTCTCAAGTTGGTGCAGAAACATCAGGGGGAGGGGAAAGCAGAAGAGGAAAGGTGCCAATAGAAGGCAGAGAAGGAAAACCTAAATCAAAACCTTAACTCAGACAGAGGAGCAGACACCATGTTTTTTTTTTTTTCCATGAAAGTGGAAATATGGAGATAGGTTCCGGAAGATGGCGGCGTAGGAGGACGCGGGGCTCACAGCGCGTCCTGCCGATCACTTAGATTCCACCTACACCTGCCTAAAGAACCCAGAAAACCGCCAGAGGATTAGCAGAAGGGAGTCTCCAGAGTCAAGCGCAGACGAGAGGCCCACGGAAGAGGGTAGGAAGGGCGGCGAGGCGGTGCGCGCTCCACGGACTGGCGGGAGGGAGCCGGGGCGGAGGGGCGGCTCGCCGGGCAAGCAGAGCCCCCGAGTTGGGCTGGCAAAAGCGGAGGGGCCAGACAGACTGTTCCGACAGCAAGCGCGACTTAGCGTCTGGGAGGTCAGAAGTTAACAGCTCTGCGCGGAAAGCGGGAAGGCTGGAGGACAAAGGGAGGGAGAGCTGCTGAGCCCCCGGACGGCAGAGCTCAGCTTGGCGGGGAACAAAGGCGCCAGCGCCATCTCCCCCGCCCATCCCCCAGCCAAAATCCCAAAGGGAACCAGTTCCTGCCAGGGAACTTGCTCGCTCCGCGCAAACACCCAACTCTGTGCTTCTGCGGAGCCAAACCTCCGGCAGCGGATCTGACTCCCTCCCGCTGCCACAGGGCCCCTCCTGAAGTGGATCACCTAAGGAGAAGCGAGCTAAGCCTGCCCCTCCAGCCCCCGGGCACCTTGCCTACCCACCCCAGCTAATACGCCAGATCCCCAGCAACACAAGCCTGGCAGTGTGCAAGTAGCCCAGACGGGACACGCCACCCCACAGTGAATCCCGCCCCTAGGAGAGGGGAAGAGAAGGCACACACCAGTCTGACTGTGGCCCCAGCACTGGGCTGGGGGCAGACATCGGGTCGGGCTGCGGCCCCGCCCACTAACTCCAGTTATACACCGCAGCACGGGGGAAGTGCACTGCAGGTCCTCACCACGCCAGGGACTCTCCAAAATGACCAAACGGAAGAATTCCCCTCAGAAGAATCTCCAGGAAATAACAACAGCTAATGAACTGATCAAAAAGGATTTAAATAATATAACAGAAAGTGAATTTAGAATAATAGTCATAAAATTAATCGCTGGGCTTGAAAACAGTATACAGGACAGCAGAGAATCTCTTGCCACAAAGATCGAGGGACTAAGGAACAGTCACGAGGAGTTGAAAAACGCTTTAAACGAATTGCAAAACAAAATGGAATCCACGATGGCTCGGCTTGAAGAGGCAGAGGAGAGAATAGGTGAACTAGAAGATAAAGTTATGGAGAAAGAGGAAGCTGAAAGAAAGAGAGATAAAAAAATCCAGGAGTATGAGGGGAAAATTAGAGAACTAAGTGATACACTAAAAAAAAATAATATACGCATAATTGGTATCCCAGAGGAGGAAGAGAGAGGGAAAGGTGCTGAAGGGGTACTTGAACAAATTATAGCTGAGAACTTCCCTGAACTGGGGAAGGAAAAAGGCATTGAAATCCAAGAGGCACAGAGAACTCCCTTCAGACGTAACTTGAATCGATCTTCTGCACGACATATCATAGTGAAACTGGCAAAATACAAGGATAAAGAGAAAATTCTGAAAGCAGCAAGGGATAAACGTGCCCTCACATATAAAGGGAGACCTATAAGACTCGTGACTGATCTCTCCTTTGAAACTTGGCAGGCCAGAAAGGCTTGGCACGATATCTACAGTGTGCTAAACAGAAAAAATATGCAGCCGAGAATCCTTTATCCAGCAAGTCTGTCATTTAGAATAGAAGGAGAGATAAAGGTCTTCCCAAACAAACAAAAACTGAAGGAATTTGTCACCACGAAACCAGCCCTACAAGAGATCCTAAGGGGGATCCTGTGAGACAAAGTACCAGAGACATCACTACAAGCATAAAACATACAGACATCACAATGACTCTAAACCCATATCTTTCTATAATAACACTGAATGTAAATGGATTAAATGCGCCAACTAAAAGACATAGGGTATCAGAATGGATAAAAAAACAAGACCCATCTATTTGCTGTCTACAAGAGACTCATTTTAGATCTGAGGACACCTTTAGATTGAGAGTGAGGGGATGGAGAACTATTTATCATGCTCCTGGAAGCCAAAAGAAAGCTGGAGTAGCCATACTTATATCAGACAAACTAGACTTTAAATTAAAGGCTGTAACAAGAGATGAAGAAGGGCATTATATAATAATCACAGGGTCTATCCACCAGGAAGAGCTAACTATTATAAATGTCTATGTGCCAAATACCCGAGCCCCCAGATATATAAAACAATTACTCATAAACATAAGCAACCTTATTGATAAGAATGTGGTCATTGCAGGGGACTTTAACACCCCACTTACAGAAATGGATAGATCATCTAGACACACAGTCAATAAAGAAACAAGGGCCCTGAATGATACATTGGATCAGATGGACTTGACAGATATATTTAGAACTCTGCATCCCAAAGCAACAGAATATACTTTCTTCTCGAGTGCACATGGAACATTCTCCAAGATAGATCATATACTGGGTCACAAAACAGCCCTTCATAAGTTTACAAGAATTGAAATTATACCATGCATACTTTCAGACCACAATGCTATGAAGCTTGAAATCAACCACAGGAAAAAGTCTGGAAAACCTCCAAAAGCATGGAGGTTAAAGAACACGCTACTAACGAATGAGTGGGTCAACCAGGCAATTAGAGAAGAAATTAAAACATATATGGAAACAAACGAAAATGAAAATACAACAATCCAAACGCTTTGGGATGCAGCGAAGGCAGTCCTGAGAGGAAAATACATTGCAATCCAGGCCTATCTCAAGAAACAAGAAAAATCCCAAATACAAAATCTAACAGCACACCTAAAGGAAATAGAAGCAGAACAGCAAAGGCAGCCTAAACCCAGCAGAAGAAGAGAAATAATAAAGATCAGAGCAGAAATAAACAATATAGAATCTAAAAAAACTGTAGAGCAGATCAACGAAACCAAGAGTTTGTTTTTTGAAAAAATAAACAAAATTGACAAACCTCTAGCCAGGCTTCTCAAAAAGAAAAGGGAGATGACCCAAATAGATAAAATCATGAATGAAAATGGAATGATTACAACCAATCCCTCAGAGATACAAACAATTATCAGGGAATACTATGAAAAATTATATGCCAGCAAATTGGACAACCTGGAAGAAATGGACAAATTTCTAAACACCCACACTCTTCCAAAACTCAATCAGGAGGAAATAGAAAGCTTGAACAGACCCATAACCAGCGAAGAAATTGAATCGGTTATCAAAAATCTCCCAACAAATAAGAGTCCAGGACCAGATGGCTTCCCAGGGGAGTTCTACCAGACATTTAAAGCAGAGATAATACCTATCCTTCTCAAGCTATTCCAAGAAATAGAAAGGGAAGGAAAACTTCCAGACTCATTCTATGAAGCCAGTATTACTTTGATTCCTAAACCAGACAGAGACCCAGTAAAAAAAGAGAACTACAGGCCAATATCCCTGATGAATATGGATGCAAAAATTCTTAATAAGATACTAGCAAATCGAATTCAACAGCATATAAAAAGAATTATTCACCATGATCAAGTGGGATTCATTCCTGGGATGCAGGGCTGGTTCAACATTCGCAAATCGATCAACGTGATACATCACATTAACCAAAAAAAAGAGAAGAACCATATGATCCTGTCAATCGATGCAGAAAAGGCCTTTGACAAAATCCAGCACCTTTTCTTAATAAAAACCCTTGAGAAAGTCGGGATAGAAGGAACATACTTAAAGATCATAAAGGCCATTTATGAAAAGCCCACAGCTAACATCATCCTCAACGGGGAAAAACTGAGAGCTTTTTCCCTGAGATCAGGAACACGACAGGGATGCCCACTGTCACCGCTGCTGTTTAATATAGTGCTGGAAGTTCTAGCATCAGCAATCAGACAACAAAAGGAAATCAAAGGCATCAAAATTGGCAAAGATGAAGTCAAGCTTTCGCTTTTTGCAGATGACATGATATTATACATGGAAAATCCGATAGACTCCACCAAAAGTCTGCTAGAACTGATACATGAATTCAGCAAAGTTGCAGGATACAAAATCAATGTGCAGAAATCAGTTGCATTCTTATACACTAACAATGAAGCAACAGAAAGACAAATGAAGAAACTGATCCCATTCACAATTGCACCAAGAAGCATAAAATACCTAGGAATAAATCTAACCAAAGATGTAAAAGATCTGTATGCTGAAAACTATAGAAAGCTTATGCAGGTAATTGAAGAAGATATAAAGAAATGGAAAGACATTCCCTGCTCATGGATTGGAAGAATAAATATTGTCAAAATGTCAATACTACCCAAAGCTATCTACACATTCAATGCAATCCCAATCAAAATTGCACCAGCATTCTTCTCGAAACTAGAACAAGCAATCCTAAAATTCATATGGAACCACAAAAGGCCCCGAATAGCCAAAGTAATTTTGAAGAAGAAGACCAAAGCAGGAGGCATCACAATCCCAGACTTTAGCCTCTACTACAAAGCTGTCATCATCAAGACAGCATGGTACTGGCATAAAAACAGACACATAGACCAATGGAATAGAATAGAAACCCCAGAACTAGACCCACAAACGTATGGCCAACTCATCTTTGACAAAGCAGGAAAGAACATCCAATGGAAAAAAGACAGTCTCTTTAACAAATGGTGCTGGGAGAACTGGACAGCAACATGCAGAAGGCTGAAACTAGACCACTTTCTCACACCATTCACAAAAATAAACTCAAAATGGATAAAGGACCTGAATGTGAGACAGGAAACCATCAAAACCTTAGAGGAGAAAGCAGGAAAAGACCTCTCTGACCTCAGCCGTAGCAATCTCTTACTCGGCACATCCCCAAAGGCAAGGGAATTAAAAGCAAAAGTGAATTACTGGGACCTTATGAAGATAAAAAGCTTCTGCACAGCAAAGGAAACAACCAACAAAACTAAAAGGCAACCAACGGAATGGGAAAAGATATTTGCAAATGACACATCGGACAAAGGGCTAGTATCCAAAATCTATAAAGAGCTCATCAAACTCCACACCCGAAAAACAAATAACCCAGTGAAGAAATGGGCAGAAAACATGAATAGACACTTCTCTAAAGAAGACATCCGGATGGCCAACAGGCACATGAAAAGATGTTCAACGTCGCTCCTTATCAGGGAAATACAAATCAAAACCACACTCAGATATCACCTCACGCCAGTCAGAGTGGCCAAAATGAAGAAATCAGGAGACTATAGATGCTGGAGAGGATGTGGAGAAACAGGAACCCTCTTGCACTGTTGGTGGGAATGCAAATTGGTGCAGCCGCTCTGGAAAGCAGTGTGGAGGTTCCTCAGAAAATTAAAAATAGACCTACCCTATGACCCAGCAATAGCACTGCTAGGAATTTATCCAAGGGATACAGGAATACTGATGCATAGGGGCACCTGTACCCCAATGTTTATAGCGGCACTCTCAACAATAGCCAAATTATGGAAAGAGCCTAAATGTCCATCAACTGATGAATGGATAAAGAAATTGTGGTTTATATACACAATGGAATACTACGTGGCAATGAGAAAAAATGAAATATGGCCTTTTGTAGCAACATGGATGGAACTGGAGAGTGTGATGCTAAGTGAAATAAGCCATACAGAGAAAGACAGATACCATATGGTTTCACTCTTATGTGGATCCTGAGAAACATAACAGAAACCCATGGGGGAGGGGAAGGAAAAAAAAAAAAAAAAAAAGAGGTTAGAGTGGGAGAGAGCCAAAGCATTAGAGACTGTTAAAAACTGAGAACAAACTGAGGGTTGATGGGGGGTGGGAGGGAGGGCAGGGTGGGAGGGAGGGCAGGGTGGGTGATGGGTATTGAGGAGGGCACCTTTTGGGATGAGCACTGGGTGTTGTATGGAAACCAATTTGACAGTAAATTTCATATATTAAAAAAAAAAAAAAAAGATATAGAAATAAAAAAAAAAAAAAAAAAAAAAAAAGAAAGTGGAAATATGGAGTCCACATCAGGCCAGAGAAGACCAGGAATTTCCCCGGAACAAATGGAGTTTCAGCAACTGCTTGGGAACATTCGTTAAAGTCCCCATCCTGAGGTAGACTAACCAAAGTTGGTTCCAATTATAGCTGTTAACCTGGGAAATGAGGGAAAATCCCTCACATCTATTAGGCAGAGGAACAGGGAGAGAGAGAGTCAGTGTCCCCTTCATTCTGATTCTATCTCAGGCAGACCAATAAGATTCCCTTCTCGAAGTTCCTCCTGATATAGGCTGGGTTTCTGGGACTTTCCCTGGTTGAGACATTTATTCTTTTAATGTCTTTTCTCCTTGCAGTAGGTTCTTTGACATTTTGCTAAGGAGTTCCTGGGCCTCCCCCCTTTTGGCAGCTAGACCTTCCCCATCCTTTTGTCATGGCTCTCTTGTGCCTCGGGTGCAAACAGGGTGTAAGCCTGGCATAGTTCCTCATAATAATCCCTGGGGGAATCCCCTTGCTGCTGGGCATATTCATGGGCTTTCCAGCCCCTGCTCTGATCCCCTGGAGGAGAGCCTTTTGGTACCAGCAGATGTGGACCGGCATCTGGAGAGCATCTGTGCCAGGACAAGGGCACAATCTGGCCACTGGTCCTTGTGGGGGAGGGTTCTCTTGGTCCTGGAGGGGAGGAGAGATGGGCGGCACATCCCGGGCTGGAGGAGAGACAGACGGGGGAGGAGTTTCAAGCTCAGGGGCAGGGGAGAGGGATCCTGGTGAGTCATAAGGTGGCAGAAAGATGGGATCTTCCTCCAGGTCTCCTGCAAATATTAGGGGAGCGGTGGGTTTCTTCTTAGGTTCCCTGGGTGAGTCTCCAGATAAGGCAGCTAAAACCTTTGCCTGGCCCTGTTTGCTATGGATTAATCATACCCAAGTGGAGGATCTCAGGCAATTTCAAGCCAGGAGTCGATGCATGGAAATTTATCAGGGTGACCTGGTCTCTGGAGACAACATGCCAGATGTAGTGGACCATTGGGACATCCAAAGTTCCCTCAGAGGGTCCTCTTACACCAAAAGTGGGCCATTCTAACTCACATAGGGTACTTAATGTGCCGGGAGTTATCTTCATTCCATAGTCTCCCAAAAAACCCTTCTTTGCTCTGTCCCAACCCCAAAATGTTCCCCTGAGGTGGAGTCACAAAGACAGACAGAATGAAAGGGGTGCCTCGTCTAATGAGGAGACCAGTCAGATGCCCATCTGGCCATGTCCTGAAGGAACTTAGGTGATGCTTAGCCATAGCAGTCTCAACTTTGTGACTTACAATTGGAAACTATTCCAATGCCACCACAGACTGTGTGCCATTCACCATGGAATGGCAGACAGACCCACTCAGACTCCGTGGACTTTTGGGGACCTTAAGGGTACCCGCCCATGGAGCCACAGAATCCAACTTGGCAGGCAAGCTAGAATGAGTCGCACATTCACACTCACATATATACCAGAGTTTATTACATTCCCTCCCAAAGAATTCCTACCTGTGAGACCTCTGAGGTCTCTGGTGAGTGATCAGGTCCCCCTTCCACTCTAGCAAGTGGTCCTGATTAGATTGGGTCCCAGCCTTACCGGTTCCAAGGTCGGGCCCAGCTCCCCACCTGCCAAGTCTTCTGGAGTCTGACGGGAATGGCGGAGCAGATACTGCCTGAGGCAACCAAGTGGGAGACTGCTGAAATTCAGTCAGGGGGCACCTTCTCCCTTGCTATTCCTTGTTCAGTCACTGTCTTGATGTTCTTCCAAACCGGTGGCAACAATGGACCAGCCTGGTTGGGTTTCCCAGTCACGGAACCAAATATGTTATGGAACCAGGCTGGAATGCTGGTGGAAAAACCAAGTGGCACTGGGAGATCTTGGTGTATCAGAGATTTATTTAACATTTGTGGGCTCAAAGGAGACTATTTCTCCAAATATCTGAGCCCCAAATGAAGGGGGGAAGGGTAATTTATAGTTGTCAGCTTCCATATCTGTGGCGGGTTTTTTGCACGCGTGGCTAACAGGGCAAGAAGAATCAGGAAGAACCTGTCTAAGCTAGAGACCAGAGTTTCTTTTAGTCCCATTGGCCATCTTATGGTGTAAGACTTTATTCATTTACCCAACAATAGAACCTACTGTTACAGGATTCCTTACCTCAATACCCAGAGTTCATTTTCTCACCCCTTTGAAGAATGAAGAGGTGGACACAGAGTGAAATGAGCAGCAAGCAAGAGTTTTATTGTTTAGAGTCAGAAAGTACAAAAGCTCTCTTTGCAGAGAGGGGACATTCAGGGTTTTTGTTGGCACACTTCTATTCCCCCTTTTTTCTTCACAGGTTTTAACCTTATTGGCTTGATAACTCAATGTGCTGGGTTGTTTATTCCTGATGGGCTCAATTTCATCATGTTAGGAGTCAGACTATGGTCTTACCTTCCCTTGTCTCTCATATAACATAAGTTTTATGGTTTATTTATTTTAGTCAGGTATTTTGTCAAATTTCTCAGGGGAATCTTACAGGGAGTAGATGGTGTTTGTTACATTCTTAAAAGGAACCTTAAACCTGTGGGAGTTTGCTCCTGGTCAGGTGTTTCCAGCATTGTTTTAAAATATGTGTTTTTCCCACCTAGGGACTTCAGGTCCTTACCTTCCCTATTTAGCACTATCTTTCCCTATCATACTACCAAGACGAAATTACTGAAGAGATAAAAAAAAAAATGGGAACAGACATATAACAAATAAGGAGATTGAATCAGCAATCAAAACTTGTCAACAATAAAAGTCCAGGACCAGATGGTTTCACTGAAGAGTGCTGACAAATATTCAAAGAGAAAATGCCAATCCTTCTCAAGCTCTTCCAAAAATTTGAAGAGGAAGGAAAACTTCCAAACTCATTTATGAGGCCAGCATCAGACTTATACCAAAGCCAGAGATGGACACTATAAGAAAATTACAGGCCAATATCCCTGATGAATATACACCCAAATATTGTCAAAAAACTACAGATTGAGTTCAACAGCACATTAAAAGTATCAAACACCGTGACCAAGTGAGATTTATCCTGTTATGCAAGGACGATTCACCATGCAGTAATCAATCAGTGAGATACATCATAGTAAAAGAACAAATGACAAAAAACACACTGATCATCTCAATAAAGTCAAAAAAAGTATTTGCAAATTTCAACACATTTTAGATAAAAACCCTCAAACAACTTTAAATGAGAGGAGATTAGCTTAACATACCAAAGGTCACAGGAAATTCTAATATCATAATGAGGTGACAACTGAAGGCTTTTTGTTAGGATCAGGAACAACTCAAGGATACCATGTCTTACACTTTTTTTTAAACAAAATACTGGAAGTTTTAGCCAGTGCAGTCAAGAAAAAGACATAAAAGGCATCTAAATTGGAAAGGGAAAAATAAATTATCTCTTTCAGCTGATGTTATATACAGAAAATACTATTTTTTTCATTTTTATAAAATTTATTTTCAAGTTAGCTAATATACAATATAGTCTCGGCTTCAGGAGTAGATTCCCTTCATTCATTACTTACATATAACACACAGTGTTCATCCCAACGTGTGCCCTCCTCAATGCCCATCACCCATTTTCCCCACCCCCTGAACTCCCCCACCCCCATCACCCCTCAGTCTGTTCTCTGTATTTAAGAGTCCCATTAGTTTGCATCCCTTTCTGTTTTTATCTTATTTTTCCTTCCTTCATCTGTTAAGTTTCTCAAATTCTATATATGAGTGAAATCACATGATTCTGTCTTTCTCTTGCTGACTTATTTTGCTTAGCATAATACCCTCCAGTTCCATCCACATTGTTGCAAATGGCAAGATTTCATTCTTTTTCGTTGCCGAGTAGTATTGCAATATACCACTTTCCCTTTATCCATTAATCAATCGATGGACATTTGGGCCCTTTCCACAATTTAGCTACTGCTGTTAGTGCTGCTGTAACATTGGGGTACATGTGTCCCTATGAATCAGCATTCCTGTATCGTTTGGATACATTCCCAGTAGTGAAATTGCCGAGTCATAGGGTAATACTATTTTTAATTTTTGGAGAACCTCCACACTGTCTTCCAGAGTCGCTGCACCAGTTTGCATTCCCACCAACAATGCAAGAGGGTTCCCCTTTCTCCATATCCTTGCCAAAATCAATTGTGTCCTGAGTTGTTAATTTTAGCCTTTGACTAGTGTGAGGAGGTATCTCAATGTGGTTTTGATATGTATTTCCCTGATGATGAGAGATGGTGAGCATCTTTGCATATGTCTGTTTGGCACCTGGAGGTCTCTTTTGGCAAAGTGTCTATTCATGTCTTTTGACCTCTTCTTCAGTGGATTATTTGTTTTTCTGGTGTTGAGTTTGGCATGTTCCTTACAGGTATTTTATATTGACCATTTATCCAATATGTAATTTGCAAATACAACATTCCATCAGTGGCGCTTTACTTTTGTTATTTCTTTTTCTGTGCAGAAGCCTTTTATCTTGATGAGTTCCAATAGTTTTTTTTCCCCTTGTCTTCAGAAACATGTCAAGTAAGAAGTTGCTGCAACAGAGGTCAAAGATATTGCTGCCTGTTTTGTCCTCTAGGATTTTGATGTTTTTTTGCCTCACATTTAGGTCTCCCATCCATTTTGAATTTATTTTCATGTATGGTGTAAGAAACATGTTCAGGTTAATTCTTCTGCATGTTGCTGTACAGTTTCCCAGCACCATTTGCTAAAGAGACTCTCTTCTTTTCCATTACATACTCTTTCCTGCTTTGTCGAAGATAAGTTGGCCATACATTTGTGGGTCCATTTATGGGTTCTCTATTCTATTCCAGGGGTCTATATGTGTGTTTTTGTGCCTATACTATACTGTCTTGATGCTTACAGCTTTATAATGAAGGCTAAAATCCAGGATTGTCATGCCTCCAGTTTTGGTTTTCTTTTTCAACATTACATTGGCTATTTGGGGTCTTTCTGATTCCATACAAATTTTAGGATTGTTTGTTCTAGGTCTGTGAAGGATGCTAGTATTATTTTAATAGGGATTGCTTTGAATGTGTAGATACTTTGGGTACTATTGACATTTTAAGAATATTTGTTTTTACAATCCATGAGCATGGGATGTTTTTGCATTTCTTTATGTCTTCAATTTCTTTCGTAAGCTTTCAATATATAAATCTTTTATCTTTTTGGTTAGGTTTATTCCTAGGTTTCTCATGGTTTTAGCTGCAATTGCAAATGGGATTGACTCCTTGATTTCTCTTTCTGCTACTTCATTGTTAGTGTGTAGAAATATAACCAATTTCTGAACATTGATTTTATGCATTGTGACTTTCCTGAAATCATGTATCAGTTCTAGCAGGCATTTTGTGTGGAATCTTTCAGGTTTTCCACATAGAGTATCATGTCATCTGTGAAGAGTAAAAGTTTGACTTCTTGGCCATTTGGTGCCTTTTATTTTGTTTTGTTATCTGATTGCTGAGGCTTGGACTTCCAAAACTATGTTAACCAACAGTGATGAAATTGGATATCACTTTCCTGTTCCTGATCTCAGGGAGGAAGCTCTGTTTTTCCCCATTGAGGATAATATTAGCTGTGGACCTTTCATATATGGTTTTTATAATGTTAAAATATGTTCCTTCTATGCAGACTTTCTTGATTACTAAGAAAGAATGCTGTATTTTGTCAAATGCTTTTTCTGCATGAATTGGCAGGACCATACAGTTCTTATTATTTCTTCTACTAATGTGATGTGTCATGTTGATTGATTTGTGAATAGAACCAGCCCTGACGCCCAGGAATGTATCCCACTTGATCATAGTGAATAATTCTTTTAATATACTGTTGAATTCGATTTGCTAGTATCTTGTTGAGAAGTTTTGCATCCATGTTCATCAGGCATATTGGCCTGTAATTCTCCTTTTTAGTGGGGGTCTTTGTCTGGTTTGGGAATCAAGATAATGCTGGATTCATCAAATGAGACTGGAAGCTTTCCTTCTGTTTCTATTGTTTGAAACAGCTTGAGAAGAATAGGTATTAACTCTGCTTTAAATGTCTGGTAGAATTCTGCTGGGAAGCCATCTGGCCCAGGACTCTTATTTGCTGGGAGACTTTTGATAACCGATTCAATTTCTTCACTGGTTTTAGGTCTGTTCATATTTTCCATTTCTTTGCATTTGAGCTTTGGTAGTGTGTGAGTGTCTTAGGAGTTTGTCCATTTCTTCTAGATTGTCTAGTTTGTTGGCATATGATTTTTCATAGTATTCTCTAATAATTGTGTGTATTTCTGTGGTGTTGGTTGTGATCTCTCCTCTTTCATTCATGATTTTATCTATTTGGGTCCCCTCGCTTTTCTTTTGGGAAGTCTGGTTATGGGGTTATTAATTGTTTCTTCTTTCAAAAAAACCAACGTTTAGATTCATTGATCTGTTCTACTGTTTCTTTTGGATTATTTAGTGTTTACCTCTGCTCTAATCTTTATTATTTCTGTTCTTCTCCTCGCTTTGGGCTTTCTTTGCTGCTGTCTTTCTAGCTCCTTTCAGTGTGACATTAGGTTGTGTATTTGCGACCTTTCTTGCTTCTTGACACAGGCCTGAATTGTAAAGTATTTTCCTCTTAGGACAGCCGTTGCTGCATCCCATAGGGTTTGGACTGTAGTGTTTACATTTTCATTTGCTTGCATATATTTTTACATTTCTTCTTTAATTTCCAGGTTGGCCCATTCATTCTCTAGTAGGATGTTCTTTAACCTCCATGTATTTGGGGGCTTTCCAAATTTGTTCTTGTGGTCGATTTCAAGTTTCATAGTATTGTGATTTGAAAATATGCATGGCACGATCTCAATCCTTTTATACTTGTTGAGGGCTGTTTTGTGACCCAGTATGTGATATAGTTTGGAAAATGTTCCATGTGCACTCGAGAAGAATGTGTATTCTGCTGCTCTTGGATGTAAAGTTCTGAATATAGCTATTAAGTCCATCTGGTCCAATGTGTCATTCAGAGCCGTTGTTTCCTTATTGATTTTATGCCTAGATGATCTGTCCTTTGCTGTCAGTGTATTAAATTCCCCTACAATCACGGTATTATTATCTATACATTTATTTATGTTTGTGATTATTTCAGTTTCTTCACATTGGGGGCATAAACATTTGCACTTGTTAGCTCTTCTTGATGGATAGACCCCTTAATTATGACATAATGCCCTTCTTCATCTCTTGTTACAGTCTTTGTTTTAAAATATTGTTTGTCTGATATAAGTATGGCTACTCTGGCTTTCCTTTGACGTCCATTAACATGATAGGTAGTCCTCCATCACCTCACTCTCAGTCTGCCAGTGTCCTGAGGTCTAAAATGAGTCTCTTGTAGACAGCATATAGAAGCACCTTGTGCTTTTCTTTTCTTTTTTTTCCTTTTTTCCCCATCCATTCTGATACCCTATGTCTTTCGATTGGGGCATTTAGTCCATTCACATTCAGAGTGATTATTGACAGATACGGATTTAGAATCACTGTGTTATCTGTAGGTTTTGTGTTTGTGGTGATGTCTCTGGTCCTTTGTAGTCTTTTCTGCTTCCCACTCACAGAGTCCCCCTTAGGATCCTCTGCAAGGCTGGTTTAGTGGTCATGATTTCCTTTAGTTTTTGTCTGTCTTGGTAAGCCTTTATCTGTCCTTCTATTCTGAATGTCAGCTTTTCTGGATAAAGGATTCTTGGCTGCATATTTTTCCTATTCAGTACATTGAATATTTCCTGCCACTCCCGTCAGGCCTGCCAAGTTTCAGTGCAAAGGTCTGCTACTACCCTCATGTGTCCACCCCTGCAGGTTAAGGCATATTTTCCCCTAGCTGCTTTCAGAATTCTGTCTTTATCCTTGTATTTTGCCAGTTTCATTATATCTCGTGGTAATTATCTGTTTTTGTTGATTCTGAAGTGAGTTCTCTGTTTCTCTTGGACTTGGATCTCTGTTTTCTTCCCCAAATTAGGGAAGTTCTCAGCTATAATTTATTCAAATAAGCCTTCTGCTCGTTTCTTTGTCTTCTTCTTCTTCTGGAACTCCTATGATACAGATATCATTTCATTTCTTGGGATTGCTGATGTCTCTAATTCTCCCCTCATGGTGTAGTAATTTCTTTTCCCTCTTTTTTTTCAGCTTTATCATTTTCTATAATTTTATCTGGTATTTCACCTATGCTCTCCTCTCTTTCCATCCTCACTCTCACTGTATCTAGTTTATTTTATATCCCGTTTGTATCATTTCTTAATTCATCATGACTATTTCTTAGATCTTTGATCTCTGCAGCAATAGATTTTCTTCTGTCTTGTAGTCTTTTTTCAAGCCCGGCTATTAGTCTTATGACTGTTATTCTAAATTCTTCTTCAGATATATTGTTTATATCTGTTTTGAGCAATTCTCTGACTATCATTTCTTCCCTGGGTTTTCTTTTGAGGAGAATTCTTCCGTTTCATCATTTTGGCTACATTTCTGTCTTTTACTTGTTTTTGATAGCTTGTTATGTGTCCTGCACCTGTGAGTACTACTATATTAAAAATGGTCATACACTGCCCAGGGATTGGCACTACAGGAGGTGTTTTGGAGTGTGTTTCATGCTCTCTGTTGTTGCATATTTGGGTGCTCTATCCCACTGGTCAGTCCTCTGTAAACATCATCTTTGCTCATAGTGGTGGAGTGCTTGGACCTTCCACCAAGTGTGTTTTTATTTGTTCCTTGGAGTAACCCTGAAGAAAAGGAAAGGGCCACGTATATATCCTGTACAAAGAGAAAAATGAAAGAAATGAAAAAAAAAAAGTCCTGTAGAGCATCAAAGAAACTAGAAGGCTTCATCCAGAGTGAGGGAAAGGGAAGTAAATAAAAATGATATACAGAAAAATCATAAAAAAAGAGTAAAATTTTTGATTAAACAAACAAGCCAAACAGAGAAGTGTATATATATGTGTATATATATATATATATATATATATAATTTATATGTGTATATATATATGTGTCTGTGTGTGTATATGTATATATACATATATATATATATATGTATATATGTATTTGTGAGGTCTGTTTTGTGACCTAATATGTAATCTATCTATTATATTGTATATAATAATACTTGACCAAAAAGCAAATCAGAAAATGTGAGCCTGATTACTAAGGAAAAAAAAAGAACAATAAAAAGTTTTGGGTAGAAATAAAAAGAGGAGTGAAGAGGGAAAAGAAATTTAAAAAAAAAGAAAAGAAAATAAGAAAAGAAAAGGTAAATAAAAGAAAATAAAACAAAAGAAAAGAGAAAAAAAGAAAGGAAAAGAAAAGAGAAAAAAAAGAGAAACAGACTAACTTACAAAAACACTGGACAGTTGTCTGTTGATGCCTGGAACCAGTGGCTCTGCTAGTCTGGAGCAGAGGTCATGTGGTTCTCTCAGTGTCAGTCTCAATCCAGTAGATAAGCAGTTGCCAGGTACAGAATGGCGGGGTTTGGTGTAAGCAGGTCCTGCCTCTACTGGTGGTTTGTGTTCTGTTCCCTGAAGCCCTTCCTTCCTGGTGATGGGGAGAAAAATAAGAGGGTGCTGTCCCTGTTCTCTAGGATTGGTAATTTCGTGTTTCATATTTAGGTCTTTCATGCATTTTGAATTTATGTGTATGGTGTATGAAAGTGGTCCACTTTCATTATTTCCATGTTGCTCTTCAGTAGTCCCAACACCATTTGTTGAAGAGACTGTCTTTTTTGCATTGCATATTCTTTTGTCCTTTGTCGAAGATTAGTTGACCATATAGTTCTGTGTGCATGTCTGGGTTTTCTAGATTGTTCTATTGATTTATGTCTATTTTTTTGCTAGTACCACACCATCTTGATCACTATAATTTTGTAATATAACTTGCAGTCCAGCGCTGTGATGCCTCCAGCTTTGCTGTTATTTTCAAGATGGCTTTGGCTATTCATGGTTTTATGTTTTTCCATACAAATTTTTGGATTATTGGTTCTTGCTCTGTGAAAAATGCTGGTGGTATTTCTTTGGGAATTGCATTGAATGTATAGATAGTTTTGGGTAATATATGCATTTTAACACATCTGTTCCTCCAATCCAAGAGCATGGAATATTTTTCCATTTATTTGTGTCATCTTCAATTTCTTTCATCCTTGTTTGCGGTTTTCAGAGTGCAGATATTTTCCTTCTTTGGTTAGGTTTATTTCTAGGTATCTTATGGCATTTAATGCAATTGTAAATGCGATCAGTTTCTTGATTTCATTTTCTGCTTCTTCATTATTGGTGTATAGAAATGCAACAGATTTTTGTTTGTTGAATTTGTACCCTGTGACTTTATGCAATTTGTGTATGAGTTCAAGCAGTTTTTTTGTGAATTCTTGGGGTTCTATATAGAGTATCATGTAATATGTAAATAGTGAAATTTAGATTTCTTCCTTGACAATTTGGATGGCATTGATTCTTTTTACTTGTGTAATTATTGTGTCTAGGATTTCCAGTAGTATGTTAAATAACAGGCGTGAGAATGGACTTCCCTGTCTTGTTCCTGACCATAGAAGAAAAGTTCTCATATTTTCTCCATTAAGGATGATATTACCTGTGGGTTTTTGTATATGGTCTGTATATTTTTTGAGATATGTACACTCTTAACATACTTTGTTGAGGTTTTTTATCACATATGGATATTATACCTTGTCAAATGTTTTTTCTGTCTCTACTGAGAGAATCATTTGGTTCTTAAACTTTCTTTTATTAATGTGTAGTATTACATTGATTTGCAAATATGTATCCCCTCTGGCTATCCAGTAATAACTCCAACATGATTATAGTGAATGATTCTTTTAAAGTATTGTTGGATTCAGTTTGGTCTTATTTTGTTGAGAATTTTGCTTCCCTGTCTTTAGGGATATTGCCCTGTAGTTCTCTTTTTTAAGGCAGTCCTTATCTGGTTTTGGTATCAGGGTAATGTTGGCTTCATAGAATGAATTTGGAGTAGTGTAAGGAGAATAAGTATTCCTTCTTCTTTAAACATTTGGTAAAATTTCCCTGTGAAGCCATCTGTACCTGAAGTATTGTGGGGAGGTAGGATTTTTGGTAACTGATTCCAATTCTATTTTTTTTAATATGAAATTTTCTGTCAAATTGGTTTCCATACAACACTCAGTGCTCCTTCCAACAGGTGCCCTTCTCAATACCCATCAACCACCCTCGCCTCCCTCCCACTCCCCATCAACCCTCAGTTTATTCTCAGTTTTTAAGAGTCTATTATGGTTTGGCTCCCTCCCTCTCTAACTTTTTTTTTCCTTCCCCTCCCCCATGGGTTTCTGTTAAGTTTCTCAGGATCCACATAGGTGTGAAAACATATGGTATCTTTATTTCTCTGTATGACTTATTTCACTTAGCATTACACTCTCCAGTTCCATCCACATTGCTACAAAAGGCCATATTTCATTCTTTCTCATTGCCAAGCAGTATTCCATTGTGTATATAAACCACAATTCTTTATCCATTCACCAGTTGATGGACACTTAGGCTCTTTCCATAATTTGGCTATTGTTGAAAGTGCTGCTATAAGCATTGGGGTACAAGTGCCCTTATGCATCAGTAGTCTTGTATCCCTTGGGTAAATTCCTAGAAGTGCTATTGTTGGGTCATAGGGTAGATCTATTTTTAATTTTTTAAGGAACCTCCACACTGTTTTCCAGAGTGGCTGCACCATTTTGCATTGCCACCAACAGTGCAAGACGGTTCCCATTTCTCCACATCCTCGCCAGCATCCATAGTTTCCTGATTTGTTCATTTTAGCCACTCTGACTGGTGTGAGGTGGTATCTCCGTGTGGTTTTGATTTGTATTTCCCTGATGAGGAGTGATGTTGAGCATCTTTTCATGTGCCTGTTGGCCATCTGGATGTCTTCCTTACAGAAGTGTCTATTCATGTCTTCTGCCCGTTTCTTCATTGGATTATTTGTATTTCAGGTGTGGAGTTTGGTGAGTTCTTTATAGGTTTGGATACTAGCCCTGATATGTCATTTGCAAATATCGTTTCCCATTCCGTTGGTTGCCTTTTAGTTTTGTTGATTGTTTCCTTTGCAGTGGAGAAGTTTTTATCTTCATGAGGTCCCAGTAATTCATTTTTGCTTTTAATTCCCTTGCCTTTGGGGATGTGTCAAGTAAGAAATTGCTGTGGCTGAGGTCAGACAGGTTATGTTTTGAGCAATTCTCTGACTATAATTTCTTCCCTGGGTTTTCTTTTGAGGAGAATTCTTCCGTTTCATCATTTTGGCTACATTTCTGTCTTTTACTTGTTTTTGATAGCTTGTTATGTGTCCTGCACCTGTGAGTACTATTATATTAAAAATGGTCATACACTGCCCAGGGATTGGCACTACAGGAAGTGTTTTGGAGTGTGTTTCATGCTCTCTGTTGTTGCATATTTGGGTGCTCTATCCCACTAGTCAGTCCTCTGTAAACATCATCTTTGCTCATAGTGGTGGAGTGTTTGGACCCTCCACTAGGTGTTCTTTGATTTCTTCGTTGAAGTAACCCTGAGAAAAAGGAACGAGCCTGGAACCTGATCCTATACAAAGAGGAAAGTGAAAGAGGTTAAAAAAAATCCCTAAGAGAATCATTCCAAGAAGCTATAAGGCTCAATCTAGATACAGAAATAGGTAATAAAAAGAAGAAGGATATACAGAAAAGCCATAAAAGAATAGGGTAAAAATACCCGATTAGACAAACAGGGAAAACAGATTATAGATATAGATATAGATATAGACATATTAATAGATATAGATATACAGATATATGGATATGAAATTATATAGATATAGATATATAGAAATAGATATATAGATGTAGATATATATTAAGAATATTTATATAAAGAATCTTATATACAACAAGAATTTACCCAAAGAAAGCCAGAAAATATGAGCCTGATTCCAAATGGAAAAAAATAAGCAGGTAGAAAGGAAAAGAAGAGAAAAAAAATAAAGAAAAGTGGACAAAAAAGAGAAATAGATTAACATACAAAACTGATGGACAGTTGTCTGTTGCTGTCTGGAACCAGTGTCTGTACTGGTCTGGAGGAGAGGCCATGTTGTTTGCTTAGTGTCAGTATCACTCCAGTAGATAAGCAATTGCCAGGTACAGGGGGGCGGGGTTTAGTGTAATCAGGTCTTACCTCCACTGGTGGCCACTGTGCTGTTCCTTGAAGCCCCAGCTTATTCATGATGGGGAAAAACATATCAACATCCCAATCTCTCTTCCCCTGATCAGGTGTCTCAAATCACTCTGTTCAGGCAGATATCACAACAGTACTCTCAGTCAGTTTGCCCTGCTCCATAGTTTCCCCTTGTCTTCTAAGAGCTTGGCTGGGATTAAAAATGTGATGTTTTAAAGGACCCTACATCATACAGATTGTGTTTTGATATAGTGCCACTGAGCCCTGCCAGTAAAAGGACTTTGGTGACTGCAGCGTCTTTTGTCATTGGGGAGGCAATAAACCCTCTTCCCTCACTACTTGATGAAGGGGACTATTCTCTCACAGTTCACCCCTGAGATTGCTACCATGCCCAGGGACTGATTCCCTCCCTCCAGGCACGGTGCATGGCCAGGTTCAGATCCAGAGAAACTGGTGCACTTTTAAAAATTCTAGTCTTCAGCTCCTGAAGCTGTTTAAAAAATAGAAATTGGCCTTCTCCGTATTTCTCATTCCCCAGTCCAGGGTCTGGAGACGTTTTTCTTTTGCACTAGCACAATACATCAATTCCACAGCCTTTCTTTGTCTCACTTTTGTTTCTCCATAGAAGGTGTTACCTCTCTTCTGGTGCCTATGTTTTTCTATCTCCCCCAATTCGCATACATGCACCTGTGTCCCACCAAGCTGTCTCCCTCCACCTGTGGAGATCATTCTGTCGCTCTTCAGGTTAATTTCTTGAGAACCCTAATTATTAAAAAAATTAGAAACAGTAAACAAATTCCACAAATTATAGGATAGAAAACCAACACAAAACCAGTTGTATTTCTATACACTAAGAACAAACAAATTGAAAAGGAAAGTAAGAAAATAATTTTATTTACAACATTATAAAAAATATATACAATAGTTAGGAATAACATTGCCCAAGGAGGTGAAAGAATTGTTCACTGAAAATTACAAAAGATTTTTAAATTAAAGAAAACACAAATAAATGCAAAGATATTTCATGTTCATGGGTTGGAAGACATAATATTGTTCAAATGTCTGTGCTACCCAAAGCATTCTGCAGATTAAGGCAATCTCTGTCAAAATCCCAATAGCATTTTTTGTAGAAATAGAGAAAACAATCCTAAAATTCATATGGAACCACAAAAGACCCTGAATAATCAATACAACCTTAACAAAGAAGAACACAGTTGGAGACCTCACATGTCCTGGCTTTAAAACATACTACAAAACTACAGTAATCAAATAGTATGGAACTTGTATAAAAACAAACACATAGACCAATGGAACAGAATAGAGAGACTGGAAATAAACTCACACAAATATGCTCAAATAATCTCAACAAGAGTACAAAGACTACACAATGGGAAAAGATAGTCTCTTCAACACATGATGTTGGGAAAATTGGACAGCCACATGGAAAAATAGAATTTGAAACCATATCTTGCACTATACACAAAAACTAACTTAAAATGGATTAAATACTTAAACATAAGACCTGAAACTATAAACTTCGTAGAATAAAACATAAAGATTAATAGTCATAACATTGGTTTTGGCAATGACTTCTTGTATATTGACACCAAAATTGCAGGGAACAAAAGCAAAAAATAAAAATAAATAAATAAAAAAGAAAAAGAAGAAAATGGGAAAGTGGGACCATTTAAATTATGGTCATTATAAACACACGCACACACAGACATACAAAATCACAAGTGTTGATGAGGATGTAGGGAAATTGGAATACTTACACAATGTTGGTGGAGTGTAAAATGGTGCAGTCACCATAGAAAACAGCATGGTGGGTCCTAAAAAGTTAAAACTAGAAGTACCATATGATCCAATAATCCCTCTGATGAGTATTTATCCAAAATAACTGGAAACAAAATCTCAAAGAGATATTTGTAGTCCTATGTGCATTGCTGCACTATCTACAATAACCAAGAAGTAGAAACCAACTAAATGCCCATCATTAGATGAATGAATAAAGAAAACATGGTGTGTGTGTGTGTGTATGCATGTGGGTGTCCATTGAATAATTTTTATTATTCAGTCTTAAAAAAGAAAGATATTCTGTCATATTCTATAACATGGATGAACCTTAAGGACATTATGCTAAATGAAATAAGCCAGTCACAGAAGAATAATACTACATGATTCCACACATATGAGGTATCTGATATAGTCAAACTCATAGAAACAAAAGGTAGAGGGCTTATTGGAGGGGGAAATGCTGTATTGCTATTTAATGAGTATAGAGTTTCAGTTATGCAAAGTGAAAAAGTCCCAGAGGTCTGCTGTACAATAATCTACATAAAATTAGCAAAACTTTTCCGTGTACTTAAAAACTTATTAAGAGATTAGATCTCATGTTTTTAACATATATTATGTTAATATACGTTTAATATATGTATTTATACATATATTATTATATGCACATTTATAATGTATACATATATTTTAGAATGCATTATATATACTTATGTAATATATTATATATATATATGGGGGAAGGAGTCAAACTCAATGGAACACATACAGTATGATTCTTTTTATAAGAAGGCCAAGCACAGACAAAACTATGGTGATAGAAATTAGAAAGTGATGGTTTTGGGTTAGAGTGGCAGTGATGACCAAGGAGTGCAGGAAGAACTTTCTGGGGTAATCATATTTTGAGCGATAGTTACATGGGTATATAAAACTGTAACAATTCATTGAAATTAACTCTAAGGTTTCTCTATATAAATTATTCCTTAAAAGCAAAAGAAACAAATTTTTTAATCATTTTTCTTTACAGAGGTTAAATAAGTAGTTCTTCTTTCTTAGAAAAAATAAATAAATAAGAAACATAGCTAATGAAAAGTGGTTATAACCGGTGTTTCATCGGATGAAAGAAATGTTATATCTGCTTATAGGAAAATTGGATGTAAGCTTAAAAAAGCCCGACTGCCTCATATCACATGGCCTATAAATAGGAATAAAAAGTGGGAAATGGGATTATAATATTTATTTCAAAAGTTGACCATAAATTTTTGTATAAATAGCCAGCATTACTTTGTGAAATTATTAGAAAATATGCATTGAAATAGAATGCATTTTCAGCTAATATCAATAGGTCTACAAACAGTAGGTCTTAAACAAATGGTAGAACCTTGCATAAAAACTGAGAAAGTAGAACTATAGAGTAAGATAAAGTAAACCATGAACACCAGGTCCAAGAAACAGATCAGGGTCAGAAACCAGGAAACATAAGATTAACAAAACCAAAATCCAAAGGCAGGCTCAGGTAGATGTTGAAGTTAAGGTTAAAAATTTTTAAATTAAAAAAGTTGTGGTTTTAAAAAAGGGGGCCAACAGGAAATATTTTACAATACAGTTTTCATGCTTATATTAGTAGCGTCACTCTTGGGTATAACTGGAAGAGTAGTACAAAGATCCAGAAAACAGACATAAACTCTGAATGATAGTGATTCAAAAACAGCCAAGGTGCATAACACAAACAGCCATTATTTTAAACCTGCAACTGAAAAACAATCATAAAAATATGTTTATGTTTTGTCTCAAATTCTTTTGGGGGCAAAGAGAAATTTATTAATATTGGTTTGATCACTGGCAATGACTTCTACCAGAGAAGAGCAAAAAGAAATTTCTAATTTTGTGGAAACCATTACTTTATTTGGATAGTTATACCATATAATAACTATATTAGAAAATATGCAGGATACCTATCTATATCTATATGTATTGATACATCAGTACAAGTATATTTATCTTCAAAGTGGCCAGAGATGAAGAATAGCTGCACAGCTTGGTCACCATTTCATCTTGTATTATATGTAACTCTGTCAGTAGTTAACTGGTCAATTAGCCATTTAAAATAACCACAAGTTACAATGTCCCCACAGAGTTTATATGGTTTAAATATGACTTGAACCAAAGATAACGGTCAAAATTTACAAACTATGGAAGTTAGGAGGGAATAAAACAAAACAAAACAAGTTTTATACATGCACATACATACACAAACCCACCTTTTCCCCACTTATAATACAGGTTTCAAACATTGTAGCCCTGGTTTAAAGTCTCATTAATATATGCCAAAGCAGATATCCGTGATTAATATATAACTTCAGCATTGCAAACACAACTTGTAAATTTTCTCACAGAAGAGTTGTAAGGTAGAAATATACTTTAAAGAAAATGTAGTAGCATATAAGTTTAGTCCTAAAAATATAGTTTTGAATAAAGAGAATTACTGAAGGATTTTATGTTCCACAACATGAAAAATTGTTAAAATTTTACTTTTCTATTAGATCATAATACTTTATGTTTTTAGGGTATGTTTTTGATGTGCATTCTTCCTTTTTCTTTTATTCTTTCTTTTTATTTACCCAGAGTAATATAAAATATGATTATCTAGTCCCTCTACCATTTCCTGTAAGTACAAATCCTTTTTAAAAAGAAAAATAAATATATTATCAAGTTTCTACTTTTGCAGACCCCAGCAGTTTTATTGAACAGCAAATGTTCATTAGTATGCGCTGATATGAAGACAATCTTACCAACAATTCCCAGAGTGTTCCCTCTTTCATAAAGAGATTGTTGATGGCTGATGCATAATCCATCTGAGCATTGCAATAAAAAGAAAATATCACAAAATGTGCATAGGGTTTCATAGAAATGCATGCCAAAATTCCAATTGATGGGAAGAAAATACTCACACGTGCACACACACAACTATGTTTGTTACTTAGATTTGATGCTGTTTGCAGAAAATTGACTACTATTGTGTTTGTTATTGAATAGATGTGCCGTAAAGTGGTCTTTATTCAGTTCTCTTAAATGGGGCTCTTTATTCAATCAAATTAAAAATACCATAACCCATACCAACGTGATAGTATGGATTTGACAGAGTTCAGCTATCTTACCAATGCCAAGCATCCAGATGAAATGTAGAAGAAATTATGTTCTTCATACATATGTTTTACTATTTGATGCCAACCATCCAGGTGTTCTAAATATGTGGATATTTTGGATTCAAATAAGGTAAGTAGAAGGAACCTCTGATAAATCCTGGTAATTAACTCATTATTGTATCCATTCATTCAACAAATATTTATTTTGCACCTATTAAATGCAACGTGGTGTGTTGTGTTGCAAAGGAAATGTACGTGTACAAAGATCAGAACCTGTGTTCAAGAAACTTACCGTTAGATAGAAGAGACAGAATGGGAACACAAGACAGAATGGAGTCTAGGGGTGCCTGGGTGGGTCAGTCGGTTAAGCGCCTGACTTCAGCTCAGGTCATGATCTCTGGGTCTGTGAGTTGGAGCCCCGAGTTGGGCTCTGTGCTGACAGCTCTGAGCCTGGAGCCTGCTTCCGATTCTGTGTCTCCCTCTCTCTCTACCCCTCCCCCGCTCATGCTCTGTCTCTCTCTCTGTCAAAAATAAATAAACATTAAAAAAATTGAAGAATGTAGTCTATACTTTAAGAGGCTGAAAATTGTTATGAGAATTAATAAATATGTTTAATCTGAAATTTGAAAGAGTGGCTAATAGTTTTATAATCAATGACTAAGAATAACAATATAAAATATGTAAGCAAAGAAATTTATGGAAGAAAACTCTATGTAAATTCATGAAGAGTTGTAATCCGGAAGAATAGTAGTAGATAAAACAGTGAAAGTAGGTTTGATTTATATTGGAAAAGACTTTGAATGTATAATTTGTATTTTATTTTTAAGTGACAAGCCACCATTAAATGTCATGTACTATGCCGAAGAGAGTTTTAGGAAAAAAAAATCCTTACATAAGTAATTTTTCTTCCATCTTTAGTTTTTCTGTCTGGCACATGAAAGAGACAGATTTTGTCATCTCTGAGGTTCCTTCAGGGTCTAAAAGATATGAAAAGGTTTTATTTGATCGACAAGAGAATTCCATGCACGGCTCATAAACATGAGCAAGAGACAATTATAGTACTCTAGAAAGTTGTATGTCATTGATGTGCAAGATGCATTGAATTATGGATATTGTGAATATAGGCAGAGCAGTTAGAGAACCTTTGTGACTGTCTTTGCAGAAACTGATCTGGAATGACAACATTGCAAGTGATAAGGTATAGACATAAAAGACTCTTGGTTTGTTTGTTGATCAGAAAAGTTTACATGGAATCAATGTATTTTTTAATTTTTTTAATGTTTATTAATTTTTGACAGAGAGAAACAGACCATGAGTTAGGGAGGGGCAGAGAGAGAGGGAGACACAGAATTGGAAGCAGTCTCCAGGCTTCGTCTGAGCTGTCAGCACAGAGCCCAATGCGGGCGTGAACTCACGGATTGCGAGACCATGACCTGAGCCGAAGTGGGACGCTCAACTGACTGAGCCACCCAGGTGCCCTGGAATCAATGTATTTTTAATTTTATTTTCAATCAGTCACAGTCAGACCATTTAAAACTTTTATGATGGAGCTTCTAAAGATGCAGAGTAAGGCTCATAATTCCTGTAGAGTTATATGGGAATGTCTAAGGAGCCTTGTTGTGTGCATGTGCGTGTGCATGTGCGTGTGCGTGTGTGTGATTGTGCGTGTGGAAATTCTCTGATGAAAGATACCTTAAGAACAAAGTATTATCACTTTCCATATTTTTGCCTTTCACCTTTATTAATGGATATTTCTATGAAAATTGGATTTGATTTATTCCCATGTAAACTACTTAGACTATGTGTGGCAGAACACCTTCTCCATATATATCCAAACTAATTTTAAGCAGAGATGAACATAAACAGTTATAAAATCTCAATGATCAATAAAATATGTGTTGATATATCTACTTTTTAATTTTTAAAGAGTTTTAAAAATATTTTTAATGTTTATTTATATTTGAGAGACAGACAGAGAGAGACAGAGCTTGAGCTGAGGAGGGGCAGAGAGATGAAGACAGAATCCAAAGCAGGCTCCAGGCTCAGAGCTGTCAGCACAGAGCCCAATGCAGGGCTTGAACTTAAAAACTGTGAGATCATGACCTGAGCCAAAGTCAGACGTGTTCACAGACCTAGCCACCCAGGTGCCCCTAAAGATTTTTTAATGTTTATCTATTTTTGAGAGACAGAGAAAGACAAAGCACGAGTGGGGGAGGGGCAGAGAGAGAGAGGGAGACACAGAACCTGAAGCAGACTCCACGCTCTGAACTGTCAGTGCAGAGCCTGAAGCCAGATCGAACCCAAGAACTGTGAGGTCATGACCTGAGCTGAAGTTGGACGTTCAACTTACTGAGCCATCTGGGCACCCCATTATGCTTACTTTTTATATGAAGGTATGTTTTATACTATCCCATTTCCAGTGTGATACACTTTTGATGTTTCAGAAGCCAAAGAAAGAAAGAAAGAAAGAAAGAAAGAAAGAAAGAAAGAAGAGAAAGAGAGAGGAGAAAGATAGGAGAGAAAGAGAGAAACAAAGAGAGAAAAGTGCTCCATATTAACATGAAAGAAATACCATATGCACTGATTTTAGAAACTGATATATTGGAATTTGAAACTTCAGCCACTGAGTATCTTTGTGCTGAAATTCGCTTTACTTGTTTGTAAAATTAGAGTAATGATATTGTAAAAATGTGTTGTGCATGTGAAATGAGACATTGAATCAAAGGTCTATTTCACTGGCTGACACAATACATATAGTAGCTATTATTAAAAGCACTTATAAATAAATTTTAGTTTTTAAGTTGTCTTTGCAACTATGAGTCGGTGAAAGAGAAAATATGATAAAAAAAAGTATTTAGGAGCAGCGAATGGCCAAAGGACAATTGCTCTTCTCATGTAATTTCCAGAATATTAAAAGGATTGTTGTAAATAGGAGTCAAAGCAGCACCAGGAAGTGTTTCTAAAGATTGGCAATAGATTTAATGGTCGATTAACTAATGCTTATACATTAATGCACTTCAAGCCAAGTTTTTGTTCACTATAATCAGATACATTGTCTAGATACTTTACATATTAAATATATATTGTTTTAACAATGTTGCCTATACTAGAAATTATTAATATGATAATACTATAAATTAATGAATATATTACTCTTATGTATACTTGAGTCAACCAAATATGACAGAGATTAATAATTGAGAATCAGCTTTGGCTTTGAATGAAGGAATCTGAAAAAGATAAACAATAAAATATAGAGAAGAGCTAGTTGTTTCAAATTAGATCAAATTATTAGTGTTTGCGGTGAGTACTTATTTGAGTCCTTGGTTATTTGAAGTCAATTTTTGCTCTCAAGAAAGGTATACATAACAAGAGATATATATTAATAAATTAGAAATACCCAGTTCCTTTAAAAAAACACCTTTATATATGATAAAATAAAATTTTATATTATTTTTTGAAACATGAAATTCATGTACTTACTTGCACTTCCTTCTCATGATAACCATGGATTTTTTTTTTCCTAGTAAGCCTAGAAACCTGAGATCTTTAACCTTTGGACTGCAAAAGTTTTAAAGTGCCTTCCCTGCTGATGTCATGGAAAACTCTGACTGTGATTGTGATCAATGTGTTATTCTCCAGACTATTTCTGCTTCATGATTAATTGCAGTTACAAATTTTCATTTCATTTTAATGGTTAATTTACTGATGTTTATAAAATGAAAGGTCATTTCAATAGTTGAAAATAGTTGTAATCACATTGATAGTGAATTAATACTTATTTATAAAAAAGAGAAATCATAGAGAAAATCTGATAAGGTCATAATGTTCGGCAGCTGAATATGTCTAATTGCCCTATTTTCTTCCAAAGGCCATATATTTTGTCACATTTTGTAAATGTCAGAGTTGCAGTCTCACATATAGAAATATTCCTAATGCACAGAATCAAAGGTAGGAGTTTAAAGCAAGAAAGAAATGGAAATTTGAATGAATCCTTTTCTATAAATTATTTGCTGAAAAAGACTTGACAAAAGTCTGAAGTCATCGTTGATAAAGAATAAAAAGAAAGTTATTGAAAGTAGAGAAAATATTTAAAAATTATTTAAGCACCTAGATCAATCTGGTTTTAGAGGTCTACATTTTGACAATATTCACATTTCATTTTGCTCATAAATCAGAAATAAAAGACAGGATGAAATTATTGCCAGATATCCGAAATTCTGTGCTTGTGTTTAGCATTTATTTTTCTTTCAAGTTTCAGTTTTGATGTTCATGTATTTGTGTTTCAGAACAGGAAGGAACACAAAGCTCTTTATAATGTTAGCACATGGCTCTAGTATTTTCCAGATTGTATTGAATTTACTAATATCCATTGTGTTTAAAAGTTAATTTATTGATGTTTATACAACACTGCACAATTATTTGATAATTCTAATTATGTATTTTCTTTCCATTTTCAGTTTCAGTTTAAAAATCATCCCAGGTCATGCAGGTTTTTTTTTTTTATTCTTATTTTGTTCTAAAAGTCTTCACATTTTATGTTTGCCTTTATATCAAAAATCATGTGGGTGTTGTATTTATAGACTATTTCGTTTCATCAATCTATGTATTTATCCCTTTACCCAAACCACATAATTTTGAATCTTAAAACAATTTGTGTTTCCTCCAACTCCATTCTTTTTCATTTGTTTTAAATATCCTAGCTCCTTTATTTTAATACACATTTTAGAATCATCTTATTTTGATCTCTAAATAATCTTTCTGAGATTTTGATGGAAATACATTCAGTCTATAGATCAATTTTGGGAGACTTGATTTTTTTTACCATACTGAGGCTTCAAACCTATGAGCATAGATTTTCATTTATTCATTTATTTAGGACTTTGATTTCTTTCACTATTTGTAATTTTCAACACAGAGAGCTTGAACATGTTCTGCAAAATTTGCATCTAAAATTTTGTTCCCCTTTTTGAGAGAGATTTATCTGTAGTATTACAATCTAATACATATATATATATATATATAATTTTTTTTTCAAATTTCAGCTTCCAATTGTACATTACTAATATATAAATATATGATTGATTTTCGTGTGCTGACCATATGTCCAGCAACTTTGCTAAATTGACCTATTAGTTCTAGGTTTTGTTTTTTTTTTTAATAGATTCATAGGGATTTTCTATCTACACAGTCATGTCATCTGCAAATAGGGACAGTTTTATTTCTTCCTTTCTAATGTATATGCCTTTTTAAATGAAATTATGTCTTTTCTTTCTTCTCTTGCCTTATCACACTGGCTAGGACCTCCATTATGATGAAAGTAGAAGGAACAGTTATCCTTCCCTTCTTTTCAATCTTAAGAGGAAAACATCTAGTTTTTCAAATTTAAGTATGATTCTAAGTTGAGGATTTTCATCTAGATGCAGTTTGTCAGGTTGAGAACGTCCCCATATAGTTCTCGTTTGTTGAATGTTACATTTTTATTACTATTAATTTATGGTCAAGGGCTATTTCTGCATCAGTACATATAATCAGGTTGTTGTTGTTGTTTTTCCTTTTGCCTGTTAATACGATGAATTACACTGATTAATTCTTGAATATTGAACTAGCTTTGCATTCTGAAAATGAAATATTAACAAACAAGTCTATGTGTTTATGGTCATGAAGCCTATTAGTCTATAGTCTGCTTTGTAGTTTGAAATGCTGGCCTCATAAAATGAGTTGGGAAATTTCTCCTCCTTTTCTATTATTTGGAAGAAAGTATATAAAATGTTTATTTATTTTTTTTAGAGTTTTCCAGTGAAACCATCTAGGCCTATTGATTTCTTTAACAAGGTTCATAACTACCAATTCAATAGTCATATTACTATTTATGTGATCTATTTAGTCTTGGATGAATTTAGCTAATTTATGGTTTTTGAGGAAATGGCCCATTGTATATAAGTTGTTGAATTTATACCCATAGTCTACATAGCATTCCCTTATTATCTTTTAGCATCTTTTGAATATGCAGTGATATCCACTCTTTAATTCTGCTTATTGCTATCCTTTATCTTCTTTATATGTGCTTTTTCAGTCTTTCTGGTTTTATAAATTTTATTGATCTTCTCAAAGAACTGGGTCCTTCTATTAATTTTTTGTTATTTTCCAGGTTTCAATTTTATTGATTTTTTCTTACATTTATCATTTTCTTCTTTTTACCCACTTTGGGTTTAGTTTCCACTTATTTTCCTAACTTCTTAAATAAGAAGATTGTTTGTTAGGTTAGACATTTCTTCTTTTTCTAATATAAACATTTAGTGCTATAAATTTAACTCTAATCACTGCTTTAGCTGTGTCCCACAAATCTTGACTTATTATGTTTAAATTTCATTCAGTTTAAAATATTTTCTGATGTATATTAAGAGTTGCTTGTTGATTAATAGATTAGTAAGAAATAATAATCTGTTGTTTAATTTCCAAGTATTTTGATATTTTCCTATTATTGTGTTGTGATGTCATGCTTAATTTCATTTTTGTCAGAGAACATACTTCATATTACTTTAATTTTTTATTAATTTTTTTTTTATTTTTTGAGAGACAGAGAGAGAGAGACAGAGAAATACTGTGGAAGGGGATAATGGAGAGGGACAGAGAGTATCCTAAGCAGGCTCCATGCTCAGTGCAGAGCCAGATGTAGGGCTTGATCTCATGACCATGAGATCATGACCAGAGCCAAAATCAAGAGTTGGATGCTTAACTGACTGAGCCACACAGGCACACCATGTTACTTTAATTTTTGAAAATTTATTAAGGTTTATTTTATAAACTAGAATATAATCTATCTAGATTAATGGTCCATGTGTACATTAAAATAATATGTATTGGGGGATAAAGATCTCTACAGAAAAAAAAATTAGATCCTGTTGGCTGAATGAGTTATATAGCTCCTCAATATCACTACTGATTTTTTTCTATTAGTTTTATCACTGAAAAAGGAGTTTTGAAGTTTTCATCCATAAGTGTGTATTTGTCCTTTTAGTTCTGACAGTTTTTCTTTATGTATTTTGAAGCTCTGTTGTTTCCTCAGAAACATTCAAGTAGGATAAAGATTTCACCACTTAAGAGGACTACTTATTTTGTTCTTGGGACATATATGTATATTACATTCATAGCCCGAAACTATAGGCACCAGAATGTATGAAAAAGTAATTTTTAAATTGTTCTCCAATTTTTTATTGTTAAGATTGCAAAAAAGTGAATTGTGTAAAATTGTTGACACCTACCCAATTCTGCCTTTATTCTATTTTTATTTTTTGTGGAAATATTTACCTGAAAAATAGATTTGACAAATGTTTTATTGTTTACATGTTCTTAGCAGATTGTTATACATAAATTCATATATATATATAATTATATGTATGTATTTCCCTTTCTTAAATTTCTTCTGCTTTTATAGATCTTCCAATAGTTCTCTCTAACAAATTTATTTTTGAGTCCATGTGTGAATTGCATACACAAATTTTTGAATTTCTACTTAATTATATATGTATGTTTTGCCCTTTTCATCTTAAAGGTTAACTAATTTGTCTCTTTACTGAAATCTTAAAGTTTCTTAAATATTTAAAATTTATTTGTATAAGGTTACAGAAATGCTTATGCAATACATTTGAAAGTTCAAAGTACAGCTCAACATCCCCTCAAAGTCACCTTCCTTAGAAGCATAGGATGTGCTTTGCTTATTTTATGTTCACACAACTCTTCATGTTATGATACCATTTCAGCATTTTAATCACAATTGCTCCATTCCTTTTCCTAAAAATTGGAATAGTTTCCATCTCACATAATTTAAAAGAGCAAAACTTTATCCTATTTGGAGAGTGTGCTTTTATATCATTGATATCACAGCCAATATCTGAGTAATTAAAACATCCATAATTTAACTTTTAACCTATTTCAGGCTTTTCTTATCAAAAAGAATATTTCCTGATCTGCTTTCCTGATCTGTCTTGTAGCTCTGTTATAATGTAGATAAAATTGCTGCCATTATCTTCTAAAACATTGTGTAGGTTAAAATATTATTATTATTATTATTATTATTTACAGATTCAGTATTCTCTTTTGCCACTGCCATCAACCCACTCTATTATTCCCCCACTTCTCTAGTATATTTATTTTTTTATATTTTTTGCTTTTTTGTATTATTTAATTTTTAAAATATCTAAAGAATATCTAAAATACCTAATATTTTAAAATATCTAAAGAAAATTGTGCAATATTGAGTTATTGCAGATAATTTAGAGGACTAATTTTTATTTTTTAATTAACTATTTAGTTTTCAACTTTGCTATGTTTTCAAAGGAATACCAAGTTCTAGAGAATAAAAACTGTGGCTTTTTATGCCGAACATGCAGATTAACTCTTATGCATCATATATCTGAAAAAACAATAAATAGAAATAAGTATTTCTGGAAGTAAATCTTACTAGAATGTAGAGTTTTCTGAAATGTTAGCAATAGTAACTTATAATGTTCCTCTTCAAATAAGCTATACTTTCTAATAAGAGAATAAGATAATCATGACACTGGTGAGTGTTAAAAAGATCAAATGCTTGTGTCTTCTTTTTAATGCTGACTTAATATTAAGAATCACTTTCATGACATTATCTCATATTTTGAGAGTTTAACAAATATTTCCACTTGCAAGTTTTATATATTCTAAACTTATTATGAGTCTTGCCTAACAGACTATAATTTTCTATAATGGTGAGAAATCTATCTTCCCACATTCTGCCAAACATTCTAGAGTTGGCATGTATTTTCTCTGAAATTATCCTATTTGCTTAAAAGTTATCCAAAATATTCTACTTAAGGACTGTAAAATCCTTGGCTCATCTCTAAAATCTTACTTATGGATGAATAATACCACAATTGGTTTATTTTGAAAATAATAAGTCAAAACTAAACAACAACAACAACAACAATACATCTTTTGGACATTTATAAACGATGCTTGAAATTCTATTCTATTTTTATTTTTACTAGTCTTTGTTTTATTTTTTTCCAAATTTATACTCAAATTCCAGTTAGTTAACATATAGTGTAATCTTTGTTTCAGAGTAGAATTTAGTGATTCATTACTTACCTACAACACCCAGTGCTCATCATAACAAATGCTTTCCTTAACACCCATCACCGATTTAGTGATTAAATTAAATTAATTAAAATGTTTGACATTTTAAATTTTCATCTCTTTATTCTAGCATTAGCAACTCAAAGACCCAGTAGATTCCTAAGAAAGTAATTAAAAAAAAAACTAAAAAAAAAAGTATGCAGATTGTGTTTGCTAGGTCTCTATCAAATCTTGAAAGGTGGAAGAAGCTCATGTGGGACATAGGATGGGGAACCCTGCACCTTTGCTTTAAGAATAGGTGGCCTCCCCTGCCTGTCAGGTATACAAAGCCAGAGTTCATATCTATATACTGAGTAATAATACCAGAGAAGGACAAAAGGAGGACTCTTTCTGTGAAATGTGGAGTGTTTTATTAGTAACCTTCCAGGCTTGAAAGAGAGAAAAAGTTCCACAATTTGTTTCTGTCCTGGGCTTTAATTTCCTTAATGGCTTTAGGTCTTGTTAACATCATACCTGTATACACACCAACTTCTCTCTTTGCTTTTAAAGTAACGTGCTTTTTTTGTCCATAATAAAACATGTACAGTCAGTGATCTTGAAAAGATCATTTTTTTAACTTGTTTTATTATTTTTTATTTTTTAAAATTTACATCCATATTAGTTAGCATATAGTGCACCAATGATTTCAGGAGTAGTGCCCCTTACCCATTTATCCCATCCCCCCCCCGCAACCTCTCCAGTAACCCTCAGTTTGTTTTCCATATTTATGAGTCTCTTCTGTTTTGTCCCCCTACCTGTTTTTATATTATTTTTGTTTCCCTTCCCTTATGTTTATCTGTTTTGTCTCTTAAAGTCCTCATATGAGTGAAGTCATATGATTTTTGTCTTTCTCTGACTGACTAATGTCACTTAGCATAATACCCTCCAGTTCCATCCACATAGTTGCAAATGGCAACATTTCATTCTTTTTGATTGCCGAGTAATACTCCATCGTGTATGTGTATATATACCACATCTTCTTTATCATTTCATCCATCAATGGACATTTGGGCTCTTTCCATACTTTGACTATTATTGATAGTGCTGCTATAAACATAGGGGTGCATGTGTCCCTTCGAAACAGCACACCTGTACCCCTTGGATAAATGCCTAGCAGTGCAATTGTTGGGTTGTAGGGCAGTTCTATTTTTAGCTTTTTGAGGAACCTCCATACTGTTTTCCAGAGTGGCTGCACCAGCTTGCATTCCCATTGAAAAGATCATTTTTAGCAAAGGTATTCACTGAAAAGACTATTGAAATTTAGAGGAGGCACTGAGAATTGTAAATACTGAAGAAACAGGGAAGTTACTTGGACTGACACAAGCAATGGAAATAACAGGTTGAAATTGAACTCGGCAAAATTTAGTTTGAATGTCAGGAAAAGTTGTCAACTCTTAAATTTAGGTAGTGGAATACTTTCCCAGAAGAAATGGCAGAAATTTGTTGCTGGAGCTATTTAAAATTGGCCTGAACTAAGCACTAGGGAATATACAGAAAGGGACAATCCTTCACAAATTCTCAAGGATTGATGTATATAGCAATTGATCTTTTGCATTTCTAATGTTCATGACCATTATTATAGCATTTCACTTCACAATGCTAGCTAAATATGTTCTCTGTAACACTGTAACCCTGAAAATTAGAGCATTACATGATACCCACAAGAATATCTACAATTACTTTAAAAAGAAGTAATCCAAGCTGAATATCCCCCTTTAGTTTGTTAATCACATGACTCTTTTTTCTCTCTTTCCCTCCTTCTTTTCTTCTTTCCTACATCCCTCCCTACATTTCTTTTTTTCTTCCTTCCTTATCTGTTTCTTTCTTTCTTTCTTCCTTTTATGATTAGTCAGAAAAAAATCGTTCCAGGACGCTTCCGATTATCCTTTACTTTCCTATATCTCATCACTATGTGCAGGCCAGGAACACTGATTGATTGATTGACTGAACTTTTCCCTTTTGGAAAAATAATTAGTTCTTTCAATACTTCATATACTTTCACTTTTTAATCTGAATATGAGTCCAATAAGGCCCTTTTTCTCTTCAGCTTTTTTGCAAAATTATCTGGATTTGTCCATATTCATTATATTTAGGATTCTGGTTGAGAAACTTTTTTCCCATTTAATCTCTAAGAGGAGGAAATAAAACTTTAAACTAGATAAAATGCTATTGATAACTATTTCTTCACAGCCTTTACAGCCAAATAAATAATTTTGGTTTTTGTGAGGTATGAGTATTTTTTTCTTTGAGGAAAAATATGTATATACACACTATATTTATGGGCCATACTCAATAGGCGTGGAATGTATTTTATTCAGTTACCAAATTTCTTTAGTTTTAGCAGAGATGTTATAAATATACCCTGCACCCTATCTGACACACACCAAAGTATAGAATTAATATCAGTCTATTATAGGCATACAGTATTTTAGTCAGTATTTGGTTCTTCTCCTTGGGCTTTTTCAGCCACTTTGAAAGTTAAAGAAGTACCTCTGTATCTGTCCCTCCATTCTTTTCTTAATAATAATAATAGTTAATATTTAATTTGGGGAAACCGGATGGCTCAGTTAAGCCTCAAACTCTTGATTTTGACTCAGGTCATAGTCCCACAGCTCATGATATCGAGCCCTGCTGCACTGACAATGTGGAACCTGCTTGGTATTCTCTCCTTTGTCCCTCCCCCAGTATCTGTCTCTCTTTCAAAGTAAATAAATAAACATTTAAAAATATATAATAATAGCTAACTTAAAAAAAAACCTGGTCTATATTAGGCAATGTGTTAGATTCTTTTCATGGATTATCACATTGAATTATCACAACCCTGTAAAATATATATTACTATTAACCTAATTTTCAGGAAAGTAATTTGGTAAGGTAAGGCCTGGAATGCAGATAGTCTGACAGAAATGTACATACTCTCATGCACACTGGACAGATATGGAAGTGCCTCTGAATGGAGATTAGGAATTCCTGTAGTATGTTCTGAGTTTTGAGAACTTTAATAATAAATGTTAATTATTTTAGTATAATAGTGTATGCCACAGTGCTATGTTAAAATAATCAAAAGACAAGACAGATTCTTGTAATATTTGATATTCAAATTCTGTGTGGCTTTTTGTGCTTTTTCCCACAGTTCTGATCTCCAATATCTACAATAGGTTCAGATAGACTGCAAGTTGGGAAGTTCAGCATTCATGAGTTGCTAGTACCCAATGGCTGATGATTTGGAGATTCTCTCCTAACTTTAAATTACTACCCGAGGTAATTGCTCTCTTAGTCAAAAATTTCAAATCCTTTCATAATTTCATAATTCTGTAAAACACAATTAGGTCACCACCAAGCCACATTTTTTTTTCAAACCAGAATAACTTCAATTCCCTTAAGCTATCATTATTACATATACCCTTGAACTATTTGGAGACAGAGTGATATATACTAAGTTAAGCATAAGTGTCATTCTCATGGAACAATGTAAGTAGAAAGGAACAGAATTTGACAGAGTCTAATTGGTACTTTAAAGAAAGGGAGAATCATATTTGCTATTCTGCTCTTTATTTCCATTGTTTCAATTATTTATGATATTCTAATGTATACACTTTTTATTACTTTTCAAAATGCAGTAGCATTGCTTAGATCATAATCAATTCCATTATTTAAATTCAAAATAGTTGTTTTATAAACTGTATTACTAATATATGAAGGTTACAGGGTATCTAAACATAGGAAACAAGATATGCTTAATACTCAAATTTACTATTAGTATGCAGTAAATTTTCTAAATTCTTTTCAATCAGCTGAAAATGCTAGAAGTAATATCGGTCTAAGAGGAACAAACTAATTGGTAATAATAATAGCAGCTGAATGCATAATTTGAAGTTGTTTCTGTTTCTGTCAATACCTTCCCTCCAAAAATATGGTATCTTGATAAAGATAGCTTAGAGGGTTTTCATACTCTTTGTACCAGAAGCAAAAAATATATTACTAATTGTGTAGTTACAGACAAGAAACAGTGAATAACTCTTATAAGAAATTTATTTACATGAAATAATTTTCTACTTTTAGTCATGTGTTTGTTAGGCCACATAATTTTGAAGAATTGTCACTGATCAATAGTCAACTTTAAAGTGAAAGATCTTAATATGCTAGATAAAAATTTGACAAACCTGAAGAATCATTGTGAATATTTATTTCCATTTATTGTTGGGCAAGAGAAATCTTGAAATATCATCCTCCCCCAGAAAAGTGGAGTACATTTTGTAAAAATTAAACACCATCATTTTAAATGTTATGTAGAGGGAGGGGTCCAAGTTGGCAGCATAGGAATATCCTAAAATCACCTCCTCCCATGATACACAAAATCTCTAGCTATATATGGATCATTTCCTGAAAAAGAATTCTGAAAACCTTAAAACTAGAACTGATTCTTCACAACAAAGAAGTCCACATCATAACAGGTAGGAGAGGCAGAAATATGGTCCCACCAAAAACCCTACCCCAGATGAAGTGACACACAATAGGTAAGGATCTCACAAGTACAGTACTTCTCTCAGAGGAGTAAGGGATTTGTGCCCCACATGAACCCCTTCAACCCTTGGGATCTGCACTGGATAGACAAGATCGCCAAAATTATTCGTTTAGAAAAACAATGGGGCTGACATCCAAAGGGCCCAAAGTACTATAGGACACTGAAATTCTTCCATTCACTGGAGGATGCATCAATTTGAAAAGCTCCTGGACTGTATGTAAAGGAGACTCATTTGGTAGTTTGGGGGCATATTCCATATGGGCAGATGAAGGTTGGGACTTTTTCTGGAGATGGAGGAACAAGAATATGCCATTTGTGAACTATCCACAAGTACAGGTGGGCATGCCCAGATATGACACCATCTTTCTGCCTTACTGGGACAGGACAGGACAATTAGTCACATCACTGTCCCATTTTTATGATGAGGTTGGAGAGCCTGGGCAGTTGCAGAGATTCCCAACTCCCAAGCGAGGGTGGTGAATGGTCATGAAATTCTCCCAATCCCTTGCTCAAATTGGGGGCAGAGGGAGTTGTGACACTCTCCCAAACCTTGGCTAGGACTGGTAAGCATGAGTGGTCATAGATTTCCCATTTCCCCAACCTTGGACTGGCATACATGCATTGACATGGCACTCTCCTACAGCATTGCTGAAGCCTCTGGATGCTGGTAGTCCAGAAATTTCTTGTTGCTTTTCTAAAACTACTTGTCATGCTCAACCCCCTATACTTGCCAGCTTCCTTGCTAAAGCCAGCAAATGCACACAAACACACAGGGGATGCGTCTTGTTTACCTGGCCCTGTGAGTAAGGTGGCTGGCATTCCTGAGATCCAAGGGACTATAACATTTGGAAAGAGTTCTTGGCAGGCCAAAACCCCCAAGGAACTGCACTGAGAGCAGACTGAAATATACACTGAGTCCTCCTGTGAGAAAGCCTATTTACTTATCCTGGAGTTTCAACCTGAAGGATAGACTTCAGATTTCCAACACATCTAAAGGCTAAAGAGGTATTCCAGGGAACATAAAGAAGGATACATTTTTGTGTACCCCCTTCACCTTAGCCTTGCTATAGCTTGACAAGACTTCCCAGAAAAGACCTTATACATTATCTAAACAACGAATTTTTGCAACTGTTGCCCAAGGAATACTTCTAGATCTCCCAATCTGGAAAGCAACAAATTTACAATAATGACCCCCAAGGGCTGTATATGTATATTTGCATACTTTAAAAGCTGCTGCCAGGAGACTTTTTTTAATCAGCCTAAAATTAACTGCTAAATGAAATTCCTTCCTTTGGAACACTGACAGGTCTTGACAAACCTTCAACAAGGAGCACACGTGAAAAAGGTGTTTCGACAATGACAAACCTTTAAAAGACAACCAAAAACTAGAGCAAAGTGAACAAGAAGTTTCATCACCCACACAACGCCACTCCTTGAAGACTTAAAGAGGTGGCTGTGTTTCAACTAATATGTAAAATACAAGCACAGATAGTCCAGGAAAATAAGGAAACAGAGAAATATGTTCCAAATGAAGAACAAGACAAAACCTCAGTAAAAGACCTTAATGATACACAGATGTGCAATCTACCTGATAAATAATTCTAAGTAATTTGTTATTATAAAGATGCTCACTGAAATAAGGAGAATGGAAGCACACAAAGAGAACTTTAACAAAGAAATATAAAGTATAAGAAAGTACCAAACAGAAGTAACAAAGCTGAGTAATACAATAACTGAACTGAAAAATACACTAGAGGGGTTTAACAGTGGAATATACGAAACAGAAGAATGGGTTGACAAGTTAGAATGCAAAGCATTGGAACTCACACAGAAGCACAAGCAAAATTTAAAAAAAAATGAAAATAAATGAAGATAATTTTAAAAACCTAAATGTTATGCAGAATAGTATCCACAGTATAGAAGTCCCAGGAGGAGAGAAGAAAGATGAAAATGTATTTGAAGTAATACCTGAAAACTTCCATAACCTGGGTAAAGAAACAGATGTCCAGGTCTAGAAAAGCCAGAAAATTCCAAATAAAATGATTCCCAAGAGAGACACACCAAGAAACATTATGATTGAAATGTCAACCATTAAATATAAAGAATCTTAAAGGCAGCAAGAGAAAAACAACATTCCTTACTAGGAAATTCCATAGACCTATCAGCATAATTTTCAGCAGAAATGTTGCAGGCCATAAGGGAGTGACATGACATAATCAAAGTACTGAAAGGAAAAAGTTCAATCAAGAATACTATGCCCAGCAAGGTTATCTCTCAGAATTAAAGAAGAAGAAAATAAAAGGCTTTCCAGGTAAGCAAGAGCTAAAGGAGTTCATCACCATTAAACCAGATTTACAAGTAATGTTAAAGAAGTGTTAAGCTGAAAAGGAATGGCACTAGTTAGCAGCAAGAAAACATATGAAAGTAAAAAAAAAAAGTCTCACCAGAAAAGTGTGTGTGTGTGTGTGTGTGTGTGTGTGTGTGTGTTTGTAAGGGTAGTAAATAAATCATTTATAAAACTAATATGAAGGTTAAAAGACAAAAGTAGTAAAATTCAAGGATCTACAATAATTAAAGAATAAGTAAAGAGGTAAAATGTGACAGTAAAAATAAAATGTGTGATGAGTAGTAAAATATTAAAGGCTTGGAATGTGTTCAAACTTAAGTTGGTCTAAACCTAAAATATAATATGTGTATATGTACATATATATAGTATTATATAATAGTATATATAACATATATTACATAACATATAAATGATGTAGGATTTGTACTTCACAGTAACCACAAAATAAAAACATAGCAAAATACACAAAAGCAAATGAGAAAGAGATAAAAACATAACACTAAAGAAATACACCATACCAAAAGCAAAAGGAAAGGAACAGAAAATAATTACAATAACAGACAGAAAACAACAAACAAAATAACAATAATTACATACCTATCAATAACTACATTAAATGTAAATCAAATACATTGTCCAATCAAAAGACATAGAGTTGAGGAGAACAAGATGGTGGCACAGTATGAGGATCCTAGGCTTGTCTGGTTCCACTAACACAACTAGATCACTATCAAGTCATCATAAATACACGAGATATCAAACTGAAAACTGACGGAACAAACTCAACACCAAAAGGGAGAGAAGAGGCCACATCAAAGAAAGTAGGAGGCATAGAAATGTGGTATAGGGGAGAACAAGATCACAGGTGCTATGGAGGGAAGGGAGCTGTGGTTTCAAAGAAGGGCAAATAAATACACAGAATAAACATAGCCACCAGATGGAAGCAACACAGTGCCAACACAACCTGCTTAACATGCTTAACCAAGCCCCATCCCCTTGCACTTGAGCAGGATTGCCTTTGTTGGTCAAGCCTCCCTCAGTTCTGGCATGGTGGGCCTCTCCTCAAGAAGACTAACAACCCCCCTGCCCAAACCACATCTTCCAAACAGAGAGTTCTTCAGGGCTTCAGTTCTGGTGGAAATGGTGTCAAGATTCATTTCACAAGCAGATAAGAGCAAACCTAGTTAAAATTTACCACATCCAAGTGAAGGACCAAACACTGCCCACAGAAGATAAGAGAGCCTCTAAAAATTACTGACCTGAAAGATAGAGCAGCCATGACACAACAGTTCAGTACATGCAGGACACACCAGAGACACTTCCTGGAACATAATGGCACTGGGCATTACATGACATCTTCTTCATAAGGCTATTATTTTAAGGAACAGGAGATATACCAGACCTTCCTAACACAGAAAAGTCCGAAACTTAGACAAAATGCCGACATGGGGGAATTTATCCCAAATGAAAAAAAAACAAGATCAAGCCATGGCGAGAGATCAAAATGAAATAGATAAAAGTAACATACATAATGGAAAATGTAAAGCAACAATAATAAGAATAATCACAGGGCTTGAGAAAAGAATAGAGGACATCAGTGAGACACTTACCATAGAAATAAAAGAGTTTTTAAAAAAGAATCAATAAGAAATGAAGAATACAGTACATGAGATTAGAAACTGGCTTGATGCAATTAACAGCAGACTGGAAAAAGCAGGGGAATGAATTAGGGACATAGAAGACAAAATAATGGAAAAAAATGAAGTCAAACAAAAGAGAGAAAGAATTATGCAACATAAGAATAGATATAGAGAACAGAGTGACTTCATCAAATTTAATAGCATACATATTATAGGAGTCCCAGAAAATGAAGAGACAGAAAATGAGGCAGAAAATTTATTTCATGAAGTGATAGCAGAAAACTTCCCTAATCTGGGGAAGGAAACAGACCCCAAATCCAGGAGTCACAGAGAACTCCCATCAAAATTAACAAAAGCAGGCCAACACCAAGACATATTTCAATTAAATTTATAAAATATAGTGATGAAGAGAAACATATTAAAATTATCAGGACAAAAGAAGTCCTTAACTTACAAGGGAAAACCTAAAAGGCTAGTGGGGGATTTCTCAACAGGAACTTGGCAAGCCAGAGGGGATAAGCATGATATATTCAAAGTGATAAATGGGGAAAATGTTCAGCCAAGAACATTCTATCCAGCAAGGCTATAATTCAGTAAAAGGGGAGATAAAGTTTCCCAGAAAAAAAAAAAAAACACAAAAACTAAAGGAGTTGATGACCACTAAAGCAGCCCTGAAATAAATATTAAAGGGAAGTCTTTCAGTGCAATAGAGGGAAAAAAAGTGACAAAGACAAGAAAGTATCACAGAAAATCTCCAGAAATGATAACAAAACCTGTAATAAAATGGCACTAAATGCATATCTAACAATAATTTCTTTGAATTTAAATGGACTAAAAGCTCCAATTAAAAGACAGGGTCAGGGCACCTGGTGGCTCAGCCGCTTAAGTATCCAACTCTTAAATTTGATTCAGGTCATTATCTCATGGTTTATGAGTTTGAGCCCTGTGTCAGGCTCCAAACTGAGAGTGGGATTCTCTCCCTCTCTCTCTGCCCCTCCCCTGCTCACTCTCTCTCTCTATGAAAATAAATGAACTTAAAAAAAAAGACATAAGATGTCAGAATGGATTAAAAAAAAAAAACAAGACCCATATATATGCTGTATACAAGAGACTCATTTTAGATCTAAAGAAACCTGCAGATCGAAAATAAAGGGATGGAGAAAATATTTATCATGAAAATGGGTGTCAAAAGAAAGCTGGTGAAGCAATACTTATATCAGGGAACCTCGATTTTGAAAGAAAGAGTATACAAAGAGACAAAGAAGGCCATTATATAATAAAGGGTGATAATCCAACAAGAAAATATAACAATTTCAGATATTTATGCACCCAACATAGAAACACACAAATATGTAACATAATTAACAACAAATATAAAGGAGCTCATTGATAATAATACAATAATAGTAGGGGACACTAACAGTCCACTTAAATCAATGGACAGATCATTTGAACAGAAAATCAACAAGGAAATAATGGCTTTCAATGGCAAACTGGAACATATAGACTTCACAGATATAATCAGAACAATCCATCATAAAACAGCAGAATGCATATTCTTTTCGGGTGCACATGGGACATTCTCCAGAATAGATTACATATCAGGTAACAAAACAGGCAACACAAATACAAAAAGATTAAAATTATACCATACAACTTTTCAGACTACAAGACTATGAAACTAGAAGTCAAACAAAAGAAAAAAATTGGAGGTTAAAGAAGATGCTATTAAACAATGAATGTGTCAACAAGGAAATAAAGGAAGAAATAAAAAATATCCATGGGAAAATGAACATGAAAACACAACGGTGAAAAACCTTCAGGATGAGGCAAAAAATGATCCTAAGATGGAAGTATATACAGTAGAAGATCCTAAGATGGAAGTATATACAGGCCTAACTCAAGAGCAAGAAAAATCTCAGATAAACAACCTGACTTTACATGTAAAGGGACTAGAAAAAGAAAAATAAACAAAGCCTAAAACCACAGAAGGAAAGAAAAAATAATGATTAGAACAGAAAGAAATTATAAATAAACTAGCAAAACAATTGAATATGTAAATAAAACCAAAAGATGCTTCCTTGAAAAAGTTAAAATTTATAAGCCTATAGCCAGACTTACCAAAAAGAAAAAAAAGAAAAGCCCCAATAAATAAAATCACAAGAATGAGAAGATAAATAACAACCAACATCACAGAAATATAAACAATTATAAGAGAATATTATGAAAAAAAAATATGCTTACTAATTGGAAAACCTGGAAGAAATGGGCAAATTCTTAGAAACATATAAACTACCAAAACCAAAACAGGAAGAAATACAAAATCGAAGAGACTGATAACCAGCAAAGAAATTGTGGAGTACCCAGATGATGGCAGCATAGGGGGATGCTGGGCTCACCTCGTTCTGCTGATCACTTAGATTCCACCTACATCTGCCTAAATAACCCAGAAAACTGCCAGGAGACTAGAAGAACGGATTCTCTGGAGCCAAGCATAGACAAGAGGCCCAGGGAAGAGGGTAGGAAGGGCAGAGAGGCAGTGCAAGCTACACGGACTGGCGGGAGGGAGCTGGTGTGGTGGAGGGGTAGCCCGCCCAGCAAAGCAGAGCCCCTGAAGTCTGGTTTGCCAAAAGCAGAGGGGCCGGACTGCGAGAGTTCTGACAGCCAGCGGGACTTGAAATCTGGAATGTTAAAAGTCAACAGTTCTGCTCTCGGACAGCGGGGAGGGTGAGAGGATGCCGGGAGGGAGAATTGTTAAGCCCCAGAAGATAGAGCTCACCTCCGCAGGGGAACAAAGGAGCTGGCAAGTGCCATCTCCCTCTCCCATCCCCCAGCCAAAATGGAACCAGTTACCATCACCGAACTTGCTTGTACCATGCAAATGCCCAACGATGTGCTTCTGTGGACCCATCCCTCTGACAGGCCTGCCTCCCTTCCAGTGCTGAAGGGCCTCTCCCACAGGGGAACACCGACTGCAAACTGAGCTAAGCCTACACTTCCCACCCTTGTGCACCTTGCATATCCACCCTGGCTAATATGCCAGATGGCATCAAAGCAGCACCACAAGCCTGGCAGTGTGCAAGTAGCCCAGACAGGGGCCACCCACAGTGAGTCCTGCCCCTTGGAGAGGGGAAGATAAGGTACACACCAATCTGACTGTACCCCAGTGGTGGGCTGGGGGCAGACATCGGGTCTGACTGAGGCCCCGCCCACCAACACAAGTTACTCTGGACAGCACAGGGGATGTGGCCTGCAGTTTGGAGCCACTGCAGGGACTACCCAAAATGATGAAACGGAAGAATTCTCCTCAAAAGAAACTCCAGGAAGTAACAACAGCAAACAAACTGATCAAAAACAATTTAAGCAATATAAAGGAACAAGAATTTAGAATAATAGTCCTAAAATTAACCACTGGACTTGAAAAAAGCATAGAGGACAGGAGAGAATCTATTGCTACAGAGAAAAAGGGACTAAGAAATAGTCATGAGGAAATAAAAAATGCTATAAATGAGGTGCAAAATAAAATAGAGACGGCCATAGTATGGATTGCACTGGCAGAGAGAATAGGTGAATTAGAAGATAAAATTATGGAAAAAGAGGAAGCTGAGAAAAAGAGAGATAAAAACATCCAGGAGTATGAGGGGAGAATTAGAAAACTAAGTCATACAATCAAACAGAACAATATACGTATCATAGGAATTTCAGAAGAAGAAGAGAGAGAGAAAGGGAATGAAGGTATACTTGAACAAATCATAGCTGAGAACTTCCCTGATATGGAGAAGGAAAAAGGCATTGAAACCCAAGAGGCACAGAAAACTCCCTTCATCCCTAACTTGAATCGATCTTCTGCATGACATATCATAGTGAAACTGGCAAAATACAAGGATAAAGAGAAAATTCTGAAATCAGCTAGGGATAAACACGTTCTAACTTATAAAGGGACACCCATAAGACTAGGGGAAGTCCTATCTACTGAAACCTGCCAGGCCGGAAAGCAATGGCAGGAAATCTTCAATGTGATGAACAGAAAAAATATGCAGCTGAGAATCCTTTATCCAGCAAATATGTCATTCAAAATAGAAGGAGAGAAAAAAATCTTCCCAAACAAACAAAAACTGAAGGAATTCATCACCATTAAACCAGCCCTACAAGAGATCCTAAGGGGGATTCTGTCAGTGAAATGTTGCAAGGACCACAGAGTAACAGAGACATCACTACAAGCATGAAACCTACAGATATCACAAAGTCTCTAAACCCATATCTTTCCATAATAACACTGAATGTAAATGGAGTAAATGCGCCAACCAAAAGACATAGGGTATCAGATTGGATTTAAAAAAAGACCCATTTATTTGCTGTCTACAAGAGACTCATTTTAGACCTGAGGACACTTCCAGATTGAAAGTGAGGGGATGGAGAAGTATCTATCATGCTACTGGAAGTAAAAAAAAAGCTGGAGTAGCCATACTTATATCAGACAAACTAGACTTTAAATTAAAGGCTGCAACAAGAAATGAAGAAGGGCATTAAATAATAATTACAGGGCCTATCCATCAGGAAGAGATAACAATTATAAATGTCTATGTGTTGAATACAGGAACCCCCAAATATTTAAAACAATTAATCACAAACATATGCAACCTTATTGATAAGAAGGTGGTAACTGCAGGAGACTTTAATACTCCACTTACAACCATGGATAGATCATCTAGACACACGGTCAATAAAGAAACAAGGGCCCGGAATGATACATTGGATCAGATGCACTTGACAGATATATTTAGAACTCTGCATCCCAAAGCAACAGAATATACTTTCTTCTCGAGTGCACATGGAACATTCTCCCAGATAGATCACATACTGGGTCACAAAACAGCCCTTCATAAGTATACAAGTATTGAAATCATACCATGCATACTTTCAGACCACAATGCTATGAAGCTTGAAATCAACCACAGGAAAAAGTCTGGAAAACCTCCAAAAGCATGGAGGTTAAAGAACATTCTACTAAAGGATGAATGGGTCAAGCAGGCAATTAGAGAAGAAATTAAAAAATATATGGAAACAAATGAAAATGAAAATACAACAATCCAAACGCTGTGGGATGCAGCGAAGGCAGTCCTGAGAGGAAAGTACATTGCAATCCAGGCCTATCTAAAAGACAAGAAAAATCCCAAATACAGAATCTAACAGCACACCTAAAGGAAATAGAAGCAGAGCAGCAAAGACACCTTAACCCCAGCAGAAGAAGAGAAATAAGAAAGATCAGAGCAGAAATAAACAATATAGAATCTACAAAAACTGTAGAGCAGATCAATGAAACCAAGAGATTTTTTTTTTGAAAAAATAAACAAAATTGATAAACCTCTATCCAGGCTTCTCAGAAAGAAAAGGGTGATGACCCAAGTAGATAAAATCATGAATGAAAATGGAATTATTACAACCAATCCCTCAAAAATACAAGCACTTGTCATGGAATACTATGGAAAATTATATGCCAACAACCTGGACAACCTGGAAGAAATGGACAAATTCCTAAGCACCCCCTCCATCCAAATCACAAACAGGAAGAAATAGAAAACTTGAACAGACCCATAACCAATGAAGAAATTGAATTAGTCACCAAAAATCTCCCCACAAATAAGAGTCCAGGGCCAGATGCCTTCCCTGAGGAATTCTACCAGACATTTAAAGCAGAGATAATACCTATCCTTCTCAAGCTATTCCAAAAAATAGAAAGGGAAGGAAAACTTCCAGACTCATGTTATGAAGCATTTACTTTGGTTCCTAAACCAGAGACCCAGCAAAGAAAAAAGAGAATTACAGGCCAATATCCCTGATGAATATGGATGCAAAATTCTCAATAAGACACTGGCAAATCACATTCAACAGCATATAAAAAGAATTATCCACCATGATCAAGTGCAATTCATTCCTGGGCTGCAGGGTTGGTTCAACATTCGCAAATCAATCAACGTGATACGTCACATTAATAAAAGAAAAGATAAGAACCATATGATCCTGTCAATCGATGCAGAAAAGGCATTTGACAAAATTCAGGAAACTTTCTTAATAAAAACCCTCAAGAAAGTCAAGATAGAAGGAACATAAACATCATGAAGGCTGTTTGTGAAAAGCCCACAGCTAATATCATCCTCAATGGGGAAAAACTGAGAGCTTCCCCCCTGAGATCAGGAACACGACAGGGATGTCCACTCTCACCACTGTTGCTTAACATAGTGTTGGAAGTTCTAGCATCAGCAATCAGACAACAAAAGGAAATCAAAGGCATCAAAATTGGCAAAGATGAAGTCAAGCTTTCACTTTTTGCAGATGGCATGATATTATACATGGAAAATCCGATAGACTCCACCAAAAGTCTGCTAGAACTGATACATGAATTCAGCAAAGTTGCAGGACACAAAATCAATGTACAGAAATCAGTTGCATTCTTATACACTAACAATGAAGCAACAGAAAGACAAATAAAGAAACTGATCCCATTCACAATTGCACCAAGAAGCATAAAATACCTAGGGATAAATCTAACCAAAGCTGTAAAAGATCTGTATGCTGAAGACTATAGAAAGCTTATGAAGGAGATCAAAGAAGATACAGAAGAAATGGAAAAACATTCCATGTTCATGGATTGGAAGAATAAATATTGTTAAAATGTCAATACTACCCAAAACAATCTACACATTCAATGCAATCCCAACCAAAATTGCACCAGCATTCTTCTCAAAGCTAGAACAAGCAATCCTACAATTTGTATGGAATCACAAAATAAACAAATAGCCAAAGTAATATTGAAGAAGAAGACCAATGCAGGAGCCATCACAATCCCAGACTTTAGCCTCTACTACAACGCTGAAATCATCAAGACAGCATGGTATTGGCACAAAAACAGACAGACCAGTGGAATACAATAGAGTATCCAGAATTGGACCAACAACAGCATGGCCAACTAATCTTGGACAAAGCAGGAAAGAAGATCCAATGGAAAAAAGACAGTCTCTTTAACAAATGGTGCTGGGAGAACTGGACAACAACATGCAGAAGAATGAAACTAGACCACTTTCTTACACCATACACAAAAATAAACTCAAAATGGAAAAAGGACCTGGATGGGAGACAGGAAACCATCAAAACTCTAGAGGAGTAGGCAGGAAAAAACCTGTCTGACCTCAGCCGCAGCAATTTCTTACTTGACACATCCCCAAAGGCAAGGGAATTAAAAGCAAAAATGAATTACTGGGACCTCATGAAGATAAAAACTTCTCCACTGCAAAGGAAACAATCAACAAAACTAAAAGGCAACCAACGGAATGGGAAACGATATTTGCAAATGACATATCAGGGCTAGTATCCAAACCTATAAAGAACTCACCAAACTCCACACCTGAAATACAAATAATCCAATGAAGAAACGGGCAGAAGACATGAATAGACACTTCTGTAAGGAAGACATCCAGATGGCCAACAGGCACATGAAAAGATGCTCAACATCACTCCTCATCAGGGAAATACAAATCAAAACCACACGGAGATACCACCTCACACCAGTCAGAGTGGCTAAAATGAACAAATCAGGAAACTATGGATGCTGGCGAGGATGTGGAGAAATGGGAACCGTCTTGCACTGTTGGTGGCAATGCAAAATGGTGCAGCCACTCTGGAAAACAGTGTGGAGGTTCCTTAAAAAATTAAAAATAGATCTACCCTATGACCCAACAATAGCACTTCTAGGAATTTACCCAAGGGATACAAGACTGCTGATGCATAAGGGCACTTGTACCCCAATGCTTATAGCAGCACTTTCAACAATAGCCAAATTATGGAAAGAGCCTAAGTGTCCATCAACTGGTGAATGGATAAAGAATTGTGGTTTATATACACAATGGAATACTGCTTGGCAATGAGAAAGAATGAAATATGGCCTTTTGTAGCAATGTGGATGGAACTGGAGAGTGTAATGCTAAGTGAAATAAGTCATACAGAGAAATAAAGATACCATATGTTTTCACACCTATGTGGATCCTGAGAAACTTAACAGAAACCCATGGGGGAGGGGAAGGAAAAAAAAAGTTAGAGAGGGAGGGAGCCAAACCATAATAGACTCTTAAAAACTGAGAATAAACTGAGGGTTGATGGGGAGTGGGAGGGAGGCGAGGGTGGTTGATGGGTATTGAGAAGGGCACCTGTTGGAAGGAGCACTGAGTGTTGTATGGAAACCAATTTGACAGAAAATTTCATATTAAAAAAAATAGAATTGGAATCAGTTACCAAAAATCCTACCTCCCCACAATACTTCAGGTACAGATGGCTTCACAGGGAAATTTTACCAAATGTTTAAAGAAGAAGGAATACTTATTCTCCTTACACTACTCCAAATTCATTCTATGAAGCCAACATTACCCTGATACCAAAACCAGATAAGGACTGCCTTAAAAAAGAGAACTACAGGGCAATATCCCTAAAGACAGGGAAGCAAAATTCTCAACAAAATAAGACCAAACTGAATCCAACAATACTTTAAAAGAATCATTCACTATAATCATGTTGGAGTTATTACTGGATAGCCAGAGGGGATACATATTTGCAAATCAATGTAATACTACACATTAATAAAAGAAAGTTTAAGAACCAAATGATTCTCTCAGTAGAGACAGAAAAAACATTTGACAAGGTATAATATCCATATGTGATAAAAAACCTCAACAAAGTATGTTAAGAGTGTACATATCTCAAAAAATATACAGACCATATACAAAAACCCACAGGTAATATCATCCTTAATGGAGAAAATATGAGAACTTTTCTTCTATGGTCAGGAACAAGACAGGGAAGTCCATTCTCACGCCTGTTATTTAACATACTACTGGAAATCCTAGACACAATAATTACACAAGTAAAAAGAATCAATGCCATCCAAATTGTCAAGGAAGAAATCTAAATTTCACTATTTACATATTACATGATACTCTATATAGAACCCCAAGAATTCACAAAAAAACTGCTTGAACTCATACACAAATTGCATAAAGTCACAGGGTACAAATTCAACAAACAAAAATCTGTTGCATTTCTATACACCAATAATGAAGAAGCAGAAAATGAAATCAAGAAACTGATCGCATTTACAATTGCATTAAATGCCATAAGATACCTAGAAATAAACCTAACCAAAGAAGGAAAATATCTGCACTCTGAAAACCGCAAACAAGGATGAAAGAAATTGAAGATGACACAAATAAATGGAAAAATATTCCATGCTCTTGGATTGGAGGAACAGATGTGTTAAAATGCATATATTACCCAAAACTATCTATACATTCAATGCAATTCCCAAAGAAATACCACCAGCATTTTTCACAGAGCAAGAACCAATAATCCAAAAATTTGTATGGAAAAACATAAAACCATGAATAGCCAAAGCCATCTTGAAAATAACAGCAAAGCTGGAGGCATCACAGCGCTGGACTGCAAGTTATATTACAAAATTATAGTGATCAAGATGGTGTGGTACTAGCAAAAAAATAGACATAAATCAATAGAACAATCTAGAAAACCCAGACATGCACACAGAACTATATGGTCAACTAATCTTCGACAAAGGACAAAAGAATATGCAATGCAAAAAAGACAGTCTCTTCAACAAATGGTGTTGGGACTACTGAAGAGCAACATGGAAATAATGAAAGTGGACCACTTTCATACACCATACACATAAATTCAAAATGCATGAAAGACCTAAATATGAAACACGAAATTACCAATCCTAGAGAACAGGGACAGCACCCTCTTATTTTTCTCCCCATCACCAGGAAGGAAGGGCTTCAGGGAACAGAACACAAACCACCAGTAGAGGCAGGACCTGCTTACACCAAACCCCGCCATTCTGTACCTGGCAACTGCTTATCTACTGGATTGAGACTGACACTGAGAGAACCACATGACCTCTGCTCCAGACTAGCAGAGCCACTGGTTCCAGGCATCAACAGACAACTGTCCAGTGTTTTTGTAAGTTAGTCTGTTTCTCTTTTTTTTCTCTTTTCTTTTCCTTTCTTTTTTTCTCTTTTCTTTTGTTTTATTTTCTTTTATTTACCTTTTCTTTTCTTATTTTCTTTTCTTTTTTTTTAAATTTCTTTTCCCTCTTCACTCCTCTTTTTATTTCTACCCAAAACTTTTTATTGTTCTTTTTTTTTCCTTAGTAATCAGGCTCACATTTTCTGATTTGCTTTTTGGTCAAGTATTATTATATACAATATAATAGATAGATTACATATTAGGTCACAAAACAGACCTCACAAATACATATATACATATATATATATATATGTATATATACATATACACACACAGACACATATATATATACACATATAAATTATATATATATATATATATATATATATACACATATATATACACTTCTCTGTTTGGCTTGTTTGTTTAATCAAAAATTTTACTCTTTTTTTATGATTTTTCTGTATATCATTTTTATTTACTTCCCTTTCCCTCACTCTGGATGAAGCCTTCTAGTTTCTTTGATGCTCTACAGGACTTTTTTTTTTCATTTCTTTCATTTTTCTCTTTGTACAGGATATATACGTGGCCCTTTCCTTTTCTTCAGGGTTACTCCAAGGAACAAATAAAAACACACTTGGTGGAAGGTCCAAGCACTCCACCACTATGAGCAAAGATGATGTTTACAGAGGACTGACCAGTGGGATAGAGCACCCAAATATGCAACAACAGAGAGCATGAAACACACTCCAAAACACCTCCTGTAGTGCCAATCCCTGGGCAGTGTATGACCATTTTTAATATAGTAGTACTCACAGGTGCAGGACACATAACAAGCTATCAAAAACAAGTAAAAGACAGAAATGTAGCCAAAATGATGAAACGGAAGAATTCTCCTCAAAAGAAAACCCAGGGAAGAAATGATAGTCAGAGAATTGCTCAAAACAGATATAAACAATATATCTGAAGAAGAATTTAGAATAACAGTCATAAGACTAATAGCCGGGCTTGAAAAAAGACTACAAGACAGAAGAAAATCTATTGCTGCAGAGATCAAAGATCTAAGAAATAGTCATGATGAATTAAGAAATGATACAAACGGGATATAAAATAAACTAGATACAGTGAGAGTGAGGATGGAAAGAGAGGAGAGCATAGGTGAAATACCAGATAAAATTATAGAAAATGATAAAGCTGAAAAAAAAGAGGGAAAAGAAATTACTACACCATGAGGGGAGAATTAGAGACATCAGCAATCCCAAGAAATGAAATGATATCTGTATCATAGGAGTTCCAGAAGAAGAAGAAGACAAAGAAACGAGCAGAAGGCTTATTTGAATAAATTATAGCTGAGAACTTCCCTAATTTGGGGAAGAAAACAGAGATCCAAGTCCAAGAGAAACAGAGAACTCACTTCAGAATCAACAAAAACAGATAATTACCACGAGATATAATGAAACTGGCAAAATACAAGGATAAAGACAGAATTCTGAAAGCAGCTAGGGGAAAATATGCCTTAACCTGCAGGGGTGGACACATGAGGGTAGTAGCAGACCTTTGCACTGAAACTTGGCAGGCCTGACGGGAGTGGCAGGAAATATTCAATGTACTGAATAGGAAAAATATGCAGCCAAGAATCCTTTATCCAGAAAAGCTGACATTCAGAATAGAAGGACAGATAAAGGCTTACCAAGACAGACAAAAACTAAAGGAAATCATGACCACTAAACCAGCCTTGCAGAGGATCCTAAGGGGGACTCTGTGAGTGGGAAGCAGAAAAGACTACAAAGGACCAGAGACATCACCACAAACACAAAACCTACAGATAACACAGTGATTCTAAATCCGTATCTGTCAATAATCACTCTGAATGTGAATGGACTAAATGCCCCAATCGAAAGACATAGGGTATCAGAATGGATGGGGAAAAAAGGAAAAAAAAGAAAAGAAAAGCACAAGGTGCTTCTATATGCTGTCTACAAGAGACTCATTTTAGACCTCAGGACACTGGCAGACTGAGAGTGAGGTGATGGAGGACTACCTATCATGTTAATGGACGTCAAAGGAAAGCCAGAGTAGCCATACTTATATCAGACAAACAATATTTTAAAACAAAGACTGTAACAAGAGATGAAGAAGGGCATTATGTCATAATTAAGGGGTCTATCCATCAAGAAGAGCTAACAAGTGCAAATGTTTATGCCCCCAATGTGAAGAAACTGAAATAATCACAAACATAAATAAATGTATAGATAATAATACCGTGATTGTAGGGGAATTTAATACACTGACAGCAAAGGACAGATCATCTAGGCATAAAATCAATAAGGAAACAACGGCTCTGAATGACACATTGGACCAGATGGACTTAATAGCTATATTCAGAACTTTACATCCAAGAGCAGCAGAATACACATTCTTCTCGAGTGCACATGGAACATTTTCCAAACTATATCACATACTGGGTCACAAAACAGCCCTCAACAAGTATAAAAGGATTGAGATCGTGCCATGCATATTTTCAAATCACAATACTATGAAACTTGAAATCGACCACAAGAACAAATTTGGAAAGCCCCCAAATACATGGAGGTTAAAGAACATCCTACTAGAGAATGAATGGGCCAACCTGGAAATTAAAGAAGAAATGTAAAAATATATGCAAGCAAATGAAAATGTAAACACTACAGTCCAAACCCTATGGGATGCAGCAACGGCTGTCCTAAGAGGAAAATACTTTACAATTCAGGCCTGTGTCAAGAAGCAAGAAAGGTCGCAAATACACAACCTAATGTCACACTGAAAGGAGCTAGAAAGACAGCAGCAAAGAAAGCCCAAAGCGAGGAGAAGAACAGAAATAATAAAGATTAGAGCAGAGGTAAACACTAAATAATCCAAAAGAAACAGTAGAACAGATCAATGAATCTAAACGTTGGTTTTTTTGAAAGAAGAAACAATTAATAACCCCATAACCAGACTTCCCAAAAGAAAAGCGAGGGGACCCAAATAGATAAAATCATGAATGAAAGAGGAGAGATCACAACCAACACCACAGAAATACACACAATTATTAGAGAATACTATGAAAAATCATATGCCAACAAACTAGACAATCTAGAAGAAATGGACAAACTCCTAAGACACTCACACACTACCAAAGCTCAAATGCAAAGAAATGGAAAATATGAACAGACCTAAAACCAGTGAAGAAATTGAATCGGTTATCAAAAGTCTCCCAGCAAATAAGAGTCCTGGGCCAGATGGCTTCCCAGCAGAATTCTACCAGACATTTAAAGCAGAGTTAATACCTATTCTTCTCAAGCTGTTTCAAACAATAGAAACAGAAGGAAAGCTTCCAGTCTCATTTGATGAATCCAGCATTATCTTGATTCCCAAACCAGACAAAGACCCCCACTAAAAAGGAGAATTACAGGCCAATATGCCTGATGAACATGGATGCAAAACTTCTCAACAAGATACTAGCAAATCGAATTCAACAGTATATTAAAAGAATTATTCACTATGATCAAGTGGGATACATTCCTGGGCGTCAGGGCTGGTTCTATTCACAAATCAATCAACATGACACATCACATTAGTAGAAGAAATAATAAGAACTGTATGGTCCTGCCAATTCATGCAGAAAAAGCATTTGACAAAATACAGCATTCTTTCTTAGTAATCAAGAAAGTCTGCATAGAAGGAACATATTTTAACATTATAAAAACCATATATGAAAGGTCCACAGCTAATATTATCCTCAATGGGGAAAAACAGAGCTTCCTCCTTGAGATCAGGAACATAACAGGGATGCCCACTTTCACCACTGTGGTTTAACATGGTTTTGGAAGTCCTAGCCTCAGCAATCAGATAACAAAACAAATTAAATCACCAAATGGCCAAGAAGAAGTCAAACTTTTACTCTTTTTGCAGATGACATGATACTCTACATGGAAAACCCAAAAGATCCCATGCAAAAAAACCCTGCTAGAATTGATATATGAATTCAGCAAAGTCACTGGATACAAAATCAATGTTCAGAAATTGGTTGTATTTCTACACACTAACAATGAAGTAGCAGAAAGAGAAATCAAGGAGTTGATCCCATTTACAATTGCAGTAAATGAGTAAGATACCTTGGAATAAACCTATCAAATTGGTAAAAGACCTGTACACTGAAAACAATAGAAAGTTTGGAAAGAAATTGAAGACATAAAGAAATGCAAAAACATCCCATGCTCATGGATTGGAAAGCAATTATTGTTAACAGATCGATACTACCCCAAGCAATCTACACATTCAAAGCATTCCCTACCAAAATATCCCTAGCATCCTTCACAGACGTAGAACAAACAATCCTAAAATTTGTATGGAATCATAAAGACTCCAAATAGCCAAGGTAATGTTGAAAAAGAAAACCAAAACTGGAGACATCACAATCCTGGACGTTAGCCTGTATTACAAAGCTGTAACAATCAAGACAATATGGTATAGGCACAAAAACACACACAGAGACCAACTGAATAGAATAGAGACCCCAGAAATGGACCCACAAATGTATGGCCAACTTATCTTCGACAAATCAGGAATGAGTATCCAATGGAAAAGAAAACAGTCTCTGTAGCAAATGGTGCTGGGAGAACTGGACAGCGGCATGCAAAGGAATGAACCTAGATCACTTTCATAAACCATACACAAAATAAATTAAAAATGGATGGGAGACCTGTGAGACAGGAAACCATCAAAATACTAGAGGACAATACAGGCAGCCACCTCTTTGACCTCTATTGCAGCAACTTCTTACTTGACATGTCTCTGAATGCAATGGAAATAAAAGAACATATAAACTATTGAAACATCATCAAGATAAAAGGCTTCTGCACAGAAAATAGGAAAAAAGTAAACTTTTGCTTCTGCACAGCAAAAAAGGAAACAATCAACAAAACTAAAAGACAATATAAGTAATGGGAGAAGACCTTTGGAAATGATATACCTAATAAAAATTTAGTATCCAAAATATATGAAGAACTTATAAAAATGAATACCCAAAATCACATAATGCACCTTAAAAATGGGAAAAATAAATGAATCGACATTTTTCCAAAATAGAAATCCAAACAGCTAACAGATCAATGAAAAGATGTCCACCATCACTCATCATCTAGGAAATACAAATCAAAACCACAATGAAATATCACCTCGCATCTGTCAGAATGGCTAAAATTAACAACTCAGGAAACAACAGATGTTGGTGATGATGTGGAAAAAGGGAACCCTCTTACATTGTTGGTGGGAATGCAAACTGGTGCAGGACTCTTGAAACAGTATGCAGTTTCCTGAAAATTTTAAAAATAGACTACCCTATGACCCAGAAATGGCACTGCTAGGTATTTACCCAACAGATGCAAAAATTATAATTCAAAAGGATACATGCACTCTTATGTTTAGAGCAGTATTGTCAACAATAGCCAAATTATGTGAAAGGCCAAAATGTCCATCAACTGATGAATGGATAAAGAGAAGTGGAGTTAAGATAGTGATTTAGTAGGGCGACCCTGGGCTTTTCTGGTCCCTCTAACACAGCTAGATCAATATCAAATCATTTTGAACACCTACAAAATATATCTGAGGATTAAGAGATAAGTGTGCATAATTTGAAAGAGAGAACATGGCAGGTAAGTCATGCAAAGTGGAGATTTTTGGGATAGAAAATCTTCAGTGCTGCATAGTTTTGGGAGCCCTTTTCACAGAGAGGTTAGAGAAGGCAGTGCATTGGGTTCACACAAGAAAAGCACTCCCCCCAAACCATTGATGGGGGAATCATAAGGAACTGAAGATCGTAAGCTTTTGCAAATAGTGGGGCTGAAATTCTGAGTTCCTGGAAGTCTGCACATTTGCCCAAGTAGACCCAGGTGGGAATCAATGCTCCTTGGGAGAAGGAGGGGAAGCCTGGGAGCACACAGTGGGCAGTATGGGGCAGGGAACCCCTGGGTTGCACTGGGAGAGAAAGTTTCCTTCCCTGAGTGCATTTGGAAGAAGGTATATTGCCTTTCCTAGGATAAAAGACCCAGCTGGTGGATTTGAGCAGCAGAAGTTCAATAGCAGGGGATAGAGGCAAGAGCAGAGGGTAGATAAAGTGGTTACAGCTTTCTACTGTGCTTCACCATAAATTATAGACACCTGTGTAGACAAGAGACTGCTTTTCTGGGGAAGAATGGCTCCAGGCTCAATGCTATGATGCTCTCCTCCAGAGTGGGTGGAGAATGTCAACACATTCCCAGGTCCTTTAAGATTTGGAGTTTTGAATCCCAATAATGCACCAGAGATAAAACACAGGAGAGCTGTGGCACCAGGTGAGTTGACAGTCCTGGGCACGGAAGTGTCAAGGGAAGGCATTTGACAGAAACTTGGGACACAGAATGGGAGAATGTTTGCTTGTCTACCTGAACAGCAGCAGGTACCAGTTCCCCTACCCAGGGATGAGACAGCGGGTTGATGCCCCCTTCCCCTGACTAGCCCTACCTCAGTGAGTAACACAGTGACCCCAGTTGAGTCTGGAGCCACTTACACCAAACCCTGCTCCCATATACCCTAGATGGTCATCTTGACAAGGGCATGTCTGATTGTGAGCTAGCACTGAGGACCTCTTCCCCAAAGGACCAACACAGTCCCCCACCCCCCACATGCATCAAATCTACTGATCATAGAGTGCTCCAAAGCGTTAGCTTCAGTTCTTCAGTTCTGATGGAAATAGGACCAGGATTTTTTTTTTAAATCAGGCTTACAGTTTATTTTTGTTTCTTTTTCTTTTTTTTTTTTCATTTCTTTTTATCATTTTTTGAACAGGCTTCTTTTTCTTTATTTTTTCTTCATTTTTTCCTTCTTTTTCTTTGGAATCAGGTGTATAGATTTTGTTTCTGTTTGGTTTTTGTTGTTGTTATTGTTGTCGTTGTTCCTTCAACTTTTTTCCCTTTTTGGATAAGGCTTTCTTTTTTAATAGGCCTTATTTTAACAAAAAAAAAAAAAAAAAAAACAAAGCACATGTAGTTAAATGTCCAAACACTCCTCACTGCAAGTGAGGAGGAGCTCTACAGACTACTGACCTAGGGACACAGCAGCCAAATCACAACAACAAAGTGCACACAGCATACACCAGAAACACTTCCTGAAGTGCCAGGCCCTGGACAGTTTAAAACACCTTCTTGATATATCATTACTCTCAGGAACAGGAAAAATAATAAGCTTTTATAACAGGCAAAAGACAGAAACCTAGAAAAAAATAACAGGGCAGAGGAATTCACCAAAGAAAGATCAAGAAGAAACCCCAACCAGACATTTGCTCAAAACAGATAGAAGTAATATATCTGAACAAGAATTTAGAACAACAGTCATAAGACTACTAACTGGGATTAGAAAAAAGAAAAAGCATAAAAGACTCCAGACAAACCCTTGCTGCAGAGATAAAAGACCTAAAAATTAGTGAGGCCAAAATTTTAAAAAATGCTATAACTGAGATGCAAAATTGGATGTAATTACAATAAGGACAGAGGAAGCAGAGGATCAAATAGGTGATATAGAAGACAAAATTATGGAAAATAATTAAGCTGAAAAGGAGACAGAAAACTATTATATAACAACATAGACTTTGGAAAAAAATCAGTGATTCTATAAAGCACAATAGTTTCTATATCAGGAGTCCTAGAAGAAGAGTGGTAAAGAGGGACAGAAGGTTAATTTGAAAAAAAATATAGCTGAGAATTTCCTTAATCTTGGGAAGAGAACAGGAATTAAAGTCCAACAGGCACAGAGAACAGCTCAAAAAATCAATAAAAAGAGGTCATCACCAAGACATAGCATAGTGAACCTTGCAAAATACAAAGATGAAGACAGAATTCTGAAAGCAGCTAGGGACAAAAGGTCCTTACAAGGGTAGACACATAAGGTTAGCAGCAGACCTCTCCACAGAAACTTGATAGGCCAGAAGGGAGTGGCATGATAGATTTAACATGCTAAACAGGAAAAAAAAATGTAGCCATGAATACTTTACCCAGTAAGGCTGTCATACAGAAGAGAAGGAAACATAGTTTCCAAGGAAAACAAAAACTAAAGAAGTCTGTGAACACTACATCAGCACCTCAAGAATTATTAAAGGGGACCCTTTTAGTGTGAAAGAAGATCCAAGAGAAAAAAGACTAAAAGGAAACAGTGGCAATGTTTAGGAACAGCAATTTTACAAATAATACAATGGCACTAAATTCATATCTATCAATAATTAATCTGAATGTAAATGACCTGAGTGCTCCAATCAAAAGACATAAGGTATTAGAATAAATGAAAAAAAAATCATCGATATGTTGCTTACAAGAGAAGCATTTTAGACACAAAGTCACCTCTAGATTGAAAGTGAAGGATTGGAGAACCATGTATCATGCTAATTGATATAAAAAGAAAGCTGGAGTAGCCATTCATATATCAGACAAACTAGATTTTAAACCAAAGTCTGTAATAAGAGATGAAGAAGGACACTATATCATCATAAAGGGGTCCATCCAAAAAGAAGATCTAATGATTATAATAATCTAGGCCACAACCTGGGAGCAGCCAAATATATAAATCTAATAATAATACACTTAAAGAAACTCAATGATAATAGTACAAAAATAGTAAAAGACTATGTATTTTTAAAGTTTATTGATTTCGAGAAGGAGAGAGACAAAGAGAGAACAAAGGCAGGGGAGGGGCAGAGAGAGAGGGAGAGTGAGAATCCCAAGCAGGCTCCATCCTGGCAACACAGACCCTGACGTGGGGCTAGAATTCACAAACTGCGAGATCATGACCTGAGCTGAAGTCAAGAGTTGGATGTTCAACCGACTTAGCCACCTGGATGCACCATAGTAAGGGACTTTAACACCCCACTTACACCAATGGACAGATCATCTAAGCAGAAAATCAGCATGAAAACAATGGCTTTGAATGAAACACTGGACCAGACAAGATGAACTTAACAGATATATTCAGAGCATTTCACCCTAAAGCAGCAGAATACACATCTTCTCGAGTACACATGGAATATTCTCCAGAATAGATCACATACTGGATCGCAAACCAGGCCTCAACCAATAAAAAAAGACTGAAATCATACCATGCATATTTTCAGAAGACAATACTAGAAATTTGAAGTTAAGCACAAGAAAAAATTTGGAAAGACCACAAATATATAGAGATTAAAGAACATCCAACTAAAGAATGAGTGAGATAACCAAGAAATTACATAATAAATTTTAAAAAAATACACGGAAGCCAAGCAAAATGAAAACATGACAGACCAGAACCTTTGGAATGCAGGAAAGGCCGTCATAAGAGGGAAGCACATAGCAATATAGGTCTTCCTAATGAAGGTTGAAATGTCTCAGAAATACAACCTAAGTTTACACCTTAAGAAGCTGGAAAAATAACAGTAAATAAAGCCCAAAATAAGCAGAAGAGGGAAATAATAGAGATTACAGCAGAATTAATGATATAGAAATAAAACGGATGGTAGAACAGATAAAAGAAAATAGGAGCCAGTTCTTTGAAAGAATTAATAATTCTTTCTAGCCAAACTAATCAAAGGAAAAATGAGTGGTACTTAGATGGGTCAGTAGGTTAATCATCTGACTCTTGATTTCAGCTCAGGTCAAGATCTCATGGTTCGTGAGATCTAACCCCACATCAGGCACACTGCTGACAGTATTAATCCTGCTTTGAATCGTCCCTCTCCCTTTTTCCTCTGCCCCCCGCCTCACTTACTTTCTCTCTCTCAAAACAAATAAATAAACCTAAAAAAATAAATCTCACTTAAAATAAGAAAAAGGAAAGGACTCAACTAAATAAAATCATGAATGAAAGAGTTGATATCAAAACCAACAATGCAAAATTCAAAATTTGTGAGATATTATGAGCCAGTATATACCAACAAATTGGGAAATTGGAAAAATGAACAAATTCATATAAACATATAAAGTACCAAAACTGAAAGAGGAAGAAATAGAAAATTCGAACAGACCCATATCATATAAAGAAATTGAGTCAGCAATACAAAAACCTCCCAACAAAGAATAATGCAAGGCCAGGTGGCTTCCCAGAGGAATTCTACAAAGCATCTAGAGAATTAAGCCTATTCTTTCGAAAATAGAGAGAGAAAGAGAGAGAGAGAGAGAGAGAGAGAGAGAGAGAGAGAGAGAAATGGTAGTAAAACTTCCAAATTTATTCTTTTTTTATTTTTTATTATTTATTTATTTATTTATTTATTTATTTATTTTTCAATATATGAAGTTAATTGTCAAATTGGTTTCCATTCAACACCCAGTGCTCATCCCAAAAGGTGCCCTCCTCAACACCCATCACCCACCCTCCCCTCCCTCCCACCCCCCATCAACCGTCAGTTTGTTCTCAGTGTTTAAGAGTCTCTTATGCTTTGGCTCTCTCCCACTCTAACCTCTTTTTTTTTCCCCTCCCCTCCCCCATGGGTTTCTGTTAAGTTTCTCAGGATCCACATAAGAGTGAAGCCATATGGTATCTGTCTTTCTCTGTATGGCTTATTTCACTTAGCATCACACTCTCCGTTCCATCCATGTTGCTACAAAGGGCCATATTTCATTCTTTCTCATTGCCATGTAGTACTCCATTGTGTATATAAACCACAATTTCTTTATCCATTCATCAGTTGATGGACATTTAGGCTCTTTCCATAATTTGGCTATTGTTAAGAGTGCTGCTATAAACATTGGGGTACAAGTGCCCCTATGCATCAGTACTCCTGTATCCCTTGGGTAAATTCCTAGCAGTGCTATTGCTGGGTCATAGGGTAGGTCTGTTTTTAATTTTTTGAGTAACCTCCACACTGCTTTCCAGAGTGGCTGCACCAATTTGCATTTCCACCGACAGTGCAAGAGGGTTCCTGTTTCTCCACATCCTCTCCAGCATCTATAGTCTCCTGATCTGTTCATTTTGGCCACTCTGACTGGTGTGAGGTGATATCTGAGTGTGGTTTTGATTTGTATTTCCCTGATGAGGAGCGATGTTGAGCATCTTTTCGTGTGCCTGTTGGCCATCGGATGTCTTCTTTAGAGAAGTGTCTATTCATGTTTTCTGCCCATTTCTTCACTGGGTTATTTGTTTTTTGGGTGTGGAGTTTAGTGAGCTCTTTATAGATTTTGGAGACTAGCCCTTTGTCCGATATGTCAAATATCTTTTCCCATTCCGTTGGTTGCCTTTTAGTTTTGTTGGTTGTTTCCTTTGCTGTGCAGAAGCTTTTTATCTTCATAAGGTCCCAGTAGTTCATTTTTGCTTCTAATTCCCTTGCCTTTGGGGATGTGTCGAGTAAGAGATTGCTACGGCTGAGGTCAGAGAGGTCTTTTCCTGCTTTCTCCTCTAGGGTTTTGATGGTTTCCTGTCTCACATTCAGGTCCTTTCTCCATTTTGAGTTTGTTTTTGTGAAAGGTGTGAGAGAGTGGCCTAGTTTCAATCTTCTGCATGTTGCTGTCCAGCTCTCCCAGCACCATTTGTGAAAGAGACTGTCTTTTTGTCCATTGGATGTTCTTTCCTTCTTTGTCCAAGATTAGTTGGCCATACGTTTGTGGGTCTAGTTCTGGGGTTTCTATTCTATTCCATTGGTCTATGTGTCTATTTTAGTGCCAATACCATGCTGTCTTGATGATGACAGCTTTGTAGTAGAGGCTAAAGTCTGGGATTGTGATGCCTCCTCCTTTGGTCTTCTTCAAAATTAGTTTGGCTGTTCGGGGCCTTTGTGGTTCCATATGAATTTTAGGATTGCTTGTTCTAGTTTCGAGAAGATTGCTGTTGCAAGTTTGATTGCGATTGCATTGAAAGTGTAGATAGCTTTGGGTAGTATTGACATTTTGATAATATTTATTCTTCCAATCCATGAGCACAGAATAGTTTTCCATTTATTTATATCTTCTTCAATTTCCTTCATAAGCTTTCTATAGTTTTCAGCAAACAGATCTTTTACAGCTTTGGTTAGATTGATTCCTAGGTATTTTATGCTTATTGGTGGAATTGTGAATGGGATCAGTTTCTTTATTTCTCTTTCTGTCGCTTCATTATTATTGTATAAGAATGCAACTGATTTCTGTACATTGATTTTGTATCCTGCAACTTTGATAAATTCATGTATCAGTTCTAGCAGACTTTTGGTGGAGTCTATCAGATTTTTCATGTATAATATCATGTCATCTGCAAAAAGTGAAAGCTTGACTTCATCTTTGCCAATTTTGATGCCTTTGATTTCCTTTTGTTGTCTGATTGCTGATGCTATCACTTCCAACACTATGTTAAACAACAGCGGTGAGAGTGGACATCCCTGTCGTGTTCCTCATCTCAGGGAGAAAGCTCTCAGTCTTTCCCCATTGAGGATGATGTTAGCTGTGGGCTTTTCATAAATGGCTTTTTATGATGTTTAAGTATGTTCCTTCTATCCCAACTTTCTCGAGGGTTTTTATTAAGAAAAGTTGCTGAATTTTGTCAAAAGCCTTTTCTGCATCGATTGACAGCATCATATGGTTCTTATCTTTTCTTTGATTAATGTGATGTGTCACATTGATTGATTTGCTAATGTTGAACCAGCCCTGCATCCCGGGAATGAATCCCCCTTGATCATGGTGAATAATTCTTTTTATATGCTGTTGAATTCGATTTGATAGTATCTTATTGAGAATTTTTGCATCCATATTCATCAGGGATATTGGCCTGTAGTTCTCTTTTTTTACTGGGTCTCTGTCTGGTTTAGGAATCAAAGTAATACTGGCTTCATAAAATGAGTCTGGAAGGTTTCCTTCCCTTTCTATTTTTTGCAATAGCTTGAGAAGGATAGGTATTATCTCTGGTTTAAACGTCTTGTAGAACTCCCCTGGGAAGCCATCTGGTCCTGGACTCTTATTTGTTGGGAGATTTTTGATAACCAATTCAATTTCTTCGCTGGTTATGGGTCTGTTCAAGCTTTCTATTTCCTCATGACTGAGTTTTGGAAGAGTGTGGGTGTTTAGGAATGTGTCCATTTCTTCCAGGTTGTCCAGTTTGTTGGCATATAATTTTTCATAGTATTCCATGACAAGTGCTTGTATCTCTGAGGGATTGGTTGTAATAATTCCATTTTCATTCATTTTATCTATTTGGGTCATCTCCCTTTTCTTTTTGAGAAGCCTGGCTAGAGGTTTATCAATTTTGTTTATTTTTTCAAAAAACCAACTCTTGGTTTCGTTGATCTGCTCTACAGTTTTTGTAGATTCTATATTGTTTATTTCTTCTCTGATCTTTCTTATTTCTCTTCTTCAGCTGGGGTTAGGGTGTCTTTGCTGCTCTGCTTCTATTTCCTTTAGGTGTGCTGTTAGATTCTGTATTTGGGATTTTTCTTGTCTTTTAGATAGGCCTGGATTGCAATGTGCTTTCCTCTCAGGACTTCCTTCGCTGCATCCCATAGCGTTTGGATTGTTGTATTTTCATTTTCATTTGTTTCCATATATTTTTTAATTTCTTCTCTAATTGCCTGCTTGACCCATTCATTCTTTAGTAGGGTGTTCTTTAACCTCCATGCTTTTGGAGGTTTTCCAGACTTTTTCCTGTGGTTGATTTCAAGCTTCATCGCATTGTGGTCTGAAAGTATGCATGGTATGATTTCAATTCTTGTATACTTATGAAGGGCTGTTTTGTGACCCAGTATGTGATCTATCTTGGAAAATGTTCCATGTGCACTTGAGAAGAAAGTATTTTCTGTTGCTTTGGGATGCAGAGTTCTAAATATATCTGTCAAGTGCATCTGATCCAATGTATCATTCCGGGCCCTTGTTTCTTTATTGACCGTGTGTCTAGATGATCTATCCATTTCTGTAAGTGGAGTGTTAAAGTCCCCTGCAATTACCACATTCTTATCAATAAGGTTGCTTATGTTTGTGAGTAATTGTTTTATATATTTGGGGGCTCCTGTATTTGGCGCATAGATATTTATAATTGTTAGTTCTTCCTGATGGATAGACCCTGTAATTATTATATAATGCCCTTCTTCATCTCTTGTTACAGCCTTTAATTTAAGTCTAGTTTGTCTGATATAAATATGGCTACTCCAGCTTTCTTTTGACTTCCAGTGGCATGATAAATAGTTCTCCATCCCCTCACTCTCAATCTGAAGGTGTCCTCAGGTCTAAAATGGGTCTCTTGTAGACAGCAAATAGATGGGTCTTGTTTTTTTATCCATTCTGATACCCTATGTCTTTTGGTTGGCACATTTAGTCCATTTACATTCAGTGTCATTCTAGAAAGATATTGGTTTTGGGGCGCCTGGGTGGCTTAGTCGGTTGGGCGTCCGACTTCGGCTCAGGTCATGATCTCACGGTCCGTGAGTTTGAGCCCTGCGTCGGGCTCTGTGCTGACAGCTCAGAGCCTGGAGCCTGCTTCAGATTCTGTGTCTCCCTCTCTCTCTGACCCTCCCCTGTTCATGCTCTGTCTCTCTCTGTCTCAAAAATAAATAAACATTAAAAAAATTTAAAAAAAAACAGAAAGATATCGGTTTAGAGTCATTGTGATATCTGTAGGTTTCATGCTTGTAGCGATGTCTCTGGTACTTTGTCTCATAGGATCCCCCTTAGGATCTCTTGTAGGGCTGGTTTAGTGGTGACAAATTCCTTCAGTTTTTGTTTGTTTGGGAAGACCTTTCTCTCTCCCTCTATTCTAAATGACAGACTTGCTGGATAAAGGATTCTCGGCTGCATATTTTTTTCTGTTCAACACATTGAAGATCTCGTGCCAATCCTTTCTGGCCTGCCAAGTTTCAGTAGAGAGATTGGTCACGAGTCTTATAGGTCTCCCTTTATTTGTTAGCACACGTTTATCTCTAGCTGCTTTCAGAATTTTCTCTTTATCCTTGTATTTTGCCAGTTTCACTATGATATGTTGTGCAGAAGATTGATTCAAGTTACGTCTGAAGGGAGTTCTCCGTGCCTCTTGGATTTCAATGCCTTTTTCCTTCTCCAGATCGGGAAGTTCTCAGCTATTATTTCTTCAAGTACCCCTTCAGCACCTTTCCCTCTCTCTTCCTCCTCTGGGATACCAATTATGCGTATATTATTTCTTTTTAGTGGATCACTTAGTTCTCTCATTTTCCCCTCATACTCCTGGATTTTTTTATTTCTCTTTTTCTCAGCTTCTTGTTCCATAATTTTATCTTCTAGTTCACCTATTCTCTCCTCTGCCTCTTCAATCCAAGCCGTGGTTGTCTGCATTTTACTTTGCACCTCGTTGATAGCATTTTTTAGCTCCTCCTGGCTCTTCATGAGTCCCTTGATCTCTGTAGCAATAGGTACTCTGCTGTCCTTTATACTGTTTTCAAGCCAGCGATTAATTTTATGACTATTATTTTAAATTCACTTTCTGTTATATTTTTTAAATCATTTTTGATCAGTTCGTTAGCTGTTGTTGTTTTCTGGACGTTTTTCTGAGGGGAATTCTTCCGTTTCGTCATTTTGGATAATCCCTGGAGTGGTGTTGGACTGCGGGGCACTTCCCCTGTGCTGTCTTGAATAACTTGCATTGGTGGTCAGGGCCGCAGTCAGACCTGTTGTCTGCCCCCAGCCCACTGCTGAGGCCACAGTCAGACTGGTGTGTACCTTCTCTTTCCCTGTACTTGGGGCGGGATTCACTGTGGGATGATGTGGCCTTTTGGGCTACTTGCACACTGCCAGGCTTGTGGTGTTGGGGATCTGGCATATTAGCTGGGGTGGATTGGCAAGGTGCACAGGGGTGGGAGGGGCAGGCACAGCTCGCTTTTCCTTTGGAGATCTGCTTGAGGAGCAGCCCTGCAGAACCGGAAGGGATTTAGACCCACCAGAGGGATGGATCCGAAGAAGCACAGCATTGGGTGTTTGCGCAGTGCAAGCAAGTTCCCTGGCAGGAACTGGTTCCCTTTGTGATTTTGGCTGGGTTTGGGCAAGGGAGATGGCGCCGGCGAGCGCCTTTGTTCCCCACCAAGCTGAGCTCTGTTGTCCGGGGCTCAACAACTCTCCCTCCGGTTTTCCTGCAGCCCTCCTGCTCTCTGAGCAGAGCTGTTAGCTTATAACCTTCCAGGTGTCAATTCCCGCTTGCTGTCAGAACACACTCCGTCAGCCCCTCCGCTTTTGCAAGCCAGCCTCAGGGGCTCTGCTTGGCCCTCGGGCTGCCCCTCCATCCTGGCTCACTCCCGCCAGTCCATGGAGTGCACACAGCCTCTCCGCCCTTCCTACCCTCTTCCGTGGGCCTCTTGTCTGCACTTGGCTCTGGAGATTCTGTTCTGCTAGTCTTCTGGCATTTTTCTGGGTTATTTTGGCAGGTGTAGGTGGAATCTAAGTGATCAGCAGAATGCGCGGTGAGCCCAGCGTCCTCCTACACTGCCATCTTCCCAGCCTTCCAAATTTATTCTAAGAGGCCAGCATTGATTCCAAAACCAGACAACCACTAAAAATGAAATATACAGACCAATTTCCCTGTGAAATTCCCTGCTCCAGTGGAACAGTACATTAAAATAATTATTCATCAAGATCAAGTGGGATTTATTCCTGGGCTGCAGGGGTGGTTCAATGTATGCAAATCAATCAACATGATGCACCATATTAATAAAAGAAAGGGTAAGAATCATATGATCCTCTCAATAGGTGCAGAAAAAGCATTTAACAAAATACAGCATCCGTTCTTGATACAAATCCTCAAAATATTAGAGATAGAAGAAACATACCTCAATGTCATAAAGGTCCACAGTTAATATCATCTTTAATGGTGAAAAATGAGGACTTTTCCCCTAAGTTCAGGGACACAACACAAGGTCCACTCTCATTATTGTTGTTCAAGACACTACTGGGTGTCCTAGCCGCAGCAATCAGAAAACAAAAAGAAATAAAAGACATCCAAATCGCCAAGGAAGGAGTTAAAATTTCACTCTTCACAGATGACAACATACTCTACTTGGGAAAGCTGAAAGACTCCACCAAAAAAGTGGCTAAAAGTGATACATGAATTCAGCAAAGTCACAGGATATAAAATCAATGTACATAAATTGGTTGCATTTCTATACACCAATAATGTAGTAGAAGAAAGAGAAATCAAGGAGTCAATCCCATTTACAATTGCAGCGAAAACAATAAGATACCTAGGAAGAAACCTAACCAAAGAGGTAAATGACTTGTGGTCTGAACTCTATAAAACAGTATAAAACTCAATTTATGTCTTTGCAAAAGTCAAGCTTTCATTCTTTTATAGAGCTCAGTAATATTCCCTTGACTATAATCTTTTTGTTTTTATTTTTTATTTACTAATTTTTACATTTTTTTTCAAAGTTTTCATTTAAATTAAATTCATTTAACATATAGTGTGGTATTGGTTTTAGAAGTAGATTATATCACTTACATATAACAAGCACCCAGTGCTCACTCATCCCAACAAGTGCCTTCCTTAATGCCCATCACCCATTTAGTCCATGCTCCCATCCAATACCCCACCAGTAACTCTCAGTTTGTTCTCTGTATTTAAGAGTCTCTTATGGTTTGCCTCCCTCTTTGTTTTTATCTCATTTTATTTTTCCTTCCCTTCCACTATGTTCATCTGTTTTGTTCTCAAATTCCACATATGAGTGAAATCATATTGTATTTGTCTTCTCTGTCTGACTTATTTCACTTAGCATAATACATTCTAGTTCCATCCATGTTGCACAAATGGCAAAATTTCCTTATTTTTCATTGCTGAATGATATCCTATTGTATATATTTACCACCTCTTCTTTATCTATTTGTCAGTTGATGGACTTTGGGATCTTTCCATAGTTTGGCCGTTGTTGATAGTGCTGCTACAAACAATGGGGTACACGTGTCACGTCAAATCAGCATTTTTGTATCCTTTAGATAAATACCTAGTAGTACAAGGGGGTAATAGGATAGCTGTATTTTTTTTTAACTTTTGAGGAACCTCCATACTGTTTTCTAGAGTGGCTGAACCAGTTCGCATTCCCACCAACATCTGTTGTTTCTTGAGTTATTAATTTTAGCTACTCTGACAGGTGTGAGGTGTACTTTCATTTGGTTTTGATTTGTATTTCCCTGATGATGAGTGATGCTGAGCATTTTTCATGTGTCTGTTAGCCATATGGATATCTTCTTTGTAAAAGAGTCTGTTCATGTCTTTTGCCCATTGCTTTACTGGATTATTTGGTTTTTGGGTGTTGAATTTGGTAAGTTATTTTTTGATTTTGGATATTCACCCTTTATCCAATATGTCATATGCAAATATCTCATCCCATTAGATATATTGTCTTTTAGTATTGTTGATTGTTTCCTTCACTGTGCAGAAGCTTTTTATCTTTACGAGTTCACAATAGTTCATTTTTTCCTTTTGTTTCCCTTGCCTCCTGAGATAGGTCTAGTAAGAATTTCCTGCAGCAGAGGTCAAAAAGTTGTCTGTTTTCTCCCCTAGGATTTTGATGGCTTCCTGTCTTACATTTAGGTCTTTAATCTATTTTGAGTTTATTTTTGTGTATGGTGTAAGAAAATGGTCCAGGTTCATTTTTCTTCATGTTGCTGTCCTGTTTTCCCAAGAACACTTGTTTAAGAGAATATTCTTTCCTGCTTTGTCAACAATTACTTGGTCATCCATTTGTGGATCCATGCATTCTCTGTTCTTTTCCATAGATATGTGTCTGTTTTTTGTGCCAGTAACATACTGTCTTGATGATTACAGCTTTTTAATACAGCTTGAAATCCAGAATTGTGATACCTCCAGCTTTGCCCTTTTTTTAACATTACTTTGGCTATTTGGGGTATTTTCTGGTTTTACACAAATTTTAGAGTTATTTGTTCTAGCTCCGAAAAATGCTGGTGTTATTTCCATAGTGATTGCAGTGAATGTGTAGATTGCTTTGGGTAATATAGACATTTTAACAATATTTGTTCTTCAAATCCATGAGCATGGAATATATTTCCATTTATTTGTGTCTTCTTCCTTTTCTTTCATAAACATTCTATAGTTTTCAGCATACAGATCTTTTACCTCTTTGGTTAGGCTTCTTTCTAGGTATATTATGGTTCCTGGTGCAATTGTAAATGGGGTAGATCCCTTTAAATCTATTTCTGCTACTTCCTTATTGGTGTATAGAAATTCAACTGATTTCTATACACTGATTTTATATTCTGTGACTTTGCTGAATTCATATGTCAGTTCTAGCAGGTTTTCGTGGAGTCCTGGGTTTTCCACAAAAAGCATCATGTCATCTGTAAAGAGTGAAAGTTTGACTGCTTCCTTGCCACTTTGTGTTGAAGATTTTGAGTCTGGAGTTCTCTCTTGTACACTCTCTTGTAAGAGAGTGAACACGGAGTTGAATACAAGATAAGCTAATGTCCAGGAGGAGACAAGAGTCCCAAGCAAATGTTCTTGCTCCATATTTATTAGGATTAGAAGGCTAACAAATGTGATGAACGTGCAGAAAGAGACAATAAAATAGTGATCATTAAGTCATCTGTGTGAAATAAAAGGGAGTTTTGAAATTACGTAGTATTAGGGGTTTGGGTCAATACAAAACAAATCCTAGCACTGAACAGATGGACATTTACTGCAGGCACCAGGCGCTGTGTCTGTTTATCTTGTCTAGGTGATAAGACAGATAGAGCATGCTACCTCAGGGTAAGGAGGTTTTCAAAGTTTTTGGGTTTTTTTCTTCCAATTAGCTCTGAGCAATTTCTCCCTGATGCAGTGGTCTTTCACCCTGTTTACTTGTTTACCTATTCTCAGATTTCATACTGTGGAAGCATTCCACTATACACTTTGTTCTATGCTGAGGGCGCTTCCACCCTGTTTACCTATTCTTACTTATTTCATCCTGTGGAAGGGGCTTTCTGCTCTGTGCTATGTTCTATGCTGGAGGTGCTTTCACTCTGTGGCCGCATTCCATTCTAAGCCTTGCTAAACCATTGTTGGAAGTTCAGGAAATTCTTAAAATTATTTCCCACAATTTTGGAATCCTTTGATTTCTTTTTGTTATCTGATTGCTGAGGCTAGGACTTCCAAAACTATGTTAAACAACAGTGTTGAGAGTGGACATTCTGCCATGTTCCTGAACTTAGGAGTAAAGCTCTCTTTTTCCCCACTGAGGATGATATTAGCCATGTGTCCTTCATATATGGCATTTATGATGTTGAGGTATGTTCATTCTATCCCATTTTCTTGAAGGTGTTTATCAAGAAAAGATGATGCATTTTGTCAAATGCCATTTCTGCATCTATTGAGAGGATCATGAGTTTCTTATCCTTTCTTTTAATAAGGTGATGTATAATGTTGATTCATTTGCAGATATTGAACCAGTCCTGTAGCCCAGGAATAAATCCCGCTGGATCATGGTGAATAGTTCCTTTAATATAATGCTGGATTTATTTTTCTAGTATCTTGTTGAGAATTTTTTCATCCATTTTTATCAGAGAAATTGGTCTGTACTTCTCCTTTTTGTGTGGTCTTTGTCTGGCTTTGGAATCAAGGTAATGCTGGCCTCATAGAATCAGTTTAGAAGTTTTCCTTCCATTTATATTTTTGGAACAGACTTAAAGGAATAGTTATTAACTCTTCTCTAAATGTTTGGTAGAATTGCCCTGGAAAGACATCCAACCATGGACTTTTGTTTGTTGGGAGATTTTTGATTACTGACTCAATTTCTTTAATAGTTATGGTTATGTGCAAATTTTCTATTTCTTCTTTTTTAAGTTTTGGTAGTTTATATGTTTCTAAGAATTCATCCATTTCTTCCAGATTGCCCAATTTATTAGCATAGAATTACTCATAATATTCTCTTATTATTGTTTGTATTTCTATGGTGTTGTTTGTGATCTCTCCTCCTTAATTCGTGATTTTATTTATGTGGATACTTTTCTTTTTCTTTTTGATAAATCTGGCTAGGGGTTATCAATTTTGTTAATTCTTCCAGTGAATCAGCTCCTGGTTCCCTTGATATGTTCTACTGTTTGTGTGTGTGTGTGTGTGTGTTTATTTCAATATCATTGATTTCTGCTCTAATATTTATTATTTCCAGTCTTCTGCTGTTTTGGGGTTTTATATGTTGTTCATTTTTCCAGCTCCTTTAGGTGTAAGATTAGGTTCTGTATTGGAAACATTTCATCCTTTTTTTTAGGAAGGCCTGGCTTGCTATAAACTTCCCTTTTATGACCGGCTTTGCTGCATCCCAGAGGTTTTAGACTGCCATGTTTTCATTTTCATTGGCTTTCATTACTTTTTAATTTCCTCTTTAATTTTCTGGTTAACCCATTCATTGTTTAGTAGGATGTTCTTTAATCTCCAAGTATTCATGGTCTTTACAAATTTTTTCTTGTGGTTGATTTCAAGTTTCATAGCATTTTGATCTGAAAATATGCATGGTATGATATCTTTTTATACTTCTTGAAGGTTGGTTTGTGACCCAATATGTGACTTATTCTAAAGAATGTTCCATGTGCACTTGAGATCTAGAGAATGTTCCATGTGCACTTGACAAGATGTGTGCTCTGCTGCTTAGGATGAAATGTTATGAATGTATCTCTGTTATGTCCATCTGGTCCAGTGAGTCATTCAAAGCTATTGTTTCCTTGTTGATTTTCTGCTTAGATCATCTGTCCATTTCTGTAAGTGGAGTGTAAAGGTCCCCTACTATTATGGTATTATTATCAAAGATTATTAATATTATACTATTATTATCAATGATTATTAACTCTTTTTATTTGTTTAGTTTTAATTTAAGTTATGGTTAGTTAACCTACAGTGTAATATTAGTTTGATGTATACAATATAGTGATTCAACTCTGCCATATAACACATGGTGTTCATCATAACAAATGCCCTCCTTAATCCCAATAACCTATTTATTTAACCCATACTCTCTTCCACCTTCCCTTTGGTGACCATCAGTTTGTGCTCTATTATTAAGTCTTCTTTAAGGGTTTCAGAAAAATCACTTATAAAGCCACCTGGTCCTGGACTTTTGTTTGTTGGGAGTGTTTTGATTACTGACTCAATTTCTTTGCTGTTTATCAGTCTGTTCAAATATTCTATTTCTTCCTGTTTCAGTTTTTGTAGTTTAAATGTTTTCAGGAATTTAACCATTTCTTCTAGGTTGTCTAATTTGTTGGTATATAGTTTTTCATAATATTTTCTTATGAGTATATTACTATGGTGTTGGCTGTTAATTCTCCTCTCTCATTTAAAATTTTATTTATTTGAGCCCTTTTTCTTTCTTGATAGGTATGGCAAGAGGTTTATCAATCTCATTGATTATTTTCAAAGAATCATCTCTTGGTTTCATTGATAGGTTCTATTGTTTTGTTGTTGTAATTGTTGTTGTTTCCAAATCATTTATTTCTACTCTAATCTTTATTATTTCCTTTCTTCTGCTGGTTTTAGATTTTGTTTGTTTCTCTTTCTAGTTCCTTTTAGGTGCAGATCTAGGTTGTTTATTTGAAATTCTTCTTGCTTTCTGAGGTAGACCTGTGTTTCTATAAACTTTCCTGTTAGAACTAATTTTGATGCATCAGAGAGGTTTTGAACCATTATGTTTTCATTTTCATTCCCACCCCCTTTTTAAATTATTTCTTTGGTTTTCTGGTTGATCCTTTCAGTATTTTAGTAGCATGTCATTTAATCTCCATGTCTTTGTGGTCTTTCCACGTGTGTGTGTGTGTGTGTGTGTGTGTGTGTGTGTGTGGTTGACTTCTAGTTTTAGAGTATTGTGATCAGAAAAGTTGCATGGTATGATTTCAATCTTCTTGAATTCATTGAGTTGGATTTAGGGGGCTAATATATGATCTATTCTGGAGAATGTTCCGTGTGCACTTACAAAGAATGTGTGTTCTTTTTTTTTTTTAATATAGAATGTTCTGCATATGTCTTCTATGTCCATGTGTTCCAGTGTGTCATTCAAAGTTAACGTTCTGTTTATATGGTTTCCATTGATGTAAGTGGGTATTAAGGTCGCCTACTATTATTGTTTTATTATTGATTTTTTTCCTTTATATTTGTTATTAAGAGTTTCATATATTTGGGTGCTCCTGTTTTGGATACATAAATATTAACAATTGTTATAAATTTTTGTTAGATTATCCCCTTCATTATTTTGCAGGGTCCTTATTTGTCAACTGTTACAGTTTTGTCATAAAGTCTGTTTTGTCCAAAATTACTATTGCTACTCTGGCTTTCTTTTGACATCTATTTGCATGATAGATGTTTCTTTATCCTCTCACTTTCAACCTAAATGTGTTTTTAAGTCTAAAATTAGTCTCTTTTAGGCACCATATAGATGTATCTTGTTTTTTTTTTTTCATCTATTCTGTCACCCAATGTCTTCTGATTGGATTAAGTACATTTACATTTCAAGTCATTATTGACAGATATATATTTATTGCCACATTTAGTATTTGTTTTGTTGTTGTTGTTGAAGTTTTGCTCTGATTATTTATTGTCTTTCATGTTTTTTCTGATTTTCTTTAATGATATATTTGGATTATTTCTCCATATTATTTTCATATATATTGGTGGTTTTTGATATATGGTTATCATTAGATTTGTATATAACTATCTATGCATATAGCAGTCTATATTAAGTTGATGGTTGTTAAAGTTTGAACTCATTATTTTATCCTCTCCTCCTTATGTTTTAGGTGTATATTATTATATTTTACATACTTTTTTGTGGGTCCTTTGACTGATTTCTTTAGGAAATACATATTTTTACTGCTTTTGTGTTTTCTACTTCTCTACTGTCATTTTTGTTCTCTCCTTTCCCCTCAAAGAGACCCTTTAATATTTCTTGAAGAGCTGGTTTGGTGGTCACAGAGTCCTTTAGTTTTTGCTTGTCTGGGAAACACTTTATCTCTCCTTCTGTTCTGAATGGTACCTTAGCTGGATAGCATATTCTAGGCTATAGATTTTTTTTTTCCATTCAGTACTTCGAATGAAACATGCCACACTAGATGATTAGTGAAAAGAAAAGTATGCAAATCTCCAGGCATAAAAATTATTTTCCTCGGATTCTACCATCTTATACAAGATGTTCAGTTTCAAAAAACTGAAAAGCATAAGAAATGGCAAGAAAACAACACACTCGTGTAAGGCAGAATGTTATAACCAGACCTAGAAATGACACAAATGTTGGAACTGACAGAGAATTTCAAATACCTATGATTGGGGTGCCTGGGTGGCTCAGTTGGTTAACTGTCCAACTTCAGCTAAGGTCATGATCTCATGGTTCATGGGTTCAAGCCCCAGGTCTGGCTCTGTGCTGACAGCTCAGAGCCTGGAGCATGCCTTGGATTCTTTGTTTCCCTCTCTCTCTGCCCCTCTCCTGCTTGAGCTCTGTCTCTCTCTGTCTCTCAGAAATAAATTTAAAAATAAATAGATAAATAAGTAAATAAATAAATAAAATACCTATGATTAATATATTAAGACTTTGATGGAAAATATTGAAAACATGTAACCAGATGGGTAATTTCAGCAGAAAGATGGAAACTATAACAGTCAAAAGAAAGTGTTACAAATGAAAAACATTGTGACAGAGATGAAGAATGTCTTCAATGGACTTGTCTGCAGACTTGACAATGAACAAGATATGAATCAATGAATTTGACAATAGGTTTGTAGAAAAGAAGGAAAGAAAAAAAAATGATAAGAACAAATCCAAGTATCCATGAGCCGAGAGATGTTACCAAATAATCTGTGATAAAAGTAATTAGAATCTCAAAGAAGAGAAAAAGAATGGAGGGAAAAAAAGTTTTGAAAAAAATAATGGCTAAGAGTTTTCCAAAATTAATGACATACATCAGACCACATATCCAAGAAGTCCAGAAAACATGAAGAAAGAAAAATTCCCCCCAAAAAGAAAAAGAAGAATAAAAATGTACCAGAGTATATCATATTCAAACTGCTGAAAACAAAATGATACATAGTGATTGGACCTTGCCAAAAGAGGTACTTTGGGTAAAGTCTACCTTTGTTTATTTTCAGTGATAACATATGCACCCTTTTTATTCACATAAAGTTATTCACATCCAGTCCCCAAAGCCTGTGAATATGTTACCTTATAGGGAAAAAGGGACTTTGCAGTGTCATCAAGTTAAAGATTTTTGAGATAGGAAGATGATCCCTGATTATCCGGGTGCACCCAGAATACAATCACAAGATTTTTATAAGTGAAAAAGGGAGGGAGGAAGATCAGAGTCAGATAAAGATTTGAGATGCCACACTGCTGGCTTTGAAGATGGAGAGAGGGGCCATGAGCTAAGAAATGCTATGTCTATTGAACCTAGAAAATACAAATGGAAAGGATTCTCCCCAGAACTGCCAGAAGTGCTGCTGGCACCTTGATTTTAGTCCAGCACAAACCTAGTATTCTCTACTAACATTGGCTTGGAAAGAGTATCTCAGAACTAATTAATATTTCACACCCGAATATAAATCCTGTTCATATTTAATTCTCTCTTCAAAGTCCCATGTAAGGGTCATATCCTTAAAAAAGCTTTCTTAAGTATCCTCCAATATCTTACTGTGTAGTTGATGTGATAGGCAGAATAATGTCCTGCATGTTCTAATCCCCAGAAGCTGTGAATATTTTAGGTTACATGCCAAAAGGGAATTAAGATTGCAGATGGAATCAAGGTTGCTGATCAACTGATCATAAAATAGGGAGATTATCTTCTATTGTTTGAGTAGGTCCACAGTAATCGCAATGGTCCTTAAAGTGGAAGAAGAGGTCAGGCAGAGGAAAATATAATGGAAGAAAGGCACTGAGACATTTAAAATTTCTGGTTATAAAGGTGAAGTAAAGGGTCCATGAGCCAAGGAATGCATGCAGGCTCAGAGACTGGAATAGGTAAAAAAATTGTACCTCAGAGCCTCCAGAAAAGGGAAAAGCCCTAGCAATACCTTGATTTTATCCCACTGAGACTACTGTTGGATTTATAATCTACAAGCCTGTAGAATAATACATTTCTCTTGTTCTAAGCCACCAAGTTTGTGGTGATTTCTTAAAACAGTAATAGGAAACTAATGCATTTTCTGTAACCTTTTTCTAACCTAATAGTTTCTTTTTTATCAGATGTAATTTCTAAATTGGAAAAATCTAGCAATCTTTAATGAATTTGCAACTAATGATCAAGCATTTTATTTTTCTAGCATGTCTAAAAATGTAGTCCTCATATTCACCCAAAATTTAAAGCCTGTTTCATATTTCTCCTATTTAGTGTAGGTATAGCTTTAATTTAAGAAATAATTTAAAATAATTACCAGGATTGGGGTGTCTGGGTGGCTCAGTTAAGCATTCGACTTCAGCTCAGGTCATACATACTTCGCATTGGGCTCTGTGCTGACAGCTCAGACTCTGGAGACTGCTTCAGATTCTAGGTGTCCTTCTTTCTCTGCCCCACCACCTCTCATGCTCTCTCTCTCTCTCGCTCTCTCTCTCTCAAAACTAAATAAACTTAAAAAAAATTAAAATAATTTCCAGGATTACATTCAATGGCTTATAGTTTCCTTTATTAAAATGAACTTCCTTATTTATGTATGTATTATCAGAAGCTAGGAAATAATCTTTGTTTGTCTAGCTATTTAGTCATCATACAGCTTGTTACCTTTTGTTTGTTTGATTCCATGTTTTTTAAAAGTAAATTGAAATAAACAAGATAAAATTTAATAACAGCAAGTCAGATGATTTAAATATTTATGCAACAGTAGTATCAATGATCAGGGATTGACATTTAATTTTGCTGCACTTACAACCAGCTTTAGTGGCTGCTTTTTTTTTTTTTGGCAATAGAATAGCTGGACTTCCTTCTTTAAAGTTGTGGAAAGAAGAAATTGCCTTCCCAGCATGACACTAGAAAAATTGTAATTAGAATAAATTCTCTGAGGTTATATGTTTGATTGTTAAATCTTTTTTCAGGCAGAAACAAGTGACCCAATGGTTATTTTATTAGGTATATAAAAAGTTAGGAATATGAGAGTTTTCTACATCTATCTTATAATTTTGTGTAAGTAAAGAAAATAAAATTATTCCATGAAAGATGATATTTGTGTAGGGTCTTTCCATAAGTTTCAATCCATAGAAACATACGGAGCACTTTTGTTTATGTACTTGTTAGCAAAAACAATAATAATTCAGGAAATCAGATCCTTGAATTATTTTTTAAGGAAGAGAGTTCAAATTTGGAAGAAGATACTTGCACTGGGTGATTTTTTCCCTTTTTCATGTCTTTTAACCTAAAAGCAGTGCCCAATATGTACAATATTGGGTGATTAAGATTCTGGTAGAAAACTTGAAGTCTTTCTAGCCTGAAAAACTAGAATACAGAATTTGGGACAGATAATAAATGTTAGGGAGACCCATAACAACAACAACAACAACAACAACAACAAAATTATTTAGAGGGGAATCTTCAAAATATGTCTAAAAAGTCTATGTATGAACAAAAACTATAAAGACTACTGCTGAAATAATAGGATGTGGTAATTATCACAGGAAAATTTAAAGCAGCTATTTTAAATATTTTCCAGGTCATATAGGAAAATAGTTCTATAATGAGCAAAGAAAAAATAAGACATGTCATCAGAATTAAAAAAAAAGACAAGTAGAAATTCTAAAACTAAAATATTTAATATTTCAAATATTAAAAAATATATGATTGGCTCAAACAACAGTTGGTGATGAGAGAAGAAAGTGTGAGTGAATTTTAAGACAGAGAAATGTAAAATATCCAATGTAAAGAACTAAGAGGAAAAATATAAAAAAAAGGAGGGTTTTGGAAAATTGTGGGACAATATTAAATGGGTCTAACATACATGTGATTGGAGACTTAGAATGAGGGAAAAGAGTAATTTGAGGGAAAATATTTGAAGATACAAATTTACTAAATTTGGTGAAAAACATAAATTTATAGATTCAAGAAACTAAGTGAACTCATGGAGAAAATATGCTAAGCAAACAAACAAACAAACAAAAAAAAACATACCATACTCAAACTGTTAAAAGCCAAAGCCAAAGAGCAAACCTTGAAAGCCCTCCAAAAAAGACCGGTTAAAAATAAAAAATTACATATTCTGAAAAATTGATTCCAATGACTGTTGACCACTCATCAGAAACAAGGGAGCCCAAAAGTCAGTAGGGCAATAACTTTTTAAAATTGTTTTATTATAATATACTTGACACACAATGTTACCTTAGTTTCTGATGTACAACATAGTGATTCAACCAATTTCTGTATATATTATGCTATGCTCACCACAAGTGTGCTACCATCAGTGCTATTACAATTTCATTGACTATATTACCTATGCTGTACCTTGTATTCTCATGACTTATTTACTCCATAATTGGAAACCTATATCTCTCAATCCTGTTCACATATTTTTCCCACACCCCATCCCACTCCCCTCTGGAAACTATCAGTTTATTCTCGGTAATTATAGGTCTGATTCTGCTTTTGTTTGTTTATTCATTTGTTTTGTTAGATGTGGTGTATATTTACACAATAGAATATCATGCAGCCATAAAACGATAAGATCTTTCTGTTTGCAGCAACATGAATGGATCTGGAGAGTATTATGTTAAGTGAAATAAGTCAGCCTGGAAAAGACAAATACTGTATGAAAATATCACATGATTTCACTTATATGAGGAATCTAAAAAGCAAAACAAATAAATAGACCAATACATAAAAAAAAAAGATCAGGGAAGAAAAAAGCAATCTAGAATCCTATATAAAATAAAAAAATACATAAAGAATGTAGACAAACTGAAGAGATATTCATATAAATTACAATAAAAATAATATGTTTCTACCAGAATGGCACTATAAGAAATGCTAAAATTTTTTTTTCTGGATGAAGGGAAATTACCCCAGAGAGAAATTTATAACATCAGACAGGAATACAGGGTACCAGAAATGGAAAATATGTAGGTAAATATGAAAGAATTATTGTTTCCTTTTAATTTTCTTCATATACATATGACTATTTAAAGCAAGACTTTCTACAACATTTTATTGTGAGTTTTATTATTATGTTGATGCAATGCACAAATTAGAGCTTACCGAAATATAGCCCAGGAGCCAAATGCATTCTGATAACCATTTTTGAATAGCCTATAAACTAAGAATAATTTTTACATTTTTATTTTAATTGTTGAAAAAATAGAACATCTCATGATGACAATTTCATGAAATTCAAATTTCATTGTACCTAAATAAAGTTTTACTGGAACACAATCATATGCACTTATTTACATATTGTGTATGGCTTTTGGATTATTATATCACATCATATGCAAAAATTAACTAAAAATGGATCATAGAACTAAACGTAAAACCTGAAATGCCAAAACATTTGGAAGAAAACAGTAGAATATCTTTGTCACTTTGAGGTTGACAAAGACTGGCTAGACAAACAATAGAAACAAAAATCATAAAAGAAAATGGACTTCATCAAATTTAACTTCCGTTTCTCAATAATAAAAATGCAAGCAAAAGAGTAGGAAAAGGCAGCCACAGACTATGGAGTTTGTACTACATATATCTGACATGACTTTTATCCAGAATATATAAAGAGCTCTTAAAATTCAATAAGACATATTATGTTTTTGTGGTTTTTTTATGCTATAATAAATTGCTAAAAACTTAGTGGCAGAAAAACAACAAAATTTTTTCTTACAGGTCTGAAGGTCAAAAGTCCTAAAATCATGGTGTCATTGGGGCTGCATTCCTTCTGAAGGTGGTAGAGGAGAATCTGTTTCTTTGTTTTGTTTTTTTTTTTTTTTTTCAGTTTATAGAGTTCACAGCCATTCCTTGTCTCTTGAGCATTTTCTCCACCTTAACGGAAAACAGCATAGCATATTAAAATCTCTCTTTCCCTCTCTACCTATCTCTCTGAAAATCTCTCTTTTCTCTGTCTGTCTCACTCCTATTTCCATGGTCACATTTCTTACTCTGACTTGGACCCTCCTTCTTACCTTTTATTAGGACCCTTGTGATTAGATTTGTCCCCCTGGGATAATTTAAAGTAATTTCTTCACCTCAAAATTTTTAATTTAATCACAGATGTAAAGTCTCTTTTGCTATGTAAAGTAGACACAGGTTTTGGGGATAAAGATGTAGAAATGGGGGGAGGGGATGATTCTGTCTTCCATAAAAGACAAGCAGTCCAATATACTAAAAGGCAACAATTTGAACAGACACCTTACAAATAAAAATGCAGAAGTTAATGTTCAATTAGCACATGAAAATGGCAAGCATCTTTATTCATTAAGAAAATTCAAAACAAAACCACAATAAACTACATTACACACTGGAATGGATAAAATTTTAAACTCTGACAATACAATGTGGTATTGAGAACACGTAACAAATGGAACCCTCATACATTGTTGATAGGATGAAAATGGTCCAGCCACATTGGAAAAGAATTTGAAAACTTCCTAGTAGACAATACATTAAATCTATTCCTATGAATTTAAATAAGGGAATAAAAATCTGTACCCACAAAAAATTTTTACATCAATGTTCACAGCAGCTTTCTTCATAATAGCCCAAGTTAGAAAAAATTGTGGTGTATTTTTACAATGGAATGCTACTCAGCAACAAGAGAAACAAGGAGCCAATATGTGTAACATTGAACAATTATGAGTCTCAAAAACATTATACTTAAAGGGGCGCCTGGGTGGCTCAGTCGGTTAAGCGGCCGACTTCGGCTCAGGTCACGATCTCGCAGTAGGTGAGTTCGAGCCCCACGTCGGGCTCTGTGCTGACAGCTCAGAGCCTGGATCCTGTTTCAGATTCTGTGTCTCCCTCTCTCTGACCCTCCCCCATTCATGCTCTGTCTCTCTCTGTCTCAAAAATAAATAAACATTAAAAAAATTTAAAAAAACATTATACTTATGAAAATAAATCAGATACAAAAGAACACATTTTATAATATGAAGTTCTTTTTTTAATTTTTTTGTAAGTGTATTTATTTTTGAGAGAGAGAAAGATAGCACAATCAGGGGAAGTGCAGAGATACAGAGAGAGAGAGAGAGAGAGATTGAGAGAGAGAGAGAGAGAAAATCCCAAGCAGGCTCTACAGTGCAGAGCCCTTTGTGGGGCTTGATCCCATGATCCATGAGATCATGACTTGAGCTGAAATCAAGAATCCATCGTTCAACCAAATGAGCCACCATGGTGCCCCCATAAAATGAAGTTCTAAACACAGAAAAATTAATCTATATTATAAAAACCATATCACTTGTTAACTATATAGGCATAAGTTGATTTCAAAATGCTATGGTTGTTTTGGTGTTTACACAATGTATACATATGTCAAAATATATGGAATGAAACAATTAAAATGGAATAATTTTTGTATTCCAATTACACTTCAATAAAGTTGAAAAATATATTATGGAGCTTTAAGAAACATCTAAGAATAAGAATATAATTGAAGGTCAAAGACAACTTATTAATTTGGTTTTAATCAGAATTTATTTGATGGTTATGCAATTTGAGTATTTCATAACTCATTAGAGTATACGATTCTTGTATTGAGCACATACTATGTGTAATCTATTGCTGAAAAACAAGGAAAATAAAAAGATAAATACAGCCCTAGCTCTCATGTTCCAGTGGGGATCAATAAATGATAAACACTGATAATTTCCGAGAATAAGTATTATAAAGAAAATAAAATAAGGTGATAAAATAATGACCCGTGGGCTCATGGCTACTTAAGTTAGGATGGTTAGGAAGACCTTTATGAAGAAATGACATTTAAGCTGAGTTTTATGTTGTGAGCACTAGTGTGTCAAAGGCACAGTGTAAGGGAATGTTTATTGTCAAATAAGTGTTATAGACAGCAAAAATAAAGACATATGTATATTATAGCATAGATTTGATTGAAAAGTAAACTTCACCTAGGTCCTAAAACTGGCAGAATCATTATAAAGGAACAAATACAGGAAATATTCCATAAGATTTGCTTCAGTCTTTTCTTTTTCTTATCAGCTGTATAATACTCTAATTCAACCCCAATATTATATTCCCATGTCACCTTTAACATCTATACTAGTTACCACTGTAATTATTTGTTGCCATATTTGCCTCTCCAGTTAAATTAACATTGTCTTCAAAATATAAGCTTGTATTAATGAGCACCAGGCATATTAGTGAGACTCAAAATGTGTTTGAGTAAATGACGACAACATAGTCACCACACTATCTTTCTGCCTCTGTCTTTACCTCATCTTCATCTCTTCTGAAAAAAGTAACTAGATTAAACTTTGCAAGACAAAATACCCAGGAAGTTCCATGTGTTCATACTGTATACTGCCTTCACAATACAAGTTCCTGGAAAACATAGCTTTTTTCATATAATTGTTTGTTCCTCGAAATAGTCACCATAAAAGCAACAGGCATATAGACTAAAAATAGTTAGGAGACACAGCATTTAATGTAAACCCTACTGTCTCTGAGTTATACTGCTTATGTTCAAATCCTGATCTAGGTTCAAATCCCAGCTCTGCCACTTAGGCAAACCACTGAACCTTTCTTTGCCTCAGTTTCTACATCTGTAAAATTAAGACAAAATGGTGTCTATCTTATAAGATGGTTATAAATATTAAAACTCAATATTTTAAAATGTAGAAGTATCTTGAGGATAGTATGCATGAATTAGAAGTAGCTATTATCATTATTATTATTACTACTATTATAATTACTGAAGTGAGATTATGTAAAATGGAGTTATCTAAGTCTGAGATTAGAAAAAATAAAGAAAATAAGTTACATTTCTATGAAGATGATAGTGGCTTGCTTTATTTGACTACAATCTTTTCTCCATCCCTTCCATTGAGTCATGTCCTTTGTTTAAACCCATTTTTAAACTTTCCTTTTCAGCATTCCTTTTATGACTGAGTTTCATTGTGAATTTGAGTTGTAATGTGCTGTATTTGATAGTGCTACTATAAAAATAAATTGAATTGTTTTTCACTTAAGTCTTAATTTATGTAAACAATTTCTTTACTTGATGTTCCAAAGATATGTTAAGATTAAAAACTGTATTAGCCCTACATGTATAATGAGAATTGAATTTTTAAAACAAGTTTCCCATTTTAAGGAGTTATTTTTACTTGAATCTTAAAATAATTCCTAAATTCTTTTGAGCAAATTAGTCTACATTCAGATATAATAAAGCATAGTGTACATTTGATTGAACAAAAGAGCACAACCCTTATGATAACCATTTGATTTTATAGTCTACCAAATCAAGTGTATTCCAAACTAGTCTCTTGTGAGTATATACAGACAGAATTTTATATTTCAGTAGATGATTTTTCATTGACTTGCCTGGAGCAAAACAAAACGTTCAGCTAAAAAGATGATGGAAAAATCATCTAAGTTGTAAAATCCTAACAAGTTTACATTCATTTAGAGAATGACCTTAAAAATTTATTGGAATTGTTGAACACCTAATGCTTTGTATAATGATAATATGTTGATATCATTTGTGCTGCTCTACCCTATTTAGATAATGGGATAACAATAGGGACGGGATTTGCTAAATCATCATTGTAAACAAAAAGTAGAAGAAAATATTTTGTCTTTAAAATCTATTTCAGTGCATTCTATAGTGTTTTGTAGACTTTCCAAATAATCATAAACTTAGCTAGTGAGTGTAAAACAGTGGAGCTTCATTTGCAAACACTTTAAATCAAGGCCTCATGAAGCATATGGACTTTACATTGTTCTCTGCATGAAAAGAAACACATTACATTCCAAAGTAGGTGTGTCCCCTCCTAATCAAACTAACACTAATAATTGAATATTAGCACCGACCTGAAGTAACAATCTTGATGTATAGGGACATGCCAAACTCTAAGATAACCAACTCCCATAGCAAAAATAGCTTTTGTAGATTAAAATAAATACACTGGATTGCAACCAGAACTGAATAGGTAGTCAATAGCCAGAATTAAGAGCAAAGGTAAAAGTGTTCCATAGAGCTAATACCACTAAATAGCTTTGGACCAACATTCAGTTTGGTCTTGCATTTAGCCATATATAAAACAAGTTTACATTGACCAGTTGGAAATCATGATTTCAGTTCTTTAGTCTAAACATAAAGGTCCTTTCTTATCATTATTCTCTTTCTAAATCATGAAAAATACATTATTATTACTCATTGGTTCTTTTCTAGAGCTCAGTGCTGTGTTTTGCTAACACATGGGTATTTAATCAATGCTTGTTGATAATTTACTCTCCTGTAATATTTCATTTATTGGCAATTTTCTTAGTAAGGCATAGGCCATTCTGCTATGATCAACAGTAGGTAAAAAGACATTATTCAAGCAACTACTAGAACCAGAAAAATTCGTGCTCATTTCTGTGTTTACAGAGATGTGCTTTTATGTCCTAATCAATTTAATTTTATGATTATGGCAGATTAATCTAAAACTTAGCAGAGACTATATTTGATAGCTCTTGTTGACAGAGCAAAAAGCACCATTGGAATCTGTTACATAAATGTATAATTATGCAAACTAAATTCATAGCTCAAAAAATGTTAACCATGGCTGATGTGTGTGTGTGTGTGTGTGTGTGTGTGTGTGTGTGTGTGTACCAGAGTGACAAACAGTAAAAATAAAGTAAATTTGATTCATGATAGTTTAAAAAAGCTTTCGTTTAAAAAAAAGAATGTGTTCTATCTCCTATGAGACCTGGTAATTTAAACAATTTAAACACAATTTTCATAGTAGTTTGTAATTGCTCCCCCAATGGTTAACCTCTTCAATAGCAATTTGTGTATGTTGCAACAGTAAACTTTTATCCACAGTTGCAATCTCCTTTCTTGACATTATCTTTTAATTCCATTTTATGAAAAATCAACACATAAAACCTAGTCTCAATGTTTTTCTTGTTCTAAATTAAATCAACATGAAAGATACAGAAGTTTTTTTTTCAAGAAAATAGAGAAATGTTTATGTGAAGTAATAAAAAGCATAACCCAATGTCAGTAATTAAACGCAGATAACTGTTTTGACCAATCATTTGCAAATAATTGGCAGAAGTAGATTAGATAGACTAATCTATCTAGACTAATTGATAGACTAATCATTTTATATTTAATTATCATATTAATAACAGCCATAAACCCTCAGAAAAAAATTGATAGTTATTATACCCACTAACTAAAACCAGGGTTAAAAGATAGCTTGATAAACGTTCTATTTATGAAATGCAAATTAAAAGAGAAAAACTAAACAAAAATGGGTCTTAATGGGTCATTTTTAATTTTTTTATTTTTTTTATTTCAAATCTAGTTAGCATATATAGTAATATTGGTTTCAGGTCTAGAATTTAGTGACTCATCACTAAAATATAATACCCACTGCTCATCACAAGTGTCCTCCTCAATACCTATCACCAATTTAGCCCATCCCCGGCCCACCTCCTTCCATCAACCCTCATGTTGTTCTCTATAGTTAAGAGTCTCTTATTATTTCCTTTTCTCTCTCTCTGTCTCTGTCTCTCTCTCTATCTCTTATTTTCCCTTCCCCTATGTTCATCTCTTTTGTTTCTATAATTCCACATATGAATGAAACCATGTGGTATTTGTCATTCCCTGACTGAATTAACTTAGCATAATACACTTTAGCTCCATCCATGTCATTGAAAATGGCAAGATTTCATTCTTTTTATGGTTGAGTAATATTCCATTGTATAGATATACCACATCTTCAGCCATTCATCTATTGATGGACATTTGGGCCCTTTCCATTATTTATCTATTACTGATAATGTTGCTGTAAACATTGGGGTGCATGTGCTCTTTTGAATCAGTATTTTTGTGTCCTTTGGGTAAATGCCTAGTAGTGCAATTGCTGGGTCATAGTGTAATTCTATTTTTAGCTTTTGGAAGAACCTCTACACTGTTTTTCAGTGTGGCTGCACCAGTTTGCATTTTCACCAACAGGGTAAGACAGTTCTGTCTCTGCATGCTCACCAAAATTTGTTGTTTCTGTTGTTAATTTTAGACATTCTGACAGATGTGATGTGGTAGCTCATCATGGTTTTGATTTGTATTTCCTTGTTAATGAGTGATGTTGAGCAACTTTTCATGTGTCTGTTAGCCAGCTGGATGTCTTGTTTGGAAAAATGTCTGTTCATGTCTTCTGACCATTTCCTAACTGGATTATTTATTTTTTGGATGCTGAGTTTGATAAGTCCTTTATAGATTTTGGATACTATCCCTTTATCAGATATGTCATTTGCAAATATCATCTCCCATTCCATAGGTTGTCTATGGTGTTGTTATTTCCTTTGCTGTGCAGGATCTTTTTGCATTGATCAAGTCTCAATGGTTCTTTTTTTGCTTTAGTTTCCCTTGCCTCCTAAGATGTGACTTGCAAGTAGGTGCTATAGCTGAGGTCAAAGAGGTTGCTGCCTGTTTTCTCCTCTAGGATTTTGATGATTTTGAGTCTCACATTTAGGTCTTTCATCCATTTTGAGTTTATTTTTGTGTGAATAGTATAAGAAAGTGATCCATTTTCATTCTGCATTTTGCTGTCCAGTTTTCCCACCATCATTTATTCAAGAGATTGTCTTTTTTTTCTTTGGATATTCTTTCCTGCTTTGTCGAAGATTAATTGAACATATAGTTATGGGTCCATTTCTGGGTTTTCTATTCTGCCCCATTGATCTTTGTGTCTGTTTTTGTGCCCGTGCCATACCGTGTTGACGACTACAGATTTGTAATATAGCTTGAAGTCAGGAATTTTGATGTCCCTGTCTTTGCTATGCTTTTTCAGGATTGTTTTGGCTTCAAGGTCTTTGTGGTTCCATACAAATTTTTAGATTGTTTGTTCTAGCTCTGTGAAAAATGCTTGTGTTATTTTGATAGGGATTGCATTAAATGTGTAGATTGCTTTGGATAATATGGGCATTTCAACAATATTTGTTCTTCCAATACATTAGCATGAAATGTTTTTCCATATTTTGTGTGTCTTCAATTTCTTTCATAAGTGCTGTATAGTTTTCAGAGTACATACATTTTACCTCTTTAATTAGGTTTATTCATAGGTATCTTATGATTTTGGTGCAATTTTAAATGGTATTGACTCCCTGAATTCTCTTTCTACTGCTTCATTATTGGTGTATAGAAATGCATCAGATTTCTGAACATTAATTTTATATCCTGCAACTGTGTTGAATTTATGTATCAGTTCCAGTAATTTTTGATGGACAGACTCTTTCAGGTTTTCTACATAGAGTATTATGTCCTCTGCAAATAGCAAAAGTTTGACTTCTTCCTTGACAATCTGGATGGATGCCTTTTATTTTTGTTGTCTGATTACTGAAGCTAGGACTTCCATTACTCTGTGAAATAACAGTGATGACAGTGGACATCCCAGTATTGTTCTTGACCATAGAAGAATATTTCTCAGTTTTTCCCCATTGAGGATGATATTAGCTGTGGGTCTTTTGTATATGGCATTTATGACGTTGAGCTATATTCCCTATACTGTATTTGTTGAGATTTTATCAAGAATGTATCATGTATTTTATCAAATGCTTTTTCTGTACCTATTGAGAGGATCATATGGTTCTTATCCTTTATTTTGTTAACATGAGGTATCACGTTGATTCATTTGCAGATATCGAACCATCCCTGAGCCCAGGAATAAATCCCACTTAATGGTGGTGAATAATTCTTTTAATGTACTGTTGCATTCGATTCGTTAGTTTTTTTGAGAATTTTCACATGTTCATTGGAGATATTGGCCTATAATTATTTTATTTCTTGAGGTATTTGGTTTTGGAATCCAGTTAATGCTGGTTTCATAGAAGTAGTTTTGAAGTTTTCCTTCCATTTCTATTTTAAAGAACAGTTTGAGAAGAATAGGTATATATTTTTTTAAAAATGTTTGGTAGAAGTCTTCTGGGAAACCATCTGGCCCCGGACTTTTGTTTGTTGAGAGAATGTTGATAACTGATTCAATTTATTTGCTGGTTTGGGGTCTATTCAAATTTTCTATTTCTTCTCGTTTCAGTGTTGGTAATTTATATGTTTTTTTGTAGAAATTTGTCAATTTTTCCCAAATTGCCTATTTTTTGGCATATAATTTTTCATAATGTTCTCTTATAATTGTTTGTATTTCTGTGGTGTTGGTTGTATTCTCTCCTCTCTAGTTCATGATTTTATTTATTTGGGTCCTTTAGGATGAAATGTTCTGAATATATCTGTTAAATCCATCTGTTCCAGTGTGCCATTCAAAGCCATTGTTTCCTTGTTGACTTTTTGCTTAGATGATCTGTCTTTTGCTGTAAGTGGAGTGTTAAAGTCCCTTACTATTATTGTATTATTATCACTGAGTTTCTTTATGTTTGTTATTAATTGATTTATATATTCAGGTGTTTCAGGTTGGGGGCATAAATATTTACAATTGCTAGATCTTCTTGATAGATAGATTTCTTTATCATGATATTGTGCCCCCCTTCAGTTTTGTTACAATCTTTGTTTTAAAATCTAGCTTGTCTGATGTAAGTATGACTACTCCAGCTCTTTTTTGATGTCTGTTAGCATGATAGATGTTTCTCTATGCCCTGACTTTCAATCTGTAGGTGTCTTTAAGGTCTAAAATGAGTCTCTTGTAAGCATCATATAGATGGGTCTTATTCTTTATCCATACCCTATGTCTTGTGATTGGAGCATTTAGTCCATTTATATTCAGAGTAATTATTGACAGATAAGAATTTAGTTCTACTGTAATCTTTAAAGTCACAGATTCTGGAAATTTCATCTGTTCCTTTATAATCTTTGTTCCTTTAGGTCTATCTGTCCCACTTAGAGGCCCCTTTAATTTCTTACAGGATTGGTTTAGTAGTCACATACACCTCTAGGGTTTTTGTTTTTTGTTTTTTTGTTTTTTGTCTGGGAAACTATTTCTCCTTCTATTCTGAATGATAGCCTTGCTTTATAAAATGTTCTTGGCTGCATATTTTCCCGCTTCTGTATGTTGAATATATCATGCAACTCTTTTATAGCCAGCCAGGTTTCTGTGGAGACATTTGCTGTGAACATGATTTGTCTTCCCTTGTAGGTTAGGAATTTCTTTTCCCTTGATGCTTTCCCAATTCTTATCTCTATGTTTTAAATTTTTACTACATTATATCTTGGTGTTGACCAGTTTTTCTTGAATTTGATGGGGATTCTCTGTGCCTCCTGCATTTTGATGTCTGTTTCCTTACCCAGATTAGGGAAGTTTTCAGCTATAATTTGTTCAATTAAACCTGTCTCTTTTTCTCTTTCTTTGTCTTTTTATACTCCTATGATACAAATTTTATTACTCTTTAAGAAGTAGCTGAGCTTTCCAGGTCTACATTTTGGATCCAATGCCTTTCTTCTTTTCTACCTTCTCTTCTTTTCAACTTCATTATTTTTCATAATTTTATCTTCTGTATCACTGATTAGCTTTCTGCTTTGTCCATTCTCATCATTACATCCAGTTAGTTTTGCATCTTAGAAATAGTATTTTTTTTTATTTCATTCTGACCAGTTTTTATTTCTTTTACCTCTGCAGTAAGGGATTCTCTAGTGTCTTGTATGTCTTTCTCAAGCCCAGTTAGGATCTTTATGATAGTTGTTTTAAATTCTGGTTCAAGTATATTACTTATAACTGCTTTGACTAGATCCCTGGATATGACCTTGTTATTACTTTTTGGATGACATCCTCCATCTTGGCATTTGGTTTCAGTATCTGTCTTCTTGTCTGTGTTGGGAAGCCTGTTATGTTTCCTGATATTGAGACTAATGGCTATATTAAGAAATCCTATATTTTCCAGGGCCTGGTACTTCAGGAAATGTTGCTGGTGTATGTTGTGTGCACTCTGCTGTTGTGCTTTGGCTACTCTTTCCCTCAGGTCAGTCTTCTGCAGAGTTTCTTCTTGCCTGAATTTTGGAGTGTTTGAACCTTGTCCACTGTGTGGCAAGTTTCAACTAGATGTATGTTGATCTGTTTATTAAAAGAGGCTAGATTCTATTTCCCCTATAACTAAAGCTTTCCAGCCCTCTATTATCAGTATAATAGGTTGGTGCAGGGTTTTTTTTTGCTGGTCTTCTGTGGGAGGAACCCACTGTTACTCTGACTCTCAGGCACACTTGCCCTAGTAAAAAAGCACCTGCAGAGCTCAGGAGAATGGGACTTCATCTAAGCAGCTTAAACCCACACTGTGTGTGCTGCACTGCTCACTGAAGTCACTCTGTGCTAATGGAGGGGGGTGGGAAGTGGTTTCAGCTGTCTCTTTCATCCCTGGTGACGAGAGTTTGCACTCATCACCATTCAGGAAGCCCACAAAGAAGAGCAATCTCCCTTCATTTGTACCAGGCTTCCCTCAAATCCCTGCCTTCATCCTGTTTGTGTCTGGGATGCCTGCCTACCTGGCATGCAGTGCTCCTGTGTCTTGTCTCAGGTATGCCAGCTGGGTTTCCAAACTACAAATTTTAGGGACCTGGCATGGCACAGACCAGCACTGATCCTCTGGAGGAGGGGGCTGTTGCACAAATCTACATAGGCTTGGAGTTTATGGTAAAATATAGCAAAAAGCCTGTCTCCAGGTTAGCTTCTTTCAACAGCTGCCTCTGCTCCTATGCTAATGAACGGAGCTGCTCAAAGTCATCTGACATCCCTTTTGTCCCAAGAGAGGCAGCGCCACCTCTCCCAGATGTGCTCTAAGAAGGGAAACTGTCTCTCCCAGTGTGACCTAGGGGATCCTCAGACCATGCTGTCCACTCCCAGGCCTCTGCCTTCCTTCTCCACAGGAATACCTCTAAGCCCACCTGGCTCTACTCAGGCAACGGCGCAGACTTCTAAAACTACAAACTTTGAGCTCCCCTGCTTGTAGAAAACTTGCACTTATGAGTCCGTGTTGTTTTCTTTGTCAGTAGTTTTGGGGATATGTTTTTCTTGTGCAATGCCCTGTGCCCTGCTCTCTTTCTCTCTCTTTCTCTCTCCCTGACCAGGACTCCTTCACCTCCAAAGCACCAGCGATTCTTTTCTCCCCCAAATCATGTCTCTGCATCCTACCTTCCACAATGTGCTCTCTTTTCTCCCTCTACTTGTGCAGTTTGTTCTCTCAGTCCTCAGATTGACTTCCTGGGTGTTTAGAATGATTTGATATTTATCTAGTTGTGTTTCAAGGGATGAGGCAAGCATAAAGTCCTCCTACTACTCCACCATCTTAATTCTTCCACTGGGAATTTTTTGATTACTGATTTAATTTCCTTGCTGGTAATAGGTCTGTTATAATTTTCTATTTCTTTCTCCTTCTGTTTTGATAAGTTACATATTTCAAAGAATTAATGAATTTATTTTAGGTTATCCAATTTGTTGACATATAATTTTGCATAATATTCTCTTGAAATCTTTTCTGTTTCTGTATTTTTCATTGTTATTTCAATCCTTGTTTGTGATTTTGTTTATTTGTTTATTTTCTCTCTCCCCCTCTCCTTTTATTTTTTTGATAAATTCAGCTAGAGGTTTATCAATTTTGGTGATCTTTTCAAAGAATCCATTCCTGGTTTTATTTATTCATTTACTTTTTGTTTTGTTTTTTTGTTTTATTTTTTGTTTTTTAGTTTCTATGTCATTTATTTCTGCTCTAATCATTATTATTTCCATTTTTCTACTCGTTTTTGGCTTTATTTGTTCTTTTTCTAGTTCTCTTAAGCATAAAATTAGGTTGTTTATCTGAGATTTGTCTTGTTTTTTGATGTAAGCCTATATTGCTATAAAATTCCCTCTTAAATCACATTTAGCTGTATCCCAAAGATTTGAACCATTGTGTTTTTCTTTTCATTTATCTCCATGTAATTTTTGATGTCTTCTTTGATTTCTTGGTTAAACCATTCATTGTTTAGTAGCATGTTATTTGTTTGTTTGTTTGTTTGTTTTTGAAGGAGAGAGAGCACACACAAGCAGGGGAGCAGCAGAGGGAGACACAGAGACAATCTTAGGCAGGCTCCATGTCCAGTGCAGACCCAGAGACAGGGCTCAATCTCATGACCATGAGATCATGACCTGTGCTGAAATCAAGAATTGGATATGGAGAACAAAAAGAGGATTACTGGAGGGGTTGTGGGAGGGGGGATGGGCTAAATGGGTAAGCGGCATTAAGGAATCCACTCCTGACATCATTGTGGCACCATATGCTAATTTGGATGTAAATTAAAAAAAAATAATTTTCTTTAAAAAATTGAAAACTTAACTGACTGAGGTACCCAGGAGTCCTAGTAGCAAGTTATTTAATCTCCATGTTTTTTAGTCTTTCCAGATTATTTTTTTTCTTGTGATTGACTTCTAGTTTCATAGTGTTGTGATCAGAAATGATGGATGGTATGACTTTGATCATCCTGAATTTTTAAGGCTTGTGTTGTGACCTAATGTGTGATCTATTTTGGAAAGAGTCCCATGAATACTTGAAGGGAATGTGTATTCTGCTGTTTTAGAATGGAATGTTCTGAATATATCTGTTAAATTCATTTGGTTCAGTGTGTCCTTTCAACCCACTCTTTCTTTGTTGTTTTTTGTTTGGATGATCTATCCATAGATACAAGTCTGGTGTTAATGTCCCCTGTTATTATTCTATTACTATTTATTGGTTCCTTTGTTTTTCATTAACTGTTTTATGTATTTGCATTCCTTCATGTTGGGTGCATAAATATTTACATTTTTTATAATTTCTTGTTCGATTGTCTCCTTTATTTTCATATAGTTTCTTTTTCTCTTCTTACATACAGTCTGTTTTAAAGGCTATTTTGTCCAATATAACTATTGTTAAGGCAGCTTTCTTTTGACATCTATCTACATGATAAATACTTCTTTATCCCCTCACTTTCAATCTGCAGATGTCTTTAGATCTGAAATTAATCTCATATAGGAGTATATATATGGATCTTGTTTTCTTTTATCTACTCTGTCACCCTATGTCTTCTTATTGGAGCATTTAGTCCATTTACATTCAAAGTAATTATTGGTAGCTATGTATTTGTTGTCATTTTGTTACTTGACTTGTGGTCGTTTTTGTAGCTTTTCTCTGATTCTTTCTTCTCTTGCTCTCTTTCATGGTTTTTCGGCCTTCTTCAGTGATATGCTTGGGTTCTTTTCTCTTTGTTCTTTGAATATCTATTGCTGGTTTTTGATCCGTAGTTACAATTAGTTTCTATATAACATTTTTCTGCCTGTACATAACATAAGAATTTTTATAGTGAATGAGTGTTTAATTTCATCCAATGGTTTTCCTTGATCTATTGACATAATTGTGATTTTTTTCTTTAATCTATTGATATGGATTGATTTTCAAGTGATGAACTAGTCTTACATACTTGAAATTAATCTCACTTGGATGTGATTCATTATTATTATTATTATTATTATTTGCAAATTGTTTAACTTAACTAATATTGTGGACGTTTTTTTTTTCTGCCGTAATTCATGAGAGGTCTGTGGTTTTCTTGTTTGGTGCTGTATCTTCTGGCTTTGATATGCTAATAATACTGACCTCATAAAATGCACTAAGAGGTTTTTCATCTTTATTGAATTTTAGTAGTTTGTGATTTTTGAGAAGTTGGTCCATTTCTGTAAGTTGTCAATTTTGTACATATAGAGTTGCTTTATAATCCTTTATAGTCTTTTTAATGGCTTCAGCATCTGTAACGATTCTTCATGTTTCATTCTTGATATTGTAACTTGTGTATCCTCTTTTTTTAATTTTTGTCAGACTTACTAAAGGATTAACCATTTTATTTTTTATTATTTAAAAAACCAACAGTTTGTGTCATTGATTTTTTTCTATTGTTTTCCTATTTTCAATGTTACTGATTTCTCCTTCTTGTCTTTACTATTTCCACCTCTTGCTTGCTTTGCATTGATTTTTTTTTCTTTTTCTAGTTTCTTGAGGTAAGAACTTAGATTTGAATTGGGATATATCCTTTTTAATGATGCAAAAATGTAGTTTTGTAAATATCCCACCCAGCCATGTTTTATTTGTGTTCCACACATTTTGATATGTTTTATTTTATTTACTTCAATATATATTCTTAAATTTCCCTATGGCTTCTTCTTTGACCCATGGATTATTTAGAAATGTGTTGAGTAATTCCCATGTGTTTTGTGATTTCCCTATTGTCTCTGTTATTGATTTCTAGTTAAATTTCACTATGGTCAGAGAGCATACCCTAGGTGATTTTAATTCTTTTAAATTTGTCGATGTTTCACTGTGCCTGGGATATGATTTTTCCTGGTGAACAGTATGTAGGCAAATAAAAAAATGTGTATTTTGCTGTTAATAGTTTGAGTATTCTACTACAGTTGGCCCTTGAACAACCCAGAGGTTAGGGACACTCACCCTATACATAAGAAAATTCATGTATAACTTTTGACTCCTCCAAAATGTAAATACTGCTGACTAGAAGCCTTACTGATAGCATAAACAGTTGATTGGCATATATTCCATATGTTGTATATATATTTCACTGCATTCTTACAATAAAGTAAGCAAGAGAAAATAAAATGTTATTAAGAAAATCAAAAGGAAAACACATTTATAGTACTTTATTGTATTTATCAATACCATAAGTTCACGTCATCTGTTTACAAGATAAATCATCTGTCAGTTCCTACATCAATATTGTCTTATATGATACAAAACACTGTAGATATTATACATATTACTAACAGTGGACATCAAAAGTGAAAAGATAATGTGAGAAAGAAATTCATATTTATTTGAAGTTTTATGCAGTGATAATGAAAAATCAACAGTATGATTGCTTTATGGCAGCCTAGTATAATCAATACAATTGCTTCATCATAACCTAGCCTATACATTGATGAATGAATCATTATAAAAATTTTATGGCATGCAGAGCCAAGTTTATGGGGGCTCAGTAGGTCAAATGTCCAAGTCTTGATTTCAGCTCAGTCATGATCTCTCAGTTTGTGAGTTTGAGGCCGCATTGGGCTCCGATGCTCATACACTCTCTCTCAAAATAAATAAGCCTTAAAAATTATGGCATACAGTATTACAGTCATATTCATAATACCATATTAGAAAGGTTGTTATTTTTTAAATTAATATTTATTTATTTTTGATAAAGAGAAAGAGAGAGAGAGTAAGGGGCAGAGAGAGAGTGAGACACAGAATCTGAAGCAGGCTCTAGGCCCTGGGCTGTCAGCACAGCTAGGCTACAACCCATGAACCGTGAGATCATGACCTGAGCCAAAGTCAGACATTTAACCAACTGAGCCACCCAGGTGTCCTGAAAGGTTGTTAAATTTTTTAAAGTTTATTCATTTATTTTGAAAGAGAGAGTGTGTGTGTATGTGTGAGTGTGGGAGGGCCAGCGAGAGAAGGAGGGGCAGAGAAAGAGTGAGAGGGAATCCCATGCAGGCTCCGCGTGAACAGCACAGAGACTGACATAGGGCACCAACTCACAATCAGGAGATCAGGGCCTGAGCTAAAACCAGGAGTGGTATACTTAACCAACTGAGCCACCCAGGCACCCCAAAATGTTGCTACATTAAAAAAAAACATTTACCTGTGATAGTAAGCTGATACAAAATTTCTCCAATTATGAGAGGGATATTTATACATGGGGGACATACTGTACAGTAATGTAATTCTTTAAAAACAAAGTTACAAAAACAGTAATAAATCTAGCACATTATTAACTTTATAATAAATATCACTCACCTTATGCCATGTATGGACTCTCTATGAGTCATGAGAATTGACTATATATAGCTACTCTTAGGGTTATAATTAGACTTATGTATATTATATATTCATGTATATCCCATTCATTTATATATTAAAATTCACATTATTATTATTAACAGTAATCATTTTTATTAACCCACATATTATCTTTTATGTTGTTTTTTTTAATTTCTTAACTATATTTCCATCTTTCTGACTGGAATCATTTTCCTTCTTGAAGATCTCTATTATTTGTTTAGTAAGATTCTATTTTTGTTTGTCTGGAAATATCTTTATTTTTCCAGAAAAAAAAAATCTTTTTGTTTCTTTGCTTAAGGTAGAATTCTAAGTTGTTAGGTTTTTTTTTTTTGGCACTTTATATATGTCATTGTGTTATTTTCTAACTTCCATTGTGTCTATTGAGAAATCTTAGTTCTCCCTGAAGAGCTGTTTTTTATTCTTATTGCTTTTGATATGTTCTTTTTATTATTGATTTTCAACAAACTTACTGTGATAAATCTAGGTACAGCTTTTGTTTGCTTATCTTGTTTTGGGTTGGTAGGGTTTCTTGAACCCAGGGCCTGAAATATTCAGTGCATTGTTCTTCCAGCTTTAAGCCTTAATTGATATATAACATATCTAAGTTTAAAGTATATAATGTGATGGTGATAGATAGATGATAGATAGATAGATAGATAGATACATAGATAGATAAATAGTTTACCACAATAGGAACACCTCCATCCCTTCACATATTTACCATCTTTGTCTCTGTGTGTGTGTGTGTGTGTGTGTGTGTGTGTGATAATAATATTTAAGACCCACTGTCTTAGCAACTTGTTAAGTATTTAATACAAAATTCTTAATTGTAGTCATTATGCTGTACGTCATAGCCCCTGAACATACTCATACTAAAACTGGAAGTTTATGCCCTTTGACCAACATCCATTTCTCCCACCATTCAGCTCCTGGAAACCACCATTCTACTCTCTGTTTCTGTAAGTTTGTTTTGTTGTGTTTTTGTTTTTTTTTTTTTTTTAGATTCTCCCATATAACTGATAACATATAATATTTATCTTTCACTGTCTGACTTAGTTAGCATAATGCATTAGTATTGTTGCAAAAGGCAGAATTTCCTTCTTTTTCCTCAATCCATTTTGGAAAATTCTTGGACTTTATTTCTTTCTCCCTCTCTTGCTTCCATCTGCCCCTTCTGTGACTGTAACTATACATACACCAAATATTTTCTATTTTCCCTGCATGCCTCTTATGATCTCATCTGTATTTCCTGTGCTTTTGTTTTCCTTGTGCTGCAGTATGTATATTTTCTATTATTTTTCAGTTCATTATTTGTCTGTGATGCTGTACCTAACCTGTTGTTTTACTTTGTTATTAATTATTATTTTTTTAATTTGATAATTTCTACATTTTAAAATTTCAGTTCTCTGGGGAAATTTCTATTTTGTCATCTGTTGTCTTGAATATACTAATCACAGATATTTCATATTCTACCTGATAACTCCAATATCAGTTACTGAGGTCACTTGTGAATCTATTCATATTCTTATGATCATATTTTTGGCATGTCTGTTTTTAGTTTTGAATATTAGATAATGTATATGATAAATATTTGAGACACAATATGATTTTCTCTTGCTCCAGAGAAGGTTTCATTTATTTTCTGATAAGCAGACATAACAGTAACAGATCATCTCAAGCCAATCAGGGACTGAGATTACTGAAATTTTGGCGCCAGCTTTGTAAGGCATTCCCTAACTCTGGTCCATCTATAATTCTATGGTGAAGTCCTCCCTAGGGATCTGTTAATATGCTTAGGTTTCAATGGGGCATTTCCTCCTTGGTGGATGGTATACTTCAGTGTATACTTTTTAAAAACCCTCTGGGAGTTTTTATTCTGCCATTCAGAACTTTCTTCTTGCCCTTCCTCCTGCTTTGCACAGTTCAAGAATTTGGCCAAATGCTTACAAGGGAAAACTGGCAGTATGTCAGGCATAGTTTGATGCACCTCTCTTCTCACTGGGTTTTTATTGGTTGTTCAAAGCAAACTTGAACTCCAATTTTTGTGTCTCTTGACCCATAAGATTGCCAAATTTGTACTTGTTTATTTGTCTATTGGCAGTAGCCCTATGTTCTGGTTCTCTGCTGGAACAGCAGACTAAGACCAAGCAAATGCTATATAATTCTTGCTCACTGCTCCATGACTTTCTTTTCTCTGTTACCTATTGAGTACTTTTGCTTAGCAGTTTTTAGATACTTTAAAATGTATTTTTAATACTTCATCCATTGGATTTTTACTAAGTAAGAGGATTCGTCTATCTCAAGCTATCTTATCAAAGCCTGAGGGAATCTCATGACTTGTTTAATTTTTATATAGTTTTAAAAGGGTCCTCTGCTATTATCCATTACTAAATAATGCCTCATTCTTTGTAATAAATTTTCAAACCAATCAAACCATTTTATGCCCATATGACAGTAATATTTATTAGCGAAGTATTTTAAATGTTTTGTAAGGACAAGCATTTTTTAATTTGTTGGACTTTTAAAAATTATTTCATTTATATAAAAAGAAATTCCAAGTATAGCTTTTAGAGGGAAAGTCCACAATTTATTTCTTTGCTTTTTATCAGATATATATGTGCATTAAGTGTTACTGTAAGAATACATAGTGACTAGTTATAGCACAAGCTCTCCTTATATATGGACCATTAACCATACACAGAAGTAATTGACCTAATTGAAGAATTATCAAGTGATGTAAATTTCATAGATCTTCATATACCATGGATTTATCATTGGTGGCAGTTCTGAAATGAATTTGTTAAGCAGGCAGATATGATAGTAGTGCCGGTTTTTCTTCTTTCCCAAACACTCTATTAGTTTTAATTATGATGAAAACTGGAAACTGAGAAGGTTAATAGAAAATATTTCACATTTGAGGAGGATCCCAATGGATAGCCAAAAGACAAAGTTTTAAGATGTGCTCAAATTAAGTCAAAATTGCTGGTGAAAACATGAGTAAATGAATAAATGAGGGACCAAACTGTAAGACTCAGGTAATAAAGATCCATTCCTCATCCTTATAATATTTACTCTTGTAAAAAGTTTATTTTTATATTTATGTTTATTAAAAAGTTTATGTTTATTTTATTTTTGTGAGAGTGACAAAGTGTGAGTGGTGGAGGGGCAGAGAGAGAGGGACACACATAATCTGAAGCAGGCACCAGGCTCAGCACAGAGCCCTGACGCCAGGCTTGAACCCACAAACTGTGATATCATGACCTGAGCTGAGGTTGGGTACGTAACCGAGTCACCCTAGCACCCCAAGATTTAATTTTCTTAAGTGGATGTCAATCAAGTCTTATATATGGTCTTTTACTTTGACATCTCATGCTACCTGAATTATAAAGAAGCTGGTGACGTCAAAGGTATCATTCTGGAAAATAATGTAAATATTTTATTTTAAATTTTTTTCTCCTAGGGGCACCTGGATGGCTCAGTCAGTTAAGCTTCAAACTTCGGTTCAGGTGATGATCTCCTGGTTTGGGAGTTTGAGCCCCATGTTGGGCTCTGTGCTGACAGCTGAGAGCCTGGAGCCTGCTTTGGATTCTGTGTCTCCCCTCTCTCTGTCCCACCCATGCTCATGCTCTGTCTCTCTCTGTGTCTCAATATAAATAAACATTTAAAAAATTAATTTTTTCTCCTATACTCATTTTCTCCACCATCTCTAAAAAATTGTATTGTCAGCAAGAAATTCTGATCATATCATTAAAAGCTTAATTCTGTCTCCCATTGCATAAATATGGATATATACATATATCTCTATGTATTATGTATACAGTATATAGTATAGTTTTTATGTAAATCTATATAATCTACATATAGATTATATATTGATTATATATATATATATATACACATATCATTTTTATTCCTGTTAAAACTACCTAAATTTAAGCCAAGTCTTCCTATAGTAGTTACTTTTTGTGATAGAACTAGTATAGCAAAACAAAACAAAACAAAACACAGTGTCATCGGTAAAAGGAATGTCAAGTTGCTTTTGAATTGACTAAACACAACTGATGTCCTCGAGGATTCTAATGTATTAAGACCCTGCCCTGTCAATCTGTTTAGCTACTGACGCTTCACCATATGGGGTCAGAGTGGTTTCCCACATAATGCCAAATGACCTAGAAAACCCTGTAGCATTTGTATTGTGAATACTTGCTAAAGAATTAGGCACAGATGGTGAGGTTTTAGTTTGTATGTTTGGATTTGTTGTCATTAAATTACTGAATGGCACTTCTATGTATATTCCAGTCATCATGGGAAGATCCATGGTGATGAGACTCTACCTTCTGCTGGAGTCCTTCTCAATGTTAAATGCTCCATTTTCATTTGAACTTAGCAGTTTATAGTGGTGCACATGATTCTGTAAATCTAAAGAAGAAGAAAAAACAATACCTTGAGAGAATTATTAGCTAAAGATGTCCTAAGAGACATCTTCCTCAAAGAAAGAGAGAGATCTTGGATACAAATTTGGTAGTGGAAAAAGAAATAAATAATTTGATAAGCCATAATCACTTTTCTACATGATGGTTCATATAGAATACTTATTTCACAATACCATGTGAAAACACATCTGATATAAAAGCAAGTGGTATGGAGGATGCCAAAGGGCATGTGCAAGACATCAGGACAAAACAGTTTCAGAGTGTTTACAGGATTGTCAGTGAGGGCAATGTCGTTAGGCACAGTGAATAATATTTGACCTTATAGACAACTAGGGACAAATGTTGAGGACAATGCACAGAAAAAGTAGATACCTAGTTTCAGTGAAGGAGAACAGAAATTGTTGTTCTAGTTAATACTACATATCATGTTGAAAATAAAAATATTAAAATATAGGTAAAAAAAAGAGAGTGTTACTGACATTGAAGAGATTTTTCATAGGGTCATAAAGGGCATGAAAATGTAGATGGCAATTAACAGACATGATCTTTATTTTACTTTAATTAAAATAAATGGTGGGGGAGAAGTGAGTGATTCTGAACGGTGCAAGGAGGACAACTAAATGCAAGAGTCACAAGGCACATTATCTAACTTTGATGGAGAAGCCATAGACATTCTTTCATCCATTTCCCCATGCTCTCCCCTGTTAATTTTCTTTTATTTTTATATTGGTTTGCTGATGAATGTATTTTTTTCCTCCTTTTATCATCTGTCTCTTAATGATCCACAACTACCTGACCTTGGTCTCTCCTCATGAATAAACCAGCACTACAACAAATGTTCACAATAAAATTATAACCTTAAAAAATGTATCCTTTAGGGAAAGGTGACCTGTATTCTGCATTTTCAAGAATCCTGAAATCTGTTTAGAATATGAGAGGTTTTTTTAAAAAATATTATCCTGAACTATTACACTCAGTTCACAAATGCTGCCAAAACACTAGTGATGAGTAAACTACCATTTAATTTTCAAATAGCTTGGTGATGTCATGTTCTACATGATTTTGCAACTAGTGAGCCTGAAAAATACATGTGTTCCAGTTAAATACACACTAAATCTTATTCTGCTGTCTGATGGGTTATTGGATAATTTGTATTTGGCCTTGGGTTAATGTCTTACTCTTTTTCACTGATGAGAATATTATCTGTTGAATTCTGATTATGCATTAAATTCCCCCCAAATTTTCCAACAAAGATTGCAATTCTTAATTGAACAATTTTAGCATAAACAAAATATTATCTTAAAACTTTCTGTTGTAGCCTGGATTAACACAAACACTAAATAAACAGTGTTGTCTTCATTTCTGAAATAAATTAAACCATAAGAGTACATGCAGCTCTCACTATCACTAAACCCCAGAAGCCATTGTATGTTGCCTTTTCTGGAGTGAAAGAAATTAGCCTTTTTTCTAAGCTTGTCTGATAGTTTGTAATTCTCTTAGAATGCTGTCCTTCTATGATGCTTTCTTGGATGAAAGAAAATGCTGTACATGAACAAGCTAAAACTTATTTAAGCTTAAAGAAACTGCTCTAAAGAGCAAACTGCCTTCTGGAAACACTTTCTTGAAAAGGAAATATAGAAGGCCTTATGAGAATGAGAAATCTGCTCAAATGGAAATTATTATATAAGGATGGTTTGCAGAAACGTAGAGCAAAAGGAAAAAAAAAACTCATGTACTTTAAATCTAACAGTATCCCTTACAAAAGGGGGTCTGTGAAGGTATGAAAAAAAAATCAGAGGAAACAAACTGTACTTTGCATATATGTATGCTACCTTGCATATTCTTTTATAATGGCTCACTATGAGATAAAGATATGTGTTTCCAGTGCCTACCTCCATGTAAATATTTCAGCATGTAGTATAGATTAAATTATAAATTTAAGTGCTAAGGAGATAACTGCATGCCTCTTAGCATGCAAAAGAACAACTTGGGTTTAGAATGAAACATTTGTGTTTCACACAGAATTTACATTACACAATTTATGAAAACACATTTTTCCAACACATCAGCCAAGGTTAAACTTCCCAGTCCCCACTACTCATACTCACACAAAGTGTTTTTGCTGTGTAGATACAGCAGTCACACTGAACTTCCGTAAATGACATAGAGGCATCTTAGTTGCAACCTCCTTCTGATATATTAGACATCCCAAGGAAAATTATTAGAATATAACACACTTTCTTCTTTGGCATGCACAAGAAGAAGAGATTGTGAAGAATAAGCTATGACATAAGGTTCCTGAGTAAACATAGGCCAATGAGGAAGTCTTTGGCCAAGCAATCCAGTCAAAAGGCCCAACTGCCCTGTGCTGTGTGTGTGTGTGTGTGGACATTCATTTTTAACTATACTTTATCAGACTTATTTATAGAATTTTTCTGGATCACTTTAGTTATGTGATTGATTCATGAAAATCCTTCCTGAGATCCTAAGGATCTGAGTGGGGTTTTATAAATTGAATCATATCTAGAGGTTTTTTTTGGAGTGGTTGTCAATTATATATTTGTAAATCATATACCAAATATATCTTTGAGGAACACATTCTTCTGAAATTATGGTTATATGTGTGTGTTTAGAATAAATCATCCAATCAGAGAATGGTTTATATAATAGACTTTCCCACACTTTATGATATAAAGTAGAACATTCAATCATTTGGGGCATATTTAAGCCAAATATATACATGTGCATCTTCCTAGTAGCAAGGTAAGAGAATTAATGTTTATAAAGCACACCAGGATTCTAAGATGAAAGGTCTTAAAGAAACACAAATTATTAAACATCCCAAAAAACATGTTCATCATGAAAGGTTTAAGACTAATGAGCAGCAGGGAGTTTATTCTTTGAGGTCTTTCTCAGCTTTAGTTATTAAGGTAAGAAACAAATGTTACTGGCAGAGTCAGATAGTTAGCCTTCTATATACCAGCAATTATAATTGCAATTTCTCTTTCTTCTTTCTTTGTTCTTTCTTTCTTTCTTTCTTTCTTTTTCTTCTTCTTCTTCTTCTTCTTCTTCTCTCTCTCTCTCTCTCTCTCACACACACACACACAAACAAATTAAGGAAAATGATTCAATTTTTCATTAATAAATAACAATAATTGGGTGCCTGGGTGGTTCAGTTGGTTGAGCATCCAAGTCTTGATTTCAGCTCAGGTCATGGTCTCACAGTTTGTGAGATTGAGACCCGCATTGGGTTCTGTGCTGATGGCATGGAGCCTGTTTGGGATTCTGTCTCTCCCTCTGTCGCTGCCCCTCCACCCTCTTTCTCAAAATAAATATACTTAAAAAATAAATAATAGTATGGCTCAAACTCAGCACTTTCATTCTGTTTAATACTATCTCTAACTCATGACTTGTTACACAACATAGTCTTTTTTACTTCTTAGAAAGACTTAATTTTGAAATGCATGAGTTATTAAAACTGCACCTTTTGGGGGTGCATGGGTGGCTCAGTCAGTTAAGAATCCAAATTCAGCTCAGGTCACGATCTCACTGCTCTTGAGTTTGAGTCCAGCATCAAGCTCTGTGCTGACAGCTCAGAGCCTGGAAGCTGTTTCAGATTCTGTCTCCATCCCTCTGCCCCTCCGCTGTTCGTGCTCTGTCTGTCTCTGTCTCAAACATAAAAAATACAACATAAAAAATAAAAAAAACTGCACCTTTTGAATGGTATTTTGAGAAATAAGTAACTGCAAAAATTACCCTTGTTATTTTCTGCAACTACATATCAATACAAACAAAATAGCTGAAATGGAATTGTACCCATTTTCACATCTGTAGCATTTAGTATATGAATGCACTGGGGTTAATCCCAGTTTGGTTACTTACTAGGTATATAACCACGGGGACGTTTTTTAACGTTCCATTTCCTTATCTGTAAAAGTGGTTAAAAACATTTCTCAGAGGCTGTCAGCATGAAGAGTCAACTTGTTTAAAGTACTTATCATAGTTGCTAAATAGCACTTAACAAAGTAAAACATCCATTTGTGATAAAAAAAAAAAAAACCCTCAACAAAGTAGGTTTAGAGGGAACATACCTCGACATAATAAAGGCCATAGCTGACAAAGTCACAGCTAATATAATCTTCAATGGGGTAAAACTGAGAGTTTTTCCTCTAGGGTCAGGAACAAGACAGGAATGTACACTCTCACGACTGTTATTTAACATAGTCCTGGAAGCCCTAGCCACAGTAATCAGAAAACAAAAAAATAAATAAAAGGCACCCAAATCAGCAAGGAAGAAATAAAACTTTCACTAATTGCAGATGACAGGATACTCTATTTAGAAAACATGAAAGACTCCACCAAAAAATTGATAGAACTGTTACACAAATTCAGTAAAGTCACAGGATACAAAAGCAACAGAAATCTGTTGCATCTCTATACACCAATAATGAAGCAACAGAAAAGGAAAGTAAGAAATAAATCCTATTTGCAATTACACCAAAACTCATAAGATACCTAGGAATAAACCAAACCAAAGATGTAAAAACCTGTGCTGTGAGAACTATAACACACTGATGAAAGAAATTGAAGATGACACAAAGAATAGGAAAGATACTCTATTCTTATTAATTGGAATAACAGATATTCTTAAATTGTCTATACTACCCAAAGCATCTACACATTTAATGTAATCTCCATCCAAAAACCACCAGCAGTTTTCACAGAGCTAGAACAAACAATCCTAAAATTTGTATGGAACTACAAAAGGCCCCAAATAGCCAAAGCAACCTTGAAAAACAAAAGCAAAGCTGGAGGCATCACAATTTCAGACTTCAAGATATATTACAAAGCTATAGTGATCAAAACAGCATGGTACTGGCACAAAAATAGACACATAGGTCAATAGAACAGAAGAGAAAGTCCCAAAATGAATCCACAGCTATATGGTCAATTAATCTTTGACAAAGCAAGAAACACTATCCAATGAGGGAAAAAAACAGTGTCTTCAACAAATGATGTTGGGAAACTGGATAGCAACATGCAAAAGAATGAAATGTGACCACTTTCTTACACCATACACAAAAATAAATCTAAAATGGATTCAAGACCTAAATGTGAGAAAGGAAATCATTATAATTTTAGAGGAGAACACAGGAAATAACCTCTTTGACATGGGTCTTAGTAACTTCTTTGTAGATAGTCTCCTAAGGCAAGGGAAACAAAAGGAAAAATAAATTATTGGGAACACATCAAAATAAAAAATCTTCTGCACTGCAAAAGAAACAGCCAATAAAACTAAAAGGTGCCTATGGAATGGGAGAAGACATTTCCAAATGATATCTGATAAAAGGTTAGTATCCAAAATATATAAAGTAAGTATAAAATTCAACACCTAAGGAACAAATAATACAATTAAAAAATGGGCAGAAGACATGAATAGGCATTTTTTTTCCAAAGAAGACATACAGATGGCCAACAGACCCATGAAAAAAATCTCAACATCACTTTTCATCATGGAAATAGAAATCAAAATTACAGTGGGATACCACCTCGCACCTGTCAGAATGGCTAAAATCAACAACACAAAAAAAAAACAACAGGTGTTGGTGAGGATGTGGAGATAATGGGACTTTCTTATACTGTTGTTCGGAATACAAACTCATGCAGCCATTCTGGAAAACAGTATGAAGTTTCCTCAAAAATTTCAAAATATAACTACCCTATGATCCAAGAATTGTACTACTACGTATTTACCCAAAGAATACAGAAATACTAATTCAAAGAGATACATGCACCCTGATGTTTGTAGCAGCATTATTTACAATAACCAAATTATGGAAACAGCCCAAATGTCCATCAACTGAAGAATGGACGAAGAAGATGTGTGTGTGTGTGTGTGTGTGTGTGTACAATGGAATATTACTCAGCCATAAAAAAGAATGAAATCTTGCCATTTGCAATGACATGGATGGAGCTAGAACATCTTATGCTAACTGAAATAAATCAGTCAGAGAAAGACAAATACCATTTGATTTCACTCATATGTGGAATATAAGAAACAAAACAAATAAGCATAGGGACAAGAGACAAAAAAAGACAATCCAAGAAACAGATTCTTAACTGTAGAGAACAAACTGATGGTTACCAGAGGGGAAGTAGGTTGGGGGATGGGTTAAATTGGTCATGGGGGTTAAGGAGTGCTCTTGTGATGAACACCGAATGTTGTATGGAAATGTTGAATCACTATATTGTACACTTGAAACTAATATTATTCTGTATGTTAACTAACTGGACTTTAAATAAAAATCCGGGATGCCTGGGTGGCTCAGTTGGTTGAGCATCTGACTCTTGGCTTTGGCTCAGGTCATGATCTCATGGTTCATGAGTTCAAGTCCCATGTTGGGCTCTGCACTGACCGTGCAGAGCCTCTTCGGTATTCTTTCTCACTCCCAGTGTCTCTCTGTCCCTCCTATGTGCTCTCTTTCTCTCTCCTAAAATAAATGGATAAAGTTTAAAAAAAAATAAATAAAGTACCTATCATAGTGCTTGGTACATGGTAAGTAGTCACAAACATGTTAGGTATTTCTGTTTCTATTATTAGCAGTATTGCTCCTACTTCTACTGCTATAATTTCTGTTATTCCTGTTATGCTGCTACTATTACTACTATACCATTATTACTGCTGCTATCACTACTACTCCTACTGTACTCCTACTACCCAGTAATACTTCAATTAAAGGTTATCTTAAAGTATTTTAATTTGTCTTGGTATAAGCAATTTATAGTTCTCAGGTAAAGTTGCTGCCACATTGTAATCTCTGTGTAGTAGGTGCCGACTGGATTTTTTTTTCCTTGCAGGTACAGGTTGCATTATTTTCTTCTCTGGAACAAGTTGAGCTTTCTGCCTCTGCAATTCTGTCAGCACAGACTGCACAATGACATGGTAGACAGTAGCAAGTCAAGTAGGAATAGGAAAGGGCACATAAGTTAACTGTAACAACAACAACAACAACAACAAATACTCAAAAGTGTCTGCTTTATTTCCCCGTTATCAAAACCACAAAGAATCCTGCTTTCAGCTTTGTGAGAAAGCCACATGTGTAACCATAAACTTCAGGCTGTTATCAGTCAAATAAACCTCTTTCAACAGATTTCTGAGAAACATGCTACAAAGCTAAAGACACAATTTATTTCCATGAAGTTAGTGAACGTTTTATTCCCTCATTTTGGCAATGACATAGGGATTTCCCAAATGAACAAGTCCTCCTATTAAAACTTGCTGTCTTACCTGATCTATGCTTGAAGAAGGGAACAGTGCAAGCTTTTTGTCAGAGCAGAAATGCGAATAAACTTTGGCTTAGTTGGACGACAAGGAAAGAAACTGTGTTTATGCTCAAATGCTTTGCCATTTGCAAAAACTGTTCTTTTAGATTTGCATTTGTGCAGGCAGATGGCAAGTAGATTCTAGGGAACTATTTGTCAGGAAGCTTAAATGGAAAGTGGTTAATATATAGAGAAGTTAAACTTCTTTGTCTTGATTTCTTTATTTCTAAAGTGAGATCGTCATAACATTTAGCATCCATAGACAATAGTGCTCTTGGGAAGATTGGGTTAATAATTTAATAGACTTTGAGATCCTTGATTAAAAGGTATGATGTAAGGAAAAGTAATGAGTGCAATTACACTATCAAACAGGAAGAATCTCAATTTTCTTCTGTGCAATAAACCTCCAATATGGACCACATTTTCAAAGGAAAGTGTAATGGGTATGCTTACCAATTTCATGTATATGCGTTATACCCTCCTAAGCATATAATTGCGTATGCAAAATGGATAATTGCATACAAAATTGCCCATTTGTGTGTGCAATTATCCATTTTATGAACACAAATGCTTGTTTGAAAATCTGTCCCTAAAACTCTAGCAGTAGAGGAAAAATCAGCTTGCACACATGCTTTCTGAAACAGAAATTACGGCATGGCTTGACTATATAACTGCTGTCAAGTATTTAAGCTGTCTTCTTTTCAGAGTTGAATCAGAATGTATTTCCAGACTGAATAACATGATAGTCGCTGGAAAGATAATTTTAAAAGATAAACATTGTAACTTCTTATCCAGCTGCCAGTGAAGATGCTGATACAGCTTGTGGTACTAGCAGACAGTGATGCTGTGTAATCACTACAAGGTATAAGAGGCTATTGTACATAAAGGAAAAGGGAATCATATTTGATCAAAAGTATGAAGCATTATGTTTTAAAGATCCTCACTTTTCTATGGTATAAGATGACTGAAAACAGTCGGTTAAATATTGGTCTTTTTAAAGGTAAACTGCTTTTTGTTGTTGTTGTTGTTGTTGACTAAGAACTGGCATTTACATAACCCTTGAGATTTCTTCATTAGAAAAGATCCATCTATGACCTAACTATCTTCTGTAGTATTCAGGAACTTAAGAAAAGAAAATCATAGTGGTGGGGTGGGGGTGCTTTATGAGATTAATTTATGAATTTAGAACTTGAATTTAAGCTATTATTTATTCTAGGTATTTCTTTCAACAGAATAATCATTGTTATAGAAGCTAATCTACAAAATTCTCATCACAGGCCTGGTTATTTCTCTTTCAGAGACCTCTGGTTATACTGTTCTTTTCCTAATTACTAATACATCCTGTCTTCAACTCGATAGTGGCTTATCCGTGTTTCCCCTACTCAGACCACACTTGCTCTCTACTAAAACAAAACAAAACAAAACAAAACAAAACAACAACAACAACAAAAACTTCCATTAGGCTATGTCAAACTTCCTGAAGTGCTCCTTTTCATGGTTTCCTTTTGGCCTGCTATCTGAGCTCATTCTTTTGTCAATCTCACTGTGTCTTGCATCCAGTTGTCTTATTTTTAACTTCCTGTGCTTTATCAGAAAATCCCTATCATCTCAAACTGGCAATCATTCTTATTCTTTCTTTTCAAAACCTCTCCTATGTCACTAAAAAATACCTCCATCCAACCTGTTTTATTTGTGGGAATAAACTTCATTTCACAAAAATCACAAACAAAAAATAGTGTAGCCGGTATGGCTGTAGATTCTTGCCACTAAATTATCACCTTGTAAATCATATGTGCAAAAGAGTTCAACTTGTTTTAATGAAAACTCCTGTAAAGGAATAGAGGTGAGGAAATGGGAAGACTTAGCACCATATATGTAGTGAGCATATTACCTGTCTCAAAAAATACTTTTGTTTCAAGATCATTTTACCAATTCTAGTGAGCTTCTAAATATATGATGCCATTAAATTTTCTTAACAATTCCAGAAGAGGGTAGATGAAGTAGTCGGAGTCATCTTTAGACATGGTAAGTTGAACTTCAGCAAGAGTCTTACTTGACCAAGAGATTGTAGCTTATTACTGGTGGATCCATGATTCTGATCCAGATTTTGTGAACTACAAGTCACCTTCTTTCTCCTCCACAGCACTACCAACATTTCAATAATTATATATGCACAGAATGAGTAATAGACAATAGCATACTCTCACCCTCTATCAGAAACAACACAAGTCCCTGGTGAATAAAATTACTAAAGCTGCAGGAATATCTGGAAATGAATTAATATTTACTCTTTAAAGAAAAAGCTTTATCCAAAAAAGACACCTTGCTTTTACTTGCTACAGATTCTCTCACAAGCAGAGATATGGACTTAATTTCTATATGTTCTCTTACTCTCAAGTATAATTTTTTCCAAAGTCAGAGAACAAATCTCAAACTACAAGTAATAGTGAATGAGGCAAGAAACCACACATTCAATCAATATTTTAGTATTGTAAGGTGGGAGAAAATATGCTACTATCTTGGTAACTTCAACTGTAGTTGAAATGGTTTCTACAGATATGATAAGAACAATTATTCTTGGGAAATCCAAAATCTAATAGTCCATTTGTAGAGCAGAAATCACTGGTAGATGTGAACACTGACTTAGGAGCCATTTTCAAGTTTAAGGCACAATTTAATTCAGAGTATCGACAAAACATCAAGTGTGTACAAAATAGAGCACTTAAGATCTGCAGAATATCCTCTAGTGGGATTTAAACATAAAAGTTTTAATGTTCATAGTATATAGATAATAATTCTCTGATCCAAAACATAATGTTTATTATAGATATGAATAGTTTATCCTACAAATTTTATAAAAATTGCTACTTAAATGGTAAACTAACACATATTTAGTATATCAATTACAATTAAGAAGACTAAATTAGCCATGTCTATGCATTTTTTAATTGCCAACAGAAACACTTTAAAAATTTGCATAGTGTTTTTAACCAGATTCTTTACGTAAACATTTATACATTTCTCAATGGGTGTTATAATTAGTGACAATATATGGTATTTTCTTAATTTCACTTTTAAAATTTATCAGATCTCAGGAGAACATCTTTTTAAGGAGTAAACATTTATGAAATAAGTATTATTCAAATATTGTCATATTTATCTTTGAATTATATAATGTTACCTCCTGATTTTGTATTTGTATTTTGTATTTGTAAATAAATACATTTAAATAATGTATTTTTGTTTATATAAATACATTTAAATAATTGTATTTGTATTTTGTAATTGTAAGTAAATACATTTAAATAATAAGTAAAATATATATGCCAAGATTGCTATATTAATCTGTTATTTGGTGAAAAATTACCTAACACCAATGTCAATGACTAATTTGTTAATATAAGTAATATTAATTACACACAGTGTAGTTTGTTTCACTTTATAAAATATTATTCTTAAAATAATTGCAAGCTATTACATTTTTAGTTTTTATACAATATACTTATTCACCAAGAGAAAAGTAGTTGAAGATAATACCAACTATTGTTGAAGAAAGTGCTCATGTGAGCTTGATGAAACATGCTTTCAGTAATTTTTCTTTGGGGAGTTTAAAACAATATGCCAAAAATATCAATTATAAATTAGAATGTGATAACAATTAGAAAAAAAATGACATCACATCAAGAGGTTCTATTGAAATTAAAGCCAGGACTTAACTGAACTTGATTGCTGAGGACACAGTACTAATATGGGTGGGATTAAATTTTATTCTATTTCCATGATTACAGTAAGCTGTCCTCACCAGCAAAATTGGGCTCTGGGTGTAAAGGGAAGGATGATCAATATAAATCCACTCCAACAACTGAAAAACTAGCTCAAAGTATACATCTTATTGATGGTTCAGAAGCATTTGTTCTTACACAAAGCATGATGCGATTATTTGAATAAATAGAAATATAAGAAGCCTACTGAAAAACACATTACACAGATGACAAGCTTAGGACATTTTTAGTGTTTTTATAAAATATAATTTGAATTATTTTCTACAAGAGAGATTACAACAGGCATAGAGAAGATTGATAGGGTGAAATGAAAGCTGTAATTTAGCTCTTGTCATCTTCCAAATGTGTTTTGTAGAGCATAACACATTTGGTTTCCAGCTATATTGTTTAAAATGAGAATGTATAGACTTTAGATTGTGGGGGCACTATTAGTAACAAGGGTACAGTCTAAATGAAAGAACACAAGAATGTTCCTAAAATGCCTGTCACATTCCACCAAGTTGTGGTTATGGATCTACACATATACTGGTTTTATCACATCATAATCTTTGCACATGTAATGAGAAGATCTATTTTAAATTTGCATATCTGGTAAATGATAAACTTGCCTTGATCCTCTCAATATTGCCTCTAACCCTTTCTTCCTCACCCTTCACTGGATGACACATACACTTTGAACACACACACACACACACACACACACACACACACACACACATTCACATGTAACATCACAACTGGAGATAGTATTCAAGGCTGAGTTTTAAGTATACATTCCAAATCTGAGCAATCATGATCCCCTAACTCCTGAGCATTACCATTCTTTGGGAAAACAAAAAGCATAAGTTATCTGTTGCCATAATAATGTTAATAATGTTACAAAACAAACTATTCCAAAGTTCAACAGCCTAAACTGATAACCTTATAATATTGCTTGTAAGTCACTGTGTTGGTTAGTAAGTTTCTCTTGTATCTGTTGAGCTTGTTAAGGCTCATTCATGGATCTTCAGGTCAGCTGAGCAACTTTACTGATCTTTGATCTCTCTCATAACTGAGACCTCATCTGGGGCCACTTGGCTGAAAAGTTTCCACTCCACATGGTTTTCATGTCTTCCAGCAGGAAACCCTAAATTTGTTCTTATGGAAGAAACAGGGATCCTAAAAAAAATAATAAAAATAAAAAATAAAAAAAGGTAGAAGTGTGTGAAGCCTCTTGAGGCCTAGACTCAGAACAGGCCCATCATCTGCTACATTCTTTTGACCAGAAAAAGTAACAAGATTAGCCCAGATTTAAGGGGTGGGAAAATAGCCTCTTAACTATTGATGGGAGGTACTATAAAATCACATTGTTAAGGGCCTAGATACAAAGAGAAGTGGAGAATTGGGCCATTTTTGCTATCAATATACCACAAGAATATTTCAACTATGGAAGATCTGAAAGAATTGAAATTCTCCAATTTACAAAAGTTCTGAATACCAATTAGGCAAGCTTTCAAATGGAAGACCAGGGCATATCTGCCCCCAGATATCTGCATGACTTCTTGTCTCAAATTGTTTACTTTCTCCATAAACCTCATCTTTTCATAGAGGCCTTCCCCAACTACACTTCATCCTAAATAAAATTGTGGACCCTATTCATACTCTCTTTACAGTGCTTAAGTTTTTTTCCTAAAACTCATCAAACCCTGACACGCTATTTATTTGTTTGTTTGTTTGTTTGTTTATCTGTCTGTCCTAACTAGGATGTAAGTTCCTTGGGTCCAGGAATTTTGTCCACCTTGCCCATTTCTGTATTCCCAGCACTTTTAGAACATTGCCTGGCAGAATAGACGCTCAATTAGTGTTGAATAAACGAATGTCTTAATATACCAGTACTATTGAAGTCCCACAGCCACTGCCTCAAAAGTTAAGCATAAAAACCACAAATCCTACTGGTAGCTATATTTGGTTCTGACTTGGGCACTGGCATATGGTCAAGCCATATCTCTATTTCTGACATCTCTTCAATAAGTCTCATCTACTGATTCTGTGGTGATCTGTTTTGATCCTGAAGCATTATATCATCTCAATACATTCTATTTTGACTCCTGTCCCAGCGTAGCCCTTAATTTTATATAACTGTAAATCCATAGGTTCTCATTTTGTGAAACAATGCTTCTTGCTTTAGGAACATGTTATAGAATGGTGAAAAAGACTGACTTCTGAGCATAAGGACCTGGGTTAAAAAAACATTTCTGCTATGATGGTGACTTTGGAGGGGTTACTTACTCTACTGAGACTCATATTTATTTCATCTATAAAATAAATTACAATACATACTATAGCTAAGTTTATAGTGATCCCTTTAATAGAAACTCTGGTCCAAGTAAGTGGACCACCAGTAGCCATGTTTTTACTAGATTAACCTCCCCAGTCATATATGATTGGGTCGAATCTAGCCCACATTGAACCTTTCAGCCTCTTCCTATGCACCCCCATGCTTGGAATTGGAAATGAAGTTTATGAACTCGGGATCTGTGGAATGCCATGAAGACTGAGTAAAAGAACTATTCTAAAAAGTAAGAAAGATAATGCAGGCCTGCAGAAAAAAATCAGAGGCAAGAAATGGAGGGAAAATATACCCTTATTTCCCAACAACTTCCAATTTTCTCATTCCAATTTTTTTCCGAGGTTTTTCTATGTACATCTTTGGGTGTCATGAAATATTCCTGGTTCCAAACAATGAACATCCCATTTCCTTGTGAATATAGTTAGTTTATTTCAGTTACTTAGAACCAAAAAATCCAAATAAATATACCTACTGTTTTTTTTCCTTTAATTTTTTTTGTTGTATCTTTTGATTTTCTATTTTTTCAATTTTTTTAAAATTCTAGTTAGATAACATATAGTTTAATATTGTTTTCAGGAGTAGAATTTAGTGACTCATTTCTTACATATAACACTCAGTGCTCAATACCACAAGTGCTCGCCTGAATACTCATCACTATTTAGCCCATTCCCCAACCACCATTCTCCATCAACCCTCAGTTTGCTCTCTATCATAAAGAGACTTGTGGTTTGTTTCCCTCTGTCTTTTTTACCCTTCCCATGTGTTCATCTGTTTTGTTTCTTAAGTTCCACATGAGTGAAATCATATAGTATATGCATTTGCCTGACTTATTTCAATTAGCATAATATACTCTAGCTCCATCTACATCATTGCAAGTGGAAAATTTCATTTTATTTTTAATTTTTATTTAATTTTGAGAGAGATAGAGAGCATGAGTGGGGAAGGGACAGAAAGAAAGGGAGACAGAGGATCTGAAGCAGGCTCTGTGCTGGAAGCAGAGAGCCCAACATGGGGCTCAAACCCACAAACTGCTAGATCATGAAGTTTAGCCAACTGAACCATCCAGACACCCCAAGATTTCATTATTTTTGATTGCTGAGAAATATTACATTGTATATAAATATATGTACCATGTCTTTTTTATCCATTCATCAACGAATGGACATTTGAGCTCTTTCCATAGTTTGACTATTATTGATAATGTTGCTATAAACATCAGAGTGCAGGGGTGGCTGGGTGGTTCAGTCAGTTGAGTGCCTGACTCTATTTTGGCTCAGGTCATGATCCCAGGGTCGTAGGATTGAGCCCCACATTGGGCTCTGCACTGAGCGTGGAGCCTGTTTAATATTCTCTCTCTCTCTCTCTCTCTCTCTCTCTCTCCCTATGCCCCCTCTCCCTTATTCATGCTCTCTCTCTAAACAAATAGACAAACAAAATATCAGGGTGCATGTACCCTTTCAAATCTGTATTTTTGCATCCTTTGGGTAAATACTTAATAGTGCAATTGCTGGTTGTAGCGTAGTTCAATCTTTAACTTTGTGAGGAACCTCCATACTGTTTGCCAGAGTGGCTGCACCAGTTTGCATTCCACCAACAGTGCAAGAGGGTTACCCTTTCTGTGCATCCTCACCAACACTTGCTGTTTCTGTATTTTTTTATTTTAGCCATTCTGACAGGAGTGAGGTAGTATCTTATCATAGTTTTGATTTCTATTTCCCTTATGATGAGTGATATTGAGCATTTTTCCATATGTCTGTTAGTCGTCTAGATATCTTCTTTGCAAAAGTGTCTATTCATGCCTTCTGCCCATTTCTTCACTGGATTATTTGTTTTTTGGGTGTTGAATTTGATAAATTCTTTATAGATTTTGTATACTAGCCCTTTATCTGATACGTCATTTGCAAATATCTTCTCCCATTCCATAGGCTGCCTTTTAGTTTTGTTGATTGTCTTGTTCACCCTGAAGAAAATTTTATCTTGATGAAGTCCCAACAATTCAGTTTTGCTTTTGGCAAATGTTTCTGGCAACATGTCTAGTAAGAAGTTGCTCCAGCCAAGGTCAAAGGGGTTATTACCTGTGTCCTCCTCTAGTATTTTGGTGGTTTCTTGTCTCATATTTAGGTCTTTCATCAATTTTGAATTTATTTTTGTGTATGGTGTAAGAAAGTGATCCAGTTTCATTCTTCTGCATGTCATTGTCCAGTTTTCCCAACACCATTTGTTGAAAAGACTATGTTTTTTCAATTAGATACTATTTCCTGCTGTGTCAAACATTGGTTGACCATATAGTGGTGGGTAAATTTAGGGGTTTCCTATTTTGTTCCATTGATCTATGTATCTGTGTTTGTGCACATACTGTACTTTATTAACAACTACAGATTTGTAATAAAGCTTGAAGTCTGGAATCATGATGCTTCAGCCTTGTGTTTCTATTTCAGGATTGCTTTGGCTATTTAGGGTGTTTTCTGGTTTCATACAAAATTAAGGATTGTTTTTTCTAGCTCTCTGAAAAATGCTGGTGTTATTTTGATAGTGATTGCATTAAATGTGTAGAATTCTTTGGGTAGTATATATATTTTAACAATGTTAAAATAAATTTATCAATTTAACAATGTTCTCCCAATCCATGTGTTTGGAATATCTTTCCATTTCTTTGTGTTCTCTTCAATTTCTTGCATCATTGTTCTATAGTTTTTTCAGAGTACTGATCTTTGGTTAGGTTTATTACTAGGTATCTTATTCTTTTTGGTGCAATTGTAAATGAGTTTGATTCCGTGATTTCTTTTTCTGCTGCTTCATTATTGGTGTATAAAAATGCAACATATTTCTGTACAGTAATTTTGTATCCTGTGACTATGCTGAATTCATGTATTATTTCTAGCATTTTTTTGGTGGAATCTTTCATATTCAGGTTTTCTGCACAGAATAGCATGTCCTCTGCAAATGGTGAAAGTTTGACTTTTTCCTTGCTGATTTGGATGCCTTTGATTTATTTTTGTTGTTTGGTTGCTGAGGCTAAGACTTATAGTACTATCTGAAATAGTAACGGTGAGAGTGGGCATCTCTGTCCTGTTCCTGATCATAGAGTAAAAGCTCTCAGTTTTTTCCCCCATTGAGGATAATATTAGCTGCGGGTCTTTTGTATGTGGCCTTTGCGATGTTGAGGTATATTCCATCTATCCCTACTTTGTTGAGGGTTTCATCAAGAACAGATGCTATATTTTGTCAAATGTTTTTTTCTGCATCTATTGAGAGGATAATATGGTTCTTATCCTTTCATTTATCAATGTGGTTTATCATGGTGATTGATTTGCAAATATCAAACCACCCTTTCAGCCCAGGAATAAATCCCACTTGACTGTGGTGGATAATTCTTTTAATGTATGGTTGTATCCAATTTGCTAGTATTATTTTGAGAATTTTTGTGTTTACGTTCATCAGGGATATTGGCCTGTAGCTCTACTTTCTAGTGGGGTATTTTTCTGGTTTTGGAATCAAGTTAATGCTGGCATCATAAGAATAGTTTGGATGTTTTGCTTCCATTTCTATTTTTTGGAACAGTTTGAGAAGAATAGGTATTAAGTTTTCTTTAAATGTCTATTAGAATTCCCCTGGGAAGCCATCTGGCCCTGGACTTTTCTTTCTTGGGAGATTTTTGACTACTGATTCAATTCCTTTGTTGGTTATGAGTCTATTCAAATTATTTCTTCCATTTTCAGTTTTGGTAATTTGTATGTTTCTAGGAATTTGTCCATTTCTTCCAGATTGTCCCGTATGTTGGCATATAGTTTTTCATAATATTCTGTTTTAATTGTTTGTATTTCTGTGGTCTTGGTTGTGATCTCTCCTCTTTTATTCATGATTTTATTTATTTGGGTCGTTTCTCTTTTCTTAATCTGGCTAGGAGTTTATCAATTGTATTAATTTCTTTAAAGAACCATGTCTTAGTTTTATTGAACTATTCTGTTTATTTTGTTTCCATGTCATTTATTTTAGCTGCAACCTTTATTATTTCCTTTTTTCTGCTGGCTTTAGACTTTATTTGCTGTTACTTTTACAGCTCCTGTAGGTGGAGGGCTAGATTGTGTATTCGAGACTCTTCTTGCTTCTTGAGGTGGGCATGTATTGCAATATGCTTTCTTCTTAGGCCTGCCTTTGCTGCATCCTAAAGGTTTTGGACTGTTGTGTTTTCAATTTAATTTGCTTTCATGCACTTTTTTTTTAATTCTTCTTTAATTTCTTAGTTAACCCATTCATTCTTCAATAGGATGTTCTTTAACCTCCATATATTTGTGGTTTTTCCTTTTTTTCTTGTTGACTTCAAGTTTCATAGTGTTGTGGTCTGAAAATATGCCTGATAGGTCTTAACATTTTTGTACTTGTTGAGGGCTGATTTTTGACCAATTATGTGATCTATTCTGGAGAATGTTCTATACGAACTCAAAAGGAATGTGTATTCTGCTGCTTTAAGATAAAATGTTCTGAATATATCTGTCAAATCCATCTGGTCCAGTGTGTCATTCAAAGCCATTGTTTCCTTGTTGATTTTCTGCTTTGATGATCTGTCCTTTACTGTAAGTGGGGTGTTAAAGTCTCCTACTACTTTTTTCAAAGTTTTAAATGTTTATTTATTTTGGAAGGAGAGAGAGATAGACTGTCCACAGAATCTGAAGTGGACTCCAGGCTCTGACCTGTCATCACAGAGCCCAACAAAGGGCTCAAACTCACGAGTTGTGAGATCACAACCTCAGCTGCTGTTGGATGCTTAACTAACTGAGCCACCCCAGGCGCCCCTAAGTCCCCTACTATTAATGTGTTATTATTATTATTACTGAGTTTCTTTATGCTCATTATTAATTGATTTATATATTTGGCTGCCTTCAAGTTGGGGGGTCATAGATATTTACAATTCTTGGATCTCCTTGAAGGATAGATCCCTTAATTATGATGTAATGACCTTCTTCAACTTTTGTTACAGTGTTTGGTTTAAAATGTAGTTTGTCTGATATAAATAAGGCTACTGTGGTTTTCTTTTGACATCCATTAGCATGATAAATGGTTGTTTATCTCTTCATTTTCAATCTGCAGGTATCTAAGGTCTAAAAAGAGTCTCTTATAGTCAGAATATATATGGGTCTTGTGGGGTTTTTTAATCCATTCTGAGACACTATATCTTTTGATTGGAGTATTTAGTCCATTTACATTCAGAGTGATTATTGATATATATGAGTTTAGTGCCTTTATTGCCTTTAAAGTTGGTGTTTCTGGTGATGTTCTCTGTTCCTTTCTACTCTTGTTGCTCTTGGTCCTTTTTTTCCCCTCAAAGAGTCCTGTTTAATATTTCTTGGGGCTGGTTTAGTGGTCACAAACTCTTTTAGTGTTTCTTTTTCTTTTCTTTTCTTTTTTTTTTTATCTGGGAGCCTTTTTATCTTTCTTTCTATTCTGAATGACAGCCTCACTAGATAAATAATTCTTGGCTGCATATTTTCCCATTCAGCATGTTGAGTATATCATGCCATTCTTTTCTGGTCTGCTATGTTTCTGTGGACAGATATGCTCTGAAACTGACCTTTCTTCCCTTGTATACAGCGTAAAGACTTTTTTCCTTTGCTGCTTTCAGGTTCCTTTCCTTGTCTGTGTATTTTTTGAATTTTACTATGATATGTCTTGGTAATGGCTGGCTTTTTAAAAATTTAATATGGGTTCTTTGTGTTTCTCGGATTTTGATGTCTGTATCCTCCCTCAGTTTAGGGAAGTGTTCAGTTATAATTTGCTCAAATAAACTTTCTGCCCCCTTTTCTCTCTCTTCATCTTCTGAGACTCCTATGATACAAATATTATTACATTTTAAGAAGTAACTGAGCTTCCCAAGTCTACATTCATGATCTAATTACCTTCTTTCCCTCGTCTTTCCAGTTTCTTTATTTTCCATAATTATGCCTTCTATATAACTGACTTGTTCCTCTGCTTCATCCATCCTCGTCATTACAACCAGTTAGTTAGCTTTGCACCTCTACTAATAGCATTTTATATTTCAGTCTGATCAGTTTTTAGATCTTTTATCTCTATAGTAATGGATTCCCTAGCGTCTTCTATACTTTTCTCAAGCCAAGTCTGTATCCTTATAATTATTGTTTTAAATTCTAGTTCAGACATCTTACTTATATCTGTATTAATTAAATCACTAGCTGTTACTTGTTCGTGTTTTTTTTTTCTTCTTTTGGGGTGAATTCCTTCGTCTTTTTATATTGCCAAAGTCAAATATATATTATATATATATACAATATATTATATATATAATATATATATTTATATTTATATATAATTTATATATATATATTATATATAAATAAAATTTAAAAAATGCTTTTTTATGTATCCCTTAAAAAAATAACAAAACAACAAAAACAGAGGAAGATAGATCCAACTTCCCCTACAGCTAAAGCTTTTAGCACCTTATGATCAATAGACTTGGTGTGTTTAAGGAGTTTGTGCTAATCTGGGTTTGAGGCCTGATTCTCAGGTGGACTTGCCCTAGTGGAGATACACTTATAGGGTATGTGTGGGTGGGGCTTGGTGTAAGCAGCTCAGCCTTCCACTTGGTAGCACTGTTTTGCTCATTGAAGTTGGTCAGTGCTGATGGGAGGGGTGAAAATGGCATTGCCCCACTCTCTTGTCCCCAGAGAGGTGAGCTCATGTCTGCCACTCTTCAGGAAGCCCTCACAGAAGAGCAAACAATCAGCTGTCTTGTGTTCCAGTCTTCCACCAGGTCCCTGCCTTCACCCAGCTTGCATCCGAGCTGTCAATCTGCCAGACAGCACAGCACTCCTATGTTTATAGCACTCCTGTGTTTATTTCAGGCCTGCAGGTAGGTTTCAAAACTCGAAAATTTAGGAGGGCCTGGCTGGCTCAGTTAGTTAAGCTTCTGATTTCAGCTCAGGTCATGATGTCACGGTTGGTCAGTTCAAGCCCCACCTCAGGCTCTGTGCTGACATCTCAGAGCCTGCAGCCTGCTTCAGGTTCTGTTTCCCCCTCTTTCTCTTCCCCTCTCTCTCTCTCTCTCAAAAATAAATAAACATTAAAAAACAAACTCAAAACCACACTCAGATATCACCTCACGCCAGTCAGAGTGGCCAAAATGAACAAATCAGGAGACTATAGATGCTGGAGAGGATGTGGAGAAACGGGAACCCTCTTGCACTGTTGGTGGGAATGCAAATTGGTGCAGCCACTCTGGAAAGCAGTGTGGAGGTTCCTCAGAAAATTAAAAATAGACCTACCCTATGACCCAGCAATAGCACTTCTAGGAATTTACCCAAGGGATACAGGAGTACTGATGTATAGGGGCACTTGTACCCCAATGTTTATAGCAGCACTCTCAACAATAGCCAAATTATGGAAAGAGCCGAAATGTCCATCAACTGATGAATGGATAAAGAAATTGTGGTTTAGATACACAATGGAGTACTACGTGGCAATGAGAAAGAACGAAATATGGCCCTTTGTAGCAACGTGGATGGAACTGGAGAGTGTGATGCTAAGTGAAATAAGCCATACAGAGAAAGACAGATACCATATGTTTTCACTCTTATGTGGATCCTGAGAAACTTAACAGAAACCCATGGAGGAGGGGAAGGAAAAAAAAAAATAGGTTAGAGTGGGAGAGAGCCAAAGCATAAGAGACTCTTAAAAACTGAGAACAAACTGAGGGTCGATGGGGGGTGGGAGAGAGGGGAGGGTGGGTGATGGGTATTGAGGAGGGCACCTTTTGGGATGAACACTGGGTGTTGTATGGAAACCAATTTGACAATAAATTTCATATATTGAAAAAAAAAGAAAACCTTTGATCTTGCATAAAAAAAAAAAAACCCTCAAAAATTTAGAGATCTGCATGGCCCAGACCCATGCCGATGCTCTGTGGAAAGATCTCCCTCTGCTCTAGCTGATGCTGGCTTGTACCAGAAATTGGTTGCATGACTGCACAGCAGTTTGGAGTTTATAGTAAATCACTGCAGAAAGACATCATAAAGTCTCATTGCCGAAGCCCTCATCCTCGTTCTGTGTTAGTGATTGAGGCAGCTCAATGGCTTCTGCTTGGTCTTTTGCCTCTGGAGAGGCTGTGCCACCTTTCCCAAGTACACTCCAAGCAGGAGAACTGCTTCTCCCCCATGTGATCCAGGGAATCCTCAGACCACTTCTCCTGTTCATGAGTCTCTGCCAACCTTCCCCACAGCACAGCTAAGCCCTCCAAGGAACTACCCTGGCAATGGAGTGGACTCTGAAACTTCAGACTCTGTGTTCTGCTGTTTATAAACAATTGGAGTATTCAGCTCCACACGTCTCCCCAGTCAATGGTTTTGGTGAAGAGTTTTTCTTGTAAATTCCCCACACACACTTTCATTCTTTCTCTCTCTTTCTGTCTCTCACTCCTCTTTCTATGATCAGAGCTCCCTCTCTAGCACAGTACCCACAGCTCTTCTTTGCCCCAAGTCAACTCTCCATAGCTTCTACTTCCCATGATATACCTTTTTTTTGTTTTAACTCTGGTTGTGCGTTTTCACTCTTTCAGTCCTCATATCAATTTCTTGGGTCTTCAAAATGATTTGATATTTAGCTGTGTTCAAGGAATGAAGCAAGCCTAGGGTCTTCCTACTCTTCAGCCATCTTAAATCTTCTCAATATACCTACTCTTTGAGTTGTTGCAAAGATTAAAAGATATAAGGCCTGGGGCGCCTGGGTGGCTCGGTCGGTTAAGCGTCCGACTTCGGCTCAGGTCATGATCTCATGGTCTGTGAGTTCGAGCCCCACGTCGGGCTCTGTGCTGACCACTCAGAGACTGGAGCCTGTTTCAGATTCTGTGTCTCCCTCTCTCTCTGCCCCTCCCCTGTTCATGCTCTGTCTCAAAAATAAATAAAAGTTAAAAAAAATTTAAAAAGATATAAGGCCTGAAAAAGGCCTTTGAGTTGTTGCAAAGATTAAAAGATTAAAAGATATAATTAATTGTACCTCAACTGTTATCATTTAACTCTACTGGAACTATGCCTATCCCTAACCCCAGTCAGTCCATTGCTCCTACCTGTATCCTCAATGACCTTTCTCACTGCTGATTTAGTGAGACTGAGCAGATTGGTGTAATGAACTTTTTGCAGGTCTATTTAATAGTGTATTTATGCATCTGTGCTTTGATCCATGCATTTTTAAAGGAAATATACTTACTTTGTTTCCCCCAAGAAGATATACCTCAGAGATAGATTACATGTGTTCTCACTTCCCTAGAGATCTTACTCCTATCTTCATAGCATCCAAACTGGTTGAAACTCTAGCTTTGTCATTTGCTAGCTATGTAGATGTGTATAAAATACTTAACCCATCTTGCCTCTGTTTCTCCTTGTGTATAATGGGATAAACAATAGTACCCACTAATTAAACTGTTATAAGGCTTTAATGATATAACATGTGAAAAACATTTTAGAACAGCTCTTTGATATTGAATTAAGTTACTCCTAGAACACTTCGGGTCTTTCTCAGTTAACAAATACCCCTGAACAGAGTTAACAGACTCCCTTTAAAATATAATTCATTATTTCTTGATAATAACTAAAATCTACACATATGAACACTTCTATTCTTATTATTACTGTTATTTGTGATCACATTATTGTCTAGACCAGGTTAAAAGAAAAAAGAAAAAGAGAGAATTACTTACTAAATTAGTTATTTCCCCATCCAGTATTGATAATTTTCTAAAGGAAGAATAGTAGAGATAAATTGTTGGATTTATTGATGCATCTTTGTACTTAAAATCCCCCAAACACACAAAAAATTAACAAAAAAAGTCCTGTTATCATTTATGTTTTCTGTTTTTGAATGACCAAGGGTACTTAGAATGAAAAGTTTTTTTTTTTAAATTGGGGACCTCAATTTCAATGAATTACATATAAAACAAGAAATGTGAATGCTAATAAATGTTATGGTAAATGGGGTATAGGAGAGTGTGTTACATGTTAATAAAAACACAATTTCTGACTGTTTTTTTTTAATTGATTGAAAATTGTAACTTTGCAAATTGCATCAGGATAAACTTCAAGAAGTTGCATTTTTTATGAAATACTATTACCTTTCATCAGTGCAGTCTGGACTCTTTTATATGTATGATTCTCAGCCCACTACATACTATATATTCCCTTTTCCAAGAAGTGATTACTGCATCTTAAGGAAAAAAGAAAATTAATTCTTATATGTATGCAACACTGCCTTAAAGAAGAGTAGTTCAAGGTTTGACAATTATAAAGTCTCTTAGATTCTGGTTAAGAGTGGTGGAGCAATATTGGGACATGTGGGCTGTTCAGTCAATTAAACGTCTCACTCTTGATTTCAGCTCAGGTCTTGATCTCAGTGTCGGGAGTTCAGGCCCCACATTAGGCTCCACATTGGGCATGAAGCCTACTTAAAGAGAAAAGTGCTGGAGCAATATAAATATTAAGGAGAAATGCTTTGAAAATTACTCTGGTGGTGCCTGGGTGACTCAGTCAGTTAAGCATCTGACTTCGGCTCAGGTCATGATCTCACAGTTCATGAGTTCAAGCCCTGCATTGTGTTCTGTGATGAAACCTCAGAGCCTAGAGCCTGCTTTGGATTAATGTGTCTCCCTCTCTCTCTCTGTCCCACCCCTGTTTGCACTCCGTCTCTCTCTGTCTCTCAAAAATGAATAAATGTTAAAAAATTTAAAAAAAAAGAAAAGAAAACTACTCTGGATTAGTGTCTTAGTTTTCAGTTCATTTATTTTTTTTTTATTTTTTAATATATGAAATTTACTGTCAAATTGGTTTCCATACAACACCCAGTGCTCATCCCAAAAGGTGCCCTCCTCAATACCCATCACCCACCCTGCCCTCCCTCCCACCCCCCATCAACCCTCAGTTTGTTCTCAGTTTTTAACAGTCTCTTATGCTTTGGCTCTCTCCCACTCTAACCTCTTTTTTTTTTTTTTCTTTCCTTCCCCTCCCCCATGGGTTTCTGTTACGTTTCTCAGGATCCACATAAGAGTGAAACCATATGGTATCTGTCTTTCTCTGTATGGCTTATTTCACTTAGCATCACACTCTCCAGTTCCATCCATGTTGCTACAAAAGGCCATATTTCATTTTTTCTCATTGCCACGTAGTATTCCATTGTGTATATAAACCACAATTTCTTTATCCATTCATCAGTTGATGGACATTTAGGCTCTTTCCATAATTTGGCTATTGTTGAGAGTGCCGCTATAAACATTGGGGTACAGGTGCCCCTATGCATCAGTACTCCTGTATCCCTTGGATAAATTCCTAGCAGTGCTATTGCTGGGTCATAGGGTAGGTCTATTTTTAATTTTCTGAGGAACCTCCACACTGCTTTCCACAGCGGCTACACCAATTTGCATTCCCACCAACAGTGCAAGAGGGTTCCTGTTTCTCCACATCCTCTCCAGCATCTATAGTCTCCTGATTTCTTCATTTTGGCCACCCTGACTGGCGTGAGGTGGTATCTGAGTGTGGTTTTGATTTGTATTTCCCTGATAAGGAGCGACGTTGAGCATCTTTTCATGTGCCTGTTGGCCATCCGGATGTCTTCTTTAGAGAAGTGTCTATTCATGTTTTCTGCCCATTTCTTCACTGGGTTATTTGTTTTTCGGGTGTGGAGTTTGATGAGCTCTTTATAGATTTTGGATACTAGCCCTTTGTCCGATGTGTCATTTGCAAATATCTTTTCCCATTCCGTTGGCTGCCTTTTAGTTTTGTTGGTTGTTTCCTTTGCTGTGCAGAAGCTTTTTATCTTCATAAGGTGCCAGTAATTCACTTTTGCTTTTAATTCCCTTGCCTTTGGGGATGTGCCGAGTAAGAGATTGCTACGGCTGAGGTCAGAGAGGTCTTTTCCTGCTTTCTCCTCTAAGGTTTTGATGGTTTCCTGTCTCACATTCAGGTCCTTTATCCATTTTGAGTTTATTTTTGTGAATGGTGTGAGAAAGTGGTCTAGTTTCAGCCTTCTGCATGTTGCTGTCCAGTTCTCCCAGCACCATTTGTTAAAGAGACTGTCTTTTTTCCATTGGATGTTCTTTCCTGCTTTGTCAAAGATGAGTTGGCCATACGTTTGTGGGTCTAGTTCTGGGGTTTCTATTCTATTCCATTGGTCTATGTGTCTGTTTTTATGCCAATACCATGCTGTCTTGATGATGACAGCTTTGTAGTAGAGGCTAAAGTCTGGGATTGTGATGCCTCCTGCTTTGGTCTTCTTCTTCAAAATTACTTTGGCTATTCGGGGCCTTTTGTGGTTCCATATGAATTTTAGGATTGCTTGTTCTAGTTTCGAGAAGAATGCTGGTGCAATTTTGATTGGGATTGCATTGAATGTGTAGATAGCTTTGGGTAGTATTGACATTTTGACAATGTTTATTCTTCCAATCCATGAGCATGGAATGTCTTTCCATTTCTTTATATCTTCTTCAATTACCTTCATAAGCTTTCTATAGTTTTCAGCATACAGATCTTTTACATCTTTGGTTAGATTTATTCCTAGGTATTTTATGCTTCTTGGTGCAATTGTGAATGGGATCAGTTTCTTCATTTGTCTTTCTGTTGCTTCATTGTTAGTGTATAAGAATGCAACTGATTTCTGCACATTGATTTTGTATCCTGCAACTTTGCTGAATTCATGTATCAGTTCTAGCACACTTTTGGTGGAGTCTATCAGATTTTCCATGTATAATATCATGTCATCTGCAAAAAGCGAAAGCTTGACTTCATCTTTGCCAATTTTGATGCCTTTGATTTCCTTTTGTTGTCTGATTGCTGATGCTAGAACTTCCAGCACTATATTGAACAACAGCGGTGACAGTGGGCATCCCTGTCGTGTTCCTGATCTCAGGGAAAAAGCTCTCAGTTTTTCCCCGTTGAGGATGATGTTAGCTGTGGGCTTTTCATAAATGGCCTTTATGATCTTTAAGTATGTTCCTTCTATCCCGACTTTCTCAAGGGTTTTTATTAAGAAAGGGTGCTGGATTTTGTCAAAGGCCTTTTCTGCATCGATTGACAGGATCATATGGTTCTTCTCTTTTTTTTTTGTTAATGTGATGTATCACGTTGATCGATTTGCGAATGTTGAACCAGCCCTGCATCCCAGGAATGAATCCCACTTGATCATGGTGAATAATTCTTTTTATATGCTGTTGAATTCGATTTGCTAGTATCTTATTAAGAATTTTTGCATCCATATTCATCAGGGATATTGGCCTGTAGTTCTCTTTTTTTACTGGGTCTCTGTCTGGTTTAGGAATCAAAGTAATACTGGCTTCATAGAATGAGTCTGGAAGTTTTCCTTCCCTTTCTATTTCTTGGAATAGCTTGAGAAGGATAGGTATTATCTCTGCTTTAAATGTCTGGTAGAACTCCCCTGGGAAGCCATCTGGTCCTGGACTCTTATTTGTTGGGAGATTTTTGATAACCGATTCAATTTCTTCGCTGGTTATGGGTCTGTTCAAGCTTTCTATTTCCTCCTGATTGAGTTTTGGAAGAGTGTGGGTGTTTAGAAATTTGTCCATTTCTTCCAGGTTGTCCAATTTGCTGGCATATAATTTTTCATAGTATTCCCTGATAATTGTTTGTATCTCTGAGGGATTGGTTGTAATCATTCCATTTTCATTCATGATTTTATCTATTTGGGTCATCTCCCTTTTCTTTTTGAGAAGCCTGGCTAGAGGTTTGTCAATTTTGTTTATTTTTTCAAAAAACCAACTCTTGGTTTCGTTGATCTGCTCTACCATTTTTTTAGATTCTATATTGTTTATTTCTGCTCTGATCTTTATTATTTCTCTTCTTCTGCTGGGTTTAGGCTGCCTTTGCTGTTCTGCTTCTATTTCCTATAGGTGTGCTGTTAGGTTTTGTATTTGGGATTTTTCTTGTTTCTTGAGATAGGCCTGGATTGCAATGTATTTTCCTCTCAGGACTGCCTTCGCTGCATCCCAAAGCGTTTGGATTGTTGTATTTTCATTTTCGTTTGTTTCCATATATATTTTAATTTCTTCTCTAATTGCCTGGTTGACCCACTCATTCGTTAGTAGGGTGTTCTTTAACCTCCTTGCTTTTGGAGGTTTTCCAGACTTTTTCCTGTGGTTGATTTCAAGCTTCATAGCATTGTGGTCTGAAAGTATGCATGGTATAATTTCAATTCTTGTAAACTTATGAAGGGCTGTTTTGTGACCCAGTATATGATCTATCTTGGAGAATGTTCCATGTGCACTCGAGAAGAAAGTATATTCTGTTGCTTTGGGATGCAGTATTCTAAATATATCTGTCAAGTCCATCTGATCCAATGTATCATTCAGGGCCCTTGTTTCTTTATTGACTGTGTGTCTAGATGATCTATCCATTTCTGTAAGTGGGGTGTTAAAGTCCCCTGCAATGACCACATTCTTATCAATAAGGTTGCTTATGTTTATGAGTAATTGTTTTATATATCTGGGGGCTCGGGTATTTGGCGCATAGACATTTATAATAGTTAGCTCTTCCTGGTGGATAGACCCTGTGATTATTATATAATGCCCTTCTTCATCTCTTGTTACAGCCTTTAATTTAAAGTCTAGTTTGTCTGATATATGTATGGCTACTCCAGCTTTCTTTTGGCTTCCAGGAGCATGATAAATAGTTCTCCATCCCCTCACTCTCAATCTAAAGGTGTCCTCAGATCTCAAATGAGTCTCTTGTAGACAGCAAATAGATGGGTCTTGTTTTTTTATCCATTCTGATACCCTATGTCTTTTAGTTGGCGCATTTAATCCATTTGCATTCAGTGTTAGTATAGAAAGATATGGGTTTAGAGTCATTGTGATGTCTGTATGTTTTATGCTTGTAGTGATGTCTCTGGTACTTTGTCTCACAGGATCCCCCTTAGGATCTCTTGTAGGGCTGGTTTCGTGGTGACAAATTCCTTCAGTTTTTGTTTGTTTGGGAAGACCTTTATCTCTCCTTCTATTCTAAATGACAGACTTGCTGGATAAAGGATTCTCGGCTGCATATTTTTTCTGTTTAGCACACTGTAGATATCGTGCCAAGCCTTTCTGGCCTGCCAAGTTTCAAAGGAGAGATCAGTCACGAGTCTTATAGGTCTCCCTTTATATGTGAGGGCACGTTTATCCCTTGCTGCTTTCAGAATTTTCTCTTTATCCTTGTATTTTGCCAGTTTCACTATGATATGTCGTGCAGAAGATCGATTCAAGTTACGTCTGAAGGGAGTTCTCTGTGCCTCTTGGATTTCAATGCCTTTTTCCTTCCCCAGTTCAGGGAAGTTCTCAGCTATAATTTGTTCAAGTACCCCTTCAGCACCTTTCCCTCTCTCTTCCTCCTCTGGGATACCAATTATGCGTATATTATTTTTTTTTAGTGTATCACTTAGTTCTCTAATTTTCCCCTCATACTCCTGGATTTTTTTATCTCTCTTTCTTTCAGCTTCCTCTTTCTCCATAACTTTATCTTCTAGTTCACCTATTCTCTCCTCTGCCTCTTCAAGCCGAGCCATTGTGGTTTCCATTTTGTTTTGCATTTCGTTTAAAGCGTTTTTCAACTCCTCGTGACTGTTCCTTAGTCCCTCGATCTTTATGGCAAGAGATTCTCTGCTGTCCTGTATACTGTTTTCAAGCCCAGCGATTAATTTTATGACTATTATTCTAAATTCACTTTCTGTTATATTATTTAAATCCTTTTTGATCAGTTCATTAGCTGTTGTTATTTCCTGGAGATTCTTCTGAGGGGAATTCTTCCGTTTGGTCATTTTGGAGAGTCCCTGGTGTGGTGAGGACCTGCAGTGCACTTCCCCTGTGCTGTGGTGTATAACTGGAGTTAGTGGGCGGGGCTGCAGTCCGACCCGATGTCTGCCCCCAGCCCAGTGCTGGGGCACAGTCAGACTGATGTGTGCCTTCTCTTCCCCTCTCCTAGGGGCGGGATTCACTGTGGGGTGGCGTGTCCCGTCTGGGCTACTTGCACACTGCCAGGCTTGTGTTGCTGGGGATCTGGCATATTAGCTGGGGTGGGTAGGCAAGGTGCACGGGGGCTGGAGGGGCAGGCTTAGCTCGCTTCTCCTTAGGTGATCCACTTCAGGAGGAGCCCTGTGGCAGCGGGAGGGAGTCAGATCCGCTGCCGGAGGTTTGGCTCCGCAGAAGCACAGAGTTGGGTGTTTGCGCGGAGCGAGCAAGTTCCCTGGCAGGAACTGGTTCCCTTTGGGATTTTGGCTGGGGGATGGGCGGGGGAGATGGCGCTGGCGCCTTTGTTCCCTGCCAAGCTGAGCTCTGCCGTCCGGGGGCTCAGCAGCTCTCCCTCCCTTTGTCCTCCAGCCTTCCTGCTTTCCGAGCAGAGCTGTTAACTTATGACCTCCCAGACGCTAAGTCGCGCTTGCTGTCGGAACACAGTCTGTCTGGCCCCTCCGCTTTTGCCAGCCCGACTCGGGGGCTCTCCTTGGCCGGCGAGCCGCCCCTCCGCCCCGGCTCCCTCCCGCCAGTCCGTGGAGCGCGCACCGCCTCGCCGCCCTTCCTACCCTCTTCCGTGGGCCTCTAGTCTGCGCTTGACTCCTGAGACTCCCTTCTGCTAATCCTCTGGCGGTTTTCTGGGTTCTTTAGGCAGGTGTAGGTGGAATCTAAGTGATCGGCCGGACGCGCTGTGAGCCCCGCGTCCTCCTACGCCGCCATCTTCCGGGACCCCCTCAGTTCATTTATTTTAATAAGACTTGCAATTTCTATATTGCATCTGTGTAGATGTTTTCTTTTGGCTATCTGCCACACTAGAAAATATCACTCTGTAATAGAGTGATGGCTTTAATACAAAATCTTGGAACTCAAGAGGGTGAATATTTTACTTCTGTGGTATGTGCATATCTTTAGAGTGCAACATTTATTTGTATATTTAATAACTTTATTAAATAACTACAGTATGTGGACCCATCTCTAACACTTGTGGGGTCTAGAGCAAGAGTATAAATATGTTTAAATATTTAAAATTTATATTAACAAATACACTATCATAATAAAAAAATTGTAAATGTGTAAAGCTATAATTTTCATATAACTGAAAGTAGTAAAAATGTAAAATCTTGCCATATTTATCATTATTCTCATGTTGGGTCATCATTATTCTGTTTGAATTAGTAATGTATATATAGTACATGAATTATATTTTCTTCCATAAAATTGATTTTTCTTAACTTTTAGTATAATCACTTTGTTGTAATTAAATTTTCACATAACTGGTTACTGACACTTATGATCTAAAGAGTCAAAAAATAAAATGTTATTTTATTCAAAGTGTACAAAATTACATCTATTTTATCAAAATGTAAATAAGTAATGTATAAAATAAAAAATTAAATTTAGTTTTCATACATATGGCAATAAATTATTTTTGATCTAAAATATTCAAAATATTTATTATATTTAAATAACAAAACAAATTATATTTAATGAATAGTAAAATTTTAAAGTGATTTTGTATGAGTAAAACTGAAATTCTATCACTTTTGAAAATATGAATTTTATTACATACCTTTGTGAGTAAAACTCTTCATAATTAATTATTCAATGTAAATCAACATCACATTTAATATGTGTTATATCTCTACCTCATAATTACAAATTTAAGAATTATACGAATTATTTAATATTGCAAAATATTCCTGAGTTGCCATGTGCGAATGTCACGCTAATACGCGAATATCCCCAAAGCACTGAAACAGCAAATTGGACACAGAACTACTGGGAATTTATATTTCATTTTGCAAGAATCTATTATATTTATGATACCTGAGAGGATGGATTTTATTGTTTACTTTTCATTGAGTTTATTCAAATAAGATCAGCACCAAGATCCTAATAGATATATTTGACACAGGCAAAAGATCTGAAAAGTTGTTTCACCCAAACGGAAATATATAAAACAAAATAATATACGGAAATCTGTTCATTTGACTAGTAATAAAAGTAATAATAATTACAATAAAAGCAAAGTCTTAATCTACTCCTACTAAATTAGAAAATAATTCTATATTTTTAAAAAAGCCAGATAATGGGAGAACATAGGAAAGCTGGCATATCACACTTTTCTGGTGATGAGGTAAATTAGGATGATTATTCTGACTATCAATTTGAAATTTAATCAACATATCAAGAGACATAAAATTGCTTAAGCTTTTTCTTTTGATAATCTACTCTCAAATAATTACTCTAGGAAATCTATTCCAAAAAAAGGAAAAAATCCCTATATACAAATGTACTTATGTTTATATTAGAAAACATTTATGTTTATATTAGAAAACAGAGACAGTATAATAATTCCACATAAGGGAAGTATTAAGTAGATTATGCTACATCAAATGAGCAAAGCATCTATTGAAAATGGTGAAAAAATTGTAACAAATGAAATAAAAAATACTAAGTAAACAAACCAAAGAAATGAAAGCACAGTATGGTTAAATAATGTAAAATATACATACATATGGCTAAAGACTTGCCAAGGAACAGAGACTTAAAAATAGTTGTTAGAATATGCACATTTTTTCTTTTCTAACTTTCTTGACAATATAAGTGATTTTATTTTAATTTTCATTAATACTCAGTTTACATGGCATTGCCTATCATTTCAATATATCTAGTGCCAACCCAGAAAATGTCCTGCTCCCTTATCTTCTCTTAACTACCCAGCCAAAATCCCAACCCTAGATAAAACCAAATATCTACTATCCCTGCACTTACATGCAGGCAACAAATCACTGCTGGGGAAACAATATGACAAGGATTGTGGTAGGACTGTAATGATTACCAACCTCCATTTGGCCTCCAACCACTCTGGCCATTTTAATGATGTGTTTTTTTCTCAACTGGCCCTTCTATGCTCTATAAAAATTATTTCCAAATTAGCTGCATTGACTTCAAATATCTGACCTCTCCCTCTCACTTTCAGCAGATTATTTCTCAGGGGTAAAACAAGCCATCTAATGGGAATTATCTCAATTTCCATACATCACATTTAAAAGCCTACCTGAATGTAAGATATAGCATAGCATAATGATTGAGAACATAAGGTCAGAAGGTGGAACTTCTGAGTCTAAAGCCACTTACTAGGTGTATGATTAGGGGAACGTTACTTAACCTCTCTGTATTTCTATATCCTCACCAGTAAGATAGGGATAATAATATCATATATAGGGTTGTTATAATGCAAGAATTTAGTCTTGTGAATATATTAGAATGGTATACAGTGTATAATAAAACTTCAATACATATTAGCTATTTTTATCTGAACTCATTCTTCTTTCTTTTTGTTTTTTACAATGCATAAATAACCCTCTGTTTCGAATTGTGATTGAATTCCATCATCTCATAACTCTTTAAGAACATTACCCAGTGGAATTTCTTTTTTACTGATACGTTTTCAATCATTTAAGCAGTACAGACTATTTTTTTTATCAGTATTTAAATATGATTAAGCATCTTCCCCTCACGACTAAATTTCTCAAAATAATTTTCTCTACCATTTGTTCTCATACTTGAACATATATCAAAATCAACTGGAGGGCTTGATAAAACAGATTTCTGGGCCCTCCCTCAGTGGACCCAGAGAATTTGCATTTCTAACTAGATTTTATATGGTGTGTCTGCTACTGGTCCAGACACCACACTTTGATAACTTCTGAATTACACACTGACCACCTACATACTTTTACCTCACAAATTTCACTTATACACGTCTCTAGAACTGGTCTATATAAGATCAGCAAAGACTTCCAGGTTGCCTTTATTTACTTACTTTTGCAACAATCATTACTCACTCTTCTTCTTTTTGTCCTAGAGAATATGTATTGTGAAATTTCACCCTGCACATTGTTAGACATGATTAAAAAAAAAAAACATAACTTCCAAATTATGTTGACTTTAACAAGACAAAAAATGGGCTCCTGGGTGGCTCAGTCATTTAAGCATCTGACTCTTGAGTTTGGCTTAGGTCATGATCTCACAGTTTGTGGGTTCAATACCTGTGTTGGTCTGTATGCTGTCATTCTCTATCTGCCTCTCTCTCTCTCTCTCTCTCTCTCAAAAATAAATAAATAAGCTTTTAAAAAATAAAAATGCAAAAATAGCAACAGCCTTTCAAGGATTTAGAAGAACAAATCAATTAATCTATTATGATACCTAACAATCACACAAAAGACATCAAAAACTATGGTGTTCTCAGTGATGTGAGCACCATACCCATAGAGTGGGAATCAAAATTATTCTTTGTTCATAAGACTACCAGGTTATATTGATGCAAGTGGACCTTGAACCATACTTTGAAAAATTATGACTGTCAAAATAAAAACAAACGTGTTAATTTGGGTTAAAAGTCTGTAGAAGGTACAGCTCTAGCAGATTGATGATTTTGTAAAGTGTGTGTTCAAAGTTTTGCCCATTTTTCTACTGTGTGCTTTTGTTCTCATGAAGTAGTAATAGTTTCATATATTCTGGGTATGAGTGCTTTGTTGCAGGTATATGCTATGAATATTTCCCACACTGTGAATGGGTTGCCTTTTCACTTTCTTAATGGTGACTTTGATGAAGTTCTTTCTTGTATTACAGACAAATTTGGTATTTTTTTTTCATTTAAGATTAGTACTTTCTGTATATTAAGAAATATTTACTTCTTCTAATGTCACAAAGATGTTCTGTGTTTTCTTCTGAAAGAATTATGAATGTCTTATTCATAATTATATATTAAGTCATTAGGAAAGGATTTTGTTGTATGGCAGTGATTCTCAGGTTTTAGTTTCAAAAGTCCTTTAAAGTCTTAAAATTAGTGAGGACTTCAAAGTGATTTTGTTTATGTGATATATACCTATTGATACTTATCCATAATAGAGAATAATAATGAGAAAATTTAAAAATATTTATTAATTCTATTACAAATAATAAAATTTACAGGTTAATAACATTAACATATCTTATGAAAATAATTATATTTTCCAAAGCAAGACACCTATTTAGTGAAAAGAGTAGCATCATTTTTTTTTACATTTTTGTAAAACTCTTCAATACATGACTTAATAGGAACAGTTAGATTCTCATATCTGCTTTCCCAATCTGTTACACTATGCTGTTTTGGTTGCAGCTTATGATGAAAATTTAGTTTCACACAGATTATAGTTGGAAAAGGGAAGAGTATTATAATATCTTTCAAGATAACTATACAAATTCTTTGACACTACTCTTGACAAGTGGTAGTTCCTTAATTTTTTTTAATGTTTATTTTTGAGAGAGACACAGAGCATGAAAGGGTGGCGGGTGGAGCAGAGAGAGATGGAGACACAGAATCTGAAGCAGGCTCCAGACTCTGAGCTGTCAACATAGAGCCCAATGCAGTGTTCGAACTCATGTACTGCAAGATCATGACCTGAGCTGAAGTTGGACGCTTAACCATCTGAGCCACTGAGGCTGCCCAACAAGTGGTAGTTTCTTAAAGGTTAGTTGTATACAGAATACAAAAATATAGTCATAAACATTTTGTACTCTGCTATTTTATTATTTATTTATTTATTTATTTAATTTTGGAGGGGAGAGAGAGAGTGCACAAGGAGGGAAGGAACACAGAGGGAGGGAGAGAGAATCCCAAGTAGGATCCACAATATCAGCATACAGCCTGACATGGGGCTCAATTCCAAGATCTATGAGATCATGATCTGAGCTGAAATCAAGAGTTGTATGCTTAACCAACTGAGCCACCCAGGTGCTCCAGTACCCTGTTATTATAAAGATAATTGATGTATCTTTCATGTTGGATGAATGTTTGACAAATGAATAATATTGTAACATATTGATCATTTGGAAAATATTTGTTGATTAATTTATGCATATCTTTCAAATGTTGACACATTTTGCTATATATCATTTAAAATATCACATTAGTTAATGTTACCACAGATCTCAACAAAGAAATATTTAAGCACCTGGATGATATCAGGTGCACAATGGAAGATACAAGTTTTCCATAAATCCAATTTTTACTTGAAGGTCACATTTTATCATAGGCAATAAATATTATGAATTGTTTATCTTTAAATGACAGGCTGACTTCATTCATTTTCTGGAATATTGTCCAACAAATAAGAAAGTCTCAAAAACCATAGTTTGACAATCATTCCCTCAAGTAAATTTACATGGCATTCCATGTAAAAAGTGACTAGTTCAGCGGACAACTCAATCACTCAACTGTTTTGCCTCAGAGAACCATCATAAGTAGACAGCAGTAATTTTTATATACTTTCTGTGTCATCATATAAAATATTACAAAGATGTATATTAAAATTTAAGATTTAATAAAGGTAATAATTTTTGCTACTTCATCAAAAACATTCTTTTTTTTTCAATATATGAAATTTATTGTCAAATTGGTTTCCATACAACACCCAGTGCTCATCCCAAAAGGTGCCCTCCTCAATACCCATCATCCACCCTCCCCTCCCTCCCACCCCCCATCAACCCTCAGTTTGTTCTCAGTTTTTAAGATCAAAAACATTCTTAAGTGAAATTAGCTTTTGTTTTTATTGGGAGTATATGGTGACAAACAATACAATGAATACTAGTATAGTTTTCTGCCATTAATTTAATTGGTGCTAATACACCATAAGTTTACCTCTTACTTCTCTTTGTGCCACCATGTCAAATGTCAACACAGTGAAAAAGGTAAAGAATGTCTCAATATAGTTATTAAAAGAGTTTTCAACTCAAAGATTCCCTGAAAAGAACTTGGGACTATTAAGGGTTCATGGACCACACTTTGAGAATCATTAGTGATTGTCCTAGATAATTGTTTTTTCTATATGGATTTCCAATTTACCAATCATAATTTACTTAAATGTTATGTCTTTTCCAATTGCATTACTATATCATCTCTACCATAAATCAGGTGACTGTCTATATGTAAGTCTATTTCTTGGCTCTTTTCTCTGATCTGTCAGTTTATCTATGCATGTGTCAGTATCACACAGTGTTAATTCCTACTTTTATAATACATCTTGATATCTGATAGTTTATATCCTCAAGCTTTGTTTTCTTCTCCAAAATACCTTTGGCTACTCTTGGTTTTGTCTATTTCAGTTTTTATTATTTTTTATTTATTTTTTTAATTTTTAGTGCTTATTCATTTTTGAGAGAGAGACAGACAGAGCATAAGCAGGGGAGGGGCAGAGAGAAAGGGAGACACAGAATCTGAAGCAGGCTCCAGGCTCCAAGCTGTCAGCACAGAGCCCAATGTGAGGCTCTAAGTAATGCACCGCAAGATCATGACCTGAACTGAAGTTGGACACCCAACCTACTGAGCCACCTAGGTGCCCCTCCATTTCACTTTTAGAATCAGCTTAATAATTTCCTCAAAAAAAAAAACAACTGCCAATATTTTTCTTGTGATTATATTGAATTTATGTAATAATTTGGAAGAATTGACATATTTATCATTTGGGATTTGTATTTCTCTACAGATCGTCCTTGACTTATGACAGGGTAATCCAATAAAACCCATTATGAGTTTAAAAAATCGTAAGTTGAAAATGCTTTTAATGCACTTAACCTACTAAACATCATAGCTTAGCCTAACTTACCTTAAACATGCTTAGAACATGTACATTAGCGTATAATTGGGCAAAATCATCTAGCACAAAACCCATTTTATAAAGTGTTGAATATCTTATAATTTATTGAACACTGTACTGAAAGTGAAAAACAGAATGATTTCATGGATACAGAATGGTTTTAAGAGTATCAGTTGTTTACTTTTGTGATCCCATGGCTGACTGGGAACTGTACCTTACTGGCATTGCCCAGGATCACAAGAGTATTGCATTGCATATCATTAGCCCAGAAAAAGATCAAAATTCAAAATTCTAAAGAAAGTTTATTTTTTTTAAATTTTTAATGTTTATTCATTTTTGAGAGAGAGAGAGAGAGAGACAGCATGAGTGGGGGAGGAGCAGAGAGAGAAGGAGACACAGAGTCTAAAACAGGCTCTAGGCTCTGAGCTGTAAACACAGAGCCCAATGTGGGGCTTGAACTCACAGACATGAGATCATGACCTGAGCTGAAGCTGGGTGCTTAACCGACTGAAACACCCAGGTGTCCCTAAGTGCAGTTTCTATTAAATACATATTACTTTCACACCATCGTAAAACTGAAATATTCTAAGTTGTAATAACTTACTATTGTAAGTTGGGGGCCATATGTAGATATTTCTTAGTTTCTCATATATATATGTATATATATATATATATTTAGTTTTTAATGTAGAAGTCTTATACATCTGTCATTTAATGGAGTCCTAGATATATGATTTTTTAATGTTTTGAGGTACTATTTTTATTAGTTTTTATCTTTTATATTGGTGTAAAACATACATAACATTAAATTTACCATCTTAGTCATTTTAACTGTGCAGTTTAGTAGTGTTATATATATTTACATTGCTGTGCAACTCGTCTGTAGAACTTCTTCATCTTGCAAAACTGCCCATTAAATACCCTCCCATGAGCTATTCTCCCCAGCCCCTAATAACCACTGTTACAAATTCTGTCTCGATAAATTTGACTATTCTAGATAAGTCACATTAGTGCCCTCATTCAATATTTGTCCTTTTGTGTCTGGTTTATTTCACTTAGCATAATGTCTTCAATGGTCATCCAGATTGTGACATACCAACATTTCATACCTTTTTGTGAATTAATTTACATTTTATGTATATTCCATTTTTGCTTATCCATTAACCTGATGGATGCAGGTTGTTTCTACATTTTGGCTATTGTGAATACTCTGCTATGAATACTGCTATACAAGTAATCTGAGTCCCTGCTTTCAATTCTTTTGAGTATATAGCTAGGAGTAAAATAACTGGCTCTTAAGGCACTTCTGTGTTTAACTTTTTGAGGAACTATCAAAGTGCTTTCCATAATGACTTCAGTATTTAAATTCCCACAAGCAATATTGGATACAACTTTTTTAAAATTGAAAAATAAATTCATTTTAATCCAAGTGTATGTGATGTAGTGTGTTGTAGTAGTTTCAGGTGTACAATATACTGATTCAACAATTCCATATGTTATGTAGTGCTCAACCAAAGTAGTGTACTCTTTTTTTTAATTTTTTTTAATGTTTATTTATTTCCGTAGGAGAGAGAGACAGAGCGTAAGTAGAGAAGGGGCAGAGAGAGAGAGAGAGAGAGAGAGAGAATCCAAAGCAGGCTCCAGACTCTGAGCTGTCAGCACAGAGCCAGATGCGGGGCTCAAACCCACAAACTGCGAGATCATGACCTGAGCCGAAGTCCAATGCTCAACCTACTGAGCCACCCAGGCGCCCCCAAAGTAAGTGTACTCTTAATTTTCTTCACCTATTTCACCCATCCTCTAGCCACCTTCCTTCTGGTAACCCTGTTTTTTCTCTTAACCCAGTTAAGAGAATGTTTGTTGGTTTCTCTTTTTTTCCCCTTTGTTCATTTTATTTGCTTCATAAATTCCAAATATGAATTAAATCATATGGTATTTGACTTCCTCTGGCTTCTTTTGCTTAACATTATAATCTCTAGATCCATCCATATTATTGCAACTGGCAAGATTTCATTCTTTTTTTTGTGGCTGAATAATATTTCATTGTATTCATGTAACACATCTTTTTAAATTTTAATTCCAGTATTATTAACATACAGGGTTACATTAGTTTCAGGTGTGCAATATAGTGATTCAACAATTGCATACATCACCCAGGTCGCATCACAACAAGTGCATGCCTTAATCCCTATCACCCTATTTCACCCATCCACCCACCCACCTCTCCTATGGTAACTAACCATCAGTTTGTTCTCTATATTTAAGAGTGTGTTTCCTGGTTTGTCTCCCTCTTTCTCTCATTTTTTTTCCTTTGCTCATTTGTTTTCTTTTTTATTATGTTTTAATTTAAATTCCAGCTAGTTAACATAAAGTGTAATATGAGTTTCAGGTGTACAAATTAGTGTACAACACTTACATTCAACACGTGATGCTCATCACAAGCACACTCCTTAATCCCCATCACCTATTTCACCCATACTCCCATCCCGCTCCCCTCTGGTAACCATGTTTGTTCTCTACAGTTAAGAGTCAGTTTCTTGATTTTCCTCTCTCTTAGTTTCCCCTATTATCATTTTTTTTAATTTTTAGTTTTTTTTTCATTCCAAGCTTTTATTTAAATTCCAGTTAACATACAGTAATATAAGTTTCAGGTGTAGAATTTAGTGATTGATCACTTACATACAACACCCGGTGCTCACCACAAATGCTCTCCTTATTACTCATCAACTCTTTAATCCATCCTCCCCCCAATTCCCCTCCAGTAACCATAAGTTTTTTCTCTACAGTTAAGAGTCTGTTTCTTTATTTGCCTCTCCCCCTGCCCATGTTCATTTGTTTTGTTTCTTAAATTCCACATATTAGTGAAACCATATGGTATTTGTTATTCTCTGACTGACTTATCTTGCTTAGCATAATACTCCCTAGCTCCATCCATGTCATTACAAATCTTAAGATTTCATTATTTTTTCTGGGTAAGTAATATTTTATTTATATATACCACAATTTCTTATTCCATTCATCAGACAATGGACATTGGGGTTCTTTCCATGATTTGTCTATTTCTTGATAATGCTGCTATAAACATCGGTGTGCATGCATCCCTTTGAATTAGTATTTTCATATGTCTTGGGTAAATACCTAGTAATGCAATTACTTAAAATTAGGGTAGCTTGATTTTTAGTTTTTCTAAGGAAACTCCATCATGTTTTACAAAGTGGCAGCACCAGTTTTCATTCCTACCAACAGTGTAAGAGGGTTCCCCTTTCTCCACATCTTCACCAACACCTGTAGTTTCCTGTGTTGTTAATTTTCACCATTCTAATTGGTGTGAAGTGATATCTCATTATACTTGTGATTTGTATTTTCCGATGATGAGTGACATTGAGCATTTTTTCATGCATCTGTTGGCCATGTGTGTGTCTTCCTTGGAAAAATATCTATTCATATCTTTGGCCCATCACTTAACTGGACTATTTTTGGGGAGGGTGTTGAGTTTTATAAGTTCTTCATATATTTTGGATAATAACACTTTATCAGATATGTCATTTACAAATGTCTTCTCCCATTCTTGTAGGTTGCTTTTAGTTTTGTTGCTTGTTTCCTTCACTGCACAGAAACTTTTTATCTTGATGAAGTGCCAATAAGTTTTTCAGCTTTTGTTTCTCTTGCCTAAGGAGACCTATATAGTAACAAGTTGCTAGGGCCTATGTGAAAGTGGTTACTGCCTGTGTTCTCTTCTAGGATGTTAATGGTTTGCTGTATCACATTTAGGTCTTGATTCAATTTTGAATTTATTTTTGTGTATGGAGTAAGAAAGTGGTCCAGTTTCATTTCATTTCATTTCATTTCATTTCATTTCATTTCATTTCATGTTGCTGTCCAACACTGTTTGTTGAACAGACTTACTTTTTACATTAGATATTATTTCCTGCTGTGTCAAAGATTAATTGACCATATAGTTTTGGGTTCATTTCTGTATTTTTTATTCTGTTCCATTGATCTATGTGTCTGTTTTTCTGCCAGTAGCATATTGTTTTTATCACTACCCTTTTGTAATATAACTTGAAGCCCAGAACTGTGATGCCTCGAGCTTTGCTTTTCTTTTTCAAGATTGCTTTGGCTATTTGTTGTATTTTAAGATTTAATTTTAGGATTGTTTTTTTCTAGCTCTGTGAAAAATGCTGGTGGTGTTTTGATAGGAATCAAATTAAATGTGTAGATTGTTTTGGGTAATCTAGACATTTTAACAATATTTGTTTTTCCAATCCATGTTCATGGAATGTTTTTTCATTTCTTTGTGTCGTCTTTAATTTGTTTCATCAATGTTTTATAGTTTTCAGAGTACAGGTCTTTCACCCCCTTCGTTATGTTTATTCCTAGATGTCTTATGGTTTTTAGTGACATTGCAAATGGGATTGATTCCTTGATTTCTTTTTCTGCTGCTTCATTATTGGTATATAAAATGCAACAGGTTTTTGTAGGTTGATTTTATCACCTGTGACTACTAAATTCATGTATCAGTTCTACCATTATTTTGGTGGAGTCTTTTTGGTTTTCTATATAGAGTATCATATCATCTGCAAATAGTGAAAGTCTGACTTCTTCCTTGCTGATTTGGATGCCTTCTATTTATTTTTGTTGTCTGTTTGCTGTGGCTAGAACTTCCAGTATTATGTTAAATAACAGTGGTGGGTGTCTGGGTGGCTCAGTCAGTTAAGCTTCCTACCCTGGATTTCGGCTCGGGCCATGATCTTATGGTTCTTAGGTTCAAGCCTTGCATTGGGCTCTGCACTGATGGTGTGGAGCCTGCTTGGGATTCTGTCTCTGTCTGTCTCTGTCCCTCCCCCACTTGCTATCTGTCTCTCAAAATAAATAAAAAATAAACTTAAAAAATAAATAACAGTGGTGAGAGGGGAAATCCCTCTCTTGCTCCTGAATGTACAGGAAAAGCTCTAAATTTTCCCCATTGATGATATTAGCTGTAGGGTTTTTTTTTTGTATATGGCCTTTCTATGTTAAGGTATGTACCCTCTACCCTAATTTGTTGAGGGTTTTTACCAGGAATGGGTACTGTACTTTGTCAAATGCTTTTTCTGCATTATATAGTTCTTATCCTTTCTTTTATTAATGTGGTGTATCACCTTGATTGACTTGTGAACATTGAACCATGCCTGCAGCCCAGGAATAAATCCCATTTGATTCTGGTGAATGATTCTTTGAATGTACTATTGGATTCAGTTTGCTAGTATTTTATTGAGAATCATTACATCCATGTTTGCCAAGAATATTGGCCTGTAGTTCTCCTTTTTAGTGGGGTCTTTGTATGATTTCGGAATCAATGTAATGCTGGCCTCATAGAATGAGTTTGGAAGTTTTCCTTCCATCTATTTTTTTGGGAACAGTTTCAAAAGAATCACTATTAATTCTTTAAATATTTGGTAGAATTCCCCTGGGAAGCCATCTGGTCATGGACTTTTGTTTGTTAGGAGACTTTTTTTTTTTTATTACTGATTCAATTTCTTTACTGGTTAGGGGTCTGTTAAGATGTTCGATTTCTTCTGTTTCAGTGTGGGTATTTTACATTCTTCTAGGAATTAGTCAATTTCTTGCAGGTAGCCCCATATGTTGGCATATACTTTTTTATAATATTCTCATAATTGTTTGTATTTCTGTGGTGTTAGTTGTTACTTCTCCTCTCTCAGTTGTTTTTTTATTTATTTGAATCCTTTTTGTTTTGATGAGTCTCATTAGAATTTTATTGATTTTTTAACATTTTCAAAGAAACAGCTTCTTATTTTCTATTGTTTTTTTTATTATCTACATAATTTATCTCTAATATTTATTATCTCCCTTCTTCTGCTTGCTTTAGGCTTCATTTATTTTTACTTTTTTGGCACCTTTAAGTGTAAGGTTAGGTTGTTTATTTGAGATTTTTTCCTGATTCTTGAGATAGACCTGTATTGCTGTATACTTCCCTGCTATGACTGCTTTTGTTGCATCCTAAAAGTTTTGGACAGTTATGTTTTTATTTTCATTTGTTTCCATGTACTTGTAAATTTCTTATTTCATTTCCTGGTTCACCCATTCATTCTTTAGCAGCATGTTGTTTAACTTCCATGTATTTGTGATCTTTCCAATTTTTTTTTCTTGTGGTTAACTTCAAGATTCATAGTGTTATGGTCAGAAAACATGCATGGTATTTTAAAAATATTTTTGTGACTCCTCGGAAAGATGGCGGCTTAGGAGGACGCTGGGCTCACCGCGCGTCCTGCTGATCACTTAGATTCCACCTACACCTGCCTAAATAACCCAGAAAACCGCCAGAGGATTAGCAGAATGGAGTCTCTGGAGCCAAGCACAGACGAGAGGCCCACGGAAGAGGGTAGGAAGGGCGGCAAGGCGGTGCGCGCTCCACGGACTGGCGGGAGGGAGCCGGGGTGGAGGGGCGGCTCACCGGCCAAGCAGAGCCCGAGTCTGGCTGGCAAAAGCGGAGGGGCCTGACGGACTGTGTTCCGACATCAAGCGCAACTTAGCTTCTGGGAGGTCATAAGTTAACAGCTCTGCTCAGAAAGCAGGAAGGCTGGAGGACAAAGGGAGGGAGAGCTGCTGAGCCCCCGGACCACAGAGCTCAGCTTGGCAGGGAACAAAGGCGCTCGCCAGCGCCATCTCCCATGCCCATCCCCCAGCCAAAATCCCAAAGAGAACCAGTTCCTGCCAGGGAACTGGCTCGCTCCTTGCAAACACCCACCTCTGTGCTTCTGCGGAGCCAAACCTCCGGCAGCGGATCTGACTCCCTCCCGCTGCCACAGGGCCCCTCCTGAAGTGGATCACCTAAGAAGAAGCGAGCTAAGCCTGCCCCTCCTGCCCCCGTGCACCTTGCCTACCCACCCCAACTAATATGCCAGATCCCCAGCACCACAAGCCTGGCAGTGTGCAAGTAGCCACCCCACAGTGAATCCCGCCCCTAGGAGAGGGGAAGAGAAGGCACACACCAGTCTGACTGTGGCCCCAGCAGTGGGCTGGGGGCAGACACAGGTCGGACTGCGGCTCCGCCCACCAACTCCAGTTATACACCACAGCACGGGGGAAGTGCCCTGAAGGTCCTCACCACTCCAGGGACTATCCAAAATGACCAAACGGAAGAATTCCCTCAAAAGAATCTCCAGGAAATAACAACAGCTAATGAACTGATCAAAAGAATTTAAATAATATAACAGAAAGTGAATTTAGAATAATAGTCATAAAATTAATCGCTGGGCTTGAAAACAGTATAGAGGACAGCAGAGAATCTCTTACCACAGAGATCAAGGGACTAAGGAACAGTCACCAGGAACTGAAAACCTCTTTAAACGAAATGCAAAACAAAATGGAAACGACGACGGCTCGGATTGAAGAGGCAGAGGAGAGAATAGGTGAACTAGAAGATAAAGTTATGGAAAAAGAGGAAGCTGAGAGAAAGAGAGATAAAAAAATCCAGGAGTATGAGGGGAAAATTAGAGAACTAAGTGATACACTAAAAAGAAATAATATACGCATAATTGGTATCCCAGAGGAGGAAGAGAGAGGGAAAGGTGCTGAAGGGGTACTTGAAGAAATGATAGCTGAGAACTTCCCTGAACTGGGGAAGGAAAAAGGCATTGAAATCCAAGAGGCACAGAGAACTCCCTTCAGTCGTAACTTGAATCGATCTTCTGCACGACATATCATAGTGAAACTGGCAAAATACAAGGATAAAGAGAAAATTCTGAAAGCAGCAAGGGATAAACGTGCCCTCACATATAAAGGGAGACCTATAAGACTCGTGACTGATCTCTCTTTTGAAACCTGGCAGGCCAGAAAGGCTTGGCACGATATCTTCAGTGTGCTAAACAGAAAAAATATGCAGCCGAGAATCCTTTATCCAGCAAGTCTGTCATTTAGAATAGAAGGAGAGATAAAGGTCTTCCCAAACAAACAAAAACTGAAGGAATTTGTCACCACGAAACCAGCCCTACAAGAGATCCTAAGGGGGATCCTGTGAGACAAAGTACCAGAGACATCACTACAAGCATAAAACATACAGACATCACAATGACTCTAAACCCGTATCTTTCTATAATAACACTGAATGTAAATGGATTAAATGTGTCAACCAAAAGACATAGGGTATCAGAATGGATAAAAAAACAAGACCCATCTATTTGCTGTCTACAAGAGACTCATTTTAGATCTGAGGACACCTTTAGATTGAGAGTGAGGGGATGGAGAACTATTTATCATGCTACTGGAAGCCAAAAGAAAGCTGGAGTAGCCATACTTATATCAGACAAACTAGACTTTAAATTAAAGGCTGTAACAAGAGATGAAGAAGGGCATTATATAATAATTACAGGGTCTATCCATCAGGAAGAGCTAACAATTATAAATGTCTATGCGCCGAATACCAGAGCCCCCAAATATATAAAACAATTACTCATAAACATAAGCAACCTTATTGATAAGAATGTGGTAATTGCAGGGGACTTTAACACCCCACTTACAGAAATGGATAGATCATCTAGACACACAGTCAATAAAGAAACAAGGGCCCTGAATGATACATTGGATCAGATGGACTTGACAGATATATTTAGAATACTGCATCCCAAAGCAACAGAATATACTTTCTTCTCGAGTGCACATGGAACATTCTCCAAGATAGATCATATACTGGGTCACAAAACAGCCCTTCATAAGTTTACAAGAATTGAAATTATACCATGCATACTTTCAGACCACAATGCTATGAAGCTTGAAATCAACCACAGGAAAAAGTCTGGAAAACCTCCAAAAGCATGGAGGTTAAAGAACACCCTACTAACGAATGAGTGGGTCAACCAGGCAATTAGAGAAGAAATTAAAAAATATATGGAAACAAACGAAAATGAAAATACAACAATCCAAACGCTTTGGGATGCAGCGAAGGCAGTCCTGAGAGGAAAATACATTGCAGTCCAGGCCTATCTCAAGAAACAAGAAAAATCCCAAATACAAAATCTAACAGCACACCTAAAGGAAATAGAAGCAGAACAGCAAAGGCAGCCTAAACCCAGCAGAAGAAGAGAAATAATAAAGATCAGAGCAGAAATAAACAATATAGAATCTAAAAAAACGGTAGAGCAGATCAACGAAACCAAGAGTTGGTTTTTTGAAAAAATAAACAAAATTGACAAATCTCTAGCCAGGCTTCTCAAAAAGAAAAGGGAGATGACCCAAATAGATAAAATCATGAATGAAAATGGAATTATTACAACCAATCCCTCAGAGATACAAACAATTATCAGGGAATACTATGAAAAATTATATGCCAACAAATTGGACAACCTGGAAGAAATGGACAAATTCCTAAACACCCGCACTCTTCCAAAACTCAATCAGGAGGAAATGGAAAGCTTGAACAGACCCATAACCAGCGAAGAAATTGAATCGGTTATCAAAAATCTCCCAACAAATAAGAGTCTAGGACCAGATGGCTTCCCAGGGGAGTTCTACCAGACGTTTAAAGCAGAGAAAATACCAATCCTTCTCAAGCTATTCCAAGAAATAGAAAGGGAAGGAAAACTTCCAGACTCATTCTATGAAGCCAGTATTACTTTGATTCCTAAACCAGACAGAGACCCAGTAAAAAAAGAGAACTACAGGACAATATCCCTGATGAATATGGATGCAAAAATTCTCAATAAGATACTAGCAAATCGAATTCAACGGCATATAAAAAGAATTATTCACCATAATCAAGTGGGATTCATTCCTGGGATGCAGGGCTGGTTCAACATTCGCAAATCAATCAACGTGATACATCACATTAACAAAAAAAAAAAGAGAAGAACCATATGATCCTGTCAATCGATGCAGAAAAGGCCTTTGACAAAATCCAGCACCCTTTCTTAATAAAAACCCTTGAGAAAGTCGGGATAGAAGGAACATACTTAAAGATCATAAAGGCCATTTATGAAAAGCCCACAGCTAACATCATCCTCAACGGGGAAAAACTGAGAGCTTTTTCCCTGAGATCAGGAACACGACAGGGATGCCCACTCTCAGCACTGTTGTTTAACATAGTGCTGGAAGTTCTAGCATCAGCAATCAGACAACAAAAGGAAATCAAAGGATCAAAATTGGCAAAGATGAAGTCAAGCTTTCGCTTTTTGCAGATGACATGATATTATGCATGGAAAATCCGATGGACTCCACCAAAAGTGTGCTAGAACTGATACATGAATTCAGCAAAGTTGCAGGATACAAAATCAATGTACAGAAATCAGTTGCATTCTTATACACTAACAATGAAGCAATAGAAAGTCAAATAAAGAAACTGATCCCATTCACAATTGCACCAAGAAGCATAAAATACCTAGGAATAAATCTAACCAAAGATGTAAAAGATCTGTATGCTGAAAACTATAGAAAGCTTATGAAGGAAATTGAAGAAGATATAAAGAAATTGAAAGACATTCCCTGCTCATGGATTGGAAGAATAAATATTGTCAAAATGTCAATACTACCCAAAGCTATCTACACATTCAATGCAATCCCAACCAAAATTGCACCAGCATTCTTCTCGAAACTAGAACAAGCAATCCTAAAATTCATGTGGAACCACAAAAGGCCCCGAATAGCCAAAGTCATTTTGAAAAAGAAGACCAAAGCAGGAGGCATCACAATCCCAGACTTTAGCCTCTACTACAAAGCTGTAATCATCAAGACAGCATGGTATTGGCATAAAAACAGACACATAGACCAATGGAATAGAATAGAAACCCCAGAGCTAGACCCACAAATGTATGGCCAACTCATCTTTGACAAAGCAGGAAAGAACATCCAATGGAAAAAAGACAGTCTCTTTAACAAATGGTGCTGGGAGAACTGGACAGCAACATGCAGAAGGTTGAAACTAGACCACTTTCTCACACCATTCACAAAAATAAACTCAAAATGGATAAAGGACCTGAATGTGAGACAGGAAACCATCAAAACCTTAGAGGAGAAAGCAGGAAAAGACCTCTCTGACCTCAGCCGTAGCAATCTCTTACTCGGCACATCCCCAAAGGCAAGGGAATTAAAAGCAAAGTGAATTACTGGGACCTTATGAAGATAAAAAGCTTCTGCACAGCAAAGGAAACAACCAACAAAACTAAAAGGCCACCAACGGAATGGGAAAAGATATTTGCAAATGGCATATCGGACAAAGGGCTAGTATCCAAAATCTATAAAGAGCTCACCAAACTCCACACCCGAAAAACAAATAACCCAGTGAAGAAATGGGCAGAAAACATGAATAGACACTTCTCTAAAGAAGACATCCGGATGGCCAACAGGCACATGAAAAGATGTTCAATGTCGCTCCTTATCAGGGAAATACAAATCAAAACCACACTCAGATATCACCTCACGCCAGTCAGAGTGGCCAAAATGAACACATCAGGAGACTATAGATGCTGGAGAGGATGTGGAGAAACGGGAACCCTCTTGCACTGTTGGTGGGAATGCAAATTGGTGCAGCCGCTCTGGAAAGCAGTGTGGAGGTTCCTCAGAAAATTAAAAATAGACCTACCCTATGACCCAGCAATAGCACTGCTAGGAATTTACCCAAGGGATACAGGAGTACTGATGCACAGGGGCACTTGTACCCTAATGTTTATAGCAGCACTCTCAACAATAGCCAAATTATGGAAAGAGCCTAAATGTCCATCAACTGATGAATGGATAAAGAAATTGTGGTTTATATACACAATGGAATACTACGTGGCAATGAGAAAAAATGAAATATGGCCTTTTGTAGCAACGTGGATGGAACTGGAGAGTGTGATGCTAAGTGAAATAAGCCATACAGGGAAAGACAGATACCATATGGTTTCACTCTTATGTGGATCCTGAGAAACTTAACAGAAACCCATGGGGGAGGGGAAGGAAAAAAAAAAAAAAGAGGTTAGAGTGGGAGAGAGCCAAAGCATAAGAGACTGTTGGAAACTGAGAACAAACTGAGGGTTGATGGGGGGTGGGAGGGAGGGTAGGGTGGGTGATGGGTATTGAGGAGGACTCCTTTTGGGATGAGCACTGGGTGTTGTATGGAAACCAATTTGACAGTAAATTTCATATATTAAAAAAATAATATAAATAAATAAATAAATAAATAAATAAATAAAATAAAAATATTTTTGTACTTATTGAGGCCTCATTAGTGATCTAGTATGTGATCAATTCCAGAGAATGCCCCATATGAACTTGAAAAGAATGTGTATTCTGCTGTTTTATAATATAATGTCTGAATACATTTGTTAAGTCCATCTGGTCCAGTGTGTCATTCTATCCATCGTTTCCTTGTTGATTTTTTGTTTCAATGATCTGTCCATCTATGTAAATGTGGCGTTAATATCCCCTACTTATGGTATCACTGTTGACTAGTTCCTTTGTATTTATTATTAGCTGCTTTATGTATTAGGTGCATCATGTTGGGTGCATAAATATTTACAATTGTTATGTCTTATATGGTTGTCCCCTTAATGAGTATATAGAGCTTTTCTTTCAGTCTTATAACAGTGTTTGTTTTAAGACCCTTTTTGTCTGTTATATGTATTCCTATCTTGACTTTCTTTTGACTCCATTTGCATGATAAATGATTCTCCATCCCTTCACTTTAAATCTGAATGTGTCTCTAAGTCTTAAATTAATCTATTTTAGGCAGCATATAGATGGATTTTGTTTTTTATACATTTCGTCACCCTTGTCTTTTGGTTGGAGCATTTAGTGCATTTACTCTCAAAGTAATTATTGATAGGCATGTATTTATTGCCATATTGTTATTTGTTTTGTGGTTGTTTTTGTAGTTCCTTTCTTCCCTTTTTCTCTTGTTTCACCAAGAGTTGGCTTCCTTTACTTGTATTCTTTTCTCTTTATTTTTTGTATATTTATTATTGGTTTTTTATTTGTGGTTACCATTAGGCTTGTATATAGCATCCTGGCATATAGGAATATATAATAAGTTGATGGCACTTTGAACAAATTATTTTCCTTTCTCTTCCCCTCGTTTAGGTATATGGTATGATACTTTAATCCTTTTATTTTGTGAGTCCCTTGAGTGATTTTTACAGATATACTTGTTATTGCTTGTGAGGTTCCTACTTTTCTTAATCTTACTTACGGTCTTTCCTTTCTATTGAAAGTCCCCTTTAACATTTCTTGCAGGGCTGGTTTAGTGGTCGTGAACGCTTTTAGCTTTTATTTTGCCTAGAAACTCTTTATCTCTACTTCTTTTCTGAATGATAGCCATGCTGGTTATAGTATTCTTGGATGCAGATGTTTTTTCCCTTTCGGTACTTTGAATATATCATGCCACTAACTTCTGGCCTGTAAGTATTCTGTTGAAAAATATGCTTATACCTTTATGAGTTTTCCCTGTATGTAACTGTTTTCTTTATTCTTGCTGCTTTTAAAATTCTCTCCATATCACTACTTTTTGCCATTTTAATTACTATGTGTTTGGTGTGGTTCTCTTTGGGTTGATTTTGTTGAGGGATCTCTTCCCCTTGGGTGTGGATATCTATTTCTTTACCCAAATTAAGGAAGTTTTCAGCTATACATTTTCTGTCCCCATTCATCTCTCTTTTTATTCTGGGAACCCTATAATGGAAATATGATTATGCTTGATGGAGTCGCTGAGTTTCCTAAATATTTTCTCATTTTGCATATTTTTTCTCTTATTTATTCAGCTTTATTACTTTCTATTACTCTGTCCTCCAGGTCATTAATTCATTCTTCTGCTTCCTCCAGCCTGCTACTTATCAAGTGAATTTTTTTTATTAATTGTGTACTTAATCTCTGATTGGTTCTTTCTTATGCTTTTTTTTTTTTTTGCCTGTTTGTTAAGGGTGTCACTGATGTCCTCCACTCTTCTCTTAAGTCCAGTTTGTATCTTTGTTACTTTAAATTCTATACCAGGCATATTATTTATATCTGTTTCACTTAGGTCTCTTGCTGTTGTTTGGTCCTGTTCTTTCATTTAGGACATATTTCTCTCCTTCCTGATTTTGTTTAACTATTTCTGTCTCTTTCTGTTCATTGGAAAAGTTATTTATATCTCCTACTCTTGAAAGCAGTGGGCAGGGCACTCACTTTTAACAAGGTTGTGGTGATACTTTGCCAGAGGTGACATACAGCTTCTGCAGAGAGCAGGGCCTACCAGGGCCACTCCACAAATTGCATGGGCATGGCACTCAGTGTCCACAAGTTTTATGCACTGATCATCTTCCACTAGTACAGCCACCTCTAAGACGGGGATGGACAGGGCATGATCCACAAAGTGCATGGGGCAGGTTGTGCAGTTCTAGAAAGATGCAAGGTTTCTCTTCAGGAGTTAGTTGACTAGCTGCCACACCTCCAGGACTGAGTCAAGATTGGCTGGAGGGTGCAGCACACAGTATAAGCAAGTTATGTGGTGTATGCTGGCAGTGTGCTGGTTTCCACAGTTGGCTGTGTTTTATGCTAGGGGTTGGAAGGGAAATGGCACCTGTCAGCTCCTCTGTTCCTGGAAAACTCTACCAGTAAAATCTGTCCTTCTGAGACACATTCTGTATTAGTAAATAACTCTCCCTCCCCTACGACCTAGGTGTTTTTGAAAACACTGCTTATATGCTGTCTCTCTGCCAGCTGTTTCTTCTGCTATCTCTATAAGGGCAGGTAATCAGTTTTCTATCACCTTCCAGGCTCTCCCAAAGCTGAACCCATTAATTTTTAATGTTCTAGGGTTTAAGTCCTGCTGTTTGTAAGAACTCATGAAATTTGGCCCCTTTCGCTTTCAAAGCCAAATGCTATGGGGATTCATCTTCCTGTATGGGATCTCTGGTGTGAGAGACCTTGTAAATGGCCCACATCATGCCCATTTCTCCCTCCTGTGGATGTCCTGACAGTCTGTTTAGCTCCTGACTGCATGCCCACCCTTCTTACCTTCTTTGGTGTGGCTTGTTTTCTACATTTAGTTGTGGAGTTTGTTCTGCCAGTCTTTGAAACACATTCTGGGTTATTTAAACCTATGTGAGTGTTATCTAGTTGTATCCACTGGATGAGGTGAGCTCAGGGTCCTTCTCCTATGTAATTTTACCCACAAGTCATTTGGATATTACTTTTTTAAGAAATGTATTTCTGGACACCTGAGTGGCTCAGTTGGTTAAGCATCCAACTTCAGCTCAGGTCATGATCTCATGGTTCCTGAGCCTGAGCCCCATGTTGGGTTCTGTGCTGACAGCTCAGAGCCTGGAGCCTGTTTCAGATTCTGTGTCTCCTTTTCTCTCTGTTTCTCTTCCACTTGCACTCTGTCTCTCTCAAAAATAAATAAAACGTTTTAAAAAGTAAAGAAATGTATTTCATTTTATATGATGCTGGTACATAGCCACTTTTGGATTTTCTAGGTATAAAACTAATGAGGGTTTTATTTGCTTTCCAAACCTTATACCTTTTTATTTATTTCTCTAGCGTTCTCAAACAGATTGGATTCTTTAGTAGAGTACTGAATAAAATCAGTGGTAGTGGGTAGTCTTGTCTCATTTCTGAGTTCAGTAAAAATGTTTCCAATATTTCCTAATTATCATGTTTTTTTAGATGTCTTGCAGTGACCAGTACAATCCTCCATAAATGTCCGTGCCTTATCTCTGGAATCAATGAATATATTAGATTATATTGACAAAGGGACTTTGTAACTATAATTAAGACTACATACCTTAAAATAGTGAGATTATCCAGGTGGGCCCAATCTGATCTCATGAGTCTTTAATAGCAGAGCAATTTCTCTACCTAGAGTTATAGAGAGGAAGTGAAAGAGAAAGCAGGAGAAATGCAACAGAGGAACTCAGAGAGATGCCAAGCATGAGAAGGGTTCACCACATCATTGCATTGGAGTCATTTACAAGGGCCAAGCAGAGACCTCTAGAAGGTAAGGCCAGCCCCCAGGTGATAGCTTTCAAGGAAACAGAAACTTGTTTCTGCAATACTGAGAAACAATTTCTTGCTATTGCAATACTGAAGTCTTCCAAAAACCTGAATAAGGTTGGAGGCAGATCCTTTTCCAGAGCTTTCAGTAAGAAAAGCAGACTGACCGGGGCGCCTGGGTGGCTCAGTCGGTTAAGCGGCCAACTTCGGCTCAGGTCATGATCTCGCGGTCCGTGAGTTCAAGCCCCGCATCAGGTTCTGTGCTGACAGCTCAGAGCCTGGAGCCTGTTTCAGATTCTGTGTCTCCCTCTCTCTGACCCTCCCCCATTCATGCTCTGTCTCTCTCTGTCTCAAAAATAAATGTTAAAAAAAATTAAAAAAAAAAAAGCAGACTGACCAATGTATTAATGTCAGCCAAAACCAACTAGACTTCTGATCACAGAACATATGAGATAATAAATTTGTGTCATTTTAGGCTGCTAAATTTGTACTAATTTGTTTTTATAGTAGTAGATAAATAAAACATGATCTTTACCATATTAAGAAAGCTTCCGTCTATTCTTAATTTGCTTAGAATTTTATCATGGATAGTGCTGAATTTCTTCAAATATTTTGTCTGCATCAATCAGGATGATCATATGAATTGCCTGAGTTTTTTTTTTCTGTTAATGTAACTGATTGGCTGTAAATCACTTTTAAATACACATATGATACAACATAACTAAAATGAAATTCAGTTTGATACAATGTATTATTATTTTAATATATCAATGATTTTAATTTGCTAATATTTTATTATTTTGGCATATATTTTGGTAAGAGAGACTGATCTGTAATTTTTCTTGCCTGCCATGCTGTCAGACTATAGAATTAGGTTATGGTGTCCTTAAATAGATTAAAGAAGTGTTCCTTCTCTTTTCTGGAAGAGTTTGTACAAAATTGGTGATATTTATTTCCTAAATATTTGAATAATTTATTAGTAAAACTATGTGAGTGTGTGTGTGTGTGTGCTTGTATGTGTGCTTGTGTATGCATGTTTTTGTGTGTGCATGTGCATGTGTAAGAATTTAACAGAATTATTTTCTTTAATAGAAGTCAGTGTATGAATATATATTTTTTATTTTTAAAAATGTTTATTTATTTTGAGAGAGGGTGCACAAGTTGTGGAGGAGCAGAGAGAGAGGGAGAGAGAAAATCTAAAGCAGGCTCCGTGCTGTCAGCACTGAGACCAATGAGAGGCTTGAACTCACAACCTGTGAGATCATGACCTGAGCTGAAGTAGTCAGACACTTAACTGACCGAGCCACCCAGGTGCCCCTAGAAGTCAGTGTATAAATATTTCTAATATTCTCTGTCAGTTTTGATAGTTGATGCTTTTTGAGAAGTATTCCATTGAATACTCCATGGAATACTCCATGAAATGGAGTATTCCATTTCATGCAAACTGTTAAAAGCGTCTACATAAAGTAATTCTTTTTTTTTCAACTTTTTTTTTTTTTTTTTTTTTTTGGGACAGAGAGAGACAGAGCATGAACGGGGGAGGGGCAGAGAGAGAGGGAGACACAGAATCGGAAACAGGCTCCAGGCTCCGAGCCATCAGCCCAGAGCCTGACGCGGGGCTCGAACTCACGGACCGCGAGATCGTGACCTGGCTGAAGTCGGACGCTTAACCGACTGCGCCACCCAGGCGCCCCTACATAAAGTAATTCTAATAACCTCTCATTATTTTGAAATATCTGTGGAATCTGTAATGTCCTTGTTCTCCCTTTCATTTCCTTGACCAATCTTTCTAGACATTTATCATTTCTATTAGTGTAAAAAACCAATATTTGGCTTAACTGATTTTTCTCTCTTTTATGTCTGCTTTCCAATTAATTGATTTCTACTTTAATCTATTTTTTTCTTCCTATGCCTAATATTTCCCCTAGATTCTTGAGATAGAAACTTAAATCATTTAGTTTTAGTTTGTTTTTCCTTTCTGATATATCACTTAAAGTAATGAATTTCCCTCTAGACACTTGATTAGGCTGCGTCCCCCAAGTTTTGTTTTGTCATACCGTATTGTTATTTCTTCCAAAATATTTTATAACATCTGTTTGAATTCTTCTTTCACCCATGAATTATTTAGTAATGGGTTGCCTGGAGCACCTGGGTGGCTCAGTCAGTTGGACATCCAACTCTTGATTTTGGCTCAGGTCATGATCCCGGGGTCGTGGAATCAAGCCCCACATTGGGCTCTCTCTCTCCCACTGCCCCTTTCCCATGCTCATGCGCTCTCTCTCTCTCTCTCTGTCTCTCAAATAAAAAAAAAAACTGAATTGCATAATTTCCAGCAGTGGAATTTTATATAATTTTTACTTTCTTACTGAGTTTTAGTTTAATTCAATTATGGTCAGAAAACAAAATCGGAGTGATTTGGTACTTTGAAATGTATTGAGACTTTATGGACTAGTCTATGGTTTATGTTAATACACATTTGGAAAGAAACTGAAGTCTGTCATTGTTAGGCACATGTTCTATATGTCAATTAGGTCAACTTAACTGTATAGTTCAAATCCCTGTATCATCATTTTTTTTTGCTTGGTGTTCTACTATGCATTGAAAGAAATATGATAAAGACTATTACTATATTTGTGAGTTTTTACATCTGTTTTTATTTTTGTTAATTTCTGCTTTATATACTTTTAGCTATGGTGCTAGTTAAAGAAAGATGTAGAGTTATGTTATTTTGCTGTTAGACTAACACCTTTCTATTATGAATGCTCCTGTATATCCCCAGTAATGTTTTCCTCTAACATTTACTATGTCTGATGCTAATAGAGCTATACCAGGTAACTTTTGATTAGTTGTTTATATGGAGTATGTTTCTTTTTTATTTTTCTTTTAAGCTTGTTCTCTTTTCTTATTTTTTTATTTTTTTAAAATAACATATGACTGAGTCTTATTTTTTAATAAACTATGATAATCTTTTAACTTGGATTATTTTTCCCATTTTCATTTAATGTAGTTTTTTATATAGTTAGGTATATTTACTTTCTTTAACTTTATAGTTGCATATTATCTTAGTATTATAGTAACTAACCCAAAGACTATAATTCATATGCCTTACTTATACTGTGTAAAAATTATTTTAACCACTTCTTTGATACTTAACAGAAACTTAGAATATTTAAGCAAATTATGTCCACCCCCTTGTTATATAATCTTATACACATATTTAAAATTCTTTATAACATTGTGGTTGTTGAGGCAAGAATCAATATTCATTTATATTTATTCACATATTTGCCCTTCTTGGTGTTAAACATTTCTTTCTGCATTTTCAATTTCCATTTGAGATCATTTTCCTTCTTTCTAGTTACCTTTAATTTGTCTTTTAGTATGGAATTACTGTCAAAAAATTGTTTTTATCTCTGAAAAAATGAAATTATTTGACCTTTACTTTTATGATTTGTATTTAAACTTATTTTATGTTTTATCTTTTTATTTTAAAATTAATTCAAGAAAATAACATTAAATAAATATATACTATAAAACAAATATCCTCTTATAACCATCACCATAGCTCAAGAAATAGAATTTGTTCAATTATCCAAGAGTTCCTATCATGTGCTTTATTTTTATCACTGTCGCTACTCTCTCTCGAAAAATACCACTATTTTGACTTTTACAGTAATTTCTTATTTGTTTTTCTTGATAGTTTTATTACCCAAGTTTGAATCCCTAGATATTATAGTTTAGTCTTGCCATTTTTAAAAATATGTGATATGTGATAAATTATCTGAAATAATTTGTCTCTTACAATCAATGTATTCCCCCATCCTTCATTTCTCTTTTATAATTTACTTGCTAAAAACATGAGCTATTAAAAGTGTAGACTTTCCCATAGTCAAGATTCTATTGATTTAACACACATGGTGTAGCTTAAAAAATTCTTTTGTATTTCCTGAAGATTGGCAACTAGATCCAAGGTCTGATCAAACTCAGGTTCAAACCCTTCATCAAGAATGGAGGCAATATTTTATTTTGTCAGGAGTCACATAATTCTTGATGTTCTCTCAAATTTTCTCTCTCTCTCTGTCTCTCTCTCTCTCTCTCCCCCCACCATGTCCCACTCCCTGTCCCTCATATAAGCAACCAATGATATTCAAAGCATGCATCTATTAAATAATTTGAGGGGTAAAATTTGATATATATTAATTCAATTATTTTATATTCATTTATTCACTGGAAGAATTTTATATGGAGAAAATTCCTCTCATATAGTATTCTGTTATCAATTGTTAGATTTTACATGGGAAAAGCAGTATAAGCACATTTCATTCCATTTATCCAACCAATTTTCAGGATAATGAATCAGTTCTGTCATCCTCAGATGGATTTCACCCTCTGAAACCCATCGTCATTTTCTTGTTCAATATAATTTAAAACTCAAGAGATGAAACACAATTCTTAGATTTCAATCTTGCAATACTTACCTATTGAAGCTAAAAGTTTTCTTATTTTTGACCACTGGGGCCTCGCCAAAGTTATCTTTTGAGTCCTTTTGACATGACCCTTATAATAACTGATAGCTTCCTATCTGATATCTCAGAATGTCCCAGCTCCAGTATCTATATTCCCTCCCTTAGTCCTGGAATCAGTAATTTCCCCAAGAAGTCCTGGTTTCTTTGAATGGAAACTATATTTCAAGGTTGCAAACTGAGTGCACTAGTGATATTACTACTGGTTTGTAATTATTTCTAAGACTTTTCAGGGAACAAAGATAGGATTATAAGGGAATTATTATTATTATTATTATTATTATTATTATATAATATAGATGATAGGTACATAGATAAATAGATAGATGATTTTAAAAAACCATAAAACATAGAATACCAAAAGTGTCTCTCATATACTTTCCAATTTATATCATTCAAGAGGTAGTCATTGTTCTGCTGTCAATCCCCATATGTACTAATTTATGTCTTATTTCTCTGTCATCATTATATCTGTGAGGATCATCCATGTTGTGTATAGCATTACTTCATTTTATTGCTGTGTAATATTCCATTGTATAAATATACTGCAATGTATTCTACTATTATTAAACATTAAGGTTATTTAAAATTTTTGGCTCTTACAGATGATACTGCTGCAAACATATCTACATTTTTGGTGAACGTAAACACTCCTTCTATGGTTATATGCCCAAGAATGGCATTTCTAGTCTAAATGGTTATTTGCCCAAGAATGGCATTGCTGGTCTATATGACATATACGTTTATCTTTGATAGATTCTTCCAGTTTTTTCACACTTCTACCAGCAATGTATGAATGTTCAACTTGATTCACATTTTTGACAATACTTGATATTTTCAGTCATTCTAATTTTACCCATTCTGGTATGTGTGTGTGTGTACATGCACATGTATGTGTTTGAGTGTGTATATATGTATGTGATCCTATTCTGTTTAAAATTCCATTTTTTTAAGTTTATTTATTTTTAGAGAGAGAACATGAGAGGGGGAGAGGGAGGGAGGGAGAGAGAAAATCACAAGCAGGCTCTGCGCTGTCAGCACAAAGCTTGATGTGGGGCTCTATCCTATGAACCCTGAGATCATGACCAGAGCCAAAATTAAGAGTCAAACACTTAACTGACTGAGCCACCAAGGCACCCCCTAAATTTCATTTTCTTAATGAACAATAATGTTGAGCATTTTTTCATATGTTTGTTGGCCATATGGACTATGGATTTTAACAGCTGGAATTTCCTGGCTTTTTTTGCCACCTTCCTTGTCTTTTCACTCTCCATTCTCTCTATAGTTTATCTCATCTAGTCCCATAGATTTATTACTATCCATATATCCCTGACTCTTAAATCCATAGTTATATCCAAAACCTTGCTACTGGGTCCTAAATTCTTATAATTGCCCTCTCTACAATTACCATAACTTCTTCACCTTTCTCTTTTTGCCTCTTTACTTGTCTTCCATCTTGACAGTAATGTTGATGTGAAGCCTGGACACACAGCAGTTATTTTGTAACCATGAGACAATAAACACAAGAACAAAAACCAACACACTAAGAATGGCAGAAGACAATGATGGAAAAAAAAGGTCATTTTTGGCACTGTGGAACTGCAGAAACCTAGGCATCTTATTGTAAGAGACAAACCACAATATTGTTAGGCCACATTGATAAGATTTCCTGTTTTTTAAGTATGATAAAGTGTTGACACAAGTGGGACCTCAGTAACAATGATTGAAATTTGATTCCATTACATTTTAAAAGAAACTGAAAAATTTGCTCTACAGAGTGTGATTACTTGTATAATCTAATAGGAAAATTTAGATTTAAGGAATTTGTCAGTTTTGTTTTGTCATATCTTTAACATTCATGATTTCTTATAATTCCTAGTGTACACATTTTTATCGATATGTGTGTGCATACACAAATATGTATATGATCTTTTTATGTCTTTGCAGTTATAATGTATGTACACATATGATGTATTATTCAAGGCTCTTTCAATTGAAGTGAGACAAAGCCAACCCAAACAATTTTAAGGAGAAAGGGGATTTATGGATTCCTATATATAGAAAGGTCAGACTTATATCTAGCCTCAGAAAAAACAATATTCAGAGTCTCAAACAATATTACTAATTCTCTCTCTCTCTCTCACTCAATTTCTTTCTCTCTCTTTTCATCTCTTGATCTCTCTCCATTTTCTTTCTGTTTCTCTTCACTTAATGAAGGAAACATAGAACATTTCTATGTGTTAGCTTACTTCTTTCCTACCATCTGGGAGCTTCCTGTACCCAGAGGTAGCTTCAGGTTTATATCATATCAGCTTATGATATAGAGGAAAAAATATATCTCTTACTCTTAGCTACAGAAAATATAGCAAATGGCAAGTCTCTATTTGACCCAGTGTTAGTGATTCACCTAACTTTTGGGTTCATGGGAGTAAATATTATGTTTGTTGGAGTGTGGGAGAATACATTCACCAAAAGAAACATGATGTCTGATACTGTTTCAAGGAGTGAAAAAATGCTGAGCAAATAATATCTGCTAAGTATACTATAATGTGTAATATCTGCTAATTATAGTATAATGTGTATGTTTAAATATATGTTTGTGTTTGTGTCACATAAAGAAGCATAAACCTTGATTGATTTATCTTTCAAAAAATAATAATGTCATCCAAGAAATACGTTTTATAGATAATATAACTATAGACCAAACAAAATAAGTAATCACTGGCCTGACAAGTCAATACAAACGAACAGTGATTCTCATGTTGAACATTAATTAGCTTATGGCTTTTTTAGAGGAAAAGAAGTTACAAATATAGAATGGCAACATGAGGAGCTCCATGAACCTGCTCCCTAATAAAACAATAATAGTGGGTAAAACGATAGACAAATAGATAAGATAGACAAAGGTATAGATTAGATATAGCTATACATAGATATATACATACAAATATGTGCATATCTATATATTATCTATACATCTATAGATTAGATATAGATATAGACATATCTCCATATCTATATGTAATCTATACCTATCTATCTATATAGATCTGTGAGGAATAAGTTTAGGGATTTCCTGAGCTTGCACCAATGGGTTAGCAAGGTTTAGGACAAAAACTCTGAGAATAGGTAAACAGGGCTAAAGTACCCCCAGTATAGCATAAAAACTTAGAGCAGAAATCTGCTTTCACAGGACAAAAGCATCCAGAATAGGTAAAGAGGGTGATACACCACTGCAGCAGGTTGAAAATGCCTGGAGCTAATTAGCTAAAAAAAAAAAAAAAAATTGACCTGAGATAGCATGCTCTGTCTTACCCCCTAGGCAAATTGGTGCCTGTTGAAAACAGCCATCTACTTGGCACCAGAATTTTGTTTTGTATTGACCCAACCCCTAACACTGCATATCTTTGAAACCCCTTTCTCTCACACGCTTGAGTTAATGATCACTGTTTCATTGTCTCTTTCTACAGGTCGATCACGTTTGTAAGCCTTTTGATCCTAATAAATATGTAGCAAGGACCCTTACTTGGGGCTCTTGTCTCCTCCTGGACATTAGCCTTTCTCATATTCAATTCTGCATCCGCTCTCTTGCTGGACAAGAGAGAACTCCAGCCTCAAAGTCTGCAGCAGATGGTGGTTATGATGTGACTAGAAGTCGAGATGACTAGAAGCCGACGTGGCCAAAGAGCGGTAAGATTCAAGGACCTCAGAATGCCACAGAACGACTAAAGAGCTCCACAAAAAATGCACTGGACTTCAATCTCTTCCTGATGAAGTAAGAGAAAAGTGAAACTATATTAAGATTCATTGCCATGGAACTTTTGAGAGACTTATTATGGGAGACTCCCTATCCCCAGAGCAGAAACAATACATTCGTATTTTACAATCATTGGGAAAGGTGGCCGGCACTATCCTCAATCAGAAAGCGCTCCTTCAATTATTAATTATTACCTAGCAACACTTTCCTTAGTTCCCAAAACAAGGGACTTGTGATCTTGATATTTGGGAACAAATAGGGAAAACATTAAAAGTTTGGCATTCTGAGGGGGCTAATGTCCCCCCTGACGTAGTCCTCGATTGGTCCATTGTCCGTACTGCCCTTCTCCCCTGAACTTCAGACGATGTATATGAAGATGTAGAATTACCCAAAATAGGGGAAAAGCACGAGCTTTTTTATAGTCAGCCTGTGACTTCGGTGCACTTACAGCTGAAAAATACTCTCCCTCCCTCAAAAAGGTAGGACGATATGGAGCCTCTAAAAACCTCACCGGCTGGTTATAATAAGGTCCTCACCCCAATGCAAAAGTACATTAAGGAAGTCCATAAGGCCAGTGAATTCCAGCTGTTTCCTGTTATCAGGCAAAATGGGTAATATGTCCATAAAGGTTTGCCCATTCAAATAGTAAAAGAATTTCAGAAATCAGCTCATCTGTATGGCCTCCACAACCCTTTTACAATTAGCATTTTATAAACTATTTGTGGCAATTATTCTATGTGTGTCTGGGTCTGGGGCTCTCTTATAAAAAATATTTTGACCCCAGCCCAATATGCTATCTATGCCCAAGAGTTTCATGATGCTTGCTTGATTTGTACTATGCAAAACTTTGACGCTGCTGTTCCAGTGTCTTTTGAACAACTGTCCAGCACAGGGCAATATATCCAATCAAAGCAGCAAGCCCAGCTTCCAGTCATTGTCAGTAAAATAATGGACTAAAATAGTGTGGTGTGTTTTACACAGGTAATCCCTATTGAGGGGGACTCTGACTCTCTCTCTCTCTCTCACTGTTTCTCCCAATACACTCTGGTTATTCTAACTATATGTGGGGGCTTCTCCTTTATTCATTTCTTGGGTTAATAACTATGATGATTAGAGCCTATTGTCTCTGGTTAGCCTATCTCAGGATGGAGACTTTAAGGAATATTCCCAAGCAGCTGCCCAAACTCCTTTTGCTTAGGGGAAATTCCCTCTCTTCTCTGTCCTCATAAGGATTGCCTAATTCCACTAGTGGAAAGCAAAACCAAACCAAAGAAAACAAAAATGTGTATCTGTTCATCTGTCTAAGCTGACAGGCTCTGGGACCAGGAGAACACTTTCTCTGCCCTCTGCACCTTTATCTGCCTCCAGGCTTCTTGGTGGTACCTCACCTTTTCTGCCTTCCTTTCCCCCTCCTCCTGTTTCTGCAGAACCTGGGGTGTGGCCTGCATATCTGACTCTCCAATGCCTCATTCAGCATCAGCTCCTCCTTCCCACATTGTCTAGGAACAAAATATATCCTCTTAGACTTATGCCGCCCACTTCAGATTTCCTTACTGGCTTCCTGGGAAAAAAATTGACACTGGTAAACTTTTGAGGAGACACAGATGAAATGTAAGTGAGATAAACATGTCTTTTAAATTATCAGAATTAAATAATAAAACTTTATTCTACTAAGGTTTACTGAAGGTCAAATAAGCTCATGTTATTTCTGTTCCCATTTGTTAGCAAAAGGATGACTTAAAGTAATGGTTAACTTTATCTGTCTCATAGTTTTCATGGGTAATTTTTAAAATAGCTTTCAGGGTCCTTGGTAATCTGAAAATTTAACATTTTTCTTGAATTATAAGTTGAATTAAGTTCATTGGACATTTAGGCCTGTTCCAAATCACATGGAATGCTGAATCATTGCTTATTAAACATAGGTTTGTGCTCCTGGGTTTCTATGGCAAAATAAACCTAAGGATATTTAAATCTATTAAAAAACATGCTGTATGCTTAATGAATCCATAAGTCTGCCACCTAAAAAAATTATGTTGTAATGGTTCACAATTGGTTACTACTTAGTTTTCACTGGAGACTAAGGTTTCTAAGAGTTAAAATTCTGCTAAATGTAATTAAGGCTAATGGAAATAAGGAAAGTAACTCTGTATTAAAAAAGTAGGAGATATTAAGAAAGATAATAAAAAATGAGAATAAATTTTTAAAGGTAAGAAATAAATAAATAAATAAATAAATAAATAAATAAATAAATATGATTTTAACAAAAAAGGTAAAACACACCCTTTTGAGCTGTTTTACTCAAGTCTTGGTTGGAATTACCCATTCCTTATAATCCACAAGGCCAAGCAATTATAAAATGAACACTTAATATTCTCAAAAATATGTTAAAAAAAACAAAAAAAAGGGAAATACCCATAGCTGTATACATTACAAATTCAACTTCTCAATTGTGCTGGGATTACTTTTAACTTTTTAAATCTTAACCCTCAAGGACTAATTGCATTTGAAAGTCATTTTTCAAAATCTGATAAATCTTCTCACCCTATGGTGCTATACAAAACCCCTGAATCGGGGGACCACATGGAACGGGCCCACTAAACTTGTAACCTGGGGTTGAGTATATGCTTGTGTTCTTTCAGATTCCGGACTTCTGTGGATTTACTCTCATTTGGTGAAGCCATTCCATGGCATGGTGAAGACTCCCAGGATATCTTACAATGAATCAGAACATCCAGAGAATGACTGAATAAGCAACCACTTCCTCCCCCCTTTTTCAAGATGAAGAAGGCTCTTCATTGACTCCTCACCCTGAAGCCCCTCCACAAATGCAAATCCTCGCCTCTGATATAACATGGAGAAGCATTAAACGCCTGTCTAGCCAGGCCAGCATCCTCTTATAATACAATGGTATTGCATATACCCCTGATTCACATCTGATGGCCATGATTTCCATCATTGACAGAAATTCAATATGTGTAACCCTGATTCTTCTGCTTGCCCTCATTTGTCCAGGCCAAGCTCAATATTCATATTGGGCTCATCTCCTTAATCCACCTATATTTGACAGCTTAACACTCCTAGACCGGGATATTCTTATTAGCAATAATGACACTGAGTTCATGGGAGGAGCCAATCTTAACCTGCCCTCCCAAACTGAACAAGAGCATTGGCTTTATATGCCCAGACCTCACTGGTGGCTTACTCCAGCACTTCCCATGTGTGTTACCAAACATAGCAACTTATCTGCTTGTCTCAAACCAGGAATCAACTGGCTTTTACATGTACAGTCAAAAACCTCTACAAGGCCAGACAGTTTTACTTTTTTCTCAGCCACAAGCTTTGATATATCTCAAAAAACAAACATATCTCACACTCCTAATGTTCTGGTTTGCCCTAGTCTCAAGTAGTCAGACCACCCTGGAATAATATTCCTTGGACAACCTGTTATAGAGAGACTGAGCATAATCTTCACTGGGGCAATTGGACTATTACTGACAGGGGTCCTAGAGGACATCTTGAAAGCAAAATATTCAAATAAGACCATATTGTTTGACCAATCTACTTGGAGAATATTTTTTGGAAAGACAGAGGCTTGTCAGGCCCTATAATTTCTGCACATAAAGGGAAATTAAAAGGACCTTGGCTTGTTAATATTTGGAAGCTAGGCCTTCCCTTTATTTGTACTATTAGCCACAGTGAAATTTATATAAATTGACATATTAACCTAATTTGGGCCTCCCTACACAATGATAAATTTGCATGGACCACTATTTGTGTCCCTTCTTCCTACCTTCTCTTTGCTACCTCCATTTTGCAGATCAAATAGAAGAAAATTACAACATTTCTACCTCCCAGGGATGGTTCATGTCCTGAGTAAATAACGATAATATTACCCAATTAAATATCTCCTCTTTATTAGTACTTAGCGTGTCTCAGCTTGGGTTCCTGTTAATAGCTCTGAGGCCTATATGCATCCATTGGGACTAGGCACACTTTATAAGATTGTTCAACACTAGTACTCAGCTGTAAGGAAAAAAAAGATTTGTTGGCCTGTTAATCATGGGCATCCTAGCAGCAGTAGGTGTTATCACCTCTGCCACTGTCACTGGAATCAGCCTGAATCATACTATCCAAACAGCCCATGTCCTTAATAAATTTATGGTCAACACTACCAAATAATTAATAAACCAAACTTCTATTGACAGGCAAGTTTTGGCCCACCTCGAAGCTCTTGAGACTACAGTGGAATTTATTGGAAAAAGTCTGGAGGCCTTGTTCCTCCACTCTAAACTGCCCTGAGACCCTAACTACCAGCATATTTGCACAACTGGCATTCCTTACAATCACTCCCAATCTTGGGATGCTGTACAGACACACCTTCACAGTGTTTTTTTTTTTCTTCCTACTGCTCTAACAATAGAGAAAATTTAGATGGGACATTGCACCAACAGCTACAATATGCAGAAGATCAACTTAGAAATGAATGAACTGATTCCTGGGCAATGTGGCATGACCTAAATACTTTATCACTTATAGCCAGCACCCATCTAAATTTCTGGTTAACTCTGGGAAATGGAATGCTTTTAATGTTTCTCTTTTTATGTCTTTGCAGAATCATCCTCCAAACCACCTGAAAACAAAAGAAGGACCAAGAGCTCATCATGATGGTCCTTGAACACAAAACTAGAAAAAACAAAACAAAACAAAACAAAATGTGGGGGGAACTGTGGGGAATAAGTTTAGGAATTCCCAGATCTTGTACCAATGGGTTAATAAGGCTTAGGACAAAAGTGTCTGAGAATACGTAAACAGGGCAAAAGTGCCCCCAGCATAGAACAAAAGCATAGAGCAGAAAGCTGCTTCCACAGAATGAAAACATCCAGAATAGGTAAGCAGGGCTATAGACCACTACAGCAGGGTGAAATTGCCAGGAGCAAAAAAAAAACAAAAAAAAAAACAAAAAAAAAAAAACAAAAAAAAGTGTTTTGTTGACCCTGAGGTAGCATACTCTGTCTTATCCCCTAGGCAAGTTAAGATAAATAGACATGGTGCCTGGTGCCTGCTGTAAATAGCCACCTGCTTGGTTCCAATTTTGTTTTGTAATGATCCAAACCCTTAATCTGCATATCTTAGAAACCCCTTTTTCTTCACCCACATGAGTTAGTAAACACTGTTTCCTTGTGTCTTTCTGTACGTTGATCACATTTGTAAGCCTTTTGATCCTAATAAATATGGAGCAAGGACCCTTACTCGAGACTCTTGTTTCCTCCTGGATATTAGCTTCTCTCATATTCAATTCCGTGCCCACTTTCTTTCTGGGCAAGAGAGATAGCTCCAGACTCAAAGTCTGAGACATAGATCTATATATCTATAAATCTATATCGAATTTATATCTAGCTATATTTCTATCTATCTATCATCTATGTTCAATCTCTATAAATAGGTCTAGGGGTATATTGCAAGTGAAGAAATTTTTCAAGAAAATATACTAAAACTTGATAAGAACAACAAGAGTCTTGAACATTTAAACCATTACTCCATCTCTTATCCCTCCCAGCTCAGTATCATAGAAACTACATCTCCTGTCCAGGTGAATGTAACCAAGACCACAGGGCTAATTCTCTTCCTATCTCTCAGTCAAGGGCTATAACATCATCTGGTAAGAACAGACTACTTAATTTCTCATCCTCCTCCAAGCTACTAATTGCAGAAGTTAAATTCTAGGTGAAAGTGGTAGAGAGGTTGGAGGTTCATTCCTCCTCCAAGTCTCCATTCATAGAGTAAAGGCTCTATTCCAGTTGTTACAGGCAGAAAGCCCTGGGATCCTGATCCTGGGGTATTCAACCCACCTCACTCAGAGAACACAGGTTAAACACTGAGAAGCAAGCAGGGTAAAAAAGGAAGCAAGCAGAGAAGGCTTGAGGCTACCAGCATGTCCAGCATCTAGAGCAGTTTTCCAGAATTTTTTTTTCCAGGGGTAAAGTTCATAAGAACAGAGAGCTCTGTAGAACTCCATAGATGAACCAACTGTATTTGAAACAGAGTGGGGGAAAGTTCAAGCCTAAGGGCCCTCTTGAAAACAATGGGCATTTTGGTCATAAACAAATAAAAGGAGACTGGTAGCTCCTTGAGACCAACAATCTAACAGGTCAGATGCTTTATCAGAGAAAACCAGGAAAGGAGGTCACTAAGAGCTGTCCTGGCATAAGAAGAAACCTCAAATACCTTCCTCAACAACTATACTTGCAAAGGGGGTCCCAATGTAATTGGATCAAACAGTGGAGCAATTTAGGGTCCAGGGCATTTTCAAGAAAATAGAACAATGAAGGGGCACTTGGGTGACTCAATTAAGCATCTGACTTTGGCTCAGGTCATGATCTCATGGTCCGTGGGTTCGAGCCCCATGTCAGGCTCTGTGCTGACAGCTTGGAACCTGGAGCCTGATTTGGATTCTGTGTCTCCCTCTCTCTCTGCCCCTTTCTGACTTGTTCTCTCTCTCTCTCTCTCTCTTTCTCTCTCTCAAAAATAGAACAATGAATCAGCAATTAGTAAAGCCTAACAGCTGGATAAAGGGAGAGTCAAAGCAATGACTGCTAAAATGCCATGCTAATGACACTTGGTTAAATTACTGCTGAAAACACTATAATTCCAGAGTGACTGCACATGCCCAAGCAACACTCTCTGAGGATTGATATAAGATAATTCACACTTCTGGGGAAATAGACTTCACTAAAATAGTCCAGATAGCCAAGCAAACAACAAAAAATGCCCTGGAATGTGGTTCTGATTATCCAGATTTGCTACAATATATAAAACTCTTTTTTTAATATTTATTTGTTTATTTTTTAACGTATATTTATTATTGAGAGGCAGAGAGAGAGCATGAGCATGGGAGAGGCAGAGAGGAGGAGACACAGAATCCGAAGCAGGCTCCAGGCTCTGAGCTATCAGCACAGAGCCCGATGCGGGGCTCGAACTCACCAACTGTGAGATCATGACCTGAGTCGAACTCGGACGCTTAACCGGCTGAGCCACCCAGGCGCTCCTATTATATAAAACTCTTAAAAAATGCATGTAAATCCTTAAGATCTTGAATTAGGCAATGATACCTTGAATTAGATATGATACCTAAAGCACAAGTTACAAAAGGAAAAAAATAAATTGGGCATAAAATTGAAAATGGGTTTCAAAAAGCATTATCAAGAAAGTAAAAATCTCCCATGTAATTGGAGAAAATATTAGCAAAACATATATAATAAAGGATTAAGGGATTATAACCAGGATATAAAAATAAGTCTTACAACTAAACAATATAAAGACAAATGATTAGCAAATAGGCATAATAATAATAATAAAGCCTGAAGACCTATTTTTCCAAAGAATATATGAAAATAGCCAATAAGCACATGATGAGATGCTCAGCATCATTAGTCAGTAGGGAAATGCAAATCAAAAGCACAATGAGATACATACTCCCACTAAGATGTTTTTAACGAAAAAATATAAAGTAAATGTTGATACAGATGTGGAAAAATTGGAATTATCTTACACTGCTAGTAGAAATATAAAATGGAGTGACTACTATGAAAAAAGTCTAGCAGTCCTCAAAATTAAACATAAAGCTTCCATATGACACAGGAATTCTACCCAGCAAATCCACCAAAATAATTGAAATGATATGTCCATGCACATACTTCTACATGGATATTTATAATAGCATTGTTCATAATAGCCAAAAAATGGAAATAACTCAAATATCCATCCACTGGTGAATGTATAGACAAAATGCTGTATATCCTTACAAGATAATATTATCTGGTTTTAAAAAAAAAAAAAGACAATGATGTCCTGACACATGCTACAACATGGATGAACCTTGAAAATATGGTAGGTGACAGAAGCCAATCACAAAAGACCACATTGTGTATGATTCCATTTATGTAAAATTTTTATAAAAGCATGTATATGAGATAAAATATATACTAGTTGTTGCATAGGATATGCGGGAGGGGAGGATTGAGTATTAATGCCTACATTCATGCAGGTTTTTGGGGGGAGGGTGATAAAAATGTTCTATAACTGATTATAGTTGTGGTTTTACAACTCTGAATATACTAGAGATCATTGAATAATACACTTTATTTTTTCCCTTTCATCCCACCCCAACCTCTTCAAATGGTGAATTATATGTTAATTATATCTCAATACAGTGGTTAACAACAAAAAATAAACTTTCAATTATGACACTAATGCATGCTCTGTAATATTAACTTTTTACAATATTTTATAGTGGAATTTTAAATAATCTAAATACTATTTTAGTCTTTACAGTCTCATGAAGAAATACATTTTGTATGTATGTACTATTTGTGTGACTTATTCCATACTTGAAAAAGAGGAATCAAATAGTTTGTGTGAAACTATATCCTGTGAGGCTATAATGTAATAATTTTATTAATTTCAGTATATCAGGTGATTCTGGGCTGAATGTTAACTACCATTCATTGATACCATGGTATATAATTACTTCAACAAGTAGAAGCTGAATTACAAAGGCTATTTTGCTGTAAACAAATCTTAATCTACACTGAGAAGTTTAATGTATCCAGAAACCCCCTTCTCCCCAAAGAGGTATTGTGTTGTGTTTAGATTACTATGAGAAAATAATTACAAATATACTAATAATAGGTATAACTAATCTAAAAGATTTACTTTCAAGATATAACTATCCAATTTTACATTTTTTATGTGTTTACATAATACAATGCATGTTTAAAGCTCAAAATGAAAGAATCTGAATGCCTGGATCAAAACAATAACTTTGAAATTAACAATTCTGAAGAAGAATGCCATGTTTATTTAAAGAATAAATTTGGCTATGCCAATTTTGTTTTCCAAAGTTAGCCTAACTACACTGAAGAGATTTTCAAAAGTGCTTAAAGCAATCAGCTCTTCACTCTCTTTGTGAAGATTGTGTATCCCAGGCAGCTGTCCTAACTTAGACTGGAATAAAATTCTTCCTTTCTCTTAAAAAAAAAAAAAGAAAGAAAAAAAAGAAAAAGAAAGCATTCAGCTCTTTATGTGTCAGGTCAATTAATGTTTTTGGCACTGAAAGGCACCTTAATTTCGGCTGCTTCCATCCTTCAATTAACCACTTGTCACTTTAAATTTAAGTTAGAAAACTCTATGCATCTTGTGTATGATTAGCTTAGGTTGCTCAGGTTTTGATGTCTTTGTTTTCTATCTTTTTGTGTATTTTCAAAATGTTTATGAAGCCTACAAAAGATAAATAAGGTAATAGGAGCAATAGGCAAAACTAAGAAAATGTTTATTTTTGTGTTTCTTTACATTATCTAAGATTTCAAATAGTTCATTCTCTACTTGAAAGTACCTAACAAATTTATTCCAACATGTAACCTAACATATTACACCAATTGCCTATCAGTAAGAAAAAATGAGAGAGGGAGAGAGCATTTTGAAAAGACCTAAATTTTACAGGAAAATTAATACTCCTTTTGAGAAATATGACATCCATTCTTATACACCGAACACTCAGTATGCAACTTGCTCAGAATCTTCTCCAGGTTGTAATGGGATGGTATATACAAAGCTGAGATGTTTTATTAATTTCTAAATGGAAAGCTGTGACTGTCTACAAGCTGCTACAAATAAGTTGGTGACAAGTAAATTTATTTTTTTTACAATATACCCAAAGTAAGCATAACTGATTTTTTTCCTTATTGAATTGCCAAAATTTTCTAATTGCTTGGACAACATATATACATATATATTATATATAGTATTATATATAGTATAGTATATATGTTATACTATATAATATACACTATTATATATTATATCAACATATAACTATATGTATAATATATGTTTGTATATTAATATGTGCACATATAAAGTTTTTGGAACTCAAGGAATTATTCTTGGATCTTTTGTTAGTTTAACAAATATAGCATATTTTCCTTAATACTTACCATAGACTTGAACAGGATACTGATTCAAATTAAACACAATATTTTGTACAGGCACTATTACAGTAACCTAAAGAACAGAGGAGTCAAAAAGTCCACTTTCTAGAATCAGGAAATTTCTATCCAGGGTCAGTCTTCCAAAGCCATGTTAGATGTTAGGAAATGTCATAGCGATGGAATACTTAGCTAATTTTAAAAATATCAGACACATAAATAAGATTTTATTTAGTGTCCTGATATTGCTTTTAGACATAAAGTGTATAATAAAATTGCAACAACCAAAGGTTTGAATCAGACCGTGTCACAGATGTTTTTCCATAGCACTGTAATTAATTCTCTTGGCCCATCTCTGATTTCACCTTCAGTTTCAGTGGAAAGTTCCCAGTGAGCTCACTTTCAGCTCACAATTACAATATCTGTTTTTTATTTTTTCTTCTTGTCTTTCCCACAGGTCTTTCTCTGAAGTCATTGAAGTAAAGAAAACTACAACTGGTTCAACTCCTATCTTACACAATATATTTCTTTGTGGTCATCAAACATCATGGAACAATGCTTTGGACAAATTCACAACATCACACAGTGCAGGTTAGAAACAGAGTATTGGGAAAAAAAAATTACAACCCAAAGTGCAATAAAATTATTCATTCCCAATCCTTTCATTTTCTTTTTTTTTAATTTTTTAAAACATTTATTTTTGAGAGACAGAGAGAGACAGCATGAGCAGGGGAGGGAGCGAGAAAGAGAGGGAGACACAGAATCCGAAGCCACCTCCAGGCTCTGAGCTGTTTGTCAGCACAGAGCCCGATGTAGGGCTTGAACCCATGAACTATGAGACCATGACCCGAGCCGAAGTCAGACGCTCAACTGACTGAGCCACCCAGGCACCCCCTCATTTTCTGATAATTGAGTTCATTGTACAACTCCTAAATTTTAGATGGAGAAATCTGAACATCAGAAATCTTGACCAATTTATGCCAACTCACCCAATATGTTAATGGTAGACCCCAGTTTAGAAGCAGGTCTTCTAATTCCAAATAAATGTTTATTTCTTATACTATTGGCTCTGAAAGGACCACCTAATTGCCAGTAAAAATGCAGATGCCTGAGTCCCATTCCAGCTTTTTCTCTGCTTTTCTGCTCCACATATTTGAAAACATTAATGTCATAAGCTCTCAGGTTTTACAACCTCCTAGGGAGAAACAACTGGCGAAAAATTCTGACTGACCTAACTTAAATCAGGTATCAACCTTGGCATCAATTATTTGGCAGATAGAAAAAAGATATTTCCACATATAAGGATAAACCTCTCTAAAGGCCTAGAGGATACAGAGGTATGAGACATTTATGAGGAAGGAATAATTCAATTTGAAAAGAATGAAAGGTTTATGCAGCTGGAAAATAATGAAAAAGTGCCTTGGAATAGACCATAACAGGCTTTGTATGCCAGACTGACTGATTTGAACTTTATTCAGTAGATAAGGGGAAATCATTAAAGATTGTTTTAGCAGAAAGCAACATGTCAGAGTTAGATTAAGGTTAATCTACCGGTAACTAAAGTGAATTTGAGTAGGGATGGCCAAGAACAGTGGCACTCAAACTTACGTGTATGTAATAAATAATGTTACTTTAAAAATGATATTTCAGTCAACTGGCCTCAGAGATTATAGTTCTAGAATACATTACAGGAAACATATGTATAATCAGCACCTCAAATATTTCCTACATAACGTACCCTGAGGCCAGGTGTATTATGCATCCATATACATACACACATACATACATACATAGTCAAAGGTTTCATACAACAAATGTTCCTTACACATATAGTATTTGAGAGTTTCTGCTCTGATTTTTCTTCATGCCAATCATCATAACCGATGCCCTAGTGATATAATTTGGAGGGGAATATGGTGGACAAAAGAACACAGGCTGTCTTCAAAGCAGGCAGCTGTGACTCAGGTCAACCAATTATTGCTATGTAAGAAAGTCAGCCCAGTTTTGTTTGATTATCTGCTTTTTTCAGGAAAAATCAGGTATCTGACTTCTTATGGGAATGCTCCCAATTTTTAAATGTTCAATGTGATATGTGTGTGTGTGTGTGTGTGCGTGTGTGCAAACCAAAACAAACCAAACCTAAATTTTGGTTGGATTTGGTTCAAGGGAAGCTAATGTGTGACATTGATCTTTCTTGACTATATATATATATATATATATATATATAATATCATTTATATCATTTATATAATTATATAATTAGTAAATAAAATTTATGATGATGATGTGTTCTTGTACTCATATTTACATGTACTTCTATGGTGTTGTATATGTCAATATGACCTTTTTAGACATTGAGTCTGTCTCCCTAAGTCAGCCAATAGTTTGTCAAAGGCAGGGACAACATCCTGTATTTCAACTCTGCTGTAATTACAATAAGCACATCATAAGTAAAGTGGGGGTTGACTTATGCTAGGGCAATAGATGTCATTCGTGGTTACTGTGTTTTAGGGATCATGATCTGTACAACCTAGTATTAAGTATATATTTGACAAATACTTATGAAGAGGAAAATAGTCAATATGTTATATTTTTACTTAAGTTTCCCTATGTTACATGTATTTATGCATACAGATCTTTCTTGCATTATTCTCTTTTCACTTCTTCAGCACAGTGTATGCTGTGTGTTGTGCAAAGGTTTCCCCACACTTACTTCTCAAGTAGTTTTTCAGAGCAGATGTTCCCCCAAGTGTATTTTCTTCCTCTTTCACTAGTATTACTTTCTATACAAACAACAGATTGCTTTTCAGCTGCCCTTTCAATTTAAGGAGAAAAAAAATAATTCACCACTACTGACATTTGCTTCTCTCTCCTTACCCCAAGATTTTTAGCAAAAATTTATAAAGAAATACGCATCCATCCTTTTCTTTTTCCTTCTCTGCCTCCTTAATGTCATATTATAAAGCTTGGCTTTCAAATCTTTTCCATACAGTTATCTTCTTCGGATTTTCTAAAAAAAAATTGCCTTCTTAAAATATTATTAGAAAAGAATGTTGTGTTCAGAGACTCATGAACAAAACTTGCTTGGGGCGCCTGGGTGGCTCGGTTGGTTAAGCGTCCAACTTCGGCTCAGGTCATGATCTCACGGTCTGTGAGTTCAAGCCCCGCGTCGGGCTCTGTGCTGACAGCTCAGAGCCTGGAGCCTGTTTCAGATTCTGTGTCTCCCTCTCTCTCTGCCCCTCCCCTGTTCACGCTCTGTCTCTCTCTGTCTCAAAAATAAATAAACGTTAAAAAAATCAGAAAAAAAAACTCCCTTGTCTAAGTATCAACCAAATATAATAGAATACATTTACGTTCTCTAAAATTAAAAGCGGGTAATTAAGAGAATTTTTCTTCATCTAAAGTTAATTCTTTTGATCATTATCAACAGAGTTTACAGGACTAAGAATGAAAATACATGTGTCAGGGGCGCCTGGATGACTCAGTCAGTTAAACATCTGACTTCGGCTTAGGTCATGGTTTCATGATTCTTGAGTTTAAGCCCCACGTTGGGCTCTGTGCTGACAGATCAGAGTCTGGAACCTACTTTGGATTCTGTGTCTCTCTCTTTCTGCTCCACCCACCGCTTGCATTCTGTGTCTGTCTCTCACAAGTGAATAAACATTAAAAAAATTGAAAAAAAAGAAAATACAGGTGTCAAATACTGGAATTCACATACCCACTATATATTGCAATAATTACACAACGCAGTTATGTATTACCTAAATCTAACTAGATCTTATATTTGAATAGTATTTTGTAGGTTGCAAAGCATTTTTACCTACACTATCCCATTTAATACTCACACAAGCTAATATGGGTTGTATTTTTCTTAGTTTTACAGGTATGGGCTGAGAAATGATCTACCCAAGCTCACACAGCCAGCAAGCTGGGATGCCAACAATCCAACCTAAATTCAGTTATCTTTATGCACTTGACTACCCTGCCTCTCTGCCACTTCTATAATGTCTTTCAAAGCATCCTCAATTGCATTTTTTTAAGTTTATTTATGAGAGAGAGAGAGAGAGAGAGAGAGAGAGACAGAGAGAGAATGAGCAGGGAAGAGCCAGAGAGAGGACAGAGTGATAATCCCAAGCAGGCTCTGTGCTGTCAGTACACAGCCTGATGTGGGACTCAAACTCATGTACCATGAGATCATGACCTGAATCAAAGGGAGGATGCTTAACTCACTGAAGCACCCAGGCACCCCCTCAATTGCATTTTTAAGTTTTGTTGAAATATAATTCAAACACCATATACTTCATCCACTTAAAGCATACAATTTAATGGTTGTTAGTATTCACATATTTGTGCAACCATCACTAAAATATAACTTTAAAACATTTTCATCACTCCAAAAAGAAACATACTTATTAGCAGTCACTCCCCACTCTCCCGCACTCTGGACTCTGGGAACTACTAATCTACTTTTATGTTTATGGATTTGGCTCTTCTGGACATTTCATATAGATACAATCATACAATGTGTGGCCTTTTGTGTTTGTCTCTTTTCACTTAGCATAATGATGTTTTCAAGGCTCATCTATGTTGTGGCATGTATCAGTACTTCATTATTTTTTATGGCTGAATAATATTCCATTGTATGAACAGTACAGTGTAGGGATAGTAAAATTTTTTGTTTATCCATCTATTAGTTGATGAATGTTAGTGTTTTTTCACTTTCTGTTTATTTCAAATAATACTACTAAGAATATGCAATTGTAGGGGCGCCTGGGTGGCTCAGTTGGTTAAGGGTCCGACTTCAGCTCAGGTCACGATCTCGCGGTCCGTGAGTTTGAGCCCCGCGTCGGGCTCTGGGCTGATGGCTCAGAGCCTGGAGCTTGCTTCCAATTCTGTGTCTCCCTCTCTCTCTGCCCTTCCCCCATTCATGCTCTGTCTCTCTCTGTCTCAAAAATAAATAAACATTAAAAAAAATTTAAAAAAATAAAAAAAAGAATATGCAATTGTTTTTTCACATGTCATATATCCTCAGCATTTTTATTTGGTGAGCCTGTTCAAAAGCCTACAGAGGAGTACACTTGTGGCACTTTGGGGTATCTGAAAAAAGTTGAGTATGACTGAAAGCCTAGAATAAATATTTTGAAGCAGAGAGTAGTGAAAGTTGAGGTTAGAGTTTTAGGAAGGTGTCAGATCCAGGGAGGCCACAGATACAATTTTAAGTATTTTATCTTTTTCCAAGGAGCACATTAAAGCCATCAAAGAGTTTTAATCATGCTGGTAGTTATTTGTTTGTAACTTTATAAAGATCACTTTGGTTATACTGTGGAGAAAAGATTGGAGGGAAGTCAGGAGAACTTGTCAGGAGTCTATCTCAGCAATATCTTTAGAAAAATCAAATCTATACATTATCTTCACCTAAAAGGTATTGCTTCATTTCTTTCTAATACTGAGGCATCTTTACAACTATGGCAGGTGTAGTGTCTTATGAAGTAATTATTTAAAATGCTCTTAAAATATTTCTCCAGCCTACTTTTATTGTTGAAAGTAAACCTCTGCTTTCCAAATAACAATTCTTTGGGCCTTTTGGTGTACATGGCAGTGTCAGAGTGAGAAAGAGTGTCAGAGATCTAATCTGATTCATTAATATTATAAAAAATAAAATGAAGCTCAGAGAGATTGTTTCCTCAAGATCACAACTGTATCTTATTTCTCTTGACTTCCAGTAGAATATTCTTTCCACTATAATATGGTTCTTTCATATTTAGTATCCATCATTCAACAAGTATTTGTGGAGTACCTATTTAGGGTCTAAAACTGTGAAAAGTGATGTGCTTTTTTGACCCTGAGAAGCCCTTAAAGAGACGAAGCTTATTTGTCTGCATTTCTGGACAATAGTAATAGAGTTTACAGATATGGAACAGGGTAAGTTCTAACATGATTTGGATTTTTATCCTTAGGCACAATATCTGTTCAAATACCTGCCTCACAGCTTTTTGTAAGAAATAAATGAGATAATGTGTGTTATGTATTTTTCACAATGTCTGGAAAATAGTAAGTACACAATGATGTTAGGATAGAGAATGCATTGAGGACAAGCTAAATAGAATGTCTGAGAAGACAGAGATCAATACAGGCTGGAGTCGCTGGAGAAGGATTCATGGAGGTAAGGGTACTCTCAATTGGGTTTTGATGGAATGGAAAGCACTATTCACTTTTCTAGGCTTGTCAGATAGACTAAAATTGTAGGTAACAAAAAAGTTCAGGGTCACATTCTAGAGTTTGCATTCTTCCTTTACTTAACATGTCCTCCAACAAAACTTTGGAAATAAATGCTACTAAGAACTTGGGATTTAATGTCTTTTTATCTCTAGTGGAAATATGTACTTATTGGAGAATGGGTCATGAAGATTATAAATGTGTTTCTTGGTTATATAACATGACTCATATCTTGGAAGATATATAGGTAGATTTTAAGGAAATCTTTTATGTACTTTGAATTCTTGGTTCAAATTTCTTCTTTGTGGCCTTTTAAGATGAAGTTTCTTAAGGAATTGAAACAATAACCTAATAACTTTAAAAGTTATTGCTGCATGCTTTCTCTTTATTATGTAAAGTAGTGATATGAATTCGACCTCTTAGCTTATTTTCTTCTAATGGAAAGATTTGCTAAAATAGAACACATCAGTACAAGTAAGACTGACCATATCATCTTCTTCTTGCTTTGATCTTGAGTCCAATAGCTTGAACTATCACCATTTACCAGTCTTGTTCTATCAGGCTCTTTAGTATGGATCAATGAAATTTCTGTAAGTATCTGCAATTTCCTGTTTTCCTTATGTATTACAAAACGACCTAAAGGCCTGTGGTGATCCTAGAATTTCCCAATAAGCAGTTCAAAACTGGGTGCAGACAAGCTTGCTTAATTATTAGGCAGCGTTAAAAGTAGAATTTAAAATAAGAATGTCAAAAGATGCTTTAAAAATGAGAATTTTGGGGGCGCCTGGGTGGCTCATTCAGTTAAGCTTTGGCTTTGGCTCAGGTCATGAACTCCAGCTCTTGAGTTCAAGCCTGGCATCGGGCTCTGTGCTGACAGCTCAGAGACTGGAGCCCGCTTCGAATACTATGTCCCCCTCTTTCTCTTCCCCTCCCCCACTCTTTCTCTCTCTCTCTCTCTCTCTCTCTCTCTGCTTCAAAAATAAAGATTAGAAAATTTAAAGTAAATTAAAAAAATTAAAATGAGCGTTTTTTTTTCTTTCAAAGTTTTATTTATATCCTACTTAGTTAACATTTAATATAATATTGGTTTCAGGAGTAGAATTTAGTGATTCATCACTTACATATAACACCCAGTCCTCAACAGGACAAGTGCCCTTCTTAATAACCATCACCCATTTAACCCATTCTCCACCCACCTCCGTCCATCAACCATCAGTTTGTTTTCAATCATTAAGAGTCTCTTATGGTTTGTTTCCCTCTATCTTTCTTTTTTTTCACTTAACATATGATCATCTGCTTTGTGTCTTAAATTGCACATATAAGTGATGTCCTATGATATTATCTTTCTCTGACTGACTTATTTCATTTAGCATAATACACTGTATTCTCATCCATACTGTTGCAAATGGCAAGATTTAATTCTTTTTGATGGCTGAGTAATATTCCATTGTATTATTCCATACTATCTCTTTATCTCTTCATCAGTTAATGAACATTTAGGCTCTTTCCATAGTTTGGCTATTTTTGATAATGTTTCTATAAACATCAGGATTCAGGTACCCATGTGAACCTGTATTTTTGTATCTTTTGGGTAAAAACCTAGTAGTGCAATGCTGGGTCACAAAGTAGTTTCATTTTTAACTTTTTGAAAGTTTTCCAGACAGGTTGCACCAGTTTGCATTCTCACAAAGAGTGCAAGAGGGTTTCCTTTTCAAAAAATGAGTATTTTTGTCAAGTAAATACGAAACAAATGTCAATTCTGTCTTAATGTTGTGACCTGTGACAAAATACCTAACCTCTAATTCTAAGCTGTTTTTTTGAAAACTGGCAATAATAAAACTGCCTACATCACAGAGAGCATAAATCATAAACTAAAATAGTGTATAAGAAAAAGCTTGTCACTAGTAAATAAAAGTTTTCCTTTAACGAGTTCTTACTTTACAAAACACTGCTACATACATGTATTAGTTTCTAGGGCTTCCATAACAAAGTACTGCAAAATTGGTAGCTTAAAACAATAAAAATTTATTCTCTCACATTTCTGGAAGCCAGAAGTCCAAAATCATGGTGTCTACAGGACCATGTTCCCTTTGATGTTTCTAGGAAAAATTCCTTCCTTGCCTCTTCTACCTTCTGGTTGTTTTTGATAATCCTTGGCATCTCTTGCCTTGCATATGCATCCTTCCAATATCCACCTCTGTCTGCCCATTCCTTCTCCATTGTGTGCCTAAAACTTCCATCTTCTTATAAGAGCACCCATCATATAGGATTTAGAGACCATCTTAATCCAGTATGACCTCACCTTAACTTACATCAGCAAATATTCTATTTCCAAATAAAGTCACATTCACAGATTCCAAGTGGACATGAATTTTGAATTTCAGGGTACACTAACCCAATAGAGGATGCTAAAGCCACTACCTTGCCAAATTTTGTTAATTCTGAAAGGTGGATATTATTATATTTGTTTTAGAGTGAAAAGAATTAAAGTTCAGAATACTTTGACAAGGTCACACTGCTTATAACTTGAAGGGTCAGTATTCTAGTTTATAGCTTACTGGATGCCAAAACCTTTTCACTCTGCCATTATGATGCTCGTACAGCATTATATGAGTATAAGAAAATTTAAAACATCTTATCACCATGAAGTTGTAGGAGTACTTATTTATATGGAAGACTCATTACAGTATAACATAACTTATTACAAGTATATATTTTTAAAGTTTGAATACATACTGAAAAATTGTCCTGCAGAAAGATTTACATTAATTTACACTTTATCTAACAAAGTGTTATTACAGTTTAATATTTTTTTGCCTTTACCAAAATGTTTGGTCAAAAATAATTTTATTTTTAATTCAACACCCAAAAAACAAATAATCCAGTGAAGAAATGGGCAAAAGACATGAACAGACATTTCTCCAAAGAAGACATCCAGATGGTCAACCGACACATGAAAAAGTGCTCAACGTCACTCATCACCAGGGAAATACAAATCAAAACCACAGTGAGATACCACCTCACAACTGTCCGAATGGCTAACATTAAAAACTCAGGCAACAACAGATGTTGTCAAGGATGCAGAGAAAGAGGATCTCTTTTGCATTGTTGGTGGGAATGCAAGCTGGTGCAGTCACTCTGGAATACAGTATGGAGGTTCCTCAAAAAATTAAAAATAGAACTACCCTAGGCCCAGCAATTGTACTACTAGGTATTTTTCCAAGGGATACAGGTATGCTGTTTCAAAGGGACACATGCACCCCCTTGTTTATAACAGCACTATCAACAATAGAGAAAGTATGGAAAGAGCCTAAATGTCCATCAACTGATGAATGGATTAAGATGTGGTTTATATATTCAATGGAATACTACTTGGCAATGAGAAAGAATGAAATCATGCCATTTGCAACTACGTGGATGGAACCAAAGGGTATTATGCTAAGCGAAAGTAGTCTGTCAGAAAAAGACAAATATTATATGACTTCACCCATATGAGGACCTTAAGACACAGAACAGATGAACATAAGGGAAGGGAAGCAAAAATAATATAAAAACAAGGAGGGGGACAAAACATAAGAGACTTTTAAATATGGAGAACAGAGGGTTACTGGAGGGGTTGTGGGAAGGGGGATGGGCTAAACAGGTAGGGGGCATTAAGGAATCTACTCCTGAAATCATATTGCACTATATGCTAACTAATTTGGATGTAAATTAAATAAATAAAGAATAAATAAAAATTAAAAAATTATTTTTTACATAATATGTTTATTTGAGTTTTAGTAAGGCTAAATATTTTCAAAATGTTTGATGAACATGTGTGTTCTGATTTTGTGAATTGTCTGTTTGTATATTTATTACTATATCGGGGTGTTCTACTTATTGATTTATAAAAGTTGGTTATATATTTATGCCATCAATTCTGTATCTTAGTTGTTGCAACTATTTTTTTTAGTTTGTGATTTTATTTTATAGTTGCTAATTTTAAAAAAAATAATGTTTATTCATTTTTAAGAATGAGAGAGACAGAAAGTGAGCAGGGGAGAAGCAGAAAGAGAGGGAGACACAGAATCCAAAGCAGGCTCCAAGCTCTGAACTGTCAGCACAGATCTGGACCTGGGGCTCAAACTCATGAGCCACTAGATCATGACCTGAGCCAAAGTCGGACCCTTAAACGACTGAGCCACCCAGGCACCCCAGTATATTTTATAATTTTTAAATAAAGTTTTAAATTATAATTCATTGAAATAATTGCTCATATTTATTAATTCTGCATTTTGTCTCTTGCTTAGGAAAACCTTCCCAGCTTCAAAATTATAAAAATACTATACTATATTTTCTTCTTGTACTTATATAGTTTAATGTTTACATTGACTCTTTAGTTCATATGAGATTTTTTTTTAATTTAAGGAATGAGAGTTATATTGAGTTTCAAGTTTTTAAATGGTTTATCAATATTCCCAATAACTAAATAATGTGAAGTGCTACCTTTATTATATATTAAACCTAATTATATAAAAATTTGCTTATGTACATTCTGATTTGCTCAAGAACCAGTATGATATTATGTAAAATATGATAGTTATATAATAATTTCATTATCTTATATAATAGGTTTACATTGGTTACTCATTTTCCCTCAGAATTATCTTTTCTATTTTTATTCCTTCATTTTTTTCAGATTAAATGTTGAATAACATTATTAGAAATACATGGGACCCAGAAGAGCCAGAACAAACTTGAAAAATAAAATAAAGTTGGAGGAGCCACTTTTACCAATTTCAAAACTTACTGCAAAGGTACAATAATCAAGACAATGTGGCACTAACATAAGAATAGATATATGGACCAGAGGAATAAAATTCAGAGTCCAGAAATAAACTCATAAATGTATGGCCAAACATTTTTCAACATAGATGTCAAGATCATTCAATGGAGAAAGAATAATGTTTTCAATGAATGGTGTTGGACCAACTGGAAATCCACATGTAAAATGATGAAGGTGTACTCCTGCCTCACACCATATACAAAATCTTAAAGTATCAAAGACTGAAATCTAAGAGCTAAAATTATAAAACTCTTTGAAGAAAATTTAGGAGTAAATCTGTTCCCTTGTATTAGTCAGTGGATTCTTAGGTACTATAACAAAAACAGAAGAAACAGAAGAAAAAAATAAATTGGACTTCATCAAATTTAAAAACTTTTGTGCATTGAAATATGATATCAAGAAAATTAAAAACAACTCACAGAATGGGAGGAAATATTTGCAAATCACATTTCTGGTAATGGACTTATAACCAGAATTTATAAGTAATACAATTCAACAATATAAAGACTAGCAATCCAATTTAAAATTAAAAAAAACAGAGCTACCGTATGACACAGCAATAGCAATACCAGGAATTTACTCAAGGGAAACAGGAGTGCTGATGCATAAGGGTACGTGTACCCCAATGTTTATAGCAGCACTTTCAACAATAGACAAAGTATGGAAAGAGCCTAAATGTCCATCAACTGATGAATGGATTAAGAAAATGTGGTTTATATATTCAATGGAATATATTGGCTGAGAAAGAATGAAATCATTCCATTTGCAGCAACATGGATGGAACTAGAAGGTATTATGCTGAGTGAAATAAGTCACTCAGAGAAGGACAGATACATGTTTTCACTCATATGTGGATCTTGAGAAACTGAACAGAAGACCATGGGGGAAGGGAAGAGGAAAAAAAATAGATACAAACACAGAGGGAGGGAGGCAAACCACAAGAGATTATTAAATACAGAGAACAAACTAAGGGTGGATGGGGGATGGGGAAGAGGGAAAATGGGTGATGGGCACTGAGGAGGGCACTTGTTGGGATGACCACTGGGTTTTGTATGTAAGCCAATTTGACAATAAATTATATTAATAAAAATAAATATAATAAAATACAATACAATAATAATGGGCAAAATTTCTAAATAAGCATTTCTACAAAGAATTGTGGATGATCAATAAGCACAGTAAAAGATTATTAACATCATTAATCATTAGGGAAATGTGAATGAAACCCACAAGATACCACTTCATATCCACTAGGATAGCTATAATAATGAATAAAAAGGAAAATGAAAATGCTGGCAAGTATGTGGATATAGTGGAACCCTTATACATTGTTGGTGGGTATGTTAAATGGGACAACCACTGTAGAAAACCTTTTGGTTGTTCCTCAAAAAGTTAAAAAAAGTGTTACCATATGACCCAGCAATTCCATATATATATATATATATATATACACACACACACACACACACACACACACACACACACTCAAGAGAACTAAAACCTTAGGCACACACACACACACACACCACTTGTACATAAAACTTCATAAACACATTATTCAAAATAGTTAAATGTGGAAAAAACTCAAATCGCCATCAATTAATGAATGGTTAAACACAGTGTGCTATATCCATACAATGAAGTATTATTCACCCATAAAAAGGAATGAATTGCTGGTATTTGCTAAATATAGATGAACCTTAAAAACATTATTCTAAGTAAAAGAAGCCAGACATAAAATGTCACATGACATAGGATTCCATTTTATATGAAGTGTTCAGAATAAGCAAACCCATTAGAAACAGAAAATAGTCTAGTGGGTTGTTAGGAATGGTGGAAGAAGGGAATTGAGAAGTATGGCATTTCTTTAGGGGGTGGCAAAATGTTCTGGAATTAGTACTAATATTTGTACAATCATGTGAATGGACTAAAATCCACTGAATTGTATGTGCTAAAATAGTCAAAATGGATCTTACATAATGTGATTTTTTTGCAATGAAAAATATATTAAAGAACATAATAATTCCAGGTGGCAATGTAGGCAATTTAAGACCCTGAACTCACTTGCTCCATGGAACACACCATATTACACCTATTTACAGAGTAATTCCTCCCAAAGAGAACTGAGAACCAACTGAACAGCTTCAGCACAACAAAATATAGAGAGAACATCAAAAGTGAATGACAAGAGAGACCGATACAGTAATGAATGGATCCACAACTCCTTACTGCAAACTCCAGTGGGTAAGGATGGTACTGAGGGACTATGAAGAGATTTGTCTGTCCTTGGGCACAGAAAAAAAAGCTTCAGTTTAAAAGAGCAACTAGCACATAAAAGAGCCAGCCCTAGAACTCCACCAAACTGGGGCAGAGGAACTCTCTCTGGGTCAGAAAAATTGGAAAACCACATGGTTTACATGCCCCCTTTCACCTTGAAAGCATAGACCAGAGCAGGATCTGGATGCCATAGCTAGCTTGTTATTTCAGGAAGTCCTGGGTCCCCTAGCCCCCACCAGTACCAGTAACACTGGGGCACAGAAAAAAAAGTTGCAGTTTAAAAGAGAAACTAGCACATAAAAGAACCATTCTTAAAACTCTGCTAAAAGATGAGCAGGGAGGAAGAGCTGCTAGAAATCTTTCTAGGTGGGAGGGGCTGATGGACACAGTCTATGTGCCCCCACTCCTTTAAAAGCATAGACCAGTGCACAGTTTGGGTGCCCTAACCAGTCTGCTGCCTCAGTGAGCCTCGACTACCTAGCTCACAAGATTTTCAGCCATCCCAAAAGGTTGGCTACGAACTGGTGCACAGGGGAACATCCATGGTCAGTACACATTACGTCTCCAGCCTTTGCACCCAGGTGACACAGGCACAAAGCACTCTGGAAGACTCCAGGAAAACACCATTTTGGCTTCAGATGGTTTTCTAGAGCACTCCTAGCGCACTGTGTTTTGGAATCTCCCAGCTGATACTTGCTTCAAATTCAGTCACCCTGCCAAGGTGTCCCTACACAGATCACCCTGTAAATCCCAGGTCAATGCCTGCATTCCTTCCAGCCACCCTGCCAGGGCACCCCCATTGTAGAGCACCCTGGAAAAAACTCCACAACCTCACAGGCTTCTATTCCAGTCCTCGGCAAGTGCACCCTCTGCACTGAGCACCCTGAGACCCCATTGTTTATAACCCATTCAGCTTCAGCTATCTCACCCTCAGTGTACAGAGCCTTGAGAAAACCCAGTTTGCAATCACTTCAGCTTCAGCTGTTCTGCCAGGGCAAACTTTGCAATGAAGAGCCCTGGGACCACACTGGCCCACACCCACTTCAACGTTACCTGTTCTGCCAAGGTGCCCTCTATGCAGAGCACCCCAGAATGCCCCAACCTGTAGCCCACCTTGGTTCCAGCCATCCATCTGGGTCAGTCTGTGTGTAGAGAGTCCTTGAAAACCCTGGCTTATACTCACTTCAGCCTCAACTATCCTGTGAAGCTGTCCTCTGTAAGTAGAGCCCCAGCACCTCCAACCTGCACCCACTTTAGTTTCAGTTATCCTGCCAAGACATCCTCTGTTTCAAGAGCACAAGGACCTCCTGGCCTGCACTCTGCTTCAGCTCTAGCCACCGACCAGTGCACCCTCTGCACAGAGCACCCTGGAACAACCTGACTTGTACCCATTTCAGCTTCAGCTGTTCTGCCAGAGTGCCCTCAGCATATAGAACACCAGGACATCCTGCCTGTACTCACTTCACCTTTAGCTATCCTGCCAGACTGCCTACTGAGCAGAAAGCCTCAGGGCCTCCCAACAAGTACCCAGTGTCAGATCCAGTCACCTTGCAAGGGCACCCTCTATGCAGAGAAGCCCAAGACACTGCAGATAACACCTACTTCAGCTTCAGCTATCCTGCCAATGTGCCTTCTGCGTGTAGAGCCTTGGGACATTCAGATTTGCACTCATGTTAGCTTTGGTTGTTCTGCCAGGGCAGCTGCTAAGTAGAGAACCCAGGAACCACACTGATCTATTCTCACTTCAACTCTAGCTGTCCTTCCAGGGACCCCCACTCTTTGCCAGGGTCCCCACAAGAGCCCGAGACCCCCAGACCACACCAGCCACAGCTCCAGCAAGCCAACAAGTCACCAAGCACACACAGTCTACATAAAGGGTAAGCATACGCAAGACCATTCCTTCAAGTTTAGAAGAATTAGCTGCTCTGCCTAACCCATAAAAATAAACACAGAAAACCAAGCAAAATGGGGAGACAGGAAAATGCTCCAGAAAAAAAAAATAGATAAGACCTCAGAAAAGGAAGTAAATGAAGCAAAGATAAGCAATATAGCTGAAAATGAGTTTAAGGTAATGATTGTAAAAATGCTCACCCAGTACAGAGAAAAGTGGCAGAACTCAGTGAGACTTTCAATAAAGAGATAGAAAATATAAAAAGAGACAATCAGAATTGAAGAATACGATAACTGAAACAAAAAATACCCTAGTGGGAATCAATGGTAGATTATCAGATGCAGAAGAATGTATCAGCAATCTGGAAAACAAGGTAATGGAAAGCACTAAAGCTGAACAACGAAAAGGGACAATGCTTTTTAAAATGAAGATAAGGTATCTCTTGGATAGCATCAAACATATAAACATTTGCATTATAAGGGTTTCAGAAGAAGAAGATAGATAAAAGTGCAGAAAGCTTATTTAAATAAATAATATCTGAATACTTCCATAACCTAAGGAAGGAAGTAGACATCCAGGTTCAAGAAGCACAGAGAGTTTCAAACAAGATGAACTCACGGAGGTCCACACAGTGACACATAATAATTAAATGTCAAAGTTTAGAGATAAAGAGATAATTTTAAATGTAACAAGAGAGAAAAGCAAAAAGTTACCTACAAGGGAAACCCTATAAGGCTATCAGTTGATTTTTCAACTGAAACTGTAGGCCAGATGGGAGTGGCATCATATATTCAAAGTGCTGAAAAAAAAATACAGCCAGGAATACTCTATTTGGCGAGATTATCATTCAGATTTGAAGGAAAGAAAACAATTTTCCAAAACAAACAAAAGTAAAAGGAGTTTATCAACACTAAACCAGCCTTATAAGAAATGTTAAAGACACTTCTTTAAGTGGAAACAAAGGCTATTATTAGACATAAGAAAATTATGAATAAAAAGATGTACAGTATGACAGCATATACATAAAACATGGAGGAGTGAGTAAAAATGTTTGTTTTTAAGAATACCCTTGAACCTAAATGGCCATCAATGTAATAAGACTGCCATATACTTAGGATGTTATATATGAGCCTCATGGTAACCACAAGCCCAAAACCTATAATAGATTCACAAAAAATAAAAAGAAAGAAAGAGAAAATAATAGCACTACAGAAATTCATCAGTCACAAAGAAAGAGAGCAAGAGAAGAATGGAACAGATAAGAAACTACAAAAACATCTAGAAAATAAATAACAAAATGGCAATAAGTACATGTCTATCAATAATTACTTTTAGTGTAAATAGCCTAAATTCTCCAATCAAAAGACATGAGGGGGTGAAATATATTTTAAAAAGACCCATTTATATGCTGCCTACTAGAGACTTACGTCAGACCTAAAGACACATACAGACTGGAAATAAATGGATGGAAAAACACTTACCATGCAGATAGAAGTAAAAAAAAAAAAAAAAGTCCAGGGTGGCAATACTTACATGAGAGAAAATAGACTGTAAGGTAGACTGTAACAAGATACAAAGAAGGACATTACATAATGATAAAGAAATCAATCCAAGAGGATATAATAATTATAAATATATATGCACCCAACATTTGAACACCTAAATACATAAAGCAAATATTAATGGACATAAAGAGAGAAATAGAGGGGTGCCTGGGTGGCTCAGTCAGATGGGCATCCGACTTCAGCTCAGGTCATGATCTCACCGTCTGTGGGTTCGAGCCCGGCATTGGGCTCTGTGCTGACAGCTTGGAGCCCAGAGCCTGCTTTGGATTCTGTGTCTCCCTCTCGCTCTGCCCCTCCCTGACTCAAGCTCTGTCTCTCTCTCTCTCAACAATAAATAAATATTTTAAAAAATTTAAAAAAAAGAGAGAAATAGAGTTTAATAAAATCATATTAGGGGACTTTACCATCCTACTTACATCAATAGATAGATCATCCAGGCAGAGAATCAAAAATGAAACTGTTTGAATGACACATTAGACTAGATGATAACAGATGTATACAGAATATTCCATTAAAAACAACAGAATGCACATTCTTTTGTAGTGCACATGAGACATAGTCCAGAATAGATCCCATGTTAACCTTTAAAGCAAACCTCAAAAAATTTGAAAAGATTGAAATCATGCAATGCATCTTTTTTGACAATGATATGAAACTAGAAGTCTATCACAAGGAAAAAAAACGGAAGAAAAAAGTAAAAGAAAAAAAACTGGAAAAAACATAAATCACTGCAGGTTAAACAACATGATGCTAAAAAACCAATAAGTCAACAAAGAAATCAAAGAAATAGTTAAAAGATACATGGATCAAATGAAAATGAAAGCACAAGAGTCCAAATCTTTGGGACATCGCAAAAAACAGTTCTAAGAGAGAAATACATAGCAATATAGGCCTACCTTAAGAAACAAGAAAATGCTCAACTAAACAATGAAAATTCATACTTAAAGGAACTAGAAAAAGGACAAAAAAAATGAGAAAAAAAAAAGAATAAAGACCAGAGCAGAAATAAATGGCATAGGGACTTAAAAAGAAAACATTAAAAAGATAATGAAACCAAGAGCTTTCTTTGAAAAGATAAACAAAACTGACAAACCCTCAAAAATCATTAAAAAAAGATAAAACCCAAAATAAAAATAGGAAACAAAAGAGTAAAGATAACAACTAACATTCCAGAAATACAAAGGAATATAAGACAATACTATGAAAAATTATTTACCAAGAAATTGGAGAACCTAAAAAATGAACAAATTCCTAGACACTGGAAAATTCCAGTTTCTTCCAAAACTGAATCAGGAGGAAATAGAAAATCAGAACAAATTGATTAGTCCATAACAAAATTGAATCAGTAAACAAAAAACTACAGAAAAAAGAAAGAAAGAAAGAAAGAAAGAAAGAAAGAAAGAAAGAAGAAAAGAAATGAAAAGAAAACCTAGGAATAGATGGATTCATAGGCAAATTCTACCCAACATTTAATGAATAGTTATTACTACTCTCCATAAATTAAAAAAAAAAACATAAGAGGAAGTAAAGCTCCTAAGTATAGTCTACAAGCCCAGCATTACCCTGTACCAAAACCAGAAAAGACATCATGAAAAAATAAAACTGCAGGACAGTATCCCTGAAGGGGGCACCTGAGTAGCTCAGTCAATTAAATATCTAACTCTTGGTTTCTGCTCAGGTCATGATCTCAGGTTTTTAGGATTGAGCCCTGCATCAGGCTTTGCACTGACAGCATGGAGCCTACTTGGGATTCTCTCTCTCTCCCCCTCTCTCTCTCAAAATAAATAAATAAGCATTTAAAAAATTATCCCTGATGAATATAGATGCAAAAATCCTCAACAAAATAGTAGCAAACCACACTCAACAATACATTAAAAGGATCATTCACAATCATCAGGCAGGATGAATTCCAGAGAAGAAAGGATGGTTCAGTATTTGCAAGTCAATCAACATGATATACCACATCCATAAAATAAAGCCATATAATTATCTCAAAATATGCATAAAAAAGCATTTCAAAAAATTCAACATCCATTCCTGGGAAAAACTCTCAACAGAGTGGATTTACAGGGAACATGCCTCAACATAATAAAATCCATATATGAAAAACCCACAGCTAATATTATACTCAATGGTGAAAAGCAGAGGTTTTTCCTTTGAAATTAGGAGTAAGTCAAGGATGTCCACTCTTGCTACTTTTATTCTACATCCTACTGGAAGTCTTAGCTACAGCAATCAGGAAAGAAAAAGAATAAGAGGCATACATATTGTTAAAGAAGAAGTTAAACAGTCTTTATTTGTAGATGTCATAATACCATACATAAAAAGCCTTCGAGGGGCACCTGAGTGGCTCAGTTGGTTAAGCGTCCAACTTCAGCTCAGGTCATGATCTCACGGTCTGTGAGTTTGAGCCTCGTGCCGGGCTCTGTGCTGACAGCTCGGGGCCTGGAGCCTGCTTCAAATTCTGTGTTTTCCTCTCTCTCTGCCCCTCCCCTGTTCTCACTCTGCATCTCTCTCTCAAAAATAATAAATAAACATTAAAACAATTTAGAAAAAACCCTCAAGACTGCACCAAAAAACTACTAGAAGTAAATGAATTTAGTAAAACTTCAAGACACAAAATTAATACCCAGAAACTAGTAACATTTCTATGCAATAATAATAAAGTAGCAGAAACAGAAATTAAGAAAAAAATTCCATTTACAATTGCACCAAAAAGAATAAAAGACCTAGGAATAAACTTTACCAAGGAAGCAAAAGAGCTATATTGGAAAATTATGAAACATTGATGAAAGGGATGGAAGATGACACAAAGGAAAGATATTGCATGTCCACGAACTGGAAGAATTAATATTGTTAAAATGTACTTGCCAACCCAAGCAATCTACAAATTCAGTGCAATCCTTACCAAAATACTAATAACAGTTTTCACAAACTAGAACAAATAATACTAAAGTTTGTATGGAACCACAAAAGACCAATATCCAAAGCAATCTTCAGAAAGAAAAACAAAGCTGAAATTATCGCAATTACAAATCTATAGTAGACAAAACAGTACAATACTGGCACAAAAATCACATGGATCAATGAAACCAATGAAGAGGAATAGAGAGCTCAAAAATAAACCTACACTAATTCAGTCTATCAACTATGACAAAGGAAGCAAGTATATACAATGAGGAAAAGACATCTCTTTGATAAATGGTGCTGGGACATCTGGTCAGCTACATGTAAAAGAATGAAACTGGACCACTTTCTAAAACCATACACAAAAATAACCTCAAAATGGGTTTAAGACCTGTATTTGAAGATCTAAAAGCATGAAAATCCTAAAAGAGAACATAGTAATTTCTGACATTGCCTGTAACAACATTTTTCTAAATATGTCTTCTTAGGAAAGGGAAGCAAAGGCAAAAGTAAACGATTGAGACCACATTAAAATAAAAACTTTTGCACAGTGTGGGAAACCATCAGCAAAAAACAAAGGCAACCTACCTAAAAGGAGAGGATATCTGAAAGGAATATATCTGATAGGGAGTTAATATCCATAATATATAAAGTATTTATACAACTCAACACCAAATAAGCAATCCTATTATAAAATGGGTAGAAGACCTGAAAAGACATATTTCCAAAAAAGAAGTAGAGTTATCTCTGAAACATGGCAGGCAGACACATGAAGAGGTGTTCTATATCTCTTATCATCAGGGAAATGCAAATCAAAACTGCAATGCAATATTGCCTTTTACCTATCAGAATTGTTAAAATGAAAATGACAAGTGATAACAAGTGTTGGAGAAGATATGGAGAAAAAAGAACCCGTGTATACTGTTGGTGAGAATGTAAATTCATACATCCTCTGTGGGAAACAGTATGAATGTACTTCAAAAATTAAAAATAGAAATACCATGTGATTCAATAATTCCTGTATATGTTATTTGCTCAAAGAAAACAAAAATACTAATTTGAAAAGATGTATGTATCCTATGTTTATTATAGCATTATTTACAATAATCAAAATGTGGAAGCAACGTAAGTGTCCACTGATGGACGAATGGATGAGGAAGATGTGGTATGTACACACACACACACACACACACACACACACACACACAGGACTATTGCACATCCATAAAAGGGATGAGATTGTGCCATTTCCAAGAGCATAGATGGATCTAGAAGATACTATGCTTAATGAAGTAAGTCATACTGAGAAAGGCAAATATCATATAATTTCACTCATGTGTAATGAGTGAAAGGTAGCAGGAAATACAGGTTTCCAAGTACAGAATAAGTCATTAGAATAAAAGGCACAGCATAGGGAATATAGTCAATCTTATTGTAATATCATTATATGGTGACAGATGATAGCTATGCTTGTGGTGAGCATTGCATAATATATAGAGAAGTTGAATAACTATGTTGTATACCTGAAACTAATATAACATTGTATGTCAACAATACTTAAATAAAAAATTTTAAGGAGAGCATATTTAATATTTTCAAAATCTTAATTTTCAAAATTTTATTATACAAATTGAATATAATTCTGATTAAAAATATAATATAATTTTCTATAAGTAGATAAGTAATCTTAAAATTTATCCAAAGAATTATGTATAGGCATAAATGCCAATGAATAACCATGAAAAAAAGCAGAAAATGGAAGACATGTGGGAGAAGACTCTTTAACAATTATTGAATGCTATATAAAGCTACAGTAATAAAATAAATGTACTACTGGTATAGAAACAAACAAACAAACAAAAAACCTATCAGCGGAACACAGAAATAGATCTCAATGTCCAGAAAATTTAATGTATGAGAAAGTGGTATTTCAAATTTATTGGAAAAAGTTACGCCTGGGTGAGTCGATTGATTGAGTGTGTGACTCTTGACTTTGGCTCAGGTCATGACTTCACAGTTTTTGACTTCAAACCTTTCATCAGGCTCTGTGTCAACAGTGGGGAGCCTGCTTGGGATTCTCTCTCTCTCTGTCCCTCCCCCAGTTGTGCTCACTCACACACTCTCACTCTTTCTCTCTCTCAAAATAAATACATAAATAAACTTTAAGGGACATCTGGGTGGCTCAGTTGGTTAAGTGTCTGACTCTTGGTTTTGGCTTAGGTCATGATCTCATGGTTCATGAGTTCAAGCTCCACATCTGGCTCTCTGCTGTCAGTGCAAAGCCCACTTGGGATTCTCTCTTTCTCCCTCTTTCTGCCCCTCTTCCCCTTAAAATAAATACATTTTTTAATGTTTATTTTTCAGACAGAGAGAGAGAGAGAGAGAGAGAGAAGGAGGCAGAGAGAGAGGGAGACACAGAATCCAAAACCGTTTCCAGGCTCTGAGCTGTCAGCACAAAGCCCGATGCAAGGCTTGAACTCACGAACTGTGAGATCATGACCTGAGCCAAAGTCAGACTCCCAACTGACTGAGCCACCCAGGCGCCCCAATAAATAAACATTTTTTAAAAAAGCTTTATAAACTTAAAAAAAAAGCTCAACTAATAAATGACTCTGATACAGCTGGTTAATTTTTGAAAGAAATTAATATGTGCACCATATAAAAGTATATTACAGAATCATTAAAACTTAAATGTAAACAATAGATTATAGAACTGAATTTACTTGCCTGTTGTATAATCTAGAGGTAAAGAAAACCCAGAAGCTACAAAAGAAAGTCTAGATATGTTAACTATAAATGAAAATATTTGTCCAAAAATGTAAAACTAATATTAGATTTGAGTGAAAACCTGTATTTCCAGTAAAAATGTATAAATACAATACAATACAAAAGTGGATAAATAGTTATACTTCAAACACTTTAAAAATTGACAAAAATAAAATAATTATATAAAATTGTTCAAACTCAGCAGCAATCAGGAAAATGCAGTTAAAATTATAAAATGATTGACTTTCTACCAATCCAAAAGGCAATAAAGTAAAACAAAATGATAAAGTGAAATACAATAAATTTAAAAATGAAATGATATAACACATAGTAGTAGCATAGATGTATTTTCAAAGCGCATAAATGTATTTTCAAAGGTTGAGAGAAGGGATATTAATGTTACAAATGTTTGAAAGGCAATCTTTGTCATCAATTAAAATTAACATTAAAATTCAGTTTAACTATAAGAAAGTAATCCCACTCCAGGATTCTATCCCTAAAAGTAGAAACAGCTATAAGGATATATGTCATGGAATATTTATTAGAACATTATTTGTAACACATTGAACCTGAAAACAAATTGAATACCTACCAAAAATGGAATGATTGAATGTCCTCATGGTCTGTCAATACCATTAAACCTTATGTGGCCCTTAAAAACAATTACAGCTATACCTGTTTAGGTGGAGAGATTGCCAAGACATGTAATTTAATGAAAAAGTAAAGATTCAGAAAGTATTTTAGATAATATTTTTGTAAAACAGTATCCAAATCCCTCCATATGTGTATGTATTTGTACTATGTATATAAGTATGAAAAATATGGAATTCTTCATAGTACAATAGGTTTTTAACATGATTTATAGAGATTAAAGTTTAAGTAGAGTTGGAAGAGAAGAAGGAAAAGTAAGCTAAAAGCCAAAACAAAAACAAAAAGAAGTAGTGGACTACTACTTTAAAGAGGTATAAGTATTATATTCTGTGATTCCATCTCATTTATATAAAATTATATATATATATATTTAATTAAAATATGTAAATATAATAATGCTATAAGATTCCAGAAAGTAAGATTATATCAATTAGAATTGTTTTTAACATTAAAATCAACTTGAGGATGGGGCGCCTGGGTGGCTCAGTCGGTTGAGCGTCCGACTTCAGCTCAGGTCATGATCTCACAGTCTGTGAGCTCAAGCCCTGTGTCGGGCTCTGTGCTGACAGCTCAGAGCCTGGACCCTGCTTCCGATTCTGTGTCTCCCTCTCTCTCTGCCCCTCCCCTGCTCATGCTCTGTCTCTCTCTGTCTCAAAAATAAATAAAAATATTTTAAAAATAAAAAATAAAAAAATAAAATCAACTTGAGGAGAGTTAACATTAAGGTATTGAGTCTTCTCATCAAAGAATGGTGTGTCTCTCTCTATATTCTCTCCTTCTATTACTGTTCTCCTGTAGGGTTTTCTTTTTCTCTTCCTGTGGGTTCATCACATTTTGTTTTTGATGCAGTGTAGATGTTTAATGTTTTTATTTTCTTCTTTCAAACCTATGTGCTTATTTTTAAAATGGAAATTACAGTGTAAAAGTATATTCAGTGAAAAACAAATTATATGAAATATGACTTAAAGGTATTGCAAATTTTAGGTGGCCACTTGATAATATTTATCATGCATATGTATGAAAACTCAAGAATAAAGCATAATAGATGAACTTTAATATAAGGAGGAAAAGTAGTCTATAAAAGAATATTCTGTAAATTAGTTATCATAATCCCATTTACTTTTATTTTATATTTTGTGTCGCAGTTCAGTATAAACCAATATTCAGAACTTGGTAAGAATTTCTATATGAAAACAAATTCACCTTAAGATATATATGGCGTTTGGATTCTCTTTCTCATCCTATGATGAATCTTGATGTTTCAGAATCCTTTATCAAATGGACAAGAGAAGGATGAAATTTGGTTCTTTTATTTTTCCTGTTTCCATTATCTTCATTGAGAATCCTGTTAATGAGTTGGAAATCTTCTGAATCCTCTTTTATTTGTCTTTGCCTGTCAATCTGGAAATGGGGAGGCAATTGTTGGTTAATATAAAGAGGGTTTTTAGAATTTTTACCAAAAATATTTATTTTTATTATTTTCTTCTCTGCTTTTTCTTGGCTCTGGTTTCCACCCCTCCAATCACCACATGGAAAAGCTGGTAAAGGAAATCCAAAAGGATTGGACTACAACTAGACTCAATGAAGATAATTAAGAATTAGCTTGGAGGATGGCCAAAGACACATGAAAAAATGTTCAACATCACTCATCAGGGAAATACAAATCAAAACCACAATGAGATACCACCTCACAACTGTCAGAATGGCTAACATTAACAACTCAGGCAACAACAGATGTGAGTGAGGATGCGGAGAAAGAGGATCTCTTTTGCATTGCTGGTGGCATTGCAAGCTGGTGCAGCCACTCTGGAAAACAGTATGGAGGTTCCTCAAAAAATTAAAAATAAAACTACCCTATGACCCAGCAATTGCACTAGTAGGTATTTATCCAAGGGATATAGGTGTGCTGTTTTGAAGGGGCACATGCACCTCGGTGTTTATAGCTGCACTATCAACAATAGTCAAAGTATGGAAAGAGCCCAAATGTCCACCATAAAGAAGATGTGGTATATATATACAATGGAGTATTACTCTGCAATCCAAAAGAATGAAATCTTGCCATTTGCAACTATGTGGATAGAACTAGAGGGTATTATGCTAAGCGAAAGTAGTCAGAGAAAGACAAATATCATATAACTTCACTCCTATGAGGACTTTAAGACACAGAACAGATGAACATAAGGGAAGGGAAGCAAAAATAATATAAAAACAGGGAGGGGGACAAAATATAAGAGACTCTTAAATATGGAGAACAAACAAAGGGTTACTGGAGGGGTTGTGGGATGAGGAATGGACTAAAATGGGTAAGGGGCATTAAGGAATCTACTCCTGCAATCATTGTTGCATGGTATGCTAACTAATTTGGATGTAAATTTAAAATAAAATAAAATAAAATAAAATGAAATAAAATAAAATAAAATAAAATAAAATAATTAGCTTGGAGCAAACGCAAATATAAAGCACATTAAACATATTTTTTGTATTTCAATCTTGATTGCCTATGTGTCTAATTTTATGAAACCTATTCATAAAAATACCAAAAACAAAACAAAAACTGGGGGGGGGTTGACTATTCACCTTTTAAAGATATTACTTTTAAAAAGGAATCAATCTAAATTTTAAGTTAAGCAGTAAACTTATTTAACCATTTAAAATATAATTTAGAAAAAACTTAGTTTTTCAGAATTTAAGGAATCTTTTTGTTGCTTTTAGTAAGGAATAACCTTTTTTGCAATTATCAAGATATGATTTGGATCCAATCAACTAATTAAATCCTTCCACTGTGGTCATCTTTTTCATGTAGCTGCCATTTTTCTTGACTTCTACTTCATTACTCTGGGCATCTTTAAAAAATACTGTTTTACTCAGAAAAAATATAGAACTATTCTAGAAATATAAAGGAGTATTTCATTGTGTTCCCTAAACATGAGAAACATTGGGTTAGGTGTCTTTGTGGTATTTTGCCTAAGTTTATGGGAAAGTCTTACAGAAAGAAACAAAAAGTTAAATATGTGTGCATAAATACTTGAGATTTCTTCTGCCAAAAAGAGTGTAATTTTATGCAACCATATTGATATTTTTTGCAAGATGAACTTTCAATCATCTGGGTTTGGAAAGAGACAGCTAACTCATTGTTCATAGGCCACAAAGCAGTTTAACAGAGGTCAACAGCTCTGTTGATACCCATGGCCAAAAGATAGCCTTTCCCATTCTCAATTTCTCCGCCCTTCATTTCACTTTGGGGTTACAGATTTCAAGCCAAGTATATAAAACAATCTTTCTACTAATCTTCTAAATATCTCCTTAGTATGATACGTGTTTGCATTTTAATGCTGTCTTATCTGAATGAGGGCTCTTAAAAATAATACCATGATTCCAATCAAGATCAGTTGTTTGCTGCTGAATCCTAATGGATATGTGAAATTCATACATAGATATATTTTTGTAAGTTTATTTACTTTGAGAGAGAGAGAGAAAGAATGAGTCGGGAAGGCAGAGAAAGTGAGCAAGAGAGAATCCCAAGCAGGTTCTTCACCGTCAAACCCATGAAACATGAAATCATGACGTGAGCTGAAATCAGTCGCTTAATGGACTAACCCACCACCTCCATACACTGACTTTTAAGCTATAACTATTACCACACACTATCTCCATTAAAAAATCCACATGAGTTTATCAAAGACACTGTACCAATTTGAGGCAACATTATAATACTTTTAAATTAAACTATTTGAGATTTTGAGTTACTCTGAAAGGGAGTTTAATAATAACCTGAAGTAATCCTTCTCCTTATTCTAGGGGACATGTTTCAGGACTCTCAGTGGATGCCTAAAACCGTGGACAGTACTGAACCCTAGGTATACAATGTTTTTTTCCTGTACATAAGTTTCATAATTTGTAAATTAAGCACAGTAAAAAAAAATTAACAACTATTAAAAATCAAATAGAACTTATAACCGTACACTATAATAAATGTTGTGTGAGTGTGTGTGGTCTGTTTTCTTTCAAAGTATCTTATTCTACTGTATTCACCCTTCTTCTTGTGATGATGTGAGATAATAGAATGCCTAAATAATGAGATAAAGTGAGGTGAATGGTGTAGGCATTGTGACCTAGTGTTAGGCTACTATTGACTTTCTGACAGTACATCAGAAGGAGGATCATCTACGTCCAGACTGAAGTCGACTGCAGGTAACTGAAACTTCAGAAAACAAAACCATGAACAGGTGGGGACTATTTTAGAATAATCTTCTCATTACATGCTAAGTAAATTGTCCAAGGCCACACAGTTTCCTAGTTTCATAGGCAGAATTGAGATTCCAGAGAATCTAATTTGTACCTCATTGTATAAAGTAGAATGCATGTTTCTCCTCATAAAGTTCTAAAATCATCATCTTTTCTTCTATAGGATATTTTACAATGCAACACTCCTCTTCTAAGCTAGCAAAAATATTTATTTCAACAAACTTTAACTAACATAACATTTCAAAATTAATTTTAAACATATCCAGTCCTTCTTATTATTTCTAGTCATATCTAGTACAATCTGTGATATCTTATATTGGAATATCTAGGTCAGAATCAAACTTCTTGATATTATTTCTATTTTATTAATGAATAAATGGAAGATCATATAGTTTTAGTGACCTGTCCATGATGTCACATATAATAGAAGTGGGAGCTGGGCATGGAATTCATGTCTTCTGATACTCACCTAGAGTTCTTTGCACTAAAATCATAAGCCTGAAAAGGTCTTAGCACTCAGCATTTCTTCCAGCTTTAGCTGTCTGGTAGCCATTGTGTCAGGAAGTTATGAAATATCAGAATTTCTTTTTCATTATAAGGCATTCCATACTCATGGGATTTCAGGTACATTAGTTATAAGCTACGCTCTCCCTGCAAAGAAAGACATGGCAAACGTCAGAAATAGATGAACTGATAGAATAAAAGCTGGTTTGGGGCGCCTGGGTGGCTCAGTCGGTTTAGTGTCCGACTTCGGCTCAGGTCATGATCTCACGGTCCGTGAGTTCAGGCCCCACGTCGGGCTCTGTGCTGACAGCTCAGAGCCTGGAGCCTGCTTCAGATTCTGTGTCTCCCTCTCTCTCTGACCCTCCCCCGTTCAGGCTCTGTCTCTCTCTGTCTCAAAAATAAATAAACATTAAAAAAAATTTAAAAAAAAAGAATAAAAGCTGGTAAAATGCTTTGATGGCAAAGGTTATGCAAGTGTGAAGGAAGACTGTTCTCACATATTCTGTCAGTGGGAAAGAGGAGACTTTGAAGTGCAATTGAATGGCTAAACAGAAATCATAAACTGACTAAAGTTATCTGGATCTTAGTGTCCTTCAATGGGAGTATAAATTATACTGTGGAGTAATGATGATCATTTTATCCAAGAAATGATGAACAATTATGTGTACACTTGCCACAATTATTATGTACTGATGCTCACATAAAAAATGTCATTTAGTACATTTTTACTGTCCTCGATCAAACTTATGGCAAATGAGTGAAAGCTTTTAACTGAATCTGTGGCAAAGGAATAAACTTATTGAATAAATAAATATCATTTGCTTTCATTTGGGGAGAGTTCACTGAACTTCTCAGTGATCCCTTCTTCAGTTAAGGAGGTTTGAATACCCCAAATCATTGGTGTGTACTCATCAAATACATAAAAACTCAGGGCCTACAAAGCAGCTGCTAGCAACCTCAATTTTAAACCACTGCCACTTTGCTTTCTGAAAAAAAAACTATTTTGAAAGACTTTAATTCTTGTACTTGCTAATAAAGATGTTCTAGAAAATAAAACAAAACTTTAGTCACTGATGCTCTCAATGTGTATCTCGTTGTGGTTTTCGTTTGCACCAAGGATATTAATGAGTTCAAAAGCATTCCCATATGTTTATTAGACATTTGTATTTCTTCTTTCTAAAACTAAATTTCAAATATTTTGTTGATTTCCCTATTTTTAAAAATCTCATTCTTACTGATTTGTAGGAGTTCTTTATGTTTTATTGATACTAGCCTTTGTCAGTTATTTTTATTTTTGCATTGCAAGTATCTTTTACCTTCTGTTCCTTGCAATTTTACTCTTTTCAAGGTGCCTTTTGATAAACAGAAGCTGTTAACTTTGTATCCCAGTTCAAATACTTTGAAAACATTATACTTATTGACTATAATTCTTGACTCTTAATTATTTAAGTTACACATGTAGTATATGAATATCTATCACAAAACTAGGGAGTATATTGAGTAGAAAACAATAGTCTGTTTTCAGCACTACACCACTGCTCATCCAAAGTTAAAAATTACCATGTATTTTTCTAGACTTGTGTGTGTGTCCAAGTGTATGTATGTGTAAAGAGAAGCAGTATAGAGTATTGGTTAAAAGTGCAACTGTTGGAATCAGATACTTGGGTCCAAATATAATCTCCGAGGTTTACAAATTATGTGGCCTTAGGCAAGTTCATTCATCTTTCTCTTTCAGTGTCCTTCACTACAAAATGAAGATAATACTAATATTTATTTCATGGAGTAGCTGTGAAAGTAAGCATATGTAAGGCACTTAATAGTGTGTAGTCCATAAAACAATAATAGCTAACATTTATTTAGCATTTACTATGTTCCAAGCACTTTTCATGCATTAACCTATTTAACCATCACAATTATTGCCTCCATTTTATAGATGAAGAAACTAAGGCAAAAGGAGTTAAGTAACTTGCTCAAGGTGACACTGCTAATAAATAGGACTGACTAGTTTATGAAGCCCAGGCAGTCTGGCTCCAGAGTTCACCTTCTCATTTTTTTAATGAAAATGTATATATTTAAGTTGTACAACATAAAGATTTGATATCCATGTATATGGTGAAATGATTACTATAGTCAAGCTAATTAATATATCTTTTCTCACATATATATTATTTTTCTTTTGTGATGAAAGCACTTGAAATCTACTTTTTTGGCAAATTTCCTGTATCCAACGCAGTATTATTAAGTGCAGTCATCATGCAATACATTAGTAGATCTGTAGGTTTATTCATCCTACATAACTGCAACTTCTTACTCTTTGGCTAATACTTCCCCATTTTGCCTGCCTTTTTGCACCTGGTTACTATTATTCTTCAGGGTTTACATTCTTTTTTATGTTTTTTTTAAAAAAATTAATGTTTATTTATTTTTGAGAGAGAGAGAGAGAGCATGAGTGGGGGAGGAGCAGAGAGACAGGAAGACACAGAATCTGAAGCAGGCTCCAGCCTCTGAGCTGTCAACACAGAGCCCGACGTGGGGCTCAAACTCAGGAGCCATGAGACCATGAACTGAGCCAAAGTTGGAGACTTAACTGACTGAGCCACTCAGGTGCCCCTTCAGGGTTTACATTCTTAACTACTATTCTATATGAGAATACTCCCTTCAAAAGTGCTCCATAGATATTACTTGATATTACATACATATACAAATAAACAATTTAGTGTGTCTTATTACAAAAGTAACACCATACTAAATATATTGTACTATCAATTTCTTTTATCAGTATGCACTATATTAGCTGTGTGATATACAGCTATGGTGTATATCATAGCATAGATGCTTATTGTCTTATTTCATTTGGGCTTCTATAACAAACCATAAACTGAATAGCCTATAAATAACATAAATTTATTTACATAGCTACAGAGGTTGGAAAGTCCAAGATCAAGGTGCCTGGTAGATTCACTGTCTGATGAGAGCCTGCATGATGTTCATAGACGGCCATATTTTCACTGTATCCTCACATGGTGGAAGGAGCAAGCAAGCTATTTGGAGTTTCTTTTATAAAGGCACTAATCCTGACCATGAGGATTCTTTCTCCGTGATATAATCACCTCCTAAAGGCCCCACCTCCTAATACCATCACCTTGGGGGTTAGGATTTCAACATATGAATGGAGGAGGGGAAACAGACATCCAGACAATAGCATCTATAATATATTTAAGCATTTTATTTGTTAATGGTCATTCAAGTAGTTTCTATATTTTTGCTATTACAGTGAATATGGCAATGATTATTTTTGCACATGCATCTTTTGTGTGCATATAAAAATATTTCTGTAGGATGGATACCTTTTAATAGAATTTCCTGATCAAAGGGTTTGATGTTGTTTAAGTATTTGCTCAGGTAAGGCATCTCTGAGTAAACATCAATTTTATAAGTTACATAAGAATTGCATTATAGATCTTGATACATTTGATTTCCAGAACCAGAATTTGTTGAATGTTTTTTGCTTGCCGGTGTTTGCTAAGGTCCAAATGCCCAGCTTTGTAAATAATCACTTTATTTCTTTCACTTATAAGGTACTTTTCTAACAAATCCTATAATGTACTTAGGTAAGAATTTTATGAGCATTCTATTTCCATTTTCCCTTCTTGTAACCAGCCTTAAAATGTCTATAAATTCATTTGTTTTATTGGTAAACTGGACACTCTCAATTTTGTCTTTTATCTTCATCTATACAAACCACCTACAGTATCAGTGCAGTGCAGCTTCTATGTCTGCTCACCCTCCCTTTATTCAACAAGCAAGTTATCAATCATTGGACCCATATGAACTGCATTCTGCCTGGGCATTTTCCATAAAATAAATATAGATATATATGTATACAGTTGTTGAACATAGTCCCCTTAATCTTTTCATCTGTCTGAGAGTCCATCCTAACAATGCAAGAGAATATAGCTATGTAGTTTATTTCCCAATCACACACTCCTCTGAAACCTGTCCATTGGCCAGCAAAGAATGCTGTCTTTGCATTTTATCTACTAAGTTGCCTGTACCTGCCTACCCTTCTCTTTGCATTTTAGTCATGCTCTTTTAAGATCTTTTGAAGACTTGAATTTAATATGTTTGAGAGTCCTTTACCTGTGAGAAAAAAAATGCACAGTTTCTGGAAAGATAGAGGGAGCCTGTCATTCCTGAAAATACCTTGGCAACCTGGGGATATTGTTGACATCCCTTGTGGAATACATCTCTAGACTGAATAGATGAGTTGTTTCCTTTAAAAAAGGAGATATATTATTTAGTATTTGAGTCTTTCACACAAGCCTAATGGCAAAATGGTCTGTTTTCTCCTTGTAATGCTAATATAATTGAAGAAGAGCAGCTAAAATATTCATAAAGGGTGATAATGAGAATGACTTATTGTATAGAAATGGGTATGTACAAGTCTAGTAACTTTTCTAAAGCTTCCCTATTTTATGTTTAATCAAAAATTGTTTAATCAAAGTCAGCTGAGATATCCAGTGTAATTGGTGGCTAGGACTAGAAAGTCCAAGTTGCAGATGAACACTTTGAGCTCTCCAGGATTTCAGATTTCTTTCAGAAAAAAACATAGGGGCAATCAGATTAAGCACTCAGGACATATTGGTTTTATTGGGAAGCATATGTAAACATATACTTATTTTTATATCTCAATTTTATCTATTAATCTTTGTTCCTCACCTCTATTCCTTCTGCTCCAACCACCCTGGTCCAAGGGAAAGAATATTAGTGCATTGTGTTTCCCATAATCAAAGAGAAAAGGGGTATTGAATGTTAATTGTGTCCCTGAAGAAAAATGGATAGATACAATGTTGAATTATTTATCTATCCGAAATTCCTCACTTCGCATCCCATCTTGGTCCTTCAGACATGTATAGGAAAATGTGTGCTAGTCTTAGCTGAAACTAAGACCCAAAATTTCTACGACTGGCTACACTTATAAGCTGATCTGTGCTATATAAGAATTTTATATGGATCAAGTTTTTTTTAATAAAATTTTTATTTTGGAATAATTTTATATTTACAGACAAGTTGCAAAGATAATACAAGAAGTCTTCACATATCCCACACTCAGTTACCCTCATTGTCAGGGTTTTCCATTATCAAGGTGCATTGTCAAAACTACTGACTTAGATCTATTACTATTAAGTAAGCTAAAGGATTCATTTTCACTCTAATTTAAACAAAGAACAGAGCCTAACCTTGACATCTATCCCAGATCTTAGTATTCTGATGGCTGAAAATAATTTGGAAAAGTAAGAGTGAAGAAAGAGTTTGAGGGAGAAAAGCCTCAAGGCCAGCTGACCTAAGAATCCTATTCCCTGCTTCTTTTTTCTTAGTCTTCTCTTCTGAGCCTGTTATGCTAAGAATAGGGGGCAGGCTGTGACATCCAGGTAGAAGACAACCCCAGACTTATCCTACTTCCCCAAGCACATGGTAAAGAAGAATGAAAATAAAAGAAAATTTAAATGTAAGAATATACCAGAGAGAAATGTTTTTCTAAACATTGTCACTTCTTCCACTAAAAGCTACATCCTGTATTAAAGTGTCCCTGATACATACTTAAACAACCACTTCATGGAGGAAATTTGTGATTAGATTGCATTTAGTAACTTAACCTTCATAAGTTAAAGAATATCACAAACAGTACTTTTTATAAGCTGTTATAAAATCATGGTACAAATAGTTTCCAATTTCTGATGGTTTGCCTTGCTATAATATTCTTTCACTTAAACAAAGAAATAACATTATTTTACTGATAACCTTTTTTGTGTGTCTATAAAACCAATGACATGAAGCTCAAGATTCTGTCAATAATACTGAAGGTCATAAAATCCAAAAGATTGGAGGGACTTTCTGCTGTCCTTTCATGGGGAAGAGAAAGTGACCCAAATTACCTCTTACATCTCTAATAAAGTTTGGTCTTTCTTTAAAATTTGACATCTTTGGCAGTTTTGTTTGTTGGAAGATGTTTTGCTTTGTTTTCCTGCATTTAGCCAATAACTTCCATCCTTTGGTTCTAGTATGTCTGGAACAACCTAACTGAAGCAAATGCCCAAAGTAATTCTTTATTTATCTTGTAACAGACTAAAACATGTCTAAAAGATAGCTACCAACTCTTGACACAAATCTTCTCTTCTCAGGGGTAAAATAACCCCAGTTCTGGTCTGCAAATCAATCTTTGAGGAATTTTACTTCATCAGAGTTATTAATTTTAACAAAATTGCAACCAAATTTTTCTTACTGAATGAACCTTTTTTTGGCAGTTATGAGTGTTTGCTGTGAAACTGGAGATAACCGGGTTAAAATTCCTGGTTGTGTGACCCTGGGTAAATTACATAATCTCCAAGCCTCAAAGTTAATCTCTGTACAATGGATATAGAAATAGTGCTTATCTCAGCATGTTTGTGTAAGATTAAACTGAGATTATATATTTGAAGTGATTAGCCAGCTCTAAAGTAAATCAAACTGCTGTTTGTCTTTGTTAAGTTTGTCACATCTCCTTGAAACAATTTTATACTAACTTATACATGACATTACTAAAAAATAATTTATTTTCCAATGCACACTCTATGTATCTTTCTCCACTCATACCCCCAGTATAATAGAACCCAAGAAAGTAAGAGGGGCATTCTTTCTAGAAATGTATAGAATAAACAAAATCAAGAGGGAAACAAACTAATCTTTATTAACTTTATTCCCACCAAAATGTTATCTCATTTGATCTTTACAATATCCCTGTTACTTATGTGTTATTTTATCAATTTTATTGTTCTATTTTACTTTAGTCAGTGATGGTACTTGTATTTGGTTGACTTATCTTAGTTTCTGCATTTGCTTTGGATGGCTTGTCCTAGGCTAGGTACTTTATTTCAACTATATCAAGAAAGTTTAATTGAATTGTCAATCTTATCAGGTAGACTGGTTTCTAAGAACATTTTCCAGCTTGTTACTATGATACTATCTCAGTATGGATGTAAGTAGCATTGTTACTACTATAACATAAGCATCAATGTGTAGATTGCACTGACTATTTTGTTTGATTAAATTATAAGTAATTTCAAATTGAAGTTGCTTCAGTAATAGAAAGTGCTTCTCAGCCTAATTTCTCTTTTATTTATGTATTTATGTATTTATTTATTTATTTATTATTTAAATTTTAGTTAACATACAGTGCAATATTGGTTTCAGAAGTAGAATTCAGTGATTACATACAACATCCCATGCTCATGACAATAAGTGCCCTCCTTAATACCCATCACCCATCTAACCCATCTCACATCCACCTCCCTCCATCAACTGTCAGTTTGTTCTCTATCATTAAGACTAGCTTGTGCTTTGTTTCCCTCTGTCCTCTCCCCCCTCTTCCCATATGTTCATTTGTTTTGTTTCTTAAGTTCCACGAAGAATGAAATCATATTGTATTTGTCTTTCTCTGATGGACTTATTTTGTTTAGCATAACACATTCTAGTTCCATCCATGCCATTGTAAATGGCAAGATTTCATTCTTTTTGATGGTTGAGTAATATTCCGTTATGTATATATACGACATCTTCTTTATCCACTCATCAGTCAATGGAAATTTGGGCTTTCTCCATAGTTTTGCTATTGTAGATAATTTTGCTATAAACATTGGGGTGCATGTACCTCTTCAAATATGTATTTTTGTATCCTTTGGGTAAATACCTAATAGTGCAATTGCTGGATTATAGTGTAGTTCTATTTTTAGTTTTTTGAGAAACCTCCATAGTGTTCTCCAGTGTGGCTTCACTGGTTTGCATTCCTAGCCAACAGGGCATCCCCTTTCTCTTCATCCTTACCAACACCTGTTGTTTCTTGTGTTAATTTTAATCATTCTGGCAGGCATGAGGTGGTGTCTCATCATGGTTTTGATTTGCATTTTCCTGATGATGAGTAATCTTTCCATGTGTCTTTTCATGTGTCTGTTAGCCATCTGGATGTTTTCTTTCAGAAAAGTGTCTATTCATGTCTTCTTCCCATTTTTTTAACTGGGCTATTTATTTTTTGTGTGTTGAGTTTGATGAGTTCTTTATAGATTTTGGATATTAACCCTTTATCAGATATGTCATTTGCAAATATTTTCTCCCAGTCTGTAGGGTGCCTTTTAGTTTTGTTGATTGTTTTCTTTTGCTGTCCAGAAGCTTTTTACCTTCATAAAGTACCAATAATTCGTGTTTGCTTTTGTTTCCCTTGCCTTCTGTGATGTGTCTAGTAGAAGTTGCTCCAGCCAAGGTCAAAGAGGTTGCTGCCTGTGTTCTCCTCTAGGATTGTGATGGTTTCCTGTCTCAAATTTAGGTCTTTCATCCATTTTGAATTTCTTTTTTCGTAGGACTTCTGCATAGTATCCACCAAATTACATTTCTATCTTTATTTTTTTAATTTATTTCTTTTTATTTTTTTAAATTTACATCCAAATTAGTTAGCATATAACGAAACAATGATTTCAGGAGTAGATTCCTTAATGCCCCTTACCCATTTAGCCCATCCTCCCTCCCATAACCCCTCCAGCAACCCTCAGTTTGTTCTCCATATTTATGAGTCTCTTCTGTTTTGCCCCCTCCCTGTTATACTATTTTTGTTTCCCTTCCGCTATGTTCATCTGTTTTGTCTCTTAAAGTCCTCAAATGAGTGCCAACCAACACATGAAAAAATGCTCAACATCACCCATCAACAGGGAAATAACAAATCAAAACCACAATGAGATACCACCTTACACCTGTCAGAATGGCTAACAGTAACAACTCAGGCAACAACAGATGTTGGCGAGGCTGCGGAGAAAAAGGATCTCTTTTGCATTGTTGGTGGCAATGCAAATTAGTGCAGCCACTCTGGAAAACAGTACGGAGTTTCCTCAAAAAAAACTAAAAATAGAACTACCTTATATTTCTATCTTTAAATGGATATCTTCTTTAGTGGATATTGTGCAGAAGCTCTCTTTTTAAAAAGGTAGTTTATTTGCAACAAAGATCAACATTCAAGTGGTTGAAGGTGGGAATTCTAGAAAATGAGGAGAAGAGAACATCATTAACAAACACAAGTTTTGAAATTCCTTTCCCTCCTTCCAGTTTGGGTCTCAGCAACATTATCGGAATGTTAGCTGTCCTGTCAAAAAAGTACACCAGGGAAATTGGATAGTAGGCATAGTGGAGTCAATTTTGGTTGTGAACCTAAGAAAACCAATTACAACACTAATTGATGCCATTAAGGCCAATCTGTCCTGGGAATTGAACAGGCTGCTAAATATTCAAGAAAAGCTATTGGACAGATCATAAGAAAGAAAACCATGTATTATGTAGTCTAGTAGTAGCAATTCCAGTGACACTACACATCCAGAAAACCCAAGTTCTAGTTAGTGTCTTCTAAGTGTTTTGAACATGTGAGCACCATTGAGGTTCTATTTTTTGCTGTTTATCACCCTTGGCTGTAAAACTGTAAAATCTGAGGAAGAGATATTTAAATGATAATTACCATCCATTCCTTAAAAAAAAATCCCTGAAACAATTTACTGATTCTTACTAACCAGAATTTGACAAGCCAGTTTTGCATGAATTTATTGAAAGTCTACAGTCCTGGCAATGTTTCCTAATCAATGTGCCATGGAAATTTTCAAAACACGCAGGGTTTTGAAATATTCTGAGGTCCCCCCCCCAAGGCAGTTGCTTTTTTGCCAAAATCCTTGTATCTAAAGTCACTGCTTTCAGCTTCTGTCTGTAACTCAGATAAAAGGCAACTAGTTCCTCTGAGAAACATAAACAACTGAATAAGACATCCAAGATTAAGGAGGAGACCTCCAGTACAAATTCAGTAGGTGACCTAGATTCATTTCTGCAAATCTAAAAGTATTTGTAAGCATTGAATTGTAGAATGCATGGGAAATGAAAATTTGAAAATAATTTCATATTCAAATTTTTTACTATGTTTAATAAAAGTATTGTACTCATTTTTTGAGGTTGTGGAATTGGTCTCCAACCCCTGGAGTGCTTATCAAAATATGAAAAGGTAATAATTAAACATTCAAATGTATCAACATTAATCTTTAGGTATCCAGAGCATAGAGACCCTCATTGCCAGAAATTTCATAGAGCTAAGCCATAGCCTTTGCATCCCAATATATTTCTACATGTACTGTGATTTGACAGTAGAGTAGGAAAATATTCACTACACTTATAATGAATTGAATTTGGAGTTGTATTAAATTCTAGATACTGAACTTCAACAGTTCACTTTACTCCTGTGATCTGTTTCTTAGCCTCAATGTTTTATTTTTCTTACTTATAAAATAAGATAATTAAATTTTGCCTCAGTAATTGCTCACTATTAACTACATTTTATAACATTATTCAACTGACCGAGATATTTTCCTAAAATAATAGAATGCTTCCTTTCTTGTATAAACCCTAATGATTGGAGACTAAGCTAATGCCAAGAATGTTTTTGTAGTCTTGAGGTTGCTTGTGGCCTAATTGAAAGTTGGCTGTTTTGGGGCGCCTGGGTGGCGCAGTCGGTTAAGCGTCCGACTTCAGCCAGGTCACGATCTCGCGGTCCGTGAGTTCGAGCCCCGCGTCAGGCTCTGGGGCTGACGGCTCGGAGCCTGGAGCCTGCTTCAGATTCTGTGTCTCCCTCTCTCTCTGCCCCTCCCCCGTTCATGCTCTGTCTCTCTCTGTCCCAAAAATAAAAAAAATAAAAAAATAAAAAAAATAAAAAAAATAAAAAGAAAGTTGGCTGTTTCTATTGTCCAAGTCGTATTCCTAGATAATTTTGATAGTCATATAATACGATTTTTTCCTGCTTACTTATTCATTATAAACCAAAAAAATATGCTGGAGAGTATTTTTCTTCCAACTATCTTACAACCTTTAGAATGGTTTTCTAAATGCAATTTGAGGAAATAATTCATCTTACAACAATAAATATTCCTCTGACAAAGTGAAATGGAGATCTGAACATAGATGAATTGGAGACAACCAGTCCTAATTTAGATGGTTTAGGGTCTCCCAATCACCTGAATTATTCAAACTATCCGCCTCTGCTATTTAAGGACACCAGTTAATTGCTTAATAGTTTTTGTTTTTGGTTTTGTTTTTTAGTTCAATAGACCAAGTTCTAAAAGACCTTAAATCAATTTAGCTTTGGTCAACGCTGAATGTTTTCACTCTATCACTAACATACCAAACACATAGCTGGCATCACTTTTCATAAGTCATGTTGAACAAATTTCTATGATGACTAAATCACACCATCAGGGAGTTTTAAACAAGACAAATGCATTTAGATGTAAGAGTCCTCTTAAGACGCACCATATTATTCAAGCACTCCACTCAATGAAACAGTGTCCTATTACTAAAAACCGAATGCCGTATTATTTGATAACAAGAGCTGTGATATTTTACTGATATGATGACATAAGTCAGTAATCCATGCAAATAAGACTCACTTATATTTATTAACTACTTAATATTTTCCAAAGAATATTTACATTATTTTATTTGATCCACCTACAAGTACTGGGAAGGAGACAGGGAAAATTTTTTTTTTCATTACAAATAATGAAACTCAGCTCAGAGAAGGGAAGTGGCTTGTCTTATGTGTAAGATTTTCCTACTACGGCAGAGTTGACATTAAACCATTGTCCATTGACTTCAAATCTTTCGTTCAATGCACAAGACTGAAAGCAAGATTCATTGATAGCATATTTTGTGTCATAAGCTACACGTAGATATTTAGGTGGATTATCTTGTCTGCAATTAACAAATGAGGAAATCAAGGCTTAGTTAAATTAGATATCTTTAACCAAGTTAATACAATTGGTGAGTGGCAGAACCAAAATTTGCACAATAATTCTGTTTCCAGACTTGCATTCTTTTTTTTTTTTTAATTTTTTTTCAACGTTTTTTTATTTATTTTTGGGACAGAGAGAGACATAGCATGAACGGGGAGGGGCAGAGAGAGAGGGAGACACAGAATCGGAAACAGGCTCCAGGTTCCGAGCCATCAGCCCAGAGCCCGACACGGGGCTCGAACTCACGGACCGCGAGATCGTGACCTGGCTGAAGTCGGACGCTCAACCGACTGCGCCACCCAGGCGCCCCCAGACTTGCATTCTTAACCACTTCTTATTCTGTAATTTCTACCACCATCACGGGAAGGATTTTAATAAGGTATAATTACATCCATTTCCACTTTTCATCACCCTAGCCTAGAGAACAGACAGGTACTTCTCCATTAAGTATCATGCAATGCCTATTGTTCCTTTTTAGTTTTTATTTTTAAATAGTGTTTTCTAAATCTTCAAGCTACATTTTATACCCTTTTAACCACTTTTAATGTGTCCTTGTTTCTGTTTCTGTTTTTAAACAATAACTTATTTTTTATGTCTTATCCAATCACACGGGAATATATTCTTAATGAGGAAAACATAGAACAGAAAGGAAAAGAACAGAAGTTACTCCAGATACCACTGATGTGAGATAAATATGCTAAAGGTTAAATTTTTTGAATTTGTAGAAGTAAAAATAAAGATCATTCTATTTTCTTTCATATATTTAATGATCACAAAAATTCACAAGTGGTACTATTCTTATGTCAATTTATAGATCTGAAAAAGTGAAGTTCATATAGAGTACATTAGTTATTAACATTCATATGGTAAAAGGCAAATCATGGATACAAACCCAGGACTATCTACCTGTCCAGGTGTGTCTGTCTGGAATCATACTCTGTATTATTACTTCATAGACTGTTTTTGGCCTTCAATTATATTACAAATATTTTCCTTAATTGGTAAACTTCAACATGATTTTTAATAGCAGGCTTGTATTGTATATCTATCTTAAGAATATAATTTATTTAGAAGCTCTTGGGTCTCTCAGTTGATTAAGCATCCAACTCTTAGTTTTGGCTCAGGTCATGATACCAGGGTCATGGAATCAAGCCCCATTTCAGCCTCTGCACTAAGCGTGGAGCATGCTTAATTAAGATTCCCTCTGTCTCTCCCTCTGCTCCTCTTCCACGCTCATGTGCTCTCTCTCAAATAATAAAAAATAATATAATTTATTTAAATAACCCCATATTTGGGAGGTATTGTGATTGTTTCCACTGATTTTTTCTGCCACAGCATTTCAGTGAACTATCTTTGTTTTGCTGCACCAAAGCCAATATTCCATATTCTTTTAGGCATAGTATCCATGCTAGGTCCAGGTATGACTATCTTTGGTACCCTTCCTGCAACTTTCTTGAGAGAAGCCCACCATCTCCAGGCCTCTTTTATGTGGTTGCCCTTTCCCTTAAGATTCCTAGTGACACTGAGTTCAAATGCTGATTTTCTTTTTTTTTTACTTTTATTTTTATTTTATTTTACTTTTTATTTTTTTAAATTTACATCCAAATTAGTTAGCATATTTTGCAACAATGATTTCAGGAGTAGATTCCTTAGTGCCCCTTACCCATTTAGCCCATCCCCCTTCCCACAACCCCTCCCATATCCCTCAGTTTGTTCTCCATATTTATGAGTCTCTTCTGTTTTGTCCCCCTCCCTGTTTTTATATTAGTTTTGTTTCCCTTACCTTATGTTCTCTTAAAGTCTTCATATGAGTGAAGTAGTATGATTTTTGTCGTTCTCTGACTGACTCATTTCACTTATCAAATGCTGATGTTCAATAAAACTGATTCACAGTAGAGTAGCTCTGAGTCTTTCTTGACCTGGCTCCAGGAAGTATTATGTTTTTATAAATATGCCATATCACTTTAATCCAGTTATAGAAATAACAAATAATGAGCCCCTAGTAGTTTGATCATTTTAATTCTGTATTTTTACAAAATACAGATCATTAAAAATGCAAATCATGGTAGCATATTTATTTGGTGGAATCGTTGGAGAATACTGGTTTCACCACTGAATAAAAATGCTACCTTCTTTATATAAACTTCTCACTTGGGGGGCATGAAAACAGAATCGAGAGTATCCTGCTGGGATTTGACCATCATGGACTATCAGTAGCTTTTTGCACTCTATATATTTATTCCCTTCAACCAACGCTGCACTTCTCTTTTACAACCAACCAAGTATAGTTTCTCATTTGGACTCCTTTCCAGTCACCTTGATGTACTCAAGCATGACATTGATCTAATATTAGATCAAAGCCTTAACCTCTTCTGCTAGAGAAGATAAAGTAACCACACATGTAACATCTTCATATCCATTTCTATCCACACAAGCATACATATTCACAACATTTTCACCTATTGTATACTATTATATTAACTTCCTGATGGATGTATCATTGGAAGACATAAGTCCAGAAAGGAAATGAATACTCTTTTGAGATATGTGAAAAGTTTAAATCTTCTGCAATTCATAGCTAACTTATGAAAAGGGGTGGATTTGAATATTTTTGGTAAATATGACAAACTAGTAGACTAGTGCTCAATGCCTGAAAACTGAGAATATTTTAGGTATGACTTGAAGAAAGTATATTCTCTATTAATAAAGTGACTTACCAAGTATAAGAATGAGACACAGAAAGGAGTAGACTGATAATACTTTGCTACATGAGTGGAATGATGGGGGAAATGGGAATAGTGTTTTAAGGTTTTTATGGCAAGAGGGAGTCATGATGAGAATTCTGGGGCTATGATTCTGGGATCAGTAGTGAGAATGAATGCAGTAATGTAATTTGAGGTGGGCAAGTAATAATTAAATGGACTGGGCCAAATCTGAATATAGAAGAATATGAATTGATCAGTAGGTTCATTTCCTTGCTGATTATGCTTTGTTCACTTGACCATTGGATCTTGATACATATTTTGCTACTTCATTATTTTCAGCATCTCAAGTGTGTTGCTTTTCACTAGACACAATTTCTAACTCTCACCTGAGTATAACACTTGTCTTTGTGAGAAAATATCAAGCTTTTATAATGCCTATAGGGTAAGATGTATAGTGGAATCATACCTTGAAGCATTTTTTCATTTCATAATATATGATTTGTAAGCATTGGATATCCCAGACATTCTTAAGTAAAGGTTGAGTAAGTCTACTTTTAGAAATTAGGCAATTAAAGAAGTGTCTATTCATGTCTTTTGTCCATTTCTTCACTGGATTATTTGTTTTTTGGGTGTTGAGTTTGATAAGTTCTTTATAGATTTTGGATACTAACCCTTTATCTGATATGTCATTTGCAAATATCTTCTCCCATTCTGTCAGTTGCCTTTTAGTTTTGCTGATTGTTTCCTTCACTGTGTAGAATCTTTTTATTTTGATGAGGTCCCAGTAGTTCATTTTTGCTTTTGTTTCCCTTGCCTCTGGAGACATGTTGAGTAAGAAGTTGCTGTGGCCAAGATCAAAGAGGTTTTTGTCTGCTTTCTCCTCAATGATTTTGATAGCTTCCTGTCTTAAATTGAGTTCTTTTATCCATTTTGAGTTTATTTTTGTGTATGGTGTAAAAAAGTGGTCCAGATTCATTCTTCTGCATGTCACTATCCAGTTTTCCCAGCCATTTGCAACTATGTGGATGGAACTGGAGGGTATTATGCTAAGTGAAATTAGTCAGAGAAAGACAAAAATCATACGACTTCACTCATACGAAGACTTTAAGAGACAAAACAGATCCATAAGGGAAGGGAAATAAAAATAATATAAAAACAGGCAGGGGGACAAAACAGAAGAGACTCATAAATATGGAGAACAAACAGGGTTACTGGAGAGGGTGTGGAAGGGGGATGGGATGAATGGGTAAGGGGCACTAAGGAATCTACTCCTGAAACCGTTGTTGCACTATATGCTAACTAATTTGGATTTAAACTTAAAAAAAAATTAAACAAGTTAAAAAAAAGAAATTAGGTAATTAATATTTATTCATTGTATTCTTTAGTCAAAAATTTTATTTTCATTGAAAAAATCTGTGTGTTTAACCTGGGCATATCTTGCTATTTTATGTCAATTATTTTGGACACTGGTAACATCTTGTCCTGTCAATTTCAAAATCAGTATATACAACGCCAAATAATTTGTCTTTCCCCCAATCTACTTCTTATAATCACTTACAACTATGAATGGAGATAATCAAAGCTGTCTCATACTCTTTCTTATCCCTTTACTTACACTTATCCAAACACATCACAATCCCAAATCTCTATTGATTCTACCACTGATATTGCATTTGTACATCAACTTCTTTCCATTTGCCAAAGTTCAAGTTATTATCTCCTGCTTGGATTGTTCTCTGCTTCCAATCCATTGTTCTCAGAAGTGTAAGAGATACATTCACAAATAGTGATCTGACAAAATAACTCCCTAGCCTAAAAGATGTCTAGCTATCAGTATATTTTATACCTTCTTAACATGACTTACAAGGTCCTTTATTTCCTTGGCTTTGCCTACTGCCATGACCCCAATATAGGGTTTATTTCACTCACCCTCTTTCTTTACCGGCCATCTAAACACATTTCTAGAGTCTGAGACAAACTCTAGAGTTGAGGTAATATCTGTATCATTATGGAAAACACCATCATCTGTATCATTGTCTCTTCTACTACCTTGGCCTAAAATGCAGAAAAGGATTGTTAGTCTTTTTTCATTTCTAGGCCAGTGGCATGGATTACACCTCGATTATATCCTGTTTTAGCCTTATTAAGTCGCCTTTTCCTACAGTTAAGAGCATGAACTTCCCCCACACTCTACTGATAGATTTGCAAAAAAATTTCCAGGCCTTTTTCTTTGAATTTCTCATGCGGTTTCTTCCCAAAGTGGCATCATACAACTCCTCTGTTTCACAAGTAGGTGAAATTTGGAAAACTTCAATTAATAACCAAACACACAGAGGTTTCTCATACTTTTAGAAACTTCTTATAGAAATGATCATTTGTAACATAGTGCCTTTAGAAATAAGGGTATTCAATTTAACACAAAACACCAGTCTTTCCAATAAAATATTATCTATAAATGAACATCTATGTGGAAATGAGAATTAAAATAAACAAACAAAAAGTGAGAGAGAGAGAGACAAACAAACAAAAAGTGAGAGAATGAGAGAGGCCATTTAATGACAGTAAGAAAAATATTGGGCTAGGTAAGAGAAAGAACTCCCTAGTCATACAGAATGTGCTTAGTAAATTAGATTGAAACCTTTCCTAAGACTCCCAGGGGTCTAGATATCTACACATTTGACTTTTTCCAGAGGTCTTTTCAAAAGACTATTAGAATTATAGGATTATTTTTTTTTCTTTTACATTAAGCTATTGTGGTTGTTGTGTTACAAAGAAACACATATTCATATAAGACAATTTAAAAAAAACATAAAAAAATGGAAGAAAAAAACCCATATGGTTTATCATTCAAAAAGAATGACTATTAACATTTGAATATATTTCTTCCAGACTTATTTGTTATGCTTCATTTTCTCTTGAAGAACATTTTTTCTTAAAATTAAAATAATTTTCCATTTTAACATCATACTCAACAGAAAAAACTGAAAGCTTTTTCCCTAAGATCAGGAACAAGAAAAGGATGCCCACACTCACCACTTTTATTCAACATAGTATTGGAATTCATAGCCAGGACAATTAGGCAAGGAAAAGAAATATAAGACCTCCAAACTGGAAAGGAACAGGCAAAACTGTCACAGTTTGCAGATGACATTATATAGAGAGAAGTCTAAAGACTCCACCAGAAAAAAAATGTTGGAACTAAACAATGAATTCAGTAAAGTTGCAGGCTACAAAATTAGTATGCAGAAATCTGTAGAGTTTCTATACACTAATAATAAATTATCAGTTAGAAAAATTAACAAAACAATCCCATTTATAATTTCATCAAAAAGAATAAAACACTTAGAAATAAATTTAACCAAGGAGGTGATAGATCTATATATTGAAAACTATAAGACATTGATGAAAAAAATTAAAGAAGACACAAGTAAGTGGAAAAATATCTTGTGTTCATTAATCAAAAGAGTTAGTATTGTTGAAATGTTCATACTATGCAAAGCAATCTACAATTTAACATAATCCTTATGAAAACTCCAATGGCATTTTTCGCATAAATAAAACACGCAATTCTAAAATTCGTATGAAACCACAAAAGACCCCAAATAATAAAAACAATCTTGAGAAAGAACAAAACTGGAGGCATCACATTCCATGATTTCAAACTATATTACAAAGCTATAGTAATCAAAACAGAATAGTATTGGTATAAAAATAGACATACAGATCAATGGAATAGAATAGAGCCCCTAGAAATACATCCATGCATATATGGTCAATTAATTTATGACAAAAGAGCAAAGAATATACAGGGGAGAAATGTCAGTCTTTTCACTAAATGTGAAGAAAACTGGACAGTCACATGCAAAGAATGAAACTGAACCACTGTCTTACACCACACACACACACACACACAAAACCTAACTAAAAATGGATTAAAGAACATAAGACCTGAAACCATAGAACTCCTAGAAGAAAACATAGTATAATTTCAGGATTGTAGGGTCATTCTATTTTTAACTTTCTGAGGAACCTCTATACTGTTTTCTCGAGTGGTTGCACCAGTTTGCATTCCCACCAACAGTGCAAGAAGGGTCCCCTTTCTTTGCATCCTTGCCAACACCTGTTAGTTCTTGTGTTGTTGATTTTAGCCATTCAGACAAGAGTGAACTGATGAAGAGAGGTGGGTGGGTGGATAGGTTAAATAAGTGATGGGGAAAGGCACCTGGGTGTCTCAGACTGTTGGGCATTCAACTTTGACTCAGGTCATGATCTCACGATCCATGAGTTCAAGCCCCATGTCAGGCTCTGTGCTGACAGCTCAGAACCTGGAGCCTACTTCAAATTCTGTGTCCCTCCCTCTCTCTGCCCTTCCCCAGCTGTGTTCTCTTACTATCTCTCTCTCTCTCTCTCTCTCTCTCTCTCTCTCTCAAAAATAAATAAATAAAACATTTTTAAAATGAAAGGAATTAATGGCTGCACTTGTGATTAGCACCGAGTGTTGTATGGAAGTGTTGAGCCACTATATTGTACACCTGAAACTAATATTACACTATATATTAACAAATTGGAATTTAAATTAAAACTTGAAAAATTTTAAAGCTTCTCAACTGAAATTATTCAGATGCATGTTTTATTAATGAAAAAAAAAGAGAAGAAAACATAGGCAGTAAACTCCTTGACATTGGTTTTGGCAATGATTTTTAAACTTTAACACCAAAATCAAAGGCAATAGAAGAAAAAAAAAAAAAAAAAAACAAGTGAGATTATACCAAACTAAAAAGTGTCTGCACAGCAAAAGAAGCCATCAACAAAATAAAAAGACAACCTACTAAATGGGAGAAAGTACTTACAAATAATATCTGATAAGAGGCTAATATCCAAAATGTATAAAGAATTTATACAACTCAATAGAAAAATAATTGAGTTGGATTAAAATATAGGCAGAAGATTAGAATAGACATTTTTCCAAAGAAGACATACAGATGGCCAACAGGTACATGACAATATGCATAATATCACTAATCATCTAGGAAATGGAAATCAAAACCACAGTATCACCTCATGCCTGTTAGAATGGGTAGTATAAAAAAGACAAAAACTAACAGTGTGTTGACAGGGGTGTGGATTAAAAGGAATTCTTGTGTACTTTTGGTGGGATTGTAAATTGGTCCAGCCACTATTGAAAACTGTATGGAGCTTTAAAAAAAAAAATTGAAAATAGAACCACCATAGAATCCAGCAATCCCACTAACGGGTATTTAACCAAAGTAAATGAAAACGCTAACTTGAAAAGCTATATGCGATACTATGTTCTTTGTGAACATTATTTTTTTGTGAGCATTATTTATAGTAGCCAACATATAGAAATAACAGAAGATTCCATTGACAAACGGATAAAGAAAATGTGGGATAAATATATATTATGTATGTACATCTGTATGTATATACATATGCTTGTGCATATGTATGCATATATATACATACATATGTATATATATGTGTATATATGTATATATATCACAAATATATGTCACACATATATATCACATATTATATATATATATATATATAATTCTGCCATAGAAAAAGAATATAATCTTGCCATTGGCAACAACATGGATGGACCTTGAAGATATTATTCTTATTTTTATTTTTATTTATTTTGTTTAATATAATTTATTGCCAAATTTGTTTCCAATCAGTACCCAGTGCTTATCACAACAAGTGCCCTCCTCCCTGCCCATTACCCACTTTCCCCTCTCCCCCAGCTCCCATCTACCCTTAGTTTGTTCTCAGTCCTTAAGAGTCTCTTATGGTTTGCCTCCCTCCCTCTCTGTAACTTTTGTTTTCCCCTTCCTTTCCCCCATGGTCTTCTGTTAAGTTTCTCAAGATACACATATGAGTGAAAACATATGATATCTGTCTTTCTCTATCTGGCTTATTTCACTTAGCATAATACTCTCCAGTTCCATCCACGTTGCTGCTAATGGCCAGATTTCATTCTTTCTCATTGCCAAGTAGTATCCCATTGTATATATAAACCACACCTTCTTTCTTTATTTTTTTTATTTTTATTTTTTGAAATTTATTGTCAAATTGGTTTCCATACAACACCCAGTGCTCATCCCAAACGGTGCCCTCCTCAATACCCATCACCCACCCTACCCTCCCTCCCACCCCCCATCAACCCTCAGTTTGTTCTCAGTTTTTATGAGTCTCTTATGCTTTGGCTCTCTCCCACTCTAACCTCTTTTTTTTTTTTCCTTCCCCTCCCCCATGGGTTTCTGTTAAGTTTCTCAGGATCCACATAAAAGTGAAACCATATGGTATCTGTCTTTCTCTGTATGGCTTATATCACTTAGCATCACACTCTCCAGTTCCATCCACGTTGCTACATTCTTTCTTTCTCATTGCCATGTAGTACTCCATTGTGTATATAAACCACAATTTCTTTATCCATTCATCAGTTGATGGACACTTAGGCTCTTTCCATAATTTGGCTATTGTTGAGAGTGCTGCTATAAACATTGGGGTACATGTGCCCCTATGCATCAGCACTCCTGTATCCTTTGGGTAGATTCCTAGCAGTGCTATTTCTGGGTGATAGGATAGATCTATTGTTTATTTATTTATTTATTTTTGAGGAACCTCCACACTGTTTTCCAGAGGAGCTGCACAAGTTTGCATTCCCACTAGCAGTGCAAGAGAATTCCCATTTCTCCACATCCTTGCCAGCATCTATAGTCTCCTTATTTGTTCATTTTAGCCACTCTGACCAGCATGAGGTGATATCTCACTATAGTCTTGATCTGTATTTCCCTGATGATGAGTGATGAACATCTTTTCATGTGTCTGTTGGCCATCTCGATGTCTTCTTTGGAAAAGTGTCTCTTCATGTCTTCTGCCCATTTCTTCACTGGACTATTTCTTGGGGGGGAGTATGGGGTTTGGTGAATTCTTTATAGATTTTAGATACTAACCCTTTATCTGATATGTCATTTGCAAATATCTTTTCCCATTCCATCGGTTGCCTTTTAGTTTTGTTGATGGTTTCCTTTGCAGTGCAGAAGTTTTTATCTTCATGAGGTCCCAACAATTCATTTTTGCTTTTGATTCCTTTGCCTTTGGAGATGTGTCGAGTAAGAAATTGCTGTGGCTGAGGTCAAAGAGGTTTTCTCCTGCTTTTTCCTCTAGGGTCTTGATGGTTTGCTGTCTCACATTCAAGTCCTTCATGCACTTTGAGTTTATTTTTGTGTATGGTGTAAGAAAGTGGTCTTGTTTCATTCTTCTGCGTGTTGCTGTCCAGTTCTCCATTTGTTAAAGAGACTGTCTTTTTTCCACTGGATACTCTTTCCTGCTTTGTCAAAGATTAGTTGGCCATACATTTGTGGGTCCAATTCAAGGGGTCTCTATTCTATTCCACTGGTCTATGTGTCTGTTTTTATGCCAATACCATACTGCCCTGATGATTACAGCTTTGTAGTAGAGTTGAAGGCATTATTCTAAGTGAAATAAGTCAGACAGAGAAAGACAAATATCATATGATTTCACTTATATGTGGAATCTTAAATAAAGAAAAAGAAAGCTCATAGATACAGAGTACAGATTGGTGGTTGGGGGGCGGAGAATAGATGAAGTGAATGAAGGGAGTCAAAAGGCACAGACCTCTAGTTATAAAATAAGTAAGTCATGTGGATGTCATGTACAACATGGCAACTATATCTAATAATACTGTATTGCATATTTGAAATAACAGAGTACATCTTAAAAATTCTCATTACAAGAAAAAAAATTTAACTCTGCATAATGACAGATATTAACTAGATTTCTTGTGGTGATCATTTTGCAATATACAAATATCAAATCAGTTTGTTGTGCACCTGAAACGAATATAATGCTTGTATATCAATTAAACCTCAATTTAAAAAAAGAAAAATAATTTTCATTTTGTTTATTTATGTAAAGCAGAGTATATTCATTTAGAATAAGATAAAATTACAGATAATTAAAATGATGAAACAAGTATATGGGGGCCTTTGAAGAGAATGCTGCTGGTACCTTTTATAGAAGAAAATGGTAAGTCTTTCTTTTTTAGAAGTCTAAGAAATGACAAGTTAAATACCATTAAAAAAAACATTGGAAACACTATAAAAATTGGGGAGTGATCCACTACTACATTTGACATAGTGACCTTTTAATATTGTCCCATGAGAAAAAAAAGGTTGGTGAGTTAAATTCTTTCAGAAACACCTTTATTCAGAAATTATTCCCTCATGGGGTACCTGGCTGGCTCAGTTAGTTACGCATCTGGCTCTTGATTTTCACTCATATTCACTTTCCTCTCTCTCTCTTTCTTTCAAAATAAATAATTCTCTCATTAAAACTACTTCAGGCAAGGTGACTATAATCCAGAATTCAAGCATTAAAGGCCAAGAATAGGCTTGCAAAATTCACAATCCCATTTTCCCTGTTTATTCTTCTTCCAATTCTGCTTATTGCCCATACCCTTAGTTATATAAATACATTTTAGATCTCATTACTTCATATTCCTCTATTGCTTTCCAACTCCATTCAGCAGCAGAACAGTTCTGGAAATCATATTCACCATAACTCTCAGGAGAACGTAACAAATGATAACTTTGAAAAAGTGTTCTTTTCCGGAGTTCCTGGGTGGCTCAGTCGGTTGTGTCACATTCTTGATTTCAATTCAGGTCATAATCTCGCAGTTCATGAGATCGAGCACCATCCAGGCTGTGCGCTCACAGTGCAGAGCCTGCTTGCGATTCTCTCCCTCTCTCTCTGCTCCACCCCCACTCATGCTCTTTCTGTCCTTCTCAAAACAAATAAACTTTTTTTTAAAAAAAGTGTTATTTCCCAATTTAATTCCCTTTCTCCATCATTATGTTCCTGTCTATATAGTCTCTAACTAGAAAATGCCACATGCATATCTGCTACTATTTCCTACTTCTATATCCTGGTGTAGAGTCAAGATTAATCTTAATAGAACTCATGCAATTTCTATAACTCAATGGAATTTGACACATGAAATAAAGCTTTCATATCATCCCTGGAAGCTAATTAACTAAACTGCAGAGAAAGATTTTGTAAAGAAAATATACACACTTCTTGTTACTGGTTTTACCATGACACTGCATGTGGCTCCAGGCAGCCTTTGAGATAGCGGTTGCTCTTGCCTAAATGTAGCTTTCTGTAGCTATTGAATCCATTTCACATTCTCATTCTAACTTGCCTTTATATCACTCTGCTACCTTACTCTTCATTCTATGTAACATACTCATTTTTTTCCCTTGAACCCAGAAAAAGGTAAATTGCTTTCCCTCTGTGACTAAATTTTCCTTAATTTCAGGTAAAAAAAAAATTAAGTTAGAATATAGAGTTTCCTTCTGCAATAAAGATCAAAGTAACAGTGGTTTGAAAAAATAAAGTTTATGTCTCACATAACAGTCTGAAGGTGATTCCTGAAGAGTTGGTGTTGGCCACACGGTATTCAGGGACCCAGTTTCCTTCTGTCTTCTAAATCTGCCATTGTCACTATTAAAATGCCAGCTTATATCTTACATGGCTGTTCCAGCTACTGCCTCATGTTCACATGTTAGTTAGAATAAGGAGAGAGAGAAATGGAGGACATTCCCTTTTCTTAGTGGCATAACCCAGAAGACTTACACATTACTTTTGTTTAACTCCCATGGTCAGAACTTAGTCACATGCCATACATGACTACAATACATAGTGGGAAATGTACATTTCAGCTGATTGGACTATGCTCAGTTAAATATTTAACATTTTATTATTGAATAAACAAGGGGGTGTATATTCAAAGTATCTAGCCTATTATCCCAAACCACTCTTTCCTGGTGTAGTCACATCTCTAAACTCTGGTCACAGAATTTCCCTGAAAGGTTGTCTACTCAGTTTAGAACATACAACATTGGCCCATACTTACAGTTTCCTTATTCTATAGCTCTGCTCTCTAAGATTCTTGATTACTTTAACCTTGAAGGATTAACCACAGAAATTTATTCTTATTCGTCAGAAGTGATGTCATAATAGTGAAAAGGGTATGAGGCATGGATTAAGAGATCCTGGATGTAGAATTTTAGGGAAGTCATTATATGTTTCTAGTTTCTATGTTGGCCTTGCAGAATTCTACTGAATGTTCAATGAGATAATGCATGTGAAAGGCTTTATAAATAATAAAGTCCTATTAAAATGCTTGTGACTATTTCATATTTTAGTGCTATTTTATAAATGTCTTTCCATACCGTTTTTACCCTATAGCGACCTAACTTGGGAGTCCCCGTCCTTGAGCTTGCCCTTAGTGATTTACTTTTCTAGGGTTCCATATGTTAGCTGTCTCTCTTTATCATTGACACAGGCATAGCTCAATTATCTTTCAAATTGTTTCACCCTAGTAATATTAGAGACACCTGTCCACAATGGATTTTATTGGAATTGAGTTTTTAGTTGCCCTCAGGTTATAGAATGGCATGTTATTCATTTCACAGCATTCTATACCCTATATGAACTCTACTCTGAGCCTACCTAATTATGGCTTGGGTTTGTCTTGTTCTTTCTAATCCATGTCAATATTTAATCTTCACATTCCTTTCCTAGGTCTTTTTGCATTCTTTTTAGCTATTTAGCATAACTAGTTTTGGCCATATACAAATTCTGTCAAGCTGTAAGAATTCTACATGTAACTATAGCAACTTGTGTTCCCTATTCCCAATCAGAAATGAGATTAGTTGCTTTGTTTAATTAGGAATATAAATATGCCTATCTATGTTAGTTGCCCATTATGAAATTGAGAACCTTATGTAGGAAAGGTCATAATATAAAATATACAGTCTCATATTTTTAGGAAATTGAATGATGTGTCACATAATTATGCTTTAATAAACAGCTGCCCATGGATTATGGGCAAATAAATGCTTATTTATTTATTTTGAGAGAGAGAAAGAGCATGTGTGAATGGGGGAGGGGCAAAGAGATAGGGAGAGAGAGAACCCCAAGCAGGTTATGCACTGTCAAAGTAGAGCCCAACCTGAGGCTCAGTCTCATGAACTGCAAAATCATGATCTGAGAAGAAATCAAGAGCCAGATGTTTAATCAACTGAGCCACCCAGGTGCCACTAAAGTATACTTTTTAATAATTTTGCAGGCTTTGTTGGAAATATAAGTTAGAGCAATGGTTCTCTTGAATGCCCTGAAGGCTTATTGGCATTATACAGGTTAAAGTTAATGATTTAAAATACACTTGAAATGTTTATGCATGATAGACAAGTAACATCTATTGAAAGCCTACTCTTTGCCATGTTCTATACTACTTACTTGACATGAATTTAATTAAGCCTAAAGCAATCCTGAGAAGTAGGAATTATTAAATACTCATTTCCCCAATAAAGAAAATGAAATTCAGAGAGATTTACATATTACTTAGTTACAGAGCTAGTAGGCTAAGGTGAACCCCAGTCCACATGCTCCAAAATTATTGTTCATTCTTCTAGATCATGCTACATCCTGGAAACACATAAAGGTAATACATAAATATTTTTAAATTAATATTATTATTTTAAAACTCATAAAGACATAAGTTTGCAACCACAATTTTTAGCTTTTTGTAGGAAAGAATGAAGTTTAGATATTGTCAAACTGTGTGATAGTTTATTCTCGTTACCATTTATTGCTTATTAAGCTTGAAGTATAATTGTCAGATACAATTAAGAAGTGACACATTTTAGAGTAAATATAAGAAATATAGTTTTTGTTAACTATATCAATTAGATTATACACTAATCTTCCAAAAAGTAGTTGAAAATTGTACAGGTGAATTACTTAAATCTAGTCCTGGCAGTAGCTATAAAATATGTGAAACATGACATGTGTACTGTAAAATTTTAGTTATTATGATTCAGCAAGAAATGTAGTTGAGTAAGTTGACCTTACTTTATTCCAACTCTTGTCTAAAAAGTTATTTGAAAAATTTAAAAAAGTTGTTGATTGATTCTATATTTTCATTATCACCATTATTTTTCAGATATGAATTCTCACAAGGAAAGTATCTTAACCAATCATGCAATAATTCAAATTGCACTTAACCTAGTATAAGTCTTAAAATTTCAGTTATGATTTCCAAATATGAATAATTTACCATTTATTTTATGGATTAGAATTTAAACCTTTCATCCCTTAAAAAGTTCAAAATAATAATAGGTTTAGAAGATAGTGTGAACTCAGAACAATCAGAGATCTATTCCAAGGCCAGAAGATCCCTAAGGTTCCTTACAACTTTCTCATTTTAGTCCTAGGATGAATGCCAGCCTCTCTTTCAGACTATAAACAGCATGTAGCCTTTACATGTTAAAGCCATGAACACTTTAATTTTGCATACCCTATAATATTAAGAATCAAGGAAAATGAACAGGAAATCTATAAATAAACCCACAATTATATGGTCAGTTAATCTTTGACAAAGGAGGAATTAATAGACAATAAGAAAAAGACAGTCTCTTCAACAAATGGTGTTGGAAAAACTGGAATTCCACATGCTAAAAATGAAAATGGACCACTTTTTTACACCATACACAAAAATAAACTCAAAATAGATTGAAGACCTAAATGTGAAACAGGAAACCATCAAATCCTTGAAGGGAACACAGGCATTGATCTCTCTGACATGGGCCATAGCAACATTTTTCTAGAAATATCTCCTGAAGCAATGGAAATAAAAGCAAAAACAAACAAATTAAAAAAAAAAAAATACCGGGGCACCTGGGTGGCTCAGTCGGTTAAGCGGCCGACTTTGGCTCAGGTCATGATCTCACGGTCCGTGGGTTCGAGCCCCGCGTCGGACTCTGTGCTGACAGCTCAGAGCCTGGAGCCTGTTTCAGATTCTGTGTCTCCCTCTCTCTGACCCTCCCCCGTTCATGCTTTGTCTCTCTCTGTCTCAAAAATAAATAAACGTTAAAAAAAATTAAAAAAAAAAACTACTGTGATGACATCAAAATAAAAAGCTCTGCACAGCAAAGAAAACAAACAACAAAACTGAAAGGTAACCTACTGAATGGGAGAAGATATTTGCAAATGACATATCTGATAAAGGGTTAATATTCAAAATATATAAAGAACTGATACAATTCAACATTGAAAAAAGCAAACCAATTTTGAAATGAGCAAAAGAAATGAACAGACATTTCTCTAAAGAAGATATACAGATAGCCAACAGACACATGAAAAGATGTTCAACATTACTCATCATCAGGAAAATGCAAATAAACCTACAATGAGATATCATCTCACACTTGTCAGAATGGCTAAAATCAAAAACACAAGAAACAACTGGTGTTGGCAAAATGTGTAGAAAAATGAATCTTTCTGCATTGTTGATGCAGCCGTTGTTGAAATCAGTATGGAGATTCCTCAAAATTTAATAATAGAACTAACTTATAATCCAGTAATCATACTACTGGGTATTTACTCCCAAAACACAAAAACACTAATTCAAGGGGATGCAAGCATCCCTGCATATATTGCAGCATTATTGACAATAGCCAAGCTATGGAAACAGCCTAAGTGTCAATTAATGTTATTATATATTAATTTTATATTATAATATTACATTATATAAATTATATAATATATAATTACAAATATAATATAATAATATATAATTTATATAATTTATGTAATATGTATTACATACATATTTACATTTATATATATATTATATATAATATCAATTAGCCATAAAGAAGAATGAAATATTGCCATTTCCAGCAACATGAATGGAGGTAGTGGGTAGAATGCTAAGCAAAATAAGTCAGAGAAAGACAAATACCAAAAGACTGCACCCATACATGAAATTTAAAAAACAAAACAAATGAGAAAAAGAAGAGAGGGAAACAAACCACAAGAGACTCTTAATGATAGAGAACAAACCGAGGGTTGACAGAGGGAGGTGGTTGGGAGATGAGCTAGATGGGTGATGGGTATTAAGGAGGGCACTTGTGATGAGCCCTGGGTATTCTATGTAAGTGATGAATCACTAAATTCTACACCTGAATTTACACTACATGTAACTAACTGGAATTTAAATAAAAACTTGAAAAAGGGAAAATAATGTTGTATCAATTCTATCTGTATTTTATTTGTTGTACTAAAATAAGTGTTTTGGTAATTTAAAAAATAATCAAAGACAAGAAAAATGCCCATTTTTAAGCTTCTAAAACTTAAATCAAGAAACCCATGGCTCATCTGGCTTTGGTGAGGTGCAATCCTGGCTAAACTGAGAGCTAAGACACAGTTCTACTCTACAGAAACCACAGCCTCTATTCATAGTGACTATTAATTAGATTAAAAGACTGAATAACCTCAAACAGTAAACCACCAAAATTGGTCTCAGTTACTCAAATCTAAAACATCAGTCATATTCACCATGGAAATCTAGGGCAACTAGGGCATTAACAAACTCTAACGTGCTTTCCAGTTTTAAAACAAAAGAATGATGTATAATATGGAAGAAGTACTTACCTGAAGCATGTGAAACCACCATTAACAGGATGTCTTTCTCCCCTATGCTATGAGAATCGGGTTACAAGTTTGCAAAAGCAATTCAGTTGCATAGGTGCTTAGTTACAGCATGTCTCAAGCCCAAGGTAATAAAATGCTGAATACAGTAGAAAGCTTTTCTCCCATAAGGAGCATGGTCCACATAAGGATTGGAGATATCTAAATTGAAAAGACTCCAAGGCTGAATTGCCATAGACAAAGTTTACCTACATTATTCCATTAAAAGCAGCAACATTAAGTGGCCTTGTTATATGCCAGAAATTGTTGTTTTTTTTTTTCATTCTAGGGTTAAGACTCTTTCATATTAACTTCAAGCAATTTATCTATGTTAGTACTAAATGAAAAGGAGCAGATCATCTTTTGAGGTTATAAAATGCTTATGAAGATAAACATCTGACACAAAGGATTAAATCCCTGTAAATATCCAAAAGATTCCAATATATGTGAAATCAGTCTAAGATTACTTCATATGTAGTGTTGCTTTTATCTTTCCTGCAATCTTAACCCCTTCAAATGAGTTTTTCACTTTTCCCTCAGGTCAGGAGTACAGAACTGCATGCAGTGGAAACTCAACTACTTCCTTTTGTATTTGCCTCATTAGTCAGTCCATTATTATTACTACACACTCCATTTGAAGATAAGGAATTAGGCACAGAGTATTTACCTAGTGCTTCATGTAATCTTTGGTGAAGCCAGACTTTCTTCCCAATAGCATCAAAATATTTTGGCTCTGTGAATGACAGAGAAAATAATATATGAGACCAAAACATATGATATTGTGACCTACCGAAAGGGGGTTTGGTGAGCCAACATGAACAAGTAAAATTACTCTGAAACCTTTCACGAAAAGTGTTCCTCTCATTCATTGTGGGTGGAAAACTGGCCTGACAAGATTTCCTCTAGCATTTAGTGTAGTTTTTGACATTAAACAAGAAAGACACTATGACATTTCTGAGCTCACCATCATCAACTTTCACAGGTAAACTGTAAGAATTGCAGAGCAAGAGGGTGTAAAGAGCATAACTATGCACATAGTTTCTGATAAATGTCAGCCCACTGCTCTAACTAAAGAGACTTTGAATGATGTGAGTTTTGAAGGCAATATTTTGCAATCACTGCCATAAAACTGTGTGTTATAAGTTTATGAGAACAAAATCTTATTTAAAATGAAACATAGCCTGGCACAAAAACAGACACATAGACCAATGGAATAGAATAGAAACCCCAGAACTAGACCCACAAACGTATGGCCAACTCATCTTTGACAAAGCAGGAAAGAACATCCAATGGAAAAGACAGTCTTTTTAACAAATGGTGCTGGGAGAACTCGACAGCAACATGCAGAAGGTTGAAACTAGACCACTTTCTCACACCATTCACAAAAATAAACTCAAAATGGAGAAAGGACCTGAATGTGAGACAGGAAACCATCAAAACCCTAGAGGAGAAAGCAGGAAACGACCTCTCTGACCTCAGCCGTAGCAATCTCTTACTCGACACATCCCCAAAGGCAAGGGAATTAAAAGCAAAAATGAACTACTGGGACCTTATGAAGATAAAAAGCTTCTGCACAGCAAAGGAAACAACCAACAAAACTAAAAGGCAACCAACGGAATGGGAAAAGATATTCGCAAATGACATATCGGACAAAGGGCTAGTATCCAAAATCTATAAAGAGCTCACCAAACTCCACACCCGAAAAACAAATAACCCAGTGAAGAAATGGGCAGAAAACATGAATAGACAGTTCTCTAAAGAAGACATCCGGATGGCCAACAGGCACATGAAAAGATGCTCAACGTCGCTCCTCATCAGGGAAATACAAATCAAAACCACACTCAGATATCACCTCACGCCAGTCAGAGTGGCCAAAATGAACAAATCAGGAGACTATAGATGCTGGAGAGGATGTGGAGAAACGGGAACCCTCTTGCACTGTTGGTGGGAATGCAAATTGGTGTAGCCGCTCTGGAAAGCAGTGTGGAGGTTCCTCAAAAAATTAAAAATAGACCTACCCTATGACCCAGCAATAGCACTGCTAGGAATTTACCCAAGGGATACAGGAGTACTGATGCACAGGGGCACTTGTACCCCAATGTTTATAGCAGCACTCTCAACAATAGCCAAATTATGGAAAGAGCCGAAATGTCCATCAACTGATGAATGGATAAAGAAATTGTGGTTTATATACACAATGGAGTACTACATGGCAATGAGAAAGAACGAAATATGGCCCTTTGTAGCAACGTGGATGGAACTGGAGAGTGTGATGCTAAGTGAAATAAGCCATACAGAGAAAGACAGATACCATATGTTTTCACTCTTATGTGGAGCCTGAGAAACTCAACAGAAACCCATGGAGGAGGGGAAAGAAAAAAAAAAAAAAGAGGTTAGAGTGGGAGAGAGCCAAAGCATAAGAGACTGTTAAAAACTGAGAACAAACTGAGGGTTGATGGGGGTGGGAGGGAGGGGAGGGTGGGTGATGGGTATTGAGGAGGGCACCTTTTGGGATGAGCACTGGGTGTTGTATGGAAACCAATTTGACAATAAATTTCATATATTGAAAAAAAATAAATAAAAAATAAAATGAAACATAGCCAAAGCATAAGAGACTCTTAAAAACTGAGAACAAACTGAGGGTTGATGGGGGGTGGGAGGGAGGGGAGGGTGGGTGATGGGTATTGAGGAGGACACTTTTTGGGATGAGCACTTGGTGTTGTATGGAAACCAATTTGACAATAAATTTCATATATTGAAAAAAAATGAAATATAATCCCAAATAATGATAAACTTAGCAGATCTCTGTCAAGTTGCACTGTCTTTCATCATTTTTCTTTCTGCTTATATATATTAGCACTTATTCTCAGAAGATAAGGTTATGATGGTGATCATGGTCAGAAATAGAAGTGAACTCTCTAACCTCAATAATTACATTTTATTGATTTAAGTCTGATATTTGTATTCTAGAAAAACATTTAAAGGTATTAACATTTCAGTAGTTGGTCTCATATCTCATTAGGGCAAATTTCATACCACTCTAAGCAATCGCTTAATTTTGAAAGGGTAAACTTTCCAAATGTCTTTATTTTTGCCTGGAAAAATAGGGTTAATTATTGTATATTGTAATATAGCTAGCTAGTTTCTTCATCTTTAGTTGTAAAGGTAAAATATAGTTTTTATTTTTTGTTGAATACTTGTTATGCTGGAAATTATTTTGACTTCCCCAGGTTGCATATCTTTTTTTATATATTTTCTGAAGTAAATGAAATCCTCCACATTCACCTGAGAAAAAGATAGACAGGTGGCTTAAACTCATATTAATAATAAGACAGTCACAATTTTAAAAATATTATGCATCTATAAAGAAGCCACAGTTGGTTTAAACTTGTTTTCAGATACATGCAAACACTGTCAACTGATCTTTGACAAAGTAGTAAAGGCAGACAATTCAATGGAAAAAGGATAATCTTCAAGAAATTGTGCTGGAACAAGTGGACATTCACGTGCTAAAAAAATGAATCTAGACATAGATCTTAAACTTTTCACAAAAATTAATTCAAAATGAATCACAGCCCTAAAATTTAATGCTCAAAGCTATAACATTCCTAGAAGGTAACATAGGAGAACATCTAGGTAAACTTGGTTTTGGTAATGGCTTTTTATCTACAGCATCAATTCTAATGATCAGTCTGTGAGTGCCTCTGTAACCATGAGCCAAAATATCACAAGAAGTAAGAAAATGGATATTTGGCATGCCTGGGAATTACTGGGAAATAATACTTCATTAAGCAATATCTGTTGTATTCATGCTATCTATGAATAAGGATTGGGGATATTAATTATTTTGTTTCTTCTCTTAAGCAGTTCTATTCAAATCTTCCCCATATTCTGAAGTAGTACTCTTCTCTGATGTTGGCAACCCAGGAAATCTTTATGGGACCCAGATGCAATTGCCTTTTTTATTTGAAGTACATAAAAAAGAAATGTAGTGTGATTCCCTAGAGTCTGAACAGTTAGTTATGTGAGCAGAAGTGAAGATTTATAGGACTTTTTTATGCCAGAACAGGGCACCAGAATGAGTGACACAGCACATTTGTGTTCTGTAATGTGGTTATTTGAGTATGTGTTTGTATATGTATTTGTGTGTGGGGACAGGGAAGGGTCTGTATTAGTTATCTATTCCTGCATAATATTACCATGAACCTAGCAGCTTAAAACAACGCATAATTTTATCTATTTTTGTGAGCCATGAGTTCAGGCACAACTTAGCAGTGTTCTCTGCCTCAGGGTCTCACAAGTTTGCATTCAACGTGTCAGGTGCAGCTTCAGTTTCATATGAGAATTTACCAGGAAAGGATCTACTTCCAAGTTCAATCTGTTGGTGGGATTCAACTTTTTTGTGGTTTGTCAGGGTTAAGGCCACATTTTCTTGCTGACTGTTGGCTGTAAGCTCTTATAGGCTGTCAGCTAGATGTCATCCTTAGCTCCTAGAAATCATTTATAGTTGTCATTTTGTGTTCGTCAGCATGTCCATTTGCTTCCTCAAAACCAGTAAAGAAGAAACTTCAAGAAGATGGGTGCTACAATCTTGTAAATCATGTAATCATGTGCACGTAATCACATACATCCTATTACCTTTGCCATATTCTGCCATATTATCTCATATTTGCTAGAAACAAGTCACAATCCTGCCCATAGTCAAAGTGAAGGATTACACATGGGTGTGGATATCAGGAAGTGGGCATCATGGAGCCCACTCTAAGAGTCTGTTCAGCACAGTCTCTCTCGTTGGATCCAAGATGGTACTGAAAAAAAAAAAAGGATAGACCATTTCTCACTTTACTGGATTTATCTGTTATAGATTCTTTAGCCATATTGATTCTTTTTTCCACTTTTCCCACTTGTTAAGGTACTTGTTCCATTTAGTTTTTTTCTTAAGCAACCAAGATTCCATGTATTCCATCATAAGGGTCTCTGACCATTAGGAAGAAGAAAAATGAAGAGGAAAAACAGGAGTAGAAGCAGTAGGAGAAAAAGGACAAGGAGGAAAGGGAGAAGGAGAAAGTGAGAAAATAAGGAAGAAAGAATGGAAAGAAGGGAAGGAGAGAAGATAGGAGGAAGGAAGAAAAGAAGCTGTAACAACCAAATAGTGGATAGGAACACTTGGAAACATTGTCAATCCTAGAATGTGAATACTGTTTACATCAACATATCAATACTATTTTCAGTTTGAATAGGAATGATTTGGAACCTCTGGATGTGTAATTCATAACACAAGTTTCTAAAAGTTAATACTTAAATACTTATATTTCATGAGATAAATCAACAAGATCAGGTTACCCTGAGGTCTGATCACCCACTGGAGCTGGGTGGCACTGACCTGCTTCTTAGAAATGTTACCTCAGTCAAGACAGAATACTTGTGTTCTCAGGTGTCATAGTGTTGCCATAGGGATCTTCCCATACATACAAAATTTTGAATAGAAATAGGTGAAATAATTGGAAACAATCTGTCATGTACACCTTAATGCTCATTCTTTATTAATTGTCATTTTAAAATTGACTTCTCCTGTTTCTTTTTCTTTGTTTGTTTGTTGTTATTTTAATTAAATCCAAGTTGACATATAAGGTAATAATGATTTCAGGAGTAGAATTCAGTGATTCATCACTTACATATAACACCAAGTGCTCATCCCAACAAGTACCCACTTTAATGGCCATCACCCATTTAGCCCACCCCCTACCCAACACCCCACCAGCAACCCTCAGTTTGCTCTCAGTATTTACGAGTCTCTTATGGTTTGCCTCCCTCTTAAATTCCTAAAATGAGTGAAATCATATGATATATGTAACTTTCTCTGGCTGACTTATTTTGCTTAGCATAATACATTCTAGTTCTATCCATATTGTGGCAAATGGATAGATGTCATTCTTTTGATGGCTGAAAAATATTCCAGTATATATATATATATATATATATATACACACACACATATACATATAAACATATACATATATATATATATATATATATATATATATATATATATATTTGGGCTCTTTCCATAATTTGGCTATTTTTGATACAACTGCTACAAATATTGCGGTGCAGGTGCCCTTCCAAAAAAGACTTTTGTATCCCTTGGAAAAATAACAAGTAGTGTGATTGCTGGGTTATAAAGTAGGTCTATTTTTAACTTTTTGAAGAACCTCCATACTGTTCTCCAGAATGGCTGCACCAGTTTGCATTCCTACCAACAGTGCAAAAGTGTTCCCCTTTCTCCACATCCTCGTCAACACCTGTTGTTTCCTGAGTTGTTAATTTTACCTATTCTGACAGGTGTGAGGTAGTATCTTATTGTGGTTTTGATTTGTACTTCCCTCATGATGAGTGATGCTGAGCATCTTTTCATAAGTTTCTTAGCCATCTAGATGTCTTCTTTGGAAAAACCTCTGTTCATGTCATTTGCCCATTTCTTCATTGGATTATTTGGTTTTTGGTTGTTGAGTTTGATTTTTTTTATAGATTTTAGATACTAACACTTTATCCGATGTGTCATTTACAAATATCTTCTCCCAATCAATCTGTTGCCTTTTAGTTTTGTTGTTTCCTTCACTGTGCAGATTTTTATCTTGAAGAGTTCACAATAGTTCATTTTTGCTTTTATTTCCCTAACCTCTGGAGACGTGTCTAGTAAGAAGTTGCTCTAGCCAAGGTCAAATAAGTTGTTGCCTGTTTTCTCTCCTAGGATTTTGATAAATTCCTTCTCACATTTAGGTCTTTCATCCATTTTGAATTTATTTTTGTGCATGGTGCAAGAAAGTGGTCCATGTCCATTCTTCTGCATGTTGCTATACAGTTTTCCCAACACCATTTGCTGAAGAGACTGTCTTTTTTCCATTGGATATTCTTTACTGTTTTTTTTGAAGATTAGTTGGCCATACATTTGTGGGCCCATTTCTGGGTTCTCTGTCTAGTTCTAGTGATCTATGTGTCTGTTTTTGTGACAGTACCATACTGTCTTGATGATTACAGCTTTGTAATACAGCTTGAAGTCTGGAATTGTGATACCTCCAGCTTTGATTTTCTTTTTTTTTTTAATATTTATTTATTTTTGAGACAGGGAGAGATAGAATGAACGGGGGAAGGTCAGAGAGAGAGGGAGACACAGAATCTGAAACAGGCTCCAGCCTCTGAGCTGTCAGCACAGAGCCTGACGCGGGTCTCGAACTCACGGACCGCGAGATCATGACCTGAGCCAAAGTCGGATGCTTAACCGATTGAGCCACCCAGGTGCCTTTGATTTTCTTTTTCTACATGACTTTGGCTATTCAGGGCCTTTTCTGGTTCCATACAAATTTTAGGGTTGTTTGTTCTAGCTCAGTGAAGCCTGCTTGTGTTATTTTGATAGGGATTGCATTGAATGTAAAGATTGCTTTGGTAGTATAGACATTTTAACAATATGTGTTCTTCCAATCCATGATAATTAGATGTTTTTCCATTATTTTGTGTCTTCTTCAACTTCTTTCATAAGCTTTCTATAGTCTCCAGCGTACAGATCTTTTACTTGTTTGGTTAGGTTTATTCCTAGGCATCTTATGGTTTTTGGTGCTATTGTAAATGGGATTGGCCCCATGATTTCTCTTGCTGCTGCTTCATTATTGGTGTATAGAAATACAACTGATTCCTGTACGTTGATTTTATATCCTGCATCTTTGCTGAATTCATGTATCAGTTTTAGCAGTTTTTTGGTGGAGTCTTTCAGGTTTTCCACATAGAGTAGTCTGCAAATAGTGAAAGTTTGACCTCTTGCCTGCCAATTTGGATGCCTTTTATTTCTTTTTGTTGTCTGATTGCTGAGGCTATGACTTCCAGTACTGTGTTGAACAATAGTGGTGAGAGTGGACATCCCTGTCATGTTCTCAGTTTTTCCCTATTGAGGATGATATTAGCTGTGGGTCTTTCATATATGGCCTTTATGATCTTGAGGTATGTTCTTTATATTCCCACTGTCTTGAGGGTTTTACCAAGAAATAATGCTGTACTTTGTCAAACGCTTTCTCTATATCTATTGAGAGGACCATGTGATTTTTATCCTTTCTTTTATTAATGTGATGTATCATGTTTATTGATTTGTGGATATTGAATCACCCCTGCAGCCCAGGAATAAATCCCACTTGATCATGGTGAATGATTCTCTTAATGTACTGTTGGATTCTATTTGTTATTATCTTATTGAGAATTTTGTGTCATTGATAATCAGAGAAATTGGTTTCTTACTCTCCTTCTTAGTGGGGTCCTTGTCTGTCTTTGGAATCAAGGAAATGATGGTGTTATAGAATGAGCTTGGAAGTGTTACTTTCATTTCTATTTTTTGAAACAGTTTTAAAAGAATAGGTATTTATTCGCCTTTAAATGTTCTGTAGAAATTCCCTGGGAAGCAGTCCGGCCCTGGATTCTTGTTTGTTGGGAGATTTTCTTATTATTGATTCCACTTTTTTACTGGTTATGGTCTTTTCAAATTTTCTATTTCTTCCTGTTTCAGTTTTGATAGTTTATATTGTTTCTAGGAATTTATCCATTTCTTCCAGATTGTCCAATTTGATTATGTATAACTTCTCATAATGTTTTCTTATTATTGTTTGAATTTCTGTAGTGTTGGCTGTGATATCTCCTCTTTCATTATTGATTTTATTTATTTGGGTCCTCTTCTTTTTCTTTTTGGTAAATCATCTAGGGGGTTATCAGGTTTGTTAATTCTTTCAAAGAACCAGCTCCTAGTTTCAGTGATCCCTTCTATTTTTTTTATTTTGTTATCATTGATTTCTGCTCCAATCTTTATTATTTCCCTTCTTATGCTGGTTTTGCTCATTTCAATTACCAGTTTTGAAATCTCAAGCCATGAAACTGCCATGAAACAGCATTAGACTAAATGGAATATATTAAGGATGTTTATTTGTATATCCATTTCTCTGTTTAGAAACTGTAATATATCAAATCTTTAGCTGTGAATTTAGTATACCAAATTATACATCATACCTATACAAAGAATTTCAATGTGCTCAAAATATATGATGAATAAAGAACATAAAATAAATATGAGATTGCACATGACCAATTTGATTTTAAGAAGGTAAGTGGCAAAAACCTCCCCCCCCCACAATCCCTGTCCAAATCTGAAAAAATCAAGTGTTTTTTTTTGTGCAGTGATTTGAATTGTCCCCATTTACAACCTTATGCTCTCTAAATCCAGGAGCATTAAACAACAAATCAATCATGAAGTGCAATGAGAGGTTATGGTGAAGGTTAGAGGAGTTTAGTTTTGTGATTGTATAAAAAAACAGAACATATTGCTTCTCTCGAAGGCAACCAACAATAACGAGCCAAATTTATGTGTTCCACAATCTTTAGGATTTTGCTTTGATAAAGTATTATGTTCAGGGCACAGTGGTATAGTAGAGCCAATGGTTATACCATTTACAAAAGGAGAAAATACTGATAAAATATAAATATATAACAGCAACTATGAAGTTTCCATTATAAAATGCTTTGCAAGATGGCACATAAAAGAGGCATAATATTTATGTAAAAAGCCTGATAGTTTGGACTATTATAATGGGATCTTGCAGCATTTTCAGAAAGGTTATCAAGTGTGAGTCAAACTAAAATTAGTGAAGCTGGACTAAGAATAAACATTTCATTTACAAAAGTAAATGAATACAACAGATGAAAGTAAGTACTCATGAATCATTTTCACTAGAACCTTGCATTAAGATTCTTTTAAATATGACTATTATTGTGCATATATACGAATATCTTATAACCCCAACAATCATTGCAGTATTATTGATGGAAAAACACTAACTAAAAACAACATTTCTCTAGCAAGAACAGAATTCCTATTGTTTTATCATCATTTACATAAATTTTACCTAATTGCTTAATTCAGAGTAACCAAAAACATTTTTCAATATAAGTCAATCAAACAAAAAATGTTTAAGATTATGTAAAGTACAACAGCAGAAACTATGACATATAAAGAGGTGCATAAGAATGGAATATCTTCCATTATGGAATTGAACAAAAGCATACTGCTGTTAAGATTGTAATAGATTTCTAAATTAATTATTGAATTGGTTTAGAAATGAAGATAATTCATCTTATAAAATGTGTTTTTTAATGTTTGCTTAAGGGTCTCATCTGCTACATTAATACAAAATAGTGACACAGCAGGCAAAATGAAGAGGGTTAGGATGCATTTAAACAAATTTGGCCCAATAAGTCCCATGCTTTGATTCTCCCTAGCAGTTCATTCCATTATAAAGTTAATTAGAAACCTTTTCTTTTTAATGTTGAGAAAAAGCATTTTGATATCACTAACTTTCTATGTAAGATTTGCAAATCCTATTAAATGGCTGATATACAGTTAATCTAAACCTACTTTTTATTTTTAATACACCTACTAGGATGATGCTATAAAAGCTTTTAAGGAAGCCCATGAATCTTTTGGAGTAGACTCTATGATATTCAATCAGTCTATAGTAAGCCATGACTGTCATAAGTACCAAATGAATTAATACAGTAAAATTTTGGGTGCTACATTAGGTGAAAAACTATTGGCAGATACATATTTATGATTAACCTACATAGAGAAATATACATTTTATTTTTTACTGAAAATGATAGGAATTTTATTGTGCAAACCATGATTCTATTGCATTTGCATAATGATTTGTAGTTGCTGAAACTTGTTAGACATTCTAAAAGCCAAAGTATGAATGGGCTTACAATCTACCTAAAATTTACTGCATTCAGGAAAGGGCTAAAGCACTCAAGCTTTGAAATAATCTACTGCAAAGGCTGTTTATTCACCATATAAAATCTTACTGTATATTGTGTCCTCAAAGATACAAGAGCTGCAACAGAGCAGACTGTGAAACATCTCAAATATTAATTTATTGGCTTGCAAAGCTGTGCCTGCAAAGCATACAGAATAGCACATTAGGGGTTGGTAAGAAATAATAAGTGAGATTTGACAATCCTATTTGAATCTTCCGTGGTTTGGAATTGGAATATTTTAAGGCTATACAAGCTGAAAAAGATATTTTTAACAAATAGCTTCATAAATCAGGTTTGGTTTTAAAAGCTGGAGGGGATTTCAAAAATTCATTTTACTCTTCAGAAATAATTATAAGTGGGAAGCAGTTTATTGAAAATATCAGAAAACACAAATAGTTCAAACTCCCCACAGGCAACCATCTTGCTATTGTCTTACCCTGGTGTGAGTCATAGCCTATCTGCACAGGTGTTTTTTTCCTTCAAAAGGCACATTTATCCTCTAGCCTCAGAGCTTAATTATTTATTTCTAATAATCCGGGTGGCAACAAAATCAGGTTTTGTACATTTCACAATAGCTTTTCAAAATGAGTAATGAACCATGCCTTGGAACAATTCACATGTGGGTAAGACATGTTTTGTGGTTAATTGATGTCTAAGATTGTCTGACATATTGGGATAGATGAGAGAAATCACAGAAAGAAGAGAGGGAGAAGCAGGAATTAGGTCCATGAAGAGCCTTGGTAACAGAAAAAGCATATCAGAGTACTGTGCTGCAGTTTATTTGCAAATATTATAATAATTTCAAATAAAAGAAAAGAAAATTCTCTGCTATTTGAATGGCTCATCCCAAACCCTGGGGTAAAGAGATGAGCAAAACAAGTGTTCAGACAAATGATATCCCCAAACTCTGACATTTTTATTTTACATTCACAAATGTCTGCTTTTACCTTACTTCTGCATTTTTAGTATATTAATCTCCCTTTCTTTATTTTCCCTATACAACATTTCTTTCACTATTTAAACCTATTTTAAGGGAATTTAATTTTTCCTATTTTAGATTCCTTAGAATTCTTAATTTTTTTTTAATTTTTTTTAATGTTTATTCATTTTTGAGACAGAGAGAGACAGAGCATGAATGGGGGAACGTCAGAGAGAGATGGAGACACAGAATCTGAAACAGGCTCCAGGCTCTGAGCTGTCAGCACAGAGCCCGACGCGGGGCTCGAACTCACGGGCCGCGAGATCATGACCTGACTGAAGTCGGCTGCTCAACCAACTGAGCCACCCAGGCGCCCCTCCTTAGAATTTTTAAATAACATCTTTCCCAATAGTGACCTCACACTCTAGCAGATCACCACTTGAAACATGAATTGTTGTAGAATCCCAGAGAGGTGACATCCTCCTGACACAGCCACATATTGCCAGCCCTAAGGAGGCTAGTCTGGGGGTTAAAGAAAAAAAATTGCATTTTATCTGTCTGTCAACTATAATTAATATATGATAAGTAAGTTCATTAGTCTTCTGTTGGTGAAGGGAATTTTGTCAGGTGGTTTGCAGGTTTGCTTTTGCCACTGGTATTCTCTCAGAGACTTCTGCCCAGCTATCCTTTCTCACTATGACCTCTGTGTTGGAATGATTTGGATTTGATTTTTAAACTAGCTCAGTTACCTCACAACCAGTCCTCAGAGCCACACAGTCCTTTCGCTTTTTTGCTTTGTAGTGCCAAAACCTTCATGCCTCGCTGAAAACTGAATAATATTAAACACATGCTGCAGATATATGTTCAAATTAGAAATGTAACAAACTATCCATAGATAATCTACTAAATCACTGAAGCAACAAACCTGCATATCCAGAGTCAGCACCAGTAAATTACAATCTACAATATACTTCTCCCTCTGATGATGAAAGTAAAGCATATTTTATTTTAAAATGCTGACAATAACTCCTGAGCAATCAATACTTTTCTTGGAGAAGGAAAATTGCACAGCCCCAACTGCTACTGTACATACATCGAAAAGGACAGATGAACTATAGATGTGAACCCTTCAGCAAAACCCAGAAAGGAAAAATCTTTGGAACATGGCACTTAAATTAGATTCAGCAGTCAGCCCTTGAACTCTTTGTGTTAGATGTACTGAGCTTTTCACATTTGGTAGCGTGTTGTCTTGCAAGATTGAGGGATGTCTAAAAATCAAATTCCAGGACTCTACTGACATATGTGTGGTTTTTCTCCACCTCCCCCTCAGGGTATGTGGGCTGAATTTTTGTAACAAAACAAGAGCAGCAGCAAGACAATATTATATGAAATACTATATGGAAAGTACTATATTCCTGAAGTAGCAAATACCTTGCTGATGCAGAGATATTACTTCTGCAATGAAACATAAAAGAAACAATTATTTTAAGGAAAGGAAAGGAAAGGAAAGGAAAGGAAAGGAAAGAAATCTGAATGGAATCTGATTCTATAAGAGCACATGCTGGAGTCTAATGTGTCTATTATGCACTGGGGGTTGTGTCTTAGAAAACATCATAAATATAGAAAATAAAGCTTCTTTATGGATGGGAGGGACACACAGGAATAGAAATAGGCAATAAGCATATAAAAGTGTTCCTTATTTACAGAATACACAAACCTAAAATGTCAGAGTTTATGATCACTACCTAATTACTTTTATTTTATTTTATTTTATTTTATTTTATTTTATTTTATTTTTATTTATTTTATTTTTGAGAAAGCACCTACAGGGAGGGGCAGAGAGAAAGGGAAAGAGGATACAAAGAGGGCTTTGTGCTGACAGCAGTGAGCCCAATGTGGGACTTGAACTCACAAACCTGGAGATCATGACCTGAGCTGAAGTCAGATTCTCAACTGACTGAGCCACCCAGATTTTCCCCCTAATTACAGTTTAATAAAGAAGAGTTATTAGCAATTTCTCTAGATGAAACTTCAACACCTTTACTGTAAGTATAAAATGGCTTTTATTTTTTTCCAAAACTCAAGCTTATGTTTGTGGTTGTGGTGTCACTACATCTGTGAATGTTTGCAAATGCCTTCAGGTTTGGGAAATTTACTTTCTGACTCAAACAGTCCTCTGTAATTCCAAACTACATACTTCCATTTGTAACATTTGATGGATCACTTTCCATTTGTATGTACTTCAAGGAAGCTTGGTAACTTTTAGTTTTATGGCTGATGACAATCTGTGTTAGGGACATAGAAAATGACCAGAATCTGTATGGCACTTCAAATCAGGAATCCACAAAAGCAGGCATCAGAAATAGCTTTAGTACATTTTTATGTACAAAATAGAAGCATGAACCTAGAAACTTCAAAAACTGTTGAATCTTTAAATTACTGCTATGAACTAGTACAAACTAATACAAATTATTTCACCACTTCTATAACACAGTAAGGGTACACCTTGTATTAAACTAGTAATATATCTTATTTTTAAAAATAAGTAAAATATATCTTTGGTTTCTTTATGGCTCTGTCACGTAGGAATTGATCAAAAAATGTTGTGGAAGTGATTCATATTTCCAGCCTACATGGTCCCTGATCATTTGTTCAATAATCCATTCATTCAATGCTTATGTAGTTCCTTTTTTTCCCTTCAAAACTATATAACAAGGTATTTGCTCTCAGCATGCTCATAAGCTTGTGAGTAGCAATTAACTACAATAAGAAGGAGTGGAATGGTTTAATAGAAATTTGATCATGAAAGGTCATGGACTATGCTGGGAATTGCAAGTAGTATGTTATGCCTGGAGATTAGGGACCCTGGAGTGGAAAGCACTGGTTAGACAGGAGATGAAGCAGTTAGAACTGGATGGTGTTAGAGCTTAAATGGCAGTGTAAGTAGTTTGGAAGTTATTCTATGTGCAGTAGGAGGCCTTTGAAAACTATTTTGTAAGAGAATAATATGACCAAACATGAAATTTAAAAAGGTAAGTCTTGAAACTAGGTCCAGGGTGATCTGGACAGAGAAGAGATGAAAGAGTAGGGACAGGTTAGAACAGCTTAGGAAGTTCCTAACATAGTCCAGGCAAACTATGATTAGGGGCTGGATAAAAATGGCGGCAATAGGAATAGAGAAGTAGGTTCAGATTTAGGCATATTTCAGCAATCAAACTTTCAGGTTTCGAAAATTTTTGGCTGTGTCATTATGTGTCCATGCAAAGGGCTCTTTGGGAGAGGAAGGTACTTGAAAGGACCATGGGATGCTACTCAGTGATCAGGGCACACAAGGAGGAAAAAAGCATATATGGGGGCAGAAGATAAAGAATTTACAGATTTTGACTTCACTGTGTCTGTGTAAGAATCAAGAAGAGATGTCAAGTAAGCAGTTATAAATTAACATCCATCATCTGAGAAAGAGATGAAGTGAAAAAAAAAAACCTCTGGCAATAAGAGTTTCCATAGATCTATTCTTCACTGTAGAATGTAGGTCTTCAGTGTATTTTTTATTTGTTTTGCTAAACTTTTGTTAAAATTTATGTTTCATTCTAGTATTCAGGGATGCAATAAATTAAAATTGAAAAAAAAAAACCTGAAATTATGCCCTCATCTTATTCATTACCTCCTATCAGTCTTTATTTTTGGAAACAATCTGGCCATGCCCTTGATCTGTTTCATTTACTCCTTTGCTTACTGTCTTTAGTTTATTGATCTGAATTGTATGATATTGCAACACTATTCTCCAATCAAAGGGAGAATGCTGTTTTCTGTATCATTCATCTCTTAATGATTTATACCAATTATTTCTTTATTTGCCTTTTCTCCTCTTCCTCCTCCTCCTCCTCCTCCTCCTCCTTTTGTTCCTCTTCTTTCTTTTCTCACCCTCTCTCTCCTCTCTTTCCTCTCTCTCTCAACTCCACGACACACTGGGCAGATATCTCTGGGAAATAGTTTCTATTGATTCACACATCCTTTCTTGAATTTTCTTTGGGTACAATTTAGGAAATATTTCCCTGAGGACATTCCCTTGTGTGAAGCCACATTGCCAATTTGAACAGCCACAAGGCCTTGTTAGGTCTTCCTACATCCCTTGACAGTTTAACTGCCCAAAAGAGCTTGAAGACTTCTGCTGGCTTGAAGAATTTACCGTGTCCTACTTCAGGATCATTTGTAAAATGTTAACTACCCAGATAGCAAGGTAACCTTGCTGCTTTTTTATTTTAAAAATGCCCATTTGCTTCCTAAATCAAACCCAATTCTCTATTGTGTAATGAAGATTGTTGTTGTTTTTTGTTCATTTGTTTATGGACTTATTGCCATTTTTTTCATTGTCTTCTGGCTGTTTTGTAATTCTTTTGTTCTTTTTTCTTCTCTTGCTCTTTTAGTGATTTGATGATTTTCTGTAGTGGTATGCCTTTTTTTTGTTGTTGCTTGTGTCACTTTGTTCCTCAACAGTCTTTGAAGATGTGGAATCTTGTCTAAGGTTTTTTGGGGGGTATCTAAATAGATCATAATTACTGGACTCCCTTTATCTGCATGCATATTTTCCCCCTGAAAGAACCATAATAGGTCAGTCACACCCGATTTCTCCTTATACAAAGCTTGTTGCCTTTTCTCCAATACATTCTTTGCTTAAGTGTTTGATAATGGGAATAAAGCACATTATTTGTCAATGACTCAAAAGGACTATGACAATATGTTAGAATGCCCAAAGTTTCAAACAGTGCCTAATTTGTCTGATTGAAAGTAGTAAATATAGTCCCTAGAATATAAAAAGTTCATTCTTAGAATATTACTGTGTAACAACAATGCCATATATGGAAATGCTTGTTGTATCTTCAGATGAGTATGTGTATGAATGTGGTATTTACTCCAATGTGGGAGATGAGGTAAAGGAATAAAACTAGAGTCCTAAAGCCATCAAAAAACAACCAAAAAGCAATCCTTGAAAAATAAATAAATGGACTGATTAAAAATCTGGTGCTTTTAGGTTTGACATTTTGGGGGGAATGACTTTTGATAAGATGGAATGAAATTCCAGCTTTTCAAAAATTCCAGGTTGTTCCTTTCTAAATAGTTTTTTTTTTAATTTTTAAAATGTTTATTTTTGAGACGGAGAGAGACAGAGAGAGAGAGTGAGCAGGGGAGGACAGAGAGAGAGGGAGATACACAATTCAAAGCAGGCTCCAGACTCTCAGCTGTCAGCACATAACCTGAAGCGGGGCTTGAACTCATGAACCATGTGATCATGACTGGAGCTGAAGTTGGAAGCTTAACTGACTGAGCCACCCAGACGCCCCTCTAAATAGATTTTTAAGCAATATTTTTTTTTTCTTCTCAGGACAGGAAAAACAAGTCAACTTTTTTGAACATAGTACATATGGTTGCCTTGGCAACACGCACAATAACATCCACAGCATCCACCACGTGAAACTTTATTTTTGATAGAACACAAGGCGGCGGGGGGTGGGGGGAATAGAAGAGAGAGAGGGAGACACAGAATCTGAAGCCCGCTCCAGGCTCTGAGCTGTCAGCACAGAGCCAAATGCGGGTCTTGAACCCATAGACCATGAGATCATGACCTGAGGTGAAGGCAGTCGCCCAACCAACTGAACCACCCAGGTGCCCCCAAAACTCTCTGCTTTTAAAGGGTTTACCTGATTGGGTCAGGCGCATGCGGTTAATCTCCATATCTTAAAATTAACTGACTTGGTATTTTAACTACATCTGCAAAATCAGAAATTTATCCAATGTTTGATTGAATAACCAGGGGACAGGAATCTTGGGTATCCATATTTAGAGGGACATAGTGGAATTATTGGAAATTTTCCAAGGTTAAAAGAAGCTTGGACTCATCTTTGAAAAACAGATACAACTTGGACACATGGAGATGGACCAGAGATGTCATGCCAGGCAGGAGAAACAGCAGGAACTAAAGCAGAGAGATTTAGGCAATGAGTAGGTTTTGTACAGGAGAACATTGGGTAGGCTCACAGACTATTCGAGAGGCATCGTGATCTAGCAAAAACTGAACTGTATAGCTGTATGACTTGAGCAAGTTGTTTAACATGGTTAATCTTAGTTTGCTCACCAATAAAATGAGAGTAATAATAGAATGTAAGTCACAAGATTGTTGGAAATTATTGGAAGTTATAGGTAAATAAATATATAGATAGGCAGACATTAACATAGAAAGAATATTTCTAGCTTCTGTTAATGCATACCAGCGTCACATCATTTTTTATCACATGGAATTGCATTATTACTTTATATTTTGTTTATTAGATAATAGGATACCTGCTAGCCGTTTTTGCTTCCTAGGTGTACATTTCACTTTGCATTTTGCATTTTTAAGGTATCATCAACCCCATGTAATTTTATTATATCTCAATAATTGATGAAAATATTAAACTAAATGAAATAAAATATTTTAGAGGGGGATAAATACCATCTCTGTCTTGTTCTCTATCTTTGGCATCTATGGTTGACACAACAGTATTGATTATTATCATTTGAATATATATTTTCAAATCAACTAATAGTCCTTAACAGTAGTATCAAGCTTTTCAAGGTTATGGAGAAAAATGTAATTTGGAATAGAATAATAAATCTTCATGAATTAAAGACAAATTATATCTTAGTTTTTTAAAATTTATCTATATGGTCCATCAATCATTTATTCAGGAAAAGTGAACTGGATACCTACTCTGTGCCAGGCCCTATGCTTGTGAATTACAAAGACGAACATGACATGCTCTCTGTTCTGAAAGAACTTATTCACCAGGGGGGATGTCTAGGAAAAATTCCTATTTTCCTTTATTTTTGTACTACTACCACCCTAACAATATTTTTGACAGCAAGTTTCTTGGTTTATTTCTACACAGACCAATTCTCTGATACCAGCTCAGCGTACAATTCAATTTAGTTCTGACATTATCTGCTTAGAATCGTGGCTTGGTCTTTCTGGTGGAAAGATCCAGTCCAGGAGCCCACCATGAAGCACTTCATTAGAACAAAAGAAAGCTCCTATCACCCAGGAAATTCCTAGGAAGTTAGCTCTGTGTCAGGAACCAGAGTCAGAGGCCAAATATAGAACAAAAATGCTCCTACTGCCCTTATCACTTAGAAAATCATAAGGGTTTTAGGAGTTCTGTGCCAGGAACCAGGGACAGAGACCAAAATATATGTATTTCTTATTATTTCACAGGGTGAGGTATACATATGCAAATTGCACACACACAGAATTAATTGTAATGGCCTTGATATTTAATATATAGTATTAATAATATATGTTAGGTATTTTTATGATTTACATTCCATTAAACTGTAGTGTGTGAGATCATGTTGAGGATCTACATAGTACATACACAAGTCTCTGCTTGTTTATGCATTTATTAATTCCACAAGCATTTATTGAGTGTTTTTTATTTTCCAGGCTGTGCCACATACTACTAATTCTAAGATGATTAAGGCAGAGTCTCAACTCTCAAGAAGCTCACAGTCCAGTTAATGTAAAACATATTCCAAAGAACATCATGCAGAAGTGATAGCTCTAAATTAGTGATATGTAACCCTCATGTTAGTGTGATACTCACAGTGTGGGGCTCTGAGAAACTAAAATGAAAGCAAAATTATAATTCCTGTACTTTAGAAGCACCAAACAAGAAATTACAGTAAAGTTTTCACTGACAGGAATATATATTCAACTTGAGCATATTTTCCAGCCCAACTTGAGCATATTTTCCAGCCCTACTTTGGGTTAAATATGGCCCTTCCTATGGTGGCTTTTAAAATTAAATGCCCCTGGAGAGTTAATCCATTAAATCAATATCACATTAGTGGCATTTCTCTCTTATAGAAGAACCTCAGGGCAGCATGCACATACAGAAGGTTGGCAATAGGAGAGAGGATACATAAAATTCGGAAAGTAAGTCCATCTTTATACTTTTGCTGAGATCCTGATGCTACATTTTTGTCTTAACTAGAACATTTTTTTTAAAGTTTTTATTTATATTCCACTTAGTTAACATACTGTGTAATATTGGTTTCAATATTGGTTTCAATTTGTTGAATCAATATAGTGATTCAACACTTACCTACAACACCCTTTATTGTGCTAATCACAAGTACCCTCCTTAATCTCCATCACCTATTTAACCTATCCCCCTACCTACCTCCCCTTTGGTAACCATCAGTTTGTTCTCTAAAGTTGAGTCGGTTTCTTGGTTTGACTCTCTCTATTTTCCCCTATGATAATTTGTTTTGTTTCTTAAATTCCACATATGAGTGAAATCACATGGTATTTGTCTTTCTCTGAGTGATTTATTCACCTTAGCATGATACACTGTAGCTCCATCCACGTCATTGTAAATGGCATAATCATTCTTTGTGATTGCTGAACAACATTCCATTGTATATATACACCACTTCTTCATCCATTCATCAGTCAATGGACATATGGACTCTTTTAATTTAGCTATTGTTGATAATGCTGCTATAGAATACTTATTTTAAACTGAAACATTTTACTAAGCAGTACTCTCAGTGTCCTTTGAGTATCTTTACTATACTTCTAAATCCACTTTTTTTTAAAAGATATTTAATTTTGCCTTTTAATAGCAACGTGCTCTATATGAATTTATATAATACTTTAGCTACAAAGCTTTTTCACAGTTTGGAAATTAATTATAAATAAATACATGTTACTGACACTTTTAAAAATACCTTGAGCAAAAAGATTTATGCATTTCCATTTTAGGTCAGTGTACATATGTCCTTAGGAGTTAAAGCCATTACTAAGAAATCTTCACACTGATTTCCAAATAAAAGATTGTACAGACAAAATCTTTTCTGGCCTTAAAAATAACATGTGCTTTTAAACTGTTCTTTCTTTGGGAATTTAGCTAATCCATCATTTAATTTGCAAAATGATCTCTTACTTAATCTTTCCAGAATATCACTGGTCCTCTATAAAATATACAAAATATCCAGTGAATTTTGCTAAAATGTCTTAACATAACTTCACAATTACACAATATTGTTTTTCTTCTTCTATAATTGGTTTCTACCAATATTGGTTTTTTACAACTTTTTATTATATTTTTTTTCCAAATAATTAATGAGATACTGCTAAAAATAACGTTCTCACCTGCTATGTTTATAGAATAAATGATAATAATTTAGTCCTTGGATTATCAAAACAGAAAGTCATCAGGAATATTTCCTAAAGCTGTAAAGACAAGAGAGCTATTACAGTAGTCTGACTAGAGTATTTGAGTTTGGAACCTCTTTAATATAAAATATGGTTCTGTTTCTGACTACTTCATGCCTTTGGTTAGATGTTTAATATTTTATTTATTTATTTATTTATTTATTTATTTATTTATTTTTTCAATATATGAAATTTATTGTCAAATTGGTTTCCATACAACACCCAGTGCTCATCCCAAAAGGTGCCCTCCTCAATACCCATCACCCACCCTCCCCTCCCTCCCACCCCCATCAACCCTCAGTTTGTTCTCAGTTTTTAACAGTCTCTTATGCTTTGGCTCTCTCCCACTCTAACCTCTTTTTTTTTTTTTTCCTTCCCCTCCTCCATGGGTTTCTGTTGAGTTTCTCAGGCTCCACATAAGAGTGAAAACATATGGTATCTGTCTTTCTCTGTATGGCTTATTTCACTTAGCATCACACTCTCCAGTTCCATCCACGTTGCTACAAAGGGCCATATTTCGTTCTTTCTCATTGCCATGTAGTACTCCATTGTGTATATAAACCACAATTTCTTTATCCATTCATCAGTTGATGGACATTTCGGCTCTTTCCATAATTTGGCTATTGTTGAGAGTGCTGCTATAAACATTGGGGTACAAGTGCCCCTGTGCATCAGTACTCCTGTATCCCTTGGGTAAATTCCTAGCAGTGCTATTGCTGGGTCATAGGGTAGGTCTATTTTTAATTTTTTGAGGAACCTCCACACTGCTTTCCAGAGCGGCTACACCAATTTGCATTCCCACCAACAGTGCAAGAGGGTTCCCGTTTCTCCACATCCTCTCCAGCATCTAGTCTCCTGATTTGTTCATTTTGGCCACTCTGACTGGCGTGAGGTGATATCTGAGTGTGGTTTTGATTTGTATTTCCCTGATGAGGAGCGACGTTGAGCATCTTTTCATGTGCCTGTTGGCCATCCGGATGTCTTCTTTAGAGAACTGTCTATTCATGTTTTCTGCCCATTTCTTCACTGGGTTATTTGTTTTTCGGGTGTGGAGTTTGGTGAGCTCTTTATAGATTTTGGATACTAGCCCTTTGTCCGATATGTCATTTGCGAATATCTTTTCCCATTCCGTTGGTTGCCTTTTAGTTTTGTTGGTTGTTTCCTTTGCTGTGCAGTAGCTTTTTATCTTCATAAGGTGCCAGTAATTCATTTTTGCTTTTAATTCCCTTGCCTTTGGGGATGTGTTGAGTAAGAGATTGCTACGGCTGAGGTCAGAGAGGTCGTTTCCTGCTTTCTCCTCTAGGGTTTTGATGGTTTCCTGTCTCACATTCAGGTCCTTTCTCCATTTTGAGTTTATTTTTGTGAATGGTGTGAGAAAGTGGTCTAGTTTCAACCTTCTGCATGTTGCTGTCGAGTTCTCCCAGCACCATTTGTTAAAGAGACTGTCTTTTTTCCATTGGATGTTCTTTCCTGCTTTGTCAAAGATAAGTTGGCCATACGTTTGTGGGTCTAGTTCTGGGGTTTCTATTCTATTCCTTTCGTCTATGTATCTGTTTTTGTGCCAATACCATGCTGTCTTGATGATGACAGCTTTGTAGTAGAGGCTAAAGTCTAGGATTGTGGTGCCTCCTGCTTTGGTCTTCTTCTTCAAAATTACTTTGGCTATTCGGGGCCTTTTGTGGTTCCAGATGAATTTTAGGATGGCTTGTTCTAGCTTCGAGAAGAAGGCTCGTGCAATATTGATTGGGATTGCATTGAATGTGTAGATAGCTTTGGGTAGTGTTGACATTTTGACAATATTTATTCTTCCAATCCATGAGCACAGAATGTCTTTCCATTTCTTTATATCTTCTTCAATTACCTTCATAAGCTTTCTATAGTTTTCAGCATACAGATCTTTTACATCTTTGGTTAGATTTATTCCTAGGTATTTTATGCTTCTTGGTGCAATTGGGAATGGGATCAGTTTCTTTATTTGTCTTTCAGTTGCTTCATTATTAGTGTATAAGAATGCAACTGATTTCTATACATTGATTTTGTATCCTGCAACTTTGCTGAATTCATGTATCAGTTCTAGCAGACTTTTGGTGGAGTCTATCAGATTTTCCATGTATAATATCATGTCATCTGCAAAAAGGGAAAGCTTGACTTCATCTTTGCCAATTTTGATGCCTTTGATTTCCTTTTGTTGTATGATTTCTGATGCTAGAACTTCCAACACTATGTTAAACAACAGCGGTGAGAGTGGGCATCCCTGTCGTGTTCCTGATCTCAGGGAAAAAGCTCTCAGTTTTTCCCCATTGAGGATGATGTTAGCTGTGGGCTTTTCATAAATAGCTTTTATGATCTTTCAGTATGTTCCTTCTATCCCGACTTTCTCAAGGGTTTTATTAAGAAAGGGTGCTGGATTTTGTCAAAGGCCTTTTCTGCATCGATTGACAGGATCATATGGTCTTCTCTTTTCTTTTATTAATGTGATGTATCACATTGATTGATTTGCAAATGTTGAACCAGCCCTGCATCCCAGGAATGAATCCCACTTGATCATGGTGAAGAATTCTTTGTATATGCTGTTGAATTCGATTTGCTAGTATCTTATTGAGAATTTTTGCATCCATATTCATCAGGGATATTGGTCTGTAGTTCTCTTTTTTTACTGGGTCTCTGTCTGGTTTAGGAATCAAAGTAATACTGGCTTCATAGAATGAGTCTGGAAGTTTTCCTTCCCTTTCTATTTCTTGGAATAGCTTGAGAAGGATAGGTATTATCTCTGCTTTAAACATCTGGTAGAACTCCCCTGGGAAGCCATGTGGTCCTGGACTCTTATTTGTTGGGAGATTTTTGATAACCAATTCAATTTCTTCACTGGTTATGGGTCTGTTCAAGCTTTCTATTTCCTCCTGATTGAGTTTTGGAAGCGTGTGGGTGTTTAGGAATTTGTCCATTTCTTCCAGGTTGTCCAATTTGTTGGCATATAATTTTTCATAGTATTCCCTGATAATTGTATCTCTGATGGATTGGTTGTAATAATCCCATTTTCATTCATGATTTTATCTATTTGGGTCATCTCCCTTTTCTTTTTGAGAAGCCTGGCTAGAGGTTTGTGAATTTTGTTTATTTTTTCAAAAAACCAACTCTTGGTTTCTTTGATCTACTCTATGGTTTTTTTTAGATTCTATATTGTTTATTTTTTGCTCTGATCTTTATTATTTCTCTTCTTCTGCTGGGTTTAGGCTGCCTTTGCTGTTCTGCTTCTATTTCCTTTAGGTGTGCTGTTAGATTTTGTATTTGGGATTTTTCTTGTTTCTTGAGATAGGCCTGGACTGCAATGTATTTTCCTCTCAGGACTGCCTTCGCTGCATCCCAAAGCGTTTGGATTGTTGTATTTTCATTTTCGTTTGTTCCCATATATTTTTTAATTTCTTCTCTAATTGCCTGGTTGACCCACTCATTCTTTAGTAGGGTGTTCTTTAACCTCCATGCTTTTGGAGGTTTTCCAGACTTTTTCCTGTGGTTGATTTCAAGCCTCATAGCATTGTGGTCTGAAAGTATGCATGGTATAATTTCAATTCTTGTATACTTATGAAGGGCTGTTTTGTGACCCAGTATATGATCTATCTTGGAGAATGTTCCATGTGCACTCGAGAAGAAAGTATATTCTGTTGCTTTGGGATGCAGAGTTCTAAATATATCTGTCAAGTCCATCTGATCCAATGTGTCATTCAGGGCCCTTGTTTCTTTATTGACTGTGTGTCTAGATGATCTATCCATTTCTGTAAGTGGAGTGTTAAAGTCCCTTGCAATTACCACATTCTTATCAATAAGGTCGCTTATGTTTGTGAGTAATTGTTTTATATATTTGGGGGCTCCGATATTCGGCGTATAGACATTTATAATGGTTAGCTCTTCTTGATGGATAGACCCTGTAATTATTATATAATGTCCTTCTTCATCTCTTGTTACAGCCTTCAATTTAAAGTCTAGTTTGTCTTATATAAGTATGGCTACTCCAGCTTTATTTTGGCTTCCAGTAGCATGATAAATAGTTCTCCATCCCCTCACTCTCAATCTAAAGGTGTCCTCAGATCTAAAATGAGTCTCTTGTAGACAGCAAATAGATGGGTCTTGTTTTTTTTTATCCATTCTGATACCCTATGTCTTTTGGTTGGCACATTTAATCCATTTACATTCAGTGTTATTATAGAAAGATACGGGTTTAGAGTCATTGTGATGTCTGTATGTTTTATGCTTGTAGCGATGTCTTGGTACTTTGTCTCACAGGATCCCCCTTAGGATCTCTTGTAGGGCTGGTTTAGTGGTGACGAATTCCTTCAGTTTTTGTTTGTTTGGGAAGACCTTTATCTCTCCTTCTATTCTAAATGACAAACTTGCTGGGTAAAGGATTCTCGGCTGCATGTTTTTTTCTGTTCAACACATTGAAGATCTCGTGCCAATCCTTTCTGGCCTGCCAAGTTTCAAAAGAGAGATCAGTCACGAGTCTTATAGGTCTCCCTTTATAAGTTAGGGCACGTTTATCCCTTGCTGCTTTCAGAATTTTCTCTTTATCCTTGTATTTTGCCAATTTCACTATGATACGTTGTGTAGAAGATCGATTCAAGTTACGTCTGAAGGGAGTTCTCTGTGCCTCTTGGATTTCAATGCCTTTTTCCTTCCCCAGTTCAGGGAAGTTCTCAGCTATAATTTCTTCAAGTACCCCTTCAGCACCTTTCCCTCTCTCTTCCTCCTCTGGCATACCAATTATGCGTGTATTATTTCTTTTTAGTGTATCACTTAGTTCTCTAATTTTCCCCTCATACTCCTGGATTTTTTTCTCTCTTTTTCTCAGCTTCTTCTTTTTCCATAACTCTATCTTCTAGTTCACCTATTCTCTCCTCTGCCTCTTCAATCTGAGCCGTCGTCGTTTCCATTTTGTTTTGCATTTCATTTAAAGCGTTTTTCAGCTCCTCGTGACTGTTCCTTAGTCCCTTGATCTCTGTAGCAAGAGATTCTCTGCTGTCCTCTATACTGTTTTCAAGCCCAGCGATTAATTTTATGACTATTATTCTAAATTCACTTTCTGTTATATTGTTTAAATCCTTTCTGATCAGTTTACTGGCTGTTGTTATTTCCTGGAGATTCTTTTGAGGGGAATTCTTCCCTTTGGTCATTTTGGATAGTCCCTGGAGTGTTGCGGACCTGCAGGGCACTTCCCCTGTGCTGTGGTGTATAACTGGAGTTGGTAGACGGAGTGGCAGTCAGACTCGATATCTGCCCCCAGCCCACCGCTGGGGCTGCAGTCAGACTGGTGCGTGCCTTCACTTCCCCTCTACTAGGGGCGGGATTCCCTGCGGGGTGGCGTGGCCCGTCTGGGCTACTTGCACACTGCCAGGCTTGTGGTGCTGGGGATCTGGCGTATTAGCTGGGGTGGGTAGGCAATGTGCACGGGGACAGGAGAGGCAGGCTTAGCTCACTTCTCCTTAGGTGATCCACTTCAGGAGGGGCCCTGTGGCAGGGGGAGGGAGTCAGACCCCCTGCTGGAGGGGTGGCTCTGCAGAAGCACAGCGTTGGGTGTTTGCGCGGAGCAAGCAAGTTCCCTGGCAGGAACTGGTTCTCTTTGGGATTTTGGCTGGGGGATGGGTGAGGGAGATGGCGCTGGCGAGCACCTTTGTTCCTCAACAAACTGAGCTTTGTCATCCCAGGGCTCAGCAAATCTCCCTCCCTTTGTCCTCCAGCCTTCCCGCTTTCTGAGCAGAGCTATTAACTTATGGCCTCCCAGATGCTAAGTCCCGCTTGCTGTCGGAACACACTCCATCCAGCCCCTCCGCTTTTGCAAGCCAGACTCTGGGCTCTGCTTGGCCAGCGGGCCGCCCCTCTGTCCTGGCTCCCTCCTGCCAGTCCGGGCAGTGCGCACCGCCTCTCTGCCCTTCCTACCCTCTTCCGTGGGCCTCTTGTCTGCACTTGGCTCCGGAGACTCCATTCTGCTAGTCTTATGGTGGTTTTCTGGGTTAGTTAGGCAGGTGTAGGTGGAATCTAAGTGATCAGCAGGATGCACGGTGAGCCTAGCGTCCTCCTAAGCCACCATCTTCCCATCATGATCTGATGTTTAATATTTTGAATTTTTTTCAATGTTTATTTATTTTTGAGATACGGAGACAGACAGAGCATGAGCAACGGAGGGGCAGAGAGAAAGGGAGACACAGAATCCAAAGCAAGCTCCAGGCTCTGAGCTGTCAGCACAAAGCCCAATGTGGGGCTTGAACTCATGAATGGTGAGATCATGACCTGAGCCAAAGTCAGATATTTAACTGACTGAGCCACCCAGGTGCCCCTAGATGTTTAATATATTTTAAAAGATGTGATTTTAAAAGGCTTAATAATTATTTTTACATCAAAAGAAGGCACTGAGAGTTGACTTTAAAGAAATAACAAGTTTTAATAAGGACTAGTGAAAGAATCTGAGTTACTAAATTTTGGAATTTGGCATGATAACTTAGCATATGTTATATGAAGTGGTTTCTGGAAATGAGCACATTTTAATTTCAGTATCACAGAAGGAGGAAAAAGAATCACTTTCAGTATTCTTCAGCTTAGCGCCCTAGAAGTCAAGTCAATGTTTTTTGTGGACTGAAGAACTGGTAAACCAATATGTCTTGACATCCTAGTTCTGCTGGGTGTTGCTATAATTTCAAAGCACTAGCTACTTACCTCAAAGTTTGGCTTTGACCTCATATTTTATGTAAACAAGTAGCTTCTCAATTCCAAAGTAAAATTTGTGATTTATCTGATAAGTGAAAACAATCTCACCAACAGAACTATAAACAGAGACAAAGAGACATATATAAATACATGATTTCCATTTAGGTCTCAGGGCATGTGAAGCAAATGAGGGAGAAAAAAGTGAAAGGCCCTAGAAAGTTCTCCCTAAACACTGGCAGAGAGAAGAGCAGAACTTGCTTCACATTTTGGAATGTTGAGCCTATTTTTGATTATAGAAGGGAATGTTAATAGGAGCCTGGCATATTCTTAGAGCAGGTATTAAAATATTATTATGGAAAAATAACTTGAAGTTTAAAATTACAGCAAGGAACATTCATTCAAAAGCTAGTGTCTACTACAAGCTTGTATTTTGAATATATTTTATAGGATTTTCTCAAAGGCACAGTTTTACTCCTCACTGAATCATAATATGCATGCAGAAAAGTGCACATGACATAATATTTTAAGGTTATTTGGTTTACATTCCAATCAGGAAGAATAAAAATTAAAGCATATAAATTGAATAAGTGCAATTAAGTATAACAATACAAGTCTCTGGTGAACTTGTTTCTTTTCTAGGTCTCTCCCTCCATCTCCCCTTTTCCAGCCCTGTCTCCTGTCTCCTTTTTTCCTCCCTTCTTTCTATTAACAGTTATGTTTAAAATCTTACTGTATGCCTGGCACCATACAAGACATTAGGGATAAAGTAGAGAATAATACAGACATGTTTCATGACCTCATAGATTTTTTAATATGTTGGGAATGGCATAAAAATAATCAAGATAAAGTATGAAGAGGTAATAGGGGAAATCCATTATGCTATGAGAGCATATAAGAGGTGAGTTTTCCCTTTTCCTTGTCATTGATCTTTTTTATTGAGCCCTAAGTGAATCCTTTCATCTTTAAGTCTTACAATCTGTACCATATTTACATATGCTTTTCTAACAATAATAGCTCAAAATCTGCTTCTCACCTCCCCCTTTATACTAGGCACCAACCCCCACCTTATAGTTCAATTCCCTGGTATCCAGCAAATAAATGTTTTATTTTAAATGGTTCCCTAAAAGCCCAAGAAGAGTAGCACGTTTTCTTGTAATCAATTAAGCCCCTAACACATATAAGTAGCAAAATCTCTAGATAGCTCTTGCTGAATCTCAGGTGGGTATTCTAAAAAGAAAGTAGAGGATCTCTGGGCTTGTTTACTTTTGGTTTCTTTCTTTCTTCTTTCTTTCTTTCTTTCTTTCTTTCTTTTTTCTTTCTTTCTTTCCTTCATTTTGTTTTTTGTTTTGTTTTGTTTACTTTTGGTTTCTACCTGCTTTCTTCTTGACCTTCCTGGACAGAACTGATAAGTCATTCTTGACAGTTTCTGCTATGTCATAGGTTATTAAAACTTTCTCTCATTTTTTTCTCTTTTCTCCTTTCATTTTTCAATATCAACTTCACTCTAGTGATCCAAATCTCTATATGTTGAATATTACATGGGAAAACTTATAGTAATTATTCAAGATTACTTTGCATTCTTAGTCCCATAAAAAGAAATGTGCATATGGTAGCTCTCCCAGACAAAATTGTAGCTTCTACTAAATAGGTCACCTACACCCAGTTTAAAATTGTAGCATGTTATGTGCCATTCCTATTGATGCAGTTATCTATATGAATTTATGTAGTTAGAACATGAAAACTCTGATAATGGATAATATTTACTTTAATTAAGAAATGTAAATAATATTAGAAAGTATACTGAATCACAAGTCAGAAGACTTAGGTTCTAGCTCTTTTACATCCACTTGCTACCAAATTGCTTTAGTGTTCCCTGTGTTTTAGCTGTACTATCTGTTGAAAGAAAGAAAGAGAAAGAAGAAAGAAAGAAGAAAGAAAGAAAGAAAGAAAGAAAGAAAGAAAGAAAGAATACTTGCATTGATTATAAAAATCATACCTGTGCTGACTATCTCACATGGCTGCTATGAGGTTCCAAAAAATATAATGAAAACTTTAGGAATTGCTTTTGTGTGTGTATGTATATATATATATATATATATATATATATATATATACATACACACACACACACACACACAGTAAAACCTTGGATTGCAAGTAACTTATTGTCTGAGTGTTCCACAAGATTAGCAAACATTTCTAATAAATTTTTTAACTTGATAAAAAAGTGATGTCTTGGAATATGAGTAATAAGTGACACCGAATGTCACATGATCACAACTGAGTCAATGGTTCTTGAAATTTGCTTTGGTATACCAGTGCTTTGGATTACAAACATGTTTCCAGAACAAATTATGTTCACATATTATATATGAAAGAAAGGAATGATGGATATTAATCACCCATGAAAAAGAATGAAATCTTACCCTTTGCAATAACATGTATGGAGCTATAATGTATTATCCTAAGCAGAATAAGTCAGTCAGAGAAGACAAATATCATATATTTTCACTCATGTGTGGAATTTAACAAACAAAACAGGTGAATATAGGGGAAGGGAAAAAAAGAGATGGAGGCAAACTATAAGAGACTCTTAACTATAGAGAATAAACATGGTTCTTGGAAGGGGTGTGGGTGGAGGGATGGGTTAAATGAGTGATAGGTATTAACGAGGGCACTTTTGATGAGCACTGGGTGTCATATGTAAGTGATGAATCACTAAATTTTACTCCTGAAACCAATATTATACTTCATGTCAACTAACTAGAATGTAAATAAAAATGTGAAGCAAACAAACAAAAAGATAATCAGGTATCCATCCTCTGAATAAACAAAAAGATAAGATAATAGAGAATGGAGTACCAGCATACAGTAGAAAGGAAAAGCCCTGAATCCGTAGGCTGTTATGCTAGTACTTCTTCTGTTCCTCCTTGAGCTATGAGACTCCCCAGATCCGATCTCATAATCTGTAAATTTAGACATGTGGATGCAATGGCTATACAATTCTGTAATATTGGTTTTTACCTTCTGGAAAGTAATTTACTGAATATAAACAGACCCCAGCAAGTGTGATCCTTAGAGAATTCAACTCCTGTTAATAAGAAATCTTAGTTTACTACCTACAAAGATAATTTATATGGCCATTTTCCCCAAAATATTTGTGTGTGGTTGAGTATGTGCATGTGTTTGTGTGCACACTAGTGTGTAATACATATAAACCTTATATAACAGTATTTTAACCCCAAAACCATTATAAATTCATTTGTCTAAAATGATTTTACCTAGTAAGAGAAATATTCTTTTATTCCCACAGCAGCCACCAACTGGAGTTCCCAGTATAATAATAAAAGTTGGAGGTTTGAGAGCAGCTAGTGCTTGGTTTGGCTCCACAAATACTGTCTTGTTATGCTATCACTTTTCAATGATGTCACTCTTATGGACAAGGAAAGGGAAAGAAAGTAAAGAAATAAGGGATGGAGGGAAGGATGGAGAGAAAGATAAAAAGTTGATACTGAGAAAATTCTAGAGATTAAAGGAAAGGAGCAAATCTTGGGCATGGGTTTTTCTGAAGATCATGTCAGAAGAGGTTGCTTTATCTGGTTTGATATGGTAACCAATATAAATCTGATTACCATCTTGGTGAGAAGCAGCATGGTAAATACACACTTACTGGAGAGGGATTGTGGGGGGAAGTTTTTGCTACTACCTTCTTAAAATCAAATTGGTCATGTGCAATCTCATATTTATTTTATGTTCTTCTTGATTCATCATATATTTTGGGCACATTGAAATTCTTTGAATAGGTATGATGTATAATTTGGTATGCTAAATTCACAGCTAAAGATTTGATATATTACAGTTTCTAAACAGAGAAATGTATATACAAATAGACAGCCTCAATATATTCCATTTAGTCTAATGCTGTTTCATGAAAGTTTCATAACTTGAGATTTCAAAACTGGTAATTGAAATGAGCAAAACCAGCAGAAGAAGGGAAATGGTAAAGATTACAGCAGAAATCAATGATATCAAAATAAAAAAAATAGTAGAAGAAATCACTGAAACTAGGAGCTGGTTCTTTGAAAGAATTAACAAAACTGATAGCCCCCTAGATGATTTGCCAAAAAAAAAAAAAAAAAAAAGGAGAGGACCCAAATAAATAAAATCAATAATGAAAGAGGAGATATCACAGCCAACACCACAAAAATTCAAACAATAATAAGAAAACATTATGATCAGTTACACATAATCAAATTGGACCAGAGCTCTACTCCATCTAGCCCTGACCAAAAAAAAAAAAAAAAATTCTTTGTATAAATCATCTCCTTTTTCTGGGTCTCAATTTTCTCTTCTGCAATATGAAGAAGGTGAACTAAATGATCTCTGAAAGTTTTTCCATTTTGGACACCATACAAATGATTTAAGAAAAATGATACAGTAAAAAAACACACTTGTGAGTCTTCACGGATGATTCATCCCTCTGAGTTAATAATAAGATAGTGATTCAAATGAGTAATTTGTTAATGCTAGCTCTTTTGGTTGTAATTACATGTGTTACACAGTAAATGAGGATGAAATAAAATAATTTGAATCCAAAGTTGCTCTTTTCACCACTGATTCCTCATAGATGAATGGACGGATGGATGGACAAATGACTTGCTTCACTCCAACATTTAAAATTTCTGAGGTGTTTTATTTAAGGAATTCTGTATTATTCAACCTGGTCCCTCACAGTATTATCAAGTAAATACAGATTCTCCCTGATGTTTTTCTTGCTGCCTTTTTCTGGACCATTTCTCATTCCACATAGGATTTTAATCTCAGGTGTCCCATACAATGTTTTAGCTGATACACCTTGAACTATTCTTCATATTAGAGGAATATAGTGACAGAATTTCATACATTATATAACTGAAGAGAGTAAGGAGAGGCCCCCCTAAATCACACTACTGGGGCCTACTCTCAGCTGTCCACACCTATTGATTTCTATATCCGAGGTATTTCTGCCTGATAGTAATGGTGATTATTGAGATATTGCTACACCTATGTAAATCCTAAAGGTGAAATTTCTGATGTCTGGCAAGCTACTTAGGCTTCAGGAGCCTGTAGATAGTGCTTATATCCCATTACTGCACAGGGGAAAAAGCAATCTACTAATCCTCACTGCTTCTCAGTTCAGGCGAAGTCTCCAAAGTGCAAGTTACAGGGGCATATTTATCATCTGAAAGTGAGACTCTCAGTACTGAAAGTCTTGGTGGAGAAGCCCCAAAAGGCCTGTGATTATTCTTCTGCACACACTTTCATAAAGTTATTAGATATCCTTTTTGGAAAAGAATGTCTGACAAGGGACACAGCATGTGGTACAGCTTCAGCCATGAATTTGATATAAGGTTTTTCAATAAACCACAGAAAAGGGCAATAGGAGTCTACTTATCAGTTCTCTAGTTTTCTTATTTCCACATTATGCATCTGGCTGATCCCCTGCTTTATATGGAACTGCTGACAAAATTACAGATGACTTCTAACAGAAAATCATGTTATTAGAGTTTGGTTTTAGACATTCCATTTGTTTGGAGGTAATGCCTCAAAAAATAACACCACAATAAAGTATATGCATAAAGGACAGCGAAAAAAATACAGATAAAAACACAATATGTTAGGTGAAATAATAGTCCTTCTGTACTGCCTATCTATGACTAATAATTTAAAAGCAATTTAGAGAAAAAGTAGATGAAAAAACTCAAGTATAGGAAATGGTAATAATTAAGTGTAACAAGATTCACAAAAGTGAAAAGCAAATGATAAACTAGGTAAAGTGCATGTAGAGTATTCCCCAGATTAAGGTGACTCAGTATAAAAATAGTTCTTAGACATTAATAAAGTAATGATGAACAGGCTGTAAAAATGAACACAAGTCAGGAAAGGATGACAAAGAAAATTAAATAGCAAATAAATATAAAGGAAAAATTTGGCAGAGTCTGTCCCAAAGAAGTTATATTTTTCAAACCAAGATATTTATTTGTTCCCTTATTGGACACTGCCTCCCATCAGCAGCAGCCCCTGGTCAGCCCCAAGTAGGTAGTGTGGGACAGATGCCAGACCCACAGTTCTGCCAAACTTGCCATACCCCACAGCCTATTCCAAGGAGGCAGAGCGGAAGTCTAAGAAGGACCTCAGGGGCAGTGACCGTGCCACACTTCTTTAAAGAATTTTTTTTTAATTCCACTATACTGTGTCAATATCCATCAAAAGCTGTGAAATTTTGCATATCCTTGTCCCTAATAAAGAGATCTATACTAAAGAAATAATGTATGTGTATCAAGGTGTTATTTCAAGAACACTTTAAAAAATTCTGCTACCTCAGTTTTATTGATTTTATATGTTCCTTTACCTTTTTAAAAAATTTTGAAAATTTGAGTGTAATTAACACACGTTACTGCATAAATCTCAGGTGTACAACATAGTGAAGAATACTCTCAAGTTTTATTTATAACCAAGAATATCAACAGATCAAACATCCAAAAATGGAGTACTCGTTAAAAACTGTACATCCATATGTATATATGTATATGCATATATATGTGTGTGTGTGTGTGCGTGTGTATATATATATATATATATATATATATATAATGGAATATTAGCTATAAAAAAGAATGAAATCTTGACATTTGCAACAACGTGGATGGAGCTAGAGGGTATTATGGTAAGCAAAATAAGTCAGTAAGAGAAAGACAAATACCATAAGATTTCACTCATATGTGGAATTTAACAAACAAAACAAATTAATGTAGGGGAAAAAGAGAGAGAGAGAGAGAGGAAAATCAAGAAAAAGACTCTTAATTATAGAGAACAAACTGATGGTTGCCAGAGGAGAGATAGGTGGGGGGATGAGTTAAATAGGAGATGGGGATTAAGGAGGACACTTGTAATGAGCACTGGGTGTTATATATACGTGTCGAATCACTAAACTGTATACTTGAAACTAATATTACACTGCATGTTAACTAACATGAATTTAAATAAAAACTAAAACAAATAAAGATGCAAATAAAGTCTTAAGGTAATATATATAGGAGTCGCAGTAATTTCCTTATTTTCAATTTATAGTTCATTTATTCTCATCCACTATCCCTTTCTTTTTGGCCACCTTCATTAGGTCGTCAAGTTCATATATTTATTTTTTACATTTGCATTTTATCTAAAAGGATGAAAAATGACACAAACAGGAAAAAAAAAACCTTTTCTGAAAGGTTTTGCTGGGATAAATTAAGGTCAATGTTTTCAGCATTAACTCTGAATGTCTTTGTTTTTATGAAGTTAAGTCAGACCCTTAATATACAATTTAAATTCAGGTTTGACTGACTAGAAAATGTTATTTTTAAATCCCCAGAAGACCTAGATTAAAGGACAGTAAAAATACATCCCATATTTGATTTAATGATGCTTTGAATTAAAGTAAAAAGAACATATGTCAAAACCTTGATTCATTGACTATTCAAGTTCAGTTTAAGGCTAAAACCTGCTGTATCTTTAACAGTGTATTTTTCTTCTCTTGGGGAGATGTTCACTTTCCTGTGTTCCTCTGGGGGCACTTTAACAGGGGCTACATTGTTTCTCTGTCTAGTAACCACTAAAATCTTTCAGTGTCTATTTTTTTTTCCACAGTACTATTTATTGAGCTGCCTCAGTTCATCTTTCCCATTCTCACCTCCATTTACACAAAGTCTGGAAGACTGTCTTCCCTCTCACTGTATATAATAGTTTGCCATTTATTTTGCCTAATCTAGGAACTTCTGCTGTGGTTTCTTTCTAGTCAACCCTGAAATGTGTAGCCCTCAAAAATAGTCTCAACTCCAGATCCATGTTTCCAAATGCAGGATTCATATCTCTGACTTGATATCCCTCTTGTTCTTTCAACATACATCCTTCTTAAACCATAATTCCTGACTTTCCTTTTTCTATCAATAATGCAGCCTCTCTCCCATTCCCTCAATCTTGAGCGTTTCAGTCACCCTAGACTCCTTTCTCTCCCTGGCCCTTCACATGCAATCAATTTCCACGTGCTCTTGATTCTACTTCCTCAGTGTCTCTTACAACTGTCCCCTCATGTCTGTTTTCATTGTCAACACCCTGGTTAATAGTCTCATTACTCTTCCTCTTGGACTATTCAAATAGCTTCTGAATTGGTCTTTTATCACTTATCCTTCTTCACTCCATTGCATGCTATACACACTGTTAGAGAAGTCTTCCTTAAGCCAATTCTGATCAAGTTACCACCATGTTCAAAAAATTTTCAACACCTTATCATTGCCAGTGTCAGGAAGGAAGAACTTTCTCTGTCCTATGGTCCTTGTAGCTGGACTTAGAATGAAATTGGCATGAGGGGTATCTGGGTGTCTCAGTTAAGTGTCTGACTCTTGATTTTGGTTCAGGTCATGATCTCATGGTTCATGGGCTCAAGCCCCGCATCAGGCTCTACACTCACATTGCAGTGCGGAGCCTGATTGGGAGTTTCTCTCACCTCTCTCTTTGCCTCTCCCCAAGCATTCTCCCTTTCTCTCAAAATAAATAAATAAGCATTTTTTTTAAAAAAGAATCAAATCGACATGAGACAGATCAACAGAAGAAAATAAAATTTAATAGACATACTATGGGGAATCCACATAGACATGAAATTCCAAAGACCATGAGGCAACAAGAAGCTTAGGTCATATAACTAAGGAAAGGGGGAAGGGAGAAAACTAGCAAGAAGGTGAAAGGAGATGTTCAGAAAAACAAGATTGTTCTATTATGCAGATGAGTTCCTTTGGTAAAAAGTATTAAAAAGTCTTTTAATACTTTTCTTCTTGTTGTAAGCTATACTTTCCAATAGAAATTTAGGCAGTTATGGGGGATGCAGAATGCTTTCCCTGAATCTTCTGGGTTTTTATTACTTATAATTCAAAATAATCTTTATACAAAAGCAGCACATTTTGGGGCAGCTTTCCCTGGGTTCCTACACTAGCCAACAAAATGTTAATTGCTGACTCTGGCATTTAGGTTTCTCTATGATATGTTACCAAACCTCATCTGCTATAATTCTTCCACATTTAACCTATGATCCAATCAAACTAGACTGCTGACTTTTTAAAAACAACCTATGCAACCCTATAGTTTGCCTTTGATCATTTCTGCTTCCTCTCTGACCTGCCTTTCTCCTCCTCTCTCCACATAGAAATATTAATAATCCTCCGAGGTCCATCTCAAATTGACTTCTTTCCTTAAGTTTTTTGGACCTGTCTATTAAGGACATTTCAATGTACAGAAATTTTAATTCTAAAAGGATACTTTTACAGGCATCATAGAGAAAAGGTAGATAAACACTAAGAAGTTGATGTAGACTGTACTGAAGCTCAAGAAGTAATCTTTGAATGCCACATAGAAAAATATTCTATATGAATAATCATTCAGAGTCAAAGGATAAGATCAAACAAGTTGGGCTTCATCAGTTATGGCCAATAGCTGGTAGGCATTCTACCTGTCCCTTTTTAGGTCCATGGTAGATACAAGACAATCTTTGCCTCTTGTGACTCTAGTCTGAGGCATAATTAATCCTAGAGCCTTTACTAGAGAAACATTAAGTCAAGCAGCTATCTCTGGGATCGGTATCTGTTGACCCTTTGAACTCCAATTACATTTGGGCCTTAGATCTGTTATGGAACATTTTTCTCTAGCTTGCACTATGCATCTTTTATGCATTTCTCTTATTTTTTCCTACTGGACTCTATAAGACTTTTGAGAGAAAGGACTATGTCTCAGTCGTCACAGCCCTAGAATTTCTTTTTTTAATGTTTGTTTATTTATTTATTTGGGGGGTGGGGTGGGCATGTGTATGCATGCATACACACATGTGTGGGAATGGGGAAACAACAGAGAAAAAGGAGAGAGAAACTCCCAAACAAGCTCCGTGCTGTCAGTGGGCTTGATCCCAGGAACCATGAGATCATGACCTGAGCGAAAAGAGTCAGACGCTTAAATGGCTGAGCCACCCAAGCACTCCCAGAATTTCTCTATAAGAAAGAATTAAGGTGGGGAGACTGGGTGGCTCAGTCAGTTAAGCATCAGACTTCAGCTCAGGTCATGATCTCATGGTTCGTGGGCTTAAGCTCTACATCAGACTATGGGCTGACAGCTAAGAGCCTGGAGCCTGCTTCAGATTCTGTCTCCCTCTCTCTGTCTCTGTCTATCTCTCAAAAATAAACATTAAAAAAAGAATGAATTAAGGTGGCAATCTCATCAGAAGGATGGGGATAGGGGAGGGGCTGTAGACCAGGAAGCTGCACTTGCATGTCATGTATACTATTTTACTTAGACTATGTATATTTGTGGTGGAAGTCATGAAAAAGCACTAAAACCCTCCCAACACTTCTTTTGTCACTTCAACTTTATCTTACTTCTTATTTAGGTTTACCTACTCTGTAGCAGGTATTATCAGTAACTACAACTCTTTACATAGACCTGCCCAAATACTACTATCTCCACTATATTCCCACATGAGAACCACTGCCCTTCCTCTCCTCCTTTACTTCCTTTCTTTCATTTCTCCCTCCTTTCATTCCCTCTTTCTTTGCTTTTGTTCCTTCCTTCTTTCCTTTCTTATCAGAAATAAAATGATTTCTTCGTATTTTGGATAGCAACGTGGTATACTGGTTTGGGATCAAACAAAACTGAGCAACTGTCCCAGCTCTCAGTCAGCAGCCCTGTGCCTTTACACAAATGACTTTGACCCCTCTGCTCAACAGTGTTTGTAACTAAAGCTTTGGTAATATGATTTTTGCTTTAGAATGTGCAGTGAAGAAGAAGTGATGATTTACCCAGAAAAACAAGGCACCGAAGTACAAATTGTACTTATGTTTCCATTTTGGGTAGTGTGGATCTCTTTAACAGTTCTCTGAATGTATACATATGGAGAAGATTGATTATACCAGGAATATATTTGGGATGCGAATAGTCTCTCTATCTTTGGTAAAGGTTATATACTTTTGCAATTTCTAAAATATAATGAAAACTTACTCTTTGTTCTTGAACAAATTAAGAGTCCTTGTATAATGAAATGGTACATACGCTCATGTTACTTATTTAATATTTCCAGAAAACCTCAGCACTATCTGTTTATGGTTCTGGGAATGTAGATGGATATCATTTTGTTATCATTCCATCAGCTGTGAAACTACAGAATTTTGCCATCCTAATGGGGCTTATCTCAATAAAAAATTAAGGAAATAATTTTGCTGTTTTTTGTACATCCTATTATCATCATCTACTCAAAATGTGACTAGAATAATATTTTATTTTTATTCATGTACTTTTGGAAGAAATACAAAATTTAGAGCATGTTTTCTAGTAAAATGGGGATTGATTTTTTTTTTTTTTTTTTTTTTTTTTTAGCAGATTGTCTACATTTTACCTGCTGATCAGGGTTAATTTAAGTAGCCAGTTATAAAATACTACATGATGAAAATACTTTGGTTAATAAGTATAAATTCCTTTCTGTGGGTTATTTTTCTTAAATAGTAAAAGAAATAAGTTGGTTCAAACAACTAGAAGTCCAGAGATAGAACCGTCTTCAGAAGTTTAGCTCTATTTTTCTGCGATTCCCTTATCTTTGCTCTCATCTGGGTGGTATTGGCTACATTCTCAGGTTAATATTGAAATGGCCACAGCAGTTCTGGGCTTTATATCTAGTCAAGATAATGTTCAGAAAGAAAGTGGTATGACTAGTTTTTTGGGTTGTTTTGTTTATTTTCCTTTTTTTTTAATTAACATGTATTCATTTTTGACAGAAAGAGACAGAGCGTGAGTGAGGGAGGGGCAGAGAGGGAGACACAGAATCTGAAGCAGGCTCCAGGCTCTCAGCTGTCAGCACAGTGCCCAATGATGGCTCCAACTCACTGACTAGGAGATCATGACCTAAGCTGAGCTGAAGTCAAACGCTTAACTGACTGAGCTACCCAGGTGCCCCATTTTCCATTTGTTTTTAAAGAGATCCAAGGTAACAAATCCTTCTCATGACCCAAGTCAAAGGTAGGAAGCAGATGTTGGTAAATTAAATCTTTTATAAATGGAGAACTCTGTCATTTGTTATTATCCACATAGAGGGAAACTACGATCCATTTTAATATACTGGTTAATATATTTTAAGGTAAATAATTTCTTCTTTATACCTAAACACTATCTTGATGCTTTTTAAGACTACATTTTTCTCATCTGCTTTTCTGACAATGTGTCAGCATCCTTATAGTATATTATAATATTCCGAATGAAAACATGATTGTGTAAATGTGATGCTGGGCAACTGATTAAAAATGGGAAGAAAACAATAGAAATTATATGCCTGATGCCATGAAAACAGACATTTATATATTTCTTTTCTTTGTGGTAAGACTACATTACTTTTGCAGTGTTTCATAACTTCCTTCCATTTATCTAGGCAGCACGTTTTTGTGTAGACCAAAGAGTCAGATACACACATTAGAATCTTTGTGGTGCCACTTACTATCAGTGTGACATTTAATAAATTACTTATACTTTATGAGCCTCAGTTTGTTCACCTATAAAATGGACATAATAATTTTTAGCTCATAGCTTTATTAGCATTCACTAAATATTACTTTCTTTTATCTTTCACATATTTCTTTAGCCTTTCCACTTTTTCCCAACTAAGCCTTAAAACTGATACTGGTAACTAAAGTAATATCTCCCAGTGACATAAATACTTAAGAATGTATATTTCACTCTTATGTGGATCCTGAGAAACTTAACAGAAGACCATGGGGGAGGGGAAGGAAAAAAAAGTTAGGGAGGGAGCCAAACCATAAAAGACCCTTAAAAACTGAGAATAATCTAAGGGTTGATGGGAGGTGGGAGGGAAGGGAGGGTGGGTGATGGGTATTGAGGAGGGCACCTGTTGGGATGAGCACTGTGTGTTGCATGGAAACCAATTTGGCAATAAATTTCATATTAAAAATAAAAGAATGTATATCACCAGCCTTTCAAGATATCTTTAACCATTCTCTTCTTTATTTCTGCTTGACTGCTCAATCTTATATCAAGAAACAATCTACCAAACAGTCCCTTTTAATAAGTAGTTGGAAGTTTTCTCATTTTCTTTTCATTTGCTTTATATTTTTGAAAAAAAAATATACTCTTCCTCCTGTTTGCCATTTGACTGGTGCAAAATGTATCTCCCTATCAATTTAGATTTCCAAGCTCTTCTCAATAGAATTTGAGCCATAATAACTGGGCTAATTTTTACTTTGCCACTCCAGGTTACCTTTCAGGTCTTTGAGAAAACAAAACATCATTTTGCTTTTTTTTTTTTTCAGTGGAGATAAAAATTCCTTCTGATAAACCATACTAAATATTCTCATACAGGTTTTTGTAGATGAGAGTAATTAAGGCAGACAGATAACCAATAAATTGGACTTCTGTTATAGAACATGCCCCTTTCTTTAGAACTAATTCAACAGAAAATATGTGAAATTAATTTTCAGTGGATAACAAAAGTTGTGAGATGGCTAAAATTATAAATAGCAAGGTAATGACTAGAAGTGGTGGATTACAGAACATTTCAGGAATGCTACAATGAGGCTTCACTGTATTTACCAAGAAGAGTATTATTAGCACAGCAATTTTAGAAGATTAATATTCTGCTAAATTGCCTCAAATGTTTTAGATAACTCTTCTAATTTTATGGGAAATTGTTACTAAAATTACATCTCTTATGAAAAATACATATTAATATACCAGACAAGATAAACACAATTTAATAAATAAGCATTATGTTACAAAGGAGTTATATCTTATTTGAACCTGATATAAAGAGTAATGGAGCATTTCAACTTGATACAATGACTAATGAAATCTTTCAACAACACTGGTGATTCATGATGTCATTAAAATATACTGAAATTTTAAAAAAGAGGCATTAAAATCATCACAAGCACCCATTCAGCGTTTACAAGAATAAAGCCTGAATTATTTTCCATGCTCTGGCAGAGCATGAGACAGAAGTTGCTTACACAAGTTGTTCAGTAGAATCCTAAAAGGAGCAGAGAGTCTGAATAATTTATTTCCCCTGTAGTTGCCCAATAGTGTACTACAAAATAGTATACTTGATGAAACCAACCCATTGTAACTTGACATCTTAATGGTCTAGTGTTAATTTTGACTACACTTTGTAGCATCATTTATTTTTCATTATCTCTGTAGATTTGTACTGACTTGTAAGATTTTTAACAACTGAATGTAAAATTGGACTTATAAATCAAGAATGAAAATGGGAAAAGTAACTCTACTGTCAAAAAACAGTGTATTATTTCTGTTTTAATAGTAACATCAAGTAAGTAAAACTGTTTGCTATAATCAATTTTTTTTTTTATAACGACAACACTTTTTCCACTTTCAGGAATTATCTCTAATCTCTCACTGTTTTTTCTATGTGGACTTTTAAGTGTTGTTTTCTTCCCTTAACGTATATGTAACATACAATTCAGTGTTGCCAGTGGCTGTGTGTTTTGTGGTCCATAATGTTAGATTGCAAAACTAGAGTGCTACTAATACCAACCAATTTCTTTCTGAATCATCTTCTTGAATGAAAGTTGAGCAAAATACATGACGTACTCCAGGTCAATGGGTTTGGGGAAAGTAAAAAGATATGTCTAAAGGTGGAAAATATCAATTGGCTATCTTTTCTTTAAAACTTCCTCAAGATTCAGAGAAAGAATACTTCAGTTTCTAGAGTTGATATGATTTTAGCTGGAAAAGCTCTTTATAAGAAATAGTTTCAAATATAAGTTGGTTATCAAACTAGCTGCTTTGGCACTTCAAGGAACTTCATCCCCATCTACCAAAGTATCTTTGAATTTCACAACCAGTCTAATTGTGTCCATTTTGTAGTTGCCAGTTCAACTGAATGATTTCATTTCTCACTGAAATCTATGAGACTCATATAGACATAACATCCAACACCCAAAATGGAGGTCACTAAGTTGTGCAAATGGAAACCCATATTACTTTACAGCACCAATGCAAATGCAGCAGTTGTCAAAAAAAGACTATTAGTTTCTCATGGAATTAAATATATATATATATATATACATATATGTGTATATATATTAAATTATATATATGTGTATATATATATTACATTATATATTATATGTATATATATGTATGTATTATATTATATATTATATGTATATATATTACATATAATATATATACAAAATATATATATACAACTAACTTTCAGAATCTTGATTAATAATTACATTTTCTGAAGTTAGTTATACATATATTAATATATAATACATATTACATATAATATATTAATATATAAATATTACACAAATATAAATAATTATATAATATAATTATATAATATAAAATAATTATAATATAATATAATTATAATATATTTTATATATAAATATATGTATAACTGTAGGTTCAGAAAATGTAGTTATTAATCAAGATTCTGAAAGTTAGTTGTCTTCAGGCAGACTTAAGGGAATAGTTGTTATTAGTGCTGTTTTTAACTGGTAGGTTATTGCTCTATTTCATCTCTCTCAGTTTCCTAACTTTACATTTCATATTTTTGGTTCTTACATAATGATTCTTCCATACTTATTAAGGATTCTATAGTAATGGCTCTCAAAAATATTTTTATTTTTTTTCTTTTATTTTCAGACACCAAAGTGGTATACACAAATTTCTTACTGTGAAACCTATCAGTAATTACCAGCTGTTATATTGACCAGCTTTTGGTGTAGTCAATAATTCTTCTAAAAACCAATCTTTGTCACTAACTTGAACCTATTACATGCATCAGTGCTATTCTTTAATAAATAAGATATTTGTCACCACCCTATAAATTATAATGGAAAATTCTTAATTTCTATGTAAATATAGCTTATCTATTGGTATGGAAATGACCTTTAACAAGAGCTATTCAATTTCAAATAGCATTGTTTGAGTATTTAAATAAACCTGGCTTATGGATCTTTTTCAAAAGTGAATGAGAAGTTAAAAATACTATTTCTTAAAAAATAATGCTGTGTTGAATGTGCTTCACTATCAACCTAGGATCAAATAAAACAACTTTAATGAATGACAATGGAGAAATTCAGTTTTTACATTAACGTGCTTAGTGGTAATGTCCACAATTATTCTTACTCTCTTGTCAAATTATTCCATTCCAGATCTGACTGGAATTTGCTCTCCAGTGCTAAACAATTTGCTAACTTATTGCTTGTTCAGACAACAGACTAGAAAAATGTCTGTGTAATGAAAATGTATTCATTTTATTTTTCCAGCCTGAGGTTTACTGTTCTTGCTCCTTTGTCTGACAGATTTATCAACATCTGTATTGAATAAACCAATATGAGCACCATCCACGAATACTGAGTGGCTACAAATCCACCCCTATATGAAAGCCAGTAGCCATGATTTTAATCCTTAGGATACAATGCAAACCATATTGAACCTCAATAAAAAATTATACTTTCTGAGTTATGGATCTTCACCAAAGTATGTATGACTACTATATCCCTAACTGTTCTTAGTCACTAATCACTCTATTTTAAGGAAGACAAAGGTTGAATAATCTTCACTGCTTCTTCAAGCTTTTAAAAAAATTCCTGTGTTATTGTGTATTAGATAACTGGCAACTAAAGGGCCTAAAACAAGGTCCTAGATCAAATATTACTAAGAATGTTAACAGTAAGTCAGCAACTGGTTAAAGAAAAGCAAGGTGAAATAATACCTTGACACACATTTTAGTATTGACCATTATCTAACTAATACAGTCAAATTTTAATTATACAAAGGGAATTAATTTGAATAAACTGACGAGCAGATGAGAGGAAAAATTAAAAGCATTTCACGTAAATATTCACGTCTTGAAAAATGACCTCATTAAAGTGACTGGTTTGGGATAAGCAAGACTCCAATAAGTGAAGTGAACTGTAGACTTCAGTTCAAAGGAAATGAGAGCATTTTTTTTTAAACTACATTTGCATCGTGAGTCCAAGGCATTTTTTCCTGCAATAAATTGAAGCTGTTATAGTCTTTAGGGAAATGTGAGGACTAATAACTTCTCATCTGCTGTTGCACTTTACGATGAATATCAAAAATGTAACATAGTAATGAAAAGTAGTCTTGTGAGTAAAACATCCAATGTCACTTTAAGACTTGCAGTTATATGCACATTTTATGCAAATAAATTTCAATTTTTCAATAAAGACTCAACTATTTAAACTGATGCTGAAACACATTGATCAACCTAATTAGATATAAAACCGGGTGCCTAAAGTCACCAAGAGTATATGATCTCATGCCCAAGGTAACACATTCAGTGTTTTTATTATTATTGTATGATAATTCCCTCAGCTTTTTCTGTAAGGAACTCTCTCTGGGTTAAGTAATTGGTACTTTCTCATGCATGTTTTAATAGTCTTCAGGAAAAACAAAAGGTTTCTGAACAAATGCCATCTACTGTGGAATACTATTTGAACTGCATTTATTGCTACAGAGATTTCCCTAGTTGACCAATTAATTACAAGGTATAAAGGTCTTTTTAAAGTCACTTGGAAAAAAAAAAGGACAACAGTTATGGTTCATTGTTCCCATCTTGAACAGACGCTAATGGTTCAAGTAGTACACATCATAAATACCTTTCCAAATTTTGTTTGAATAAGATATAAATATATATTAGATACTGGACATAATTGTTATTAAATACATGGACTGATTTTATTCTTATAAGTTTTATGTTTGGAGAATAAAAAAATCTATATGCATGCTTTTGATTATTGTTTAAGAGGATATTTTAACTTATAGCATATTATTAATAATCGCTTTGATCACTACTGAAATATTTAGATTTTATAATTAAATAAATAGAATCATAATGCAGTAGAGATTAAATTAATTTATTTTTTTAAATTTTTTTTAACGTTTATTTATTTTTGAGACAGAGAGAGACAGAGCATGAACGGGGGAGGGTCAAAGAGAGGGAGACACAGAATCTGAAACAGGATCCGGGCTCTGAGCTGTCAGCACAGAGCCCGATGCGGGGCTCGAACTCACGGACTGTGAGATCATGACCTGAGCCGAAGTTGGAAGCTTAACCGACTGAGCCACCCAGGCACCCCAGAGATTAAATTAATTTAATCTGTTGTGTATCTGTTCTTGGAACAAGATAATCAAATTTTTTATAACAATTTTTGGAACATAAGTTTTGCCAGACTAAATATACTTTTAAAGTAAATATTTAAAAAATGACTAATGTATTTACTAATCATTTAGCCTCTATTAAACTGATCACAGACAGGATATTGATTTTCTTAAACAAAGTAAGTTAATTTCAAACATTGTACCAAGATGGCAGGATCTAAGATATCCCTGGATAAAGATATGCCAGAATCCTATTGATTTGGTCATCTATATCCAGAGCTAAGTCAGAATAAAGGCATTTTTGGGAAAAATTCCCAATATCAAAGAACCAACATAGAGTGCATGGTTTGTAGTAGTCCCTTGAGAAACATTTCATAAATTGATAAATGAGCATACTACAAGTAAGTTTTAATTGCAATCACATATTTGGCACACATAATAAATTATTCATGCAATCATGGCCTTTTTTTTAAGCGGCTAGTGTATGTAACCATCCTGGTGATTTCACATGTAATTCTCTGGTTATGAGAAATATGACTAAATTTTAAGTTGCTTTTGCTTTCAGGTAGTTTTTTCACTTTCAAGAAATATCAGCTGGCAAGTCTACTTATCAGAAAGGCACTTTTTGCATTTTAGAAATGACTCTAACCCCCTAAGTGGTGTTTGAAATTTGTAAAAAGTCTCCCCAGGGTTACAGCTGAGATTTACCCTGGCCAGAAGAGTTGGACCTTTTCCCTTTGTGCTCACTGCTGATTGAGAGGCTAAGAGAAAAATTACCAGGTGTACTCACAACTGCAAAGAAATCTTTCCCCTCCCCCGCCGTTCCCGAAACCAGCCAGGGTGCGCCCGGTCGTAGTCTGACATAAAGGTGGGAACCAATCAAGTTCTGCTGAGCGTTCAAATTTAAATGTCAACCTATAACAACTCTGTAACCTCAAAAAAATCCCTAACTTGTTTCTGCCTGTGTATAAAAGAAGCTGTAAGATCCTTGCTCCGGGCCTCTGGCGTCACCGGCAACGAGTGCGCGGAGGACCGGGTTCGAACCTGCCATAAACGATCCTCGCCGCTTGGCTTTGGCTCTGGACTCTGGTGGTTTGTTTTCGGGGGGGTCTCTCGAATCGGGGCATATCATTTGGGGGCTCGTCCGGGATACCCCCAAACCCACCAGACCCCAAGTCAACGGGTCGTTCCTGAGACCGATCGGTAAGTGAGCCGGCTCTGTCCGTTTCTGTTTGTTCCTTTCTGGCTCTCCCGCGCGGGATCTGTATCAGTGACTGACACGGCCCTGGCGGACACGCTATAGGGCAGTCGGTCGGGTCCAGTAGGAGATGTCCACTGGCACCCGTCTGGGGCACCTTTTTGGGCCCATTGGAATTTTTCTGGTCGGGTGGCAGACACCCGAAACGCGCTAGCGATCTGAGTGTTGTGTTAAGTGTTGTGTTCTCTATTCTATAACCTTTAAGTGTTAAACTCCTTCTCTTTCACAGGTGACCTGGCCTGGCCCAGCCAGAAATCCTCATAACTTTACTGTTTCTCCTTTTAATCCTTTCCTCCACCTCCAGGATACAGATGGGCCAATCTCAAAGCACTCCTCTTTCTCTCCTCGTTGCTAACTTCAGGGATGTTAGAACCAGAGGACAGAATTTGAGTTTAGACATTCGGCGGGGAAAATTAATAACCCTCTGCTGCTCCGAATGGCCAACCTTCGGCGTTGGATGGCCAACCGAAGGAACTTTCTGCCTCCCTATAATTGCTAAGGTGAAATAAAAGATTTTTCTACCGGGTTGCGAGGGACTCCCGGATCAGATTCCCTACATTCTTGTATGGCCAAATTTAGTGGAAAATCCACCCCCTTGGTTAGCCCCCTTCCTATCCTCGGGAACGTGTAAGGTCCTTGCCATGCGGCCTGCAGGTCCCCCAAAATCAAGGACGCCAGCTGCGCCCTTGTATCCCATATTGTCCGATAGTCAGGACCTACTATCCCTAGACCCTCCACCCTATCATCCCCCTCCCCTCGCACCCCAGGCCCTGCCCGCGGCAGTCGCCCCACTAGTTGCCCCCCTAGGGGAACCGGGAGGACGGGAAGCGGCAGCTGCGCCGGAACCGGGAAGACGGGAAGCAGCAGCTGCGCTGGAACCAGGGGGACGGGAGGCAGCAGCCGCGCCGAGCCCCATTGAAAATGTAACCAACCACGAGGGGCCAGCTGGTCGTACCCGCGGGCGCACCCAGCGTGAGCCAAACTCTTGCCTCCCCGACTCCACGGTGGCCCTACCCCTGTGGGAAATAGGACCCCCCGATGAAACAGGCAACCCCCGACTCCAGTATTGGCCCTTTTCCACCAGTGACCTTTACAACTGGAAAACGCAGAACGCTCGATTCTCTGATAACCCTAAAGATCTAATAGCTCTTTTAGACAGTGTCATGTTCACCCACCAGCCCACCCGGGACGACTGTCAGCAGCTCCTCCGCATCCTGTTCACTACAGAGGAGCAGGAGAGGATCCAATTAGAAGCAAGAAAGCTGGTTCCCGGAGATGACAGTCGGCCGACATCTAACCCTGACCTCATTAATGCGGCTTTCCCCCTAACCGGGCCTCCACAGGACGAATGGGACTACAACACGGCAGAAGGTAGGGGAAGGCTACTCATTTATCTCCGGACTCTAATGGCGGGTCTCCGGGCTGCAGCTCGCAAGACCACCAATTTGGCTAAGGTATATTCGGTCGTACAGGGAAAGGCATAGAGTCCAGCTGCTTACTTAGAGAGATTAATGGAAGCCTTTAGGCAGTTTACCCCCATGGATCCAGAAGTCCCTGAGAACCAGGCTGCAGTCGTTATGTCCTTTGTAAATCAAGCAGCTCCTGACATTAAAAGGAAACTCCAAAGGCTAGAGGATTTAGAAGGTAAACAGATCCAGGATCTACTCCGTGTAGCACAACCGGTCTATAACAACAGGGACGCCCCAGAAGAGAGACAGATCAAAGCCACAGAGAAAATGACTAAAGTCCTGGCCGCTATAGTCCAGAAAGAACAGCCACCCCCAGAAGGCATTCAAACAATGCGCCCTCCCAGGCGGCACTTATATAAAGATCAATGCGCCTATTGTAAAGAGAAGGGCCATTGGATACGAGAATTCCCCAAGAAGAAACATCCCCGCCTCAGCCAAGGGCAATGGCAGCCTAAAATAGCCCCCATACTGTTTACCCAAGATACAGAATAGGGAGGACGGAGTTCGGATCCCCTCCCCGAACCCAGGGTAACGTTGCAAGTGGAGGGGACCCCGGTCCAGTTGCTAGTTGATACTGGGGCACAGCACTCAGTTCAGGTCAAGCCCCATGGAAAAGTATCTGAAAAATCATCCTGGGTACAAGGGGCCACCGGAATAAAGAAGTACCCCTGGACAACTCAGAGGACTGTGGATTTAGGAACTGGGAAGGTAACCCACTCCTTCCTGGTCATTCCCAACAGCCCCCCCCTGCCCCCTGCTGGGGAGGGATTTGCTTACCAAAATGGGGGCCCAAATTCATTTCCAACCAGGGGGATCTCCAGTGGGGGGCGGGGCCACGGCTCGCGCAGTGGCAGGCAACGCCGCGGCGTCCCGCGGGCCGCCACCGGGACACGCATCCCTGGGGCGCAGCCCCGCGCGCAACTCGGCCTCCACGCGAGCCGCCCCGACAGGACAAAGGGGGCCGAGAGGACTTGCAGGACCAACCATTATTGGATGCGGACGCCATCTGGTTTACCCACGGAAGCAGCTTCGTTCACCAAGGACAAAGGTATGCGGGGGCGGCCGTGACTTCAGAGACTGAGGTGGTGTGGGCAGAACCTCGGCCCAGAAAGCTGAGCTAATAGCCTTAACCCAGGCGCTAAAGTTAGGAAGAGACCGCAAGCTAACCGTGTACACTGATAGCCGATATGCCTTCGCCACCGCTCATGTACATGGGGCAATATACAGAGAACGGGGGCTCCTCACAGCTGAAGGGAAAGACATCAGAAATAAAGAAGAGATTCTAGCCCTGCTAGCAGCCTTATGGGAATCCAAAAAGCTAGCAATCGTACATTGCCCAGGACACCAGAAGACAACCGACCCAATTTCCCGGGGCAACAATTTGGCCGATCAGACTGCAAAAAACATAGCCCGGCCCTCAGCGCAATTGCTGACCCTACAGCTGCCAGACCCCAGACCCCAGGAATTGCCCCCCGGCCCTGAGTATTCAGAAAGTGACATTCAATGGATGAGTAAACTTCCTATGACCCAAATCAAAGATGGCTGGTGGAGAGACTCTAAAAGCAGCATTATACTCCCAGATAAACTAGGATGGCAAGTTCTAGAGCGGATCCATCGCAGCACCCACTTAGGTTCCCGGCGAATGTTGGGCTTACTGAGACAGACTGGACTAAAAATCAGAAATGTCTCTGATAAGGTCGATCAAGTAGTCACTAAATGTACAGTGTGCCAACTCAACAATGCGAGTAGCAATCCTCAGACTACAGGGGTAAGACAAAGAGGGAGCAGAACGGGGACCTATTGGGAAGTAGATTTCACTGAGGTAAAACCAGGAAAATATGGATATAAGTATTTGCTAGTTTTTGTAGATAACTTTTCAGGATGGACTGAAGCCTTTCCAACCAAGAATGAAACGGTGCAGATTGTAGCCAAAAAGATCCTAGAAGAAATCCTGCCCAGGTATGGTTTTCCAGTAATGATAGGGTCAGACAATGGACCTGCATTCGTCTCTAAGGTAAGTCAGGGACTGGCTTCCATACTTGGGGCTGATTGGAAATTACATTGTGCATACTGACCCCAAAGCTCAGGACAGGTAGAGAGAATGAACAGAACCTTAAAGGAGACCCTAACCAAATTGACCATAGAGACTGGCGCTAATTGGGTGGTCCTTCTTCCCTACGCTCTGTTCAGGGTGCGTAATTCCCCATACAAACTGGGACTCACACCCTATGAAATAATACATGGTAGACCACCCCCCATCATCCCTAACCTAAAAGATAACCTTATCAAAGCTGAGAACGATAATAGTCTTGAATTCTTGTTCTCCCTACAAGCCTTGCAGGGGGTCCATGAAGATGTGTGGCCCAAATTAAAAGAACTCTATGAGACTGGACCCCCACCTATTCCACATCAATTCCGGCCAGGGGATTGGGTCCTCGTGAAATGTCATCAACAGGGAACTCTGGAGCCCAGGTGGAAAGGACCCTTCCAGGTCATCCTGACAATGCCTACTGCCATCAAAGTAGACGGAATCGCCACCTGGATCCATTTCGCCCACGCCAAACCAGTGGACCCGTTCTCAGACCTCATCGGACCTTCAAAGACAACCTGGACTGTTGATCAGACTAAGGACAATCCTTTGAAATTGACCCTACGCCGCCAACGGACTGAGCTGTAACTATGGTACTTACCCTTCTCTTGATTGTTCTGCAAATTCTGTCTGTAAATTCAAACTCCCCTGACTCCTATAATTTGATATGGGAAATTACTAATTTAGAGACTCATGAAGTCTACAACAAAACCCTAGGAACTGCCCCATTAAATACCTGGTGGCCAGATTTATATTTTAATTTAGAAAAAATTAGTCCATTAAAAGAAATGGAAGGAGGTAAATGGAGGCAAATGCAAAGGAGGGTATCAATAAGTAGAAATGGATTTTATGCATGTCCGGGATTTAGGACAGGGGCGATGAGGCACATATGTGGAGGGTTTGAAAACCTCTATTGCACAGCCTGGAGTTGTGTCACCTCCAATGATGGGGAATGGAAGTGGGAAGTAAAACCCCAATGTATTGAAATGTCCTATGTTCAACCATGTACCCACACCAGGTATGATGAAAACTGTAACCTTATTCGTGTGAGATTTACAGAGGAGGGAAAAAAGGACAGGCAGTGGGTCTTAGGACTCACTTGGGGACTCTATTTATATCAATATCCCCTCTTTGGGACTGCCATTCAAATAAAATTAAAAGTCTCCCCTCATGTACAACCGGTAGGGCCAAATCAGGTATTAAAAAAATTAAGAAAAAAAAGAGACGAGTCTATCCCAGAAGGTATAGACTCCCTATGGAAATTGCTAACAGCAGCGTATGAGGCCTTAAACCGATCGGACCCTGAGGCAACAAGGGCCTGCTGGCTATGTTATGATATAAAACCCCCCTTCTATGAAGCCATATTACTAGCTGCCCCTTTTTCACAGTCAGACGAAGATTCACCAGCAGCTTACAAGTGGAATCGAAAGGGCCCCAGCCTCACACTGCAAGCGGTCACTGGCAATGGGACTTGTATAGGAAAGGTCCCCTCTAGCCATATCCAGCTCTGTGCCCAGACTAGTCGCCCTATAGGTGAATCTAAATGGATGATTCCAGCTCCTGACAGCTGGTGGATTTGTTCTAAGACAGGGCTCACCCCATGTGTTAGCAGGGATGTTTTTAATTTGTCACCCGAATATTGTATCATGATATTAATATTTCCAAGGGTTATTTACCACCGAGAAAATGTTATATATGATCTGTGGACAGAAGGGACGGAAGCGAGAGAGTCAATAAGAACAAAACGGGAACCCTTTACGGCCATAACCTTGGCCACCTTATTTGGCCTCAGTGCCATAGGGGCAGGAACAGGGATCTCATCACTAGCCATTCAGCACCGAGGGTTCAATAGCCTAAGGACAGCCATTGATGAGGATATAGCCAGACTTGAGGACTCAATCTCACACCTCGAAAAATCTCTGACCTCCCTTTCTGAAGTAGTCCTACAGAACCGAAGGGGGCTAGATCTAGTCTTCCTCCAACAGGGAGGTTTATGTGCAGCCTTAAGAGAAGAATGTTGTTTTTATGCTGACCACACCGGAGTAGTCCGAGAGTCCATGGCTAAAGTTAGAGAAGGCCTGGCCAAACGGAAGCGTGAACGAGAACAACAACAAGGCTGGTTTGAGTCTTGGTTCAATCAGTCCCCATGGCTAGCCACCCTGCTTTCTGCTCTAGCGGGACCCCTTATACTCCTCCTTCTCCTCACCCTCGGGCCTTATATTATTAATAAACTAGCTGCCTTTATTAAAGACCGAGTTAACACGATCCAACTGATGGTCCTTAGGACCCAATACCAACCCGTCATTACCGAAACATTTGAGTCAGACACATAAGATCCAAGATTGGCTCTTAAGGCACCAAAGAGAGGGGGGAATGAGAGGCTAAGAGAAAAATTACCAGGTGTACTCACAACTGCAAAGAAAAGATCTTTCCCCTCCCCCGCTGTTCCCAAAACCAGCCAGGGTATGCCCGGTCGTAGTCTGACATAAAGGTGGGAACCAATCAAGCTCTGCTGAGCGTTCAAATTTAAATGTCAACCTATAACAACTCTGTAACCTCAAAAAAATCCCTAACTTGTTTGTGCCTGTCTATAAAAGAAGCTGTAAGATCCTTGCTCGGGGCCTCTTGCGTCACCGGCAACAAGTGCGCGGAGGACCGGGTTCGAACCTGCAATAAACGACCCTTGCCGTTTGGCTTTGGCTCTGGACTCTGGTGGTTTGTTTTCAGGGGGTCTCTCGAATCGGGGCATATCACTGATAATAACTAATATGAACCTTTCACTTCATTAGCTTTGATAAGGGCATTATTTCCCTACTGCATGTGAGAAACAAGACTACAGAGAAACTTGAGAATAGTAGGAAACTCTGCCCTTATCATGCACACACAAAAAAAGAGTGAATGTCTGTTTTCTTACATTCTTCTCACATTGGAAAGCATATTAATCATAAATGCACATTATGAAGAAACCCAGTCATATCTTAAAATATAATTTTGATTGGTTGTGTGTTTTGCTGAAAAAAATAGATTTGGAACATCTCTAAAAATTAATTATAAAGAAACAAAGAGGACTATGCAGAAAATGAGGCTGAAAATCAGTGCCCTCGATATGACAAGTAATACATATCCCAGAGGCAGTTTAGCATAATAAAAATACTACTGCTACTACTAGCTAGCTTTTTTATAGCACTCATTATGTACCAGATCCTGGATCTAAGTGCTTTATATTTCTCAACTAATTTTATCTTCATAATCTATTAAATCCCTATTATAGATAAGGAAACTAAGGCATAGAAAGATGGAATAATTCACCCATGGTCAAACAACTAGTAGGTAACAGAACCAGTATCCAAACTCAGAGGCAAGGAAGTTCAAGAATGTACTTGGTTTAAGTCCCACATTTGCCACTTAGTATTTGTCTGCTTACAATCATTTGAACACTTTGACCCCGAGTTTCCTTTTCAATTAAATGGGGGTTAATAATCCTAACACACAGGGGTGCCTGGGTGGCTCAGTCTGTTGAGCGTCCTACTTCGGCTCAAGTCATGATCTCACCGCTCGTGGGTTTGAGCCCCGCGTGGGGCTCTGTGTTGACAGCTTGCTCAGAGCCTGGAGCCTGCTTCAGATTCTGTCTCTTTCTCTCTCTGCCCCTCCCCCACTCGCGCTCTATTTCTCTCTGTCTCTCAAAAATAAATAAATGTAAAAAAAATTAAAAAAAAATAATCCTAACAACTTTTTATGGGTTAATAATTATAAATAATAATAATGTTGATATTTGTTGAGCATGTGACTTATGATCTTTACTCTTGTAAAAGTGGTTAAGAAACTTTTGTAGCGACTTCACTATTTACTTGTTACATGATCCTGAAAAGTATTTTTTTTTTTTAATTTCTGGATCTCAGTTTCTTTATTTGTAAAATGAGAAATACATTTCTGCATCTTCAATATAAAGATATTAATAGTTATTTAGTAGGGTAATCAGAAAGATCAAATTAGATGATGCATAAGTATTTAGCAAGATTCCTAGCATATAATAAATACTTAATAAGTGATAATAATAATAATAAATTGAAAGTTTAATTCACAAAACTTCTCAGAGTACTCTGGCTAAAACAGATGTGAATAAAGCAATCAATATTATTTTCTCATGCCAAATTGTCCCTGACTTGAAAGCTTAAAAAGAGACTAAATAGTAACTACATACTATAGGCTTTAGCATAAGAGAGAGGCCCCCCCAAAAAAGGTCATATTTGGTTTCTGTGGCTTGAAGAGCACTGCCTAGACACTTAGTAGTTGAACATCCTCAGTATTAGAGACTTCGTTGCCCAAGTTGTTCACGTTCAAATTTATTGGTCATTATAGCAACAAAGTACGCAAACCCATAGCCTGGGGACCAGGTAAGATAGTGGCACTGTAAGGCTCAATGCCCTTTGGGAAGACATTAGAAATTTGTATAGAAGTACACAAGTCTTACTCTAAGCAATATCCAATGAAAGAAAATATTTTTAAGTAGTGTAAAGCATATCAACATGAGGGATCTTATTGGACAGGATGAAAATATTCTAAAACTAATTCATGGTGATGATTGTGTCACTTGGTAAAGTTACTAAAATCATTGAATTGTATACTGGAAATGGAGAAATTTTATGATATTAAAATATACCTCAATAAAGTTTAAAAAACATATTAAAGTCAGTTGTTGGGATTAACACCTATTCTTTATGTCATGTTTAGAGAAAGGAAAACAGAACTGAAATTTATTGAACACCTAAGAGGCCAATCATTCTGTTAAGTGCTTTCTGAAGCTGTCCCATTTTATATTCACAACATGCTAAATAGTAAGCATTATTCCCTCCACTTTACAAATGAGGGAACTGAAGCATGGAGAGGTTAAGCTAGTTAGCTAAGGTCATTTAAGTAAGAAGGGGTGACAAATTGAGGTGTTTCAAAAATAGTATAATATAGTGAGAACCCCAAACCAGAGTAAATGTAAATTTTGTCTAATAAAATGTTGTCTGCAAAATCCTACTGATAATTTTACGGTAAGGTATATTTTGACATAAAGCTTCTAAGACTGCAATACATTGAATAATAATATCTGGCAATACATGATGAAGCACTAAGATGAATGCTGTGGTCTGTCATCACTAAAAATGTTTAGAGAGAGAAATCAATTTAAGTTATAATATTGGAGAAAGTTTTGTGAAGAAGAACAAAAACACACAAGAAAACATTCACCTGAAAGACACTATAAGGACAATGGTACTGGAATTAAAGTTACTATGATATGTCATAAATACCAAATTGTTACTGTGAATGTATACTGCCTGAAACTGCTACACAAAAAAATATTTTAGAAAACAAAGAGTTTGACTTTCACTTGAATGTTTCCACTTATCAGTCTGTATTCACTTTAACATAGTTGATACATTTCCTTTTGGTTATTTTTTCCTTAATAATATGTTTTTAAAAATATATCATGAAAAATTTTAAACATATAAAAGTAGAAAGCAGGGGAGGTTCCGGAAGATGGCGGCATAGGAGGACGCGGGGCTCACAGCGCGTCCTGCCGATCACTTAGATTCCACCTACACCTGCCTAAAGAACCCAGAAAACCGCCAGAGGATTAGCAGAAGGGAGTCTCCGGAGTCAAGCGCAGACCAGGGCCCACGGAAGAGGGTAGGAAGGGCGGCGAGGCGGTGCGCGCTCCCCGGACTGGCGGGAGGGAGCCGGGGCGGAGGGGCGGCTCGCCGGCCAAGCAGAGCCCCCCCGAGTCGGGCTGGCAAAAGCGGAGGGGCCGGACAGACTGTGTTCCGACAGCAAGCGCGACTTAGCGTCTGGGAGGTCAGAAGTTAACAGCTCTGCGCGGAAAGCGGGAAGGCTGGAGGACAAAGGGAGGGAGAGCTGCTGAGCCCCCGGACGGCAGAGCTCAGCTTGGCGGGGAACAAAGGCGCCAGCGCCATCTCCCCCGCCCATCCCCCAGCCAAAATCCCAAAGGGAACCGCTTCCTGCCAGGGAACTTGCTCGCTCCACGCAAACACCCAACTCTGTGCTTCTGCGGAGCCAAACCTCCGGCAGCGGATCTGACTCCCTCCCGCTGCCACAGGGCCCCTCCTGAAGTGGATCACCTAAGGAGAAGCGAGCTAAGCCTGCCCCTCCAGCCCCCGTGCACCTTGCCTACCCACCCCAGCTAATACGCCAGATCCCCAGCAACACAAGCCTGGCAGTGTGCAAGTAGCCCAGACGGGACACGCCACCCCACAGTGAATCCCGCCCCTAGGAGAGGGGAAGAGAAGGCACACACCAGTCTGACTGTGGCCCCAGCAGTGGGCTGGGGGCAGACATCGGGTCGGACTGCGGCCCCGCCCACTAACTCCAGTTATACACCACAGCACAGGGGAAGTGCACTGCAGGTCCTCACCACGCCAGGGACTCTCCAAAATGACCAAACGGAAGAATTCCCCTCAGAAGAATCTCCAGGAAATAACAACAGCTAATGAACTGATCAAAAAGGATTTAAATAATATAACAGAAAGTGAATTTAGAATAATAGTCATAAAATTAATCGCTGGGCTTGAAAACAGTATACAGGACAGCAGAGAATCTCTTGCCACAAAGATCGAGGGACTAAGGAACAGTCACGAGGAGTTGAAAAACGCTTTAAACGAATTGCAAAACAAAATGGAATCCACGATGGCTCGGCTTGAAGAGGCAGAGGAGAGAATAGGTGAACTAGAAGATAAAGTTATGGAGAAAGAGGAAGCTGAAAGAAAGAGAGATAAAAAAATCCAGGAGTATGAGGGGAAAATTAGAGAACTAAGTGATACACTAAAAAAAAATAATATACGCATAATTGGTATCCCAGAGGAGGAAGAGAGAGGGAAGGGTGCTGAAGGGGTACTTGAACAAATTATAGCTGAGAACTTCCCTGAACTGGGGAAGGAAAAAGGCATTGAAATCCAAGAGGCACAGAGAACTCCCTTCAGACGTAACTTGAATCGATCTTCTGCACGACATATCATAGTGAAACTGGCAAAATACAAGGATAAAGAGAAAATTCTGAAAGCAGCAAGGGATAAACGTGCCCTCACATATAAAGGGAGACCTATAAGACTCGTGACTGATCTCTCCTTTGAAACTTGGCAGGCCAGAAAGGCTTGGCACGATATCTACAGTGTGCTAAACAGAAAAAATATGCAGCCGAGAATCCTTTATCCAGCAAGTCTGTCATTTAGAATAGAAGGAGAGATAAAGGTCTTCCCAAACAAACAAAAACTGAAGGAATTTGTCACCACGAAACCAGCCCTACAAGAGATCCTAAGGGGGATCCTGTGAGACAAAGTACCAGAGACATCACTACAAACATAAAACATACAGACATCACAATGACTCTAAACCCGTATCTTTCTATAATAACACTGAATGTAAATGGATTAAATGCGCCAACTAAAAGACATAGGGTATCAGAATGGATAAAAAAACAAGACCCATCTATTTGCTGTCTACAAGAGACTCATTTTAGATCTGAGGACACCTTTAGATTGAGAGTGAGGGGATGGAGAACTATTTATCATGCTCCTGGAAGCCAAAAGAAAGCTGGAGTAGCCATACTTATATCAGACAAACTAGACTTTAAATTAAAGGCTGTAACAAGAGATGAAGAAGGGCATTATATAATAATCACAGGGTCTATCCACCAGGAAGAGCTAACTATTATAAATGTCTATGCGCCAAATACCCGAGCCCCCAGATATATAAAACAATTACTCATAAACATAAGCAACCTTATTGATAAGAATGTGGTCATTGCAGGGGACTTTAACACCCCACTTACAGAAATGGATAGATCATCTAGACACACAGTCAATAAAGAAACAAGGGCCCTGAATGATACATTGGATCAGATGGACTTGACAGATATATTTAGAACTCTGCATCCCAAAGCAACAGAATATACTTTCTTCTCGAGTGCACATGGAACATTCTCCAAGATAGATCATATACTGGGTCACAAAACAGCCCTTCATAAGTTTACAAGAATTGAAATTATACCATGCATACTTTCAGACCACAATGCTATGAAGCTTGAAATCAACCACAGGAAAAAGTCTGGAAAACCTCCAAAAGCATGGAGGTTAAAGAACACCCTACTAACGAATGAGTGGGTCAACCAGGCAATTAGAGAAGAAATTAAAACATATATGGAAACAAACGAAAATGAAAATACAACAATCCAAACGCTTTGGGATGCAGCGAAGGCAGTCCTGAGAGGAAAATACATTGCAATCCAGGCCTATCTCAAGAAACAAGAAAAATCCCAAATACAAAATCTAACAGCACACCTAAAGGAAATAGAAGCAGAACAGCAAAGGCAGCCTAAACCCAGCAGAAGAAGAGAAATAATAAAGATCAGAGCAGAAATAAACAATATAGAATCTAAAAAAACTGTAGAGCAGATCAACGAAACCAAGAGTTGGTTTTTTGAAAAAATAAACAAAATTGACAAACCTCTAGCCAGGCTTCTCAAAAAGAAAAGGGAGATGACCCAAATAGATAAAATCATGAATGAAAATGGAATGATTACAACCAATCCCTCAGAGATACAAACAATTATCAGGGAATACTATGAAAAATTATATGCCAGCAAATTGGACAACCTGGAAGAAATGGACAAATTTCTAAAAACCCACACTCTTCCAAAACTCAATCAGGAGGAAATAGAAAGCTTGAACAGACCCATAACCAGCAAAGAAATTGAATCGGTTATCAAAAATCTCCCAACAAATAAGAGTCCAGGACCAGATGGCTTCCCAGGGGAGTTCTACCAGACATTTAAAGCAGAGATAATACCTATCCTTCTCAAGCTATTCCAAGAAATAGAAAGGGAAGGAAAACTTCCAGACTCATTCTATGAAGCCAGTATTACTTTGATTCCTAAACCAGACAGAGACCCAGTAAAAAAAGAGAACTACAGGCCAATATCCCTGATGAATATGGATGCAAAAATTCTTAATAAGATACTAGCAAATCGAATTCAACAGCATATAAAAAGAATTATTCACCATGATCAAGTGGGATTCATTCCTGGGATGCAGGGCTGGTTCAACATTCGCAAATCGATCAACGTGATACATCACATTAACAAAAAAAAAGAGAAGAACCATATGATCCTGTCAATCGATGCAGAAAAGGCCTTTGACAAAATCCAGCACCCTTTCTTAATAAAAACCCTTGAGAAAGTCGGGATAGAAGGAACATACTTAAAGATCATAAAGGCCATTTATGAAAAGCCCACAGCTAACATCATCCTCAACGGGGAAAAACTGAGAGCTTTTTCCCTGAGATCAGGAACACGACAGGGATGCCCACTGTCACCGCTGCTGTTTAATATAGTGCTGGAAGTTCTAGCATCAGCAATCAGACAACAAAAGGAAATCAAAGGCATCAAAATTGGCAAAGATGAAGTCAAGCTTTCGCTTTTTGCAGATGACATGATATTATACATGGAAAATCTGATAGACTCCACCAAAAGTCTGCTAGAACTGATACATGAATTCAGCAAAGTTGCAGGATACAAAATCAATGTGCAGAAATCAGTTGCATTCTTATACACTAACAATGAAGCAACAGAAAGACAAATGAAGAAACTGATCCCATTCACAATTGCACCAAGAAGCATAAAATACCTAGGAATAAATCTAACCAAAGATGTAAAAGATCTGTATGCTGAAAACTATAGAAAGCTTATGCAGGTAATTGAAGAAGATATAAAGAAATGGAAAGACATTCCCTGCTCATGGATTGGAAGAATAAATATTGTCAAAATGTCAATACTACCCAAAGCTATCTACACATTCAATGCAATCCCAATCAAAATTGCACCAGCATTCTTCTCGAAACTAGAACAAGCAATCCTAAAATTCATATGGAACCACAAAAGGCCCCGAATAGCCAAAGTAATTTTGAAGAAGAAGACCAAAGCAGGAGGCATCACAATCCCAGACTTTAGCCTCTACTACAAAGCTGTCATCATCAAGACAGCATGGTATTGGCATAAAAACAGACACATAGACCAATGGAATAGAATAGAAACCCCAGAACTAGACCCACAAACGTATGGCCAACTCATCTTTGACAAAGCAGGAAAGAACATCCAATGGAAAAAAGACAGTCTCTTTAACAAATGGTGCTGGGAGAACTGGACAGCAACATGCAGAAGGTTGAAACTAGACCACTTTCTCACACCATCCACAAAAATAAACTCAAAATGGATAAAGGACCTGAATGTGAGACAGGAAACCATCAAAACCTTAGAGGAGAAAGCAGGAAAAGACCTCTCTGACCTCAGCCGTAGCAATCTCTTACTCGGCACATCCCCAAAGGCAAGGGAATTAAAAGCAAAAGTGAATTACTGGGACCTTATGAAGATAAAAAGCTTCTGCACAGCAAAGGAAACAACCAACAAAACTAAAAGGCAACCAACGGAATGGGAAAAGATATTTGCAAATGACACATCGGACAAAGGGCTAGTATCCAAAATCTATAAAGAGCTCATCAAACTCCACACCCGAAAAACAAATAACCCAGTGAAGAAATGGGCAGAAAACATGAATAGACACTTCTCTAAAGAAGACATCCGGATGGCCAACAGGCACATGAAAAGATGTTCAACGTCGCTCCTTATCAGGGAAATACAAATCAAAACCACACTCAGATACCACCTCACGCCAGTCAGAGTGGCCAAAATGAAGAAATCAGGAGACTATAGATGCTGGAGAGGATGTGGAGAAACAGGAACCCTCTTGCACTGTTGGTGGGAATGCAAATTGGTGCAGCCGCTCTGGAAAACAGTATGGAGGTTCCTCAGAAAATTAAAAATAGACCTACCCTATGACCCAGCAATAGCACTGCTAGGAATTTATCCAAGGGATACAGGAGTACTGATGCATAGGGGCACCTGTACCCCAATGTTTATAGCGGCACTCTCAACAATAGCCAAATTATGGAAAGAGCCTAAATGTCCATCAACTGATGAATGGATAAAGAAATTGTGGTTTATATACACAATGGAATACTACGTGGCAATGAGAAAAAATGAAATATGGCCTTTTGTAGCAACATGGATGGAACTGGAGAGTGTGATGCTAAGTGAAATAAGCCATACAGAGAAAGACAGATACCATATGGTTTCACTCTTATGTGGATCCTGAGAAACATAACAGAAACCCATGGGGGAGGGGAAGGAAAAAAAAAAAAAAAAAAAAAAAGAGGTTAGAGTGGGAGAGAGCCAAAGCATTAGAGACTGTTAAAAACTGAGAACAAACTGAGGGTTGATGGGGGGTGGGAGGGAGGGCAGGGTGGGTGATGGGTATTGAGGAGGGCACCTTTTGGGATGAGCACTGGGTGTTGTATGGAAACCAATTTGACAGTAAATTTCATATATTAAAAAATAAAAAAAATAAAAAAAATAATAAATAAATAAATAAATAAATAAATAAAAAAAAAAAAAATAAAAGTAGAAAGCATTGCAAAATGAACAGCCATACACTCAACTCCCAGAAGTAATGATACTCAAATTTTGTCAAACCCCTTTATCTATTCCCTTTTGCTTTTTGTAATAAAGGATCTTTAATGTCTGTTGATAGTAGATTAAGGTTAGAATGTAATAAATATTTTATTACATATGTTGTATATAGTAGTTCATGTTATATAATGCTTTCTGCACAATTTATGCTTATAATATATTATGATATATATTCTTGCTGGAAGCCGAGCTATCCCAGACTGAGTGGCAAGGCCCGGGCTGTGGACGGATTGGTGACTGCAAGGCGGCCCACTGAGAGTGAAGCTTCTTGTACTCCCGCTTTTAGGTAATTTGGCCTTAAAACTACCTGGGGTATTGTCTGTTGGGGAATTGCCCTCGGCAGACCCCCTGGGAAAAGAACCATTAGGGAAGAAAATAAGGTTCCCCAAGAAATTGTGCAGCCTTAGGTTTAGCCCTTGCCACCCCCTATGGAGACTCCTCTACTTACAGGAAGGATAGCCTCATGCATTTGCCAGCAAAGGCGGCCAACGAAGGAGAGACAGATGGATCCAAAAGCCCCACTCCGGTAACTAAGGAGTGTATCTATGGACACAGATCACGCTGACCCCTAGGCCCACCTGGCCCCCAGGAGGCATTCCAGATGATGATTGAACCTAGTCGGTTAAAGTACAGAATGGTTCATTGGTTCCTAGGTGCATTGTCTCTCTCAGAATGTATAAGGCGTGGGTTTCTAAGGCCCTCTTGGACCCCTTCCTGGCACCTCGGACTCAGGCAAACACTTTTGTTCTTCAAAACCACGAATGGTTCAGGGAAACAACTAAGAGGTCATGCCCCTGTAACTGTTCCACTTGAGGTGTTGACAGATAAATGACCTTTCATGAAAACAGCAAAGCAAATACTTTACAGATTATAGATAAACATAGGTACATAATAAAAACAATGAAAGGAATTAATCAATAAGCAAAGGGCAGGAGGGAACGTTATGAGAAAACAATCATGTTATTCTTTCTTGGGTGATTGTACAAAGGAACAATTTTAGAATTGGGTAATGCCAGAAAACAGATGATGTATGCTACAAGGAAATCACTAGCAAATATAATGCCACGTTTGCTACAATAAATTGGCCAGTTCAACACACTGCTGTTGTCTGTGTCTATTTTTATTTTTTGTTTTTAATTTTAGTTTTTTATTTTAGTTTTATTTTCAATTTTTCGCCAACGCCGTTCATCCTTTGGGAACCCTGGACCTGCTGGAGCTGGACTCAGGCATATTCTAAATAAGAATTTGTTCTTATTTAAGAAGTAATTTAGCTAAAATATGCCTCAAAAGCCCAATGTCCCTTTGCCACATTTTATCCATTTTGGGGACACAATGTATTCCTCTCATATCACTATCAAGTGCTTTTTGTACTTACTGTGGCTTCTTAAATCACACTTCTTCACCACATACTGCACAAACCTGACCCCTAAGTACAATCTTTAATAGTGACGGTCTACTAGTTTTTCCTCTAAATCTATTTTCCCTTTTATAGTCACATAGCCACCAAGCTTGAGACTACCTTTCCCACTTTCCCTTACCCATAGGTAAAGAATAAATCTAAGCCAACGGGATGTAAATGGAAATAAATATATGCAACAGCTAGGCTCTCTTCACTTGAAAACCATGTTACCTTCTCTAGATTTTTGGGTTTTGCCTACTTCTTTATGCTGGAATGTGAACATGAAAACTAACCAGTTTTGATGAAGTAAACAATCAAAAGGATGTTTAGGTCTACCTAGATGCTATAGTGTAGAGAAAATAATAGCTTTGCAGGTCAGTCAGACCTAGAAGTTCTAATTCTATCTATATTATATGTGACATTGGCAATTTATTTAAACCATATGATTATATTTCCTCATCTGCAAAATAGTGCCAATATCTACTCATGATGTGGTTGTGAGGATTCAGTGAGAGAATGGATGTATATCATCTTGCATGTGCCTGATATACAGTGTGATACTTAGTAAGAGTTTTTTCATAGCTTTCTTGTCACACTTATTAGAGAAAATGTTTACTGCTCTATTATTGAACTCATATTTTTTCATTCAATAGTTTCCGTAATGACATCAATACTACCTGTTTATAAAATTTAACTAACCTAATCAGTGTCCAGTGTTACACACCATTTTTCTTTTTACTTTTAAAATAGAGTTTAACCTATACAGAGTCATTTCATGAATATAGACAGTTGGCAAGAGAAAAACTTTTGAATACTTTTTTGAAAAGCTACATGTCATAGTTATGATGACCCAGTCAACAAACACATATGTTTCTTGTCTTCTGGGATGAAATGAGTGGTCAAGGAGGCTTTTGTATTAATTCAAGCCTTGAATCATTGGGCCTCAACATTCTGGTGTTAAAACAGGAAATGTGGTTAATCCCTAAATCCTTTGCAGGATTTCATCACTGTGATTTAATGTGTAGACTCAAATGATGGAACTGTTATAATAACACAATGACTCCTTAAAAATCACATAGCTTATTGGAGTAGTCTAGAAAGAGAGATTGGAATTGGAGTTTTTGGACTCATTGAACAGTACTTTATTCAGTAAATTATGTATGAGTCTATGTATAAGAAAGGCAATTATGTATAAGTCTGTATAAGAAAGGCAAATAAAATATTATTAAGTTGTTTTCAGAGGATACACAACTATCAAGTGATAACACAGAGAAATCGATTGAAGTTATAACTATGAAACTGGTAACCAGAAACATACCTTAAAAATATACTACCCTCAAGCTCAGGTGAGTCACATAGTAATACGTTATTGAGAAAATACACCCTTTCTCCTAGTGAACGGATATCTATTTTGGAGAAGACACATGGGTTAATGATACGCTAATACTTTTCTACTAATAAAATTGTGAAAGATTAATATTTCTGGGGCTTGAAACTCCTTTTTGATCATCCAACCAAATAAAGCAATGAGATGAGGATGATTGCTTCCTATATCTTGTAATCAACAATGCTCACTATCTGTATTTTCCTCCCCAGATACTTAAAGGAATTGCACTATGAGTTATTTTCTATCAAATAGTAGAAACTTTGTTCTAGATGGAACACTCTCGATTCTCCCTGCCAAGGAGTGTAGCAGTTTTGTGTATTATGCATTACTACTCACTACAGACCATCAAACTCATTTCATTTGTGACAAGAGCTGGGATTAAACCTTGTTCTCCAAAGATGTGAATCCCATGTAGTAATCTGATCTGTGCTTCTTTCCAAGTCATCTTGTATATCACAACAGTGGCTCTCTTTTCGCTGTGAAATTCACCATATGTGTTTGTTTTATTTTGGTCGGAAGTATGGAGAATAGCATTTTTGTGTTTGCCTCTATAGAAAGAAATTTCACTGCCTCTGTTTGGCATGAGGTCAGCCTTCTACTGAGCTCTAGCAGGCACAGGCTAAGTCTCATCATAGCTCCCTTTTTCACTACCTGATTCTCTGGCTCTGGCTCCTTTACCTCTGATTTAGCCATCTCTAATGTGCAAAATAACATGAAGCACCAATATTTAGGCAGCTATAAACTTTCTAACTTATGTCAGAGGATTGCCATTTTTATATCTTATCTAAGACTGAAAATCATTGTCTTTATATTCCCTTTCATGATGACCAAGGAAGACCATATTATATACTTCCAGGTTATAGGATAGAGTGGGTGTGTCTTGATTATTGCCAGTTAAAGATGGTGGATAAATGTCTGAGTTCTATTTTTAAGCTTATATACATTTGGACTAACATTAATATATGCACTAAGTCATTTCCTCAAGGGTATCATCTTTTTAAAATATTAACAAATTATAAAAATATACTTTAAAATTTTGCTCAGATAACACTTTCCAACTGAAAAGGCAAAGGTCACTTGTAATTGTCTTCATTGATTTTTTTTTTACCTTTATTATTATTTTTTTAATTTACATACAAATTAGTTAGCATATAGTGAAACAATGATTTCAGGAGTAGATTCCTTAATGCCTCTTACCCATTTAGCCCATCCTCCCTCCCACAACCCCTCCAGAAACTCTCTGTTTGTTCTCCATATTTATGAGTCTAGTTGAGTAAGCACAGAGATTACAATAGGATACAAATGTGGCATTTGCTGTCATAATTTAATAAACACTAATGCATGGCCTCTGGAAATGTGTATGAGTTTAAATTTTGTTCAATTAAATTAAAAGCAATGCCTACTTATTTGAATTGCACAATTTTGAGGAAGGCTCTGAATACTATCATTTTAGACAATGATTTTTCAAGCTAAGAAATATAATTGGATTTAATGCAGTATTAATGGTCACATTGTGGTGTCCCTGATATTCTAAAACACTCTTATGCTAATAGGAATGTCAGTTCATGTTGCCCCTCAAACACTAAATGACTCTTGATTGGTTGTTTGGAAGGCAATTTTTTTCCTTTGACTTACGCCTCAGCATTCAAGTGTTCTGGAGAGTATACTTTTTGAAAGGAATTTCAGGTATATACTGGGATATCCATAAGCCTTAGTGTTAAGTTTGTTTTAATTTACAAACCCCATGTCAGAACATCTGTGCACATAGACTCTCTCTGTAATGGAACCTGGGGCTTAGGGCCCTTAGAGGGATACAGCAATCTGATTTTATTCATAGGTTTTTCGTGATTTTTCACATTGTACCAGGCTACTTCTGTGCTAGTTATGAGCAATGATTTTATTGGGTCAGTTCCTACATTAAACACTCAAATTAATAGAAGTGAAAATATTCTGGCAATAGAAGATTTATTTTAATAAACTTTTGTCCTTAAAATCTCTGAACATACATTAAAATTGCATTCTAATAATACACTTGTTTTATGTCACATCTTTCTAAAGATCTTAGAGCATGTTTAAGTATTCATAGTGTGAAATAGAATATATATTTTCCCCATTGTTCCTCAAACATGGGAATTAAGATTTAACAGATACAATTTCTTCAAGATCACAGTGCCAGAAGGAGAATGCAACTGTAAGTAGGGATTGGGCATGGTTTTTACTTTGTTATACAGTTGTTTGTCTAAGCAAAACGATAACTATGATTTTATCTCAAAATGATAAGAAAGCTTCAAGTTTCTTCATTTATTCATGGCAGAACATGAGTAGGTGTAGAAAGATGATCACTGCACAGTGGAGGATTATTGAGTCCTAGCGTAGTCACCTTCAGATAAGGAGTGAAACTATGTATGTATCCTATTTCTATGTATCTTAATTTCTCTCTTCCCTATGGTAACCAGCCACACATAACTATGTGAGGAAAACTAAAAAGATTAATAATATTCACCGTTGACAATGGTAGGAGATAGTGTTTACTCTCATTCACGGTTGTTGAAAGTATAAATTGATTTTTTTTTAAATTTCAAGTTTTTACTTAAATTCTAGTTAGTTAACATATATGGTAAAATTGGTTTCAGGTATAGAATTTAGTAATTGTTCAGTTAGCTATAACACCCAGTGCTCATCACAAGTGGCCTCCGTAATACTCTACCGCTCATTTAGCCCATCCCTTGTCCATCTCCCTCCATCAACCTTCAGTTTGTTCTCTATAGTTAAGAGTCTTTTATGGTTTACCTCCCTCTCTTTTTCTTCCTTTACCTTATGTTTATCTGTTTCCCTTCTTAAATTCCACATAAGAGTAAAATCATATGGTATTTGTCTTTCTTTGACTAATTTATTTCACATAGCATAACACACTTTAGCTCCAACTGTATCATTGCAAATGACAAGATTTCATTCTTTTTTATGGCTGAGGAATATTCCATTGTGTGTGTATATGTGTGTGTGTGTGTGTGTGTGTGTGTATAATATCCCACTGTGTGCGTGTGTATGTATGTGTGTGTGTGTGTGTGTATATATATATATATATATGTGTATATATATATACCATATCTTCTTCATACATTGATCAATCAATGGATGTTTGGGATCTTTCCATAGTTTGGCTATTGTTGATAATGCTACTATAAACATCGGGGGGGGGGTTGCCCTTTAAATCAGTATTTTTGTAATCTTTAGTTGAATACCTAGTAGTGCAATTGCTGGATCACAGGGTAGTTCTATTTTCAACTTTTTGGGGAACCTCCATACTGTTCTCCAGAGTGGCTACACCAGTTTGCATTCCCACCAACAGTGAAAGAGGATTCCCCTTTCTCTCCATCCTCACCAACATCTCTTATTTCCTGTGCTGTTAATTTTAGCCATTCTGACAGGTTTCACAGCATAAATTGATTAATTTTACAAAGGACAATTGGCAATGTGGAACAAAAAGATATGCCTTTTATTTTCTTTATAATTTTGTTTTAAAGAATGTATCAGACACTCTTACTTCTGGCTATATGGCAAATTAAATCTTAATAGATGCTCTTCATGAAGAAAAAAGCTAAATCCTGCATATAGTGTAATCTTTTTTTCATTTATTGGGAGATGGAAACTAAGGACAATCTTCAAGGGATTGAGAAAAAGTGAGCCGAAAAAAAACAAAAACAGATGAGCAGAAAATACATGAAAAAACATGGCTGCCCTAATGGTAAATGCTGAAAACCACGCTGTACGTAGAGGGTAGTATATTGGAACCTGAGAATCTTGGATGAAGTGGAGGTGACTGGGAAGATGATAAAAATAAAACTGTACCAGGTCAATAGCCCCCCATGGCTCTCAGAAAAAGCAACATAATTCCTCTTGGGAGGAAAGCATTCAAAATATACAAAGATGAGGGAAACAATCCACTTTAAGCTCATAAATGAAGGTCACAATACAAAAACAAAATGAACCATCATGAGTTACAATCATCAGGGATAAACAACAACAAAAATCCAATGGATTTTGACCCATAGAAGTTTTAGAATCTAAAATTATCAGACACAAGATATATGAAAACTACAATGAAATGAAAAACCACAATGAATAAAAGATGGAAGTATAACATGAGTAATCAATAAGAAAGTACAAAATGTGAGTGGGTAGACTTGAAAAAAATTAAAACAGTAAAATTGAAGTTGTCATTATTTAAATAAGTGATAACATTAAAATGTTAAGCAGTAAACTCACAAATAGACAAATGAAATATAAAGGAAACTCAGAAAAATATATATTTCTTGTATATGGGAGTTTAATATCCAAACAAGGTAACTAGGAAGACTTTATTTAAGTCTCTTCTTGAACAGAAGTCAGCAAGCTATGACCTGTAAGCCTAGTGTGGCCAACCATGTGCACTCAATTATATACTGTATATGTGTTTGTGCATATATACGTGTGTGTGTGTGTGTGTGTGTGTGTGTGTGTATGTATGACTTTTGCTCTACAAAGGCACAGTTGATTAGTTGCTATACAGACTGCATAGCCCTCAGAGTTAAAAATATTAACTATCTGATCTTTTACAATAAGAAAAGGTTTCGTGACCCCTCTTTTTAACTTTTTTTAATGTTTACTTATTTTTGAGAGAGAAAGAGAGAGTGCAGGGGAGGTTCAGAGAGAGAGGGAGACACAGAATCCAAAGCAGCCTCCAGGCTCTGAGCTGTCAGCACAGAGCCCCACACAGGGCTTGAACTCATGAACACTGGGATCATGACCTGAGCCAAAGTTGGAGGCTTAATCGACTGAGCCACCCAGATGCCTCATGACCCCTCTACTTGAAATATTTTGCTCTATTTACAATTCTAGGAAGACTCAAAATCTTAAAGATATTAATCAATTAAAATTGAATACTAGAGTCAATGCAATTGCAATTAAAATTCTAACATTATTTTGAGGAAATTTACAGGCAATTACAAAATTTATATGAAAGAACATAAATCCAGGAATAGTGAAGAGAAACCAGAGAAGAAGAAGAAAAAGATAGAGGAAATTAACTCACTGGATGTCATGAATCATTGTAATGATATTTAAATTATGACAATATGCTATTGACTCAGAACTAATGGTACTTGTAATCACTTTTATGAGTAGCAATACTAATAGTAATAGTTAACATATAGCACTTACTATGTGTTGGGCACTGATAAAAAATAACCTTTTTAATCTTCACAAAAACCTTATAAGGATACAGTTTCTCCATTTTACAAATTAAAAAAATCACAAAGAGTTTAGTTAATAAACAGATTGACCAATGAACAAATAGAAATGCCAAAAGACTTGGTTTTCTGTCTATATAATGCTGTGTAATAAATCATCCCAAAACTTAGTAGGTTTGATTTAATAATACTCATTTAGTATTTGTCACAGTTTTTGTGAGTTAGGAATATGGGGTGCTCAGTAGGGGGTTCTAGTTCCAGGTCTCATTAGATTTCAGTCAGAAGATAGTGACAGCACGGGCCAGCTCAAAGGCTATGATGCCTAAACTGGGAAGACTCAAACATATGGGGGCTGAAATACTTGAGGCACTTATTTTCACATGTTTTTTTTCTACAAGGTGACTTCAGTACAGCCATAATTATTCCATGGTGTCATTTTTTTCTTATTCAAGTATCATTAACATACAGTGTTACCTTAATTTCAGGTGTACTATATAATGATTCAATAATTCTCTACATTTCTCAGTGCTCTTCAAAATATGTCTACTCTTAATCCCCTTTACCTATTTCACCCCTCCTCTACCCACCTTCCCTCTGGCAACCATCAGTTTGTTCTCTGTATTTGTCTGAGTTTGCTTGTCTCTCCTTTTTCTTTGTTTGTTTTGTTTCTTAAATTTCACATATGAATGAAATCATATGGTAATTGTCTTTCTCTGACTGATGCATTTCACTTAGCTTTATCCCCTTGGGGTCCACCCATATTATAGGAAATGGCAAGATTTCATTATTTTTTATGCCTAAGTAATATCATATTCTTTATCCATTCATCTATTGGTGGACACTTGGGTTGCTTCCATAATTTGGCTAGTATAAATAATGGTGCAATAAACAAAAAGGTGCATGTATCTTTTCAAATTAGTGTTTTCATTTTCTTTGGATAACTACTCAGTCATATAGTTACTAGATCATATGGAAATTCTATTTTTACTCTTTTGAAGATCCTCCATACTATTTCCAGAGGCTGCACCAATTTGCATTGCCACCAAGAGCACATGAGGGTTCCTTTTTCTCCATGTCCCCACCAACACCTTTTACTTCTTATGTTTTGATTTCAGACATTCCGACCTATGTAAAGTAATATGGTGGTTTAAATTTGCAATTCCCTGATGATTAGTGATATGGAGCATCTTTTCATTTGTCTGTTGGCCATTTGTATGTCTTCTTTGGAAAAATGTCTATTCAGGCTTCTGCCCTTACTTTTTTGACTTGTTTTTTTCCTTTTCAAATTTTTATTTAAATTTCATTTAGTTAACATACAGTAAAATATTGATTTCCAGACTAGAATTCATTGCTTCATCACTTACATACAACACCAAGCGCTCATCATAACAAGTGCCCTTAATACCCATCACCGATATAGCCTATCTGTACCACATCCCTTCATCAACTCTCAGTTTGTTCTGTCTTTAAGAGTCTTTTATGATTTGTTTCCCTCTCTCTTTTCCCCCATCCCATATGTTCATCTCTTTTGTTTCTTAAATTCCACATATGAGTGAAATCATATGGTATTTGTCTTTCTCTGACTGACTTATCTTGCTTAGCTTAATATACTGTAGCTCCATCCACATCATTGCAAATAACAAGATTTCATTGTTTTGATGGCTAACATTGCATTGTATGTATATACCACATCTTCGTTATCCATTTAACCATTCACCAGTCGATGGATGTTTGGGCTCTATCCATAGTTTGGATATTGTTGATAATGCTGTTATAAACATAGGTGTGAATGTGCCCCCCTTTGAATCTGTATTTATGTATTATTTGGGTGAATATCTAGTGGTGTAATTGCTGGATAGTAGGGTAGTTCTATGTTTAACATTTTGAGGAACCTCCATACTATTTTCCACCATGGCTACTCCAGCTTACATTCCCACCAACAGTATAAGAGGGTTCCTCTTTCTCTGCATCCTCACCAACACCTATTGTTTTCTGTGTTGTTAATTTTAGCCATTCTAACAGGTGAAAGGTGGTATCTCATTATGGTTTTGATTTGTATTTCCATAATGATGAGTGATATTGAGCATTTTTTCATGTGTCTGTTAGCCTTCTGGATGTCTTCTTTGGAAAAATGTCCATGTCTTTTGCCCATTTCTAAACTGGATTGTTTGTTTTTTGGGGGTATTAAGTTTAATAAATTCCTTATAGATTTTGGATGCTAACCCTTTATCAGATATGTCACTTTCAAATATCTTCTCCCATTCTGTCGGTTGCCTTTTAGTTTTGTCGATTGTTTCCTTTGCTGTGCATAAGGTTTTTACCTTGATGAAGTCTCAATAGTTTATTTGTGCTTTTTGTTTCCCTTGCCTGCAGCAGCGTGTCTAGTAACAAGTTGCTCCAGCTAAGGTCAACAGGTTGCTGCCTGTGTTCTCCTCTAATCTTTTAAAGGTCTCCTATTTCACATTTAGGTCTTTCATCCATTTTGAATTTATTTTTATGTATTGTGTAAGAAAGTGATCCATCCAGTTTTATTCTTCTGCATGTTGCTGTCCAGTTTTCCCAAGACCATTTGTTCAACAGACTGTCTTTTGTCCATTGTCCTTTCAGGGTTTCTCAAAGATTAGTATACCATATAGTTGGGGGTTCATTTCTGGGTTTTCTATTCTGTTTCACTGATCTATATGTCTGTTTTTGTGCCCGTACTATACTGTATTGATGACTACAGCTTTGTAATATGGCTTGAATTTCAGAATAGTGATGCCTTAAGCTTTGCATTTCTTTTTCAGGATTACTTTGGCTATTCAGGGTCTTTTTGTGGTTTTATGATTGTTTGTTCTAGCTCTGTAAAAAATTCTGGTGGTATTTTGATGAGGATTGCATTAAATGTGTAGATTGTTTTGGGTAGTATACACATTTTTTAAATGTTAATTCTTCCAATCCACAAGCATTAAAAGTTTTTCCATACTTTGTGTCCTCTTCAATTTCTTTTCATAAGTGTTTTACAGTTTTCAGATTACAAATATTACCTCTTTGGTGTATTTCTAGGCATCTTATGGTTTCAGGTGCAAATGTAAATAGGATAGATTCTTTGATTTCTCTTTCTGATGTTCCATTTTTGGTGTATAGAAATGCAATATATTTCTTTTTTAATTTTTAATGTTTATTTATATTTGAGAGAGACAGAGAGAGAGCATGAAGAGTGGAGGGCCAGAGAGAGAGAGAAAGAATCTGAAGCACAATCCAGGTTCTGAGCTGTCAACACAGAGCCCAATGTGGGGCTTTAACCCACGAACCATGAGATCATGACCTGAGCCAAAGTCGTATGCTCAACTGAGTGAGCCATCCAGGCGCCCTAGAATGCAACATATTTCTGTATGGTGATTTTATGTCCTGCAATTTTGCTGAATTCATGTACTACTTCTAAAAATTTTTTGGTGGAGTCTTTTGGGTTTATGCATAGACTATCAAAGAGTGAAATATTTTGACTTCTTCCTTTTTTATTTCGATGACTTTATTTTTTTTTGTTGTTTTATTGCTGAGGCTAAGACTTACAGTACTATGTGAAATAGTAATGGTGAGAGTGGACCTTTACTATCCTGACCTATCTTGTTCCTGACCTATCTTGTTCCTGACCATAGAGAAACAGCTCTAAACTTTTCCCCATTGAGGATGATATTAGCTATGGATCTTTCATATATGACCTTTAAGATGTTGAGGTTGTCTATCCCTACTTTGTTGACGGTTTTTATCAAGAATGGATGCTGTATTTCATCAAATGCTTTCTCTGCATCTATTGAGAGGATCATATGATTCTTACCCTTTATTTTATTAATATGATGTATCACGTTGATTAATTTGTGAATATTGAACAAACCCTGCAGCTCAAGAATAAATCCCACCTGATGATGAATAATTATTTTAATGTACCATTGGATTTGATTTGTTAGTATCTTATTGAGAATTTTTGCTTTCAGTTTCATCAGATATGTTGGCCTGCAATTCCCCTATTAGTGGGGTCTTTGTCTGGTTTTGGAATCAAGGTAAACCTGGCCTCATAGAATGAGTTTGGAAGTTTTCCTTCCATTTCTATTTTTTGAAACAGTTTGAAAAGAATAGGTATTAACACTTCTTTATGTTTTTTTATTGATTTCAGGAGTAGAAGTTAGTGATTTATCATTTATATGTAACACCAGTGCTTATCATGAGAGCCCTCTGTAATGTCATTACCCATTTAGCCAGTCCATCCACCAAACTCTCCTCTAGCAACCCTATTTGTTCTCCATAGTTAAGAGTCTCTTGTGGTTTATCCCCCTTGTTTTTATCTATTTTTATTTTCCTATACCTTCCAATGTGTTCATCCGTTTTCATTCTTAAATACCACATATGAGTGAAATATATGGCATTTGTCTTGCTCTGACTGATTTACTTTGCTTAGCATAATACACTCTAGCTACATCCACATTATTGCAAATAATACACTCTAGCTACATCCACATTGTTGCAAATAGCAAGAGGTCATTCTTTTTGATAAACTTTATTGTATTATACCACATCTTCTTTATCCATTCTTCAATCAATGGACATTTGGGCTCTTCCATAATTTGGCTATTGTTGATAGTGCTACTAATAACATTGGGATGCATATGTCTGTTTGAATTAGTATTTTGTATCATTTTGGTGTATACCTAGTAGTGCAATTTCTGGCTTATAGGGTTCTTCTATCTTTAACTTTTTGAGGAATCTCCATACTGTCATCTAGAGGGGCTGCAACAGTTTACATTCCCATCAAAGGTGTAAGTAGCATTTCCCATTTCTCACCAACACCTATTTTTTTTCCTGAGTTTTTAATTTTAACCAGTTGACAGGTGTGTGGGGGGAGGGTATCTCATTGTAGTTTTGATTTGTGACCTCTGATGATAAGTGATAGTGAGCATTTTTTAATGTCTGTGGGCTATTTGTATGTCTTCTTTTGAGAAACATCTGTTCATGTTTTCTGCCTATTTCTTACCTGCATTATTTATTTTGGGGGTGTTGAGTTTGATAAGTTTTTTATAGATTTTGAAAACTTGACAGCAACATGAAGAAGAATGACACTGGACCACTTTATTACACCATATAAAAAAATAAATTCAAAATGGATGAAAGACCTAAATGTGAGACAGGAAAACATCAAAATCCTAGAGTAAAATACAAGCAGAAAACTCTTTGACCTTGGCCAGAGCAACTTCTTACTAGGCACATCTCTGGAGGCAAGGGGAACAAAAGCAAAAATAAACTATTGGGACTTATTCAAGATAAAAATCTTCTGCACAGCAAAGGAAACCATCAACAAAACTAAAAGGCAACTTACAGAATGAGAGAAGATATTTACAAATGACATATTCAATAAAGGGCTAGTTTCCAAAATCTATAAAGAACTTAACTCTTCTTTAAATGTGTGGTAGAATTCCCCTTGGAAGCCATGTGGCCCTGGACTTTTGTTTGTTGGGAGATTTTTGATTACTGACTCAGTTCATTTGCTGGCTTAGGTTATTTTCAAATTTTCTATTTCTGTTTCAATTTTGGTAGGTTTTTTTTGTTTGATATTTGTTCACTTCTTGCAGATTTCCCAGTTTGTTCATCTATAATTGTTCATAACATTCTCTTATAATTTTTTGTATTTCTATGGTTTTGGTTGTGATATCTCCTCTTTCGTTCATGATTTTATTTAGTTAAGTCCTTCTCTCTCTGTGTGTCTCTCTCCCTCTTTCTCTCTCTCTCTTGCCAAATCTGGCTAGGGGGTTATCAATTTTATTAATTATTTGAAAGAAGCAGCTCTTAGTTTTGTTGAGTTGTTCTCCTGTTTGTTTTTGTTTGTTTGTTTGTTTGTTTGTTTCTATATCATTTATTTCTGATCTAATCTTTATTATTTCCCTTCTTTTGCTGGCTTTAGGTTTTATTTATTGTTTCTTTTCTAGCTCCTTTGGGTGTAAGGTAAGGTTAGGCTGTGTATTGGAGACTTTTCTTGTTTTGAGGTAGACCTGTATTGCAATATAATTCCCTAATAGGACTGCCTTTGCTGAATCCCAAAGCTTTTGTCCTGGCGTGTTTTCATTTTCATTGGCTTTCATGTGTGTTTTTTTTCTTCTTTAACTTCGTGGTTAACCCATACATACTTTAGTAAGATGTTCTTTAACCTCCATGCATTTTAGACCTCTCCAAAGTTTTTCTTGTGATTGACTTCAAGTTTCAGAGCATTGTGATCTGAAGGTATGCATGGTACACTCTTGATCTTTTTGTTCTTGTGAAGGGCTGCTTTGTGACTGAGTATGGGATATATTCTAGAGATATACTCCATGTGCACTTAAGAAGAACATGTATTCTGTTGCTTTAGTATGAAATGTTCTGAATATATCCATTAAGTCCATCTGGTCCAGTGTGTCATTCAAAGCCATTATTTCATTGTTGATTTCCTGCCTAGGTGATCTTTCCATTGCTGTCAGTGTGGTGTTATTGTCACCTACTATTAATGTATTAATGTCAATGAGTTTCATGTTTGTGATTAATTGATTTACATATTTGGGTGCTCTCAAGTTGAGAGCATAAATATTTACAATTGTTAGATCTTGTTGCTGAATAGACTAAATTATGATATAGTGCCCTTCTTCATCTCTTATTACAGTTTTTGGTTTAAAATCTAGTTGTCTGATATAAGTATTCCTACTCTGGTTTTCTTTTTATGGCCATTACCATGATAGATATTATTCCATCCCCTTGCTTTTAATCTGTAGGTGCCTTTAAGTCTAAAATGAGTCTCTTGTAAGCAGCATAGAGATGGGTCTCCTTTTTATCCATTCTTACATGCTATGTCTTTTCATTGGAGCATTTAGTCCATTTACATTCAGAATGATTATTGATATATATAAGTTTAGTGTCATTGTGTTACCTGTAATGTTGGTGTTTCTGGTAATGTTCTCTATTCCTTTCTTTTTTTTCTCTTTTCTCTCTCTCTCTCTCTCTCTCTCTCTCTCCCTTTCTAGTCTTTGTTGCTTTTGTTTTTATCCCCCATTCAGAGAGTCCCCTTTAATATTTCTTATAAGGCTGGCTTAGTGGTCATAAACTCCTTTAGTTTTTGTTTGTGTGGGGTACACTTAATCTCTCATTCTATTGCAAATGACAGCTTTGCTGGATAAAGTATTCTTGGTGCAGATTTTTCCCACTCAACACATTGAATATATCCTGCCATTCCCTTCTGACCCACCATGTTTCTTTGGACAGATCTATTGCAAACCTGATCTGTCTTTACTTGTAGCTTAAGGACATTTTTTCCCGTTCTTCTTTCAGGATTTTTTTCCTTCTCTGTTATTTTGTGAATTTGACTATGATATGTCCAGATGATTGTTGGTTTTTGTTGATTTTAATGGGAGTTCTCTATGTTTCTTGGATTTCAATATCCATATCCTTCCTTAGATTGGGGAAGTTTTCAACTATAATTTGCTCCCGTCAACTTTATGTCTTTTTTTTCTCTCTCTTCATCTTCTGAGACTCCTATGATACTGATGTTATTATGTTTTAAAAAGTTGCTGAGTTCTTTAAGTCTATGTTCATGAAACAATACCTTCCTTTTCCTCTTCTTTTCGGTTTCATTATATTGAATAATTTTATCTTCTATATCACCAATTCATTCTTCTCTTTTGCCCATTCTCATTACTATAACATCCATTCGGGTTTGCATCTTAGTTATAGCATTTTTAAATTTAGCCTCAGTAGATTTTAGTTCTCTTATCTCTGCAGTAAGAGATTCTCTAGTGTCTTCTATGCTTTTTTCAAGTCCAGCTAGTATCCTTATAATTATTGTTTTAAATTCTGGATCAGACATCTTACTTATATCTGTATTAATTAAATCTCTGACCATAATTTCTACTTCCTATTCTCTCTTTGGTGGTGCATTCCTATCTTTTCATTTCATCCAGGAAAAAAAATCTAGATAATCTAGATCTAAGTGTGGTTTGGTCTGCTTGTTAAAAGAAGCTGGATCCAAAAAAATAACATATATATATAGTAAAAATTTAACATTTTAAATTAGAAAAATAAATAAAAGGGACGTCAGATTCTATTTCCCCTTAGAAATGAAGCTTTGCAGAACTCAAAGCTTTGCAGCACTCAAAGATCACCAGACTTGGTGCATGTGAGTGGTTTGCACTTGTCTTCTGAGGGAAGGGCCCGTTGAGCTGATTCTCAGGCTGACTTGCCCTAGTGGACATGCTCCTATAGGGCGCAGGAGGGCAGAGCCTGGTGTAGTGACTCAAGTCTCCACTTGGTGGCACTGTTTACCTCACTGAGGTCCTCAGTGCTGGTGGAATAGGGGTGAAAATGGCTTCATCTTGCTCTCTTGTCTCTGGGGCAGAGAGTTCATGCCCACCATTCCTCAAGATGCCCTCACAAATGAGGAAACAATCCCCTTTCCTTTTTCCCCAGCTTCCATCAGATCCCCACCTCACCCTGTTTGTGCCCGAGCCATCTGCCTGCCAGACAGGACAGACCTTTGTTTTATCTCAAGTGCGGCTGTATTTCAAAATTCCAAACTTCAGAGACACCCTGCGATGAGGCCCTGTAATGATCCTCTGGGTGAAGTTCTTGCTGCACTAGGACCTGTCTTGTCCCAGAAAATAGGTTTGCAATGGCCCAGTGGATTGATTTGTTGCGTTTAGCCAGCAGGCATCTTAGATCTTATGCTGATGAATGGGGCAGCTCAAAGTAACCCTTTGGGTCCTTTGCCCCTAAGAGAGGCCATATCACCTCTATCAAATGCACTCCAAGCAGGGGAGCTGTTTGTCCCCCTGCATTCCAGGGGATCCTCAGACCATGCTGCCTGATACCAGATCTCTGCCCTCCTTCCCCATCAAAGCACTGCCAGATACATCCCAGGCTATTGTGCTGACCTCTGAAATTTCAGACTCTGTGCTGCACTATTTATAAAGTGCTTGTAGTATTTAAACCCTCTCCTTTTTCCCAGTCAACTGTTTTGGGGAAGAATTTTCTTGTGCCATCCCCTGTGCATGTTTTCACTCTTTTTTTAAAAACTTTCTTTCCCTTTCTCTTTCTCTTTCACTCCTCTCTCTGTGGTTAGGACTTCGTCCCCTCTGCAACACCCACATCTCTTTTCTCCCACAAATAAACTCTGAATTTCCTACCTTCCACGAGGTAACCATTTTTTGTTTGTACACATTCAGCTTTGTTCTTTCAATCCTCAGATCAACTTCTGGGGTTTTAAGAATGATTTGATATTTATCTAGCTGTGTTCAAGTAAGGAGGCAATCTAAGAGTCACCATACTCTTCAACTTTCTTGACCAAGTCTGCCTTCTTCCTAGTTTTAATTGGAAATTTATTTATTTATTTATTTATTTAGGTGTTGAGTTGTATAAATTATTTATATATTTTGGATATTAATCCCTTATTTGATATGTCTTTTGCAAATATCTTCTCCCATTCAGTATGCTGCCTTTTTTGTTGTTGATGGTTTCCTTTGCTGTGCAAAAACTTTTTTATTTTTATGAAGCCCAATAGTTGAATTTTGTTTTTGTTTCCATTGCTAGAGGAGACATGTCTTGGAAAATATTTCCATGGCCAAAGTGACAGATATTACCGCCTATGTTCTCTGTTAGGATTTTTAGGATTTCAGGTCTCATATTTAGGTCTTTAATCTATTTTGAACTTATTTTTGCAGGTGGTACAAGAAAGTGGTCCCATTTCATTCTTTTGCATGTAGCTATCCAGTTTTTTTCCAACACCATTTGTTTAATAGACTTTTTCCCATTGTATATTCTTGTTTCCTTTGTCAAAGATTAAATGACCATAAATGTGTGGGTTTATTTCTGGGCTCTATTCTGTTCTATTGATCTATGTGTCTATTTTTGTGGCAGTACCATACAATTTTGATTACTACAGCTTTATTGTATATCTTGAAATCTGGAATTCTGATATTTCAAGGTTTGTTCTTTTTTTTTCCCTCAAGATTGCTTTGGCTCTTTGGGGTTGTTTGTGGTTCCATTCACATTTTAGGATTGTTTGTTCTAGTTCTGTGAAAAATGCTATTGGTATTCTGATAGGAATTGCATTAAATCTGTAAATTACTTTGGATAGTATGAACATTTTAACAATAGTGATTCTTTTCATCTATGAGCATGGAATATCTTTCCATTTGTTTGTGTTATCTTCAATTTCTTTCATCAGTGGTTTATAATTTTTGAAGTACAATTCTTTGACCTCCTTGGTTAAGTTTTATTCCATGGCATCTTAAGGCTCAAAGGGCACACATTCTGCGACAGCCAAGCAGAAGGAAGCTGCATAGTCTTTTATGTTCTAGCCTCAGAAGTCAACTAATGTTACTTCCACTGTAGTCAGTGACATGGCCAGACACAGACGGAGAAAAAGTAGACTCCAGCTCTCTATGTGTAAGAAGAACAAGTTAAATAGGCTATATTCATATAGCTATCTTTAGAATATAGACTTGACTACACTGTGGCATATGTGGAAACAATATATGACTGAGATGCTATAACATATCAGTAAAGAAATGATGGGCTATTTCATAAGTTGTGCTGAGACATTTATATTTATAATTATACTTAATTACAATTATATTTAAAAGCTTGTATACTTATATCACCAACACCAAAATAAATTTCTTTTTTTTTAGTTTATATATTTATTTTGAAAGACAGAGATAAAGTGAGAGACAGCATGATTGGGGGAGGTTGCAGAGAGAGAGAGAGAATCCCAAATAGGCTCCATGCTGTAATTGCAGAGTCCAATGTGGGGCTTGAACACACAATCTGTGATATCATGACCTGAGCTGAGACCAAGAGTCGCCAATTAAGCTTAACCAATTGAGCTGCCAAGGTGTCCCCCCAAATCAATTTTTGAATGATTAAGTTCTATGTGTGAAAGTCAAAACCTGGAAACTTACAGAAGAATAACATTATGGCCTCAAAGTAAGGAAATTTTTTTAAGATACACAGAAAACTAAAAGGCTTACCCTAAAATATGAGATTAATTTCATTACATCAAACTAAGGATGTCTGCTTATGAAAAGACACAATAAAGAAAGTGGGAAGACAAACTAAAAACTGGGCAAATATATTTGAAACATGTAAAATGGACAAAATTTTAGTATCTAGAATATAAAGAATTCTCACAAATCAATAACAAAAAGACAAACAGCTCAGGGTACCTGGGTGGCTCAGTCAGTTAAGCATTTGACTTCACCTCAGGTCATGATCTCACAGTCTGTGAGTTCGAGCCCTGTTTTGGGTTCTTTGTTAACATCTCAGAGCTTGGAGCCTGTTTTGGATTCTGTGTCTCCTCTCTCTGCCCCTCCCCGGCTCATGCTCTGTCTCTCTTGCTGTCAAAAATAAATAAAACATAAGAAAAATTTTTAAAAAGAAATAGACAAATAGCTCTATAGAAAACTGAGCAGAAGCATGTGTAAACATTTCACAGAATAGGAAAAACAAAAGACCGTTAAAATATTTTTTTAAAAATTAGTCTCATTAAGAATCAGAGAGATTCAAATTACTAGCAAAATGAGACACACTGAAAAAATTGGCAAAAATTAAGAACTTTGTTAAAATTAAAAAATGTGGTGATACAAAAATGTGGAGCAACCATAATACTCATATTCTAATACTCTACTTCTGAAAGCTTGAAATTCTATCATCATTTTGGAAAACAACTTTGCAGTCTCAGAAAATTGAATATGCACATATTATATGATCCAGCAATGCAGAACGGATTAATAAATTGCAAGACAGTTACAAATTGGAATGTTTGAAAGTGAAAATGAATGGACCAAAGCTACACACAACAATGTACACAAACTCTTATCATAATATTGATGAAAATAAAACAAGTGACAGAGTCCACACAATAAAATAAAATGTTTATAAATGCCAAAAATATGCAAATAAAGTACATCACTTATGCATTCAATAATAAGAGAATATCCATTCAAAAAGTAAAATACAAAAATTCCACAAACTCTAAGTGGATTGCAGGCAATGGAGGCCAGAGAATGGAATGGGGATTGGAAAGGAGAACACAGGGAGATACAAAGGAATCATTTCTTAAGTTCAGTAGTGGATCTATTGTTATTCTTTTTGTTATTGTGCTTCATTTATTACATATATATTATAGCTATTTTAATCATATCAAACAATACCTGATATGCATAATGAATAATACAAAGCATCTATTATACAAAATTAATGCATGACTATGCAAAGACATATGCCAAAGGACATTCACTGTAGCATTACTTTTTAATAGCAACAGACTGGAAACACCAAAATGTTCATATCAGAAGACTAAATAAAATGTTACACATAGAATGGAATCTTTTGCATCCATCATAAAGAATGTGAGATATTTGTATATCCTTACAGAGAAGTTAATCTTTGATATATCAACCGAAAAAAGTTGCACAGAAAGTTTAGAATTTGATTTAATTTTTATAAGAAAAAAATCTTAAATATATGTAAATATATAAAATGTATGTAATATATCACATATGATATATAAAATATACTAATCTAGAAATATTTTAATTTATAAATTTATAAAACATTTTTATTCAATATATAAAGCATTTGGTGTATGTAATGTGTATGTTTACATAAATGTAGATGTACTTGTATGTAACCTAAAAAATGCTAAAGGATACATAGTAAAATGTTATTGATGTTCGTTTCTTTAAGAGTGTGAATGAGGAGGAGAACATACTTTTACTTTTAAATGCTTGTATTTCTCTATTTGATTTTTTTCAAAAATTATATACTTTATGGGGCTTGTGGGTGGCTCAGTTGGTTAAGCATCTGATTTCACCTCAAATCATGATCTTGCAGTTTGTGAGTCCAAGCCCCACATCAAGCTCACAAAGCCTGGAATCTGCTTCAGATTCTGTGCCTCCCTCTCTCTGTCCCTCCCCTGTTCATGCTCGCTGTCTCATTCTCTCTCAAAAATAAACATTAAAAAACATACTTTTTTGTAAAATAAATAAAATATTTTCATGAAAATTAATCATATATCTCTTCTCTTTCTGACCGTCATTAAAAACAAGTCCTGCCACAGCCAATAAATCCCCATTCTATTTTTTAAAAGATAATCCAGGCATCATACATGCTGCATTAAAGGAGCTCTCTGCTATGATCTGGCTGACAATAGACTCTTTGGTTATGATTTGGTAAGAAGGATGTAAATCAAAGCCAGTCTTTTTGTATATAAACGGTTGACTAACATATTCTACCTCAGGGATTGCTGAAATATCAGAAATAAATGAAAATGTATTTTTCTGTTCTTAAGCAAAGTTGTTTCTTTTTTCTCATTTGTTGATAGTACTCTTATTTTTTGTTCTTCTTGTATACCTTTTCCATACAGACCAGGCCAATTAAAGCCGCTGTGACTGTGGCCTTGCCAATGTTCAAAAGCAGTTACAAGTTTTGAACTGCTGCATGTGCTCTTGTTTTCCAGGGTAGCTCTCTTTCCTTCCTTATACCCTTCCTACTAGGGCTTGTATCAGCAGGCTCATAGAATATAAGCATCTGAACCTGGGAACAATATTAAGAAATAATATATTGTGTTTATATAGGTGTTATCTCTGTTATTCAATCTACTGACATTTGCATTCTTTCCTTGTTACAAAAGCTGGCATTTTTTCCCCTTGTGGTGCTAAGGGCCATTTCATATACTAAAGGAATGTAGAATCAAGGTAGTGCCATGCTGATCTTTCTGACTACTGTACTTCTTGTCCATTATAATCCAAAAGCTTTCTTTCTCAGGCTTTTGTTCTCTCCTACCCCCATCAGCCCTTCAAAAGTGCCCATTGCCTAGTAAAGCATAAAAGAATAAGAAAAACATTCCTGCTGTGAATCAAAGCCCTAAACTGTCCACTTTCATTTTTTAAATAGTGCATTATAAAGCTGGAAGAACCACCACCATAACAGTCTATATTGAAGATTATACAACCTCAAGAGCCGAGAGCATACCAAAGGTTTTAAGACTTCTCTTAGAAAACTGAGCCAAAAAAACCACAAAACCCCCACATTCTCCAATTTGTGAATTTTAAAACAGAAGAGTAGAAAAAGTAATATTTGTAAATCATTTGTGATTTAAAGAGATAAAAACTTCAAAAGCAACATGGTATTTACATGAGACCTATAGAAAAATATGAATTACCTAAAACATAGGATTAATAATTGGTTAAATAAATGTCACAAGAAACTTTGAGTTGGTGAGACATTCTGCAGTAAGAAAGACTAAATGTGTAGCTTATGTGTCTTTTGCTATATTCCCTAAAGTGCATTTCACTGACAACTTCTAATCTGCTTTAGGCTCCTTTCCTACTCTCTCTTTCTGCTTCCTCCTCCTCCTTTCTTCATCACCACTTCTGTTCACTAAACTATTTACATGCTAAAAATTAACTTTCGCTATTACTATTTGCCAAAGTAATTCTGCAGTCACTTCTGCCAGCTTACTTACTATTTCTTCATCCTGACTTCCCGCATTTGGCTTTTCTCCAGCTCTCATCACTTTTCTCATGCTGAATGTATTTTTTTTCTTCTCTCTGTTGATGGCTGCCTCAGGCTACAAGGTAGACTGAAAAATGAATAATTTTGTATTTTAAAAGTATACTTTTGACTTATAATAATGAAGCTGTTCTTGGAGAAATGAAAAAAAACCTGATAGCTACATGTTTGACTGCTAAGCTTTAGCCAAACAAGGGTCAGAGGGCAGGCTGTCTGCCTACGCAAACTACAGCCAGTAGTATTTTATATAAAGTATTTTGGCTGCCATCCTACAGTAGCACCAAGCTGTGTTATCTTTTGTGCCAGGCACCTGTCATTAGGACCACAGGAGGCTTTCACTTTGAGATGCATGCAGAACAAAGCCTAATACGATTTCTTTTTTGTTTTTTTTTTAATTTTTTAATGTTTGTTTATTTTTGACAGAGAGAGAGAGACAGAGCATGAAAGGGGGAGGGGCAGAGAGCTAGGGAGACACAGAATCCAAAGCAGGCTCCAGGCTCTGAGCTGTCAGCACAGAGCCTGACGCGGAGCTCAAACTCACAGACTGTGAGATCATGACCTGAGCTGAAGTTGGACGCTTAACTGACTGAGCCACCCAGGCACCCCACAATTTCTTAAATTGAGATGTAAAAGGTATACTTTTTTAGTATTAGTTTCTACTGTGAAGAAACACGTTTCTCTCAGAGACTTCCTGTTGTCAAGATATATGCAAAAATAAAATATAAGAAAATAGTTTAAAATTTAAATGGTGATTTGCCCAAATATTTTAATTTTCTGAGAAATCTGTTTATTAAAGGTTAAAGTGACTGATACATCAAAGTTTGCTTGAGAATTGCCTTTGGAAGATAACAAACCTCCTGTAATGTTAGCTCTTCAACTAATGGCTCTCAGTAAAAGTTAAATGATGAACTGGTTATCAATGTGGTACTTACTTTTTTGTTGTTGTTTTGTTACAGTCTTTTGCAAAATAAAAATTCCATATGTTCAAAAATATTAGAATCGCATAAATAGATTATTAGCTTTCATAATTCCTGAAGATAGGCCTATGCAATAGAGATAGACAATTGTAGTTATCTCTTGGACAAATAAAGCTGAGGTTCTTAAGCCAATTTATTTCCATTAGGAAGTAACAATATTGCAGTCTTGGAAGAAGGTGAAGTAGAAGGACCCTAAGCTCACCTCATCCCATGAATACTATCAGATAACATTGAGATCAGTATAAATAACCTAGAAAAGGATCTGAAGACAGGTGGAACAAACTCTAGAACTAAACATAGAAAAGGGGCCACATTGAAGAAGGCAGGAAGAGTGGAGATATGATTTGGAAGCTAAACAGAGGAGACCATGGGGAAGGAGATGATGGTACAGAGAGGGTTAAAAAACAGACTTTCACACCAGGTAGCCCACATAAATTAGATGAATCCCCATAACATTTGGTTAGAAAATGAGAGGGAAAGAATTTCATGAGTTCTTACAGCCAGCAGGAATTAAAGCCTGGAATTTAGAAAATTGGCTTGGCTCTGGGGGAAGCCCCAATGGCATTGGGAAGTGAAGTCCCACCTTGAAAGAGACACCACTACAAACAGCTCTCAGAGATATAACCTGGAAGCAGCAGTTTGAAAAATATCAGGGTCAAACAGGAAGGAGAGTGATTTACTCATCTCAGAGTGTGGCTTGGAGAGGGAGGGATCACAGGGAGACCCCTTCAGGAACAAAAGAGCTGGCAGGTGCCATTTTCCTCACTTACCCCTCACCATAAACACAAGGCCATCACAGGAACCAGCATAGCGTCTACACTTGCTATTTAACTTGTTAACACCAAGTCTTATCACCCCATGCTTTGGAGGCTCTACCCTTTCCAATCACACTTGCCTCAGTCCTTATGCTGCATGCCCCTTCTCATAGAAGACCTGAACAAACCCCACCACAACACCCCTTCTCCTGATCTGCACATTTTGCAGGACCTCAGTTCTGGCAGCTGTGGCATTGGAAAAATTCATTTCCAAGCAGACCAGTACATAATGTGTTAAAAATACTCCACCCACCTGGGGACCAAACACTGTCCACAACAGGCAAAAAGAGACTCTGAGACATCAGTACTGAAAGGAAAAGAGGTCAGGACTCAACAGCAGGCCATAGACAACACACATAGGAGACATTCCCTGAAATGCCAGGAATAGAGAGCAAAGGACACTGCACTGCAAGGCACTGCAAGACCTCTGTTTTATAAAGCCATTATCTTCAAGAGCAAGAAATGTACCTGACTTTCCAAACACTCATAAACAGACACAGAGAGTTAGACAAAGTAAAGACACAGAGAAATATGTCCCAAATGAAAGAACAGGACAAAATCACAGGAAGAGACTTAAGTGAAATGGAAATAAGTAATATATATGATAAAGAGTTTAAAGTAATGATCGTAAAGATACTCACTGGACTTGACAAAAGATTGGAGCGCATCACTGAGACCCTTAACGAAGATATGTCAAAGAATTAATCCAAAATGATTAATTTAAATGGAATTAAAAATACACTTATTAGACTAAATAGCAGGTTAGAGGAAGCAGAGGAGCACATTAATGACTTGGGAGACAGAGTAATGGAAAGTAATCAAGCTGGACAAATGAGAGGGAAAAATTATGCTAACTGAGAATAGTCTTAGGGAACTCAATGACACCACTGGCCATAACATTCACATTATAGTGATCCCAGAAGAAGAGACAGGAAATGGGGCAGAAAATTTATTTGAAGAAATAATAGCTGATTCTGTAATCTGGGGAAGGAATCAGGTATCCAGATCCAGTAGGCACAGAAACTCACCTTCAAAAATCAACCATAAGAAGTCCACACCAAGACAGTAATTAAAATGGCAAAAAGTAGTGATAAAGAAAGTAAATTTAAAAGTAGCAACGGAAAAGACAGTTACATGCAAGGGAAACCTCATAAAGCTATCGGCAGATTTTTCAGCAGAAATTTTGCACCCCAGAAGATACTTTCAAAGTTATAAAAAGAAATGACCTGAAGCTAAGAATACTCTTTCTAGCAAGGCTATCATTCAGAATAGAAGAAGAGATAAAGCATTTCCCAGATAAATAAAAACTAAACGAGTTTGTGACCACTAAACCAGCCCAGCAAGATATATGAAAGAGGACTCTTTGAGGTGAAAGGAGAGACAAAAAGTGACAAACCCTAGAAAGGACCAGGAAAAAAACCTCCAGAAACAATGACAAAACAAGTAGTAAAATGGCAATAAATACATTTCTTCTATCTAATATCTTTGATTGTCAATGGACTAAATGCTCCAATCAAAGATATAAGGTAACTGAACGGAAAAAAAAAGACCCATTTATATGCTACCTAAAAGAGAATCATTTTAGACCGAAAGCACCTGCAGATTGAAAGTGACAATAGCGATTGCAGAGGGAAGATGGTGGCGTAGGAGGACACTGGGCTCACCACGCGCCCTGCTGATCACTTAGATTCCACCTACACCTGCCTAAATAACCCAGAAAACCGCCAGAGGATTAGCAGAACAGAATGTCCGGAGCCAAGCGCAGACGAGAGGCCCAAGGAAGAGGGTAGGAAGGGAGGCGAGGCGGTGCGCGCTCCATGTCTGGTGGGAGGGAGACGGGGCAGAGGGGCCGCCTGCCAGCCAAGCAGAGCCCCTGAGTGTGGCTGGCAAAAGCGGAGGGGCCTGACGGACTGTGTTCCGACAGCAAGCGCGACTTAGCGTCTGGAAGGTCAAAAGTTAACAGCTCTGCTTGGAAAGCGGGAAGGCTGGAGGACAAAGGGAGGGAGAGTTGCTGAGCCCACGGACAACAGAGCTCAGCTTGGCGGGGAACAAAGGCACTCGCCAGCGCCATCTCCCCCGCCCATCCCCCAGCCAAAATCCCAAAGGGAACCAGTTCCTGCCAGGGAACTTGCTCCCTCCGCGCAAACACCCAACTCTGTGCTTCTGTGGAGCCAAACCTCCAGCAGCAGATCTGACTCCCTCCCGCTGCCACAGGGCCCCTCCTGAAGTGGATCACCTAAGGAGAAGCCAGCTAAGCCTGCCCCTCCTGCCCCCGTGCACCTTGCCTACCCACCCCAGCTAATACGCCAGATCCCCAACACCACAAGCCTGGCAGTGTGCAAGTAGCCCAGACGGGCCACGCCACCCCACAGTGAATCCCACCCCTAGGAGAGGGGAAGAGAAGGCACACACCATCTGACTGTAGCCCCAGCTGTGGGCTGGGGGCAGACATCAGGTCTGACTGCGCCCCACCCCCCCCACCAACTCCAGTTATACACCACAGCACAGGGGAAGTGCCCTGCAGGTCCTCACCATTCCAGGGACTATCCAAAATGACCAAACGGAAGAATTCCCCTCAGAAGAATCTCCAGGAAATAACAACAACCAATGAACTGATCAAAAAGGATTTAAATAATATAACAGAAAGTGAATTTAGAATAATAGTCATAAAATTAATCGCTGGGCTTGAAAACAGTATAGAGGACAGCAGAGAATCTCTTGCTACAGAGATCAAGGGACTAAGGAACAGTCACGAGGAGCTGAAAAACGCTTTAAACGAAATGCAAAACAAAATGGAAACCACGACGGCTCTAATTGAAGAGGCAGAGGAGAGAATAGGTGAACTAGAAGATAAAGTTATGGAAAAAGAGGAAGCTGAGAAAAAGAGAGATAAAAAAATCCAGGAGTATGAGGGGAAAATTAGAGAACTAAGTGATACACTAAAAAGAAATAATATACGCATAATTGGTATCCCAGAGGAGGAAGAGAGAGGGAAAGGTGCTGAAGGGGTACTTGAAGAAATGATAGCTGAGAACTTCCCTGAACTGGGGAAGGAAAAAGGCATTGAAATCCAAGAGGCACAGAGAACTCCCTTCAGACGGAACTTGAATCGATCTTCTGCACGACATATCATAGTGAAACTGGCAAAATACAAGGATGAAGAGAAAATTCTGAAAGCAACAAGGGATAAATGTGCCCTCACATATAAAGGGAGACCTATAAGACTCGTGACTGATCTCTCTTTTGAAACCTGGCAGGCCAGAAAGGCTTGGCATGATATCCTCAGTGTGCTAAACAGAAAAAATATGCAGCCGAGAATCCTTTATCCAGCAAGTCTGTCATTTAGAATAGAAGGAGAGATAAAGGTCTTCCCAAACAAACAAAAACTGAAGGAATTTGTCACCACGAAACCAGCCCTACAAGAGATCCTAAGGGGGATCCTGTGAGACAAAGTACCAGAGACATCACTACAAGCATAAAACATACAGACATCACAATGACTCTAAACCCATATCTTTCTATAATAACACTGAATGTAAATGGATTAAATGCACCAACCAAAAGACATAGGGTATCAGAATGGATAAAAAAACAAGACCCATCTATTTGCTGTCTACAAGAGACTCATTTTAGACCTGAGGACACCTTTAGATTGAGAGTGAGGGGATAGAGAACTATTTATCATGCTCCTGGAAGCCAAAAGAAAGCTGGAGTAGCCATACTTATATCAGACAAACTAGACTTTAAATTAAAGGCTGTAACAAGAGATGAAGAAGGGGATTATATAATAATTACAGGGTCTATCCATCAGGAAGAGCTAACAATTATAAATGTCTATGCGCCGAATACTGGAGCCCCCAAATATATAAAACAATTACTCACAAACATAAGCAACCTTATTGATAAGATTGTGGTAATTGCAGGGGACTTTAACACCCCACTTACAGAAATGGATAGATCATCTAGACACACAATCATTAAAGAAACAAGGGCCCTGAATGATACATTGGATCAGATGGACTTGACAGATATATTTAGAACTCTGCATCCCAAAGCAACAGAATATACTTTCTTCTCGAGTGCACATGGAACATTCTCCAAGATAGATCATATACTGGGTCACAAAACAGCCCTTCATAAGTTTACAAGAATTGAAATTATACCATGCATACTTTCAGACCACAATGCTATGAAGCTTGAAATCAACCACAGGAAAAAGTCTGGAAAACCTCCAAAAGCATGGAGGTTAAAGAACACCTTACTAAAGAATGAGTGGGTCAACCAGGCAATTAGAGAAGAAATTAAAACATATATGGAAACAAACGAAAATGAAAATACAACAATCCAAACGCTTTGGGATGCAGCGAAGGCAGTCCTGAGAGGAAAATACATTGCAATCCAGGCCTATCTCAAGAAACAAGAAAAATCCCAAATACAAAATCTAACAGCACACCTAAAGGAAATAGAAGCAGAACAGCAAAGGCAGCCTAAACCCAGCAGAAGAAGAGAAATAATAAAGATCAGAGCAGAAATAAACAATATAGAATCTAAAAAACCGGTAGAGTAGATCAACGAAACCAAGAGTTGGTTTTTTGAAAAAATAAACAAAATTGACAAACCTCTAGCCAGGCTTCTCAAAAAGAAAAGGGAGATGACCCAAATAAATAAAAACATGAATGAAAATGGAATTATTACAACCAATCCCTCAGAGATACAAACAATTAGCAGGGAATACTATGAAAAATAATATGCCAACAAATTGGACAACCTGGAAGAAATGGACAAATTCCTAAACACCCACACTCTTCCAAAACTCAATCAGGAGGAAATAGAAAGCTTGATCAGACCCATAACCAGTGAAGAAATTGAATCAGTCATCAAAAATCTCCCAACAAATAAGAGTCCAAGACCAGATGGCTTCCCAGGGTAGTTCTACCAGACGTTTAAAGCAGAGATCATACCTATCCTTCTCAAGCTATTCCAAGAAATAGAAAGGGAAGGAAAACTTCCAGACTCATTCTAGGAAGCCAGTATTACTTTGATTCCTAAACCAGACAGAGACCCAGTAAAAAAAGAGAACTACAGGCCAATATCCCTGATGAATATGGATGCAAAAATTCTCAATAAGATACTAGCAAATCGAATTCAACAGCATATAAAAAGAATTCTTCACCATGATCAAGTGGGATTCATTCCTGGGACGCAGGGCTGGTTCACATTCACAAATCAATCAACGTGATACATCACATTAATAAAAAAAAAAAAATAGAAGAACCATATGATCCTGTCAATTGATGCAGAAAAGGCCTTTGACAAAATCCAGCACCCTTTCTTAATAAAAACCCTTGAGAAAGTCGGGATAGAAGGAACATACTTAAAGATCATAAAAGCCATTTATGAAAAGCCCACAGCTAACATCATCCTCAATGGGGAAAAACTGAGATCTTTTTCCCTGAGATTAGGAACACGACAGGGATGCCCACTCTCTCCGCTGTTGTTTAATATTGTGTTGGAAGTTCTAGCATCAGAAATCAGACAAGAAAAGGAAATCAAAAGCATCAAAATTGGCAAAGATGAAGTCAAGCTTTCGCTTTTTGCAGATGACTTGATATTATACATGGAAAATCCGATAGACTCCACCAAAAGTCTGCTAGAACTGATATATGAATTCAGTAAAGTTGCAGGATACAAAATCAATGTATAGAAATCAGTTGCATTCTTATACACTAACAATGAAGCAACAGAAAGACAAATAAAGAAACTGATCCCATTCCCAATTGCACCAAGAAGCATAAAATACCTAGGAATAAATCTAACCAAAGATGTAAAAGATCTGTATGCTGAAAACTAGAGAAAGCTTATGCAGGTAATTGAAGAAGATATAAAGAAATGGAAAGACATTCCCTGCTCATGGATTGGAAGAATAAATATTGTCAAAATGTCAATACTACCCAAAGCTATCTACACATTCAATGCAATCCCAATTAAAATTGCACCAGCATTCTTCTGGAAACTAGAACAAGCAATCCTAAAATTCATATGGAACCACAAAAGACCCCGAACAGCCAAAGGAATTTTGAAGAAGAAGACCAAAGCAGGAGGCATCACAATCCCAGACTTTAGCCTCTACTACAAAGCTGCAATCATCAAGACAGCATGGTACTGGCACAAAAACAGACACATAGACCAATGGAATAAAATAGAAACTCCAGAACTAGACGCACAAACGTATGGCCAACTCATCCTTGACAAAGCAGGAGAGAATATCCAATGGAAACAAGACAGTCTCTTTAACAAATGGTGCTGGGAGAATTGGACAGCAACATGCAGAAGGTTGAAACTAGACCACTTTCTCACACCATTCACAAAAATAAACTCAAAATGGAGAAAGGAGCTGAATATTAGACAGGAAACCATCAAAACCCTAGAGGAGAAAGCAGGAAAAGACCTCTCTGACCTCAGCCGTAGCAATCTCTTACTCGACACATCCCCAAAGGGAAGGGAATTAAAAGCAAAAATGAATTACTGGCACCTTATGAAGATAAAAAGCTACTGCACAGCAAAGGAAACAACCAACAAAACTAAAAGGCAACCAAGGGAATGGGAAAAGATATTCGCAAATGACATATCAAAGGGCTAGTATCCAAAATCTATAAAGAGCTCACCAAACTCCACACCCGGAAAACAAATAACCCAGTGAAGAAATGGGCAGAAAACATGCATAGACACTTCTCTAAAGAAGACATCCGGATGGCCAACAGGCACATGAAAAGATGTTCAACGTTTCTCCTCATCAGGAAAATACAAATCAAAACCACACTCAGATATCACCTCACGCCAGTCAGAGTGGCCAAAATGAACAAATCAGGAGACTATAGATGCTGGAGAGGATGTGGAGAAACGGGAACCCTCTTGCACTGTTGGTGGGAATGCAAATTGGTGCAGCCGCTCTGGAAAGCAGTGTGGAGGTTCCTCAGAAAATTAAAAATAGACCTACCCTATGACCCAGCAATAGCACTGCTAGGAATTTACCCAAGGGTTACAGGAGTACTGTTGCATAGGGGCACTTGTACCCCAATGTTTATAGCAGCACTCTCAACAATAGTCAAATTATGGAAAGAGCCTAAATGTCCATCAACTGATGAATGGATAAAGAAATTGTGGTTTATATACAGAATGGAATACTACGTGGCAATGAGAAAAAATGAAATATGGCCTTTTGTAGCAACGTGGATGGAACTGGAGAGTGTGATGCTAAGTGAAATAAGCCATACAGAGAAAGACAGATACCATATGGTTTCACTCTTATGTGGATCCTGATAAACTTAACAGAAACCCATGGGGGAGGGGAAGGAAAAAAAAAGAGGTTAGAGTGGGAGAGAGCCAAAGCATAGGAGACTGTTAAAAACTGAGAACAAACTGAGGCTTGATGGGGGGTGGGAGGGAGGGGAGGGTGGGTGATGGGTATTGAGGAGGGCACCTTTTGGGATGAGCACTGGGTGTTGTATGGAAACCAATTTGACAATAAATTTCATATATTGAAAAAAATAAAAAAATTAAAAAAAGAAAGAATAAATAAACATTAAAAAAAATAAGGTGACAATAGCAATCACAGGAGGATTCCACCTGTCACCAGCATTGCCACTCACTTCTCACTTTTTCTTGGCTCCTCGGGCCTACCAGGGGTTACTTATTTCACTGTGGGAATTTTTCTACTCCTTCAAAGCTGGCACCAAGCTTGGTTTTTATTTGAGAAGGCTTGTTAGATGAACTGATGATCCTGTGTTTCCTCATCTGTCAATAGGAGTGGGGGAAAGATACACAGTCTATCATTAATGCTCTGGAGAAACATGGCCATGTTACACACTCTGACCCTTCAGTGCAAATGGGTGTAAAAATAAAGCTGAAGTAGCAATAATTATATCAGATTTCCCAAAGATTGGAGTCAGCAGTCTTATTCCCTCTGTTAAGGTGAAGGCCAACCCCAGAGTGTGAGGCCAGGTCTGGTGTTTGGTGGAAGCCAAGAGAATGGAGGCCTCCCGAAGTCAATGTGAGCTTCTTTGAGCCTTAAAATATTCCCAACACCCAGGAGTTGTTCCCATTTCCTACACTGGAGGGTAAATGGGAAGGGGTCACTAGCACCTTGGCCAGGACAGGAAGGAAGCCAATTCGGTGTCCTGACCCACAGAGCTAATCCCATTCATCAAGTCAGAAGGTGTAACACATTCATGTTTCCCCAGGTCATTAATGAGAAGCCATGTATCTTTCACTCTCTCCTGTTGACGGATGAAGAAAAAGAGGATGATTTGTTCATCTAACAAGCCTTCTCAGACAAATAAACAAGACTTTAAGTGCCTGTTGTTTGATACATCTCAGCCTGATGTCTGGCCTGGTGGTCGGGTCAGAAAAAAGGTGGCACAGCATGAAAAGCCCCAGCTTTGTGGCAGCTGGATCTAAAGCCAAATACCAGCTCTCTTCCAATGAACCCTCTCTCTCCCATCCTCCCCTGAGAGATCTTTATGGTACATGAGAAGAGGCATCTTTGGAACAAACAGACCTGGGCATGGATTTGATATAGACCTCATAGCTAGGTGGATTCAGGCAACTTAGCTTGAGTATTGACATAATGATCAGTGAGCCTCTGGTGGCAAGCAACAAAAACCCATTTTGAACCAGCTTAAACCAACTGCAAACTTCAAAAGGATATGGAGTTTCAAATGAGTGATTTGTGCCCTGTTCTCTCCCTCTTATTGTCTCTGCCTTAGTTCATTCTTCTCCCAAAAAAAGCTGTGTTTAGGGTCAGGGATGGTGGATATTGCTAGCTGCAGGCTAACAGACTGTCAATGTCATAACTCAGGGGAAACATTTCTTTCGTCTAGCTTTTATCTACAAGAATCCAAAGAGTGGGGAGTAATGGGCAAAAGGTGTTACAGAGGGAAGGGAGCCCTGGTATTGGGAGAGGAGAGAGATGAGCACAAAGGGGATCTCTCAAGGAAAACATTTTCCCAAAGATATTGGATGGGGAAACAAGAGGGACTGATTTTCATGAGTTTTTACAACCAGTGGAACTCAAAAAGTGGAGTTTTAGAGACCAGCCATATGGCTGGTGTGGAGCCCTGAGTGCACTGCAGTGCTATTATGGCAAAGGAAGGTAGATAGATGGTGCAACCTGAGGATACCCTGGGATACACTAGGAGGGATTTTTTCCCTCTTGGAGTGAGTGTCGGAGAGGTAGCATTGCTTCTCCAGGGACAAAAGAGCTGGTAGACACCATTACATAATCCCACCCCTCAGCATAGGTGCAGACACACCTGCTGAGGGTGGCTAACCTGGACCCTGGCTCTTGGCTTTTCTTTATCCCAAATTCCATACGCCTGTACTTTGGTGCAACTGCCCTTCTGTAACAAAATTGCATCAGTCCCAGCATGGAAATACCTTTCCCTAGAGGACCAATATGTGTCCCCTTCACACCAGGTCCCTAACGTTTGGAGTTTTAAAACTCACTCAGCCTGTCTGGGATAGAACACAAGTACACAGCACTGTGGGGTGAGTAGCCTGAACACAGAAAGGGTGAAAACAGGGATCTGAGGGATACCTAGGTCATGTGAGGGGAGAGGGTTCACTCTACTGGGAGGGTTTCCCAGATGGCAATGGGTGTGACTTCCCCTATTCAAGGACAAGAGAGCTGGCTGAAGCCATTTCTGTTCCTTGCCCCCTTCGCATAAATTAACTTCAGTAAACAGCACAGCACCAACACTCATGGTTTTACCACTTACACCAAGCCTCACCCCCCTGTGCTCTGCAGGTGCTATTTTTCTGTGGCAAGTGTACCTGACAACTAGCAAAATGGACTCCTTTCCTTGAAGACCAGTACAAACACCCCACTTTTACCACATCTACTGACCATAGAGTTCTGCACAGCTTCAGCTATAGTGGAAATGCCATCAGGTCGCTTTTACCGAGAATACCAGAGCACACTAGTTAACATTTAACACAATCTGACCAACGCCCAAACACTCCCCATTGCAGGCAAGGAGAAACTCTGCAGAGGACTTACCAGAGGAAAATTTCAGCCAAAATACAGCAACAGAGTGCAGACAGCATACGCCAGAGACACTTTCTGGAGTGGCAGGCCCTGGACAGAATATGATCTCATTTTTATAAAGCCATTACTGGGGCACCTGGGTGGCTCAGTTGGTTAAGCATCCGATTTCGGCTCAGGTCACGATCTCGCGATCCGTGAGTTCGAGCCCCACGTCATGCTCTGGGCTGATGGCTCAGAGACTGGAGCCTGCTTCCGATTCTGTGTCTCCCTCTCTCTCTGCCTCTCCCCGTTCATGCTCTGTCTCTGTGTCTCAAAAATAAATAAACATTAAAAAAAATTAAAGCCATTACTCTTAGGACCAGTAAAAATAACAGGATTTCCTAACACACAGAAGAGAGAGACCTAGACAGAATGCCAGGATGGAAGATTTCATCCCAAAAGAAAGCACAAGAAAAGGTTATAGCCAGGGATCCAATTGAGACAGACATAAGTAATATGCCCGATCTAGAATGTAAAGGAACAATCATAAGGATACTTGCTGGGTTTCACAAAACATAGAGGACAACAGGGAGTCCCTTACCACAGAGATAAAAGACCTAAAAAAGAGTTGGGCCAAGCGAAAAATGCAATAGCTGAGATATGAAAGTGACTGGGTGTAATGACCACAAGGATGGGAGAAGCAAAGGAACAATAAATGATATAGAAAATAAAATTATGGAAAATAATAAAGCTGAAAAGAAGAGAGGGAAGGAAAATATTAGATCACGAATGTAGCCTCACAGAATTCAGTGACTCAATTAAGTGTAAGTGCATTCATATCATGGGAGTCCCAGAAGAGGAAGACAAAGAAAATGGGAAGGCTTATTTGAGAAAATTATAGCTGAAAATGGCCTTAATCTGGTAAAGGAAACAGACATCCAAATCCAAGAGACAAATAAATCTCCCCACAAAATCAGCAACAACAACAAAAACTAACACCAAGACATGTCATAGATAAATTTACAAAATATAAAGAAATCCTAAAAGCAACAAGACAAAGGAAGTCCCTAACTTGCAAGAGAAGACAAATAATGGTAGCAGCAGACCTCTTCACAGAACCTTGGTAGGCCCTAAGGGAGTGGCATGATATATTCAACCTGATGAATGGGAGAAATATACAACAAAGAATACTCTATCCAGCAAGACTGTCATTCAGAATGGGAGAGATAAAGAATGTCCAAGACAAACAAAAACTAAGAGTTCATGACCACTAAATCAGCTCTGCAAGAAATACTAAAGGGGACACTTTGGGAAAGAAAGACAAAAGCAACAAAGACTAGAAAGTAATGAAGAAAATCTCCAGAAATGATGATAAAACAAATACTAAAATGGCACTTAATTCATATCAAACAATAACCATACTAAATCTAAATGCTCCAATTAAAAGACATAGAGTTTCAGAATGGAAAAAAAAGCCCTACCTTTATGTTGTTTACAAGAGACTCATTTTATGTCTAAAGACACCTGAAGATTGAAAGGAAGGGGATGGAGAAATATTTACCATGCAAATGGACATCAAAAGAAAGCCAGAGTAGCAATACTTATATCAGACAAACTAGATTTTGAAACAATGACTGTAACAAAAGATGAAGAAGAGCACTAGTTCATAATAAAGGGGTCTACCAAAAATAAGATCTAACAATTGTAAATATTTATGCCCCCAACTTGAAGACATACAATTATATAAAATACTTAATAATAAACATAAAGGAACTCATTGATAATAATATAATATTTAGTAGGGGAAGTTAGCACCCCACTTATATCAAAGGACAGATTATCCAAGCAGAAAATCAACAAGGAAAAAATGGCTTTGATGACACACTGGATCATATAAACTTTACAGATATATACAGAACATTCCATCCTAGAGCAGCAGAATATACATTCTTTTCAAGTGCACATGGGACATTGACCAGAATAATCACATATTAGGTCACAGATCAGGCTTCACAAATACAACAAGATTCAGATCATACCTTGCATATTTTGTGACCACAATGCTATGAAACTTGAAGTCAGTCACACACAAAAAATTGGAAAGACCACAAATACATGGAAGTTACAGAACATCCTATCAAAAAAACGAATGGGTTAACCAGGAAATTAAAGAAGAAATTAAAAAAAAAATACACTGAAACAAATGATAATGAAAACATAATTGTCCAAAATTGGGGGTATGCAACATACTGGTCATGAGAGGGAAACATATAGCAATACAGGACTAATTCATGAAGCAAGAAAAATCTCAAATATACAATCTAACCTCACACCTACAGGAGCTAGAAGAAGAATAGAAAATTAAGGCTAAATCGAGCATAAGAAGGGAAATAATAAAGTTTAGAGCAGGAATAAATGATATAAAATCAATTAAAAAACAATAGAACACATCAATGAACCAGGAGCTTGTTCTTGGAAAGAATTAATAAAATTAATATACCCTTAGCCAGACTTATCAAAAAGAAAAGAGAGAGGTCCTAAAGAAAATCAGGAATGAAAGAGGAGAGATCACAAGCAATACCACAGAAATATGAATGATTATAAGAGAATATTATGAGAAATAATATGCCAACAGATTGGAAAATCTGGAAGAAATGAATAAATTCCTAGAAACATCCAAAGTACCAAAACTGAAATAGGAAGAAATAGAAAACTTGAATAGACCAATTAACCAGCAAATAAATGAAATTGTAACAAAAAATCTCCCAACAAACAAAATTCCGGGGCTTCCCAGGGGTGGCTTCACAGGGAAGTTCTACCAAACATTAAAAGAAAAGTTAAAACTTATTCTTCTCTAACTGTTCCAAAAAAAATAGAAATGTAAGGAAAATTTCTAAACTCATTCTATGAGGCCAGCATTACCTGGATATGAAAACCAGACACTAAAAAAATGAATTACAAGCCAATATACCTGATGAACATGGATGCAAAACTTCTCAACAGAAGATTAGCAAACAGAATTCAACAGTACATTAAAAGAATCATTCACTGTAATTAAGTGGGATTTATTCATGGGCTGGAAGTGTGTTTCAGTATTTGCATATTCACAAATCAATCAACATGATACACCATATTAGTAAAAAAAAAGAATAAGAACAATAGGATTCTTGCAGTAGATATAGAAAAAGCATTTGACAAAATACAGCATCCATTCTCAATAAAAATCCTCAACAAAGTAGGGATAGAGGTAACATACCTCAACATCATAAAGGCCATATATGAAAGGGATGCTTGGGTGGCTCAGGTGGTGAAGCCTCAGACTTTGGGTCAGGCCATGATCTCGTGGTTTCTGAGTTCAAGCCCCATGTCGGGCTCTGTGCTGACAGCTCAGAGCCTGGAAACTGTTTCATGTTCTGTGTGTGTTTCTCTCTCTGCCCTTCCTGCTTGTGCTCTCTTTCTCTGTCTCTTGAAAGTAAATAAACATTAAAAAATTTATGAAGGCCGTATATGAAAGACACACAACAAATGTAATCCTCAATGGGGAAAAACTGAGAACTTTTCCTATATAGGCAATAACATAAAGGGATGTCCATTCACCATTGTTATTTAAAATAGCACTGAAAGTGCTAGCCTTACTAATTAGATAACAAAAAGAAATAAAAGGCATCCAAATTGGCAAGGAAGTAGTCAAGCATTCATGGAAGACATAATATGGTATATAGAAAACATGAAAGGCTACACACACACACACACACACACACACACACATTTGCTAGAAATGATACACAAATTCAGTAAAGTTGCAGGATGCAAAATCAATGTACAACATCTGTTGCGCTTCTACACACCAATAATTGACCATAAAAAAGATAAATTAAGGAATCAATACCATTTAAAATTGCACCAAAAATAATAAGACACCTAGGAATGAACCTAACCAAAGAGGTAAAACATTTGTACTCTGAAAACTGTAGAATACTTATAAAAGAAATTTTAAATTACACAAAGAAATGGGAAAACAGTCCATGCTCCTGGACTGGAAGAACAAATTTTGTTAAAATGTATATAATACCCAAAGCAATCTACACATTTAATGCAATCCCTCTCAAAATATCAACAGCATTTTTTATAGAGCTCGAACAAATAATCCTAAAATGTGTATGGAACCACCAAAGACTACAAATAGCCAAAGCAATCTTGAAAAAGAAAAGCAAAGCTGGAGCATCACAATTCCAGACTTCAAATTATATTACAGAGTTGTAGTGATCAAGACAGTATGGTGCTGGCACAAAAACAGACACATATTTCAATGGAACAGAATAGAAACTCCAGAAATGGACCCACACCTATATGGCCAACTAATCTTCAACAAAGCAGGAAAGAATATCAAATGGACAAAAAGAGTCTCTTCAGCAAAAAGTTCTAAGAAAACTGGACAGCAACATGCAGAGGAATAAAACTGGACCACCACTTTCTTACACCATACCCCAAAATAAATTCAAAATACATTAAAGACCTAAACATGAGACAGGAGAGATCACAGACGACACCTCTCTGATATTGGCCATAGCAACTTCTTAGTAAACATGTCTCTTGAGGCAAGGAAAACAAAACAAAAATGAACTATTGGGACTTAGTCAAGATAAAACCCTTCTGCATAGCAAAGTAAACAAACAAAACTAAAAGGCAGTCTTTGGGACGAGAAAATATATTTACACATGACGTATCTAAAAATGGTTAGCATCCAAAATGGATAAATAACTCATCAAACTCAACATCCCCCCAAAATAATCTAGTTAAGAAATGGGGAGAAAACATGAATAGATATTTTTCCAAAGAAGACACCCAGATGGCTAATAGACACATGAAAAGATGCACAACACCACTGATCATCAAGGAAATACAATTCAAAACTATAATGAGATAACACTTCACACCTATCAGAATGGATAAAATTAACAACACAGGAAACAACAAATGTTGGGGAGGATGTGGAGAAAGGGGAACCCTCTTACACTGTTGATGGGAATGCAAACTGGTATAGCCACTTTGGAAAACAGTATGGGGTTTCTTCAAAAATTTTGAAATAGAACTACTCTAGCATCCAGCTATTGCACTACTAGATATTTACCTAAACATTGCAAAAATACTGATTTGAAGGGACACATGCACCCTGATGTTAATGGCAGCATTATCAAAAATAGCCAAATTATGGAAAGAGCCCAAATGTCCACCTATTGACAAATGGATAAAGAAGTTGTGGTATATATACATGATGGAATATTACTCAGCCATAAAAAGAATGAAATCTTGCCAGTTGCAATGATATGGATGGAGCTAAGGTGCATTATGCTAAGCAAAATAAGTCAGCAAGACATATACCATATGAATTCACTCATATGTTGAATTCAAGAAATGAAACAGATGAATGTAAGGGACAAAAAAAGAGAGGCAATCCATAAAGCTAATTCTTAAGCATAGAGAACAATCTGAGGGGTTCTTGAGGGGAGGTAGAATGGGGGATGGGTTAATTGGGTGATGTGTATTAAGGAGTGCACTTACTGTGATGAGCACTGGGTTTTATATGCACGTGATGAATCTCTAAATTCTACTCCTATAACTTATATTACACTATATGTTAAGTAACTGGAATTTAAATAAAAACTTGAAACAAAAATTAGAAATAGAAGTACCCTGTGATCCAGTATTTTCACTACTGGATATTTACCCAAAATATACAAAAACTCTAATTCAAAAGCATACATGCACCTCTAGTTTTATTGAAGCATTATTTATAATAGTCTAACTATGGAAGCAACCTGTGTCCATTGACAGATGTATGGATAAAGAAGATAAAAATACATGAATAAAAAAGAGGTGATTTTATATATATATTACACATAAATCCACATATATATGTCCACATATATAATTCCACATAAATCCATATATGTGGAATATTACTCAGCAATAATAAAGAATGAATGGAATCTTGCTCTTGTGCATGGAGTTTGTGATTATAATGCTAAAAGAAATAAGTCAGAAAAAGATAAATAGCATGTGATTCCACTTATATGTGGTAAATTAAAAAAAATAAATCAAATGAGGGAGGAAAAAAATAAGAGAATATGACAAACCAAGAAACACTCTTAACTATAAAAAACAAGCTGATCGTTTCCAGAGAGGAGGTAGTTGAGGTGGTATGTGAAGTAGATAGGGATTTAAGAGTAAACTTATCATGATGAGCACTGAGTAATTTATAGAATTGTTGAATCACTATATTGTATTCCTGAAACTAATATAACACTGTATGCTAAGTATACTATAATTAAAAAAAAAACTTAATAAAAAAGGTATCTTTGAATATTCAAAAATTTAAAAAATATTCTAATTTTTTCTTAAATAAACTTATGAATTAAATTTTATTTTATCTTTCAGATGTTGAAGTATTTGCTGTTTCCATATTTTGAAATATAATTTTTATGGAAAATTGTCTTCAAAATAAAATAAATGGGTATTGTTATACTTACCCTCAAGATTGTGCTAAACATCAAGAGAAAATTGTAAACACAATGCTTTACTCATCATAAAAGCTAAATTTAAAAGGTTTTTTTTCTATGGTAAATTGTTATTAATAATTTTCAAATTAATATATAAATTACAATATCTCACTTTGAATATATGAAACTAATTCCACCAAATTAGTTGTTTACAAATTCAGATATCATTCCCAGTACACATTCCAATAAATGTATTTTGTAAAAATAAAAACAAAACAAAACAAAAAAGAAAGTAGCAATATTGCATACATGCAAACCAATAAAGTATTTGAACTATAAGAGAATCCTAATCTCAGCAGGACATTGTAAATCTATGCTTTGTGGAGTCTGCCTGTCTGGGGAACCAGCTGGGAATGATTAAAACCTTTAAACTTGGCCTTTACAATCTTGGTTCCTTGTAACTAAGACAAAACATACTCTTCCTTATGATGGATTTAACTAAGGCATGTCTACATAATTCCAAAACCACAGGTTACATTAGTCAGCTCAATCAAACATCCAGTATATTCAGTGGTAAAAATCCCAAGAAATGATACATTTTTTTTGTAGCTTAAAATACACTTATAGATTTTTTTTTTCTCTTTTTGCAAGTTGAATTTTCATTGTATAAAGAGAGCCTAAGGCCATGATTCCTAATCGAGTTTGTGTAACAATTCAAGTTGTTTCAAAGAATGTCAGGAGCTGTCGAACAATTCTCAAAACAAAATTATTTTTAATTCATTTCAAATCACAAAAATATGCCAAACAGAATAGTTATTGGAAGGCAGGAACTCAAATACTTAGTGTCACAATTTCAAAGCAGACCAGGAATAAATGATCCAGCCCAAAACCATTACAGAGCTATTCTCTCTCTGCCCTTATTTTTTAATGTTTATTTTCTTTGAGAGAGAGAGGCGAGAAAGAGAGTGGGGGATGGGCCGAGAGAGAGAAAGAGAGAATCTTAAGCAGGCTCCACGCTGTCAGCACAGAGCCCAATGCAGGGCTAGAACTCACAAACTGTGAAGGGCGCCTGGGTGGCTCAGTCAGTTGAACATCCGACTTCGGCTCAGGTCATGATCTCACTATTCCTGGGTTTGAGCCCTGCGTCAGACTATGTGCTGACAGCTCAGAGCCTGGAGCCTGCTTTGGATTCTGTGTCTCCCTCCCTCTCTCTCTCTCTCTCTCTCTGCCCCTAACCCACTTGTGTTCTGTCTTTGTCTCTCTCAAAAATAAACATTAAAGAAAAATTAAAAAAAAAAAAAGAACTCACGAACCATGAGATCATGACCTGATCTGAAATCAAGAGTCAGAAACTTAACTGACTGAGCCACCCAGGCGCCCCTATTTTCTCTCTCTTTAATGTTGAGTAGTGAGATTTTTTAGTGAGGTTTTCAGAAATGATGGTGAATCATGCTGATTTTTAGTGGTGTGTGTGTGTGTGTGTGTGTGTGTGTGTGTAAACATGTGTTTGTTACACTACTATTGTTTTTGCTGATAACACTTCAGAAAATGTCCATTCAATGTTTGTTATATTATTTTGTTGTATTATTATTGTTGTTAACACTTTAGAAAGTGTCCATTCACTATTGGGGATTTGAAAAGAATTCTAGTTAGTAGTTATGTTTCCACCCATATGCAGGGTGGTATTTTTGTGCAAAAAAACAACTGCAGTAGGACTCTTGATTGCAAGTGATAGAGACCAATCTGAAATTAGTTTGAGTAATGAATGGATGATGATGATGATGATGATGATAGTGATTGATGATGGTAATACATTTTAAAATATTCTTATTTACAAACTAAAATGTCCAAGAATATCTTGTTATAAGCAGATGCAAATACAAGATCTTAAAAACTTTCATAGCCTCCTTACATAGACATAGCCTCCTTACATCTGGCTTAGATTTTATCTGTACTCGCTTTATGTGCTTTTCCCTGTGACAACTTTTCTCCATGCAGACAGACTCTTCCTAGTTCATGGCAACAACCACAGGATTACTTCTACAAGCTGGCAACCTTAACACAAAAAAGTGACCCCCAAAATCCTAGAGTTCACTCTTATGATCATGTCCATGTGAGTGAATAAATATCTATGATGTTGATCAAGCCTGGGCCATATTCCTTCTTCTGAGACCAAAAAATCCACTGAAACCACATGGATTAAGAGAACTGGTGGGCGATTCTTTCCTCATAAAAAATGAGAGTAATGCTAAAAGAAAGTTATGTGAATAATGGTGTTGGGCTGGTAAAAAGAAAATATATTTGTTTAAGCAATATACTAGGCATATTCTGTATATGCATTGATAGTTCTTCACACATACAAAAGTATATATAATGCACATATAATAATAATCTTAAGTATTTATTAGACAACTATAATATTCCAGGTACTGTGCTTATCCAGCTTCCCTTCCAAAAACTTTGAGGGATAGGAGAGGAAGCTGTGGCTATGTTAAGATGGAACTTGGTTGAAGCTGAGGATCCTGGATAAGCAGGGTGAGAGAAAGAACATGAAAATGTTCTGAAGCAAAGGCACACAAATGGAGCAGAGAAAGACATGCTATAGACTCTAAGATAGTTCCAGCAATTTTAGGCAATTTTATACATGCTGTCTATAATCTCACAACAAGCCTAGATAAGTTTTATTACCCCATTTTACAGGTGAAGAAACTGGACTCAGAAAGGCTAAATGATTTTCCCATAAGCACATACTTAGTTAGAAAGAAAAAAGCTGAAATTTCAACACAGATCTGTATAGCTTGAAAACCTGTACTCTTCCCACTACATTAGTCTACTATGATAATTTATATTGTACTTGTTATATACAATTTTATATAAATGGATAAAATATGATACTTTGATACTAAGAAGTTAAGATGGCTTGAATGTAATCTAGGTAGGAAGAACTGACATATGAAATCTGACAATAGCAAAAACAATATTCTATCTTGGAAGCAAAGCAGAGTAGATTCTCTCATTTGACAAGAGTGTTGACAACACTAACCACATTAACATCCCAGCATACCCTTGATTTCATCATTCCACCCCTTTGATTTCAAGATTACTGTATCCTGGAAATTAAATATTGCTCTCATCATTGACACTACCTATAATGTGAGTAGAAAGCATTACATTAGCTTTGAAAACTATTCTCAGTAATGCTCTTTTACCACAGAAGTTAATGCTTAAAAGAATATGTTGGGATGAGCACTGGGTGTTGTATATAAGCCAATTTTATAATAAATTATATTCATAAAAAATAAAATACAGATTTATGAATAAAAAAAGAATATCTCATTGGAGAACAAATAACAATTGAACAGAAATGCTGAACATGACCATTGCAACCAGTCAACTCTATTATACAGAATATCATACATTGTTTATAAAATAAAACCTAGGAGTTATTCCAGAGAACATACCAAAAACTACAAGTAGGGCTTTTCAAATATTTTAATCTTGTAATGGTTTCTCTAATATACTAACAATTTATTTACTAGCAACATTCATAGTGCAGACAGTTGTTTTTCTGAATGTTAAATGAATCTCTCAATACACTCATTTATATTCTGAAATTAGTCTTCTGATACTTGGAGGTTATCTTTTAGTGGGTGGCTTTGGGCAGCTTTCTGTGGTTAAGCCTTGTAGCATTTTTATTACCAGTGTTTCTTTTTATCCCTCTGAGCTATTCACAACTGTCTAAATTGTATCTGGCTAAAACTTGGCATCTAAACTGCCAGCTTAGAATTCTGTCTCAAAAAAAAAAAAAAAAAAGCCCAATGTCAGTCTAACCATCTGAATTGTGTATATAGCGTGGTCATATTTAGGTAGCTCCAATCTCTATTTTTAAACTCAACTATAACTAATACGTTGGGATAATTATGATATACAAACCATTGTTGATAAAAAAAAGACTGTTAGCACATCAATTTCTTAATTAGTTCCCCAACTAAGGCTAGGAATCTTGGAATCTTTTTTTTTTTTTTTTCATCCTAAGAGGGAATCTATTCATTTCAGCAAAGTTACAGTGAAAATATTTTTTGTTGTTGTTATTTGGTGTAACTCACCTAGTTGAATGTTTTCTAAAGTGTTACAGTTTATCTTAAAACTTTTTGTTTGAACATTGATTCAGACTCTTTTCCCACAGTTAAAGTGGGACATAATCAATGCACTGCAGGCTTCTTTTGCAAATGTGATAAACATGGTCTAACAAGTCAGGAAAAATCCATTTTGATGCCACTTACCCAATTAGGCCTGTTTTAGGTTTTTTAATAACTGAATTTCATTTTAGTTTTATACCCAGATACATTGTTAAACTGATGTTTTAGAGTAAACCATGGTATCATTAACATTAATTCTTAGAAGTGCCTTTTTTAAAAATCAAGTCTCTATAAGCAAATGATTTTGTATTTGTTTTGTTGAGATGCAGTGTAACTTGATTACCCTCTAACTACTCAGCAATTTTTGAAAATTCTGTTCATTCAGTCTGAACAGTTGCAAATTACTTGTGTGTGTATAAGAAAACTGTATCATTAGCATATGTTCTGCAAATGCCTTTAAATATGTGCACATATTTGGAAGCTCTATGAAGAAAACAATGTTGCATTCATTCAAAAATGATTTGCTGAATCTCTTTGTTACCACGTGCAAGAGGTAAGTTCTCTGAGAGATGTAAAGTGATAAGACAGCAAACACTTTCAAGGAACTTGTTATCTACTAGGAGAAATAGCATCTACATAAAATCTTTAAAAGCAAGGCAATAAAAGACAAAGGTTGAATAGAAAGACATTGTAATCCCTGAGCAAAGTTCAGCTTTTTTATTTTTGTTTCATTTCTAAAATAGATGATGGAAATATACTTACCTTTGACTGTATTACTCCAAACTCTTTTTTCTTGATACTATTTGGTGAATCCTGAAAATTAGATCACTGAATAATGGCATATAATTTAGTGGCTCAAATGAAACTGCTTTACAAACTCAGCACTGGTCAATCCTTCCGTAGTTTTCAACAGTAAATTGTTTTAGCCTTGCACTTTTTAAAGAGCCAGATTAAATCAAGACCACCTAGAAGCTGTTAAGCTACTGCTACTGTGACTTTAATGTTGCTAAAATCTGTATTTCCAAGATGACAGTTACATTTAAAACTGAACTAGTGCCTCTTTCAACCCTGGACCTTTGTGAGTATTATTTTGTGTACATAGAGGTAACCTACTTGGGTGAGAGGAAGGGGAAAAGTTGCAAGTTAAAAAGGGGTTAAGTATTAACCAGAACAACTGTAAATACTTGTATCTAACACCGATGGGAAAAGTTAGTGTTTTCAAATGAAGATTCCTCCAGACATAATCTTGGTTTTCTTTTGTTGTTGTTGTTGTTTATTTATTTATTTGGAGAGAGAGAGAGAATGAGCAGGGGACAGGCTATTGACTCTGCGTTGTCAGTACATGGAGCCTGATGTGGGGTTCAATTCCACAAACCATGAGATCATGACATGAGCCAAAATCAAGAGTCATATGCTTAACTGACGGAGCCATTCATGTGGCCCATCTCTAGACATAAACTTGTACCCCAGCTAGCATCATCTGTTCCTATTAACTATTCACTACTGATTCATAAACTATCATATAATTCTGATATAAGAGCACCTTAATTGATGGCCACACAAAATTAATGTGGTGACACTATTTCTTAGACCTAAAGAGTTGTTATGAAATTTTAATTGATATCTTCAAATAATTGTGTGATTCAGGAGAAATAAAGGTATACAAATTTATAATATTGACTAGTTATGGAAACCACTTGAAGATGAAAAAAGAATTAAACACATTTGCTTTTCTTACATTTTCCTGGGTAGGTTAAAATGGAGACGTTCTTTGTTCCTTAGGATTATCTTGCTACACAACATGAGTTATCCCCCAACGTTTCACTTTAATTACTAATAAACATGTTATACTACTTTACAGTCACTGAGTTTTTGCCAAAATTGATTTAAAAGACTATATGAAGAAGTAATTTCTTATAATTTAGGTACCAATGGACCTATCCCTAATGAGTAACCATTCATTTTAGATAATGCATCAAATCTTATGTAATGCTTACCAATATCATTTAGTAAATTTCTTTTTTTAATTTGTTAATGTTTATTTATTTTTGAGAGAAAGAGAGACAGAGCACTAGTGGGGGAGGGGCAGAGAGAAAGGGAGACACAGAATCTGAAGCAGGCTCCAGGCTCTGAGCTGTTAGCACAAGGCCCGACATGGGGCTTGAACTCATCAACGGTGAGATCATGACCTGAGCCAAAGTCGGACGCTTAACCGACTGAGACGCCCAGGCGTCCATTTAGTAAATGCTTTAGGAACACTAAATGTATGTGTTAAAAAAAGAGACAAAAGACCCCAAAGGGAGCTCATCTCACCAAACCAAGACTCAATACTTAACCGAATTGAAGCTTCAGCCTCTCCCAAAAATATAATCTTAACCAGTTAATCTGGAATTTCCTGGTCAGCACTAATGAGGTAATCCACCTGACAGACCTCTACTCTTCCCCAAAGGTTGTTGACCTTGCCTGAAATAACCCACTTCTTGCTAGTAACTTATGGGTTATCCCCTTCTGCCTATAAAAGTCTTTCTTTTTGTACAGCTGTTTGGAGCTCCCTCTATCTGCTAGATGGGATGTTACTCCATTCATGAATCTTTGAGGAAAACCAATAAGATCTTTAAAATTTACACAGATAAATTTTATTTTTTAACACAGCCTTTCAAACTGAGGTATGCAATGGTTTACAGGGAGAGAGGTACTTGTAGCTTCAGATATTTCACCTAAAGTCGAACTATCTTTACTTATTTTACTCAGTAATAAAATATTTTTTATTGGGCATAATTGTGGGTGAAATAAAAAGTTCATATGATTATTTAGATAAAAGATATGACTTAAAATAAATCCTCATCCTACAATAGCTCCTAAACCACCCCACCCCATTCTTACTCTCTCCTTACTGTATCTGTATATATCATCTTTTCCTGCTTTTTACAAGAGCACTTTGATGGAAACAATCTAAGAAGTGGCAACAAAATTATAACATGAGGACAGAAAAAATAATCAAAATTCATACTGTGACCTTAACTCATTGATAGGCTCAGCCCCATAAATATTATCTTTTTCTATTTTAAACAATGTCTAAATGAGGTCACTATCTATGTAGACCTAGATTACTGATCATAGAATCTCTTATGGAAGCAGTTTGTAGCAATTTGAAACAGAAAGTCTGCTCTATTCACAAGAAGCCCTGTAACAGAATACTGTACCACTTTCCTTGTCTACAGTGATCAAGTAGAGAGTTGAAAGAATTGGAGATGGAAGTACTGGCCAGATTTCTAGTTGAACAGGATTCATAGTGCAGCTTGCTCCTAAGCTGTCAGGATTACAAAATACTGGCTGAACTTGCTGTCTTTGTCTCTAGGCCAGAAGATATTCCAAATTTAACCCTGTGACTAAACAGGCATATATCTCATGTAGTTGTTAACAAGAACTGAAATATCCTCACATACATTTTACAGATGAGGACATATTCTTAAGAATTTAGTCTTGATCACTCTCTGCTTTCCATTCTTTGGTTTCTCATTATTTTTTAGACTATTTCCTGAGTTGTCCATTATAGGCCTTTATGCCCTTCCACTGGTGATTGAGGAATTTGAAACAAAAGCTAATTTTCAGATTCCTTGTTTTAAACACACAAAAACATGTGATTAATCCTTCTATGAGGAACTAAATTATTTCCTTTTGTGTTGGAAAGTTGTTAAGAATTTGAACTCACACCTACTAAGTCCTATAATTGAGCCATCAATTTAGACACATGTTAATCTAAATATTTTAGTTATTTTGGAAGGAATGCCACAAAAAATGAACATTACATTTAGACATGTTACAACAGTGAAATTAATTATGATTCAAGTATTAAAGTGTTTTTACATGAATTTTTTAATACTTGATTACATACATTCCTAGTGAGAAAATGAAAGTATGGTTTCTAATCTGTAATGTAAATATGTTTCCAATTTTTCCAAAATGAAAGACCTCAGCATTTAAGAAAGAGTTCAAGTAATGCATATAACAATTGAAGCAAAATGTCTGTTCAGTTATGAATTTTGCTGGATACGACACTAGTCCACTCTTTTTCCTTAGTAACTGATTATTTTCAAGTAAGTCAATTATTTCCCAGTAGCCTCATTTATTTTTTAGTCATTTAAATTTCTTCCTGTCATCTTATAATGTCATAAAAATCAAATTATAAAAAATATGAATTAGCTTTCTAGAGTATTGATGCATTGCTGTCATATGCTTTACATTCAGAATAGTTCTATTTATGCTGGGAAAAAAAAGGTCTAGGAAGTAGATAAAAAATAATTGTATATACCAGAGATCTTATAATAGTATACATCAGAGATGTAATATGAATTGCAATAATAACTTAAAAGAGGAATTCAATGATACAACGATGGGGTGTAAAAAAAGAGAAGGATCTTTATAATGCCCAGTGGTTTGGCCTAAGATCTACTAGTTGTTCCCCAAGAATATTTTGCTAAATAACAATGTAAAAGCATTTGGTAAGCTTAATTTTTTTTTAACGTTTTTATTTATTTTTGAGACAGAGAGAGACAGAGCGTGAACAGGGGAGGGGCAGAGAGAGAGGGAGACACAGAACCCGAAACAGGCTCCAGGCTCTGAGCAGTCAGCACAGAGCCCGATGCGGGGCTCGAACTCACGGACCATGAGATCATGACCTGAGCCAAAGTCGGACGCTTAACCGACCAAGCCACCCAGGCGCCCCAAGCTTAATTTTTTTTAAAGTTACATTTGGTTTTTGGTTTGCTCAAGAAAACATAATTACCTAAATCTAAAAGACCTATAAAAACAACTCTCAATAAACTCTCAATAAAATAAATTTATTTACGTTCAGCTAAAGTTTTGAATAATCTCCTTTGCTTTACTTTTTAAAAACTGGGTTATTGAATTGGTAAATAATGTCCATAGAAGAAGAAAACTGTTGGCAATACATGCCCTAATAAACTCATGTTTTAGGCTAAGATTCTTATTATTTATTGACATGTTTTATTTTTAAATGTGTTTATTATTTTTCATTTTAAATACAAATTATCAAAACAAAAAAGCTAATAAATACCCATAATCACATCATTTAAAATAAATGAGCTATTAACATTTTATCTATAGACATTCAGGGTTTCTTTCTTTTTCTTTATTTTTTGGTGCTTATTTCTAATTTTTTTGCATAAATGAGATCTTTTTTTCCATATTGTTTTGTCTTATTTTTTCTTACTTCACAAGACATAAAGATGATCTATGCCATTAAATATTTTTCTACCAAATCACTTTTAATAACTGCATAGTATCTTATTCTTTTTTTTAGTGTCCTCAAATATATCCAAACAAAACTTTGTTTGAGACATTTAGGATATTTCTAATTTTTCACTGTTATAAACAATACTGCAATGAATATTCTAGTACACACATTTTTGTGCAGTTATATGCTTATTTTTAATTAAATTTCTGTAAGTAGATATTCTGAGTCAAAGAATATGAGTATTCTTAAGACTTCCAGGAAAGAGTGCCGGAAGATGGCGGCGTAGGAGGACGCGGGGCTCACAGCGCGTCCTGCCGATCACTTAGATTCCACCTACACCTGCCTAAAGAACCCAGAAAACCGCCAGAGGATTAGCAGAAGGGAGTCTCCGGAGTCAAGCGCAGACTAGAGGCCCACGGAAGAGGGTAGGAAGGGCGGCGAGGCGGTGCGCTCTCCACGGACTGGCGGGAGGGAGCCGGGGCGGAGGGGCGGCTCGCCAGCCAAGCGGAGCCCCCGAGTCTGGCTGGCAAAAGCGGAGGGGCCGGACACACTGTGTTCCGACAGCAAGCGCGACTTAGCGTCTGGGAGGTCAGAAGTTAACAGCTCTGCTCCGAAAGCGGGAAGGCTGGAGGGCAAAGGGAGGGAGAGCTGCTGAGCCCCCGGACGGCAGAGCTCAGCTTGGCGGGGGAACAAAGGTGCCAGCGCCATCTCCCCCGCCCATCCCCCAGCCAAAATCCCAAAGGGAACCAGTTCCTGCCAGGGAACTTGCTCGCTCCGCGCAAACACCCAACTCTGTGCTTCTGCGGAGCAAAACCTCCGGCAGCGGATCTGACTCCCTCCCGCTGCCACAGGGCCCCTCCTGAAGTGGATCACCTAAGGAGAAGCGAGCTAAGCCTGCCCCTCCACCCCCCGTGCACCTTGCCTACCCACCCCAGCTAATACGCCAGATCCCCAGCAACACAAGCCTGGCAGTGTGCAAGTAGCCCAGACGGGACACGCCACCCCACAGTGAATCCCGCCCCTAGGAGAGGGGAAGAGAAGGCACACACCAGTCTGACTGTGGCCCCAGCAGTGGGCTGGGGGCAGACATCGGGTCGGACTGCGGCCCCGCCCACTAACTCCAGTTATACACCACAGCACAGGGGAAGTGCACTGCAGGTCCTCACCACGCCAGGGACTCTCCAAAATGACCAAACGGAAGAATTCCCCTCAGAAGAATCTCCAGGAAATAACAACAGCTAATGAACTGATCAAAAAGGATTTAAATAATATAACAGAAAGTGAATTTAGAATAATAGTCATAAAATTAATCGCTGGGCTTGAAAACAGTATACAGGACAGCAGAGAATCTCTTGCCACAAAGATCGAGGGACTAAGGAACAGTCACGAGGAGTTGAAAAACGCTTTAAACGAATTGCAAAACAAAATGGAATCCACGATGGCTCGGCTTGAAGAGGCAGAGGAGAGAATAGGTGAACTAGAAGATAAAGTTATGGAGAAAGAGGAAGCTGAAAGAAAGAGAGATAAAAAAATCCAGGAGTATGAGGGGAAAATTAGAGAACTAAGTGATACACTAAAAAAAAATAATATACGCATAATTGGTATCCCAGAGGAGGAAGAGAGAGGGAAGGGTGCTGAAGGGGTACTTGAACAAATTATAGCTGAGAACTTCCCTGAACTGGGGAAGGAAAAAGGCATTGAAATCCAAGAGGCACAGAGAACTCCCTTCAGACGTAACTTGAATCGATCTTCTGCACGACATATCATAGTGAAACTGGCAAAATACAAGGATAAAGAGAAAATTCTGAAAGCAGCAAGGGATAAACGTGCCCTCACATATAAAGGGAGACCTATAAGACTCGTGACTGATCTCTCCTTTGAAACTTGGCAGGCCAGAAAGGCTTGGCACGATATCTACAGTGTGCTAAACAGAAAAAATATGCAGCCGAGAATCCTTTATCCAGCAAGTCTGTCATTTAGAATAGAAGGAGAGATAAAGGTCTTCCCAAACAAACAAAAACTGAAGGAATTTGTCACCACGAAACCAGCCCTACAAGAGATCCTAAGGGGGATCCTGTGAGACAAAGTACCAGAGACATCACTACAAACATAAAACATACAGACATCACAATGACTCTAAACCCATATCTTTCTATAATAACACTGAATGTAAATGGATTAAATGCGCCAACTAAAAGACATAGGGTATCAGAATGGATAAAAAAACAAGACCCATCTATTTGCTGTCTACAAGAGACTCATTTTAGATCTGAGGACACCTTTAGATTGAGAGTGAGGGGATGGAGAACTATTTATCATGCTCCTGGAAGCCAAAAGAAAGCTGGAGTAGCCATACTTATATCAGACAAACTAGACTTTAAATTAAAGGCTGTAACAAGAGATGAAGAAGGGCATTATATAATAATCACAGGGTCTATCCACCAGGAAGAGCTAACTATTATAAATGTCTATGCGCCAAATACCCGAGCCCCCAGATATATAAAACAATTACTCATAAACATAAGCAACCTTATTGATAAGAATGTGGTCATTGCAGGGGACTTTAACACCCCACTTACAGAAATGGATAGATCATCTAGACACACAGTCAATAAAGAAACAAGGGCCCTGAATGATACATTGGATCAGATGGACTTGACAGATATATTTAGAACTCTGCATCCCAAAGCAACAGAATATACTTTCTTCTCGAGTGCACATGGAACATTCTCCAAGATAGATCATATACTGGGTCACAAAACAGCCCTTCATAAGTTTACAAGAATTGAAATTATACCATGCATACTTTCAGACCACAATGCTATGAAGCTTGAAATCAACCACAGGAAAGAGTCTGGAAAACCTCCAAAAGCGTGGAGGTTAAAGAACACCCTACTAACGAATGAGTGGGTCAACCAGGCAATTAGAGAAGAAATTAAAACATATATGGAAACAAACGAAAATGAAAATACAACAATCCAAACGCTCTGGGATGCAGCGAAGGCAGTCCTGAGAGGAAAATACATTGCAATCCAGGCCTATCTCAAGAAACAAGAAAAATCCCAAATACAAAATCTAACAGCACACCTAAAGGAAATAGAAGCAGAACAGCAAAGGCAGCCTAAACCCAGCAGAAGAAGAGAAATAATAAAGATCAGAGCAGAAATAAACAATATAGAATCTAAAAAAACTGTAGAGCAGATCAACGAAACCAAGAGTTGGTTTTTTGAAAAAATAAACAAAATTGACAAACCTCTAGCCAGGCTTCTCAAAAAGAAAAGGGAGATGACCCAAATAGATAAAATCATGAATGAAAATGGAATGATTACAACCAATCCCTCAGAGATACAAACAATTATCAGGGAATACTATGAAAAATTATATGCCAGCAAATTGGACAACCTGGAAGAAATGGACAAATTTCTAAACACCCACACTCTTCCAAAACTCAATCAGGAGGAAATAGAAAGCTTGAACAGACCCATAACCAGCGAAGAAATTGAATCGGTTATCAAAAATCTCCCAACAAATAAGAGTCCAGGACCAGATGGCTTCCCAGGGGAGTTCTACCAGACATTTAAAGCAGAGATAATACCTATCCTTCTCAAGCTATTCCAAGAAATAGAAAGGGAAGGAAAACTTCCAGACTCATTCTATGAAGCCAGTATTACTTTGATTCCTAAACCAGACAGAGACCCAGTAAAAAAAGAGAACTACAGGCCAATATCCCTGATGAATATGGATGCAAAAATTCTTAATAAGATACTAGCAAATCGAATTCAACAGCATATAAAAATAATTATTCACCATGATCAAGTGGGATTCATTCCTGGGATGCAGGGCTGGTTCAACATTCGCAAATCGATCAACATGATACATCACATTAACAAAAAAAAAGAGAAGAACCATATGATCCTGTCAATCGATGCAGAAAAGGCCTTTGACAAAATCCAGCACCCTTTCTTAATAAAAACCCTTGAGAAAGTCGGGATAGAAGGAACATACTTAAAGATCATAAAGGCCATTTATGAAAAGCCCACAGCTAACATCATCCTCAACGGGGAAAAACTGAGAGCTTTTTCCCTGAGATCAGGAACACGACAGGGATGCCCACTGTCACCGCTGCTGTTTAATATAGTGCTGGAAGTTCTAGCATCAGCAATCAGACAACAAAAGGAAATCAAAGGCATCAAAATTGGCAAAGATGAAGTCAAGTTTTCGCTTTTTGCAGATGACATGATATTATACATGGAAAATCCGATAGACTCCACCAAAAGTCTGCTAGAACTGATACATGAATTCAGCAAAGTTGCAGGATACAAAATCAATGTGCAGAAATCAGTTGCATTCTTATACACTAACAATGAAGCAACAGAAAGACAAATGAAGAAACTGATCCCATTCACAATTGCACCAAGAAGCATAAAATACCTAGGAATAAATCTAACCAAAGATGTAAAAGATCTGTATGCTGAAAACTATAGAAAGCTTATGCAGGTAATTGAAGAAGATATAAAGAAATGGAAAGACATTCCCTGCTCATGGATTGGAAGAATAAATATTGTCAAAATGTCAATACTACCCAAAGCTATCTACACATTCAATGCAATCCCAATCAAAATTGCACAAGCATTCTTCTCGAAACTAGAACAAGCCATCCTAAAATTCATATGGAACCACAAAAGGCCCCGAATAGCCAAAGTAATTTTGAAGAAGAAGACCAAAGCAGGAGGCATCACAATCCCAGACTTTAGCCTCTACTACAAAGCTGTCATCATCAAGACAGCATGGTATTGGCATAAAAACAGACACATAGACCAATGGAATAGAATAGAAACCCCAGAACTAGACCCACAAACGTATGGCCAACTCATCTTTGACAAAGCAGGAAAGAACATCCAATGGAAAAAAGACAGTCTCTTTAACAAATGGTGCTGGGAGAACTGGACAGCAACATGCAGAAGGTTGAAACTAGACCACTTTCTCACACCATTCACAAAAATAAACTCAAAATGGATAAAGGACCTGAATGTGAGACAGGAAACCATCAAAACTTTAGAGGAGAAAGCAGGAAAAGACCTCTCTGACCTCAGCCGTAGCAATCTCTTACTCGGCACATCCCCAAAGGCAAGGGAATTAAAAGCAAAAGTGAATTACTGGGACCTTATGAAGATAAAAAGCTTCTGCACAGCAAAGGAAACAACCAACAAAACTAAAAGGCAACCAACAGAATGGGAAAAGATATTTGCAAATGACACATCGGACAAAGGGCTAGTATCCAAAATCTATAAAGAGCTCATCAAACTCCACACCCGAAAAACAAATAACCCAGTGAAGAAATGGGCAGAAAACATGAATAGACACTTCTCTAAAGAAGACATCCGGATGGCCAACAGGCACATGAAAAGATGTTCAACGTCGCTCCTTATTAGGGAAATACAAATCAAAACCACACTCAGATACCACCTCACACCAGTCAGAGTGGCCAAAATGAAGAAATCAGGAGACTATAGATGCTGGAGAGGATGTGGAGAAACAGGAACCCTCTTGCACTGTTGGTGGGAATGCAAATTGGTGCAGCCGCTCTGGAAAGCAGTGTGGAGGTTCCTCAAAAAATTAAAAATAGACCTACCCTATGATCCAGCAATAGCACTGCTAGGAATTTATCCAAGGGATACAGGAATACTGATGCATAGGGGCACCTGTACCCCAATGTTTATAGCGGCACTCTCAACAATAGCCAAATTATGGAAAGAGCCTAAATGTCCATCAACTGATGAATGGATAAAGAAATTGTGGTTTATATACACAATGGAATACTACGTGGCAATGAGAAAAAATGAAATATGGCCTTTTGTAGCAACATGGATGGAACTGGAGAGTGTGATGCTAAGTGAAATAAGCCATACAGAGAAAGACAGATACCATATGGTTTCACTCTTATGTGGATCCTGAGAAACATAATAGAAACCCATGGGGGAGGGGAAGGAAAAAAAAAAAAAAAAAGAGGTTAGAGTGGGAGAGAGCCAAAGCATTAGAGACTGTTAAAAACTGAGAACAAACTGAGGGTTGATGGGGGGTGGGAGGGAGGGCAGGGTGGGAAGGAGGGCAGGGTGGGTGATGGGTATTGAGGAGGGCACCTTTTGGGATGAGCACTGGGTGTTGTATGGAAACCAATTTGACAGTAAATTTCATATATTAAAAAAAAAAAAAAAAAAAAAGACTTCCAGTACATATTTCCAGATTTGTCATTAGAAAGATTCCATGGAGTAAAATTCTTGCCAGCAATGTGTAGGAGCATCCTTTTCATTCTATGATCCCCAACACTGGGCTAGTACTTTCAAAATAGTGTTAGTAATTACTAAATGTTAATTTATTTGTTATTAGGCATGTGATATATACTCCAATAACAAACCATTACCTAAGTGAATATGTAAAATGAATTGAAAAGCAACTTGGAACAGCATGTAGAAAGATGTAAGGAATAGTTCAGCTTTATACTGTAAATTAATCCAATTTTATTCAAAGTGAGTTAAGGCAAAAAGCATATGATCTTGGAAACTATAGCTTCCAAGATGGTGGCTTACCATTGGTTCATTTACTGGGTGATTCAGTGTCAACCATGCATGAATTGCCTATTCCAGAATGCATATATTGCAACAGATATTTAGAGTTGAGGATTTCTGCCTTTGCATTGTTCATGAGGTTTTTATTGCAGAATACATAGCATACTTGCTAAATATCCTTAGGGGACCCTTGTGACTCACATCTTTTTAAATACTGTCTATATAATAACAACATTCTAATAAATCTGATTTCACATTAAAAAAATAAAGCCTCCAAAATCTTATTGTAAGAATCTACCCAACCATTTAATATGATCTTTTAAACATTCAGATAAATCTTAACCAATGCCTGACTAGTTGTTTCTTGTATATTCAATTTTATTCAAATATTCAAGTAGGAGACTGTTATCTTTTTTATATCTTCTTTTAACTTTGGTTTAGTGGGTTAAATAGTGATCCCTCAAAATTCATTCTATCCAGAACCTCAGAATGTGATATTATTTGTAAATAAGGTCTTTGAAGATGTGATTAGTTAAGGATCTTTACACGAAATAATTTGGGATTTAGGGGTGGATCCTAAATCCAATTATTAGTGTCCATATAAGAATCAGAATAGATACGTGCAGACTTTAGAGTGAAGTATCTACAAGTCAAGGAATGCTAACACTTACTAGCAACTACCAGAAGATAGGAAGCAGGCATGGGATGGTTGCCCTCTCATAGCCTCCAAAAGGGATCACGCTTGCCAACTTCTTGATTTTGGACTTCTGGCCTCTTCAGCCATGAAATCTAAATTTCTGTTGTTTTAAGCCGCCCTACTTGTGATACTTTGTTACAGAAATCCTAGAAAATGAATATACTTAGAAAGCTCCTCAATTAAAAAAATTATTAATTCATTTGTGTTAATTCTCTTCATTTACACCTGCAATATTTTAATCATTTCCATTGGTCTATCACTTAAGAATACATTGACCAGCAGTAGATGTTAATGACAGCTAACTACTCTCTGATGCCAATTAATATTTAGAGTTGTGCATATTAGACTGTGTCAGCTTTTACCATGACTGTCAAAGGAAAAATACTTGCCTGAAAATTAATTTATAATCTGTTACATATCAAAGTGCCTTCTAACAGTCCTGAAACGTATCTCACAAAACAAAAGAAAAAAGAAAGAAAAAAAACCAATAGCATTCTCACAGTGAACTCACAGAAAGATGTTTCCCTTCCCCATTTTGATATATCTCTGAACTGAACTCTTTTTCTTATTGTTCTTTCATTAAGTTTTGTGTAAGAGCACAAAAGTATGGCGGTATTCCTAGTGCTTACCTAGTCCAGGTATAAAGCTGGGCTCTGGTGTGATTAGCTAGATATGTATGGGAATACATAATGTTGAGGAATATTGTTCAGTGGAGAAGTTGAAGGAGAATTTTCTTTTAATGCCCTGCTCAAGAAAGACTATAATGTTATTTCCTCTACTTTCATACTTACCTTATTACAATCCATTGTAATCATCATATTTACATTTTGAACTGCCCAAATCATATTAATGTAATAAAGTGGTTGTAGAAAGCAACTTTTTAAAGGCAGCTAGAATCTTCAAGGTCTTTGTGTGTAAAATATCTTCCTAATTCAACAATGGAGTTTTTAACTGAAAGTCTTATGTTTTATTCATCTACATTACTAATAAATCAGAAGATCCTTAATTATAATAAACAATAAAATCATAAATCATGCCACTATGCTATATTAGGTACCTGTTGTAATCTAGCAAATAATCCCAATATGTAGTGGCTTAAAACACAAACATTTATATTTCACATTTTCTATGGTTTAATAATCCAGGTGTCCTTCATATGGGTGTATCTGACTCAAGGTCTCTCACAAGACTGAAGTCAAATTATGGGAAAAGTCTGTAATTCTCTCAAGGGGATTACAAAAGAGAATCCATTTCCAATCATGCATAACTGTTGAAAGGTTACAGGTCTTCACTGGATGTTGGATGGAGACATCAGTCTTTTGCTATATAGAACTCTCCATAGGTCAGTTGAAAACAAGGCAACTCTCCTCCTTCCAAGTGAGTGAGAAAGATAAGAATACAGCAGGAGAGCAAGAGAGTGAAACCCAAGATGAAATCTGTTGGTAACCTTTTCTTATAAGTGGCACCCCCACTTTGGTACAGTCTATTGTTTAAAAAGAAATGACGAACAAAAACAGAACAGCAGAGTTCACACAGCATACACTTACAGCACTTCCTGAAATGCCAGGTTTTGGACAGTGTATGACCAAATTATCAGGATAGAATAGGTAAAAAAGAAGATACAATTATGGAAAATAATGAGGCTGAAAAAAAGAGGGAAAGGAACTTATTGGAGCATAAGGAAATACTTAGAGATAATTAGAGATATTTAGAGAAATAAGTGATTCCATGAAATGAAACAATATTCATATCATAAGAGTCCAAGAAAAACTAGAGTGAGAAAAAGTGGTAGAAGGTTTATTTGAAAAAATAATAGCTGAGACATTCCCCAATCTGGGGAAGGGCACAGACATCCAAATCCACGAGGCACAGAGAACTTCCCTCAAAATCAAAAAAAGAGGTCAATGTCATGATGTATCATACTTAAACTTGCAAAATACAAAAATATAGAGAGAATTCTGAAAGCAGGTAGGGACAAAAGGTAATTTAACTACAAGAGTAGACACATTAGTTTAGTAGCAGACCTGTCCACTGAAACTTGGCAGACCAGAAGAGAGTGGCAGGAAATATTCAATGTGATGAATAGGAAAAATATGGAGCCAAAAATATTTTATCCAGCAAAGCTGTCACTCAGAATAGAAGGAGAGATAAACAGTTTCCCAAACAAACATAAACTAAAGGAGTTAATTGCCACTAAACCAGCTCTGCAAGAAATTCTAAGGGAGGCTTTCTGAGTGGAGAAAATAAAAAGCAGCAAAGACTACAAAGGACCAGAGAACATCACCAGAAACACCATATCTACAAATAACACAATCACAATAAATTCATATATTTCAATAATCACTCAAAAGTAAATGAGCCAAATGCTGCAGTGAAAAGACATAAGGTATTAGAATGGTTAAAAAAAAAAAAACAAGACCCATTTATTTATTTATTTTTTTCAATATATGAAGTTTATTGTCAAATTGGTTTCCATACAACACCCAGTGCTCAACCCAAAAGGTGCCCTCCTCAATACCCATCACCCAACCTCCCCTCCCTCCCACCCCCCATCAACCCTCAGTTTGTTCTCAGCTTTTAATAAGGACCCATTTATATACTACCTACAAGAGACTCATTTTAGACCTAAGGACACTTGCAAATTAAAAATGAAGGAAGGGAGAACCATCTATCATGGTAATGGATATCAAAAGAAAGCAGAGTAGCCATACTTATTTCAGACTAACTAGATTTTAAAAGAAAGACTGTAATAAGAGATGGAGGGCATTATATCATAATTAAGGGGCCTATCCATCAAGAAAGTCTAACAAATTTAAATATTTATGCCCCCAATGTGAACCACCCAAATATATAAATCAATAAACCACAAAAATAAACTCATTGATAATAATATGATAATAGTAGGAGACTTTAATACCCCGATTTCAACAATGGACAGATCATCTAAGCAGAAAATCAACAAGGAAACAATGGTTTTGAATGACAAACTGGACCAGATGGACTTAACGGATATATTCAGATCATTTCATTCTAAAGCAGCAGAATACACATTCTCCTCCAGTGCATATGGAACATTCTCCTGAATAGATCACATACTGGGTTATAAATAAGCCATCAACAGGTACTAAAAGATTGAAATCATGCCATGCATGTTTTCAGATCACAGCACTATGAAACTTAAAATAACCAGAAGAAAGTATTTGGAAAGCCCTCAAATACATGGGGGTTAAAGAATATCCTATTAAAGGATGAATGGGTCAACCAGGATATTAAAGAAGAAATAGAAAAATATATGGAAAAAAATAAAAATAAAACACCACAGTCCAAATCCTTTGGGATACAGAAAAGGAAATCCTAAGAGGAAAGTACATTGCAATTCAGTCTTATATCAAGAAACAAGAAATGTTCCAAATACATAACCTAACATTCCACCTAAAGGAGCTAGAAAATGGAGCAGCAAATAAAGCCCAAATCCAGCAGAATAAGGGAGAAATAAATATTAGAGCAGAAATAAGCAATATAGAAACAAATAAACAAACAAACAAAAATGGTAGAACAGATCAATGAAACTAAAAGTTGTTTTTTTGAAAGAATAAACAAAATTGATAAGCCCCTAGCCAGACATCTCAGAAAGAAAAGTCAGAGGTTCCAAATAGATAAAATCACAAATGAAAAGTAGAGATCACAACCAACACCACAGAAATACAATTATAAAACAATACTATGAAAAATTATATGCCAAAAAACTGGACAATCTAGAAGAAATGGATGAATTCCTAGACACTCACACACTACCAAAACTGAAACAGGAAGAAATAGAAAATATGAACAGGCCCATAACCAGCTAAGACATTGAATCAGTTATCAAAAAACTCCCAACAAATAAGTGTCCTGGGCCAGATGGCTTCCCAGAGTAATTCTACAAGACATTTAAAAAAGAGTTAATACCTATTCTCTGTTCCAACATATAGAAATGAAAGGAAAGTTTGAAAATTCATTCTATGAAGCCAGCATTTCCTTGGTTCCAACACCAGGTAATGACCCCACTAAAAAGGAGACCTACAGGTCAATATCCTTGATGAAACTGGATGCAACAATTCTCAAAAGATACTCACAAATTGAATTCAACAATACAGCAAAAATTCTCAACAAGATACTCACAAATTGAATTCAAGAGTACATTAAAATTATTCACCATGACCAACTGGATTTATTCCTGGGTTACAACACTGTTTCAATATTCACAAATAAATCAACCTGATACATCACAATAAAAGAAAGGAGAAGAATTATATGATCCTTTAAATACATTTACAAAAGGATTTAACAAAATACAACAGAAAACAGGGATAGAAGGAACATACCTCACCATCATAAAAGCCACATGTGAAAGGTCCACAGTTAATATCATCCTCAATGGGGAAAATTTGAGAGCTTTCCCCCTAAAGTCAGGAACACGACAGGGATGTCCACTCTCCCCGCCATTGTTCAACATAGTACTGGACATCCTAGCCTCAGCAAACAGACAGCAAAACAATATATAAGGCATACAAATTAGCAAAAAAGTCAAACTTTCACTCTTGGCGGATGACATGATACTCTACATGGAAAACCTGAAAGACTCCACCAAAAAAAAAAAAAAATTCAAGAACTGATACATGAATTCGGCAAAGTTGCAGGATATAAAATCAATGTACAGAAATCGGTTGCATTTTTATACACCAATAATGAAGCCGTAGAAAGAGAAATTAAGGTGCGAATCCCATTTACAATTGCACCAAAACCCATAAGATACCTAGGAATAAACCTAACCAAAGAAGTAAAAGACCTGTACACTGAAAACTACATAAAGCTTATGAAAAATTGAAGAAGACAAAAAAAATGGAAAAACATTGCATGCTCCTGGATTGGAAGAACAAATATTGTTAAAATTTTGATACTTCCCAAAGCAATCTACACATTTAATGCAATCCTTTTCAAAGCAACACCAGCATTCTTCAGAGATCTAAAACGAACAATCCTAAGATTTGTATGGAACCAGAAAAGACCCTGAATAGCAAAAGTAATGTTTAAAACAAAAAGCAGGGGTGCATGCGTGGCTTATTCAGTTAAGCTTCTGACTTCAGCTCAGGTCATGATCTCGCAGGCCAGGAATTCAAGCCCCACATTGGGCTCTATGATGACAGCTCAGAGCCTGGAGCCTGCTTTCTATTCTCTCTCTCTCTCTCTCTCTCTCTCTCTCTCTCTCTCTCTCTCTGATCTTCCCCCACCTGTGCGTGCTCTCTCTCTCTCAAAAGTAAACATTAAAAAATTTAAAAGGCAAAACAAAGCTAGAGGCATCACAATTCTGGCCTTTAAGGTGCATTACAAAGTTGTAATCATCAAGACAGTATGGCATGGGCACAAAAACAGACACATAGATCAATGGAACAGAATAGAGATCCCAGAAATGGACCCACAAATGTATGGCCAACTAATCTTTGACAAAGCAGGAAAGAATATCCAATGGAAAAAAGTCAGTCTTTTCAGCAAAGGGTATTGGGAAAACTAGACACTGACATGCAGAAAGGCCTGGACCACTTTCTTAAACCATACACAAAAAACAAATGCAAAATGGATGAAAGACCTAAATGTGAGACAAGAAAACATCCAAATCCCACAGGATAAAATAGGCAGCAACATCTTTGAAATTATCTGTAGTAACTTCTTACTAGACATGTCTCCAGAGGAAAGGGAATTAAAACCAAAATTGAACTATTGGGACGTCATCAAGATAAAAGCTTCTTCACAGCAATGGAAACAATCAACAAAACTAAAAGGAAATGATGGGATGGAAGAACATATTTGTAAATGATATATTGGATGAAGGGTTAGTATTCAAAATCTATAAAGAACATATCAAACTCAACATCAAAAAAAAAAAAAAAACCAACAAAGGATCCAGTGAAGAAATAGGCATAAGACATGAATAGACACCTTTCCAAAGAAGACATCAGGGTGGCTAGTGGACAAAAGAAAAGATGCTAAACATCATTTTCCAGGAAAAACAAATCAACCACAATTAAATACCACCTCACACCTGTCAGTGTAGCTAAAATTAATGACTCAGGAAACAACAGATGGTGGTGAGGATGCAGAGAAAGGGGAATCTTTTTGCATTGTTGATGGGAAAGCAAACTGGTGCAGCCACTCTGGAAAACAGTATGGACATTCCTCAAAAAAAAATAAAAATAAAAATATAACAACCCTACAACCAAGCAATTGCACTGCTAGGTATTTATTGAAAGGATACAAAAGTGCTGATTCAAAGGGCCACGTGCAACCCAGTTTATTTTTTTTAAATATGAAATTTATGTCAAATTGGTTTCCATCCAACAACCAGTGCTCATCCAAACAGGTGCCCTCCTCAATGCCTATCACACACTTTCTCCTCTCTCCCACCACCCATCAACCCTCAGTTTTTTTCTGTTTTTAACAATATGTTAGGTTTGGCTCCCTTCCTCTCTAACTTGTTTTTTTTTTCCCTTCCCCTCTCCCATGGTATTCTGTTAAGTTTCTCATGATCCACATAAGAGTAAAAACATATGGTATCTGTTTTTCTCTGTATGACTCATTTCACTTAGCATAACACTCTCCAGTTCCATCCTCGTTGCTACAAAAGGCCATATTTCATTCTTTCTCATTGCCATGTAGTATTCCATTGTGTATATAAACCACAACTTCTTTATCCATTCATCAGTTGGTGGACATTTCAGCTCTTTCCATAATTTGGCTATTGTTGAGAGTGCTGCTATCAACATTGGGGTACAAGTGCCCCTATGCATCAGCACTCCTCTATCCCTTGGGCAAATTCCCAGCAGTGCTATGGCTGGGTCATAGGGTAGACCTGTTTTTAATTTTTTGAGGAACCTCCACACTGTTTTCCAGAGCAGCTGCACCAGTTTGCATTCCCACAAACAGTGCAAGAGGGTTCCCGTTTCTCCACATCCTCTCCAGCATCTATAGCCTTCTGATTTGTTCATTTTAGCCACTCTGACTGGCATGAGGTGGTATCTGATTGTGGTTTGATTTGTATTTCCATGATGAGGAGTGACGGTGACCATCTTTTCATGTGTCTGTTGGACATCTGGATGTCTTCCTTACAGAAGTGTCTATTCATGTTTTCTGCCCATTTCTTCACTGGATTATTTATATTTCAGGTGTGGAGTCTGGTGAGTTCTTTATAGATTTGGATACTAGCCCTGATATGTCATTGCAAATATCTTTTCCCATTCCGTTGGTTGCCTTTTAGTTTTGTTGGTTGTTTCCTTTGAAGTGCAGAAGAGTTTTACCTTCATGAGGTCCCAATAGTTCTTTTTTGGTTTTCATTCCCTTGCCTTGGAGATGTGTCAAGTAAGAAATTACTGCAGCTGAGGTCAGAGAGGTGTTTTTCCTGCTTTCTCCTCTAGGTTTTCATGGTTTCCTGTCTCACATTCAGGTCCTTTATCCATTTTGAGTTTATTTTTGTGAATGGTGTGAGAAAGTGGTCTAGTTTCAAACTTCTGCATGTTGCTGTCCATTTCTCCCAGCACCATTTGTTAAAGAGACTGTCTTTTTTCCACTGGATATTCTTTCTTGCTTTGTCAAAGATTAGTTGGCCATAGTTTTGTGGGTCCAATTCTGGAGTCTCTATTCTATTCCATTGGTCTATGTGTCTGTTTTTGTGCCAATACCATGCTGTCTTGATGAGTACAGCTTTGGAGTAGAGGCTAAAGTCTGGGATTGTGATGCCTTCTGCTTTGGTCTTCTTCAATATTACTTTGGCTATTCGGGGTGTTTTGTGGTCCCATACAAATTTTAGGATTGCTTGTTGTAGCTTCAAGAGGAATTCTGGTGCAATTTTGATCGGGATTGCATTGAATGTGTAGATAGCTTTGGGTAGTATTGACATTTTAACAATATTTATTCTTCCAACCCATGAGCATGGAATGTTTTTCCATTTCTTTATATCTTCTTCAATATCCTTCAAAAGCTTTCTATAGTTTTCAGCATACAGATTTTTTACATCTTTGGTTAGGTTGATTCCTAGGTATTTTATGCTTCTTGGTGCAATTGTGAATGGGATCAGTTTCTTTATTTGTCTTTCTGTTGCTTCATTATTAGTGTATAAGAATGCAACTGATTTCTGTACATTGATTTTGTATCCAGCGACTTTGCTGAATTCATGCATCAGTTCTAACAGACTTTTGGTGGACTCTATCAGGTTTTTCATGTATAATATCATGTCATCTGCAAAAAGAGAAACCTTGACTTCATCTTTTCCAATTTTGATGTCTTTGACTTCCTTTTGTTGTCTGATTGCTGATGCTAGCACTTCCAACACTATGTTAAACAATAACGTTGAGAGTGGACATCCCTGTCATGTTCCTGCTCTCAGGGGGAAAGCTCTCAGTTTTTCCCCTTTGAGGATGATATTAGCTGTGGGCTTTCCATAAGTGGCTTTTATGATGTTTAAATATGTTCTTTCTATCCCGAATTTCTCGAGGGTTTTTATTAAGAAAGAATGCTGAATTTTGTCAAATGCTTTTTCTGCATCGATAGACAGGATCATATGGTTCTTCTTTTTTCGTTTACTAATGTGATATATCACACTGATTGATTGGTGAATGGTGAACCATCCCTGCAGCCCAGGAATGAATCCCACTTGATCATGGTGAATAATTCTTTTTATATGCTGTTGAATTTGATTTGCTAGTATCTTGTTGAGAATTTTTGCATCCATATTCATCAGGGATATTGGCCTGTAGTTCTCTTTTTTTGCTTGGTCTCTGTCTGGTTTAGGAATCAAAGGAATGCTGGCTTCTTAGAATGAATCTGGAAGTTTTCCTTCCCTTTCTATTTTTTGGAACAGATTGAGAAGGATAGGTATTATCTCTTCTTTACATGTCTGGTAGAATTCCCCTGGGAAGCCGTCTGGTCCTGGTCTCTTATTTATTGGGAGATTTTTGATAACTGGCTCAATTTCTTCGCTGGTAATGCGTCTGTTCAGGTTTTCTATTTCTTCCTGTTTGAGTTTTGGAAGGGTGTGGGTGCTTAGGCATTTGTCCATTTCTTCCAGGTTGTCCATTTTGTTGGCATATAATTTTTCATAGTATTCCCTGATAATTGCTTGTTTTTCTGAGGGATTGGTTGTAATATTTCCATTTTCATTCATGATTTTATCTATTTGGGTCCTCTCCCTTTTCTTTTTGAGTGCCTGGCTAGAGGTTTATCAATTTTGTTTATTTCTTCAAAAAACTAACTCTTGGTTTCCTTGATATGCTCTACAGTTTTTTTTAGATTCTATATTGTTTATTTCTGCTCTGATCTTTATTATTTCTTTTCTTCTGCTGGGTTTGGGGTGTCTTCGCTGTTCTGCTTCTAGCTCCTATAGGTGTGCTGTTAGATTTTTGTATTTGGGATTTTTCTTGTTCCTTGAGATAGGTTTGGATTGCAATTTATTTTCTTCTCAGGACTGCCTTAACTGCATCCCAGAGGGTTTGGATTATTGTATTTTCATTTTCATTTGTTTCCATATATTTTTTAATTTCTTCTCTAATTGCCTGGTTGACCCACTCATTCGTTAGTAGGGTGTTCTTTAACCTCCATGCTTTTGGAGGTTTTCCAGACTTTTTCCTTCGGTTGATTTCAAGCTTCATAGCATTGTGATCTTAAAGTATGCATAGTATGATCTCAATTCTTTTATACTTATGAAGGGCTGTTTTGTGACCCAGTATTTGATCTATCTTGGAGAATGTTCCATGTGCATTTGAGAAGAAAATATTGGGATGTTGCTTTGGGATGCAGAGTTCGAAATCTATCTCTCAAGTCCATCTGATCCAATGTATCTTTCAGGGCTTTTGTTCCTTTATTGATCCTGTGACTAGATTATCCATCCATTGTTGTAAGTGGAGTATTAGAGTCCCCTGCAATTATCACATGTTATCAAAAAGGTTGCTTATGTTTGTGATTAATTATTTTATATATTTGGGGGCTTCCGTATTCGGTGCATAGACATTTATAATTGTTAGCTCTTCCTGATGGATAGACCCTGTGATTATTATATAATCCCCTTCTTCATCTCTTGTTACAGTCTTTAATTCAAAGTCTAATTTGTCTGATATAAGTATGGCTACTCCAGCTTTCTTGTGACTTCCAGTAGCATGATAGATAGTTCTCCATCCCCTCACTTTCAATCTGAAGGTGTCCTCAGGTCTAAAATGAGTCTCTTGTAGACAGCAAATAGTTGGGTCTTGTTGTTATCCATTCTGATACCCTGTGTCTTTTGGTTGAGGGATTTAGTCCATTTACATTCGGTGTTATTATTGAAAGATATGGGTTTAGAGACATTGTGATATCTGTAGGTTTCATGCTTGTAGTGATGTATCTGGTACTTTGTAGTCCTTGCAACATTTCACTCACAGAATCCCCCTTAGTATATCTTGTAGGGCTGGATTAGTGGTGATGAATTCCTTCAGTTTTTGTTTGGGAAGATCTTTATCTCTCCTTCTATTCTGAATGACAGACTTGCTGGATAAAAGATTCTTGGCTGCATATTTTTTCTGTTCATCACATTGAAGATTTCCTTCCATTTCTTTCTGGCCTGCCAAGTTTCAGTAGATAGATCCGTCACTAGTCTTATCAGTCTCCCTTTATATGTTAGAGCATGTTTCTCCCTAGCTGCTTTCAGAGTTTTCTCTTTATCCTTGTATTTTGCCAGTTTCAGTATGATATGTCATGCAGAAGATCGATTCAAATTACATCTGAAGGGAGTTTTCTGTGCCTCTTGGATTTCAATGCCTGTTCCCTTCCCCAGATCAGGGAAGTTCTCAACTATGATTTGTTCAAGTACACCTTCAACCTCTTTCTCTCTCTCTTCCTCCTCTGGAATCCCTATTATACGTATATTGTTGTGCTTGATTACATCACTTAGTTCTCTAATTCTCCCCTCATACTCCTGTATGTTTTTATCTCTCTTTTTCTCAGATTCCTCTTTTTCTATAATTTTATCTTGTAATTCATCTATTCTCTCCTCTGCCTCTTCAATCCAAGCAGCGGTCACCTCCATTTTATTTTGCACCTGATTTATAGCATTTTTTTAGCTCTTCAAGACTGTATCTTAGTCCCTTGATCTCTGTAGTAATAGATTCTCTGCTGTCCTCTATACTTTTTTTCAAGCCCAATGATTAATTTAATGACTATTATTCTAAATTCATAATTGCTTAAATCGTTTTTGATCAATTCGTTAGCTGTCGATACTTCCTGGAGTTTCTTTTGAGGAGAATTCGTCCATTTCGTCATTTTGGATAGCAACCCAATGTTTATAGCTGCACTATCAACAATAGCCAAGTTATGGAAAGAGCTCAAATATCCACTGACTGTTGAAACAATAAAGAAGAGTGGTGTAGATAGATAGATAGATAGATAGATGTTTGTGTGTGTGTCACACACATACATACAGACAATGGAATACTATTCAGCAATCAAAAATAATGAAATCTTGCCATTTGCGACAACAAGGATGGAACTAGAATGTATTACATTAAGCGAAATAACTCAGGCAGAGAAAGACACATACTATATGCTTTCACTCATATGTGGAACTTAAGAAACACAAAAGATGAACATAGGGGAAGGGAATCAAAAATAAGATAAAAACAGAGAGGGAGGCAAACCATAACAGACTCTTAAATACCAAGAACAAGCTGGGGGTTGCTAGAGATGAGGTGAGTGGGAGGATGTGCTAAATGAGTGGTGGGCATTAAGAAGGACACTTCTTGAGGGGCGTCTGGGTGGCTCTGATGATTAAGCATACGACTTTGGCTCAGGTCATGATGTCATGGTTTGTGGGTTTGAGCTCCATGTTGGGCTCTGTGCTGACAGTTCAAAGCCTGGAATCTACTTCAGATTCTGTGGCTCCCTCTCTCTCTGTCCCTCCCCTGCTAATGTTCTGTCTCTCTCTGCCTCTCAAAAATAAATAAAAACATTAAAAAAAAATTTAAAAGAGTCTTAAAGCAGGCTCAACACTTGTTGGGATGAGAACTGGGTGTTATATGTAAGTGATGAATCACTAAATTCTACTCCGGAAACAACTACTACAATGTATATTAACTAATTTGTGTTAAATTTTTTAAATAAAATAAAATAAAATAAAAATAAATAAATAAATAAAATAAATACAAATAATATAAAATAAAATGGAATCATGAGTTCTGGTCCACACGCATGGGGTAGAACGATGACACAAAACAAGGATACTTAGAAGCAGGATTCATTTTAGATGCTGCCTACCATATATGCCTGAATGTTGTCACTGGATAAAAGAAATGCAGATCCTCTCAAAAGTAATTAGATTGCAATATATGAATTTATGAATATTTTAAGGGCTTCTTTCTCATAATTATTTTTAAAATTTATTTATTTTGAGAAAGGTGGGGAATGGCAGAGAGAGAGAGAGAGAGAGAGAGAATCCCAAGCAGGTTCCATGCTGCCAGTGCAGGGAATGACAAGGAGCTCAAACCCACAAACCATGACATCATGACCAGAACTGCAACCAAGAGTTTGATGCTTAACCAATCAAGCCACCGAGGTGCCCCCTGTCTCATAATTATTAATTTTTTTAACTGTGTATCTTTTTATTTGTTTTTTTAATATGAAATTTATTGTCAAATTGGTTTCCATCCAACAACCAGTGCTCATCCAAACAGGTGCCCTCCTCAATGCCTATCACACACTTTCTCCTCTCTCCCACCACCCATCAACCCTCCATTTATTCTCAGTTTTTAAGAGTCTCTTAGGTTTGGCTCCCTTCCTCTCTAACTTGTTTTTTTTCCCTTCCCCTCTCCCATGGTCTTCTGTTAGGTTTCTCACGATCCATATAAGAGTGAAAACATATGGTATCTGTTTTTCTCTGTATGACTCATTTCACTTAGCATAACACTCTCCAGTTCTATCCTCATTGCTACAAAAGGCCATATTTCATTCTTTCTCATTGCCAAGTAGTATTCCATTGTGTATATAAACCAAAACTTCTTTATCCATTCTCAGTTGGTGGACATTTAGGCTCTTTCCATAATTTGGCTATTGTTGAGAGTGCTGCTATCAACATTGGGGTACAAGTGCCCCTATGCATCAGCACTCTTCTATCCCTTGGGTAAATTCCCAGCAGTGCTATGGCTGGGTCATAGGGTAGACTTGTTTATAATATTTTGAGGATCCTCCACACTGTACCAGAGCAGCTGCACCAGTTTGCATTCCCACAAACAGTGCAAGAGAGTTCCTGCTTCTCCACATCCTCTCCAGCATCTATAGCCTCCTGATTTGTTCATTTTAGCCACTCTGACTGGCATGAGGTGGGATCTCAGTGTGGTTTTGATTTGTATTTCCCTGATGAGGAGTGACGTTGAGCATCTTTTCATGTGCCTGTTGGCCATCTGGATGTCTTATTTAGAGATGTCTTCATGTCTTCTGCCCATTTCTTCACTGGATTATTTGTTTTTCAGGTGTGGAGTTTGGTGAATTCTTTATAGATTTTGGATACTAACCCTTTGTCTTATATGTCATTTTCCAATACCTTTTCCCATTCCGTTGGTTGCCTTTTAGTCTTGTTGATTGTTTCCTTTGCAGTGCAGAAGCTTTTTAATCTGATGAGGTCCCAATAGCTCATTTTTACTTTTAATACCCTTGCCTTTGGAGATGTGTCAAGCAAAAAATCTCTATGGCTGAGGTCAGAGAGGTGTTTTTCCTGCTTTCTCCTCTAGGGTTTTCATGGTTTCCTGTCTCACATTCAGGTCCATCCTGATTTTGAGTTTATTTTTGTGAATGGTGTAAGAAAGTGGTCTAGTTTCATCCTTCTGCATGTTGCTGTCCATTTCTCCCAGCACCATTTGTTAAAGAGACTGTCTTGTTTCCATTGGATATTCTTTCCTGTTTTGTCAAAGATTAGTTGGCGATACTTTTGTGGGTCCAATTCTGGAGTCTCTATTCTATTCCATTGGTCTATGTGTCTGTTTTTGTGCCAATACCATGCTGTCTTGATGAGTACAGCTTTGGAGTAGAGGCTAAAGTCTGGGATTGTGATGCCTCCTGCTTTGTTCTTCTTCTTCAATATTACTTTGGCTATTCGGGGTGTTTTGTGGTCCCATACAAATTTTAGGATTGCTTGCTGTAGCTTCAAGAGGAATGCTGGTGCAATTTTGATCGGGATTGCATTGAATGTGTAGATTGCTTTGGGTGGTATTGACATTTTAGCAATATTTTTTATTCCAATCCATGAGCACAAAATATTTTTCCATTTCTTTGTATCGTCTTCAATTCCCTTCATAAGCTTTCTATCATCTCATAATTATTAAAAATATTTTTATTTTGTCACTTTAGTATTCTAATACAGTCTACATATTTCTAAACTTTGTTTCATCTCCTAGTATAGAACATTTTATTTGATTTTCTGAGATTTTGAATAAATAAAGCCTGAATTTCCAAGGACTGTTGATTTTCAGTTATTGTATTATACATTAGAAAAAAGGATATTCCTCAGTTCTGTAAGGATGTCAGTGACTAGAGAAAGGTGTTTTTTTGTTGTTTGTTTGTTTGTTTGTTTTATCTTGGGATATATGAGTTGTGTCAATGAAAAGGATAAGCAAATCATTCTGAGTTAAAATTTTAATTAGTAGAGAAAAGCAGTGTTATGGCATTCATTATTTCATTTTTGGCCCAAATCTTTGTTTTCATGACAACAAATCATGAACATAACTTCTGGAGTTTTGATAATTTTTTGTTCATTCTGGTCACAAGCTCATCCAACTTGGCAACTCACAAAATTGCCATATAGCTTTTAAAATACATTTCATATTATTTACTTTATGCAAGGTTGCTGGAACGTGCATGGCTTTCCCTTAACTCCTACTACATCAACAGCTGCCCTGAACATACAATTAATATAAATACAACCTGTAGTCCAAATGAAACTGACTTTATATATTATAGTGTCTCCTTACTGAAACTAAAGGCAATCAGTCTCATTAAACTGGCAGAGCTGGTATATAATATTCCACATGAATAATTTCAAGTCCAATTTCATGGATATAATTTTTTAAGCAATTTTACTTATTTCTCAGTGTTGGTCCCAAGTTTAATTTGGTAGGTAATAATCTGCTATGATTTGATTTGTGGAATGGTAGTCTTTGATCATATGTCTTTATGCCTAAAATCTTTTGTTTTCATGATCCAGTCAAGCACCTTTTGCTGCTGATTAAACATACTGTTACTATTTCGAAGGCTATGTATTCCTTGGTGTGTGTGTTAGTTTGGCAAATATTTATGAACTTATCTGATTTGTGTTTATAATATTTAAAGATTTGTTATGTAAAATTATGTTGGCTGACAATGTTGTGACAAATGTGAATGTCAATGGTAGAAAGGACAAAAACTTTTACTTTTGAAATGGCAAACTTTGATAAATATGAAAATCAAACCCGGAAAAAAAGGTTTATGAAAGAAAAAAGAAGAAATAGGGGCATAAAATAAAAGAAATAAAGGCCAAAAAAGTACCTACACCACAAAGCTTAAAGTTTATGTTGCCAAATCAGTAAGAAGAAAGGCACATAGAAAAATAACCTACTGGATGAGAACTGATCAAGATTGATGAGAAAATTCACCAAGTGATTAAGGCAAAAATGGCACTGTATTAGAATTAAAACATTTCACAGAAAGTAGAAATAAATGGTGGGAAATTGATATATTAAGGAAAAAAATAAAGAAACTTAAATTATGATAAATAAGGATGTATTGCTAAGAATTGATTGAAAACAAGGTATAATAGTTGAAAATAAGCTATGATCAATAAAAAATTGTTTAATCTCATAAAATAGTAGTTAGCTAGAAGTTTAGCACAATATAAATGGACAAAAGAATGCTAGTGACATATGGGGCTGATGTGGCACACAGTTCCTTTGCATTTCTTTACCCCAGTTTGCAAGAAATAAAGTCATATTTCAGAGATTTCTGTGGAAAAACATGAAATGTTAAAACAAATGCAATTGTATTAATGCCATAATAGGTAGCAATGTGATTAGAATGATTAAATTCTGGTAAAGCCCAAGACTTAAAGAACTAAATTCTAACTCTTAATAAAGTTGCAATGAGTCCAAAGTGGCCAGCCCTTAATAAAAGAGCTGTCTTTTGAAAATGGCATATATTGGTCAGTGTTGTAGCTTTAAGTCTTGGTACCAAATAGAGGATATCATATTGTTCTGTAAGAAGAACTTCACTCTTAACTATCAAATCAAGCTTCTTCAACTAAAATTGTATATATTAAATTGTAAAAGTCAAAATACAATTGTTTTCCACACCCGTATGACAAAAGCTTCAGTTTGTCCACTATGACTCGGGATATTTAGAATCTTGGAGAAGGGGAAAAACAGTTTTGTGGCTAAGAGTATAGGATTTGGTATCAAATTAGCTTCAAATCCTGTCTCAGACACATAAGAATTGTACCACTTGGGGAAGTTACTTAACCTCTCAAAGCCCCTATGTCCTGACCTGAAAATGAGGGTAATAATACTAACCAAATTCTAGAGTTGTTAGAAAGATAAATGAGAGAATATAAGTAAAACACTTAGCAAGTGCCTGGCACACAATAATGATAACAAACTAAGGTGGTCCTTGAGTGATTTACATGAATAATGTAAGTGAGACACGTAACACAGAAGCTGGTTGAATGTATAATACTCAGTATCTGATAGTTATAATGATAAATAATTTTATTGAAATTTTACCTATAATTATAACAATTTGGAGATGAGGGAAAGATGTTGGCTACAAGACAGTCTGCATAGTTAATTTTTTAGATGACACAGTAGTAAATGAATAAACAAATGAAGGTGTCAAATTACAAAAACTAATTGTGTAAAAAGTGTAATGTATCTCTCTTGAGCCTCCTAATCAATGCCACACCCCTCCACTCTGAAGATAGGCACTACTATCACTTCCATTTTTGTATGAAATATGCATGCAAATATTTTGAGTGTGCAATCCCTCTTAATTTATTAATCTGAAGCTAGCTTTGTTCTGTAAAATATGAGGCCACTCCATGCAGTGCATATAGGTCTACTTCACTTTGTTAACTATTACAAAATTGTCTGTAATATGAATGTACACTACATTTAACCATTTGCATAATCATGGACTTTTACATTGTTTTCATGTTTTCTGTACTATAAACAATGCTATAGTGAACATCCATGTAAATGGCTCTTTGTGAATATATGTGAATAAATGTTTATCTGGGATGCAGTCCTAGAAATGGAATTTCTGGAATGAAGAGCATGGACATTTAAAGTTTTGATAGATACCATAAATTTGCCTGCAGAAAAGCTCTTCCAACTTATACTCCTAGTATGAATAGTACATATGATAGTGTATGATAATATTTATTTTTCCACACCCTTATCAATGCTAAAACTTCATTCTCCCTTGCTTCCTTGCTTTTTCTGTTCCTTACTCTCTCTCTCTTTGCATCTCTGATGGAAAAAAAAATGAAAGGTTGACATTGTTTTAATTCTCATTTCTCTAAACTTTCATGACATGAGGTGTCCTTTCATATGTTTATTGATAATTTATATGTCTTTTTGTGTACAATATCCGTTGATATCTTCTATCATTACTTTCTATTTGGTTGTTTGATTTTTCTCCTCTTAACCCTATATTTATAGCATTTTCTCTATTCCACATTTCAAATCTTTATCTGTGATATAGATCATAAGAATTTTCACCCAATCGATCACTTCTTTTAAATGTGATATCTTTTTGAGTCCAGATGTTTACACTTTTTGCAGTATTATCCATCCCTACTTTTCTTATATAACTTCCACGTTTTGTATTTTGCTTAAGAAAACATTCTTCAATCTCAAGATTCCATTAAGAACCTAATATCTGTGATTTTCTTAAAAAATTTTAAATGTTCCTTTATATTAAATTTCTTATTTCATCTTAAAATTGTCATATGGAAGATGCCTCTATTTTCTTTTGCTCAGATAGTTATCTAAAATCACCCAAATATCTTTCATTGAAGGGTCCATCTTTTCTGTGCAGACTTCAAATGCCACATTTATTGTGTGTTAAATCCTTGTAAATAAATAAGCCTGTTTTGGAACTCTCTATTTCTTTTTACTATATATTTGTCTATCTCTATGGCCTATTGTCATACTACACTATTTTAATTAATATCAAATTATGACATGTTTAAAGTCTATTGGTAAAAATTCCATTATCAATTCTTTTAAAAATATCTTAGCAATTAATGTGAATTTTCTCTTTGGATAAATATTAGAATCAAAATTTTAAATATGACAAAAAACCCCTTTGAGATTTTTTATTCAGATGCATAACAATTGTTATATTAAGAGATACAATTTTGTTCAACAAAGTATTGGAAGTCCTAGCCAGAGCAATTAAGAAAATTAATAAATAAGGGCATTTGGGTGGCTCAGTCGGTTAAGGGTCTGACTCTTGATTTTGGACCAGATCATGATCTCATAGTTTTTGAGTTTGAGCCCTGTATTGAGCTCCATGCTGACAGCATGAAGTCTGCTTGGGATCCTCTTTTTCTCTGTGTCCCTGCACTTCCTCTGCTCTTGCTCTCTCTTTTTCTCTGTATCTCAAAAAAAATAAATAAATAAAGACCTTTAAAAAAGGAAAAATAAATAAATAAATAAATAAAGTCCAAATTGGAAAGTAAAACTGTCACTATTTGCAGATGACATAATATTACATAGAGAAAACCCTAAAGTCTACACACACACACACACACACACATACACACACATTTTAGAAATAATGAAGTCAGTAGTGTTGCAGGACATAAGATTTTATCTTATGCAATAAACAAAATCTACTGCATTTCTATACATTAATAATGAACTATTAGAAAGAGAAATTAAGAAAACAATCACACTTACAATTACATTAAAGAGAATAAAATACCTGAGAATAAATTTAATCAAAAAAGGGAAAGACCTTATACTGAAAACTACAAAACATTAAGGAAAGAAGTTAGGGACTCACATACAGGAAAAGATATGTACTCATGGGTTTGAAGAATTAATTTTAAAACATTCATAATACCTAAAGCAATCTACAGATTCAATACAATCTTCATTAAAATTTTAATTGCATTTTTCACATAAATAGAGCAATCCTAAAATTTGTATGAAATGGAATCAGAAAAGAGCCCAAATAGCTAAAGCAATCTTGAGAAGGTAGAACAAAGCTGGAGGCATCAATACTTCCTGATTTCAGATTCTATTACAAAGCTATATTAATTAAAATTGTAAGGTCTTGGTATAAAAATGACACATAGATCAGTGAAACAGAATAAAGATCCCAGGAATAAACCCACAATTATATGGTAAATTAATTTACAAGAAAGGACGCAAGATATACAATGAAGAAAGGACAATTTCTTCTATTAAGTTGAGCTGGGAAAACTGGACAGCTACATGCAAAAGAATGACACTGGACCACTATTTTACTCCATACACAAAAAAATAACTCAAAATGGATTAAAGACTTGAATATAAGACCTGAAATGGTAAAACTCATAGAAGGAAACATAGGCAGTAAGTTCCATGACATAGGTCTCTGTGGTAATTTTTTTTTTAATCTTGCACCAAAAATAAAAGCAACAAAAACAGAAATAAATAAGTAGGAATCAAACCACAAAGCTCTGCACAGCAAAGGAAATCATCAACAAAATAAAAGGCAACATACTGAATAGGAGAAAATATTTGTAAATCATATTGCATGATAATGGGTTAATATCCAAAATATATAAAGAACTCAATAGCAAAAAAAAAAGAAGAAGAAGAAAGACAAAATCAAATTAATAAATGGACTGAGAATCTGAACAGACACTTTCCCAAAGAAGACAGGTGGCAAACAGGTCCATGAATAGATGATGCTCAGCATCATTGATCATCAGAGAAATGCAAATTAAAACCAAAATGAGATATTACATCACAGAGGTTAGAATGACTATTATCAAAAAGACAGGAAATAACACGTATTGAGGATGAGGTAAAGAAAATGAAGCTATTATGCACTGTTGGTGGGAATGTAAATTGGTACAGCCTCTATGGAAAATATTATGGAGGTTTCTCAAAAGGGGGCCTGGGTGGCATGTTAATTAAACATCTAACTCTGTTTCAGCTCAGGTCATGATCTCATACTTTGAGCCCCATGCCAGGCTTCACACTGTCAGCATGGAGCTTGTTTGGGATTTTCTCTCTCTCTACCTTTCCCTGCTCTCTCTCTCTCTCTCTCTCTCTCTCTCAAAACAACTAAACTTAAAAAAAAAAAGAAGTAGAACAACCATATGATCTAGCAATTCCACTTCTAGGTATTTATCTGAAGAGAATGAAAACACTAACTCAAAAGATATATGCACCCCCATGTTCACTGCAGTACTATTACAATATCCAAGACAAGCAAACAGCCTAAGTTTATATCAATGAATGAATGGACTAAAAAAATTTGGTGTGGGATATTATTCAGTCATGAAAAGAATAAAATCGTGGCATTTGCAACAACATGGATAAAACTTGAGGACATTGTGCTAAGTGAAATACAACAGACAGAGAAAGACAAATGCCATATTACCTTCTTATATGTAGAATCTTTAAAAACAAAAACAAAAAATGAAAGGGAAAAGAAGTTCAGATTGTTGGTTGCCAGAGGTGGGCAATGGCAAGTGGTGCAAATGAGTGAAGGGGTCAAAAGATTTAAAAATTAATTTAAAAAAAAAACATACATACTTCTCAAATGCAAAAGCCAATTTTAAAATAAGGTGTGTATAGTCCATAAAAATTAACTTGTGACAATCAAGTTGAATAAAATTTAAAAGAAAGTATAAGTGGAGGAGTTTACAAGAAAATGGAGGTGGAGTAAGAAGACCCTGGGCTCACTTTGCCCTGTGAACACAACTAGATAGCTATCAAATCATCCTGAATCTCAGAAATCTACCTGATGACTAACAGAACAACTCCACAACTAAAGGGAAAGAAGAGGTCACATCAAAGAAGATAGGAAGTATGGACATGCGGTTTGGGGGACAAATGATCTTGGGTGCTGTGGAGAAGAGGGAGCTGTAGTCACAGAGAAGAGCAAGAGAGACAGGAGCACACAGGGGAATGCACAAGGAGAACGTTTCTCTAAAGCCATTGGCTTAGAAACTGAGTGGGGTTGAATTTTGTGAGCTCTTACAAACAGCAGGGCTTAAACCTGGAGTTTTAAAGGTCACTACATTTGGTAAGGATAGAGCCCAGAGGGCATTGCCCTGTTCCTGTAGAGAAGACAAGCAAATAACCAGGGTCAGACAGCATGGAAACAGCAATCTGAAGAATGCCTGGAGCACACAGGGGAGAGACTATATGTTCTTTGCATTCCTGAAAGGCAGGTTCACAGAGAGACCTCTATAAGAACAAAGGAACATGTATGCACTATTTCCTTCTCCCATCCCTCAGCATAAACACAGAGCCACCTGCAGGAAGCAGAGCAGTGGGATACTGGCTGCCTAATTTGCTTACACCAAGCACGATGTCTGTATTTGAATGGAACTGCTATTCTCAGTCAAGTTTCCCTCAGTTTCAGCACAGTGGGCCTCTCCCTCAGACCACCAGAACAAACCCCTGCCAAAACGACATCTCCCAACCAGAGTTCTTCAGGGCCCAGTTCTTGTGGAGGTGGTAACAAGTCTCATTTCACCTGCACCCCAGAGCACATCTACTTAATACTCATCAAATTAAGGCAAGAGACCAAACACTACAAACAGAAAGCTAGGAGAGACTCTGGATATGATTGGCCTGAAAGATTAAGTGGATCAGGACACAACAGCAGAGCACAAGCAATACACACCAGAGATATTCCCTGAGGTGTCAACCACTGGGTACTACATGACCTCTTCTTCATAAGGCCATTACTTTCAGAAACAAGAGACATAACTGGCATTTATAACAAAAAAGGGCAGATATAGACAAAATGAAATGACAGAAGAAATTACCCTAAAATGAAAGAAAAAGATAAGGCTACAGTCAGAGAGCTAAGTGAAACAGAAATAAGTAACATGCCTGATGGAGAATTTAAAGCAATGAACATAAAGATAGTCACTGAACTTGAGAAAAGAATGAAAGACATCAGTGAGACCATTACCACAGAAATAAAAGAGTTAAAAATGAATAAATCAGAGATGAAGAGTACAATAAATGAGAGTAGGAACATATCTGATGCAATGAACAGCAGGCCAGAAAAAGCAAAGGAAAGAATGACCTAGAAAACAACTTAATGGAAAGCAATGAACCTGAACAAAAGAAAGAATTATGTAACACAAGAATAGGCTTAGGGAACTCAGTGACTCCATCAAACATAGTGTTCATATCATAGAAGTGCCAGAAGATGAAAGAGAAAAGAGAACAGAAAATTTATTTGAGGAAATGATAGCAAAAACTTCCCCCATCTGGAGAAGGAAACAAACATCCAGACCCAGGAGGCACAGAGAAATCCCATCAAAATCAACAAAGCAGGTCAACACCAAGACATATTATAATTAAGTTTTCAAAATATAGTAATAAAAAAAATCTTAAAAGCAGCAAGACAAAAGAAATCATCAACTTGAAAGGAAAACCCCACCAGGCTATCTACAGATTTTTCAACAGAAACTTGGCAAGCCAGAAGGGAGTGATGTGATATAATCAAAGTGCTGAATGGGAAAAATCTGTAGCCAAGAAAACTCTATCTAGCATGGTTATCATTCAGAATAGGAGAAATAAGAGTTTCGCAGACAAACACGAAAGGAGTTCGTGACCAATAAACCCACCCTGCAAAAAAATATTAAAGGGGAGTCATTGAGTGGAAAGGAAAGAAAAAAGTGATGGCATAGGAAAAGAAAACAAAAGCAGTAAAAGTAAATATTTTTATAAAACTCAGTCAAGGAACTCACACACAAAATAAGGATAGAAAACGTAGTAACATATACCTAACACATGAAGTGGAGAGGAGAATAGAATGGGTTCAAACTTGAACTACCATCAACTTATGATAGGCTGTTATTTGCAGAAGAGGTTATATATAAACCTAATAGTCACCATATATCAAAACCCACTAATAAACATTCAAAGAATAAAGAGAAAGAAATCTAAGTATATCACTAAAGAAAATCACCCAAAAGTGAAAAAGACAAGAAAAAAGAAAATCTTCAGAAACAAACACAAAACAAGAAAGAAAGTGAGACTAGATATCTATTAATAATTACTTTGAATGTAAATGGACCAAACACTCCAAATAAAAGATTTACTGTGTCATAATGGATAAAAAAAATGACCCATCCATAGGCTACTTATAAAAGTCTCATTTCACACCTAAAGTGACCTCTAGATTGAAAGTGAGAGTATGGGGACACATTTATCATGCAAATAGATGTCAAAAGAAAGGCAAAGTAGCAATACTTGTATTAGACAAATTAGACTTTAAAACTAGACTGTAACAAGAGACAAATAAGGGTACTATTTAATAATAAAGGGGGCAATCCAACAAGAAACTACTATTGTATATATTTATGCACCCAACATGAAGCAACCAAATGTAGAAAACACATTAATAACAACATAAAGAAATTAATCGATAATATAATAACATTCCACTTATATCTGTGGACATATCATATAAACAGAACACAAACAAGGAAACAATGGCTTCGAATGGCACAGTGGAACAAATGGACTTAACAGACAGATAAATAGATTCATAATATTCCATCCTAAAACAACAGAAAACACATTCCTTTTAAGCGTACAAGGAACATTCTCCAGAATAGATCACATATGATGTCCCAAAGCAGGCCCCCCAAATACAAAATGATTGAAGTCATACCATACATGTTTTCTCACCACAACACTATAAAACTAGAAGTCAACCACAAGAAAAAAAAACCTATAAAGGCTGCAAATCTATGAAGGTTAAATAACATGCTACTAAATAATGAATGTGTCAACCTGGAAATCAAAGAAAAAATTGAAAAAAAAACCATGGTAACAAATGAAAATGAAAACACAACTGTCCAAAACTTTTGAGATGCAGAAAAAGCTGTTTTTAGAGGAAGTATGTAGCAGTGCAGGTCTACTTCATGAAGCAATAGATTCTCAAATAAATGATCTAGTCTTACACCTAAAGAAGCTAAAAATAATAAGAAATAAAGCCGCAAGCCAGCAGAAGGAAGGAGATAATAAACACTAGAACAGAAATAAACTATATAGAAACAAATAAACAAACAATAGAACATATCAATAAAGCCAGGAGCTTGCTCTTTGAAAAAAATAATAAAATTGATAAACCTGTAGCCAGACTTATCAAAAGGAAAAAAGAAAGTATCTAGATAAATAAAATCACAAATGAGAGATGAGAAATAACCAACAACACAAAAATACAAACAATTATAAGAGAACATTATGAAAAGCTATATATCAACAAATTGAACAATCTATAAGAAATACATAAGTTTCTAGAAACATATAAACTACCAAAACTGAAGCAGGAACAACTAGAAAACATGAAAAGATTAATAGCCAGCAAAGAATTTGATCAGTAATCAAAAATCTGTCAACCAACAAAAGTCGAGGACCAGATGGCTTCACAGGTGAATAATACCAAAAAACTGAAAGAAGAGTTAATACCTATTCTCAAACTATTCCAAAAAATATAAAATGAAGGAAAACTTCCAAATTCTTTCTATGAGGCCAAAATTATCTTGATTGTAAAACCAGATAATGATACCACCAAAAAAGTGAACTGCAGTAGGCCAATATCCCTAATGAACATAGCTGCAAAATTCTCAATAAAATACTAGCAAAAAAAATCTAATAATAAATTTAAAAAATCATTCACCATGATCAAGTGGGATTTATTCTGGGTTGCAAGCATGGTTCAATATTTGCAAATCAATGTGATACATCACATTGATAATAGAAAGAATAAAAACCATCTGATCATATCAACAGATGCAGAAAAAGCATTTGTTTGACAAAGTACAACATTGATTCATAATAAAAACCCTCAACAAAGTAGTCTTAGAAGGAACATATCTCAACATAATAAAGTCCATCTATGAAAAATTCACAGCTAATATCATTCTCAATGGGGGAAAACTGAGATCTTCTCCCCTAAGATCAGGAAGAAGACAAGGTTGTCTACCATACTCCACTTATAGTCAACACAGTACTGGAAGTCCAGCCTTAGCAATCAGACAACAAAAAGAAATAAAAAATATTCAAATCAACAAGGAAGAAGTAAAAGTTTTATTATTTACAGATGACATGATACTCTATATAGAAAACCCAAAAGACTCCATCAAAAAATTGACAGAACTGATACACGAATTCAATAAATTTGCAGATACAAAATCAACGTAAAAAAATTGGTTGTATTTCTATACACCAATAATGAACAATGAGAAAGAGAAATTAAGAAATTGATCCCATTTGCCATTGTACCAAAAACAAAAAGATATCTAGGAAACAACCTAAGCTAAAAGGGAAAATACCTGTGTCTGAAAATTATAAAACACGGATGAAAGAAATCGAAGATGACATGAAGAAATGGAAATATATTCCATGCTTATTTATTGCAGGAACAAATATTATTAAAATATCTATACTACTCAAAGCATTCTGCAGATTTAACGCAATGTCTATCACAATATCAACAGCATTTTCATAGAGCTAGAAGAGACTATCCTAAGATTTGTATGGAAACACAAAGGACCCTAAGAAGTCAATGCAAACTTGAAAAAGAAAAACAAACTGGAAGCATCACTATAAGTTACATCACTATAAGTTATATCACAAAGCTGTAGTTATCAAAACAGTATGGTACTGGCACAAAAGCAGAGACATAAATTAGTAGAACACACACACACACACACACACACACACACAAAATACTCAAAAAGGAATCTACAATTATATGCTCAAATAATCTTTGACAAAGCTGTAAGAAGAATATACAATGGGAAAATAGTCTTTTCATAAAATGGTGTTGGTGAAACTGGACACCAACATGGAAAAAAGTAAAAGTGGACCACTTTCTTACACCATACACAAAAATAAATTCAAAATGGATAAGACAGATCTGTGAGATCTGAAACCATAAAAATCCTAGAAGAGAGCATAAGGAATAACTTCTTTGACAATAGCCATAGTAGTTTCTTTCTAGATATGTTTCTTAAGGGAAGAAAAACAAAATAAAAATAAACTATTGGTACTACAAAAACAGGGAAATCTCCTGCACAGTGAAGAAAACAATGAACAAAACTAAAAGCAACCTACTGAATTGGAAAAGATATTTGCAAATGACATATCTGACAAACAGTATCCAAAATATACAAAGAATTTCTAAAACTCAACACCCACCAAAAATAATCTGATTAAAAATGCAGAAATCATGAATGTACATTTTTCAAAGAAGACAGCCAACAGACACATGAAAAGATGCTCAAGATCACTAATCATCAAGGAAATGCAAATCAAAACTACAATGAAATATCACCTCACACCTGTCAGGTTAAAATCAACAATATAAGAAACATCAGGTGTTGGTGAGGATGTGTAGAAACAGGAACTTTTGTGCACTGTTGGTGGGAATACGAACTAGTGCAGCCACTGTGGAAAACAGTATGGAGGTTCCTTAAAAAGTTAAAAATACAACTACTCCATGATTGAGTAATCACACTACTATTTACTCCCTAAATGCAAAAACACTTATTGAAATGTTATGTGCACCCTGATGTTTATAGCAGCATTATCTACAATCGCCAAATTATCAAAACAACTCAAATGTCCATTGATAGTTAAATGAATAAAGAAGAAATGGCATATATATATGATGGAATATTACTCAGCCGTAAAAAAAAAAGAATGAAATCTTGCCATGGGCATGAATAGAGCTGGAGCATATAATGCTAAGAGAAGAAAGTCAGCCAAAGAATGACAAATACCACATTATTTCACTCATATGTGGAAACTATGAAAAAAAAAATCAAATGAGCAAAGGGAAAAAACAGAAGAGAGAGAGGCAGAGTAAGTTACAGAGAACAAATTGATGGTTAGTAGAAATGAGGTGGGGGGATAGGTTAAATAGATAATGGGGATTAAGGAATGGACTTGTATTGATAAGCCCTGGGTGATGTATGGAAGTGTTGAATCACTATATTATACACCTGTAACTAATATTAAACTGTATGTTAACAATGAAATTTAAATAAAAACTTTGAAAACATAAAAAAAAAAGTAAGTGGAACAATGAATATCAAAACAAAAAAATAAATGGGGATGATCTTTCTGATATTCACTCTTTCCTTCTAGGGAAATACACTATATATTCATGTATTACTATTTTAAGTACCTTTTATAACTTATTTTTTTTAATTTTAATGTTATTCATTTTTGAAAGAGAGAGTGAGAGGGGGAGGAGCACACAGAATCCAAAGCAGGCTCCAGGCTCTGAGCTGTCACCACAGCCTCATGCAGGGCTCGAACTTATGTAGTATTGGTACTACTGAAGTCGGACACTTAACCTACTGAGCCACCCAGGCGCCCCCCCTTTTTAATTTTTTTTGATGTTTATTACTTATTTTGAAATGATGTTGGATATATCTTTTAAATTATATTCCTTAATATTGAAAAAATTTGTTGCATTTGTGAATATGGTCCCTTTATTACCTTTACCAATTGATTAATTTTCTGTACTAGAATATAAGTAATTTTTTAATATATTGTATTAGTCTATTCGTGAATGACTATAGATGTATTACTAGATTTGTAGTTGCTTCTCGGAGGTTTTCTGTGTTGACCAACATATGATCTGTGAAAAATGACAGTTGTGCTCCTTTTTGTGATTTCATGAGTTAGCTTGCTCAACATCCATTTGAATCCTTTTTTAGGTGCATTGAATGGAATCTGGAAAATATATTTCCCAGTCTCCTATAGCTAGGGTTTTGGATACATGTGGTTTAACAAATCACATGTACTCAAATTCCGCTTTAGTTTACAAATGAGTTATATGACAGCAACTATTATGAAGATTAATGATAATTTGTAGAATGATCCTTGAAATTAGCCATTTTATCATTAAAGCACCATTATTTTCCTGAAATATCAGTTATTCTATAGTGTTGTCTGAGATAGGAAATAGGAAATGGGCTTTACTAGATAGAATGTGTGGAACACCAATAAGAGAAATATCCATAGATTTAATTTGACTGAAGATACTGGCTGAAGGCTCCTAGGACTGATAAAATTTGTTGTCTATGATCAAAGTGGGTCTACAAAATTTCAGAGTACAATTGGGCTCTTTATTTTCATAAGATCAGAAGCTTTCATATAGGTTTGATATGACGTTTGCTTTCTGGGACTTGTATACAATAATCCATGTGATCTTATGGAACTGTCTTTGTGCATATTTTTTGATAAATTACTCTCATCCCAAGATAAAACATGCTCCTAGTTTGTCAAGTATTAATTTTTTCTGGACATCAGTTGATCAAGCTGGGTAAAACAATGAAGATGAATAATAGATTCTCAGACTTTTGTGAAAGGAAAAGTTTAAGTTCTAAGACTGAAGATCTGACAAACAAAATTATATATATCAACTATCCCAACTACTATATTTTTTAACATTTATTTATTTTTGAGAGAGGGAGAAACAGAGTGTGAGCAGGCAAGGGGGAGAGAGAGAGAGGGAGACACAGAATCCGAAGCAGGCTCCAGGCTCCAAGCTGTCAGCACAGAACCTGAAGCGGGGCTTAGACTTACGAACTGGGAGATCATGACCTGAGCCTAAGTCAAACACTTAACCAACTGAGCCACCCAAACACCCCAGCCCAGCTACTACTTTTAAACAATTTTAAAAGCTCCCTCCTACTTTCATGAAATGATGACTGAACATTATGAACCTAATATGGTCACTATAAATTCTCTTTGTAAGAGTGATGTATGTGTGTGTGTGTGTATGTGCATATGTCTGTGTACATGTACTTGTGAATAAAAATTAATAGTGAATAAAAATAAGGATTTTCATATTCATGTGAATTTTGTGCTAATGTTTTCTACTTAAATTTTTATATTTATAGGTATAATATTCATCTGTTAGACATTTTATTATTAACATCTTGATTAAATTTTGACAGCCTAGATCTAAAGTAGGTGAACATTTTCTGTAAAGTGCCAGGTAATAAATATTTTGGCTTTGTTGGTGGTACGGTGTCTGTTGAAACCCTTCAAATGTGCCACTGTAGTGTGAAAGCAACCATTCACAATTCATAAACAAATGAGTATGGTTGTGTTCCAATAAAACTTTATTTAAAAATGATGAACTGAATTTGGTAGGCAGTTTACATAGTTTTCAGTTTAAATATTTTTTCAACATTTAACACAAATTTAGACCTGTTTAGCAAAATAATGCCAATGCTATTTACTTTTTCAAAATAATGTGCTCCAATAAAGTAATCCATTGCCCAGGAAAAGCCAAACATATGCAGATGTTATTTACAATAAAGATCACTAAGATAGAGAAAAGTAAAAATAGACTTTTTGAAGGCACAATTTTGACAGCATTAACTACGTTAGTTTTTGGGGAGAATATGTTTTTGCTTGTTGTATTTAGTTAACATCTGGCAGGCAACAATACTAAAAAATAGTAAATAAAACTATTTACTATTTCTTGCCAATATGCTAAACCTTCGTTTTTTATTTCTATTTTTATTTCTGTTTATTTTTATTTGTATTTATTTTCACTATTTTTTAATTTACATCCAAATTAGTTAGCATATAGTGCAACGATGATTTCAGGAGTAGATTCCTTAATGCCTCTTACCCATTTAGCCCATCCCTCCTCCCACAACCCCTCCAGTAACCCTCAGTTTGTTCTCAGTAGTTAAGAGTCTCTTATATTTTGTCCCCCGCCCTCTTTTTATATTATTTTTGCTTCCCTTCCATTATGTTCATCTGTTTTGTCTCTTAAAGTCCTCATATGAGTGAAGCCATATGATATTTGTCTTTCTGTGACTAATTTCACTTAGCATAATACCCTCTAGTTCCATCCCCGTGGTTGTAAATGGCAAGATTTCATTCTTTTTGATTGCTGAGCTATACTCCATTTAAACCTTCTTTTTAACTTGAGTAGTTGACTCCGTAAGAAAATAAGGAAAAATGGAACAAATTAGGGTTCAAAAGGAAACCACATCATTTTCATTATTGTCTGTATTGATAAATAACCAAGTCTCAGAGAAAGCCAATAAAAGTATAACAACTAATAAACAATAACATTTTGTTCCCTTGTCATTTTACCTCAACTACTAAGATAGGAATATTGAACTCTCCAATGAATCTGCCTATTCTACATTCATTTTTATTATCTTTTGTTTTGTGTCCTATTTGTGTCCTATTATTAGGTGCATGCACATTTAAGGTTTTTATGTCTCTTTGATGAATTATTTTTCTTATTCTAATAAAATTTGTGTCTCTATCCCTGATAGCATTCCTTACTATGAAGTCTGCTTTGTTCAATATTAGTATATGACTCCAGCTTTCTTTTAGTGTTTATATGATATATATATTTTTTCTATTTTTTTACTTTTGACCTATGTCATCATATTTAAAGTGAATTTCTTACAGATGGCATACAGGTAGGTTTTAGAATTTTTATATAATCTAATTTCTAACTGTATGTCTTTTAATTAGAATTTTAAACCTTTTATATTACCTCAGTGGTTGGGTTTACATCTATCATCTTGCTATTTATTTTCTGTTTGCTCTGTTGTTTGTTCCTTTTTGTTTTATTATCTTCTTTTGCATAATTTGAGATTTAAAATTTAATTCCATTTAACTCCTCTATTTATTTATTAGTTATACCTCTTTTGTTTAAAATGTAGTGGTGGCTCTAGTATTTACAATATACACCTTTATTTTATTTCATTATATCTTTAAACAATATTATTCTTTAATGCTTATTATATTTTAATACCTAACAAAGTATTTGACATATGGTAGGTGGTCAATAGCATTTGTAAAGTCCCCAGTTGGCATTAGGCTTACTAAATACATTCTTTCTATGCCTTACTCCCCTATCTCATAAATATTTTCTACAACGAGCTTCTTTCACTAAATTTAAACTTTCTAAATGTATAACCTTGGACAAGTTACTTGATTGAATCTCATTTTGCCATTAGAATGGAGACAATAATTCTTACCTCCTGAGTTAGCATGAGGATTAAATGGAACAATATGTAAAATGCTCGGGACATAGTAGCCACTCATTTAACATAAGCTTCAATTTTTTTTCCTGGGCTTTGAGAAAAGAACAGTTTCTTTTTTCATCTTATCTAGACTATTTTAATATAGGTGGAGCTATAATTAGGGAATTTTAGTCATATAATTTTAGAGGACAAACATGTCTTTTGTTTTTGCTTTCCTCTTCATCTTTTTTTTTTCCTCCTTTTCCTTGTGCCATCTAGAAATATCACTCATTTTCAATTAAGCACATACTATGTGCTATTCTCTTTGTATCAGCTATTTAATTCCAAAATAATTGCAAGTAGAAACACCAAAACATAACCTGTATGTAACAATAAGAAATCATTTTCATGGGGCACCTGGGTGGCTCAGTCGGTTAAGCTTCTGACTTAAGCTCAGGTCATGATCTCCCGGTTTGTTAGTTTGAGCCCCATGAGTTTATGCCCCAAGTTGGGCTCTGTATTGACAGCTTGGAGCTTGGAGCCTGAAGCCTGCTTCAGATTCTGTATCTCCCTCTCTCTCTGCCCCTCCCCTGCTTGCACTCTATTTCTCTCTCAAAAATAAATAAACATTTAAAAATAATTTTAAAAATCATTTTTATGAATCTGGAATGGCTGGGTGGCAATCCTACTTACTTTTGTTGGGTTGGCTACATAGTCTTCTGGGTTTTGCTCACATGGGTGGGAGTTGGCTGGTTGTTAAGTGATTTAGAATGGCCTCACCTAGACAATCTTGAATAATTTTGTTTTTCAATCTCCAGCAGGTTAACCTAGGCATGTTCTCATAGTAATTGCAGAATCCAAGAGCAAGAAGCCCAGTCATACAAACACTTTTCTAGCCTATGTTTGCACCATAATTTACTAACATCTCATTGGCCAAAGCTGATCATATCACCAAGCCTAACATCAGAATGGTAGGACACCACAATTTGACTTTATAAGGGATATAGGTACTGAAAGGGATAAAGAAAAAGATTTGTTAAATCTTACACTCAGTATCAGGTATTATGGACACAAAGGGCAGTGAGGTGCTGTTCTTGTCCTCAAGGAGCAGGGCTCAGAGTCTACAGGGTGAGAGGCACACACATGTAAACAGGCAAGTGCAGCCATATTTAAAGATGTTCAAATATAATTTTATACATGGAACAGTGTCTAATACAAAGATTCTCTCTAGGAGGGGAAATAAAAGAAGAGCTATGATAAAATCTTCATAGAAGTAATGTTTGATATAATCTTCAAAAAGAAGTACATGTTATGACATGAGAACATCTTATTCTGGCATTTTGAATCAGATGTCTGGAATTTATTCATTAAAGCCATTGTTCCACAGGCCACTAATGAGAATAAAAGTGAGAGAAAAGCAAAAATACTATCTAATTAAACTTTTTTTGTAATGGTCTTTAATAATATTATGACATATATGGGCTGTTATTTTTAATAAAAATGGATAAAATTTTCATATTTTTAATATACTCAGTCATATCAGTAGGAACATTTTATTTTTTAGGTTATGAAACATTTATTTGGTGCACTTACAGAGTTTGGGGATTCAGAAATAGCTATTATAATAGTTTCTGCTATTTTTGTCCCAGTCTCAAATCCAAGAAGTACCAAAAATGTCAAGTGGATTGATGGGAAATGAAAATAAGGAACTATTTTTGGCTAGATTATGAGGCCAGTTTTTAAAATAAAAAGATTTAGATGAAAATAAATTCTTTTTAATATTAACATTATGGAGTTTTAGATAATACACAGTATGTGGAATTAAATATGGTTAATTTAGAGGATCATCACAGTTTATTGAAAACTCATGGAGCCCTAGATTTATGGATTTATGTACTCCCAATATGCGCAAGTCCTTCCCAATCTCTCAACTAATTGAATGTCCTTCTGGACCACCATCAAAGTGCTAATATTTTTATGCAAACAATAAATATAACAGACTACTTCTAAAAAGCTTTGCAGAAAAAAAATATTAGTCTCACTCTTGCAAACCAAGGTGGAATGTAATTAGTCTGCTGCCATTTGACAGCCAAATCTATCGCTACTAGCCATCATTAAATTAGAGAAGTTGTTGCTGGGGCTAACAAATTGGAGAAATATGTAACAAAAAACGACTAGAAATTCTAGAATAAAACAATAAAAGACCAACACCTGGACCTAAAAGTTGATATTTATTTACTGACCTCTACCTAAAGGCCTTGTGCTCATTTGTATATACACTTAACATATGTATATTACATGTATGCATGTATACTATACCATGCATATAATTGAAACTCATTGAATGAATGAATGTTGAATATTTTGCCTTATTGTATTACCTTATTTAACTGTTTAATGTATGTGATCTGTCACTGTAACACAATTTTGAATTCACCAATAATAGGGACCATGCACTTCACATATTTTTCTATTTTTCCAGGATTTGAATGAAAATCAATACAAACAGTCATATTAAAAACAATTTTGAGAAAAAGAACAGAGAGAGAGATTTTTGGAGAAGATGGCAGCATAGGAGGACACTGGGCTCACCTAGTTCTCCTGATCACTTAGATTCCACCCACATCGGCCTAAATAACCCAGAAAACTACCAGAAGACTAGCAGAACTGATTCTCCAGAGCCAAGAATAGATAATAGGCCAACAAAAGAGGGTAGGAAGGGCAGAGAGGCAGTGCGTGCTACACAGACTAGCAGGAGGGAGCCAGCGCGGTGGAAGGGCAGCCTGCCAGGCAGGGCAGAGCTCCAGAAGTCTGGCTTGCAAAAGAGGAGGGGCTGGATGCCGTGAGTTCTGACAGCCAGTGGGACTTAACATATGGAATGTTAAAAGCCAACAGCTCTGTTCTCAGAGAGCAGGGAGGGCAAGAGGACACTGGGAGGGAGAGTTGTTGAGCCCCAGAAGGACAGAATTTGGGGGGAACAAAGACACTGGCAAGTGCCATTTCCCTCTCTCATCCCCCAACAGAAATTCCAAAGGGAACCAGTTCACGTCACCAAACTTGTCTGCACCTCACAAATGCCAAACACTGCTTCTGTGGATCTATCCTTCCAATGGGTCTGCTTCCCTCCCGGTGCTACAGGGCCCCTCCTGCAGGGGACCAACCATGGCACAGCTATCAAAGCCTGCCACTCCTGCCCCTGTGCACCTTACAGATCCACCCTGTCTAACACGCCCTTGGTCAGATCCCATTAAAGCAGCACTACAAGCCTGGCAGTGTGCAAACAGCCCAGACAGGGGCCACACCACCCCACAGTGAGTCCTGCCCTGGGAGAGGTGAAGATAAGGTACACACCAGTCTGACTGTGGCCCCAACGGTAGGCTGGGGGCAGAGATCAGGTCTGACTGTGGCCCGCCCACCAACAAAAGTTTCTCTGGACAGCACAGGGGAAGTGCCCTGCAGTTTGGAGCTGCTGTAGGGACTAGCTAAAATGATGAAACCGAAGAATTCTACTCAAAAGAAACTCCAGGAAGTAGTGACAGCTATCAAATTGACCAAAAACGATTTAAGCAATATAACGGAACAAGAATTTAGAATAATAGTAATAAAATTAATCACTGGGCTTGGAGAAAGCATAGAGGACAGCAAAGAATCTATTGCTACAGATCAAGGGACTAAGAAATAGACATGAGGAACTAAAAAATGCTATAAATGAAGTGCAAAATGAAATGGAGGTGGCCATAGCAAGGATTGAAGAGGCAGAGAAGAGAATAGGTAAATTAGAATATAAATTTATGGAAAAATAGGAAGCTGAGAAAAAGAGAAATAAAAAAATCCAGGAGTAAGAAGGGAGAAATAGAAAATTAAGTGATGCAATCAAATGAAAAAATATCCGTATCATAAGAATTCCAGAAGAAGAAGAAGAGAGAGAAAGGGGCTGAAGATGTACTTGAACAAACCATAGCTGAGAACTTCCTTGATCTGGGAAAGGACACAGGCATTGAAATCCAAGAGGCACCACCTCACGCCAGTCAGAGTGTCTAAAATGAACAAATCAGGAGACTATAGATGCTGGAGAGGATGTGGAAAAACGGGAACCCTCTTGCACTGTTGGTGGGAATGCAAATTGGTGCAGCCACTTTGGAAAACAGTGTGGAGGTTTCTCAAAAAATTAAAAATAGACCTACCCTATGACCCAGCAATAGCACTGCTAGAAATTTACCCAAGGGATACAGGAGTACTGATGCATAGGGGCACTTGTACCCCAATGTTTATAGCAGCACTTTCAACAATAGCCAAATTATGGAAAGAGCCTAAATGTCCATCAACTGATGAATGGATAAAGAAGTTGTGGTTTATATACACAATGGAATACTACGTGGCAATGAAAAAAGATGAAATATGGCCTTTTGTAGCAACGTGGATGGAACTGGAGAGTGTTATGCTACGTGAAATAAGTCATGCAGAGAAAGACAGATACCATATGTTTTCATTCTTATGTGGATCCTGAGAAACTTAACAGAAGACCATGGGGAAAGGGAATGGAAAAAGAAAGTTACAGAGAAGGAAGGTGGTAAACCCTAAGAGACTCTCAAAGACTGAGAATAAACTGAGGGTTGATGGTAGGCAGGAGGGAGGGGAAAGTGTGTGATGGGCATTGAGTAGGGCACCTGTTGCAATGAGCATTTGGTGTTGTATGGAAACCAATTTGGCAATAAATTTCATATTAAAAAATAAAGAAAAAGAAAAGAATAATCCAAGATAGCATCATATCACTACTTATTTTTGCATATTTTAATTTTGCATATTAAGTAATTTAGTATATCTAATTGTACAGTTTAAGAACGTAATATAGGGGCGCCTGGGTGGCTCAGTCGGTTGAGCGTCCGACTTCGGCTCAGGTCATGATCTCGCGGTTCGTGAGTTCAAGCCCTGCATCAGGCTCTGTGCTGATGGCTCAGAGCCTGGAGCCTGTTTCAGATTCTGTGTCTCCCTCTCTTTCTGACCCTCCCCCATTCATGCTCTGTCTCTCTCTGTCTAAAAAATAAATAAACGCTAAAAAAAAGAAAGTAATATAATTGTTTCTATGTTTTAAGTTTCAATAGTGGCACAATATATCATCCTGCTACTATACCACAATTTTAGTGGTGCCTGGGTGGCTCAGTTGGTTAAGTGGCTGGCTCTTGGTTTCTGCTCAGGTCATGATCTCATGGTTCATGAGTTCAAGCCCCATGTTGGGCTCTGAAGTGTCAGTGCAGAACATGCTTGAGAGTCTCTCTCTCCCTCTTTCAAAATAAATAAATCAACTTGAAAAATATATGCCATATTTTATTTAACATGAATTTATTGGATGATCACAATATACCTTTTTTTCCATTGTTTTATATTTAGAATGTTCCCAGTTGTTTTCTCTCCTACATAATGCTTCAGTCAACATGTTCATTTGTATAGTTTATTGCATACTGTGAAATACCAGCTTAGTGTGTACTTGTATGATAAATGTTGCTTGATCAAAGCAATGCATGTCTCTCCTGGCCTTGCTATATATATATGGAATAAGATGTATTCTATGTATATATGGAAAAGAATATGGAATATATATATATATTCCATATTCTTTTCCAATTGTAATTACCATCAACCTGGATATTTGATAACCTTTTCAGCACTAGGCATTCTGATTTTTTTTACATTTTATTTATTTTCAATAGAGCACAAGTGGGGGAGAGACAGAGAGAGATGGAGACACAGAATCCCAAGCAAGCTCCAGGCTCTGACCTGTCATCACGGAGCCTGATGCAGGGCTCAAACTCCCAAACCATGAGATCATGACCTGAGCCAAAGTCGGACGCTTAACCGACTGAGCCACCCAGGCGCCCCACAACATTATGGTTTTTTAAACCTTATTGCATGTATTATATATAGTTATGATCTCTATAGTACCTAGCACAGTGAATTGTTCAGCAGTATTGAAAATGTAATAAATATATATGTCATGAATATGAGGCATCTCACACTATGAGATGAAGAAATGAGATGATAGCAAAGGAAATTATATTAATAATCAGGGGAGGACAATGCTGTAAAAAGCAAAATATTTCAAAGAGGAATTTCCAACCATGACAAACACACAGCAATAAAGAAGAATGAAGAAATATCCTTAACAATCCCAGAGATAATACAGATTGAGATTAGAACAAAATTTTAATGTATTTAAAGAGCTCAGAACAGTATCTGGCATATATCACATGTTACATAATTGGTATGATGATGAACTAAATTGTATGTTTTAAGCCATTTAGTGGCCTCAAGAACCCCATGCATGAGGTAGGTATTATATATGTTGATGCCATTTTGTAGATGGCAAAACTGAAGCTCAGAGCCATTAAGTAACTTGCTCTATATGTGGTAGATCCAAGGTTCTGAATCCAAAACCACACTGTTAACAATTGCACTAATCTGCTTTTTTTTAAGTTGTTGATTAAATAAGTGAAAGAACATCCTGAAAACAACATAGCACATTAAAAATCAGTGCAGAAATCAAGAAAATTTGAAATGCAAATAGAATAGTTTGGGAAGTTTACACCTGATAGTGTCAGTCTAATAAGGGTGTGATAACAATTCTTGTCTAAGTAAACTGGGTAGGTAGAGAAGTAGCTAGAAGCTTTTTGTTTAAGAAAGAGGGAAGAAATACTGTACAGCCATTATGGGGAATGAACCATAGATTTAATCCATTCCTTCACTCAACAAATATTTACTGAAGCCATACTACATGCCACACTTAAAGTGCTGGGGATAAATCAGTAACCCCCCACACACACACATGTACCCACACATGTTTATGCCTTCATAAATCTTATAGGGTACAAGGGCTAAAAAATAAGAAGAATGTAAATAAACACACACACACACACACACACACACAAACACACCACATGACATGACATGACATGACATGACAATGGTGAAAAGTGCTAAAAAGGAAAAATAAAGCAAAAAGTTTAAAGAATGCCAGTGGTTGTGGTAAAAGTTCTGTTTTATACAGAAGGATTATGGATAAGTCTCTCTGATAAAATGAGATTAAGATGATATGTATTACATTTCAAGTAAAGAATGGCAAGCACAAAATCCTCAACATGGGGATATGTTTCATATCTACATGGAAGAGAAATGATACCAATTTGACCGAATTAGTAAAAGGGAAACAGTAGGAGATGAACTCATAAAAGTGATGTTGAGAAAACGGTGGGTCATGGAAAGCCCTGTACATTAGTGTAAAGGCATTTTACTCTGAGTGAGATTGAAGGTCATTGCAAGGTTTTGAGCAAAGAAGTAACATGATCTTACTTATATTTTGATATCACTCTGATTCCTGTGCAGAGAGGAGATATGGTGGGAGAAGCATGGTTAGAAGCAGCAACTATTTTAATAACTCAGGCAAAAGAAAATGAGAGTTTGGACCAGGATAATGATGGTAGACATGAAGAGAAGCAAATGGAATCAGGATACATTTCAGATGTAGGGTGGACTAGTACCAGTAGATTCGATTAGGTGAAAGGTGAAGAAATAAGTGCAGGATGATGATTAAGTTCTTAATTTAAGTAAATAAGTGGATAGTGAAATCATATGCAGAGATGGGAAAAAGTGGTGGAGGAGAAGATAGGTGCAGACTTTTATTTTCCTTGTGTAGTAGGAAGGGGTACTTCCTACTTGTATAGTAAATGGGGTACTAAGTCTCCCTTGTGGGATCTATGAGGATCACTCCAACACAGGAGTAGAGATTATCCTCAGAGAGGCATATGAGATTAAAGGATGTATTATACTCACAGGTCCAGTAGAGAGAGACATGGTATTCCTAGAAAGCTATGCAAAGTCACCCACAAGCCCAAAGTTTGGTCTTGACAGGAAGAGACTCATAGGCAAGGACTCATAGGCAAGTACATTTGTTGAGGCATATAGGTGGGGGAGCTTGTGACATGTGGGAAGCATTCTCATTGAGTAATGAATGTAACTGGGTCAATATGGAAAGAAGGAAAGAGGTAAAATGGTGATATCATCATGAGTCTTATTGCTGGAACACACATATTGGAGATGGGTCTCAGAAATGAGCCATAACTCCATAAAAGTTCAAAACAAACAGGGCAAGTTCCAATATTCAGAGACTCATTAAGACAACAAATAGCAGATTTATATTAGACACATACTAGGCTTGCAATAGCTATTAGACATCCACATAATGGGGTTATAGTGTAGGCGCTTGGAAATGTGAGTCTAGATTTCAGAACTGAGGTCTTGAGTGAAAATATTAACTTAGGAGCTATCAGTGTATATGTGGTATTTAGAGTCAAAGTATGAGATGTAAGTGCAGACACAGAAAAGAAGAGGTTCAAGAGCTTCTTTACTGATCCCTGGGAAATCCAGTGTTTAGAGTAGGGCTGGTATTGAGGTAAAGTAAGCGGGGCATTTACCCTGGGCACAAAATCTGAGGGAACACTAAAAAAATCAGCAATGAAGAAAAATAGTTTTAATGCAATATTTTTTTAAACATCAAAATTAATGCAAAAATCCTCAATGAACAAAATATGAAAATTTTAAGTAAAGCATTACTGATTTTCTTCTTTGCTTCAGGTTTCAATAGGGCTTGGCAGGACCCTTATCAACAAGTCTGGAAGATGGGGAAGAAAAGACAAAGCAGATTTAATGCTGTCTTCACCTGACTGAGTTAAACTGTAGAGAAAAGGGCATACACATACACTGGATCATTTATGCTGTATTGGACCAGGTAAAATCTATTAGACCAAAGTCATAAATAATCTTAAACTTTATCATTTTGAAGCTTTAACAAGTGGATCTGAAGATTGATAAATTTTACCACATAAAAATTTAAAATATTATGTAGAAAAGAAAGCATTAATAGAATCAAGGGAAAAATGAAAAACTAGGGGTGGGGGAAATGCAACATTTGTAGCAAACTTCCAGTTATAAAATAAATAAGCCACAGAGATAAACAGTACAGAAGAGGGAATATAGTCAATAATATAATAACATTGTATGGTGACAGATGGTAACTGTATTTGTGGCAGCCAATTGCACAATATATAGAATTGTCCAATCACTATTTTGTGCACTTGAAACTAATATAACATTGTATATCAACTATACTTCAATAATAAAAATTTAAAAAATAAAGATAACATTTTAAAAATAAAAAGCAAAAAATCCTTATATCAGAAAAGGGAAAAGATGAAAATACACACACACACATACACACACACACACACACACACACACACGTATATTTCATGGTCAAAGGGTGTAATCAGTTTGCTTAATAGAAAAAGATATGGGGGATGGTGCCTGGGTGGCTCAGTCAGTTAAGCACCAACTCTTGATCTCGGCTTAGGTCATGATCTCACAGTTCGAAAGTTTGAGGCCTACATCAGGCTCTGCGCTGATGGCACAGAAACTACTTGGGATTCTTTCTGTTTCTTCTTTTCCCTGCCCCTATCCTGCTTGTGCTCATGTGTGCATGCTCTCTCTCTCAAAATAAATAAATATTAAAACAAAGAAAGAAAAGGTATGGGGAGTGCCTGGGTGGCTCAGTTGGTTAAGCATCCAACTTTGCTTCAGGTCATGATATCATGGTTTATGAGTTCAAGACCCACACTGGGCTCTGTGCTGACATCTCAAGCCTTGGAGCCTGCTTCAGATTTCGTGTCTCCCCTCCCCCTCCCCACTCACCTTCTGTCTCTCTCCCTCTCAAAAATAAATAAACATTAAAAAAATTAGAGTTTAAAAAAAGAAAAAGGTATGGAAGAAGTTTGAAAATGTGCTGAACCTCCCTTATAGTTTAAGAAAGTCATATCCACACAATTAAATATCATTTGAAACTACCCAAAAGCCTAAAACTAAAATAAATGAGCGCCTAGTATTAGTAAGAGTTGAGGAAACAAAGTTCTGTCAAACATAGTTAATGAAAATCGAAATTCATTAAATGCTTTGAAGGGCAGTTTTGTTATATGTAACAAAATAGTAAATTCACATACTATTAGATGCATAAACTCTACTACTATAGATGTGTCCTTTGTATTTATTAACCAAACTATGGAAAGATATAAGGGCATTAATTTTCTTTGCAACATTTTTTATAATAATTAAAAAGTTGAAACTCTCAAAGAATATGTTTGTGTGTATATATATGTGTGTATGTACCATAGGCTACATACGTACACACAAATATCTATACCTATAAACAGTGTATGATATACATATATATATTTACTGTGTGCAATATATACACACAAATTTGGTATATGAAATATATGTGTGTATATAAACATATATATATATATATATATATATATAAATACACAAAGAATATGGAATAATAGGCAACCATTAAAAAGGATGAATTAGATCTACATATATGGATGAAAAAATATATAGGGTAACAAAACAATCTTATTTAAACTGAGATAAATGTTTAATTTACTCTGTGTAAGAATGGGCAAGAAATTTTAAGAGTATTAACGTTAAGGGATCATGACTAGCAAGAAGGGAGACTTTTATTTTCAATATATCTGCCCATACTGTTTGAAATCTGTGTCAATGAGTATATAGTACATTTTATAAATGTCACAGGTGGTGGAATTATAGGAGTTTTGTTTGTTTCCAAGATATAAAAGTAAATCTAATTCAAGTTTTAAAAATCTTATAGGTGGGGCGCCTGGGTGGCGCAGTCGGTTAAGCGTCCGACTTCAGCCAGGTCACGATCTCGCGGTCCGTGAGTTCGAGCCCCGCGTCAGGCTCTGGGCTGATGGCTCGGAGCCTGGAGCCTGTTTCCGATTCTGTGTCTCCCTCTCTCTCTGCCCCTCCCCGTTCATGCTCTGTCTCTCTCTGTCCCAAAAATAAATAAAAAACGTTGAAAAAAAAAATTAAAAAAAAAAAAAAATCTTATAGGTGACTTGGGATACTTGGGATACAGATTGAGTGTCATACTTAAGTTAAAAGGAGCTGTGATACATGTGTGTCCTACAACTTGGTATATGAAAAACATGAATTTACAAAACTGATATATTAGTGGATAAGGCTTGCTTTTATAATGAATTTACCGTAGATTCATTCAAATAATCATGGCAAATTGATTTGAATGATTTTCTTTTTAACAATTTAATTTATTTGCAGTATCAGATAGTAGATATAAGCAATTTTAGTTATCCTAGGGATATGTCAATTGCATAAGACAAGGCAGGTAATAGGACGTTTCTTCTCTTGAGATAGATTTTCTCTAAAATAATACATTTTACGTAAATAGCGTAGATTTTGTCACTGCGTTTTCACGTTGAGACTTGCTATTTTTATAAAAATTTTAAATGTAGTTTTAAAGTGCTTTCAACATTTATGTCTAATTTTCCTAATGTCTTGAGATGCCAGACTTTTCTTGCAATTATAGTTTACTCTGGAAATAAGTCAAAGAATTTTGATTTTACTTATAGGAATACACTTGATAACTAATTTTATTAAGGATGAACTCAGAAGTGACAGTGCCTCAGGTCGAATATCAGGATACCACTTAATATCTGTGTGGCCTTAGGTAAGTGACTTAGGATATGTGCCTCAATTTTCTCAGTTGATATGTGCCTCAATTTTCTCAGTTGTAAAATGAGAATAACTGTTCATGACTCATAGGCTTGTTGTGAGGATTAAAGATTTGGTCTATGTAAAGTGTCTGGAATAGTGTGTGACATAAAGTAGGCACTAACTATGCTAGATATTATTGTATTTGCAAGGATATTATATACCCATGGGAATAAGTACAGAGCAATTTAGGAAAAAAGAGACAAATAAAAATTCATAGTGAAACATGTATATAAATATATATCTAGGACTTTCTTTTTTTTTAATTTTTTTAACGTTTATTTATTTTTGAGACAGAGAGAGACAGAGCATGAACGGGGGAGGGGCAGAGAGAGAGGGAGACACAGAATCTGAAACAGGCTCCAGGCTCTGAGTGGTCAGCACAGAGCCTGACGCGGGGCTCGAACTCACGGACCGTGAGATCATGACCTGAGCTGAAGTCGGACGCTCAACCTACTGAGCCACCCAGGGGCCCCTAGGACTTTCTTAAACTATATTTAAGTTATGTGTTGTTGGTATATAAAGTAAACATAGGACTAGGATGCTAAATTATGGGTGCAGAGGCGTGCTACACTAAATTAGGAATTAAGAAAAAAATAATTTGGTCCACTTTGTCACTGTGCCCAAACTGTACAGCTTTGTACAAATAACATACTCTCATTGAGCTTGTTTCCACATCTTTAAAAGGAAAGGCATGTGTTAGCCTGTAACATGTTATATAGAGGCTCGAATTTATAGTAACCCTTAAGTAGTCATTGATTAAATAGTGAGGGCAATGCATGAAATTTGTTGATAAGCATAGGTTGTTTGAAGTCTAGATGTATCTCTCCCACATATGAAAAGTATCAGTTTTGGAAACTAACATAGTAAAAATAAAATTCCACATTGTTAAACAAACTCATTTAACCATTTCAGCAGATGCAGTTTCCTGGGACAAACTCAGTGTAGATTGTAGATTATCAAGGATCTTGATAGCAAATTAAACCAGCAAAACATGTTAATAACACCTTTGAGATTGAACAACAAAGTGAAGCATCAACATTAATGAACTCTCCATTGCTAGAAGTCAGGGGGTATTTTCCAAAGCCCCCCATGCCCTGAACCAGTGTAGTACTCTAGGACAGAGGAAGTGCCATAGCTATAGTAGCAGTACACACTCAGGCAATTGATACAATTTACAAACTCAATGAGCTTGCTTTTGTATCCTGCATTCAAGGTTGTTAGCTATAAATGTAAAATGCTATCAAGCAACCACTCTAGGCCAATGAGTGAAGCTAGAGTTGATTTTTATATGTCTTTAATTATGACCCCATGGCCAGGGCTATGAAGTTGCATGCCTCCAGAGGGGACAATTCATAGGGAATTGTAGTCTATGTGAACTGCAACCCCTGGAACAAACACACAAGCTGCATGTATCCCTCTAAAGTTGTGCAATGTGATGGTCCTGACATGAGTGTGTAAGCATCTATTGAGCTGATGCTTTATTTAATTCATGGTTTTGTTGTTATTGTCATTTTTTGTTTGTTTGTTTTTAGTTTTAGTGATAGCACTGTCAAAAGCATTATCACTATTTCACTATATTTAGGTTACTCCTACTGTTTCTTCCAGACTTTTTTTGTTGCTAGTTTCCCTAAAGTCCATTAGGAAATGACACCAGATATCTGCTTCTATCAGTGAGCAGTAATTATTTAAGTAATTATTTAAGAACTTTATATAAAAAGAGTCTTTAAAGACCTAATGTATAATCGCTTTTTACTCCCTTTTTACAAGTAGAATCAGTTCTACCATATTGTATAGTGGAAAAGATCCAGAAACAATTTCGCTTTTACCTATTATCAAAATTATTCATAAATGAAGGTTGAGGAAGTTTAATAAGTAATCTGGATCAAGCAACTGCATCCATTTATTCCCACATGACTGCAGGTTTTCAGTATATCATGAAACTGAGTCAAATGTGACAGATTGGTGAAGATGGACAAGGCCAGGTGAAAATAGATTTAGGGTGTATGCAACTGAGAAAAAAATAAATTGGGTTTCTCAACACCCACAGTACTATAAATCATGATGGAAAATCCAAAAAGAGTCTGTGAGTTAGTTTTTCCTTTGTCTCTGGAAAGTTGGAAAATCAAGTACTGTCTTAGGGTGCCTGAGTGGCTCAGTCAGTTAAGCATCCAACTCTTGGTTTCAGCTCAGCTCATTATCTCACAACTTGTGGGTTCAAGCCCTTCTTCAGGCTCTGCACTGGCAGCTCAGGGCCTGCTTGGGATTCTCTGTCTCCTTTTCTCTCTCCCTGTCTCCCTGTCCTTCTACTACTCATGCTCTCTCTCTCTCTCTCCGTCTGTCTCTCTCTCTCTCTCTCAAAAATAAGTAAATGAACATTTAAAAAATCAAATCAAATAAAACAAAAATCAAATACTGTCTTTCTAGTTCACTTGGATTTTCTTATACTCTGAGAAAATATGTAAGTCCTTCTAGCAGAGACATAAAGATGCAGTTGTGTAACTTTTTATTTATTGTGTGGGTTACACATGCCAAATTTTCCATCAGGTATTGGCAGAAGCAGTCTAGCCTTAGTTATAAGCAACAATGAATAAAATAATTACTGTCAGTGGTCATCACGTTAGTCAATTCTTGCTTGATTTCCAGAGATAGGTAGAGGTGGAGTTTGATCTCTTTGGCTTTCTAAATGGTTATTCTGTCTCTCTCCAACCCTTAGTTGGACAGGATTCCTTGCTTCCTTTACACATTTCCTAGATACTTCATTGAATAAAAATGTAAATGAGAAATTCCTTCCCATGAGGGCTTATCCTAGAGCACTGTTGCTATTAAGTGGTACCAGAGGCAACATACAAAGTATGGCAAACAGATTCTTAAATACCCACTTCATAATCTTTGTCTCTGTGTAATCCCATTTCTTTGAATGTGAATAGTATCTGTGATTTGCTTCTAAGATACTGAATATAGCAAAGGTGGTGAAATGTCACTCTTATGAATAAATTACATTATATAAGACTCCATCTTGGTAGCAGACTCTCTCACTTGTTAGCTTTGAAGAAGCAAGTCTCCATGAAGTAAGTGACCAAATTGGATGTACCCATGTGCCAAGGAACTACAGCTGATCTTTAGGAACTGAGGAAAGTCTCCAGCAAGAAACTGAAACCTTCAGTTGTAAAGCAAGAATACGAATTTTGTCAATAAACAGAGTAGGCTCAGACTCAGTCTTCCCCTGATGAGATTGCAGCCCCATTTGATACCTGGTTTGCCACCTAACAAGACTGAAGCAGAGATCCCAGCTAAAGCTGTGCCAATACTTCTGATCTACAAACACTGTGAGAAAGTAAATGTATATTGTTTTAAGTCACTAAGTGTGGTGGTTTGGGTGCAGCAATAGAAAATTAATGCCCAAAACTTTTTGAAAGATATTAGAATGTGCCAGTAGTCTATTACTCAGTTAGACGATGTGGTCTCATCAGCAAATGCTTCCACCTGAATGACTTTTTTGAACATCCTGAGTTTGGTCTAGCACAAGTGCCTAGCCATTGCCTGGGCTAGCACTGAGATGAGGCTTCAAATCAGCTGAAATACTTTTATTTATTTATTTATTTATTTATTCATTCATTCATTCATTTATTCATTTATTTATTTATTTTGAGAGACACACACAGAGACAGAGAGAGAGAGAGAGAGAGAGAACGGGAGAGAGGCAGAGCGAGACAATCCCACTCAGGCCCAGTGTTGTCATCACAGAGCCCCACACAGAGCTTGAACTCACAAACCGGGTGACCATGACCCAAGCCGAAACCAAGAGTCAGATGCTCAGCAGACTGAGCCACCTAGGTGTCCCTGAGGCTTCCAATCAAAGATAATAAATTCATTAGTATATTAATCATTCTTTATGGAGAATTGGGTTGAGGAATGCAAAGAAGGCAGCAGCACTCTGACTGTAAATTGATTACACCTCCAGACACTCCATATCAGCCCTCTGTTTTTGTCTGTATCAACATTTTTCTGTCTTTATCCATTTCCAACCCTGCCCTTTAACTTCAGCATTCCGAAAAGGAGTTAGGTTTTGGAATGACTATATGAAAGGGACAAAATGACCTATTTTTCCTGCTTCTAGTCTTTTAACTTTCTCAACATTAAACAACATTTTGCTGTTCCATAAGCAAGATAATTGATTTGTTTGGGGGTGGGTGGGTATTCAGTTTCCCAGATAGTACAGCATGTACCCAAAAACAGATGATGAGACTCCCACTCAGCACAAATCAGTAGGAAGAATTTAATGAGTGCAAGTGTTTGAAGAACCCTCAGGTTCACTGTTTCAACAATCACATGACTATTGGCAGGTATAAGAACAAAGATCTGACAAGAGTCCTAGAAAAAGCGAAAGCTGAGATTAAATCATAAATCTTTGTAGTAGAGTTAACTAAACCTTCAAAACAGTAAGAAGTAACAAAATCCTTTTTGTTATATTTTACTATATAACATAAGATTTATGTAAGCCTGTTCATTTGAGACATTTTCTGTATTTTGTGGGATTAATTAGAAAAGTTTTCCAACACCTCTGAGAGAGTACTGCCAAGAAATAACTCATTCAAATACAAAAGAGTAACTTAAAAGATTAAGTAAATTATTAAAATCCTAAATGGGATCTCAACATCCCAATTGTCTATTTATAGCCAGAAAATGGATCTCATCCACTCACAAAAATAGTTTTACAAAGTATTTTGAAATTTCATGAATACAAAATGTGTCTTATATGAATAAAATTTCCATTTGAGATTATATATTTTTTCAAATACATGAATACACACTAAAGACATGACTGTGTAATATTCCATTTCTTAACTCCATCTCCTACCTACCAACATACATGCCTACATATACCAAGGGAATAACCAAATACACCCTGAGTTGAAAACAAGATAAGGAATTTAGCTAGGTCTTCTAAACTATATTCTTCAGAATCTAGTGTCTGTGAGATGTTAAGTATTATAACTTGAACAAAGCAATTCTGATAGTTTTACTTTCAAATAAAACATTTTAATAAAATGGTGTAGACACTTTGGAACATTGCTTTGGCAGTTCCTCAAGAAGTTAAACATAGAATTACCATGTGACCAAGAATTCTACTTCTAGGTATATACCCAAGAGAATTGAAAACATATGTTCACACAAATCCTCACACATGAAATTTCATAACAGTATTATTCAAAGTAATCTAAATATGAAAACATTATAGCTATCCACTAATGAATGGATAAACAAAATATGGTATAGGAATACAATAACATATTTGGCAATTAAAAAGAATGAGATACTGATGCATTTCACAACATAGATATGCCTTGAAAACATTATTCTAAGTGAAAGAAACCAGACACAAAAGGCTACATATTGTATGATTTCGTTTATATGAAGTGCATAGAGTGGGCAAATCTAGAAAGGAAATAGATTAGTCATTGCCTAAGGCTGGGCCATAGAAGGAATGAAGAATGACTGCTAATGAGTAGGAGGTTTCCTTTTTGGGTGGAATTAGATAGTGGTGATGGTTTCTCAACTCTATGAATATACTAAAAACCTTAGGGGAGGCTGTTTTAGGCAATTAGTTTAAATACATTAAACACTGATAAACTTCTCTTTGTGGGACTCTATTTACTCCCTCATGATATCTTAGTATCTTATAATATTAACTACAAAATAAATGACCTCTCTTACATTCTGAGATCTTTTTATTGGTTGTTACTTGATCAACAAGGCTTCAGAGCACTATTTCCCTAAACTTAGATTCTTCTTAACCCTCTCTCCCAAGGGACTAACATCAATGACTTCTACTCTTGTCACCTTTATCAAGGCAGCTGCTTTTTTTTAGTGTGGGCCCCAGAAATTACATGTTAATCTTAATGAGGCTATTCTTTGTTTTCTGGCTGGTTAATCCTTCCTATGCAGATCCAGAGATAGCTGTCCTTGTCCAGCTTTCATCTAACTACCTGACAAGACAGAATTGTAGCTGTGAACAGAGAAATAGCCACCATTTACTTAAAATAGCACCACTTACTTAACATTCACTGTTAATGTGAACTCCATAGTCCTCAAATATAGATAAATATAAGTATAAAGTAGTTGCTGGTTTCAGGGAGAGAGGGGAGGAGGTAAGGTGCATTTATGGAAGCATTCAAAGTTGTAAATCCAAATTTGGTGGCAATATTATTTGAAAAGAGTATTTGAACAAGAAAGGCACAATATGCCAGTGTGTCTACCTCTTTAGTTTAATTATATTTCATTTACAAACTGTAGAAGCAGAGATGTTAATAAACATCATATAATGGGATGCTTTGATCCCAAAGTGTGTGTGTGTGTGTGTGTGTGTGTGTGTGTGTGTGGTGTGTGTGTGTGTGTGTGTGTGTGTGTGTGTGTATGCAGTATCTACTTTGCTCACCACTGGCAATAATACACATTCTTTGTCTTCTTTTTAATGGTAAGCTTGCTTTTTCAATATTTTTTAGTTGGACAATCACTGAATTCTGATTAGTTCTTACAAACAAGAGGATAGAGCATCTTGCCAAATGGAATTAAAAGTTTTAAACAAAATACTTTGCTTTCATTGTAGCAATTTATATTAGGTGGCACAAGAGAAGACCTCACCACATGACTGTTTACTCTCCTTTGAATAATGTATTCAGTCTTCTAGGCCTGTGGGTTACTATTTATTTAACACCATCATAAAGTACTATGAGACACTTTCTGCTGAAAAGTTAAGTGCCTAGCTCAGTTTCCAAGAGGGTCTTATTTAGCTGGACTAATCTTTTTTGTATAAGTTATGAATAGCCACTCTACATAGAAATTCAAGGTAACATTGCTGCATTTCTGCTGACATTTATTTTATCAATCCACTCTCCCAACCTAAATGAACATTTAGGATGATAGATATAATACTGCTTGCAGTAATTTGTTTTATCTTGTTATTATTATAGCTTCCATGATACTTCATAAATGCATTATCAAATATTCATCAAGTATCTTTAATTAAAATTGGTTAGTTGAAACTTTATTTTTTAAGTTTTTTTGTTTATATTACAGTTTGTTAACATACAGTGTAATATTAGTTTCAAGTATACAATATAGTGATTCAACACTTCCATAAAACACCTGATAATCATCACAACAAGTGCACTCCTTCATCCCTATCCCTGATTTCACCCATTCCTGCACCCAACTTGCCCCTGGTCACCAACAGTTTGTTCTCTATAGTTAAGAATCTGTTTCTTGGTTTGCCTCTTTCTCTATTTTCCCCTTTGCACCTTTGTTTCCTTTCTTTAAAAAAAGTTTACTTTTATAGAGAGAGTGGGGAGAGGGACAGAGAAAGAAATAGAGGGAGAGAATGGCCAGGGCAGAGCCAGATGCAGAGCTGGAACCCATGAACGGTGAGATCATGACCTGAATCAAAACCAAGAGTTAGTTGCTTAACCAACTGAGCCATTGAAGTGCCCCCTTTGTTTCCCTTCTTAAATTCCACATAAAAGTGAAATCCTTTAGTATTTGTCTTTCTTTGACTGACTTATTTTGCTTAGCATAATACTCCCTAGCTCCATTCATGTTGATGCAAATAGCAATAGTTCATTCTTTTTATGGTTGAGTAATATTCCATTATATATATATTATAATATTATATATATTCCATTATAATATTATATAATATATAATATATATTTAAGTATATTTAATATATACTTAATATATTATATATTTAATATATTAAGTATATTTAATATATATAATATATATATTCCATTATAATATTATATATATTCCATTACATATATATAATATTATATATTACACACACACACACACACACACACACACACACACACCACATCTTCCATATCCATTCATCAGAAACTTGAGCTGTTTCCATATTTGGATATTATAGATAATGCTGCTATAAACATCAGGGTGCATGTATTCCTTTGAATTAATGTTTTTATTCTTTGGGAAAATACTTAGGAATGCAATTGATGGATCCTAGAGTAGTTCTATGTTTAAATTTTGAGATATCTCCATACTGTTTTCCATAGTGGCTACACCAGTGTGCATTCCACCAAGAGTTCATAAGCGTTCTCCTTTATCCACATCCTCACCAATACATGTTGTTCCTGTTGTTCCTTGTGCAGTTCATTTTAGCCATTCTTAGAAGTTATGAGGTGATATCTCAATGTAGTTTCATCTGCATTTCCCTGATGTTAAGTGACTATAAGCATCTTTTCATGAGTCTGTTGGCCTTGTGGATGTCTTCTTTGGAGAAATGTCTTCTGTCCATTTTTAATTGGATTATTTTTTGAGGGTGTTGAGTTGTATCATTCTTTATATATTTTATATATTAATCCTTTATCAGATATGCCATTTGCAGATAGCTTCTCCCATTCTGTAGGCTCCTTTTCAGTTTTGTTGATTGCTTTCTTTGCTGTGCAGAAGATTTTTTTTTTATTTTTTTATTTTTATGAAGTCCCAATTGATTATTTTTGTTTTTTTTCTTGTTGCCTCAGGAGACTTATCAAGGAAGAAATTATTATGACTGATATCAAAGAGTTTATTGCCTGTGTTCTCCTCTAGGATTTTGATGGCTTCAGGTCTCACATTTAGGTCCCTGATTTTGAGTTTATCTTTGTGTATGGTGTAAGAAAGTACTTCAATTTAATTCTTTTGCATGTTGCTCTCCAGTTTTGCCAACACCATTTGTTGAAGAGACTGTCTTTTCCCATATATACAATTTCCTGCTTAGTGGAAAATTGATAATACAGTTGTGGACTTATAGTTGTGGGTTCATTTCTGGGTTTTCTATTCTGTTCTATTGATTAATGTGTCTATTTTTGTGTCAGTACCATACTGTTTTGATCACTACAGCTTTGTCATATATCTTGAAGTTAGTAATTGTGATGCCTCCAGCTTTGCTTTTCCTTTTTCAAGGTTGTTTTGACTATTTGGGGTCTTTTGTGGTTCCATGGAAATTTTAGGATTGTTTGTTCCAGTTCCATGAAAAATGCTGGTGGTATTTTTGTAAAGATTGCATTAAATGTGTAGATTGCTTCAGATAGTATAGACATTTTAATGATATTTTTCAAACCCATGAGCATGAAATGTTTTCCATGTCTTTTTATCCTCTTAAATTTCTTTCATTAGTGTTTTATAGTTTTCAGAGTACAAGTCTTTCACCTCTTTGTTTAGGTTTATTCATAGGTATCTTGTTGTTTTTGGTGCAATTGTCATTAAGATTGATTCCCTAATTTGTCTGCTGCTTCATTTTTGCTATATAGAAATGCAACAGATTTCTGTATATTTATTGTGTATCCTGTGACTGTACTGAATTTGTGTATCAGGTTTAGCAATTTTCAGTGGAATCTTTCAGGTTTTCTATATAAAGTATCATGTTATCTGCAAATAGTGAAAGTTTTACTTCTTCCTTGCAAATTCGGATGCCTTTAATTTCTTTTTGTTGCCTGATTGCTGTGGCTAGGACTTCCAATTCTATGTTGAATAAAAGTAGTGAGAATGACTATCTCTGTCTTGTTCCTGACTGTAGAGGAAAAGCTAACAGTTTTTCCCCATTGAGGATGATTTCAGCTGTGGGCTTTTCATATATGACCTTTATGAGGTAGGTAGGTTCATTAGAACTTAGGTAGGTTTGTTAGTTAGAACTTTAAACCTCATAACACCCAAGAGCTTTCAGGTTTTATCAGACTTAATTGAAAAATTCTAGCTAAGTAGTATTTTATAAATAAATATTAAAAGCTTGTATTCCTCATTGAATATTCTCATATGAATCATGTATATTTAAGAAAGTTGTCCATAGTAGATGTACTGAATAACTGAAAGTTGATACAATATAAATTTGACCATATTTTCGTTTGGTGGACATTACAATGTAAAATGAACAGTAAAGCTTATAGCATATTTAGATATGTTCTACATTTTTAACTAGAAAGATAACTTTTTAGTTTATTAATATTTTAAAAACTTTTCTAACTTAGTTAAAAGCAAATAATTTGGGGTCAGATTTTATTAAAAATGTTTCTAATATTTGGTCAAAGTATCATGGATTTTATCTTTTATAAAACATACTGTTAATTATATAAAAACAAATTCAAATCAAATCATTCTGAATACCCAAGATATCAACCAGAAGACTGGCAGAACAAACTGCACAACTAGAGGAAGAGAAGAAGCCATGTTTTGGAGGGTAGGATGTAAAAAGATGTGATTTGGGAGAGAAACAGATTGTTGGTGCTGTGTAGGGGAGGGAGACCTGGTCATGGAGAGAAGTGAGAGAGAGAAAGTAGTGCACAGGGTATTGCACAAGGAAAACCCTTTCCCAAACCCATTGACTGGGAAAACTAGAGGGGCTGAATTTTGTGAGTTTTCACAATGAGAGGCTCAAAGACTAGAGTTTTAGGGGTTCACAAGATGGCTGATATACAGCTCTGAAGGGGCTGCAGTGCTCTTGTACAGAAAGCAGGCAGGTAACCCAGGAGAGAGGGTCCAATCTGAGGATTGCCTGAAATACACTGGGAGAGACTGTACCCCCTTCTTGGAGCACAACTGACAGAAGTGGCATTGCCTTTATGAGACCAAAGGAGACAGTGGGAGCAAGCTGGTGCAGCCACTCTGGAAAACAGTATGGAGGTTTCTCAAAAAAAACTAAAAATAGAACTACCCTACACCCCAGCAATTGCACTACTAGGTATTTATCCAAGAGATAGAGGTGTGCTGTTTTGAAGGGACACATGCACCCCAATGTTTATAGCAGCACTATCAACAATAGCCAAAGTTTGCAAAGAGCCCAAATGTCCATCAATGGGTGAATTGATAAAGAAGAGGTGGTATATATATACAATGGAGTATTGCTCGGCAATCAAAAAGAATGAAATCTTGCCATTTGCAACTACATGGATGGAACTGGAGGGTATTATGCTAAGTGAAATTAGTCAGTCAGAGAAAGACAAAAATCATATGAGGAGTTTAAGAGACAAAACATATGAACTTAATGGAAGGGAAACAAAAATAATATAAAAGCAGGGAGGGGGACAAAACAGAAGTGACTCATAAATATGGAGAACAAACTGAGGGTTATGGAGGGGTTGTGGGAGGGGGGGATTGGCTAAATGGGTAAGAGGCACTAAGGAATCTACTTCTGAAATCATTGTTGCACTGTATGCTAATTAATTTATATATAAATTTAAAAAAATGAAAAATAAAACAAGTTAAAATAAAAAAGTATTAATAAAATTGATAAACCCCTATCCAGACTTGTAAAAAGAAAAGAGAAAGAACGTAAATAAATAAAATCGTGAATGAGAAAGAATAAGTTACAACAATCACCATGGAAATAAAAACAAATAAGAGAATATCATGAAATGTCAACAAATTGCATAACATGGAAGAAATGGGCAAATTCATAGAAACATATAAACTAACAAAACTGAATCACAAAGAGAAAACTTGAACAGACGTATAACCACCAAAGAAATTGAATAAGTAATATAAAATCTTCCCCCAAAACACAAAAGTCTAGTCTACTTTAGTGGTTATAAAACTATTTAGGGACTCTCTTTTGTATCCACTTATTTTGAAATTATACTTTTCTATAAAATGGTCTATTTCATCATTTTTCCCCAAATTTTTGCATAAAATTGATCATAGTTGGAGTTATTATGTTTTACCCTCTACTGTATCTCTAATTATATCTCCATTTTATTCCTACTATTGTTTATTTATTCTAATTCTTTTCTTGACAAAATTGTCAAAGACAAGTCTATCCATGATTTTCAAAGAACCATTTTTTCCTTGTTGATCGTGGTTATTGCAATGATTCTTTGTACATCATAAATACTGTTCCTGTGTTTATTATTCCCTAATATACACCATGATTGAATTTATTTTGTCGATATTTTTCTATTTCTCAAATTTAATGCTTATCTATTAAATTTTCAGACTCTAGATCATTTTTTAAAATGATGCATTTAAGACTGTAAATTTTTTTTTTCAAATTCTATTTCACTTGCATCTTGCAAATTTTATAAGCCATGTCTTAACTGTTAGTAGTAAATATTTTCTATTTTTCATTATGATTCTTTGACCAATGAATTATAGAGAAGTGTTTGGATTTTTTTTAATTTTCAAAATATGCTTCTATTTTTAGTTAAGTTTTTCTAACTTAAGTGCATCATTGATGACGATGTGGTCTGTATAATTATTCTTACAAATCTGTTAATATGTTACTTGTGGGTTAATTTGTGGTCAATTTTCATAAACAATCTATGTGTGCTTGAGAAAAAAAGTGTATTTTCTACATCTTGTATGCAAGGTTTTACATAAACTCATAAAATCAAGCTTATTGTGGTGTTCAAATTTGCAACGTTTTTATTAGTGTTTTTGTCTACTTGATTTATCATTCATTGAAAGGATGAATTTAAAAATTCTCCCACTTTTACTGGGAAATTATTTCTTTAATTACATAAGTTTTTTTCTGATATAAATTTAGTCTATGTTATTAGATGCATAAAAGTTTAGAACTTGTACATTTCTTGGTTAAATTTACTTTAGCATTATTGGCAGCTCTTTCATCTTTAAAAATTCTGTTCCTTTGAATCCTTTTAACTAATACTAATAAAGCTATACCAGCCTTTCTCTTAGAATTTAACAGCATCTTTTTTCCATTTCTTTTGTGTTCTCTGTAAAGACTTTATGGATGTATTTTTTATTGCAAGTAAATCTCTGTGTTATAACTTATACGTTTGCTCCATTTGCACTGCTTTGATTATGGTATATTTAAATTGATTTCTATCACATTATTTTATGTTTTGTTTACTTTTTTCTGTTTCTTTTGATTTTGTGTTTCTTTAAGCCTCTTTTTAATTTTTTTTCTAATATTAATTTATTTTTGAGACAGAGACAGAGTCTCAGTGGGGGAGGGGCAGAGAGAGGGCGACACAGAATCCAAAGCAGGCTTCAGGCTCTGAGCTGTCAGCACAGAGCCTGACACGGGGCTGGAACTTGTCAACCAGGAGATCATCACCTGAGCCAAAGTTGGAGTCTCAACCAACTGAGGCACTCAGGCGCCCCTCTTTAAACCTTTTGGGGGGATTGTTTGAGTGTTTTAAAATGATTATTCCTTATTTCCTCTTTATCATTTTTTAAATGAACGTATCTAGAACTCAGATCATAGTCTTTTTAAATTTTTTTTAAAGTTTTTTATTTTATTTTAATTCCAACTAATGTACAGTGCCATATTAGTTTCAGGTGTACAATATAGCAATTCTACACTCCCATACATCATCCTGTGTTCAGAACAAGTACACTCCTTCATCCCTATCAAAATGTCACCCATCCCCACCCACCTCCCCTCTGGTTTGCTCTCTATAATTAAGAGTCTGTTCTTGATCTCTCTCTCTCTCTCTCTCTCTCTCTCTCCATTCTTTTCCCTTCGCTTGTTTGTTTTGTTTCTTAAATTCTACATATGAGTAAAATCATATGGTATTTGTCTTTTTCTGACTACATTTTTAGCTTGGCAATATACTCTCTAGCTCCAACCGTGTCATTGCAAATGGCAAGATTTCAGTCTTTTTTTATGGCTGAATAATATCCCATTATATATATATATATATATATATATATATATATATATATATCACCCCTTCTTTATCCATTCACCAATCAGTGAACACTTGGGCTGCTTCCATGACTTGCCTATTGTAAATGATACTGCTGTAAACATAAGGGTACATGTATCCCTTTCAATTAGTGTTCTTGTATTCTTTGGGTAAACACACAGTAGTGCAATTGTTGTATCATAGGATAGATCTATATTTAACTTTTTGAGGAATCTATATACTGTTTTCCACAGTGGCGGCACCAGTTTGCATATCCACCAACAGTGCAAGTTAGGGTTCACCTTTCTTCACATCTTTGCCAACACGTTTTGTTTCTTGTGTTATTGATTTTAGCCATTCTGAAAGGTGTGAGGTGATATCTCATTGTAGTTTTGATTTGCATTTCTTTGATTATCAGTGATGATGAGCATATTCTCATGTGTCTGTAGGCCATCTGTATGTCTTCTGTGGAGAAATGTTTGCTATAATGTCTTCTGTCGATGTTATTGAATTATTTGGTTTGGGTGTGTTGAGTTGTATAAGTTCTTTATATATTTTGTATACTAATCCTTTATCAGATATGCCATTTGCAAATAACTTCTTCAATTCAGTAGGCTTCCTCTCAGTTTTGTGGGTTGTTTGTTTTGCTATGCAGAAGCCTTTTATTTTGATGTAGTCCCAACAATTTATTTTTGTTCTTATTTCTCTTGCCTCAAGGAGACATATCTAGAATAATGTTACTATGTCTGTTGTCAGAGGAATTCCTGTATGTGCTATCTCCCAGGACTTTTATGGTTTTATGTCTCACATTTAAGTCTTTAATCCACTTTGAATTTGTTTTTCTGGTGTAAGAAAGTGGTCTAGTTTCATTCTTTTCCATTTTGCTGTCCAGTTTTCCCAGCACCATTTGTTGAAGAGACATTCCTTTTCCCATTGCATGTTCTTGCTTCTTTTGTCAAGGATTAATTGACCTTATAATTATGGGTTTATTTCTGGATTTTCTATTCTGTTTTATTCATCTTTATGTATATTTTTGTGTCAGTACCCCATTATTCTGATTACTGCAACGTTGCAATATAACTTGAAGTCTAGAATTGTGATACCTCCAACTTTTTTTTCAAGATTGCTTGGCTCTCTAGGGTATTTTGTGATTCCGTACAAATTTTAGGTATTTCTGCTTTAACATTTTTAAAGTTATGCTTTCCACTTATTTTCATGATTACCTTTAGAATGGTATTATACATTGGGGCGCCTGGGTGGCTCAGTCAGTTAAGTGTCCAACTTCAGCTCAGGTCATGATTTCACATTTTGTGAGTTCAAAAACCCCGTGTTGGACTCTGTGTTGACAGCTCAGAGCCTGGAGCCTTCTTTGGATTCTGTGTCTCCCTATCTCTCAGACCCTCCCCCATTTGTGCTCTGTCTCTTTCTCTGTCTCAAAAATAAACATTAAAAATAATAATAATAATAAAATGTATTATACATAATTGACTTAACATATAATTTTCATCAATATCTACTCCTTTCATTCGGTCAATGAAAGGATCTTAAAACTCATTAATTTTGAAAACATCTTCCATTTTAGATATTATTTTTAGCCAACATTTCACTTTCACCTTATTTTCTTAACTCTACTGTTAGTTGCTGTCCTTGTCATTATATCATTGATATCATCATAATTTTATAGTCCATGTTAGTGCAGATCAGTAATCTGAAAACTTTTTCTGTAAGGGGCTACATAGTAACTATGTTTAGCTTTTGAGTCATATAATATCTGTTTAATCATTCTGTTTCAATAACTTTGCTGTTCTCTTGCAAAAGTAGCCAAAAAATGAATAAATGAATGAGTATATTAGTTAGGGTTACCCAGAAAGATAGACCAAATAGAATTGAGAGAAAGAGAGGGTGAGAAAGAGAGAGAAAGATAGAGAGTTTATAAGGAATTGGCTAAGGTGATTATGGAGACTGACAAATTCCTTTGATTTGTAGTTGGCAAGCTGGAGACTCAAGAGAGCCAATGGTGTAGATTCAAAAGCAGTAGACTTAGGACCCAGGAAGAGCCAATATTTCAGTTTGAGTCTGAAGGCAGGAATAAAATCTGATGTCCCAAGTTGAAGGCAGGTGGGAAGAGTTTCTTCTTACTTTTTGGAGAAATAAATGTTTGTTCCTGTCAGGCCTTTAACTGTTTGGACAAGGACCATCCATATTAGGAAGGTTACCCTGCTTTACTCAGTGTACTGATTTAAATATTAATCTTTTCCAGAAAGACCCTCATAGAATAAATAGATACATGCAGAATTATCCTTGACAAAATGTCTTACCATCTCATGACCCAGTCAAGATGACACATAAAATTAATCATAATGAACATGGCTGTGAGCAAATAAAACTTTATTTATGAAAACAGAAAGTGGGCTGGAATTGGTCTGTGGGTCACAGTTTACTCATCCTTGGTTTTAGATGGATAATATTGACCAATATTTTTGTATACAATTCTTTTTGGCAACTTATTCCTTCTGTCAGTGTTTATTTTACCTTTTCTTGAAGTCTGCCATTTAGAGTTTCTTTAGCATCTTATGTTTTCTGTGTCCTGCTTTGTGTGTGTGTGTGTGTGTGTGTGTGTGTGTGTGTGTGTTTTGACATCCATCTTTATAAATCTTTAAGAACTTTTAACATATTTATCTTTATAAGACCTTTTCAATAGCTCATGCTCTTTAGGCTTTAAATTTGATTATTGGTGTTTATGCTGACTCTTATTCGTGGTGACATCTTTCCTTGTGTATTTTGATTTTCAATTGTTTTCAACTTGATTTTATCTGTGAGAATAATTCAAGGCCTGGACTGAAGATGAACTTTTCCAGATAAGTTTGGCAACTGCTTCTACCAGATGCCTTAGAGCATTATTGTCCCAGAAATACTTTACAGTGAGTTACTGGGAATTACTAGAACATACATGCAGTACAAATTTGAACCTAACATCTGATTAACAAGTAAAAATACAAACTATACTTTTTATCCTAGAGGAAGCTGGGACTATTAAGGTTTCTTGTCATGTCCCTTTGCAATCTGTTGAGTTCTTGTCATGTAGCTTTTAATTAAATTTGAATACAAAACTCATAGATAGGATTTTATGTAGGGTTCTCAGTTCTGGCCTTCACTCCACTTTACACAGGGAAAATATCTTGTGCCTTGTTCATCTGTGGCTTTGAAAATCTAAGCACCTATCTAAAGGGTTATGAAAAATAGTTACAAACAGACAGGGGGGAAGGCAAACTATAAGAGACTCTCAAATACAGAGAACAAACTGAGGGTGGAGGGTGGGGGGGGGAGAGAGGGGAAAATAGGTGACAGACATTGAGGAGGGAACTTGTTGGGATGAGCACTGGGTGTTGTATGTAAGCGATGAATCACAGGAATCTACCCCAAAAACCAAGAGCACACTTTACAAACTGTGTATTAGCCAATTTGACAATAAACTGTATTTTAAAAATAATAAATAAATAAATAAAACAAAAGGGAAAAAAATGAAGATTAAAATATTGAATATAAACCTACCATGTTTAGAATGGTTCCTTATAACTATAAGCTCTATTTATGTGGTTTTATTATTATAATTACATCAACAATAATTATGCTAATATTTGTCTTTCCACTTGGCTATAATTATCATCATTATGTCTTGAAAATTATATATTTTGACAACCCAGATATAATAGTGATAGAGACACCATAAAATATCTAAGGAAACATTTAACATAAACTGGGAAGTTAGGCATAGATTGTCATTCTCATTTCTGTGATAAAATCGAGATATACAGAGGTTAATCCTCTTAGTAAATATAATTTTTTTCTGCACAGTTGGAATAATATTAGTTTGGAAGAAAGTTTCCCAAAATATTAACAGAAACCATCTCTGGACTTGATTATATCCACTTATAGATATTTATTATTTTGTTCTGTTATGTCTTCCACTCTAAGAAAAGAAAACACAGTAAGTAACTAAGAACTCCAAGTAGATTATTCAAGTGAGAAAGCAAGAAAACATGTACATATGATATGTATTATCAATAACCTACTGTGGAAGAGATTCAAATTTTATTTTTAAATTTTTTTTAACGTTTATTTATTTTTGAGACAGAGAGAGACAGAGCATGAATAGGGGAGGGTCAGAGAGAGAGGGGGACACAGAATCTGAAACAGGCTCCAGGCTCTGAGCTGTCAGCACAGAGCCTGACGCGGGGCTCAAACTCATGGACCACGAGATCATGACCTGAGCTGAAGTCGGACGCTGAACCGACTGAGCTACCCAGGTTCCCCACAAATTTTAAATGAAGAAATGCTTCAAATGACCACAATGTAAGAGAATATCACAAAACTCAACCAATATTGTTGAAGATTCTAGTACCCCAAACTAACTGAGACTTGTGCGAAATTTTAAGGTAAATTAAAAGGGTTTTTCAAGAAATTTTTAAAGCACTAAGAACAAAGGAAGAGGCTCATTGCATGGGGAAGATGATAAATGTCAACAGATTAAAGAAAGAAGTTTGAGAAATTTTAAATCCATTTTACCTCATTATTCTGTGTCAAGTAAAATGGCTTTCCAACTGAAAAATCTAGAACAAATATCATAGAGAATACCATAGAGATTCTGTTTAAAATCCAACAAAATTCTGGTGGAATTGAAATGAAACTACAGGTCCCCCAAAAGCTCTATTAAAATGTGCCTATTTGTGTTAGTGTCAGCATATATAGAAACTGAAGGTTCATATAAAATGAGAAAGAAGATTAAATTTTGGAGATAGGAACATGTATCCTGATTTCCAAAAATGAAGGGGAAAGGTTGTTTTTAGAAACTATGTACTAAATGCTGGGTTTAATTTTTAACAAAAATGTAAAACAGATTACTAAGAAGATAGTTGCAAAATTTGGAAAAGAGTGAGAGTAATCAGGAGCCAACATAAGTTATGATCAACTTGAACATAAGACAAAATCAACTAAACTTTGTTCCTTTCTTGATAGGGCTGCTAGATTGCTATACCATGATCATGCTTAGATGTTTTATAACTTGATTAGGGGAAAGCATTTGGTACAGTCTCAGATGATAATCTTATAGTCATTTGTTGCAATAAATCTCAGTTATACAGTTAGGTAGATTGAGAGCTGGTTGAATAGCCTTACCATAATGGCATCAATAAAGTAATCAATAGATCAATGTTAACCTAAAGTGTCTTGTACAGTATATTAGGCTCCTAAGGACACAGATTATATTTTTGCTAGTTTAGAATATGACCCAGAGATGTAAACATTGAGTAGTAAAATGTATGCTGGATTAACATCGTCAAAAAATATGAACAATGTCTTAGTTTCAGGCTAATATAACAAAATTCTATAAAGAGAGTAACTTATAAACAAAAGAAATTTATTTCTCACAGTTCTGGAGGCTGGTACTCCAAGACCAAATCTCTGGCAGATTTGGTATCTGGTGTGGACCCTCTTCCTGGTTTGTAGATGACCATATCTTCTTGCTGTTTTCACATGGTGGAAGGGGCAAGTAAACTCTGTGTGTCCTCTTTCTAATAAGGCATTAATCCCAGTCATCCAGACTGTGCCTTTATGACCTCATCATCTCCCAAAATCCTTACCTCTGAATAGCATCACCTTGGGGGTTAGGATTTCAGAATGTGAATTTGGAGGGACACAAACATTCAGGTCAACACAAATAGTAAACTGAATCCAATTTGGTAAACTTTTAATAAAAACAAAAGGATTTTATAATATTAAGAAGACTTGCGGGTACCTGGCTGGCTCAGTCTGTAGAGCATGTAACTCTTGATCTTGGGATTGTAAATTCCAGCCCCACTTTGGGTGTAGAGAGTACTTAAAAATAAAATATTTAAAAAAAAAAACAAAGAAAACCTGGCATTTTAGTCATTTATACCAAAACAAGAAAAAAAATATGGAGATTTAATTGGTCACAAGATCCTTGTGTTCTAGCTGTAAGCTGGTGGAAATCATCAGGACTAGTAGATTAGCCTCACTTTCCTCTCCTTCTAGGTCCATAGAAAGACTTTATGTCCCCACTTCCTTTGAATTTAAGTCAGACCAATTGACTTGTTTTGGAAAATTTAAGAGCCAGTTCAAAATTTATCACTGTTTCTGTCTTGTTGACTGTAATGAGGTATTATAGCAAAGTTCCTGTCAACCTGGATCCCTGAATGACTGTGATAGGCAGAGTACTCCCTATCCATCCATACTGAATATTAAGTGTGAGTGAGAGACAAACCTTTGTTATGTTGAGTCACTGAGATTTTGGAGTTGTTAGTGCAGCATAATAGAGCCTCTATTGTCTGGTGTATTGCCCCCACTCCAACTCCAAAATAAGCCAAACTCAATTTTAATATTCTTTTTAAAAAGTTTTGTATAGAATTAATAAGGTAAAGTAATATTGAACCACTTTACAGTATTAAATCATATCTGAAGTATTGGCTTAATTCTGGGTACTATATGCTAACTAATTTGGATGGCTATTACAATTTAAGATGAACTTAAACTAGAATGAATATAGGGGAAAGGACAACAATGGTAACAATCTAGAAAAGACATAGATGATAAATTCTTAAAAGAACTAGGACATAAAGACTACCTTCAAGTGCCTTGAAGAAGTAGAAAAGTTTAAAGAAAAATATGATAGATTTTGTGTAGGTCCAGCAAGTACAACTAGAACAATACTGCTGAATTTAAATAACCATTTAATGACTTTCTATTGTCAACAAAACCCGATCTCACTTTAGCACAGAAAGCTTTCTGTACCATTCAGTTGTCAATTTCTTCATCCTCATCTTTTACTATTCCCTCATATATATGCTTTGATTCAGCAGAAACAAATTTAGTAAAGTTCTCAAATGTGTCATACTTTCAGTGATGCCCTTTGATGTGCAATGCCTTAACCTTTCTCTCTTTGTGATACAGTTCAAGCCATACTTCCTCTAGTATGCACTGCTTGGCTGACCCTTCCTACTCTCTTCCTTACTTCCTACCAGATGGAATTAGATGCTTCACATTCCTGTTCCTATAGTACCCATGCATAGGTGAAAGCCACAGTGAGACAGATATTGGTACAATAAGGACATCTCAAAATATGAGAATCCTAGTAATTACTTATGAAATAATGAATTCACTATTGCTGGAAATATTAGAAGAAAGGTATTTCCACTTAATGAAAGTTTGAATTAGATGACATCCTACTCCTTTCAAACTACAAATCTATGTAAACATAAGGTTGATTTTATGAGGTCCAGTGTACAGATTCCATGGTAAAATGTATTCACCATATGGAGATATTGGAATCAAATCAGTAGTGCTTAGTAAAAAGGTTTTTTTGAGTATGTGATCAATATTGACATGCTTGGATATCTGTTTTCCTGGGTTTTAATTTTTTTTTCTTTTTCTGTGAAGATCTTTTATTCGAGATGAAAAATACCTTTGATGCAAAATCGGACTTTTCCTCAAGTCTATTTTTTTTCAATGTTTATTTATCTAATTTTGAAGAAGAGAGAGAGAGCGTGTGAGCTGGGAAGGGGCAGAGAGACAGGGAGAGAGAAAATCCAAAACTGGCTCTGCACAGTCAGTGCAGAGACTGACCCGGCGCTTGATCCCATTGCCATGGGATCATGACCTGAACCAAAATCAAGAGTCAATGCTTAACTGACTGAGTCACTCAGGCACTCTTCAAATCTAATTTTTTAAATAATAGTAATAACTTCTTGCTTCTCTATGAATATTTAATTCCTTACTTTGCTATTTTGCTATTTTGTATGCATACTTTAATTCATTTAACCCTAATGTAAATGCCATAAGCTCTATAGAACAGGAATTACATCAGGAATATAAGATTTATCCAAAGGCATGTAGTTAGGTACAAGAGGAACTGTACTAGAATGCAACTTGCCCTTCATACAGGTTCTGAAGTATGTTTTAAAAATCATACATCCTAAGTGGAGAAATATGCTCCTAGGTGGGAATATTAATTATTAACATTCCAATTTATCCCATCTTCATTTTTAGGTTTAACACAATTACAGTAAAATTACCAATGAGTTTTTTTAATGGGACAGAATCATTCTAAAATTTACTGTGAAGAGTAGAAACGCAAGAATCCCTAAGAACTTATTAGAGAAAAAGGAATAATAAAAAAAGCCATCAGTCATTAAAGTTTATTAATATCAATAATTAAGACAGTATGACACTATTGTAAGAATAAGCAGATCAATGGAACAAAATAGATAACACAAAACAAACGCTAGAACTCATAAGGAGTATGTGGTAAAAGTGGAATCATAAATTATTGGACACACAAAGATGAATTTTTTTAAAAAATCCAGCTGGGACAATTGATTGTTTTAGAAAATAAAACATGTATCTTGTTTCTCTACCAAGCCCTAGGAGAATAAAATATATAATTATAACATAGTCAAACAAACAAACAAAAAAACAAATTCAAAAATATATACCTATCAATAACAATAGCTACCTTTTATTCAGTGCTTACTATGTGTGAGGTAGTATGAAAAGAGCCATGTATATCTATCTGCCTATATCTATAGCTATCTATATTTATATAGATTTAAAGATCATTTCATTATTACCAAAATACTGTGAAATGGGTACTATTATTTATACTCTTATTTTACAAATGAACAGAGTCCCAGAGAGACAGGACCTTGTTCTAGGTAACAGCTAAACAGTGTCAGAACCAGAATTTGAATTCAGATAGGTCTAACTCCAAGTCCTACTATATTCTATTGCTACAAGTATCTGGGAGAGAAAATTGTGAAGTCAGATGCAATTGAAGAATGAGATATAAAAACATGTGCTTTATAAGATTTAAAGATTTGTTTTGATGGCAGGACCTAGCACAATGTCACCAGGATAGATGAAACACAGAACTTTTTTTTGTCACTAACAGCTCCAAAGGAGAGAGGGCTGCAAAGCTCTGTAAAGTGAGTTGTACCTGTGGACAGGGTAACAGAAAGCTGGAGCTATAGGAGGAAGCTTCTGTATGGCATGTAGGGTGGGGTTAGCTAGATTTCACAGGTTTCTTACAAAGTCGCTGATTTCAATAGTTTGAATTTTGGTGGGCTCTGGGGCATAGGAGCTATCCCTATTTGTCTGGTACCTAGCCTCAGGTGATGAGTGTACTAGAATGTGAAAGTCCAGTTAAGGAAGTGGTTGGGTGTGGACTTAATCAGATGCTCAAGAAAAGGAACTGACTGGTCTTGACACCAAACTAGGTTAAGACAGCATTTCCAAGGAAGATAAAGCTTTATTAAAATGTGTAAAACATCTACAAAGTTTTATAAACAAAAACAAAGGGTAAAGTCCAAAAGTCATAGCAAAATAAGGACTATTTATAGATCATAGATCATAGGTGAAAAAAATATGATATCCTCCAAATGCCAGGATTCTTTCACACTACATTAGTGATTCTATGAAGCAGGGGTGGAGTGAGATCCTGTAGAAATTTCCAGGGGCCAGGATTTTACAAATTACATGTACTTCCTCCAAGTCCAGCTTCTTTGATATGTGTTCTATGCCTCTTCTTCCTATAGCCTCTATAGCCTACCAACATGTAGTACTCAATTTTCTAGAAAATCATTACAGAAAGTAAAACAATTATAAGAGAATATTTTGTGCATGTGAACTGTTTAGATGGAACAGTATTGAGAACTATTGTATAGTATCAGGCTGCCTTTACCGCACCTTCTCTATAGTCAGTCTGATAGGGAAACAAGATCAAATTAAAAGCACATTGTCCTGGTGGGTTTTCAGCACCCCCTCCACCCATATTCTTGTACTTATTAGCAACTCCATGTAGTAGCAAATACAGTCGACACTTTGTTTTAGTTGCTTCTACTTTTTTAGTTGCTTCTACTTTATGTATCTAGGAAGTGTCAATTTATGGGACAATCTCTGACAAAAATCTACTGGCACATGGGCCTGAGTCATCATTCTAAAAGAATAAAGAGTTATATGCATGTGAACTTCTAGAAAATGTGGTGTTTATCACCTGGACTTTTCTGTAGACTCCTCATGTCACGGACTGAAACTTATGTGCCTTATGTCGGGGGCAAGGGGCTTCACTGTAAGTAAGGGGAAAATGTAAAAGAAGAGTTTTACTAAACAATGTGAAAAATGTTGGAATATTCATACAAAAAAGGTCTAAAATTTACATGAGATGGAGGCATTGATTCCATTCCTACAAGGAACATATGTGATTAAAGAATATTGAATCCAAAGAACATCAGTAGAAGTCACTCTTCTCTGAACACAAGGAAAAGCATTAGTGTATATCACTGGGAGGTGGAGGAGGCAGAACACAGAGAGCATGGAAGTGCAATCAACAATTTACAAGATTCATTAGCATATATAAAACATCCCTGGGAACTTTAAAAAGGTTTTTGATTATTAGGGGATTTAGCAAAGGTGTCTGGAAATCCTGCATTAGCCAGTTCAGAGAAAATACCAACCAATTATAAGTTAAGAGAAAGTATATAGATGATCCATTCCTTAGCAGTAAGAATTTAGCTGAATACCTTGTACTGCTTTCAGCTTTGCACTTGAAATTTAGAGTTCCCAATGTTAGGCTCAGCTGAGAAGGAAATTGAAATCCTGACAAACTTCTTCCATCACTGTGCTTACTCAAATTGCTGCTTATCCTACAGAGTGCTTTCTCTGCCATGGAAAAGTCTAACATCTGATGGAAAAATCTCACAGTTTGTTAATCCTCTAGTAATCCTACAGCAGCTGTATCACAGGCCTTCTGGAAAGAAAAAAAAATTCTAAGCAAATCAAGTTTGATTTGATTTGAATTATGGGATTTTAAGGAAATGTTTTATCCATTTTACTAATTGTGTTTTTCACTTAGGAAAATAATCATGGGTCAGCGAATCAGTAACCCCTTCAGCCTTAAAGATGCATATTTATGTTTGATGGATTCACCAATGCAAACCACTCAGCATTTCAAATGGTTAATAATCCCAGGAAATTTCAGATTGATTACATTCCTTTCATACACCAATCTATTAAAGATTTTGATAAAAATGATGAACAAACCCCCAATGCTATCATTCTGCTGGATTTGTTTTTAAGTTGAAGTTTTAAAGTAATTAAAAAGTACTTGATGAATTGGAAATCTCTTCCAGGAACTGCAGAAATGTTCTGCTTCATATTTTGCAAGGCTTTTAACATTGTCTTCACCCATACCAATGCCAATTTAAGAAACACACACACACACACACACACACACACACACACCTAAACATTCCAATATGGATATGAAGTTTCTATTTGTTCTGCTATAGCTACCCTTTTGCCCCTTAGGAATTTCTATTCTCCTCGGAGATGTTTATTATTTTTAAGGGGGAGGGGCAGACATAAAGGGAGAAAGAGAACCCCAAGCTGGCTCCACACCCAGTGTGGAGCCTTAAGTGGGGCTCAAACTCATGACCTTGAGATCATGACTTGGGCAAAATTCAGAGTCTGAGGCTGAATCGAATGAGCCACCCTGGCACTCCTCCCCAAAGATATTTAAAAATAAAATAAAAAAAAGAACAGAGTTGGCTAGATAAGTACTTGTGTAAGGAATACAAATTTTGATGTTTAAGGGTGTGGGGAGGAGTTTATAAATGATAAAAAGAACACCAAACTCAGCTGTCAAATTCCATTATGTCAATTCTCATACAACCCTTAATCCTGGCATCATTCTAATGGGTCTTAAAGCCAGTGGTGGAAAAGATTGTATGGGGGAAGGATAGCTGAAAAACATGGTGTCTAGACTCTCTCAGCCTCATTAATGGAGACACTATCAGTTTAATCTTACAAAAATAATTGGGTGATTTTTGTTTCTTGATCTGCTTTGTTTTGTTTTATTTGTTGCTTAGATTTTTTTTATTTTATTTTGGTAACTTTTTCTAACAATTGTCAGTATTTCTATCTTATTAGATGGACTAGGAAGTGAATGTGTAGACTCTTAAGCATGGAACTTGGACCCAAATGTCCAGACCAGTGTTTTATTAGAGGAAGAAGCAATGGATTCAGCTACCAGGAAACTAGGTTCTAATTTTGCTTTGCTGCAAGTGTCCTTGCGCTGCTATCGCCTCATCCGCAAAATGGACAAAATAATATCATTATTGATACTGTGAGGATTAACTGAGATGAAGGATGCTGAAGTGTTTTGCAGTCTATAAATATTTATAAGCAATGTTGCCATCTTAAGAAAAAGAGAAAAGGGGCGCCTGGGTGGCTCAGTCAGTTAACCGTCCTACTTCAGCTCAGGTGATGATCTCCCAGTCTGTGAGTCTGAGCCCCTCATTGGGCTCTGTGCTAATAGCTCAGAGCCTGCAGCCTGCTTCGGATTCTGTGTCTTCCCCTCTCTCTGCCCCTCCTTTGCTCATGCTCTGTCTCTCTCTTTGTCAAAAATAAATAAACATTAAAAAGAAAAAAAAGAAAAAGAGAAAAGAGGAGATAAGAACCAAGGGTCTTGACAGTTTCCTCATTCTTTTTCAGTTCACAAAGCATAAAGGGAGCAAATGAAAGCAATCTTATATATCATAAATAAAATTGTGAAATTGGTTTCGTAGCAACAAGTCACACACACACACACACACACACACACACAATTCATTTATTTACTTTTCCTAGAAATGTTGTCTATCAATAATCTGTTAACTAGATACCTTTTGATTCAACTAGTTTTATATTTATAAAGAACAAAGGACACCACTCTTGGAGGTGTTTTTGTTATGTTTAACCTTACACTCAAAACTTTCTGAATTTTTCTAATTATAAATTCTGATTACCGATTCTTTTTAAAAATACCCTGTAGTGAATTTGCTGCTCCCAGAAGGCTTCACCTTTTACTTTAAATCTTTAAAGCTTCATGTTAAAAAAAAAAACGCTGTACACATATAGATAATCAACCCAGTCATCCCCAGACACAGAAAAACCGTCTTCATGTTTCACATTTTATTTTTGATATTTTATTCTTTTGATATTTACAATGTAGTTCTCATTGGCATTGTTTAAACAGTATACTTGTTTTTCTTAAAGTATATACACACACTTCATCTCAAAATTCCAGACAACAGCCTAAATGATACCTCTGGAGCCACAGATTTAGGTTTCTTATACTCTGTCACGCATTAACTGTGTGACCTTGAGCTAGTAACTTAGCCTCTCTGAACTTTACTTTGGGTGGTAGTAATGCTGGCTTCACAGAGATAATGAAAATAGTAAGAGAAATATGTTAAATTTTCACTGCAGGATATGACAACTAGAAGGTAACTGATAAATATTACTATTAGAATAATAACTGTAGCTTGGATTAAATAGTAAGCATGTTCATTGTTTGGCAGATATCCTTGGTAAGTCACTATATGTTGGGATTTGAACTCTATAGTGTCTATTGCTTATATACCTCTATGTATATTTCTATAGGTTACATAACTACTGGTTTTTCACCCTTACAGTTTACTTCAACGGAAAATTATTGAACACACAGAGTGCCAGTCACTGCATTAAGTGCTGTATAGTCAAAAATGAGTAAGGCAACAATGTTGCACTCAAGGACCCCTTTAGGATCCAGAAGTGAAGACAATCACTTTACCTATCTTAGCACTGAAGGCAAGTGAAAAATATTGATGATTATCACCTGAATTATGTTACATTTTGATAAATGGCTTGTAAGATTCTTCATTATATGTTAAAGTGTAGAATGAAAAATACCCATTCTTTTTGCTTTTCATTAATCTACTTCTTTGTGTGCAGACAATGAACATCAGAGAAACAAGGTACCCACCAACATTATAAATTCTCTCAGTATTTCTTCTATGTTCTTATTGCTTTTATACATGTCTTGACATTTTAATGTGAGTAAAATATAGTCCCACAGTCAAGCTATTCTCAATCAGGTCTACAAAAGAAAAAATCATTTAATAGTCATTTTTTTTTAAAAAAGGTAAAATAAAATTCGAGAAGCTGATCCACTTCTGAGATAGGTCTGAGTGTTCTCTTCTCACTTTGATTAAAAATGCATGCAATAGTGCATTGGAGGAGTATTATTTTTCTGTTGTTATTGTCAAAAAATATGAAGTTAGACCAATTGAGCAGTTGAATAACCACACGTCACCCAGCTGCCTTGGATTATTAGAAAATCTTGCAAGGGATAAAAATATTTGTCTAACTATATAGTAACTGATCAGATCATAAAGGTGTTCTGCTAGATCCGTGCTCTTAATGGAAGGAATCCAAATCCTTAGAGCATGGGGCTAGTTGTATAAGCCCGTTGGGTATCACCCCAAAACCAGAGTTCTGGGCCGAGTGTGGAGTTTCTCTGGTTCCTTCTGATACAGATCCTTATGACTTCAACTCCAGATTACCTCTAGTCCTGAAAGAATCTCAGTGTAGCATAGAGACTAGAATTCAGACTTCAAGGATAGACACTTGGTGTGAATCTTGGCCCTTGACACTTCCTGTGTGAACTTGGGACAATTACTTTACCTCTTTAGGCCTGTTTTCCCACATTTGATAAGAGTACCTACTTCATAGGGTTATTGTGAGTTTTAAAAAGTTAATACAGAAAACATGCTTAGACATTAGACATATGCTTAGCATGGAGCAAGTGTTAAGTGGTCTTATCAGTCTGAATTGTTTAATTGAAAATCCTATCTGGGGCTTCTGGTTGGCTCAGTTGGTTAAGTGTCTGATTCTTGATTTCTGCTCTGGTCATGATCTCATGGTTTGTGGGATCAAGCCTTGCATCAGGCTCCATGATGACAGCACAGAGCCTGCTTAGGATTCTCTCCCTCCCTCTCTCTCTGCCCCTCCCCTGCTCTCTCTCTCTCTCTCTCAAAATAAATAAAATAAATTTTAAAAATATCCTGTCTGGATTTTTTATTTTTTTACATCAGTTTTAATTCATCAGTGATTAGTAACTATTGGGTCTTTACCCTGTGATCAGTACTGTTATATGCTAAGAAAAAGTGCAAAGACTCAAGTGTTAGAATGAGTATGGCAGGTATACATATATTCTTGATTTTGATGTAGGCTAAAAGTGAGGAGCAATGAGATGTTCCACATTTTGGAAACTGTTCTGAAAGGGTGACTTACCCCACTCCCTCCCTCCCTTCCTTTCTTCCTTTCTATGTTTCCTTTCTTTCTCTTTCTTTCTTTCTTTTTTCTTTCTTTCTTTCTTTCTTTCTTCCTTCCTTTCTTTCTTTCTTTCTTCTTTCTTTCTTTCTTCTTAATTTCTTTCTCTGTTATTATTTAATGTTTATTTATTTTTGAGAGAGAGAGAGAAAGAGAGCATGAGCAGGGGAGGGGCAGAGAGAGAGAAAGAGAGAGAGAGGATCCCAGTAGTATTGTGCTGACAGCAGAGAGCTATATGTGGAGCTTGAACTCATTAACAGTGAGATCATGACAGGACCCCAAGTAGGACAACTGACTGAGCCACCCAGGAGTCCCTCTTTATCTATTATTATTTAACTTCAGGGAAGCCACATCACAGCATGGCTTTGTTATTCCTTGTTTCCTCTCTTTCTCTCTTAATCTATCTCTCCTTTTCTTTCTTCTTCTCCCTCTCCCTCTCACACCCACCCGCCTCCATTATTGTAGGTAGAGTTTTGTAGGATTTTCAGTCCATTTTCCAAATTCTGTGTCTTCAACAGTCACTCTCATTGAATATATGTAGCTGGATACTACTTCCAAAGCCTTCAAACAGCTTTCTTTGTAGATATAGTTACATTCACATGGATTACTTTCTATGTAATCTTTTGACCCTATGTATGAAGGCCCATTAAAAATTCAGTAAAAGTAGTTTAAGTATTAGAAGTTTCTGTACCACTTGTATTATATTCTGTTGCTTTCCTTTTCCTTAGTTTTGGGAGATGCAGTTGTTTTTAATTTCTCTATTTAATGGATCTTTCTCCTATGTTCTTCTGAGTACTTACCATACCAATAATCTTCATCTCAAAATGCTGATAAGACTTTGATACATTCACATATTTTGAGCATAATCAACCTCTGAGGTATTTCACATTTAATACCTGTTGCAGCCTGATGAAATTGATTTCCAGTGAATGTAGATGTTCAGATTCTCTTTTGATTTTTCAGGGCAAATGCAAAAATCTTTTTTGTTTTATCTCTGCTTGAATCTATCAAATGCCATGACCTGTCCTTAAATTCTGGCTTAAAATAAGGGCTATTTTAGATAACACTGAAATTAAAATTTGGTCCAAAGATGAAGTGGGCTATTGGGATTCAATGAGAGCACTCCTCAGTATACTCCCCTATTGCATATGAAACGAGAAGTACTTGCCTCACTTGTGACAAAGAAAGATATGAAATTGTGAGGTTGTAGAGAGAAATGATTACCTTTTTCTCTTGTTTTCTTGAATACAATTAGCTCATGGCCTATTGAAAAAATTAAAACTCTGCCTTTCACTTACAGTCAGACAGAAATATCTGACCTGAATATATTAAGTTCCCATCTAAAAATACTTAATGATAACAAACTATTTTCTCAATGTCTTTGTTATTGTCAGTACCATTTCTATTAAATAACGTTCAGTTCTGGAATACTTGAGTTCTTATGTATTGGAAATGAGGAAGTGTGATACAGCTCCTTTCCTAGAGGACCCTCTCAGAGAGATCATTTGAACTATAACTTGCTTTAACTGACAGGAAGTATTAAAGCTTTTGTAGAATCTTTAAATGTTTTTAATGTTTATTTATTTTTGACAGAGAGAGAGACAGAGACAGAGCATGAGCAGGGGAGGGGCAGAGAGAGAGAGAGAGAGAGAGAGAGACAGACAGACAGAATCCTAAGCAGGCTCCAGACTCCAAGCTGTCAGCATAGACCCAGATGCGGGGCTCAAACTCACAGACCATGAGATCATGACCTGAGCCGAAGTCAGGTGCTCAACCGACTGAGCCACCGGGGTACCCCATGTGGAATCTTTAAAATGGAGACCTAGAGTGAAGTACAATGCATCAGAATGAGACCTTTTTACTCTACAGCAAATGAAACATACCATGAAGTATATTTCCTTTTGTAGAAAGGTGTTTCACAACTTTCATCCTTTATCAGATCTTTGTAATACAGAAACCTTATCTGTGAAATTACTTTCTTTCAGTAATTTTTTTTGTATGCAAGTTGTTCATCTTGAATCCTAGAATTCTGGCTGGCAGCAGCCAGATTTAAAGTCTGTGAACATATAGAGCCAAGTATCAAAACCTCTGAAGATTATAAGGGTTGATACAAGTTCTTGGGCGAATAAAGTAGTGACTATAGAAGTAGTTTGGGTGCATTTGTACATGGAATTTTTTTATGGGTCCAATAACAGACTTTTAATTACTAATGGTTTAATGTTTTTAAAAAAAGGAGGGGTTGGGGATTGCAATAACTGTTTTTGTTTGAGATACTCTCCTAATTGTAAAATTTTTTGACTTCTGTTATGTGTAGGACAAAGAACTGCCTAGGCACGCCATCATAAGGAACAAATATGGTTCAGTTGTGATAATAACAACAAAGATTTGCATTTTCAAGGCATTCAATTCTTGAATGTGTTCTTCTTGTTCTCTAGTCTTTTTCTTTTGGGGGAGCCACAGTGTCCCTCTGTATTACCAATGCCTCCTTACCTAGTTAATTTTTCATCTCTCAAAGGTCTCAAATTAAATATAACTTCCTCCAGAAAGCCTTCCATGATGCACCAAATTAAGGTTACATGAGTTTCTGTGGCTTTCATGGCACCTTTGACTTTTCTAGTTTAGCAGATATCACGTTGTGTTGTATTTGCCTGTTTGCACATCTTCCTCTCTAATTGTAAGCTCCCTCCACTACAAAAATAACTACTATTTGCTGAATTTACACTATAAGTGAGGCATTAGTCTAAGCACTTTACATATTTTATATTATTTACTCTTCATAATGGTAACTCTTCACAATCAATTTTGCAGAAGCAAACTGAGACACAGAGAGGTTAAAAATCTTGCTGAAGGCTACACAGCAGATAAGTAGTAGAGATAAAATTTAAATCTGGTTCCAAGTATAGCCTCTTAGTCATTACTTTATATTATCTTCAGGGCAAGGGCCATGTGTGGCTGCTTTCCTCTTATACTCTAAGAGATCAAAACAGTGCCTAGCAAATAAAAGGTACACAGTAGTAAGTACACAATAACATATCTGTGGAATGAATCAGTGGAATCATGAAGAAAAAACTAATTGTTATGCAGACAGCATATGCTGTTGCAAAGTAACAGGAACATAACTGGCTCTTAATTGAAACTCTCCTGAAATTAAAATTAATACATCTAATTATTAGACTCTAATATTGGCCCTTGATGCTTGCCCCACTCACATCTACAAATGAACAGTGTCTTTGCAAAACCTCTTTGTGTTTTTTTTTTCAATTCAATCAATACACAGGACATGGAGAAAAACAACAAACACAATGTGAATCTTTAGAGACAGGAAAGCTGGGTCAGAAGGCTCAACATTAGTAACGGCTGGACATGCCCCAACTGATGCTTACTTTGACTGGTGGGGAATGGAATTTACATGGATATTTGTATATCAAAGAAGCACAAAAGCAAATGAATATACATCTTTTACCCTAAAATTTCCCCAAAATTTGCAATTTTATCTACCTTATTTTTTACATAGACCTGGTTAATGAGTATGCACATATACACACATATACACATACATTTGTTCAAAGTAAATATACCACATTTGTGAACTTAACTCTTGGCAAATGTCAAAAGTTAAATATTGGGTTTGATATTTTCTATAGCCTTAAAAAGACCCTGGTTGCTTCATGAATTCTGTTTAAGTTGATTTTGCATGAGTTTTTGTCAATTTCAGTCCATGGCATCTTATACAGAGCCTGATGGTGCCCCAGAGAGACAAGACTATCTAGTGGAATATGTCACTGGGTGACATCTAGAGGAGGGATGAGAAGATCATTCTCTTCACTCAAAAACTGTTCGGTGTACTTTAAACAAAACCATCAGTAATGTTGATATGTCAACATAATTTAATTTATGACATTGTAAGCTACTGACTTGGAATCATTAAGTGGTATAACAAAAAAAGGAAGAAAACACTAGAAATTATCAGACAATGCATGTTACAAAGGTCCTGAGACTTTTGGACCTTATGAAAACAATAGACAAAAAGAACTTCCCCCAAGGGCGTCCTAGAAATAATATCTAATTACTCCTAAACCTCAGACTGAGATTGACATCCATATTAAGAAAATAACAGATGTACTTTCTAATATGAGAAACTGCATGAATGTTTGTGAATATGTTTTTTTGCTTCTCTGTTAGGTCTTCTTCCTCAGCAAAGTTCCTATAGTTTAAAATTGACTATTCTTAGAAATGTAATACTGTTGAGTCATGATATAGTAAATAGTCACATATTAGGACATAAATATTTGTGCTTTTAATCTGTCCACTCTGTGTGTTTGTGTGTGTGAATTAAATAATCAAGGGGCACCTGGGTGGCTCAGTCAGTTAAGCACCCAACTCTTGACTTTGGCTCAGGTCATGATCCTACAGTTCTTGGGATTACGCCATTTCGGATTCTGCATTGACCGCATGGAGCCTGCTTGGGATTCTCTCAATCCCTCTCTCTCTGCTCCTCCCCCTCAAAATAAATAAATAATCATTAAAAAATAATCAAGGTATATAGTTTTGTACAATAGTTATTAAACTAACTTAATCTGTGTAAACTGCAGATTAGTATATCCACTGAAACAATAAATATATGTGGAAGTCAAGTTGCAGTGATTTATAAATTGTCCAAAGGATATTCACAATACTTCTTTTTTTGTGTCCCAAACCACCTTTTGTTATATCTACACACCTGTCTTTTGAAAAAGTTCCTCAGCTGACTGAAGTAACATATTTGAAAAATTCCTTCCCTTCTGCTTTCCCTTACAATTTTAATGAGTTTGAAGAATAATATGGTCAGGTTCTTCTTTTGTATACAAACAAATACTATGCCAGATATGTACTATAGATTTCATATATTACTTTTGTTTTTATATTTAAAAATTAATTGCAAAAGTATTACCACCATAGTCTTAGTTAATATCTCCATCCCATTAAGAACATTTAAGATCTCCTCTCTTAGCAACTTTCAGGTATATAATGCAGTGTTATTAACTATACTTATCATGCTGTGAATTAGATCCTCAGAATTTATTCATCTTGTAAATGAGTTTGTACCCATTGACAACATCTCTCCATTCCCCCACCCACTAGCCTCTATTAACCAGCAGTTATTACATTAAAGTCATTTAAAATATCAAGAAAAAATAATGAACCTGAAACACATGCATATGAGAAGTTCACTATCACTGGATTCTGCACATCATATGTGGTTTGGGAAAGAGATTATACTTATAAATTTTGTAGGATAATAAATGAAAAATATAAATTTTTCTTCTGTGATGTTATTATCCCAACCCTTATAAACTTGAGAGTTATAGGTTAATGTCCTTTGTCCTCTAAGGAGCATTAAAATGATTCAAAAATAAAGTTTTCATGCATTCTGTGTTTTATAGTAGATGGTTGAAATCTAAGCACTTTAAATTTTTGTGTATTACTCATTATATATATGTACCAGATACAGTGTATTTAATGTACTATCATCTATTGCTAAGTGATGTCAACAACAAAACTGATGAAAACCATAGAGCAAGTGTCTCTTTTCCATTTTATCATAAATTGAAAGCTGAAAAGAGAACTGCATTTTAATCCCTTAGCACTTTAACCCAATTCCTTACAGACTGGAACCTCACATCCATGCTACAAGGGATATTAAATGCTGACCAAGTTAATGCCACTATGTCACTATACAGGATGTCAGAACAACTCGTGTGAGAGTACCAAGGGAACAAAAGAAACTTCCCTTTAAAAGACTTTCAAATATGATGCTATATTTCTTTATAACTATTCATTCCTGTTTTATTGATATAGCAATGTTTGTTGTGCCACAAATGGACTTGAATATAAGAAAAGACTGTGTCTTTCAGTGTAAATTTGAGAAAAAAATCATTAAAGATATTTGAATGTAGATAATTAGGGGAACCACTTGGAAAAATAATAATTCAGAGTAACCAGATTATCTTATTCTCTGAGCAGAAATTCTTTAGAAGACTGGGGGATGGGAGGTACATAAGTCAAAGCTACTTTTTAATTATGTAAGATCTGTCTGAGTAATCTTGTAGATAACTAAATTAATATTTCAAATTAATAGTAGAAAAACTTCAGAATATGCTATAGCTATATGCTGATTAATAAACTTCTGAATAAATTACCTTAGAGGATTAACTAATAAATTAATTAGACATTGCCTCTATATAAGTCACTTATAAGATATAGAAATCTATTTGACTGATTTAGGTAAGTATATATTAGTTAGTTATAAGAAAATTAAAGCTGTAACTAAATAATTGTACCTGTATAGCACTGCATTGATCATTAAAGTACAAAAAATAAATAAATTAAGGAGGCCTTCATGAATCAAACTTAAAGTTTCTTAAACAGGTTTTTCCTCCAACTTCCTATAAAATTGTGAGATTTGGATAATATAAAATTTCCTCTGTGTGTCCTATAAGCCATAATAAACACTACATATAATGACAAGTCTTAGATCACAAGCATTTTAATACATAAGCTGTGTTTATTAGATACAGTTCAATTTGAATGTGTCAATTAATTCTTTGGAGCAAATGGTAACTGGACATAGGAAAACAAATTGTAGTGAGCTGAAGAGGGGGAATTGAAAGCAGGGTGGACATAAACAACAATTAAATCAATCAATGAAATATATCCTGGAGCAGTAAGACATAACTATCCTATCTGAAACTCCACTATAACTAACAGATCAGCTTTTCCATAAGCTCTGAGATGGCTTTTTTTGAGCATAGCCCAACTATGCACCCAAGAAGCAGAGCTGATAGTGCCCTGGTCTTTGGGATAGCTGATAATAATAATAATCCAATAATAATAATCCAATAATAATAATCCAAGAGAGAGTTATTATCTTCTTTGATGACCCTTATGACCTACAGTATCACCTGAAACAAAACCAAATTCTTGGTTTATAGAGAAAATAAATATAAACTTTGTGGGGAGTCATAGGAGTACGGGGAGCATCAACTTCTCTGTAGTCATTCAACTGATGATTTATCTGGTATTTGGCTGTTTCTGACATATTTCCTTGTAATTTCACCCCAGACCAAGCTCTGGGCCAACATAATGAAATCTCTAATCCTTATTACAACAAAAAACCTAGTTTAATTCTTTCTCCAAGGTCCTAGAGAGTTTGGAAGCACCAAATTTATTCTGGACTTAATTGAAAGTGTACTATCTCTTCCAGGGGAGGCCCAAACTAGCTTATTTATTCCAGGTCTCAGTTCATGTGTCAAGCTAATAAATGTCGTTATCTCAACTGAAAACTGGTTTTACTTCTATCAAAAACTAGCTGATAATTTTACCTCCATGTGGACAATAAAATAAATGCCTTCACTGTAGAAAAGAACTTTAAGAAAAAACTACTTGATTGCAGATTGAACCATTAGAAATGTTGAGCCAGAACACCACAGGTAGTAAATCACAAACTGAATAGAATGATATTAGATTATGTCCATATGAAGTAATCATAAAACTATGTCTAAAGAGTTATGTGTTAAAATGGATTAACTTAATCTTGCACTTACATGGTTTCCATTACTAACACTAGAAATAATGTCAAAATTATAACTGTAATCTCTGTATAAGAATTTTAGTAAATTATACTAAATTTAAGATAATATTCAATTTAAAATCATAATTATATGGATTAGATTTAACTTGATCTCAAATTATGAAAAGAATAGAAGTGACAAATTGTGTATAAATTTATCACCTCATTGTAATTTTGGTGTATTTCTCTCCAGTCTCCCTTTTCACTCTAAACAGATGTAGTTATTTTCTAACACAGCTGTGGTTATACAATATGTGCACATGTGTATTATTTTATTTTTTCCTACTATATTATGCACATGTTTCTAAGTCTTCAAAACATTATTTCTAATGACTGTACAACATTTCATTTGGTGAAGGGCATCATAGATTATCAAACAATTCCTCCATCAGTTGCTTCCAATTTTTCACTATTATAAACTACACTCTGATGATCATCAACACGTATACAATGTTTTGTGTTTAGGATGATTTCTAAAGCATTGTGTCCTAGAGGTGAATTAACTGAGTCATAGCAATATTATGTTTAAGAATCGTAATACTTATTTTCAAATTTATTTCCCAAAATGTTTACCAAATTCACTTCTACTAACAATATATAAGGAAGCCTGTTTCCACACAACTTTGCTAGAATTGAGCATTTTTGTTATTTTAAATAATTGCTAATTTGCTAAAAGAAGATTCATATTTCATGGTTTTAATGTACATATTTTATATTACTTGTGAGATCACATGTTTTCTATAGATTTGTTGACAAACTCTTTGTAAATTACATCATGTTCAAATTTTTCTAAAAGTCACAGGGGATATCTCATTTATGTTCTGGTTAACTAGTTGCTTTTCTTCTTTTGGTACTAAGAAATAGGATCTAACAAATATCTATACTTTTAACATTTATTAATGCTGATTTTCTCTGAGACAGGCAAACTTTTAAAAATAGAATAGTTTACTCTTTCTGACCAAAGCAGTGATGCTAAATGTGTGCTTGAAAACCACTTGGGAAATCTGAGCTGAAAATTTCAGTAGGGAAAGACTGTCTAGGTAAGAAGAGACATTTTGGAATAGTTTAGTCTTTTTGATTATCTTCTCAAAAGGAATCTGGGGGATGCATGTGTGCAAGTGACTAGAAAGAGAAGCAAAGAACAAAAAAGGAGTAATTTAATTATAATTTTAACCACTGCCAACATTAAACCAGTGGTTTAGATAAAGCCTAAACTTGTTATTTTACCCAAATTATGTCACAGGTCTGAGGGTTCTTTTCATGTGTATAAATGTCTTTATATTATTCAAATTCATCACCTGGTATTTATTCAGCTTCCACTATCTATCGCTGTCATATGCTGTTTAGTTTAGACTCTCTCCTTGTCTGAGTCCCCTAGGTGTCAGTGATAAGTAGTAGAGAAATAGAGATAGAAAACAACAGGCTGAGGGGCGCCTGGGTGGCTCAGTCGGTTAAGCGTCTGACTTCAGCTCAGGTAATGATCTCACACTCCGTGAGTTCGAGCCCCGCGTGGGGCGGGCTCTGTGCTGACAGCTCAGAGCCTGGAGCCTGTTTCAGATTCTGTGTCTCCCTCTTTCTCTGACCTTCCCCTGTTCATGCTCTCTCTCTCTCTCTTTCTGTCTCAAAAATAAATAAATGTTAAAAAAAATTAAAAAAAAAGAAAACAGCAGGGTGAGGGATTAAGACACTTAATTGACTGTTTGACATGTATTCTACACATGTGAATGGTAATAAAGACTGCTTAACCAGTTTCTTAATACTGGCTTGAGGAACAGTAGCAAAACTTAATACTACTAATGAAAGACTGAATTACTATAATCAAAACATTTTTTTCTTCAAGTAAAAGACTTTCACATATAATAAGCGTACTTCTTTTCCTTTTGTGTAAGAGGAATAAAAGTTGAATTGGCACAGTGATTAAAACCAAATTTCTTGCCTAATTCTTATAATTAAATATATTATTTCATGTTAGAAAGTAACTAAAGAGATTAAAGCTGGAATTCCACAAAAAGGAAAGGTAGTATTGTGAGGCAAACATAGTATTTCAAGTATAGTGCTGTGGATATTTAATAATTATATGTAATGGGTTAACATCCAGTATGAAGTAAAACAAGAAAAATGCAACTAAACAAATCTAGAAAGTACATTTTTGTGTTTTATTTCTCTTTTCTGAAATTTCAAACAGGTTTCATTAGGACAGAGTCACCTCCCCAGTTTAATCATTATCTCTCAAATCAACATTATAACTTAAGCCCTTTGAAATCTTTTTATTTTATTTTATTATTTTTTTTTAAAAAAAGCCCTTTGAAATCTTTTTAAATAGACTATATACACATCAAATGGCTGGGACTATCATTTACTTATCTTTGAATCTGAAGCTTCTATCATTCACATAATATGGTTAACAAATATCTGTACAGTGAATTTTAAACAACTATCTGAATGAACAGGAAACTCCAAGAAATTACCAGTATCTTTTTTTTCTGTTTTGTTTTTTTTTCTTTTCTCTGTTGACTCTGTGTGTGAAGTTTTCCTTTTTGGGGCCAAACTGGGGCTTCCCTCACTATTAAGAGCCAACAACTGTCCAACCCAAGTTTTGAAGATTGCAAAATAGATGGAATTCTCAGGGATGCTTTATCCCAGAGGAAGTGGAATTTGAAAGCAAAAGCAGATGGAGTCTAGAAGAAAAACAGCTTGATGATGATGATGATTTTAATGATTAAATGGAAATCCAATGAGGGACCATTGAATGGTGAAGTGAGCTGGAAAGCTTTCAGAGGGTCACAGAAGATGAGAAAAAGAGAATTTCAGAAAGTTTCTGTAAACCAGGCTAGCTTTTCTTAAGCAATAAGCCATAGGCATGAACTTATGAGCACTAAAGCTCAAGGGCAATAAATGTGTGTACCGCCCTGATTAGTGATGGCAGGAGACACAGATGGCTGGTTAACCCATTAGGTAGTTAGGAAGGGGATTCACCAGTGAATATGTGGCAGCTTCATGTAGCCAGACCCAAACAGGTGGCAGACAGCTTGAACTAGGCCCTTTGTATTTTGTTTTTGACCTTATTTAAAATAATAGTAGTAAAATGCCTATTAGGCCCCAGCTTCACTATTTTGTTTTTGTCATGGCCAAGCAGTTGTGACTTGGAGGGTGATGCCAGGAAACACTGTCTCCATTTTGCTTCCATATTTTTATCTTCCCTATTTCTTGTGACTTTCACAGCTATGGTCTTTCTCTGGAAAATGCAATGGAAAATGTTTGATAGTGACCCAGTTAGTTTTCCCTTTAGGTGCACTGACTGCTCAACCTCAAAACTTATCCAAGTCACCCCCATGCTAAACTACACAGCAGCCTGGCTCTGTAAATGTGTGAAACTCAAGGGCAGCCATCTCAAATGCAGATGGAATGACAGATGAATTTTATAGGTGAGAAGACCTGTTGTAATGTGTTTATTGTTTGAAATACATTAAAAAAATCTTAAGTGAAAATTATCTATTAAAGGCAGACACCAGAGAAGCTGATGCATAAGGTAAGTTTATAACCTTTATAACCTGGAACATTGCTCCAGGCATTCTTCAATTTGTGATTAATACAATTTTTGTGGCTTGCTCAATTTTTCATTTCCATGAAAACATTTTTAAATTCCATAAAATAAAACAAGTTATTTTTGCTGTACCACTACAAGGAACCATCTAAATATGCCTTTCGTATCAGGTTCCTGTGACACAGTACTTAACTGTTTCAGAAGAATGTGGTATAGCCTTTGTTCTCCTTAGAATAGAAGAAAAGGCAAAATGAGCTAGAAAAAGATACCTTAAGTAATAGCTGACTAGGGTCAATTTCAGACTAGAAATTATGTGAGGCTATTCTAAAATGATTGTTTTTCCTAAATCACAAAGATATTAAGAGGCAACACAGAAGAAAAAGATTCCACTCTGCTTTTGCATGTGGGTAAAGTAGGCTTCATAGGAGTTACTCCCAAGAAATAAGTTGAGAAAATGTTGGGTTAAACAAAGTTGAGCAACTGTCCCTACTCTAGGTCTTCTTAACATCTTTTATATGTTTAAACACATTGTAGAATTTCCAAAGTGTGTTTGTTTTTCCATGCAGTGTTTCAATGTTTATTAGCAGATCATCTCATGAGATAGTGGGATGAGACAGAAATGTTTTTCAGAACTATGAAGCCAAACCATCTTCTGTGTCATATGGTAACAGAAACAGAAACTGCAGGGATAGCACTTGAAGGCCGGGTAAGGCACAAATCTGATGAAGATGAGGGTACCATAATAGCTTTAACTTAATAACATTCTAATCAACATGTCCTAATGTGTGTGGTACAGGTTTCTTGTTCTGAATGACTTTATTTAATGTTGTGCAAAATTATTATTTTGTGGTCAAATAAATTTAGGCAAAGCCCAATTCAATGAAATAAGTAGATTTTTTTAAAGCACCTCCTAGGGGCACTTGGGTGGCCCAGTAATTTAAGTGTCTGACTCTTGATTTTGGTTCAGGTTGTGATCTCAGGGTTCATGAGATCGCACCTCACATCTGGCTGTGCTGACAATGCAGAGTGTGGTTAGGATTGTCTCCTCTATCTCTGGCCCCATGCCTGCTCACACTAACTCTATCTCTCTCAGAATAAATAAACTTAACAAAATAAAAATAAAAACTAAAAAGCACCTCTTAGAATGTTTTTAAAAGCACACACTTCTCAAGGTGGCTACTCAGCTCACAAAAATTTCCCTTTCTCTTAGAATTGCTTCTATTCCTCGAAATATTCCTCTACAGTTACATGCGTTCTGGTTCCCTGGTCATAAGTGACTGGTCAAGAAATAAAATATTTGAACCTTAAGAGCTCAATCAGAACAATTCTCTTCATAGAAGTTTGAGCTGAAAGATACAGAAGCTGGACATCACTGGTGTCTATATCTCTTAAGTGGTCTGAGAAGTGGTTTCCAAATCTGACTTTACTTCATACTGGCATGAAAGTTATGCAAAAACCCTGGTTCCTGTGGGCCATGCAATATTCAGATGTCTTGTACCTGATTTAGACAGAAATGTTTAATAATGATAGCTAATAATTATTGAAGACTCACCATGTACTCTCTATATGCCAAGCACTACAGTTCTTAACAAATTTCCCAAGTGGATTTTGTGCATCCTGTCCAGGACTTTTGTAAGGATGTACACGTGGGAAGCTCTGTGAACTCTTGCTGCTGAGGTGTTTAGGAGTTTTTCTCACTGAGGTTCAGTAGTTGAACTATTTTTTTTTTTGATTTATGTGAATTACGACAGGATCCTTCCAATAAATTTCCTTTTAGGTTTATGCTAGCTCAAGTTTATTTCTGCTACTTGCAACCAAAATAACCTTAACTAATACAGTTTTGTGAATTTGGTAGAAGGGGAGTATAGCATGCAGTGCTTCACAAACTTATTTGATCACTGGATGCTTTTTTTTCAAAGAGCTGTTTGTTACACCAGTGCCTTGCTGCACCTGCTTTGGGGAAGCACTAGTTTAAGGTAATTGATTTAACAGTGCCATGAATTTCCTACAGGGTATACACTGAATGTTTAGTGTTAAGCCCAGTTTCTTAAGGTTACATTAATTGCTTTACTATAGGTTCTAAGAATTAAGGACACATGGTAGTGATATACAAAATTAGATTCAAATAAACAAAACCTTGATAGTCTGTTGTAGGATCTCTCTGGGAAACAGGAAGCCAGGGATATCCTTCAGTGGTGCAGTGCCACTTGCACATGATAAGCCTTTTCCACTCACCTATAGGTTTTACATAGAAGACATCTCATTCTGCAATGCACCTAGAGACAAAATACAGATGGTTTAGTCTATGGCTGGTCATTCTATTGCTGTAAGTAAAGAAAAAAAAAGTGCTATTAATGTAATTGACAAAAAGTAATGATCTGTCCTTCTAAATACCTAAAAGTTCATGAAAATGGAGAAAAATAGCTAGATAAAATGCAGTGGAATAGCAGCAGATTCAGCTGAAATTCAAACTCTGCCATTTATTAGCTCTGTCACCTTGAACGAGGTTCTTTACTTCTCTAAACTTATTTCTTGTATAAAATGAAGGTAATAATCTCTCCTATATTATCTGGTTAGGACTTAATGAAGCAATGGTCACTATAATAGTAGTTACCATGTATTAATATATTTCTACTTTCCAGGAACTGTGTAAAGCCCTTTAAATTCATTGCCTTAATTAATTTTCAAAATAATCTTATGAAATGATTACTACTCATTTTCCAATTTTGTAGATGAAGAAACCTAAGCTAATAAATATTAATAGCATTGCCTAAGGTTGCTCAGTAAAAAGAAAAATCAGGATATAAACCTAAACAGTTGGGCTTCAATGCCTACATATTGAAAACACTCAGTATTTAAGTATAGCATCCAGGAATTTTTTTCCTTCCCTTTGGCTAGTCAACAGTAAAGAAACATATCTTGGCAATATATTTATATTATGAAGGGAAAAATTATAAAAATGTGTGGATGACACTGGTAAATTCTAACTTCTATTCTTGGTCAAGTTAGGCATCTTTAGAAGAATGATTTCAGTGGAGGTGTGGAGAGGATGGAATCACCGAGAATCACAGTAAAATAAAGGAAATTGACTGGAGCACTTGCATCACAGAAAGAGAGCTGGAGGAGTGGTAGAATTTGGGTCGAACAGTGAAAAATGCCATTTGAGGTAAGGGTTTAACGAGAGTAGGAATGTAGATTGGTGAAAAAAGAAAGGCCTATGACAAGCAGGGATAAAATATGCAAAGTTTCAGCAATAAGGATGAGCAAACTGCCTTGTTTGGATGAAGAACAAGATTTCAATTAAGAGGTGTGAAAACAATTATGTTAGCTAGATTGAGAAATGCCTAGAGATTAAAGTGGCCTCCACCTTTTCATATAGAAGCTGACATTTATTGAATGGTTATTCTCTATGAGGCATTACCCTAATTATTTTATTTGCATGAAATCATCTAATGTTCATACCAACCCTATGAAGTTGGCATGATTTTTAGATCTATTTTACTGTTGAGGAAAAGGAGAAACAGAAGTTCAACAACTTACACAAGGTTACTAGGAAGCGGAAGACCTAGAATTCAAACCCAGGAAATTGAACTTCAGACTCTTATCTTTACTAGCATGCTATAACACTTTGTAGCCTGGATTGGCTTTATTATGTTACTTCTGTCATAAAACTAGTTTCTTATAACTTTTATTAGAAAATTTACATCCCTCTGCCTGACCTTTAGGGATCTCCATCAATTTACAACTTTTGAGCATCACCGTATTTTTTATCAATCTCTCCAAATGGAATCCTCCTCTATTACAGGTGAATTAATGTTTCCTTACTTGGAATGCCCTCCCTCTCCTGATCCATTATCTCTGAACACCTTTAAAATTCAGCTCAAAAAATGTAGCTACTGTCTCCAAGAATCCCTCTCTGTCTTTTTCCATTGAATATCAATTCTAAATTACTTTTTCTTCACAAAATGCATTAGCTTAGTCAATATTAATTATTGTGCCCTTAGTAATCTTACTTGATAAGTGATATTGAGTTTATGTGTTTTTGAGCATGTGTCTTTCTGCTAAATGGATTATTAGCTCATGGTGATCAAACAGTATATCTGTATACAATATCCTTGCATTTGGTGTTCACCACATATAATAGGTGGGACAGGTAGGAAAATAGTAGTAAACAAGGTTTTCCCTTTCTCACATCTGTCCAGACAGATTTATTTAAAAATTCCTTTTTTTTAAATAATAGAACATAAGTTCTGATGATTAATATTATTTCTCAACCCAAAATGTTGTAAAGTTTGGGTCTTATTTTCTTACTTGTGAAATTCAGATTGTTGATTTAAAAAACAAAAGAACTTAGCTTTGAAAAAATATACATTAATCATATCTTTTTTTAAAACAAAGGTTTTAATTATACAAGGTCCAGCAGAGATTGTTTATTTCATAATTACTAAAAAATGGCAAGTATCCCACATAACACCCTTTCCTTCTGAATATGAAAATGCACTTGCATAAGTGCAGATATTTGGTGACCAGACAATGGAGAAGATTCCCATTTGTGCTTAGTGGAATAGACTCAGTTGGTACTCATTAAGTCAGCCAAGGTTCTCTCTGCTAATGGCAAAACATTCCTGTCCATGTAGCTAAACAAACACTGGATTATTTATTTTCCTTTTGGCAAATGCCAGAGTGGAAATGCCCACAATACTTGTTTATAATGAATGACTGTTGGGGGAGATCCCATGGTAAAAGAGAAAGCTGCATAAACCAAGATAATAAGGATAAATTTAAATGCTGTGCAGTTCTGTGTGTATCTGTGTGTGTATTCGTGTGTCCTTGTGTGTGTGTGTGTGTGTGTGTGTGTGTGTGAATGTGTATCCAAGACTTTATGTGGTTTTTGTTTTTTCTGAATACCCTTTTTCTGTAAAATTGTTCTTTTGTGTGGTTTCAAGCTGAGATTACAGAAACTAACATAAGTGAACCAGTGTTTACTTTGTTCAGATAGCACATGGTTCTTTTCTCAGTCTTTAAAATTACATAATAAAGACTACCCATGGTTTCTGCCCTCAAAACTCTTGTCCTTAAAAAGATATACAATCATTTAATTATCTGGGTGAAGTATTAGTGAATAAAAAGAATATGTAAACTGTATAGACAATGACAGATTATTGAGATTTTATTTGAAATTACAGAAGTTTTAAAACAGATGAAAACACATGAAAATCATTGTTTCCATTAGCTCAGTTGATTAAAGCAAGGTATTAATGGATAAAGTGTAATAGAATTAGAAATTAAGATCTGAGGACCTGAGTTCCAGTTTCAGTGCTACAATTAACTAGTTGCTTGACATGAGCAAGAGGATCATTCTTGCCACCCTCACAAACAGGAGTATACATTTGTGAAAATGCAGTTCAAACTTCCTTAGTAATATTCTTTTTTTTTTTTAATTTTAAGTAGCCTTCACCCCCACCACAGAGCCCAATGTGTGGCTTGAACTCACAACCCTGAGGTTACGACCTGAGTTGAGATTAAGAGTCATACACTTCACTGACAGACACCCAAGTGCCCCACAGATCATGATCTTAGGGTTCATGAGTTTGAGCCCTGCTTCAGGTGAGCCCTGCTTTTCTTTCTCTCCATCTCTCTCTCTCTCTCTCTCTCTCTCTCTGCCCCTCATGGAATTCTCTCTCTCTCCCTCTATCTCTCTTCCCTCGCTCACTTGCAGCCTCTCTCTCTCTCTCTCTCATTAAAAAATAAATAGATAAATAAATAAATAAATAAATAAATAAAAACCTCTTCACTGAAGTATGATTGACATACAAAAAACTGTCTATATTTAATGTGTACAACCTGATGGTTGGGAGATAAGTATACACCAATGAAACCATCACCACAGTCAATGACATAACCATACAAATTACCTCCAAAAGTTTCCTTCTGTCTTCTTTTTTTTGTGATAAGAATGCTTAACATAAGGTCTACTCTCTTAGAAAAATGTAAGTATACAATACAGCATTGTTAACTATAGGTACTATCCCTTAGAGTAGATCTCTAGGATTTGACTTGCATTACTGAAACTTATTACCCTTTGACCAATCCCTCCCCATTTCCCCTTAACCTTACCCCTGTTAACCAGCATTCTACTCTCTGCTTCTATAAGTTTGACTATTTTAGAGTCCTTATATAAGTGGGACCATGAGTATTTTTCCTTCTGTGACTGGCTTATTTCAATTAAAGTAATTTCCTCAAGATTCATCTATTTTGTCACAAATGGCAGGATTTACTTCTTTTTTATGGCTGAATAACATTTCATTGAACATAAATATCACATTTTCTCTATCCATTCACTCACTAATGGACATTTGGTTGTTTCCATATCTTGGATTTTATGAATAATGCTGCAAAAACATGGGATTACAAATCCCTCTTAAAGGTTCTCACTTCAATTCTTTATGTATATATACCCAGAAATGGAATTGCTAGATCATGTGGCAGTTTAATATTTAATTTTTTGAGAAATCTTCAGGCTGTTTTTCATAGTGGCTGCACCAATTTATATTCCCACCAATATGCACAAAGGAGGCAATCTACAGAATGAGAGAAAATATTTGTAAACTACATATCTGATAAAGGCTTAATATCCAAAATCCATAAAGAACTCCTATAACTCAGTAGTGACAAAAAATAACCCAAATAAAAGTGGACAAAGAACCAGAATTGACACTTCTCCAAAGAAGACAAACAAATGGTAATATAAAAAGATGCTCAGGGGGCGGCTGGGTGACTCGGTTAAGCGGCCGACTTCGGCCCAGGTCATGATCTTGCGGTCCGTGAGTTCGAGCCCCGCATCAGGCTCTGTGCTAACAGCTCAGAGCCTGGAGCCTGTTTCAGATTCTGTGTCTCCCTCTCTCTGACCCTCCCCCGTTCGTGCTTTGTCTCTCTCTGTCTCAAAAATAAATAAACGTTAAAAAAAAAAGATGCTCAGTATCACCAATTATCAAGGAAATGAAATTGAAACCACAACAAAGTGTCACCTCACACCTTATTAAGATGGCTGTTATCAAAAAAGCAAACAAGCGTTGGCAAAGATGTAAAGAAAAGAGAACCCCTGTAATATTTTTAACACTAGCCAAAAATCAAAACATGAAAAACATGGTTTTAGAAAAGGGATACCGGGGACCGGCAGAAGATGGTGGTGTAGGAGGACACTGGGCTCACCATGCGCCCTGCTGATCACTTAGATACCACCTACACCTGCCTAACTAACCCAGAATACCACAAGAAGACTAGCAGAACGGAGTCTCCAGAGCCAAGCGCGGACGAGAGGCCCACAGAAGAGGGTAGGAAGGGCGGAGAGGCGGTGGGTGCTGCACGGACTGGCGGGAGGGAGCCTGGGCAGAGGGGCAGCCTGCCGGCCAAGCAGAGCCCCCGAGTCTGGCTTGCAAAAGCTGAGGGGCCTGACAGAGTGTGTTCCGACAGCCAGCAGGACTTAGCATCTGGGAGGTCATAAGTTAACAGCTCTGCTCAGAAAGCGGGAAGGCTGGAGGACAAAGGAAGGGAGAGTTGCTGAGCCCCGGACGACAGAGCTCAGTTTGTTGGGGAACAAAGGCGCTAGCCAGCGCCATCTCCCTTGCCCATCCCCCAGCCAAAATCCCAAAGGGAACCAGCTCCTGCCAGGGAACTTGCTTGCTCCGCGCAAACACCCAACACTGTGCTTCTGCGGAGCCAACCCTCAGACAGCAGGTCTGACTCCCTCCCGCTGCCACAGGGCCCCTCCTGAAGTGGATCACCTAAGGATAAGCCAGCTAAGCCTGCCCCTCCTGCCCCCGTGCACCTTGCCTACCCACCCCAGAAGATCCCCAGCACCACAAGCCTGGCAGTGTGCAAGTAGCCCAGATGGGCCATGCCACCCCAAAGTGAATCCCGCCCCTAGGAGAGGGGAAGAGAAGGCACACACCAGTCTGACTGTGGCCCCAGAGGTGGGCTGGGGGCAGACATCAGGTCGGACTGCGACCCCGCCCACCAACTCCAGTTATACACTACAGCACAGGGGAAGGACCCTGCAGATCCACACAACTCCAGGGACTATCCAAAATGAACAAATGGAAGAATTCCCCTCATAAGAATCTCCAGGAAATAACAACAGCTAATGAACTGATCAAAAAGGATTTAAATAATATAACAGAAAGTGAATTTAGAATAATAGTCATAAAATTAATAGCTAGGCTTGAAAACAGTATAGAGGACAGCAGAGAATCTCTTGCTACAGAGATCAAGGGACTAAGGAACAGTCAGGAGGAGCTGAAAAACGCTTTAATGAGATGCAAAATAAAATGGAAATGACCACGGCTCGAATTGAAGAGGCAGAGGAGAGAATAGGTGAACTAGAAGATAAAATTATGGAAAAAGAGGAAGCTGAGAGAAAGAGAGATAAAAAAATCCAGGAGTATGAGGGGAAAATTAGAGAACTAAGTGATACACTAAAAAGAAATAATATTCCATAATTGGTATCCCAGAGGAGGAAGAGAGAGGGAAAGGTGCTGAAGGTGTACTTGAAAAAATAATAGCTGAGAACTTCCCTGAACTGGGGAAGGAAAAAGGCATTGAAATCCAAGAGGCACAGAGAACTCCCTTCAGACGTAACTTGAATCGATCTTCTGCACGACATATCATAGTGAAACTGGCAAAATACAAGGATAAAGAGAAAATTATGAAAGCAGCAAGGGATAAAACGTGGCCTCACATATAAAGGGAGACCTATAAGACTCGTGACTGATCTCTCTTTGAAACTCGGCAGGCCAGAAATTATTGGCACGAGATCTTCAATGTGTTGAACAGAAAAAATATGCAGCCGAGAATCCTTTATCCAGCAAGTCTGTCATTTAGAATAGAGGGAGAGAGAAAGGTCTTCCCAAACAAACAAAAACTGAAGGAATTTGTCACCACGAAACCAGCCCTACAAGAGATCCTAAGGGGGATCCTGTGAGACAAAGTACCAAGACATCGCTACAAGCATAAAACATACAGACATCACAATGACTCTAAACCCGTATCTTTCTATAATAACACTGAATGTAAATGGACTAAATGCACCAACAAAAAGACATAGGGTATCAGAAAGGATAAAAAACAAGACCCATCTATTTGCTGTCTACAAGAGACTCATTTTAGACCTGAGGACACCTTTAGATTGAGAGTGAGGGGATGGAGAACTATTTATCATGCTACTGGAAGCCAAAAGAAAGCTGGAGTAGCCATACTTATATCAGACAAACTAGACTTTAAATTAAAGGCTGTAACAAGAGATGAAGAAGGGCATTATCTAATAATTACAGGGTCTATCCATCAGGAAGAGCTAACAATTACAAATGTCTATGCGCCAAATACCGGAGCCCCCAAATATATAAAACAATTACTCATAAACATAAGCAACCTTATTGATAAGAATGTGGTCATTGCAGGGGACTTTAACACCCCACTTACAGAAATGGATAGATCATCTAGACACACGGTCAATAAGGAAACAAGGGCCCTGAATGATACATTGGATCAGATGGACTTGACAGATATATTTAGAACGCTGCATCCCAAAGCAACAGAATATACTTTCTTCTCGAGTGCACATGGAACATTCTCCAAGATAGATCATATACTGGGTCACAAAACAGCCCTTCATAAGTATACAAGAATTGAAATTATACCAAGCATACTTTCAGACCACAATGCTATGAAGCTTGAAATCAACCACAGGAAAAAGTCTGGAAAACCTCCAAAAGCATGGAGGTTAAAGAACACCCTACTAACGAATGAGTGGGTCAACCAGGCAATTAGAGAAGAAATTAAAAAATATATGGAAACAAACAAAAATGAAAATACAACAATCCAAATGCTTTGGGATGCAGCGAAGGCAGTCCTGAGAGGAAAATACATTGCAATCCAGGCCTATCTCAAGAAACAAGAAAAATCCCAAATACAAAATCTAACAGAACACCTAAAGGAAATAGAAGCAGAACAGCAAAAGCAGCATAAACCCAGCAGAAGAAGAGAAATAGTAAAGATCAGAGCAGAAATAAACAATATAGATTCTAAAAAAACTGTAGAGCAGATCAACGAAACCAAGAGTTGGTTTTTTGAAAAAATAAAATTGACAAACCTCTAGCCAGACTTCTCAAAAAGAAAAGGGACATGACCCAAAAAGATAAAATCATGAATGAAAATGGAATTATCAGGGAATACTATGAAAAAGTATATGCCAACAAATTGGACAACCTGGAAGAAATGGACAATTCCTAAACACCCACACTCTTCCAAAACTCAATCATGAGGAAATAGAAAGCTTGAACAGACCCATAACCAGCGAAGAAATTGAATCGGTTATCAAAAATCTCCCAACAAATAAGAGTCCAGGACCAGATGGCTTCCCAGGGGAGTTCTACCAGACGTTTAAAGCAGAGATCATACCTATCCTTCTCAAGCTATTCCAAGAAATAGAAAGGGAAGGAAAACTTCCAGACTCATTCTAGGAAGCCAGTGTTACTTTGATTCCTAAACCAGACAGAGACCCAGTAAAGAAAGAGAACTACAGGCCAATATCCCTGATGAATATGGATGCAAAAATTCTCAATAAGATACTAGCAAATTGAATTCAACAGCATATACAAAGAATTATTCACCATGATCAAGTGGGATTCATTCCTGGGACGCAGGGCTGGTTCACATTCGCAAATCAATCAACGTGATACATCACATTAATAAAAGAAAAGAGAAGAACCATATGATCCTGACAATCGATGCAGAAAAGGCCTTTGACAAAATCCAGAACCCTTTCTTAATAAAAACCCTTGAGAAATTCGGGATAGAAGGAACATACTTAAACATCATAAAACCCATGTATGAAAAGCCCACAGCTAACATAATCCTCAATGGGAAACACTGAGAGCTTCTTCCCTGAGATGAGGAACACGACAGGGATGCCCACTCTTGCCGCTGTTGTTTAACATAGTGCTGGAAGTTCTAGCATCAGCAATCAGACAACAAAAGGAAATCAAAGGTATCAAAATTGGCAAAGATGAAGTCAAGCTTTGGCTTTTTGCAGATGACATGATACTATACATGGAAAATCCGATTTACTCCACCAAAAGTCTGCTAGAACTGATACATAAATTCAGCAAAGTTGCAGGATACAAAATCAATGTACAGCAATCAGTTGCATTCTTATACACTAACAATGAAGCAACAGAAAGACAAATGAAGAAACTGATCCCATTCACAATTGCACCAAGAAGCTTAAAATACCAAGGAATAAACCTAACCCAAGATGTAACATAACTATATGCTGAAAGCTATAGAAAGCTTATGAAGGTAATTGAAGAAGATATAAAGAAATGGAAAGATATTCCCTGCTCATGGATTGGAAGAATAAATATTGTCAAAATGTCAATACTACCCAAAGCGATCTACACATTCAATGCAGTCCCAATCAAAATTGCACCAGCATTCTTCTCGAAACTAGAACAAGCAATCCTAAAATTCATATGGAACCACAAAAGGCCCCAAATAGCCAAAGTAATTTTGAAGAAGAAGACTAAACAGGAGGCATCACAATCCCAGACTTTAGCCTCTACTACAAAGCTGTAATCATCAAGACAGCATGGGATTGGCACAGAAACAGACACATAGACCAATGGAATAGAATAGAAACCCCAGAACTAGACCACAAACGTATGACCAACTAATCTTTGACAAAGCAGGAAAGAACATCCAATGGAAAAAAGACAGTCTCTTTAACAAATGGTGCTGGGAGAACTGGACAGCAACATGCAGAAGGTTGAAACTAGACCACTTTCTCACACCGTTCACAAAAATAAACTCAAAATGGAGAAAGGAGCTGAATGTGAGACAGGAAACCATCAAAACCCTAGAGGAGAAAGCAGGAAAAGACCTCTCTGACCTCAGCCGTAGCAATCTCTTACTCAACACATCCCCAAAGGCAAGGGAATTAAAAGCAAAAATGAATTACTGGCACCTTATGAAGATAAAAAGCTTCTTCACAGCAAAGGAAACAACCAACAAAACTAAAAGGCAACCAACGGAATGGGAAAACATATTTGCAAATGGCATATCGGACAAAGGGCCAGTATCCAAAATCTATAAAGAGCTCACCAAACTCCACACCCGAAAAACAAATAACCCAGTGAAGAAATGGGCAGCAAACATGAATAGACACTTCTCTAGAGAAGACATCCGGATGGCCAACAGGCACATGAAAAGATGCTCAACATCGCTCCTCATCAGGGAAATACAAATCAAAACCACACTCAGGTATCACCTCACACCAGTCAGATTGGCCAAAATGAACAAATCAGGAGACTATAGATGCTGGCGAGTATGTGGAGAAACGGGAATGCAAACTGGTACAGCCACTCTGGAAAACAGTGTGGAGATTCCTCAAAAAATTAAAAATAGACCTACCCTATGACCCAGCAATAGCACTGCTAGGAATTTACCCAAGGGATACAGGAGTACTGATGCATAGGGGTACTTGTACCCCAATGTTTATAGGAGCACTCTCAACAATAGCCAAATTATGGGAAGAGCCTAAATGTCCATCAACTGATGAATGGATAAAGAAATTATGGTTTATATACATAATGGAGTACTACATGGCAATGAGAAAGAATGAAATATGGCCTTTTGTAGCAACGTGGATGGAACTGGAGAGTGTGATGCTAAGTGAAATAAGCCATACAGAGAAAGACAGATACCATATGTTTTCACTCTTATGTGGATCCTGAGAAACTTAACAGAAACCCATGGTGGAGGGGAAGGAAAAAAAAAAGAGGTTAGAGTGGGAGAGAGCCAAAGCATAAGAGACTGTGAAAAACTGAGAACAAACTGAGGGTTGATGGGGGGTGGGAGGAAGGGGAGGGTGGGTGATGGGTATTGAGGAGGGCACCTTTTGGGATGAGCACTGGGTGTTGTATGGAAACCAGTTTGACAATAGATTTCATATATTGAAAAAATAAGAGAGATATCACAGGACCAGAAAATTGAGATGACTCATTACTCCTTTATTTATTTTCCAGAACATTAAAAAAATTACAGAAAGTATTCTTCACATGAAAATTCAGTTTCAGGGATGCCTGGGTGGTTCAGTCAGTTAAACATCTGACTTCAGCTCAGCTAATGATCTCAAGATTCATGAGTTCAAGCCCCACGTTGTGTACATCTCCCTCAAATGAAAAACCAATAATAGATATGCTAAAAAGAATAAGGAGTCCAAGTATATCACTAAAGAAAATAGACAAACCATGAGAAATAGAAAGAGAAGAAATAATCAGAACAAAGGCTACAGAAACAACCACAAAGTAAGTAACAAAATATATATATATCAATAATTAGCTTAAATGTAAATGACCTAAATGTTTCAATCAATAAACAGAGTGTCAGAGTGGATAAAAAACAAGACCCATCCATATTCTGTCTATAAGAGACTCATTTCAGACCTAAAGACACCTGCATTTTGAAAATGAGGGGATGGAGAAACATGTACCATGGGAAGGGATGTCAAAAGAAAGTTGGAGTAGCACTACTAATATCAGACAAATAGACTTTAAAACAAAGTATGTAAGAAGAGACAAGGAAGAATGCAATATAACAATAAAGGGAGCAATCCAACAGATGCTATAACAATTGTAAATATTTATACCCCCAACATGAAATACCCAAATACATACAACAGTTAATAACAAAAAAAGAAACTAATCAATAGCAACACAATAATAGTATAGAACTTTAACATCCCACTTACATCAATAGACAGATCATCCAAACAGAAAAGCAGCAAGGAAACAGTGGCTTTAAATGACATATTGAACCATATGGATTTAACAGATATATTCAGAACATTCCATCTTAAAACAGCAGAATACACATTTTTTTCAAGTATGCATGAACCATTCTCCAGAGTTGATCACATATTATGTCACAAAATAAGTCTCAACAATTTCAAAAAGATCACAGTTATACCATGCATCTTTTCTGACCACAATACTATGAAACTAGAAATCAACCACAATAAAAAATCTGGAAAGACCACGAATACATGGAGGTTAAAAAACATGTTACTAGACAATGAATATGTCAACCAAGGAATCAAAAAAGAAATAAAAAATTACATGGAAAAAATGAAAATGAAAACACAACAGTCCAAAACTTTTGGGATGCATCAAAAAAAAATTTTGAGAGGGAAGTTTATAGCAATACAGGCATTCTTCAAGAAGGAAGAAAAATTCCAAATTAACAACATTACCTTACATCTAAAGGAGCTAGAAAAAGAACAGCAAACAGAATCCAAAAACAGAAGGAAGGAACTAATAAAGATTAGAGTATAGATAAATGAATAAATGATATGAAAACTAAAAAAAAACAATAGATCAATGAAACCAGGAGCTGGTTTTTGTAAAGATCAACACAATTGAAAAACTTTTAGCCAGACTTATCAAAAAGAGAGCTAGAGAGAGAAAAAGAGATAGAGGGAGAAAGGACTCAAATAAATAGAATCACACTTGAAAGAGAAGAAATAACAAACAAAACCACAGAAATACAAACAATTATAAAAGAATATCACGAAAAACTACATGCCAACAAGTTAAACAACATGGAAGAAATGGATAAATTCCCAGAGACATATAATCTACCAAAACAGAACCAGGAAGAAATAGAAAATCTGAACAGACCAGCTACCAGCAAGGAGATTGAATCAGTAAACACAAAACTCCCAACAAACAAAAGTCCAGGACCACTTGGCTTCTTAGGTGAATTCTGTCAAGCATGTAAGAAGATGAGCGCTTGGGTGGTTCAGTTGTTGAGTGCCCAACTCTTGATTTCAGCTCAGGTCATAATCTTACAGTTCATGAGATCAAGCCCTGTGTCGGACTCTGTGATGATAGCATGGAGACTGCTTGGGATTCTCTCTCCCTCTCTCTCTCTCTGCCTCTCTCTCTCTCTCAAAAATAAATACAAAAGCATTTAAAGAAGAGCTAATACCTATTCTCAAATTGTTCTCCAAAATAGAACTTCCAAATTCGTTCTATGAGGATAGTATCACTCTGATACCAAAACCAGATAAAAATACCACCAATATACTAGAAAACAGAATGTAACAATACATTAAAACAATCATTCACCATTACCAAATGGGATTTATTCCCAGATGCAAGGGGGGTTCAATATTTGCAATTCAACTAACATGATACATCACATCGATAAGAAAAAGAATAGAAACCACATGATCATTTCAATAGATGCAGAAAAAGCATTTGACAAAGTACAACATCCATTCATGATAAAAGCCTTCAACAAAAGCTTAGAGGGAACATACCTCAACATAATAATAGCCATATATGAAAAATTGGCAGCAAACATTATACTCACTGGGGATAAACTGAAAGCTTTCCCCCTAAGGTCAGGAACAACACAAAGATGTCCCCTTTTGCCACTTTTATTCAACATAGGACTGGAGGTCCTAAGCATAGCAATTAGGCAACAAAATGAAATGAAAGACATTCAAGTTGTTAAGAAGTAAAACTTTCACTATTTACAGAGAACATGATATTATATGTAGAAAACACTAAAGACTTCACCAAAAAACTACTAGAAGTGATAAATGAATTCAGTAAAGTCAAAGGATACAAAAATCAATGTGCAGAAATGTATTGCATTTATATACACTCACAATGAAGCAGCAGAAAGCGAAATTAAGAATACAATCTCATTTATAATTGCACCAAATATACTAAGATACCAAGGAATAAATCTAAAACGGGAAACTATAAGACACTGATGAAAGAAATTGAAGACAACACAAAGAAATGGAAAGACATCCCATGCTCATGGATTTAGAGAATAAATATTGCTAAAATACTTGTATTACCCAAAGCAATCTACATATTTAATGTAACCCCTATCAAAATACCAACAGCATTTTTCATGGAACTAGAGCATAAAATCCTAAAATTTATATGGAACAACAAAAGACTCTGAACAGCCGAAGCAATTTTGAAAAAGCAAAGCAAAGCTGGAGATATCATAATTCCAGACTTCACGTCATATTACAAAGCAGTAGTGATCAAAATTGTATGGTACTGGCACAAAAATATACACATAGATCAGTGGAACAGAATAGAAAACCCAGAAATAAACCCAAAATTATATGGTCAATTAATCTTTGACACAGCAAGAAAGAACATCCAATGGGAAAAATCTCTTCAACAAAAGGTGTTGGGAAAACTGGTCAGCTACATGGAAAAGAATAAAACTATTCGATTATCTTATACCATACACAAAAATAAACTCAAAATGGATTATACACCTAAATGTGAAACCTGAAACCATCAAAATCCTAGAAGAGAGCTCAGGCAGTAATGTCTCTGGCATTGGCCATCACAACATTTTTCTAAATATGTCTCCTGAGGCAAGGGATACAAAACAAAAATAAACTATTGGGACCTCCTCAAAATGAAACACACACACACACACACACACACACACACACACACACAATAAACACCTTATGCACAGCAAAGGAAACAATCAACAAAACTGAAAAGCAACCTACAGAATGGGAAAATATATTTGCAAATGACTTATCTAAATAAGGGTTAGTATCTAAAATATATGATGAACTGATACCACTCAACACTCCCCCAAAACAAATAATCCATTTAAAAGTGGGCAGAAGACATGAACAGACATTTATTCAAAGAAATCCAGATTACCAACAGACTCATGAAAAAATGCTCACCATCACTCATCATCAGGGAAAGGCAAGTCAAAAACTACAATGCAATTTCACCTCACACTTGTCAAAATGGCTAAAATAAAAAACATAAGAAATGACAAGTTTGGGTGAGGATATGGAGAAAAAGAAACCCTCATGTACTGTTGGTGGGAATGCAAACTGGTGTAGCCACTCTGGAAGACAGTGTGGAGTTTCCTCAAAAAATTCAAAATAGAACTACCTTACAATACAGCAATTGCACTACTGGGTATTTAAAAAGATATACACTGTGTATTCAGAGGCATACACTCATCCTTATGTTTATAACAACATTATTTACAATAGCCAAGATACAGAAGCAGCAAAATTGTCCATGGATAGATGAATGGGTAAAGAAGACATGGTATATAAGTACACAATGGAATATGATTCAGCCATAAAAGAGAATGAAATTTTTCCCTTTGCAACAACATAAATGGAGCTGGAGTGCATAATGCTAAGAAATAAGTCAGAAAAAGACAAACACCATATGTCTTCACTTATATGTGGAATTTAAGAAGCAAAACAAAGGAGGAAAGGAAAAAGAAAAGAGAGAGCAAACCAAGAAATCGATTTTTAACTGTAAAGAACAAACTGATGGTTACCAGAGGGGAAGTGGGTGGGAGAATTGTTGAAATAACTGATGGGGATTAAGGAGTCCACTTGTGGTGATGAACACTGGGTGATGTATGGAATTGTTGAATCACTATATTTTACACCTGAAACTACTATAACATTGTGTGTTAAGTATATTAAAATGAAAATTTAAGAAAGAATCTCTCATCTCCAAGTGTACCATGAAATATTTCTGGCAGAATAAAAAATCAAGGAAAAATATCCTTCTCATATTCCAGTGAGTTTTCCATCACACCACAGATTTTTAAATGTTCTGAGACTCATTAAAGCAGCATTAAATATGTTATTTTTTTTTAGATTTGTTTGGATTACTTTCTGTCAAAACACCTTAGGACTGTATTTTATTTTTTATACAACATTTTTATTTCTATTTTTTTAAGTTTATTTATTTATTTTGAGAGACAGAAAACATGGGTGGAGCAGAGAGAGAGAGGTGGAGAGAGAGAGAATCCCAAGCAGGCTCTGCAGTGTCAGTGCAGAGCCCGATTCGGGACTCAAAGTCATGAAACATGAGATTGTGACCTGAGCCAAAACCAAGAGTCAGCCGCTTAACCAACTGAGCCAACCAGGCACACCAGGACTGTGTTTTCAAAGACAACCTCACTTTTATTTTCTAGTTTGCATTGATTTGTTTGTTTTTGTTTTTACAGAATGTAACATGAAATCCAGATGCTTTATTTCACTCATAGAGATGCATATATTTTTATCCTGATGAATAGAAAAGGAAAGCATGCAAATGAAAATGACTCCATTTCTTGAAGGTCCACTGTCTTCTCAGATTAATGCTCTCTGATATGAACATTGCAATTCACTGCATCATGCAGAAAATGTAAAAGGACAGATTTTCTGAACAGTAAACCATAGCTGTTAGAAATATAACAAAAATGGAAACCAGCATGTAGCTGGGTCTTTTGGTCAGGCACATGGAAAATGTTTTCTATTTGGTGGCATTTATCCAGAGGCCAAGTGTTCACAACCAAGTTTTTAGGTATTCATATAATTGTGGTTCTTTCTCTTATTCTTCCTCACTTTCTTATACCCTGTCTACATTCTAGTCATCTTTTCCAAACTACCTATTCTGCCACTCCACCACATCCTACTTTCAAATGAAAACAAATAACTCATCACCTGGGTGTTCTCCAAACTTAAATTAAAAAAAATATATACTAATTAGTAACATGAAAACATATGAAAGTATAAACCTCACTGGTAAAATAATTAAATAGTCAAATTTAGGATACTTTAATGCTGTAATATGGTAGTGTTAATCATATAGCTCTAGTTTAAAGGTTAAATGACAAAAGTATTAAAATTACTACAATAACTTTTAACGGATACACAATATAAAAATATGTAAATTGTAACATCAAAAACATAAAATGGGTGAGGGACATAAAAGGGTAAAGTTTTGTGCAAATTTCAATTTTATCAGCTTACAGTAGACTATTATAGCTATAAGATGCTTTTTGTAAGCCTTATGGTAAATCACAAAACAAAAACCTATATTAGATATAAGGAGAAAGAAATCAAAACATATCACTACAGAAAATTATTAATTCACAATGGAAGACACCAAGAGAGGAAGAATGGAAGAAAGGAATTAGAAAACATCCAAAAAAAAAACAATTAATAATATGGCAACAGTTTTTACCTATAAATAATTACTTTAAATGTAAATTAATTAAACCCTCCAATCAGAAGATACAGAGTAGCTGAATGAATAAAACAAAAAAAGCCTCAACTGTATGTTGCCTATAAGAGACTCACTTCTGCTTTAAGGACATAGTGAAGGGATAGAAAAAGATATTTCATCCAAATGAAAACCAGAATAGAACAGGGATAGCTATACTTATAACAGGTAAAAAATTGACTTTAAGTCAAACTGTAACAAGAGACAAAGAAGGTCATTATATGATAAATGAGTCAGCTCATTAAGAAAGTATAACAACTGTAAATATGCACCCAACATTGTAGCACCTAAATATATGAATACTTCTAAATGTATTCATATACAGAATCTGAATACAGAAATTGACAGGAACACAATAATAGTGAGGGACTTCAATACTTACTTTCAACCATGGATAGGTGATACAGACAGAAAATCAATAAAGAAATTTTGACTTGAACTATACTTTAGATCAAATGGACCTAACACATGTACAGAGCATTCCATCCAAATGTAGCAGAATACATATTCTTCTCAAGTGCACACAGAACAATCTCTAGGATATATCACATATTAGACCACAATACAATCATTTATAAACTTAGTAAGATTTAAATCATATAAAGTATCTTTTCTGAGCACAATGATATGAAACTAGAGATCAGTAGAGGAAAGCAGGAAAATTCACAAATATTCAGAAGTTAAACAATACATACCTGAACAATGAGTGGGCCAAAGAAAAAAAATGAAAATGGAAATTAAAAATATCTCAAGACAAACAAAAATAAAAACACAACATATCAAAACTTATGGAACACAGCAAAAACAGGAGAGGGAAGTCTATAGCTATAAATGTCTACATTAAGTAAAAGAAGGATCTCAAACAATCTAATTTTATACCTCAAGGAACTAAAGAAATAAGAACAAACTAAGCCCAATGCTAACAGAAGGAAGGGGGAAAACTATCAGAGCAGAAATAAAATAAAGGTACAAAACCAACAGAAAACATCAGCAACACTAAGTTGTTGTTTTGTTTTTTTTTTTGAAAAACTAAAAAAATAAAAACTTTTAGCTACACTAATAAAGAGAGAAAACTAAAAAATCAGAAATAAAAGAGGAGATATTAAAACTGAGAGTGCAGAAATATAAAGGATCATGAGAGACTATTATAAACAATTTATGCCAACAAGTTGTATCACCTAGAAGTAACAGATCAATTCCTAGAAACAGCCTATCAATTCCAAATCATTAAGACATAGAAAAATCCAAATAAACCTATAACTATTAAGGATATTGAATCAGTAATAAAAAATTTCCCAACAGATAAAAGCCCAGAATTATATAGCTTTACTGGTGAATTCTACCAAATATTTAAAGAAGAATTAATGCCAAACCAATACCAATGATGGTTTTCAGGGGCTAGAATGTAGGGGAAATGGGGAGATGTTGATCAAAGGGTACAAACTTTCACTTATAAGGTAAATAAGTTCAGATAACCTAACATACATCATGGTGACTATAGTTAATACTGAATTGAATATTGAATTATATAATTGAAATTTGCTAAGAAAGTAGATCTTAAACATTCTCACCAAAAAAGCTAACTATGTGAGGTGATGAATATGTTATTTAACTTGATTGTGGTAATCATTTCACTATATATATATACATCTATAAATATAAACATATATATATATATATATATCAATTATATGCCAATAAGTCTGAGAAAAAACCCTCAGTGACATATAACCTCACACTTATTAGGATTCCTTACTAACAAAAAAAAAGAAAGGAAAAAGAAAAAAAAAGACAATAAGTGAAGGCGAGGATATTCAAAAAGGGAAATCTTGTGCACTATTAGTGAGAATGTAAAATGGTGATGTCACTATGGAAAATAGCATGGAAGTTTCTCAAAAAGTCAAAAATAGAACTACCATATGATCCAGCAATCCCACTCTTGGAATACATATCCAAAGAACTGAAATCAAGATTTCAAAAGATATCTGCACTTGCACTGTCAATGCAGGATTATTCATAGCCAAGATATAGAAATGACCTAAATGTTCATTGATTGATGAATGAAGAATATGTGGTATGGATGGATAAAGAAAATGTGGTATATAAATACAATGGCATATTAATCAGCCTTTAGAAAGAAGGAGACCTTGCTGTATGTGACCGCATGGATGAACCTTGAAGACTTTATGCTAAGAGAAATAATCCAGTCATCGATAGGAAAATATTACATGATACCACTTATATGAGATATCTAAAAATGGTCAAACTCATAGAAACAGAGGGTAGAAATGTGGTTTTCTGGCACAAGAAGAATGGGGAAATGGGATTCTCCATGGGTATAAAATTTCAGTCATGAAAAATGAGTAAGTTCTAAAGATCAATTGCATAACATTGTGTGTATAGCTAACACTGTATTGTGGACTTAAAATTGTGTTTAGAAACTAGGTCTGTTAAGTATTTCTACCACAATGGAAAAATTTTTTTAACATTCTAACATTATTAATTGACAGGCAGCCCAAAATACTGTAAGAGCATAATAAGGTTACCAGTAAAACTAATGTGATGTTAGACTGCATTAAAAGAAGGATGGTTTTCTGAGCTAAGTAGTTGAACTCCTAATTTCCAGAACATCCACATTAGCAAGTGTCAGTTTTGTTAATGATCCAATTATCCAATTGCATTTTGCCTAAAATTGAACAACTCTTTGAGGGTTTTTGGCATCCATTCAGGTATCCTACAGATTAAATATAATTATATCAAAATTAAAGGGACTTTACACAGACTGCCCAATGCAAAATGTTGACAGAGGAGAAAGAAAGATGACTGGAAGACTTGAAACTATACCATTCTAGGAATAGGTGAGGCAACTCCAGACGATTTAAACGGAAAAATGAAAGCTCATTTTGGATATGATATCTGAGTTTAATATGTGAAAATATTTATTATACTTATTCTGTTAGCTCCAATCTAGAATTAATAACACTGATGATACAAAGATTCAAATCAAGGCTGAAGATATGAAAGAAGTTTTGGCTAATTAGAACTTAAAAATTTTGAAATGAATACTTTATAATTATTCATTAAGATTGCTCTTGCAGGTTATTTATAATCTTAATGTTAAGATTTATATCATTAAGGTTATTTATAAAGAAACCACAACTTATAAAAATTCTACTTAGGGTTGAGACTCTAAATTTCTTTATTAAGCTTGAAAAATTAAAATTTTTCTCTCTAAAAATTCCTTTTACTCATCCTGGCCCCTATGACTATGTTTCTTTACTATTTTTTTTTAACGAAATGCAGGGAGTTTTTATTTGGAGACTGGACTTCTGCAGTTTTCAGACATCCAGAACATTACCAAGAGACTGATAAGAAACCGAAATATTTGTTATCAAGCTCATGATACAATGTCCCATAACTACTGGTGTCAAATTGTCATAGGCTTTGTACTTCATGTCTTAGCGCAAAGTGCAAGAACAATGTTAAATTAGAATGTGATGAAAGAGAGGTGTATTGTAGGCTCAGTATAGATACATTGACCTCCTAAGACATAAGATAACCATAAATAGTAGACTAAATCATAAAGAACATGGTTTTGCTGACCAGTTGGACAAACAACTCTACAGTCTCCATAACAACTGAGAGAATCACTCTTTTTCAACACAAATAATCATTAGCTACAATAATCAATAGTTGTTAAAAATAATAATCTTATTGAATTATCTAATGGATATTTTCTTAAGAAAGTTAGAGGAATGTCTTATTTATTTTATAAAATTTTTCTTAAACATAATTTAAATTTTAAAAATCAGGACATTGTTTAATTTGGATTTATATAGTTGCAATATTAATTGAGACAAGAAAATTGGTCTTGCTTCACTTCCTATCCTAAGATTCTACAATTGCTACTAATTAATGTGATGCAGTGGGAGTTGGGAAGATAGGAGTAACCTCATACTCCAATGTTAGCATTAAAATACTGCTGGAGGGCCCCTGGGTGGTTCAGTTGGTTGAGCTTCTGACTCTTGGTTTCGGCTCAGGTCATGACCTCATGGGTTCATGGGTTTGAGCCCCACATTGGGTTCCATCCTGACAGCACAGAGCCTGCTTGGTACTCTCTCTCCCTCTCTTTCTCTCCCTGCCCCTCCGCTACTCCCTCTCTCTGTTTCTTTCTCTCAAAATAAATAAAATCTTTTAAAACATCCCTGGAAATAAGAACATGAGATCTATATGCTAAATGAATAAAATGTTTATTTTTCATCTGAACTATTTGAAGAGTGTTTATTTCTCCCCTTCACCATTTTATTAAGTGCTCATAGGTGTTTTTCTTTTCATTACTGTTGCCTTCCCAACATATAGCCATTTAATTACTGGCAGATCTCACCATAATTGGGCATTACTTGATTTAGCTAATAATCACCACCCAGAAAAATTGCTTGTGGAGCAGATTTCTATACAACAAATGATCTTCTTCCATAGAATGTAAGGAATGTGTTCTTAAATTTATTTTGTTCAGTTTCTTCCTATAGGTGATTAATGGCACAAGAGTGGTATAGTTACTCCACTAACTCTGAACATCTGCTACCTGCATGGCCTGAAGCCATGGCTCAATTCAGGCATGGGATGCAGGAAGCCCTGCTCTTTCTACCTTGCTTTAGTTTCAAATGCTTACCTCATGCAGGCAACTTCTCCTCCCCTACTGACATGGCCTAGACTTGATGGCACATCCAAGATCAGGCTGTGGGAGATATGAGTAGCAGCTGGTCACATCCTGCTATTTCTGTGGTAAGGTACAGACAACTGGAGATCTCATTTTGTATATGCTCCTGGAAACTGTCTGCTGGAAAATTTCTGTTCATGTGAGGTTTCTGGAAACATATATTGAATTTATTCTCTACTTTTCCATTATGGTGAATTTCTCATTGGCAAATCCCCATATAATGGGGTACACCTGCACTGTTGAATCAAAAGGCAGGGAAGCTGCATTGTAAAATTAACAGTTGCAATTAGTGTTAGGACACATTACTGTTTTTGCAAATCCACTCAATAAATCTACAGACTTTTTATATTCTTTTGTGAGTGCATATATGTGTGTGTGTAACATTATATTCCCAGCTGAGAAATTATCACATCTCTTGATTGCTTCACACCATGATTCATTATTCAAGCAGCACTGAATCAGCATTCGTGAAGATACTGTTATTGGAATCTTTGTCTTTTAACTAAGATACACAATTGAAATCCTTATCACTTTGTAATCACTAATTATCCAATGCTACTTTTTCAAATATATGGACATTAATTAGCTCCGGTGTCCTAAACCAACTCTAAATTAGGTAATTACATTGTATATCCTGCAGTTTCTGCTGGGAAGCACATTCTTCACTTCCTGTCTCTAACTGATGGCCAGCTAGTTAATGGCTTACAAATTTTCCCCAGAGATGGTTACACATCAGAAATTATTCTTTTACAGGATGTTTTCAGAATGTTGAAGATGAAAGGAGCTATGTAAATCATACTGTTATTGCTTATTATTATTATTATTATCAGTAGCAAGTCTCTTCACTGCTTCATTTCACTAGTAATTTGGAGGCAAAAGACAATGTTATAAGATGCATCTCAGGGATTTTTGTTAGAAAAAAATTGGTAAGGACTGAATGCTTGTGTTCCCCCAATATTATGTTGAAGTCCTAACCAACAATATCATTATATTAGGAGGTAGAGACTTTGGAAGATAATTAGATAATGAGGTGGAGCCCTCAGGAATAGAGTCCTCATGAATAGGATTAGAAACCTTATAAAATGGACCTCAGAGAGTTCTCTCACCCTCTTTCTGGCATGTGAATTAACAATCCACAACCCAGAAGACAACTTTAACAAGAACAAAACTAGGCTGGCACCCCAATCTTGTATTTTCAGCCTCTGGAACTATAATAAATAAATTTCTGTTATTTGTAAGCCATACATTTTGTGGCATTTTGTTATAGTAACCCAAACTGGCTAAGAAAAAAAATTTCCTAAAAAACAATTTATATTAGTCTAGGACTTCCCAAATTCTTAATAATGTGTTAGCAGAAAAGAATTTTAAAGTCTTCCTGATTTGAGATTTCACCAAGGGTAAGGGTGGCAAAGGGTAAAAGGAGAAAGCAAACCGAAGCCTATTTTGAAGAACAATGGAAATAATATTCAAAATCTTGAATAGTCTAATGGATAAAATATTCATTGTGGATGAAAAGAAAAGGTAATGTGGGAATTTGCCCTGTGAGCTACCAATGTCTTTTCACTCATGAAAATTAACCATTTCAGCAGATTTTTGTTAAATATTCTGAGGCTCTTCCATCTCCCCAAAAGTCAGAATGTGAAAAGTCACATTTAATTAGAGATCAAATTTTATAACCACAGAACAGCACTGATATATTATAACTTAACTTTTAATGGTCGTATCTACATTCTAAAAATTAAGAAACTTTATATAGAATTGTGCATACATACACACACACACACACACACACACATATATATATATATATGATCTGAGTCTGTATGAGACGTGAGTCATTTTGTGTATATGAGTCATAGTGGTCATGTCAGCTCTTTTGATAGTTGTTGAAGTTGACACAACTCCTAGTAAGCAAGTTGCACATTAATGGAATCTATGTTAACTCTTTTTAAGTTGCATTATCGCAGTAAGTACATAACATCCTTAGGGAAGAAAGGCAATTGAAAGGTGGTCCAGTCTAATCACCCATGCTCTGAATTTAGTAGCAATACAGCACTGTGGGAGTGGCTTTAGATAGACATACTTTCCCTCTGTGACAAGTCTTTTAAGATTAACACCATAATCATAAGTATTCCTGGCATCCTTTAATAACCCATTGTAAATTTAATACCCCCCCCAAAAAAAACTTACCTTGCATGCAATTAACATACTCTTTTAGGAAAACACCATGTCTTATTCATCTTTATAGCCTCTGTCCCTAGTAAAGTAGTATACTGCAGGAGCTCAATTAAATACTTGCTGAATAAATAAATAAATAAATAAATAAAAACAATGATTTTCTTTTTTCAGTTTTTACCATTTCTTGAAATATAATAATTTATATTATCAACTTTCTAATAATTTTGTCTTTTAATTCATATTAAAACTGTATTGTTATAGAGGCTACCTCCTATCATTCTGGATTTTATGAATGAATCTGTAGTCATCAAAGGTATTTATTTGTTCAACAACTATTTTGCACTTCCTATATACAAGGAGCTGTGAATGATACAAACACAAAAATCCAGGTACTTATAAAAGCTTCCATCCATTCTAGTGGAGACTATAAAACAATAGAAAGTCATAAGTGTCCGAATAAAGATACTGAAAAGTGCTATGTGACCTCTAAGGAGAGACAGATGTCACTGCATGGGAGATGAATTAACTACAGAATGATCCATGCTGTACAGGTGTATCTTAGAGATAATTGCAGTTTGGTTCCAGACCACTGCAAAAAGTAAAAATGGCAATAAAGCTAGTCAAATGATTTTTTTTTTTTGGTTTCTTAGTGCATGTAACATTTACGTTTACACTATACTATTAACTGTGCCATAGCATTATGTCTGAAAAATGTACACACCTTGATTAAAAAAACTTATTTATTGCTAAAAAATTCTAACCATCATCTGAGCTTTCAGTGAGTCACATTTTTTTTTTTTGATTTGTGGAGGGTCTTGCTTCAAGTTGACTACAGACTGATCAGGATGGTGGTTAGTGAAGTTTGGAGTGGCTGTGGCAATTTCTTAAAATAAAGTAACAATGAAATTTGTCGCATTGATTGACTCTTCCTTTCACCAATGATGTGTGTTGCTATGTGAAAGCATTTCACCCATGGTAGAACTTCTTTCAAAATTGGAGTCATTCCTGTAAAATCCTGCCACTTCTTTATCAACTAATTTTATGTAATATTCTAAATTATTTGTTGTCATTTCAACAATTTTCACAGCATTGTCACCAGGAGTAGATTTCATCTCAAGAAATCACTTCCTTTGCTCATCCATAAAAATTAACTCCTTACCTGTTAAACTTTCATTGTGAGATTGTAGGAATTCATCACACCTTCAGGCTCCACTTCTAATTTCACTTCTCTTGCTATTTTCACTACATTTGCAGTTACTTCCTCCACTGAAGTCTTGAACCCCTCAAAATCCTCCATGAGGGTTGGAATCAACTTCATTCAAAATCCTGTTAATATTGATACTTTGACCTTTCACCATAAGTCAGAAAGGTTTTTTAATATATATTAAACATAATTTATCATCAAATTGGTTTCCATACAACACCCAGTGTTCATCCCAACAGGTACCCTCCTCAATGCCCTTCACCCACTTTCCCCTCTCCTCCACCCTCCATCAACCCTCAATTTGTTCTCAGTATTTAAGAGTCTCTTATGGTTTGCCTCCCTCCCTCCCTCTCTGTAAATTTTTCCCCCTTCCACTCCCCCATGGTCTTCTGTTTAATTTCTCAGGATCCACATATGAGTGAAAACATATGGTATCTGTCTTTCTCTGCCTGCCTTATTTCACTTTAGCATAAAATGTTCTCAGTGGAGTCCAGAATAGTGAATCCTTTCCAGAAGGTTTTCAACTTACTTTGTTTAGATCCATTAGAAGAATTATTATCTATGACAGCTATAGTCTCATAAAATATATCTCTTCAATAATAAGACTTGAAAGTCAAAATTACTCCTTGATTCATGGGCTGCAGAATGAATATTGTGTTAGGGGTATGAAAACAACATTAATCTCATTGTATATGTCCATCAGAGCTCTTGGGTGACCAGATGCATTGTCAATAAGCAGTAATATTTTTAAAGGATTTTTTTTCTGAGAAGTAGGTCTTAGAAGTGGCTTGAAATATTAAGTAAATCATGCTGTAAACAGATGTGCTGTCATTCGGACTATTTTGTTCTATTTATAGAGCACGGGCAGAATAGGCATTTTTTTTTTTTCACTTTGCAGTTTCAACTCTTATACCAAAGATTGACAGCACACAGAGAGAAGAAAAGCAACAAACAAGGAACATAAAACAAATTGATCTCACATGCTACTTTCAATCAACAGAACGTGGCTCTCTAGATAGCTGTGTTTAGAAGGAATCTGAGGCTTCAGCCTCACTTAGCAGAAAGACTACTGCAACTAATTATCAATATCCGCCAATTTCACTCAACCCAGAAGAAACCAATGACACCAAAGTTGGCAGAAAAAAATGGCATTGGCTGTACCACCAGGGCCAATAAAGAAGCCAGCAAAGGTCTGAGGAAATCTGGAGTGGGCATTCTGGTGGTATCTGGTCCAGAAGGTAAATGGGATTCTGGACCAGGGATCACCAAAATCTCCTTCCTCTGCCCAGATCAGCAGCCCGAACTCAATGTCATCCCAGCTCCTGGGCCCAGATACAGTCCCATCTGCAATCTCCACTCAGGTTTTCTCCTCATCCTGGTCCTCAGCCTCAGCTGCAGCAGCGTTCAGAACATTTAAGGCCTCTTTTTCAGCCTCCATGAATGATGCGGTCCAGTGGCAAGGATTTCTCTTCTGAACCTTTGCAATGAATCTCAGCACTTTCATCTCACTAGCTTTATGGTAGGAACAGAGGCCCCAGAGGAATTCATACTCCAGAGGGTTGCTGTTCAGCATTTGTCTGTAATCCAGGTACTTTTGCTTTACAAACTCATAAACGAGAAGTTTCCTTAGATCTCCAAGGAGAGAATATCTCACCCCAGAACTCGGTCCCATCTTGCTTAGTGTCTCCCAGAGGACAGCTTCACTGGCACAGTTGCCATTCATGAATATGATGCCCAATGCCACTAAGAGAACACCCAGCTTGGGTGTGTCTTTGTCCCCAGTGTGCCAGCCAGGGACTTGGGGGTTACTGAGAAGAATCTGCAGGTGCTCTTGTCAATCTCCTTCAGTTGAATCCCAAATTTCTTCTCCAGGATAAACATCAGTGCATTTATGGCTGATATCCCACAGCATTTCTGAGTGCTTGATGGGCACCTTGGTATAATATTTAAGCATCAAGTATTTAATCAACTTATTTGTTCTTTCCTGAAGAAGGGCCACATCTGGACATTGTGGGGAACCCAGGTTCTGTGATGCATGCTAGTTGGGAGAGGGGTGCAGATTCTGCCAGTCAGGTGAAATTGACCAATCAGTGGGGATACAGTCAGGTGGGAGTGGCCAGTCAGTGGGAAGTGGCCAATCAGGTGGCAGAAGACAGTCAGGTGGTAGTGGCCAATCAGGAGATCCTTGCCAATCTGAAGGATGCTGCCCGCCTGGTGGGTTCTGCCAGGCCAGTGGGTTCAGCCAGACAACTGTACCAAGCCAGACAATGGGGTTCTGCCAAGAAACTGAGTTCTTCCAGGCTGGTGGGGTCTGTCATAGCTGGGAGGTTCTGATGTGCTGGTGGGGTCTGCCTGGCTGGCTGTTTTTGCCAGCCTGATGGGTTCTGCCAGGACAATTGGGTCTGCCAGAGCACATTGGAGGGTGCACCTGGCAGACCTCCAGGTACCTGCACCCTCCTGGTGCAGACCTCCAGGTCCCTGCAGCCAGTAGAACTTGCCTCTAATCCCCACTGCTATCCTTTTCTACATTCAAGGTATTAAACTTGTGTGTTTTCTTGTTCTAAATTATAGCCAAATTATACTCCTGGACTCCAGAGTCTGAGCCTCAGAACCATCTGCTGATATCTGTGGAGCTTGTTTAATATTCTGGGTATGGGTATAAGCTTTTGGGGGCTTAGTGGTGTCATTCAAAGCCTTAAAGGCTGTCTTAGACTAAGTATTAACCATATCACTGGCTATGACAGAGAAATTGTAGGTGGCACTTGGGTCAACTTTAATAGTGGTGTTCAAGGACTTAAAGGCCATCTTGGACTTGTTAGCTGTTAACTCACAGGTGGAAAATATCATAGGCTGAATTTTCAGAACTTTGGGTGGCAACCTGGGACTTAAAGGCTGCCTTACATAGGACATTGGAAATCTCCTTGGCATTAAGAGCCTGAAAGAAACCATACACACGATTTGGGCCTTTTGTCGTGGCATTATGAGCATTAAAACTGTTTTGGGCATAGTGGCAGCTGCTAAAACTCGAACAACAGCCATCTCACTGGCTGTTGGGGGCTGTGAACTCTGGGGACTAGCATTTGGCCCAGCTGCTGTGGCCTGGTTGGTAGGTGGATCCTCCGAACTCTGGATGCTCTCATAAGAGTCTGCATACGTAAGGTGCTGTCTTCTATAGAGGCCTTGGCCTGCAAGTGGAGGAGGCCCATACCAACTCCATTTTCTGAGCCATGGCTCCTGTCCCTCTTGAAAGAGCAGAGCCTTGCCTCAGACTCAAAACCCAACCTCCTTGTTGCCTCCCTTATTCATCACTCAGAGAATTGAAATTCCCCTGATTGGTTTTCTGCAGCTGCACCCTCTCCTTGTCCAGTAGAAAATGCCAGTCAGTATCCCAGAACAGACATAATTTTTTTAAGCTTACTTATTTTTGAGGGAGAGAGAGACAGAGAGAGAGAGCAGAGAGTGAGAGCGAGCAGGGGAAGGGCAGAGAGAAAGGAAGAGAGAGGATCCAAGCAGGCTCTGCACTGTCAGTGTAGAGCCCAAAGGGAGTCTTGAACTCACGAACCTTGAGATCATGACCTGAGTCAAAATTGACAATGCCACTCAGGTATCACATGGTCCAAGAAGAATTCTAAGACACACACACACAAAATAAGGAATTCTGAAATGCAGAAGAGCTCAAGCTGCAGGACACTAATCAATGACGTTCCACTAGACAAGATTAATTTGCATTTATGTGGACAAGAATCATATGCATTATTATCATTTTTCAAAAATTTACAGAATTATAACATAGATAAGCACAGTGAAGCTAACTCAAATGGCAAAGCCAGAGGGAACATTGACTAATACTTTTTTTCACCCTAGAACACTCACTATCTTTCCCTTCCATTTCAAATTGTTTCACTTCAAAGACCCAATAGTTATGCCCAATAGCATCACATGACCAATGTGTCCCAGGTACACTCACCAGCACCACCTTCCCCCCATTCCCCATCATGGGGGTTGCTACTAGAATCTCTGCAATCTCTGCAGATTGACCTTGATCAACTTGCCCTTAATGGAATCTTAAAAAACCTGTACTCCCAACACACATTTATTTATTTATTTACTTTGAGGGGGGGATAGTGCACACACATGTGAGAGAAGGGAAGAAACAGAGAGGGAGAGAGAAAATCCCAAGCAGGCTCTGTTCTGTCAGTGCAGAGCCCAACATGGGTCTCAATGTCACAAACTGTGAGATCATGACCTGAGGCGAAATCAACAGTCAGAAACTTACACGACTGACCCACACAGGAATTCCTTTTTCTCCTTTCTTTTTTTTCAGAAATAGAATTTAGTGATTCATCACTTACACCTAACACCCAGAGTTGATCCGAAAATGTGTCCCCCTTAATGCCCCTTGCCTATTTAGCCCATCCACCCACCCAACACCTCTCCAGCAACCCTGTTTATTCTCTGTATTTAAGAGTCTCTTATGGTTTGTCTCCCTCTCTGTCTTTATCTTATTTTTGCTTCCCTTTGCCTTATGTTCTTCTGTTTTGTATCTTATCTGCTTTGTATCTTAAATTCCACATATGAGTGTAATCATATGATATTTGTCTTTCTCTGACTGTTTTATTTCACTTAGCATGATACAGTCTAGTTAATCTACATTGTTGCAAATGGCAAGGTTTCGTTCTTTTTGATCACTGAGTAATATCCCATTGTATGTATATATATACCATTCTTCTTTATCCATTCATCAATGGGTGGTCATTTGGTCTCTTTCCATACCTTTGCTACTGTTGATAGTGCTGCTATAAACATTGGGGTGCATGTGCCCATTTGAAACAATACTCCTGTATCCTTTGGATATACACCTAGTAGTGCAATTACTGGGTCATAGGGTAGTTCTATTTTTAAATTTTTTTGAGGAACCTCCATACTATTTTCCAGAGTGGCTACACCAGTTTGCATTCCCACCAGCAGTGCAAAAGGGTTCCTCTTTCTCTGCATCCTTGCCAACATCTGCTGTTGCCTGGGTTGTTCATTTTAGCCATTCTGATAGGTGTGAGATGGTATCTCATTGTGGTTGCAATTTCATTTGATGATGAGAGTGATGTTGAGCATTTTTTTCATTTGTCTGTTAGCCATCTGGATGTCTTCTTTGTAAATTGTCTATCCATGCCTTTTGCACATTTCTTCACTGAATTATTTGCTTTTGGGGTGTTGAGTTGGTAAGTTCCTTATATATTTTGGATACTAACCTTTTATCTGATATGTCATTTGCAAATATTTTCTCCCATTCCATCAGTTGCCTTTTAGTTTGCTGATTGTTTCCTTCACTTTGCAGAAGTTTTTATCTTGATAAATTCCTAGTAGTTCATTTTTGCTTTTGTTTCCCTTGCCTCTGGAGACATGTCAAGTAAGAAGTTGCTACAGCCAAGGTCAAAGAGGTTGTTGCCTGTTTTCTCCTCTAGGATTTTTATGGATTCCTGTGTTACATTTAGGTTTTTCATCCATTTGAGTTTATTTTCATGTATGGTGTAAGGAAGTGGTCCATGTTCATTCTTCTGCATGTCGTTGTCCAGTTTTCCCAACACCATTTGCTGAAGAGACTTTTTTTTCCATTGGATATTCTTTCCTACATTGTCAATATATAGTTGGCCATAAATTTGTAAGTCCATTTGTGGGTTCTCTATTCTGTTCCATTGATCTATAGGTCTGTTTTGTGCCAGTACCATACTGTTTTGATGATTACAGCTTTGTAATACAACTTGAAGTCCGGAACTGTGATGCCTCCAGCTTTTGTTTTCTTTTTCAGGATTGGTTTGGCTATTCAGGTTCTTTTATGGATCCATACAAATTTTAGGATTGTTTCTTCTAGCTCTGTGAAGAATGCTGGTGTTATTTTGATATGGGTTGCATTGAATATGTAGATTTCTTTGGGTAGTATCGACATTTTGACAATATTTGTTCTTTGAATCCATGAACATGGAATGTTATTCCATTTCTTTGTGCCAGAATAAACATAATTCTTAAGGCCTCTAGGATTTTTGGAATTAGCATTGGCTTCAACTTAAAGTCACCAGCGGCATTACCCCTTAAGAAGAGAGTCAGCTTGTCATTTTAAAGCCAGGCATTGGCTTCTCCTTTCTAGGTATGAAAATCCTAGATGGTGTCTTCTTCCAGTAGAAGGCTGTTTTGAAAATCTGTTATTGAGTGTAGTCACCTTTATTAATTATCTTAGCTAGATCTTCTGGATAACTCACTGCAGATTCTACATCTACATCTACTTGAAGCATTTGCTGTTTCACCTTGCACTTTTATGTTAAGGACATGGCTTCTTTCCTTAAACCTCATGAACCAACCTCTGCTAGCTTCAAACTTTTTCTTTTGCAGCTTCTCCACCTCTTCATGGAATTAAAGAGAGTTAGGGCCTTGCTGTGGATTAGGCTTTGGCTTAAGGGAATATTGGAGCTGGCTTGATCTTCTATCCAGACCACTGAAATTTTTCCATATCAGCAATAAAGATGTTTCTCTTTCTTATCATTTGTGTGTTCACTAGAGTAATACTTTTAATTTCCTTTAAAAACTTCCCTTGCATTTATAACTTGGCTAACTGTTTGACCCAAGGGGCCTAGCTTTCAGCCTTTCTTGGTTTTTGATATGCCTTCCTCACTAAGCTTAATCATTTTAAGCTTCTGATTTAAAATGAGAAACATATGATTTGTCCTTTCACTTGAACACATAGAGGTCATTGTAAGGCTATTAATTGGCCTAGTTTCAATATTGTTCCTCCGGGAATTGGACGAACTGAGGAGAGGGAGTGAGATAGAGGAACAGCCAGTCAGTGGAGAAGTCAGAAAACACACACAATATTTATTAAGTTCACCATCATATACAGGTGCAATTTGTGTCATAACAAAGCAGTTACAATAGCAATATCAATAATCACTGATCACCATAACAATACAATAATTAAATAGTCTGAAATATTGTGAGCATTACCCAAATGCAACACAGATATGAAGTTAGCAATTTTGGGAAAAAATGGCACCAATACACTTGTTCAAAGTAGGGTTGCCACAAACTTTAATTTGTAAAATATGCATTACCTGCAAAGTGTAATCAAAGTGCAATAAAACAAAGAATGCTTGTAATTCCAAAGTGGAACATTGTTTTGTATAGGAGGGGTCCCTTTTAAGTCTTGTACTGATGGCATGTATTGGTCGGTTATATTTTAACCCTTTTGTGAAATTATATCTTGTTTAAAGTTGCTTATTATCATTTTTTAGGTAATACTTAGACTATTCAGAGAGATTACTTAATTTACTGGTTGCTGTGCAATGTGATGCCAAGTTCTAATGTGTTAAGTACCGTTAAAAAGGCTTGCCTTTCTTACAGTTTTTCATGAGACACTTTGTACCACCCACATCACTTTTGTAATTGCAAAATCTAGAAAATACCTTATATGTATATGGTAAACAGTTACTAGTCAAACCAGTAGATGAATTTCTATTCAGACTTGTTTCTTTTATATCATCTTTATTTTGTTTTAAAATAAGTTGTGGAGGGACAAGTCAAACATGTGCAAGTCACTGATCAACCTGCTATTTCTCAACTAATGAAAAATGTCTCCTGTGCTTACAATTATTATAAATTATTGTGATAAGGACAAGTAACAACAACGTTACTCAATCCGATAAAAGAAATCACTAGAACTGAATGACAAAGCACCATAGTACATTTTTTCCTGAAATCCATTAACCTCACTCATATGAAACTTACCAAAGAATTTATTTTGATGTAAATACACATTTTTTTCTCTAAATGTTTAGTTTTGAGACAGGCAGAGAGCAGGGGAGGGGCAGAGAGAGACAGAGGATCTGAAGCAAGCTCTGTGCTGACAGCAGAGAGCCCAATATGGGGCTCCAATTCATGAACCACAAGATCATGACCTGAGCCAAAGTCAGATGCTTAATTGACTGAGCCACCCAGGCACCCCCACATTTCTTTTATTGGTAGTTACTGTGCCTCATATTCTATTAAATGTATTCCACACATATGGAGAAGTTAGGTGGCCCAGAAATTAAGTATCTATCCTGTCTTTGATAATATAATACCTCTCTGGAAAATAAAGAGGTCATTGATGATGGTAATCTGAGATTCAATAAGGTAGTTTTTGAAAATAGTGGATAAGATTTAGGGTCTCATTCATAAAACAGAAAGTGTTTCATTTCAAAGATGATTGAAAGGGAATGACCAGCCCTCACGTGATAAACATTTAACTCACAATTTTTCCTCCTGTCCTCAATTCATGAATATTAAATCAACTTGTCCTCTACTACTGTAAGAAAACAAATGCTTGTTGATTGGTTTATGAGAAAATGTATTCCCTACAGGTGTCCATTAGTTTTTTTTTTTTCATACTAATGTAAGCTAAAATATATTTTTCACTTGAAATTCTAGGGCAGAATTTTCAATACCCTAGTGTTAATGCCTGCAACATCACTGTTCTGAAACTATTCCTACTTATGTTTTTCTACTCTACATTGAACATCTTATGGGAAAATACATCTGTGGAACACCACAATAGTTGTTCTGTATCTGCTGGTAATCTATACTAGTATTTCAAGAAGACTACATTCAGAAGTAGTGTTATAGGGACTCTTAAGGGAATACTTCTGTCCAAAATAGGATAGAAAGTAATGACAACAGCAACCAAAAAAAAAAAAATGTGTATATATATATATATATATATATATATATACAATTACTTTTATATATATATAAAAGGAAACTCTTTCATACATTAACTTAATTTTTCATGATGTTAAAACAATACGTTGAAAAATAAGAACTTCAACTAACCGGTTGTTTGCTCATTCCACATGAGTACAAATAATCAGGTCAACAATTCCCCAAATATTGACTTAACTTGCCCTTTTGAATTCCAGAACAGATACGTTTGTTATACAGAAGGGGTAAGAAATTATAGTTTCAGATTATTTTGGGGTAACATTGGATCAATGTCATTCTCCAACTATAAAAACTTAATGATGTATGCTTTGTGTATAATTACTCTGTAATTTAGTGCTTCTGGCACCTCTACCACTTCCACTTATTCCATATATATGACTCCCAATGTGGATAATCAAAGTCCTCTGAAAATAATTGGCCAAAGTAGTTCCTTTAAGTAGACATTATAATGTCTAAGTAGACATTAGAAACAAATTTGTAAAATTAAAAATAGCAATATTTTTACTGCTTTTGATAAGCATTGTTATTTCATTGAGTAATCAACTAAAAATTACTTAGTTCTCTTTTTATCTGGACACTCTCTGGACCCATCCCCCTACACGCACGTGCGTGCGCATACACATGCACACACACACATACAGACATAAAATCTTAATCACATAATGCAACTGTATCTGGAGTACCACTTCTCATCCACAGAAATAATTATAATCATTTTAAGCAGCGTACAGCCAGTAACCCCTGCTATACCCCTTTGGACAATGTAACTATTCACATATTTAAAAAAATTCAGGACTTATCATGTAAGAAGAATACCACAGAGAATAATAAATTTCTTAAGAAATTCAAGGGGGAAACACTACAAAAAGTCAGGTAATAGGAGGGCTGGCTTTATTTGCATATGTTTACAGAAGTGACTAATCAGGACCCATTTAGTTCCAAGTAGCAAGAATCAACTCAAATTAAGTTAAATTAACACTGAGAATATAGTTAGCTCATATAGCTTAAAAGAATGCTGGAGAAGCTACAAATGGATGGAGGAATCCCAAAAACCAGGACTTCAGGGCCTAGAAACAGAGTCAAATATATTAATGTTTATATATGTGTATATATACACATATGTATGTATATATACACACATATATGTGTATGTATACACATATATATGTATATGTATGTTTATATATAGGGTATAATGCATGTATATATGCTAATATTTAGATATATGGTATATACTAATGTAGTCTATATATGTAACATATACAATATATTATATCTATCTATCTATCTAAATATACCTATCTATTGATAAGGTGTATTTTGATTAGCCAGGAAATTTTCATTTTCATTTTGAAATACCTAACATTGTCCAATACAAACACACAGTGACAGGGCGCCTCGGTGGCTCAGTTGGTTAAGCATCTAACTCTTGATTTTGGCTCATGTTATGATCTCACAGTTGTTAGATCGAGCTCTGCATTGAGCTCTGAGCTGACAGTGTGGAGCCTCCTTGGGATTTTCTCTCCTTCACTCTCTACCCCTCTCCCACTCATGCTTTCTTCCTGTCTCTGTCAAAATTAAAACAAAACAAAACAAAATAAATACACTGTGACCTTGCTGTACAGCTGCTTGGAATATTTCAAGTGCTGAGTGTTGATTCTTAGAGTACTTTCAGGCTAGATCTGTGAGGGAAAGCAAAAAAAAAAAAAAAAAAAAAAAAAAGAACTAGACAATAGAGATTTCTCATTGAGCCAGAAAAACAATGGTATGACCCAGAAAGTATTAAGTTGATTAAAGAACTTAAACCAATATCTAGCACTTAGTGAGTGTCAGATAAATATTAATTCTTACCCTGTGCTTTTAATAATTCATCTCATTTATTCCTTACAATATCCCCCAAATAGAAAGTTTCATTTTACAAATGAGGAAATTGGAATGCCAAGAAAATTTTGCAAGGTCATACAGCTTATAAATGAATTATTCATCTAGGTTTGGAACCCAGGCATGTTTTTTTCTCAAATCTATTGTGTTATACTACTTGTCAAAACAGTGCCTTATAGTAGAATTTTAAATTATGCTATTATTTTTGAGGTAAGTTTGTTTATGTAAATAGATTTAGAATAATGGCATGGATATTTTATCTTCAGTATTTATATTTATTTCAAGTTCAATGACATACAAAAGCAAAACAAAAGTGAGTATATGTAACTCTTTAAAACTGTTTAAATGTGACCCATAGGAAGAAATGCATTTTACACTATGACCAGTAAACATGTGTTTTTTATTTATACAACTGAAATCAAAATTTTATAAAGCAATATCTACCTTATCACATGTGATATAATTTTGTATGTTATATTCAATTTTATTACTAAAAAAATAGTGATGGCAATGACCAATTAAATTGATTTCTTAACTCATTAATAGGTTGTGATCTACAGTTTGATAAATACTCATTTAGACAATGATGGTTTATACATTCATGCCTATTTTTTCTAGCTCTTAAGCATAATTGGAAAAGTATTAGCTTTAACTGAAAGGAAAAAAAGAAACCGAAAGCCCCCACTCTCAAATGTTGTAGTCAGGATTCACTCTTCTTAAGGAAGCAGGCAGTGACAGCATCTCACAAGTGTTGCTCCCTCAAGCAGTTTCTCCTCACTCAACCTTCTTTAACCAGCTACAATCCCAGATCTTTTTCTACTTGTCTGGAAGGTAAGTCTTTTGCTACTTACACTCCACATTAACACCAATCTTAACCAAGTTACCAAATTCTATCCATTGGAAGTGGAAGTTATAAAATGGGGGAGGAAAGCAGTGCCACAATAAAATTTAACAAAAATATGTCAGAAAAACACAGGAAAAAATGGCAGTAAATATATTGGCTTCCATACACAATCTCAGGCCACTGGTGTCAACAGTAGACTCTATGATTATTAAATAGTAACTACTCTAGTGGAGAATTTATAGGCATAACTAAGTATGAGCCAACCTGTTTTGTCCTTTTTTTTCTTTCTTTTTTTTTAATGTTTATTTTTGAGAGAGTGCAAGTGGGGAAGGGGTAGAGAGAGGAGGACACAGGATCCGAGGTGGGCTCTGAGCTGACAGCAGTGAGCTCTAGGTGGGGCTGAAATTCATGAACCATGAGATCATGACCTGAGCCAAAGTTGGACGGTCAACCGACTGAGCCACCCAGGTGCTCCTGCCTTTGTTTTCTTAATATTTTGATGGACTTGCTATAAATTCTCTTTTCCCTGAAGGCAGAACAAAAACTAACTGGTAATCAAAATTTTTTATTACACCTTCCATATAGCGTATGTTGAAAAATAAATGGTGTCTAACACATTTTTCCTACTAGTTCAAGCTACTTTTTATATTTTAGGTTTCCTTTGTTATTACATATAAGCAACAACCATTGTTGAAAGATAAACTGGAGATACTGGAGGTATCTGGTTGGTGGTTTTTCCAATAAAAGATACTCGTTTTGTTCTCCTTCCCAATCCATATCTTCCCTAGTTTGCTCTTCAGCATATAAAATAAAATATTACTAATGATAAATTATTAATATTTGGTTCATTTTATGAACTTTACTATTTTTCTTCCAAATCATTATTTTATTCTATTTTTAAATTTTGGTACCATGTTTGAAAACATAAATATACTAAATTACTTTAAAATAAAAGATTCTGAACATTTGTTTTCTGAAAACTGGTGTGGAGTAATAAGGCTATACTGAGCTTTTAGCATATAACAATAATTAATAAACAGCTGACATAGATAATGACAGCCATACAGTAAAACCAAATACAAATAAGAGAACACCAAAGGCTTTCTGGAAGACAATGATTTTATTGCACCGAGAGCAAAGTAACTTTATACATGTGAAAAATTACTTTTAATGATATAAAAAGAAAGTGAACCTCCATTTAATAAACAGTAAACTTTCCCAAGTGCAATACAAAACTATTATCAGTCTTAGTCCTTTCTTAAAATTATTCTTCAAAGAATAAAAAACAGACAAATTGAGATTTAACTGTAAGAATTTTCTCAAATCTTTATTTTGCCTTGAAATTTTATCTCTTATACTACATCTTCTTCCTGTAACAAAGTACACATATAAGGAAAAAAGAGATTCATTAGCCTTTTAGACACACAAACCTGACAAAAGTCCCCAAAGAATCCTACATAAAACAAGAGAATAGTTATATAAATCATTTATATAAATAAATGTCTACTCTTGTTTCCTATTACAGGAAGCCTTGTACTGTTGACTGAGCTCCAGATAAAGAAAAGAGGTATAAAAACATCTCTTCCCACATGGCAATGTCTATTGCTCCTAATATAAAGAAAATCGCTAACTCGTTTAATGAAGATGACCTAGTTTTATTTGTTAGGAAATAAGGACTCATTATTTTTACTCCTGGGATATGACACATTCTGGTATGGGCAGCTTCCAGATTATGTCAGCACCTGCCAATACCAGTTAGTAAATTGGGTAAATATTGACAACTTTTTGAACATCTGTGATTGCTATTACTTTTCCCAAGACATGTACTCAAAAACTTCCTCAAAATTCATGACAAACCAATGTTAAATGCATTTAATGATGTGATTGTTGTTATTCTGATTTTCTAAATCTGAATGTTTATATATCCTTGGAGGTTCTTTTCTTAGCTCCTGGAGACAGATTTTTTTTTTGTAAATAAACTGTATTTTTGGATAATTTTTGACTTACAGAATTATGGCAAAGATAGTACAGAGAATTCCTATGTATCACACACACAGACTACTCTATTACTAATATATTAGAATGGTACATTGGTTACAATTAATCAACCAATATTAAACATTTTTATCAATTAATATCCAATCTTTATTCAGATTCCCTTAGTTTTCATCTACTGTCTTTTTCTTCCAGAATATCCCATCCAGGATATCACTTTACATTTAGTTTTCATGACCCTTTAGGCTACTCTTGGTGGTGACAGTGCCTCAAAATTTCCTTTTTTCTCCCTATCCTTGACAGTTTTGAGCAGTACTGGTCAGATATTTTGTAAAATGTCCACCAGTTGGAATTTGTTTGATTTATTATTATTATTATTATTATTATTAAACTGTTTATTTTTCTTGGGATGAAAGACCACAGAGGGAAGATGCCATGATCATCATATCTTACCAAAGATCAAACTTTCTCAGTGTTAGGTACTACAAGATACTCCATGATCATCTACAGTCCTCCCCCAGTCCTATAATTAGTCATTCCTTCAAGAAGCCTTGTTCCTCTTATTGGAGAATGGTCTTAGAACTAAAACCTGTGTGTTCTCATTGCTACTGGGGTGCCATTAGGTATAGCTTCTCTTTACTGACAAGAAAGAAAATATATGTGTGTATGATAATTATTTTATAAATAATACATATTTGTATATGTATCCATCTGTATGTATATTTAGCCACTGATGTCTCCATCATCATACTGAGGGCTCCAAATCTAATCCATTACTACTTAAATCATTTTAGTTTCCTTCCTTGATTATTTTTAAACTTGCACTCCAACAAAAAACTCACTCTTACCACCAGCAATACATTTACTTGATACTTGATTGTTAAATTCTGTATATATGTATTGTAGTATCTGAATTGATAACTTGGATACTTGTGGGAAAATGTTTTATCAAGTACATTGTTTATGTGCAGTTGCTTTTGCTTTTAGTCTTACGGACCCTATTATTTCCAAAGTTATTTAAGTCGGCAATTTATTGTCTCACCTCCTTTAGTGAGATTTCACAATACATTTATAATACATTTAGATTCTTTTGCCATATTTTCCATCCATCCTGGAATGTATACATTAAAAATTATTCTTTGTACTGTAAAAATTTGTTGGTTTTGGCAAATGTCTTGCATTCACCATTACAGTACCATATAAAATAGTTTCACTGCCTTAAAAAATATCTTGTGCTTTACTTAATAAACATCCCCAAACCCCAGACAACCAAGGACTTGTTTACCCTCTCTATAGTTTTATCTTTTCCAGAATGTCCTAAAATTGTAATTGTACAGTATAGAAGTACAGTATGGAAGTACAGACTGGTTTCCATTACTTAGAAATGGGCATTTAGTAGCCATTTATGGGTTTTTTTTATACTTTGATAGCTCCTTTCTTTTAGTCACTGAAAAATATTCCAATGTATAGGTGTATCAGAGTTTGTTGTCCATTCACCTACTGAAGGACTTTTGTTGCTTCCAGTTTTGGGTTATTATGAAGAAAGCTACTATAAACATTCATGTGCAAGTTTTCTTTGTGGACATAAGTTTTTGAATCAATTTGTTAAATGCCTAGGAGTGCAATTGCTGAATCATATGGCATAATTTAGCTTGGGAAGAAACTGCCAAATTGTCTTCCAAAGTAGCTGTATCATTTTGCATTCCTATCAGCAATGAATGATAGTTCTTGTGCTCTGCATCCTCACCAGCAGTTGTTATTGTCAGTTTTTGTATTTTAACCATTCTTGTTAATGGATTGTAATAGTATTTCATTGGGTTAATTTGCAATTCCTTAATGACGAATAATGTGGAGTATCTTTTCATGTGCTTATTTTCCATGTGTATCTCCCTTTTTTGTCTTGTTTTCATCTGGATTTGATCCCAAGAATTAGGAAATATTCCCTCTGTTTTTATTTTCTGAAATATATTGTGGAAATCTGGCACCATTTATTTTTTAAATGTTTGATAGAATTCACCAGTAAAATCATCTGACCCTGTTAATTATGTGTTTTAAAGTTTATTAATTATTGATTTACTCTTTACTAAATATATAGATACTAGAAATATAATTATAGATACTAGATATAGTTATAAATATTGATATATTTAGATTATCTATTTCTTCTTGTGTGAATTATAATTTGTGTTTTTTGAGGAATTTGTTTACTTCATCTAAATTATCAAAATTGTGGATATAGGGTGTTATATTTAAGTAATGAAGCACTGGGTTCTATTCCTGAAACCAATACTACACTGTATGTTACCAAATTGAATTCATATAAATACATTTTTAAAAATTATGGACATAAATCGAATTTATATTTTTTTACTTCTTTATTTTTTTTAAATTTTTATTTACCTTTGAGGGAGAGAGAGAGAGAAAGAGCACAAGCGGGGGAGGAACAGAGAAATAGAGGGAAACACAGAATCCAAAGCAGGCTCCAGGTTCTGAGCTGTCATCACAAAACCCAACACGGGGCTCGAACCCATGAACTGCAAGATCATGATCTGAGCTGAAGTTGGAAGCCCAACCAACTGAGCAACCCAGGTGCCCCTACTATTCTTTTAATGTCAATCTATGTCTTCTCTCTTTTTTACTTGGTTAGCCTGGCTAGAGGTTTACCCATTTCTTTTTATATTTTCAAAGAACTAGCTTCTGTTTCATTGATTTTCTCTATGATTTTTTTTTATGTTTTCAATCTCATTGATTTCTGCTCTGAATTTTATCATATTTTTCTGATTGTTTTAGAATTAACTTGTTATTCTTAATTATATAATTAATTTTAGACATTTGTTATTTTCTAATAGATACATGTAATACTATAATCTTACCTCTAAATACTAATTTTGCTGCATCTCTCAAATTTTGATAAAGTGTATTTTCATTTTAATTCAGTTTAAAATGTTTTTTAATGGGATTGCTTCTTTGCCCCATATGTAGAAGTATGCTAAGGTCCAAATATTTGGTAATTTTCCAGCTATCTTTCTGTTATTGATTTCTACTTTAATTTCAATGTAGACTGATAACATACTTTGTATTACTTCTATTCTTTTAAACTTTGTTAAGGTGTCTTTTATGGCCTAAAATATGGTCTGTCTTGGTGAATGTATAATATTTTATAAATGTCAAATACATTCAGTTTATTGATAATGCTATCCAGGTAAACTGTATCTTTACTGATTTTCTGCCTGCTTGATCTACCAATTACTGAAAAAGGGATGTTGAATTTAACTATAATAGTGAATTTCTTTCTTTCTCCCTGCAATTCTCTTAAGTTTTTGCTTCACGTGTTCTTAGGCTCAAACACATTGTTAGTTTCAAGTTTGGGAAGTATCACTTTAGAAAAATTACATAAAGCTATAAAATAGTATAAGTGTGAAAAATTAATGGCAATACATAAATTGTATCATTTGGTTTACCTAAATTGGTTGTAAATTACTGAGCTCCTGATTGTGGGTCTTTTTTTTAAGCATTGTAAAAGGTTTATGCAATTTCTGGTAGTTAAGACTAAGATATATTCCTTAGCTACAGAGCTTGCTCTCCCTCAGTTTTGTCTTGTTTTATAAATACATTGATTTCTTGCCATTTTCCTTAAAATTAAAAAAAAATCCACATGTTTGAATGAAAAGTATGTCCTTCCCCCAGGTTTCTGAGATAACACTTTACTATAATATGATTTCCCCTGGATGGTAGGTAATCCTTTGTTATATATATTAAAAAAAAAAGTCTGGTGCATTTCACAATGAGTACTCATACCCTCCCTCTGCTAAAGCCAAGCGGTACTTTTTCTCATTACTTTACTGTAAGAACCTGGTAGTATTTCTGGAGATATCGGTCAAAAATATGTAAGGATACCACTCCCACAAGTTTCTCATTCTCGTGAAATCCACATTCAGCCTCCAGCAATTTATTAAAATTACTATTTAAGTGATCCTACACGTTTATGGCTCTAGTAGCTTCTGTTCTAGGTAAACAGATCTTGGCTCTGACTCTCTAGATTCACCTATATCTCCAGATTTGTGGGGTATAGGTTACCCTGCTACCTCAATTTTATGATATATCCAAGAAAAGTTTTCTCTTACTGTAAGGACAGGACTTATGACTCCAATCTCTCTACATGTTGGAACTGAAACTGGAAGTTCTCTGCGGGATATATTTTACAAATTGTTTATACTATTCACAAGTCTATTACAAAACATGCTTACATACATCTAAAAATATGTTCAGGGGCACCTGTGTGGCTCAGTCAGTTAAGCATCCAACTTCATCTCTGTTCATGATCTCAGGGTTCATGAGTTTGAGCCCTGTGTCAGGCTCTATGGTGACAGCTCAGAGCCTGAAGCCTGCTTTGGATTCTGTGTCTCTGCTTGCACTCTGTCTCTTTCTCTATCAAAAATAAATAGACGTTTAAAAAATGTTGAAATACATAGAAAATATCTTCCTACTAGAGAGAATGCTGTTTCTATTTCAAAAGGCCAAATAAAATATAGGGTATTTTTACATTCATAGGTGTGGAAATTATAAGAATGAATTCTATTTTAGTACTATAGAATTGGTAAGCAAAATAATTCATTTTCTAGGCTTCTATGTAGTGGACATAATATCAATTGTTGATAAGTAATGCCCTTACATTCCAACCAGAATAATATTTAAACTGTACATTTCTCTTTAAAGTTCCACTCCCACATTAAATTTCATAGAATGAATTATTTTAGGGAATACTGCTACCCAATCTGAGGTATGTATTTTAATCATTAAGATAAGTTTTTCCCTCATTAACCCCCCCTCACTAAACAAGCTATATATGGTTTTGATAGCAAACACAAGAGGGTATTTTTTAACTCATAAACTGTCATACAAGAGAAAATTAAATTTGATTTAACAAAAGTCCTGTTGCTTATTATTAAAACTTAGGAAGAGAGTCAATACATTTTAGAAAGCCAAAATCAGCTCTATTTTCTTAAAAAAAAAAAAAATAAAATAAACAAGAAATACCCCATGTAGCACTTCTTTCTTTCAACAATTTATATCCCTCCCATGATAAAAGAGCATGGTTTGAAGAATCAATAGGCAATTTTTCTGTATTCTCTTATTCAAAGTCTGGATTACTTAAGGAAAGCTACTTATTTTATATTATTTGGCATAAATCAAAAACTATTTTCACCATTTTTTCTTCATTGAATTTGTGGCATAAGCTGAGTTATTTAATTTTATGTATTTGTAGCAGTATTAAAATAGAAAAATATAGTAATTTGGAGTTTAAAAAGCCTTATTTTACACCAGCTTCCTCATTTTATACTGATGGAAACTAAGGTCCAGAAATATTAAATGATTCTTTTTATAAAAAGAAACTATTGCTCAATCACAAAATAATTCTAATCAATATTGCATTAAAGAGGCTGGATTTAGTGAACTGGTGAAAACTGTTTTATTTTTTTTAATCTAACCATTTAAGGCTTCTGGAAATGGTCTTAAGGGTGAACAGAAAATAAAGAAACATCTATCTGCATTAAAACTACTACCTCCTTCTCCCACCTCCCAGGTCAACAAGGCAGGGACTACATTCTAGATTGCTGTAGCCAAGAACATGGCACCCAGATGGAGGGTTTTCTTCCTAGGAGCAGCAAGGTATCAATATTTTTCATTCTGCCACCAGCTACATGTTGCTTAGGCTAAGTCATGGGTGATTGCAATTGAGAAAGGGGCTTCCTTATTTTACCCAGCCCTGACTCATGGAACAAAAGCTCTACTTTGGGCACAGCACTTGTGAGAACAGTGGACACTGATCACTATTGCTCCAGCTTGAAAGGTTGTGGTTTCATGCCAGAAGTGGCCCCCTGAGAGTACTCTAGGCTAGTGCCCACTCCAATGTATGCTTACCCGATGAGTGCTCACTCAGTGAGTGTGGTGAATGGTAATTAGGAGATTATATGTCAAAAAATCTGCTAAAATGGTTACATAGGATTTTTTTTTAGGATTTTTATTGAGGTGGGCAAATACAAGTCCTTTCAACTACTGTCAAAAAATTTCTGAGTCTCACCCAAGTGCTTTCTCAGGCACAGGGATAGGAGCAATCATAGCTGTTATCTTCAGAAGGTTTGTCCCACTCTCTGACATACCTGTGACTCAATTCAGTGCAGTGGTTGGGTATGCCTCCTAGAGGAAGAGAATACAACATAATCCCTAGATTTTCATAGCATGTGCTTCCCACTCTTCTTCTGTTAAAAATTCTCAGGATTAAAACTAATGATGATACCCAGGTTCTGTCAAAAGCCTACTGAAGCCAGTTGATAATTAAGACTATCAGTGTAAGATAGGATTGGCAAACCCTGTTTGTAAAGGGACACATTATAAATGTTTTAGATTTTATGGGCCATATATTTTCTGGGGCAAAAGCTCAGCTATTAAATCATAGTATTAAAACAAGCAATGACAGTTCTTAATTAAGATGGTGGAGTAATAAGGGGACCCTGGACTTGTATCATCATTTAAACACATCTAGATCAATATTGAACCATTTTCAACATCTAGGCAGCTGAGATGAGGATTACCAGAACAATCTGCATAATTTGAGGGAGACAATATGGCAGGTACGTGGTGTGGAGAGGTGAAGTGGGGGAGAGAAGAGCCACAGTGCTGCAGAGAAGTGGGAGCCTTTTTTGCAGAGGGGAGAATTAGGGGGATATTGAGCAATACATCAGGTTTGAAAATGAAAACCATTCACCCTGAAAGTAACTGGAGAGAAAGAGTGAAAACACGTGCAGGGGACTGCACAAGAAAACTGTTCTGTAAAACCATTGACTGGAAAAATGAGAGTGTTACCATATTGCCAGTTTGTTTTTTAAATAGACAGCAGAGTGCAGAGTCTGATGTTTTGGAGCTCACTGTCTGGCAGTGCTCCAGTGAGGAAGCAGGGCAGAGCCACTGGAACATGCATCATGGTGTGAGGATCCCCTGGATTGCATAGAGAGAAGTGTCTCTCCTTCTTGGAGTGCATTCGGTACAGGTGACACAGCCTCTCTACTGGCAAAACACCCAGCAGGCAACATAGAGCTGTTCCATTCACCTGTATAGGAACAAAGACACCGGATGAGGGCAGCAAACCTGGCATTGGTTGTTGTGATTTACCAAAATCTCTGAGCTGCTGCCTCTGTATGGTCAGGCAAATGTTTTCTGGGACAAGCTGGTACTGACCACAGTGTGGTGAGAACCTCCCCCAGAGCATCAGAATGGGTCTGAGGTGTGGAGGTCTCTGAAGTGTGGTATTTTGAAACACAACTGTGCCTGAGATAAAATTCTGGAGGGAGGCCCCTCCTGGCAGGTGGAAAGCTCAAACACAGATTGGGGAAAGGCAGGGAGCAGAAGTAAACCAGAGATACAGGAGGGGTGAGTGACTGCATGTCTGTGAGGACAAGAATTAACGATACTATAACTGAGATTCAAATTCAAATGGATGCCAAGACAGTGAGGATGGATGAGGCATAGGAATGAATTAGTAATAGAGAAGATAAAATTATAGAAAATAATGAGGCTGGAAAAAAATGAGAGAAACAAAAGTAGATCACAAAGGTAGACTTAGAGAACTCAGAAGAATATTAAAATGGAATAACATTTATATCATAGGAGTTTCAGAAGATGAAAAGAGAGAAAATAGGGCAGAGGTTTATTTGAACAAATTATAGCTGAAATCTCCCCTAAGCTGGGAAAGGACACAGATATCAAAATCCAAGAAACACAGAGAAATCCCATTAAATTCAACAAAAAGCAACCATTACCAAGGCATATGATAGTCAAATTCACAAAATACACAGACAAGGTAAGGATCCTGAAAGCAGCAAGGTAAAAAAATGTATATATTTAAATACAAGTGAAGACAGATCAGGTTTACAGTAGATCTGTCCACAGAAACTTGGCATGTCAGAAGGGAGTGGCATTATACTTCAATGTGCTGAATGGGAAAAATATGCAACCAAGAATACTTTATTCAGCAAGGCTGCCATTCAGAATAGAAGGAGAGATTAAAAAAAAAGTTTCCCAAACAAAAATTAAAGCAGTTCATGACCACTAAACCAGCCCTGCAAGAAATATTGGGGGGGGGTCTGAGTACGGGGAAAAAGACCAAAAGCAACATTGATTAGAAAGGAACAGAGAACAGCACCAGAAACATGAACTTTACAGGCAACCCAGTGACACAAACTCATGCCTTTCAATAACCACTCTGAATGTAAATGGACTAAATGCTCCAATCAAAAGATATATTGTGTCAAAATGGATAAAAAACAAGTGCCATCTATACACTGCTTACAAGAAACTCATTTTAGACCTAAAGATATTAGTGGATTGAAAGGGAGAGGATGGAGAAACATTTAACATGCTAATGAACACCAAAAGAAAGCTGGAATAGCTATACTTATATCAGACAAATTAGATTTAAAACCAAAGACTGTAACTAGAGATGATATCATAATTAAGGGTCTATCCTTCAAGAAGATCTAACAATTGTAAATCTTTATACCCCCAACTTGGAGAAACCCAAATATATACATCAGTTAATCACAAACATAAAAAAACTTCATTGACAATAATAGTAGGGGACTTTAATATGAGACTTACAGAAATGGACAGGTCATCTAAACAGAAAATCAAGAAGGAAACAATGGCTTTTCATGACACACAGGACCGGATGGACTTAAATATATTCAGAACATTTCATCATAAAGCAGCAGAATACATATTATTTTCGAGTGCACATGGAACATTCTCCAGAATAGATCAATACTCAATCACAAATCAGGCCTCAACAAGTACAAATGATTGAAATCATACCATATGTATTTTCAGACCACAATGCTATGAAATTTGAAATCAACCAAGAGAAAAAAAAACTGGAAATACTATAAATACATGGAGATTAAATAACATCTTACTAAAGAATGAATGGGTTAACCAAAAAATTAAAGAAGAAATTAAAAAGTACATGTAAACAATTGAATATGATTACATGACACTCCAAAACCTTTGGGATGCAACAAAGGCAGTCCTCAGAGGGAAGCATATTACAATACAAGCCTACATGAAGAAGCAAAAAAGGTCTTAAAATACAACCTAACCTTATATCTAAAGAGCTAGAAAAGGAACAGCAAGTAAAGCCTAAAGCCAGGAAAAGAAGGGAAATAATAAAGACAAGAGCAGAAATAAAGAATATAGAAACAAATAAACAACAACAAAAAAGAAACAGTAGAAGAGATCAATGAAACTAAGGGGTGGTTCTTCAAAAAATTAATAAAATTGATAAACACCTAGCCAGACTTATCAAAAAGAAAAAAAATTGACACAAATAAATAAAATTATGAATGAAAGGGGAGAGATAACAACCAACACTTCAGATATACAAACAATTATAAAAGAATATTATGAAAAATTATATGCCAACAAACTGGGCAACCTGGAAGAAATGGATAATTTCCTAGAAACGTTTAAACTACCAAAACTGACAAAGGAAGAAATAGAAAATTTGAACAGACCCATGATCACCAAAGAAATTGAAACAGTAGTAAAAAAATATCACAACAAACAAGAGTCTAGGACCAGATGGCTTCCCAGGGGGAGTCTACCAGACCTTTAAAGAAGAATTAGCATCTCTTCTTCTCAAACTACTCCAACAAATAGAAATGGAATAAAAACTTCCAAATCATCCTAAAAGGCCAGCATTATCTTGATTGAAAATGAGACAAAGACTGAAGTAAAATGAGAAATACAGGCCAATATCCCTGATGAACATGGTTGCAAAAGTTCTCAATCAGATACTAGCAAATTGAATCCAACAGTACATTAAAAGAATTATTCACCACAATCAAGTGGGATTTATCCCTGGGCCACAGGGCTGTGTCAATATTTGCATACCAACCCACGTGATATACCACATTAATAAAGAAAGGATACAAACCGTATGATCCTCTCAATAGATGCAGAAAAAGCTTTTGACAAAATATAACTTCCTTTCTTTTTTTAACATTTATTCATTTTTGAGAGTGAGAGAGACACATCAGGAGCAGGGGAGGGGCAGTGAGAGAGGGAGACATAGAATCCGAAGTAGGCTCCAGGCTCAGAGCTGTCAGCGCAGGGCCCGATGCAGGGCTCAAACTCACAGACTTTGAGATTATGACCTGAGCTGAAGTCAGATGCTCAACTGACCAAGCCACCTAGGCACCCCTAACTTGAGGATAAAAACCCTCAACAAGTATGGATAGATGGAACATGCTTCAACATTATAAAGGCCAGATATGAAAGACTCACAGCTAATATTATCCTCGATGGGAAAAAACTGAGAGCCTTTCCCTTACAATCAGGAATGAGACAAGGATACCCACTCTGGAACAAGATAAGGATGTCCACTCTCACCATTGATATTTAACATAGCACTGCAAGTCTTAGCCTCAGCAATCAGACAGCAAAAAAATATGAAAGGCATCCAAATTGGCAAGAAAGGAGTCAAACTTCCACTATTTGTAGAGAACATGATACTCTATCTAGAAAACACTAGGAGCACCTGGGTGGCTCAATGAATTAAGCTTCCAACTTCAGCTCAGGCCATGATCTCACAGTTTTTGGGTTTGAGCCCCACATTGTGCTCTGTACTGACAGCTCAGAGCCTGGAACCCCCTTCGGATTCTGTGTCTCCCTCTCTCTCTCTTCCCCTCTCCCACTCATACTGTATCTGTCTCTCTCTCTCAAAATAAATAAACATTAAAAAAAATTAAGAAAACACTAAACACTCCACCAAAATTTTGCTAGAACTAACACACAAATTCATCAAAGATATCAGATATAAAATCAATGTATGGAAATCGGTTGCATTTCAATACACCAATAATGAAGAGGCAGAAAGAGAAATAAAGGAATGTATCTAATTTGCAATTGCACCAAAAATAATTAGGTACCTAGGAATAAACCTAACTAAAGAGGTAAAATATCTGTACTCTGAAAACTATAGAAAACTTATGAAAGAAATTAAAGATGACATAAGGAAATGGAAAAGCATTCCACGCTCATGGACTGGAAGAACAAATATTGTTAAAATGTCATTACCACCCAAAGCCATCTACATATTTAATGCAATGTTCATCAAACACGATAAGCATTTTTCACAGAGCTATAACAAACAATCCTAAAATTTGTAAGGAACCAAAAATCCCTGAATAGCCAAAGCAATCCTGAAAAAGAAAAACAAAACTTGAGGCAATACAATTCTGGACTTCAAGTTATACTACAAAGCTGTAGTCTTCAAGACTCTATGGTACAGGCACAAGAATAAACACATAGATCAATGTAACAGAATAGAAAATCCAAAATGAGACCACAACTATATGGACACCAATCTTTAACAAAGCAGGAAATAATGTCCAATGGAAAAAAGACTGTCTCTTCAACAAAAGGTGTTGGGAAAACTGGAGAGTGACATGCAGAAAAATGAAACTGGACCACTTTCTTACAACATACACAAAAATAAATTCAAAATGGTTAAAACACCTAAATGTGAGACAGGAAACAATCAAAATCTCAGAAGAGAACACAGACAGCAACCTCTTGGACCCTTCTGTAGTGACTTCTTATTAGACACGTCACAAGAGGCAAAGGAAACAGAAGCAAAAATGAACCTTTGGTACTTCATTGAAGCAGAATGCTTCTGCACAGTGAAGGAAATAATCAACAAAACTAAAAAGTAGACTACAGAATGGGAGAGGATATTTGCAAATGACATATTGGATAAAGGGTTAGTATTCAAAATATATAAAGAACTTATCAAACTCAACCTCCCCCCCCCAAAAAAAAAACAAATCCAGTGAAGAAATGGGCAGAGGACATGTATAGACACTTTTCCAAAGAAGACATTGAGATGGCTAACAGACACATGAAAAGATGCTCAACATCATTCATTATCAGGGAAATACAAATCAAAACCACAATGAGATACCACCTCACACCTGTCAGAATTACCAAAATTAACATAATAAGAAATATTGGCAATTAAGTGGAGAAAGAGGAACCCTCTTGCCTGGTTGGTGGGACTTCAAACTGGTGAAGCCACTCTGGAAAACAGTATGGAGGTTCCTCAAAAAGTTCATAATAAAACTACCATACAATTCGGTAATTGCACTATTAGGTATTTATGCAAAGGATACAAAAATACTGATTCGAAGGGATACAGTCACCCTGATGTTTATAGCAACATTGTCAAAAATAGCCAAACTATTGGGGTGCCTGGGTGGCTCAGTCGGTTAAGCGTCCGACTTCGGCTAAGGTCATGATCTCACGGTGCGTGGGTTTGAGCCCCGCGTCAGGCTCTGTGCTGACAGCTCAGAGCCTGGAGCCTGTTTCAGATTCTGTGCCTCCCTCTTTCTCTGACCCTCCCTTGTTCATGCTCTCTCTCTGTCTCAAAAATAAATAAATGTTAATTTTTTTTAAATAGCCAAACTATGGAGACAGCACAAATGTCCAGTGACTGATGAATGGATAAAGAAGTGGTATATATATTCAATGGAATATTACTCAGCCATCAAAAAGAATGAAATCTTCTCATTTGCAACAATGATGGAGATAGATTGTATTATGCCAAATGAAATAATTCATTCAGAGAATGGAATGTAATTTAAGAAATTAAAGAGATGAACATATAAAAGGGGGAAAAAGAAAGAAAGGGTAAACAAACCATGAGAGACTCTCAAAGGTAGGGTACAAACTAAAGGTTCATGGAGGGATGGAGGTGGGAGATGGGTAGATGGATGATTGGTATTATTGAGGGCACTGGTAATGATGAGCAACTGGGTGTTGTGTGTAAGTGATGGATCACTGAATTCTAATCCTGAAACCAATATTGCACTGTATGTTAACTTATAGAATTTAAATAAAATTTGGACAAAAAACAAGTGATGATAATATGTAAACAAATAAACATGGCTGTATTACAGTCAAAATTTACTTATTGGCACTGAAATTCTAATTTCAAAATTTTCATATGTCATGATATATTCTTCTTTTGAATTTTCCAACATTTAAACATGTAAAAATATTTCTTAGCCTATGGGCTATACAAAAGTAGGCAACAGGCTTGATTTATCCTTTGCCTTGTGGTTTGTTGATCTCTGCCTAAGAAACTTGTTATCCATCTATTCTAGCTATTTTAAAATTTAACTTGGTAGTTGTTTAATCACGAGAATTTTTTGTACCTGAATATCATTACCTTAAACTCTAAAAAAAGTGTTTACTAAGTTACATGTATATATTTGTTGTAGGTTGAAGTTTGAGTCCATGAGCCAGTGGTGAAGAAAGAATTCTTGAGATATTTTTGGCGGGAAAAGGTGGTTTTATTAAAGCATGGGAACAGGACCCCTGGCAGAAATAGCTGTAATTGTGAGCAATTGATTATTTACTTTGGAATTGAAGCAGTTAAAGACACAGGAAGTTTACAAAAGGATTTTAATATGCTAAAGAAGATTTACAGGATGCTGGAGGTGTGGCCATTGTCAAGCTAAGGTTGTTTTTGCTTCTATCAAGGCATTAATATTAAGACAGTTGTGTTCCTGGAGGAATATCATACTCTGCCTGACTCAAGTAATTGTCAATGGGCTGCAGGTTATAAAGAGATTTAATTTCATCTACATTTCTTTTGCCTTTGTTCTCCATACCGTTCCCCACTGAACAATTTTGACCCTTAAATCATTAAGTCTGTTCAGGGAGGAATGTCTCTTCTGTAACTTTTTCCTGCTGAATAGTGGTATAGAGAAGTCCCTACCTATGGGTCAATGTTGGTCATTTGAGGAATTTGTATATAAGAATTACCAGAGGCAGAGGCAGCCAATTCAAGGTAGACAACATATATTAACCTCCTTGAGTAGGAACAATCATCTGCTTCATGGAAGTTATGTCAATGAAGGAGTCTTTGCACCAGACAGGGAGACACCAGCAGAAAACAAAACAAGATTAATATTATTATGAGAAACAGAGGCCTGAAAAAAAGACCTTTGATAGTTGACCAAAATCTTCCTTCAGTTCAAGAGTTTAACCAATCATTAAAGGAAAGAGATTGTTTAAAGTTTGAATTTGAGTATCTACATCTTTTTGCAATCCTGTTACATTTTTGTGATATCTGGAATAGATACACAACGTTCTGTTTTCTGTTTTTATTTTTTTTTATTTTTCTAAAAATTTTTTTAACGTTTATTTTTGAGACAGAGAGAGACACAGCATGAACAGGGGAGGGGCAGAGAGAGAGGGAGACACAGAATCGGAAGCAGGCTCCAGGCTCTGAGCCATCAGCCCAGAGCCTGACGTGGAGCTCGAACTTGCAGACCACGAGATCATGACCTGAGCCGAAGTCGGATGCTTAACCGACTGAGCCACCCAGGCACCCCCACAACATTCTGTTTTCATGCTAGCACGTGTTCCACCTTGTGCAACAGTTAAAATATCTAATGCAATTTTGAGAATCGGTGTGGCTTAATTGTGTAGCAAGTCATTTTAGCCATCATATACTATTTTGTTTAGTAAGTAATCAGGTAATTAATAAGAGGTATCTTTATAGAGACAAAATAAAAATATAGGTTAATGGTTAGAGCAAATTATAAACCCAGTGTCTGAGTCTCAAGTACTGCTAGTAAGAAGATTTTTAGATGTCAGGATTGAAGCATCCTCAAATGGAGTGGGAACAGGCAGTGGGAATCAGATGAGTTTTTCTAGTTTAAGGTCTCTGGTGAACCTTTTGAATGGTCCATTTCAAGAAGGAATTGTCAGTATAACTTGGGGAAAGGAGAATGAAAAAGAAAGATACAACCATCATTTTCCTTTGAGGAGAAGTTTGAGGCCTTCTGCAGTTTCACAGGAATAAAAAGGCACGTTAGCTGCCACACTGGATTCCTGTGAGGAAGATACACGTTTAATTATTGATATATGAGTCCATGAGTAATGTCCTTCTAATTTTATGGCTGTGAGAACACATAATATGATCTGTTAAGAGTCTTTCCATTTTGGAGTTAAATTCCCTGCTGTATTAGGCCTTCAATTCTTTAAATAAACCGTGCCTCCTGTGTTTATATGGGGTGGGCTGCTAGTAACTGTCAGATCAGGTTTAGGGAGGATATAGCTTGTGTATTCATTTAGAGATTTATGAATTAACCTGCCCTCAAGTGAATAATTTAATAAAGTACTATAGTAATTATCTATTGATAGGTCTACACTGAGAAAAGGCTTTTCAGATACAACCATTGGGGGAATCTATCCCATTTTCTAGTTGTTCAAATAATCAAATGTCCGTGGGTCTTGTTATTATCCCCACAGAATAACAAGCAAGAAGATGGTCTATACATGAGCTATTTCTCTGAAGTTTACTTCAAGTTGTCCAGCATCAGTTTTAGGGTTTTTAGGAAAAAGACAGTTTTTGTTGTTAATGAATATAAGTCAAGAGAATGGAAGAAGTTTGGAAACCTTAGTTGGAGAACCATAGCCAAATATTTGAGGAAACCAGAAGAATTTAGATTCTAGTCTACTTTATAATAAATAGTATTAAAATTTAAAAGCTACAAAGGTGTGCTATTGAAACATATTTTTTCTCTAATTACCCTCATTTCCAAATCAAGACTAATTCATTTCTAAAACAAGTCCAATTTTAACAAACGTGGCCTAATTATTTCCATAAGGTCAGCAAGAATAGTGATTGATCATATAGATCTTTTAAAATTTGCTTTGCTGGAATTTGTTGTAAAGAATCTCTATATCAAACGCTTAGTAGCCTCTCCAGGCCAGAAGCCAAGCCAAGTGCTTGCCATCAGACATGCCCTCAATAACTAGATTTGGGCAGATACATCTTCTTGAGGTGTCCAAAAGGTCCTGAGATTCCTGCACCCGGCAGGAGGTGACACTCTTTACTCACCTGGTAAGGCTGCTGGAACCTCTGTAAGCAAGGTATCAGGCCAACCATTTCTAAGGGTCTCCACTGGCTTCCTGCTTCATAAAGTCAACTTTAGTTCCTAAAAGCTGTATGATCATATCTGAGTCTATGCATTTCTCTCAAATATAACATTCCAGTGAAAGCCTTGGTAAAATGACCAACCTTTCCAAAGGTGTCCTGTTATAAGGAGAACAGATTCTTATTGAACTTATGCAAATAACTATGACTGTCACCAAAGGAAGAACATTCACCAAAAGTTTTTGAATTTCAGAGGTTTTAGGTAGTGATGAAAGTTAAATGCTTCAGTTTGTTTACAGATGAATATTTTATCACATTTCTGTAAATCATGGTTGTCTTAAGAGAAAAATGTCCTTCATCTGAAAGAGAAAATATTAGAGAAGAAGCAATGTTTCAAACAAGAGTTTCAAACAAGAGTGACAAAAACTATAATCCTCTTCCTTAATTTATTTAGCTCCATGTTACTAATTCCTTTCAATTTGAATGTGGCATTTAGTTAGGTCTGAAAATTTTTACTATTTTTTTACAAAGTCCATGATTTTATTTTTAATTTAAATTTAAGTTAGTTAACATATAATGTAGTATTGGTTTCATGAGTAGAATTTAGTGGTGAATCACTTACATATCACCCCCAGTACTCATCCCAAAAAGTTCCCCCTTAATGCCATCACTCATTTAGCCTATCCCCCCACCCAACTCCCACCCAGAAACCCTCAGTTTGTTCTCTTAAGGGTCTCTTAAGAGTTATTTTAAGAGTCTCTTATGCTTTGTCTCCTCTCTGTTTTTATCTTATTTTATTTTTCCTTCCCTTCCCCTATATTCACCTGTTTTGTTTAAATTCCACATGAGTGAGATAATAAGATATTTCTCTTTCTCTGACAGATTAATTTCACTTAGCATAATACACACTAGTTCCATCCACATTGTTGCAAATGGCAAGATTTAATTCTTTTTAATCACTGAGTAATATTCCATTGTGTGTGTGTGTGTGTGTGTGTGTGTGTGTGTGTGTGTGTGTTTATACCACATCTTCTTTATGTATTCTTCAGTCAAAGACATTTGGGCTATTTCCATAATTTGGCTATTGTTGATACTGCTGTTATAAACATTGGGATGTATGTGTCCCCTTAAAATCAGCTTTTTTGTATCCTTTGAGTAAATATCTATTATTGCAATTGCTGGTCTGAAAATATGTATGGAATGATCTCAGTCTTTTTGTACTTAATGAGGGCTGATTTGTGACCCAGTATGTGATCTATTCTGGGGAATGTTCCATGTGCACTCGAAAAGAATGTGTATCCTGCTGCTTTAGTACGAAATTTTCTAATATATCTTTTAAGTCCATCCTGTCCAGTGTGTCATTCAAAGCCATTGTTTCCTTCTTTAGTTTCTGCTTAGATGATCTGTCAATTGTTGTAAGTGGAGTATTAAAGTCCCTTACTATTATTGTATTATTATCAATAGGTTTCTTCACGGTTTTGATTAATTGATTTAGATACTTGGGTGCTTTCAAGTTAGGGGCATAAATATTTACAATTGTTAAATCTTGGTGGATAGACCCTGTAAATATGATATAGTGCCCTTCTTTGTCTCTAGTTATTGTCTTTGTTTTGAAATCTAGTTTGTGTGATATAAGTATGGCTACTCCAGATTTCTTTTGATGATCATTGGCATCATATATGATTCTCCATCCCTTCACTTTCATTCTGAAGGTGTCTTTAGGTCTAAGATTAGTCTCTTGTAGGCAGTATATAGATGGACCTTGCACTTTTATCCATTCGGATACCCTGTGACTTTTGATTGGAACATTTATTCCATTTACACTCAGAGTGATTATTGAGACATGAATGTAGTGCCATTGTGTTGACTGTAGAGTTGGTGCTTCTGGTGATGTTCTCTGGTCCTCTAGTCTTTGTTACATGTGGTCTTTTGTTTTGTTTTGTTTTTTCTCCACTCAAAGAGTCCCCCTTAAAATTTCTTGCAGGGTTGGTTTAGTAGTCATGAACTACTTTACTTTTTGTTTCTCTGGGAAAGTCTTTATCTGTCCTTCCATTCTGAGTTCTCTAAGTCTTGTATTATGACCTTTTTGCCTTTGTTTTCCTTTTTTTCCCAGCTTTTTTATTTTCCATAATTTTATCTTCTATATTACTGATTCACTGCTTTGTTTCATCCATCCTTGTCATTGTGGCAATGTTAAAGGGTTAACATTATGTCTCAATTATAGCATTTTTAACTTCAACTTGACTAGATTTAAGTTCTTTTATCTCTACACAAAGATTTCCCTGGTGTCTTCTATGCCTTTTTTAAAGCCAGTTAGTATTCCTATAATTGTGGTTTTAAATTCTGGTTCAGACAACTTACTTATATCTGTGTTGATTAACTCCCTGGCTGTCATTTCTTCCTGTTTTTTATTTTGAAGTGACTTTCTCCGTCTTGTTATTTTGGAGGAAGAGAAAAAAGTTAATTAAAAAATTAAAAACAAATTAAAAACAAAACAAAACAAATGAAATAAAGTAAGCTACATCCTAGCCATGTTTCAATCTATTTGTTAAGAAAAACTTGGTAGAAAAGAGACAAAGAGAAGAAAAGAAAAATAAATAAATAAAAAGAAATTTAAAATTAAATTTTTAAAAATATAATATAGAATAAAATAAAATATGAAAAAATAAAATAGAATACAACATTTGCTTTTTCTGTACCCGAGAAAGAAAAAGAAAAGAAAGAAAAATAAACAACTTAAAAAAACAACAGAAGCAAAGAAAATGAACAAACAAATGCACAAGCAAACAAAATGAAACCCAAATGAAGCTAGATCCATTTTCCCCTAGAACTGAAACTTTGCAGCACATTATGATCCTTAGACTAAGTGAGTGGTGAGGATTTGTGCTGTTCTTCTACGGGATGTTCCTGGAGGGTACAGATGGGCAAGGCTTGGTGTAAGGGTCCATTCTCCACTTAGTGGCACTGCTTAGCTCACTTGGGTTGATCAGTTAGGGTAGGATAGAGGTGAAAACTGGTTCACCCTGTCCTCTAGTCTCTGGAGCAGAAATTTTGCACTCTCACAGATTCTGGATTAATCACCCCTCCTTTGTCTCAGGCTTCCATCTGCTCCCCACCTTTACCCTGTTTGTGTCCAAGCTGTCTGCCTGCCAGGTGTCTCCCTCCAGAGTTTTATCTCAGATGGGGTTGTGCTTCAAAATCCCACACTTAAGAGACCTCCGAGTCGTGGACCCCTGCTGATCATCTGGGAGAGGGTCTCACTGAGCAATTATTGGTACTGACTTATCCCAGGAAATGTCAATGTGGCTGCACAGCCTCAAAGGCTCAGAGTTTATGGTAAATTGCAACAAACAGTCAGCAACAGGGTTTGGTGCCCTCAGGTGGTATCTTTTTTCCTATACCAGTATATGTGGCAGCTCCCTGGAGCCTGCCAGTACTTCTGCGCAATAAGAGGTCGTATTGCCTCTACCAAATGCACCCCAAGCAGGGGAGCTGCTTCTCCCTGTGCCACAAACACTCCCCCTAGACCATACTGCCCATTCCTGGGGATTCACACTGCTTCCTCGCCAGAGCACTGCCAGCCACTGAGCTTTGAAACTTCAGACTCTAGGGGTGCCTGGGTGGCTCAGTCGGTTAAGCAGCTGACTTCGGCTCAGGTCATGATCTCGCGGTCCGTGAGTTTGAGCCCCACGTCGGGCTCTGTGCTGACAGCTCAGAGCCTGGAGCCTGTTTCAGATTCTGTGTCTCCCTCTCTCTGACCCTCCCCTGTTCATGTTCTGTCTCTCCCTGTCTCAAAAATAAATAAAATGTTAAAATTAAAAAAAACAAAAAAAAAACAAAAAACTTCAGACTCTACACTCCACTGTTTACAAAAAACTGGATGTATTGAAATCCTCTCATTTATCCCCATCAATGGTTTTGGGGAACAGATGTCTTGCCCAATCATCTGTAAGTGCTTTTACTCTTTCTCTCTTCCTCTACAGCTACTTTTAGAGGGAGTGCTTTTCTTGTATGATCTTCTTGCATGATTTCAATGTGCTGTATTCTCTCTGCCTTCTCTTTCTCTGCCCTCTCTCTGAGAAAATGGCTCCCTACCCTCAATGACACTGTGGCATTTCTCTTCCCAATTCAGCTTTCTGCACTGTGTACCTGCCTATATCTCTTGCTTAAATTATGCAGATTGTTGCATTAATCCTGAGGTCAATTTCCTAAGTGCTCAAAATTTTTTGATGTTGATCTAGCTGTGTTTCAAGGAGACAAGCTCAGTGTCCCCATACTGTTCTGCCATATTCACTCCTTCCTCAATTTTTCCCAATTTTAAAGATATAAAAAAACCTGCATTTGTCAAAAGCCCTTTTTATGAGTCTCCTTGAAGATGAAATATGTTTCACAAGAGAATAAGGACAACAATTTTAATGACAAAAGACTAAAAAATGGACATGGCTAAAGATCTGATGAGAGGTTCCAATATAGCTGGCAAGCAAATCCAATTATTTCTGTGACACAGCACTTCAACAATCAGAATATGAAGTGATGGCCTTATACCAAACCATATTAAAACTTTAGAAGTTGCATATAATCCTTGGAATAGTGGTAGCTTTGACCCAAATGTAACCTAAGCCTTATTATTTGTTTAACAGTACTTCCAAACTTATTTAACATACCAAAAAAAAGGCTTAATTAGTCAAAGAGATTTCATTTACAATTTAAATCCCATGGAAGTTTGTTAAAAAGACCTCAGAAAGTTGTAAAGCACATGCTTAAATAGGATTACACATTTTTGCAGAACTTAAAACTTAATTATTCATGTAAGCAAGATGGCAATAAGAGATTCCAAGGGCAAATAAATAAAGTTATATAGTTGTTAGTAAAACTTAGCTCTTTTAATTTAGAGATGTTTTAACTTTAAGTAATCAAAGCCTTTATAGAAACAAAACATAAAAGTTTTGGTTTTTTGGGCAGACAAAAAAATGTCATTTTACATTTTCTTACATTTTTTTTGCTGTTTATTTATTTTTGAGACAGAGAGAGATGGCATGAACGGGGCGGGGGGGCAGAGAAAGAGGGAGACACAAAACTTGAAGAGGGCTCCAGGCTCCACAATGTCAGCACAGAGCCTGACACAGAGCCTGAACTCATAAACTGTGATATTATGACCTGAGCTGAGGCCGGACACTTAAACAACTAAGTAACCCAAGTACCCCTCATTTACATTTTCTCATCAAGAGCTGATCAACAATTGAAGAAACTGTTTTTTGAACAGAGAGAAAAGAATAATTTCAATCTTATGCCAGTGTACTTTTAAAATACATTCATGTTACCTTTAGTTCTGACCCCATATAAAATTCTTTTCCAAAAATTTCCCTTCATAAACCTTCTACAACACTTTTTAAATTCAGATTTGCTTCCCTTATTTCCATAAGTCTTAATCACATTTAACAAAAGAATCTTAACTCTTATAAGACTTCATCTCCAGTTAAATTAAGTAGCAACCAATTGTGAATGGTTACACCAGAATTCTTTACATGGTAAATTTATGAATCTATTAATCAGAAAACATGTGTTCTAACAAACCCAGAAAACATGTTTTCTCATTTTTTCTTCAATAAGAAGCCAAAAGAATCAACCTGCATTCAGTAATCAATGTGTCTCACTCTATCCTTTTTGAAAGATTCTAGTTGTCCAACAAATTTAATCTTCTTTATCATCCAAGCAAAATTTTAAAGAACCGGGTTACCAAAGACTTTTAAAACTATCTTAAAAATTACCCATTAAAACTTTGAGACAGACAAAATCAACCATAATTTTAAGTCATCCTTTTGCTGACAAATAGTAACAGAGATAATATAAGCTGATTTGATTTTTAATAAACTTTGGTGGATTAAAAGTTTCATATTTAATGCTGATAACTCTAAAGCTATATGTATCTTAATTAAACCAACAAACTTAAATTAGTTTAAATACCAAATTATATTCCACCTGGATCCTCTTTTAAAAGTCAATGAATTTGTTCCCCATGGTTAATTATTACTGGGGGCACCAGTGGGGAAATCTGAAGTAAGTGGTATAAGTCCAATGGCATACTCTGGGCTCCTTGACAGTGAGGGGAGGAGGAAGAGCCAATGGTGCCAGAGGCTGTTATGCCCAGAATTCGTGATCCCCAAAGACCACTAGGGAGCCAAGTCCGATGCAAAAGCAAAAGAGCCTTTATTCAAACTAGCTCGAGCTCAATCCCCTACCTGCACCGAGGCAGCGGTGAGATACTGGGGAGAGAGAGAGAGAGCGCGTTTCAAAAGGACAAAGGTTTTATTGGGGCAGTTAGTGAGGTAATGGCTGTGGCCTCAGCTGATTGGCTGGGGAAGGGTCCGAGTCCTGTTAGGCAGGTGAGGGGGGGTGGTTACTCAAGAGGAGGAGGTGTGGTCAAGGTGAAGGACACAGAACAAGATGGAGTCCGCCGGCATAGGCCCGCCCTTTCAAGGCACTCAGATAGTTTAGGAACCAGTTATGTAGGTCATACCCTAGGTTGTACAGAAACAGGAGGAGAAGAAGGGGAAGTCAGAAGAGGTGAGGTGCCACCAAGAAGGCTGGAGGTAGATAAAGTCCAGAGAGCAGAGAAAGAAGTCTCCCAGTCCTAAAGCTCATCCACTTCTACAGATAAAAAGACAGGTTTTTCTTTCCACTAAAGTGGAAACAGGAAGTCCATGTCAGGCCAGAGAAGACTGGGATCTTCCCTGAAACAAAAGGAGTTTTGGCAGGTGCTTGGGAATATTCCTTAAAGTCCCTGTCCCAAGGTAGACTTACCAAAGACAATTGGCTCCAATTATTATAGCCATTAGCCAAGGAAATAAATGAGGGAGAAGCCCCCACATACAGCTACAGTAACCTGGGTCTATTAGGAGGAACAGTGAGAGAGTTAGTGTTCACTTCATCAAGGATGGTCTATGTTTCTTCTCTGCACCTGGATTCATTCAGAGGAGACCTGTTTAGAAAATTATCATCCAGTATATCGGGAATGAATTGATTAGCCAAACACATTCTGCAAGAGGCCCTTAGGTCAGAGTGCTGATTTAGGGCCATGCAGTGCTGGACATGGGATACCTCCATCCACCTGCCCTGCTTCCTGCTGAAGAGATCTAACAGATAGATCATATTGAAGTTTAATGTCCTGTTAATGGACCATTTTCCCCCATCTCCTAAGGAGTACTCAGGCCACGTAGTATTACAGAAAAAGGTTAGATTTTCCCCTTAAATCTTGCAATTTGAATTGTTTCCAGTGGGTTAAAAGGTGCCCCAAGGGAGAATCCTTGGGCACTGAGGATCCCATGTTCCTAGAAAAGTAGAGAAGGTCCATTACCAAAAAATACCCTCCCCCCGACTCCTGGGTGGAGTTCCACACAGGATATATCAGAAGTTCCTGGAGTCAAGGTGACTGGAGGTGTCCCTTGAACAGAATTGTTATGATCACTGCCCTGCCCTAAAGGCCTTGTAGGAGGGTTTCTAACATCCTTCCACTTCCCCAAAACACCCTAGGCTACAAATGGGTGCCAGTGTATGGACCAAAGTACTGTGCCATGCCTTGCCTTGCCTTGCCTTGCCTTGAAGGCTGTGCCTTGCCATGAAGAACCCACCATTTTTAAACCATGGAAAACATTAAAAAAGTTTTAATAAAGGGGAATTACCCAGAGCACCTGGGTGGCCTAGTCGCTTAAGCATCCGACTTCAGCTCAGGTCATGATCTCATGGTCTGTGAGTTCAAATCATGCCTTGGGCTCTGTGCTGACAGCTCACAGCCTGAAGCTTGCTTCAGATTTTGTGTCTCCTTCTCTCTCTGCCCCTCCCCTGCTCACACTCTGCCTCCCTCTCTCTCCAAAATAAATAAACAAACATTAAAAAAGTAAAAACAAAACAAAAGGGAATTACCCAATTTTGTAATTTAAGTATTTAGTAGGGGACATTGATGGAAAACAGTAAAGATAGAAATCCATCATGATCTAAGTGGCATTCCAACACATGTAGTCTTTACAGCCAACTTCCCTAAGAAACAGTTCCCAGGTGTGGATTTTAATTTAATCAAGCACTGGATTTGGTCAGCTCTGAGTGGAGGTCTCATGGCCAGAATTGGCCAGACCATGGATGTGGAAGGGATCACATTAGACCAATGAGGAGGATCACATGGGAGTTTTGAAACTGATAGCCATCCTGGTGACTTAGGTGGCTGTCCTGTGCTCAAGACAGACAACTTTGTATAAGGACAAGAAGAAAATGAAGGCATTAAGTTTCTGGGTTTTATTACCATTCTAGCTATGGTACTAACTTCCAGTTAAAAAGAAGGCTTTCTCCCCCCCCCCCCACCACCACCAGAGTAGCCACAGAATAGAGGATTGCAGCCTGAGCTATAGACATGAAAGTGTTCCAATAAGACTATACTCTTTGAAAAGCCCTGAAATGAAAGTAAAAGACTAGAAGAGGAATTATTCACCAAGTTTTGCACTGAGGCTTGGAATCCAGATGAGAAGTCTCAGGCCACCCATTCAGGCACCAAAATGATGTATTTTGAAGTTTGTGCCCATGAGCCAATGATCAGGATAGAATACTTGAGATGTTTTTGGTGCAAAAAGATTTTATTAAAGCATGGGGACAGGACACCTGGGCAAAAAGAGGTGTACTGGGATTGTGAATAGTAATTGCTTATATACTTTGGAGCTGGGGTAGGTAATGACTAAGGAAGTTTCCAAAAGGATTTTCATATACTAAGGAAGACTTACAGGATCCTTGAGGCCTGGATATTGTCAAAATAATGTTGTTTTTGCCTCCAGCAAGACATTAACATTAAGACAGTTGTGAGTTCCTGGAGGAATGTCATATTCTTACCTGTCAAGTACTTGTTAATGGGCTACAGATTATAGGAAATTTAATTTTATCTACATTTCTTGTTTGTTCTCCACGTCTTATGGTAAATATAGAAAAACTAAGAAAGGATCCTTACAAAGAATTTTCTGTATGTTCTATAAAATATAAAGATGTCCCTCATTATGTGATGGTCCTTGTAAGAATAAGGATATAATAAAATAAATTGAACATCTATTTAAGAGAGTTTAATAGTATCATTCAAATTTATTTTTTATCAAATAATGATTATTAGTTCTTCCACCATGTTTTCAATTTTTGGCCTTGGCTTCCATAATTGAATTCAATATTCAAGTCACTAATTATATTAATCCAGATTTTGTTAGACTTATTGTTCCATTTATCTGTATTTGTATTTTAATGATTCTACTTTAAAATTTGGTAATAATTATTCAGGGAGAGAAATCTTTTTATTTTTATTTAACAAAATATCTTAATAGATTATTGGATATTAAAAATTTGATAGCCATAGTATGTCCTAAGTGGGGATGTGGGGAAGGGGTAAGTAAATAGCTGAATTCCTTTTGGACAGAATTTGTCAAGAGGGGAGTGTTAAAAACAATGAGAGGACAAATAATTCAAATAAAGGGCCTGAGTAAATGCCAATAAACCAGTGAGAAATTTCTAGTGGGCAAACATAGCCAAAGAATGCCTTTTATTTCATTTAAGAGTGTTGTTCTGTCCTGTATATTGCCTTGCCCCCAATGCCTTCAAATCTTCAATAAAAGTGTTGTTACAACCGAATTTTTCATCAGTGCTACTTTGAGGGAGTGCTACAGTAAGTTCAGTGTTTAACATAGAGTTGCATGGTGACTGATGTGGAGAACAAAAGCTAAAGGAAATTTAGATAAAATTAAATTTCTTTACAACTTGTAGCCCATTAACAAATACTTGAGAAGGTCAGAGAGTGACATTCCTCCAGGAACTCACAACTGTCTTAATGTTAATGTCTTGATAGAGGCAAAAAGCAGCCTTAGTTTGACAATAGCCAGACATCCAGTATCCAATAAGTCTTCTTTAGCATATGAAAATACTTTTGAAAACCCTTTATCTTTTCTCCTCCTAACTTAAAAGTATGTAATCAATAGCTCCTCACAATCTCAGTGCAGCTTTTTTCTGCCCAAAGGTCCAGTCCCATTGCTTCAATAAAACCATCTTTTTTTTGAACCAAAAACATCTCAAGAATTCTTTCTTAACTGTTCACTCCTGGACCCCATATCACATCACATCAGTGACTACACATTTCAAATATGTGAGGAGAATAATGGGGATAAAGAATATGACATTATAAAGAAATCAAAGACTGAAGATATTAGAAATTTTAATTAGCGATATTGAGAAGGACCCTGGGCTTTCCACCACCTGTAAGTGGGGATTTGGGTCTATTTGACTTAAATATTTTTCCAAGTTTAATGTCAAGCTACTTGTTTTTTCCAACTTTATTTAAGTATAAAGAACAAATAAAATTGTATTTATATATAAAGTGTAAAACATGATGATTTATGTATAGCATTGTGAAATGATTGCAATAAAGTTAATTAACATATCTAGCACCTCACGTAGTTATTATTTTTTTGTATGGTGAGAACACTTAAAATTTACTTTCTTAGCAAATTTGAAATATTCATACAGTATTTTTAACTCTAGTCATCATGTTGTATGATAGATCCCCAGAACTTATTCTTCTTTAAGTTTATTTAGTTTTGAGAGAGAGAGTGTGTGTGAACAAGGGAGGGACAGAAAGAGAGTGAGACAGAGAATCCCAAGCAGGCTCTGCACTAGTGCAGAGCCCAATGCAGGACTCTGAACCCATTAATCATGAGATCATGACCTGAGCCAAAATCAAGAGTCACATACTTAACTGACTGAGCTACCCAGGTGCCCTATGAATGTATTCATCTTATACTGAAAGTTTGTACCCTTTAAATAACATCCCTGCATTTTCCTCAACCCTCCACCCAGCACCAGTAAGCAGCATTCTATAGCCTGGTACTATGATTATATTTTTAATAACAACATATAAGTATGATTATATAGTATTTATCTTTCTTTTTCTGGCTCATTTCACTTAGCATAATGTCCTCCACATTCATTCATGTTACCATAAATGACAGGATTTCCTTGATTTTTATGGCTAAACAATATTCCACTATATATATATATATATATATATATATATATATATATATATATGATATAAATGTATATATATGTATCCCTAACCCTAATATATATATATATATATATATATATATATATGTAAAACAGCCATCCTAATGTTGCAGGATTTTTTACCTCAATATCCAGATTCATTTTCTCACTTCTTTGAAGAATGAAGAGGTGGACAAAAAATGAACAGGCAAAAGTTTATTGGAGTATAACATCAGATCAGAAAAGAAGAATAGTATAAAAGCTCTCTTTACAGAGAGGGGACCTTTGAGAATGAATGCCTGTGACTATAGGCAGGGATCCTTGTTTTATAAGGTTCTGGTCAGCACCCCCATTCCGTTCCCCTCGTTCCTTCTCAGGTTCTACCCTTATTAGCTTGATAACTTTACATGCTGGGTTTCCCATTCCTGATTGGCTCATTTCCACTGTGTGAGGGGTGGTATATGGACATACCATTCCTTGTATGTCATATGTTTTATGGACTACTTTTTATTAGTCCAGTCGTTTGTCAAATTCCTGAGGGAAACCTGACCCTGATGGTAAATAGGTGGTATATGTTACATACTTAAGAGGAACCTTATGCCTGAGGGGGTTTTGCTGTGGTCAGACCCTCCCAACATTGTTTCAAAATACGTGATTTTTGCCAACCAGGAACCTCAGGTACTAATATTTCCCTCTCTAACTATTTTATCCTTTCTTTTCTTATCATACTGACAGGTGTGAGGTGATATCTTATTGTGGTTTTTGATTTGCATTTCCCTGATGATTAGTGATGCTGAGCATCTTTCCCTATATATGTTGCCCATTCATATATCTTCTTCAGAAAAATGTATATTCTAGTCCTTTGTTCATTTTTAATCAGGTTATTTGTTTCATTTTGTTTTGTTTTTTGTTTGCCTGTTTTTTGCTGTTAAATTGTATGTATAAGGTGCCCTACAGAATGGGAGAAAATAATTGCAAACTATATATCTGATAAGGACCTAACATCCAAAACATATAAGGAACTTAAATTTATTAATGAATTTATATGTTTTAATTAATTAATTAATTAATTTTAATTTACAACAAAGTTAGTATATAGTGCAACAATGATATCAGGAGTAGATTCCAGTGATTCATCCCCTATGTATAACAGCCAGTGCTCATCCCAAAAAATGTCTTCTTTAATGCCCCTTACCCATTTAGCCCCTCCCATGACCTCTCCAACAAACCTGTTTGTTCTCTATATTTAAGAGTCTCTTGTGTTTTGCCCCTCCTTGTTTTTATATTATTTTTCCTTTTTATATTATTTTTCCTTCCCTTGCCTTATGTTAATCTGTTTTGTATCATAAATTCCTCACATGAGTGAAGTCATATATTTGTCTTTCTCTGAGTGACTAATTTTGCTTAGCATAATACCCACGTAGTTGCAAATGGCAAGATTTCAGTCTTTTTGATTGTCAAGTAATACTCCACTGTATGTATGTATATATATATACAACCTTTAGTTTATCCAAGTAATACTCTGCAGTATGTGTGTGTTTGTGTGTATATGAATATATATATATATATATATACATATATATATATATATATATATACACATACCACCTTTACATTATCCATTCATTTGTCAATGGATATTTGGACTCTCCCATACTTTGGCTATTGTTGATAGCACTGCTATAAACATTGGAGTGCATGTGCCCCCTTTGAAACAGTACACCTGTATCCCTTGGATAAATACCTAGTAGTGAAATTGCTGGGTTGTAGGGTAGTTCTATTTTTAATTTTTTGAGGAACTTCCATACTGTTTTCCAGAGAGGCTACACCAGTATGAATTCCCACCAGCAGTGTAAAAGAGATCCTCTTTCTACACATCCTCACCAACATCTATTATTGCCTCAGTTGTTAATTTTAGCCATTCTGACTGGTGTGAGGTGGCATCTCAGTGTAGCTTTGACTTGTATTTCCCTGAAGATGAGTGATGTGCATTGTTTCACGTGTCTGTTAGACATCTAGATGTCTTCTTTGGAGAAGCGTCTATTCATGTCTTTTGCCCATTTATTCACTGGATTATTTGATTTTGGTGTGTTGAGTTTGATGAATTCTTTATAGATTTTGGATACTAACCCTTTTTCTGATATGTCATTTGCCAATATCTTCTCCCATTCTGTCAGTTGCCTTTTAGTTTTGCTGATTGTTTCCATCACTGTGCAGAAGCTTTTTATTTTGATGAGTTCCCAATAGTTCATTTTTGCTTTTGTTTCTCTTGCCTCAGCAGATGTTTTGAGTAAGAAGTTACTGCAGCTGAGCTCAAAGAAGTTTTTTTGCCTGCTTTCTCTAGATTTTGATGACTTCCTTTCTTATGTTAAGGTCTTTCATCCATTATGAGTTCATTTTTGTGTATGGTGTAAGAAAGTGGTACAGGTTTATTCTTCTGGATGTCGCTGTCCAGTTTTCCCAGCACCATTTGCTTTATTACACAGGATATTCTTTTCTGCTTGTCCAAGATAGGTTGGTCACACGTTTGTGGGTATGAACCCATTTCTGGATTCTCTATTCTGTTCCATTCATCTCTGTGTCTGTTTTTGTGCCAGTACCATACTGGCTTGATTATTACAGCTTTATAATACATCTTGAAGACCGGGAATGTGATGCCTCCAGCTTTGGTTTTCTTTCTCAAGATTGCTTTGGATATTCGGAGTCTTTTCTGGTTCCATACAAATTTTGGGATTGTTTGTTCTATGTTCTAGCTCTGTAAAGAATGTTGGTGTTATTTTGATAGGGATTGCATTAAATGTGTAGATTGCTTTGGGTAGTATTGACATTTTAACAATATTTGTTCTTCCAAGCCAGGAGCATGGAATATTTTTCCACTTTTGTGGCTTCTTCAATTTCTTTCATAAGCTTTCTATAGATTTCAGTGTTTAGATATTTCACCTCTTTGGTTGGGTTTATTCCTTAGTATTTTATGGGGTTTGGTTCAATTGTAAATGGGATCAATTTTTGATTTCTCTTTCTGTTGCTTCAATATTGGTGTGTAGGAATGCAACCAATTTCTGTGCATTGATTTTATAAACTGTGATTTTTGCTGAATTCTAGGGTCAGTTCTAACAGGTTTGTGGTAGAAATCTCTTGGGTTTTCCATATAGGGTATCATGTCATCTGTGAAAAGTGAATGTTTGACTTCCTCCTGGCCAATTTGGATGCCTTTTATTCCTTTGTGTTGTCTGATTCCTGAGTAGGACATTCAATACTATGTTGAATAACAGTGGTGAGAGTAGACATCCCTGTCTTATTCCTGACCTTAGGGGGAAAGCTCTCAGGTTTTCCCCATTGAGGATGATATTAACAGTGGGTATTTTATATATGGCTTTTATCATCTTGAGGCATGATCCTTCTATCTCCACTTGAGGGTTTTTTTTATCAAGAAAGGATGCTGTATTTTGTCAAATGCTTTCTCTGCATCTATTGAGAGGATCATATGGTTCTTGTCCTTTCTTTTATTGATGTGATGAATCACATTAATTGTTTTTGCAGATATTGAACCAGCCCTGCATCCCAGGTATAAATTCCACTTGGTCATGGTGAATAACTCTTTTAATGTATTGTTGTATCAAGTTGGCTAGTATGTGGTTGAGGATCTTTGCATCCATGTTCATCAGGGAATTTGGTCTCTAGTTCTCCTTTTTAGTGGGGTCTCTGTCTGGTTTTGGAATCAAGGTAATTCTGGCTTCATAGAAAGAGTTTGGAAGTTGTCCTTCCATTTCTATTTTTTGGAACAGCTTCAAGAGAATAGGTGTTAACTCTGCCTTAAATGTTTGGTAGAATTCCCCTGGAAAACCATCTGGCCCTGGACTCTCTTTTTTTTGGCAGATTTTTGATTATTACTTTGATTTCCTTACTGTTTATGGGTCTGTTCAACTTTTATATTTCTTCCTGTTTCAGTTTTGGTAGTGTATACGTTTCTAGGAATTTGTCCATTTCTTCCAGATTGCCCATTTCTTGGTGTGTAATTGCTGATAACATTCTCTTATTGTTTTTATTTCTGCTTTGTTGGTTGTGATCTCTCCTCTTCTATTCCTGATTTTATTCATTTGGGTCCTTTCATTTTTCTTTTGATCAAACTGGCTAGAGGTTGATCAATTTTGTTGATTCTTTCAAGGATCCAGCTCCTGGTTTCATTGATTTGCTCTACTGTTTTTTTTTTTTTTTGTTTGTTTTGTTTTGTTGGTTTGCTGTTGTTTTGGTTTTGATAGCATTGATTTCTGTTCTAATCTTTATTACTTCCTGTCTTCTATTGGTTTTGGGTTTTCTTTTCTTTTCTTTTTCCAGCACTTTAAGGTGTAAGGTTAGGTTATGTATCTGAGACCTTTCTTCCTTCTTTAGGAAGGCCTGGATTGCCATATACTTCCCTTTTATGACAGCCTTTGCCACATCCCAGAGGTTTTGGGCTGCTGTGTTATCATTTTCATTGGCTTCCATATACTTTTTACTTTCCTCTCTAACTTCCCGGTTAGCCCATTAATTCTTTAGTAGGATGTTTAGTCCCCAAGTACTTGTAATCTTTCCAATTTTTTTCTTGTGTTTGATTTCAAGTTTCATAGCATTGTGGCCTGAAAACATGCACGGTATGATCTTGATCTTTTTGTACTTGTTGAGGGCTGACTTGTATCCCACTATGTAATCTATTATGGATAATGTCCTATGTGCACTGGAGAAGAATGTGTATTCTGCTGCTTTAGGATGAAATGTTCTGAATATATCTATTAAGTCCATCCAGTCCAGTGTGTCATTCAAAGCCATTGCTTCCTTGTTAATTTTCTGTTTTGATGATCTGTCCATTGTTGTAAGTGGGGTGTTGAAGTCCCCTGCTATTATGGTATTATTATCAATGAATTTCTTTATTTTTGTGATTAATTGATTTATATTTTGAGGCCACCACGTTTGGCGCCAAATGTTTACAATCTTTATATCTTCTTGGTGGATAGATAACTAAGAATTATGATAGGGGCACCTGGGTGGTTCAGTTGGTTAAGCATCCGACTTCAGCTCAGGTCATGATCTTGCAGTTTGTGGGTATGAGCCCTGCGTCAGGCTCTGTGCTGACAGCTCAGAGCCTGGAGCCTGCTTCAGGTTCTGTGTCTCCTATCTCTGCCCCTCCCCCACTTGTGCTCTGTCTCTCTATATCAAAAATAAATAAATGTAAATAAAAATTTAAAAAATTAAAAAAAGAATTATGATATAATGCTCTTCTTCATCTCTTGTTACAGTCTATTTTAAAATCTAGATTGTCTGGTTTAAGTATGGTTTACTCTGGTTTTCTTTTGGCGACCATTAATATGATAGATGGATCTCCATCCCCTTACTTTCAATCTGAAGATGTCTTTAGGTTTAAATGGGTCTCTTGTAAACAGCATATAGATGGATCTTGTTTTGTTATCCATTCTGCTACCCTATGTCTTTTGATTGGAGTGTTTATTCCATTGACATTTAGAGTGAGTACTGAACGATATGAATTTATTGCCATTATGTTGCCTGTAGAATTGGAGTTTCTGGTGGTATTCTGTAGTCCTTTCTAATCTTTGTTGCTTTTGGGCTTTTTTTTTTTCATCTCTTCTCCCCCTCAGAGAGTTACCTTTAAAATTTCTTGCAGGGTTGGTTTAGTTTTCATGAACTTCTTTAGTTTTTGTTTGTCTGGGAAACTTTTTATCTCTCCTTCTATTTAGAATGATAGCCTTGCTGGATAAAAAATTCTTAGCTGCATATTTTTCTGATTCAGCACATTGAATACATCCTGCCACTCCTATCTGGCCTGCCAAGTTTCTGTGGATAGGTCTGCTGCAAACCTGATCTCTCTTCCTTTGTAGGTTAAGGACTTTTTTTCCCTTGCTGCTTTCATAATTCTCTCCTTGCCAGAGTATTTTGTGAATTTGACTCTGTTATTCCTTGTTGATGGTCGGTTTTTGTTGAATTTACTGGGAGTTCTCTGTGCTTCCTGGATTTTTATATATGTGTCTTTCCTCATGTTAGGAAAGTTTTCTGCTCACATGAACCTTCTACCCTTTTTTTCTCTCTCTTCATCCTCTGGGACCCCTATGATTCTGATGTTGTTCCTTTTTAATGAGTCACTGAGTTCTCTACTTCTTACGTCATGTTTTTTGCCCTTTCATTATTCTCCATAAGTTTGTCCTCTGTATCTCTAATTCACTGTTCTGCTTCATCCATCCTTGCCACAGTGGTATCCATTTGAGATTACAGCTCAGTTATAGTATTTTTAATTTCATTCTTTTACCTCTTTTATGTTCACAGAAAGGGATTGTAATATATTTTCAGTGCCAGCTAATATTCTTATCGTGATTCTAAATACTGGTTCAGACATCTTACTTGTATCTGTATTGATTAATTCCCTGGCTGTAATTTCTTCTTGTTCTTTCTTTTGGGGTGAATTCTTTCATTTCATCATTTTGAAGGAAGAAAAGGAATTAAAGTATAAAAAAATAAAATTTGAAAAAGCAAAAAAATCAAATAAAGGATGGTAGATCATAGGTGTTTTTTGGTCTGGTTGTTTAAAGAAGCTTGAAAGAATATAGAAAAAAAAAGGGAAAGAAAAGAAAAAAAGAAAAATTTTTGAAAATTTGAAAAAATTAGTACAATAAAACAAAGTGAAATGATAAAAAGTAAAACAGAATTTTAAAAATGTACAAAAAGTGAAAAAAATATAGTAGAAAAAATTAAAGAAGAATCTTTTTTATAAAAACGGAAAATAAAAATATTTTTTTCTCTTTCTGTATTGAAGAATGAGAAAAGAAAAAAAAATTGAAAAGATGGGCCAGTGAACTGAATGAAATACAGTTGAAATTACAACCAGTTTCCCTGAGAAGTCAAACTATGAAGCACTTTATTGTCCGCAATAAAGTGGAGAGACAGGTGGAGAGACATGTGTTCCTCAAGAGCTCATTGGCCCAGTTGTTCAGGGCTTATTGCAATGGCTCCATTCTCCACTAGATGGTGGTGCTCAGCTTACTGTGGTGGATTGATGTGGCATGTACCCATGTGTGGGCATGTGTGGGAGTGGTGAAAATGGTGTCCCCCAATACCCAGTCTCTAGTATCAGAACTCTGTGCTTTCCCTGACTGGAAATCAAACATCCCTCCTCTGTGTACAGCTTCTGTTCACTCCTGTCTTCTACACTGTTAGTGACCAAGTCATCAGGCTGTCAGGTGGCACCTCCCTCCTGCATTTTATCTCAGATGGGGCTGTTTCCCAACCCTTCACTTCTGAGGGTTTGTGGATTTGACCCTCTCAGACCCCTGGGGAGGGTCCCGCCCAGCAATGGCCAGGTGCCAACCCTCCCCCAGGAACGTTCACTTGATTGTCCTGCTGCTGACGCACAGAGGCTGCAGCTGGGTGCCTGCCTGCCCTAGAAAACGTTTGCATGATCCTGTAGCTGCAGCATTTCAGGAATTATGGTAAATCACAACACCCATCTAGTGCTGGGATTCACCTTTAACTTCCATGTTCCAACACCAGGGAATGTGGTAGTTCTCTGAGATCCTCTTGGACCTTTGACTGTAGGAAGGCTGCACAGCCTCTACCAAATGTCCTCCCAACAGGGGAACTTCCTCTCCTGGTGTGGCCCGAGGACCTGTCAGTTCTTGCTCTCTGCTCCTGTGGATTTGCCCTTCCCACCACAGCCCTGCCAGGTATCGAGCTATGGAGTTTCATATTCTGTGTTCCTCTGTTTATAGCGTCTTAATGGTATTTAAAGCCTCTCTTTTTTCCTTTCTCCTTTCCCTTTTCCCCTTTTTTGTTCAGTCCCTTGTGGATGTTTCAACTCTTCTTCGTCTTTCTCTTCAGCTGCTTTCACAGAGGGGGTGTTTTTCCTGTATTCTCCCTGTCTCTGCCCTCTCTCTGCAAATGAAAACAGCTCCTTGTACTCCACAGCTTCTCTCTCCCCCAGTTCACCTCTCCATGCCATGTACTGCTGAGTTCTGTAGTTCAGGTTGTTCATATTGTTGTGTTAATCCTCAAATCAGTTTTCTAGGTGTACAAGATGGTTTGGTGTTGATCTGGCTGCATTTCAGGGATGAGAGACACAAAAAAAAACTCCTATGCCGTTCTACCATCTTGGACCCTTCGCAGTTCTGGTAACTCAATTTTGTTTAAATCTTAACAGATAGATTGACTTTAATTCATCAAGGATTTAGGTGTAATCCAGGCATAATTAGGCATAATCCAAGGATTTAGGCAGTAATTTATTTGCCTGGGGGCACCTGGGTGTCTCAGTTGGTTAAGCATCACACTCTTGCTTTTTGGCTCAGTTCATGATCTCATGGTTTGTGTGTTTGAATTCCACATTGGGCTTTGCAGTGACAATGTGGACTCTGATTGGGATTTTATTTCTCTCCCTCTCTCTCTGTCTTTCCCACATTTGTGCTCTCTCTCTTTTTCTTTCTCAAAATAAATAAACTCTAAAAAAAGTATTTCCCTAATAGCATATGTTTAGTCAGTTTTGGTTCCAAAATTAGAACTTCAGGCTATTAATTTCTATCTAACAATCTATTATTTGTTACATATTTTTAAGGAAAGAGAAAAATAAATCTTATTATTGGTGCATTTTAAATTAGAAGTCTAAAATGTAGAAATATATAAAAATTCACATACACAACCTTTTGAATTTTAAAGCATTTCTCATAACCTTATCTTTGTGATTGAGATATTTTCTGAAAAATCTAGTCACTGCCCCTATTTTTCACTAGTCATTTCTGTGAAATGCAGTAATTGCTCTGTCAAATAGCAGCCAAAAAGGAAGCACTCTCTCACTGTTGTTCCTATTGCCTGACTAGAAGGCACTAGTAAAACTGAATATTGATGATTCCTTGAGAGGATTGTGTCGATTTGGTGACTTGATAAGTTTTAGTAGTGGTAGAATTGTTGACCCCAGAGGAAGAAATGGTTTTAAAAATCTGGAGATAGTTTACTTTCTAACAAAGGAGCCATGCTAACTAAAAGCAAAGCTAAAAGATTTAGCTGTTCCTTCTTCTAGGGATTGTCATTTGTCTCAAATACTACCACTGCTTTTAGTACAACACTTTCAAAACAGAGGCTAATAGTTAGCATGCCCTAATAAGGAGGGTCCATTTATAAATAAATTCCAGAGATGCTGAATTTTTGTTTTGTTTTATTTTATTCCTTCAGAACACCTCAGAAACTTGAATGGTATATTATATTTTGTGAATAATTAATGGGAAAGGGAAGATTCCATATTTCTCATACTTTACTAGAAAAGTGTTTTAAATGATACATCTACTAAATCACAGCTTTGAAATATAATCATTTTTCCTCTCACAAACTCTCAATAATTCTTCTCATTGAAAGCCCACAATATCAATTGGTGTACTACCTCTTTCTATAAAAACAATTGTCTAATATTTTACTATTTAAAAATTACCTTCACTTCCCAACCCAGTCCAATTGACTTCTTGGCACTTACTAATATAATCTGGGTTTACAGACTCATAATTTTGTGTACCATTTTATTCATATTTTTAAAAAGAAAATTCTAAGAGTTTTTCCCCCTTTGTCTTAAATTTTCCAGCTATCCACATTTTGAGCTATGATATCTAGCTATTGGTGATTATTCCATTATTTCCATATTAGTTACTTAATTCCATATATGTAACTTCAAAATGCATTTCCAATGCTTATATACCCATTGACATTTCTGAATTCTTGATTTTATTTCATTTTCAACCGTCTGTATCACCTAATACATATTATTTTTTTTAGAATGGGCACAGAAGTAACATATGTTCTAAATCTTTACATATATGAAAATACTTTTATTATATTATTAATATTATTAGTAGTAGTAGTGTATTAGTTCATGAAAGTGTTGTTAAAAATGCTACAAGCTAAGTAGCTTAAATAACATTATTCTGGCATAGTTGTGGAGGCCATAAGTCTGAAATCAAGGTTAGTTAAGGGCTGTGCTTTAGGGATTATTCTGTTTCTTGCCTCTAGCTTCTTGTGGCTCTAGGCATTCATTGATTTCATCACTTTAATCTCTGCCTCCATCTTCATGTAACCTTCTCTTCTGTGTATGTCTCTCACAACTCCTTGTGCATGTCTCTGATAAGGACACATGTGATTGCAATTAGGGCCCACCAGGACAATCCAAGATAAGCTCCACCTCTCAAGATCCTTAATTACATCTAATGCTCCATAAGATAAGATAACATTCATAAGTTCCAGGGATTTGATGTGGATATTTTAGGGGAGTTAACCTTTCAGTTTACTACAGTCTACATGTCTGATTTATTTTGGAGGGTCAATTCTAACTCTTACTTCCTCCAAGGTAAGTTTTAATTTTACTATTGCATTTTCTTACATTAGTCTATTCCAATATATCCTTTTTTATCTGTTGTATTTTTTATATCAAAATTTTTTTTGCTTGCAATCATCAGGTTTTATAGCATAGAAAAAATCAATTCTTGTACAAATGAGAATCTGAAACAGGTAGGTTCTAAAATTCCTTCTGTTTCTTTTAGTAAATTTTTCAAAGATATACTTTTATTTGTAGCCTTCTCTTGGATTACATTTTTTTCCATAAACCTCAGATATGATTCCTTTTAAAACTTTGCCAAAGTACAGAAATACAGACCTTGACTTTAGCTCTCCTCATTGTCTATTGAAATGCTATTGAAATCCTTTCACATCTAAAGCTGGAGAGGGGGGTAATATGCAAATGTCTTAGACTCACTTCTAGAAAATTATGTGTTGTGCTATCTCTTCTTTCAGCCATCTGTATATATTATTTCTTTCTGGAATACTAAGCCTCCTTTGCTTCTCCTGGATTACTAAAATGTATTATTCACCTCTAACATTAAATAACATTTTCTTCAAGAAGTCTTTCTTGGTCTCCCAATATTAAGATGCCCTGACTATATCTATGTGCATAGAATACCTTGTACTTAATTACAGCATGTCATGCTACATTATAATTATCTCCCTAATAGACAGTGAGCAACTTGAAGGAGATAATTGGTATCTGTTTGCATTATATTCTCAAAACCAAGCACAATACCTAGCACTGGTAGGCAAATAATAGGTATTTATTGAAATATGACCTTGGAATATGTCACCTACCAAAGTTCTTCTCTAAACTACCAACATTTACTTTGTTACTTCTATTCTGGGTTCTCAGTCTGGATTCATCTTGTACTGATCTTTATTATAAAACATATCACAACATTTGGTTTAATTATAATAATAATTAGAATTATTATGCATTTACTGTATGCTAGACATTGTGCTAAGCAATTGAGCTATATTATTGCCTTTAATTTATCCCTCACAATAACAATGTAGGTTAGTACTATTATTATCCCTTTTTTAGATGAAGAAATGGGTATAAGGTTAAGCATATTGTACAAAGTCACATAGCTAGAAAATGGAGAAAGCTTGATTTTTAACCCAGACAATTTAAGTCAGACATCATTCTATCAACCAATATACTATACTTCTACCATGGTTGTTGCTATCTGTAACACTGAACTGTCACAAAATTCTTAGGGTCAAGTATTGCATCTTCTTCCCATTGCTTACCAAGGCATATAGTAGCTGATCAATAAATTTTATATATTAATAAATTAATGGTATAAAGTAAAATTCAGGTTATTATTCCATGTGAGTTCAAATATATTATTATTTCAGAAAAATAAAATATATAATATAACATTTACACTTTATACTCACAGAATTTTAAAACAATATCTATGTCTAGATGAGTATAATTTAAAAATATAGTTCAGGTCTGTAGCTTGCATCCTTAGAGATATTAAATATATTTATTTCCACCAAGTATATAAAGAATATTTGCTACTTCTATATATATTTTGATAGAATTTATTAACAATGGCAAAAACTTTTCATAATTTGAATCATCAAAAATTCTATCACTTAGACCATGTAACTTTCAGAATTGGATTGTCCTAGTCTTTGGTAGTCATTTTAGCCTTGTCATAAATTTTTAAACATTTTCCTACCAGCTCATTATATTAAAAACCTGACATTCAGATGACCAATACTTTTGCCTTCAAAGATTTGGTTGTTATACTATAGATTCTATTTTATCCTTTCACTTCTTTCACAGAACATCAACACAACATTGGCCCTCATTATAAACCCAAGCAGTTACTATCCCCCAACAAATGTAATCATTATCTAGATTTCTAATATCATGAAGTAGTTTTGTTAAGCTGTTTTTAAAATTTTATAAAAATGTTATCTTGTAATTAAATGTAATTACTCCCTGTTTATAGCACATTTCAGCCAATATTGTTTCTGAGATTCATCATAATGTTACATGTATTAGTGATTTTATTTTCCTTTTTTTCTTGTTGTGTAGTAATACTAATGTGAACAGATTATTATCCATGCTACTACTTATAAATATTTGGATTATTTTTAGTTTGGGGATATTTTTTGCAAAGCTGCTATGAACATTCTTCTATATTACACTGATGGATACATGCACTCATATATTAGGCAAATACCTATGAGTAAAAATTGTTGGGTTTCATAATTAGAATATATTCAGCTTTTAAATATATTGTATTTTTTCCAGAGTGTTTGTACCTATTTGCACTTCAGTTAACAGTGTATGAAAGTTCTCATTGTTCTGTATGCTTTCTAGATTATAGTATTATTGTCAGTCTTTTAAAAGTATTCATTCTAGTGAATGTGTAGCAGTACTTCATTGTGGTTTTAACTTGCACTGTTTTTCTAAGCTTATTTATTTGTCCTGAGAGACAAAGAGAGAGAGCATGGGAGGGGCAGAAAGGGAGAGAGAGAATCCAAGCAGGCTCCACACTGCCAGTGCATAGCCCAGTGTAAGGCTTGAACCCACGAACTGCCAGATCAGGACTTGAGCTGAAACCAAGAGTCAGGTTCTTAAATAACTGAGCCACCCAGGCACACTTTAACTTGCATTGTTTTGTCTTAAAACTTTTTTATGTATATTGGCCATTTGGATGTATATATATATTAAACCTATTCAATTATTTTTTTTGAGAGAGAGAAAGTGAGCAGGGCAGATGCAGAAAGAGAGAGAGAGAGAGAGAGAGAAAATCCCAAGCAGGTTGCACACTGTCAGTACAGAGCCCAATGCAGGGCTCGATCTCATGAACTATGAAATCATGACTGGAGCTGAAATCAAGAATTGGACACAACTGACTGAGCCACCCAGGTGCCCCAAGAACCTATTTAAGTTTTTGCCTTTTTCTTCTTTTGAGTCTTCTTGTACTTTGTTTATTTCTCTGGATGCATGTCCTTTGTTGTACATAAAAAAATAATTATAAACATATTTCTTACTCTATAATTTTCCTTTTTACTCTTTTATTTATGTCTTCTGATGAAAATATATTTTTAATTTTAATTAGTACAATTTATTAGTTTTTTTGCTTTATGGATATATCTTTTTATTTCCTATTTAGGAGTTCTTTGTGTATTCCAAAAATTTCTTCCTTGATCTATATGTTTTACCTTTTATATTTAGGTCTGAATACATCTGGAATTGTTTTGTTGTTGTTATTGTTGTTGTTCTTGTTCAATAGTAGGAGAAAGAAATAAAAATTTAATTTGAATATCCAATTAATCCAGCACTATTTATTGAAAGTACTATTCTTTCCTCATTTAATTTTAGTGAAGACTTGATCATGTAGCTCTATTTCTATATGTGCCTGTTTCTTTGGCCTATTAGTCTATTATTGCACAATAAATGGTGTCTTAATAACTAGAACTTTATAAGTCTTAATATTGGTAGTATAAATCCTCCAGCTTTGTTCTTATTTTTCAATGTTGTCTTGGCTATTCTGAGCCTTTACAGTTCTTTATAAATTTTAGAATCTTTATAAATTTTAGAATGAGCTTGTCAAATCTCTCCCCCCCACACACACACACACAGACAAGCTGGCTGATAGTTTTATTGGGATTACAATAAATCTACAAATAAATTTGGGGAGAACTGATATAATTACACTATAAAGTCTTCCAATTCATTAGCTGGTTTAATCCCTTCAGTTATTTAGTTTTCTTTAATTATTCACAGCAGTGCTTTGCAGTTTTCTGTTTAATTGCTGCTGTTTTGAAGGTGGTGAGTCTTCTTTTGTAGATGTTTTTAAGATTTTCTCTTTGACATTATTTTTCCACAGTTTCACTATAATGTGTGTGTGTGGCTTTCCTTATATTTTTTCTACAATATCACAATTTTTTATCACAACTCTTGAATTGCAGCTCAATGGCCTTTACTCATTTAGGAAAATTCAAGGCTACTCTCTTGCTATGTACTTGTTGAAGATATTAATCACAATAATTTTAAAGTCAGTTTGACTACTGAATAACTGGACTCCCAGCAAGTCTTTATCTTTTGTTCATATTCTTCTCTTGAAATTGATTTTTGTTATGTTGGTTAATGTTTTATTATTGAGTGCCAGACATTATCTTTGAAAAATTATGGAAGCTCTACATGGCATTATCTTCCTCCAGAGAAGACTTATGCTATCTCTTATCCAGTGTGAAAAGGTGCAGATTGTCTGAATCCAATCTTGGACTAAGTGACCCAAGCTTTCTTTGCAGTCTATAAACTACTTTTGTTTGCCTAAATTCCTAGAGTTTAATTCATCATGGATTCCAACCAAAAGTGTGTAGTATCTCTTAAGGATGCTACCTAATGAGGAATTCTGAACCCCAATTTTTTTGCTCCCTTCACATAAAACCATGGAAAACCCTGATTTGCCTTTCAGTTGTTTTCTGCTTGTTTTCTTACCATCTTGCCCTGTGCAACTTAGTGAGAAAAGGTCTTAAGTAAAATAATGGTGCCAAGGTCTAGCTCATGTACTTGTGCCTTCTTTCTCTCTAGGATCTTAGCCTCTAATGTCATGATGTCTTTCAACACCAGAAATCCAATATCTTCCCCCCTCCCAACAATTCTGTTAGATTGACTAAAACTATCCTGGCTTCTCTGCCTCTTTCTTGGTGTTGAGAATCAACAAATGGACCAAGAATGAAAAGTAGCAGATTAAAGGTAGGCTTACCTCAATAATCTTTCTTCCTAAAACTTGAACTTTCAAATCCTAATTGTCTTTGAAACTATCCTGAGAACTTCAAAATAAATCCTAAATTTCACCCATTCTTTCTGTTTTTTTCCAACAGGAGTATTGGTTTGTTGAAAATTACTCTATCAAGGCAAGTAACATATTTATTTTTAAATTACTTCTATTTTGGGAGTCTATCATAAGTTGAAATTTCCACAATTTTTCATAGACAACTTACAATATTTATCAGGTACTAAGTCACAAGGAAAAACTCAATGAACTACAGAGCAGAAAACATAGAAGTTACTTTCCTTTCTTCAACCTCAGTGTGATTAACTAGAAATATATCAAAATATTAGCCAAAAAATAAAAGGTGACTTGAAATAAAAAAAAAAACTATTCCAATTACCTTGCTTTAACAAAAAATAAACACTAAAATATAGAAAACTTAGAAAGAAAAAAAAACATGAAATCATTTCATTTCAAAGTTTAGTTTAGAAACAAAGCAGTTCTGAAAGGAATGCACATAGCCTTATTTTCATTTATTGAAAATAAGAAAAATAAAAATATATTGATTTCAAATTTGTCTGGGAGCCTGAGTGGCTCATTCAGTTAAGCATCCAACTTCTGCTCAGGTCATGATCTCACAGTTCATGATTTAAGCCCCTCATAAGGCTCGGAGCCTGGAGAATGCTTCAGATTCTGGGTCTCCTCTCTTTTTTCCTCCCCAACTCATGCTCTCTTTCTCTCTCATTCTCATAAATAAAAATACATATTTAAAAAAAATTCATGAGAGACCTGGGAAGATGGTGACATAGGAGGATACTGGGCTCACTTCATCTTGTTGATCACTTATATTCCACCCACATCTGCCTAAATAACCCAGAAAACCACCAGAAGACTAGCAGAAAGGACTATTTGGAGCCAAGCGTAGATAAGAGGCCCTCAGAAGAGGGTAGGGAAGGTGGAGAGGCAGTGCATGCTACAAGGACTGGTGGGAGGGAGCCAGGGCGGTGGAGGGGCAGCTCGCCAGGCAGGACAGAGCCCCCGAAGTCTGGCTTGCAAAAGCAGAGGGGCTGGACTGTGTGAGTTTTGACAGCCAGTGGACATAACATCTGGAATGTTAAAAGTAAACAGCTCTGCTCTCAGAGAGCGGGGATGGTGAGAGGACACCAGGAGAGAGAGTTGCTGAGCCCTGGAAGACAGAGCTCAGCTCAGCAAGGAACAAAGGCTCTGGCAAGCGCCATATCCCTTTCCCATCCCCCAGCCGAAATCCCAAAGGGAACCAGTTCCTGTTACCAAACTTTCTTGCACTGCTCAAATGCCCAATGCTGTGCTTCTGTGGATCCATCCCCCCAACGGGCCTGCCTCACTCCCAGTGCTGCAGGGCCCCTCCCACAGGGGACCATGGATGGCAAAGCCAGCTGAGCCTGCACCCTCCCACCCTTGTGCACCTTGGGGATCCATTGTAGCTAATACTCCAGATCTCATCAAAGCAGCACCACAAGCCTGTCAGTGTGCAAGTAGCCCAGGAAGGGGCCACACCACTACACAGTGAGTCCTGCCCCTGGGTGAGGGGGAGATCAGGTACACAACAGTCTGACTGTGGCCCCACTGGTGGGCTGTGGACAGACATTGAGTCTCACTGCAGCCCAGCCCACCAACACAAGTAACTCTGGACAGCACAGGGGAAGTGCCCTACAATTTGGAGCCACTTCAGGGACTACACAAAATGATGAAATGGAAGAATTCTCCTCAAAAGAAACTCGAGAAAGTAGCGACAGCTAACAAATTGATCAAAATTGATTTAAGCAATATAATGGAACAAGAATTTAGAATAATAGTCATAAAATTAATCGCTGGGCTTGGAAAAGCATAGAGGACAGCAGAGAATTTACTGCTATAGACATCAAGGGACTAAAAAATAGTCGTGAGGAACTAAAAAATGCTATAAATGAGGTGCAAAATGAAATGGAGGCAGCCATAGCACAGATTAAAGAGGCAGAGGAAAGAATAGGTGAATTAAAAGGTAAAGTTATGAAAAAAAAATAGGAAGCTGTGAAAAAGAGAGATTAAAAAAACAGGAGTCTGAGGGGAGAATTAGAGGATGAACTGATTCAATCAAATGGAACAATATTCATATCAAAAGAATTCCAGAGGAAAAAGAGAGAGAAAAGGGCTGAAGGTGTACCTGAACAAATCATAGCTGAGAACTTCCCTAATCTGCGGGAGAAAACAGGCATTGAAATCTAAGAGGCACAGAGAACTCCTTTCAGATGTAACGTGAATCGATCTTCTGCACGACATATCATAGTGAAACTGGCAAAATACAAGAATAAAGAGAGAATTCTGAAAGCAGGTAGGCATAAGTGGTCCCTTAATATACAAAGGTAGACACATAAGGGTAGTAGCAGACCTATCTACTGAAACTTGGCAGGCCAGAAAGGAATGGCAGGAAATCTTCAATGTGATGAACAGAAAAAACATGCAGATAAGAATCCTTTATCCAGCAAGTCTGTCATTCAGAATAGAAGGAGAGATAAAGGCTTTCCAAAACAAACAAAAACTGAAGGAATTCATCACCATTAAACTAGCCCTACAAGAGATCCTAAGGGGGATTCTGTGAGTGAAATGTTTCAAGGACTACAAAGTACTAGAGACACTAATACAAGCAGGAAAACTACAGACACCACAATGACTCTAAACCCATATCTTTCCATAATAACAATGAATGTAAATGGACTAAATGCTCCAACCAAAAGACATAGGGTATCAGAATGGATTAAAAAAAAGACCCATCTATTTGCTGTCTACAAGAGACTCATTTTAGACTGAGGACACCTTCAGATTGAAAGTGAGGGGATGGAGAAATATCTATCTTGCGACTGGTACTCAAAAGAAAGCTGGAGTAGCCATACTTATATCAAACAAACTAGACTGTAAATTAAAGGCTGTAACAAGAGATGAAGAAGGGCATTATATAATAATTATCTATCAGGAAGAGCTAACAAATATAAATGTCTATGCGCCAAATATGGAAGCCCCCAAATATATAAAACAATTAACCACAAACATAAGCAAACTTATTGATAAGAATGTGGTAATTGCTAGGGACGTTAATACCCCACTTACAACAGTGGATAGATCATTTAGACACAGGATTAATAAAGAAACAAGGGCCCTTAATGATACATTGGATCAGATGGACTTGACAGATAAATTTAGAACTCTGCATCACAAAGCAACAGAATATACTTTCTTCTTGAGTGCATATGGAACATTCTCCAAGATGGATCACATACTGGGTCACAAAACAGCCCTTCATAAGTATACAAGAATTGAGATCATACAATGCACATTTTCAGACCACAATGCTATGAAGCTTGAAATCAACCACAGGAAAAAGTCTGGAAAACCTCCAAATGCATGGAGGTTAAAGAACACCCTACTAAAGAATGAAAGGGTCAACCAGGAAATTAGAGAAGAAATTAAAAAATACATGGAAACAAATGAAAATGAAAAGACAACAATCCAAATGCTGTGGGATGCCGCAAAGGCAGTCCTGAGAGGAAAATACATTGCAATCCAAGCCTATCTCAAGAAACAAGAAAAATCCCAAATACAAAATCTAACAGCACACCTAAAGGAAATAGAAGCAGAACAAAGACACCCCAAGCCCAGCAGCAGAAGAGAAATAATAAAGATAAGAGCACAAATAAACAATATATAATCTTAAAAAAACCAAAAAACCAAAAATGTAGAGCAGATCAGTGAAACCAAGAGTTGGTTTTTTTGAAAAAATAAACAAAATTGATAAAACTCTAGCCAGGCCTCTCAAAAAGAAAAGGGAGATGATGCAAATAGATAAAATCATGAATGAAATTGGAATTATTACAACCAATCCCTCAGAAATACAACCAATTATCAGGGAATACTAGGAAAATTTATATGCCAACAAACTGGAAAACCTGGAAGAAATGGACAAATTCCTAAGCACCCGCCCACTTCCAAAACTCAAAAAGGAAGAAATAGAAAACTTGAACAGACCCATAACCAGCGAACAAATTGAATCAGTTATTAAAAATCTCCGAAGAAGAGTCCAGGATCAGATGGCTTCCCTGTGGAATTGTACCAGACACTTAAAGCAGAGATAATACCTATCCTTCTCAAGCTATTCCAAAAAATAGAAAGGGAAGGAAAACTTCCAGACTCATTCTATGAAGCTAGCATTACTTTGATTCCTAAAGCAGACAGAGACCCCACAAAAAAAGAGAACTACAGGCCAATATCCCTGATGAATATGGATGCAAAAATTCTCAAAAAGATACTAGCAAATTGAATTCAACACCATAGAAAAGAATTATTCACCACGAGCAAGTGAGATTCATTCCCGGCCTACAAAGCTTGTTCAACATTTGCCAATCAATGTGATACATCAGATTAATAAAAGAAAAGATAACAACCATATGATCCTGTCACTCCATGCAGAAAAAGCATTTGACAAAATTCAGCATCCTTTCTTAATAAAAAACCCTCCAGAAGTTCGGGATAGATGGAACATACTTAAACGTCATCAAAGCCATTTATGAAAAGCCCACAGCTAATATCATCCTCAATGGGGATAAAAAGAGAGCATTCCCCCTGAGATCAAGAACGTAACAGGGATGTCCACTCTCACCGCTGTTGTTTAACATAGCGTTGGAAGTTCTAGCATCAGCAATCAGACAACAAAAGGAAATCAAATGCATCAAAATTGGCAAAGATGAAGTCAAGCTTCCACTTTTTGCAGATGACATGACATTATACATGGAAAATCCGATAGACTCCACCAAAAGTCTGCTAGAAATGATACAAGAATGCAGCAAAGTCACTGTATACAAAATTAATTTACAGAAATCAGTTGCATTCTTATACACTAATAATGAAGCAACAGAAAGTCAAAGAAACTGGTCCCATTGACATTGCACCAAGAATCATAAAATACCTAGAAATAAACCTAACCAAAGATGTAAAAGATCTTTTTCCTGAAAACTATAGAAAGCTTATGAGAGAAATAGAAAAAGATACAAAGAAATGGAAAACCATTCCATGCTCATGGATTGGAAGAATAAATATTGTTAAAATGTCAATACTACCCAAAGCTATCTACACATTCAATGCAATCCCAATCAAAATTCCACCAGCATTCTTCTCGAAACTAGAACAAGCAATCCTAAAATTTGTATGGAAACACAAAAGACCCCGAATAGCCAAAGTAATATTGAAGAAGAAGACCAAAGCAGGAGGCACCAGAATCCCAGACTTTAGCCTCTACTACAAAGCTGTAATCATCAAGACATCATGGTATTGGCACAAAAACAGACACATAGATCAATGGAAGAGAAAAGAGGCTCCAGAATTGGACCCACAAAAGTATGCCAAGTAATCTTTGACAAAGCAGGAAATAATAACAATGGAAATAAGACATCCTCTTTAACAAATGGTGCTGGAAAAACAGGGCAGCAACATGCAGGAGAATCAACAATAAAACTAAAAGGCAACCAATGGAATGGGAAAAGATATTTGCAAATGTCATATCAGAAAAAGGGCTAGTATCCAGAATCTATAAAGAACTCACCAAACTCCACACCTGGAAAACAGACAATCCAGTGAAGACATGGGCAGAAGACATGAATAGACACTTCTCTAAAGAAGACATACAGATGGCCAACAGGCACATGAAAAGATGCTCAAAGTCACTCCTCAGCAGGAAAATACAAATCAAAACCAGTCTGAGATACCACTTCATGCCAGAGTGGCTAAAATGAACAAATCAGGAGACTATAGATGCTGGAGAGGATGTGTAGAATAGGAACCCTCTTGAACTGTTGGTGGGAATGCAAACTGGTGCAGCCACTCTGGAAAACAGTGTGGAGGTTCCTAAAAAAAAATTAAAAACAGATCTACCCTATGACCCAGCAATAGCACTGCTAGGAATTTACCCAAGGGATACAGGTGTTCTGATGCATAGGGGCACTTGTATCCCAATATTTGTAGCAGCACTTTCAACAATAGCCAAACTATGGTAAGAGCCTAAATGTCCATCAACTGATGAATGGATAAAGCAATTGTGGTTTATATACACAATGGAATATTACTTGGCAATGAGAATGAATGAAATATGGCCTTTTGTAGCAACGTGGATGGAAATGGAGACTGTTATGCTAAGTGAAGTCAGTCATACAGAGAAAGACAGATACCATATGTTTTCACTCTTATGTGTATCCTGAGAAACATAACAGAAGACCATAGTGGAGGGGTAGGAAAAAAAAAATTAGAGAGGGAGGGAGCCAAACCATAAGAGACTCTTAAAAACTGAGAATAAACTGAGGGTTGATGGGGGTGGGAGGAAAGGGAAATTGGGTGATGGGCATTGAGGAGGGCACCTTTTGGGATTAGCACTTGGTGTTGTATGGAAGCCAATTTGGCAATAAATTACATATTAAAAAAATAATAAAAATAAAAATAAAAATTTATATTGAGACAAATATATGACAAATAATGTGAAGTAAATTAAATAATGTATAAAAAAGTAATAAATATTGAGAAAAAATTAAAATACTTGATAAATGTATAAGCCATTGCATTAGAAATAATAATAAAATGGACAAATATTTGGCAATTCTAAGGAGCAATCTTTAAAAATTAAATTAACGATAATAAAATATCTTAAGTGCAGACACAAAAGATGAGCTTTCTTTTCAAAATATAAAGGGTTTTACCATTAATTTGTAAATTTTATTTTATTTATTTTTTTTAATTTTTTTTAACGTTTATTTATTTTTGAGACAGAGAGAGACAGAGCATGAATGGGGGAGGGTCAGAGAGAGAGGGAGACACAGAATCCGAAACAGGCTCCAGGCTCTGAGCGGTCAGCACAGAACCCAACGCAGGGCTTGAACTCACGGGCCGCGAGATCATGACCTGAGCTGAAGTCGGACGCTTAACCGACTGAGCCACCCAGGCGCCGTAATTTGTAAATTTTAATGAAATAAATTATTTTCCAGAAAATTATAAATCAAAAAAATTGACTCAGATAGAAAAGAGGATGTTAATATTCCAAAATCTTAGAAAAGTTTAAAAGTTACTCAGTATATACTCCCCAAATGACCCTAGGTGAAATTGTAACAATTGGAATATACTAAATATCATGGAAAGGATAAGAAACCTGAAGCCAAAGAAGTTAAGGAAATTGCTTAACTAGAAACTGATGGAGCTTTCCTAGTGCATTGAAGCTAGAATAACATCTATATGAAGTCAATAATGATTAAAAAAACTGCAAAATAAAGTAAAGACCAACCTCACACATGAGCATGGATGATAAAATCTTAAGTAAAATTTTAGCAAAATAATTTTAAAAAATGTCTTATTACAACTAAGTAGGGACAATCATAATATTGCAATGATTGTTAATTATAGAAAAATATATAATTGGTAGTTTAAAAAAATCATATGATCATCTAAACTAATGCTGGAAAAACAATGGAATGAAAAAAATTCTGTAACAGAAAAAAATTAAAACTATTAGTAGCCAAAAAATAGGAAGATATGTTTTCAACTTAATAGTTAGTTATCAAAAGTTAAGTAAGAATATCATTCTTGATAGTGAAACTCTGACAAGAAGCCAAGTAAAGTTGAGAACAACACAAAAGTGTCTAGTATCATAACTATTTTTCAACATTGATCCAGAATCTTAGAAAATATAATTATGCAGTAAAAGATATATAAAATGGAAGGAAAAACAATCATATGTTGTTTCTTATATGATTGTCTACCTAGAATAACTAATGGAAAAAACTTATAATCTTTAGAACTAATAAGAGGCTTTACAAAATACACCATAAACAAAGTGCACAAAGAAACAGCAGTCTGAGAGATATCATCTACATCATTTACAAAAGTAAAGGTTTAGAATTCACTCTGAGCTTAGAATTCACTAGAGCTGTGTTTTTATATCAAAACATCAAATACCTAATTAAAATTGTGGGTAAAGTGTATATACTGGCATTTCACAGAGTAGAAACTTGAAAATTCAATAAATACTTTTTGAAATTTATTCAATTTCACCAATTTTCCAAATTAAAATTATGAAAACAATACAATAATATTTTCCCTTTGATAGACAAAAAATAAAAAACAAAAAATCGTGAGTTTGATAATATTTGGTTAGTAAGGGCTTTGGAGAGTTAACATTTTCACACATACTTTGTGATATTGCAAAATAGTACTGTCCATTATTCACAGAGCAATTTTACAATATTTATCAAAATTGTACTCTCTCTCTCAAAATAAATAAACTTTTTTTTTAATAGGGGGCCCCTGGGCAGTTCAGTCACTTATGCCTCTGACTCTTGATTTTGGCTCAGATCATGATCTCATGGTTCCTGAGATCAAGCCTCACATTGGGTTCTGCACTGACACTGTGGAGCCTGCTTAGGAATCTCTCTCACCCTCCCTCTCTGCCCCTCCTCTGTGCTCTGTTTCTCTCTCTCTCTCTCAAAATAAATAAATAAACTTTAAAAATTGTAAATATGTGTACCTAGAAGAATAAAACCGTCTTTTTCCCTCTCCTTAGAAAAAGGTTATATAAGAATGAGTACTGTCAAAAAGGCAAACAAGCAGGACTTTAAAATTTTACTTTTAAAATTATGGATAAATTGTTTATAATGTTAAAAATAAAAGCAAAACAGAGTTTGGGGAATAAGACTGAATAAATTAGAATATACTTACATTAAAAGAATAGAAAAAAAAGTTTTCCTTCTTTCTGAGAAAGAGGGACAAAGGAAGATAAATATGGCTACAGAAAGAGGTGGGGACAGGGACGGAAGACCTCAACATCATGGTAAAATTACCAAATAAATTTTTAAGAATGGAATTATAGAAAATTTTGAGTGGTTTTTGTTTTGAAATGAAAAACCTATTTTCTCTCTCCAAATCTTGCATAAAGTTAGTTCACACATACATGTTTTCAAATGACATGCTTGTCTGTTAATTATACATGTTAGAGCTAAAGACCAAACATTGACTATAGCTGACATCCATAAAGGTACAGCAAACCTCAGTAACTGTATAAATAACACATTTTAAAAAACACAAACTGTAAGTCAAATGTAGAGGTAGAACTGCCTTGTTTAGGTGTTTTTCTTGTAAAAAATGATAGGGCGAGGCAAAGTCCTGTATTTGACACAATGTGGTACAGATTAAGAGCCACATATGTTAGATAGCAAGATTATCTATAAATTAAAAGAGTTCACAGGGAATAGAAGCTAAGAAGCAGAGATGGTGATAGGAGTGTGAGGTTTCTGTGAATCTCTAATGGATTTGAGATGGAATTAATCTCACTGACTGATTTAGATATACAAGGCAGGGTGAACTCAACTGACATTTGATTTACTTGTGCATACTCTTCAATTCCTGAGATCTAGCCCAAGAAAATACTAGCATTAATGACAAAACACTCATGCACAAAGGTGTTCACTGCAGTATTATCTGTGTTCAAAAATTGGGAAATTACCTAAATGTCCAGCAATATGAGAATTGTTAAAGAAAAAGGAAAAAATATGTAGCAAGTAAAGGAAAGGTAATAATAATACACTATTAAATAAAGTTCATGGTTGAAAAATTTGTTGTATAATCATTTTTTTCAGAAAACTAAGTCTAAATATATTTCTCTGTGTATGCATGAGCATATATATATATATATATATATATATATAGTGTATTTGTATAAATATGTATGTGTGGACACAGTGTGCATCTGCATGTGCTTATATACAGACCTGAAGGAAAGCACATCAATCACTAATACAGTTCCCTCCTGAAAAGAGGATTGAGATGGGGAGAGGAAGTGTTTTTGGTTAATCCCCTACTCATCCACATTATTTTAAGTTTCATAATTATGCTTTACTTTTTAATTGTCTTTCTTCTCCACTAGAATACGATCTCTTTAAGACAAGGACTTCAAATCTCTCATTATACCTTCAGTACCCAGAAGAATGGCACAAATTAAATGGCTCAGTAAATGTTTATTGGGTGCATGAATTTGATAGTGAAGGTGTGATAGATCAAGGAAATAGTTTCTCAGATACCAGGAGAAAATAACGTCTTTCAAGGAGAAGGAAGTGATCAAGTTCTAGTAAGAACTTAAGAAAGACAAATATTGTATATGTCCATTCCAAACAAATTTAAAAACATCATAAGATATAATTCATGGGTTAGAGTCAGGTACATAATTGGGGATTGTGAGAAATTTGTACAACATATTGTTATTATGAAACAGTCTTTTTTCCAAAATGTCTTTCCATTTGTCCTAGGAAGGCTACATAGCATAGTTGCTAAAAGCATGGGCTATCAAGCAAACTGACTGGGATCACATAAATCTCTGCCCCTAATTGTATGACTTTGGGCAAGTTACTTGAGCTTTCTGCCTGTTGTACCTCTGTAAAATGTACACAATAATAGTACTTAAAGTTTGTTTTCAGTATTAAATGATAACTTATATTTTAAGCACTTAAAGAAGTGACTGTTACATAGTAAAAGTTCAATGAATGTTAGCTATTATTACTTTAGAAAGGAAGGGAGGGAGGGAGAGAAAATAATGTGCTTCATTGGTAAGACAATACTCATAGCTTGGCTTCCTTTTATATAAGATGGCAAGTACAAGTAGTCACACACTATTGCTTACTAATATTTTTTTTGTCTTTTGTGAGCCCCTTCTTCTGTTTTCCTAAGCAGCAATTCCATAGACTCATTACTCTTCCCAACTGAAGTGGGACAGTTTCATCTACCACACTTTATGTCTCAGTTTCAGATTCTAGGTAGCATCCATACAGCTCTAATTGGGGATCCATAGCTTCTCATTGAATACTCAGAATCAATTACATATATGAAAACTCATAATTCACAGCATGTACTTCTAAATGGATTCTATTTCTGTTTCTGTATAAATGATTTGTCAGAATTACATTTCTCAATATGCTGTGTGGTATTTCCATTTATATTCCTACTTTCTACTCAATTGTATTATAAGGCTTGCTGTCTTAAATAGGTGTAGACAAAGCAGAGGGGAAGAGATGTTTTCAAAAAGAGTAGCTATGACTTATGTTTCTGACCAAAACATAGAATATGAGAGACCAAATATACTCTTCCACTTATAAACAAACAAACAAAAAAGCCAGACAAAATACTTGAAATAATGTGTTTCAAAACACCGAATACCAGATAATGAAGGACAGTGATACTCGAGAGCCAGGAAACAGTGAGGCCTAAAATTGTCCCACATCACTGCCTTTAGAGAGTTTTCAGGCCATGGTACAGAGGGGGAACCAAGGAAGAGCCTCGAAGAGTTCCTGAATTGAGGATAAATTTTGAGAGCTGGAGAGACCTAGGGGATGAGAATTCACAAAATAGAATACCAGAAAAGAAAGAGCCCTACAGAGAGAAAATACCAGGGATCTACAGAGGGGTCCCCTTGAGTATTAAATTAAGTACTAATCAGAAAATGCATGTGAGGAATTATCCAAGGCACCTAGGAAAGAACAGGGCCAGAAATAGTGCCTGTTTCCACCAACGAGAATGGAATACCTAATTATTTGTAGGTCACTGAGTAGAGAGTTTTGACTTATTTGTGGGAAATGATTAGCCCTACATTAAATAATTATTCAGTTCCAGTGAATAAATCTACAGTAAGTCCAAAAAAGATCAGTCTATTTCTAAAAATATCAATTACATCCCAGAACAAATCTCAAGAATATTTTTTAGGAAAGGGGGGACCTGGCTGGCTCAGTTGGTAGAGCATGCAACACCTGATCTCAGTATTGTAGGTTCGAGCCACACGTTGAGTGTAGAAATTACTTTAATTTTTTTAATCGTAAACAAATAATATTTTTAGAAACATAAAAATATGCAGCCTTCAACAAGGTGAAATTCACAATACCTGATATCAAATAAAAAAAATGAGAGCCATTCAAGGAGTCAGGAAAATACAACCAATGACAGAGAGAAAACACAATAAATTATAATAGACTCAGGACTTACACAGACATTAAAATTAATAATCAAGGTCCTTAAAACACCTATTATAACTGTATTACATATGCCTAAAACCGAGGAAGAAACATGAAAGATAGAAAATTAATCCAAATCAAGCACCTAATTTTAATTATAATATGAAAATGTACTGTATAACAGAAGAATAGATACTGCAAAAGAAAATACTGGTAAAATTTGAAAATAAAATAATAAGAACTAATCAAAATAAAATATGGAAAGAAACAAGGAAGGAAGGAAGGAAGGAAGGAAGGAAGGAAGGAAGGAAGGAAAAAAGAGAACAGGGCATCAGGGGGGTATGCGACAATTTTAGGTAACTAATAACTGTGTAATTGGAGTCCCTGAAAAGTTCAGGGGGAGAGAGCACACATATTACATTATCATGAACAAGAAAGGCGATCTCCCCAGATACTCTATGAATGCTAAAAGAGTAATAATGGAATAAGATAAACAATTTTATGTCAATAAATTTTACAACACAAATGAAATGGAAAAAGTACTTGAAATACAAAAATTACCAAAACTCACTTAAAAAAATCCTTATAGTCACTAAGTCTGAAAGCTGAGAGTCATTCTAGATTTGTTACTCTTTTGAATAAACAATATTTAATCTCTAAATCATTTATTTTGATTCCAACAATGAACCAGATCTTGAAATAGTCTTGTACTTTTCAATACCGACTACCACTGCCTTATTCTCAGCACTAAAAATCTCTTACTTGAAGTACTGAAACAACCACCATAGTTGCTGTAGAGAATAAAATCTATGGTGCACATTTTCTAGAGTAAAATATTGGATAAATTTCAGTTCATTCAAATTAGCCACACAATAAAATCTAAATTCTTATCATTTCAAATATGACCCTTGGTGATCTAGCTCATTTCCTGTCCTTCCTCACTTCTCATTCTATGCCTTAGCAACATGAAACCAGATATAATTCCTCAAACACACCAGACTTATTTATGTTTCTGTGAATTTGCATAACAGCATTACTTGACATAGACTGTTCTTTCTCTTTTTTGCTATCTGCTGAAAACTTGTCATTTTGTAAAACCCTGCTCAACCAAAACTCAATAGTAGTAAGACCTAAAACTTAGTTGTGATGGGAAATCTGAAACTGTTGTCCATTTACATTTAGAGTGCATATTGATACATATAAATTTAGTGCCCTTGTATTACCTGTAAAGCCGGTGTTTCTGGAGATTTTCTCCATTCCTTTCTAGACTTGTTGCTTTTGGAATTACTTTTCCATTCAAAGAGTCCCCTTTAGTATTTCTTTCAGGGCTGCTTTAATGGTCACAAATTCCATTAGTTTTTGTTTGTCTGAGAAATGCTTATCACTCTTATTCTGAATGACAGTCTTGCTGGATGAAGAATTCTTGGCTGCATATTTTTCCCATTCAGTACTTTGACCATATCATGTCACTCCCTTCTGGCCTGCCAGATTTCTGCTGAGAGATCTGCTGTGAAACTGATTTGTCTTCCCTTGTAAGTTAGGCATTGCTTTTCCCATGCTGCTTTCAGGATTCTTTCCTTATCTCTGTATTTTTCAAATTTTACTATGATATGTCATGGTGTTGGCCGGCTTTTGTTGATTTTGATGGGAGTTCTCTGTACCTCTTGGATTTGGATGACTGGTTCTTTCCCCAGATTAGGGACATTTTCATCTATAATTTGCTCAAATAAACATTTTGCCCCTTTTCCTCTCTCTTCTTCTGGGACTTCTATGATATAAATGTTATTATGCTTTAAGGAGTAATTGAGTTCCCTAAGTCTATATTCATGATTCAATACATTTCTTTCCCTTTTATTTTCAGCTTCATTGTTTTCCATAATTTTATCTTCTATATCACTTTTCTGTTCCCCTGCTTCTTCCATTCTTCATAAATACAAAAAAATTATAAGAGAATATTATAAAAATTATATGCAAACAAATTGGGCAATCTGGAAGAAAGGGGTAAATTCCTAGAAACATACAAACTGCTAAAACTGAAACAGAACAAAATAGAAAATTTAAAAACCCATAACCAGCAAAGAAATTGAATCAGTAATTTAAAAAAATCTCCTACAAACAAGAGTACAGGGCCAGATGGCTTTCAGAAGAATTTTACCAGACATTTAAAGAATTAATACCTATTATTCTCAAACTGTTCCAAAAAATAGAAATGGAAGGAAAACTTCCAAATCATTCTATGAGGCCAGCATTACCTTGATTCTAAAACCAGACAAAGACCCTACAAAAAGAATGATGGGCCAATATCCCTGATGAACATGGTTGCAAAAATTCTCAACAAATTACTAGAAAATCAAATCCAACGGTACAATAAAAGATTTATTCACCATGCTCAAGTAGTATTTATTAGTGGGCTATAGGGGTGCTTCAATATCTATAAATCAATCAAAGTGATACACCACATTAATAAGGAAAGAATAAGAACCGCATGATCCTTTCAATACATGCATAAAAACCGTTTGAGAAATTCAGCACGCATTCTGGATAAAAACCTCAACAAAGTAGAGAATAGAGGGATAATGCCTCAACATCACAAAGGCCATATATGAAAGACCCACAGCTAATATAATCCTCAATAGGAAAAAACAAAACAAAACAAAACCTAAGAGCTTTTCCTCTATGATCAGGAACAAGACAGAAATGTCCACTTTCACCATTGTTATTTAACATAGTACTGGAAATGCTAAACTCAGCAATCAGACAATCAAAATTAATAAATATATAAAAGGCATCCAAGTTTGCAAGGAAGTAAAACTTTCACTATTTGTAAGTGATGTAGTACTCTACATAGAAAATGCAAAAGACCATACTGGAAAAATGCTAGAACTGATACACAAATCCAGCAAAGTGGAAGGATATAAAATTAAGATACAGATATCTGTTGCATTTCTATACACCAATAATGAAGAAGAAGAAAGAGAAATAAAGGAATTGATCTTATTTACAATTGCACCAAAAAGCATGAGATACCTAGGAATAAATTGAAGCAAAATGGTAAAACATCTGTATTCTGAAAACCATAGAACACTTATGAACAAAATTGAAGATAACACAATGAATTGGGGGAAAACATTTCATGCTCATGAATTTGGTGAACAAATATTGTTAAAATGTGTATACTACCCAAAGTAATATATACATTCAATGAAATCGGTATCAAAACAGCACTAGCACTTTTCACAGAGGTATAACAAGCAATCCTAAAATTTGTATGGATCCAGAAAAGACCTGGAATAACGAAAGCAATTTGATAAAGAAAAGCAAAGTTGGAGGCATCACAACACTAAACTTCAAGCTGTATTACAAAACTGTAGTCATCAAAACAGTATGGTACTGGCACAAAAACGGACACATGGATCAATGGAACAGAATAAAAAAATCCAAAAATTCATCCACAATGGTATGACAAACTAATCTTTGGCAAAGCAGGAAAGAATATCCAATGGGAAAAAAAGTCTCTTCAACAAATGGTGTTGGGAAAACTGGACAGCATCATGCAAAAGAATGAAACTGGACCACTTTCTTACACCATACACAAAAACAAATTCAAAATGGATGAAAGACCTAAAAGTGAGACAGGAAATTATCAAATCCTACAGGAGAACACAGGCAGCAACCTTTTTGACATCAGCCATAGAAACTCCTTACCACACATGTCTACAGAGGCAAGAGAAACAAAAATAAAAATGAACTATTGAGATTTCAACAAGATAAAAAGCTTTGGAACAGCAAAGGAAGCAATGAACAACACTAAAAGGCAGCTCACAGAATGAGAGAACATATTTGCAAATGGCGTATATGATAAAGGGTTAGTTTCCAATATCCATAAAGAACTTATCAAACTCAATACCCTAAAAATAAATACTCTAGTTAAGAAATGGGCAGAGGCATGAATAGACACTTTTCCAAAGAAGACATCCAAATGACTAACAGACACATGAGAAGATGCTCAACATCACTCATAATCAGGGAAATACAAATCAAATCCATGATGAGACATCACTTCACACCTGTCAGAATGACTAAAATTAACAACACAAGAAACAACTGGTGTTGGGGAGGATGTGGACAAAAGAGAACCCTTTTACAATATTGATGGGAATTCAAACTGGTGCAATCACTCTAGAGAACAGTATGGAGGTTCCCCAAAAACCTAAAAATAGAACTACCCTAAGATCCAGCAATTGTGCTATTAGGTATTTACCCAAAGGATACAAACATATAAATTCAAAGAGTACATGCACCCCAATGTTTATAGCAGCATTATCAACAATAGCCAAACCATTGAGAGAGCTCAAATATCCACTGACTGATGAATGGATAAAGAAAAAGTTACACACACACACACACACACACACACAATGGACTATTACTCAGCCATCAAAAATAATGAAATCTTTCCATTTGAAACAACATGGATGGACCTAGAATGTGTTATCCTAAGCAAAATAAGTCAATCAGGGAAAGAAATACCATGTGGTTTTACTAATATGTGGACTTTAAGAAACAAAACAGATGAACATATGTGAAATGGGGGAAAACAGGAGAGAAGGAAACAAACCACAAGAGACTTAATGATAGAGAAAAACAGGGTTAATGGAGGGGGGTGGGTGGGAGATGGGCTAGATGGGTGATGAGTATTAAGGAAGGCACTTGTGATGAGCATGTGATGTTGTATGTAAGTGATGAATCACTGAATTCTACTCCTGAAACAAATATTGTACTCTATGTTGGCTAACTAAGATTTAAATAATAAAAAAAAGAGTAAGTGGTATATGTAGTCATTGGAGTATTACTCAGCCATAAACAAAATGAAATCTTGCCATTTCTGAAGACATGGATGGAGTTGGATGGAGCTAGAATGTATTATGCTAAGCTTTAGTAAAATGTGTACATTTTTCTGCTTTATAGCGGATATTTGTAAGTAAAAATGTCTTTTTTTGTTTTTAAATGCAAATGGATTTTGTTAAATATACAATGACTAATCTTACTGTTTGATGCCACTGCCTTGTTTCATGCCAAAACTCCTGCAGTTTTATCCATTATTGCTTTTGCACCATCAACGTGAATGGCAACACGATAAAAAAAGGGGAGGCCAACATTTTGAGATCATAGGGCATACCCTGTGAACGGATCCCACAGACCACATTTTGAGAATCTCTGAGATAGAAAACCATGACAAATAAATGTGGTAACTGCCAGGGCCACAATAATTGGGATTTAGGGAAATTTCCAAAAATTATTTACCAAGATTTATTGAGTGCTCACTATGTTCCAGTTACTGTGCTAAGCATTGAGGATACATCAGGCTACAAAACAGAATTTTCCAAAGATGATTTAGCTAATATTTATCCATGTCTTGATAGAGTTTACGTGCTAAAAGGGATACATCAATTGAGAGAAGATAGGTATGTGTAAAATTGAGCCACACAGTAACTTAGGACAAATAATGCAGTTATCCCTACTCTTATTTTTATTTGAGATTCAAACAAATAATATTTTAGCTAAATCTTTTAATTCATTGTAATTCAGTGATAGGTATTTTGCATAATAAGTCACAAGTGAACAGTTGAGAATCTCTTTGAACTGTTTTGTTTTCATGCCTATATTCACTATAGCCTTTCAGATCTATATTTCAAAATGCAATATTGATTACATTTTCATTTCCTGATTTTACTTTTTATTTTTCTTTGAGACTGGAAGGATGACTTCTAACAGAAGATTTACTGGAGATATATGAATTTATACAGTCAAGCAAGCCATCATCCTCAACAAGATCTAAATTGGTAAAGGTCCTATAGAACTTGCTGATAACCTGAGCCATAAATATCTCCTATTGTCCCCTGGGACAGTTTGTCAGTATTGCTGTCTTCTCTACACTGCCAAGGTCTTTTTCATATTCAGTTACAGTCATGAACTCAGTACTCTACTAATATCTCTCTCCTCTGTTGTCAAAATCTAGGGAAATGACATCCACAAATGGATGTGATTTTAGCAGAAGGTCTGGGAAGACTAGTAAGGAAAAGCTTCAAAGAGAAAAGGGTGTCACAGAGTTGAAACACATAACCAAATTGATTCTGTATGAATTGATTTGCCTTGTCCAGATGGGGTAGATCATTGAGACTATTTCCAAGAGCAACTTAATAATTTTAAAGGCGATTCAAAGGGGTGTGGTTGACAATGGCAAATGAGCTGGGCTTTGGTCCTGAGGGATAAGAATCTCTGTTCTGAAATACCTTAAACTTTCTTGTTAAAATAATTCAATAAAACTCTATGGGGCTCTGTTCTCATCTAATAAAATAGGACTACATATGAGATTTTTAAATGTTTTAAAATAATAATAACTGGAATAAGGAAGCACTGTCAAGATGGGTATTTCTAGAAACAGTCATCAATTGTAGAAGTAAATGCTGATCTTTAAAGAGCTATAAAGTTTTCTTTCCATTTTAATTTTTTATTGGTAGGAAAAACAAAGAAGTATTTTCAATTTTTCCCTAAATTAACGAAGCATTCCTACTTTCACCTTTATACACTCTTCCCCAACAAAGTATAACCAAGAAGCAGGAAAAAATCTATCTATACAAAAATTTCTTCTAGAACACACACACACACACACACACACACACACACACATGCAAGCACACACACACATATACACACAAATGTTCTTTTGTGTTTCTGTGTTTCTGCACCTTCTGTATAAAATTTTTTTTCTGATTAATTTTTTTATCACTTATGAAAACCCAGTTGAAAGGCCATTTTCTTTGTGAAGCCTTTCCTAACTCCCCAAGACAGAGCTACTAGAAAATACTCTCTTTAAAAAAAAATGATTTAAATTTTACTTAGCATACAGTGTAGTATTTATTGGTTTCAGTAGAACCCTGTGATTCATCACATATATATAACTCCCAGTGCTCATTCCAATAAGTGCCCTCCTTGATGCCCATCACTCATTTAGCCCATCTCCCCACCTACCTCCCCTCCAGCAACCCTCCATTTGTTCTCTGTATTTAAGAGTATCTTATGGTTTGCCTCCCTCTCTGTTTTTATTTTTCCTTCCCTTTCCCTATGTTTATCTGTTGTGTTTCTTATGCTTTATGTTGAGTGAAATCACGGTATTTGTCTTAATCTAAACTTATTTTGCTTAGCATAATACACTCCAGTTCCATCCACATTGTTGCAAATGGCAAGATTTCATTCTTTTTCACCTCCTGTAGGATTTTGATCATTTCTTGTCTCACATTCAGGTCTTTCATATATTTTGAATTTATTCTTGTGTATGGTGTAAGAAAGTGGTCCAGTTTCTTTTCTTTTCTTTTTCATTTTTTTTGATGTTGCTGTCCAGTTTTTCCAGCACTATTTGCTGAAGAGACTGTCTTTTTCCATTGGATACTCTTTCCTGCTTTGTTGAAGATTAGCTGGACATACATTTTTGGGTCCATTTCTGGGTTCTGTATTCTGTTTCATTGATCTATGTGTCTGTTTTTGTGCCAGTACCATACTGTCTTGATATTTACAGCTTTGTTATACAGCTTGAAGTCTGGAATTGTGATGTCTCTAGCTTTGAATTTCTTTTTCAGGATTGATTTGGCTATTTGGGGTGTTTTCTGGTTCCATACACATTTTAGGATTGTTTGTTCTAGCTCTACAAAGAATTCTGGTGTTATTTCGATAAGGATTGTATTGAATTTCTAGATTGCTTTCATAGCATAAACACATTACATTGTATGCTAATTTTGTACAAGTAAGTACAGAATAGATAAACCACCACTTGTTATATTTTATTGCAATTTTTTATCTTTCTCCTCCCCTAGACTGAGAGATCATTAAAGGCATTGATCATGTGTTCTTCCCACTCTTTCTATCCAGCACAGTTCCAGCTACATAAATGTTAAATAGGAATAAAGAAAACCATGAATATACCCTCCCAGATAAGCTTGCTTTTGTGTACAGATATGTGACAGATTGGGACAGCTCTGTACTGTCTCTCTTCTGACCTATGACTGCTTATGTAATCTGTATGTGACTTATGTAGTTATGTTTCTATCATCCTCACATCTCTGTTTGCCCTGGCATTCCATGGAATATCTTAAATGTTCCTCAGATACTCTCATCCATAGCATTATTTAAATAATTTATAACTTAGCATTTAAAAATAGCATATAAGCAAGACTGAATTCAGTTGTGTAAATTGAAAGCTGAACTTGCTTCCACTGACAAAATCTACATCAAAACCTGAGCATGGAAGGAACAATGAGGGACTTTGTTGTTTCTTGATTTGAGGGTTTTTTGTTTGCTTCTTTGTTTAATTTTCTCATAGAAGTTCTTAATTATGGGCATCAGCTTCAAACTTTTAATAAGATAGATATTTGAATCGCTCATACCTTTTTGCTATTGCTTGACAACTTGAGTTTTTTTTTTAAATCTATAGCACATGATTGCTAAAATTTTAAGGAAGCAAAAAGAGAAAACAGAAAACAAGCAAAGTATCTCTAGTTATGACTTGTAGACTATAGGATTACATATAATACTTCTTGATTCTTTTTCTGAGCAAGTTCGTAACATTCTATGGCAAGGATTGGCTTTTTTTTCTGAAAAGAGGCAGATAATAAATATTTACTACTTTGTAGGGCAAGTGGCAAAATTAAGGATATTATGAAGGACATATATAAAAAAAGAGAAAATAAACTTCCTCAAATTTGTATTGACAAAATTCAAAATGTAATAATAATAATAATTCAGAACATTTTTTGTAATACTAGTGCAATAATGAGAAAAACAGAATTCTTTTTTTTTTGGAAAAGGAGCAATAACATTTCATCTAATTGGGGTTTAAATTTAGTGTTTCCTCTGATTAAAATTTAGTACCAATTTCATTTGTTAATGCTTAGCTTTAAGAAAATTTTAAGCATTTCATTATTAAAAAGTCTTTTCATAGATAGGTAATACATGTGGCATTCAAAGTGTTGATAACTGCTTCATTGTGATTTATAATAGCAGTGACAAATGATAATAACACCATATATAGTTGCTGTTGCAACTACTCTTTTTCATTTCTTTTCTTTTTCTTGAACAGAGAAAGAGAAAAAATTGATTTTGTTTTCAATTTTTATTAAAGATATTTTCTTTATTTTTTTACTATATTCTTTACTTTTGTGTAATTTTTTCAAATTCTATTTTACTTCCATCATATCATTTTAGTCTACTTCACTATATTCATTTTTTTCAAATTTTCAAAATATTTCCTTTTTTCTTCTTTCTTTCTCCCCTGCCCTTTTTTTTTTCTCTAATCGATCAAACCACTTTCAACACCCAGACCAAAACATACCTAGGATCTAGCATCATCTATTTGATTTGTGTGTGTGTGTGTGTGTGTTTAATTATTAATTATTATAATTTCTAATTTTAAGTGTTTTTAATATTAATTTTTCTACCTCATTAATTCCTTTTCTCCCTTCAAAATGACAAAATGAAGGAATTCACCCCAAAATAAAGAGCATTAAGAAACGACAGTCAAGGAGTTTACCAACACAGATACAAGCAAGATGTCTGAAACAGAATTTAGAATTCCGATAATAAGAATACTAGCTGGGGTAGAAAATAGATTAGAATCCCTTTCTGCGGAGAGAAAAAAAAAGAAGTAAAAACTAGTCAGGATGAAATAAAAAATACTATAATTGAGCTTCAATCATGAATGGATGCCATGACAGCAAGGATGAATGAAGGAGAACAGAGAATCAGCAATATAGAGAACAAACTTATAGAGAATAAGGAAGCAGAAAAAAAGGGATATTAAGGCAAAAGAGCATGATTTAAGAATTAGAGAAATCAGTAATTCATTAAAAAGGAACAACATCAGAATCATAGGGGTCCCAGAAGAGGAAGAGAGAGAAATAGAGGTAGAAGGGTTATGTGAGCAAATCATAGGGGAAAAATTTCCTAACTTGGGGCAAGACACAGACATTAACATCCAGGAAGCACAGATGACTCCCATTAGATTAAACAAAAACCTACCACCAACAAGGCATATCAGAGTCAAAATCACAAAATACTGAAGCAAGGAGAGAATCATGAAACAACAAAGCAAAAAAAAAAAAAAGTCCTTAACCTACAAGGAAAGACATATCAGGTTTGCAACAGACCTATCCACAGAAACTTGACAGGCCAGAAAGGAGTGGCATAATATATTCAATGTGCTGAATCAGAAAAATATGCAGCCAAGAATTCTTTATCCAGCAAGGCTGTCATTCACAATAGAAGGAGAGATATAAAAGTTTCCCGGACAAGCAAAAATGAAAGGAGTTTGTGGCCACTAAACCAACCCTGCAAGAAATTTTAAGGGGGACTCTCTGAGGGGAGAAATGATGAAAAAAAAAGTAAGTAAGTAAGTAAATAAATACCAAAAGCAACAAAGATTAGAAAGGACCAGAGAACACCACCAGAAACTCCAACTCTACAAGCATCATAATGGCAATAAAATCATATCTTTCAATACTCACTCTAAATGTCAATGGACTCAATGTTCCAATCAAAAGACATAGGGTAACAGAATGCATAAGAAAACAAGATCCAGCTATATGCTGTTTACATGAGACCCACTTTAGACCTAAAGACACCTTCAGATTGAAAATAAGGGGATGGAGAAGAATCTATCATGCTAATCATCAACAAAAGAAAGCCAGACTATCCATACTTATATCAGACAATCTAGACTTTAAAATAAAGACTGTATCAAGAGATGCAGAAGGGCATTATATCATCATCAAGGGGTTTGTCCACCAAGAAGACCTGATAATTGTAAACATTTATGCACCAAACGTGAGGCACCCAAATACATTAATCAAATAATCACAAACATAAAGAAACTCATTGATAGTAATACCATAATAGAAGGAGACTTCAACACCCCACTCACAACAACGGACAGATCATCTACTCAAAAATCAACAAGGAAACAATTGGCATTCAGTGACACACTGGACCAGATGGACTTAACATATATATTCAGAACATTTCATCCTAAAGCAGCAGAATATACATTCTTCTCCAGTGCACATGAAACATTCTCCAGAATAGGCCACATACTGGAACACAAAACAGTCCTCAGCAATTACAAAAAGATTGAGAACATACCGTGCATATTTCCAGACCACAATGCTATGAAACTTGAAATCAACCACAAGAAAAAAATTTGGAAAGGTAACAAATAATTGGAGACTGAAGAACATCCTAAAAGAATGGATGGGCTAACCAAGAAGTTAAAGAAGAAATTAAAAAGTATATGAAAGCCAATGAAAATGATAATACCACAACCCAAAACCTCTGGGACACAGCAAAGTCAGTCATAAGAGGAGTGTATATCGCAATCCAACCTTCCTAAAGAAGGAAGAAAGGTATCAGATACACAACCTAACCTTACACTTTAAAGAGCTGGAAAAGGAACAACAAATAAAACCCAAAACCAGCAGAAGACAGGAAATAATAAAGATTAGAGCAGAAATTAGTGCTATCAAAACAAAGAAAGAAAGAAAGAAAGAAAGAAAGAAAGAAAGAAAGAAAAGAAACAAACAGGAGAAGAGATCATTGAAAACAGAAACTGGTTCTTTGAAAGAATTAACAAAATTGATAAACCACTAGCCAGTTTGATCTAAAAGAAAAAGGAAAGGACCCAAATAAATAAAATCAAGAATGAAAGAGAAGAGATAACAACCAACACAGCAGAAATGAAAAAAATAATAAGAGAATATTATGAGCAATTATATGCCCCAAAAATGGGCAATCTGGAAGAAATGGAAAAATTCCTAGAAACATATACACTACCAAAACTGAAACAGGAAGAAATAGAAAATTTGAACAGATCCATAACCAGTAAGGAAATCAAAGTAATAATCAAAAATCTGCCAAAAAAAAGAGAGTCCAGGGCCAGATGGTTTTCCAGGGGAATTCTACCAAACATTTAAGGAAGAGTTAACACCTATTCTCTTTAAGCTGTTCCAAGAAATGGAAATGGAAAGACAACTTCCAAACTCATTCTATGAAGCCAGCATTGCCTTGATTCAAGAACCAGACAGAGACCCCACTAAAAAGGACAACTACAGATGAATTTCCCTGTTGAACATGGATGCAAAAATCCTCAACCAGATACTAGCCAACTTGATACAACAATACATTAAAAAATTATTCACCACGACCAAGTGGGGGTCATACCTGGGATGTAGGGCTTGTTCAATATCCAAAGAACAATTAACATGATTCATCACATCAATAAAAGAAAGGACAAGAACCATATGATCCTCTCAATAGATGCAGAGAAAGCATTTGACAAAATACAGCATCCTTTTTTGATAAACACCCTCAAGAAAGTAGGGATAGAAGGATCATTCCTCGAGATCATAAATGCCATATATGAATGAGCAAACGCTGATATCATCTTCAAAGGGGAAAAACTGAGACCATTTCCCCTAAGGTCAGGAACAAGAAAGGAATGTCCACTCTCACCACTGTTATTCAACATAGTATTGGAAGTGTTAGCCTCTGCAATCAGACAACACAAAGAAATAAAAGACATCCATATTGGCCAGGAAGAAGTCAGACTTTCACTCTTCACAGATTACATGATACTGTATATGGAAAACCCAAAACATTCCACCAAAAAACTGCTAGAACTGATTCATGAATTCAGCAAATTTCCAGTATATAAAATCAATACACAGAAATTGGTTGCATTCCTATACACCATCACTGAAGCAACAGAAAGAGATATGAAGGATTTGATCCCATTTAGAATTGCACCAAAAACCATAAAATACCTAGGAATAAATCTATCCAAGGAGGTGAAAAATCTACACACTGAAAACTATAGAAAGCTTATGAAAGAAATTGAAGAAGACACAAAAAATGGGAAAAGATTCCATGCTCCCACATAGGAAGAACAAATATTGTTAAAATGTTAATACTACCCAGAGCAATCTACATATTCAATGCAATTGAATTCAATTCAATTCAATTCAATGCCTATCAAAATAACACCAGCATTATTCACAGAGCTAGAAAAATAATCCTAAAATTTGTAATGGAACCAGAAAAGACCCTGAATAGACAAAGCAATCTTGAAAAAGAAAACCAAAGCAGAAGGCATCACAATCCCAGACTTCAAGCTATACTACAAAGCTGTAATCATCAAGACAGTATGATACTGGCACAAGAACAGACACTCACATCAACGGAACAGAATAGAGAACCCAGAAATGGACCCACAAATGTATGGCCAACTAATCTTTGACAAAGCAGGAAAGAATATCCAATGGAATAAAGACAGTCTCTTCAGCAAGTGGTGCTGGGAAAGCTGGACAGCGCCATGCAGAAGAATGAACCTGGACCACTTTCTTACACCATACACAAGAATAAACTCAAAATGGATGAAAGTCCTCAATGTAATACAGGAAGCCATCAAAATCCTCACAGAGAAAGCAGGCAAAAACCTCTTTGATCTTGGCCACAGCAGCTTCTTACTCAACATGTCTCAGGAGGCAAGGGAAACAAAATCAAAAATGAACTACTGGGACCTCATCAAAATAAAAAGCTTCTGCACAGTGAAGGAAACAATCAGCAAAACTAAAAGGCAACCGAAAGAATGGGAGAAAATATTTTCAAATGACATATCAGATAAAGGGTTAGTATCCAAAATCTATAAAGAACTTATCAAACTCAACAACCAAAAAGCAAATAATCCAGTAAAGAAATGGGCAAAAGATATAGACACTTCTCAAAAGAAGACATCAAGATGGCCAACAGCCACATGAAAAAATGCTCAACATGGCTCATCATCAGGGAATTAAAAATCAAAACCACAATGAGATACCACCTTACACCTGTCAGAATGGCTAGCATTAACAACTCAGGCAACAACAGATGTTGGCCAGGATGCGGAGAAAGAGGATCTCCTTTGTATTGTTGGTGGTAATGCCAGCTGGTACAGCCACTCTGGAAAACAGTATGGAGGTTCCTCAAAAAATTAAAAATAGTACTACCCTAATGACCCAGGAATTGCACTACTAGGTATTTATCCAAAGGATACAGATATGCTGTTTTGAAGGGGCATATGCACCCCAATGTTTATACCAGCACTGTAAACAATAGCCAAAGTATGGAAAGAGCCCAAATGTCCATGGATGGATGAATGGATAAGGATGATGTGGCATATGCATACAATGGAGTTTACTCAGCAATCAAAAAGAATGGAATCTTGCCATTTGCAAGTACATGGATGGAACTGGAGGGTATTATGCTAAGTGAAATTAGTCAGTCAGAGAAAGACAAAAATCACATGACTTAACTCATATGAGGACTTTAAGAAACAAAGCGAAGGGAAACAAAAATAATATAAAAACAGGGAGGGGGACAAAACATAAGAGACTCATAAATTTGGAAAACAAACAGAGGGTTACTGGAGGGGGTGTGGTAGGGGAATGGGCTAAATGGGTAAGGGGCACTAAGGAATCTACTCCTGAAATCCTTGCTGCACTATATGCTAACTAATTTGGATGTAAATTTTAAAAAATTAAAAAAATTAAAAAACATTTAAAAAAATAATGAAAGAAGTTTACACACTGATTAAAAAAATTAAGAAAGAAATTGAGTGCTATAAGGGCACCTGGGTAGCTCATCCGGTTAAGTGTCCTACTTCGGCTCAGGTCATGATGTCATTGTGAGTTTGAGCCCCATGTCCAACTCTGTGCTGACAGGTCAGAGCCTGCAGCCTGCTTCAGATTCTGTCTCCCTCTCTCTCTTCCCCTCTCCCACTCATACTGTATCTGTCTCTCTCTCTCTCAAAATAAATAAACATTAAAAATTAAAAAAATTAAAAAAAGACTTCCAGATATCCCCAGACCAAAATAATGTCTGTCTTCTGTGAAATCTCACAGTTTGTACCTCTTTTCTTTTGCTATTTATTGCCTATTTTCAATCACACCTACATTTGTTCAAGTTATTCATGTGTTTGGAATTATAAGATGTTGGAACTGGAAAAGACTTACATAAGATACTCTCATCCAATCTCATGTTATATAGGGAGAAAGAGATACTGAAAGGTTAAATGAATTGTCAAGAATCACACAGAGCTTTAAAGACCAGTTGGACTTCTCAACTCTGAATTTAATGCTTTTCTCACTATTTTACTTGTCTCCTATTTCTGAAGTTGTTTTTACCTCCCCTGCCTTCACTGGGACCAGTCAACCAGTCTCCCCACATTTATGTAGCTTAATTATCCTCTCAAATTATTTTCATAACAATATATCCTATTGCACAATAACCCCAGACCATGACCATTTTAAACAATTTTTTAATGTTTATTTATTTTTGAGAGAGGGAGAGAGATAGAGCACGAGCAGGGGAGGGGCATAGAGACAGGGAGACAGAGAGTCTGTCAGCACAGAGCCTGATGAAGACTTGAATATACAAACTGTGAGATCATGACCTGAGCCCAAGTCAGATGCTTAACTGACTGAGCCACCCAGGTACCACGTGACCATTATTTTTAAATCTCCAAATTTGTCTTCTTATTGAAAGTCTCTTTCTGGTTCAAGTCACACTATGGTCTGATGCCAGATTAGCCTTTAGTAACCATCAATTGTCATTCTACTACTCTATATTGAACATAATATTTCCAGGGGTGGGACGTATTCCGCAACCTATACTTGCTTTGCTGCTGATTATATAAATACTGAAGAACTAACTTAGGTAAAAGTGAAAAACTCAAAATTTCTATCTTTCTGTTTTTCTACAGATGATTCTTCTGTCCCAGAGGTGTGATCTCTTCATCTGTGTTTTTCATTTGATCTTTGCTTTGAGTGCCTTTCTTCATTTTTATTTATTTAATAACCATTCATGTTTCTAATTATGGCTTTAATTCCAGCTTACTGATGAAGAACTTTCTTACCACCAGTCCATTGGCATTATGTCTTCCCTTGTCTTCTTAAATATATTATTCATAGTATGTTTTACTTTGTATTATTGTTCCTCCTTTTTCACATATAAAATATCTCGAGATTCTAGAAAAATTTAAGAAGAATTAAAACTCATATATATTTTATCTCTGTAGCTACAATCAATAATGTTTATTGTTATGTTAATTATATATCTTCTTGGTAAGTAAAAAAAGTCCCCCAAGCACAACATCACTCCTGCTTTTACTAATTTAAAAATATTTCCCATAGCCAGATATAATTTTTTTTTCTAATGGCTTGTTAGAACTTGATTGAGTCAGGTCGCTTCCAGCTTTGATTAATTTTTCATTAAGAAATAATTTTGAAAAACAAAAGAAATAATTTTGTTTCCACAGTTTGTTTACAAAATTATAGTCTTTAAGACCAAATGAAAAGTGTGCTTGAATGATTTCCATATTTCAGCAAATTGTTGGCATAATGGAGCTCTCATTTTGATTTTCATAAACTTTGAATATAATATAATGTCTGTTCATAAAAAAATGACAAGAACAATCAGCTTATGTAATATATAAAAAAGATGTTATACAGTAGTAATTATGGCCTGATTCACATTTGGTAAGTGGATTTGTAGAGTTCAACTATAATATCCAGCCAGATTTAAATAAATAAAATCATCTCTTAGAGGCTTGGTCAAATAGCCATAAGATTACAAAATGACTTTGTGTCTTTATTTCAAATCACATTGAATAAGAAGTAAAATGAATTGATGAAATAAAATATAGTTCATTGTAATTTCTACTTATGGATTTTCTAAATGAAATACATAGTGTGGATTTCAGATGTATGATATAGAGCTAAAATTGTCCCTAATTTAAACAATGAAAAGAAAATTTGTTATATTTTAAATGATGCCTCATGTCTTATGTTTAAAAAGTAAATTCTGTGGTATCAACATATGAGTCAGTAATATTTTTAGGTTGCATATTCAAAAGTGGAACACAAATTTCAGAAAGATTCACTGCAAGGGAGCACCCATTTTAACTCCATTCCCAGTATGGACATGTTCTTTGACTTTGAAAAATGTCATTTAAAGTAGCACTAATAGGGCCCCCGCTGAACAAAACCTTTGCACATATACATCAACATCTGGACCAGGATGACAGAGTGCCATCTTCTCCCATTGCTACAAGACCCAAGATTCATGTCCAGGCTCAAAAGTCATGTGATAGGTCAGTTATGCCAAGGTATTTTCAATAAAGCATTTGGAAACACAAAAGAACAAGTTGGAAACAAATTATTTTCTGTATAGTATATCCTTGTCATAAATCAAAAATAAGAAAACTATTGTATAAAGTGCCATTTTATTAAGTGTCACTCAGCATTCATGATTTCATCATTCTGGTGGTTTGGAGAGGGTACAAAATAGCCAATAGTCCAATAATCAGTATGCCTACCCAGAGCAGTACAGTGTAAAAGTTATGGAAAATCTGAAGAAATAAGGTAAAAATACATTAAGAAATGAATTCACATATAGAAAGCAAACAGCTCTACCATCCCAATCACTCTAGAAATGTTCTTTCAACTTAAATAAATTACATTTTTCACACAGATGGTCTAAAATTATTTGTTTAACTTTCTGTTTAAATTTGTCTGTGTGTATCTGTGTGTGTCTTTCCTTCTGTGTATGTGTATATATACATAAAGAAAGAGAGAGAGAGAGTTGACTAAATCAAACAAGATTCTAATATATGTACTTGAATAAAAGAAGTGCTTGATTTAAGACTGTTAGTAGAGGGTGAATTGAGTCAAGTAAAAAAATATTAATACAACACCTCTAATTTACCATGACACATCTATAAAAAATTGAATCTGGGGAAAGGGCTTGAGAGCTGATTACATTAAGCATAAAGAAACCAACACAGACAAACACATTAGCAGTTCTATCTATACATTAGAACAACCAATTTAACTTTAAGATTCAAGAAACAGAATTTTCTATAGGTTTTGTTGTGTCCTTAGCAGCAGTACAAAGAATCTTTGATTAGAGCTGGAAGGATATGGATAATTCCTTGTTACCTCTCTATATGTGTGATTAAAAAAATGGTAGTTCAAACCAAAATCTGGATCTATATGTGGATTTTTTGTTTCTTTATTTGTTTGTCATGTCAATATATTCAACTAGAATTATACTTCCATGTAATGGAAAAAAAAAAGGACTTGACTTATTTACCCTCTTGCCTTTTTTTTTTTTTTTTACAATATCTTGAAACCTGGATAGGAATAGTTTGTTTATTTATTTATTTATTTATTTATTTATCAATATATGAAGTTTATTGTCAAATTGGTTTCCATACAACACCCAGTGCTCATCCCAAAAGGTGCCCTCCTCAATACCCATCACCCACCCTCCCCTCCCTCCCACCTGCCGTCAACCCTCAGTTTGTTCTCAGTTTTTAAGAGTCTCTTATGCTTTGGCTCTCACCCACTCTAACCTCTTTTTCTTTTCTTTTTCTTTTTCCTTCCCCCCCTCCATGGGTTTCTGCTAAGTTTCTCAGGATCCACATAAGAGTGAAAACATATGGTATCTGTCTTTCTCTGTATGGCTTATTTCACTTAGCATAACACTCTCCAGTTCCATACATGTTGCTACAAATACCCTCTTGCCTTAAACAACTAAAAGTTATACAAAATATTTAAATAATGGTTTTTAGACATTTGACAAAAGACAGTTCAGAATAGTTATTTCTGAAATCAAAGAGAAAAATGAGGTAAGTCCTATGATTACCCTAGCTTACTGTCTGGGCAGTTTCTAGGCTATAGCACAGGGAGGGTGTACACAGAGACTGATAATTTCTCAAAGTTGAGACAAAATTAAGCATTCAGAGAAATCAAAGAAAGTAGAATCCATAGGGCAGAGTACCATAAAGGAGAGAGCTGCTCAGAAAGAGAAGTTTCTAAATATCTATATAATGTTCCTCTTGAGTTTTCAGCTATAAACTTATCTGCACATGTGTGTCAGGAAATTACTGATCAAGAGGAACACTGCCCAAAAGGAGAAAGAAGAGAAGTCCCTGGATTTCACATAAGGCTGGCATAGTCATGTTTCATTAAGTCAGAGTCGTAAGTCCTTCTAAAATTTGGAAAATCAAATGCAATTCTCAGAAAATTTCTTCATCAGTAGTAGGGCCAAATTAGCCCTAAGATGAAGGCTATCTGGACCTGCTTGACACAGTTTAATAGCAAGATACTAAAGAACCAAAGTAGTTTATCCACATCCCAGAACACAATTCTATGTTTATTTAAAGAAATACCAAAATTCCGGCACCAAGACGTAAATTTTACAGTGTCTAGCATCCAATAAAAAATTAGCAAGCATGACAAGAAGCAGGAAAATATGATTCTTAATGCTGAAAATAATGAAAGGAAAAAAAAATGTCAACAAGTGAGTCATACTAAGTAGAAAAGAACATTAAATTACCATTATAAATATAGGGCATATGTTCAAGAAGATAAAGGAAATCATACATATAATAAATATGAAAATGAAAGATACAAAAATGACCCAAACTGAAATTCTAGAGATAAAAAATATAAGATCTGAGTTGAAAAACACACCTCATGGTATTAATAGTACATTAGGCACTACAAAAGAAAAAAAAAAAAAAGAAGAAGATACTAGTAGTAGATGTTGAAGATACTTGGTAGTAGAAACTACCAAAACTGAAAAACAGAGAGGTTAAATGACTTCAAGAAAAGTCCCCAGACCTCAGAAAGCTGTGGAACAATATCTATTATGACAAAGGAAAGATTGTCTAATCTTACCACTTTTATTAACCATTATACTGGAGGTCCTCACAAGTATAATAATGAAAGAAAAAGAAGTAAAAGGCACACAGATTGAAAAGGAAAAAGCTAAACTGTGGTTATCCATATATGCCATGATCATCAATATAGAAAACGATAAGGAATCTACAAAAATGATTAGGATGTGGACATATGTTTTGGGGGGCCACCAATCAACCCACTATACATAATTTTTCAGTTTCTTTAAAAATTTAAACATACACATACTGAGTCATTCAGTCATCCCATTCCTAGGTATTTTCTAAGAGACAACATAAATTCACCTAAAGATCTTTACATGGGTGCTCATTTTTAGTAGTGAAAGAAGAGAGAGAGAGAGAAGAAAACAACCCATTTAAATTTCTATCAATATGTGAATGGATAAACCGTTATGGTAAATCCATATAGTAAAATACTACTCAGCAGTTAAAGCAACAACAGAGAAAAATCTTCAATAATTATTCTGAAAACAGAAGTCACACAAAAACTTTACATACTGCATAAAGTCATTTATTTCAAAGAGGCTCGAGGAAATTTTTGGATGTGATATATTTGTATATCATCTTGATTGTGGTGATAGTTTCATGGGTGTATACATAAGTCAAAACCCATCAAATTGTTGAGGGTACTATACTAAGTGAAGTAAGTCACACTGTGAAATAAAAATACCATACAATTTTACTCGTAAGTAGACACTAAAAAATGTTAAAAAAAATAAATGAATAAACAAACAAAAAGCAGAATAAGACCTATAAATACAGAGAATAAACTGATGGTTTCCAGAGGGGAAGGTGTGGGGGATTGAGCAAAATGGGTGAAGGAGAGTGGGAGATACAGGTTTCTAGTTATGGAATGAATACATCAAGGGAATAAAAGTCACACCATGAAGAATATAGTCAGTGATGTTGTAAACATTGCATTGGGACAGAAAGTAGCTACACTGATGATGAACATAGCATAATGTGTAAACTTGTTGAAACACTACATTGTATACTTGAAACCAATGTAACATTATGTGTCAATTATACTCAAATAAAAAAATAAAAATAATCATCAATTTGTACAATTTCAAAACTTGTAGCTTATTTTATATACTTTAATAAAGCTGTAAAAATAAAAAAAATAAAAGTTTTAATTATAATTCTATATTATTGCAGTCAAACTGCTCTCCTAAGCTATGAATGAAAGGGATGATACATGTTGATTTGGTTTTGTCATTAGATAATATCTCCTACTTTTCTCTTCTTTCAGAGTCAGTCAGACATTAGTCTCAATGATTAAACCATTGGCCTCACTCAGTTCTTTGAAGCCCTCATCCAGTTCCTTCTCTGCTGTCTTTTCTTTAAACACTGCATATAGATACTATTTCATTCATATCTGCTGTCTTCAAGGCTAACACTCTAAGTTGAATGGCAAGCTACCAGGTTGGGTAAGATTTTCAGGCAATGTCATTTTTCCCTACCCACATTTATCTTTCCCTTTGAATTTTGTCTTCTCTTCATTTCTTCTGTGAAATTCTCAGCATTTTAATATTTGCATTTATGCAACACAAGCTGGAGGATTTGGTTAAAAAATACTGTTAAAAATATTTTGATGTGCCTAATTCCTTCAAGTCACATTACAACACAGTAGTTAATTAGATTGTATAGCTGTCCTCTTTGAAAGCACAGAAAATTTCCCTTTGATAATGAGGTATAGTATCCAGAGATTCAAGGAGGAGAAGCTCAGATATGGCACATACAAGGGAGAAGCAGTGGTGGGTAGGGGAAGACTGCCTTGGAAATACAGATGGGTCACTGAGAGGTCTGGACCTCAAGGTTGTTTAGATAGAGGGAGGCTCTTGCCAAAGGGAAATTGTGCACTATTTATAAATTTGCCTAGAGCAGGGCTTAACAAGATCTGTTTTTTTTTTCTTTTTGAGAGGGAGCTGAAGAAATTTACAGCAGAAAGTGGTATGAGTTCCAAGTGCCAACAGCAATGAGGATGGCCCAACAGCATCTGAAGTTAGATATTTTTTGCCATATACTTTGTATGTGGATTTTGCATACATATTTCCCTCTTTGAATTTCTGGATTGAGGATCAAAGAGAATGAATTACATAGATATAATTCTAAGGAAAAAATTATAGACTTATATTTGTATAAATTCCCTATATATGCATGTCCCTCAACATTGAAATTTAATAAATATTTGGAGATTAATTTTTGTTTATCTTAGCCTCAAATGTTTTTGTGTTTATGTATTCATTAATATGCAGGTACATGTATTTGTTTTTTTCCACTTTTATTGAGATAAAACTGACATACAGAACTGTATAAGCTTAAGTTATATAGCATAGTGATTTGACTTACAAATACTGTATTGTGAAATGATTACCATAGTAAAATTAGTTAAAATCCATCATATCGTATAGATAAGAAAAAAAAGGAAAATGATTTTTTTTTCCTTATGGTGAAAACTGTTAGGATTTACTGTCTTAAAACTTTCAAATATTAGGATTTACTCTCTTAAAACTTTCAAATATAGCATAGAGCAGTGTTAACTATAGTTATCATGTCTTACATTATAATCCTAGTATTTAAGTATCTTATAGCTGGAAGTGTGTATATTTTGACTACCTTCCTCAAATTTCTCCTCCCTCCCCCTCTTACCTCTGGTAAACACAAATCTGATCTCTTTTTCCATGTTTGTTTTTTTTTAAATAGACTCCACATATAAGTGAGTTCATACAGTATTTGTCTTTCTCTGTCTGACTTATTTCTTTGTCTGAGGCATAAGCATAATGCCTCAAGGTATATCCATGTTGTTGAAATTGGCAAGATCTTCTTTTTTATGGCTGAATATTATACCCAAACACACATGTGCGTGCATGTGTGCACACACACACACAACTTCTTTTTCCATTCATCCATCAATGGACACTTAGTTTGTTGCCATGTCTTAGCTGTTGTAAATAATGTTGCTATGAACATGGGGTTGCAGCTATCTCTTCAACATAGTGTTTTTGTTTCATTCTGACAGATTTCCAGAAGTAAAATTTTATGTCTAATTGTTCAAGGAACCTCCATACTGCTTTCCATAGTGGCTGAGAAACATGTATTTGTAACTCCATATAAATAAATTGAGCTTGGGTCTAAGTATCATATTGGTGGGGTAATGAAGAGAAGGCTCAACTGACTTGACAAGCTGCAAGATGGCAGCATACGGACATCCTCAACTCATGTTCTCCCACAGACACACCAAATCCATAGCTACATATGGATTATATTCTTCTGAAAAAATATCTGAAAACTAGATGAACTACTTTTCTGCAATGAGGGAAAAAAGGACCACACTGAGATGGGTAGGAGAGGCAATACAGTCTTGCCAAAAACTTACCCTTGACAGCACTGCACAATAGGGAGGGATATCATCAGCCTGGAACTTCTCCTGGAGGAGCTTTGGGTTGGTGTCCCACATCAGGCACCCCAATTCCCAAGATCTGCACGTGAAGGAGAAGCCCCCAAAATGTCTGGCTTAGAAAACCAATGGGGCTAATATACAAGGGACTTGAAGTGCTATAAGAAACTGAGATTCCTGTTGTGTGGAATAAGACTCTTCCTAAGACCTAGGGGGAAAAAAAACAGTGATTTTGAAAAGCACCTAGACCATAAATGAAGAAAATTAATTTGGTAATCTAAAAGCATTTTCTGGAGGGGCAGGATTCAGTCAAAACTCTCTCTAGAGATGGAAGCACAAGAAGACACCACTTTTGCACTGCCAACCTATGCTGCTAGCACAGAGGCATTAGTTTTGATACAGAAGCCTCCTGCCACCTTGCAAAGACAGGCAAAGGTAAGTGTTCACACCATTATGTTGCTGATTTGCTGAAGACAGATAGTGTGGGAAGTTATACCATTTCCCCATTTTCTGGATGGGGCTGGTGATTGGGAGTGGTGGCAGCATTCTCCTGTGCATGCACAGACAAGGCACTTATTGCCACATTTCTGAAGCATGTGGACATGCACAGTAGAAACATTTCCCATTGCCCTTATGAAGCCAGTGAGCATGCCTCACCCCTTACACTCTTTAGCTATCTAGCTAAAACAAGTAGGCACACATAATCCATAGAGGGGTATGCTCCTTGATCACCTGGCCCTGGTGGCCAAGGATCCTGGCATTCCTGAGCTCTATAGAAATGTAACAATCAAAGAAATTTCTTTATAGCCCCCCCACACACAGTGGGCAATGTACATACAGCAGATTGAAATACATCCCCAGTCTTCCTGTGAAAAATGCTTATTAGCTTGAGCTTCAGCCTGAGGGACAGGACGTAGGCTTCCCACACATCTAGAAGTGAAGGAAGTGCTTCCAGGGAATATAAGCAGGGAGACACCATTCTTGCATCCCTTGGCCTCATCACAGCTTGACAAGACCTCCCAGAAAGGAGCTTATACACTCCTCTGAAACCCTAATTTTTAAACTATTACTCAGGGGACACCTCCAGATCTCCTTGTCTGGAGCCCAGCAGCAATTATAATTGTGGCCTTATAGGACTGTGCATATTTTCATACTTTAAAAGGAACTGCCTCAGGGTCTTGCTGAAATCAGCAATCGGCCTGAAACTAGGTGCTAAATGAAATTTCTCCCCTTGAGGTACTGGCAGATCTTGGTACACCCTCAACAATTGGAACATGTGAAGAATAAATTAGGAAGTTTAGACAATTGGAAAGTTTCAATGGACAACCAAGAGTTAGGACAAGGTTGAATGAGAAGTTTCATTACCTACACAAGGCTATTCCTTCAAGACTGACAGCAGTAGTTGTTTCACCTAATACATAGAAGCAAACACAAAGAATCAAACAAAATGAGGAAAGAGAAATATGTTCCAAATGAAAGGACAAGACAAAACCGCAGAAAAAAAGACCTTAATGATATGGAGATAAGTAATATACTTGATAATGAATTCAAAGTAATAGTCATAAAGGTGCTCACTAAACTCAGGAGAAGAAAACAAACAGTAAGAATTTCAAAAAAGAGAGAAAATGTAAGAAACTACCAAACGGAAGTCACAGAACTGAATAATGCAATAACTAAACTGAAATATACATTAGAAGTGTTCAACCGCAGGCTAGATGAAGCAGAAGAATGGATCAGGAAGGTGCAAGATAAAGAAATGAAACATCCAAACAGAGTTGCAAAGAAGAATTTTAAAAAATGAAGTTAACTTAAAGGACCTATAGGACACCAAGTAGAATAACATTTGCATTATAGTGGCCCCAGAAGGAAAAGGAGAGAAAGGAGTAGAAAAACTATTTGAGGAAATAATGACTTAAAATGTCCCTAGTCTAGGGAAGAAAGCAGACATCTAGGTCCAGGAAGACCACAAAGTTAAAAAAAAAAAGATAAACCCCAAAACAGCCACAACAAGACACATTATAATTAAAATGTTAGTTTATTGATAAAGAGAGAATCTTAAAAGCAGGAAGAGCACAAAAAACTGTTATGTACAATGAAAACCCCATAAGGATATCAGTAGATTTGTCAGCAGAAACTTTGAAGGCCAGAAGTGAGTGGCATGACATATTCAAGGTGCTGTAAGAAAAAACCTCCAACCAGGAATACTGTACCTAGCAATTTCTCCCTTATTACCATTCGGAACTGAAGGAGACATAGAGTTTTCTAGGCAAGTGAAAGCTAAAAAAAAGTTCATCATTACTAAACCAGACTTAAACACTAAAGGGCCTTCTTTAAGCTGAAAAGAAATATCACTAATTAATAACAAGAAAGTATACAAAAGTAAAAATCTTACTAGAAAAGGTAAATATATAGTAAAGATAGTGGATTAATCATTTATAAAGCTACTATGAAGACTAAAAGATAAGAGTAGTAAAATTAAGTTTATAATAGTTAATGAATACATAAAATAAAAAGAGGTAAATGTGATATCAAAACCAAAATGTGTCGGAGAGAATAAAAATGTAGTTTGGAAATGCATTCAAATTTCAGTCGCTATCAAGCTAAAATAGATTTTTATGTACATAGAATATTTTACATGAACCTCACAGTAACCACAAAGCAAAAGTATATAGTAAATACACAAACAAGAAAGGAATCTAAACATATCATTAAAAAATATATCATACAACAAGAGAGAAAGAAGAAAAGAATAGAAAGGAACTACAAAAACAGAAAACATTAACAAAATGGCAATAAACATACATCTATCAATATTTAATTTGAATGAGCATGGGCTAATGAATTAAAAAACAGAGTAGCTAAATGGACTTTCAAAAAAAGACTAATTTATATACTGCCTACAAGAGACTTACTTCACAAGTGAAGACACACACACACACAGACTGAAAGTAAAGGGATGGCTAAAGATACTCCATGTAAATGGAAATGAAAAGAAAACTGGTGCCATCACGCTCACATCACACAAAGTAGACTTTAAAACAAAGACTGTGTATCAAGAGACAAAAAAGGTACTATGTAATGGTAAAGGTATTAATGCCACAAGAAGTTAAAATGTTTATAAGTACCTAAGCACCCAATATAGGACCACCTAAATACATGACCTTAAGGCAGAAATTGATAACAATACAAAAATAATGGTGGGCTTTAACACCCCACTTACATCAATTGGTAGGTCATCCAGACAGAAAATGAGTAAGGAAATATTGGCCTCAAGCAAGACATTAAATGAGATGGACTTAATAGATGTACACAGAATATTTCATCAAAAGCAGCAGAATACACATTTTTTCTCAAGTGTACATGAAACATTCTCCAGAATAGATCACATGTTAGGACATAAAATAAGTCTCAATAAACTCAAGAAGATTGAAATCATGTTAGGCACCTTTTCCAATTACAGTGTTATAAAACTAGAAATCAATTACAAGAAGAAAACAAGAAAAACTAAAAATATGCAGAGATTATACATGTTATTGAACAACTACTGTGTCATAGAATTCAAAGAAGAAATTTTAAAAAATACCTAGAGACAAAAGAAAACAGATATATGACATACCGAAATTTATGGGATATAGCAAAAACAGTTCTAGGAGGGAAGTTCATAGCAATATAGATATATCTCAAGAATTAAGAGAAATCTCAAATAATTTAAGTTTACACCTAAAGGAACTAGACAAAGAGGAACAAATGAAGCTTTCAATGAGTAGAAGTAAGTAAGTAATAAAAATCAAAGCAAAAATAAATGAAATACAGACTAAAAAGACAAGAGAAATTATCAATGAAACTAAAAATTGGTTCTTTGAAAAGATAAACAAAGTTGACAAACCTTTAGATATATCCAGTGTAATTGCAAAATGACGACAACAGCAACAACAACAACAAAACAAATGTAGTGCTCTCATTGTTTCATGCTTCTGTCTAGTTCACTACAAATTACATTGACTCGTGGTTATAATTCCAGCACATTTAAATTGCAACATGTACCACCATACATACATTTTAATTATTCTTCATTACCAATAAATATCCATATCAAAATACAAAAATGATTTTAAAAAGTAGATTTTAATATTCTATCAAGGCCTAGTGAAGTAGTGGATTATTTTGTTACTGAGTTAGATGGCAAAGTATTGCATCTATTTTGTGCTAAAGGAATAGAATGTATGCTGACAGTAGTGGAAAGCACTCATCCTAACATTCCTAACTTAAAAGAACCATCAGAAAAATAAGAAAATTTAAAATGGCATCTCATCATAGCAGAATTTCTTCACATAAATAAAAAGTGAAAATGAGACTACTACTGGCTATCTTTCCAAAGAAAAAAATTAATTTGAAAAGATATATGTACCCCTATGTTCATAGAAGCATTATGTACAATAGCCAAGATATGGAAGCAACTCAAGTGTCCACTTATGGATGAATGGATGAAGATGTCGTATGTATAGACATATATACATATATATGAAATATTACTCAGCCATAAAAAAAGAATGAAATGCTGCCATTTGTAACAACATGGATGGATATAGAGGGTATAAAGCTAAGTTAAATAAGTCTGCCAGAAAAAGACAAATATCATATGTTTTCACTTATATGTGAATCTAAACAAACAAACAAACAAACAAACAGACTTTTAAATACAGAGAACAAACTGGTGGTTCCCAGAAACCAAAGCACCTGGGTGGCTCAGTTAAGCATCCAACTCTTGGTTTCAGTTCAGGTCACAAAGCAAACAATTTCAAGTACTTTTCCTTGGCTTTTGATACATCAACAGATATTGCCAGCACTACTTAGTTGTCATTCATTTCAGAAGGCAATGCTGACTTTAAAGCGACTAAAGAATTAACCTGTAGGAATAGTCTGCATAGAACAACTATAGGCAAGAACATTTTCAAAGAAGTTGAGAAAACACTAATTCAGTACAACCTGAAGTGACATCTGTTAAGATGTGTCAAGTTGATGGTGGTAACAATATGCATGGAGCAAATAAAGGATTAGTTTAACATATTTTCAAACATCATGGAGATGTGAAGTGTTTAAAGACTATGGTTATTCGCTGTATTGGTCATCAGTTACCACTGGGGTGTGTGTGTGTGTGTGTGTGTTGAATTCTTAAGATCTACTCCCTTAGCAAATTTCAGTATAATATACAGTCTTATACTCATCATGCTGTACATTAAGTACCCAGAAGTTATTTATTAATTTTACAAACAAAAGTTTGTACTCTTTGACCAACTTCTGATCATTTCCCCCAAACCCCAGTAACCACCATTCTACTCAGGTTGTTTAAGTTCAACTTTTTTTTTTTTTTAAGCTCCACAACTAAGTAAGATCATACAGTATTATGTTTGACCTTATCTGTCTTATTTCATTTGGCATAACGTCTTCCAGTTCATGCATGTTGCCACAAATGGCAGGATCTCTTTCTTTTTTATGGCTGAATAATATTCTATATATACACATATCACATTTTCTTTATCCACTCATTTAATAATGGAAATTTAACTTGTTTCTACCTCTTGGCTATTGTGACTAATGCTGTAGTAAACATGGAAGTTTAATTATCTTTTCGAGATCCTGATTTCAATTCTTTTGGATAAGTAAGCAGAAGTGAGTTGTTGGACCATATGGTAGTTTAGTCTTTAATTTTTGAAGAAACTCCGTGCTGTCTTCTATATCTTGTCTATTGTGAATAAGGTACTAACTTATTTAAACCACACAAGAGCTCTTTGAAATACATAAAATTACTTTCTTCATCTTTTATATGAGAAGTTGAGAGAATAATTGAATAACGTATACAAGGTCACATAGTTAGCATATGGTGTAGGAGGCATTTAAACCCAACTTTTTCTTTACAGTATACTGAATGCCTCTTGATTATTTTGTTATGTCTACTATTAGCTGACCTCAGTTAACCCTTCTGCCCAAATAAGTTTGCACAAGAAAGTTGACATTTTTCTAAGCCCCAGATTTTTCTGTTGACTTAAAAAATATCCCAGTGCTTCAGTACTGCTCACTAAAACCATATAAAGCCATTATTGACCACAGAACAGGCTTTTTTGCCTCAAAAAAAGCCTTGTTGTAACACATTGTATTTCATAAGAAGGAAGTTCATTTCAGTGTGTACAGGCCCACATTAAAACCTACTGAGTAGTCTGCCATCTTCAGAGTACAATGGTACGCAATGTGTGCATAAGAAAGTCTGCTCCCCCCACTGGCTTTGGAGAAAATGGTGTTCCAAAATGTCATTGTTTTTCTTAACTGTATTTTGCATATGATGGTAACAATGGAGAAATGACCTTAAAATTTTATCCATAATAAATTTCCTTCTGGAAAGCATGGTATTTAGACACAAGCCCTTTCTAACTGGTGTTTATCAAATATCACATAGCAGTGAGTCCCCAGTTAATTATTATACTTTCCAATAGAGCTACCATGACAACTAACCCTATAACAACCACTGTGATCATAGTTTGTTTTTATATTGCACTGGCATTCATAGTTACATTTAACATGTAATAATTATATTTTTCATTATTTCCCATATATACTACCATAAATTTCAAGAGGAAAACAAAAGTCAACTATTTGTAGGGAGAACAATGCCTAGGAGTGATGCTAGGGATGGTTATGGAAGGAATGACAGGGCATATAGGAGGCAGTGATGTCTAGGGAAAGCCAGACATTCTTGTAAATGCACCATTTCCCAGTCTCCTCAGGCAAGTGCCATCTCTCTCACCTACCCAAAGTTCAGTGCCCAGAGAAAAGAGAGTTTTATTCTATCACCTTCTTTTCCTGATCATGCTATGACAACGTAGGGAAGGGAGTCTTCCATAAACCCCAACAATCAGGGTCAGGACAGCTACTTCTGCATTGATGTCACAACTGGCCTCCAGCCTCTTTTTTTTCTAATATGTTTTCATTCCTGTTCCATGAGATGGAATAATTCATGAGAAACAGAGGGGAAGAGAATGAAGAGAAGAGTGAAGATGCTGCTAGTCTTTCAGCCCTGTGCTGCCACCTGCAAGCTGTAACACTATTCTATTCCTGGACCATACTCTTGATGAGTACCTTTAGTACCTGTAGGCCCTGTTTCCCTCTTCCTTCTCCAATTCTCTCCTTAAAAAAGTCAGTCATTTTCATTACAATTTCATTGTTTTTTTAAGCATAGACAAATTACAGATTCAAACTTACGTTATAGAAAGTTAGCATTATAAAGTTAACATTATAAAAAGACAGTTGTTAAAATGATTTTATATGTATTAAAAAATGCCATCTTTAATATAATTTAGTGGTACATAGGTTCAAAACAAACAAAAAATCTGGAGAATCATACTACAATAATGGATATTCTTCCATGGAAGCTAGCATTTAGTTTTTAAAATCCCAATAATTAATTGTAGCATAGTACATTAAGGAATGCAGTTTAAGATATTTACTATGAGTACTAAGAAGCAGGCGATCCACTCTGCCTTACCTTATGTCACTTACTTGGGGGACTGAAAGAGCTAACTATTCTGTTTCTCCACGTAACTCTTCCACTGTAGCTTCTACTAAGGCACACCTTTATTTGGCAAACTACCAATAAAGAAAAGATAATGCATGCATTATTGATGAACTTAATTCTGGATTAAAAGTCAAGATTATATATATATATATATACCTATATATATGTATACATATATATATATATATATACCTATATACATATATACCTATATATGTATATACATATATATGTATACATATATATATATATACCTATACCTATATATATATATATATATATATACCTATATATATACCTATACCTGTATACCTATATACATATATACATATATATGTATACATATATATAGGTATATATATATATATATACATATATGTATACATATATATAGGTATATATAGGTATATATATATATATATACATATATGTATACATATATATAGGTATATATAGGTATACATATGTATATATGTATACATATATATGTATGACCTTAAAATTTTATCCATAATAAATTTCCTTCTGGAAAGCATGTTATTTAGACACAAGCCCTTTCTAACTGGTGTTTTATCCATAATAAATTTCAAATTGTCTCATATATATATGTATACACACACACACACACACACACCCTACCTTTACCTATGGAGATGGGATTGCTTTAATCAAAAAGGAAAAAAAAAAACTAGTGTGGTTATTTGTAGGCTTACGTTACCCCCAATGTAATTGCAACATAAATTGAGAGAATGAACATAAACTTGAGGGTGCACATTAAAGAAGGGAATTTTTTTATATGTTTGGCTTCTGTTTGGATACTAATTCTAGTGGTGAAGACACAATCCAAAGTGAACAAAGGCTTGCACATAGTTCATTTACTTTTAGATATTTCACATTATCATTAACATTTGAGTAATCGGCTCATTTTCTGTCATGTAGTTTGCTATAAGTCTAAAGAAAAAATTCTCTATAGAGCAAGTTAACTACCCCTTCTTTATCTCTTCCAGGAATGCTTTCCAGAGTTTGTTAGAGAATAAAGCTACAAGCTGAACATCAGCTCACACTTCACTTTCTGCATTGTTCATGAAACAGTGTTCAAACAAAGATATAAGAGGTTCACAGGAAAAGTTTATTGCATTTATTCCTAATTTTTGAAGGGGACTAGATTTGTTTAATTTTTTTTGTTTGTTTTCTTCTGCCTACAAATTATGTCAACACATAAAGGGTTATTCTGTTTAAAAGTTAAAGAATTGAAAAACTTGGTATCATGTGGGGACATTTCCATAAGTATGTGGAAAATAGCATTCTGACTTTTAAAAATACTTTGATAACCTTGCTAGTATAAGACAATTGTTTGGTCATTTGTGTTAACAAAGTGTCTCAAAAGATGGAAAGGAAATACATTAGACAGCAAAAGACAAATACTGTATAATCTCACTTACATGTCAAATATAAAAAAGACAAGTTCATAGAAACAGGAGCTGGGAGAGAGGATGGAGATATGTTGGTCAAAGGGTTAAATTTCCAGTTGTAAGACAAATATATCCTGGGATCTAAAATACAACTTGGTGATTATAGTTGACAATACTGTTTTATATACTTGAAAGTTTCTTTATTAAAAAGAATATTTATTTTTGAAGGAGAGAGAGAGACAGAGCATTAGTGGGGGTAAGGGCAGAGAGAGAGGGAGACGCAGAATCTGAATGGGCTCCAGGCTCTGAGCTGTCAGCACAGAGCCCAATGCAGGGCTTGAAGTTACAAACCGCGAGAGCATGACTTGAGCTGAAGTGGAACGTTTAACCAACTGAGCCACCCAGGTGCTAAAACAGTAAATATTTTTTTTCTTTAATATTTATTTATTTATGAGAGACAGAGAGAGAGAGAGAGAGAGACAGAGCGTGAGCAGGGGAAGGGCAGAGAGAGATGGAGACAGAGAATATGAAGCAGGCTCCAGGGTCCAAGCTGTCAGCACATAGCCTGACATGGGGCTCGAAATTCCGAACTGTGAGATCATGACCTGAGCCAAAGTCGGATGTTCAACTGACTGAGCCACCCAGGCGCCCAGACAGTAAATCTTAAATGGTCTCACCACACACACACACAAATGTAATGTGAGATAATGAGGTGTTAACTAACCTTATTGTAGTAATCATTTCACCATATATATGTGTATTAAATCATCATGTTGTACCCCTTAAACTTACACTATATGTGTATTAAATCACTATATTGTACACCTTAAACTTACACAATGTTATATGTCAATTATATCTCAGAAAGATGGAAAAATAGTAAAAAGAGCTTGACAACAAGGACTTCCTATCTTTTAGTAGTATAAAGTTAATACCGTAACTATCTAGAACATGCTTAGAGATCAAAGGAAGATGCCAGAGACTCAGAGCGTGGGTTTCTCTGAAGCTCTGGCTGACTTGTGTTCTCTTAAGTCTTGAGCAAAGAATATGACTATGACTAAAAGGAAGGGAATTTAACACAAAAAAATCAAGATTACATGAAGTTTAGTAAAATGATTCTTAGTTGTTTATTTTTGTCATTGCCATATAAATCCCAAAGTGCTTCACATGAGAGTCTTGTAGATGACAGACAGCCTAACAGTAAGAAGGTCCTTGTCAAATTATTCCTGAGGAACATGAAAAATTCATCAGTGGATGAGCTTTGCTCATTATAGCAGTTTATTTTGATGGGAAACTTCTTTAATTCAGAATGTTTTAAAAGACAAAAATTACTGCAATTATGAATCGATTCGTTCATCTCTTAGATATGTTTAAACTCTAAATTAGTCACGGAGAACTACAGCATAGACATAATTTCAAACTGGGTACACATTCAAACTCCATGTTTGAATCAAACAATAACGTGAAAAACAGTGCTTTTTAAGCATATTAAAACATTTTGAAGTTTTTTCACATATAGTTCGAAATAAGGTATTTTATTCCATAGTGAGGCATAGGACTTTACCATATATTCATTTTTTATTAATAAGCATTGCTTTGCTAAATTAAAATATTGAATGTAAGGACAATTTACCACAATATGAAGTAGTGGTTATAATTAATAACTTAATTTTTACACTTTACACAGAAGTCTTCTAATCACTCTGATAATATATTAGGATTTAGGGACAGTTATACAGTTTATGAAATACTCTCACTAGTATGGAATTAGAGCATCACAATTAAAATTCAATTTAACAAACTTTCTTAAGTGCTTACTTACAAACACACATCTGGCTATGTGCTATGGTGGGATTCCAAAATAAATGAAACCCATACCCTTAAAAACATAAAACTTAGACAGAAAATAAAATCTGCTCACAAGTAATTTTTTTATTACAAATGCATTCATGCAAGAGTGCGTGGGTTGCTCAGTTGGTTAAGTGTCCCAGTTTGATGTCACTGTTGCTAAATTCAAACCCCGTGTCAGGCTCTGTGCTGACAGCTCAGAGCCTGGAGCCTGCTTTGGATTCTATGCCTCTTTCTCTCTCTGTCCCTCCCCCGCTTACACTCTGTCTCCTTCTCTCTCAAAAATAAATAAACATTAAAAAATATTCTAAACAAATAGATTCATGCATGCAAACATATTTTCTAGCATCTGATTAACTTTCTCAAATACAAATCTTTGTTAATACTTTTCAATTGCTCCCATTTCACCTTCATGGCAAAAATCAATAATATTTTTACAAGACCCTTTATCTAACTCATGCCTGCCCTGCCCCCTCATTGTTTCCTTAAATTCTCTGCATTATCTCTGTGATCCAATAATAATAACTGCTAGACATTGCTTTGTTGTGATTGATACACTTTAGGCTAATTTTTTTTCCATTTAAAAAATTTTAATTCCAGTGTAGTTAACATAAAGTGTTATATTAGTTTCAGGTGTACTATATAGTGATTCAACAGTTCCATATTTCACTCAGTGCTTACCAAGATAAATGTACTCTTAATCCTCTTCACCTATTTCACCCATCCTCCCACCGACCTCCCCTCTGATAAGCATCTGTTTGTTCTCCACAGTTAAGAGTCTTATTTTCTTGGTCTCTCTCTCTCTCTCTCTCACTCTTTTTTTTTTCCCCTTGCTTATTTGTTTGGTTTCTTAAATTCCACATGTGAGTGAAATCATATCATGTTTGTCTTTCTCTGACTGGATTATCTCACTTAGCATTATACTCTCTACCTTCATCCATGTTGTTGCAAATGGCAAGATTTCATTTTTCATAGCTGAATAATATTCCTTTGTATATATATATACACCACATCTTCTTTATCCATTCATCTATCAATGGGCACTTGGTCTCCTTCCATAGTTTGGTTATTGTAAATAATGCTGCAATAAACATAGGGGTGCACGTATCCCTTCAAATTAGTGTTTTTGTATTCTTTGTGTAAATACCCAGTAGAATGATTAATGGATCATAGGGTAGTTCTATTTTTAACTTATTGAGGAAACTTCATATTGTTTTCCACAGTGGCTGCACCAGTTTGCATTCCCTCTAATAGTGCAAGTGTTCTTTTTTTCTCCATAGTCTTGCCAATACTTATTGTTTCTTGAGTTTTCATTTTTAGACATTCTGACAGATGTTTCATGATGTTAACTAAATAATAAATAAATACGTTCCCTTAGAAAATAATTAAAATATTACAAGTAAGGCTAAAACATAATTTGAATACTATCCCAAATGCCTTATTCTGTTTGCCATCAGTAGCTACTATTATTAGTTAGGTACGAGTCCTTTAATACTTTTTTTTTTTAACACATTTACATGCACATATTGCTTTGAGTTTTAACCTAAAGGAGATCATATTTTGCATAGGCTCTACAATTTATTTTATTCAACAAATATCTTGGCAATTTTACTATATCAGTGTTAAAACATTTCTATAGTCTAAGTTAACAGTTTTCATCTCCTGTTTATCTATGTTCTTTTTAATCCTTAAGCTGTTTATTTAACATTCTCTTCTCCCTTAGCTATATGTAAAAACAGTTGGTGTAACTTTTTGGCCCTCGGAATTAGTTTTTGTTTTATTGATAAAGTTTATATTTTGTTTGATTTTCCATTATTATTTTTTCTAATCACCTTTATTAATTTCCTTCTTCAGTTTAATAGAATTTATTTTATGGTTCTATCAGATTTTTGAATCAAAATTTTATTTCAGTCCATTTTATTTGACTTAGAATAATACCTTCTAGACCATCCATGCTATTGCAAATGGTATGGTCTCATCCTTTTTATGGTTGAGTGATATTATATGTATATATACTTTATATGTATTAAATATTATGTACATAATTTAATTATTACTTTTATATTTTTATAATTTAATTTAATTAATATATAATTTAATATGTATTAAATATATTATATGTATATATATTTATATTTATAATATAATATTTATATATATTATATTTAAAATATTATATATATAAATATAATATATTTATAATTTATATTATATATCATATATTATATATAAATCGATATAATTAATTAATTAATATAATAAATATAATATATTAATTATATATTAATATATTAATTAATAATATATTAATTAATTAATATAATAAATATATATTTAAAATATATAATATTTAATATATTTATATATTAAAATATATTTATATATAATTTATATTTATAATATAATATTATATTTATACTATTTATATGTACATATTATATGCATATATACATATATGTCTATGTGTGTGCATATATATATATATATATATATACACACACACACACATACATTCACTTCCTCCTATCTATTCACCTATCAGTGGGCACTTAGATTGCTTCTGTATGTGGACTATTATAAATAATGCTGCAGTAAACATAGGAATGAATATGTTTCTTTGAATTAGTGTTTTCATTTTCTTCCAGTAAATATCCAGTAGCAGAATTTGAACATAACATATGTTATTTATATTTTTAATTTTTAAGGAACTTCCCTAATGTTTTCCATAGTGGCTGTACCAATTCAGATTCCCACTAACAATGTATGAAGGTTGCTTTTTCTCCACAGCCTCATTAACACTTGTTATTTCTTGAGTTTCTTATTTTAGTCAATCTGACAAGTGTCATATATGGAATCTTAAAAAACAAACAAACCAAAAACAGAATCAGACCCATAAATACAAAGAACAATCTGATGCTTGTCAGAGGGGAGGGGTTTGGAGAGATGGGCAAAATGGGTGAAAGAGGATGAGAGATACAGGTTTCCAGTTATGAAATGAATATATCATGGGAATAAAATTCAATGATATTGCATTCAATTGCATTGAATAGCATTCTATGGTGACAGATGGTAGCTATACTTGTGGTGAGCATAGCATAATATATAAACTTGTCAACTCATTATGTTGTACTGAAACAAATGTAATATTGTGTGTCAACTATACTCAAAAAATAATCAGGTGTGCTTCATTTACTTTTTTTTTTAAATAAATTAAGAGCTATATGTATTCTTTCTAAATCTCTCTTTGATCAATTTTACTAGTTAGACATGTGATGTTATTCAATTCTAAATAAGTTTTCATTTTCATTTTCTTTTTAATGTAATATATATTCAAAAGTGTGTTTTTAAATTTGTGGGTGTATAGGAATTTTTTTTGTCTTAGTATATTTTTGGGAAATTGTTTTCTAATTTAATTGAATGGTGATCAGTATATGTAAAATGGCCAATAAGATTTTAATTTTTTAATTTATGGAGATTTTTTTATGAGGTCTTTTATATTGTCAATTTTTATAATATTTCTCATGTGTTTGAAAATAATCCATATTCTTCTTTTACAGGTACAAATATGTGTGTGTGTATGTGTTCATAATCTATGTATATTAAATTGAGTTTGTTAATCATAAAATTCAAATTCTCTATATTTTTTCCAACATTTTTAGTGTATTTGGTCTGGAAACTTAGTGAAGTATGTTAAATTTTCACTATGACTGCAAATTTCTCTTTGAAATTTTATCAGTTTTTGTTGAATATATTTTGAACCTACATAATTAGGCAGTAAAAGTTTGTGACTATTATATATTTTGATGGTTTATTCTTTCAATGAAATATTTTGTCTGTGTCCTTTTGATACTTTTTGCTTTGAATTATGTTTTTACTGATATTAATAATGTCACACCTGCATTTTTCATTAGTATTTTTAGTACATATTTTTATTTCTTATTTTCGTACTTCTTGTATCTCATGTAAATAACACTTACATTGGATTTCCACCCAGTTTGAGAAAATTTAACCTCCTTATATTTATTGTGAATATTTATATACTTGGCTCTATTCCCAATGTATAATTCTGTTTTTCCTAATATACATGCATTTAGTCTTCTCTTTTTTTTTAAACATGAAATTTATTGACAAATTGGTTTCCATACAACACCCAGTGCTCATCTCAGCAGGTGCCCTCCTCAATGCCCATCATCCACTTTCCCCTCCCTCCCAACCCCCATCAACCCTCAGTTTATTCTCAGATTTTAAGACTCTTTTATGGTTTGCCTTCTTCCCTCTCTGTAACTTTTTTTCCCCTTCCCCTCTCCCATGGTTTTCTGTTAAGTTTCTCAGGATCTACATAAGAGTGAAAACATATGGTATCTGTCTTTCTCTGTATGGCTTATTTCACTTAGCATAACACTCTCCACTTCCATCCACGTTGCTACAAAAGGCCATATTTCATTCTTTCTCATTGCCAAGTAGAATTCCATTGTATATATAAACCACAACTTTTTTTATTCATTCATCAGTTGATGGACATTTAGGCTCTTTCCATAATTTGGCTATTGGTGAAAGTGCTGCTATAAACATTGGGGTACATGTGCCCCTATGCATCAGCATTCCTGTATCCCTTGGGTAAATTCCTAGCAGTGCTATTGCTGGGTCATAGGGTAGATCTATTTTTAATGTTTTGAGGAACCTCCACACTGTTTTCCAGAGCAGCTACACCAGTTTGCATTCCCAACAACAGGGCAAGAGGGTTCCTGTTTCTCCACATCCTCTCCAGCATTTATAGTCTCCTGATTTGTTCATTTTAGCCACACTGAGTGGCGTGAGGTGATATCTCAGTGTAGTTTTGATTTGTATTTCCCTGATGAGGAGTGACATCTTTTCATGTGCCTGTTGGCCCTCTGGATGTCTTCTTCAGACAAGTGTCTATTCATGTCTTCTGCCCATTTCTTCACTTGATTATTTGTTTTTCGGGTAGTCTTCTCTTTTTTTAGAGAGAGAGAGAGCATGAGAAGGGACAGGGACAGAGGGAGAGAGAGAGAGAGAGAGAGAGAGAGAGAGAGAGAGAGAAACTTAAGCAGGCTGCACACTCAATGGAGAGCCTGATGCAGGTTCGATCCCATGACCTTGGTATCATGACCTCAGCCAAAATCAAGAGTCCGATGCTTAACCGACTGACCCACCCAGGTGCCATGCATTTAGTTGGCTTAATTCATGTTTTTTCCTTTAATTTTTTGAAATATATTATGTTTCTCTTTGTTTATGTCTGTCTGTCTCTGCATGTGTATTCCTAGTGGTTATCCCTAATTTTTAATGAAACATTAAACCTGTATTATCTAAAATATTCAGTGGTATTTATTTTCTGTCCCTCAACCCAAAATAAGAAATGCAGTATATATTTACATCCTTCTTTTCTTTTTGCTTCCCCTCTATTTCTTCCCCTTTTAAAATGCCAATTTACATTGCAGTTTTTAATTTAATACTTTTTTTAACCATGAACAGTGTTTAATTAAAAAAAAATATTTGCTTCAGTAGGAGAGGAAGAATAATTTTTCCTCTACCCCTCTGTGTTCATGGTTGAGACCTCCGTAATAAAAGACAAATTAACAAGAGAAAAACAGAAGTTTATTAATATGTATGCTTCATGTCTATGTGGGAGATACCCAGGGAGAAATGAATACTTGAAGAGGCTTAGAATTCTTACAGCATCATCAAGAAAGAATAATAAATTTGTGGAGACATGAGAAAACAAAGGAAAACAATTTTAGACTTCCAAGGGCAGAGATAAAGACAAGTTAGTACAATTTTTTGTTTGTTTGTTTGTTTTTGTTTGTTTGTTTTTTGTTTTTGTATCCTTTAAAGCCTTCTCCAGGCTGTTAAGGCTTTAAAGATTTTTCTGGTGATTAACTTTTTTCCTTCCTGGTAGAGAGGGGAGGGGAATACCTTTGTAAATTTGTATCCTGTTTTTAGGCAAGTAGGGAGAGTGCAGAAAACTTTTCTTGTATCTGCTTCTTAGTTGTCTTCAGCTCAAAATGATCCTTATGCCAAAGTGACATATTTTGGGGTGGTATATTCTGCTAACCTTTAGTTTTTTATGCAGCATTGCTTCTTACATTTGACTTTATCATCTTGAATTCATTATTCTTCTTGGATGTCATTTATATATATTCTAGTACAATATTTCCCAAATACAGCTATTTATCACCTTCACAATTTTATATCTGAATCCCACTATAATTTTATTTCATTAATAATTTATTTAAATCAAATCAATTTTAATATAAATTAACTTAAACTCACCCTAAGTAATTATATATATGAAATCATAGGTTAATATGTCAGTTAAATATAACAATTAAAAAATGTCAGTTACTACAAAAAGTGTCATCTCATGTATTGTGATAAAAATACCATATTTGGAAAATACATTTGTAGTAATTCTCTCAGAAAGTTCTGTACTCAAGAAATTATGTGAATTTGTACATGTCTTAAAGGACAAAGACACACTGTTTAGTCTTAGGTTTCAACCCATTTGGGGTAAAAGTTGGGGAGTGGCAGGAACTGCAACAACATAGGTTACCTCAGCTTCTAATCTCAGCACTGATGGTTTTTGTCCCTCCCTGGGAATCACAGTCATCTGTAAATTCCCCACCTCTCAAACCCAAGTTCTTGCCTAAAAGCAGACATTGAAGCAGTTACTATATATCCCCAATGTCAGGTAGAATGTAACTTGTGATCACTAAATTGACCAGTTTCCCATTCTATAGTACTCAAATCTCCTTGTTGTCGGTTGCCCTTGAGTTTCCTCTTACTCCTGGTATTCCCTTTTTACAAGGATGGACAATTCTCAGTGCCTATGTTTTATAGAAGAATAGTCCCTCATGCATATTAGGGCTATGTTTTTCTTTCTTTAGACCGATCATCTATTGAACTCCTTCTTTCAAGATTTTTTCACCATGCTTATTGTTTTTTTTAGCATAAAAATAACTTTATTAGTTGCTTATATCTATTGCACATAACTTTTTGAAATGTGGGGGTTGAAATAAAATGGTAAAAGACGCTCAGGTTTCATCTTAAAATGAAAACACTGGTAGGATTTTGACAACTAGGAATGGAACAGAGAGGTATTACAGACAGAAACAATAGTATGATGTTGTCTTCAGAGTTTAGTGAATAGTCCAGTCTGACCCACAAAGGAGTGGGGAGGGATATATTGGGAGACACTGAAGGAAATCTGGCCATGAGAAGAAAATCACAGAACTTAGAAGTAAGTTCTGTAAAAGCAAAGAATGTGTCTGAGATTTCCACCACTATTGCACCAACATCTAGCATAGTGGACAACATAAAGTAAATTGCTAAATAAGCATGGAGTAAATGAATGAGTGAGTTAATAAACTAAGATTTTTCACAGCACAAGTGTAGGGATAAATATAATAGATTTTCATAAACTTCCATGTCTTAAGGAGAAGATTTAGATTGAGGGACTTGAGTATGAATCTATGTGTAGTAAACAGCATATAGAGGCCTACCTGTTATAAAATGAATACTTCTTAATGCAAATCTTAACACATGAATAATTGCAATAGTTTGCAGGTCATACTGCCTGCTGCAACTACTCAAATCTGCTATAGTGTGAATATAGAAATAGGCAATATGTAAACAAATAGGTGTAACTATGTTCCAATAAAACCTTATTCACAAGAAGTGATGGCAGAGTAGATTTGGCTATGGGCCATAGTTTGCTGACCTTTACTTCAGATGATAATACTGCAGTCTAAGAGGATTTTTCTTACTACAATCAACTATTTCACTTTCTTAAAGCAGAAAGATGCTATTATGAGTTCTGAATAGAAAGTAGCTTTTTCAATTTTCCAAGTATTTCACAAACATACTTGTTAAAACATCTGAGGAGAAGTTATTAGATTTTATAGGAAAAAGTAAATGGCCATAGAGCTGCACAAAGAGTTAGTAAAAGGCAAAATAGTAAATGCTATTCATTTAAGATGAGACTGAACTTTCTAAATAACAATTTTGTTTGGACAAATAAACAGTTACCTATACTTGCCTTCCAGGTTCTAAAAAGCCAGTATTCAGGAGCCCTGACTTCCACTATTGTCAGGGATTTAAATAGTGCCACTATATGGAAAAACTAAAAAAAAAAAAATACCTCATTTTTTACAGGTATTTTCCTTAATGTGCTTTGACAATATTTAATTTAATAATCCATTAGTTTTTATTTTGTTTATGTTCTTATGTGGGTGTAAGGGAGGTAAATTTTTACCTTCACTCACAGTTTTTTGGGTGGGTCTGAGAATTAAACTGATTTAAGACCAATCAATAAAAGTATATAAATTTATATTATTTTATGTGACATGGAAGCCCTTAGAAGGAATGAAAACTCAAAGAAATGTTGAAATCTACATACTTTTATAGTAGGTTGACAAAGAGAGGCAATTGTGGAAAAGTAACTAAACTATGTGGGGAGGCTACAGGAAGTTATTTATTATTTTTTCACAATGTGTATCTGCATACAATTTTCTTGTTCTCAGCTTCTCATCACTGGTGATAAGAATGCTACATTCCTTTGGATCCTGGGTGGCTCAGTCTGTTAAGTGTCTGACTTAGACTCAGTTCATTATCTCACAGTTCCTGGGTTAGAGCCCCACGTTGGGTCTGCACTGACAGTTCAAAGCTTGGAGCCTGCCTCAGATTCTGTGTCTCCCTCACTTGTTGCCCCTCTCCTGTTCCTGCTCTCTCTCTCTCTCTCAAAAATAAACATTAAAAAAAGAATGTTAGTTTTTTTTCTGGTACAGGGAGTACATCTTTCATATAAAAATGCCATCTCCTGCTTTCAGTAATAAAAACGTGGTCAGAGTGCCCTTTTTGTATCAGGCGACCCACCTCAAAATAGCCATAGGCCCTAGCTGACCAATGAGCTACTTACAACTGGTTACAGTTACCAACATAGGAAATTCCCATATATTTCCATACTTCCTCACTCCACCATATGTAGCCCCTCACCACCACCTGTTTCCTTTGCTCTCCTGTCCATTAGTCTCTTGCAGTGTATTCAGTAACCTTCTATCTCTTTTCTTCTGCCATGGGTGAATTCTTTCACTGCCCATGTCACTGGCCTCTACCCAATCAGCTTGTCCTACAATTAAGGAAAAGGATTGTAGTAATGTTGATAGACTTTTAATCTCTACTAATTTTTTTTCTGTTTCCCTGCAAAGCCCTTAAAACATCCTTAATATTTCTCTTAAAATACACAGGTGTAAAAATAGATTTTTAAGAAAGATTCATCAAAAAACACAACACAACAAAAGAAGGATATTTGTGATTGCAATTTTAAAAACATTTTGCTAGGGAAACTTAAAGGTAACCATGACTCCAGAGATATAAAATTGAATGGATCCAAAGAATGCGTATGCCCTTTGTCATTATAAAGAAAAGGTCAGGTCTATTTGATCACTTATTTTCCAAAAAATAATTTTATAAAAGTGCTTTTCTTTTTCTATGATTCTCTTCACAAGATCCGAAGGGTTATTCTACTTCTATTTTTGGCAGTGAGTTTGCAAAGGAACTCTTTATAAGAATGTTATTTTGGACAGTATTTGAATAGAAGTTTGAAAGTATATTACTTATAGAGTACTATGGTTGCCTTTAAATATCCAAGTTAGTATTGTTGCGTCACTGTTTGGGGTGGCATCTTTTCCTTCTAGAATACTTTTAAAAATGCAAATGTAGAAACAGAAAACTCTTACTTCAGAGATAAATGGACTTCTTTTGAAAGGTGGCCTTTGAATGCAATCTTATTCAAAAGGAAAGCCTATTTAGAGAAAAAGGAATCCAAAAATGCCAACACCTGTATTCTGTCTGAATATGTGCCTTCTTTTTGACAATAGCACTGATAAGCTAAAGTACTTTTAAAAACAAACACACTTTGTTTGGTTATAGAAAAAGTAGTGGAAATGTTATGGTACTCCCACCCTTATATTTTCATTAAAAAGCAATACATTTCACAAGTTTGATATGGGCAGTTGCCTAAACCCACATAGTATATATTGGAAAACACAAATTACCTTTGAAAAATAAATCAGAAGGAATGTGTGTGTGCATGTGTGTGTGTTTCTAAAATATCTACTCAAAACTAAAATATAATTTCTTTGCTATAATTTTGATGAATTGTTAAAGTTGGAATATAATGGAATATTATGGAAGATATGATCTCACATTACAAAATTGATTTTTCTTTTCTTTTTGTTTTTAGAGATTATTGTAAATACTCTTTGATCTAAAAAAATAAATTTCCTCAGTGATAGCACAAAAAATATTGAATATGACAAAGATATGCTTTTTAAAAACAATAAAAACATTGTGGACAACAATGCTTGCATTCCTACAGACCAGGAAAAGATAAATGCTACTATTACTGTTAGTTAAAAAAGAGTGATGCAGAAATTGGAAGGAGGATGTTGGTCTCCCAGGGATTTCTGGTAACCATTTTTAATAATACATGCAGTTTTGTTTTAAGGATTTACTCCAATAAGAAATAATAAGACAAAATGGTTGTGTAAACCCCTAAGGAAAAAAATTCATGTGTTATTTAAAACATCTTGTGTTTTGTAATTTTGCAACATTCTCATAAAAAGTTTTATTATTTATTTTCAAGAAAAATGTAATCACTAGTAAAGATAATGTTCCTCGGTGAAACCTAATGATGTTATTTTGATTAACACATCTTTTGTCTTTGTAGTTCATTTTGTTACAAAAACATTTTTTATAAGACTTCAACCAAAATTTATCCTCACATTGGGGCATATAGGTGGCTCAGTCGGTTAAGGTGTCCAACTTCCGCTCAGGTCATGATCTTGGGATTTACAATTTACAGCCCCGCGTCAGGCTCAGGGCTGACAGCTCAGAACCTGGATCCCGCTTCAGATTGTGTCTCCCTCTCACTGCCCCTCCCCTGCTTGTGCTCTGTTTCATGCTCTCTCTCTCAAAAATAAATAATAAACATTAAAAAATTAAAAAATATATATACCCTCACATTGAATAAGCACTATGGATGGTCATATAAAACTAAATGATCACATTAAGTAACTTGCAATATAAATGGCCTATAGTTCTGTAAGTTGTCTGACAAATTTTTAATTTTACCATTTAAATGTAAACTTTGGGGGGGCGTGGGTGGCTCAGTCGGTTGAGCATCCGACTTTCGCTCAGGTCATGATCTCACGGTTCGTGAGTTCGGGCCTCGCATGGTGCTCTCTGTTGACAGCTCAGTCCCTGGAGCCTACTTCAGATTCTGTGCCTCCCTCTTTCTCTGCTCCTCCCCCACTCGTGCTCTCTCTCTCTCTGCATCTCAAAAATAAACGTAATAAAAAAATAAATGTGAACTCTGCATTTTAAATCAGACTTTGAGAGTAAAATAATTTGTTACAAATTAATTTAATCTTCTATGTTATTCCACTTGTAACCTAATCAAGAAAAATAATCTAACTTAATGATAACTTCATTTTAGGCTTTGAAAGTATCTTATATATATGGTCAGAGAAGAAAAATATTTGGTTTCTGTTTGTGTTTTCTTTTTAATGTATTGTTGTGGTACATTTTCTTCTCTTTTGTGTTACGTGTTCTTTTTTCTTCTAATACAAAGATCTACCAGACGTTAGAGAAAGGGTTCATAGATCTTTACAGTTCCTCAATAACTCAAACAGAATCATCCCTAAAGACTAGATATTTTAAGATAATGTAATACAAAAGATAAAGAAGTGCTGACATTAAGAAGGGTGTTTTGTTCTAACATACTCAAACATACACCAATCAATATGGAGATCATAAAAATGTGTACTTAGACCAGTAACTGAAAGTTGGGAATCAGACTATAGTTAAGAGATGCCAAACTAGGAAAAGTTAAGATGAAACTGCTGGATAGGTGGAAGCACTAGCAAGGCAACAAGTGCATTGGCAGTATTTAGGCACTAGGGACTAGTATTCCAGGCAGAAAACCTTGTGTTGGGGAAAACTGAGGTGCAAAGTGTGAAAAAAAGTTAGAAGAGGACAAGAAGAAAGACTCACAAGTCTCATTATATCCCTCTTCTTCCCAATCCAATCACCAGCCCTACACACACACACACGCGCACACACACACACACACACACACACACACTCACTCACAACCTCTATTTATAGTCTGGAGTCTGAGGTGTGGCAGATCCTGAAAGAGGATGAGGCAGGAATACTGAAGAATTATAGACTCCCATAACTATTAGGTATCCTTTGAGGTATCTGGCCTTTTTTTCCAGATAGAGAGTTTGAAGCTTCAAAAAGATTCTCGACTGCTCATCTTCTCTGAGACTGTTTCTTCCTATAAAACAAAACTTTGGGAAGGATTAAATATGGAATAACAAGTGAATGTTCCTAACTATTAGGTGCTCCCTATTTGCATCTGCTTCTTCCATGAAACCATTCTGAATCTTCCTATCTAGAATAGGAGGCCTCTTGGTATATGTCCAGGAATCCTGAAAACCATGTATACCATTACTTTTAGCCCCATTTACTTATTCTTCAGTTGTATTACATTTTGAGAGGAAGCATTTTCTCAGGAATAAGGTTTGTCGCACCTCTGAAGTGCTATAACAGACACAATAATGACTAGAAAAACATTAGGCTGCATGCTAAGTTAACTCCCTCCTCTAAAGAAGTGTTATTGAATGCAATAATGAAATATAAATTACCATATGGCATGGATTTTCAAAGGTCATTTGTGATTAGTGAAATCACAATTGTTAAATCTGTGTACCATAACACTATTTTTCTATGAGGCATAAAACTAATTTGCAGTGTATATATCCAGAAGATCTCACATTAATTATGATTTTGGGTATTTCCATATTTGGATACAGGATTGTATTTCTCCATTCTATCTCACTATCTGGCATTAGAAATCAGTCTAAGATCAAGCTGTAATGTAAGTGACACGGGGTCTTAGACAAAATGCAACCAATAATGGTAAATTTATGTAGAGCCATTTTCCTCCAGAAATCCAGAGATTTTCAATGGACAAAAAGGGGCTGGTATTCATGACAATATGATAAGGTATTTTGGCATCCCTGGAGTGTAACTTTGGCTGATATACAGGTGTCAGAACAGCATATCTTTATGGTTTTCACTAATGGAAGGAACATGATAAATGCCCTTTAACAGAGTGTAAGGAGGAAAGAAGAAGCACAGCCAGGGACAGATGGTGCTGATTTATTACTTCGAAATGTCAGAGGGTAAGTGCTTTCTGCATATTGAGTTAGAGGTAATACAGAGGTAATGTTTGAGACTATTGTGTTGGGCTTGATATTTTGATACTGAATCTGAAACAAAATTGTCTCATCTTTTAAGCAGCGTTAATGACAAAAGAGATGGCTGGATTTGAAAAGGCCTGACATCTTTTTGGATATGCTCAGAAAAACAGTGCACTGGGTCTATTTCTCATGAATATATTTGAAATGAATATAGTCTTTTTAAAAATCGTCTTTATTTTCTATGGCAATAACAATATGATTCAAAGTGACTTAACTAAAATACATTGTAACCAAAGCAACCATTGTATTGTGGTTTGCCAAGGAGATCAAATATAAAAGAAAATATGGACAGAACATCCATAAATACAGATATTCTCTTGTCTGTTGCTTCACTGATAACATTTTTGATATGTGGATTTGGTGTCAAAGAAATAACAAGAGGATTTATTTGACTTCTTCATTACTTTGACATAATTTATGATAATAGATGTTTTAGATCATTTAGTTGATTGTTCAAACATATTAAGCTTTTGAGACTTCCAAATTAAAGTAAGTTCATGTAAATTACTTGTTGATTAAATTTTAGAAACTAACTTTATATAATACGTACCCTAGTATCTAAGAAAGGTGCAAGATTCTGTAGTGTACAGATATATTTGATCACATTTTATGGAACAAGCAGACTTCTGCTGAGCTACTCTGTTGTTATTTAATCACATTTTTAAATTTTATTTATCTATTTATTTTAATTTCTTATGTTTTATTTATTTTTTGAGAGCAAGAGAGCGGGGCAGGGACAGAGAGAGAATGAGACACAGAATCTGAAGCAGGCTCCAGGCTCCGAGCTATCAGCACAGACCCCGACCTGCGCCTCGAACTCACAAACTGTGAGATCATGACCTGAGCTGAAATCAGACGCTTAACCGATGGAGCCACCCAGGTGCCCCTGATCACATTTTAAATTAAGCATTCTCACGTGGGAACTCTGGACTGATATGCACACTGCTGGAAAAGGTATGTTTGCTTCAATGAAGTTACTATTCAGTTATAAAAATTATACAGCTGAACATTCTATAACTTGGTTTAATTTCATTGTTTATTAAGACATTTTCATTGATGTTTACAGTTTTCAAAAACAGGCGAAAAGGAAGAGGTGGTCTACTACATAAAAATATCAGATTGAGAAGGAGACTAAAATTGTATTGTTCCTCTTCCTGTCTCATTTCTCTTACTAACGTTCCTCACTTATAAAAAATGTAATCATTTGCACTTATTATACATGTATAAGTATTGTGTAAAATGTTTACAAAGAGCTTAGACCTCAGCATAAAATAAAATCTCCAGAACTAAATGAGTGGTGAATATATAGAACACATTTGTATATCACTTTAAAATCTCTATTTATTAAAATAAATGTTTTATATATTGTTATGGTAATAATCCTATAAGATAGTCAATGTCTGTATCATTAACTCCATTTTTGTATATGAGCTAACTGAGATTCAGAGGACATAAATGATTGATTTATGATCATCCTGCTGGAAGGTAGAGCAGACTGGATAATAATATGAGTCTTTGAAAATAAGTGTTCATTATCTTATACCGCACTGCTTCATTTTATGCACGATAGATATATGTGTGCCATCATATTTCTACATTATGAGTAATAACACATGTCTGGTCTGCTATTCATAAGAAAGAAAAATAGTGAACAGAATATAAACTTTGCAGGCAATATAATGTTTGTTAAATTAAAACATTTGTTGAATTAAAAAATAAACTAAATAGCATAAAAGACATTTTTCTTTCTAGCTTAATCAGAAAACAAATTAGAAAATTTGTTGAACATCTAAGTGCCAGGTCCTGTAAAGAATTCTACATATTTCCCATTTATTTTACTCTGTCTAGCTCCTTTAATACAATACTAATTAATTTTAAAGATTAAAAATTTTTAACTGATATGATAATGTGAGGGAAAAAAAAGAAGTGGAAAGTCACCATCTGTCTTTTAACATAGCCCTTCAAAATAAATATATAAATTAGAAACACTTAGGGGTCCATGTAATTCCATAGAAAGATGGAGAAAAAAAAACAACAACAAGAAAGCTGGCTACTCATCATGCCAGCTTAAGGGCTGACTAGTAGGAGGTGCAGAAAAATAAAGATCAAAGAAGCTGCCTTAGGTTCACATGCTGTTGACTGGCCAACTAATGCAAGGTCTTTTGTGGATATAACTAACACTGAATTCATATTTACTCTACAGAAATTTGATAAGGATTAATTAGGGTGTTCGACTTCAAAAGATAATACTGAAGGAGGAAGAAGAAGCTCATTTCGTGGGACTTCTTAGATTTGGTACTTTTCTGTCTGGCTATATATACATAATACCACCTCAGTGTTTCTAAAATTTTCTACCAGTAACTACCGTAAGTATTCTTAACACCTTCTTATCAATACTCTGTGCTATTCCTCCAAAACTTTCCTATATTTCTGTTTGTAGGTCTCTTTACCATCTGATGCAAAACTAATAAATTCAGCCTGACTCAGTGTCATTTTGCAAATACACTGTAAATTAAACACTTACTTTATTAACATTAGCTCTCCAGATTTAACCACAATTATGACAGAGAACATATTTGCTTGTTTTCTCATTATAGGCATCCTCGCCATGGGAAGCACAAGATGATGACCACAGCAAGTTAAAAAATTAGCAAATTACTTAATCATAATTTCATACAGAGATTTACTTTCCAAGTTAATGATTTATTTAATTAAAATTATTTTTCATTTAATTGAGTGTATATCTGGCATATTCTACAAGCCTAGCTTTCTAGTGAGAAATGTAAGTTTCAAAAGAAAAAAAATTAGTTTTATATGACTATAGTATATGTGACAACTGTCCATACTTATTGAAGGAAATTTGGAAAAGAATGAAATATATATTATCCATAATTTTACCACTCAGAGATGAACATTTTTAACATTTTTGTGTAAATCAAGCAAGTCTTTCTCTGAATGCACAAACACACGCACACACACACACACACACACACACACAAACAGAAGGAATGAATTATAGGTGACAGCCAGCAATAACCAATGACATTGATTTCAGACCTTCAAAAATCTTAGATATTGGAATTATAAAAGAGATTATAAAATAAATTTAATATTTTAAACCAATGAAATAAAAACTGAAAGTAAAATAATCATAGTTAAACTTCTCTATATCTTTGCAATATTTGGGAGAAGGGTAAATGTACTCATTAATTTCAGATTTTGATAGCCTAGGTAAAATGTTCTAGAGCTACCACCATGATGAAGCAGCCATATTTTTCACAGGTCATCTTTCTTACTACTAAAATTTAACACATAACACAACAAATAAGCATAAGCAATTTCTAAAAGATAGAAAAAAGATGAGCTGCCTAGAGACTTTGGAATATTAGGGAGGACATGGTGTTGACTTCCCTGGATTTTGTTATCATCTCTCATATATTCTAGACAGGGTGCTACAGAAGACCCCAACCCAGAAATGTCAACAGGCACAGAGAAAAAAATAAAGCCCTAAGAAAACCTATTTTCCCCTCACCAAAGGACCAGGAAGAGATTGTGGCCTAAGAACAGAAAAACATTTTCGCTATACCTGCCTATAGAAGTTTGCTCAAGCTGCCATAATAAAATACCAGACTTGGTGGCTTAAACAATGTACATTTATTTTCTCAGAGACTGGAGGCTAGAAGTACAAGATCACAGGTTAAGATTTATTTTTGGTGAGACCTCTCTTCTTGTCTTGGAGACAGTTACCTTCTTGCTGTGTCCTCACATGGCCTGTCCTCTGTCACAGACAGACAGAAAAAGATCTCTGGTCTCTCTTCTCCTTCTTATAAAAATACCAGTCCCGCCAGATTACGAACTCACTATTATGACTTAATTTAACCTTCATTACCTCCTTAAAGGCCATATCTCCAAATACAAGCACATTGAAGGTTAGAGTTTCAACATATGAATTTGGCAGGGGGTCAAAATTTACTTCACGACACCCCCTTATTCCAGTCAAACACCAATGGAAACCACTTCCCCATCTCCCACCCCTATTGTAGTTTCAAAAAGGCCAAGTTAGGAGCTTATCTTCATCCAATCCTCCAGCCCTGGTGAAGCAGACAGCATTCTCCAATTCCCCTGCTGGGTGATGTTGGTGGAGCCTAGCAAGAAGCTAATTTTCCCTAGCTTGTTAATGAAAGCAGGTGGTGTTCCAGTTCCCCAGACAAGTGGTACTGGCAGGCCAAGCAGGGAAATGATATTCCATCCTTTCTCAGGGAAACCAGATAGTTCTCCCAATCCTCCCAAGGGTAGTATCCATGTACTCTAATGGTAAGCTGTGCTTCTATTACTACTCAACAGACATGAGACTGAACAAAGTTGTACAAATCTGTGTTAGTAAGCACCCCACTTTCTCCATATTCCAGAAGCTAGCAAGATCCACTGGGGAGCTAAACCACCACACCCACCAAGCAGCAACAAGACTGAAGGAGGTGTTGTGAAGTAGAGTAGTTCACACTCCACTTGCCCCCAGTTGTCACTGGGGCTCAATGGGGAGATGAGTTTTTACTTCCACCCTCTACCAACAAGGTGGTACAATGATGGGAGATTGGCTTGGTGATATTCTACTTTCCCCTTTGATGTCAGAGGATTTCATGGGGAGTTGAGCTTCCACCCCATACTGCATCAAGTCATTGAAGGTTATTAGGGGTGAAACTACTTTGTTTTTATCCTTCCCCCACTCCATTCTCCAGGTGTTATTATGGTCTAGCTGAGCTTCTACTGTCTACCCTTCACCAACAAAATGGTATGACTTAGCTTTTTACTTCCACACACCCTGATATTGGTGTGATCCAGCAGAGAATTGATCTTATATATCTACTCAGTGACAATATGAATGATATATGGTATCATAATAACTAAGAAAATGATACAAAATTACATACAAGAAAATCATAAAAAGTCAAGGTACAATTCTAAAACAAATGTTCAAATAACCCAAAGGAAGGTAAGGAAAAAGAAAGAGAGGAGCTAAATGTAAAATAAACAATAAAGCTACAGAGTTAAGCCCTAACATATCAATATCTATCTTAAATATAAGTAGTGTAAATATACCAGGTAAAAGATAGGATTAGCAAAGTGGATTTAAAAATATGATGCAATAATTTGATGACTATATATGAAATTCACTTCAAATATGAAATAGGCAAATTTAATTTAAAAGTTTGGAAAAAGATATAGCATATAAAATCAATAAGAAGTTTTAGAAAAAGTCAATAAGAAGAAAACAGGAATGTCTATATTAATATCTGATAAAGTAGACTTCAGAAAGAAAAAGTACATATGGTATAAGGATGTGTTTCATCAGGAAACACAATATCCTAAATGTCTATGCACCAAACAGAGCCTCAAAACCCATGAAACAAAAACTGATAGAGCTGGAAGGAGAAAAAGAAAAATCCACAAATACAAGAAGTTGTTTAAGTTGGGGACTTCAACACCCTAATTAATGGAACTACCAGTCAGAAAATCAGCAAGCATATAGAAGAACTGAACAACATAACCAATCAACAGGATATAATTGAAATATATAGAACCTTTCATGTTACAAAAGCAAAACAGACATTTATTTCAAGGACACTTGTAACATTCCTAAATATAGACCATATCCTGGGCCATAAGACAAACCTCAAAAATATAAAAGTACTGAAATCATATAGACTATATGTCTTGACCATAAAGGTATCAAATTAGAAACCAATAACAGAAAAACAAAGGGAAAATCTTCAAACATTTAAAAAACTAGACAACACATTTTTAAGCAATTCATACGTCAAAGAGAAAATTACAAAGGAAATTTTAAAAACACAGAACAGGATGGAAATTAAAATACAGCATGTGTAAGTAATTTTGAAGAAGAAGACCAAAGCAGGAGGCATCACAATCCCAGACTTTAGCCTCTACTACAAAGCTGTAATCATCAAGACAGCATGGCATTGGCACAAAAACAGACACATAGACCAATGGAATAGAATAGAAACCCTAGAACTAGACCCACGAAAGTATGGCCAACTCATCTTTGACAAAGCAGGAAAGAACATCCAATGGAAAAAAGACAGTCTCTTTAACAAATGGTGCTGGGAGAACTGGACAGCAACATGCAGAAGATTGAAACTAGACCACTTTCTCACACCATTCACAAAAATAAACTCAAAATGGATAAAGGACCTGAATGTGAGACAGAAAACCATCAAAACCCTAGAGAAGAAAGCAGGAAAAGACCTCTCTGACCTCAGCTGTAGCAATTTCTTACTTGGCACATCCCCAAAAGCAAGGGAATTAAAAGCAAAAATGAATTACTGGGACCTTATGAAGATAAAAAGCTTCTGCACAGCAAAGGAAACAACCAACAAAACTAAAAGGCAACCAACGGAATGGGAAAAGATATTTGCAAATGACATATCAGACAAAGGGCTAGTCTCCAAAATCTATAAAGAGCTCACCAAACTCCACACCCGAAAAAGAAATAATCCAGTGAAGAAATGGGCACAAAACATGAGTAGACACTTCTCTAAAGAAGACTTCCAGATGGCCAACAGGCACATGGAAAGATGCTCAACATCGCTCCTCATCAGGGAAATACAAATCAAAACCACACTCAGATATCACCTCACGCCAGTCAGAGTGGCCAAAATGAACAAATCAGGAGACTATAGATGCTGGCGAGTATGTGGAGAAACGGGAACCCTCTTGCACTGTTGGTGGGAATGCATATTGGTGCAGCCACTCTGGAAAACAGTGTGGAGGTTCCTCAGAAAATTAAAAGTAGACCTATCCATCAAAGAGTTCTATTTGAAAGGCAAATTCTGTTGTAAAATGTCACTCCTTAAAAATCAGTTAGCATGTTAATATATAGATAGAACTATAGAATTGGAATACTACCCTAGTGGAAATTGCATATGGGAGTGGCAAAAGAAAACAGAGCCCTGACATGAAAGGTGAAAGGTTCATCAAAAGCAAATTCACACTGGTGTCCAAGATCTAAATTATATCACTTAAAAATGCATTAAAAGTATGTTCTGACAATTATATGTAGATGTTACACAGAATTTTCAGTGGAATCAAAGGAAATTCACATAATACCATCAATAGATATGATTAAATGTATCTTAAATATAACCTGAGTGATATAAGGATGAAAAAGGATACTCTTAATGAAAACAACCACCATTCATGCCTTTTTTTTTTTAGCACTTTCTTCTTTGCATATCCTGTATTTTGAGGTGAAGGGAAAATAAAGAAATTATGCCCTGATTCAGTTATTTCTACTTGTCATGCCCACAAATCTCATGAATGTAAAACCTTGATATCATCTAGAAAATATATAAATTTTGTGTTTTTCAAATTGATAATATTGGGTAACACTCTTTTGGTCAGCTGTGATGGACTACTGAGACTGCAATTAAAGAACAAATTTTGGATTTGTCAAAATACAATATCTGAGATAACTTTTATTTTTTTTTAATTTTTTAAAGCTCGTTTATTTATTTTGAGAGAGAGAGAGGGATAGTAGCAGAGAGAGGGGGAAGAGAGAGAGAATCCTAAGCAGGCTCTGCGCGGTCAGCACAAACCCAATGCAGGGCTTGAACTCATGAACCGGGAGATTGTGACCTGACCCAAAATCAAGAGTTGGTTGCTTAACTGACTGAGCTACCCAGGCACCTCTCTGAGATAACTTTTAAATAATGCTATTTCAGTCTAAAGCACTCAGTATTCATTCAGTAAAATGTATATACTAAGCATATACTATGTACATGGTGTTTGATAGTAAAGTAGAACAGATTTTGCCACCTCAAATATACGCCTCTTTGGAGTATCAATTATTTTAAATTAGTCATTTTAAAATTTCTTTTAATGTTTATTTATTTTTGAGAGAAAGGGAGTGTGAGGGGGAGAGGGACAGAGAGAGAGGGAGACACAGAATTGGAAGCAGGCTCCAGGCTCTGAGCCGTCAGCACAGAGCCTGATGTGGGGCTGGAACTCATGAACCATGAGATCATGACCTGAGCTGAAGTCGGACGCTCAACCAACTGAGCCACCCAGGCGCCCCTAAATTAGTTATTTTTAAGAAACAGCAGACACAAGTGAAGCTCTGAAAACTGAGTAGAAATTACACTTCTGTAAGAGACATTTATATTTATAAGGGAAATCTCCATCTTAATGGTGTTTTCCATGCTGTACCAGGAAAGAGGTGATGACTCAATCTCTAGAAACTCATAGATGGAGAAGGCAAGGATTTAAACGCTCTTTAAAGTTGCTTTTCCTGGTAACATCTGATAACCAACTCCTCACCCCAACATCTTTTTTTTGTCTTTAGCTGAAGGTGGTATTTAAGGTGATGGCTTTGGCAATTTCAGGGAATTACTCAGTTTTCCTGGGTATCTCCCATGTATACAGGAAGTATACATGCCATTAAACTTTTGTTTGCTGTCTGATAAACTGTCTTGTATCAATTTAATTATTAGATTATCCAAAAACCCTAGAAGGGAAATTTTTTTCTTTCTCTACAGTAGGTACTTGAGAACATTACAGTGAAAGAGAAGTGTCACTGGCCTTCCTAGAATTTATATTCTCATTGAAAAAGTAGTTAAAACTACTTCATAACTTAACTGTTTAATGAAAATTTTGACCAATACTCTGGAGTTGTTCAAAGGGTACATAACAGGCACATCTTCCCTAGATTGAGAGTAGAAAAAGGGAAAAAGAATTCCAAGCAGAGGGAAGAGCATGTGGGAAGGTCCTGAGATGGGGGAACAGATTTCATTACAGGAATTAAAAGTAAGTCTATCTGTGTGCAATTCAAAGTGTGAGGATAGTGGGGTGAAACAGGTTCATAAGGACCATATTAAGATTTTTAGTCTTCATCCTAAGAGCAATAAGAAGCAATTACAGTTTTCTAAGAGACTAGCAGAATCAAAAGGCATGTTTAAAGGGTCATTCTGATTAGAAAAAGAAAACTACTTATAAGAGTATTTTTGCAGTTTAGGTAAGGAATTGTGGCAGGTAGCACTAAGAGTTTGACAGTGAGAATAAAAAAAAGCAGACTTATTTGAAAGATTTGAGAGATGTTTTATTTTATTTTACTATTATTATTATTTAAGTAGTCTTCACTCCCAGTGCAGAGCCCAACATGGGGCTTGAGATCAAGATCTCAAGTGTCCGACTGAGATGGAGCATCCCAGGCACCCTGAGAGATATTTTACGTATAAAATCAACAGGAATTTTATGATTAATTGGCTGTGAGGTGTGAAGAAAAAGACAGCAGTGTAAGGGCCGAGGGCAGGCTGCCCCAAGATGGGCCACTTTGGCATAAACATTACTTTAAGTTATAAGTATTCAAAACCTTGGGGCACCTGGGTGGTTCAGTCTGTTGAGCGTCTAACTCTTGGTTTCAGCTCAGGTCATGATCTCACATTTTGTGAGTTCAAGCCCCACACTGTGCTCAAGCTGACAGCACAGAGCTTGCTTAGGTTTCTCTCTCCCTCTGTCTCTTCCCCTCCCATGCTTGTGCTGTCTCTCTCTCTCTCTCTCAAAATAAGTAAATAAACTTAAAAATAAATAAATAAGTAATCAAAACCTAGAAGATGCAGGAAAAGCTTTCTTCCTGGTCTTCAACTGCCCTGTCTGAGGAACAGATCTATTAATCAAATCTCCCCTTTACCTAAGAAACTTATCTGCATAATAGGGCAAACTTTGTTTTTCAAAACATCTTCTTGCGTCTTCCTGCTAATGGCCTTTCTCCTTCAGACCCTACCCTTCTTAGCTCATATAAGCTTCATGGCTCCTCATTGTCTTTGGAATTTCCACGTCTGTGTGGATTCCCCATATATACAAATTACATTTGATTTTCTCTTGTTATCACATGCCAATTTGATTCTAAGTCCAACTAGAAAGACCTTGTAGGGCAAAGGAAGGTCTTCCTCTCTGACAGGAGTCAAGGATGACTCCCAGGTTTCTTGCTTGCATAATTGGAGATATAAGCCACTAAAGGAAGACACAGTTTGAAGAAAGAGATTTGTGTAGTTTTTTCCATGCTGAATTTGAGTGGTTTATGAAATGTACAGATGAAAATGCTGAGGTGAGGCATATATATGAGTCTGAGGTTTACTGTGACTTTTCATAGTGGCCTATGTTTAAACAGATTTATTCCCCAATTAAATTGTGCAAGTGAGCAGTTTTGTCCCCATTTTTTCAAATATTATGTCACTGTGTGTCTCCAACCAATGTCTTCAATTTTTATTTACCAGCAACCTTTTACAAGAATATGCTCATGGGGCACCTGGATAGCTCAACTGTTTAAGTGTCTAACTCTTCATTTTGGCTCAGGTCATGAACTCACAGCTGAGAGATGTTGAACCCTGTGTTCAGCTCTGGGCTGGGTGTGGAGCCTGGGTAAGATTCTCTCCCAGGGCGCCTGGGTGGCTAAGTGACTTAAGTGTCAGACTCTTGATTTTGGCTCAAGCCATGAACTCACGTTTCATGAGTTTGAGCCCTGCATTGGGTGCTGACAGTGCAGAGCCTGCTTGAGATTCTCTCTCTCTCTCTCTCTCTCTCTCTCTCTCTCTCTCTCTCTGTATCTCTCCCTGTCCCTCTCCCACTCACACACACACACACACACACACACACACACATTCTCTCTCTCTCTCTCTCTGTCTCAAATAATAATAGTATTAAAATAATATGCTCATGACATTCCTTGTAATCTAACATTTTTGACTTAATGACATACTTAGGAAACAATCACTTAGAAATTATCAAGCTAAAAATTAAAGAGCTAGGGAATAAATATTTTCATATCTCTTTATGTACTGCTGGCTTGTCTATAACTTTTCATTCCTGGTTTGTCTTTTTCTAGCTGTTTAAAAGAAAATGTTGACATGACCACAAATTCTAAAAATACCTTTGCCCAGTGAAATCATTTTTTTTCAAATAACTTTAACCTTCTTATCCTAGGAAGAAAATAAATTAAGGGGGGTGATAGAAATATCCCACTCAGGGATGCATATTTTTTGAAACTAACGAATAGCTGGTCTCAAATCATCAAGTAGAAATAAAAGCCACTTTTGAGTAAAACAAATTTTACAGATGTTGACTAGAATACATAGCTTTTCTATAAATTTTCAAAGGCAAATGTGTTAGTCCTTTTCCATGCCTAAAATAGGTAGCACAATCTATCTTAGAATGCCAGCAGTACTGATGCAAACACATATAGACTCTGAGAGAGTCACATGAATCACGGGAGTAAGTTTTATGAATCTACAGGAGTAAGTAGACATCTGGAGGTGCTGGTAGGATGAACCACCAAAAGGAGGAAAGGGTAGCCCCTGCCATTCCTGGTGGCATGCCTGGCCCTCCACCTGTCCCAATGGCCAGGACTGGCAGTTTTTTCCTTGCTGCTCCCTCTCCCCTCCACTTACCTTGTAGTCTCTGGTGATGGAAAGGCAGTGACCCCAGGAAGATGTTCTTGGTGTTCAGCTGTGTCCTCCAGGGCACATTAGGGCTGGACAGCAGAGTGGGACCAAGCTCTCCTTGGGCATGTGAACAGGCAGGCATGCCCTTGAGAGCAGAGGGGACTACAACTCTGAGCGAGAGGAGAGCTCACCTGTATGGTGGGGACAGATTTGGGGATTTGTTCAATCCCTGTGGGCAGGAGGTGGGTGGGGACCAGCATAGTAGGCAGGGCTGGGGACAGGGTCAGCTGAGGGCTGAGGTCCCTGGGGACAGGAGGCTGGACCTGGTTGCCAGCCAGGAGTGGGTTGGATTTGTGCCCTGTAGCCACTTGCCAGCAGGCTTGGCCTTGCTTGGCAAGGCCTACGTCTTGGGGTTGTGGTTGTAGTTCGACCACGGGACAGCCCTTGGAGGGAAGATGTGGGCAGGCCAAGAGGAGCTCCAGCAAGCTTCTCTTACTTCTCTTGCCTTTTGTCTAGTCATGTGTAAACTTATCAGACAAGGCTTTTTGGCCTCTCCTAAATAGGTTTAAATAACCTGCAGACTCCTCTCCCTAGTTCCAACTCCCATTCCTTGCTTTATCTCTCTTTGTTAACACTTAACACTTATCATATTTGTTTTTATTTTTCTTATGGTACTAGAATACAAGTCCCATGAATGCAAGAATTTTTATCTGTCTTACTCTTTGGTATATCCTCAGCATCTAGAAGAGTAGAAACTCAAATACTTTTCAAATAAATGAAAGTGTAAATGAGTGAATAAGAAAATGAATGGTGGTATAAAAGCACGAGATAGAAACCTCCACTCTAAGTATTCTGTACAAATAAAAAGAATCAAATTGTACCACAAATGGCTCACCAAAATCTTTAATTTAGTCTTGCTTTGACCTTCAGGCAACATTTTATATTTTGAATGTGGCAATAATTTAAGTCATTCACTGACCTAGGGATTGAAATGCTGACAGATTTAGCAGGCCTTAATCATGGTTATTGTGTTGTTTCCTACCGCCACTACACATTAATGTTTATCCTGTCATTCTCTTTTGGTGCCATTAGGTTTTCTGTCTGCCATGGTGGTAACAGATAGCTCTAGAGCAGATGTTTCTGAAATATCATTGATAACAGTGTCACAAAGATTGTGTGGAGTCAAAGGCCAACAAGCTCGACTAAATAAGGAGGAGGTTTGGACAGCTTGCATATGCCTCAGCGAGGGAAATTATAAACTTCCTGTGCCTCAACAGCTTCTGGAAGCAGCCAGTCATTTGTAAATAAAAGCCACAGCTGTGTAACAATACCTGGTCTCTTGTTTTTACCACTTTGACATCATTCATCATTCTCCAATTTAGCAATCTTTGCATTATTTAGTTACACGGCTGCTAAATTTGTGTCCTCCTATATTCTCTTCATTAAAGTTGCTTCTCAGCACCTGAGGTTTATGGTGCAGAAATCTGACTTACAGTATCACCTGACTAGGCTTCTTTTGCCATTTTATATGCTGTCAAGTTTGACTACTAAGAGAATTCCTAAATAGAGCACTCTTAGTTTATCAAAATAATCAAACCCCTGCCCCTCCACACCAAAAACTGTATTACAGTATTATGAAATATTCAGGGTGTCTGTTTTTGTTGTTGTAACCATTTGGGGGAGTAACAATTTATTTATGATTTTATTTTTTTAATTTTAATTTTTATGTTAATTGCACTATTGTTAGCATACAGTGTTATTAGTTTCTAATATCATATTCAGTGTTATATTAGTTTCAGGTGTACAATATATTGGTTCAACAATTCTATGCATTACTCAGTGCCCATGATGGTAAGTGTACTCTTTAAACCCCATCACCTATTTCACACATCCCCTCTCCCACCTTCTCTGTTGTGGGGAAATAAGTTCAAGAATTCCTTATACTTAGGGATGCCTGGGTGGCCGAGTTGTTAAGCGTCCGACTTTGGCTCAAGTCATGATCTCACAATTTGTGGGTTCGAGCCCCACATCAGGCTCTGTGCTGTCAGCACAGAGCCTGGAACCTGCTTCAGATTCTGTGTCTCCCTCTCTCTCTGCCCCTCCTCCGCTCACTCTGTCTCTCTCTCCTTCAAAAGTAAATAAACATTGAAAAAGAAAGAAAGAATCTCTTATATTAAATGGGTTAAGAAAAGCTGAGGGCAGAAAGCGACCCCCACAGGGCCAAAGCGCCTAAGGTTAGTTAGTGAGATATTATAATGGCATCATGAGTAACTTGTTATATCACCTGCAGAAAACTACATTCCATCTGGTGCCAACATAGTATTGTGCTCTGATCATAACTTCAAATGGCCCTTGCTGCCCAGAGCTTTTGCTTCTTACACACACAAGTTAATGATTACTATCTGATTGTTTTCTTCACGTTCGCCATGTGTGTAAGATCTTGAGACCTCAATAAATACAGAGATGAAAGCCCTATTTGAGGCTCTTGTCACCTCCCAGACATTAGCCTCTCTAGTTTTCATTTCTTTGTCCATTCTCTTGCTGGACAAGAGAGAACTCCAGACTCATAGTCTGTGACACCCTCTGGTAACCATAAGTTTGTTCTCTATAGTTACATGTCTGTTTCTTTCTTTATCTCTCGCTTTTCTCCTTGTTCCTTTGTTTTGTTTCTTAAATTCCATATATAAGTAAAATTATATAGTATTTCTCCAGTCGACTTATTTCACTTAAATTCCACATATAAGTGAAATTATATAGTATTTCTCTGGTTGACATATTTCACATAGCATTATACTCCCTAGCTCAATTCATGCTGTTGCAAATGGCAAGATTTCATTCTTTTTTATGGCTGAGTAATGTTCCATATTTTGTATATACGAATTTATATAATAAATTATTTATCCACTCATCTATCAATGGATACTTGGGCTACTTACATACTTTGCCTATTGTGAATAATGCTGCTATAAACACAGAGGTACATGCATCACTTTGAAATAGTATTTTTATATTTTGAGGGTAAATACCCAGTGGTGTGATTATTGAATCATAGGGTAGTTCTATTTTTGACTTTTTGAGGAAACTCCATATTATTTTTTTCCACAGTGGCTGAATCAGTTTGCATTCCCACCAAGAGTACATGAGGGGTCCTTTTCTCCACATCCTCAACAACACCTGTTGCTTCTTGTGTTTTTTGTTTTAGACAACATGATAGGTGTGAGGTGATATCTCTTTGCAGTTTTGATTTGTATTTCCCAGATGATGAGTAATATTAATCATTTTTTCATGTGTCGGTTGGCCATCTGGGTATCTCTTTGGAGAAATATCTGTTCATTCTTGTGACCATATTTAATTGCCTGGGCCACCCAGGCATCCCTAACTATAAGGAATTAAGGGGTTTTTTTTGAGTTGTATGAGTCCTTTATATATTTTGGATATTAATCCTTTCTTGGATATGTCATTTGTAAATATCTTCTCCCATTCAGTAGGTTGCCTTTTAGCTTTGTTGAATGTTTCCTTCACTGTGCAGCTTTTTAGTTTGATGTATTCCAATTGCTTTTTTCTTTGCTTTTCTTTCCCTCAGGAGACATATCTAGAAATATGTAGCTATGACTGTGTCAGAGTGATTACTGTCTGTGCTCTCTTCTAGAATTTTTATTGTTTCAGGTTTCATATTTATATCTTCAACCCATTTTGAGTTTATTTTCGTGTATGGTGTAAGAAAGTGATACAGTTTCATTTCTTTACACATAGCTGTTCAGTTTTCCTAACTCCATTTGTTTAAGAGACTTTTTCCCATTACATATCCTTGCCCCCTTTGTCAAAGATTAATTGACCATATACTTATGAGTTTATTTCTGGGTTTCCCATTTAGTTCTATTGATCTATTTGTCTATGTTTATGCCATTAATATACTGTTTTAATTACTACAGCTTTGTAATACAACCTGAAGTCTGGAATTGTGATATCTCCAGTTTTGTTTTTCTTTTTTCAAGATTGTTTTGGCTATTCAGGGTCATCTGTACTTCCATACAAATTTAAGGATTGTTTTTTCCAGTTCTGTGAAAAATACTGTTGGTATTTGGTAGGGATTACATTAAATCTGTATATTGTGTTGGGTGGTATAGATACTTTCCCAATATTTGTTTTTTCAATCCATGAACATGGAATGTCTTTCCATTTCTTTGTGTTATCTTCAATTTCTTTCATCAAGTGTTATAGTTTTCAAAGTACATGTCTTCTTTGGTTAATTTTATTCTTAGATATTTTATTATTTTTGGTGCAAATGTAAATGGGATTGTTTTCTTAATTTCTCTTTCACTGCTTATCATTATTAGTACAGGAATGCAATAGATTTCTATATATTGATTTTGTATCCTGTGACTTTACTGAATTCATTTATCAGTTCTAGTAATTTATTAATAGAGTGTTTAGGGTTTTCTATATACAATATCATGACATCTGCAAATAGTGAAAATTTTACTTCTTCCTTATTAATTTGGATGTCCTTATTTCTTTTTGTTGTCTAATTGCTGTGCCATTTCCATATATTTTGTGGTTAATTTCTAGTTTTATAATGTTGTGGTCAGAAAAGTTGCATGTTATCACTTCAATCTTTCTGAATTTGTTGAAAGTTGTTTTGTGGTCTAATGTGTGATCTATTCTGGAGAATGTTCCATGTGAACGTGAAAAGAATGTGTATTCTGCTGTTTTAAGATGGAATGTTCTGAATGTACCTGTTAAATTCAGCTAGTCTAATGTATAATCGTTTGATTTTTCTGTTTGGATTATATCTCCATAGATGTAAGTGGAGGATTAAAGTCCCCTGCTGTTATTGTATTATCCTTTATGTTTGTCATTAATTGTTTTATGTATTTAGGTACTTTTATGTTGGGTCTATAAATATTTACTATTGTTATAGCTTATTGGATTGTCAACTTTATTATTTTTTAATGTTTATTTTTGAAAATGAGAGAGAGTGGGGGAGGGGCAGACACAGAGCAGAAGAGAGGTCTGAAGCAGGCTCTGAGCTGACAGAGAGAACCCAATGCAGGGCTTGAACTCACAAACTATGAGATCATGACCTGAGCTGAAGTCAGATGCTTAGCTCACTGAGTCACCCAGGTGCCCCTGTCGCCTTTATTATTATATATTGTCCTCCTTTGTCTCTTCTTACAATCTGTGTTTTAAAGTCAAATTTGTCTGGAGGCATCTGGGTGGCTCAGTTGGTGAAACATCCGACTTCAGCTCTGGTCATGATCTCAACAGTTCGTGAGTGTGAGCCCCACTTCGGGCTAGGTGCTGACACCTCAGAGCCTGCAGCCTGCTTCGGATTCTGTGTCTCCCTCTCTCTCTGCCCCTCCTCCACTCACACTCTTTCTTTCTCTCTTTCTCTCAAAAATAAATAAACATTAAAAAAATTTTTAATAAAAAAATCAATTTTGTCTGATATAAGTATTGCTACTCCAGCTTTATTTTGTCATCCATTTGCATGGTAAATATTTCTCCATCTGCTCACTTTCAATCTGCCAGTGTCTTTAGGTTTAAAATTAGTATCTTGTAGGCAGCATATCAGTGAGTTTTGTTTTTGTTTATCCACTCTGTCACTCAATGTTTTTTGATTGGATCATTTAGTCCATTCACATTCAAAGCAATTATTGACAGATACATATTTATTGCCATTTTGTTACTTGTTTTGTGGCTGTTTTTGTAGTTTTCTTCTGATTCCTTCTTCTCTTGCTGTCATTCATGACACACTTGGATTCCCTTCTCTTTATATTTTTGCATATCTATTGCTGGTTTTTGATTTGTTTTTACCATTTTGTTTGTATATAATATCTTCTACATACAACAGTCTGTATTCAGCTTATGGTCAGTTAAATTTGAACTCATTCTATACTCTTACCCTCGATGTTTCAGATATTTGGTATAATATTCTTTTATACTGTGAAATATTTAACTGATTTTTATAGATATACTTATTTTTACTGTTTTTGCAATTCCTACTTTTCATACTCTTATGGTTTTTCCTTTCTACTCAAAGAGCCTCCTTTAATATTTCTTCTAGGGCTGGTTCAGTGGTCATGAATTGTTTTACTTTTTGTTTGTTTGAGAAACTCTCTCTTTCTATTCCAAGTGTTAGCCTTGCTGGATAGAGTATTCTTGGCTGATTTTCTATTTCCTTTCAGCACTTTTCCTTTCAGCTACTTCCTTCTAGCCTGCACAGTTTCTGCCGAAAAATTCTCTGATAGCCTTATGGGGTTTCCCTTGTATGTAATTGTCTTCTTTTCTCTTGCTGCTCTTAATTTTTTTCTTTATCATTCTTTTTGCCACTTGAATTACTATGTGTCTTGGCATGGACATCTTTGGATTGATTTGGGGGGAGATCCCTGTGTCTCCTGAATCTGCATATCTTCTCTAGATTAGGGTAATTTTTAGCTATAATTTCTTCAGATACATTTTTTGCCTTCCTTTCTCTCTTCTTATTCTGGGATCCCTATAATGCAAATGTTGTTATGCTTGATGGATTCACTGAGTTCTCTAAGTCTATTCTCAGTTTATGTAATTGTTTTTCTCTTACTTACTCACCTTGATTGCTTTTAATTAGTCTTTCAGGTCATTAGTTTCTCCTGCTTCTTCTAGCCTTTTATTTACTCCATAAAGTATATTTTTATTTCATTCATTGTGTTATTTATCTATGATTGGTTCTTTTTTATGTCTTTTTTAAGGGTCTTACTGATGTCTCCCACTCTTCTCAAGTCCAGTGAATAGCTTTATGATGATTACTTTAAATTCTCTATCAGGCATATTACTTAAATCTGTTTCAATTAAGTCTCTTGCTGTGGTTTTGTCCTGTTATTTCAGTTAGGACATATTCCTCTGTTTCCTCATTTTATCTATCTTTTGTGTCTATGTCTGTGTGTTCAGAAAGTCAGGTATGTCTCCTGCTCTGTAATGGCCTTATGAATAAGAGGTCCTACAGTGCCCTGCAATGCAATGTCCCCTGTTCTCCAAGACCTGTTACTCCACAGAGTGTTTCCTATGTGTATTGCCTGTGGCCTTCTGTTGTGTCCTGGTTGCTTTTTCCTTCAGTCCAATTGCCTGCAGAGGCTCCCTTTGCCAGCTGTAGCAAATGTTTTGTCCTTGCTGGGGTGGGTCATGTTTTAACAAGATGTGGGCTTCTCTGCTGGTAAGATGAGACCAGACATTGTCACCACCAGAATCAAGGCCCCACAAAATGTGCAGTTAGAGACATCATGTTAGCAGGGTTTGCACTGGTCTTCTGGGGAAGGGCATCCACAGTTTTGGGACTGAGACAAGTCTGACTCTAAAGGGTAAACTTGAAGAAGCATGGGATGGGGCACCTTGATGTAAGCAAGTTAGATAATGAGTAGAAGCTCTGTGCTGGTCCCAGCAGATGGCCATGTGTTTATGCTTGTGGAAGAGGGAGGGAAATAGCAGTTCCCAGCTCCCTTGTTCCTGATGTTGTCTTCCTACAATTCCTGCTTCTCTGAGAAAAGCTCTAAGATGAGTAAATAACTCTCCTTCCCATATGTCCCCGACATTTTTAAAACAGTTGTGCTTATGCAGTCACTCCACTGGCTGTTGTGCTCTCTGTAAGGGTGAGGGCTCAGGCTTCTAAGGACCTTTGGTCTCTCCCAGAGCTAAGCCCCTTGATTTTTAAAATTCCATAGTTTAAGTCCCACTGGCTGTAAGAACTTATGATCTTTGGCCCCTCTCAATTTTTAATGCCAAAAGTTATGAAGATTCTTCTTCCCTGTGCAGGATCCCCAGTGTGATAGTCTGTTTCTTGCCTTTCTCTATGTCACTGGCTCTCTCCCCACCATAGATGGCCATGATCCATTTAACTCCCAAAGAGTATCTCCACCCTTCCTACCTTCTTTGATGTGGTCTCTTCTCTACCTTTGTTTTTATTTATTTATTTTTTTAATATTTATTTTTGAGAGAGACAACATGAGTGGGGGAGGGGCAGAGAAAAAGAGAGAGAGAGATAGAAAGAATCTGAAGCAGGCTTCAGGCTCTGAGCTGTCCACACAGAGCCTGATGTGGAGCTCAAACTCACAGAACCATCAGATCATGACCTGAGCTGAAGTCATTCATTTAACCAACTGAGCCACCCAGGCGCCCCTCTTCTCCATCTTTAGTTGTGGAGTTTCTTCTGCCAGCCTTTAGGTAATTTTCTGGGTTATTTACACTAATGTGAGTGTTGCCTATTTGTATCCATGGGATAAGGCAAGCTTAGATTCCTCCTACTTCAGAATCTTCCTAGCCTCTCTATATATGTGATTTTACATAATCCTAGATCACACAGAACATTAGAGGTCATCAATATTAATGATCTTACTTTTTCAGATGAGGAAAATATCCTAAAAATATAAGTATCTTGTGCAAGATCACAAAGCATTTACCTACACAAATGTAGTTCTATGATAACCTATGCAAATCTGGTCACTTAACTCTTGTTATCTAAAAATTGGATTTTAATACTAAAAGATAAGATACATTTAAACTGTATCATATTTATTGTTCTAAAACACACATGTTAATTGCATCATTGAGAGCAGATTGTATCATCCAGTGATATAATATAAATTAGTAGGAAGAAGGACAAAAAGTAAAGAATCTTGTATATCATGAATGCTTAAGTAATGAACAGAGGAAGAGGTGCTAAGTAAAAGTCCTGACAATGAGTATATATAAAATTCCATATTTTTGTTTAGGAAACAAAGGGAGAAAATTTTTCAGGTATCCCAGGTTAAAAAAAATTCTCATTTGCTGCTGAGAAGTGAAGTGCAATAAGAATTCTAAAATATCTATTAGATTTAGCAACAAGGTTCTTAGCATCTTTAAAATGAGCAGTTGCAGTGATGGAATTGGTGTATAATCCTAACTGGCATCCATTCATCCTTTTAGTCAACAGGTATATTTATTGAGTGTCTGTCATAGACTCTAAGTATAAAGTTTTTTTTGGCCAGCAAAAGAGTGGACACAGGATTAAAGTGAGAGATGGCTGATGTCCAGGAAAAGACAACAGCCCTGATAAGGGTCCTTGCCCCATATTTATTCAGATCAGAAGGCTTACAAACATGATGGGAGTGCACAAAGAGACAAAGAAACTGTGAACATTGACTTGTGGATGTGAGGGAAAAGGGGGGTTTTGAAGATATACAATGTTTGGGGTTTGGGTCAATATAAAACAAAATCCTGGCACCGGGCAGATGGGTAGATGGTTGTTAACAGCAGACAGGAGGCAGCACCTCTGTTTATCTTAGCTAGCCAAGGGGATGAGACAGATAGGGGAAATAACCTCAGGGTTAGCAACACACCTTTTCTTTTGTTAACCATCTCTGCTCTGGGCTGCTTTGCCTGCAGCTCAGCAGTCCATAGTCCACCAAATTACCTAACCCAGCCCTATTCTCCTATGAAAGCAGCTTTCTGCTATAGTACTAAATTTGGGGTGCTTTCACCCTGAATATCTAATCTTGTTATTCCTATGTATTGGGCACCTTTGCACCATTTCTATTTTAGGTCTTTGCCTCTCTCTCTATTTTGGGGGTCTCTGCATGCCATCTCTATTTTGGGGTGCCTTTGCACCTCCCTATTACCAGCACCTTTGTGCCTCCCTATTCTCGGGGTGTTTCTGCTCCCCCATATTCTTGGAGTGCCAATCTGTTTTACGCAAACTCGGGTGAGAGCATTTTATGACTTTGTATTTCTTTATGCCTTGTTAACCCATTGGTGTAGCCTGGGGGATTCCTAAGCTCATCCCCTACAAGTGCCTATGTTTAGCCTGGAGCTGTGTTGGATTGTGCAGATGCAATAGTAAGCACAAATATCCTCATTCTCAAGGAGTCTGCAATCTAGTGAAGGAGACAGATATTAATAAAACAGTCAAGTAAACAAATATTAAGTTGCTATTCTGACAAGGGAAAATGTTATGTATGTGTATACATCAAATAGAGAAACTGTGACCTGGAAGGTTTCACTGTGGAAATGACATGAACTTAAATGTAACAGATGTGAATAAATCAAGTAGGCATAGTAGAATGGCAATACTGTGATTAATAGGGTTCTGGGTGGAGGAGAAAGCATTTGCAAAGACCTGGAATAGGAAGAAACATGGTATATCCATTGAATTCAAAGAAGGCAAGCCTGAGTGGGGTATTGAGAATAAAGGGATTATAGTAAGAAATAGGGCTAAGAGAAGTGAGACAGGCTCAGATCATGCAGCTAAGAATTTGGTTTTTATATGACCAGCAGTGGGAAGCCAATGAAGGGGTTTAACTAAAGGCATCTCGCAACACTCTTGGGTGAGGAGACAGTGTTGATATGATCAGATTTGTGATTGAAAAGGTTTTCCTAGCTTCTATTATTAGAAAGGATTTGAGAGACAGAGTAGTTTCAGGGAGAACTGTTAGGATCCATATCTGCAGCTGTCCACACAAGAGATAGCAATGGTATAAACTAAAATAGTGGAAACAGAAATAAATAATTGGATTCAATAGTTATTTGGATGATAAAACTGATAATACTTTCTGAGCAATTAGATATCAACTTGCAGAAGAGGGGGGTGTCATAAACAAAATATAAAATACTTCCCAAGTTTTCTGTTTTGAGAAATTAAGAAAACTGAAACATATTTTCGAAGGAATGAAGGAAGGAAGGAGAAGAAAGAAAGAAAGAAGAAAGAAAGAAAGAAAGAGAAAGGGAAAGGGAAGGGAAGGAAAGAAAAGGAAAGGAAAGGAACGGAAAGGAAGAAATTGGCTAAGAACCTGCAGAAAGAAGAACAAGTATCTGGGGATATACATAAAGTTAAAGACATGAGGTTAATGAAGGAGCTTTTTCTATTTTTTTTGTTTTATAAAATGGTGAATACTTAAGTATGATAAATGTTGAAGGGAAGGACCCAGAGAGAAGGAAAAAAGTGCATATACATGAAAGAGAAGAAATAATCAAAGAACATGTTCTCTGAAAATGTAGAAAGAACACTAGACACTAAATATCTAGAACATTTAGGAAAGAAGGAAATAATGAATGATGAGGCAACTAATTCATAAAGCTGATGATGGAATGATGAGGGCTCCCCTTTCTGATGGCTGCTATTTTCTGTGTGAACTCATCTGCTGAAAGTGAAATGGATGTGATAGTATCAAAGTTTGTCACATTATTTTATTAATGAAATATTAAAAGCAATAAAAATGCTTACCATAGGGAACTGGTAAAGTAAATTATGATATGTATCTACACTATTCTAGTGTATTTTAAAATAATGAGGTCAAAGAGTATTTTTAGATCAATGGAACAATTTACTATATGTTTTACATAAAAATAACAGTTTACAGACGGAGGGGAGGGAAGATGGCGGAATAGGAGGACGCTGGGCTCACCACGCGTCCTGCTGATCACTTAGATTCCACCTACACCTGCCTAAATAACCCAGAAAACCACCAGAGGATTAGCACAATGGAGTCTCCGGAGCCAAGCACAGACGAGAGGCCCACGGAAGAGGGTAGGAAGGGCGGCGAGGCGGTGCGCGCTCCACGGACTGGCGGGAGGGAGCCGGGGCTGAGGGGTGGCTCCCCGGCCATGCAGAGCCCCCGAGTCTGGCTGGCAAAAGCGGAGGGGCCTGACAGACTGTGTTCCGACATCAAGCGCAACTTAGCATCTGGGAGGTCATAAGTTAACAGCTCTGCTCAGAAAGCGGGAAGGCTGGAGGACAAAGGGAGGGAGAGCTCCTGAGCCCCCGGACGACAGAGCTCAGCTTGGCAGGGAACAAAGGCGCTCGCCAGCGCCATCTCCCCTGCCCATCCACCAGCCAAAATCCAAAAGAGAACCAGTTCCTGCAAGGGAACTTGCTTGCTCCTCGCAAACACCCAACTCTGTGCTTCTGTGGAACCAAACGTGCACCAGCGGATCTGACTCCCTCCTGCTGCCACAGGGCCCCTCCTGAAGTGGATCACCTAAGGAGAAGCGAGCTAAGCCTGCCCCTCCTGCCCCCGTGCACCTTGCCTACCCACCCCAGCTAATACGCCAGATCCCCAGCACCACAAGCCTGGCAGTGTGCAACTAGCCCAGACAGGCCACGCCACCCCACAGTGAATCCCGCCCCTAGGAGAGGGGAAGAGAAGGCACACACCAGTCTGACTGTGGTCCCAGCGGTGGGCTGGGGGCAGACATCAGGTTGGACTGCAGCCCCGGCCACCAACTCCAGTTATACACCACAGCACAGGGGAAGTGCCCTGCAGGTCCTCACCACTCTAGGGACTATCCAAAATGACCAAATGGAAGAATTCCCCTCAGAAGAATCTCCAGGAAATAACAACAACCAATGAACTAATCAAAAAGGATTTAAATAATATAACAGAAAGTGAATTTAGAATAATAGTCATAAAATTAATCGCTGGGCTTGAAAACAGTATAGAGGACAGCTGAGAATCTCTTGCCACAGATATCAAGGGAATAAGGAACAGTCACAAGGAACTGAAAACCGCTTTAAACGAAATGCAAAACAACATGGAAACGACGACAGCTCGGATTGAAGAGGCAGAGGAGAGAATAGGGGAACTAGAAGATAAAGTTATGGAAAAAAAGGAAGCTGAGAGAAAGAGAGATAAAAAAATCCAGGAGTATGAGGAGAAAATTAGAGAACAAAGTGATACACTAAAAAGAAATAACATACGCATAATTGGTATCCCAGAGGAGGAAGAGAGAGGGAAAGGTGCTGAAGGGGTACTTGAAGAAATTATAGCTGAGAACTTCCCTGAACTGGGGAAGGAAAAAGGCATTGAAATCCAAGAGGCACAGAGAACTCCCTTCAGACGTAACTTGAATCAATCTTCTGCACGACATATCATAGTGAAACTGGCAAAATACAAGGATAAAGAGAAAATTCTGAAAGCAGCAAGGGATAAATGTGCCCTCACATATAAAGGGAGACCTATAAGACTCGTGACTGATCTCTCCTTTGAAACTTGGCAGGCCAGAAAGGATTGGCACGATATCTTCAGTGTGCTAAACACAAAAAATATGCAGCCGAGAATCCTTTATCCAGCAAGTCTGTCATTTAGAATAGAAGGCGAGATAAAGGTCTTCCCAAACAAACAAAAACTGAAGGAATTTGTCACCACGAAACCAGCCCTACAAGAGATCCTAAGGGGGATCCTGTGAGACAAGGTACCAGAGACATCACTACAAGCATAAAACATACAGACATCACAATGACTCTAAACCCGTATCTTTCTATAATAACACTGAATGTAAATGGATTAAATGCGCCAACTAAAAGACATAGGGTATCCGAATGGATAAAAAAAACAAGACCCATCTATTTGCTGTCTACAAGAGACTCATTTTAGATATGAGGACACCTTTAGATTGAGAGTGAGGGGATGGAGAACTATTTATCATGCAACTGGAAGCCAAAAGAAAGCTGGAGTAGCCATACTTATATCAGACAAACTAGACTTTAAATTAAAGGCTGTAACAAGAGATGAAGAAGGGCATTATATAATAATTACAGGGTCTATCCATCAGGAAGAGCTAAGGATTATAAGTGTCTATGCACCGAACACAGAAGCCCCCAAATATATAAAACAATTACTCATAAACATAAGCAACATTATTGATAAAAATGTGGTCATTGCAGGGGACTTTAACACCCCACTTACAGAAATGGATAGATCATCTAGACACACGGTCAATAAAGAAACAAGGGCCCTGAATGATACATTGGATCAGATGGACTTGACAGATATATTTAGAACTCTGCATCCCAAAGCAACAGAATATACTTTCTTCTCGAGTGCACATGGAATATGCTCCAAGATAGATCATATACTGGGTCAGAAAACAGCCCTTCATAAGTTTACAAGAATTGAAATTATACCATGCATACTTTCAGACCACAATGCTATGAAGCTTGAAATCAACCACAGGAAAAAGTCTGGAAAACCTCCAAAAGCATGGAGGTTAAAGAACACCCTACTAACAAATGAGTGGGTCAACCAGGCAATTAGAGAAGAAATTAAAAAATATATGGAAACAAATGAAAATGAAAACACAACAATCCAAACGCTTTGGGATGCAGCGAAGGCAGTCCTGAGAGGAAAATACATTGCAGTCCAGGCCTATCTCAAGAAACAAGAAAAATCCCAAATACAAAACCTAACAGCACACCTAAAGGAAATAGAAGCAGAACAGCAAAGGCAGCCTAAACCCAGCAGAAGAAGAGAAATAATAAAGATCAGAGCAGAAATAAACAATATAGAATCTAAAAAAACTGTAGAGCAGATCAACGAAACCAAGAGTTGGTGTTTTGAAAAAATAAACAAAATTGACAAACCTCTAGCCAGACTTCTCAAAAAGAAAAGGGAGATGACCCAAATAGATAAAATAATGAATGAAAATGGAATTATTACAACCAATCCCTCAGAGATACAAACAATTATCAAGGAATACTATGAAAAATTATATGCCAACAAATTGGACAACCTGGAAGAAACGGACAAATTCCTAAACACCCACACTCTTCCAAAACTCAAACAGGAGGAAATAGAAAGCTTGAACAGACCCATAACCAGCAAAGAAATTGAATCGGTTATCAAAAATCTCCCAACAAATAAGAGTCTAGGACCAGATGGCTTCCCAGGGGAGTTCTACCAGACATTTAAAGCAGAGATAATACCTATCCTTCTCAAGCTATTCCAAGAAATAGAAAGGGAAGGAAAACTTCCAGACTCATTCTAGGAAGCCAGTATTCCTTTGATTCCTAAACCAGACAGAGACCCAGTAAAAAAAGAGAACTACAGGCCAATATCCCTGATGAATATGGATGCAAAAATTCTCAATAAGATACTAGCAAATCGAATTCAACAGCATATAAAAAGAATTATTCACCATGATCAAGTGGGATTCATTCCGGGGACGCAGGGCTGGTTCAACATTCACAAATCAATCAACGTGATACATCACATTAACAAAAAAAAAAAAAAAGAGAAGAACCATATGATCCTGTCAATCGATGCAGAAAAGGCCTTTGACAAAATCCAGCACCCTTTCTTAATAAAAACCCTTGAGAAAGTCGGGATAGAAGGAACATACTTAAACATCATAAAAGCCATTTATGAAAAGCCCACAGCTAACATGATCCTCAATGGGGAAAAACTGAGAGCTTTTTCCCTGAGATCAGGAACACGACAGGGATGCCCACTCTCGCCGCTGTTGTTTAACATAGTGCTGGAAGTTCTAGCATCAGCAATCAGACAACAAAAGGAAATCAAAGGCATCAAAATTGGCAAAGATGAAGTCAAGCTTTCACTTTTTGCAGATGACATGATATTATACATGGAAAATCTGATAGACTCCACCCAGAGTCTGCTAGAACTGATACATGAATTCAGCAAAGTTACAGGATACAAAATCAATGTACAGAAATCACTTGCATTCTTATACACTAACAATGAAGCAACAGAAAGACAAATAAAGAAACTGATCCCATTCACAATTACACCAAGAAGCATAAAATACCTAGGAATAAATCTAACCAAAGATGTAAAAGATCTGTATGCTGAAAACTATAGAAAGCTTATGAAGGTAATTGAAGAAGATATAAAGAAATTGAAAGACATTCCCTGCTCATGGATTGGAAGAATAAATATTGTCAAAATGTCAATACTACCCAAAGCTATCTACACATTCAATGCAATCCCAATCAAAATTGTACCAGCATTCTTCTCGAAACTAGAACAAGCAATCCTAAAATTCATCTGGAACCACAAAAGGCCCCGAATAGCCAAAGTAATTTTGAAGAAGAAGACCAAAGCAGGAGGCATCACAATCCCAGACTTTAGCCTCTACTACAAAGCTGTCATCATCAAGACAGCATGGTATTGGTACAAAAACAGACACATAGTCCAATGGAATAGAATAGAAACCCCAGAACTAGACCCACAAATGTATGGCCAACTCATCTTTGACAAAGCAGGAAAGTACATCCAATGGAAAAAAGACAGTCTCTTTCACAAATGGTGCTGGGAGAACTGGACAGCAACACGCAGAAGGTTGAAACTAGACCACTTTCTCACACCATTCACAAAAATAAACTCAAAATGGATAAAGGACCTGAATGTGAGACAGGAAACCATCAAAACCTTAGAAGAGAAAGCAGGAAAAGACCTCTCTGACCTCAGCCGTAGCAATCTCTTACTCGGCACATCCCCAAAGGCAAGGGAATTAAAAGCAAAAGTGAATTACTGGCACCTTATGAAGATAAAAAGCTTCTGCACAGCAAAGGAAACAACCAACAAAACTAAAAGGCAACCAACGGAATGGGAAAACATATTTGCAAATGGCATATCGGACAAAGGGCTAGTGTCCAAAATCTATAAAGAGCTCACCAAACTCCACACCCGGAAAACAAATAACCCAGTGAAGAAATGGGCAGAAAACATGAATAGACACTTCTCTAAAGAAGACATCCGGATGGCCAACAGGCACATGAAAAGATGTTCAACGTCGCTCCTCATCAGGGAAATACAAATCAAAACCACACTCAGATATCACCTCACGCCAGTCAGAGTGGCCAAAATGAACAAATCAGGAGACTATAGATGTTGGAGAGGATGTGGAGAAACGGGAACCCTCTTGCACTGTTGGTGGGAATGCAAATTGGTGCAGCTGCTCTGGAAAGCAGTGTGGAGGTTCCTCAGAAAATTAAAAATAGACCTACCCTATGACCCAGCAATAGCACTGCTAGGAATTTACCCAAGGGATACAGGAGTACTGATGCATAGGGGCACTTGTACCCCAATGTTTATAGCAGCACTCTCAGCAATAGCCAAATTATGGAAAGAGCCTAAATGTCCAGCAACTGATGAATGGATAAAGAAATTGTGGTTTATATACACAATGGAATACTACGTGGCAATGAGAAAAAATGAAATATGGCCTTTTGTAGCAACGTGGATGGAACTGGAGAGTGTGATGCTAAGTGAAATAAGCCATACAGAGAAAGACAGATACCATATGGTTTCACTCTTATGTGGATCCTGAGAAACGTAACAGAAACCCATGGGGGAGGGGAAGGAAAAAAAAAAAAAGAGGTTAGAGTGGGAGAGAGCCAAAGCATAAGAGACTGTTAAAAACTGAGAACAAACTGAGGGTTGATGGGGGGTGGGAGGGAGGGGAGGGTGGGTGATGGGTATTGAGGAGGGCACCTTTTGGGATGAGCACTGGGTGTTGTATGGAAACCAATTTGACAGTAAATTTCATATATTAAAAAAATAAATTAATTAATTAAAAAAAATAACAGTTTACAAAAGAATATGCATGGTATATAACAATTAACAGAAACAAATATTGAATATATGCAAAGTAGAAAAGACTGGAAAGATATGCACCAAAATATTAATTATATATTATATATGTATATATATAGACATAAAGATATATATGTATATTGTTTGTGTGCATATATGTATATACATATATATGTGTGTTTATATACAGAGATAGATGGACTAAAGGTGCTTTTCATCTTTGCCCTTTTCTGGATACTAATAATATTTTAAATAAATATGAATAGATGTAGATGCATGTACACATAATAGTAAGAACAAATATTTTATAAATAAAAATGAACTATTTCATTCAGTAATGACTCATTACATTATCAAGTTGTATATAAGTTCTGTAGGTCATTTGTACTTTTCTTGCTGCAGCCCACTGACTAGTTCATTATAAATGCTCCATAATTATTAAAACAATATAAACTAATGCTTTAACTTTATTTCAAAATAACAGCATATTGCTTGATATTTATGAAAGTTAAGAGAGGAAAACCTAAATTGTCATCACAAGGAAAATATTATTATATATATTTTTTAATGGTTATGAAATGATAGCTGTTAACTATGTGCTAATCATTTCATGATATAAGTCAAATAATTATGCTGTAACCCTAAACTTATACAGTGTTGCATGTCAATTATATCTCAATAAAACTAAATAAAATAAAAAAATTCTGGTATGATAAAATTATGCAAATTACTTTTTGTCCTCCCTTAATATCTAGCTCCTTGGTAATATGAGCTATCTTAATAAAGAGAAGATGTTAATAAAAAAATGAATAGATGAAAAGGATTAAGAGGTACAAACCTCCAGTTATAAAATAAATAAGTCATGGGAGTGAAAAGTACAGCATAGGGAATAGAGTTGATGATATTGTAATAATTTTCTATGGTCACATATGGTAACTATACTTATTGTGGTGAGCCCTATATAATATATGTTATTGTCACTATGTTGTACACCTGAAACTAATATAATACATGTCAACTATACTTCAATTGAATGTTAAAAACAAAGAAAAAATGTTTTTAAAATATATTATAAGCAAAAAAATAATAACAGCATAACTTATCCTACTGGTCAGTGTAGAAAATGCAAATAAATGGTTGTAGAATTATATTTTCATTGAAAGAGTATGAGGTTGAATCATGTATTAAGTGCTAATCAAAATAGTTATCATGTTTTTAGCTCTTAGTACATGCCAGGCACTGGCATGCCAGCCACTGGCACTTACAGCAGTTTGAAGAGGAAGGTTGTCAATATGATTTTCACTTTATGGGTGAGAAAACTGAAGCCTTGAGAAAGCATTTGGTCAAAATCATTCACAAGGAAGTGGCAGAGTCTGATTTGGAGACCATATCTCTCTTACCCTGAGGCAACGTGCTGCATTACACAGTGACAGAAAGAAAATACTAGCTTCTATCAGCCTGCCTCACAAACCTATACCTCTGCTTGCAAATATCACCACTTTAATTGAGACAAAACATCAATTAAAGCAATAAAAGAAAAATTCCATTTTGATCAATAAGTACGCACCATTTATTACACAAAAGCTATTTAGAGAGTTTTTCTGACAGGAAAATTAATGTTGCCAATGCTACAGAAACAATCACAAGCTCTGTCTCATTCCTTAGATAATTAACAATCATTAAAAAGGTTTTTAGAGGGAAAAAGTAAAAATCGAGTGAAAATTGAAAATGAAACAAATGGCAGCTTTTTATCGAAAGAGCTTTCAATAACTATAGATTTGGTCTAAGGACATTTGCTAATTGTGTTGATGTTTCAACTATTGTCATCACCAGCTTTTATTCACACTTAGGAACAGGAAAACTAAGCAAGCTCAAAACAATATTCTTTTCTACACATAAGCAAAGCCCTAAGCCTGTTTTCCTAATCCATCTCCTCTTCATACTTCCAACAAATATTTATTAAGCATTTGCCCTGTTCTTGTTTTCAGGACTGCCTAATGGGATGTTATTCTGAGAAAATTTGATTGAAGCAATGACAACTAAAAATAGATAGTGAAAACATAAATTAATCTTTACCACTGAGATATTTTAAAAATAACATTGTTTTAATTACTGCTGTAGAATTTGTTTCAATGTCTTCCACATCCTGTCCCCCACATCAACCAACTGACCAACTGAAATATTCATTTCAGCAGCAAGAGGCAACAGATTATCTTCTTGCTGTTATCTACCTTTAGCTGGTAGAGAGTTTATTTGTTTTTTCTTGAATTCATCAAAAGAGTAATAAAAATATTTTACATCTTGCTCTTTTTGGCTGAGAAGTTGAAGGAGTTACAAAATTGAATTTATCCACACAACCTCTATAAAAGAAGGAAAAAATGGAATATTTTTTATCTAAAATATTCAAACAGAACTCATGCTATGGCTAACAAGTAGCTTCATGAATGAGTTTCTATTTTATTTTATTTTATTTTTGATAGTTATATTTTAATACAGTTTATCAAAATATGCTGTATTTAACCCTGATGGCAAATTAATTAGAATTATTTATTCCATAAGTAGGGGAATTGAATTGTGATGCCTTGGTTGGCCATGCTTGGTGTCTTATGTAGGATCCAACACTTGTATACCTGGATCTTATAAATATAGAATAGAATGGATTACTATCATCTCTTGAGCTAGCATGGGTTTTCCCTAAAAGCAGAGCCTGAGGCAGAGTTAAATGCTGATGGAAGATGTTGAAACTCAGAGGGAGGAGCAAGGGACAGAGAGGGGGAAATAGAAAGGAGAGCCCATATAAGGTGATGTGGAGGACTGGAAAATTCTCTGCACTGAATATTCATTGACTTCTTTGCTCTCTAATACCAAGAAACTCACTCTTTCCCTTTAAATCCCTTCTTTTAGTCAAGCATTTCAAGACCAGGATTTAATGGCCTGAAATGTGCCACACTGACAAAGAAAAATTTCTACTGGCAATATTTAGACACCTGCCTGACCAAATCAGACCACAATCATGCAATTGCACTCTGCTACTTTTGACTCTTTTTTTTTCCCTTTAAAACCCTCTTTTTGTGTTCTCAGACCTAATTCCATTATAGGGGGCTGTCCCACACACAACACCAAACAAATCTCAGACACCAGCAGATTTTCCAAGAATTCAACTTAATTGTGACATTATCTACCAGAGATACCATCAGATAGCACATGATAAGGGCTCAATCATGCAAGACTACCCTCCAACCCCCACTTCAGACACCAGTGGCAAACTCCAGGCTATTGCCTGTGTTTCCAACTGACTGTTTATAAATTGGAGGTTCCAACCACCTTCTTTTTATTTTATTTATTTATTTAAAAATTTTTAATGTTTATTTTTGAGAGAGACACACACACAGTGTGAGTGGAGGAGGGGCACAGAGAGAGGGAGGCACAGAATCCAAAGCAGGCTCCAGGCTCCGAGGTATCAGCACAGAGCCCAATGCAGGGCTTGAACCCATGAACTGTGAGATCATGACCTGAGCTGAAGTCAGATGCTTAACTGACTGAGCCACCCAGGCGCCCCAAACCACCTTCTTTTTAAGTTATTTTTATTTACTAGAGTGGCTCACAGAACTCAAGGAAACAGTTACTTGCATTTACCAGTTTATTAAAGGATATGATAAAGGATACAAATCAATAGCCAGATGAAGAGATATGTCCTTTGCCTATTGCAATTGACTGAATAAAGTACCAATTACCTTGTAGTTTGTTTGTTGGATATGTTTTTTGAAAATTTGACAGTTGTTGCCCATGATTACAGGGTGAGTGCCTGATCTTGAAGAGAGCTTCTGGGGAGCCCTCTGAAATGCAACTCAGAATCATCTACCTAGGGATAGAAAAAGAGATGAACATTTATCCTTCAAGAGTTGAGTCTGGCTTACAGGGCTTTAATTCCCCGCATTTGTTGAGACAAAGTGGGGCCTGGACTCAGGTCCCCTCAACTCTGACCACAAAATCCAGCATTCTTTGGCTGACTCCATAAGGAAAAAAAAGCTAAATATCTATACTTCTTGAATAGCATATCTTTCAGGAATGCAGAGGGAGGATCCTTACTGAAAGGATGCTTATTACTAAGACTGGTGAAGAGCAGACCAAACCTGTTTGCAACAAGATGAACCACAGTGCTGAATTTTCACTGACTCCCCCCCCCCCATTGTAATATTAAAAAGCATGGCCAGGAGTGGAGATTTAACATGTCAATAATGCATGCAAGGAATGAAAAAGCATGACCTTTACGTGCCCAGGTGCTAATAAATCCCCACCTCTACGTGCTTAAATGTCACCCTTTTCCCTCCCAGGTTTCTTTTAGAAAAATTCTGCCTTGACCTCTCCTCTGGGAGTAAACCTGAGGATTCCTTCTTTTGTGCTATCTCACTTGTGCATGAGCATAAGCCCTAATAAACCCTTGCCTGGAACTCCTGTTTGGCCTCTTATCAATTTCTATTGCTTGGAGAGCCCAAGGGCCCAGTTTGGTTAACAGTGTCTCATGCTTCAGCCTCAGAAAAGTTCCACTGTAGGAAGTCCAAAACTCCAGGTGCTGGTCCAAGGCATGGTGATATCAGGTTATACCTATGAGAAACTGAGACCACCTGTTCCCTTGTGAACTGGTTGCTTTTGTTGGAGCTTCAATGAGAGGTAAGGCTGAAAGGATTTGAAATGTTGCTGAAAAGGTGCCTGCCTCTGTAAAACTTGTTGGGTGGTGTTCTCACCTTCCTGCTATGAGTACTGGTTACTAACTATTCACAGTGGTACCCTTCTCTGAAAATTCATCATAGGGCAGGAGTCTTCTCACCCAAGAAGTTATGTACCCCACCCCAGGTGGAAGCATACAGCCAGTGATTGACTGACCAACTGATTCAGAGGTCTCCTAAAGGAAAAACTTATTCTATAATGAAATTCTTGCAGTGGCATAAACTGACTTTTTGCGGGAGTGGGGGGTGAGGGGAGTGGGGGGAAGGTCCTGATTTGTAGTGTCTGCTGACTTCTGTTGTGAAAATTTCCCACTATGTCTGATGTCAATATACCAGTCTGACATCACTAAAAGCAGAGTTGGGGATGAGATGTATACAATCTGCTTTTACAAGCTTGCTGCAGCACACTACTCAATTCATGCTCCAGAGTTTCACTGTAAGAAGCACAGGGTAAGGACTCAATAAATATATATTTTGGAAGCTACATTTTTTTTCTCAGCAACTTTCCCTGCCTTAGCCTTATTCCCTCACTTCCCTACAAACCCCTTCTGAGAGTCTTGCTTCAATGAAGCACTTGGAAGAATTCTGGCCTCAATATTCTGGGGAACCCAATCTAAGACATTAACGGGGAGAATCAAGAGCTGCTGAACCATGCTCCATCAACCATCTCTATCAGGCTCTATGGATCAATACTCCTGTCTACCAATTCAGTCCTGCCTCTAGTTAGAGTAATTGTGCTCACCTTGTCTCTGATAGGTAATGACAACAACCTGATCTGTAATATTTTAGAATCTTTTAATCTACCATTATTTTCAGGGGACGCAGTTCTATAATAGTATCTCTTACCATCAGACTTTGCCTACAGAGGATGACCACCAATGTACTTCTTGATGATGACCAACACATTCCTTATTGCTTTTATAAGTGGGCTATCCTCCAGGCTTTACTGGAGAAAATATAGACAGCTGGTGCATTTTCTGGTCATATAAAATGTATCCTCTCTAGCATGTCCTCTTTACTAAGCATTTTGATCATTTTTTCCATTATTTTCCATGGAAGTTCTAAAATCTTTGCTTACTTTGGGCCATCACTTTATCTAAACTTCCAAGTGCCATCCTACCAGCATATTAGCACCATCATGCAGGATCCTTGCCAGGGTGTTTACATTACATTACAATAGATTGTATCAATATTGGTAATTCTTACTAATCTAACTAAAAATTAAGATGTTCCCCCCCCCCAGCCTTCCTTGATCCAGCACCCTCAGGATACAATCCCATGCATACTGTATCAGTTCCTGATACATGTTGGCTACATTGTTCAGATATTTGCCTTAGTCCTTTCCCTTCCTTTCCACACTTGACACTTGCACATCCAGGTTCTGTGTGACATGGTTTGGTGGCCAAGGAGGGGAGCTGAGGATAGAACAAGAGGGGCCACAGTTTTCTTACAACAGAGACCTTTTCATGGCTATCAAGAAGGGTGGGGGAACTAGCCTTTAAGAGGGAGGAGGAGATCATTTCTTTAAGTACAAAGGATTTGGGGTAATCAGAGAATTCAAGATTTTTTTAAAAACAGTTTTGTTGAGATATAATTTGTATGCAATGTAATTTACCCATTTAAAGTGCACAATTCAATATTTTAATGTTTTCACATACATGCACCAACCACCATCATAATAGTCTGTTTTAGAATATTTTCAACCATCAAATAGAAACCCTGTGCTCTTTAGTTATGCTGACCCTCATCCTATTAATAGGGACCATATAATATGTGGTCTTTTGTGTCTGGCTTCTTTCACTTACCATAATTTTTCAAGGTTATCCATGTTGTAGAAGTCAAGGGTATTCTCATCCCACATCTCAGGCCTCCTATCATTTTCTTATTTTTAAATTTATTTTAAACTGTATTTATTTATTTTGACAGGGAGAGACAGAGAGGAGAGGAGAGGAGAGAAAAAGAGGGGGGAGAGGCAGAGAGAAGGAGAGACAGAATCCCAAGCAGGCTCTGGGCCATCACAGTAGAGCCCAACGTGGGGCTCAAACTCACAAACCGTGAGATCATGACCCAAGCTGAGATCAAGAGTCAGATGCTTAAACAACAGTACCCCCCAGGTGCCTCATTTCCTCTCCTTCTCAACCAGGGCCTCTACCTTGGTGTAAACATGTCAGAGGTGGGAACATAACCCTTCCCTGGTCCTGTACTGTCCTAGATAAGTTCTGGGCCTGATCATCTGGTTGTAAAAAGTGAAATCCTCTTTAAGTTCTTCCAAGGCTCTCTGACTTTCGTACTTCAGCTGAAATTGGTTAATCACTCTTACCTTTCATTGTTTCTCCAATGCATCTGTCATACTCGGCAAAAGCCATCTGTTGCCCATTGTCGTAATCATTAGTTATCATTACCACTTGTCCTGAACCTTTCAAACTCCTGAGATATTGCCACTGCTTGTGCATTCCCCTTCTCTCTGAGAGTTTTAACAATTACATTGTTATAACATGCCAAAGGTTATCCATATACCACCTACCACTGGTGGCAGCATTCTTATTTCCAGCCAACTGACAAGTAATCTAGCATCCCATTTTGAAGTCTGCTTCCTCAGAGCATGCCTAGCCCTAACTATCCCATGCCAGTTTTTGTGTAAAACAGACTCTGAGATGGATATTTGAATTCAGGAAGTTTACTAAAGAGTGTTCTCTGAAACAACACCTATGAGGCAATGAAAGAAGCAGGATTGGACAGAGAAACAATGTCAATTGAGAGAAACAATGTCAATTGACATACAATGCCAGTAGCAGCAAAGGCCTCATCTAATCCCACAGGGAGCTCTGGAGCTGAGATGGCCTCCCAGAGTTTTAAACTCATCAATACTTGAATGTGGGCAGACCCTAAGTAGTAGCATATCCTTGGCCAAAGTATTTACCTTCAGTGAAGGGCAATGCCCAGGAAAGGACTCAATTGTTTGTGCTCTCAGCAGAAAACATTCCCAGAAGCTATGAAAATGAGTGTCCTTGTTCTGAAAGGAGATTTGGGGTAACACATTATAGCATTCACAGCAAGATTATAATTCAGATCTTATATTGCCAATAACTGCCATGTCCACAAAATCTTAGTTTCAATTTCCTATTATCCATCCACCACCTCCTATGTTTTTCATTGTTTTTGTTAAAATATAGTAACTACAATAATCTGTAAACCGAGACTCCATTCCATTGTTCCTACTTTATATTTTTTTTTGTTTCTCACCCCTTTGAATTTCTCTCTCCCCTTAGCCATCTTAAATTCATGATCAATTAATATAATCATTGACTTGAATATAGTATAGGGTAATACTGCCTGATCTCTCTCACACACTCTTTCTCTTTTGGCAAAAGTGTAACTACCTGAGCACTGAGTAACATGTCAAATTGTTGAATCACTATATTGTACACCTGAAACTAATATAACATTGAATGTTAACTATAATGGTATTAAAATGAAAAACTTAAAAAAATTAAAGAAGTGTTACTACATATATCCAGATGCTATAGACTGAATCGTGTCCCCCTCAAATTCATATGTTGTAGCCAATGTGACTGTGTTTGGAAATAGGGTCTTTAGGTGGTAATTAAGGCTAAATAAGGTAATACAGGTGGGTCCCTAATCCAATAGTACTGGTGGAGGAAGAAAGAGATTCTCTCACATTCGTTCTCACTTTTGCTCTCCCTCTCTCTCATGCTCAGAGTAAAGGCCACGTGAGTATGAAGCGGCTACCTCTAAGCCAGGTAGAGACTCCTTACCAGAAACTGAATCCTGCTGGACTTAATCTGGGATTTTCAGGTTCCAGAACTGTGAGAAAATAAATTTGTTGTTTAAGCCACCCAGCTGGGGATATTTTGATATGGTAGCCTAAGCAGACTAATATACCAACTTTTTACCTACTCTTCATCTGCACTTTTACAGCTAAACTTGGCTACAGAAAAATATCCAATCACACTAACTAACTCTTTTTAAAATCATGACCATGAATCTCAAGTACACACTTAGCGATGCATGTCAATCATAATAAACTTCTCAACTTTATTTAATGTGTCCCACTCTCTTAAATGAATATTTCATAATTTTTCTCACTTAAACTCCTAAAACTTTACTCCTCATTCTCATGAGAGCTTCTGACTTTACTTCTTCATTATTGAGATAATTGAAGCAAGCAAAAAAGAATTTCCACAGATCCCACCAAAACTATATCTACCAGGAATATGCAACCATATTAACAGTACAAGTTACAACATGGTTAACAAGTACAACTGGTTAACAAGTACTATTAACTATGTAACTGGTTAACTGGTTTTTTTTTTTTTATTTTTTAATATATGAAATTTACTGTCAAATTGGTTTCCATACAACACCCAGTGCTCATCCCAAAAGGTGCCCTCCTCAATACCCATCACCCACCCTCCCCTCCCTCCCACCCCCCATCAACCCTCAGTTTGTTCTCAGTTTTTAACAGTCTCTTATGCTTTGGCTCTCTCCCACTCTAACCTCTTTTTTTTTTTTTCCTTCCCCTCCCCCATGGGTTTCTGTTACGTTTCTCAGGATCCACATAAGAGTGAAACCATATGGTATCTGTCTTTCTCTGTATGGCTTATTTCACTTAGCATCACACTCTCCAGTTCCATCCACGTTGCTACAAAAGGCCATATTTCATTCTTTCTCATTGTCATGTAGTATCCCATTGTGTATATAAACCACAATTTCTTTATCCATTCATCAGTTGATGGACATTTAGGCTCTTTCCATAATTTGGCTATTGTTGAGAGTGCTGCTATAAACATTGGGGTACAAGTGCCCCTATGCATCAGTACTCCTGTATCCCTTGGGTAAATTCCTAGCAGTGCTATTGCTGGGTCATAGGGTAGGTCTATTTTTAATTTTCTGAGGAACCTCCACACTGCTTTCCAGAGCAGCTGCACCAATTTGCATTCCCACCAACAGTGCAAGAGGGTTCCCGTTTCTCCACATCCTCTCCAGCATCTATAGTCTCCTGATTTGTTCATTTTGGCCACTCTGACTGGCGTGAGGTGATATCTGAGTGTGGTTTTGATTTGTATTTCCCTGATAAGGAGCAACGTTGAACATCTTTTCATGTGCCTGTTGGCCATCCGGATGTCTTCTTTAGAGAAGTGTCTATTCATGTTTTCTGCCCATTTCTTCACTGGGTTATTTGTTTTTTGGGTGTGGAGTTTGATGAGCTCTTTATACATTTTGGATACTAGCCCTTTGTCCGATATGCCATTTGCAAATATGTTTTCCCATTCCGTTGGTTGCCTTTTAGTTTTGTTGGTTGTTTCCTTTGCTGTGCAGAAGCTTTTTATCTTCATAAGGTGCCAGTAATTCACTTTTGCTTTTAATTCCCTTGCCTTTGGGGATGTGCCAAGTAAGAGATTGCTACGGCTGAGGTCAGAGAGGTCTTTTCCTGCTTTCTCTTCTAAGGTTTTGATGGTTTCCTGTCTCACATTCAGGTCCTTTATCCATTTTGAGTTTATTTTTGTGAATGGTGTGAGAAAGTGGTCTAGTTTCAACCTTCTGCGTGTTGCTGTCCAGTTCTCCCAGCACCATTTGTGAAAGAGACTGTCTTTTTTCCATTGGATGTACTTTCCTGCTTTGTCAAAGATGAGTTGGCCATACGTTTGTGGGTCTAGTTCTGGGGTTTCTATTCTATTCCATTGGTCTATGTGTCTGTTTTTATGCCAATACCATGCTGTCTTGATGATGACAGCTTTGTAGTAGAGGCTAAAGTCTGGGATTGTGATGCCTCCTGCTTTGGTCTTCTTCTTCAAAATTACTTTGGCTATTCGGGGCCTTTTGTGGTTCCAGATGAATTTTAGGATGGCTTGTTCTAGTTTCGAGAAGAATGCTGGTGCAATTTTGATTGGGATTGCATTGAATGTGTAGATAGTTTTGGGTAGTATTGACATTTTGACAATATTTATTCTTCCAATCCATGAGCAGGGAATGTCTTTCCATTTCTTTATATCTTCTTCAATTACCTTCATAAGCTTTCTACAGTTTTCAGCATACAGATCCTTTACATCTTTGGTTAGATTTATTCCTAGGTATTTTATGCTTCTTGGTGTAATTGTGAATGGGATCAGTTTCTTTATTTGTCTTTCTGTTGCTTCATTGTTAGTGTATAAGAATGCAAGTGATTTCTGTACATTGATTTTGTATCCTGTAACTTTGCTGAATTCATGTATCAGTTCTAGCAGACTCTGGGTGGAGTCTATCGGATTTTCCATGTATAATATCATGTCATCTGCAAAAAGTGAAAGCTTGACTTCATCTTTGCCAATTTTGATGCCTTTGATTTCCTTTTGTTGTCTGATTGCTAATGCTAGAACTTCCAGCACTATGTTAAACAACAGCGGCGAGAGTGGGCATCCCTGTCGTGTTCCTGATCTCAGGGAAAAAGCTCTCAGTTTTTCCCCGTTGAGGATGATGTTAGCTGTGGGCTTTTCATAAATGGCCTTTATGATCTTTAAGTATGTTCCTTCTATCCCGACTTTCTCAAGGGTTTTTATTAAGAAAGGGTGCTGGATTTTGTCAAAGGACTTTTCTGCCTCGATTGACAGGATCATATGGTTCTTCTCTTTTTTTTTTTGTTAATGTGATGTATCACGTTGATCGATTTACGAATGTTGAACCAGCCCTGCATCCCAGGAATGAATCCCACTTGATCATGGTGAATAATTCTTTTTATATGCTGTTGAATTCGATTTGCTAGTATCTTATTGAGAATTTTTGCATCCATATTCATCAGAGATATTGGCCTGTAGTTCTCTTTTTTTACTGGGTCTCTGTCTGGTTTAGGAATCAAAGTAATGCTGGCTTCCTAGAATGAGTCTGGAAGTTTTCCTTCCCTTTCTATTTTTTGGAATAGCTTGAGAACTTTAGGTATTATCTCTGCTTTAAACGTCTGGTAGAACTCCCCTGGGAAGCCATCTGGTCCTGGACTCTTATTTGTTGGGAGATTTTTGATAACCGATTCAATTTATTCCCTGATCATGGGTCTCTTCAAGCTTTCTATTTCTTCCTGATTGAGTTTTGGAAGAGTGTGGGTGTTTAGGAATTTGTCCATTTCTTCTAAGTTGTGCAGTTTGTTGGTGTATAATTTTTCCTAGTATTCCCTGATAAGTGCTTGTATCTCTGAGGGATTGGTTGTAATAATTCCATTTTCATTCATGATTTTATCTATTTGGGTCATCTCCCTATTCTTTATGGGAAGCCTGGCTAGATGTTTATCAATTTTGTTTATTTTTTCAAAAAACCAACTCTTGGTTTCATTGATCTGCTCTACAGTTTTTTTAGATTCTCTATAGTTTATTTCTGCTCTGATCTTTATTATTTCTCTTCTTCTGCTGGGTTTAGAATGCCTTTGCTGTTCTGCTTCTCTTTCCTTTAGGTGTGCTGTTAGATTTTGTGTTTGGGATTTTTCTTGTTTCTTGAGATAGGCCTGGATTGCAATTTATTTTCCTCTCAGGAAATGCCTTTGCTGCATCCCAAAGTGTTTGGATTGTTGTATTTTTATTTTCGTTTGTTTCCATAAATTTTTTAATTTCTTCTCTAATTGCCTGGTTGACCCACTCATTCGTTAGTAGGGTGTTCTTTAATATCCATGCTTTGGGAGGTTTTCCAGATTTTTCCTGTGGTTGATTTCAAGCTTCATAGCATTGTGGTCTGAAAGTATGCATGGTATGATTTCAATTCTTGTATACTTATGAAGGGTTGTTTTGTGACCCAGTATGTGATCCATCTTGGAGCATATTCCATGTGCACTCAAGAAGAAAGTATATTCTGTTGCTTTGGGATGCAGAGTTCTAAATAGATCTGTCAAGTCCATCTGATCCAATGTATCTTTCAGGGCCCTTGTTTCTTTATTGACCGTGTGTCTAGATGATCTATCCATTTCTGTAAGTGGAGTGTTAAAGTCCCCTACAATTACCACATTCTTATCAATAAGGTTGCTTATGTTTGTGAGTAATTGTTTTATATACTTGGGGGCTCCTATATTCGGTGCATAGACATTTATAATCCTTAGCTCTTCCTGATGGATAGACGCTGTGATTATTATATAATGCCCTTCTTCATCTCTTGTTACAGCCTTTAATTTAAAGCCTAGTTTGTCTGATATAAGTGTGGCTACTCCAGCTTTCTTCTTACTTCCAGTGGCATGATAAATAATTCTCCATCCCCTCACTCTCAATTTGAAGGTGTCCTCAGGTCTAAAATGAGTCTCTTGTAGACAGAAAATAGATGTGTCTTGGTTTTTTTTTTATCCATTCTGATACCCTATGTCTTTTGGTTGGTGCATTTCGTCCATTTACATTTAGTGTTATTATAGAAAGATATAGGTTTAGAGTCATTGTCATGTCCATAGGTTTCACGCTTGTAGTGATGTCTCTGGTACTTTGTCTCACAGGATCCCCCTTAAGATCTGTTGTAGGGCTGGTTTAGTGGTGACAAATTCCTTCAGATTTTGGTTGTGTGGGAAGACTTTTATCTCGCCTTCTATTCTAAATGACAGACTTGCTGGATAAAGGATTCTCGGCTGCATAATTTTTCTGTTCATCACATTGAAGATCTCCTGCCATGCCTTTCTGGCCTGCCAAGTTTCAGTAGAGAGATTGGTACGAGTCTTATAGGTCTCCCTATATATGTTAGAGCACGTTTATCTCTAGCTTCTTTAAGAATTTTTCTTTATCCTTGTATTTTGCCAGTTTCACTCTGATATGTCGTGCAGAAGATCGATTCAAGTTACATCTGAATGGAGTTCTTTGTGTCTCTTGGATTTCAATGCCTTTTTCCTTCCCCAGATCAGGGTAGTTCACAGCTATGATTTCTTCAAGTACACCTTCAGCACCTTTCCCTCTCTCTTCCTCTTTTGGAATACCAATTATGCATATATTATTTCTCTTTATTGAGTCACTTAGTTCTCTAATTTTCCCCTCATACTCCTGGATTTTTTTATCTCTCTTTTTCTCAGCTTCTTATTTTTCCATAATTTTATCTTCTAGTTCACCTATTCTCTCCTCTGCCTCTTCAATCCCACCCATGGTTGTCTCCAGTTTATTTTGCAGCTTATTAATAGCATTTTTTAGCTCCTCCTGGCTGTTCCTTGGTCCCTTGATCTCTGTAGCAATAGATTCCCTGCTGTCCTTTATACTGTTTTCAAGCCCAGCGATTAATTTTATGGCTATTATTCTAAATTCACTTTTTGTTTTATTGTTTAAACCGTTTTTGATCAGTTTGTTAGCTGTCGTTATTTCCTGGACGTTTTTTTGAGGGGAATTCTTCCGTTTTGTCATTTTTGATAGTCCCTGGAGTGGTTCAGAACTGTGGGCACTTCCCCTGTGCTTTCTTAAATAACTTGCGTTGGTGAGCGGGTCCGCAGTCAGACCTGATGTCTGCCCCCAGCCCACTGCTGGGGCCACAGTCAGACTGGTGTGTGCCTTCTCTTTCCCTCTCCTAGGGGCGGGATTCACAGTGGGGTGGCCTGGCCCGTCTGGGCTACTTGCCCACTTCCATTCTTGTGGTGCTGGGGATCTGGCATATTAGCTGGGGTGGATCTGCAAGGTGCACAGGGACAGGAGGGGCAGGCTCAGCTCGCTTTTCCTTCAGAGATCCGCTTCAGGAGGGGCCCTGTGGCACCGGGAGGGAGTCAGACCTTTGGCACTGTGATAGCGTCAGACGTGCTGGAGGGATGGATCTGCAGAAGATCAGCGTTGGATGTTTGTGGGGTGCAAGCAAGTTCCCTGGCAGGAACTGGTTCCCTTTGGGATTTTGGCTGGGGGATGGGGAAGGGAGATGGCATTGGCGAGTGCCTTTGTTCTCTGCCAAGCTGAGCTCTGTTGTCTGGGGCTCAACAACTCTCCCTCCTGTTGTCTTCCAGCTCTCCTGTTCTCCGAGCAGAGCTGTTAGCTTATAACCTTCCAGATATTAAGTCCCGCTTGCTGTCAGAACACAGTCCATCTGGCCCCTCCGCTTTTGCAAGCCAGACTCAGGGGCTCTGCTTGGCAGGTGGGCCGCCCCTCCACCCGGCTCCCTGCCACCAGTCGGTGTAGCATGCACCACCTCACCGCCCTTCCTACCCTCTTCCATGGGCCTCTTGTCTTCGCTTGGCTCTGGAGACTCCATTCTGCTAGTCTTCTGGCGGTTTTTGGGTTATTTAGGCATGTGTAGGTGGAATCTAAATGATCAGCAGGACGTGGTGAACGCAGCGTCCTAGTATGCCGCCATCTTCTTATTTCAAATATCACTTTTTAAATGAAGCCTACCAAAAGTGCCCTGGTGTCAATATACAATTCCAACCAATATTCACTCCTATAGCTCTTACTGCACTTTATCTTCCCCTCAATGCAATTATCACTTTATAACATACTATATAATTTCCATATTACTTACTGTCTATTGTCTTTTCCCCTGAGTTCAGAGATTATTGTCAGTTTTGTTCACTGCCATATATCAAGTGCTTAGAAGAATGTTTAACACATAATATGTACCAAAAAATAATTTGTTGAACAAATGAGTTTTGACTAGAGGGAGATTTGGTGCCAATTTCTGCAGCTAGTCTTCCAATATATTAACTTTTGATGGCAGTGGAATTTTTTTTTTCTGAGCTCTTTTTTTTCCCTGTCTTTCATAGGGATTGTAATTAGTTCATAAAATCTGTATTTTTTTTTTAAAAAATAATGTTTATTTATTTTTGAGAGAGAGAGAGAGACAGAATGTGAGCAAGGGAGGAGCAGAGAGAGAGGGAGACACAGAATCAGATGCAGGCTCCAGGCTGTAAGCTGTCAGCACAGAGCCCGATGCGGCGTTCGAACTCACGAGCCTTTGACCTGTGAGATCATGTTCTGAGCCAAAGTCAGCCACTCAACAGACTGAACTACCCAGGTGCCCCCCAAAAATTTGTATTTTAAACCAAAATTCAACTGTCTATGTATGATAACTGTAGGCATCAATTTTGATCCTCTTCGGTTGGGTGCTTCATTCTTCTTTGCCTCTTTGCCTACTCCCAACTGCTTTCAAGTTTGAGAAGCATCAAAGTTTTATGTTTCTTTTGAAGTTTATCATACAGAATACGCTTATTAAGTTCATTTGCACACCTCTTGGTTTTGAAGCTGCAGTTTATGTCTAGTTCTGCTTTCTCTGTCCCACCTTTATCCCGACCTCACTTTGTTAGAGAGAAGAAACTGGCTTTCTACACCTAAGTTTCCTTTGAAATACTCTCTTCCTTTTTCTTTCTTAATTAGAATAAAGAAAACCTTTGCTTGTTCTCGTACATTAAGAACAAAAGAAAATATTGGAAAACACATTCCAGGACTCCAGTTACTGAGAAACTCCCATGGACAATTTCATTTGAATCTTGAAAGAGGGCAACTGAATACATTCATTTGTCTGAATACCATCTTCTTATTAATGTTTATTTTTGCATCAAATATTAAAGGTAATTCATTTAGTTATGTACCAAATTCCTAGCGTTTTATTTTCGACCTGATTCATTTCCAGATACTTCTTATAGATGCCAAGTCTGTTGCCTATATTTTTTTCTTTTATCTTCTAAATATTTTAACAAAAATTTAACGGCACATAGTAAAATGTAAGCAAAGATACACAGTCATTTATTCCCAATGGATAAGCCAACTGACACTGTAAACGTAAAACTTGAAAAGCTAAATGAGTTATTGAGGTCTTATATGGAGCCTATGATAGAGCCAAACGTGAAGCAGGTGTCCTAAAACACAAGGCTTGGAATGACACCACAGGACTTTTAGATGTATACACAAAGAACATTTGCACCTTCTGCCATCCTGTGCTTTGAAGTTGTCTCTTTCCTGTTTCCTTATGTTCATTTCTATGTTTGCTTTCATTTGCATAAGGACATTATTAAAATCAAATGCATTCTGGTGACATAGGTTTTATATTACATTAAACTTGGATTTTGGGGATTTATGATGTGATATAATTTTTCTATGTATTGGCAGAAAGCAATGTGGAGTTAGTGTTCAAAATGTCTTAACTGTCTTGATATGAATGGAAGCCATATGAAAACATTTCCATTGGCATCATCTGTTTAAGATATACAACTGACCAAACCTGGACCAGTGTCAGTTTATTGCAGTCATTACTCTTGTGTAGTACATTAGTTAGTACTGAGTGATTCTGTTGGCCACTGCCAACTGATATTCCTTCTTTGTTCTCCAACCTGAATCCAGATTGCTTGAGTTTGGAATTGGCAGTCAAAAACAAGCTTATTCATATACATGTGTATTTTGCTAATAGTAATTAAGAATCTTACTCAGCTTTCAGTCTCTGAGGTATGTGGGTGGGGAAGTCAACAGCACAATAGTCAAGGGAACCGAAGGATCATTGGGACGTGGTGACACATTGGATGTGTGTGGTAGTCACTTGTAGAAAGTGAAATAGGAAGTGCCTCTTGAGTCACTGGGCTATCAAGATGTATCATGTTTACAAACAAATAGTAGGATAATGGCAAACTTGTAATTTATTTTTCCCACTGAAATATAAACAGTATAGAACTAATTTTAATTTTTCCAATCCTGGCCTCTGTCTGGATATTTGATGTTCACTTTTCAGGCATTTTAACATCCCAGTTGCAGCTTTATGAGAAACTAGCTTTAAGATAATTGCTGAAAACTTAGAAATGAAATGGAGATCAGAAATCATCTTGCCCATCCCTCTGATTTACACAGATAGAAGACTGAGGCACAGGGTTTTAAAGGACCTGCCCAATCTATACATCAAACTGGAGACAGAATCTGGAGGTCCTGACCCACATTTACTGTGTTTTCTTCTACACTGAATTGCCTAACCTGGGAATTATTATTAATTTTAAAGTTTTCTTTTTCAGAAACTGAAAGTATATTATCAGCCAGCCTTGTAAGTATACTTGAGTTATGACATTCAGTCACATGCAAAATCATTTTTAAATATCATTACAATGATATAAGATTGGTTAAAATTATGAGTGGGGCAACATTTTTTTTGATGTTTTATTTTTATTTTTATTTTTTGAAAGAGAGAGCGTGAGCAGGAAAGGGGCACAGAGAGAGGGGGACAGAGTATCCAAAGCAGTCTCTGCACTGCCTGGCTGACAGCAGCAAGCCCGATGTAGGGTTCAAATTCAAGAACCGTGAGATCATGACCTGAGCCGAAGACTGACGCTCAACAGACTAAGACACCCAGGTGCCCCGATTGGGGCAACTTTTATTTGTAATGAATGGTAACCATAGAAAGTTTTCTCCACTGCTAAGGTTTATCACACATTACGCTAAGAGTTCAAAATGGCTATTAAAATAAAAGTGTCTGATTGTATGGCATTTATATTTGTTTTTTCTAAGCAGTCTACATAAAGATCTCCTAGATATTGCTAAAGGAATATCTGTAAGACTTCTCATGGATGAAATCAACTGATCTTGCTAGCTTGCAGAATCCATCAGAGGTCACACAAGTGCAAAGGATTATACACTGTTGTACCATATTAAACAGATAGCTGATTTGCTTGTCACCAATTAGAGCAATCGCCCTGACTTTCTGTAGTGCACTCTCTATATTCTTGTTCTACAATGCAATTAATACTCATAAGCAACTGAAGTGAAGACAAACAAAATATGTCCCAGTAAATCACATTTAATCCCCTTTCACTTTTTGGTTACCATTTACTTTATCCCTCCCATCCCTCACAACTTCTTAGGACTGCATTTGAAATAATACTTGTGGTTGCTTCTTTCTATGGTTTGTGATTGATTGGCAAGCTGTATAGCAGCACACTGTTTGGCTCTACCATTTTCCCAGTGGGCAGTTCTGCACAATAGTGATAGGGAACTGTAATGGTACTGCATCAAAAGTCACTAAAATATAAATATGACATGAACTTCTTCATTGCATGAAGCCAGATCTTTTTATCCATTTACCTGCATCCTTTTTGTATGTAGCAGTGATGGAAAATGTTAACCCCTGATTTCCAAACCTACTCATATATGATTTGAATCTAAATGTTCTTTGGAGACACACTTTAATATAGGTTTATTCTAGAACTTAAAGCATGGTCAGTCTTTATATTTATGCACTCTCCCTTCTAAGCACTTCCTATCAGAGGAGATTTAAAATAGATGGAAATTATTCAATATAGTTATGAATTGAAGGCTCATAAGCTAGCTGTTCTTCAAAGTATTTCCAAACACCTGGGCCACTTCAGAATTGCTGAAGTAGACAATGGCATTTATACCGAGATTACAGCATCATCTTATTCTAAATGGCATTTCTGTCTTTACCATTCATGAAGGATACAAGCACTTCTCAATGCTTAATTTGTTTTCTCCCTTGAGTCTAATTAAACTCATCCTAAGCTTGCAAAACCCCAAGGCTGCTGCTTAAGGGTGAGAAGCCCCAGTGTTTCCAGCTTTGAATACACTATGATAAAGAATCAATTGTACTGTTTGACTAACTGAATAGGCAACTATTTTACATTTTTAGAGAGCAACATTGTTACATAATCAACAGCTTTCTAAAAATTTCTCTCTTATGGAAGAAAGGGCATCATTTTTATAAATATCCACTAGGATTTTAGAAAATACTTAATTTACAGGCAGTAATACCTATGTTCACTTCCCAGCAATGCATCATTTGTATTATGACCAATTATAAAGCCTCATTACTTACTATTATGGCATTATCTAGGTATTATTTACACAACTTTAAGAGAATCTCAGCTTTGGAATTTGTTTCATTTAATGGTATGGCAAAGATCAAGTTCTTAAGCATTCTGAACATAACTCAATTCCCATCTGATTACTCAACCCTTTATTGGAACGCCATTTGAATTGACTGAGTCAGTTGCACCTGAACCTAGAAAGAGTGGTCTATCTTTTCTGGGATAAGTCAGAACTCTGTTTTGATATTGTACCTATACCTAAGGATTGGAGGGTAGAAACATGAATAGAAGCATGTGTCTTTACAGCAGGTATCAGAGTTATATAATGCTGAAAGCTATTCCTACCAGCAAACAGAAATTAAATACTGAGTCAGTAAAAGAGGACAGAAGAGAAACCTATCTAATGTACTCCCACACTACCACAATCATTAGAGTTTCTAATGATTGAAACTCTAGAATAGCATTTCAAGAATGCAGATTTACTGGCTGTATGTTTTCTTAATAAAGGTGATAATATTTTTTTAGGACTTAATATGTACCAGGTACACTTTGGGACACTTTACATGTATTACCTAATTTAATCTTTACATCAATCTTATGAAGTAAAGAATATTGTCCCCACCATTTAAACACAGAAACTGAAGCACAACGATGTAAAGTTATACACCTAAGGTAACATGGTTAGGAAGTGGTGGGCCCAGAAGGACAAACTGGTAATCTGATGCCAAAACTCCTGTTTTTAACTACCATATTATAGTAAGACACAGAGCAGCTGAAAAAAAATCTCAGTATGTGGACTTGCAGAGAAAAGTGAAGGATGGCAGTTAGGCTCAATGGCACTGAAGATTAAAAATCTTTTCTAGGAACATGATTAATAATGTTTTAATAGCACAATTAGAATTCAAGTAAATGTCCCCAGAAGGCTTATAGGCTGAAGACTGTATTAATATCCTCATTATGCACAGCTGTCCAAAGAACATGACTGGGAAGAGACACCACTGAATCAAAATTGAAGACTAAGTTAATCTTGTAAAAAAATAATTTCAAATAATTTATACATTCAGCAAATATTTAGTTGGCTATTCACAATGTGTTAGGTACTGAGCTAGGCAGTAGGATTTGCATTCCTCTCTTCTGAAAGGAAAACATCACCCACTGGAAGTGCAAGTTGAAACAGAATAAAACTGCAGCATGGTAAATAAAGCATTAAGTTCCATCAGAGTTATTAAGAAGAATAAAACCTGGCGGCTGTCTTTTTAAAGCTTTTATTCTAAGTAAAGAGACAAAACATGGCCATGAAAAACTAGTTTAATTTGGTGAAAATATCAAGTATCTATATAGGTAATAACTACTGTGAAAATCTGAAAAAATATGAAATCATAATGGGTTGGAAAAGAAGTCTTAAATGTTAATTTATGTGCAAAAACCTGAGAATCTTGTGAAGATTCAGGTTTCAATTCAGTAGGTCTGGGGAGGGGGAGGCAGGATTCTACATTTCTAACAAACTCCCTAGCAATATATTTGTTAATCCACAGATCACGTTAGGATTAAGTAAGAGCCAAAAAGATTAGAAAAATGTTATAGGGAAGGGGGGCTTGAGCTGAACCTTCAAGGGTGGGTAGGATACGTATAAGTAGAGGGATAGAGAGAGAACAGTGGCAGTAGCACAGGGGAATAGTATCAGACCAGATCAGAGAACTTATGTTACTAAATACTAAGCCACAGTGGTAGAAAACAGATCAGGACTAGATCTTCAGGAGTGGGAGAGACAAAAAGAATGCATTCCAGGCTCAGTAATTTGAGCCTAGAGAAATGGGGAATGACAAACAATATTATTTTGTTTTTTTTTTAAATCCATAAAATTAGCAAAAGTTTTTACTTAATTTGAATATCTGGACCTCACTGTATTTCCTTCAAAATGGTTTGAATTTATTTACCACCCTAAAGCATTGAGTTCTTACTTCATGGAAATGTACATGACATAAAACACGCAGATACTAATTTGGTAAAAAGTAATAAAATTGATTCATCATTATATTGTTTATAAAACCATGTTAATTGTCAGTGAAGAGATAGTGACCTACTGAAGATGATTTGGAAAATTAATCTATTCATAATCCTTCATTGATGTATTTCCTGAAATTCCTACAAGCAACATTTTCTTTGTTTTTATTTGTTGTAGCCTTCTGCTTTAAATGAGACCTTACCTAACTATGGTTGGAAAAATTTATTGAAAAGGAATTATACAAAGAAAGCTTTAAAAATGAGGAACACTGATGCAAAGACAATATCAAAAATTGAGCATGTCACCAGGACTGAGAGGCCAGCCTGTTTCTTGTGCAAAATGTTAGAGTGGTGATTAGATTTCAAGAAAAGTCATTGAACATTTTTGTTTTATTTATCCTAAAAATAAATTGAGTTACTGTCTATATGATGACAAAATATGTCATCAATTTACTAAAAATGAGTCAATTTGATATTTTTAAAATAAATTTACTTTCTCTTTTCAACCATAGTTTTGGCTGTGAAGACATAGCTTTACAGTATTTTCGAAACATAATATTGTGCTGTTCATCGATCATTAAAATGGTAAAATCCTACTGATAGTAGTTATTACTTGACTCTGCAATCTAGAAATAAGTAGCTCTGTAGAGTATTGGATTTTCTTTCTTGTATACAATGAATAAATAACCATTCCTCTCATGTAGAGCTCAAGGATCTCAATACATTCTCTTCATCAGAAAAAAAAAATGCCGATTTTGTGAAAAGTCAATATAAAACAGAAACTCCTGTGGATGTCCTTGGATTCAGAATTCAGATCACATTAGCTCTTAAATGAATAATAACTATCCACTTCAGACACTGGGAACAATAAGCAAATGCAGAAATAAAACTTTTTAAAATTGTAAACAGCTCAGGTTATGATCTCATGGTCAGTGAGATAGAGCCCCACATTGGGCTTTGTGCTGACAGCATGGAGCCTGCTTGGTATTCTCTCTCTCCCTCTCTCTCTGCCCCTCCCCTGCTTATGCTCTCTCTCTCTCTCCCTCTCAATAATAAATATTTTTTAAAAAATATATTTTATAAAGTTATTCTATTGTGCTTATAATTATTACCAGTAATAAAAATGATATTGATTATAACAGTAATGAACATTAATATTTTGTTTCTCACTATGTTCCATGTACTATTTTTGGTGTTTTTCAAACATTATATTTTTAAACTCTCCATAATAATACTATGACATACAAATTATTAGTTTCCCCTTTTACAGATAATGAAATAGGCTTAGAGACATTCAACAACTTGCTCATATTCATACAGGTAACAAGTGGTCAAACCAGGTTACAAATCCAGACTGTCACAGGAACCCGTATTTTTCATTATTACATCATTTAGTCTATATGCCTTAGTTGGATTCTCCAACACCATGACCCCCACCAGCTTCAGACATCTCAGCTAGTCTTCATACATAGGTCACCAGTTCTCCAAGCTGATTCTTGATCCTAAGTATGCTTTAGCCCAGATTCAGGGGCTTGTACAGTAAAATGTGTCTCTGTACTAGCCTTCTGACCTCAAAACTGAGAGAACCTCAGAATCCTACAAGACCAAAGAAGTTACACTTTGGAGATCCATGGAAGGAAGCTAGCACATTAGAAAACATGGGTCCCAGGAATAGAATATCACTCATTTTGGAATGTTGTCTAAAGGGAAGAGTAAGAATTCAGAGTAATTTTGTGCACAAAAAGAAAAAATGATTTAGAATAACCTTTACTTATTGATCAAAATATAAATATTCACAAAGATCAATTACTTTAAAAAGTATGAATGGAATTTGATGAGTTTAAATTAGCTGTTTCATGATTCCCTAAAGGGAGTGACTTAAACTTTTGCAGAATTCTGGCACTCACATTGATCCAAAAAGTTGGTTTCTAGAGGCTATACATTTACCAAACATTAGTCTAATATGGTAATTATTCATATTTAAATGTATAGTAAGATGTGGCCACTTTATATTTGCTATATAAGATATTATATATATTATATATATACATATATACATATATACATATACAATATACAATATAATACATTATACATATATACAATATATATATACAATATATATACAATACATATACAATATACATATATATACAATATATATACAATATAATATATTATATATATATATATATATATATATATATATATATTTACCTGAGTGTTTAGTAAAGGCTAAATGGAAAACGCCAAAACATAATTACTCTGGTAGTATATATTCAAGTAGTACCTAGAGACCCCTTCTGAATTAAGCAAATTTAAAGCAATCTTATTCTTAAAAAACAACTAGAAGACATAAATCCTTTAAAAATTTTACAGAATTGACTTTTGAGTTCTTTTCAAATTCATATGAAATCACAAATAAGTTATGAATGCTGAGAAGCTATGACATGAGTGAAAATCTATAACGAGGATGGGCAAACCTGTTCAGATAAAATTGGAATGTGCAGTCTTAAACCTAGAAATCTATAGCCAAATAAGAGCCTCATTAAATTCGGAAAAGTTTCATTGAGTATTTTTAGATACATTGCTTCTCCACATTTTTAGGTTTAATTCAAATCAGGAATAAGAAATAAATAAGTTCACTGTGAGTGGGCTAGATCTACTTTTAGTTTTGCAAATGTTTGGCGAGCTTAATAAATATTAAATAATAGTAATAGTCTATGAAAGTCAGGTCTTAAAGCAGTTCTTGATAAACAGAAATCAGTAAAGATTAACCAATCAAGGTAAAATCAGAAATCTTTTGAGCATTTTTTCACTTACATATAAGTGGATATGATGAATGTTATTCATTGTTACTATGGTTTGTAATAAAGTGTACAACTGTGACAGTAATACACAAGTTGTCTTCAGTTTGATTTTTAATTACTATGTTCCTACATTGAAAATAATTTGAAGACTGATAACTTGGAAGAACTGAATATAGAAATGCAAGTATATAGTAGTGTTACCTTACTTTTAGGATTTGCTGATCCTGAACTCAGCTGCATTAACTAGTTTGCATTAAAATTTATTTACTACACTACTTGACATGGTGTCAATCATGGAACAAATTTGTATAGATAGAATATTTTCATATGGGATTTTAGTTTCTGTACCATTCATGGATTCATCTTTAAGTGTACATGAATTTCTCTGGGAAGCTAAACTTACTTATTTTCTCACTGCTGAGACCCATTACTGTTTAAAAAATGCACTCGAGAAATGTTACATAGGAGATTTTCATATATTTGCCAACTATTTTCTTTGGCAATACCAAATTTTACTAACATTAAATTCTTTGATGGCCAAATATCAATGGTGCCTTCATTTTGTAAGATGATTCACAAAGCCATTTAATGTACACTAGACTTGGTTTTCTAATTAATGGGTAAACAAGAATAGATACCCTGTTTTACTGATGAAAACACTGAGATTTTTAAAAATAAAATTTTGAGTTTATTTATTTGTTTTTAGAGAGAGAGAAGGAGAAAGAGCATGAGTGGGGTAGGGGCAGAAAGAGAGGGATAGAGAATTACAAGCAGGGTTCATGCTGACACAGTACAGAGCCCAACTTGGGGCGGGGGGGGGGCTCAAACTCACTCATGAATTGTGAGATCATGACCTGAGCTGAAATCAAGAGTCGGACACTTAACCGACTGACACACCCAGGCGTCCCCCAAAAGTGAGATTTTTAACTATCTGAAAATGTTCTCAATTCAAATATTGTTCCAACAAATGCCCTAAACATCTATATTCAACAAATATAAGGTAAATAATAGTGCATGAAAGTACAACTGGAAAATCAGAGAAAACACAGACAAAAACAAGGTACAAATAAAGAATGAGTCCTTTGTTTATAAGCAAAGGTATTATGTGGCTTGTCAAACATCTAAATACCTACTACAATACCATGGATATAGCAAGTGCTCAGTAGACAGGAAGATGAAGGAGGCATTATAAAATAAATAGACACTAGGCCTTGCAGATAATCATTTCTGGGCCAAAATTTACCAACTATATGATATCACCTGGCCACATCACCTCTCTAATTCTGATTCCTCATCAGCAAAATGAGAATGATGACGATGATGATGATGATGATGCTTATCTTTTATGGGTGATTCAAAAATTAAATTAAATTAAATTAAATTAATAGGTTACGTGCCTGGCATTTAATAAGTGATCAAAAATCTTGGGTCTTCTTTTCATTTGGAGAATTTAAGTAAGCAATATGCACAAAACAGAGGAATCTGTAAACAGTAGATGGTTGTAATCAACCAAAAAGGGTTTTTATATATCCAGAATGTAGGAATAAGGTTTCTAGGTACCCTCTAGAATTTTCAGCCAAACATGGAAGCATTATAATGTTGTCAGAAGACTTTCCTTTAATACTGAGAAAGTGATAGTAATATTTCAAGAAAAAATATTTCTGTTAGCAAATCCTCACATATTTCCAGAGTGCCTGGGTGGCTCAGTCTGTTAAGTGACCGACGCTTGATTTTGACTCAGGTCATGATCTCATGGTTCATGAGTTCAAGCACTATCCGTAAAGAGCCTACCTGGGATTCTCTCCCTCCCTGTCTATCTGCCTCCCCCCTTAAAAAGAAATCCTCACATAATTTCTAATTAATCTATTCAGTTGCCTTTGCTTCAAATTGTCTATAAGTGATTATTTGTGCCTACATTTCACCATTCATATGATGCCTTAAAGTGCATGAAGTCAAATTTCTTAGTGTACAAACATAGTTAATTTTCCCCTTTGAAGCATCATGTTCTATTATCAACAATTATAAAAGTTGCTTATTTTCAGAAAGTAATCACTCCCTCATCATGTCTAAATACTTATCAATAAGGGATAGAATATAGTTTCTATGTTGCTATTTCTGCATGGTTTTCCCAGTCACACAGCAAACACAGGTACATGTGATGAATGGTAAATGGAAGACAGTACAAGAAAGTACCAGAGATTGTAATACAAATATCTTCTCTCTGGCCCCATCCCCTTCCATTTGTTTTAATTCAATCAATCACATATTTAATTAAATGTGTTTACTTTAAATCGCACAGTCATTTGGTTTAAATATTAGACCAAAACTAAAATGATGACAGTAGTCAATAAAATTTGAAATTGTGATGTTTTGAACTTTACATAAATGATTTATGTCAAAACCTATTTGGACTAGAGACATAACCTATTAAATAACAGTATGTCTAATAAATAACTTACTTACCTCCTTGTATTAAAAAATGATTAGTCTGGTAAACAGCTTTCTTTTATAAACAGCCTAAAGTTGATTTAGGTAAGTTGATGTGACATAGCACTTTGTATATTATTTGGCTTTGAAACCAACACATGATATAATAAAGATATTACTATTCATGTTCAAAGTCTTTTTATAGTAACTATATAACTTTTGAGTGGTTTTAAGGCATTATATACATTTTTAAAATTCAGAGATTTTTCTTTTTCTTTTTCTTTTTTCTTTTTTTTTTCTTTTTTAAGTTAGCTTCAACAATCCAAGCTATTTTAGTGTCTGTATCTAAATTTTTAAAGAACCACTTCATATATGTCTTTGCCAGGCTTTGAGATTTAACCTACTCATCAGGACTAATGAAGAGGATCCCCCATGAACACTTGCTCTTGGTCTGCCTAGCCATGAAGAAAAGAGTCCCTAATTTAATCAATCTTGTCATTCACAAGCAACAATCTGTGCCTGCTAGAACTCAAGGTGAGAGTGTCAGACACGCCTACATTGGTCTTACCATGCCAAACCTAGCCTGAAAACTGATGCATTTAGTGGGAAAATTTGTCTCATTATACTTTATTTTTAAAAGCTCCAATAATTTTCCTCAGTTACCTCAGATGGGCGGCCCTTTACTGTGATTAAAACATATATCTTGCTATTCATTTCTAACTTCAGATACATAGCAATCAGAAATAAGGTAAAATAAGAGGCATTAAAATTGAACTTGAACCTGATAAGTAGTAACCACTCAATAATGAGCTGTGGTTTATCTTTTTTTTTTTTTTTTTGGAGGGGGATACCAGTTCTATTCCTTATATCCTAGACCAGTATTAGCTTTGAAGGGTAAGTGCTTTTACTCTATTTCCTTCTAACTTTTTGACTGCTTCCCGTCTATCTTTCAAGCCATCCTCTCTGTATAGTGAAAGGATAAAATTATGTTTCTCAACTATTAAATTTTCATTGGGTCTGAAAATTGAAAAAGAATCAAATCTGGGAATAGAAAATCCTGAGACTTATTTCCAGTTTTCACTTCTGGTTGTGACACTCAAGAAAACTCATTTACATTATTTTATACTCTCATTTACAGTGTGCTCATGCACCACAGTCTCTGTCACCAAAGTACAGGCAGCAAGAGATTTCCAACTAAAGACGATAAAAATTGGAAATGAATTATGTCACCAGAGACAAACATGACTACCTCAACACAAAGACTAAACCAGGTCTTTGGGTCTCCACAGAATATCCCACCCAGTTTATAAGAATGCTAAAACTCTCAACTACCAGGTTGGCTCTCCATTTCTTGAGTTCATAGTGGAGACCAAGGAAAACGTAGCAACAATTAGCAATAACTATGTTCTTTCCTAAAACAATCAATAAATATACTGGCTCAAATATTTAAAAAATAAACTATAATCTTTCCTTCTGTGGTGTACTTATTTGAGTGAGGTTAAAGGCACTGTATATTTAGAACCTTGATTCAAGTATTCTTTATTGTCAGAGTGCACGCATACCTTATTCTTATATAAAAATAAAGGGTCAATCAGCCAGATAGATGTGCTGGAGGTAATAGGCAAATCCACAAATGAAAAGGAATAAGTAAATAAATAAATAACCTCTAAATAAATAGAGATTATACTTTGCTGTTCACCAGGTAATCTTATTTTTTTGCAGCTTAATTATTGTTCATAAAAGCATGCCCATGGAAACTACATGTTAGGCTAAAGGAACACAATAACTCATAATTCAACAAGGAGGCAAGAAGACATCACAAGTCCTTCCTACCAAATGTACAGTGCCCTGTTCATCTGTAAACATATTTAACACTAATCATATGATAAATTCCCTGTTGAGATTATCCCACTTGATCCTCATAAAAACCCTATGGAGCAGGCAATATTATCATTCCCATTTCACGGCTGAGAAAACTAAATTTAAGCTACATTAAGCAACTTGCTTAGGATAAACTAGCTGAACTAAGGCAATTTGACTCTACACCTTCTTCTTAACCACACTATTACTTCCTATCCTTTTTTGGCTTTCTGGCCACATTGCATAGATGAAGCATTAGCAAACATTTTTTCTATAAAATGCTATATAGTAAATACTTCAGGCTTTTAACTGCATGGTTTCTTTTGAAACTACTCAACTCTGTTGTTATAAAGTGAAATCCGCCATAGACAATACTGAAACCAATGGACATCCCTGTGTTCCAATAGATTTTATTTATGGACACTGACATTTAGAATTTTATACTATTTTCTCTATAAAAAAGCATTATTTTTATTTTACCTTTTTCAACAGTTTAAAAATGTAAAAAAAATATATATATTTAGCTTGTAGGTCCTATAAAACAGGCATGGGGCTGATGTTACCCAAAGACTGTAGTTTGTTGATCCCTGACTTAGCCAATACATAAATGGTCTTCATAATGTACACTTATACCTCTGTGTGTGCCTTATCTATTCTCAGACTTCCTTTTTTAACCTTTGCCAAGGATGTCATTTGGGTTGAACAAACTGATAGTTACCAGAGGGTAGGGGGAGGTGGATGGGATAAATAGGTGATGAGGCTTAAGGAGTGCACTTGCAGTGATGAGCACTGGGTGATGTATGGTATTGTTAAATCACTATATTATACACCTGAAACTAATATAAAATTCTATGTTAACTGGAATTAAAATGAAAACTTAAAAAAAAGAAATGAACATCTCATTTTCAAAAGAAATTCACACAAGTGATCATCATCTTAAAAGGGAATTTTGAAAATATCTCCAACAGTTATGACTGAAATTGTATGTCATCTATAAAAACTAATAAAACATATATTTTACCCTTAAATCTTTAGAGTTGTTTACCGTATTTTTAATTTATATATTTTTTTAATTTTAATTCAAGTTAGTTTACACTGTAATATTAGTTTCAGGTGCACAATATAGTAATTTAACAGTTCCTACATCACCCTGTGCACTCCTTAATCCCCACCACCTATTTAACTGATCACCCACCCACCTTCCTTCTGGTAACCATCAGATTGTTCTCTGTAATTAAAAATGTGTTACCATTGACTTTCTCATTTTCCCCCTTTGATTTTTTTTGTATCTTAAGTTCCACTCATGAGTGAAATAATATGGTATTGATCTTTCTCTGACTGACTTATTTCACTTAGCATAATACTCTTTAGCTCGTTATATGTCATGGCAAATGGCAAGATTTTATTCTTTTTTATGGCTAAATAATATCCCATTGTGTACACTACATCTTTTCATCTACTCATTCATCGAGAATCCATCTATTCATCAATCAGTGGAGACTTGGGCTGCTTTCATATATTGGCTATTGTAACTAAAGCAGCTATATACATGGGGATGCATATATCCCTTTGAGTTAGTGTTTCTGTGTCATAGACTCTGGGACTGGAGTTCTCTCTTATCCAGCAAGAGAGCGGACACAAAATTAAAATACGAGAGAGGCTAATGTCCGGAAGGAGACAAGAGCCCCAAGTAAAGGTCCTTGCTCTGTTTTTATCAGAATCAAAAGGCTTACAAACATGAACTTGCAGAAAGAGACAATGAAACTGTGAATATTAACTCATGTGTGTGAGAGGAAAGGGGGTTTTGAAGATATCCAGTGTTAGGGGTTTGGGTCAATACAAAACAAAATCCCTGAGCCCCGCAGATGGCTGTTTATAGAGGATAAAACAGAGCACACTACCTCAGGATCAACCAGGTGCCTTTCTTTTGCTAATTAGCTCCAATCCCAGCAATTTCACCTTGCTGTGGTCTATAACCCTATTTACCTGTTTACCTATTCTGGTCTTTCCCCCCTGTGAAAGCAGTTTTCTGCTTTTGTACTATGTTAGGGGTGCTTCTTCTCTGTTTACCTAATCTTGGTTGCTTTCATCCGAAGACTTATTAACCCATTGGTGCAAGCTCAGGAAATTCCTAAACTTATTCCCTACATTTCTGTATTATTTGGGGAAATACCCAGTAGTGTCATTCCAGGATAATACAGTTGTTTTCTTTTTAACTTTTTGAGGAATCTCCATACTGTTTTCCAGAGTGGCTTCACCAGTTTGCATTTTTGGGCTGTTAAGTTTTATAAGTTCTTTATATATTTTGGATATTAACCTTTAATCAGATAAGTCATTTGCAAATATCTTCTCGCATTCTGTGGGTTGCCTTTTAGTTTGGTTGTTTCTATCACTGTGCAGAAGTTTTTGTTTGTTTGTTTGTTTGTTTGTTTGTTTTTATTTTGATGTAGTCCCAATAGTTACTTTAGCTTTTGATTCTCTTGCCTCCGACTAATGTCAAAGAAGTTACTACTTGTATTCTCCTGCAGGACTTTAATGGCTTCAGGTCTCATGTTAAGGTTTAATCTATTTTGGGTTTTTTTTGTGTGTGTTTTTCTTCCAAATTTTTATTTAAATTCTAGTTAGTTAATATATAGTGTAAAATTGGTTTCAGAAGAAAAATTTAGTGATTCATTACTTACATATAACAACTATTGCTCATCATAACCAGTGCCCTCCTTAATACCCATCACTCATTTATCCCATTTCCCAACCACCTTTCTCCATCAACTCTCAGTTTGTTCTCTGTTATTAACAGTCTCTTATGGTTTGTTACCCTCTTTTTTTTTCCCTTCTCATGTTTAGTTTCTTAAATTCCATACATGTTTGAAATCATATGATATTTGTCTTTCTCTGACTTATTTCATGTAGCATAATACATTCTAGCTCCATCCATATCATTGCAAATGGTAATATTTCATTCTTTTCAATGGCTGAATAATATTCTTATATATATATATATATATATATATATATATATATACATATATATGTATATATATATATATCCTCATCTTTATCCATTCATCAGTCAATAGAACCCTGGGCATTTTGTATAGTTTGAGTATTGCTGATAATGCTGCCATAAACATTGAGGTACATGTACCCCTTCGAATCTGTATTTTTTTATCATTTGGGTAAATACCTAGTATTTCAATTGCTGGATTACTGGGCAGTTCTATTTTTAATATTTTTGGGAACCTCTATAGTGTTTTCCAGAATGGCAGCACCAGTTTACATTCCCACAAATAGTGTGAGAGTGTTTCTCTGTCTCCCAATGCTCACCAACATCTATTCTGTCCTGTGTTGTTAATTTTAGCCATTCTAACAGGTGTGAGGTAGTATGTCATCATAGTTTTGATTTGTATTTTTTTTATTATGAGTGATGTTGAGCATTGTTTCCAAGGTCTGTTAGCCAACTGGATGTCTTCTTTGGAAAAGTGTCTTCTTTTCATGTATTCTGACCATTTTTTAACTGAATGTTTTTTATGTAATCAGTTTTATAAGTTCTTCACATATTTTAGATACTAACTCCTTATCACATATGACATTTGCAAATATTTTCTCCCATTCTGTAGGTTTCTTTTTGGTATTACTGCCTTTTTTCCACAGTATAGAAGATTATTATTGATTGTTTCTTTCACAGTGTAGAAGATTTTATTTTGATGAAGTCCCAATAGTTTATTTTTGCTTTTGTTTCCCTTGCCTCAGGAGACATCTAGTAAGAAGTTGCCATGGCCAATGTCAAAGAAGTTACTCCCTGTGTTCTCCTCTAGGATTTTAATGGCTTCCTGTCTCACATTTAGGTCTTTCATCCATTTTGAATTTATTTTTGTGTATGGTGTAAGATAGTAGTCCAGTTTCATTCTTCTGGATGTCACTGTCCAGTTTCCCAACACCATTTGTTGAAGAGACTATCTTTTCGCCATTGATATTCTTTCCTGCTTTGTTGAAGGCTAATTGACCATACAATTGTGGGTTCATGTCTGAGTTTTCTATTCTGTTCTAGTAATCTATGTGCCTCCTTTTGTGCCAGTACCATAGAGTTTGGATCACTAAAGTTTTGTAATATAATTTGAAGTCTGGAATTGTTATGCGTTCTGCTTTGCTTTTCTTTTTCAAGATTACTTTGGCTATTTTGGGTCTTTTATGGTTCCACACAAATTTTAGGATTGTTTGTTCTAGCTTTGTGAAAAATGCTGTTGTTGTTTTTATAGGGACTACATTAAATGTGTAGATTGCTTTGGGTAATATAGACATTTTAAGAATATTTGTTCTTCAAATCCTTGAGCATGGAATGTTTTCCCATTTTTTGTGTCATCTTCAATTTCTTTCATCAGTGTTTTATATTTTTCAGAGTGCAGATGTTTTACATCTCTGTTTAGGTTTATTCCTAGGTATCTAATGGGTTTTGGTGCAATCGTAAATGGGATTGATTTTTTGATTTCTTTTTCTGCTTTTTCATTATTATGTTTAGAAATGCAACAGATTTCTGTCCATTGATTTTACATCCTGTGACTTTACTGCACTCATTTATTAGTTCTAAGCATTTATTTGTCAAATCTTTTGGGAGTTCTATATATAGTATCATGTAATCTGCAAATAGTGGAAGTTTGACTTCTTCCTTATGGATTTGGGTTCCTTTTGTTGCTTTTTGATTGGTTGCTGTGGCTAGAACTTCCAGTACTATATTGAATAAAAGTGATAAGAGTGGAAATCCTTATCTTGTTCCTGACCTTAGGGGAAAAGCTCAGTTTTTCCCCATTAAGGATGATGTTAGTTGGTGGGTTTTCATAGATGGCCTTTATTCTGAAGTACATTCCCTCTGAATGTATTTTGTTAAGGGTTTTTATTATGAATTGATGTTGCACTTTGTCAAATACTTTCTCTGCATGTATTCAAATGATCATATGTTTGTTTTTCTTTCTCCTATTGATGTGATGTATTCCATTGATTGATTTGTGAATATTGAACCATGCTTGCAACCCAGGAATAAATCCCACTTTATCATGGTGAATGATTTTTAATGTATTGTTGGATATGGTTTGCTAGTATTTTACTGAGAATTTTTATTTCTATTTCTATCAGGGATATTGGCCTATAGTTCCTTTTTTTTAGTTATGTATTTCTCTGCTTTTAGTGTCAGGGTACTGCTATCCTCAAAGAATGAATTTGGAAGTTTGCCTTCTTTTTCTATATTTTTGGAATAGTTTGAGAAGGATAAATATTAACTCTTCTTTAAATGTTTGGTAGAATTACCTATGAAGCCATCTGGCCCAGGACTCAGATTTTTGGGAATTTGGTTATTACTACTATTACTACTACTTACTCAGTTTCTTTGCTGGTTATCACATTTTCTTTGCTGGTTCACATTTTCTATTCCTTCCTATTTTCAGTTTTGGTAGTTTATATGTTTCTAGGAATTTATCCTTTTGTTGACATACAGTTATTTATAACATTGTCTTATGATTCTTTGTATTTCTGTGGTGCTGGCAATTATTTCTCCTCTCTCATCTGTGATTTAATTTATTTCAGTCCTTTATCTTTTTCTCTTGATAAGTCTGGGTAGAGTTTTATCAATATTATTGATTTTTTTTAAAAAGAAACAACTCCTGGGTTCATTGACCTGTCCTATATTTTTAAAATTGTCTATATCATTTATTTTTGCTCTAATCTTTATTATTTCTTTCCTTCTGCTGGTTTTAAGGGTGTTGTCATTGTTGTTTTTCTTTTTACAGCTCTTTTAGGTGTAAGGTTCAGTTGTTTATCTAAGGTTTTTCTTGCTTCTTGAGGTAGGCCTGTATTGCTGTAAACTTCTCTTAGAACTGCTTTTATTGCATACCAGAGGTTTTGGACAATTGTGTTTTAATTTCCATTTGTCTCCATGTACTTTTTAATTTATTCTTTGATTTCCTGGTTGATCCATTTATTGCTTAGTAGCATGTTATTTAATTTTCTTGTATTTGTGGTATTTCCAGGTTTTTTTCTTGTGGTTGACTTCTAGTTTCATAGAGTTTGGGTCGCAAAATAATCATGGAATTATTTAAATCTTTTGGGTGGAAAAGAGAGACCAAAAATGGAAGTATAGAGGTAGGAAACGCAAAAGCAGTAAAAATTAATATTTCCATAAAAAATATAGGTCAAGAAACTCACAAACATGGATAGAAAATATAATATATACCTAAAATGTGGAGAGGAGAGGAGAAAACAATGGGTTCAAACTTAAATGACCATAAACTTGATATAGACTCTTATATGCAGAAGAGGTTACATAAAACTTGATATAGACTGTTATATGCAGAACAGGTTACATAAAAACCTAAAGGTAACCACTTAAAAAACAACACTAATAAACATGCAAAGAATGAAGGGAAAGGGATCAACATATATCAATAAAGAAAATCAGTAGTGTCTCCTGGGTGGCTTTGTCAATTGAGTGTCCAATGCCTGATTTTGGCTCAAGTCATGATCTCATGGTTTGTGAGATATAGCCCCGTGTTGGTCTCTGCGCTGAATGTGGAGCCTGCCTAAGATTCTCGCTTTCTCTCTCCCTCTGTACCTCTACCCCACTCATGCTTTCTCTCTCTCTTTCTCTCTCTCTCTCTCACTTGCTCTTTCTCTCTCTCTCTCTCCCTAAAAAAAAAAAAAATATTAGCAAACCATGAAAGATAAAATGACAAGAAAGGATCAGAGAAAATCTTCAGAAACAACCTGAAATAAGTAATAAAATGGCAATAAATGCATATCTATTAATAATTATGTTGAATGTAAATGGACTAAATGCTCCAATCAAAATACATAGGTTGACATAATGGATAAAAAAAATAAACAAGACCTATCTATATGCTGCTGCCTACAAGAGACCCATTATAGACTTAAACATACCTACAGATTGAAAGTGAGAGAATTGAGAAACAACTATCATGCAAATGGATATCAATAGGAAGCCAGAATAGGAAAACTTATATCAGAAAAATAATAAAACAAATACTGTAACAAGAGGTAAAGAAGGACATTATATAATAATAAAAGGGACAATTCAACAAGAAGACCTAACAATTGTAAATATTTATGCATCCAACATAGGAACACCTAAATACATAAAACACTTAATAATAAACATAAAGGAATTAACTGATAATAATACCATAATAGTAGGGAACTTTAACACCCTGATTTACATCAGTGGACAGATCATCTAAACAGAATGCCAACAAGGAATCAATGGCTTTGAATGACACGCTGGACTAGATGGATTTAATAGATATATTCAGAAGATAGATTTAGTAGATATATTCAGAACAACAGAATTCAAAATCCACTCAAAGAGTCCTTTTTAATGTTTCTTGTATAGCTGGTTAGTGGTCATGAACTCCTTTAACTTTTGTTCACCTCTTTATCTCTCTTTGTATTCTGAATGATAGACTGGCTGGATAGAGTATTCTTGTTTGCTGATTTTTCCAATACAGCATTTTGAATACACCATGGCACTCCCTTTTGGCTTGCAAAGTTGCCATTGAAAAATCTCATGCTAGCTTTATAAGTTTTCCTTTATGAGTTAATGACTTCTTTTCTCTTGCTGCTTTCATAATTTTTTATCACTATATTTTTTCAAATTTAATTACATTATGTCTTAATTTCAGTCTGCTTTTGATTCTGTTAGGGATTCTCTGTACCTCCTGGATCTGGATATCTGTTTTCTTCCCCAGATTAGGAAAGTTTTCAGCTATTATTTCTTGAATAAATTCTGTGCCCCCTTTTCTCTCCTTCTTCTGGTACTCCTATAATACAAATGTTATTTTGTTTGATGGAGCCACTGGGATTCCTAAGTCCATTGTCCTTTTGCATAAATGTTTTCTCTTTTTTTCAGCTTGGTTACTTTCCATTACCTCAATGGAGTAGAACACTAATTCATTCTGCTTCTTCCATCTGGCTATTCATTCCATTAAGTGTGTTTCTCATTTCATTTATTGTGCCCTTTATCTCTACCATGTTATTCCTTACCTCTGTGTTAACGTTCTCACTCATGTCTTCCACTCTGTTCTTGAGCCCAGTGTTTATTATCACTGCTTTAAATTCTTTATTGGGCATGTTATTTATATCTGTTATACTTAGATCTCTGCCTGTGGCTTTGTCCTGTTTTTTTTTTTTTTTCATTTTTGGATATATTTCTCTGTCTCTCCATCTTATCTGCCTTCCTGTGTCTTTTTCAGTGTTTTAAGAATGTCAGCTGTGTCTTCTGCTCTTGAAAGTAGTGACTTTATGAAGAAGAGGTCCTGGAGTGCCCACCAGTGCTGTCTCCCCACTTACCAGAACCTGGCCTTTCAAGAGAGTATCCTATGTGTGTTGCTTACTCTCTGCTGTTGTGTCTATGTGACTTTTCCTTTCAGTACAGCCGTCTGCATGACTCTCTGCCTGTTGTGGGATGTGCTTGTTCTCTGATGTTAGTGGGACACAGGCAGGTCTGCTCTTGGGTGGTTTGTCTGCCTGGAAACTTGGGAGCAGGCCAGCAGTGTTATCAAAATTTGTGCTGGGCCACTAGCCCTATGCTGGATCCCCTGAAGTTGTGTTGTGACTGGGGACTTACATCTAGGGTGGCCAGGGGAAGGAGGCTGGGCACAGTCTGTGATGGTGGCTGGGAGCACGTGATTGGGCATAATGCAGTGACTGGGCCCCATGTGGCCACAGCTGTGAATCTGGTTTCTGGGCAAGGCTCCTGACAACAGCTGGGGGCAGGTGGCCTGGAGCATCATGTGAGGGTGGCTGGTGAGAAGAGATTGGGTATGGTTTAGCAGATATGTGCTGTGTGTGGTGGCAACTGTGTGGCTTTCCAGTTAGGCAGGGTGCCCACAAAGCTTTGATAATTTTGCCCTGAGCCCAGGGTTGATGCCAGCAGGCTTGGAGTGGGCAAGTCCTCCAGAGAACTTGTGGGTGTGTGTCACAGCTAAGCGGTGATGTAACAAGTGTCTGTGCATCCCCTCTTCTTGCAGGTATCTCACTGCTTATGCTGGTAGGAGGGGGAGGAAAATGGTACCTGTCAGTTCCCTCATTTTGGAGAATTCCTCCAACATGTTCAGAAATCAGCATGAACAGATCTGTCTCCTGTTTGCCCCCAGTGTTGTGTAAACTGCCAGTATTATGTTGCCTCTTTCTGAACGCTGCTATTTAAGGTATAGTCCTGGCTATCACTTGCCCAGTGCTGAATCAGCTGACCTCCAAAGCTCCAGTGTCCATGTCCCACTGGTTTTACAAATTCATGGAATTCAGGGGCACCTGGGGGGCTCAGTGGGTTGAGCATCCAACTCTGGCTCAGGTCAGGATCTCATGGTTCATGAGTTCTAGCCCCATATTGGGCTCACTGCTGTCAGCATGGAGCCTGATTCAGATCCTCTGCACCCCTGTCTCTCTGTCCTTTCCCTGCCCACCTTTCTCTCTGCCCTTGCCCTGCTTGTGTCCTCTCAAAAATAAATAAGACATTGAAATTAAAAAAAAAACTCATGGAAATCAGCTCCTCTGGTTTTTTTTTTTTTTTTTTGTATTTGTCATTGTAACATATTTATTTAGCAAATTCTCTATTACCTGTCCAGTATTTGATATTCCTTAAATACATCCAACAGGATGTTTGACATTTTGTAAGTTGAATGTGATATGTCCTTTTTTGTGTAATTCTTTTTTTTTTTTTTTTTTAATATATGAGATTTACTGTCAAATTGGTTTCCATACAACACCCAGTGCTCATCCCAAAAGGTGCCCTCCTCAATACCCATCACCCACCCTGCCCTCCCTCCCACCCTGCCCTCCCTTCCACCCCCCATCAACCCTCAGTTTGTTCTCAGTTTTTAACAGTCTCTAATGCTTTGGCTCTCTCCCACTCTAACCTCTTTTTTTTTTTTTTTTTTTTTCCTTCCCCTCCCCCATGGGTTTCTGTTATGTTTCTCAGGATCCACATAAGAGTGAAACCATATGGTATCTGTCTTTCTCTGTATGGCTTATTTCACTTAGCATCACACTCTCCAGTTCCATCCATGTTGCTACAAAAGGCCATATTTCATTTTTTCTCATTGCCACGTAGTATTCCATTGTGTATATAAACCACAATTTCTTTATCCATTCATCAGTTGATGGACATTTAGGCTCTTTCCATAATTTGGCTATTGTTGAGAGTGCCTCTGGTTTTTAAAGCGAAATATTATGGGGATTACCCTTCCCCATGTGAACTCCCTGGTGTGATGTCCCTCCCATTTCTCTGTTCTTTCTGCAGGTGTAGCTCCATCCTTCCTGCAGGCAACCTCCTTCTCCCTTTCTAACCTTCCTAAACTTTCAGATGCAGCTTCTTCTCTGTATTTAGTTGTGGAATTTGTTCTACCACTCTTTGGATTGCTCTTCAGTTTATTGACTTAGATGTGGGTGATATCTGGTTGAAAACATGGGATGGGGTGAGTTCAGGGTCACCCTACTTTGCCATCTTCTCAAGCCCCACCCCTGTTCCTTAAAACTTTGAAAACATAATAGAAAAGAATGACAAAAGACATAAACTGCTCACAGAAAAAAAAAATGGTGCTCAAACATGTGAAAAAATTCTCACTTTCACATTTAATAAAGTTTTAAAATTAAAACTACACTGAGATAGCATTTCCCATATACAAGCATACCTTCTTTTATCATGCTTTGCTTTATTGTACTTCACAGATATTGCATTTTTCACATGTGGAAGGTTTGTGGCAACTCTGCATCAAGGAAGTCTATCAGTGCATTTTTTTTCCAATAGCACTTGCTTACTTCATATTTCTGTGTCACATTTTGATAATTCTTGCAATAGTTCAAACTTTTTCATTATTATTATATTTATTATGGTGAGCTGGGATCAGTGATTACAACTTACTGATTGTTCAGATGATGGTTAGCAATTTTCACCGATAAATTATTTTTAATTAAAGTATGTACATTGTTTTCTAAAAACATAATGCTATTATACACTTAATAAACCACAGTATAGAGTAAACATAACTTTATATGCACTGGGAAACCAAAAAATTCATTTGACTCATTTTATTGTGATATTTGCTTTATTGCAGTGGTCTGGAATCAAACCTACAATGTCTCTGAGGTATGCCTGTATTCTGAAAACTAGGTCTTTCAGCTTGGGGAGAGAAATAGGGACTCTCTTAAATTCCTAGTGGCTGTGCAAAATATCACAAACCCCCTGGAGGGATACTTGGCAATATCCAACAAAATTACATGTTGTTACTTTTGGTAAACATCAATTTGTTCTCTATAATTAAGAGTCTGTTTCTTGAATTCTCTGTCCTTCTCTCTTTTTCTCCCCATTTGCTCGTCTGTTTTGTTTCTTAATTTGACATATGAGTGAAATCGTATGGTATTTGTCTCTCTCTGACTGGCTTATTTTGCTTAGCATTATACTCTCTAGATCTCAATTCAACTTCTAGGAATCCACACTGAAGATAACATCAATATCAGACCTTTGAACAAGGTTATTCATTGGAACATTATTTGCTATAACAACAACAAAAAAAGAAACAACTTGGGTATGCATATGTAGGGGACCAGTTGAATAAAGTATGATACATTCATACAGTGAGGTACATGCAACCATCAAAATAAAGAAAAGGAGGAAGATTTGCTTATCTTTGTAAAAAGAAATACAGGAAGGATGGAAGGACTAATGACAAACTGTCCCTAAACTGATAAAAGTGATGGAATAAGGTGGAGGGGATACCAATAAGAGTAAATCTTCTCCTTGAGCATACTTTTTATATGGTGTTGAATTTGGACTATGCAAGTGCCTTATTTAAGAAGAAAATCCAAAAAGATATAAAACATAAACCTTGAAACACACATAGAAACACATGAGCATAAATCTATATCAAACATAACCATGGGAAAATAATGCTTAAAGTATTTCTAATACAGTACTCTGTACATCTTTCATTGGATATTTTCCAAAGACAAAAGGAACTGCAAACAAAGTTTAGTAGATTTCTTGTTGTTAGTAATATTCATTGTAAGATTGACACTAATTTAGTTATATTGTGGGATAAAGTAAATAACTATATATGTATGATATATATGTGTTTAGGTATCAATATTTTCAGAGTAAGAAAATGAAATGCAACAGAAAGCTCTACAGCTTAAAAAATGAACTGAAAACCACTATGGAAAAAAAGTATAGAGATTCTTCAAAAAACTAAAAATAATCATGTGATCAAACAGTCTCGCTTCTGGATATATATCCCAAAGAATTGAAAGCAGAATCTCAAGAGATATTGCAAACTTATATTCATTATAACATTGTTTGCAGTAGCCAAGGGGTGGAAGCAACCCAAATGTCCATCAAACATAAATGTATAAATAAATGTGGTATATCCATACAGTGGAATATTATTTAACCTTAAAATGAAGGAAATCCTAAAACCTGCTGCATATACCATGAATGAATCTGAAGACATCACACTGAGTAAAATCAGCCAGACACAAAAGGAAAAATACTGTATGATTCCACTTCTATGAGATATCTAAATAGAATCACAGAAATAGAAAGTAGAATGCTGGTTGCCAGAGGTTGTAGAGAGGGGAAAATGGGGTACACTATTCAATAGGTATCAAATTTCAGTTTTGCAAGATGTAAAATTTCAACAGATCTTTTACATGACAATGTGAATACAGTTAACACAGCTGAACTGTGCACTTACAAATGGGTAAGAGGGTACATTTTATATCATGTGTTTTTATCACAATAAAAATTTAAAAATGTACTGAGAATGTCAGTATAAACTCATAATTTTAAAAAAAATTTTTTTCCTAGCTCTGACTTTAGATAGTCCCAGAAGCAGTGACACCCAAAAGCATTAACACACCTAGTGCACTTCTAAATTTAATTCCCCAGTTAAAGGAACCAATACTCCTTTGACAATTGGTGATTCCAGATCTGAAGCAGGAAAAGTGCAAGGTGAGAATGAGACATCTGCGCCACAGAAAGCAAAGAGGTTCTCAAAGACTCATAAGGATATGTTGCCTCACAAAGATACAAGATCCAGAATAAAGAAGCTCCCACTGGCCACATTTGAAATAATTTGAGCATTCAAAAGAATAATGGCTGTAATTCATTCTACAACATTGAATAAATTAAAATCCATTAGTTCTTAAGTGATACTTATTCCTCCAAAAGAGAAAAAAAGTAAAGAAAGTGGGAAAAAAAGAGCTCTTTTTAAAAATAGAATTCCAGTTAATAAATATAAAATAAACGATAGGTTTAGAAAATCACTATTTGGTAAACTTCAAAGTAATAATTGACCAAGGCAAGGCTCACTGATGAATGTTACAGCTATTAGGTGAAAAGTCATTATAAAAAGGAATATTGGCCTTGTGGAAGTGCACCCAGGAGAAAGTACCTATGCAGTGGAGGAACCTGGAGGTCACCACCTTAATCAAGTAATCAAACTTAGTGTCACTAGAATAAGTGCAACCAAACCTAGTGGGCCTACTAATATGATGCAAATTAAATTGAACAATATTATCTTTGAAATATTCTGCTGAAATATTTAATCTAATCAAGCCTCTATAGACCTTAATTTATAAGGAGTATATGAGATTTTTAGAGTTAAACAATAACAAGAAAAAACAGACAAAACCAGAATCCAAGACATTCTACAGGACAACAGTCCTGGACTCTTAAAAAAGTGAATATCATGAAAAATATACAAAATGAAGGAGAGGCATTCTTTTCTAAAAGAAGATAAAAAAAAAACCAAAAATACTAATATATGAACCTGTATTGCATATTTGTTTAAAAAAGATATAAAATACTTTTTGGGGATAATTGAGGAAATTTTAATATGGACAAAATATTAGGTGATACTAGGAAATTATTACCATTTTTCTTAGGTATAATTAGTACAGTGATTATTTAAGAAAATGTCTTTTTACTTAGTAGATGCAAGCTGAATATATAAAAGCAAACACTATGATACCTGCAATTTACTTCCAAATGATTGTCAACAAAAACAAATGTATCAACCTATTTAACCAAAAACCTTTACAAAATTGGTGTTTGGAACTCAGTATTGAGCAACAGTACTTAGTAAATTCAACTAACAGTACATTCCTTTCATTTGGATCTATATATTTTTGTGAAGTACCTTGTTGACTATAACAAGCATTAAAACCAGGTATGAAAATTTAGAACCAGACCATTAAATTACTGCATGATAAAATATTAAATCAACAATTTAAAGTAATGAACTACATTTGGTGACATTACTCTCACTAAAATATAATTATGTATAACATTTATAATAACATATGAAAGAACAAAGAGGCTTGTTGTGTCATTAAAAATAAAATATAGAATATTTTGAAGTATTTTTATTTCAACTTAATCTCCTTTTTCATTTTTATTTGGAGAGTATGCATTATAATGTATATAAACTGATATTATACTAGTACATGTTCATTACTGACAATCATTCCAATAAATACCAATTTAATCTATTCATGATTTTCATTTTTATTAAAGGTTTTGATTAGTTTAAGTAGTGCAATGTGAGTCACAGTGTAAGGAAGACTTAGTCCCTTGCATCAACAAATCTGAAACATATGAAGCTTTCAGAAAGAACCTGTATTAGATTTCTATAGCTGGCGTAACATAACACGACAAACTGGGTGGCTTAATACAATGGACACTTATTCTTTCAAAGTTCTGGAAGCCAGAAGTCCAAAATCATCAGCAAGAATGGTTCCTTTTAAGGGCTCTGAGGGAAAATCCGTTCCATGCTTCTCTCAGTTTCTGGTGATGGTGGACAATCTTTGGTATACTTTGGCTTGCATATGACTTGCAGATCATTCCAATCTCTGTCTCGGTCTTCACATGGCTTCTTATGTGTCTGTGTCTTTTCTCCTCTTCTTATGAGGGCACCAGTCATTGGATTGAAGCCCCTAATCCAGTGTGACCTGATCTTAAATAATTACAACTACAATAAATCTATTTCCAAATATGGCCATGATCTAAAGTACTAAAGATTAGGACTTCCACATATCTGTTTGGGGGACATAATTAAACTTGTAATGGAATCTGATGATTTTTCCATCTTGTTCTTTGTGGTGATTCTCTGTCTTAGACTTTTCCATACTTTTTGCATTCACACATTTGGTAAAGAGAGATCAGAGGAGAAAGGAGGGTCAGGGGAAGCCCAATATGTCTGAAGACAAATTTTGTGTTGTGATTCATTTTACAATGTTTGAACTAGAAATGATTATTTGAGACTGCTAGAATTGTATCATATTTTATCATGAAATAGATATTTTCTTTTTCCAAATGTCAGCAGTAAGGACTATGAGTTCTATCTTTGCAGTTTCCTAATCCATGTTATAAAACATGACTTTTTTATTATTAAATTTTTGTAGTCTTTAAATTCACAGCTCTACCCTTTAGCACTATTATAATTCTTGTTCTCTTTATGTTATCCACTCTAACATGTACTGTGTCTTCTTAAAATGACTTTTCTGCAGATTATTACCTTCAAGGTCTGATTTATCTTTCCTTTAAACTATGGATCCTACTTCCTTTGACATGATATGTTCCTACATTTTACTTCTAACCAATAAATCTCAAGGCTCATCAGTATGTGACCTGTTTAATTGATTGAATACATTTACAACTTCATTCCTAATGGATACAGTATGCCTAATATAAAAGGAGGGAATGTTTGGTTTCTTGTTCTCAGTTTTTCTAAACACAGAACTGTGAACATTGATTCCTACATCTTAGTCAGCTTCAAGTTGTTCTGTGTTATTTAATATGGTTTCGATTTGATGGGCAGCAGGAAAATTGTATTTAGCGCACAAATGTAAAGAAGAAAAACATTTTCTGTAAGAATCAAGACACTATATTGGCTACTTAATAAATATTAAATAGTAACAGCAGTACTCATGAGGGAAATAGCACAAAATAGACTTTTATTGTTGTAAAAAAAAAAAAGCAACCACACTTTTTAAAGGCCAAATAACTTGGAAAAGCATGCTATATTTATAAACTGTTAAATAAGTATTGTTTAAGTTTATTTTGAGATAGCATGAGCGATGGAGGGGTAGAGAGAGAGGGAGAGAGAATCCCAAGCAGGCTCTACACTGTCAGCATGGAGCCTGATGCAAGGCTCAAACTCAACAAACTGTGAGATCATGACCTGATTCGAAGTCAAGAGCAAATGATTGACTGGGCCGCCCAAGTACTCTTGTTAAATAAGTATTCCATTTACCTAAATTTCCCTTTTAAGGTATGTAGACTATTATATTTAGAGAGTTGTATTTTCTATTCTCAAGGTGAATGTACTGTGCTAATTCTACAACTACATATTACATTTCAAAGATTTCACCTCACTAGGATGTCAGAAAATATATAAAGTGTAGTTTGTCTTGGAGCTATTATAATCCTCCCTTTTTCTTTCCTCCTTTCATGTTCTCCTGTTTTCTTTTTAGTCCTTGAAATCTGCCCTCAGTAAATAATATGATAAGCTCATTTACACCAAGTCAGTGTTTCTCAAAAGAAGTGCGATCTCCAGACCAGCAACATCAGCAGCAACTGAATCAGAAATTCTAGTGGTAGATCCTAACAGTATGTTGTAACATGACCTCCAAGGGATTCTCATGCACACTGGTGTTTGAGAACCACTGAATTTATCCATTTATGGCTAATAGGATTTTATAGACTAGTCACATTAAGAATACTTGTATTTTTCTTTAAGAGAAAGAACTGAATTTCTGAATAAAATATTTTAGTCACCAGCTGTCTTAATCTGTTTGCATTGACATAATAATCCACTATAGACTGGGTGGCTTATAAACAACAAGCATTTATTTCTCACAGTTCTGGATGCTGGAAACTTGAGATCAGGGTGCCAGTATTGGTGGGATTTTGGTGAGGACCCTCTTCCCAGCTACCAATGGTCAATTATTTCATTGTATCCTTATCTGATGGAGAGCAGGGAGGGGAAGAAAGTTTTGTGACTCTTAAAAGGACACTAATTCCATTCTGGAGGGCACCCTTGTGACCTCATATAATCCTAATGAGTCCCCAAAGCCCCCACCCTCTAATACATATTGTGGGGTATGGTTTCAGCATATTAATTGGGAGGGGAGACGCAAGCATTTAGTTCATTAACACCATCCAATCAGTGGGAAGGGTAAAGTATTTACATCAGGGGTAAGAAGCATTGAAGGTCAATGACAATAAAACTTTGGTAACAGCTGTGCTGCTTACATGACTAAATGAGAATTGTCCATCCCTAAGATTCTTTCCTGGGTATACCGGGATCCCTGGGTCTAGTGATACTTAAATTAAGCAAGATTTTATGATGGCTTTTATGGTTACTTTAGATGGGGATGGTGGGGATTACCTCAGATAAAACAGAACAATTCTCAAAGTAATCAAGATTGTTTATGTTCAAAGTTATCTTAAAATGACTATTCAGATCCTGGGAAAATGGTGGTGTAGGAGGACACTGGGCTCACCACACGTCCTGCTTATCACTTAGATTCCACCTACACCTGCCTAAATAACCCAGAAAACTGCCAGAAGACTAGCAGAACAGAGTCTCTGGAGCCAAGCGCAGACGAGAGGCCCATGGAAGAGGGTAGGATGGGCAGCAAGGCGGTGCGCGCTACACGGACTGGCGGGAGGGAGTCGGGGTGGAGGGGCAGCCCACCGGCCTATCAGAGCCCCCGAGTCTGGCTTGCAAAAGCGGAGGGGATGGACGGAGTGTGTTCCAACAGCAAGAGGGACTTGACATACGAAAGGTTATAAGCTAATGGCTCTGCTCAGAGAACGGGAGGGCTGGAGGACAACGGGAAAGAGTTGTTGAGCCCCAGATGACAGAGCTCACTTTGGCAGCAAACAAAGGCGCTCGCCAGCGCCATCTCCCTCACCCATCCCCCAGCCAAAATCCCAAAGGGAACCAGTTCCTGCCAGGGAACTTGTTGGCACCACGCAAACACCCAACATTGTGCTTCTGCAGATCCATTGCTCTGGCAGGTCTGACTCCCTCCGGGTGCTGCAGAGCCCCTCCCAAAGCGGATCTCCTAAGGAAAAGCGAGCTGAGCCTGCTCCTCGCGCCCTGTGCACCTTGCCGATCCACCCCAGCTAATACGCCAGATCCCCAGCACAACAAGATTGGAAGTGGGCAAGTAGCCCAGATGGGCCATGTCACCCACAGTGAATCCCTCCCCTAGAAGAGGGAAAGTGAAAGCACACACCAGTCTGACTATGGTCCCAGCAGTGGGCTGGGGGCAGACATCAGGTCTGACTGCGGCCCCTCCCACCAAGGCAAGTTATTCAAGACAGCACAGGGGAGGTGCCCCGCAGTCCCACACCACTCCATGGACTATCCAAAATGACCAAACAGAAAAATTCCCCTCAGAAAAATGTCCAGGAAATAAGAACAGCTAACGAACTGATCAAAAATTATGTAAACAATATAACAGAAAGTGAATTTAGAATAATACTCATAAAATTAATCATTGGGCTTGAAAACAGTATAAAGGACAGCAAAGAATCTCTTGCTACAGAGAACAAGGAACTAAGGAACAGCCAGGAGGAGCTAAAAAATGCTACCAATGAGTTGCAAAATAAAACGGAGACAACTACGGCTCGAATTGAAGAGGCAGAGGAGAGAATAGGTGAGCAAGAAGATAAAATTATGGAAAAAGAAGAAGCTGCGAAAAAGAGAGATAAAAAAATCCAGGAGTATGAGGGGAAAATTAGAGAACTAAGTGATGCACTAAAGAGAAATAATATATGCATAATTGGTATTCGAGAGGAGGAAGAAAGAGGGAAAGGTGCTGAAGGTGTACTTGAAGAAATCATAGCTGAGAACTTCCCTGATCTGGGGAAGGAAAAAGGCATTGAAATCCAAGAGGCACAGAGAAATCCCTTCAGACATAACATGAATCGATCTTCTGCATGACATATCATAATGAAACTGGCAAAATACCAGGATAAAGAGAAAATTCTGAAAGCAGATAGAGATAATGTGCTCTAATATGTAAGAGGAGACCTATAAGACTCGTGACTGATCTCTCTACTGAAACTTGGCAGGCCAGAAAGGAATGGCAGGAGATCTTCAATGTTATGAACAGAAAAAAATATGCAACCGAGAATCCTTTATCCAGCAAGTCTGTCATTTAGAATAGAAGGAGAGATAAAGTTCTTCCCAAACAAACAAAAACTGAAGGAATTCGTCACCACTAAACCAGCCCTACAAGAGATCTTAAGGGGAATCCTGTGAGACAAAGTACCAGAGACATCGCTACAAGCATGAAACCTACGGACATCACAATGACTCTAAACCCATATCTTTCTAGAATAACACTGAATGTAAATGGACTAAATGCGCCAACCAAAAGACATAGGGTATCAGAATAGATAAAAAAACAAGACCCATATATTTGATGTCTACAAGAGACTCATTTTAGACCTGAGGACACCTTCAGATTGAGAGTGAGGGGATGGAGAACTATTTATTATGCCACTGGAAGTCAGAAGAAAGCTAGAGTAGTCATAGTCATATCAGACAAACTAGACTTTAAATTAAAGGCTGTAACAGGAGATGAAGAAAAGCATTATGTAATAATCACAGCGTCTATCCATCAGGAAGGGCTAAGGATTATAAATGTCTATGCTCCGAATATGGGAGTCCCCAAATATATAAAACAATTACTCACAAACATAAGCAACCTTATTGATAAGAATGTGGTCATTGCAGGGGACTTTAACACTCCACTTACAGAAATGGATAGATCATCTAGACACACGGTCAATAAAGAAACAAGGGCCCTGAATGATACATTGGGTCAGATGGACTTGACAGATCTATTTAGAACTCTGCATCCCAAAGCAACAGAATATACTTTCTTCTCGAGTGCACATGGAATATGCTCCAAGATAGATCACACTGGGTCACAAAACAACTCTTCATAAGTATACAAGAATTGAAATCATACCATGCATACTTTCAGACCACAATGCTATGAAGCTTGAAATCAACCACAGGAAAAATCTGGAAAACCTCCCAAACCATGGATGTTAAAGAACACCCTACTAAAGAATGAGTGGGTCAACCAGGCAATTAGAGAAGAAATTAAAAAATATATGGAAACAAACGAAAATGATAATACAACAATCCAAACGCTTTGGGATGCAGCAAAGGCATTTCCTGAGAGGAAAATAAATTGCAATCCAGGTCTATCTCAAGAAACAAGAAAAATACCAAACACAAAATCTAACAGTACACCTAAAGGAAAGAGAAGCAGAACAGCAAAGACAGCTGAAACCTATCAGAAGAAGAGAAATAATAAAGATCAGAGCACAAATAAACTATAGAATCTAAAAGAACTGTAGAGCAGATCAACGAAACCAAGAGTGGGTTTTTTGAAAAAATAAACAAAATTGATAAACCTCTAGCCAGGCTTCTCAAAAAGAACAGGGAGATGACCCAAATAGATAAAATCATGAGTGAAAATGGAATTATTACAACCAATCCCTCAGAGATACAAGCACTTATCAGGGAATACTAGGAAAAATTATATGCCAACAAACTGCACAACCTGGAAGAAATGGACAAATTCCTAAACACCCACACTCTTCCAAAACTCAATCAGGAGGAAATAGAAAGCTTGATCAGACCCATAACCGGTGAAGAAATTGAATCAGTCATCAAAAATCTCCCAACAAATAAGGATCCAAGACCAGATGGCTTCCCAGGGGAGTTCTACCAGACATTTAAAGCAGAGATAATACCTATCCTTCTCAAGCTATTCCAAGAAATAGAAAGGGAAGGAAAACTTCCAGACTCATTCTAGGAAGCCAGTATTCCTTTGATTCCTAAACCAGACAGAGACCCAGTAAAAAAAGAGAACTACAGGCCAATATCCCTGATGAATATGGATGCAAAAATTCTCAATAAGATACTAGCAAATCAAATTCAACAGCATATAAAAAGAATTATTCACCATGATCAAGTGGGATTCATTCCTGGGATGCAGGGCTGGTTCAACATTCGCAAATCAATCAATGTGATACATCACATTAATAAAAGAAAAGGTAAGAACCATATGATCTTTTCAATCGATGCAGAAAAGGCCTTTGACAAAATTCAGCAACGTTTCTTAATAAAAGCCCTCGAGAAAGTCAGGATAGAATGAACATACTTAAAGAACATAAAAGCCATTTATGGAAAGCCCACAGCTAACATCAGCCTCAATGGGGAAAAAGCTGAGAGCTTTTCCTCTGAGATCAGGAACATGACAGGGATGTCCACTCTCACCACTGTTGTTTAACATAGTGTTGGAATTTCTAGCATCAGCAATCAGACAACAAAAAGAAATCAAAAGCATCAAAATTGGCAAAGATGAAGTCAAGCTTTCACTTTTTGCAGATGACATGATATTATACATGGAAAATCCGATAGATTCCACCAAAAGTCTGCTAGAACTGATACCTGAATTCAGCAAAGTTACAGGATACAAAATCAATGTAGAGAAATCAGTTGCATTCTTATGCACTAATAATGAAGCAACAGAAAGACAAATAAAGAAACTGATCCCATTCACAATTGCACCAAGAAGCATAAAATACCTAGGGATAAATCTAACCAAAGATGTACAAGATCTGTATGCTGAAAACTATAGAAAGCTTATGAAGGTAATTGAAGAAGATATAAAGAAATTGAAAAACATTCCGTGCTTATGGATTGGAAGAATAAATATTGTCAAAATGTCAATACTACCCAAAGCTGTCTACACATTCAATGCAATCCCAATAAAAATTGCACCAGCCTTCTTCTCGAAACTAGAACAAGCAATCCTAAAATTCATATGGAACCACAAAAGGCCCCGAATAGCCAAAGTAATTTTGAAGAAGAAGACCAAAGCAGGAGGCATCACAATCCCAGACTTTAGCCTCTACTACAAAGCTGTCATCATCAAGACAGCATGGTATTGGCATAAAAACAGATACATAGACCAATGGAATAAAATAGAAACCCCAGAACTAGACCTAGAAACGTATGGCCAACTCATCTTTGACAAAGCAGGAAAGAACATCCAATGGAAAAAAGACAGTCTCTTTAACAAATGGTGCTGGGAGAACTGGACAGCAACATGCAGAAGGTTGAAACTAGACCACTTTCTCACACCATTCACAAAAATAAACTCAAAATGGAGAAAGGAGCTGAATGTGAGACAGGAAACCATCAAAACCCTAGAGGAGAAAGCAGGAAAAGACCTCTCTGACCTTAGCCGTAGCAATCTCTTACTCGACACATCCCCAAAGGCAAGGGAATTAAAACAAAAATGAACTACTGGGACCTTATGAGGATAAAAAGCTTCTTCACAGCAAAGGAAACAACCAACAAAACTAGAAGGCAACCAACGGAATGGGAAAAGATATTTGCAAATGACATATTGGACAAAGGGCTCATATCCAAAGTCTATAAAGAGCTCACCGAAGTCCACACCCGAAAAACAAATAACCCAGTGAAGAAATGTACAGAAAACATGAATAGACACTTCTCTAAAGAAGACATTGGGTGGCCCACAGGCACATGAAAAGATGCTCAACATCGCTCCTCATCAGGGAAATACAAATCAAAATCACACTCAGATATCACCTCACGCCAGTCAGAGTGACCAAAATGAACAAATCAGGAGACTATAGATGCTGGAGAGGATGTGGAAAAACGGGAACCCTCTTGCACTGTTGGTGGGAATGCAAATTGGTGCAGCCACTTTGGAAAACAGTGTGGAGGTTTCTCAAAAAATTAAAAATAGACCTACCCTATGACCCAGCAATAGCACTGCTAGAAATTTACCCAAGGGATACAGGAGTACTGATGCATAGGGGCACTTGTACCCCAATGTTTATAGCAGCACTCTCAACAATAGCCAAATTATGGAAAGAGCCTAAGTGTCCATCAACTGATGAATGGATAAAGAAATTGTGGTTTATATACACAATGGAGTACTACGTGGCAATGAGAAAGCATGAAATATGTCCCTTTGTAGTAACATGGATGGAACTGGAGAGTGTGATGCTAAGTGAAATAAGCCATCCAGAGAAAGACAGATACCATATGGTTTCACTCTTATGTGGATCCTGAGAAAATTAACAGAAACCCTTGGGGGAGGGGAAGAAAAAAAAAAAAGGTTAGAGCGGAAGAGAGCCAAAGCATCAGAGACTCTTAAAAACTGAGAACAAACTGAGGGTTGATGGGGGGTGGGAGGGAGGGGAGGGTGGGTGATGGGTATTGAGGAGGGCACCTTTTGCGATGAGCACTGGGTGTTGTATGGAAACCAATTTGACAGTAAACTTCATATATTGGAAAAAAAATTAAAAAATAAAAAAGCAAAAAAAAACTATTCAGTTGGTTGCCTATGTGCTGGTGTGTTTTTTTTTTTATTTTTTTTTAACGTTTATTTATTTTTGAGACAGAGAGAGACAGAGTATGAACGGGGAGGGCCAGAAAGAGAGAGGGAGACACAGAATCCGAAACAGGCTCCAGGATCTGAGCTGTCAGCACAGAACCTGACGCGGGGCTCGAACTCAAGGACCACGAGATCATGACCTGAGCCGAAGTCGGACGCCCAACCGACTGAGCCACCCAGGCGCCCCTGTGCTGGTGTTTTTATAATTAGTGCATATCACACTAGAGCTCTACTAATTTCTAACAGAGACCTAGAATTGTCTTTTGTGATATTATAATTAATGTTTAATGTCAAGAGTAAACTTCCTGTTCCTGAATACCAATTTACCATAATAATAAAATAAATCAGGAGAATTTTCTATTCTGGGTATGGCTGATTTAATCTTAAGACCATGATAACATAAATTCTGGAGGAAACATTCTCAGAATGCAGAATTGTCCCCCCTTTTATGGACTTTTAGAAAGACAGGTTTATAAAACAGTATTTTAAATGTTTTAAAGTATCTGTTATTATAAGGAAGGAACTAATAAAATTAGAGCAGAAATAAATGAGATAGAAGAAAAACAAAACAACACAATAAAACAAATCAATGAGACCAGGAGCTGGTTCTTTGAAAAGATCAACAAAATTGATAAACTTCTAGCAAGACCCATTAAAAAAAGAGAAAGGACACAAATAAAATTCCTACCTAAGGCAATGTACACATGTAATGCAATCTTTATCAAAATACCAACAGCATTTTTTACAGAGCTAGAACAAACAATCCCAACATTTGTATGGAACCACACAAGACCCTGAATAGCCAAAGCAATCTTTAAAAAAAAAACACAAAACTGGAGGTATCACAATTCCAGTCTTCAAGTTCTATTACAAAGTGTTAGTAACCAAAACAGTGTGGTACTGTCATAAAAATAGACCCATAGATCAGTGGAATAGAACAGAAAACCCAAAAAGAAACCCACAATTGTATGATCAATACATCTTCTACAAAAGAAGAATGAATAGAAAATGGGAAAAAGACACTCTCTTCAACAAACCGTTTTGGCAAAACTGGACAGTCACATGTAAAAGAATGAAAATGGACCGCTTTCTTACACCATACACAAAAATAAATTCAAAATGTATTAAAGACCTATATATGAGTCATGAAACTATAAAAATTTTTGAGGAGAGCACAGTCAGTAATCTCTGACATCGGCGGTAGCTACATATTTCTACATATGTCTCCTGAGACAAGGGAAATAAAAGCAAACATAAGCAATTGGAATACATCAAAATAAAAAGCTCCTGCACAGTGAAGGAAAAGTTCAACAAAACTAAAAGGCATATTAGCAATATTGTTAGTTGCAAATGATATATCCAAGGAAAGGTTAGCATCAAAAATAAAGAACTGATACAACACAATACTTAAAAAAATAATTCAAATAAAAATTGGACAGAAGACATAAACAGACATTTCTGAAAAGAAAACGTCCATATGGCTAAAAGACACATGAAAAGTTGTTCAACATCAGTCACCATCAGGGAAATGCAAATCAAAATTCAGTGAGATATCACCTCACCCCTGTCAGAAAGGCTAAAATCAAAAACACAAGAAACATGTGTTCGTGAGGATGTGGAGAAAAATAAACCCTCCTGCACTTTTTGTGGGAATGCAAGGTGGCACAGCCATTATGGAAAACAGTATAGAGGTTCCTCAAAAAATTTAAAATAGAACTATCCAGGAATCACACTATATTTTCCCCAAGAACACAAAAACAATAATTGAAAGGGATGTATGCACCCCTATGTTTATTGCAGTATTATTTACAATAGCCCAAGTATGGAAGCTGTCTAAGTGTCCATCAATACATGAATGGATAAAGAAAAATGGATATCATATATATATATGATAAAGAAAAAGTGGCACATATATGTGTGTGTATATATGCGTGTCTATATATATATATATATATATATATATATATATACCTGATTCAGCCATAAAAAGGAATGAAATCTTGCCGTTTTAAAAACATGGATACAGTTAGAGAGTATAATGTTAAGCCAAGTAAGTCAGAGAAAGACAAATACAGTATGATCTCATTCATATGTGGAATTTAAGAAAAAGAACAAACGAACAAAGGAAGAGAGACAGACAGACCAAGAAATAGACTCTTAACTATAGAAAACAAACTTATGGTTACCAGAGAGGAAATGGGTGGAAGGATGGAGGAAATAGTGGATGGGGCTTAAAGAGTACACTTATCATGATGAAATGAAATAAATAAAATAAAATAATAAAATAGATCAAATAATTAAAAAAAGTATCTGTTAGGGGCGCCTAGATGGCTCAGTCGGTTGAGCCTCTGGCTTTGGCTCAGGTCATGATCTCGCAGTCTGTGAGTTTGAGCCCCGCATCAGGCTCTGTGCTGGCAGCTCAATGCCTGGGGCCTGCTTCAGATTCTGTGTCTCCCTCTTTCTCTGCCCCTCCACCACTCATGCTCTGTCTCTCTCTCTCAGAAATAAACACTAAAAAAGTATCTGTTATCACTTTTATTTAATTTATGGTGTCTTAAGCTTCCTTGTTGATTAACAATATTAAATGAATCCTATAGACCTTTGTACTGACTCTGAAGTAGTTTTAAATATAAACATTATATGTGCGTGCGTGTGCGTGCACACACACACACATATATATATATATTTTTTTTTTTTTTGCTTAAAGGCTTATTCATTTCAATAGAAACCAGTAAATACATCAATTATAATTAGCACTCATTCAACAATATTTGAATCCTTGCTATGTGCTCTTAGTGTATTCCATTTTCTATGAATGCAGGCACCATCTCTCTCTCTCTCTCTCTCTCTCTCTTTTTGCTGCTGTGACTGGCTGAAGGAACAAAGACTAAGAGCTATGGGAATATAAAGATAAATGCCAACTGGTCCCTGCCCTCAAGAAGGGTGTAGTCTTTTTTATTTTTAAGAAGTGTTTAGTCTTATTATGAAGTATACAATATACAACTCATTAACTGCAAAGTAATAATTGATATGTACCACAAAAAGAAAACAGATCATTTCTATTGTATTTCTGAAGAGTTAGAGATTACATGAGGCTAAGGAATCAGAAAAATTTTCATGGAAGAGATGAGTTTGCATTTGGACTTGAGTAATTTGAATATGTAGAAGTGGGAGGGGGAGGAATTTGGGAAAGAAGAAGAAACCAAAGCAGGAAATGCAGAACATGTATGGAATGTAGGGTATTGAAAAGTGGAAAGTGAGAAATAAGACAGAAAGGGGTGGTTGCAGCCATGAAAAATACTTTAGAATGCTTTCAATCATCATCCAGTGAAGTTATCTGACTAGAAAATGGGAACTATTACAATAAAGTGATGAGACACAATGGCCCAGAGTAGAATGAAAATGGGAAAGGAAAACAAACAAAAAGACAGACTGTATTAAACTTTCTCTGATAAAAATTTTGCAAAGTCCTCAGTCCCCTAAATTTTCATTTAGTTTTCCACTGGAGTCAGCTTCCTGAGGATTAAATGTGCAGAAAACTCTCCAACTAAAAACATGAACATCTCTTAGAGTTTTGACTTCAAAACTCCTTCCTTGGTCAGGAATGAGCCATATCCCTAAAAGACTTGGTTTTGCCCCTAAGAGTCTATGTGACCCTTGTCTTCTAGATCTTACCACTTCGTCTGTGAGAAGCACAAATTGCCAAAGGAAAATCCCTCCTTTCTATAGAAAAATCCCTTCTTTCTATAGCCTGGGGGAGAACTACCTACGTTATTTTCTCCTGTTTGGGCACCACCCAAAGCAGAGTCAGCCCATTTTACCATGGAAAAAGTAGCCAAATTCCAAGGAAAACTGGAAAGTAGGCCTTCTAGTATGGCCACTTTGGGGAGGACGTTATCTGTCAAGAACAGAAAGAAAGAACAAATCCCAGGAAAGACAGCTTTTACTATGCCCTTCACTCATGCTAGGAAAATTACCATACCCTACTAAAGAAAGTTCAGAGCAATGGTGAAAATTATGGGACATTGATGCCAGCCTGACTGGGTTCAAATCCTGTTTCTGACACTTATCTGTGACTTTGGAAACAATATTTAAAACTCGTTCTGCCTTTGTTTCTCCATCTTTAAAATGGGGACTACAGGGGCGCTGTGTGGCTCAGTCAGTTAAGCGGCCGACTTCAGCTCAGGTCATGATCTCGTGGTCTATGAGTTCGAGCCCCGAGTCGGGCTCTGTGCTACAGCTCAGAGCCTGGAGCCTGCTTCTGTTTCTGTGTCTCCCTCTCTCTATGCCCCTCCCCCATTTGCGCTCTGTCTCTCTCTGCCTTTCAAAAATGGATAAATGTTAAAAAAAATTAAAAATAAAATAAAATAAAATAAAATAAAATAAAATGAGGACTATAATACTATACCAAACTTTGTGTTACTGTTATCATTAAACAGGCAATGTGCTTAGAATGGTACTTTGTCCTTTCTGTGCTTACTTTATGTGAGCTGTTGCTTTTCTAATTGTGAGGCTTTAACCCATGTCAAGAGCTATTACTTCTTAGAAATGGATAGTGGCAAGAGACCTGAGAAGAATTTAAAATTAGACCATATGCCTTTAAAACGTTTGTTGGCACAGAATTATAATGAATAAAGGAATAGTGGGTGGACACAGGGCAGAAAAATATATATTAAGATTTCACACTTGAGTGACAAAAGAGACAGAAAGTTGGACATCAGGAGAAGGAGCAGGTAATATGGTGTGCATTTTGTTTACTTTTAGGTTCATGATGCCACAGAAAGTACCATTGGCAAACTGCAGATAATAAGCACAGCTACCAAGTATATCAGTCAGTTTAGGTTACATTGTTTCAGTAACAAATAATCACAAAATCCTACTGGCTTACCAAAATGAAGATTTATTTTCTCATTCAAACTACAGATCTGCTGATGGTCAGCTGCAGCTATGGTCCATGATGTATTTACTCTGGGCCTGAGATTAATAGATTATAGATCTGGGACAGTTTTGATCTCATGATAAAGAGAAAGATGAGAATAGAATGGCACATGTTTTAAAAAAGAGAAGAGAGGGAAACAAACCACAAGAGGCTCTTAACGATAGAGAACAAACTGAGGGTTGATGGAGGGAGTTAGGTCCACGACGGGCTAGGTGGAAGATGGGTATTGATGAGGGCACTTGTTGTGATGAGCACTGGGTATTGTATGTAAGTGAATGGTCACTGATGGTTTCTACTCCTGAAACCAATATTGCACTGTATGTTAACTAAATAAAGTTTAACTTAAAAATAAAAAGAATGACACATGTTGGCACCTAAAACATCTAATTGAAAGACACTTATATTTTATTGTCCAACGCAAATCACATGGTCAATCCGGGTATCAGTGGAACTCCCTCATGAAGGGTTCTCACAAGTGAGGCCAAAATATTTTTGACAGAAATACAATTTATCACACCAGGACTTTATTGTCTATGATCAAAGAAAGAATAGATGAATCCCTTCTATTCTGGTACATGTATGAGACAGAAATCACCAATAAAATGTTCTAAAATGGTTAAAACCGAGAAATAAGGTTAGGTACACTATAGGAAATAAAAATAGGCAAGCAATTGGTGAATAAGAAGTTACATGAGCACAATTGAAAATGAGAAGCAACGAATTGATGTATATTTCAAATCTCATATTACGCATCCAGGTTTGAGTAAGAAATGAGAAGTTGAGTCTCTGTAATGTAATGTTGATAAAAGTTAAAAAAAAGAGAGAGAGATTAAGGATTGAGAAGAAGTTATGATAGTTAAATAAGATGTCCAAAAAGTAAGTAAGTTGCTTTGAAGGGGAATAAAAAGGAAAACACAGGTTGAAAATGGTGTGTGTGTGTCTGTGTGTGTGTGTGTGTGTGTGTGTATGTGTGTGTGTGTGAGAGAGAGAGACAGAGACAGAGACAGAGACAGAGACAGGCACAAAGGGAGAGAGGGTGGAAGAGAAATGAAATAGTAGCATTTGGTAATTCAGTTAGCAAGGGAAACAAAAAAGAGAAGAGTCAAAAATCACAGGGAATTTATAAGATTGGAGGTAAAATAAATTATTATTATTTATTATAGCCAACATTTGTATTGTTGAGAACCCTTGTCATGATGAAGATGGGGAGGTATCCCAGTTAAGTTTTCTTGAGATGGAGCTTCATAACAGGCCTGTGGAACAGAAGCTGAGATTAGAGAATGCTCTTAAAGACTAAGTTCTTACTTAATGCCTGCACATTCCATTTGCATTTATTCACCTCTTCCTTAAAATGTTAATATATTATTACTTATAAATCTATTTAACTTTCATATGCTGTTTGCTTCTGGAAACAGTAACTTTATGCAAGTATGATAAGAAATAAATGTTTGTGACAACCTAAGAAACTTTGAGGAAATCATTATCAAACAGACTTTTAAGAACTAAGAGTATATTCTGCTTTCTTGTATCATACACAATTATCATAGTGCTTTACTAATTGTAAGCAATCAATTGATAATATTGATTAAATAAAAAATATAATTTTATTCCTTTTTTTCCTTTTTCTTTATTTATTTATCTTTTACTGCAGAATACTCATTTGAATGACCAGTGAATCTGAAAATTGTACCTTTCTGAGGCTTAGCCTCGGCAAATGTTAAATGTAAAGTGGATTATCCAGGATGTTCTTTGCAGCACTGTTGAGAAATAAGAATCACAAGTGTCAGATACTTTGTTTTTTTTTTTTTTATTTTTTTTATTTTTTTTTATTTTTTTTATTTTTTTATTTTTTAATATATGAAATTTACTGTCAAATTGGTTTCCATACAACACCCAGTGCTCATCCCAAAAGGTGCCCTCCTCAATACCCATCACCCACCCTGCCCTCCCTCCCACCCTGCCCTCCCTCCCACCCCCCATCAACCCTCAGTTTGTTCTCAGTTTTTAACAGTCTCTAATGCTTTGGCTCTCTCCCACTCTAACCTCTTTTTTTTTTTTTTCCTTCCCCTCCCCCATGGGTTTCTGTTATGTTTCTCAGGATCCACATAAGAGTGAAACCATATGGTATCTGTCTTTCTCTGTATGGCTTATTTCACTTAGCATCACACTCTCCAGTTCCATCCATGTTGCTACAAAAGGCCATATTTCATTTTTTCTCATTGCCACGTAGTATTCCATTGTGTATATAAACCACAATTTCTTTATCCATTCATCAGTTGATGGACATTTAGGCTCTTTCCATAATTTGGCTATTGTTGAGAGTGCCGCTATAAACATTGGGGTACAGGTGCCCCTATGCATCAGTACTCCTGTATCCCTTGGATAAATTCCTAGCAGTGCTATTGCTGGGTCATAGGGTAGGTCTATTTTTAATTTTCTGAGGAACCTCCATACTGTTTTCCAGAGCGGCTGCACCAATTTGCATTCCCACCAACAGAGATACTTTGTATCACTAACATCCAAAACTTGTTTGGAAGTAAATTGATGTGATATTTTAAGTTAAGATACTATGTTTTTTCAAATTTTAGTGGTTACTGTTTAAATAACATTCTAAAGTAGAATCTATTTAGAATAATGCTAGATCTATGTGATACCAAACACCCCAATGAAAACTGAAAATATTGAGCAATATCTAGATATTTTTATTTACTCGGGAAACCATTCCCATATATACAACATAACTGGATGTAACCATAGAAAATATGAATTCCAATTACATGTTCTGAAACTGACTGATGGAATATAAAAGAACTTCCTGAACTTGGCAGAATGTTTCAGTTTTCATGTAGGGCCTTGACATTAAAAGTTAACCATAAAAAGCAAAAGTGCCCTCTAGAGAGTCTATAGAAGTTTATTTCCCCATGACTTTGCAAATATAAAAAAAAATGTATTTATTTCTTTATACTAGGCAAAATAAAAAGACCAAAGCAATTCCATATTTTTTAAACTGCAATTTAACACATGTATAGTAAAGCATAACAATTTCTGACAGTTTCATAGGTTTTGAAAGCATCGTTATCAAGCAAAGCTCTAAGAAATGAGAAAATGTTTTTGGTTTTAGACTTTTGTTTCTGTATTTGTTGTTGTTTACACAAATCACTGCAATTAACTGAGAATAGCATTTAGCAAGGTCTCTGGCACATTTAAATATGTGCTTTTGGAATATCAAAGCACTTATACATACTGATGGAAAGTAACAACCAAAGGCTAAGATGAGTGGTGGCAAAGGGTTGTAGTTAAAATTAGATTCTCCACTTACAATAAAATTGTTAATTTTACTACAATATAATTTCTTGTCTATCAAGATTAATTGATTTTCTTTTAAAAATATTCCTTAAATTATGTATGCATCATTAAAAATAGTAGTGATGGTTCATGTTATCTGGGAAATTATCATCTAACAGGAATAAATCTGATGTTTAATGGATAGGAAGATGTCATCACCTACTGAACTATTAAATCAGAGACAGATAAATAGGATTCTTTCTTGGATCTTTTAAATCATTTAAATTCAAGTGTGCTTGTTCATCTCCTCCCCCAATATCTAGATTTTAATAAGCACAGATGATGGTAGGTAATAACATGTTTAAAATTTTTCTGGCATTGAGTATACTATATCACAAAGTCATTTCTCCAAATTAATAATTCAAAGCTTTCAACTTTATTTAATTTGGCATGTAGATAAAAATACTGACAGCATAAGGCACTCTAACTCTGCCCTTCAGGCCAGGCAAACTTTCACACCATTCTGAGGCTGTTAGAACTAATTGCTAAGCAGCATAGATGCCACTTAATTAGAGAAAACTAGGAGGAATCAGTACTCTAGGAACTACAATTTGATTGGAAATAGGAACATCATTAATGGACACAATTCCCTTACTGCACTTTATAAAGGCATGGTAAAGCAAAGGGAGAAGAAGTGCTTCTGAAATAGGTATCTCTGTGATTCCTTTGAGAAAGAAAGCCAACACAATGTGTTTTATCAAGTTTAACAGCATTTTGCTCCCTTCTACTTTAAAGCATATGTTAGTTGCATAATTGTGATTTTCTCTTGCTCATCCTTTATGTTGCAGGTGAAGAAGTCTCCTGTGTGTCTTCTCTGGCTTTTTTTTCAGGGTGTTCTTTTAAAATGTTGTTCAGTAGTAAAGAACAAGCAATTTTGTTTGCCTAGAGGTCTGACTTCCTATCCTTATCAGCTCTGGCTTTTTACTTTATTCCTGCAGTATCTCCTGATAATATGCTTGAAAGAAACTCCCAAATACCATTGGTACCAGAGTGCCTGTCTTGTCTAGCCAGAGGTATGTGGTGTTTCAAGATAAATTATAACATAATAGCATTGTCACATTTAAATCTCAGGTTGCAGAGTCTAGGGGTAAAAGCATATCAAATCTGTGCATTATACAAGATATTGGCAAAATATAAGATGCTATCTTGCATCCATCAGGAAAGCAGTGCACAGGCTGGTGAATCTTGGGATGAATAACTAAATGATGTTTGGGCATATTGGGGGAACGGGTATGCAGAATCAACACAATCCACCAACAGAGCTTTGATCTCATCGATTGATGTCTGTACTAGTATTTCAATACATGCTGGTTAAAAACACTGTCAAGACTAATTCTCTAGAGGCACATTGTTTCAAAGTGGTGTTTACCAATAAATGTGTTTTCGTCAAGTTCTACAATTTATTATGTTTTTTGATAGCACAAAAAATGTTTACAGATACAAAAAATCCTGGGTTGTGGATGGGAAACACACAGGTGAAAGGAATGCCTTTATTCCTGTTGCTGTCTAATTTGATTATGAATACATTATCAGAAAAATAGAAAAACTCATCTCCTCACCTTCAAAATGGCACCCCTCATAAATCAGCCATATCAGAGAACAGACGGCAGGACAAGAACGGGGAAGAGGCTAAAGATAAAGGAAAAAAATTAAATATCATCAAAAGAAGAAAGAATTAAAAGAAATAAGGAAAAGCTAAATAAAAACCCTGTTTTTGTTTGCCTTGGAAAAACATTTGAGATGGTGGTGATCCTGTAATTAAGTTTAAAGGCACAGAACTGGAACAGACTGGCAAGTAAGTCTGGGACTAGAAGAATGGCAAGCTGAGAATTGCTGTTGATGTTCAGCTATTCCTTCAGAGAAGCTCTGCCAGGTATGTCTCAGAGGGATCCACACAATAGCTACCTGCAAAGTAGCTGAGAGCTGGAAACCTATACTGGTCTCTTTTATCATCCTTCTTGAAAATATAAGAAAAGGAGTATTCCTATTGGTATGTTTAACCTGCATTTCCCCAGCTTGGGGATCTCTTATGGAGGGGCTTGAGTTACAATGACAGTAATTTCTGATTCTGAGTTCTGTAAAAATTGCCAGAACCCCATCCTTTTGTGTCTTTCCCTTACCACTTAGCAAAGCCCCTTGGTGGCTTATGCCTTCTCAGGGATCAGCACTATAATTGTCCTGAGTATCTGCTGGGGTTCATTTATCTGCTCCATCCCAATGCAGCCTCTGCTCCAGTGATGTTAGCTGACCTTGATATATTCTGGTCATTTGTCATTGCCTCATTTTAGTGACTCCTCCCCTAATCATATACCTTTGTTACTACTAATTGGGGTCACCATAAATCCTGGTTAGCTCAAGACCATCTCAAACTAATTCTGTTCACCCAGGAAATTCTTTATAGTGCTCCCTTTCACTCTCAAAACTGCTACTTCTTATTAGAGATGAACTCTCTTCCATTAGTATATAATTCTTATTTAATAAAACTCCCAAATCAGCCTAACACAGTTTCTTACTTTTAGAATTATGGTTTTAGAATACTTTTAGAATTCTTTTGTTTGTATTGTACTTTCAGGTCTTCCACCTCATGATATAACAGGAAGAGCTTAAATTTGTGAACTCAATTGATTTGTATTCAAATCTTATCTCTGGTTCTTACTAGCTGAGTAGATCAAGGGAAAATCTCAGTTTTCTCATCATAAAGGTGGGGAAAATAATATGACTTAGCTCATATGATTGACTTAAGGATGAATCAAACATGAAAATAAAACCTAACAGAGTATCTAACATATTGTAGAGAATGAATAAATGTTAGTGCCCCCTTTTCACTCCCTTCCTCTATGGCTGGGAATATAAAATAGGTTCTCTGGGGTTTAGGTCAGAAAACATGTCACCTGATGATATTTAACAACTTATTCGAAATTCTATATTCTTAATGGACACTTTCTCCTGTCTGTAGTGAATAAATTCTTCATCCACTGAATCATTGCCTGAATGGTTAGAAGTAACCCCTTACCACTCTCTCCCTGTCTATATTTTAATCCCTAGTCTTAGATAGAACCATAAATTTCAGTGAGCCTATTACCACCTCCCTAGGAGACCAACAGGAAGAAACTAAAACAAAAAGAACTCTTGGTAGTCACCCATTTTAGTTTGATCAGAAGTCAGTATTTTTTTTTTCTGTAAAGAGCCAAATCATAAATATTTTAGCCTCTGTAGGCCATACAATCTCTGTCACAACTATTCAACTCTGTCACTGTAGCACAAATGCAGACATAGATTATTCATAAATGAATTACTAATTACTAACCACTGAGTTTGAGTCTTTTGGTTATAAATAGCAGAAAACCAAGCTCAAACCAACTTAATCAAAAAGTAATTTATTGGTTTACGTAATCAAAAGTCCAGGACCTTAGGTTTCAGCTACAGCTTGATCCAGAAGTTCCAAAAAACTGTCACTAGACTATCTCTCAATTTCTCAATCCTTTTCTCCTATTAATTTCATTCTTATGGTTTGATTGTGTCAAGATGGCTATACTTTCCAGGGTTTTTTCTTTTATGTTTAAATCCAGCAGAAAAAAGGTAAGTATTCTTGTTTCTAAAAATGTTAACATAAAGTACTGAGCCTGATAATCAGTACTTTGAACTGGATCCTTTGTCTGTCACTATGAACAGAAGCATGGGATGTCCTGATTGGTTTATGCTAAGAACATATCCCTGTCCCTGGGGCTTGGGTGGAATCAACTCCAACCAAACTATAGTGAAGATGAATGATTCCCCAAGAGTATTCCACCACTAGCAAAGAATATAAAAGGGATACAGGTAGTGATACATGTTGGGGTACAGTGTTGTGATACATGACAAAATGTAACAAATCTGTACTATGTAGTGTGTAACATGCCTGACTTGCAAGGGCATTGAAATTTGGTGCTCCCTGATTCCTTCAAAAAAAAAAAAAAAGAACTTAAATACTTTGGAAATAAAATTAGTTCAGTGTCATAAGGATGAACTTTCAGAGGTACAAATATGTATGCATATGATGAGTAAATAGGCCTGTTTCTCCCATAAGATGAAGAGGTTAAATTGGACTGTGGAAAACTTTTTCTGTAAAGGACTAAATAGAAAGCATGTTACACACTGTGGGCCACATGCTTAGTCACGTATTTTTTCCTTTTTCTTTTAATCCTTTTACAACACTTATAAAATGTAAAAATCATCCTTAACTGAAAGGCCATATAAAAATATAGGCCAGATTTGCCCTGCAGGCCTAATTTGCCTACCTTTCAACTAGATGATCACTAGGACCCCTTCCAGCTATGCTAATCTATGGTTCTAGGTTTAGGTTTTAGTAGCTGATTCTTACTGCCTCTGCTCCAAAAGGTCTCATCCTTTCACATAAGTGTTCAAATACCAACATCACTATTATCCCCTGCCCCAGGAACTATGATGAAAATATTTAAGTGGTCCTATGCTCACCTGCATCCTTTTTGGTCTTTGAATTCCCTGTTAGCTGTATTTTCACTGTTCCCACAAGATACTCTCATGGTTTTCTTTCTTGTGAGAAAGAGCTTCTGCCAGGCCAGAGGCATGAGGTGGCAGCTAAGGATTACCTTTATAAAATGGAAATATGATAATATCACTGCTTAAAAGACCTTGATGACTGCCACCACCTATAGGGCAGAGGCTATACTTTGTAAGCATGGCATTCAAGGACCATCACAATCTAACTGTACCTGGCTTTTCAGCCTTACCTCTCATAACTCCTTCCAAATTCTTTATTCACTACCTATCTTAGTATACTTATATTATTTAAAGTTGTCATGCATTTGATTCTTTATACTTTTACACAGCAGTAGACTACTCACTTTGCCTATGATGGAGTTCATAATATGCTACCCCAAAATATGGCACCTTGGCATATTGAATAGTTCAAGTTGAAGGAACTTGAAAAATGACAGGTATAAGGACTCTGACCTCCCCTGTGTCAGGTGATAGGATTCTCAAGTGAGAAGTGCCCTCCCTGTACCTGGAGGAAAGAAGCATCCTTATCTCTGAACATAGAGGAACTCTGAGAGGATACTGAACAAACAGGTCTTGCTAAGTTTCCCTCAGTTTACTACCCTCAGTTCATACCCTTTTGTCCTATCATATTTCTCCATGACTTTTTACACTTCATCAAGTTTAATATAAAACTGCTCAGAGTTAACTGTTTCTTTGGATCTTCATTTCCTTATAAAGGCTCTTCTGTCACATAATAATAAACTTAAATAATGTGTATACTTTTCTGTCACATAATAATAAACTTAAATAATGTGTATACTTTTCCTCTCTTAATATGTCTTTGTCAGTCTAATTTTCAGGTCTAGCTAGGGACTCTAAGGAGGTAGAGGAAATTTTTCCTCCCCTATATCTGTAATATGTTTCATTTTTATAAAGCACTTGAGATGTTTCTTTTACAGACCACATCTTCTTTGAAGCCTTTCTTGCCTCCACCCCTGGAAAAAAAAACTCTCTTTATGTGTTCTTGTATGATCACATTTCTACTTAGTTGTACAATGAAATTATAACTTATATGAGGAAAGAGGTTCTAAAAATATGAGAAAAAAACTCACATAGTTTCAAATTAACATTGAAAATACATTTCTTCAGAAGGTTATCCCTTATTTAGGCTGAATAGTTAGGTAAGACAATTGCCTTGCATGTAGGGACCAAGTTGTATAAGAAATATAAACCTTAAACCTAACATTCACATGCAGCACAGGGAGATGTTCACACTGTGAGAGGTTAAGTAGGAACAGATTGAGGAAGTTTCTTGTCTTCCATTATCATGCCAGTTGTAGGGCCTTGCTCACTAAATTAATTAGTAGACAAGTCAATCATCTCTCTCTGTCTCTGTCTCTCTGTCTCTCTCTCTTATCTAGTTCCATATACATACTTTAAATATGCACTCTGTAGTCTGATTTCTCCTTCCAACTTGAGATTATAAGATTTTCATGGGCAGGAATTATGTCTTTTTCATTTTGGTTCCTCTATACTTATCCACTATGGTGTCTCATTGCTGCTCATTGGTGAAGCATTGTAGGTGCTCATTAGATGTGAAATTGGATTGAATTTCATGTTCCTTCAGGCTTTTCTTCTTATTTCTTTTAATGCTTATCAAATTAATTTAAAATAGTTTGCTGATGAGGTGGTGGGCAATCTGGGGTAGAAAAAAGGAAACTTCGTGCAGTAGGTCTTTCCAAAGTAGCTCAGGGACAGTTCAGTTTGGCAAAATGTGAACGACATAATGCTGCTTTCTTTCCAGCCACAGACCATATTAAACAATTAGATAAGAAATTAAATGAGATCAAAGTGGATCCATTTAAATTTGTCAATAAGTTCTTCTTGCCCATTTCATGATTGCAATCAAGCATTAAACGTGATGAATATCCTAATAATTCTTGACAGTCCAATAACATAGTTTTCTAAATTTTTTGAACCTCATATACTTTTAATTAGTCTAACTATTCATATTATTCTTTATATGAAATTAACCTTAAATATGTAAAACTTTTGATAGTTTTTCTATACCTTTCCAAATACCAAAAGAACTTTGATTATTCTTAGTTCTATAACTGAAGTGAAGGAACTTCTGATATAGAGTCACCTACTAAACTTCTGAGGGAATAAATTACATGTTGATATTTTTAAGTAGTGCAAAGTATTCTGTCCTTCTACATGATATAAGTGCTTTGACTTCCAAAACACCACAAGGGATTTAGGAGGTGGAGGTTCTATGGTGTTTGTATGATGCTCTGATACTCAGACAATTGGTTATACTTGAGAGCATAATTGGTTGCTAAAGAATATTATTTCATAAACAGTGTTCAAAAACAGTTTAATAATTAAAGCACTAAATATTAAATAAATATATGAATATGTTTGAAAGATATAAATTTATAAACATGACTTAATCATTAATTCCTAATATTTTCAATCAGAGGGAAGGAATATAACTGAGTCAAAGCATATATCACAAAGTAAAGGACTACTTTCATGTATAGTCTAGAAATTACCTTAATTCTATACCACCACTCTTTTACTTCTAATCCTGTTGGACTAGTAGAGTGTGTGGCAAACCATGAGTCAATGATGTTTGTTCTGTGAAGTCTCATATAACTCCAGGAATTATGGCTTTCTCACTCTAAGGTCATTCAGCAAGAGGTTGGAAGAGAAGTGACGCAAGCTGAAGTTCCTCTGATTACAAGGCCTGAGTTCTTAGATACTCTATACTGAATTCCCATGTAGCCTGTCTCCTTTTGTTTCCTGGCTCTCTGAGGTAGAATCAAGCTGGCACAGAACACATGATGATTCTAATTTTCCAAAATATATAAAGATAACCACACATACATTGCTGTTATGGTTTCTGTTAATTCTGTAAATAAGTTAATGAATAACAGCAAATTAGACTGACAGTCTTTTACATTTGACCAGGCTGCATGTGCCAGGCAATGTGCACAATAAAACAATGAGGCTAAAACTTGTTTTTGTGTCCCCTTCAATAAGGATTTAATAGACTACCCACAAAATAGTCACAATACAAAGCAAGAGCATGGGTGGTAAGTGCCTGAGGAATGTAAAAGCATAATGCTGGAGGGCTTATAATTCAAAGGCAAAGACACCTTAAAAAGGTTTGTAGTGCGAGCAGGTACATGGTGCAGAGAACTGAACTTGGGGAGTGAGAAGCCACGAAAGGTAGGGAACCACTTTTGCGGGCAGAGAGAGGTCAGAGACTGGGGAGGTGGAGGAGAATACAGGAAATGCACCCCTCCCCAAAAGCAGCTGGAGAGAAAGTGGAAAATTGGAAACAGCTGCCAGGACTAAACTATAAAGGGAGAAATTAAGGAGGAGAGGGTTTAAATTCCATTAAGACTGTAAACAAGGGAGTGCAAAGTTTGCAACTCTGCAGCTCGATAACTGGTGGTGCTCTGGTGGGAAGGGCAAATCCCCAGGAACAGAGTGGGGTCTGGGAGGCTCTCAGGCCACATGGGGAAAAGCCGTTCCACTGCTGGAAGGACATTTGGTAAAGACTGTTGAAGCCACCTGGTCCCAGCAGACCCCGGAAGGCAGCCACATTCGCTGGTGCTAGGACAAGGTCGTTAAGGGTGAAGCCTGGTGCCAGATGTGTGTTGTGATTTTCCATAATCCCTGAAACACTGCTGCTACACTGTCTCAAGAACATTTTTCTGGGGCAGGCTGGCACCGGGCCACAGTCTTGGGGCACCGGCAACAGCAGGGTCCAGCAGGCGTTCCTGGGTGCAGCCGATATTCAGCCATTGCTCATTCGGCCATTGCTCGGTGAGAACCTCCCACAGAGGGGTGGAACAGGTCAAAGCCGCAGTCCTTCAGAAGTAAGGAGCTGGGGAAAACAGCCACATCTGAGACAAAACTTGGGAGAGAGGTACTGCCTGGGGCCTGGTCACAGAGAGTGAAAAAGCAGGGAATGGACGAGAGCTGAAGATGGAGGACACGTGCTCGATTGATGATCCAGAAGAGACTGGGTAGCTGGGTGACACCACTTTCACTGCTCCTGCTCCTGCACATGGACGCCTATGAGCACTGCAACACTCCACCCCAGTAGGCTAGCAGGGCCATCTAGTGGAGAGCAGAGCTGTTACACTGAGCCCCGCCCAACCAGGCCAACTTCGCTCTTCAGGAACACAAGTCTCACCCCCCGCTTAATTTATGGACTATAAAGAGCTACATGGACTGACATCTAGGGGAAAACGAAATAATTTCAGTCCTACTTCAATCTGTTAGCAAGTTCATCTATTCAACTTTCTTTCTTTTTTTTTTTCTTTTTCTTTTTTCTCTTTTACAATTCTTTTCTTTTTCTTGATTACAGAAAGAGAACAAATTCATTTTTCTTTTCAATTTTTATTAAAAATATCTTTCTTTAATTTTTATTACTATATTTTTTACTTTTGTGTAAATTTTTTCAAATTGTACTTTACTTCCATGATTTTATTTTAGTCTACCTCAGTGTATTCACCTTTTCAAACTTTCAAAAAATTTCCTTTTTTTTCTTTTTTCCTCTTTTTGATTTATTTTCTTTTTCTTGAATGTAGAAAGAGAAAAACTTCATTTTTACTTTCAATTTCTATTAAAAATATTTTAATTTTATTTTTATTACTATATATTTGTTTTTATGTAAATTTTTTAAAATTCTATTTTACTGCCATCATTTTATTTTAGTCCACTTCATTGTATTCACTTTTTCAAATTTTCAAATGATTTATTTTTTTCTTTCTTTTTTTTACCTTTTTTCTCTTTTTTGTTTCTTTTTTAAATATATAAAATGAAAAAAATCATATTTATTTTTAATTTTTATTAAAAATATTTTTCTTTAATTTTTTTCTACTATAGTCCTTACTTTTGTGTATATATTTTTAAAATTATACTTTACCCCCATCATCTCATTTTAGTCTACACCAGTGTATTCATTTTTTCAAGTTCTCAAAATATTTCCTTTTGTTCTTTTTTCTTTCTCCCTCGCCCTTTTTTTTTTCTCTAATCTGTCAAACCACTTTCAACACCCAGACCAAAACACACCTAGGATCTAGAATCATCTATTCGATTTGTGTGTGTGTGTGTTTAACTTTTAATTTTTATAATTTTTAATTTTAGGTTTTTATAATTTTAATTTTTCTGCCTCAATTCCTTTTCTCCCTTTAAAATGACAAAACAAAGGAATTCACCCCAAAAGAAAGAGCACAAAGAAACGACAGCCAAGGAGTTAACCAACACAGATACAAGCAAGATGTCTGAGACAGAATTTAGAATTATGATAATAAGAATAGTACCTGGGGTCAAAAATAGATTAGAATCCCTTTCTGCAGATATAAAGTAAAAAATAGCCAGAATTAAATTAAAAATGCTATAACTGAGCTGCAATCATGGATGGATGAAACGGTGGCAAGGATGGACAAGGCAGAACAGAGAATCAGTGATATAGAGGACAAACTTATAGAGAATAACGAGGAAGAAAAAAAAAGAGGGAGATTAATAAGGCAAAAGAGCATGATTTAAGAATTAGAGAAATCAGTGACTCATTAAAAAGGAACAACATCAGAATCATAGGGGTCCCAGAAGAGGAAGAGAGAGAAATAGAGACAGAAGGGTTATGTGAGCAAATCATAGAGGAAAACTTTCCTAACCTGGGGAAAGACACAGACATCAAAATCCAGGAAACACAGAGGACCCCCATTAGATTCAACAAAAACCAATGATCACCAAGGCATATCATAGTCAAATTCACAAATACTCAGACAAGGAGAGAATCATGAAAGCATCAAGGCGAAAAAAGTCCCTAACCTACAAGGGAATACAGGTCAGGTTTGCAGCAGACCTATCCACAGAAACATGGCAGCCCAGAAAAGAGTGGCAGGATATATTCAGTGTGGTGAACAAGAAAAATATGCAGCCAAGAATTCTGTATCCAGTAAGGCTGTCATTCAAAATAGAAAGAGATACAAAAAGTTTCCCAGACAAACAAAAATTAAAGGAGTTTGTGACCACTAACCCAGCCCTGCAAGAAATTTTAAGGGAGACTTTCTGAGGGGAGAAAAGATTATATATATATATAGATATAGATATAGATATAGATATAGATATAGATAGATATATATATAGATATATATAGATATATAGATATATACCAAAAGCAACAGAAGATAAGAAAGGGCCAGAAAATACCACCAGAAACTCGAACTATAAAAACATCATAATGGCAATAAAGTCATATCTTTCAGTACTCACTCTAAACGTCAATGGACTCAATGCTCCAATCAAAAGACATAGGGTAACAGAATGGATAAGAACACAAGATCCATCTATATGCTGTTTACAAGAGACCCACTTTAGACCTAAAGACACCTTCAGATTGAAAATAAGGGGATGGAGAACCATCTATCATTCTAAAGGTCAACAAAAGAAAGCCAGAATAGCCATACTTGTATCAGACAATCTAGACTTTAAAATAAACACTGTATCAAGAGATGCAGAAGGGCATTATATCATCATCAAGGGGTCTATCCACTAAGACCTAACAATTGTAAACATTTATGCTCCAAAAGTGGAAGCACCCAAATATATATATCAATTAATCACAAACATAAAGAAACTCATCCATAGTAATACCATAATAGTAGGAGACTTCAGCACCCCACTCACAGCAATGGACAGATATCTAATCAAAAAGTCAACAAGGAAACAATGGATTTTAATGACACACTGGACCAGATGGACAGATATATTCAGAACATTTCATCCTAAAGCAGCAGAATACACATTCTTCTCCAGTGCGCATGGAACCTTCTCCAGAATAGACCATATACTGGGACACAAATCAGCCCTAAGTAAATACAAAAAGATCAAAATCATACCGTGCATATTTTCAGACCATAGCACTATGTAATTTGAAATCAACCACAAGAAAAAATTTGGAAAGGTAACCAATACTTGTAGACTGAAGAACATCCTACTAAGGAACTAATGGGCTAACCAGGCAGTTAAAGAGGAAATTAAAAAGTATGTGGAAGCCAATTAATATGATAACACCACAAACCAAAACCTCTAGGACGCAGCAGATGGTCATAAAAGGAAAGTATACAGCAATCCAAGCTTTCCTCAAGAAGGAAAAAGATCTCAGATACACAACCTAACCTTCTGCCTTAAGAAGCTGGAAAAAGAACAGCAAATAAAACCCAAAACCAGCAGAAGACAGGAAATAATAAAGATTAGAGCAGAAATTAATGCTATCGAAACCAAAAAAAAAAAAAAAAACAAACAGTAGAACAGATCAACGAAACAAGAAGCTTGTTCTTTGAAAGAATTAACAAAATTGATAAACCATTATCCAGTTTGATCAAGAAGAAAAGTAAATGACCCAAATAAATAAAATCAAGAATGAAAGAGGAGAGGTCACAACCAACACGACAGAAATAAAGACAATAATAAGAGAATACTATGAACAATTCTATGCCAACAAAATGGGCAATATGGAAGAAATGGACAAATTCCTAGAAGCATATACACTACCAAAACTGAAAGAAGAAGAAATAGAAAATTGGAACAGACCAATAACCAGTATGGAAATTGAAGTAGTAATAAAAAATCTTCCAAAAAACAAGAGTCCAGGGCCAGATGGCTTTCCAGGGGAATTCTACCAAACATTTAAGGAAGAGTTAACACCTATTCTCTTGAAACTGTTCCAAAAAATAGAAATGGAAGGAAAATTTCCAAATACTTCATATGAAGCCAGCATTAACTTGATTCCAAAACCAGACAAAGACCCCCCTAAAAAAGAGAACTATAGACCAATTTCCCTGATGAACATGGATGCAAAAATTCTCAACAAGATATTAGCCAACTGGCTCCAACAATACATTAAAAATATTATTCACCACGACCAAGTGTGATTTATACCTGGGATACAGGGCTGGTTCAATATCCACAAAAACAACGTGATTCATCACATCAATAGAAGAAAGTACAAGAAACATATGAGCCTCTCAATAGATGCAGAGAAAGCATTAGACAAAATATAGCATCCTTTCTTGATAAAAACCCTCAAGAAAGTAGGGATAGAAGGAGCATACCTGGAGATCATAAAAGCCATATATGAACAACCCAACGTTAATACCATGCTCAATGGGGGAAAAACTGAGAGCTTTCCCCCTAAGGTCAGGAACAAGACAGGGATGTCCACTCTCACCACTGTTATTCAACATAGTATTGGAAGTCTTAACCTCTGCAGACAACACAAAGGAAATAATAGGCATCCAAATCGGCCAGAAGGAGGTCAAACTTTCCCTCTTCGCAGATGACATGATACTCTATATGGAAAACCCAAAAGATTCCAGCAAAAAAAATGCTAGAATTGATTCATGAATTCAGTGAAGTTGCAGGATATAAAATCAATGCAGAGAAATCGGTTGCATTCCTATACACCAACACTGAAGTGACAGAAAAAGAAATCAAGGAATCGATCCCATTTATTATTGCAAAAAAACTATAAAATAACTAGAAATAAAAAATAAATCTAACCAAAGAAGTGAAAAATCTACACACTGAAAAGTATAGAAAACTTATGAAAGAAATCGAAGAAGACACAAAGAAATGGGAAAAGATTCCATGCTCCTGGATAGGAAGAACAAATATTGTTAAAATGTCGATGCTACCCAAAGCAATCTGCATATTCAATGCAATCCCTATCAAAGTAACACCAGAATTCTTCACAGAGCTAGAACAAATAATCCTAAAATTTGTATGGAACCAGAAAAGACTCTGAATAGCCAAAACATCTTGAAAAAGAAAACCAAATCAGGAGGCATCACAATCCCAGACTTCAAGCTATACTACAAAGTTGTAATCATCAAGACAGTATGGTACTGGCACAAGAACAGACACTCACATCAATGGAACAGAATAGAGAACCCAAAAATGGACCCACAAACGTATGGCCAACCAATCTTTGACAAAGCAGGAAAGAATATCCAATGGAATAAAGACAGTCTCTTCAGCATGTGGTTCTGGGAAAAGTGGACAGCAACATGCAGAAGAATGAACCTGGAACACATTCTTACACCATACACAAAAATAAACTCAAAATGGATGAAAGACCTCAATGTAAGACAGGAAGCCATCAAAATCCTCACAGAGAAAGCAGGCAAAAACCTCTTTGACCTTGGCCACAGCAACTTCTTACTCAACACATCTCTAGAGGCGAGGGAAACAAAAGCAAAAATGAACTATTGGGACCTCATCAAAATAAAAAGCTTCTGCACAGTGAAGGAAACAATCATCAAAACTGAAAAGCAACCAACAGAATGGGAGAAGATATTTGCAAATGACATATCAGATAAAGGGTTAGTATCCAAAATCTATAAGGAACTTATCAAACTCAACACCCAAAAAAGCAAATAATCCCCTGAAGAAATGGGCAAAAGACATCAATAGACACTTCTCCAAAGAAGACATCCAGATGGCCAACGGACACATGAAAAAATGCTCAATATTACTCATCATCAGGCAAATACAAATCAAAAGCACAATGAGATACCACCTCACACCTGTCAGAATGGCTAATATTAACAATTCAGGCAACAACAGATGTTGGCCAGGATGCGGAGAAAGAGGATGTCTTTTGCATTGTTGGTGGCAATGCAAGCTGTTGCAGCCACTCTGGAAAACAGTATGTAGGTTCCTCAAAAAACTAAAAATAGTTTTAGTTTTATGACCCAGCAATTACACTACTAGGCATTTATCCAAGGGATACAGGTGTGCTGTTTCAAAGGGACACATGCACCCCCATGTTTATAGTGCACTATCAATAATAGCCAAAGTATGGAAAGAGCCCAAATGTCCATCGATGGATGAATGGATAAATAATATGTGGTATACACACACACACACACACACACACACACACACACACACACACACAATGGAGTATTACTCAGCAATCAAAAAGAATGAAATCTTGCCATTTGCAACTATGTGGATGGAACTGGAGGGTATTATGCTAAGTGAAATTAGTCAGAGAAAGACAAAATCATATGACTTCACTCATATGAGGACTTTAAGAGACAAAACAGATGAACATAAGGGAAGGGAAACAAAAATAATATAAAAACAGGGAGGGGGACAAAACAGGAGAGACTCATAAATATGGAGAACATACTGAGGGTTGCAGGAGGGGTTGTGGGAGGGGGGATGGGCTAAATGGGTAAGGGGCATTAAGGAATCTACTCCTTAAATCATTGTTGCAGTATATGCTAACTAATTTGGATGTAAATTTTTAAAAAGAAAAAAAGGAAAATAAACAAATAATAATTAAATCTAAAAAATGGTTTGTAGTGCAAATTACCATATAATAAACCATTAGGAATATGAAAAGTGTTTCTCCTGAATGTTTTTGTGTTTGGTGATATGAAAAGCTGAGGGACAAGTTACAATGAGTTTCACTTTCTATGACAGGAAATACAAACTGCCATTCCAAGAATAACAGGGAGTGAATCATATTTTGCCAGTGCTTCAGGGCTCAACCTAGATTTATTATTTAACCCAGTGGTTAGAAACTCTGGCTCATTGTTAATTAACTCCTTTTCTCATAAAGCTACTCTATAGGAAAATGGGTTGACCAAACGCAAACATTGTTTTCCTTTTCTACAATCATGTTGTAGAATACTATTAACTATCAGAGGAAACAAAATGACTATGCTGACTGTGCTATAGTTTTCAGATATGAACATAGTATTCAAATTTGCAGATCCTGATGATTCTTATTCCAAGATGCCATAAAATCTGGTTCAAAGTTATTGTGGGACCATACCAGGGTATATTTATACATTTTTCCCAAGAAGAAAGAGATAATACTGGAAATGAAAGCCATCTAAGCTTACCTTCTTCACAGATATAGATATATACATAGATGATAGACAGGCATAGATAAAGATAGCTATAGATATAGATATAAATAGATGATATTTTGAAATTGTTCCATATGTGTAGGGAAATTGAATAAAAAATAAACTAATATCCATAATAGTTTAATGAAAAACAAATCCTATTAGAGTAAACTTACCTCTTTGTGCAGCAGAACTGGTAAAGTATGTACTTTTTTGAGGATTTCAAATCCACCATGCCGACATAACAATTAGTGAAATGGAAAAGTGTAGTATGAACCACATAATTATTAAACTAGATCATAGTTGGCTGGAGCACCATATTTAGAATGCATCATCAATCTAGATAATATAATAATCAGGGAATGAAAGCTTCCAGCCCCAGAATCTTAGAAAAAAGGATTTTTCTGAGATTTGTAACACCATTGCTACTAGTTGGGCAAGAAATTAAAATATTATACCTGTATGTCCTAATAAGTCAGAACTTTGACATGCATAAACAAAAATTATCAAGAATAATAAGGATGATAGACAAAACAAATGGACTTTCATATTTTATGCCTCATACTCAGTAGGAATCCAATAAATATCTGCTGATAGATTTGATTTATGTGTTTTGTGTCATAGCTGTTAATCAATCACTCGTTCATTCCACATACATTTAGAGAGGACTTACTATGTGTCAAACAGTATTCTCAGTGAAAGGAATCCAAAGTTATCTACTAGGCAGTATAATTGCTCTTCATTAGCTTTTTCTTTATCTCTTTGATTTAGATGTTGTAGGACTTTGCTGATATCTTTGTGTAGCATGATTTCTAGTTTGTTATTCAAGCACTAAAAACCCAGAACACAGACACAAATTATTTATTTCTAGTATTCAACCCTAAGATAGTCACTTAACTTATTAATTAACATCAATATTTCTGAAGATGGTAATAAATTATTTTGAACGGAATAATTCTTGGTACTTTTAGCTGAGCTAATACTATACTTTCAGCCCTGTGATAAATTCATACCAAATCAAATGTGTACAAAGATGTCAAGGGTTCCTTCCAACGACGTTGCCACTTCCACATGATGTAAACGTTTTCCACGTATACTAAATTGTTTGACCCCAAATCATGGTCTCCTCTTGCTCCTTTTTATTTGTCTTTTGGACAAACTCAGAGGCTAGCAAGAAGTAATTATTTAAGATCTCAAATACAGATAATGCACTTTGTCAAGTATAACACGGTCTTAAACATATCCATGAATTTGTAGAACCATTCCTACAAATATGTTTCTGCTCAGAGACAGAAAAAATTTCAGACCTAGGGTGACCAACCATACCAGATTGCTCAGGACTGTCCTGAGTTTTAGTGTTGAGAAATATCACAAGCTGGGAAACCTTTCAATCCTAGGCAAAAGAGGACAATCAGTCACACTAAATTTCACTTAGTCTTATTGTGTCAACATTTTTCTCAGAGTATGAAATAGGATACCATAGGTTAGGGTCACTTTTTCCCATTAGTGTATTTGTTGGATTTACTGTGATGGCATGAGGGAGATAGGCAATCTACCTCTGATAATTTATTTTTACAACAGCTCTAATCACCATTATCAATTTTTTTGACTGTTCTCTAGGGCATACATACAATTGTTATAGTCATTGTGAACTCCTTTTTCTTTTTTAATTCTTTTAATGTTTTATTTATTTTGGAGAGAGAGACAGAGACCGAGTGTGAGCGGGGGAAGGGCAGAAAAAGAGGGAAACACAGAATCCGAAGCAGGCTCCGGGCTCTGAGCTGACAGCACAGAGCCTGATGCAGGGCTCAAATTCATGAATCATGAGATCATGACCTGAGCCGAAGTCGATGCTTAACCAACTGAACCACCCAGGTGCCCTTTGAACTCCTTTTTCAATTCCTATATATAGGCCAGCTCACAATAAATTCACACTGGAATTGTTTCTTTTTGGCAATCTCTGTTTGTCATTAAGAATATAATTTCTGTCTTTTTCCCCTATGTTCATTTGTGTTGTTTCTTAAATCCCATATATGAGTGAAATCATATGGTATTTGTCTTTCTCTGACTGACCGAATTCATTTAGCACAGTACTTTCTAGCTCCATACACAACATTGCAAATGGCAAGATTTCATTCTTTTTGATGGCTGGGTGATATTCTATTATATATATATATATATATATATATATATATATATATATATCCCACCTCTTCTTTATTCATTCAGCTTTCTACAGACGTGTGGACTCTTTCCATAATTTGGTTGTACATTAGGACTCTTTCCATAATTTGGTTATTGTTGATAATGCTGCTAGAAACATTGGGATGCTTGTATCCCTTTGAATTAGGATTTTTGTATCATTTAGGTAAATACTTAGTAGTGCAATTGTTGGATCATAGGGTAGTTCTATTTCTAACTTTTTGAGGAAACTCCATACTGTTTTCCAGAGTGGCTGCACCAGCTTATATTCATACCAACAGTGTAAGATGTTTCCCATTTCTCCACATTCTCACCAACACCTGTTGCTTCCTTCCTATTTTGTTGATTTTAGCCATTCTGACTGGTGTGAGATGATATTCATTGTAGTTTTGATTTGCATTTCCCTGATGATGAGTGATGCCGAGCATCTTTTCATATGTCTGTTACTCATCTGAATGTCTTCTTTGGAAAAGTGTCTATTCATGTCTCCTGCCAATGTTTTCACTGGATTATTCATTTTTTGGGTGTTGAGTTTTGTAAATTGTTTATAAATTTTGGATACTAACCCTTTATTGTATATGCCATTTGCAAATATCTTCTCCCATTCCATAGGTTTCCTTTTAGTTTTATTGATTGTTTCCTTCACTGTGCAGAAGCTTTTTATTTTGATGAAGTCTGAATAGTTTATTTTCCTTTGTTTCCCTTGCCTCAGGAGACATATGTAATAAAAACTTAAAAATATTTTAAAAAAGAATCTGATTTCTGAAATTTAAGATCTATTTGCATTATTCCTAAAGCACACCACACATGTAACTATAATATATATGTGAGATAGGTTTCATATATATATATATATATATATATATATATTCATATATATATATACATTCATCTACAGTATCAATCAACTATTCCTTACATTTGTATCTGATTTTTCATGGAGGAAAAGAAAATATGGGAAGCTGTCCACTAGACCAAATAGAAGACCAAATCATAATTGGAAGTTTTGTACATACCTGAGCATTTCCAGATCAAATATGTCTGCTTCTAAGTGAATAAAACCCTAAGGATTTACACCAGCATTGATCAACAGGAGGAGTTAGAAACAGAATGGATTTTTGCCACAATGTAACTGTAAAGGCAAAAAGTTTTTGAGTGTTTTGTGTCAGAATGCCATGCTAAGAGTCTAAGATGTCCTAAAGTCCCTATTTAGTGATAATTTATTTTTCAAAGTTTTCAGAGGTACTCTGAAAATCCTTCCACCCACTATTTCCCACCAACTGGTATGGTTGAAAATCCACCAAGCACAGAAGATTCCTGATTTTAATATTACAGCATAATTGCGGAGACAAATTAACTCTGTTGGTACTCATAGCTGTGACCTTCAGAGTGATCATACGAAATCAAGAAAAACTAGGCTTTATTTAGAACAATGTGTGTATACTTTATCATGTTCTCAGTTTGCTCTAACTCTTAGGACACAGAAAGGAAAACAAAAGATAACCAACAGTCATAATTCAAATATACTTGATTGATCCTCAGAAAAATGTTTGGTAAAAGCATAAGATAGGATATAACAAAGAATTTATTTTGTCCCTATTATAAATTATTTCTAATCACTTTAGGTTATTTTAATAATCCTAGACATAAAAGCCAACATTAGTATTAAATAAATGTGAAAGAAACTTTAAGCAAAATTGTGAAGCAGTTTTGAAGCTAAGGGAACAAAAGTCAAGTCTATTTTACTCCAGGAATTTTACAAATAAAATGCTATTTATTGATTTGGGATGCATGCAAACAATTCCATTGTTACTTTGAATTATCTCTGCAGAGGAATGCTGAGAGCTGGGGTGTGGGGAGGTAGGGAGTGCTGAGGGGAAGTATTGCAGAAATTATACCATATATCTACTAAATATACCCATAATTCCAGCACGGGTTAGTAAACTTCTTTGGAACTTATACAAACTTATTTTATGTTTTGTCCAAAATTTAAGTAGAAGCCAGATTGAATGCATACATTTTTTTTCTAAAAAAACCCGCTAACTTACATAGCATCTACCTCCAAGTTTTATGCAGATTACTGGGGGCAATTTATCAGTACATTTACTAATCACCATAAATTAACCAGAATATAACTACCAGAACAAATTTAAAGGGACAACTTTAATAACTTAATGATTCATTCATATGTTTAATTTTGATGACACATTATTATACAAGAAGTAAAAGTGATATGCTTCATTTCAGGTTGCATTTAAACCTTTGAAATTTGTAAGCATTGTTTTTAGTTTCCACACTGAAATCACTACAAGACTTCTAAAAATCAATGAGACTATTTGATTTGTATATCATTATAGTAGAAGAAAGATAATACTTTTCAGTAATATCAAAAGTAGTTAAATCCATTTATTTAAAAGTATTCAAACCATATCTTAGTCACCTGTGTTTGGGCTTTCAAGAATTTTTATCAGACTGAAAAACTTCCATTTTCACTTCCATTGTTGCCCATTTTTGCTTTAATATGGGCCACCTCAAATATTTCTCATCTTCCATAACAAATCATGGATTTATCCTCAACAATTTATTAAAATTCTTCTTGAATCTATTTCTGTTTTGGAGTTAGTAATTTATCATTCTAATTACTTTCATGAATTTACTACATGCTTTATTAAAATTTCTTCATTTGCCCTTAAATTAGACCTCTTGAACTGCAATATTGCTCCCTGGCTCTAATTTTCATGGGATTTGTTTAAACAAGCCTACATTCACCAACCTATATATTTCATGATGTTAAAAACTGTGAACATGTCCCTATATCAGGAAGTTTTCATTTTAGTAAATGCAAGCCTAAATGTAGTAAAATTTTTAGACTCTGTGATGTTTCTTAAACCCAGAGTAATACAATGGTTATTTGTATTTATCAATATCTCCTCACATTTGGATGGGGAAACTGAGGTATGGAGAAGTGAAGCAGTATTGGAGCATGGACACTAAATCAGTTTTGTTGCCAATAATAGGATCTGACCTTAGATGTTCAATCTAAAGCACAGAGTTTCCCAAGCATGGATCTTTCAGGCTGTTTCAGAATCATTGGGGATTGAGGGTGCTAGAGAAAATACAGATTCTGTGCACACAACACCAAAGATTCTGATTCAATAAATCTGTGGTAAAGTCCAGAAATCCTTATTTTTAAGGAGCTCCAATATTAATTCTGATGAGCATCCAAGTATGTGAAACCATTGATATATCATTGATGTCAAGTAAAATACATTAAGGGTGGGTGGTGGTGTGCTATTTTCCAGTACCCCACCCCAACTTTATTATCTTCAATATGTCCAACTCATGGCATGTAGAACCATTCTCAGAGATTAAAAAATAATTGAATAGAATTATTGTGCTTTTACTGATCTTTCATATAATGATTTAAGATAGGTAGTGTGCAGTATGAGTTATATCTAGCTTTTCAAAAAGTGAAACCCATTTTTCACAGATTAATCTTTTGTATTGGAAGCTGCCTTGTAATACATATCCCAGTGTTTTATTTTCATGAAATGTCTGCATCAACTGAAGCCATGTAAATCAGCACATACTGTGGTGCTCTACCTAGCACAGCTGAATTAAAATTCATTAAAGGCTGGAATTATGGAAATGATGATCTAGACCTCAGTGTAGCTCAACCTTTCCATACCTCCACCTGTTGTGTATTCAACCTAAAACAGGGACATCTAAGTACAATCTTTTTTTTAAGAGAGAAAGAAGCATTTATTATTTTAAAGTTTTTATTTCAATTCCAGTAAGTACAGTCTTGGGTGAGCTTCAAAAAGCTTACAAAAGTTTTGGCCCAAATAATTTAGTTTAATTTTAACTAATTGTATAGGGTGTTTGTATGTGTGTGTGTGTGTGTGTGTTAAGGGAAAGAGAGAAAGGAAGAGAGACTGAGAATGGAGCACTGTAAAATTGTCTTCAAGCCAACCTTCTGAGTAATGAAGAAGGAACAGCATAATTCTTTGGTGAATCAAGTTTTATTTAATACAGAAGGCACACATAACCCATGCTTTTGAATTTTTGCTTGTTTTTAAAAGGTTGTGATTATCAATGCATTGATTTTTAATTGATAATATCAGAAAAAATAATTGTGTTATGTAATTGATGATCTTGTTGGGAAAAACCTCCCATGACAACCTAAACTAAAAGGGCATGATGCCAGGGCAGTGCATTTTGTGTTGTTGTTACAAAAGAGAAAATTGTTCTTTCAGCTATACAATAGTGCCTAACAGCAACTGCTTCCTGTGAAATTGTTCCAAGCACATTTCCATAAAGAAGAGTACTATTCTACTCTCACCCTGCTTATATTCCAACAACATCTACATTCTACTCCAGGCTTTCATGTGTTTCTCCCCCCGACAATTTGGCTACTTAATGCTTGTACAGACCTATAATTATGCTGATGTCATCTAGCCAATCAATCATAGAACCATTCATTAGGATATCTGCAATCAGGGCAGTATAAAAGTGAACCACATTCATTTTGCTACTAAATATCCAATGATGGCAAATTAAACTCTAATTGTAATGATAGGATTAAAGTGACTGATGTGCAATTATACTTTTTTTTTCTCACCGCCATTATATTTTTACTAGAGAAGATAGTAAAATTGAGTGACTTGAAGACAGGAGCATAGCTGAAAGAAAGATGACAGGGGGATTTGTATTTACATGTGAAAAGCCCCTTATATTGCATTGATGGAAAACAAGTCACTAAACACTACATTTTAGCAAAATAAAAATGCATGAGCATATATATATACATACACACACATATATATGTATATGTATATATGTACATATATATGTATATATACATATGTACATATGTACATATATACATGTATATGTATGTATACACATGTGTATATATACATACATATATATGTACATATATATACATATATACACATATATATACATATATATGTATGTATATACATGTATATATATGTATATGTATATACATATATATGTATATATACACACATATATACACATATACATATATATGTATATATACATGTATGTATGTATATACACTCTATATTTTTATATACACATATATACATATATACATAAATATATATACATGCATATATACACATGTACATATGTATATATACATATGTATATATATATACACACACATATATATAGTACCAGTATATACCATATATATATATATATATATATATATATATATATATATATATGGTAACAGTATGTTACCATGTGTCAGCACTAAAAATAGATGAATGTAGGTGTACTGAGTACTCTAACAGCAACACAAATCCCACAGAAACAAATTGCTAGTTATAACCAAAGAAAAATAATTCTCATGCTTACATATATTTTTTCTACAAAAATGTGCTTTTTTCAAAATTAAGGTTAACATAATATTTTATTATTGAAAATGTATACCATAACCTTTTACAAATTTACCCTATACAGAAGGTCATTAGTGGGAAGTGGGAAATTGAATACCATTGATAAGAATAATTATTCAGTATTTTTTCCTGTTTCCCTTTATTGATTCTGTGTCTAGATTATCTATCCATTGTTGTAATTGAGGTATTTAAGTCCCCTGAAATTACCACATTCTTATCAGTAAGGTTGCTTATGTTTGTGATTGTTTTATATATTTGGGGGCTCCCGTATTCAGCACATATAAATTTATAATTGTTAGCTCTTCCTGATGGATAGACCCTGTAATTATTATATAATGCCTTTCTTCATCTCTTGTTACAGCCTTTAATTTAAAGTCTAGTTTGTCTGATATAAGTATGGCTACTCCAGCTTTCTTTTGACTTCCAGTAGCATGATAGATAGTTCTCCATCCCCTCACTTTCAATCTGAAGGTGTCCTCAGGTCTAAAATGAGTCTCTTGTAGACAGAAAATAGATGGGTCTTGTTTTTTTATCCATTCTGGTACCCTATGTCTTTTGGTTGGAGCATTTAGTCCATTTACATTCAGTGTTATTATAGAAAGATATGGGTTTAGAGTCATTGTGATGTCTGTAGGTTTCATGCTTGTAGTGATGTCTCTGGTACTTTGTCTCACAGGATCCCCTTTAGGATCTCTTGTAGGACTGGTTTAGTGGTGATTAATTCCTTCAGTTTTTGTTTGTTTGGGAAGACCTTTATCTCTCCTTCTATTCTAAATGACAGAGTTGCTGGATAAAGAATTCTCGGCTGCATAGTTTTTCTGTTCATCACATTGAAGATTTCCTGCTATTCCTTTCTGGCCTGCCAAGTTTCAGTAGATAGAATTGTCAGTAGTCTTATCAGTCTCCCTTTATATGTTAGAGTGTGTTTATCCCTAGCTGCTTTCAGAATTTTCTCTTTATCCTTGTATTTTACCAGTTTCCCTACGATATGTCGTGCAGAAGATTGATTCAAGTTACATCTGAAGGGAGTTCTCTGTGCCTCTTGGATTTCAATGCCTTTTTCCTTCCCCAGATCAGGGAAGTTCTCAGCTATGATTTGTTCAAGTACACCTTCAGCCCCTTTCTCTCTCTCTTCCTTCTCTGGAATCCCTATTATACGGATATTATGTTTCATCACATCCCTTATTTCTCTAATTCTCCCCTAATACTCCTGGATTTTTTTATCTCTCTTTTTCTCAGCTTCCTCTTTTTGCATAATTTTATCTTCTAATTCACCTATTCTCTCCTCTGCCTCTTCAATCCGAGCTGTGGTCACCTCCCTTTTATTTCGCACCTCATTTATAGCATTTTTTAGCTCCTCCTGACTTTTTCTGAGTCCCTTCATCTCTGTAGCAATAGATTTTCTGCTGTCCTCTATACTTTTTTCAAGCCCAGCGATTAATTTTATGACTATTATTTTAAATTCATATTCTGTTAGATTGCTTAAATCGTTTTTGATCAGTTCGTTAGCTGTCACTACTTCCTGGAGTGTCTTTTGAGGAGAATTCTTCCATTTCGTCACTTTGGATAGACCCTGGAGTGGTGCAGAACTGCAGGGCTCTTCCCCTGTGCTGTCTGGAGTAACTTGTGTTGGTGGGCCGGGCCGCAGTCAGACCTGATGTCTGCCCCCAGCCCACCACTGGGCTATGTTCAGACTGGTGTATACATTATCTTCCCCTCTCCCAAGGGCAGGACTCACTGTGGAGTGGTGTGGCCCCTGTCTGGGCTACTTGCACACTGCCAGTCTTGTGATGCTGCTTCGATGGGATCTGGTGTATTAGCCAGGGTGGATCCGCAACGTGCACAGGGGCAGGAGGGGCAGGCTCAGCTCGCTTTTCCCTCAGTGGTCTGCTACAGGAGGGGCCCTGGAGAACTGGGAGGGAGGCAGACCCATCGGAGAGATTGATCCACAGAAGCACAGAGTTGGGTGTTTGCGCAGTGCAAGCAAGTTCCGTGAAGGGAACTCGTTCCCTTTGGGATTTTGGCTGGGGGATAGGTGAGAGAGATGGGGCTGGCCAGGGCCTTTGTTCCCCATGGAGCTGATTTCTGTCTTCCGGGGCTCAACAACTCTCCTTCTCATTGCCCTTTACCCCTCCTGCTCTCTGAGCAGAGCTGTTGACTTATAACATTCCAGATGTTAAGTCCCACTGGCTGTCAGAACTCACTCTGTCCGGCCCCTCCACTTTTGCAAGTCAGACTCGGGGGCTCTGCCTTGCCAGGCAGGCTGCCTCTCCACTGCCCCGGCTCCCTCCTGCCAGTCAGTGTAGCATTCACAGCCTCTCTGCCCTTCCTACCCTCTTCTGTGGGTCTCTTGTCTATGCTTGGCTCTGGAGGGTCCATTCTGCTAGTCTTCTGGTGGTTTTCTGGGTTATTTAGGCAGATGTGGGTGGAATCTAAGTGATCAGCAGGACACGGTGAGCCCAGTGTCCTCCTACGCCACCATTTCCTGTCTGTCCCCTCCAAATACTTTCTTAATCCCATTGTTCTTGAACTTTTATATAACTTAATCTGTAACCCCCTTTCCCTCTCCAGATGTCAGAGAATGGAGCTAAATTTCCAACCTTTCAATCTTATCTCTCATCTTTCTGACCAGCCCCCATCTTGAAAGTAATTAGAAGCCCTACCTTGAGTCACTTTATTAACATAAATTCAGGTATGGTCTGTGGTTAAAAGGGGTTCCTTATAAATAACAAAAGATAACTCTATCACTCAGAAAATTCCAAGGGTTTTAGAAACTCTGTGGCAAGAACTGAGGACAAAGACGAAATGTATATTATACCAAGGAAACCAACAGGGATTGCAGATATGCAAACATCATATAAAACAAATGAATTCAAGCAGTACAGGAGAGAAACTGTAGTGGATTCTGTAGTGACCCACTGGACCCCTTCTTACTGATCCTCCCAGCTGCTAGGAATTTTGCTACAAATGGCCTACAGCTGAGTCTTTTTCTAAGCATTGCCTTCTGCCAAGAAGAGCTGTAGTCTTTCCCCAAAGGGCAACCTGAATATGATGAGCAGTCTATTCAGTGCCCAAAACCCTGACCCCTTTGTCTCCATTGGAAAAAACTGGAGAGGACACGTTATAGAGCTTCCCAATAGAATCAGCTCATACCTATAGGGTATTTTTCCTCTGCCCAATTCTGTTTCTTTCACAGCTTAACAGGTATCTTTCCTTAGGACCTCCTAAGAATTCTTCTACACATACATCTCTTACAGTTGGTTTACTGAGAAATACAATCCAAAAGAAGGATGTGATCATAGAAAGCACCGATTGAAAACTGGAGAAATGAGACAAGGAAGAGAATAAAGCCAATACAAGGTACATTAATTGGCAGGTTACTTCTGTGTGCAACTGAGGCACAATACAGCTAAAGGAGAATTCTGAGAAACTGAAGCACATGTTTTAATGTTGTCCTGCAGAAGAAGTGAGGAAGGTCGGAATATTTATCCACAAATTCCTATCAATTGTCAGTTAAAGACTGTTCCCACAGATGCTAACTTATAGGGGCAGCCTGTTGCATTTATAGGTGAAACACTGCTGTGGCCAGAGAAAGTCTTCTAGAAGAATGTCATATGCCTTACCATAAGAAAACATAAGGAAGAAATTCTAAAACTGAGCCCCAGGTCACTCTAACACTTAAATTATCTGAAAAGTAAGGATTATCCAGCAAATTACACCAAGAAAGGAGAGCTAATAAAATAAGGAGATGTAAAGAAGGAAACACCATTTTTCCCTCTACCCTTTTAGGCTCTTGTTTGGGTCTCTGTAACAAAAGACAGAATAACAAAAGAAAAATAAACAGAAGTTTATTAACATATATCTCAGAAATATGGGAGAGACTCAGAGATGAGTCATTTATTTTGTTTTTGTTTTTGTCTTTTTTTTGAGATTAGTCATTTAAAGGACCAGCTAGAGCTTGAGTTTATATAGGATCTTAACAAAGGAACAATATGTTTTGAGATAAGTAACAACACAAAGGAAAAGACCTTGAATCACTAGAAAGGAGAATTGTGGTAAGACAAATATATGGAAAACTAATGATCTATAAATGTGACTTCGTGCAGCTTTCTACATAGATTCCTCTGGTACCTTCTCTAGATCAGGAATCTAAAAGTGATTAACTTTTGTCCTACTGATAGGAGAAGAGGGGCATCTTCGTAAATTTATGTCCTTTTAGGCAAATAGGAGGAGGGCAGAGAGCTTTCCCTGTATCTGATTCTTCTCAGTTACCTTCAGCTCAAAATAATTTTTATGTCAAAGCATATTTTGGGATGGCAAATTCTGCTACCATTTAGAAAGAGAAAATTTTCCCAGAAGCTGAGGAGGAAGTGATCAAATCATGACACATGCAACTCATAAGTGAGTAATATGCAGATTGAAAACTGACTACAGGATTTAGGAATATGGAGATCATTGGTAAAATTGTCAAGAGCTACATCAGTGGTGTGGTAGGGGTAAAAATCTGACTGGAGTGAGTTCAACATAGAATGGAACATGATAAATATAGTCAATGAGGTTTGACAATTTTAAGGTAGTCTTGCTAAAGGGGGAGCAAAGCAAGGTAATAGTAGAAAGAAGGGAATAGCATCAAGAGAGTGTGTCAAGGTGGGGAATATTGCTACTATGTGAATACTGATGGGAATGATCCAGCAGTGATGGAAAAACATAAAACAAAAAACGAACACCTGCATAGCCTTTGAACTAATAAGGAGGAATGAAAGTGTGTGTGTAAGTGAAGGGCTGTCCTCCACATATGTTCATTGCATTCATGTGATTTTCATGAAATACTGGATAATGGAATCCAACAAATTAAAACAACTTTTACTTACTTTACTCTGAATTCTTGATGAGTGTTTATTTCTTGGTTCTTATGTGAGACCTGGCTTCATCCCACTTTTTTTGGCTTTAATGTCCCCACAACCACACCAATTGACATCTATATCCTATAGTAGGGAGCCGATCCTGTCTAAACATGAAATAATGAAGGTTTTCCAGCCCATAACTCAGCTGTGAGTGATCTTTCTGCTAGTCGGGGCTAAACCTGATGCCTCTGTTTTGAAAACAGGCTTCTGTTCCCTTGATTTCCTGTCTTGTTAATATTTCTAATACTTAAATCTCTATAGGGTTGGAAACCTGTTTTTCTTACCAATAATGCCCATTCCTGGGATTTGTCTGCTGTCTCTGAACCTTAGCTTGGTAGGCAGAACCCTCCTACAATGTTGCAGATTTCCTGGAATGTTGCACAACTCCTAGCTTCTTTGGTCTTTCACTACAACTCAGATCAATGTGCTTTGATCATCTTTTGGTGTATGTCATTTCATCCTGGAATCCCCTCCTGTTTCTCATTCTCTTTGTGTCTCTGTCTTTCTCTATCTCTCTCCATTATTGATTCCTTCTCTGGGAAGACAATGTTGTATTCTATAGTTCTGTATTCTATAGTTACCTCTGCTTAGCGGTCTGGCAGAACTTGAAGCTAGCTCAGTTACCTAAAAGTCTAGGCATCCCAAAAGTCTATCCTAAACCACTAAAGTTACTTGAGCCATGCTCATTCTTGGCTGCGATGTGAACATGACACTGAAATTATTATAATACACTCATAAAATATATTAACTGGCACATTTTGATAGGAAAATAAATCTGAAACTGCCATTCAAATCTTTTTTTTTTCATTTTTTCTGCCCAAACTGTTAAACTCAGCTTAAATTATTCCTTTCCTATGAACCTGTTGGCTTTGTTCTGTGTATATAAAATATATCCAGTAGTCTCTATTATCTCTATCATCTTACTGAGGTGGAAAAAAACACTGGTTGAGGAACTATAATAGAAGTTAGGTAAATAGTTCCAACTGTAATTATAAATACAGTGTGGGGCTTCCTGTGACTCTCCTCTCACCCTGATCTTTAATTGGAATGTATTTAAATTTGCCATGTTTACTAGGAATCCAATTTAAAAAGTGAACACTATGATTCTTGCACTTGGCCATTATATTGAATAATTCTAGTTCCTATTCTTTGTACTGTTTAAATCACAAAGTAGTGACATTCCATTTGCTTGTGAACCTTTCACATTTTTTTTTCAGTTTTTGCTACCTTCAAAATAGGAATGTCTTTCTTTTTCTCTAAATTGATATATTTCTTTTCTGTTAAGCAACAATGCTTTCATTTAACAAAGTGTGAATGAACTGAGACTATGAACAATTGAGTAAAGTTACTGCTATGCTTAAGATATTTTAAAAGTTTGTAGACAGCAATAAAGGTCTTCATAATGAAAAAAGGATGCAAATGTGATTAGCTCTCTTAAAAGGGATCCAAAAGCTAGAATATCAACATGCAAAGATCTTGCCTATAACAAGTCATCTACATTGTTAATTACCAAGCTCACGTTGGAAATTGAGCCATCTTATCAATGAGATCAATGAGTTTAGTGGGCTGTTAAATACTCAGCAAATAGCTCTTTACCTTAAATATAATCTTTGGAATTAATTTTAATAGCTTACCAAAGTGTACCGTTAAGTGTGAGTCTATTCTAGTGGGAAACATAGGAAATAAAACACAAATTTTATCTTTTAGCCTTACTTCTTAATTCCACAAACAATTGAAAAATATCTTCTCACTTATTAAAAGAAACAAGAACTCAAGAAACAAGAAACAAGATCTCATAAATCTTCAATTTCTTTCTTTGGAAAATGACCAAAAATCTTGAAGGAAATCAGAATACACCACCCCAAAATATGCTACATTGGCAAATAGATTATTTTGAGCTGAAAGCAATTGAGAAACAGAAGATGTAGGAAGAGTCATCTGCCTTCCTCTTATCTGCCCAAAAGCAAGGTATAGATTTCCTATGAAAAAGGTGCCATCTCTGTATTCTAAGGGGAGACTGACTCTTCACTGGAGATGGGAAGCTGAAGCCAAAATGAGTGTGCATAAATCTTACTAAAATAATCATTATCTTTTGTCAGTTAACCCATATATTTCCAAGTCACTTTCCCACAATTCATCATTCCTAGAAGCCCAAATTCCCTTTTTATTTTGCCTAATCACTTCTCCACAGGGTATTGCTCTTTGTTAAAATGGTATGCAAGCCCCTGAGTCTAATTGCTTTTTGGGTTTTTGCTTATTTTTTTGTGAAGGCCTCAAGCACATAAAAATATTAATATCAATAAAAATTGTATTCCTTTGATCATGTAAATCTGTCTTTTGTCAGTTATTTTTTAATGTTTATTTTTGAGAGAGAGAGAGGGTGTGAGCTGGGGAGGGGCATAGAGAGAGGGAGACACAGAATCGGAAGCAGGCTGCCGGCTCTGAGCTGTCAGCACAGAGCCCATCACAGGGCTCCAACTCACAAAAGAGATCATGACCTGAGCTGAAGTCGGATGTTCAACCGACTGAGCCACGCACGCACCCCTGTCTTTTGTCAGTTTAATTTGTAGACCCAACCCAGTAAACCAAAAAGGTAAAGTTTTTTTTTCCTTTCTTGCAATATGCAATGGGAAGTTTCATATTTATACAAGAAAGGAGGGGAAGATACTATTAGTCTCTGGTTACCTTCAGTTACCTAAAGAGCCAAAGTTTCTCAAAAGAAATTACTAGCACCATTAATTATCCCCTGCCCTCTTGAAAGTTTCAGTGGATAACAGAGTCAATATACAGAATTGAATTCTATAATTATGTTCAAAGTATTTGTAATTTGTGTGTGTGTGTATATATATATACACATATTACATATACTTATATGTATACATATAAGTATATGTATATATATACATATTACAAATACTTTGAACATATATATATATATATATATATATTCTTAATATACCAACTGCTCATATCCTCTTCTGTCAATAAATATTCATTGAGCTCCTATTACCTTCTGGGTAAGAGACATAATCCTTGACCTTATAGAGTTTATAATAACAAGAGGTGCCTGGCTGGGCACCTGCATGGCTTAGTTGGTGTTCATGAGTTTGAGCCCTATATTGGGCATAGAGATTACTTTTAAAAAAGCAATATAGTAACTCAGACATGAAGCAAGTTATCACAAGGTGATAAGCATCAGAGTGCTATGGTGTCAAATAAAAAGTAAATGTGGATTTAGGTAAGGAGAAACTTTATTTGAACAGATTATTACAAGCGGGGACAGGCACTGTCAGGGGGGAGGAGGGCAATTACAATAGGGAGTATGCTCTGACTTCTACAAACATCTCAAAGGTCAGGCAGAAAAGGCTTTTCTTCTATAGGGAGAAGTAAACAAAACTGGAGAGTGGGATGAGTGGTGGATGGAAGCAACATTATCAGATACTACATGATGACAAGGAATCCTTGAACAAACTTTAGTCGGGGTCTTCTGAGCCCTATTCTCAACCAGGACTCAACCTTGACCTATGAGAGCTGCAGACTTTCTGCACAAGTGATTTTATCTACCCCTCCCCACACACACTAAGAGACTGGAACAAACATTAGCATCATTTCAAATAGGCAGTACCCCTGGGATGATGACCCAAACCCCCTTAAGTTCCTTGCTGATAAAGCTCAACCCTGCTAAAAAATATAATGTTTGTTTCAAAACCTTACTATAGTGCCCCAACATTCCCTCCTCTTAGAAGGATTTACTTAAAAAAATTACCATTGTAAATCCTTCTTCTGTTCCTTTGGGATGTGTGTGTATCTCCTATAACCTAGGAGTGTCTTTCTCAAGGACCTGAAAGCCATTCCTTTGATAAATAATCATCATGAAGGATAGAACCCTTGTCTCTTAGTCTCTGTGGTAGGGAAGGAGCCTAACTTTTGATAAGTGTCAGTTGGCAGACATAGATGGCTTAATCACATTGAAACTGACCAATGTCTTACATGCTTGTTATAATTTTTCACTCCCCTGACACTTCTTGAGCACCTCCACCCCCCACGGTCTCCCTTTCTACTTTCTCATTTGCCATTTGAAAGGCCCAAATACCTCTGTAAGGTTCAGATTTGAGCTTAGGTTACATTAGGCTCTGTCCCCTACTTCAGTGGGGCTATTCAGTAAAATCTATCTTTACTGCCTTTAGTTAAAGGTAGACACTAGTTAGTGTCTGGCTTTTTATTTCTTTAATAATCAGATACTGTCTTATCCTCAGGTCAGTCTATTCTAAGAAGGTGCCACCAACATGGATTTGTATGCTGGCTTGGGCTGAGGGTGAGTCAAAGCCTAGGGAAAGGAGAGAAGCTAAGTTTAATCAATTAACATTAAAAGGCATATTGTTCTAATTGATCAGTGGGAACAAACAGTTTAGGTAATCATTTATGAGACAAAGAATGGGGATTTGCAGGGCTTCTGTGTTGTCATAGGCAAATAATAAGGACATCTGTGAGTCTTATCTATGTCATGGAGGAATGGTGGCCCATTGCAATAAGCCAATTCTGGGAACACAAAAGTGTGTGTGTGTGTGTGTGTGTGTGTGTGTGTGTGTGTGTGTGTGTGTGTGTTTGAGGCGGGTGATTTCTTAACTGTTGCTGTTTTCCAGGAGTACAGAGCTCAGGTAACATTTACCACTGTCAGTGGGAATACATTGCAGGACATTGATCTTTTTTCAGGAATTAGGAAAAATAACTCAGTCCAGTGATATATAAGTTGTTTGCTGAATGATGGGTTGGATCAAGGCAGTTAAATGGTGCTTGGGTAGAAAATATTAGCTTATGATGATACCAAGTAATGCCTGTGTAAGGCATGTCAAGTTCAGCCTTCCTATAATGAAATATTTTTAATAGTGAGAAAACTAAGAAATGTGGTGACAATGGTAAATTTTACCTGAGCCCCAGTGCTTCTGGAAAACTGGAAAGTTAAGAAATTCCCCCACCCTTTGTGTTCCAGGAAATGGCTTACTATTATAAAGAAGCCCCCTTCACTATATGACTTAAATAGACTCTCTTTACACTTCATTTACACTCTCTTGCTTACATATAATAAGGTCAGACACAGACCCTCCAAACTTTTATTCTTTGCTTCATAATTGATTAGGTAAACTGTTTTGCCCCCACTGATCAATGGGAATGAAATGCTTATTAACCAATTTTTGGTTCAGATTCTGTCCTTCTCCCAGATCCCTGAACTTGATCCATCTTCAGACAGCTGGCATACAGCCTTCTAAGTCAGAAGAAAACCTGCTGCCTTAGGATAAAACATTATCTGATCTATCTACTATCAAATAATGCCATCCTCCCATCACACTTCCCAACACCCAGTTCTTTCTAACTCTGTTTACTCCTGTGTAAAAGGAAAACCTTTTCTGCCTAAGTCTTGAGACTTGCAGAGCTTATGGTCACAGTGTTATCCCTATTTCAATAGTTTCTTTTTCCCTTTCACTAAATGCTTTTGTGTAAAGTCTCTCCAAGTCCAGATTTTGTTCTTATATGATGGTATCTAGAGAGTAGGCAGGGGACAGATCACAGAGCCTTGCCATTCCAAAGCAATGGCAAAGCACTAAAGGTTTGATAAGAGAATGATGAGACCAGATTTGCATTATGAAAAATCTTTCAAGCCTAAGGGATGAGAAGGTATTTCTGCCTTGGGCATTTGTGTGGTTGGTGGTTCTTCCACTGAGCAGAGAGAGAAGGTTGGGGTGAGGGGAGGTGATACATACATTTTGAACATGCTGAATGTGAGGTGACCTGGAGACATTCAGCTACAGCAGGATGTGATTCTGAAGCTTGGGGGAAAGATATGTGTTAGAGAATCCACAGCATATACACAATCATCAAACCCTGTAGTGAATTCCCTTTTCAGCTATACTATAACATATAGGATCTCTTCTCTTTTATTTCAAGTCTTCCCTAGATAATCTCACTCCAACTTTAACCTGCATTTTTGTTTCCCTTTGTTCTTCCTTATTTAAAATATATGGACACTGTTGTATGAGCTATAAAAATTAACTTTGCATCAGGGAAAACCTAGATTAAATTTGTTATTCCTCTCAGGCCATATAGCTTCATTTAACACATTTAAGTAGCTCTCCTCATAATGGAATTGAATAAGTATCAAATTCTGTTAGATACTTATTTACCATACGGTAGTATTTAACACAAAGGTCTGCAACATCTTTACTCCTAGTGTAACAGGGTGGGTAGTGGCACTAAGGAATCCTGAGGGCTTTACTAAATACTAAATTGGAGGTCTTGAGGCACAGGAAAGCCAGAAAGTAGAAGACAAGATAACGGAAAAACAAAGAAGAAACAAAAAGCAGAAATCATTAAAGCACCCACAATGGGGAGTTTTAAATGATAGAGTGTTTGGTGATACTAATATTTATGTCAGGGAACTCCTAATGCCTTTGCAGTACTAAAAGTTTAATTTAAAACATGTTTTCTTAACGTTTATTTATTTTTGAGAGATAGACAGAGTGGGAGCGGGGGAGGAGCAAAGAGAGAGAGAGAGAGAGAGAGTGAAACAAAATCTGAAGCAGGCTCCAGGCTCTGAGCTGTTGGCACAGAGCCCAATGTGTGGCTCGAACTCGTGAACTGTAAGATCATGACCTGATCTTTAATCAGACACAACCAATTGTACCACCCAGGCTGCCCTTAAAAGTTTAATTTTAAAACAATTTAGTAAATATTGGAAAATGACTGTTTTGGTAGGCCAGCTTGACAATAGAGTCACGTCTTTAGATCTTCACCATCCTGTGGCGACAAAATAGGTCAGGTTTTACCTCAAGAACAAAAAGGATGGAAATCCATCCTGTTTGCTGAAATATACCCTTCTCAAAAACTTCTCCAGCTATTTTACGAGGGTTCCATAACTGAATCTATCAGCTCTAATCCCTCGTGTTCTCTGGCATCCATCGTCAACAATATTAAGTATATGTTCATGCCATGGCAGCCGATTCTAGGCCCTCCCACTGCTTGGAATGAGCCACACAAAGCTGCAGTGCTGAGGAAACCTCCTTCTCAATTGTCTGCCAGTTTTCACCCCAAACAACTCCTTTGTGCCAGAATCTTACATAGGCTCATTTAAACAGGTCTGTTTGTTTTTTCCTCAGGCCTCTGTCTTCTAACCATTTAATTATTCAATCTACTCTATTCCAAGAACTATGTTAGGTGATAGGGATACAACACTGAAGAAGATACAGACTTGGTACTCAGCTTTTCTGGAGCTCATAGTTCAAGTGCCTTATGAGCATTATGTTTTTAGTTCTTACAATTGCTTTGCCAAGTAAAGACTATTATTATCTTCATTTTACAGTCCTAAACTTGTTTAGTTTCTTGTCAGAGTCATAGCGCTAGTGAGGGCAGAACCAGGATTTAAACCAGGGCTGATTCCTAATAGTCTCGTCAAAATGAGTCTTTAAAGCTGGACAGTTTATAAAGGTCAAATCTACCAACCTCCTTTTACCTTCCTCACTCTTCCATGAACCCCTTTGTACCAATACAGTGTACCTTTGTGAAGTACACTTCCCAACCACCCCCACTAGAAACTTAGGTATATATCAATAGGTAAGAGCATAAATCAGAGTAGAGGAAATAGGCAGAAAGGAAGTGTACTAAGTATTCTGGGTACCAAGAATATCTGTGAAAATCTCTATAGGGCAAAATGTTTTTATATAAGTCAGAAAAAAAAACCTTTCTTATGATAATCACATAGTGAAATACTTTTGAGACTGGTGCCTAAAAATTTGCCATATCTTTTAACTAAATAATTATAATCCATCTGGTCTAAAGAGGACTCTTTTTGCTCACCAGAAATCTCTTTGGCTATAAACAAGATCTAAAATGAAAGGATGACAGCACTAAGTCAGCAAGTTTAGGGATTTTATCTGGGTTTGGGAAGTCCCTGGCAAAAGGGATTCTCATCAAACGACTATATATATGCTTGCTGGCAAGTAAGCTGTCCTTCACATTAAAAGGAATCATTGGGTTCTACTCATTATGTTGTGGCTTTTTAAATTGCTTCCCTAATTGTGACTATTGATGTGTTCTGAGTCACCCCTGCTTTTTTCATTTGGGCTCTCTGTGATAACCAGTGCATTTCTGAGAAATAGATGACATGTAAAGCACTCTAGCTGTGTCTCTGTAACATACACTGAAGCAGTGAACTCTACTGAGTAAACAGGTTCAAGATTTTAGCCTGTGCTGTATTTTTTATTACAATTTACTTCCTAGCATGTAGACAAGATATATTTAATGTCTCAAATGTTCTAATGCCTTTATATTATATGCTTCTTAAAATGCTAATCTGTTTGGAGCCAGGGTCAAAGACTTCTCCTTGGTTTTCTCCAAATATTGCTTAGCATAGACTGCCCATGCAGTGTTGATTAAAGGTCTCTGTGCAGTGTAAAAGCAGCCAGGTGAGACAAGAAAAACCTGCCAATTAACTGATTGTTTAGACTTTACTTGACAATAGAGGAATGATACTTCACAGAAAAGACTGAATTGCACACCTGCTAAATCACTGCATAGTCACTCAGCCTGTACTGTCCAATACATAGGCAGGTGGGTATTTTAAATTTAAATTAAAGTTAAGCAAAATTAAAATTTCAGTCACTCAAGTGCATTAGCCCCATTTCAAAGTGTTCAATAGCCACATGCGACTAGTGGCTGCTGTATATTAGCACAGATATAGAACATTTCCACTGTCTATTAGACAAGTTCTATTAGACTACACTGGTTTCTTTGAAGAAGCTATAGTCATCTTATTGGGATAATTCTGTTCAGTAGAAATTTACCAAACATCTTCTCTGGGAAAGGGATAGTTTCTACTTTTAAGGAGTTAATATTTACCTGAGAGAAATATGCGTACAACCACAAAGTATAACATGGGTCAAAGGTGCTAAGTGTTTTAATTATGAGAGTCTCTTATGGTTTGCCTCCTTTCCTCTCTGTAACTTTTTCCCCCTTCCCCTCCACCATGGTCTTCTGTTAAATTTCTCAGGATCCACATATGAATGAAAACATATGGTATCTGTCTTTCTCTTTCCAACTTATTTCACATAACATAATACTATCCAGTTCCATCTACATTGCTACAAATGGCCAGATTTCATTTTTTCTCACTGCCAAGTAGTATTCCACTGTATATATAAACCACATCTTCTTTATCCATTCACCAGTTGATGGACACTTAGGCTCTTTCCATAATTTGGCTATTGGTGAAAGTGCTGCTATAAACATTGGGGTACAAGGGCCCCTAAGCGTCAGCACTCCTGTATCCATTAGGTAAATTCCTAGCAGTGCTATTGCTGGGTCATAGGGTAGATCTATTTTTAATGTTTTGAGGAACCTCCACACTGTTTTCCAGAGTGGCTGCACCAGTTTGCATTCCCACCAACAGTGCAAGAGGGTTCCCGTTTCTCCACATCCTCTCCAGCATCTATAGTCTCCTGATTTGTTCATTTTAGCCCCTCTGACCGGCATAAAGTGGTATTTCAATGTGGTTTTGATACGTATTTCCCTGATGAGGAGTGACATTGAGCATCTTTTCATGTGCCTGTTGGGCATCTGGATGTCTTCTTTAGAGAAGTGTCTATTCATGTCTTCTGCGCATTTCTTCACTGGAATATTTGTTATTTGGGTGTGGAATTTGGGGAGTTCTTTATAGATTCTGGATACTAGCCCTTTGTCTGATATGTCATTTGCAAATATCTTTTCACATTTTATCAGTTGCTTTTAGTTTTGTTGATTGTTTCCTTTGGAGTGCAGAAGATTTTTATCTTCATGAGGTCCCAATAGTCCATTTTTGGTTTTCATTCCCTTGCCTTTGGAGATGTGTCAAGTAAGAAATTGATGCGGCTGAGGTCAGAGAGGTTTTTCCCTGCTTTCTTCTCTAGGGTTTTCATGGTTTCCTGTCTCACATTCAGGTCCTTCATCTATTTTGAGTTTATTTTTGTGAATGGTGTAAGAAAGTGGTCTAGTTTCATTCTTCTGCATGTTGCTCTCCGGTTCTCCCAGTACCATTTGTTAAAGAGACTGTCTTGTTTCCATTAGATATTCTTTCCTGCTTTGTCAAAGATTAGTCGGCCATACGTTTGTGGGTCCAATTCTGGAGTCTCTATTCTATTCCATTGGTCTATGTGTCTGTTTTTGTGCCAATACCATGCTGTCTTGATGATTACAGCTGTGTAGAGAGGCTAAAGTCTGGGATTGTGATGCCTCCCGCTTTGGTTTTCTTCAATATTACTTTGGCTATTTGGGGTCTTTTGTGGTTCCATACAAATTTTAGGATTGCTTGTTCTAGCTTTGAGAAGAATGCTGCTGCAGTTTTGACTGGGATTGCATTGAATGTGGAGATTGCTTTGGGTAGTATTGACATTTTGACAATATTTATTCTTCCAATCCATGAGCACAGAATGTTTTTCCATTTCTTTGCATCTTCTTCAATTTCTTTCATAAGCTTTCTAGAGTTTTCAGCATACAGATCTTTTAAATCTTTGGTTAGGTTTATTCCTAGTTATTTTATGATTCTTGGTGCAGTTGTGAATGGGATCAGTTTCTTTATTTGTCTTTCTATTGCTTCATTGTTAATGTGTGAGAATGCAACTGATTTCTGTACATTAATTTTGTCTCCTGTGGCTTTGCTTAATTCATGTATCAGTTCTACCAGACTTTTGGTGGAGTCTATTGGGTTTTCCGTGTATAGTATCATGTCACCTGCAAAAAGTGAAAGCTTGACTTCACCTTTGCCAATTTTGATGCCTTTGATTTCCTTTTGTTGTGTGATTGGTGATGCTAGAACTTCCAACGCTATATTAAACAATCCCACTTGATCATGGTGAATAATTCTTTTTATATGCTGTTGAATTCGATTTGCTAGTATCTTGTTGAGAATTTCTGCTTCCATAAACATTAGGGATATTGGCTTGTAGTTCTCTTTTTTTTCTGGGTCTCTGTCTGGATTGGGAATCAAAGGAATGCTGGCTTCATAGAATGAGTCTGGAAATTTTCCTTCCCTTTATATTTTTTGGAATATCTTGAGAAGGATTGGTATCTCTGCTTTAAATGTCTGGTAGAATTCCCTGGTGAAGCCATCTGGTCCTGGACTCTTATTTGTTGGGAGATTTTTGATAACTTATTCAATTTCTTTGCTGGTTATGGGTCTGTTCAAGCTTTCTATTTCTTCCTGTTTGAGTTTTGGAAGTGTGTGGGAGCTTAGGAATTTGTCCATTACTTCCAAGTTGTCCAGTTTGTTGGCGTATAATTTTTTCCTAGTATTCCCTGATAATTGCTTGTATTTCTGAGGGACTGGTTGTAATAATTCCATTTTCATTCATGATTTTATCTATTTGGGCCCCCTCCCTTTTCTTTTTGAGAAGCCTGGCTAGACTTTTATTAATTTTGTTTCTTTTTTCAAAAATCCAACTCTTGGTTTCATTGATCTGCTTTACTATTTTTTTTTCTTGGATCCTGTATTGTTCATTTCTGCTCTGATCTTTATTATTTATTTTCTTCTGCTGGGTTTGGGGTGTCTTTGCTGTTCTGCTTCTATTTCCTCTAGGTGTGCTGCTGTTAGATTTTGTCTTTGGGATTTTCCTTGTTTCTTGAGATAGGCCTCGATTGCAATGTATTTTCCTCTCAGGACTGCCTTTGCTGCATCCCAGAGTGTTTAGATTGTTGTATTTTAATTTTCGTTTGTTTCCAAATATTTTTTAAATTTCTTCTCTAATTGCCTGTTTGACGCATTCATTCCTTAGTAGGGTGTTCCTTAACCTCCATGCTTTTGGAGGTTTTACAGACTTTTTCCTGTGGTTGATTTCAAGTTACATAGCATTGTGGTCTGAAAGTGTGCATGGTATGATCTCAATTCTTTTATACTTATGAAGGGCTGTTTTGTGAGCCAGTATGTGATCTATCTTGGAGAATGTTCCATAGACACTCAGGAAGAAAGTATATTCTGTTGCTTTGGGATGCAGAGTTCTAAATAGATCTGTCAAGTCCATCTGATCCAATGTATCATTCAGGGCCCTTGTTTCTTTATTGACCGTGTGTCTAGATGATCTATCCATTGTTGTAAGTGGAGTATTAAAGTCCCCTGCAATTACCACATTATTATCAGTAAGGTTGCTTATGTTTGTGCTTAATTGTTTTATGTATTTTGGGACTCCCGTATACAGCACATAGACATTTATAACTGTTAGCTCTTCCTGATGGATAGACCCTGTAATTATTATATAATGCCCTTCTTCATCTCTTGTTACAGCCTTTAATTTAAAGTCTAGGTTGTCTGATATAAGTATGGTTTCTCCAGCTTTCTTTTGAGTTCCAGTAGCATGATAGATAGTTCTCCATCCCCTCACTTTCAATCTGAAGGTGTCCTCAGGTCTAAAATGAGTCTCTTGTAGAAAGAAAATTGATGGATCTTGTTTTCTTTATCCATTTTGATACCCTATGTCTTTTGTTTTGAGTATTTAGTTCGTTTACATTCAGTGTTATTGAACGGTATGGGTTTAGAGTCATTGTGATATCTGTAGGTTTCATGCTTGTAGTGATGTCTCTGGTACTTTATTGTCCTTGCAATATTTCACTCACAGAGTCCCCCTTAGGATCTCTTGTAGGGCTGGTTTGGTGGTGATGAATCCCTTCAGTTTTTGTTTGTTTGAGAAAACCTTTATCTCTCCTTCTATTCTGAATGGCAGACTTGCTGGATAAAGGATTCTTGGCTGCATTTTTTTTTTCTGTTCGTCATATTGTAGAATTTCTGGCATTCCTTTCTGTTCTGCCAAGTTTCAGTAAATAGGTCTTCGACTACTCTTATGTTTCTACCTTTGTATGTTAGGGCCCGTTTATTCCTAGTTGCTTTCAGAATTCTCTCTTTATCCTTGTATTTTGCCAGTTTCACTATGATTTCTGTTGCAGAAGATTGATTCATGTTACACTTTTGAAAGGAGTTCTCTGTGCCTCTTGGATTTCAATGCCTGTTTCCTTCCCCAGATTAGGGAAGTTCTCAGCTATGATTTGTTTAAGTACACCTTCAGCCCCTTTCTCTCTCTTCTTCTTCTTCTGGAATTACTTTGATATGGATATTGTTCCATTTGATTGCATCACTTCATTCTCTAATTCTCCCCTCATACTCCTGGATTTTTTTTATCTCTCTTTTTCTCAGCTTCCTATTTTTCCATAATTTTATGTCTAATTCACCTATTCTCTCCTCTGCCTCTTCAATCCGTGCTATGGCTGCCTCCAGTTTATTTTACACCTAATTTATAGCATGTTTTAATTCCTCATGACAATTTTTTAGTCCCTTGATCTCTGTAGCAATAGATTTTCTGCTCACCTTTATGCTTTTTTCAATCCCAGCGATTAATTTTATGACTATTATTCTAAATTCTTGTTCCCTTATACTGCTTAAATCAGTTTTGATGAATTCATTAGCTGTCTCTACTTTCTGGAGTTTCTTTTGAGGAGAATTCTTCCATTTCATCATTTTGGCTAGTCCCTGTGGTAGCTCCAAACTGCAAGGCACTTCTCCTGTGCTGTCCAGAGAAACTTGTGTTGGCGGGTGGGGCTGGAGTGAGACCTGATGTCTGTCCCCAGTCCACCACTGGGGCCATAGTCAGACTGGTGTGTACCTCATCTTCCCCTCTCCCAGGGGCAGAACTCACTGTGGAGTGGTGTGGCACCTGTCTGGGCTACGTGCACACTGCCAGGCTTGTGATGCTGCTTTGATGGGATCTGGCCAAGCGCATGTTAGATGGGGTGGGTGCTCAAGGTCCATAGTGATGGGAAGGGCAGGCTTAGCTTGCTTTGTCATTGGTGGTCCCCTGAGGGAGCGGCCCTGCAGCACCAGGAGGAGGCAGTCCCATCAGAGTGATGGACCCACAGAAGCACAGCTTTGGGCGTTTGTGAGGGGCAAGCAAGTTTGATCATGGGAACTGGTTCCCTTTGGAATTTCAGCTGGAGGATGGGAGACAGAAATGGTGCTTACGCCTTTGTTCCCACACTGAGCTCTGTCCTTCCAGGACTCAACAACTCTTCCTCCAAGAGTCCTCTTGTCCTCCCTGTTCTCCAAGAGCAGAGCTGTTGACTTTTAACATTCCAGATGTTAAGTCCCGCTGGCTGTCAGGATTCATGCAGTCTGGCCCCTCCACTTTTGCAAGCCAGACTTTGGGGTCTCTGCCCTGCCTGGTGGGCTGCCCCTCCACTGCCCTGGGTCCCTCCCACCAGTCCGTGTAGCATGCACTGCCTCTCCACCCTTCCTACCCTCTTCCATGGGCCTCTTGTCTATGCTTGGCTCAGGAGAGTCTGTTCTGCTAGTCTTCTGGTGGTTTTCTGGGTTATTCAGGCAGATGTGGGTGGAATCTAAGCAATCAGCATGACGAGTGAGCTCAGCATCCTCCTAAGCCACCATCTTCCCCAATGTAAGTATTTGAAACTTTCTTGTGTCTCTCCTCTCCTGGGTTTCATGCCATCATGTTCTACTAGATTTTTTTCCATTATGTATGACTTTTCTTTGTGATCTTACTCCCTTCTATTTTTTTATTTTTTAATGTTTATTTATTTTTGAGAAACAGAAAGAGAGACAGAGTGTGAGAGGGAGAGGGGCAGAGAGGGAGGGAGACAGAATCCGAAGCAAGTTCCAGGTTCTAAGCTGTCAGCACAGAGTCCAGCTCAAACTCCGAACCAAAATATCATGACCTGAGCTGAAGATGGATGCTTAACTGACCAAGCCACCCAGGCACCCCTACTGCCTTGTAGTTTTTAGTCCACTCTTTTAACAATAGTGACCAAAAGGGTTTCAAAATCGCCTTACACTCCTCATGCTGAAAACTGAACTCATGATCTCCATTCCGCTTCCATAAACCTGATATTCATTCAGTATTCTTTAATCCAGGAAATGTTATCACTTTTTACCTAGTTTTACCAACCAGAATATTGGAAGCCATTCTTTACTTCTCTCTATTCCTCACTTTTGTATGTAATCTACCATCCAACCCTGCAATTATACTTCCTAAATATCCATTTTTCTCTATTTTTCTATTACCACCTGGTTCAATCTATCATCAGCTCTCACTTGTTAATAGCCTCCCAACTGGTCTCCTTGAATCTACTCTTTTGCTCTCTTCTATCCCATTACTTATAATTCTGTCAAATGTTTTTCAAATGTAGTCTGATCATGCTACTTCCTTATTTATGACCTTTCAATGGTTTCTCATTGCTCTTAGAATAAAGATCAAAATCCTTAAGATAGCTAGAAAAACCTTCCATGATCTGAGTTTTGTCTCACTCTCCAGCTTCATCTCAGGCCATTCCTTCTTTTCCTTTTTGTTATTTATTTATTTATTTATTTGAGAGAGAGCCAGGAGGGGAGGGGCAGAGAAAGGGAGACAGAATAAGAAGCAGGCTCCAGGGTCTGAGCTGTCAGCACAGAGCCTGATGTGGGGCTCGAACCCACAAACCATGAGATCATGACCTGAGCTGAAGCTGATGCCTAACTGACTGAGCCATCCAGGCTCCCCTCTTTCCTTTGGTTTTAACCAGTTTCTTAAATATGGGGATTTAAATATTCCATCGATTTTGGAAAATTCTAAAACATTGCTCTAAATATTGCTTCTTCCCATACTCATTATTCCTTCTTGCTCGGTTTTCTATTAAATGTAGTTTGGGCATTCTCAATTTATCCTTAACTTCCCCTATTAGTGATCTCTGTTTCTTTCAGCTATGTTCTTGGATTATTTCCTCTGGGTCTGCTATTTATTCTTTCTGTTAACTTTTGTTCATGATAGTTTGTGTATTGGTGTGCTATGTAATTTTGGATTGTGAATTTGTGTTTGTTAGGGTTTTTATTGTAATCCTGCATGGCAATCCTGAGATGAGGATGTGTCTGATAGCTTCCTTAGAAATGTCACCATAATGAGGTTAATTCTTATGCTAATTTACTGGCTTTGGTGCTCTTAGAATATGCAGGTAGTGTAAAACTTATGTGAGGGAAAATTAATTTTCAAGGAGGGCAACATTTTTATATTCTAGAACTTAAGGTAATATAGACAAACTTCCTATGCTGGTAGGGTTTATTTTTTTCTAGTCCTTCCTTTCGCTTAAGGTATGTATAGACTATAGAAGATCTTGGCTTTTTGAGAAGACCCACAGTTTCAAATTCCCATTTTTCACAGACGTAAGGCCTTTATGTCCTTATGCGTCCACTAAACTCAAAGTTCCATTGATGGAGAGTAGCAGATATTCTCAGATCAACTAAAATGTAAATGTATTCATTTATTTAGTCAACAAATATATATTAAATGCCTGCTATGTCAAACATTATTATAAGCACTAGAGATCCAGCAGTTAATAAAACAAACTCTTGTGTTTTTTACATGACTTCATGGAATTTATGTTTACTACTCCTGTTTTGAAGTTTCTATTTTTGGGGGGCCTATTAAGAAAAAGAATAAGAAATATCAAAAACTTAGAAATTAAATGATAGAATGCTATTTTCCCATTCAGTGACATATTGAAACATTAAATAAAGGGCCTACCCAAGGATTATTTAATTCTGTAGGAGAAGGTACCTGGTGTAATGTACTATTTACTATTGACTAGGGCCAAGAATCTGAAAAACTACATGTTACCTTGTTGGGTTTTGTCTAGTAGATGTGCAATTGATTCCTATCAGGCAAAAATAAAATCATAATCCTAAAGATTATGATCTTACTGACTTATGGTACATTAACCAATTCTGTATCTAATGTAACAAACCTTTCAGTATGTCTTTCCTCTTCAACTATAAAACCCCTATTCTTCGAATTCTCCTTTGATCTGACCTTACTATACCACTTGCTCCCTTGTTAATAAATTAAATAAATCTTTGATAAATCTTCACTTTACATTTATTTGTAGGGGACTCATGTTTATTGCTTTTTATAAACCATAGGTTGATAGACCCCTAACCATTTCCTTTACTGAAAGTTAGGATATGCATATAAAATAATATTTGTTATATTGTATCCAACATTACTTGATGTTTAAAAGTAGGAGGTTTTCTGCTTTTCTAATGCCCCATATATTTAGAAAAGGAACACACCTCCTCTCTGTGCTTTCTACAGTTATACAAAGCTCTACATTTCTCCTCCCTCTGGGAATTTAGGGAAAATTATTCTGGCCCTGAAATTCCGCTTCTAACTCCCTCCTTTTGCTTGGTTAACTATTACTCTTCCTTCAAATCTCAAAAGTTATTTCCTTAGGAATGTTTTATTGACTGTTTTCAGCCCCTAAAAATTATTTCAGGTCCTTCTGCTACAGGATTTTTTTTAGGATCATGTAGTTTCTTCATAGGCACTTAACACAATTGTAATTTATTAAGTAATTTTTGTTTGACATCTGTCTCTCCACACAAGATTGTAATACAGCTCAGATAAATAAAAACAGGGACTCTGCCACGTTTCTCACAATTCTTTATTAAGTCTTATCACAACTCTTTGTTAGGTGCCACTTTATTAGTACCTCTTTATTAAGAATTTGTTTAATAAATTAATAATTCTTCATTATATTCTTTCGACCTAGGTGACCCAATCATGCCCATGACTTCAACTAACATCTATGTTGATAATTCCTAAATCTGTATTTATAGGTTATACCTCACTTCTTAGTTCCAAGTTCATATTTCCAGTTGTCTCTTAATAAAAGAGGCATATAGCTGGATGTAGAATACTTTAAACTCAGCTGATTCAAAACTGAGTCAACTATCTCTTCCTACAGATCTGTATCTGCTTCTCTATTTCTTGTTGCATTACCATCTACATGGTTATCAACATTGAAACCTCAGAATCAGCTTTTATGCCTAGTTTTCTTTAACTAACTACATACATTTAGTCACTAAACCTTGTCAACTTTACTCCCAAGAATCTTTTTTTTTTTTTTTTTTTAATTTTTTTTTAACGTTTATTTATTTTTCAGACAGAGAGAGACACAGCATGAACGGGGGAGGGGCAGAGAGAGAGGGAGACACAGAATCAGAAGCAGGCTCCAGGCTCTGAGCCATCAGCCCAGAGCCCGACGCGGGGCTGGAACCCGCGGACTGCGAGATCGTGACCTGAGCCGAAGTCGGACGCTTAACCGACTGAGCCACCCAGGCGCCCCTACTCCCAAGAATCTTGATCACATTTGTCCTTTCTCCATTCACTTGCCACTCTCTTAGTTTAGTCCTTCATTTTCTCTTATTCAACTATTTGAATTGTTCTCATATTTCTCTGTATCTTCCATCTACATAGTAATCAGTTATTTCTTCTAAAATATAGATTCAATAATGCAACTCTCCAGTTCAAAACCTTCAATAAAGGCATAGAAAAAAGCTTCAGTGTCCCCATTACCTATAGAATAAAAATTGAACCTCTTAGTAAACTATGAGAATCTCTTCACATTCTCAATAAACCTGTTTTTTTTTTATTTCATCACATTGGTCATCTCTTCCTATAGGAATAAGGTTTTTTACTTATTCTTAAATGTGTCATGCTTTCATGCATCCATGATCTGTTCATGTACCCTGGACTTATAATGCCTTGTCTGTCCATTTTTTTCACTTGGCAAAATCACACGTCTTTCAAGGTCCACCACAAAATCAGCTTTTTTGTGAATATGTGTCTATTGCTTGACTCTCCAGCTTTCCCCATTCTGCCTCAAGAAAAATTAGTTCATATGTCTTCTATGTTTTTTTACATCACTTTTTCTATTGTATTTTGTACATAATTTGGCAGAAAATGTAATCCAGATCGTAGCTGCATAGCCAGAAACAACTAGGGTGTGGACATGTTTGGACAATGACAAGACAGGCTCAACTGAAGTTTCTTTGCTGAAAGTCTTCTAAAAAATAACTCCATCTGTATCTACTGCTGGGTTTCAAACACATCTGGGCATGTCAGGCAGGTCTAAGAATCAACCAAACAAAAACCTATTTGGAGGAAACAATGAAGAGGCTTCACAAGAGACCTTATCTTTATAAAAGTAATAAAAAGGTACAATGAACATAACTAACTAAAATAGGAATAATTTGCAAAGGGAAATAGAGTTTGTGAATACAGCACAGCTCTCATTTAAATCTGCAGGGAGCTAGATGTCTAGTATTAGAAGATTGAAACCAGTTAGCTAATAAAATTCATGTACTAATGTTATTTTGATCTAATTTGCTCCCACAGGCTAGAGAATCCTAGGAACCGTTATTTTTTATTATTAGCATTAGTTTATGATACATATTTCTACCCCTTGTCCCTGTTGTATAACAGTGATTATATACGGGAATTTGTTTTCTTCACTTGGCTTTCAAGGAGACCATTTTTTATTTGTGATCCACTTTTTTGGCTGTGTCTTATTAATTCCCTTTCTTGGATCTTTTTTTTTTTATTTTCCAGACTTCTAAACACTATAGTTTTCCAAGTCCAAATCCTGAAATGTTCCTCTTCTCTTCTTTTCTATTTATTATTTTTAAATTTTAATTGAAGTATACTTAGCTTACAATATTATGTTAGTTTCAGGTGTATAATATAGTGATTCAACATTGATATAGATTATAAAATGTTCACCATGATTAGTGTAGTTACTATGTGTCACTATACAAGGTTAATACGATATTACTGGCTATATTCCCTATGCTGTACTTTTCATCCTCATGACTTATTTATTTTGTAACTGGAAGTTTGTACCTCTTAATCCCCTTTACCTACTTTGCCCATCCCTCCATATGCTTTCCCTCTGGCAGCCACCAGTTTCCTTTCTGTATTTGAAAATTTATTTCTGTTTGTTCATTTTTTTTAGATTCCACATATAAGTGAAACCATGTGGTGTTTGTCTTTGACTGACTTGTTTTACTTAGCATAATACCCTCTAGGCCCATCCATGTTGTCAAAAAGGCAAGATTTCATTCATTTCCATGGCTGAAAAATATTATTACATCTTCTTTATCCCTTCATCTATTGATGGACACTTAGATTGCTTTCATATATTGGCTACTATAAATAATACTGCAATAAACATAGGGGTGCATATATCTTTCAAATTAGTGTTTTTGTTTTCCCTGGGTAAATATCTAGAAGTGGAATTACTGAATTATATGCTATTTCTACTTTTAGTTTTTTGAAAAAAGATTCCATACTATTTGCATAGTAGCTGCACCAATTTAGATTTCCACCAACAATGCACAAGAGTTCCCTTTTCTCTACATTCTTTTTTGTAATTAATTTATTTTTAAAAGTTTGTTTATTTATTTATTTATTTATCTATAGAGAGAAAGAGAGAGAGCAAGCATGACTGGGGAGGGACAGAGAAAGGAAGGGAGAGAGAGAATCCCAAGCAGGCTCTGTGGAGCACAGAGCCTGACAGAGGGCTCAAACTCACAAACCGTGAGATCATGATGGGAGCTGAAACCAAGAGTTGGACACTTAACAGACTGAGACACTGAGGTGCTCCCTTTTTCTCTCATTCTTGCAAACACTTGATGTATCTTATCTTTTTGATACTAGGCATTCTGACTGGTGTGAGACGTCTCATGGTGGTTTTGATTGGCATTTCTCTAGTCATTAGTGATATTGAATATCTTTTCATATGTCTGTTGGCCATCTAGATGTCTTCTTTGGAAAAATGTCTATTCATGTCCTCTGCTCATTTCTTAAATTGAATTGTTTTTTAGGAGGGTTTGAGTTTTGTAAGTTCTTTATATATTTTGGATATTAACCCTTTATTGGATATAAAATTTGTAAATATCTTCTCTTCTCCCATTCAGTACATTACCTTTTCATTGTGTTGATGTTTTCCTTCACTGTGCAAAAGCTTTAGTTTGCTACAGTTCCAATTTTTTTTTTGTTTTTATTTTTGCTTGTGTTACCTTTGCTTGTGTATACAAATCCAAAAAAATATTGCTAAGACCAATGTCCAAGAAGTTACTGCTTAAATTTTCTTTTAGGAGGTTTATGGATTGAGATCTTACATTTAAGTCTTTAATTGATTTTGAGTTTATTTTTGTATATGATGTAAAAAAGTGGTACATTTTCATCCTGTTGCAAATAGCTGTCCAGTTTTCCCATCACCATTTATTGAAGAGGCTATCTTTTCCCAATTGAATATTCTTGCTTTGTTTATTGTAAATTAACTGACCATATAAGCATGGGTTTAATTCTGGGCTCACTTTTCTGTTTTGTTTATCTATGGGTCTGTTATTGTGTCAGTGCCATATTGTTCTGATTACTGTAGCTTTGTAGTAATGTGTAAAATTTGAAATAGTACTATCTCCAGCTTCATTCTCCTTTCTCAAGATTGCTTTGGCTATTCAGGGTTTTTTTGTGTGTGGTTTCATACTAATCTTAGAATCATTTTTTCTTGTTTAGTGAAAAATACTACTTCCTCCTTACCAATTTGGATGATTTTTATTTCTTTTTCTTGTCTAATTAATGTGGCTAGGACTTCCAGTATTATGCTGAATAAAAGCATGAGAGTGGACCAACTTGTTTTGTTCTTGATCTTAGAGAAAACGTTTTTAGCTTTTCACTATTGAATATGATGGTAGTTGTTGGTTTGTCATATATGGCTCTTGTTATGTTGAGGTATGTTCCTTCTATACTCACTTTGTTGAGAATTTTATCATGAATTTTTTTAATTTTGTCAAATGTTTTTCCTTTACTTATTGAAATGACTTGGTTTATATCCTTCATTTTGTTAATGTGGTATATCACATTGATTGATTTGTGGTTATCAAACTATCCTTGTATCCCTGGAATATATCCTACATCATTATGGTGAATAATCCTTTTAATGAATTGCTGAATATTTTTCAGTAATATTTTTTTAATATTTTGCATCTATGTTCATCAGAGATATTGGCTTATGGTTTTCTTTTCTTGTAGTTTCTTTGTCTGGTTTGGTATAAAGTAATACTGGCCTTATAAAATGAATTGGAAGCATTCTTTCCTGTTCAATTGTTTTGGAATCATTTGAGAAAGATGGGTATTAATTCTTTAAATGTTTGGTTGTATTTCTCTGTGAAGGCATCTGGTTCTGAACTTTTGTCTGTTGTAAGTTTTTTTTTTTAATTGCCAATTCAACTTTATTACTAGTAATCAGTATGTTCAGATTTTCTATTTCTTCCTGAGTTCATTTTAGAAGAATATGTTTCTAGGAACTTATCCCTTTCTTCTAGGTCTCCAGTTGGTTGGTAAATAATTTTCTGCAGTAGTTTCATAATTCTTTGTATTTCTGTGGTGTCAGTTTTAACTTCTCTTTGATTCTTGATTATATAAGAGTTTTCCCTTTTTTTTTCTTCATGAGTCTAGCTAAAGGTTAATAAATGTTGTTTGTTTGTTTGTTTGTTTGTTTTAAAAAAATGGCTCTTGGTTTCATTGATATTTTTTATTGTGTTTTTAGTCTCTATTTCATTTATTTCCACTCTGATCTTTAAATATTCCCTTCTTTCTATGAATTTTGGACATTGTTCTTCTTTTTCTATTTCCTTTAGTATAATTAGATTATTAGAGATTTTTCTCATTTCTCAAGTTAGGTCTGTTATGCTATTTCCCTTTTACAACTGCTTTTGCTGAATCCCAAAGATTTTGAATTGTAGTGTCTCCCTTTTCATTTCTCTCCAGGTATTTTTTTTTATTTCCTTTTTGGTTTCGTTTTTAATCCACTGGTTACTTAGTAGCATATTGTTTAAAGTTCATGTGTTTGTATTTTTTCCCAGTTTTCTTTCCCATAATTGATTTGTAGTTTTATACCTTTGTGGTTGGAAAAGATGCTTGATATAATTTCAGTCTTATTAAATTTATTGAGACATGTTTCGTGGCTTAGCATGTGATCTATCCTGGAAAATGTTCCATGTGCACTTGAAAGAAATATGTAATCTGCTGTTTTTAGAATGAATGTTCTCTATGTATCTTGTAAATCCATCTGGTTTAATGTGTTGTTCAAAGACACAGTTTCCTCACTAATTTTCTGTTTGGATGATATATCCATTGATATAGTAGTGTGTTAAAGCCCCTTAATCTTATTGTATTACTGTAAGTCTTTTCCTTTATGTATGTTAATATTTTCTTTATATATTTAGGTGCTCCTATATTGATATAGATATTTAGAATTGTCATATCCTCTTGAAATATCAATCCTTTTATCATTATGTAATACACTCATTTGTTACACTTTTTTGCATTAAAATCTCTTGTTACCCCAACTTTTTTGTTGTTTTTCTGCTTCCATTTGCATAGAATATCTTTTTCCATCTCTTCACATTCAGTCTTTATGTGTTTAGGTCTGAAGTGACTCTTTTGTTTACTTTTTTTAAAATTTATTTATTTATTTTGAGAGAGATAGAGTGTGAGCAGAGGGAGGGGCAAAGAGAGAGGGACCATCCCAAGCAGGCTCCGTAAAGTCAGTGCTGAGCCTGATGTGAGGCTCAAACTCAGGAAACCATGATCATGACCTGAGCCAAAATCGAGTCATATGCTCAAGCTCAACTACTAAGCCACCCAGGCGCCCCTGAAGTGACTCTTTTGTAAATAGCATGCAGATATATCTTGTTTTTTGTTATCCTTTCAACCACTTTATGTCTTTTGATGGGAACATTTAGTCTATTTATGTTTAAAGCAAGTCGTGATAGGTATGTAGTTATTGTCATTTTGTTAATTATTTTCTGATTGCTTTTTAGTACTCTGTTCCTTTCTTCTTCTCTTACTCTTTACTTGTGATTTCCTTTAGTTTTATGCTTGAAATCCTCTCTCTTATGTTTTGCATATCCATTATAGTTTTTAGTTTGTGGTTATCATAAGGTTTATATGTAACATCCTATGTATATAGTAGTCTATTTTAAGTTTATGGTCACTTACATTTGAACACATTCTAAAAGGACTACATTTTCACTTCTTCTCTCCACATTTTTTTGTATATGACATAAAATATTCATCTTTTTGTGTATTCCTTAACTACTTATTCTAAATATAATTCATTTTACTTTTGTCCTTTATCCTTCATACTAGCATTAAGTGATTGATCTACTATCTTTACTATGTATTTGCTTTGAATGAAATTTTTCTCTTTAATAATTTGTTTTTACTTCGACTTATGGCTTCTCTCTGTCTCTCTCCCTTTCCCTCTTTCTCTCTCTCTTTCTCTCTCTTGTTGCTTCATGAAAACACTTCTTGTGTTAACACTTCTTATAAGGCCTGTTTAAGTGGTAATGAACTCCTTTAACTTTTTTTTTTTTTTGGGTCTAAGAAACTCTTTATCTTTCTTTTAAATTCTGAAAGATAACCTTGCCAGATAGAGTATTCTCGGTTGTAGGTTTTTTTTTCTCCTTTAAACACTTTGAATATATCATGTTATTCCTCTTTGGACTGCAAAATTTCTCCTGAAAAATTAGCTTATAGCCTTATTGGGTTTCCCGTGTATGTAACAATTTGCTTTTCTCTTGTTGCTCTTAAGATTTCTCTCTTTATCTTCAACTTATGTATTTTAATACATAAGCTGTCAGCATAGAGCCTGATGTGGGGCTTGAACCCATGGACTCTTAGATCATGACCTGAGCCGATGTCAGACAGTTAACCCACTGAGCCACCCAGGCACCTTCTTGGGTTAATCTTGTTTGAAGCTTTCTGTTCTTCCTGGCTTTGGATGTCTGGTTAGGAAAGTTTTCATCTATTATTTCTTCAAATAAATTTTTTGTTCCATTCTTTCTTCTTATGGGACCCCTATAATATGAATGTTCATATGCTTGTTATTGTCCCAGAGATCTCCTAACCTATTCTCATTATTTTCTTTTTCTTTTATCTGTTCAGCTTAGATAGTTTCCACTGTACTGTCTTCCCAATCACTGATCTGTTTTTCTGCATCCTCTAATCTGCTATTGAGTCTTTCTAGAGTATATTTCATTTAGTTATTGTATTCTTCATCTCTGCTTGGTTCTTTTTTATATTTTCTGTCTTTGTTGAAATTCTTATTGAGTTCACCTACTCTTCTGTCAAGTCTCACAATCATCTTTATGACCACTGCTTTGACTCTTTATCAGGCAGATTGTTTATCTCAATTTCATTTTTGTCCCTGAGGTTTTGTGTTGTTCCTTCATTTGGAACATATTCCTCTGTCTCCTTATTTTGTCTGATTTGCTGTGTTTCTATGTATTAAGTAGGTCAGCTACATCTCCTGGTTTTTCAGGTAGTGGTCTTACATAGAGGGCATCTTATGGGGCCCAGAAGTGCAATCCCCCAGTCACCAGAACCAGACACTCCAGGGTGTTCCTTGTGTGGGCTTCCTGTGCTCTCCTGTTGTGACTGGGCTGCAACTACTACACTAACACTGGTGGGCAGGGCTGGGCCCTGTCACAGCTTGCTCAGAGGGTGTGGGAGTACTGGTGGGTGGGGTTAGCCTCTAATGCAATTGGCTGAGAAACTTGGCCATAACTGTTGTGGACATCCTTCTGGGTAAGACTGCCTTCTCAGCACAGAAGTCACTTTTAAGGGGCATGAACCCAGCCGGGGCTGTTCACTGGGTGTGATGTGCATTAATTGTTTTGTGGGGGATGTTTGTCCCCACTGAGACTGGCTGCAGGGTGCGGTAGGGTGGGAGCTGATTTGAAGGGCACCTGCCAGGGTGGGCATATTAGGTGTTGTGAGTCTGTAAGGAACATTGGAGTAGGACAAGCAATACTATCAAAGTAGATGGAGATTGTCAGAACTAGGTCCCATTAACATTAGGCCAGCTAAGCTGCAGGAGAGCAAGTAAAATAGTGCCTCCCAGAACTTCCGTTCCTGAAGAAAGTGAGAAAGTTTCTACAAATCTACGTTCCTCAACACATGCTCTAACATATATATATATATATATATATATATGTATATATATACATATATATATATATATTTTTTTTCATATAACCCAGGGAATTTTCAAAGTGCTGCATCTCTGTTGGGTATTGGAGTGGGTGATATAGTGTGATAGCCTTTTGAGAGCAGGGTCTCAATTTTCTATAGCACTCTGGATTACCAGGAGTTAAGCCCCCCCCCCCTAAAATTTCAAAGCCAGATGATATGGGGGCTTCTATTCCTTGTGTGAATTTCCAGGATGGGAGCGTCCAATGTGAGACTTGATCCTCTTGTTCCTCAGGGAAGATGTCTCTGCCTGTGATATCCCTCCTGCTTGTGGTCCATGCTAGGGGTTTGGTTGCTAACCAAGTATATTCCCCTCCTACCTTTCTTGAGGTATGTTTTTTCTTTATACCTTTAACTGTGGAAAAGCTATTCTGCTAGTGTTGCAGTCATTTAAGAATGAGGTGCACTATATTTATTTGCTACCTTGATGTGTCTTTGGTAGAAGGTGAACTCAGAATCCTCCTACTTTACTATCTTCTTAAGCTCTTCTTTTATCTTCCATTTACATTAATATCTTAGGTGGTCTCATTCAGGCTCATGGCTTTAAAATGCTGTCTCTACACTGATAATTCATAAAATTAAATCTCCATCCTTGACCTCTATGATGAACCCCAAACTCAGTCTAATTTCCTGCTCAAGATCTTCACTTGCATGCATAACAGACAACTCAAGCAACCCATGTTCCAAACTGAAATCCTGATTTTTAACACTCTTTAACCAGTTTAGCCCGAATATTTCTTCATATTAGTTAATGGCAACTCCAGTTTTCCTTTTTCTTTGGACAAAATCCTTGGTGTCAACCTGGCTTTCCTTTACAACCCACATTGTACACATCAGCAAATCCTGTTGGCCTTATATTCAAAATACAGATTATCCAGTATCCAGCCACTCTTTACCACCTCTACTGCTCCACCCCAGTTTAAAATTCCATCAAGGAATTACTTTCTATTTAGTCTCTTGACTTCCACATTTACCTCCCTCTTCCCAGGTGTCAAGTATCCAAAAAAATCCAGAGTGAATGTTTAAAAATGTAAATCAGATCATGTCACTCTTCTAGTCCAAACACTTCAGTGGTTTGTATGGCACTCAGAATAAAATCTAATTTCTTGGCCTGGCCTACAAGGCACACATGATCTGGTCTTCAGCTTCTTTTCTGATCTCATATACAATACTGTCCTCCTTTTTCATTCAATAATAGCCATGTTGGCCTCCTGATGTCCTTCCAATATGGCAAGCAAGTTCTTGCTTCAGGGCCTCTGTATAAATCCTTTTGCCTGGGTTGCTCTTCCTCTAGACACTGCATATTTCACTTCCTCATTTCATTCATTCATTCATTCATTCATTCATTTTATTTTGCTGAAAATTTTACCATCTCAGAAATAACTTCCCTGACCACTTTACTTAAATAAGCCATTTTCCATCTCCCATAACTCTCTATTCTGTTGATCCTGCTTTATTTTTTTTCTCCATGTGTTTTTGATTTTTTTCAATGTATTATTTTATGTCTCTCTCACTATAATGTAAGTTCCACAGTAGCAAGGACTCCATATTTGTGTTCAATACTAATTTTTCAGCATGTAGAATAGTGTTTGGTAGATGTCAAGGGCAAAAGAAATCTGGTGAATGAACCAATTAATGAATAATGTTAAACATGACAAATAAGATTTGTTGGGGAGGGAAGGAAAAAAACTTTATTCTACCTTCCTAGGTTCTTTGACTGGTATAATAATCAAATATAATATAGATTAACAGGATAAAAACAAATTTAATAACATACATATGGGGGCCCTATAAGAATGTCAGACCCAAGGTCAAGTCAGCCAATTGAGGATTACATGACATCTTACACTAAAGAATGGGATAGGGACCTAAGATTTGAAAGGGGAGGAGAGCTAGTCACAGGATGACTGGAGTAGATAAGATGAGTAGATATTTGGTAATTAGATCTTTGTCCTGCCATACAGATAGCTCATTTAAAGAAGTTATCTCTTGGTAACAACTTTATTACTGGCTTAGTCTCCCTATCTAAATTCTTTTAGGTATTTTAAGGGAGAGATGAAAGTTTTTATTTAGTGCTGGGTCTTGATTGCATTCAGCTCAAAATAGTCTGGATGCCAAAGTGGCACATTTTATGGAAACTTGTTTTGCACTCTTTCAGACTAAAACAAATGTGGTATTAAGGGTTAAAATCCTAAATAAAGCTGTAAGTTAAGTGTTGCAGAATACTTTTGTAGGGAAGTTATTAAATAAGTATATTTTGACTTTTCTGTTTTATAAATCACAAATTAAAGATATTATTTAATTATTCCCCACAAAATTGAGTAATTTAAGAACATCCAATGGCATATTGTGTTAATACATATAACGGTTGATATCAGATGATCATGTTCATGAATCAATCACTCACTTCAGAAGATATTTTAGTAATTTTGATTATTTTACCAAATTATATTACTTATGTTTTAAGTTATGTATCATTTAATTTACATCCATAATAAAGAATTCATGAATCATGAAACTTATATCTACTTTCTTCCCCCTAACTCATGAAATTTTCAACTACATTTCAACTCATGTTTCCTTCTTTCAACTGTTTGCACTATGATGGGTATACAGTGTATCTACCACTGTATTAACTATTTAATAAGTGTTTGGTAAATACGGGTTGAATAAAAACATAAATATAGTAATAATTCTATACATTTGTCTCAATATGATCTCAACTCAATAGAGAAATTGCTAAAATTAAAGCTTGTGTACTATAGAGACAAAGAACAGATCAGTAGTTATCTGGCACTGTGAATGTTTATGAGGAGTGACTGCAAGAAACATGAGGAAAGTTTTTGGGATGATGAAAATCTAAAACTGGATTGTAGGAAAATTGCACAATACTATTCACGCACTAAAAGGTTATTGAATTGAACACTTATAATGGCATGCAAATTATGCCTCAATAAAACTGTTTTTTAAAGCACATATAGAGAACAGGTTGCTACAAGTAAAGACCAATCCTTAAAAAATATATGGGGTACCTGGGTGGTTCAGTTGGTTGAGCATCTGACTTCATTTCGGCTCATGTCATGATCCCAGGGTCATGGGTCAAGCCCTGTGTTGGGCTCTGTACTGAGCATGGAGCCTGCTTAAGATTCTCTCTCTCTGCCCCCTCCCCTGCTTTCACTGCCTCTCTAAAATGGAAAATAGGATGTCAGGGAAGATGGCAGCGTAGGAGGATGCTGGGCTCACCACGTCCTGCTGACCACTTAGATTCCACCTACACCTGCCTAAATAACCCAGAAAACCTCCAGAAGACAAGCAGAACTGAGTCTCCAGAGCCAAGCACAGATGAGAGGCCCACGGAAGAGGGTAGGAAGGGTGGCCAGATGGTGCGTGCTACACAGACTGGTGAGAGGGAGACGGGATGGAGAGGAAGCCTGCCAGCCAAGCAGAGCCCCGGAGTCTGGCTGGCAAAAGCAGAGAGGCCAGATGGAGTGTGTTCCCACAGCAAGCGGGACTTAAAATCTGGGAGGTTATAAGTTAACAGCTCTGCTAGGAGAGTGGGAGGGCTAGAGGACAATGGGAGGGAGAGTTGTTGAGCCCCTGAGGACAAGGCTCAGCATGACAGGGAACAAAGGCGCTCGCCAGCGCCATCTCCCTCGCCCATCCCCCAGCCAAAATCCGAAAGGGAACCACTTCCTGCCAGGGAACTTGCTTGCACCTCGCAAACACCAAATGCTATGCTTCTGCAGATCCATCCCTCCGGCGGGTCTGACTCCCTCCTGGTGCCGCAGGACCCTTCCTGAAGCAGATCTCTGAAGGAAAAGCGAGCTGAGCCTGCCCCTCCCACCCCTGTGCAACTTGCCGATCCAACCCAGCTAAAAAGCCAGATCCCCAGCACCACAAGCCTGGCAGTGTGCAAGTAGCCCAGACGGACCACACCATCCCACAGTGAATCCCGCCCCTAGGAGAGGGGAAGAGAAGGCACACACCAGTCTGACTGTGGCCCCAGCGGTGAGCTGGGGGCAGACATCAAGTCTGACTGTGGCCCCGCCCACCAAAGCAATTTACTCAAGAAAGCACAGGGGAAGTGCCCCCCAGTCCCACACTACTCCAGGGACTATCCAAAATGACCAAACGGGAGAATTCCCCTCAAAAGAATCTCCAGGATATAACAACAGCTAAAAACGGATCAAAAAGCATTTAAATAATATAACAGAAAGTGAATTTAGAATAATAGTCATAAAATTAATCACTGAGCTTGAAAACAGTATAGAGGACAGCAGAGAATCTATTGCTACAGAGATCAAGGGCCTAAGGAATAGTCAGGAGGAGCTAAAAAATGCTATAAACGAGCTGCAAAATAAAATGGAAATGACCACGGTTCAGATTGAAGAAGCAGAGGAGAGAATAGGTGAACTAGAAGATAAAATTATGAAAAAGAGGAAGCTGAGAAAAAGAGAGATAAAAAAAAAAAACAGGAGTACGAGGGGAAATTAGAGAACTAAGTGATGCACTAAAGAGAAATAATATATGCATAATTGGTACTCCAGAGGAGGAAGAGAGAGGGAAAGGTGCTGAAGGGGTACTTGAAGAAATCATAGCTGAGAACTTCCCTGAACTGGGGAAGGAAAAAGGCATTGAAATCCAAGAGGCACAGAGAACTCCCTTCAGACGTAACTTGAATGGATCTTCTGCATGACATATCATAGTGAAACTGGCAAAATACAAGGATAAAGAGAAAATTCTGAAAACAGCGAGGGATAAATGTGCCCTAACATATAAAGGGAGACCTACAAGACTCGTGACTGATCTCTCTTTTGAAACCTGGCAGGCCAGAAAGGCATGGCAGGAGATCTTCAATGTGTTGAACAGAAAAAATATGCAGCCAAGAATCCTTTATCCAGCAAGTCTGTCATTTAGAATAGAAGGAGAGATAAAGGTCTTCCCAAACAAACAAAAACTGAAGGAATTCGTCACCACTAAACCAGCCCTACAAGAGATCCTAAGGGGGATCCTGTGAGACAAATACCAGAGACATCGCTACAAGCATGAAAACTACGGACATCACAATGACTCTAAACCCATATCTTTCTAGAATAACACTGAATGTAAATGGACTAAATGCGCCAACCAAAAGACATAGGGTATCAGAATAGATAAAAAAACAAGACCCATCTATTTGCTGTCTACAAGAGACTCATTTGAGACCTGAGGACACCTTCAGATTGAGAGTGAGGGGATGGAGAACTATTTATCATGCTACTGGAAGCCAAAAGAAAGCTGGAGAAGCCATACATATATCAGACAAACTAGACATTAAATTAAAGGCCATAACAAGAGATGAAGAAGGGCATTATATAATAATCACAGGGTCTATCCATCAGGAAGAGCTAACAATTATAAACGTCTATGCACCGAATACGGGAACCCCCAAATATATAAAACAATTACTCATAAACATAAGCAACCTTATTGATAAGAATGTGGTAATTGCAGGAGATTGGATCAGATGGACTTGACAGATATATTTAGAACTCTGCGTCCCAAAGCAACAGAATATACTTTCTTCTCGAGTGCACATGGAACATTCTCCAAGATAGATCACATACTGGGTCACAAAACAGCCCTTCATAAGTATACACGAATTGAAATCATACCATGCATACTTTCAGACCACAATGCTATGAAGCTTGAAATCAACCACAGGAAAAAGTCTGGAAAACCTCCAAAAGCATGGAGGTTAAGAACACCCTACTAAAGAATGAGTGGGTCAACCAGGCAATTAGAGAAGAAATTAAAAAATATATGGAAACAAACAAAGATGAAAATACAATAATCCAAATGGTTTGGGAGGCAGCGAAGGCAGTCCTGAGAGGAAAATACATTGCAATCCAGGCCTATCTCAAGAAACAAGAAAAATCCCAAATACAAAATGTAACAGCACACCTAATGGAAAGAGAAGCAGAACAGCAAAGACAGCCGAAACCCATCAGAAGAAGAGAAAAAATAAAAATCAGAGCAGAAATAAAAAAATATAAAATCTAAAAGAAACTGTAGAGCAGATAAATGAAACCAAGAGTTGGTTTTTTGAAAAAATAAACAAAATTGATAAACCTCTAGCCAGGTATCTCTAAAAGAACAGGGAGATGATCCAAATAGATAAAATCATCAATGAAAATGGAATTATTACAACCAATCCCTCAGAGATACAAGCAATTATCAGGGAATACTAGGAAAAATTATGTGCCAACAAACTGCACAACCTGGAAGAAATGGACAAATTCATAAACACCCACACTCTTCCAAAACTCAATCAGGAGGAAATAGAAAGCTTGATCAGATCCATAGCCAGCGAAGAAATTGAATCAGTCATCAAAAATCTCCCAACAAATAAGAGTCCAGGACCGGATGGCTTCCCAGGGGAGTTCTACCAGACATTTAAAGCAGAGATAATACCTATCCTTATCAAGCTATTCCAAAAAATAGAAAGGGAAGAAAAACTTCCAGACTGATTCTAGGAAGCCAGTATTCCTTTGATTCCTAAACCGGACAGAGACCCAGTAAAAAAAGAGAACTACAGGCCAATATCCCTGATGAATATGGATGCAAAAACTCTCAATAAGTTACTAGCAAATCGAATTCAACAGCATATAGAAATAATTATTCACCATGATCAAGTGGGATTCATACCTGGGATGCAGGGCTGGTTCAACATTCGCAAATCAAACAATGTGATACATCACATTAATAAAAGAAAATATAAGAACCATATGATCCTGTCAATCGATGCAGAAAAGGCACTTGACAAAATTCAGCAACCTTCTTAATAAAAGCCCTCGAGAAAGTCAGGATAGAAGGAACATATTTAAAGATCATAAAAGCCATTTATGGAAAACCCACAGCTAACATCATCCTCAATGGGGAAAAACTGAGAGCTTTTTCCCTGAGATCAGGAACATGACAGGGATGTCCACTCTCACTGCTGTTGTTTAACATAGTGTTGGAAGTTCTAGCATCAGCAATCATACAACAAAAAGAAATCAAAGGCATCAAAATGGGCAAAGATGAAGTCAAGCTTTCACTTTTTGCATATGACATGATATTATACATGGAAAATCTGATAGACTCCACCAGAAGTCTGCTAGAACTGATACATGAATTCAGCAAAGTTGCAGGATACAAAATCAATGTACAGAAATCAGTTGCATTCTTATACACTAACAATGAAGCAACAGAAAGACAAATAAAGAAACTGATCCCATTCACAATCGCACCAAGAAGTATAAAGTACCTAGGAATAAATCTAACCAAAGATGTAAAAGATCTGTATGCTGAAAACTATAGAAAGCTTATGAAGGTAATTGAAGAAGATATAAAGAAATGGAAAGACATTCCCTGCTCATGGATTGGAAGAATAAATATTGTCAAAATGTCAATACTACCCAAAGCTATCTACACATTCAATGCAATCCCAATCAAAATTGCACCAGCATTCTTCTCGAAACTAGAACAAGCAATCCTAAAATTCATCTGGAACCACAAAAGGCCCCGAATAGCCAAAGTAATTTTGAAGAAGAAGACCAAAGCAGGAGGCATCACAATCCCAGACTTTAGCCTCTACTCCAAAGCTGTAATCATCAAGACAGCATGGTATAGGCACAAAAACAGACACATAGACCAATGGAATAGAATAGAAACCCCAGAAATAGACCCACAAACGTATGGCCAACTCATCTTTGACAAAGCAGGAAAGAACATCCAATGGAAAAAAGACAGTCTCTTTAACAAATGGTGCTGGGAGAACTGGACAGCAACAGGCAGAAGATTGAAACTAGACCACTTTCTCACACCATTCACAAAAATAAACTCAAAATGGATAAAGGACCTGAATGTGAGACAGGAAACCATCAAAACCCTAGAGGAGAAAGCAGAAAAAGACCTCTCTGACCTCAGCCGTAGCAATGTCTTACTGGACACATCCCCAAAGGCAAGGGAATTAAAACAAAAATGAACTACTGGGACCTTATGAAGATAAAAAGCTTATTCACAGCAAAGGAAACAACCAACAATACTAGAAGGCAACCAACAGAATGGGAAAAGATATTTGCAAATGACATATCGGACAAAGGGCTAGTATCCAAAATCTATAAAGAGCTCACCAAACTCCACACCCGGAAAACAAATAACCCAGTGAAGAAATGGGCAGAAAACATGAATAGACACTTCTCTAAAGAAGACATCCAGATGGCCAACAGGCACATGAAAAGATGCTCAACGTCGCTCCTCATCAGGGAAATACAAATCAAAACCACACTCAGATATCACCTCACGCCAGTCAGAGTGGCCAAAATGAACAAACCAGGCGACTATAGATGCTGATGAGGATGTGGAGAAACGGGAACCCTCTTGCACTGTTGGTGGGAATGCAAACTGTTGCAGTCACTCTGGAAAACAGTGTGGATGTTCCTCAAAAAATAAAAATAAACCTACCCTATGACCCAGCAATAGCACTGCTAGGAATTTACCCAAGGGATACAGGAGTACTGATGCATAGGGGCACTTGTACCCCAATGTTTATAGCAGCACTCTCAACAATAGCCAAATTATGGAAAGAGCCTAAGTGTCCATCAACTGATGAATGGATAAAGAAATTGTGGTTTATATATACAATGGAGTACTACGTGGAATGAGAAAGAATGAAATATAGCCCTTTGTAGCAACGTGGATGGAACTGGAGAGTGTGATTGTTAAGTGATATAAGCCATACAGAGAAAGACAGATACCATATGGTTTCACTCTTATGTGGATCCTGAGAAACTTAACAGAAACCCACGGGGGAGGGGAAGGAAAAAGGAAAAAAAGAGGTTAGAGTGGGAGAGAGACAAAGCATAAGACACCCTTAAAAACTGAGAACAAACTGAGGGTTGATGGGGGGTGGGAGGGAGGGGAGGGTGGGTGATAGGTATTGATGAGGGCACCTTTTGGGTTGGGCACTGGGTGTTGTATGGAATCCAATTTGACAATAAATTTCACATATTGAAGAAAAAAAATAAAAAAAATGGAAAATAATTTAAAAGTTTAAAAAAAATATAAAAACATAAAATTTAAGGGTAAATATATTCACTTTCCCTTAATGTTTATTTGGGGAAAATATTACATAGAGTAACAACATGTCTTTTGCAGAGTACTGCTAACTAATGGACACCTTTGAATATTATCGTAACGGTTCATGGATGATGGGAGCAGAATATGCAACTCCAAAATGTCCTTTTTTGCATGTTATTTGGACAGATTATTTTTGAGAGTCTGTAGTAACAAGCGTATCTCTGAAAACCAAGTAGAAGTTTCACTCTTATGAAGGAAACTTACATTTTAAAGAAAATCTTCATTTATAAGGATTTTTTCCACTCTGTACCAGGAAAAGGATGAATAAATCTCTAAAAATTCTCATCAATAAAGTAGGCAAGGAAGGACTTAAATCTTCATAACCATAATACATTTGTTTACAGTGCTTTTACAGATAACCTCCCATAACTGATCTCTCAAAACCCAACATATTTTGTCTTTAGATGGAAATGATATTTAAGTTCGGGCCATTTGCAGGAGTTACTCAGTTTTCCTGGGTATCTCCCATATATTCAGGAGTTATACATGCTTTTAAACTTCTGTTTGTGTTTTTTTCCTGTTAATCTGTATATTACTATGGGGTAGGTGGTGCTTTCAGCAAGAACCTAGAAAAGTACAAGAAAAATTGTTTTGCCTTCCCCAAAATGGGGAGTAATTATAAAAGACAAACTGTTTGAATTTCTAGAAGCAAAACACATAAGAATGCTGAATATTAATTCATAAAAAACATTTTTTGTCTATTTGATTCTATAATACATAGTCACATTTCAATTTACACTTTAATATACATTTGTTTCTCAAGTACAAGTATAATACATGCCATTTATATATTAGCAAATCTTACTTTTTCTCATATAATTAAATAAATTGAATAACATTTCAAATAGGAAAACTAAACATCTATATTTTATGAATAGAAGATGTATAATAGAATTTACTTAAGCTTTATAATATCTAATGATATGGTGAACTAAAACTTTTTTTTTTACTTAAAATTACTTCTACATAACTGCCAGTCCAGATTCTCCAGAGAAACAAAACCAGTAGGATATATGTATACATTTAGAAAGACAGAGAGAGACATAGACACAGAGATAGGGAGACGGAGAGATCTTAAGGAATTGGCTCACATCATTATATGACTGGCAAGTCCAAAATTCATAAAGTACACAGACAGGATGGGGACAGGCATGAGTTGATGTTGCATTCTTGAGGCAGAAATTTTTCTTTCTTAGGGAACCTTAATTTTTGCCCCTAAGTCTTTCAATCGATTGGATGAGGCTTACCCACATTAACGAAGTTGTCTCTTTTGCTTAAAATCAACTGATTGTAGATGTTAACCACATCTACAAAATGCCTTCACAGCAGCACCTGGATTGTTTTATTAAATAAGTGGGTACTATAGCCTAACCAAGTTGGTATATAAAACTAATTATCACAATACTATTACACAAAAATCACAATTTTTATATTCACCCAAAGATTTTTAAATTATCAATTAGTGTAAAAAAAGTTCTATAGTAATATATAAATGAATAAGAAAGGTTGGAAGCCACTGGGCAAGAGCAACGGCTTTCCTAAAATATCTTTTCATATACACAGAAATATTTGTTCAAAAAATCATAAACAGAAACTGTAATGTCTAAAATAAATTTAAAGGAAAGCTTATAAGGTGAAGATGTGGAGACTTCCAGAGTCCACTCATTTAGCTTCCTGTCAATCTCGACAGCAAGTGTTTCCATGGAACTCTAGGATAGCTCAGCACAATTTAAAAACTGTTGATATGCATGAATCATTAACTCAAATGCCTCTATGAATAAGGCAAGTAACAAATATGAATGAATTCTATCAGAAACTGACACTTGGCTACATTGCCCTAAAGACAGTGGGGAATGGTAGGGACTGTGGTATACTGGAACAAGCAGAAATAGACAGCTGCCCCTTGGCTCTTGCTGTTACCCTAAAGGGATGCAGGCCCCATCTTAGCAGATTGCCTCATTTTTCAATTGCTAAAAATCAAGATTTTTTTGTAAGTTCTATTGATTTTGGATTTTTTTTCTAATGTAAGATCTCTTAACTTCAAAATTTGTAATTCAGTTTAAAAGAGGCTCAACACTTTATAGAATAAGCAAATCATGTTGCAGGCCATATTTAACTACTGTTTACAGTGTCTGGCTTTTAGCATAAATTCCAAATTATTTTTAGATTGGTCAAATGTCAACAACACTTTTGTGTCTAATATTTTCCATTGCCAATTCATTCATAAAATATGTAAAATTTAGATCTTTTGAAAATTATGAGACAAAGACCTAAAATAAATGCTCTGTTACAGGTCATACATTTGCATTTCATAATTGAAAACATTTTCCTATATTAAAAGCTACAATCTATCTTACCAAATTAAATTTTATCATGTGCCTTTTCTAATAGAAAAAAAATTATTTAATTAGAAAAAATTTTTCACATTTTATAGTTCTCAGATAATTAGCAACCTGATTAAAAAAGTTTTGAAGAATGTAAATAATTAAATAAGGTATCATTTTTTAGAAAAGAATTAGAGGCTGATATTATTCCCTTTTCTTCCCCTACACACACACACACACATACACACACATGCACTGTTGCATTCATACACCATCAAATAATTCTAGTTTGCACAATGTTTAAAATTTTTAATATTTACTTATTTGAGAGAGAAAGAGAGAGAGCAAGTGGGGGAGGGACAGAGAGAGAGGGAGACATAGAATCTGAAACAGGCTCCAGGCTCTGAGCTGTCAGCAGAGAGCCTGATGCAGGGCCTAAACCCATGAATCATGAGATCATGACCCGAGCTGAAGTCTGAGGTTCAACTAACTGAGCCCCCCAGGTGCCCCTTCACAATTTTTTGTATTCTTCTTCAGAAATATACACTTTCAAATCCAACTTGGAAATGAAATTGTATTTTTGCAATCAATAGAGAATATAAAATACTTGCTTTATAAGCAAGACATGAAAAATTATCATTGAACATTTTACAGAAAAAAGATTGCTTACACTTCAACAGTTGATTTTTCCTAGTGAGATGGGTTTTGTTATTTTCCTTTCTTTCTTTACTCTAACAAGGCATATTCAATTTTCTCTCCCACTCAAAACAAAATACACAGCATTGGGATTACTTGAAACATAATAGAGTAATTAGATAGAAAAGGTGCACAGATTTTTTATATGAGCTCTCACTTGGTCATGTGAATATGTTCAAGGTTGTTTCACATTGGCCAAATTCCAACCACTGCAGCAGCATCTGTTACTAACCAGGTTTATCTATGCTTTGAATTCAAATTACATAAGAGAACACAATTATGTAGGATTTTTGGCAAATATTTTCTTTTTCTACTGGACAGGAAACAATAATAAACATGTCAAAATAAAAATTTTGGAACGAAAGATATCATTTGAAAAATGAAAATCTTTTTATCTATACTTTTACATTTTTGTATTAAGTTAAAAGAATGGAAATGATGAAATTTTGCACAGTTCTCAGCATGTCATACCCAGCACGGTATGCTTGAAATGTGATCTTTGTTTCGGTTAGGCCACCCAGAGAAGTAGATATGAATAAGCCTTGTCTTTATACAGTGAGTGCTATTTAACAGAAACACCTCCAGACAAAGGCTTTTACAAACAAATCCATGAAAGTGTTTGTATTCCAAAGGTCTTGACTTGCTTTGAAATTCGTGTTTGGAGTAACAAAGTAGTATTAGGCACATAGGTTGTCAGAGGTTTGAAGGAATTGATGAAATTGGTTTGCTAAGACCAATTCCCCAAACAAAAACATAAGTAGCCAATTTATTTTTTAAGAAAAGAAAACAATAATCTTGAATTGCATTTGTGATGATCATCTCCAAATCTTCTCATTAGCCAGTAACTTAGATTTTTACCCCCATTCAGAACTCTGCAATTCATTCTGAAAATTATTGTGTATAGATTTCATCAATATTCTTAGAAGAAAATTTAACATATCTCAGAAATGGCAACTTTAAGTTTTGCAATATGGGAGAAATAAATAGCATAGATATTTGGACTCTTGCTCTTAGACTTCATTACATTATCTTTGCTAAAGTAATGGCATATTCCAAGGTCTTAACATGTACTTCATTTTATGGCAACCATTCTCAAACCTAATTATTACAAGATAAAATGTGACTTTTTCAGAATTACTTATGATTATTGATGTCCTGCAGCAAGAAACCTTCCATTAGGCAATCTAAATCCAAATATATAACTAAAACATGCTGGTTTTGCACGAAATCCAAAGTTACCTAAATTGAGTCTTTGCTTTAATACCCTACGATCATTCAAAACTACAGGAATGCTTTTAAAAGTACAGTTTTCCAGGCCTTACCCCAGAACTACTGAATCATTATCTCAGAGGGATCTGAATTTTATTTTTTTTAAGTAGGCTTCATGCCCAGCACAGAGCTCAATGTGGGGCCTGAACTCATGACCCTGAGTCAAGACCTGAGCTGAGATCAAGAATCAGTCACTTAACTGAGCCACACAAGCACCCCTGAATTTTTAAATTTTAAGTAAGATGTTTGGGAAACTGTTACAGCACAAATGAGATTGTGCCAAGAAAAGCCTGCATTAGAATTGGACAGGGGCAATTATACATATTTTTGTCGCAGCCAGGGCCCTTTGAAAGAGAAAGGGAGCATTATTAAAAATTATGCCAGGACAATAGGCATAAATGGGATCATTCTGGGCAAGATGAACTTTTTAAAAAAATAAACTTTATTTTATTTATTTAAAATAAACTTTATTTTACTTATTTAAAATAAACTTTATTTGATTTATTTAAAATAAACTTTGTTAGACCAGTTTTAGATCCACAGCAAAACTGAATGAATTAAAGGTACAAAGAATTTCCATAAAATTCCTGTTCCCCCAAACACAACTGCCCCCACTAACAATGTGTGTTACATTTGTTACAATTGTTGAACCTACTTTGATGTATCATTAGTCCATACATCAAAGTCCATATTTTACATTAAAGCTCACTCTTGGTGTTATACATTCTATATACAATGTATAATGACACTTACCTACCATTATGAGATCATACAGAATAATTTCACTGTTTTGCAAATCCTCTGTGTCTTGCCTATTCATAGCACCCTCCTCTCTAAGCCTAGGCCACCGTTGATCTTTTTACTGTCTCCATGGTTTTGTCTTTTCCAGAATGTCATATAGTTGCGATCATACAGTATGTAGAATTTTCAGATTTCCCTCTTATGCTTAGTGCGCATTTATATTTTATCCATGGCTTTTCATGGCTTGTTAACATATTTATTTTTAGCTCTGAATTATATTCTGTTGTCTGGATGTACCCAGTTTCTTGGATGTACCCAGTTTCTTGTATCCATTCATCTACTGAAATGAATATTGATTGCTTCCAAGTTTTGGCAATTACAAATAAATCTGCTATAAACATCTGTTTGCATGTTTTTGGGTAGATTTGTTTTCAGTTCATTTCAGTAAACACCAAGGGGTATGATTCCTGCATCACATAGCAAAGAGTATGTTTAGTTTTATAAGAAGCTGCCAAACTGTCTTCTAATGTAGTTGTACCATTAGAAGTAGTGTACCATTAGAAGTAGTTGTACCATTTTGCATTCCCACCAGCAAGCAATGGGAGCTCCTGCTCCTTCATATCTTCATTAGCATTTTGTGTGGCCAGTGTTTTGGGTTTTGGCTATTCTTTTCTTTTTTTTTTTTTTATTAAGACAAATCATGCGAGCAGGAGAGAGGGGCATACGTAGGGTCCATGCTCAGCGTGGAGCCCAACACAGGGCTTGATACCATGACCCTGGGATCATGACCTGAGCCAAAATCAAGAGTCAGATGTTCAACCGAGTCACCTAGGTGCCCCTGGGTTTCGGCCAGTCTAATAGGTGTGTAGTGGCATCTCCTTTCTGTTTTACTTTGCGATTTTCTAATGACATGTAGTGTTGAACATCTTTTCACATGGTTATTTGCCATCTGTATAGCTTTTGGTGTCATGTATGTTCAGATCTTTGACCCATTTTTTAACTGGTTTGTTCATTCTTCTATTGAGTTTTACAGGTTCTTTGCAAATTTTGAATACAGAATTTTTATCAGATGTGTCTTTTGCAAATATTTTCTCCCAGTCTGTGGCTTGTCTCATCATTCTCTTGACATTATCTCTTTTATAGATCAGAGGATTTTAAATGTTTTTAAAGATTATTTATTTATTTTGAGAGAGAATGTGAGCAGGGGAGGGGCAGAGAGAGTGCAAGAGAGACAATCCCTAGCAGGGTCATGATGTAGGACTTGAACACACAAACCATGAGATCGTGACCTGAGCCCAAATCAAGAGTTGAATGCTTAACTGACTGAGCCACTTTGGCACCCCCAGAATATTTTAGTTTTAATGAAGTCCAGTTATTTTTTTCATGGATCATGTCATAGGTGTTGTATCTAAAAAGCCATCATCATACCGAGGTCATCCAAGTTTTCTCCTACATTATCTTTTAGGAATTTTATAGTTTTGCATTTTACATCTACATCTATGATCCATTTTGAATTGAGTTTTGTGAAGGGTTCAAGATCTGTGTCTAGATTCATTTTTTTTGCATGTGAATGATCAGTTGTTCTATTTAGCACCATTTACTGAAAAGACTTTGTTTCATTGCATTGCCTTTCTTCCTTTGTTAAAGATCAGTTGACTATATTTAGTGGGTCTATTTCTGGGCTCTTTATTATGTTCAATTCCTCTATTTGTTTATTCTTTCACCCATACCCCACTGTCTTGATGATTATAGCTTTGAAGTAAGTCTTGAACTTGGGTGAGACCTCCAACTTTGTTCTTTAACATTGAGTTGACTATCCAGGGTCTTTTACTTCTCCATATAACTTGAGAATTAATTTACTAATATCCACAAAATAACTTGCTGCAATTTTGATTGGAACTGCACTGAATCTATATATCAATTTGAAAAGAACCAACATCTTGATAAAATTGACTCTTCCTGTCCATGAACATGGATTATCTCCATTTCTTTACTTCTTCTTTGATATCTTTCATTAGGGTTTGTAGTTTTCCTCATCTAAATCTACATATTTTTAGATTTATATTTAAATGTTGTATTATTTTGGTTGCCAATAAAATTGATAATGTTTATTTAATTTCAAATTTTATTTGTTCATATGATATATAGGAAAATGATTTTTTTTTCCTGGAGGTTTTTTTTTGCCACATTTTTTGGATTTTCTACATATATAATGTAGATGAGTAAGTCATCTGCAAATAAAGACAATTCTATTTTTTTCTTTCCAAATCATATATATTTTATTTCCTTTTCTTGTCTTATTGTATTAGTTAGGACTTCTGGTACAATGTTGAAAAGGAGTGGAGAGAGGGAACATACTTGTCTTATTCCTGATATTAGTGGAAAAACCTCAAGTTCTTCACGATTAAATGTGATGTTAGCTATAGATTTTTTTCTGCATGTTCTTTATCATGTTGAGGAAGTTTCTCTCTACTCCTAGTTTACTCAGAGCTTTTGTCATAAATAAGTGTTGGATTTTGTCAAATGTTTTTTTGCATCTATTGATATGATCACGTTATTGATGTGATAAATTATGTTAATTGATTTTTGAATGTTGAGCCATTCTTGTACAGCTGGGATTATCCCATTTGGTCATAATAAACAGTTTGTTGTATGCGTTGTTAGAATTTATTTGCTAATATTTTGTTGAGAATTTTTACACCTATGTTCATGAGAGATATTAGTCTGTAGTTTTTTTGGGGGGGTTTGTTTTTTGTTTTTGTCTCATAAGATCCTTGTGTGGTTATGGTATTAGGGTGATTCTGGACTCATACAATTACTTTGAAAATATTCCCTCTGTTCCTACCATCTGTAATACACTGTAAGGAAGTGGTTTAACTTATTCCTTAAATGTTTGGTACGATTCTCCAGTGAACCTATCTGGACCTCATTCATTCTGTTTTGGAATGTTGTTAATTATTGATTCAATTTATTTAATAGATTAGGCCTATTTAAATTGCCTATTTCATCTCATGTGAGATTTAGAAGATTATCTCTTTCAAGGAATTGATCCATTTTATCTATTTTATCAAATTTGTGGGCATAGAGGTTGTTTATAATATTTCTTATTATCGTTATAACATACATGGGATCTGTAGTTATATCCTCTCTTTCATTTCTGATATTAGTAATTTGTATCTTTTTAAATTTTCTTAGTTAGCCTGGCTGGAGGCCTACTGAGTTTACTGAATTTTTTTCAAAGAGCTAGCTTTTGGTTTTGGTGTTTTCCTTTATTTATTTCCTGTTTTCAATTTCATTGACTTTTGCTTTGATTCTTATTATTTTTATTTAATTTGCTCTTTTTGTCTAGTTTACTAAGGTACATCCTAGTTTCCACTATCTGCATTAAGCTCTGTTAAAACCCCAGCAGATTAAGCTCTGGTAAAATAGTTTTTCCTGAAGGCAGGCTATGATAAGAAGAATATAATCTTCTGGTGTATTTCAAAATAGTTTTTCCCCATCCCCTTGCAAAGAGCCTGAGAGTACTTTTCTCCTATATTCACTGTGAGAACCTTGTAGAGCTTCTGGGGGTAAAACTCACAAAACATGGGGCTCCTCTGGCTGGGTCCCTTTGGAGATTTTAACTTCCACAGTTGTCTGCACTGAGCTTCCAGCAATTCACCAATTACAGTTCAGGCTCTCCTACCTAGGCCCTGGTTTCTACGGAAGTATGTGTTGGCGGGTTTCTGTTCTGGTGAGCTGTGATTCTCTGTATCTGCCTGTCTGTCTCTCCAATTTTGGGAACAGTGGTTTGCTATTTGACCTCTGTTCTGTGATTAAAGTTGATTTTTCATTTTGTTCATCTTTTTACTTGTCATTAAGATTGAATGACAAATTCTAAGCTCCTTATATGCCAGACTGGAAACCAAACGCCTGGACACTACTTTTTGTTTCCATTTTCAAAGCACTTGCAAGTGGAATCTTTGCTTGTTTCCATTATGGTATATTATGGATTAAGCTAAATATAACCATCAATGAGAATCTGAGGAAAGATAATTTACAAGAAGGCATAGATTCTCTTCTAACACAGTGAAGGTAAGCTCTTGAAAATGTGGCATAGGGTGCTTTCAACACCAAGTGTCATAGCTTTTATGGAGAAACCTCTCACAGTCTCCAGAGGTTTTGCAAATTATTCACAGGTGTAGCTGGTTTGAGGAAACAGATGTGTTCTCGAAGAGTTGTGTGCAAATTGGATTTGTGTTAATTGAATCTTATTTAGGATTAATTTTAGGAGAGCTAGCTATTTAAGGTTGCCTTTTGGTGAATTCTTTTGTGAAATGAATAATTACTCCCTAATTTACTTCTTTACAAATTCAAATTTTCATATGTGGCACTTTCTTAAAGCTATGTACTAATTCTAGGCCTATGTAGAAAGCACAGCATAGTTGTGGCTCTAAGTAACAATACAACTAATTTTTTCTATAATTAAAGAAAATGCAGTATATAAATAACTGGATATATTCTATGCAGTATTATGTTTGAAAACAGAAGTAGCCTAGATTTATGGGCTTGAAGAACAGTAGCAATTTGAGGTAAAATAAACTGTGTGTTCAGTCAGCATTGACTAATATAATGTTAATTATACATATTCAAATGACACTAAACTGGTGATTTTATTTTACAGGTCTAGTATAGGCCCAGGGATGTGTATTTTTCACAAACATTCTACACTGTCAAATATAGTAGTTAGTAGTCACTTGTGAATATTTCAATTTTAATTAATTAAAATTAAATTTCCGAGTGACACTAGTCACATTTCAAATGTTCAGTAATCACATGTGGCTAATGACTACCATATTATATAGCACAAATTATAAAACATCTCCATCATTTTAGAATGTTCTATTCAATAGCACCACAGTAATTTTAATAATAGACAATATTGAGAAACATTGGTTTAATTACAAAAGGACTCTCCTATGAGTCAGGACCCAAAGTTTTAGTCTCTTCCAGAGAAGTAACTTTCTATGGTGTTAATTTAGTTTTTGTTACAAGTGACATCAGGAACTATTGTGCTAAAAATTAAAAATGTCTTGTCTCTTCCTCAATATCAAGTTTTATCATATGGATAATAATTTCATGTGTCTGCCTTATGACTATGAACTAAAAAGAGGTGATTTCATTGACCACAAATAAAAACCAGTTTTATTACTTTAGAGTCACACCTCAAAGACTACATGCAACCAGACAGTTTCTGAAGAGGGTACACATAGAATTGATAAATTACAAGTCAAATAATAAATTTTGGCTGGCAATATTTCATAGGGTAAATTTAGTAGAAGATAGCAAATGTGTTATTGGATTCATATGTTGTATTAAAAGATATAGAACCTCAGAAAGCACTCAGTATGTATATATAGCTCAGAGGAACTTTGGTTCATAGACAGTACTGCTATTACTTCTTTCCTTCTATTATAGGTAAGTTAAAACATAAAAATCTCTGACCTAACTGTTCTGTGCCTCAGTTTCTCTGTATATACAATAGGGATAATAATAGTTTTCATTTCATTTGTGTGTGGTGAGAATTAAATTAAATAATACATGAAAAATACTTAGAACAGTACTACCTGCATATACCAAAGGCTTAATACATTTTAACCATTAGTAACAGTAACATCAACTGCATCTCATCTCATCAACAGCATCCCATCTCATCAACATTTTATCAACTGCACTACAGAGTTATTCCCATACCTGAGAACAGAACTGGCCTTGCTAACATTTTAGTCCTTCTGTCTGTATCATATTGTTTTAAAATAAACCACAGTGTTCCCCTATATTACTAGACTCACTCTGAGTGCCTGGGATTTGGGCTATATCTGGCAAGAGAGAAGCTGCTTTAAAAAGTCTGTTTTTGTCATGTGCTGACTTTTTGTTCTCCAGATCAGTTGACCTAAATTTAAAGAGAACCTAAGAACTTGGAAGACTCAGGAATGGACCAGGCCTTGAGGCTCTGAAAGAATTTACAAGGATTAAAAAAAGTAAAACATTTCTATTCATCTACATTGGAAAACAATTATTTAAAGGACTGCTCTGTTTGCACTAAACATTTAGATATGAAATGACAAAGCTCATATAATTTTTCTTCTTGTAATGCAGTTTGCTGATGACCCCTGATATATGACTACAGACTAAATGTCACTTCCTTGGTTCAAGTGTTTACCAGATATTTCAGTGTTTCTGACAAGTATTACATTTTCAGTATGGTAATTCTTTGACTTGTTTTCCAAGCCTCCAGCTAGTAGTTGGTCTTGCACTTGCATGTTATGGTCATCTTTCCTTGGTGAGGTCAGTGATTCTGACAGGATGTGTAATTTTCACTCTATTGTATATAAATTTACACATCACCATATCTGACTGGAAAGAAGTGTCATGTGTTGTTATGGTTTTGACAGGTAAACCTTTATAGAGAGTAAACCTCTTCAAATAAAGACTGGCGCATAGTCCACCACAAGACATCCAGTAAAATAGATTTAAAAAAAAAGGAAGATAACCATACAAAAGAATAGATTATAATTTAGCTATTTTAAAATAATCAACCCCCCACATTCAAAATACATTTAAAGATCAGGAAACTAAAAAAAATATATGTTCTGAAAGACTATAACAGAATATAAAAGACTACTTTGTTTAAAACATTTCTCATCTCCTATGGAGTCATAACTAAAGACCTTAGTTTTTCATGTTCCCTGGGACTTGCTTCCCTCTTGTCACTTAGCTGGTCTTATGGCCCTCCTTTCCCACCCACCTCACTCTCTGCATGGGCTTTCCATATTGCTTTTCATTCTTCTTTTCTGTTCCTTCACAAAGCCCACATTTCATTGCCTACCCTGCTAAAAGTTTAATGCCTCCTTTGTCCTAGTCAATTACCAAGGAAACAAGTCAACTGGGAATGTGAAAGATAGGGACACCGATTTTTTCCTCTACCCCATGGTTAGTGTTTTACTTGTAATAGCCTAGTTGAAATCCGTGCTCTCCTTTCTTCTCTGTGAACAAGTTAGAATTATATGTGTTTGCCTTTCTAGCATTATCTTGTCTCAGGCTGAAACAACATAAAGCATTTTACAGGTACTCATTTAGAGGGCAGTTTTGAAATAGATTTCAAGGCTCCAGATGAAGCCACTCCTGCCCAGGATGCCCTGTCAGCAAACTGAAACTTTGACAATTTTTGTGTCTGTGTAAATGCTCTACTTGATCAGAAACTCAGTATATTCAGCCAGTCAATCCCCAAATGCCAAGTCAACTCTAGGCATTCTCACTTCAAGCAAGATTGACTATGTGTCCCCAGCTAATCAGATATTTTCTATTTGTCTTTTCCTTTTTCTTTATGCTTTATCCTGTAGAAGCTTCTTGCCTTCCATTCCATTTTGCAATTCTCCATAAGAGACTGTCTACTTCATAAAGTGTTAAATAAAGTTTGTTTGTATCATCTAAATTGTCTTATTTAATTATGTTTTACCAGTAGGCATTAAAGAAAGATCAGTTTAAATTGACTATATTACCTGTACTACAGATATGCCTCAGAGATATTGCAGATTTTGTTCCTGATCATTGCAACAAAGTGAATATTGCAATAAAGCAATACAAATGATTTTAGAATTTTTGGATATTTTTGTTACCCTTGATATAAACCCCATACACATAAGCAATCAATCCCCATTCCCACTATTCTTCCCACTCAGTCCTAAACAACCACTTTCTGTCCCTATAGATTAGCTAATCGTGTGAATTTGTCATGAATGGAATCATATCATATGTGGCCTTTTGCATATGGCTTCTTTCATTTATCATAATGTTTTTAGGATTCATCATGTTGTAGCATACATATATCATTATTCCTTTTATTGCTGGATAATATTCCATTTTATTACATATTCCATTTTGTTTATCCATTAAAAAGTTGATGGATATTGGGGTTTTCCTGCTTTGGCTACTATGAATAATGCCTCTATGAACATTTGTGTAAAACTTTTTGTGTAGACATCTTTTCTTTCTCTTTTGTATACCTTTAGATAACTAAGAGTGAAATTATTGGGTCTTAAGCTACTTTTATACCTATCTTAGCTGAAACCAAAAGTAACCAGACTGATCTCAGAAAGTGGCCTAAAGACCAGATTAATAATGCTGCCTTGTGTATATCAAGCTCTCAATCACCTTTCACTCTATCTGTTTATATTGCTCTACTAGTTCCCTCCCCCTCACATTTTCCCCTGTCCATAACAATATTTCTAGAATCTTACACCTGGCACTTTAGAGTCTGGTGTATTTCCTGGTACAATCCGGGGTATTGTCACTTGTTCTATATTTTCCCTGCCTTAACTCACATTATCTTAGATTAACTGAGCGTGTCATATTGTGTGGTGTAGGTAGTGATAAGCCTTTACTCTAAACTATCTTCCCATAAGGCTTCTTAGATTTAAGGAGTACTAGGGAGAGGGTGAATGTGTTGGGATAGCCAGCAAATACTGAAGGTACTTCTTCAGGGGGAAAGACAGCCTCTGCCCTGGCCTTTGTTTTCCTTGAGACAAGTGTCTGTCTTACTCTTTTTCTACTAGAAGAATAATGAATTTTATTGACTTTTAAAGAAGATTCACTGTTTAAATAATAAATATTTATAAATATAGTAAATGGTTTTGTATTATAATTTTTTATTGGCTTAAAAATATAACATAAGCATCTTTCAATCATGAGTAATTCTTCAATAATTTCAATAGCCATGTAGTATTCCCACATATTTTTGTGCCACAGTTTATTTCTCTATTTGGTAGGCATTCAGGATTTTTCATTGTTGTAAGGTGCATTAAGAGCTATTTTGTTGCATTTTAAATTTATTTGGCTGGATTCTTAGTGGATTTGCTGGGTCAGAGGGTGTGAATATTTTTTAAGTTTGTATTACTGATTCAAAGGCCACACACTTAACTCTATGTCTACCATAAAGCCTTCTCTAGCCATTATAGCCTGGTGAGTCCCCTCTTTCTTTGAACCAATTTCACTTACAGCTATTATCACATAGGCATTTCATTTAATTTTCTCTTAATTATTCTTTGCCTTTTCTTGTCTTTGCTTTGCTTGCTTGCTTTCTCACTCTTTCTCTTTCTTTCTTTCTTTCTTTCTTGTGTGCGTGTTAATGTTTATAGTGTAAGCTCCACAAGAATGGAGACCATGCCCTTTATTTTATTTGAATTTTCCCCAAAATTTTCTTTAAATTGTATAAAAAACAGGAATAGTATTCTCAATTTCTCAGAAAAACAACTATTTCAAACAATTAGTGGCAATCTTCTAAACACAGAAATTATGAATTTGTTGACATTATAACTCATTTGAGTCTGCACCTTAACCTTTCAAGTCTAATAACCCTGTTTCTTATATTACTAGATTCCTGTATTCTAATAACTCTAGAAAAACTTAGATTTTATGTTATAATGACTTCTTCTCTAACCTATGACCTTTTGTACTTGAATTAGTAGAACAGATATAGCTAATCCTTCCTGCAGCTAAAGTGTACACCCTTCCTAGCATCCTGAGATCTTTCCATTAACTCTAAGAAACAGTCATAAGAGTAGACAATAGAATAAGCTCCATACTAAGTGCAGTCTTTGATTTACTAAATTCAAGCATGAGATTGTTTTTTTTTTCAGTCAACCATTATTAAAAAAGTACTTACCCAGAAATTAAGAAGCATGAACTTTAGGCCCAACTAAGCACCAAGTTTGTGAAGATTAGAATAGTACTTAGCCTCCCTGGGCCTCAATTTCTTTACCTGTTGTAGTAGGCAGAATAATGGTCCCCAAAGATGTCCACATCTTCATTTTCTGATCCTGTAAATACATTAGGTTACATTGCAAAGGGAGCTTTGTGTATGTGATTAAGAATCTCAGGGTGGGAAGAGTAGCCTGGATTAACCAGGTGGGTTTAGTATAATCACAAAGGTATTTAAAAGTAGAAGGCAGAAGTGAAGAAAAATACAGATAGAGAGATGTGCTTTTGAAAAGGGAGGAAGAGGGCATGGGCCAAGAAATTCAGGTAGTGTCTAGAAGCTGGAAAAGGCAAGGAAGTGGATTCTTTCTGAGAATCTCCAAAAAGGAACAAAGCCCTGCCAACTCCTTGCTTTTAGAGCAGTGAGACCCATTCCACACTTCTGACCTACAACTATAAGATAGTATGTTTATGTTGTTTTAAGCCACTAAATTTGTGGTAATTTGTTATAGCAGCAATAGACAATTAACATACATAAAAGGGGACAGGATGGATGGTATAACTTGTAGCAAGCCTGCCAGATGTGAATTATATAATTTCACACCTCCGAAAGCAGTACTTAGGTATATGTGAGAAGGAACAAGGTTTTCATTATTAGAAATATTTGCATTATTCATCAAATATATGAAATAGTATTTCATATCTAAGTATACTAAAGACATTAATTAAAAGTTTATAAAAATGCTTATATTTACTGGATGAATACTTCATGATATTATTTATAATCCTTAGTTTGAAAATGAGGAAATTAATGCCTAGGGTAACTTAATGACTGGCCCAAGTTTACAAATATGAAAACAGGATTCTAACCTAGGCAGCATAACTCCAAAACCCAAATTCACTATACTCACCTTACTATACTGTCTCCTAAGACTAGTGTAAGTTTGTGGTGATACAGAAGCTTTTAGTGAAGAACAAATCCTGTAAGGTTTGTTGGGACTCCTGGCATCTACTTAGATTTTTGAGGTCTTCATAGTCACAATCCTACTCATCTTCTTCTTATACATTTTGAACCAATTGAGAAATGTGTACAGGATTCAGATAGTAATCAAACTATCACCTGTAATGCTTATAAATCTGATTAGCTTCAACTTGCTGTCACGAGAGAACCTTCTTACACCAGCCCTCTAAATTGATCCAACTTTCTCACCAAATAGCAGAACCAAGAAGTCAGACCTTTCTCCAAATTTCACCAATCAGAAGAGGCACTCCTCACTCCATGAGAAGGAGGGAAAAAGAATTCCTATCAGAGAAGTGTCTTTCTGGAACCCATCCAACTTGTTCTAGCAAAATGTTCTAACTCTACGTATCCTCTCTTCTACTTCAATGTCTGAATTTTTCTGAGCCTGGCAATTTTTTGGCTTAATTTTGTCTTATAGATAAATGTTTTAATTATCTGTTTAGGGGTATAAGAATTATATATGTTTTAAATATATTATACTTCATTCTCCTCTCCCCGTGGAAAGTATAGATAAAAATATCTGAGAGGTCACTGAAACAAATAATAATTTTCAAAATTCAGTAATCTCAATCAACCACTATAATTTTATGGCTGACACTTGTTATTATGTATGTTAATATAAGGGTAATCAAACTTATGCCTCAAGTCATCAACTGATTGGTAAAAGATTCAGAAATTTCTTTTTATAATATTTCATGTTCAGAATGCCTATATTTAAAGCTATAATTCTCTTTAGTTTTGGATTCTATGGAGTTCTGGAATTTAGAAAGAGAAACATTACTAACGATGTTATTGTGAGCAAAATACACCTTTAGGGAACATGTAGGATTGTTCACAAACACACATCCCTAGAAATTGAGTTGGCCGAGCCTATTCTCTATGTCTAGATTCTACAGACCAATTTTTGGGATGTTGGAAGTCATCAGTCCAAGGCAGTAACTGGTTATTTACTTTAAACAAAACTCTAAGACCTAACCATTCTCTGAAGCTAGAATCCACATTTGTCTCCTTATATTTCTTATACTTCAGAAAACTTATTACTGTCCTTTGTGCATTTCCTCCCACCTCTTTAGTTGTAGTACTTTCAAAGTTGCAGTTTGTTTAAAAAAAATTCTTTATAAAAGGTTGGTTTGTGTGTAAAAACAGATTTAATTTTCTTAATTATGTGTTTTAGCTCTCAATGCTAACCCTATTCTGTTTTCAGTTGCAGGTTAACCTTATAGCTAAGGCTAATTTTAAACATTTTTTTTTTCTTGATTAAATGAGCTTTACGTGTTCTTAAAGGATCAATATAAGCTCCCTACTGGTTCTCTATATAAAACTTTAGACTGTTTTTGAACAGAGCATTGTACTGGAAGTGAATAAAATAGATTATTTTTCCTATTAAGAATAAGGCCATGACTGATCTTAGCTGTAATATTAAGAGGGATAATCATCCAAGTAATATACTCCAGATGGGTTGAATCTCCTGCATTTAAAAGTATTGCAGTACAGGGGCTCATGTGTGGCTCAGTTGGTTAAGCATCCAGCTTCAGCTCAGGTCATGATCTCCCAGTCCATAAGTTCAAGCCCCACGTTGGGCTCTGTGCTGACAGCTTAGAGCCTGGAGACGGCTTCAGATTCTGTGTCCCCCTCTCTCTCTGCCCCTCCCCCACTCACACTCTGTCTCTCTCAAAAATAAATAAACATTAAAAAGAAAAACTTTAAAAGCATTGCGGTACATAAGTATAAGGCATTTATGAACTCGTAGTAACTCCATTACCAAATTATCTGAACATTTTTTTCTGTATAAATTATCAGGTGTTATGTTTACCAAATATAGCATATTATACAGATTATGAAAAAAATTCAAATATTATTTAACAAGTATCCATATTGATAATAATAAATTTATCATATTTATTTTTTCCAACTTAATCCTTCTATGGTAAACAAAATGAAAATATTATATTAATTTCTTTATTGTGCTGTTCCAGGTGGGCTTATTTGATTTATCTATTCTTCTTTTGGTACTTTCCTCACCTTGATTCTGTGAATATTTAGTATGTTCTGTTACCTTACCTTTACATCATACTTTATTTTTAAAGAGAACAATTAAATATTTTCAAAAATTAGAAAAACACACTTTAGATTGTGACCATTGGCAAAAAGGTATAGTTTGAATATATATGTATATAACCTGTCAACATGTTTATTTTGTATCATCGTAATTCACTCATCCATTTCTGAATTTAGTGTCTTCCGAAGAGAGCCTGAAACCTACATGCTACTAGTGAGGCAAAGTTAGACACTGAGATTTTTAATTTAGTTTCTTTGACAGGTGAAATTACATATATCTAGAAATTCCTAGTACTTACTCAGCTATAACTATAGGAGATCAGGAAGATTTTCCTGCCGACACTGGCATTCATTTGTTTTGAGGATTTTCTAACACTTCTCATTTTCTCAGCGTACAATAGATGGCCTAGTTGTTTTAGATAGATTACACCTGTTTCTGAGCAAATCAAATACATTTAGAACCTTTCCAACATAAATGAGGAATGGGTGAGATGCCAAAAAAGTCACTATTTTCCACAAAGTATTAATATTTAAGGCATAGGTGGATAATTCTTGTCTTTTCAGTCTTGGCCACAGTCAGGTTTCCTTTCTGCTGCTTGTTTTGTTTTGTTTGTGGCTTGATAAATTGATCTCTTCATTAGAACCACCTGAAAACTGAGAAATATGGTTCCTGCAGTCCCTGGCTCTGTATCCTAGCTCTCAGCCAGTGAGCCCTGGAAGAGCTTTGACCTTTCTGTCTCCATTCACCCTAGATGTGATAATCATTCTTTTTCTTCTTATTAAGATCAGTGTTTCCCCTGTTCACATATATGCACACTTTTTTTTCAATAAATAAAAGAAATGAAAGAATCATCAAGGAAATTTAGTAGTCTATAATCAATTTGCCTGTCCCTCTGATTTTCTTCCTTTAAAATATTGCATATTTATCTTAATTCTAGTTTCCTATTTAGTCAGTTTCTGCTTTCTCATTGTTTTTTTATGCTTTTTTGTGTGTTCCTTTCTCTAGCTACTTTTCTATCTCTAAAGACTCATTTTTCTTGAGTCTAGATGTGTCAAAAGCTGGTCACTTGTTCTGCATCTGACCATTCTAATTACAACTTTCTCAGCTTTTGTGCTCAGTCTGTCTCTCTCTCTCTTTTCAAATAAACCAGCTGTTAGAATCTTTTCCTATTCACCACTAGAAAGATTGCCACTAAAACACAACATCATTTGATGTATTTGTGGGTGTTCAGCCATATGTTACTTAAAATTATGCTCATTTTAGTGGGTGACACACATATTGACTCAAAAAGTGATGATATTTCAAAGCCATAAAAATCTTCAGGTCCTATCTCTTCTACTTAATGCTGCCAGTCTATCCCTGGCTAGTTAAAATCGCTTACTACTACCACTCTGGCCTCTTTATAAGCCTTTTTATGTGCTGAAGTAATTTCACAGTCAGCTTGTTACTTTCTGTTTGGTGGTCTGCAATGTACAGTATTCCAATAGCTACTTTACTAAAATACATCCCAATGCGTCCAATGTCAAGTCCTAACAGCTATACTATTACTAGGCTCTTCTCTTTCCTCTATTATTCTAATAATAAATCATTCAAAGCATAGAGTTCGTACTCTGCATTGCTTCATATCTCCTTGAAACAGGATTCTGGTAAGGATGCTTAGAGCAAGGACCTTCCAAGTCCTGTTTCCCATCCATTTTAGTCAAGAATATATTAACCAAGTACCTCAACTGGTATCAACCCAAAGAGGTTTATAGTAAATTATTCACATACATATAAGTTCATCCCCTAAGAAAAATAGTATATCCTTCCCTAAAATTCTTGAAACTAATTTAAAATATGTACAGTAATGACTATCACAACCATAAATTCATAGCTGAAAAATTAACAGCATTCCCACTGATACCACCCTAGCAATGCCTTTGTCACTTCATGTCTGTATTGTGGCAATAACTATGTAATCAAGCTGTCTAACTACAGGCTTTTTCTGGTGCAATTTGTCCAGAAAATTACTGGCTGAACAGCCTTCCAAAGATACCGTTTATACCAAGCCATTGCCCTATGAAAATCTTACTAAATGCCTCAATAAGTTTGTATTTCCTTACCTTGCTTTTTTAAAGTTTCCCTTGATTTGGACCATGATATGTATACATACTTATTTCTCATTAATACACAGCTTCTTCTCTGCTCATATCAGTTTCCATACTCTATGACCATTCCATTTCTTTCCATTCTATTAATTGAGTCTTTGCTCCCTATGACTCCCCACTACAGACAAAGATCTCTCTTCCCTTAGACCTATAAAATATTACCCACACGACAAAGGTCACTTCAGTTCCCACTTTTTCCATGAATACTATTTTCCAACATGCAGGAAAGCTGAAAGTAAATACCCATAGATCACAACCTAGATTCCACAAACAATTAACTGTTTGTTCTATTTGTTTTATCACACATCTATCCATCTGCCCATCCATTTATCCATCTTATTTTTTGATGTATTTCAAAGTAAGTTTCAGACATTAGTTCACATCACCCCTACAAACATCAGTAATGTATATCATTAACTAGAGTTCAATATTTGTTTTTTTTATTATTTTTCATAGGTAAAAGTTAAATACAATAGTACACACAAATGATAATTATGTCATTTGATGAGTTTTGACAAAGATACATGCCTGTGTAACCCAAAGTCCCATCAAGATATAGAACATTGACATCTCTGGAGAAAGTTCCCTCAGGCCCCTCCACAGTCCATTCCCATCTCCAGCTTCAGCAGAGGCAAACATTGTTCTGGTGATTTCTATCATAATTTCATTTTCATTTTTAGAATCCTATATAGATAATATCATATCGTTGATACTCCTTTGTGTAAATCTTACTTTGTTCTACATAACGCATTTGAGATTAACCCATAATTTTGTGTATATAGTTTCTTTTTATTATTGAGTAATATTGATTTGTTTATACATTTTCCTATTGATGAATACCTTGATCTCTTTCCAGGCTTTGGCTTGTATAAATATAGCTACCTTCTTATACAAATGTTTTTATAGATATATGTTTTTATTTCTCTTAGATAAATACCTAGAGTTAGAATTCCTGAATAATGGAGGAGGTACATACTTAGGGCTTTGTTTGCCTTTTTGTTTCCTTAGTGATGCATTCTGATTTTTTTCATTCCATTTGTGTGTGTGTGTGTGTGTGTGTGTGTGTGTGTGTGTACATGCAACTTTTAATATCATAGTAAAACATACAGAACATGACATTTATTGTGTTAACCATTTTTAAGTGTGCAAGCCAGTGACATTAAGTGTATTCACAATGTTGTGAAACCATCATAACTAACCATTTCTAGAACTTTTCTCATCAACCCAAACAGAAGTTTCATACACATTGCCAATATTTCTCCATCTCCTCCCTCCCACACTAGCTCTAAGTAACCTCTATTCTATTTTCTGTCTCTATGGATTTGCCTATTCTAGGCATCTCATATAGGTGGATTTTTACAGTATTTGTATGCATGTCTAGATGGTTCCATTTAGCATAATGTTTTCAAGGTCTATCTATTATGATTAGTTTTGTAAGAAACTATCAGATTTTTTTGCAGTGTTTGTAACACTTTATGCTCCCACCACCAGGGGGTAAAAGCCCTGGCTGTTTTACATTTTTGCTAACATTTAGTGTTCTCAGTTGTCTTGATTTTTAGCCATTCAGGCTACTTAAACTCAGTTTGATTATATGCTTTTCAGAACTCTTCTTGCTTTGGTAGTCTTCATAAAACTTAGAATTTAATGGTTCTCTAAGCATTCTTTGCATATAAATTCCTTTACCCAGTGGACTTTAAACTTCTTTAGAACAGGGACTGTGCCTTATACTTTTTTTCTACTTTGAGGTACCCAGCATTGGATTATGCTCATAGTAATTATGTAATGTTTTTCAATTGACCATTTGAAAAACACTGAATTCAAACTGAGACAGAGGGGATTTAGCTTAATATGCTAGTAACTGTTCTGTTGGCAGATTTTCTTATTACAGGTTGAAGTGTCAATATTTCATGTTGTATTTGCTTTATTCTTGAACTTTCTGTATAGACTCAAAATATATATTTGGAAAAAAATGTCAATAATATCTAAAATTGTAAGCTGGGAAGCACCTATGGTTGCTAAGGAAATATTAATTCACCCATAGATTTTATTTTGTGTACTGGTTAAATTCTTCCATGAATGTAGATTCAGAAAGAGTAATTAGTGGGGTGTAAAAAGGAGAGAGAGAGAGAAAAAAAGAAACATAACAAGAAAACCAATATATTTACTATTTCTTTCTAGGAAAATAACTCAATTTTTTGACAAATTGATCCTTTTAAGTTTAAATGAAAAAATTATGAGTATAGCTAATTAATGCATATTAATTTTTTTATTTATGAATAGCTTGTTATATGTTAGGAAATTAAGTATTTAAACAAATAACCGTATCTTCAATACCATGTATCACCTATTGCTATGAACTGAATTATACCCCTTCAAAATCCATATATTGAAGTCTAAACTCCCAATTTGATGGTTTTTAGATATGGGGGTTTTGGGAGATAATTAAATTTAGATGCAGTCATGAGGTGGGACCCTAACAATGGGATTAGTGCTCTTATAAACGAGACACTAGAGAGCTTGCTCTCCACCCAGTCCCTTCACAAGAGGACACAGAGAAGGCAGCCATTTACAAGCTAGGAAGTGTCCTCACCAGAAACTAATATGTCAGCCCATTGATCTTGGACTTCTATCCTTTAGAACTGAGAAGATAAATTTCTGTTGTTTAAGCCAACAAATCTATAGTATTTTGTTATGGCAGCCTGAGCTAAGATACCCACCATTCTTTTTACCAAAATTCTACCCTCCCCCAAAAGGCACTTTTTCTCAGAAAAAAAAAATGTTCAAGGTTTTCAACTTAAAAATCCTGATTGGTACATATTACATTCTCAGTAAATATGTTTTGAACTGAATTGATCTCAATTCACATCTTCTGTAACATTACTCTGGAGCCAGTCTATTTAACATATTGGCAGAGGCAATCAGCTTACATATCTTATGATTTGAGGAGACCCATAGTCCCCTTTTCAAAACAACTACCTATCCTAATATAGTCACTTACCATTAGATTTTCAATTCCTTCTTAACTAAAGCAGTAACCCCTGTTTAAATACAATCACAGGTTTGAAGATATATTAAAACAATGTCAATGGTAAACACTTCAATAAAAAATTAGCGAATGGAATTACTCCATAGAGTCTGAAGAAAGGAAACACAAAATTGGTAGAATATGGACATTTGTATTTATCTGGATGGGTAGGGGTGAGGTGAGTAAAGTGGATGGGATAAGTTATGTGCAGCAGTGGTGGAAAACTGACTAACAATTAAGCATTGGAAGAATTCACATGATATTCTCGATTTTACTTTCTCTTGAAAAACAGATTTAGAAACACTGGGGTGGCATTCTTGCATGGTAATAACCACTTGAAACTATGTGGTAGCCACCTCTATTAAAAGTCATTTGCTCTGTCTTTTGCCATAGTCCCAACCATCTCTGTCTCTTACACCATCTACAACTTCATTATGGTATTTGCCAGCACCCTATCAGATTTTTCAGTTTGCCACCCCTGGCCTAAGGCCTAGGAGGGTAGAACTAAATATGACAATGTCTGAGGGAGAAAGGATCTCTGGGAAGTTAAGAGTGAGAGAGATGTTGAACACAGAATGAAGTGATGATTAAGAGATTACTTAGGAAGGTGACATGGCTTGCTTATGTAAAATAAATGCAGGCAAGATGCACAGAACTTTACAATGTGAGCCTTCATTTGCTGGAATGTCTCCTACCTATTATCCATATCCCTCTAAAAACTAATTAGTTGACCATATGATGCAATTATTGCCATAAGCCACTTCCAACTGAGCACTATAGTTCCAGTTTATTCTAATAATTTTAAAACAATCTTTACTTACCCTTCTAAGTACTTTCATTGTTCAGGGTAAAGGTAAATCAAACTTACCTTTTTTGTTGTAAATCTACCTCAGTGGTAATATCATTTTGAAAATTCCGTTTTCTCAGAAATCCTCACTTTTTCTATGAGAAATACAAAGTAACATAAGTGAAGCTACAAAGACACATTGTTATCCAATGTGATGATACATACACACAAATTTGCTTTAAGGGATTCCTTATTTTTGATGCTTTAAAATCTGAAAGAAGTGGTTGCCATTTCTTCAAGTTTGACAATATCCTTGTGATGAATAAAGAGTATTATTATTAGCTGACATTAAGTAATGCTTTATATAGAGTCAGTCCAAAATTAACAAGTAATGCTTAATATAGAGTCAGTCCAAAATTAACAATAAATGTGACCTTTTCCCCAGACCCACACTCTTCCCTCCTACAGCTTTCTTACTATTATTTTAGATAGGGAAATTGAAATAAAATGAAGCTAAGTAACCACCCGATACAGATAGAGCCACTCGCAGTTTCATAGAAAACTTTGCTGAGAATCTAAAAATATTTAATGGGACAAGAACAGCTATTCTTTCAAATTAAACATCAGTTTACTCTCAGAAAAAAAATATATAAGAAATTTATGACAACAACAGAAAAATTCCCTTTTCTCATGCAAGCACCTTTATTCCTTATGTGGAGTCTTGGATAAAGACTTTTGCCCACTGGCAGACACAGAGGTGCTGTGGCGACAGTAACAGGGGCAGGAATTTTTGTCTTTTTATTCACTACTGTGTCCTAGGAGCTAGAAAAGGCCCATCAGATAGTAGACACTCAGAACACAAAAATGAAATAATGAACCAGAAGGTATAGTCCCTGCCCTCAAAGAGTTTGAATTTGAAACAAGGAAGTAACAAACATAACACATCATAACATGCGACAAATGTGGGAGGCTGGGCCCCGGCGCCAGGCTGAGACCAGGTTGAGCAACATTCCCTGTTGACTCAAGCCAACCTGGTGGTTCCCCCTCCCATTCCCCCACTCTCAAGGGCATACAAAAGCCTTGTCAAGGCTGAGAAAGTTAATTCCTGAAGCCTGTGGTCTGCAGGTGTTGGCAGTAATGCTACCTCCCTTTTTCTACCCTGAGTCAGATAGAAACAAACATGGGAACTGTGTTTTGCTAGCAATCTATCAACAAGGTCTTGTGACCCGTTCAGAAAGTTCGCAAGGTACACAGAACTAAATGTTTTGGCTGGCAGTGATCATGTGAAACCTGTTTATTCTTAGAATGACCTGATCCATAAGAGTCTTATATTATAAAAGATTGTGTACAGCAACAATAAAGCCGTCACTTGGGCCATCAGCCCAGGGGACCCTCCTGTTCCCAAACTTTCTCTCTTCTCTTTTTTTCTTGCATTCCCCTACCCTCAGGACCCTGACCTCGGTGTTTGTCGCGCCGGTTGCGACAATTGGCGCCCGAACAGGGACCTGAGACAACAAGGAGGAAAGCGAAAGTGGATGCGCGGCATCTAATTCAGGTAGGGGAACTGTGCCAGCAGCACAGACGACGGGAGTAAAACTATGGGACAGAAACAGTCTATGGAAGAGGGATATTTTGTAACTGCCTTGCAGGCTCTTATGAAGGAGAAGGAAATTAAGGTTTCTCAGTCAGCCCTTAGGGAATTTTTTGACATAGTGCATGATTATTGTCCATGGTTTCCAGATGGGGGTACAGTTGATTTAAAGGACTGGCAGCGAGTTGGTCAGGAACTTAAAAATCAAATGAAGATTCGTGGAGCTGCAGTTCCAGGGACTTTGTGGTCTACTTGGACCTGTATTAAAAAGGTCCTTGATCCTGGAGGTCCTTGCTCCGCAAGATTCTGTTGAAATAGTTTCTCTTAGCTCGGAAGTAGCCCAACCCTTAGTGACTTCAGATGCTCCTCTCCCTCCAGAAACTACTTTCAATGCCCTTTCAGAACAATCACGGGTGCCTTCACCTTTACCTCCTCTCCCCCTCCTAGAACAGTTATCTGTGCAAGATCCAGAAAATAATGATGACTCTCCTTTTGGGGATCAGGGAGATGATGGGCCGTATTTGGAAGATCAGAGGAAGCCTACCTTCTTGGCCCCTCTGGTCCAGAAGGTACCTTTAAAACAACCTTCTTTTCAGGCACAAGATAGAGGCTTACCTCGGCTGGCTTTCCCTATTACTCAGAATCAACAGTCCACTGAACCTTACCCCGTTATGGGAACTACTCCTTTGCAGCGGACTCTGTATCAAGCAACACAGTATGGGGAAGACACCTCTGCTTTTCACATTTACCCTGTTATTCAGCAGGGGGGACAGAGAGTGTACTCCGCCCTAAGTTTTAAATTGCTGAAAGATTTGAAATCCTCTACAGCCCAGTATGGTCCAACAGCTCCCTTTACCCTGTCTATGCTTGATAATTTGAGCAGGGAGGCATTATGCCCAGGAGATTGGAAGGTCATTGCTCAGGCTTGTTTGAGTGTGGGAGATAACCTCTTGTGGAAAGCAGAATTTGCAGAGAATGCTGAAAAACAGGCTATGTATAATAAAAGAACTAACATACCAGTGGATTTTAACATGCTCACAGGTACAGGACAATATTATGATGTGGGCCTCCAGCTGAATTATCCTGAAATTGCATATAATCAAATTAATACCTGTGCCATTGCAGCTTGGAAAAAACTCCCCTCTACAGGGGGAAGAACTGAGGAATTGTCTAAAATTAGGCAAGGGCCAGATGAGAAGTACCAGGATTTCGTTGAGCGCCTTTTGACGGCAGTCAGCCGTATCGTTACTGATGGGGAAGCAGGTACCATTATTGTAAAACAACTGGCTTATGAAAATGCTAATTCTGCATGTCAGGCAGCCATTCGTCCTTGGAAAAATCAGGGTACCTTGGAGGATTATGTCAGACTATGTGCTGAGATTGGACCATCTTATATTCAGGGCATTACCTTGGCAGCCCCCTTAAAGGGAATAGACCTCTTACAGGTGCATGCCCAGCTTCAGGGTAAAAACGTAAGAATTAATCCAAGAAAGTTGGGTGGAATAGTGTGTTTCAAATGTGGCCAAAACGGCCATATGAAGGCCCAATGTCATAATACAGAAATAATTCCAACCACCCCCGGTTTGTCAAATGGCCCTAATATTAATAATAAGCTGGCAATTATTTGTCCCAGATGTAGACGGGGGTATCACTGGGTCAATGAATGCCGCTCTAAAACTGATTGTAATGGCAAACCTCTTCCGGGAAACTGGAAGCGGGGCCAGCCACAGGCCCCTCAAACAATTGCGGCAATGTTCCCACAGGCACCTTCCCACCCATTTTGTCCAACACTGGAGACCTCCCAGGTATTAGCCAACTACACCGCGGCACCCCCGCCAGTGCAGGACTAGATCTTGCCCCAGCTCAGTCCGTTTACCTAGAAGGAGGTCAGCCCCCTAAAGCCATCCCCACAGGGATATGGGGGCCTCTACCCAGGAATACTTGGGGGTTATTATTGGGAAGATCCAGCTGGACTCTTAAGGGATTGATGATCTATCCTGGAGTTATTGATGAAGATTACACTGGAGAAATAAAAATTTTGGCCAGCTTAACTATAGGAATTTTGGTGCTTGAGCCCAAGACTCCCATAGCACAATTGATCTTGATACCCCAGATATCCTCCAATAATAAGGCTGTTAAACCTTATCGGGGAAATCAGGGATTCGGCTCCACAGATCTTTATTGGGCTAAAGTGATCTCTGTAGAAAAGCCCATGCTTACATTGCATATCCAAGGAGTCCCTTTTGAGGGACTAGTGGATACAGGTGCAGATGTCTCAGTTATTGCTCAAAAAAATTGGCCTGTCACATGGCCTACTCAAGTGACTAATATTCCAGTTAAAGGTGTTGGTTATGCCTCTGCTCCGTTGCAAAGCTCTGATTATTTACATTGGAGACTGCCTGATGGTATGACTGGAACTTTTCAGCCTTTTGTTTTGAATATAGATCTTAATCTCTGGGGCAGGGACATATTAACTGCAATGAATTTGACTCTGGAGACTAAGGCAGTCCCGATTCAAAAACGGACTAATCTTGCTATGCACCTTATGAAGGAAATGGGCTATATTGAGGGGAAAGGCTTAGGGAAGGAGTTGCAGGGGAATCCTGAGCCATATGTCCCCGAGCCTAAAAGAGACCATTTCGGATTGGGTTTTTCCTAGGGCCATTGGAAACTCCCCACGCTATGCCTCTCCAGTGGATGACTTCCACTCCAGTGTGGGTTGACCAATGGCCCTTACCTACTGTTAAGAGGGAGGCTGCTGCTCACCTCATAGAGGAACAACTGCAATTAGGTCATTTAGTTCCCTCCACCAGTCCCTGGAACACCCCAATCTTTGTGATTAGAAAAAAGTCAAACAAATGGAGGTTGCTGCAAGATTTGAGAGCAATTAATGCTGTCATAAAGCCCATGGGGGCTTTGCAACCCGGCCTCCCTTCCCCATCGGCCATTCCTTTACAATATCAATTGCTAGTTTTGGACTTAAAAGATTGTTTTTTTACCATTCCGTTGACCCCTGGTGACGGAGAACATTTTGCATTCTCCCTGCATTCCACTAACTTACAGGAACCTGCTAAGTGGTATCAGTGGAAGGTCTTACCGCAAGGCATGGCTAACAGTCCGACTTTATGTCAAGAGTTTGTGGCCAGAGCAATTACCCCTTTTAGACAGAGTTTTCCCCATGTATATTTTATCCATTATATGGATGACTTACTTTTGGCTGCTGAAACTGAGGAATTATTACAGGAGGCTTTTATTTCTCTTCAAAGATGCCTTAAAGCATATAATTTGATTGTTGCCCCTGAGAAAGTTCAAAGGGAAGCACCTTTTGAATACCTAGGGTATCTCATCTCCAAATCAACTGTCCGTCCTCAGAAAGTATCAGTTAGAACCGGACATTTGACTATTTTAAATGATTTTCAGAAATTATTAGGAGATATAAATTGGATTAGAAATACACTAGGAGTCACCACAGAACAATTACTGCCTTTGTTTAATATTCTAAAAGGAGATAGTTCTCCGGCATCCCCGCGAAGTCTCACTCAAGAAGCTAAAGAAGGTATAAGACATATAGAACAGGCCATTCAGCAGGCCCAAGTCACTAGAATTGACCCTTCTCAGCCTTTGTATCTAGTAATATTAAAACCTCAGGTCATCCCCTTTGCAATTCTGTGGCAACCTCATGGCCCACTTGAATGGCTACATTTAGCCTTACACTCTCTGCATGTCATTAATCCTTTGCTATCTATGGTTTGTCTTCTCATCATTAGAGGAAGATCCCAAGCTGTTCAGCTCTTTGGACATGATCCAGAATTTATTGCATGTGCCTTTCTGACACAGAAGCTGGTGGACGCTGCTTTTGCTCAGTCCATCGAATGGCAACTTGCCTTGGCTAATTTTACAGGCCAAATTAAATTTCATTTACCTTCTGATTCTTTAATACAAGGTTTCAATCTTACAGATATTTTGCCCTATAATCCTATTGTTTGTCAGCCGATTGAAGATGCTGCTTCCATTTTTGTGGATGCTAGTAAAGAGGGTAAAATTGCAGTGTATTATGTCACTTCTCAACATAAAAATTTGATCACTTTAAATTATACAACTAAATCTGTCCAAAGGGCCGAGCTTTATGCTGTACAGGTAGCCCTAAAAACTTACCCGGAATCTATAAATGTCTATTCTGACAGTCAATACGTTGTCAAAGCCGTGTTGCAACTTCCCACTGCCTTTATACTGACAGCAGATGAGGAACTTTATCATCTATTTCATGCTATACAAAAACTTCTTAATTCACGGCACAGTCCAATTTATATTTCCCACATTCGAGCTCACACCAATCTGCCTGGTCCCCTAGTTTCTGGGAATTGGATAGCCAGTGCAGCAACCCATTTATTGCAAGTTCTGCCCATTACCACTCCTTTGGAAACAGCCAAAAGGAGTCATGATAATTTTCATCAGAATGCGGCAGCCCTTCGATGAGAATTCAAAATATTTGGTGAAGTGGCCAGACAAATTGTTAAACAATGCGGCATCTGTCCACAATTCTTCCCACAGCCGGTCTATGCCATTAATCCCCGAGGTCTTCGGCCCAATGATTTGTGGCAAATGAACATCACCCAATATTTACCTTTTGGGAAATTGCAATATATACATGTGTCTGTAGATACTTGCTCAGGCTATATACATGCTTCAGCCCACTCAGGAGAAGCATTTGTTGATGTTCAAAATCACCTATTTTCTGCCTTTGCAGCAATGGGCAAACCTCATAAAATAAAAACTGACAATGGTAGTGCTTATACTTCTAAATCTTTTGCAGAATTTTGCCACCGACTCTGAATTGAGCATACAACTGGCATTGCTTATAATTCCACAGGACAAGCTATTGTTGAGCGAGCTCATCTGACTCTAAAACAGTATCTGAAAAAACTTAAAGAGGGGGAGATATTAAAGGGAAAGATAAAGTATTCCTCACATGTACATCTCACTCTTGTGTTGTATGTTTTAAATTTTTAAAATGTCAATGAAGCAGGGATGACTGCCACAGAGAGTCGCTGGGGAAGGAATCAAGAACCTCTCTTGATGGCAAGATGGAAAGATATGCCGGAAGGCATTTGGCGAGGCCCAGACCCAGTCCTTCGAAAAGGGCGAGGGTATGCTTGTGTTTTTCCACAGGATGAGGAAGCGCCACGCTGGGTCCCGCTTCGGCTCCTCAGAGACATTACGGTTGTGCCAAAAAATGGCCAAATTGACAGTGACGGATCCCCCCCAGAAGCGACAACGGCGGAGTCATAAGGCGGGTACACCCACCTGGGGACAGATAAAGAACTTGCTGACCCAGGCCACTGATGTAGTGATGGCCTCAGGTAGAGAGGTAACGGCCACACATGTCTTCTTGGCATGCCTGTGCATTCTCACTACAACCGGAGAGTCTGCCCTCTATTGGGCATACATGGTAGGTCCTCCTACAGTACAACCTGTAACATGGAGAGACCCCACACCCAAAGTATACACCAATCTCACCTTTATGGGAGGGGAAGATGCAGGGTTTTTGCCCACTGTGTCGGCCTCTATAAATTGGATGACACTCTCTGCAGGAGTACCCATCTGCCTGCAAAGGGAGTCTATGCCATACAAACTTGCTTATGGGTGTTTGGGTACGAAACCAGTAGGGCGGTCTATTACTTATACTATGTGGCAAAATGACAAGCGTCCTTCTTAATGGGTACCCCGCTCCGTTGCCGCTTATTGGCAAAAGAGAGAATTATTAGGAGAATGGATATTTTTTGGACCACGTGATACCCCTCAGAATCTTCCTATATGTCCCTCAGCTTGTCAAGGCCTTACTGGGGACTCACCTTGGGGTAAATGTGCCCAATCCTCTTCATTGAGGATGACTCCTAAAGACATAAACTATACCATTACGGATTATTCCCGAAAGGCCTGGCATTCATTCCTTCAAGAAACACCTATGGCTATTTTGGAAGTGCAAAGGGAAATAAGGAGACCTTTAGTGGCTCCTTTAAGAGATATGGGTCCACCTCCTAACGAGGTACAGGTACACCATAAGATTATCCCACAAACTATTTTGCAATCCCCTGAAGGAAGAATTCATTCTGATCTTTGGAAATTATATGCTACCTTTGATAAAATATATACTAATGACAGCTTTAGTTTTCCAGAATATTATGTTTCTCCAGTTCTGCAATTGCGTGTCTGTGTTCCTCCACCCTACTATCTGATTGTTGGAGATGGGACCATTACTCCAGTGAAAGAAGATGGTCATCAGTTGTACCGGCTGACGTGTCCTGCTTGTGAACGGCTGCACAAGACCAAACGGTTTCTTGGACTGTTAATTGCTGGACTCATAGCAGCAGTGACTGTAATTGCCTCTGCAACTGTATCTGTAATATCCTTAAATGAAAGTGCCCAAACGGCATCCCATGTAAATGAATTGGCTCATAATGTATCCAAGGTGTTTGCCACTCAAGAACGAATAGACCGTAAATTGGAAGCCCAATTAGAGGCACTACAAGAAGCATTAAGGTATCTTGGTGATCAGTTTGCTGTTTTGTGTACCAGACTTTCTTTAATTTGTCATGATGCATATAAGCATATCTGTGTTACTTCTTTAGAGTATACCAATGTGACATGGGGACAAGTGCGTCGTCATTTACAAGGGGTTTGGCATGATGCTAATACTAGCTTAGACCTCTTACAGCTACAAGAAGAGATAAATGCTGTTGCAAGTAGCTCACTCAGTTTCCCTAACCCTGGAGATCTCGCTGAAACCATACTGCACCAACTTAATGGGTTTAATCCATTTAATATTCTTCAACATTCCTTTTGGATCTTTATTGGAATTGTTTCCGTAATATCTGTTATACTTGTCTTGCTGTGTTATTTCTGGAGATGGGGTCTTACTGCCTTTACCACATACCAGGCCAGGATGCACATGTTGCAATTACAAACTATAGGGGGAAATGTGGGGGGCCGGGCCCCGGTGCCAGGCTGAGACCGGGTCGAGCAAAGGCTCCCTGTCGACTCAGTCAACCTGGTGGCTCCCCCTCCCATTCATGTGGGAGGCTGGGCCCCGGCGCCAGGCTGAGACCAGGTTGAGCAACATTCCCTGTTGACTCAAGCCAACCCGGTGGTTCCCCCTCCCATTCCCCCACTCTCAAGGGCATACAAAAGCCTTGTCAAGGCTGAGAAAGTTAATTCCTGAAGCCTGTGGTCTGCAGGTGTTGGCAGTAATGCTACCTCCCTTTTTCTACCCTGAGTCAGATAGAAACAAACATGGGAACTGTGTTTTGCTAGCAATCTATCAACAAGGTCTTGTGACCCGTTCAGAAAGTTCGCAAGGTACACAGAACTAAATGTTTTGGCTGGCAGTGATCATGTAAAACCTGTTTATTCTTAGAATGACCTGATCCATAAGAGTCTTATATTATAAAAGATTGTGTACAGCAACAATAAAGCCGTCACTTGGGCCATCAGCCCAGGGGACCCTCCTGTTCCCAAACTTTCTCTCTTCTCTTTTTTTCTTGCATTCCCCTACCCTCAGGACCCTGACCTCGGTGTTTGTTGCGCCGGTCGCGACAGACAAAAATGACTTAAAAATGACATGGATGTAAACAAATATGCCCCATTTACCTCCATGGTTTCTCTTGCCTTCCACCATACTTTCCCATTAAAATGTATGTATAGAGGTAGAATTAAGCAAACAACAAGGAATGTGGGATTTTCATTGATGTTTATGACATTTCTCATTTTAACTCACATCCACCTGCCAAGATAGTGCTGAACCAAAATTGCAAGACCATTAAGTTGCAAAATTTTTTTTGAATGTAGATTTCCTGATGCTTCTTCCTTATTTCCCCTTGTCAAATGTTTTCATCTACATTTTTGTTCTTATAGAAAGAGGGGTGTGTCTATGGGTGGGCAGGGTCAGACATAATGCTTAATTAGATTCATAATGTTTCAAAGCATAATGTTTGTAACAACAATGTACATATGTTGCTTCCTTGAATTCTAGAAAGAGAATCACACTTTTGTAATGTAGTCTTCAGGGTATAAGCCCCCACTATTACAGTTATTGATAGCCTAAAGTTCCTCATGGATACCCTCCCATTGACATGCTAGGCAGCACTTTTAGATTGCTAGTATTACCAGATCCTATCTATGCACTGGGAAAGGGAACTTGGAAATGGGAGGAACCATATTCTCATTTTCCCTCATTTATTTTTCAACATGGTTGGATACCAAAGGGAAGGCAATGAGCAAAGAGTAAATATGTGAGCAAATACCTAACCACATCATATACCTAAGTGTTGATGGAATTCTTTGTATAGAAGCTCCATGAGAGCAGCAAACTTGCCTGTCCTGTTACTGCTCTACCTCCATCCAACACTTAGGACAGTGCAAGGCACAGAATAGTTGCTCACCAAATATTTGTTAAATGAATGAACTCTACATAAAAGAGTAATTAGAATTGAGGCAGTTTGTATACAAAGTCACTCCGGAGTTACATGAAATCAGTTTCTATAAAGGAACCCAATTAGTGGATTGACTTGTATGAAGCAGAGGAATTGTGACTGAGAGACATGAAGTAAGGTATTTGGAAGTAATGAGTTATATGTAGGGAGATAATATTATTTATTACTTCAATCTGGACATTTTGAAGAGTGAAAAAGTACACTTAATAATTATTCAAGGATGACATGTATAAATTAGGACTGTCCTGGGCAAATGGGATATATGGTCATCCTGGAAGACACTAAGTAGACTGAAGAATGGGTGAACCTATTGAAAATAAAGTACAAGAAAGATTATTTTAGTTTTCACAAGAGATACAGACTTTAAGTTGAGAGAGAGAGAGAGAGAGATACTAGAAGATAGAAGACCTGCTAGAATTGTAACAGTTATAATCTATGGAATAATAGCTTTAAGAGTAGAGAGAAAGGGGTAGATCTGAAAGAGTTTGTGAAGAATCAAGCAGAATTTATTAACCAAGGAATATAAAATTTCATTTATTAAAAAACCTGTAGTGATATTTCTAAAATATATAAAATGCAAGCTCTGATAAATTCTGCACTCAATTGAAGCTTTCTCCACAGTTCTAGTTCTGTATTATTGGAGAATTTACATATCCTTTCTGACCTTCAGTTACCTAATGTAACTAAAGGTAAGTCATCCAAATAAGCCTTTTCATATTTTCAAACCATACTGGAAATTCAAATTTGGTACCTTAGATCTAGATTTTTGTTCATTATTCTTAGCCAGGAAAGTTCTTAAAGCAAAATCACATTCTTAGACTTAGCGAAAGTACTACAAAATGAAAAAAAAAAGCTATAAATATAAAATCAGGATTTTAAAAAATTCTTCATGAATAAATAGTGATATGACTCAATATATGCTCAGGGTTTCTTTTCAAGGGCTATTTCTACCAATTTTCATCTTGTATCTTTCCTATACAAGAAAACACTTCTACTGAAAATCATATCAAAAAATGGTTATATTCAGAAGATTTGAGTTCCTCCTGGAAAAACTTGACTTTCAGGAAGAAAATTATTGAACAAAGCCTTTGAGCTTGAGAAATTGAGTTCCTCCAGATAATTTTATTGCCTCTTTCCTCTAATTCTGAGAATTCTTCACCCTTTCGCTTATAGCAAACTGCTATGCACCTACAAACTTTGGCTAACACTCATCCATATGAACACTGCCTTGTCCAGAAGGTTCTGACCACTCTGATTTTCTACCCTATTTCTCATCCAGACCCCTGGCTTTAACTGCAATACAGTTGGCAGGTCAAAGCTCTATTCTCTTTGCACAGAAATAGATATTTTGCCAAAACTTCAGAAGAAGAGACATTTTCAAATCCCTCCCTCTCACTTTTGTGCATACACATTTGACTTAAGAGATAATTGTTACATAATTTTCTTTATAAGATCTTTATCTACAATAATTGCAGCTCAGCATCACCACTAGTATAAGGATCAGTGAAAAGAGTAAGGGAAATTCTTGATAGCACCTAAATGTCATGAGGCTCATATTTACCACTGTAGAAATTGAACCAATTCTGAGTTGTTGAAATTATTGCTAAATATATTTACAGCCATTTTTATAATAAAAAGCTTTATTACTTACTATGGGCTGAAGAAGTGCTTTAAATCTTGAGTTCTGAAGTAATACCTCCTGTTCTAAAAGCAATGAAGCTTTTCAAGAGAAAGAGAGAAAGAAAGTGCATTCTGAAAAGATAGTTCGTGGTTTTAGAATTCTGTTGTAACTTTGGTTCATATATTTTTACTAAGTGTAACTTTTATATGTAAATTAAGTGATTATATAGGAGAGAGCACTGTTTTCATAGAGTAAAAAATGATTTTATATCCTAAAAGACAGAGGACTATAAACCAGTAAGGTAGCTCTGCATGTGTTTGATGACTGTGAAATGGCCTGTTTGATTTTCTATTACAGGCCAGCAGACTACACAGTCCTGGCCCACCAGACCCATATTGTGGGGTAGCTGACTTCCCATTATGGACTCCTGTGATACAGAGTACATTCATAGCCTATAATAAATAAAGTGCATTTAAGACTTCATGTATAGAAACAGTCTTCCATTGTGAAAGCAGTACCATAAAAAAGATTTTTAACCTTTTAAACACTATTGGAGAGGGAAAACAAGAATTTTCTGTCTAATCCTTGACAAATGAGTTTATAATTTGGCCATATGGGATAGTGTATGCACAGATATCTAGATAGTCAAATTCATTCAAATTCGTCCAGAGAGACTAATTCATCAGTTCTTTGGAGGGAGAACCCTAGCTGAGTTAAATAAAATGTTAAACTAAAAGCAGTTTAATTACCTCATGGGAGAAGTAGAGAGAACTTTGTCTCAAGTCTTAACAGAATTCCATAATGACTTTAGTGAGCACATAATCATTTGTGATTAGGACATTCATTGTATAAAAAAGCTGCAGCAAAAGAGGAATCCTTTCAATCTTCTCATTTAGTCTTATTTGTGTTTGCTGAGCAGATTGTGTGTGTGTGTGTGTGTGTGTGTGTGTGTGTGTGTGCTCATAGTACAGATGTAAATTTAGGTCAGGCAGATAGGGATTATTGCAGATTCCAAACTAATGGAGTTTGGGTTAAGAAGGTTTTGCTGTCTGTGTATACATGACAGACACAGGCGGTAAAGAACAAAGTGTGTCACCTGTACTTCATATTTTAATTTATTCTATTTGTTTTCCTCACTACAAGTGTCATAAAGTCTACCTGTGATGTGAAAGCTAACCTATTTCACTTTGTTTCTGGTATTGTCCTTTGCAATAAACAATTTTGTGATTATGGCACCTGGGTGGTTCAGTTGGTTATGTATCTGACTCTTGATTTCAGCTCAGATCATGATCTTTCATTTCATGAGTTTGAGCCCCATTTCAGGCTCTCCACTGACAGCATGGAGGCTTCTTGGGCTTGCCTCTTTCCCTATCTCTATCTGCCCCTCCCCGAGTTATGTGCTCTCTCTCTCTTTCTCTCTCAAAATAAATAAACTTAAAAAAAATCTTGATCAAAATTGCCTGAGAATCTGTAGATATGTGAAGCAAGATATGCCTGCCTATAATTTTATTACTTGGGATAATCTTCTAATACCACTAACTCATAAAAAAGGGGTACAAATTATATTTATGATACTTTCCTAGCTACCTTAAAGTCTATAAGTGAAATGATGCAGAAAAGGCCAATGACTCGGGAGACGTACATAGATGAGGCATGTTTGAAAGGGAAATAAATATTTAAAGAAACTAATCAGAGACCAAAATAAAATTTAGTGAGTAGAAGAGATTCTGGGAAGATGGCAGAGTAGGAAGCACCAGGTATCTATATTCCTACCTAGACAATAATTGCACTGGTAGGATCTAACTCATGTAACTATTTTGGAATTCTGAAGTCTATTGAAGGTTTTCAACTTCTGGGGGAAGGCTTACATGATAAAGTGTGGCTAATTTTAGTTCTTAGCTCAGCAGCCACTATGCACTCCCCAAACCCACCCTGTGGTAGGCAACTGTGTGTGTATTCCTGGAGCAACTTACACAAAGCTTGTGGGAAAAAGGGCGGGCAGTAAGTAATACTTGTAATACAAGTAATACTTGTCCTTCAAGTATTTGGGATTTGTGTTTTGGTCACTGATTCCTGACTCAGATAATGAAGATGCAGATACAGAGGCAAGAAGACATTGTTGCACCCCCCCTCATTGTTTCAAGCATGACCCCTTCCAACTAAAGTGACATCTAGGGCATTGAAAGGGCCAGCACTTTTTTCTTCCTTTCATTGTTCTGTTTTTCCCCCTTTGGGAGTCAGACACTGAAGAATAAGGTGTTCAAAAGCAATTGTACATGCAGAAGAATCTAGAAAGTCACGGCACATGCCCAGGGAAAGGTGCAGAATCAGAAAATACTTGAGAAGACCTTATGTTTCCACCTCTGGCTGATCTTCAGTAAAAGACAGATGATAACAGTAAAACAAAATAAAACAAAAAACCCAAAACCTTGGGAAGAAGAAGAATTTAATTTCCAGAGTTATCACATATTTTTTCCAAATGTAGTTTTTAAAAACAACAACAAAAAATAACAAATCCTACAAAGAAATAGGAAAGTATGTCGATTCAAAGGCCATATTAATATATATATATATGTGTGTATATATATATATATATATATATATATATATATATATGTATATATGTGCAGAAACTGTCTGGGGGAAGGGCAAAATGGAAGACCTACCACACAGAAATCTTTAAACAGTTTTGGCGCTTGGGTGGCTCAATTGGTTGAGCATCCGACTTTGGCTCAGGTCATGATCTCACAGTTGATGGGTTCGAGCCCTGCGTCAGGCTCTGTGCTGAGAGCTCAGAGCTTGGAGCCTGCTTCAGATTCTGTGTCTCCCTCACTCTCTGCCTTTCCTCAGCTTGTGTTTTGTCTCTCTCTGTCTCTTAAAAATAAATAAAGGGGGAGGGGCCAAGAAGGCAGAATAGCATGGAAACTATTTGTGTGTCTCATGTCCTTAAAACACAACCAGACCAACACTGAACCATCCTACACACCTAGAAAACTGATTGGAGGATTAACACAACAATCTGCACAACCTGAACCACAGAATTCAGCAGGTACATGGAGGGGAGAGCTGAAATTGTGGAGCAAGAAGCACCGAAAGGTAGAGAACCGCTTCCGTGGGCAGAGAGAGGATGGAGACTGGGGATGGGGGGGAGCATACGGGAAAAGCACCCCTCCGAAAAGTAGTTGGAAAGAAAGTGGAAAATTGGAAACAGCCGCAGTTACTAAACTAAAAAGGGAGAAAAGAGAAGGTTTAAATTCCATTAAGACTGTAAACAAGGGGAGCACAGAGGCTGCAACTCAGCAGCTCGATACCTGGTGGTGTTCTGGTGGGAAGCGCAAATTCCCAGGAACAGAGTGGAGTCTGGGAGGTTCTCAGGCCACATGGGGAAAAGCGGTTCCACTGCTGGAAGGACATTTGGTAGAGACTGTTGAAGCCACCTGGTCCCAGCAGACCCCAGAAGGCGGCCACATTCGCTGGTGCTGGGGCAAGGTCGTTAAGGGTGAAGCCTGGTGCCAGATGTGTGTTGTGATTTTCCATAATCCCTGAGACACTGTTGCTACACTGTCTCATGAAAGTTTTCTGGGACGGGCTGGCACCTGGCCACAGTCTCAGGGCACTGGCAACAACAGGGTCCAGCGGGCATACCTGGGTGCAGCCGATATTCAGCCATTGCTCATTCAGCCGTTGCTGGGTGAGACCCTCATGCAGAGGGGTGGAATAGGTCAAAGCCGCAGTCCTTCAGAAGTCGGGGGCCGGAGAAAACAGCCACATCCGAGATAAGGCTTGGGAGAGAGGTGCTGCCTGGGGCCTGGTCACAGAGAGTGAAGAAGTGGGAGTAGATGAGAGCTGAAGACAGAGGACGGGTGCACGATTGATGATCTGGGAGAAGCGACTGGGTAGCTGGGTGGTGCCATTTTCATTGCTCCCACTTATGCTCATACGCACCTATGAACACCGCAACAATCCACCCAGTAGGCTAGCAGCGCCACCTGGTGGAGAGCGGAGCTGTTACACTGAGCCCCACCCAGCTGGGCCAACTTCGCTCTTCAGGAACACAAGTCTCACCACCAACATAATTTATGGACTATAAAGAGGTACATAGACTGACTTCTAAGGGAAAACAAAGCAATTTCAGTCCTACTTCAATCTATTAGCAGGTTCATCTATTCAATTGTCTTTCTTTATTTTATTTTCCTTTTTCTCTTTTACAATTCTTTTCTTTTTATTGAATACAGAAAGAGAAAGAAATTATTATTATTTTTTGTTTCAAAGAAAGGCAGACCGCCATGTGCAGCGCCTCATTTGGATGTGTGTGGAGTCTTGGAAGCTTGACTACCCTACGTTCTCCTACAAATGGACCTTGAGAGCTTGTTTGGAGGTTCTAGCAGGGGAGCGCAGCTACTCGTATACCTTTGACCGAAGAACGGTCCTCCTCTATCGGGGAAGGTTGTCCTCTTCGACCGAGCGCGCAGCTTCGGGAGGGACGCACATGGAGTGGTGAGGGAGGAAGGGGACACCCGCCTAGCCAGCCAGATCAGCCGAATCAACCCTGGCGATCAATGGGGTGACAGATGTCGCAGCCAGATGGCCCTCACATCCGAAAGAAATTATTTTTATTTTCAACTTTTATTAAAATATCTTTCTTTAAATTTATTAATGTTTTTACTTTTTACTTTTTTACTTTTTAGTTTTGTGTAATTTTTTTCAAATTCTACTTTACTTCCATAATTTTATTTTAGCCTACTTCAGTGTACTCACCTTTTCAAATTCTCAATTTCCTTTTTTTCTTTCTTTTTCTTTCTTCCTCTTTTCGTTTCTTTTCCTTGAATGCAGAAAGAGAAAAACTTCATTTTTACTTTCAATTTTTACTAAAAATATTTTTATTAAATTTTTATTACTATATTTTTGGCTGTTTTGTAAGTTTTTTCAAATTCTATTTAATTTCCATCATTTTATTTTAGTCTACTACAGTGTATTCACTTTTTCAAATGATTTTTTCTTTCCTTTTTTATCTCTTTTACCCTTTTTCATTTCTTTTCTTTTTTTTAAATACAGAAAATAAAAAAATCATATTTATTTTTAATTTTTATTAAAATGTTTTTCTTTAATTTTTTCTACTACATTCTCACTTTTGTGTATATTTTCTCAAATTCTATTTTACCCCCATTATCTCATTTTAGTCTACTTCAGTGTATTCATTTTTTTAAATTCTCAAACGATTTCCTACCCTCCCCCTTTTTTCTCTAATCTGTCAAACCACTTTCAACACTGAGACCAAAACAAACCTAGGATCTAGCATCATCTATTCGATGTATGTGTGTGTGTGTGTGTTTGTGTGTTTAAATTTTAATTTCAATATTTTTTAATTTTAATTTTTTCATTCCAATTTTTCTGCCTCATTAATTCCTTTTCTCCCTTCAAAATGACAAAATGAAGTAATTCACTCCAAAAGAAAGAGCACGAAGAAACGACAGCCAGGTATTTAACCAAGACAGATACAAGCAAGATGTCTGAACCAGAATTTAGAATCAGGATAATAAGAATACTAACTGGAGTCCAAAATAGATTAGAATCCATTTCTGCTAGAGTTAAAAGAAGGAAAAAATAGCCAGAATGAAATAAAAAATGCTATAACTGAGCTGCAATCATGGATGGATGCAGCGGCGGCAAGAATGGATGAGGCAGAACAGAGAATCAGTGATTTAGACGACAAACTTATAGAGAATAATGAAGCAGAAAAAAAGAGGGAGATTAAGGCAAAAGAGCATGATTTCAGAATTAGAGAAACCAGTGAGTCATTAAAAAGGAATAAAATCAGGGGCGCCTGGGTGGCTCGGTCGGTTAAGCGTCCGACTTCGGCTCAGGTCATGATCTCACGGTCCGTAGGTTCGAGCCCCACGTCAGGCTCTGTGCTGACAGCTCAGAGCCTGAAGCCTGTTTCGGATTCTGTGTCTCCCTCTCTCTGTGACCCTCCCCTGTTCATGCTCTGTCTCTCTCTGTCTCAAAAATAAACGTTAAAAAAATTTTTTTAAAAAAAGGAATAAAATCAGAGTCATAGGGGTCCCAGAAGAGGAAGAGAGAGAAATAGGGGTAGAAGGGTCATGTGAACAAATCATAGGGGAAAACGTGCCTAATTTTGGGAAAGACACAGGCATCAAAATACAGTAAGCGTAGAGGACCCCCATGAGATTCAACAAAAACCGACCATCAACAAGGCATACCATAGTCAAATTCACAAAATACTCAGGAAGGAGAGAATCATGAAAGCATCATGGGAAACAAAGTCCCTAACCTACAAGGGAAGACAGATCAAGCATGCAGCAGAGCTATCAACAGAAACTTAGCAGGCCAGAAGGGAGTGGCGGGATATATTCAGTGTGCTGAATGAGAGAAATATGCAGCCAAAAATTCTTTATCCAGCAAGGCTGTCATTCAAAATAGAAGGAGATTAAAAGTTTCCCAGACAAAAAATAAATAAATAAATAAAGGAGTTTGTGACAAATAAACGAGCCCTGCAACAAATTTTAAGGGGACTTTCTGATGGGAGAAAAGATGAAAAAAAATATATACATATCTATCTATCTATCTATCTATATATATATATATATACCAAAAGCAACAAAAGATTAGAAAGGACCAGAGAACATCACCAGAAACCCAAACTCTACAAGCATCATAATGGCAATAAATTCATAACTTTCAGTACTCACTATAAATGTCAATGAACTCAATGCTCCAAACAAAAGACATAGGGTAACAGAATGCATAAGAAAACAAGATCTATCTCTATGCTGTTTACAACAGACCCACTTTAGACCTAAAGACACCTTCAGATTGAAAATAAGCGGATGGAGAACCATCTATTATGCTAATGGTCAACAAAAGAAAGCCAGAGTAGCCATACTTACATCAGACAATCTAGACTTTAAAATAAAGACTGTGTCAAGAGATGCAGAAGGGCATTATATCATCATTAAGGGGTCTATCCACCAAGAAGACCTAACAATTGTAAATATTTATGTGCCAAATGTGGCAGCATCCAAATATATTAATCAAATAATCAGAAACATAAAGAAACTCATCAATAGTAATACTGTAATAGTTGGAGAATTCAACACCCCACTCACAGCAATGGACAAATCATCAAATCAAAAAATCAACAAGGAAACAATGGCCTTGAATGACACACTGGACCAGTTGTACTTAACAAATACATTCAGAACATTTCATCCTAAAGCAGCAGAATATAAATTGTTCTCCAGTGCACATGGAACGTTCTGCAGAATAGATTATATACTGGGACACAAATCAGCCCTAAGTAAGTACAAAAAGATCGAGATCATACCGTGCATATTTTCAGACCATAGCACTATGAAACTCGAAATCAACCACAATAAAAAGTGTGGAAAGGTAACAACTACTTGGAGACTGAAGAACACCCAAATAAAGAATTAATGGGCTAACCAAGAAGTTAAGGAGGAAATTAAAAAGTATATGGAAGCCAATGAAGATGATAACTCCACAACCCAAAACCTCTGGGATGCAGCAAAGGCGGTCATAAAAGGAAAGTATATAGCAATCCAGGCCTTCCTAAAGAAGGAAGAAAGATCTCAGATACACAACCTAACCTTCTGCCTTAAGGAGCTGGAAAAAGAACAGCAAATAAAACCCAAAACCAGAAGAACACAGGAAATAATAAAGATTGGAGCAGAAATTAATGCTATCAAAACAAAACAAAACAAACAAACAAACAAAAAAAAAAAACAGTAGAACAGACCAACGAATCCAGAAGTTAGCTCTTTGAAAGAATTAACAAAATTGATAAACCACTAGCCAGGTTGATCAAGAAGAAAAAGGAAAGGACCCAAATAAATAAAATCAAGAATGAAAGAGGAGAGATCAGAACCAACACAGCAGAAATAAAAACAGTAATTAGAGAATATTATCAGCAATTATATGCCAAAAAAATAAGCAATATGGAAGAAATGGACAAATTCCTAGAAACATATACACTACCAAAACTGAAACAGGAAGAAATAGAAAATTTGAACAGACCCATAAACAGTAAGGAAATCAAAGTAGTAACCAAAAATCTGCCAAAAAAACAAGAGTCCAGGGTCAGATGGCTTCAGGGGAATTCTACCAAACATTTAAGGAAGAGTTAACACCTATTCTTTTGAAACTGTTCCAAAAAATAGAAATGGAAGGAAAACTTCCAAACTCTTTCTTTGAAGCCAGCATTACCTTGATTCCAAAACCAGACAGAGACCACACTAAAAAGGAGAACTAGAGACTAATTTCCCTGATGAACATGGGTGCGAAAATCCTCAACAAGATATTAGCCAACCGGCTCCAACAATACATTAAAAATATTATTCACCACGACCAAGTGGGATTTATACCTGGGATGCAGGGCTGGTTCAATGCCCACAAAATGATTAACGTGATTCATCACATCAATAAAAGAAAGGACAAGAACCATATGATCCTCTCAATAGATGCAGAGAAAGCATTTGACCAAATACAGCATCCTTTCTTGATAAAAACCCTCAAGAAAGTAGAGATAGAAGGAGCATACCTCGAGATCATAAAAGCCATATATGAATGACCAAACGCTAATATCATCCTCAATGGGGAAAGACTGAAAGCTTTCCCCCTAAGGTTAGGAATGAGACAGGGATGTCCACTCTCATCACTGTTCTTCAACATAGTATTGGAAGTCTTAGCCTCTGCAATCAGACAACACGAAGAAATAAAAGGCATTCAAATTGGCCAGGAGGAGGTCAAACTTTCACTCTTCACAGACGACATGATACTCTATATGGAAAACCCAAAACATTCCACCAAAATACTGCTAGAACTGATTCATGAATTCAGCAAAGTGTCAGGATATAAAATCAATGCACAGAAATCGGTTGCATTCCTATACACCAACAATGAAACAACAGGAATAGAAATCAAGGAATTGATCCCATTTACAGTTGTACCAAAAACCATAAAATACCTAAGAGTAAATCTAACCAAAGAGGTGAAAAATCTATACACTGAAAATATAGAAAGGTTATGAAAGAAATCGAAGAAGAAACAAAAAAAATAGAAAAAAATTCCATGCTCCCGGGTAGGAAGAAAAAGTATTGTTAAAATATCGATACTACCCAAAGCAATCTACATATTCAATGCAATCCCTATCCATTGTTGCATTATACGCTAATTTGGATGTAAATTCAAAAAATAAAATTTTTAAAAATTAGAAAAAAACAAAGCTGTAGTGATCAAAACAGTATGTACTGGTATAAAAATAGACACATAGATAAATTGAACAAAATAGAAACCCCAGAAAGAAATGTACAATCATGTGGTCAGTTAATCTTCCACAACGCAGGCAAGAAAATGCAATAGGAAAAAGACAATCTCTTTAACAAATGATATTGGAATAACTGGATGACTACATTCACAGAATTAATCTGGATCACTTTCTTAACAATACACACATACAACAACAAAAAAATCAAAATGGATCAAGGATCTAAATGTGAGACTTTAAATCATAAAAATCTTAGGAGAAAACACGGATAGCAATTCCTCTGACATCAGTAGTAACATTTTCTAGATATGTCTCCTGAGACAAGGGAAACAGAAGCAGAAATAAACTATTGGGACTACATCATAATAAAATGTTTCTGGACAAGAATGGAAACAATCAACAAAACTGAAAGGTCCCTACTCAATGAGAGAAGATATTTGTAAATTAAATATGATAGAAACAATTAGCACCCAAAATGCATAAAGAACTTGTAAAACTCAACACTCCAGAAACAAATAATCCAATTTAAAATGGCATGGGGCCACGAATAGACATTTCTCCAAAGAGGACATTCAGATAGCCAGCAGACACATGAAAGGATCATTAACTTCCCTTATCATCAGGGAAATGTAAGTCAAAACTACAATGAGATATTGCCTCAAACCTGTCAGAATAGATAAATTTAACAACACAAAAAGCAACAGGTGTTGGTGAGGATGTGGAGAAAAGGGGAACCCTCTGGCATTGGTGGGAATTCAAACTGGTACAGCCACTGAGGAAAGCAGTATGGAGCTTCCTCAAAATTTAATAATAGAACTAGTATATAATAATATTTAATGATATTTAATATTTAAGAATAGAACTATATTCTGATCCAGTAACCACACTGCTGTATATTTATCCAAAGAAAACCCTTATTCAAAAGGATATATGTACACCTATGTTTATTGCAACATTATTTACAATTATCAAATTATAGAAAGAGCCCATGTCTTTCAACATGAATATATGAAGATGAATATATGCAGAAGATGTTTTATATATATATGTGTGTGTGTGTGTGTGTGTGTGATATCACATATCAATATATCACACATTTATATTATATATAAGTATATAATATATATTATTATATAGTATATATTCTTTTCATTATTATTTGTGGCTGAATAAAATTCTAATTTATGGAGTAAATTATTGAATATATGGAATATATTGGGATTTTATTCAGCCATAAAAAATAATGTCATTTTACTATTTGCAACAACATGGATGGATCTAGAGTATGTAATGCTAAGTACAATGTCAGTCAGAGAAAGACAAATAATGTATGATTTCGCTCATATGTAGAATTTTAGAAATGAAACGAATGACCAAAGGAAAAAAATAGACAAATGAAAAAACAGACTCTAAAAAAGATGGTTACCAGAAAGGAAGTGGGTGGTGGGGATGGATGAAATAAGTGAAAGAGATTAAGACCACACTTTTCTTGATAAACACTAATTAATATATAGAATTCTTGAATCAGTATATTGTACACCTGAAACTAATTTGACACTGTATATTAACTATACTGGAATTACAGTTTTTAAAAATAAAGTTATTACTGATAAAGAGGAACTTCAGTCATTTTGGTCTTTGTTTTCTACATGCCTTGTAACTTTTCTTTCCATCATTTCCTACATTACTGTCTTCTTTTGTGTCTAGCTGATTTTCTGTAGTGAAACATTTTAATTCTCTTCTCATTTCCTTTTGCATTTATTCAGTAGCTATTTTCTTTGTGGTTAGTACAGGGATTACATTAAACAACCTAAAGTTATAGTATTCTAACTTGAATTTACAGTAGCTTAACTTCAATAACATACAAACCTCTGCTCCTATATATCTCTTTCAGTTATTGCTCAATTATTACTCAGTTATTATTAGTGTCATAAATTTATATTTTTCACATTGTGTGTCCAAAAATATAAACTAATTATTTTCTTTGTAATGCGTTAGTTTCTTAAATTATGTATAAAATATAAAGTTAGAAATCATTTTTATAATAATACGAACTTGTATAGTTGCCCAGGTAAAATTTACCCTTACTGAGATCTTTATTTTTTCATAAGGTTTGAAGGTTCTCTTTACTGTCTTTTCATTTCAACCTGCAGTGCAGGACTCCATTTAGCATTGCTTACAGGGTAGTCTAGTGGTAATGAATTCCCTCAGTTTTTGTTCATCTGGTAATATCTTAATTTATTACTCACTTTTGAAATACTGTATTACCAGTTATAAGATTCTTGGTTGATAAGTTTTTTTTTCTTTTAGCGCTTTGAATAAATTATTCCACTACTCTGGCCTCCAAAGATTCTGACAAGAAATCTGATAATGTTAGTGAATATCCCTTGTATATGATGAGTTGCTTGTATCTTGCTGCATTTAAGATTCTATCTCTGTCTTTGTCTTTGAACAGTTTGATTATAATGTGCTTCAATGTGAATTTGTTGAACTTTTGGAATGTTTATATTCAAGTTCTCATCAAATTTGGGAAGTTTTTGACCATTAATTCTTACAATAGTTTCTCTGCCCATTTCTCTCTTCTCCTTCTGGGACTCACACATTCATATGTTGGTACATGTGATGGTGTCACATGGTCCCTTAGGCTCACTTCATTTTTCTTTAATTTTGTTTCTCTTTCTTAAACCATAATTCCAATTTTTTTACTTACAGGTTTTGATTCTTTCTTCTGCTTGTTGAAATCAGACTTTGAATTTCTATAGTAAAATTTCATTTTAGTTATTGTATTTTTTAGTTTTAGAATTTCTTATTTCTTAAGTTTCTCTTTATTGCTATTTCTTATTTCATTCATACATAAATTTCTTGACTTTATACAGGTCTTCCTTTAGTTCTTTGGGTATCTTAAAACTGTCTTTTTGGTTTTTTTTTAAATGCTTTTAACTTATTTATTTATTTATTTATTATTTTTTAAAAAACTTACATCCAAATTAGTTGGCATATAGGGAAGCAATGATTTCAGGGGTAGATTCCTTAATGCCCCTTACCCATTTAGCTCATCCCCCCTCCCACAACATCTCCAGTAACCTTCAGTTTGTTCTCCATATTTATGAGTCTCTTCTGTTTTGTCCCCCTCCCTGTTTTTATATTATTTTTCTTTTCCCTTCCCTTATATTCATCTGTTTTGTCTCTTAAAGTCCTCATATAAGTGAAGTCAAATGATTTTTGTCTTTCTCTGACTAATTTCACATAGCATAATACCCTCCAGTTCCATCCACGTAGTTGCAAATGGCAAGAATTCATTCTTTTGATTGCCGAGTAATACTCCATTGTATATGTATACACCACATTTTCTTTATCAGTTCATCCATTGATGGACATTTCGGCTCTTTCCATACTTTGGCTATTGTTGATAGTGCTGCTAAAAACATGGGGGTGCATGTGTCCCTTCTAAAAAGCACACCTGTATCCCTTGGATAAATGCCTAGTAGTGCAATTGTTGGGTTGTAGGGTAGTTCAATTTTTAGTTTTTTGAGGAACCTCCATACTGTTTTCCAGAGTGGCTGCAACAGCTTGCATTGCCACCAACAATGCAAAAGACATCCTCTTTCTCCACATCCGGGCCAACATCTGTTGTTGCCTGAGTTGTTAATATTAGCCATTCTGACAGGTGTGAGGTGGTATCTCATTGTGGTTTTGATTTGTATTTGCCTGATGATGAGTGATGTGATGTGGAGCACTTTTTCATGTGTCCGTTGACCATCTTGATGTCTTCTTTGGAGAAGTGTCTATTGATGTCTTTTGCCCATTTCTTCAGGGGATTATTTGCTTTTTAGGGTGTTGAGTTTGATAAGTTCCTTACAGATTTTGCATACTAACCCTTTATCTGATATGCCATTTGCAAATATCTTCTCCCATTCTGCTGGTTGCCTTTTAGTTTTGTTGTTTCCTTTGATGTGCAGAAGTTTTTATTTTGATGAGGTCCCAGTAGTTCATCTTTGCTTTTGTTTTTCTTGCCTCCAGAGATGTGTTGAGTAAGAAGTTGCTGCAGCCAAGGTCAAAGAGGTTGTTGCCTGCTTTCTCCTCGAGGATTTTGATGGCTTCCTGTCTTACATTGAGCTCTTTCATCCATTTTGAGTTTATTTTTGTGTAAGGTGTAAGAAAGTGGTCCAGGTTCATTCTTCTGCATGTCACTGTCCACTTTTCACAGCACCACGTGCTGAAGAGACTGTCTTTATTCCATTGGATATTCTTTCCTGCTTTGTCAAAGATTAGTTGGCCATACACTTGTGGGTCCATTTCTGGGTTCTGTATTCTGTTTCATTGATCTGAGTGTCTGTTTCTGTACCAGTTCCATATTATCTTGATTACAGCTTTGTAGTAGAGATTGAAGTCGGGGATTGTGATGCCTCCTGCTTTGTTTTCCTTTTTCAAGATTTCTTTGGCTATTTTGGGTCTTTTCTGGTCCCATACAAATTTTAGGATTATTTGTTCTAGCTCTGTGAAGAATGCTGGTGTTACTTTGACACGGATTGCATTGAATATGTAGATTGCTTCAGGTAGTATCGATATTTTAACAATACTTTTTTAAGACCCCTTAATGATGATATAATGCCCTTCTGCATCTCTTGACACAGTCTTCATTTTAAAGTCTAGATTGTCTGATATAAGTATGGCTACTCCGGATTTTGTTGTTGTTGTTGCTGACCTTTAGATTGATAGATGGTTCTCCATCCCCTTATTTTCAATCTGAAGGTGTCTTTAGGTCTAAAGTGGGTCTCGTGTAAACAGCATAGAGATGGATCTTGTTTTCTTATGCATTCTGTTACCCTATGTCTTTTGATTGGAGCATTTGGTCCATTGACATTTAGAGTGAGTACTGAGAGATATGAATTTATTGCCATTATGATGCTTGTAGAGATGGAGTTTCTGGTGGTGTTCTCTGGTACTTTCTAATCTTTGTTGCTTTTGGTATTTATTTATTTATTTATTTATTATTTATTCATTCATTCATTCATTTATTCATCTTTTCTCCCCTCAGAGAGTCCCCCTTAAAATTTTTTTCAGGGCTGGTTTAGTGGTCACAAACTCCTTTAATTTTTGTTTGTCTAGGAAACTTTTTATCTCTCCTTCTATTTTGAATGACAGCCTTGCTGGATAAAGAATTCTTGGCTGCCTACTTTTCTGACTCAACACAGTGAATATATCCTGCCACTCCTCTCTGGCCTGCCAAGTTTCTGTGGATAGGTCTGCTGCAAAACTGATCTGTCTTCCCTTTTAGGTTAAGCACTTTTTTTCACTTGCTGCTTTCATGATTCTCTCCTTGCCTGAGTATTTTGTGAATTTGCCTACGGTATGCCTTGTTGATGGTCGGTTTTTGTTGAATCTAATGGGAGTCCTTTGTTCTTCCTGGATTTTGATGCCTGTGTCTTTCCCAAGGTTAGGAAAGTTTTCTGCTATGATTTGCTCACATAACCCTTCTACCCCTATTTCTCTCTCTTCCTTTTCTGGGACCCCTATGATTCTGATGTTATTCCTTTTTAACGAGTCACTGATTTCTCTAATTCTTAAATTGTGCTCTTTTGCCTTCTTCTTCTTCTTCTTTTTTCGGCTTCATTATTCTCCATAATTTTGTCCTCTATATCGCTGATTCTCTGTTCTGCCTCATCCATCCTTGCTGCCAAGGCATCCAATCGAATTTTCAGTTCAGTTGTAGCATTTTTCATTTCATCCTGACTAGTTTTTACTTGTTTTATGTCCACAGAAAAGGATTCTTATCTACTTTCGAGTCCAGCTAGTATTCTTATTATCATGATTCTAAATTCTGGTTCAGACATCTGTCTTGTATCTGTGTTGGTTTAGTCCCTGGCTTTCATTTCTTTCTGCTCTTTCTTTTGGGGTGACTTCCATCGTTTTATCATTTTCAAGGGAGAAAAAGAATTAATGAGGCAGAAAAAATTAAAATTAAATAAATTAAAATTTAAAAAAATATTGAAATTAAAAACAAACACACAAAAAATCAAATAAATGATGCTACAACTTTGCTGTGTTTTGGTCTGGGTGTTGAAAGTGGCTGGTATGTTAGAGAAAAAATGGCAGAAAAAGGAATTCTTTTGAAAATTTGAATAAATGAATACACTGACGTAGAAAAAAAATGAAATGATGTAAGTAAAATAGAATTTCAAAAAATTTACACAAAAGTAAAAAATATAGTAGAAATAAATTAAATAAAAATATTTACAATAAAAATTGAAAATAAAAATGAAATTTTTCTCTTTCTGTATTCAAAAGAAAAGAAATGAAAACAAAAAAAGAGAGAAAGAAAGAAAATTGAATAGATGGACTGACTAACAGAATGAAATATGACTGAAATTACTTTGTTTTCCCCTAGAAGTTAAACTATGATGCACTTTATATTCCATTCACTAAGCAGGCAGTGAGACTTGTGTTCTTGAAGAGCAAGTTTGGCCCAGGTGGGCGGGGATTAGTGTAATGTTTCCATTCTCCACTAGATGGCACAGCTAGCCTACTGGGGTTGATTGTTGTGGCACTTGTAGGTGCCTATGTGCAGGAGCAGTGAAAATGGTGTCACCCCGCTACCCAGTCTCTAGTATCAGGACTCTGTTCTCCCCGATCAGCAATCACGCACCCGTCCTTCATCTTTGGCTTCTGTCCACCCCCCGCTTCCACACTCTCCATGACCAAGCCCCAGGCAACACCTCCCTCCTGAGTTTTGTCTCAGACACTGCTGCCTTCCCCAATGCCCCCTTCTGAGGGACTGAAGCCTTGACCTGCTCCACCCCTCTGTGTAAGGTCTCAGTGAGCAATGGCAGGGTCCCAGCCACATCCTGGAATGCCTGGGGAACCATGCTGCTGCTGATGCCCAGAGACTGAGAGTAGGTGCCAGCCCACCCAAGAAAACATTTGGGAGACAGTGTAGCAGCAGCACTTCAGCAATTACGGAAAATCACAACACACATCTGGCACCAGGCTTCACCCCCCAATGACCTTGTTCCAGCACCATTGAATATGGCCATTCCCTGGGGTCTGCTGGGCCCATGTGACTCCCAGCACATGTCTACCAAATGTCCTTCCAGCAGTGGAACTGCTTCTCCCTGTGCAACCCGAGAACCTCCTGGATCCCACTCTGCCCCTGGGGATTCCCCCTTCCCACCAGAGCACTGCCAGTTATCGAGCTGCAGAGTTGCAGACTCTGCACTCCCCCTGTTTACACTCTTAATGGAATTTAAACCCTCTTCTTTCTCCTTTCTCCCTTTTTAGTTCAGTCCCTGCAGCTGTTTATAATTTTACACTTTATTTCAAGGTGCTTTTGGGGAGGGGTGTTTTTATCCCCACGGTCTCTGGCCTCTCTCCACATGCAAAAGCAGCTCCCTGACCTATGTGGCTTCTCTCTCCCCCAGTTCACCTCTCCACACTGTACCTGCTGAATTCTGTGGTTCAGGTTGTGCAAATTGTTGTGTTAATCCTCAGATCAGTTTTTTAGGTGTGCCAAAGGTTTAGTGTTGATCTATCTGTATTTCATGCATATGAGACACACAAAAAACTTCCATGCTGTTTCCGATCTTGGCTCCTCCCTTATCACTACAGCTTTGTAATATAAGTTGAAGTCTAGAATTGTGATAACTACAGTTATGTTTTTATTTTTCAAGTTTGCTTTGGCTATTTAGAGTCTTTTGTGTTTCCATACATATTTAGGATAGGTTGTTATACTTCTGTGAGAAATATTGTTGGGATTTTTATATAGATTAGTTTAAATGTGTAGATTGCTTTAGATACTATAGACATTTTAACAATATTTGTTCTTCCAATCCATGAGCATGGAATGGCTTTCCATTTCTTTCTGTCATCTTAAATTTCTTTTTTATAGTTTTCAGTGTACAGGTTTTTCACCTCTTTGGTGAAGTTTATTACTAACTTTTTTTATTATTTTTGCTCCAATGGTAATTGAGATTGTTTTAATTTCACTTTCTGCTATTTTTTATTCATGTATAGAAATATTACAGATGTCTGTATATTGATTTTATATCCTGCGACTCGATTGAATTCATTTATCAGTTCTAGTAATTTGTTGGTGAAGTGTTTAGTTTCCTGTAGTATCATGCCACCTCTAAATAGTGAAAGTTTTAATTCTTATTGATTTGGGTGCCTTCTATTTCTTTGTGCTGTCTGATTACTGTGGCTAAGACTTCCAATACTATGTTGAATAAAAGTGCTTGAGAGTGAATATCTTTCACTTCTTCCTCATCTTAGGGGAAAATTTCTCAGTTTTTCACCATAGAGTATGTTGTTAGCTGTGGATTTTTCAAATAAGGCCTTAATTTACTGTGTTGAGGTATGTTCCCTATAAACCTAATTTTCTGAGCGTTTTTATCAGGAATGGATGTTGTATTTTGTCCAATGTTTTTTCTACATCCATTGAAATAATATGACTTTTTCCTTCCTTACTGATGTTATGTGTCACATTGATTAATTTCAAATATTGAACCACCCTTGTATCCCAGGAATAAATCCCATTTGATTGTGGAGAATAATTTTTAACATATTTTTGGATTTGATTTGCTAATATTTCGTTGAGCCTTTTTTTAAAAAATCCATATTCATTAGAGATATTGGTCTGTAGTTCTCTTTTTTGTAGTGTGTTTATCTGGTTTTGGTATCAAGGTAGTGCTGGCCTCCAAAAATGAACTTGGAAGTTTTCCTTCCTCTTTCATATTTTGGAATAGTTTGAGAAGAGTAGGTATTAACTCTTCTTTAAATGTTTGCTAGAACTCACCTGTGAAGCCATCTATCCCTAGTCTTTTGTTTCTTGAAAGTTGTTTGATTACTGCTTCAATTTCATTCCTGGTAATCAATGTGATCAAATTTTCTATTTCTTCCAGATTAACTAATGTGAAGTGTCATGTTTCCAGAAATTTATCCATTTCTTCTACGGTATCCAATTTTTTAGCATATAATTTTTCATAATATTCTCTTTTAATTGTATTCTGTGATATTGGTTGTTATGTCTCCCGTTTCATTTATTTTTGTTTATTTGGGTCCTTGTTTTATGAATCTGCCTGAAGGTTTATCAATTCTGCCAGTCTTTTCAAGGAACATGCCCCTGGTTTCATTGATGTATTGTTTGTTTTTAGTTCCTATATCACTTATTTCTGCTCTAATATTTATTATTTCCTTCCTTCTGCTGATTTAGGGTTTTCTTTTTTTCTTTTTCTAGCTATTTTAGGTGTAAGGTTAGATTAAGTTATTTGAGATTTTCTTTGCCTGTTGTGGTTTGCCTGTGTTTCTATAAATTTCCCTCTTATAACAACTTTTGCTGTATCTCAAAGACTTTGGATTATTGTGTTTTCATTTTCATTTGTCTCCATGTATTTTTAAATTTTCACTTTGATTTCTTGTTTGACCCATTCATTGTGTAGTAACATGTGATTTAACTTCCATGTATTTGTCCTTTTTTCCAAATTTCTGTTTGTGATTGATTTCTAGTTTCATAGCATTGTAGTTAGAAAAGATGTATGCTATGACTTCAATCTTTTTGTATTTTTTGAGAATTGTTTTGTGGGCTAATATGTGATATATTCTGAAGAATCCTCCAGTGGATTTGAAGGGACTGTGTATTCTATTGTTTTAAGATGGAATGTTCTGAATATATCTGTTGAATATCTGTTTTAGTGTGTCATTCAAAGCTACTGTTTTCTTGTTGATTTTCTATTTAGATTATCTGTCCATTGATGTAAGTGAGGTGTTACAGTCCCTTATCATTATTGTATTACTATCATATTCCTCCTTTATGTTTGTTATTAACTAGTTGATGTATTTCGGTGCTTTATATTGGATGCATAAACATTTGCAATTGTTGTGTCTTCTTTTGGATTGTTCCATGTAAGATCATACAGTGTCCTTTGTCTCTTGCTATAATCTTTTATACAATTTTTAATGTTTATTTATTTCTGAGAGGATGAGACAGACAGACAGACAGACAAACAGGAGTGAGCAGGGGAAGGGCAGAGAGAGAGGGAGACACAAAATTTGAAGCAGGCTTCAGGCCCCGAACTGTGAGCACAGAGTGCAACACAGGGCTTGAGCTCACAAATTGTGAGATCATAACCTGAGCTGAAGTCAGACACTTAACCACCTGAGCCCCCCAGGTGCCCCTATGCTCTTTGTTTTAATGTCTATTTTCCCCAGTACAAGTATTGCTACAACATCTTTGTTTTTATATCCATTTGCATGACAAATTCTTCTCCATGTCTTCACTTTCAATCTGCATGTAATTAGGTCTGAAATGAATCTCCTGTAGGTAGCATATAGAAGGGTCTTGCTTTTTTATCCATTTAATCGCCCTTCATCTTTTGATTGGGCCATTGTCTCCATTTACATTCAAAGTCATTATTGAAAAGTATGTATTTATTGCTGTTTTGTTACTTGTTTTATGGCTGTTTTTGTAGTTCTTTTCTTTTCCTTTTTTCCCTTGCTGTCTATTCTCACGATTAGGTGGCTTTTTTTTCTTTTTTAGTGATATACTTTGATTCCCTTATTTTTATTTTTTGCATATCTATTATTGGTTTTTGATTTGTGGGCACCATTAGGTTTGTATATAACATCCTCTGCATATAACAATGTATATTAAGCTGATGATCACTTAAGTTTGAACCCACTCTTTACTCCTCTCCCTACCATGTATTAGGTATATGGTGTCATACTTCACATGATTTTATTTTGTGAGACCATTGACTGATTTTTACATATATTAATTTTTACTGAGTTTGTGACTCCTACTTTTCTGACTTTTGCTAATGGTCTTTCCTTCCCACTCAGAGTCCCCTTTAGCTTTTCTTGTAGTGCTGGTATAGTAGTCATAAATTCCTTTGTCTTTTACTTGTCTAAGAAACTGTTTACCTCTACTTCTATTATGAATTATAGCCCTGCTGTATAGAGTATTCTTGGCTGTAGATTTTTCCCTTTCAGCACTTTGAATATATCATGCCATAACCTTCTGGCCCGCAACATTTGTGCTGTAAAATCAGTTCATAGCCCTGTGGATTTTCCTTTGTATGTAACTTTTTAAAAATTTTTTCTTGCTGCCTTCAAAATTCTCTATCACTATTTTTTTGCCATTTTAATTACTGTGTGTCTTGGTGTGGATTTCCTGGGGTAATTTTTCTTAGAAATCTCTGCCTCCTGAATCTGGATTTCTGTTTCCTTCCCCAGATTCAGGAAGTTTTCAGGTATTACTTTTTTAATATAGTTTCTTTCCCCTTTCCTCTCTCTTCTCCTTCCTGAATCCCTATAATGCACATGTTATTTATGATTGATGGAGTCACTGATTTCCCTAAGTCTATTTTCGTTTTCTGTATATATTTGGCCTCACCTGCTCAGCTTAATTACTTTCCATTATTCTGTCTTCCACGTCACTGATTCATTCTTCAGCCTCCTTTAAGTCTACTATTTATTCTATCCAGTGTATTTTTAATTTCTTTTATTGTATTATTTATCTCTGATTCTTCTTTTTGCAATCTCTTTTTTAAGGATCTCACTGATGTCCTCCACTCTTGTCTTATGTCCAGTGAGTATCTTTATGATTATTACTTTAAATTCTCTATCAGGCATATTACTTATCTCCATTTTACTTAGGTCTCTTGCTGTGATTTTTTTTCCTTTTCTTTCATTTGAGACATATTCCTCTGTTCCCTCATTTGGTCTAACTCTCTTCCTGTTTCTCTGGGTTAGGAAAATCAGCTACATTTCCTATTCTTGAAAGTAGTGGCCTTATGAAGAAGAGGTCCTGTAGTTCCCTGCAGTGCAGTGTTGACTGTTCACTAGAACCTGGCTCTTCAGTGGTGTCTCATATGTATGCTGCATGCCCCTTCCTGTTGTGGCTGAGCTGCTTTTTCCTTCAGTCCACTCATCTTTCATGGCTCTCTTTTTCTGTTGTGGGTGGTGTTTGTTTCCTGTAGTGTTAGTGATCCAATATGAGGCCATCTTGGTCTTGAGTTAAGACTGACCAAGCATTTGCCAGAAATACAGTATCACCAGGACACTTTCCTTGTGTTGTCCCCTCAGAAGCTTTCATTGGTGGACAGGACCTAAAGCCAGACCAGTTGTCTGCCCCCAGCCCACTGCTGGGGCCACAGACTGACTGGTGTGTGTGGTTATCTTTCCCTCTCCCTCAGGCTGGAGTCACTTTGGAGTGGTGCTGGGCTCTTTCAGGGTTGCTTGCACACTGCCAGGCTTTGATATACCTTTTGATGGGCTCCATCCAAGAACATGTTGGATGGGGCTGATCTGCAATGTGCATGGAGGTGGGGCTTGCAGTGTTTATAAGGTTATCATACTGGTGCTTTACATGGGGTTGGCGGGGAGGGCCTGCTTCTTCTATTACTGAGGCTGGCTGGGTTTAAGGGGGGTCCTGAAAAGCTACAGGGGAGGGACATGGTAATGTTAACAAAGTTTGGGCACCACTGGTTCTCTGAAGAAGAAGACCTGCAGCCCTGGTACAGAGGCAGGCCTGACATAAGGGTATAGATCCACTGAAAAGTAGAGAGGTGGGGCACCAGTGTTAGCAAATTAGGTAGCAAGTTGGTGCCATGCTGGTTCTCACAGGTGAGTGAGTGTTTATGCTTGTGAGCAGGGAAGGGAAATGATACTTTCTAGCTCTTTTGCTCCTGGAGGAGTTCCCCAATGATCTTTGTCCCTCCAGGACATGATCTGAGATGAATAAACAACTGCCCCCCCTATGCCCCAGGCATTTTTCAAACAGCTGCCTGTATGCTGTATCTCTTTGGGACCTTTCTTGTGCTCTCTTTAAGGGCAAGGGCGTAATTTCCTCTTGCCTTCTAGCTCTCCCAGAACCGAGTCTGCTGATTTTTACAGTTTCATGTTTTAAGTGCCACTGGTTGTAAAAACTCACAAAATTCAGCCCCTCTGGTTTTCATTTTTTTAAATGTTTACTTTATTTTTGCGACAGAGAGAGACAGAACATGTATGAGGGAGGGGCAGACAGAGAGGTAGACAGAGAATCCAAAGCAGGCTCCAGGCTCTGAGACAGCACAGAGCCTGACACAGGACTCGAACTCACAAACAGTGAGATCATTACCTGAGCCGAAGTTGGATGCTCAACTGACTGAGCCACCCAGGTACCTCATGGTTTTCAAAGCCTAAAATTAAGGGAATTCATCTTTCCCATGTGGGATCCCCAGTTTAATGGTCTTCTGCTTTCCTCTCTCTGTGCCCATAGTTTCCTCCCTCCTGGGGACAGCTCCACAGGCACATTTAGCTCACTACCATGTCTCCACCCTCCCTACCCTCTTCAATGTGGCCTCTTCTCAATGATTAGTAGCAGAATTTGTGCTTACAGTCTTTTTTTTTCTGATGTTAGTGTTATCTAGTTGTATCCATCAGTCCAAGTGAATTTAGGGTCCTCCTACTCAACCATCTTCCTCAAATCTCTCAGTAATAACTTTAAATGTAAATGGATTAAACTTTTCAATTAAATTATAGAGATTGGCAGAATGCATTAAAAAAGAAAACATAGGGGCACCTGGGTGGCTCAATCAGTTAAGCGGCCGACTTCGGCTCAGGTCATGATTTCGTGGTCCGTGAGTTCAAGCCCCGCGTCAGACTCTGTGCTGACAGCTCAGAGCCTGAAGCCTGTTTCAGATTCTGTGTCTCCCTCTTTCTCTGACCCTCTCCCCATTCATGCTCTGTCTCTCCCTGTCTCAAAAATAAATAAACGTTAAAAAAATAAAAAAAGAAAAGAAAACATGGTCTAACTATATACTGTCTGCAAGAGACTCAGTTTAGGTGCAAAGGCAAACATAGATGGAAAGTGAACCGATGAAAAAAGATATCCTATACAAATAGTAACCAAAGAAAGCAGGGTTTGGTATACTAATATCAAACAAAATAGACTTAAAAGTAGAAAAGATACAAGTGACCAAGAAGGACATTATATGCTAACAAAAGTTTCAACACAGCAAGAATATAATAATTAAAACATGTATGCACCAACAGATCTCTCAAAATATAAATATATTTATATATTACTATACAGAAAATTTGAGAGAATTAAAGGGAGAAATAGTTTCCCAATAGTAGCTGAAGACTTCCATACCCCATTGTCAATAATAGAGCAATCAAAAAAAAAAAGTAAAGAAGGGAATAAAGGACTTCAACAACACAATAAACCAATTAGATCTAAGAGACATATACATAGTAGTCAACCCAACAACAGAATATACATTCTTCCCAGATGCACCTAGAACATTCTCCAGGATAGACCATATTTATGTGACAAATTAAGTCTCAGTGGTTTTACAAAGACAGATATAATACAAAGTATCTTCAACCACAATAAGATAGAATTAGAAAACAGTAACAGAAGGAAAATTTAAAAATATGCAAATATGTGGAAATTAAATAGTGCATCCCTAACAACCAATGGATCAAAGAAGAAATCACAAACAGAAATCAGAAAATATGTAGAGATTAATGAGAATTGAAACACAACATACCAAAATGTAGGGAATACAGCAAAAGAAGTCGTATGAGGAAATTTTATATCAATAAGCAAATTAAAAAGCAAGGAAAATCTCATATCTCAAATCAACAACCAAACTTTGCAAATTAGAGACTAGAATAAAAAGAACAAATTTAACCTAAATCTAGGAGAAGGAAATAAATAGTAAAGATTAGAGGGGAGATAAATGAAATAGACAATAAAAAACAATAGAGAAAATCAACAAAACCAAAAGTTATTTCTCCAAAAAGATCAACACAAGTTACAAACCTTTAGCTAAACTAAGATAAAAGAGAGAAGACCCAAATTACTAAAATCAGCAATAAAAATGGGAATATTACTTCTGATTATGCAAGAATTATAGGACTATAAGAGAGTACTTTGAACAACTATAATGTAACAACTTGAAAAGCCTAGAAAAACAAATTCCAAGACACACAAAACCTACTAGGACTGATCATGAATAAATAAAAAAAAACTTGAATAGATGAAAAAAGCCCTGGGACTAATGGCTTCACTGGTGAATTCTACCATACATTTATTTTTTTATTTTTTTATTTTTTAAATTTTTTTAACGTTTATTTTTATTTTTGAGATAGAGAGAGAGACAGAGCATGAATGGGGGAAGGTCAGAGAGAGGGAGACACAGAATCCGAAACAGGCTCCAGGCTCTGAGCTGTCAGCACAGAGCCCGACATGGGGCTCGAACTCACGGACCGCGAGATCATGACCTGAGCCGAAGTCGGCCGCCCAACCGACTGAGCCACCCAGGCGCCCTCTACCATACATTTAAAGACAGCATTAACACCTATTCTTTTCAAATACTTCTAGAAAATACAAAAAAAGGAACACTATCTACCTAATCTACCTATGAGGCCATAATTATCCAGATACCAAAGCCAGACAAAGAGACTAGAAGAAAACTACAAATCAATATCCTTTATGAACATTGATGCAAAATTCTTCAATAAAATACTGGCAAACTGAATTCAGTAGCATATTCAGGAATTATACATTATTACCAAGTGGTAATTATCCCTGGAATTCAAGAATTTTTCAACATATGAAAATTGAGTAATATATTAAACCACATTAACAGAATAAAGGGAAAAAAACATGATTATCTCAGTTGATTAAAAAAATCATTGACAAAATCCAACACTGTGTCATGATGAAAACACCCATTGCATTAAGAATAGAAGGGAACTATCTCAACATAGTAAAAGCCATATATGAAAGGCCCACAGCAAACTCAGTAATGAAAGGCTGAAAAATTTTCCTTTAAGGTCAGAAGGAAGGCAAGGATCCCTGCTTTCACACTTCTATTCAACATGGTATTGAGACTCCCAGCCAGAGCAATTAGATAAGAAATTTAAAAAAAAATCCAAATCCAAAAGGAAAATGTAAATCTTTGTTTGCAGATAATATGCTCTTATATGTAGAAAATTCTAAAGAGTCTACAAAAAAACCCATTATAACTAATAAATAAATTCAGCAAAGTGGCATGATATAAAGTCAATGCACAAAAATAAGTTTCATTTGTATACATTACCAAGAAACAATCTCAAAAGAAATTAAGAAAACGATTTAATTTACAATAGTGTTAAAAACAGCAAAATACTTAGGAATTAAGGAGGTAAAAAACATAAAAGAAAAAACTGTAAAACACGGCTGAATGAAATTAAAGAAGACATAAATGAATGGAAAGACTTCCATGTTCATGGTTAGAAGACTTACCATAGTTAAAATGCCAATACTACCTAAAACTATTGACAGATTCAATGCAATCCCTATCAAAATACCAATGACATCTTTTGCAGAAGTAGAAAAGTTCATCCTAAAATTATATGGAAACCCAAGAGGCCCCAAATAGTCAAAACAATCTAGAAAGAAAAGAATGAATTTGGAGGATTCACACTGATTTCAAAAATTGCTACAAAGTTATGGTAATCAAAACAGTATGGCACGGCCATAAAAATAGACCCATAAAGCCATGGAATAAAATAAAAAGCCTACAAATTAACCCTCACATATATGGTCAAGTGATCTTAGACAAGCATGGTAAGATCATTCAATGGGAAAATAAAAGTCTTTTAAGCAATGATGGTGGTAAAACTGGATATACACATGTAAAAGAATGAAGTTGAACTCTTACCTAACACTATGCATAAAAATTAACCCAAAATTTAGCAAAGACCTAAAACTATAAAACTCTTTGAAGAAAACAGGGGAAAGTTTCACATCATTGGATTTGGCATTGATTTCTTAGATATGACAAAGGCACAGGCAACAAAAGAAAAAATAGATCAATTAGCCTTTATTAAAATGAGAAACCTTGGGGGTGCCTGGGTAGCTCGGTTGGTTTAGTGTCCAACTCTTGATTTCAGCTCAGGCATGATCTCAAGGCCATGAGATCAAGCCCCATGTCAGACTCCACTATGAGCATGGAGCTTGGTTGGGATTCTCACTCTCCTTCTCTCTCTGCCCCTGCCCCACTCATTCTCTCTCTCTGTCTCTCTCTCTCTCTCTCTCTTTCTCTCTCTCTCTCTCTCTCTTTCTCAAAATAAATAAGTAAACTTTAAAAACAAAGGGAAACTTCTGTGTATCAAAAGACTCAACAGACTAAAAAGGCAACACATAGAACAGGAGAAAATAGTTGTAAATTATATATCTGATAAAACCATACCATATAGAGAACATCTAAAACTCAACAATAAAATCAAACAATATAATTTAAAAATGGGAAAGGACTTGAATAGGTATTTATCCAAACAAGATGTACAAATGGCCAATAAGCACATGAAAAGATGTTTAACATTTGTAATCATTAGGGAAATCAAAACTACAATGAGATATCACCTCACACTCAGGATAACTATGATTTAAAAAAAAAAACAGAAAATAATAAGTGTTAGTGAGAATGAGGAGAAATTGGAAACTGCACTGTCAGTGGGAATGTAAAATTGTATAGTCACTGTAGAAAACATTATGTTGTTTCCTTAAAAAATTAAGAACTGATTTACCATAGGGGTGCCTGGGTGGCTCAGTCGGTTGAACGTCCCGCTTCGGCTCACGTCATAATCTCATGGTTTGTGGGTTTGAGCCCCGCGTCGGGCTCTGTGCTGACAGCTTGGAGCCTGGAGCCTGTTTTGGGTTCTGTGTCTCCCTCTCTCTCTGCTCCTCCCCCTGCTCATGGTCTGTCTGTCTCTCTCTCTCAAAAATAAATTAAAAAAAACATTTTTAAAAATTTAAAAAAAAAGAACTGATCTACCATATATTCAAGCAATTCCACTTCTGAGTGGAAAGTGATTTTTTACTTCATTACCCAGGTTTGGTGTTTCGCTGCTTTGAAGAATGAAGAGATGGACACAAAATGAGCAGTAGACAAAGTTTATTAGAGTGTAAGATCAGAAAGGAAGAATAGTATGAAAGCTCTCTTTACAAGGAGGGGACATTTGAAAGTGAATGCCTGAAACTATAGGGAAGGGCCTTTGTTTAATAAGGTTCTGGTCACCCCCACACACACCTTCCCTCTTGTTCCTTCTCAGGTTCTACCTTTATTGGCTTGATAGCTCTAGTTGTTGGATGTCCATTCCTGATTGGCTTGATTCCATTGTATGAGGAGTGATCTATGGCTGTATCATTCCTTGTGGGTCATACATTTTATTGTCCACTACTTATTTTTAGTCAGGGCTTTTGTCAAATTCCTGAGGGAAACCTGATGAGTTGTCAAATTCCTGAAGGAAACCTGATGAGGAGTAGGTGTTGTCTGTTACATTCTTAAGAGGAAACTTATGCCTGAGGGGGTTTGCTGTGTTCAGCCCCTCCCAGAATTATTCCAAAATATGTGTTGTCCCTATCCACACAACTCAGTTCCTAACCTTGCCTTCTGTGCCTATTTTATCTTTTCTCTATCATATGAATATTTACCAAATAGAATTGAAAGCAGGGTCTCAAAAGATATTCGTACATCAAAATTCATAGTAGTAGTTTTCACATTAGCTAAAGCATGAAACTAACCCAATTGTCTATTTATACATGAATGGATAATCAAAATGTGATATATATATATATATATATACACACACAATTAAATATTATTCAGAATGCAAAAAAAAAAAAAAGGAAATTCTGGCATAACCTACAACTTGGATGAACCTGGAGGACATTATACTAAAGTGAAATAAGCCAGTCTCATAAAGGTAAATACTGTATGATTACACTTATATGAGGTACCTATAGTATTTAAATTTCTGGAGATAGAAAGTAGAGTGCATGCTGCCAGCGGATGAAAGTATGGGAGAAAGGGACAGTTATTGTTTAATTGGTATAGCATTTCAATTTTTCAAATGAAAATAATTCTACAGATGGATGGTCATGATGGTTGCATAACAATATGAATGTACTTTATACACCTAAGCAATGGTGAAGATGGTAAATTTTATGTTATGTGTAGTTCACCATGATAAAAACAATGAGAAAAAAAATAACCTTAATGGATTGTTCCTCCATTATTAGAGATTTGTAGAACTGGAAAAGCATTATAAGGGAGCCATATTAGAGCTAAGTGGAGAATTAGATATCACTTAGTAAAATCCAACTACATCCTTGTATAAATGGGGAAACGAAAAAGAGAAAAGTGAAGTGCTTTTTACAACTTCATATAGCTTATTAATGGCTGAGCTAAGCCTTCTCAATCCAACCAGATTCTTTCTGATATGTTGTTGTTTGTGTTGTATTAATGTCAGATGCAGAAGTTTGAATTAATCTTACCCCTCAGATCATAGAATATTATCTTATTTGGTCTTCATAAAATTCCTCCTTAATTAATTAAATCATTCTCATGTATCCAAATTTCCCACACTCATTCCATGCCTCCAATCAACAATCATTCCATTGTGTTTTCTATGTATGTGTTTTTACAAAATGTGAATTTTATCTCATTAATTTTTATATTACTTAATAATGTTGTGTTATATGTCACTGTGTTTCTTACTTTTTTCATTCAGTACTGTTTTAAAATCCACCCATTTACTATATATATAATCTACTGTTTCTGATTGCTACACACTTCTCCATGTTTTGTACCCACTATATTTGACTTCACTACTTTTACAGAAATTGATGCACAAAATTTTTCAACACTCCTTCCATCACAAATAATGCCTTAATGAATATTCTTTTGTATGATTCTTATGGACCTGAGTGGGAATTTATTTGACATATAAATTACATTTACTTGTATTTGAGTATATTTAATTTGAATACATATGGCCAGATTGGCTGTTTTCAGTCTGCAATTCCACTAGCTGAGGAAATTTTTTATCACCACATCCAGACCAATGGATACATGATACATTATTCAGCTTTGAATTTTTTCCCAATCTAAGGTGTTTTTATGTGCATTTCTCAGGTTATTAATGATTTTGCCATGTTTTCATATGTCTATTATGATTCAAGGATTTATACTCTATACATTTCCTGTTTTCAATGTTTGCCCACATTTTTTTTTTTACTGAGGTTGATGTTTCTTTCTTGTTAATGAGTAGCCTCTGTATTTTAGACAGTAATTCCTTTTATATTTTAGATACTACAAATATCTTCCCTCATTCTCTCACCTGCCTATAAACTTTTAAATTGCATCTTCATTGAATAAATATTCTTAACTTTGATATAATAAAATTAATACATTTTTCAGTTATGATTTATATTTTTGAAGTTTTAAGACATTGTTGTATACCCCTAGGTCACAAAGACATTCTTCTACTTTTCTTTTAATGACTTTACATTTTAACTTTTACATTTCAGTCTAATATACCTAGATTTGGCCTTTGTATATAATGTTAGGTAAGAATCTATATTTGTTTGTTTTGTTTTGTTTTGCTCTTAACGTTTTTTAGTTGCTAATAAATCTGAGAGAGAGACAGACAGAGAGAGAGCATGAGCAGAGAAGACAGAGAGAAAGGGTGAGAGAAAGAATCTTAAGCAGGCTCAACATCTAGTGCAGAGCCCAATGTGGGCTCTATCTCATGACCGTGAGACCATGACCTGAGCCAAAACCAAGAATTGGATGCTTAACTGACTGAGCCATCTAGGTGTCCCAAGTTTTAATTTATAAAATAATAATAGGTTCACAGGTTGTTGTGAAAATAGTAGAGATCCCATATGTTTTCATTCAGGTTTCCTTAGTGGTTAACATCTTGTATAACCACAGTACAAGATCAGAAACAGGAAATTGACATTTGTATGATCCACAGACATTTAGAACAATTTTACCTGTACTTGTCTGTGTGTGTGTGTATGTATGTCTGTGAGTGTGTGTCTAGTTTTGTGCAATTTTATCACTTGTACAGAATTTTGTAATCACCAAAATCACAAAGTATAGAACTGTTCCATAACCACACAAAAATCCCTCATGTTAGCCCCTAATAGTCACACCTATGCCACCCTTCACCCATCTATTGCCATAACCATAATCCCTGGCAGCTACTACTCATCTGTTCTCCACCTCTATAATTTTGTCATTTTGATTGTCATTACATTATGTAAATGGAATAATACAGTACATAATCTTTTGAGATTGGCTTTTTCTACTCAGTCTAACACTCTTAAGATCCATCAAGTTGCATATATCAATAGTTTCTTCTTTTTTATTGTTGAGTATTATTTCTTAGTATAGATATGCACCAGTTTGTTTAATTACTCATTGATGGACATTTGAATTGTTTACAGTTTTGGGCTATTATTAATAAAAACTTCTATGAACATTTCCATACACGTTTTAGTGTGGTCATATGTATTGAATTTCCTTAGATATATACCTAGCAATGAAACTTTTAGTTCATATGGCTTAAATTTTGAGTTAACTTTTTGTTAAACTTTTTGAGGAACTAGCAGACTATTTTCCAAAGCAGCTACACCATTTCACTGTCCCACCAGCAATATATAAGTGATCTAGTTTCTTCACATCCTTGTTAGTATTTGGTATTATCAGTATGTATATTTTTAATATTAGCTATTCTAATAGATGTATAGTAATGGATAGCGATGTTGAACATCTTTTCATGTGCTTGTTTATCATCAAATATTCTCTTCAGTGAATTGCTTATGTCTTTTGTCCATTGTCTAATTGGATTGCTTGCTTTCATTTGCTTTTGAATTTTGAATTATTTATATATTATAGATAATAGTCCTCTGTTTGACAAAACTTTACAAATATCTTCCAGCCCAGACCTGTCTTTTGATCCACTTAACACTATTTTTCAGAGAAAAAATTTAAAATTTTGATGAATCCAGTGTATGTATGTGTATATACATATATATATGTGTGTGGGTGTGTGTGCACATGTATATATGTGTATGTATATATGTATGTATGTATGTGTGTGTGTGTATGTGTGTATATATATATATATATATATGTATATATAATGGATCATGGTTTGGTGTATATGAAAGTCTTATTTCTTCTTTAGCATTTTTGGTATTTTATGTTTTCCTACAAATATCTCTATTTCATCTAAATGTTCACATTTTTAGCACATATATTCATAATACTTCAAACAATTTTATCTATAGTTAATTTAAAATTTTTTAAAGTATATCATTTATTTATATATTTTTCTTTATTATATTGCCAAAGCTCTATCATATATACACATATATGCACATACATACACATACACATATGTGCATACATGATTTTTTCAATTTATAAAGATAAAGTGTGAATGATGAACAATATGCTACATGTTTAATGCATATTCAGTGTGTAATAAGGGTTGCGCATGGACTTGATAACAATGTATAGAATGTGACAACTATGATTAGTGCTCTGAAGTTTCATTTCACTAGTTTTAATGTAAATTTTGACTATCAAAAAGCACAAGGTGGAGACAGTTGTAAAGCTTTTCTTGAGGGAATGGAGACAATGGATGTCTGGAAGAATTTGAGCAGAAGATTTAGTCTTGGAAAGGCTAAATAGTTGGAGGATATAGAGTTAAGACAAGACAGGGTATCTAGAGATTCCAGGACTTTAGAGGCCAATAACATGGCCATTGGTCCTCCTCTTCCCATCACTTTTTATTCTTTTACTAAATGCAGATAAACAGTGAAAGAGTCCTGAATCAGAAAATGAAGAAACTGAAAAAATTACACAAGGTTCAAGTAGGCTCATTTAATAAACATTCACCAAATATTTCTTGAGGCATAGCCATGATTAATTGTTATGGGGATAGATTTAGGAGAAGAAAAGACATTTATTTCTTAAGGAATATGCATTATCACATACACACACAAATATATACATATATATTACACATAAATACATACATACATACATACACACACACGTACAATTTCTACTAACAAAAGATAATTTGTGTAGGATAGCAAGTGTATAAGTTCTCTTGGGAAAATTAATATAGTGTAAAGCAAATAATGGTCATTTGCATTCCATAGACAATATGAAGTCACTGAAGGATTTTGAGCATTGGAATACAGGACACAAAGTGGTATTTCAGCAATGTAGAAAGGTTGGGCGGCCAGGAAAACAAGAAGTAAGGGAACTATTGCAGTAGTTTAAAATTCAGTGATTTTACAAAATATAGTAAAATACTAGATAGTAAATTCATAAAAAAATCATTTCATAGTTAGTGGTATAGGTTTAAAATATTGTTTTTAAAAGTTCAAAACGGCTTAGGTAAAATTTTAATTCAAATTACTATATCCACATGTAGGAAATAAGTTGAAATATTCTGTACACTTGAGGTGCCTGGGTGGCTCAGTCAGTTGAGTGTCTGACTTCGACTCAGGTCATGATCTTGTGGTTTGTGAGTTCGAGCCCCATGTCAGGCTCTGTGCTAACAGCTCAGAGCCTGGAGCCTGCTTCAAATTCTGTGTCTCCTCCTCTCTCTGCCCCTCCCATGCTCATACTCTGTATCTGTCTGTCTCTCAATAATAAATAAATGTTAAAAAATTAAAAAAAATAATTCTGTACACTTGCACCAATGGGTTAACAAGGCTTAGGGCAGAGAGACACCACAGGGTGAAAGCACCCAAGCTTAATCATTAAGTAAAACAAGGCTTAGGGTGGAAAACAAGGCTTAGGGTGGAAAGCCACCTACACAGGACAAAAGCATCTGAGAACAGAGGCAGAAAGCCACTAAGGTATGAAATTTCCCAAGGTTAGTTCGTGAAAAATGTGCCTTGTTATCCTTGGAGCAGCATGCTCCAACAATCTTAAACTTTGGCGATAACAGCTACTTACCTGTATTGCCCACAGAGAAACACTATCTATCTGGTGTCTGGTGCCAATATATCATTGTGCTTTAATATCAACTTCTAATGGCACTCACCCCCCAAACCCTTTGCTTCTTACCCACACTAGTTATTGGTCACTAGCTTATTGTTTTCTTCTGCACATTTACCACATATGTAAAACCTTGAAAGCTCAATGAATACAGAGACAAATCCCCTGTTTGGGGCTCTTGTCTCCTCCTGGACATTAGCCTCTCTTGTAGTCAATTCTGTGTCCACTGTCTTGCTGGACAAGAGAGAACTCCAGACTTAAAGTCTGTGACAACAATTTACTAAGTAAAGTGATAAATATTTGTAATATATGCAGGTTGACAATCTATATTGTCATATGCAATCCATATGTGTATGTAGAAGACAATTTAAAGAATAAGGCTTAAAATTTATATTTTAAACTATATTTAAAGCATGTATGTAACCCTGAGAAAGAGAAGAATTGATGCATTAGAAAAATTGACAGACATTTTTAAATAAATTTTGTAAGTTGATTTATTTTGAGAAAGAGAGAAAGCATGAGCAGGGTGGGGGAGCAGAGAGAGAGGGAGAGACAGAGTCCCAAGCAGGCTCCACACTGATAGAGTTGATGCAGGGTTTGATCTCATGAACGGTGAGGTCATGACCTGAACCAAAAGCAAGAATCAGATGCTTAAACAACCGAGTCACACAGGCACCCCCCAAAAATCGAAAGACATTTTGTGCAGCCACAGCATAAAAAGCAAGGGGGAAAAGTGGTGAAAGAAAAAAATAATATGGAAAGGTAAGTCTAGGAAATGTTATGATGGGCTTTTTTTTTAAAGCCATATTAATGATTTTACTTTAACCCTAAATACAATGGCAAGCTATTTCACGTTAAATAGGAGTGAAAAAATATTATTTACAGCTTTTTAATGTGGAGGAAAATGGATTGGAAGGATACATTTGGTAAGGAATTACATGATTTCAGGTAAGCAGTGATTGTAGTTATGATAAGGCTAGAATTAGAGGTGCATTTTTATGTAAAATTGATGGGATTTGATGATGGACTAATGTATTGAATGTGAAAGGTGAAGGAGAAAAAAAAAGTCTTATGTTCAAGTTTGAACAGTTGGAAAGATGAGGTGCCTTTATTGAGACGGAACAATGAGAATGAAGAACAGACTTTTTCTAGAGAGTTCTCAAGTGTCTACTTTTTGATATATTGAGTTTGAGATGCTTAGAGGTATCCAAGTGGCAATATCAAGTAAGTTAAAAGAGTGATCTGGTCTGGAGATACACATTTGTGAATAATAAGTTTATAGATGGTATTTGCAGCCATACAGAGAGATGGAAGAGGACAAATGAAAGTAAACAGGAGTAACCCACTAATCATATATTTCTGGTACATTTACAGTTACTAATCATGTCCTTCATGAAATTTTGTCTTCCTGTAGATGCTGTAACATTGTATGATCCGTTTTAAACTCTGCTGATTCTTCTTCCAAGCCTTTACATAAAGATAGTCCCAATGGCTGCCTTTGGCTTTTTCCTCTCCAACTTCCTCCCTTCACCACAAACATATTTACTCTTTAAACAAGATCATCTTCTGTATTATTTAGGGTCTGTGATGATTAATTTTATGTGTCAACTTGACTGCATCATAAGATACCTAGATATTTGGCTGAACATTATTTCTGGGTGTATCTGTGAGGGAGTTTCCTTAGGAAATTAGCATTTGAATTGGTGAACCCAGTAAAGTAGTTTGCTGTCTCCAATGTGGGTTGGCATCATGCAATTCATAAAGGGACTGAATAAAACAAAAAAGCAGAGGAAGGAAGATGTGAACCCTTGCTGTCTTTACTTGAATTGGAGTATCAATTTTTGCCTTCGGCACTACTGGCTCTCAGGCTTTTGAACTTGGACTGAATTATACCACTGGCTTTCTTGAGTCTCAAGCTTACAGATAGCAGATCAGGGAACTTCTTAAATTACATAATTGCATGAACAAATTCCTTATAATAAATCTCTTCCTATATATATCCTGTTAGTTCTGTTTCTCTGGAGAACCTTGACTAATACCAGGGTCATACTAGATACTGTAACATAAAGAATCCAGAGCAATAGTTCAAACAAGATGAATTATTTAGTTCATCTTAAAGCGTGTTTAGTTTTCTCATGTCCAAGCTCCAGATCCGTGAGAAATTTTCATGCACAGAGAAACTTAGAAGTCAAATTTCCAGGGGCTCCTGTGTAGCTCAGTTGGTTAAACATCCAACATTGGCTTAGGTCATGATCTCACAGTTCGTGCATTCCAGCTCCACAAAGATCATAGCAATGCAACCACCAAAATTAGGAGCCCACAAACATAGATCCACTGGATATTCTATGGAGTTGCCAAGAGGGAGTCAACAAAGTACGATTTGGAATAATAATTTACTCTTAGAAAAAAGAGATATAGTAAGATCAGCACCTGTAGTGGGTGCTGGCCTCCCATGGCCAGTGAGTAACTCCTAGTAATTAAAGTAGGGTGATGGATTTTATGCATCCCTCTTATGATGCAGTTCAAGACCATATTCCTTTCATGTAGTGGCAGATCTATTGGTGGGGCTGGCCAGGTACTGTATGATGTACATGCATAAGTAGTACAAGGAAGTTCACTGCACCCAAAACAGGAAAAGTTTCTTTTACTAAGGAAGAAGAATCTGAGACAAAGGAGCAGCTTAGTTCACAGCCTCCATACAAAGGAATGTTCCAGGCCCAGGGTGCTCATTGGGCAATCCTGGGGAGAGGTGACAAGTCATGTGATGGATGCTTCCCCAAAAGTACACATATCTATCTCTATCATTTCATTAGTGAAAATTTTGTCACATGGTTACACCTAACTATAATAGTAGGTGGGAAATATAGTATAGTCAGTTGTATTAGGTTCTTATCGCTGCTATAACAATATACCACAAATTTGATGGCTCAAAACATCACAAATACACTCTTATAGTTCTGGAGGTCAGAAGTCTGAAATAAGCCTCACTGGGTTAAAATCAAGGTGGGGTTATGTTTTTTTTTTTCTGGAGACATTAGAGAATAATCTGTTTCCCTGCCTTTTTCAGCTTCTATAGGGTTTGCACATTTCATGATTTGTGGCCCCCTCCTCTAAATTCACAGCCAGCAGCATATCATTTTCAAATTTCTTTCAGACTTACCTCAATTTCTGCCTCCCTCTTTCAATTTAAAGGAAGGAAGGACATTATTTTTACATTGGGCTCACCAGATAATCTGTAATAATCTTCCTATTTGAAAGGTAAGTTGATTAATCACCTTAATTTCATCTACAACCTTAATCTCTCCTTGCCATTACCCTAACATATATTTATAAGTTTTGAAGATTAGATGTGGACATCTTTGAAAGCCATTGTTTGATTTACCATACCAGCCATGTATATGCCAGGTTACAGTTTTATTTCTATGGAAGAAAAGATAAATGGAGTCCTAACAGTCTTCACCACATGAACTTTCATGGCTTTATTTATTAAAGCAAAGGCTTTTTTTGATACTTGGATCCAAATTTGGAGAATCGGGTGGTGGTGGTTGAAGTATCCTCTTTTAATCAATTTTTTGATGATGACTCCGAAAATACCAGTCAAGTATTACCCTACCTGTAGTTCAATTTCATGTAAAACTCAGAACTCACCACACAATTTTACCCCAGAGATAACATCACTTCTTGTCATAGCTAAAAGCCTTGAAGTCTTCTTTAACTTCTTTCTCCTTTGTTTCCTATATCCAAACTGACATAAAAGACATTAGAAGACAGTTTGATATTTTGTAATGTCTTTCTGATTTACCCTTTTGTGTTCATTTTCACTTCTATTTCCTATGTTCAGTTGCTCATCTCTTTTTTTTCAATATATGAAATTTATTCTCAAATTGGTTTCCATACAACACCCAGTGCTCATCCCAAAAGGTGCCCTTCTCAATACCCATCACCCACCCTCCCTTCAACCCTCAGTTTGTTCTCAGTTTTTAAGACTCTCTTAAGCTTTGGCTCTCTCCCACTCTAACCTCTTTTTTTTTCCTTCCCCTCCCCCATGGGTTTCTGTTAAGTTTCTCAGGATCCACATGAGAGTGAAAACATATGGTATCTGTCTTTCTCCGTATGGCTTATTTCACTTACCATCACACTCCCCAGTTCCATCCACGTTGCTACAAAGGGCCATATTTCGTTCTTTCTCATTGCCACGTAGTACTCCATTGTGTATATAAACCACAATTTCTTTATCCATTCATCAGTTGATGGACATTTAGGCTCTTTACATAATTTGGCTATTGTTGAGAATGCTGCTATAAACATTGGGGTAAAAGTGCCCCTATGCATCAGCACTCCTGTATCCCTTGGGTAAATTCCTAGCAGTGCCATTACTGTGTCATAGGGTAGGTCTATTTTTAATTTTCTGCGGAACCTCCACACTGTTTTCCAGAGTGGCTGCACCAATTTGCATTCCCACCAACAGTGCAAGAGGGTTCCCGTTTCTCCACATCCTCTCCAGCATCTATAGTTTCCTGATTTGTTCATTTTGGCCACTCTGAATGGCGTGAGGTGATATCTGAGTGAGGTTTTGATTTGTATTTCCCTGATAAGGAGCGCCGTTTAGCATCTTTTCATGTGCCTGTTGGCCATCCGGATGTCTTCTCTAGAGAAGTGTCTATTCATGTTTTCTGCCCATTTCTTCACTGGGTTATTTGTTTTTCGGGTGTGGAGTTTGGTGAGGTCTTTATAGATTTTGGATACTAGCCCTTTGTCCGATATGTCATGTGCAAATATCTTTTCCCATTCCATTGGTTGCCTTTTAGTTTTGTTGGTTGTTTCCTTTGCTGTGCAGAAGCTTTTTATCTTCATAAGTTCCCAGTAATTCATTTTTGCTTTTAATTCCCTTGCCTTTGGGGATGTGTCCAGTAAGAAGAGATTGCTATGGCTGAGGTCAGAGAGGTCTTTTCCTGCTTTCTCCTCTAGGGTTTTGATGGTTTCCTGTCTCACATTCAGGTCCTTTTTCCATTTTGAGTTTATTTTTGTGAATGGTGTGAGAAAGTGGTCTAGTTTCAACCTTCTGCCTGTTGCTGTCCAGTTCTCCCAGCACCATTTGTGAAAGAGACTGTCTTTTTTCCATTGGATGTTCTTTCCTGCTTTGTCAAAGATGAGTTGGCCATACATTTGTGGGTCTAGTTCTGGGGTTTCTATTCTATTCCATTGGTCTATGTGTCTGTTTTTGTGCCAATACCATGCTGTCTTGATGACGACAGCTTTGTAGTAGAGGCTAAAGTCTGGGATTGTGATGCCTCCTGCTTTGGTCTTCTTCAAAATTACTTTGGCTATTCGGGGCCTTTTGTGGTTCCATTTGAATTTTAGGATTGCTTGTTCTAGTTTCGAGAAGAATGCTGGTGCAATTTTGATTGGGATTGCATTGAATGTGTAGATAGCTTGGGGTAGTATTGACATTTTGACAATATTTATTCTTCCAATCCATGAGCAGGGAATGTCTTTCCATTTCTTTATATCTTCCTCAATTACCTTCATAAGCTTTCTATAGTTTTCAGCATACAGATCTTTTACATCTTTGGTTAGATTTATTCCTAGGTATTTTATGCTTCTGGGTGCAATTGTGAATGGGATCAGTTTCTTTATTTGTCTTTCTGATGCTTCATTGTTAGTGTATAAGAATGCAACTGATTTCTGTACATTGATTTTGTATCCTGCAACTTTGCTGAATTTATGTATCAGTTCTAGCAGAGTTTTGGTGGAGTCTGTCGGATTTTCCATGTATAATATCATGTCATCTGCAAAAAGCGAAAGCTTGACTTCATCTTTGCCAATTTTGATGCCTTTGATTTCCTTTTGGTGTCTGATTCCTGATGCTAGAACTTCCAGCACTATGTTAAACAACAGCGGTGAGAGTGGACATCCCTGTCGTGTTCCTGATCTCAGGGAAAAAGCTCTCAGTTTTTCCCCATTGAGGATGATGTTAGCTGTGGGCTTTTCATAAATGCCTTTTATGATGTGTAAGTATGTTCCTTCTATCCCGACTTTCTCAAGGGTTTTTATTAAGAAGGGTGCTGAATTTTGTCAAAGGCCTTTTCTGCATCGATTGACAGGACCATGTGGTTCTTATCTTTTCTTTTATTAATGTGATGTATCACGCTGATTGATTTGTGAATGTTGAACCAGCCCTGTATCCCAGGAATGAATCCCACTTGATCATGGTGAATAATCATTTTTATATGCTGTTGAATTCGGTTTGCTAGTATCTTATTGAGAATATTTGCATCCATATTCATCAGGGATATTGGCCTGTAGTTCTCTTTTTTTACTGGGTCTCTGTCCGATTTAGGAATCAAAGTAATACTGGCTTCATAGAATGAGTCTGGAAGTTTTCCTTCTCTTTCTATTTCTTGAGAAGTATAGGTATTATTTCTGCTTTAAACGTCTGGTAGAACTCCCCTGGGAAGCCATGTGGTCCTGGACTCTTATTTGCTGGGAGAATTTTGATAACTGCTTCAATTTCTTCGCTGGTTATGGGTCTGTTCAGGCTTTCTATTTCCTCCTGATTGAGTTTTGCAAGCGTGTGGGTGTTTAGGAATTTGTCCATTTCTTCCAGGTTGTCCAATTTGTTGGCATATAATTTTTCATGGTATTCCCTGATAATTGTTTGTATCTCTGAGGGATTGGTTGTAATAATTCCATTTTTATTCATGATTTTATCTATTTGGATCATCTCTCTTTTCTTTTTGAGAAGCCTGGCTAGAGGTTTGTCAATTTTGTTTATTTTTTCAAAAAACCAACTCTTGGTTTCATTGATGTGCTCTACAGTTTTTTTTAGATTCTATATTGTTTATTTCTGCTCTGATCTTTATTATTTCTCTTCTTCTGCTGGGTTTAGGCTGTCTTTGCTGATCTGCTTCTCTTTCCTTTAAGTGTGCTGTTAGATTTTGTATTTTGGATTTTCCTTGTTTCATGAGATAGGCCTGGATTGCGATGTATTTTCCTCTCAGGACTGTCTTCGCTGCATCCCAAAGCATTTGGATTGTTGTATTTTAATTTTCCTTTGTTTCCATATATTTTTTGATTTCTTCTCTAATTGCCTGGTTGACGCACTCATTCGTTAGTAGGGTGTTCTTTAACCTCCATGCTTTTGGAGGTTTTCCAGACTTTTTCCTGTGGTTGATTTCAAGCTTCATAGCATTGTGGTCTGAAAGTATGCATGGTATGATTTCAATTCTTGTATACTTATGAAGGGCTGTTTTGTGACCCAGTATGTGATCTATCTTGGAGAATGTTTCATGTGCACTCGAGAAGAAAGTATATTCTGTTGCTTTGGGATGCAGAGTTCTAAATATATCTGTCAAGTCCATCTGATCCAATCTCCTGCAATTACCACATTCTTATCAATAAGGTTGCTTATGTTTATGAGTAATTGTTTTATATATTTGGGGGCTCCCGTATTTGGCACATAGACATTATAACTGTTAGCTCTTCCTGATGGATAGACCCTGTAATTATTATATAATGCCCTTCTTCATCTCTTGTTACAGCCTTTAATTTAAAGTCTAGTTTGTCTGATATAAGTATGGCTACTCCAGCTTTCTTTTGGCTTCCAGTAGCATGATAAATATTTCTCCATCCCCTCACTCTCAATCTAAAGGTGTCCTCAGGTCTAAAATGAGTCTCTTGTAGACAGCAAATAGATGGGTCTTGTTTTCTTTATCCATTCTGATACCATATGTCTTTTGGTTGGTGCATTTAGTGCATTTACATTCAGTGTTATTATAGAAAGATACGGGTTTAGAGTCATTGTGATGTCTGTATGTTTTATGCTTGTACCGATGTCTCTGGTACTTTGTCTCACAGGATTCCCCTCAGGATCTCTTGTAGGGCTGGTTTAGTGGTGATGAATTCCTTCAGTTTTTGTTTGTTTGGGAAGACCTTTTATCCCTCCTTCTATTCTAAATGACAGACTTACTGGATAAAGGATTCTTGGCTGCATATTTTTCCTGTTTATCACATTGAAGATTTCCTGCCATGCTTTTCTGGCCTGCGGAGTTTCAAAAGAGAGATCAGTCACAAGTCTTATAGGTCTCCCTTTATATGTGAGGGCATGTTTATCCCTCGCTACTTTCAAAATTTTCTCTTTATCCTTGTATTTTGCCAGTTTCACTATGATATGTCGTGCAGAAGATCGATTCAAGTTACGTCTAAAGGGAGGTCTCTGTGCCTCTTGTATTTCAATGCCTTTTTCCTTCCACAGTTCAGGGAAGTTCTCAGCTATTATTTCTTCAAGTACCCCTTCAGCACCTTTCCCTCTCTCTTCCTCCTCTGGGATACCAATTATCCGTGTATTATTTCTTTTTAGTGCATCACTTAGTTCTCTAATTTTCCCCTCATACTCCTGGATTTTTTTATCTCTCTTTTTCTCAGCTTCCTTTTTCCATAATTTTATCTTCTAGTTCACCTATTCTCTCCTCTGCCTCTTCAATCCGAGCCGTCGTCATTTCCATTTTGTTTTGCATTTCGTTTAAAGCGCTTTTCAGCTCCTCGTGACTGTTCCTTAGTCCCTTGATCTCTGTAGCAAGAGATTCTCTGCTGTCTCTATACTGTTTTCAAGCCCAGCGATTAATTTTATGACTATTATTCTAAATTCACTTTCTGTTATATTATTTAAATCCTTTTTGATCAGTTCATTAGCTGTTGTTATTTCCTGGAGATTCTTCTGAGGGGAATTCTTCCGTTTGGTCATTTTGGATAGTCCCTGGAGTGGTGAGGACCTGCAGGGCACTTCCCCTGTGCTGTGGTGTATAACTGGAGTTGGTGGGTGGGGCCACAGTCAGACATGATGTCTGCCCCCAGCCCACTGCTGGGGCCACAGACTGGTATGTGCCTTCTCTTCCCCTCTCCTAGGGGCGGGATTCTCTGTGGGGTGGCGTGGCCCGTCTGGGCTACTTGCACACTGCCAGGCTTGTGGTGCTGGGGATCTGGCGTATTAGCTAGGGTGGGTAGGCAAGGTGCACGGGGGCAGGAGGGGCAGGCTTAGCTTGCTTCTCCTTAGGTGATCCACTTCAGGAGGGGCCCTGTGGCAGTGGGAGGGAGTCAGCCCTGCTGCCAGAGGGGTGGCTCTGCAGAAGCACAGGGTTGGGTGTTTGAGCGGAGCAAGCAAGTTCCCTGGCAGGAACTGGTTCCCTTTGGGATTTTGGCTGGGGGATGGGCGAGGGAGATGACGCTGGTGGGTGCCTTTGTTCCCCGCCAAACTGAGCTCTGTCGTCTGCGGCTCAGCAACTCTCCCTCCCTTTGTCCTTCAGCCTTCCCGCCTTCCGAGCAGAGCTGTTAACTTATGAGCTCCCAGATGCTAAATCGCGCTTGCTGTCGGAACACACTCTGTCAGGCCCCTCACTTTTGCAAGCCAGACTTGGGGGCTCTGCTTGGCAGGCAGGCTGCCCCTCAGCCCCGGCTCCCTCCTGCCAGCCTGTGGAGCTCGCACTGCCTCGCCGCCCTTCCTACCCTCTTCCGTGGGCCTCTCGTCTGTGCTTGGCTCCGGAGACTCCGTTGTGCTAATCCTCTGGCGGTTTTCTGGGTTATTTAGGCAGGTGTAGGTGGAATCTAAGTGATCAGCAGGACGCGTGGTAAGCCCAGCGTCCTCCTATGCCACCATCTTCTGATGATCCCCCCTAGAAAGTGCTCATCCCTTTCTTATGACTTACTAAAATAGTCTTCTTCACTTTGACTCAGTTATGTTCTATGCTCTTATAATGTATCCTAATTTTGAAACTGTTTCATTTGTTGTGTTTTTGTTTTTGTTTTAATTGGGTTAATTCTGTCACCTTCTGGACCAGGAAACTACCTGTTTTCTACCTTATTATATCCCAGCCCCTTTTCTGGGCTTACTAAACTATCAATAATCTTACTCAATTCTTGTACACATGATAACTTCTATTATCATAAAAATCCTTTATCTCCCTCACACAGGTACATCTCTGTACCTTTCGCTATGCTAAACCTCTCCTCTGGTTTGGATGCCCTCCCTTCTTATCACTGTACATCCTAAACATCTCTCAAGATTCCACCTCTAGCTTGTCCATGAAGTCTTTTGCTACCACTCCAGTTAATGAATATCTCATTTCTTAGCTATTGCCTTTCAGGTTAATATTATATATAGTGTTTGTTTGATCTCTAATTGATTTGTGAGAGTTTTGATGCTCTAAACAGATAATAAAATTTGTAAACCAGGGGGTTATGTGTGGCATTAAAACACTGTTTTTGCTGACTTGACATTACCTAACACACAGTACTAGAAATATAGAATCTCAATAAATAACTCTTTATTAACTCAATCATCATCATTCTTTCTCCCTCTCTTCATAATGGTAGTCTTAAGTTTTTTTTGAGGGATAAATACTTGACAGCAGGACAGAGGGCAGATGATTAAATATAATGGGGTGATGTGGAGCTACCAGACAAAGAGCAATGCAAGCCAACCATTCCATTATGCATTTTCACATGTGGTGATTAAATGCTCACTGACATTAACATATGACAATCTGTAGAGATGATTTATAAGTCTTTTAGGTTTTACAAACAGCTTTATCTCTTAATTCTACATGATTAAATGGCAAAGAATTATTTATTATATCTCTCCACAACTGACATATGGAATTTTTAAAAGATTTATTTTAACTTTCAGGTTCTCTTAAGATTAGAGAACTGGCAAGAAAAATAATAGAATCTTTGTCTCCTCAGGTCCACAGAATTATACTACCATGCTTTTTCATCAAGAATCTTCCTCTTATCCATGCAAAGGAAGTGCTTTATTTTTATTGTAATGTAGTTGTTAAACTCAAACAGCCATCGTAATTTCATTAAATCATACTGAACTTCATAGAATGGCTGAAAAGGAACTATAATATGCAATATTTGTTCTGCAAACTGACTGAATATTTATAATATTTAGTCTATAACATGCTATTTATTCTAAAAAATGACATATTTGTTTTTGTTTTCTTAGTAGAACATAAGGAAAACTATATTAATTAGGCTATTTACATGATTTCCTAACTTAAAGCAGTGAAATTTGCCTACAGCTAGCAAATAATTGGAATTACAATTGCAAGAGATATCACAAGTTTGTTAATTATATCAGACTTCATCAAGCTCTGATAGGTCACTAAATGGTCTTTTTTCTCTCATCCCCACTTTCTTTTCCTCTTCTACATTAAACCCTGTCCCCTTCATTCCTTCTGTAGAATGAAGTGGCTATAGGTGGATATACAATCTGAGCTACAATTTCCACTTAAGATTTGGGAGTCTGTAATCTAGAAATGAATGAATTTGTCATTGTTAGGTTTTGAAGAAAATTAGACCTAAAAGTTGACATAGATCCAGGTCTTACCCTTTCTGCTTTTTAAAAATAATGAAATTTTAAAGAGAGATTAAAGCTAAAAACCAAAACAATGAAATTTATCAAATTTAGTATTAGTGTAATACCTATGTGAAATGATTTTTTTTACTATTAAGATGCATTTGGATGGTTCCATAGGCCTCTTTACATTTTGGGCATATAAACCAGTTAGGGAAGTGTGGGGGCAATAGAAAAACATGATATAAAACAAATCACTAATTGGTGAAAGAAAACATACCTATTGCATTATCTGATCATGTCGCTGTTGCTTAAAAATTTATAATGCCTTTCCATTGTTCTCAGAAGAACACTTTTTAGAATATGTTTTGTGGACCCTAGTTCCCAAGGTACCCTACTCTTGAGATAATCCTAAAAATAACTGAGAGGTGTTCCACAGTCAAATAATTCCAAGAAATGAAATATACTATATCTCACGTTGAGAGAACCATATTGTGCATCAGCAAATTAAAGACTGAGAAATGATACAGTGAGGACAACTATTTAACATTGATCAACTAGTATTTCCAAAATATTTTTTGAGCATAGGTATTTCTTTTTCTCCTCTTTCTTTTCTTCTTTTCCTTCCTTTTTCCTCCTTATTGGCATTTTTTAGACATACTGGAGAAAATCGTGCCTTGGGCTAACATCCAAACTACTTAACCCATCCTAGGAAGCTGGTTATGGTCTATCACTCCCTATGTCTTCAGCCTCACCTCTTGCTATCTTCTCTCCTGCTCCTAGTCTTTTCAGCTACCTAAAAGAAACCATCTTCTCACACCTCCAAGTCTTCCTTCACTTAATGAACTCCTTCTTATGCTTTTGATCTCCAAATAGATGCCATTTCTTTGGGAAGATGTTCCTTCCCCTCATCTTTAATATTGGGTTAGGGGGTCCTTTTAGAGGCACCTTTTTCTTTCTATCTGCTTTCCCAGTCATGATCTATTTACTTGTAAACTTGTTTGTCAGTAATCCATGGAAAGACAGAGACCATTTATGTTGTGTTTATTGACACATACTTAGGCAATGGTATGCTGGAGCCAGCTTATGCCAGAACTGGTTCTACTGTCTCACAAGAGCCCATTGTTACACTTTCAGGAATTTTGTGAGCTGATTGATGTCCTTTTGGTAATGTGAAATCAGCCATGGTGGGAATATTTCCACCACAGAAACTGGCAAACACAACAAAGCTGGCTCATTTTCGCCTGGTTGTTAGTAACCAGCACCCTCAGTACCTAACATGATACTTGGCACCTGGTGCATAGTGAGCATTTAATTAGTGATTATTTTATGAATGAATAAGTAAACTGGTTATATTTTTAAAATTTACTCTGCTGCCTAAATTTTTCTACTTCTTAGGCTCTGGGAATAACCCTCTTCCCATATCAAATACTTTCCTGTATTATTTTTAAGCTTATTTGCCTAAAGGAAGGGGCTTTACATATCCTACAGTGCTTTACACGGAGTAGGCACATCATAATTTTTAAATGACAGCTGTATCTATGAATTGAGCTCCTTCTGTCTCCCCACATTTAGTCAGTCAATCATACCTCCTCTAACTCTTACCCTCATGGTAGTAGCAGTCATTGAGCCCAGTGCTTTTCCTAAAATATACTGAGTATACAGTCACTAATTTCTTAGGCAAGAAATTAGTCTTGCCTGATTTTCTTTAATAATTAGATTACCATATCAGGTCAGGTTACTCAGAAGCCAATTTTCAGGCAAAGATTTGTGTATCTGTTAAGCAATGTATTAAGAAATTGCCCCCAGGAGAAATTGGCAAGAGAGTGAGGGAAGCAGGACAGAGATGAGAGCATATGTTCCAGCTGTGTTCCACAAAGAAATGCTAGGGTGTTACATGTTAGATTTGTCACAACCTGAGGCCATGGTCCTGGGCCTGAAGACAGTGGTAGTCAGAAACAAAAGTACTCATGGGGAGGAAACACATATATAAGAGAAATCTAAGGAGATCTGGAGGGGGCATTATTAAATCTAAAATAAAGATTATCAACAAATTCAGAGTTATCTTTTAGATATGTTTTAATTACCTTTAGTCCTGGTTCTTTTTTTTTTTAATTTTTTTTAACGTTTATTTATTTTTGAGACAGAGAGAGACAGAGCATGAACGGGGGAGGAGCAGAGAGAGAGGGAGACACAGAATCGGAAGCAGGCTCCAGGCTCTGGGCCATCAGCCCAGAGCCCGACGCGGGGCTCGAACTCACGGACCGCGAGATCGTGACCTGAGCTGAAGTCGGACACTCAACCGACTGAGCCACCCAGGCGCCCCTAGTCCTGGTTCTTAATCACCTTTTTGACCTTTGGCAGATAAATAATTCTGGTTCTAAATTTCCTCATTTATAAAAGAGAGGGTTGGATTATATATCTCTAATGTTCCGCTTAGATCTGACATTCTACGATTTGTCAAGGACCATGAAGGGTCTGGGATTTTACTCTACTTTCAAACTAACAAGTTAGCCTAGTGGAAACCATGAGATTCCTGGTTCAGAGGCAAAGGACAGTTTATTATTTCTAGTGATAGCAGTACCTGTGGGTATTAGCAATTGTTTAAGTTTGCTAAGTCCCAATTCCCAAGGACAATCTGAAGAGGGCCAGGTGACATCTGTATAGGCTTTGGGTTGCATTATAGGAGAGGAACTCTGAGCCTAAGAAGTTAATAGGCAGTGAGAGTGCTTGATCTTTTTCCTGGAGGGAAACATTATTTTAGTATATTTACAGAATCAAATCTGCTCTTCACTCCAGCTGGAGACACTATCTCTCTCTAACAAGGCTGTCTAACATACTCATGTCCACACACTCCTTTCTACATAAAGTTAATTAGCTCTATACAAGGTAATTCTCTTCTGACCTCTTGTGTATTTCAGAAGGGTGTATGTGAACCTTGAGGAAATGTTTTTACTTTGCTTCAACTTTTCTCTGCACATTTGTAGGCAGGTGTGTGCATGTGTGTGCACATGTATTCCAACTCTCATGCATGTGGTTATGTGCATGCATTCACTAGTATGCATGGTGCTATCCTGAGGATACAGCAAAGAAAGTTGGCTCCTATATCATTAAACCACTTTATGGTTTATTATCCCTGCCACCACCCCTTCATTTCCTCAAATACTTAAAAAGCAGGAGGAAGGAAAATGCCTACTAGAGCTTCTTTCCTACTACCATACTGTTTCACATCAAATACAATGACTAGATGGGTCATTTTCTCAGATGTCTGACTAATTAGAATCCTTGTTAAGAGTGAAATCTGCTTGTCCAATTATAGAAACTTACAGTCTCAGCAGGGCCAGAGTAGAATCTTTAAAAAAATTACATGTTTTGTAATTAAAAATACAACTTAATTTTTCAAAATAATACATATGTATGTATTGAAATTAAGATAACTTCCCCATATAATTTCTGACTGCAAAATTTCACATAAGTTTGCTACAACCATCCATTTATTGTTGTTGCTGCAAAGGGATTGGTACCATAGTTATCACTTAGCCTACCTATTGGTGAACCAACATTGCAAGTTTTCCTACTGACTATGTAGTTTTATTAATTTATTTTTGTTTGTTCCATTTTTTTTCCTCCTGTTTCAGCAATGATTCTTTTGGAATTATACTTTAGAGTATCCCCAAACTCTCCAACTTGACCAAGATGGCTGTTACTTTGATTTCAAATTTGGAAATCTGGCAACAAAAAGCTCAGAGTAAAAATTCTCATATATGCTTTTGGATTCTTTCTTAAGAAAGATGTTTCTCAGAGAAAATGAAATTATATATAATATATCAGTGCCACTGGAAATGAGCATTCTCTGTATTTATTCATCATTCATTCATTTATTCATGCATTCAACAAATTAAGTGACTATTATGTGCTATATATTCTGTTAGGCAATGACAGAAATGAACAGGTCACACTTCTAAAGGAGCTTTCAATCTACTTAAGTAAAAACAGTGATTACCAGGGGATGGGGGCGGTGGAATATGATTGATGGTACATAAGAGTACAAACTTGTAATGAAGAGTAAATAAGCTATAGAGATCTAATGCATTTTGAATATAGACAACAATATTGTACTATTGTATGTAACCTGATAAATATTGTTACAATAACCATATTATAATATATAGATGTATCAAAGTAACACACTATATACTTTAAATTTACAAAATATTATATGTCAAATTTATCCAATAAAAATGGAAAAAAAAATGATGATCTTGTTAGCCACAGTTCTCATCTAACCAGAAGAAAGAAAATTCCATTTGGAAAGAGGATATAGCAGTAAGGCTTTTATCTATGTTTTTTCAAATGTGAGTATTGAGTGTTCCTACCCCGTAAACATAATCACATGGTGAACTCTACATGTCAGAGTATGCTTTTGCCTTATTTTGCATTTGCCCACAGTGCCTAAAAATATAGCACTTGTGCACATATTAGGCATGTGGTATTTATGTGTGGAAGCACTAATTGTCGCAAAGCAACTGTGTCTGTGTTAATGCATTTGGTCCTTATATGTATTTGTGAAACATTTATTCATTTCTTCAACTGGAACTGCTTTCTTTAATTTTTGCTTCTGATATAATCAGTATAATAGTAATAACTATGTAAGGTTAATAGGAATATAATCATACATTTTTCTGGATTTCAGATTTAAGTTCACATTTTTAGGAACCAAAGATTCAAATAAGCTGTTCTATACTCAGAATCAGTCTTCAAAAAAGAGATGTGAATAGCATGATAAAAACTGAGACTTTTGACTCTGAGCTAAAAACAGAGAATGTCTTATTCATCTTCTATTCCTTAGTTTCTTGCACAGAGCTTGGGCGAGTAAGTGCTCCCCAAATGGTTGGAAAAGAAGGAAAAAGAAGGAAAGGGAGATTTCTAAAGATAAGCTAACTAGTAGGCAGTCTTATGATGTGGTAATCCCCAAGTAAAGGGGACAAAGTGGTGTTTCAGGCATTGAGTACCATGTGCGAAACTTTACAAGCATGAAAAAGCAAGGTATATTTTGGGGTGGAGTGAAAGTCTTGTAGATCTGGATAATTTTATGTGAAGAGGGAATAGCCAGAGATAAGGCTGAACACATGGACAAAAATACAGGCAGAAAGCATTTGTATTTTATCCTAAACTCAATAGTTCAGGATACATGGAACTAGAGGCTACATGAAGTCAGGTAGACCACTTTAGGAATTATTGAAACTCTCATATTTCCTAAACCTGTTGTCAATCCCTTCCAATCCTAAATCACCTTGTTTCTCTTGTATCACAAAGTTTGTTTTTCTTCTCCCTGTCTAGTCCTCTTTCCATTCTGCCATTTATCCTCAACCTTACCTGATACCATCATTTTATCTGCTTACATTCCTTAGGTGGCTACTGTTTTTTCACCTCTCTCTCCAAAATCCCCAGATCGGTACCCAAAGTAGAAATAAGGAGGAAATGCATATGCAGAAGAGGTAAAGGAGGGATTCAAACCTAGGTATCTTTATACTCTTATCACTATGCCATATTGGCTATTAACCAGGCACAGTATTGGTTAATATTTTTTTTCAAAATCCAAAGTGTAGGAAATATTAACATTATTTAATATATTTCAAAAATTACATATTTCTTTTTTTTCCTCTAACACATAAGTGTTTTACTTTACTCTTGACTTTCCCTAAGGTTATAATTTAATGGGAGAGGATAAGAGAAAAATGCTATAATCTATTTAATTTAGTGCTTGGCATTTTACCTAGAAGCACTTTGCCTCAGAGAGGTATGAAGTCTTAAGTACCTACAGGATCCACAGGCCCCTCCTGAAGAAAGAGGCCCCAACCCTATCTGTTCTTTCTACATTAAAATGCCAAAATGCATGCCCAGGTATTTTACCAATGCACTGACTTGATAAGAGAGGCCATATTTTCCTCTGAAGTAACTTTGCATGAAATTGCTGAAAAGGAATGCTCTATATCGGATGAGTGCAGACAAAGAAGAAAAAAAGAAAAGACTGGTGTTCAGAATATGTCCTAAATGATGATAAACTGTTTTGCCAATTTTCTGTGAAATCTATTGTACATTCCACACTATAAAGTTGCTGAGACCCAGAGTGACTGGAGAAATGGTCAATTTTTCTGTCTCATTCCTCCAGGTATAGTTAGAAAAAGCCCATCACTGAAGGTAAACTGTGCCTGCCTATTCCTTGCTATCCTACATCTTTCTATAAACTTCATATATACTATCACGTTGCTGTGAAGATTACATATTTTCTTAGTCCTATAGATAAGTGAATGGTGGCTGAGAGGCATTTGTGGCCAGTGGCAACTAGTCTTGGGTTGAGAGTCCAAAGTTTCTAAATATAAGTCACAGGTCTTAACTTTGGACAAGTCACTTAATCTAAATCTCAGTTTCTTTATATTTGAAATGGGAATAATGGTACTTTGATCATAAGAGTTTTGTGAGGAATAAATGGGAAAATGCATTTCAAGTGACAAGAACATTGCCAACACATAAGTGCTTAACAAATGTGAACTACTATTTTGAAAGTTATATGTACATGAATTACCCACTCTTGAATAACTAGTAAGAGTTGGAAACAGGATAATTCCTATTACTCATTTCTAGTCCAACACCTATTTCCCCAAAATACTGTAGTATTAATACTATACTATGCTATGTTATGGAGACACTGAAAAGCACTCAGTATTTGTGATAATATTAAAATAAAGAATAATTAAACTCTCTAAACCTCTACAGCAATAAAATAACTCTGAAAATAAGCTATACAATAACAATAGAACTACATTACAGAAGATCTGATTAAATCAATGATTAATAGAATACTAAGTTATTTAAGAAGGTTTTGGAATGTTTAATACACAGAGCTAACTTCTTAGCATAATATCTTAGAAAATAAGGTAATAAAGTTCTCTCTCTCCCTCTCTCTCTTTCTCCCCCACCCTCTCTCTCTCTGTGTTTTTCTTTCTTTATAAAAATAATACTGGGTTGTATAGACTCTGGGTCTTTCCAAGGCCGACATTTCCAAAAAAGTTTACAAGCATGGTATACGCTACAATTTTTATTAGTATCTTTATGTTTCTATGCAAATACCATCTAATATATATTTATATTACAGCATATATATTAGAGCATAATATAAATAAGTTTACTGTATATGTATGAATTTATGTGTATGAAACTGCCAGTCTGACTTCCTAAAAGAAAAAAAAATGAAATCAAGAAAATTTCATTAAATTTCATTAAAACCAGCAATAAGGACACCAATGTTACTTTCCTTTGTTTTATTAGTTGTGAATTCTAATAAAATCAGACAGTAAGATACTTGAGCTTTTACAAAGCATTACTTCACTAGGCTGAATATTTATACAATTTATACAATTCACTATAGACATAGACAATTTAGCCCGCTAATATATTGTACTGGCAGGTTATGTTTAGCCATAAAAATACCTTCTTTGGCAAACCTTATCCTTGTAAGAAATATTATTATATGCCATGATACTGAGATAACATAAAAAGAAACTGAAGTATTTCAAAAGTTGAAAATAAGCATACTCTATGGATTGTGATAAAGGATGAGGATGTAAACTGAAAAATATTCATAGATTCATGTTATCACCTTCCTACACTCCCCACATAAACTTGAAAAATGATGTTCATGAAGGTAAATTAAAATTCTATAATGCAGTCAAGGTGGAGGTGCTTTTTGTTTCATTTTTTAAAGCAGAAATTGGAAGCATAAAAAAGGATATATATATATATATATATATATATATATACTGCTCTACATGAGACATTATCAAGAGAAGGAGAAGACAAGATACAGACTAGGAGAAAATAGTTTCAAAAGACACATCTGATAAAACACTATTATGCAAAATTTACAAAGAACACTTAAAAATCAACAATAAGACAATGAACAGCTTGATTTAAAAAATGGGGGGAAAACCTGAACAGACATTTCTTCAAAGAAGATATACACATGGAAAGTAAGCATATGAAGAGATGCCTATCATATGTTATTAGGAAATTGAAAATCAACACAGCAATAATATACCACTACATACCTAGTAGAATGACCAAAACCCAGAATGCTGAGAATACCAAATGCTGGCAAGGATGTGGAGCAGCAGGAACTCTCATTCTCATTCATTTCTGGTGGGAATGAAAAATGGTGCAGCCACTTTGGAAGATAGTTTGGCATTTTCCTAAAAAAAACTGAAAATATTCTGATCATACGATCCCAGAATCATTTTCTTTGGTATTTACCCACAGAGGTTGAAAAGTCTTGTCCATATAAAATCTGCACATGGATGTTTATAGAAGCTTTATTCATAGTTTCCCAAAGTTGGAAGCAATCCAGATGTCTCTAAGTAAGTGAATGAATAAATAAACTATGGTATAACCCATACATGGAATATTAGTGTTACAAAGAAATGAGCTACTGGCTTTAAAAATCTGTGCCATTGCCAGGGTCATGCCTCATGAGCTTAGTGGTGCTCCTGTCAGGGTGGAGGGTGGAGAACCTGGAGCAGGCATTGTGGTCTGAAGAACCCCTGGATTGCACAGGAAGAAACAGTTCCCCCTGCTTGGAGTGCATTTAGGAACGGTGGCCTAGACTCTCTGGAGACACAAAGAACTGGCAGTGCCAATGTGCCACCCCATTCCCTAGCATAGGAACAAAGACACCAGTCGAAGGCAGCAAACCTTGGTGCTGGATTTTTGCTGAGCTTTACCATAAACTCTGAAGCACTGGGCAGGCATGCAACTGACCACTTTTCTTGGACAAACTGGCAAATGGCAAAAGCATGGGTCCCTAAAATTTGCAGTTTGCAGTTTTTAAACCCAGCTCTATGCCTGAGATAAAATACAGGAGTATTATGCTGCCTGGAAAGCAGAAACTCAGATGCAGCCAGGGTGATGTCAGGGGTCTGGCAGAAGTTTTTGTGAGGGCTTTCCAAAGAGTGGCAGGTGGAAACTCCATATTCTGGGGAAGAGAGAGCAGAGCAACACCATTTTACTTCCCGCTCATCAACAATGACTGACTTCACTTCAGTGAGCAACATAGCACCACTCTATGTGCTATGTTGCTGGAGCTGATTACACCAAGCCCTGTTCCCCTTCACTCTTCAGGTACATGTCTACTGTGGCAGCTCAGCCTGACAATCAGCATAGCAGGCCCTACTCACAGAAGACCAGCATAAATCCCTTGTACACACGAAGTCTACTGATCATAGAGTGCTGCAAAGCTTTAGCTCTAAGGTAAATAAAACCTAGTTTCATTTGTTTGTTTGTTTGTTTGTTTTGGATCTCTTCTTAGAAATACAACCATTACTGGGGTGTCTGGGTGGCTCAGTCGGTTAAGCGTCTGACTTCGGCTCATGTCATGATTTTGCAGCCTGTGAGTGTGAACACCACGTCAAGCTCTGTGCTGACAGTTCAGAACCTGGAGCCTGTTTCAGATTCTGTGTCTCCCTCTCTCTGCCCCTCACCCACTCATTCATTCTCTCTCTGTCTCTCTCAAAAATAAACATTAAAAAGTTAAAAAAAAAAAAGAAATACAACCATTACCGTCATGCGCAAGAATACAACAGGCTTTCCTAACATTCACACAAAAAAAAACCCCGTGACCCAGACAAAATGATAGGATGTAGTAATTTGCCCCAACAGAAATAACAGGAAGAAGTCACAGGCAGGAATTTAATCAATACAGATACAAGTAAGATGTCTGAACAACAATTTAAAACAATAATCATAAGGATACTAGCTGTGCTTGAGAAAGTATAGAAGACCCTAGAGAATCCCTTACTAAAGAGATAAAAGAACTAAAAATTGGTCAGGCTTAAACAAACAAACAAAAAACTGTTATAACTGAGATGCAAAACTAAATATTGCAATAAGAATGTGAATGGATGAAGCAGAAGAATAAGTCAGTGATATAGAAGATAAAATTCTGGAAAATAATGAAGGTGAAAAGAAGAGGAAACAAAGGTATTGGATCACAAATGTACACTTAGGGAACTCAGCTACTCCTTAAGGGTAATAACATTCCTGTCATAGGAGTCCCAGAAAAAGAAGAGAGGGTAAAAGAACCAGAAAGTTTATTTGAGCAAATTATAGCTAAAAACTTCCATAATCTGGGGAAGGAAACAGACACCAATATCCAAGAAGCACAGAGAACTCCCATTATTTTTTTTTAAAGGCAGCCATCACCAAGACATATTATAGTCAAATTCACAAAATACAAGGACAAGGAAAGAATCCTAAAAGCAGCAAGGGAAAAAAAGTCCTTAACCTATAAGGGAAGACAGATCAGGTTCACAGCAGATCTATCCACAGATACTTGGAAGACCAGAAGGGAGTAGCATTATATGTTCAACATGCTGATTGGGAAACATGCAACCAAGAACTCTATATCCAACAAGCCTGTCGTTCAGAATGGAAGGAGAGATAAAGAGTTTCCAAGACAAATAAAATCTAAAGGATTTGTGACCACTAAACCAGCCATGCAAGAAATATTACAGGGGACCCTTTGAGTGGTAAAAAGACAAACAGCAACAAAAACTAGAAAGGAACACAGAGCACAACGTGAAACACCAACTTTATAGGTAACACAATGGCACTAAACTCATATCTTTCAATAATCATTCTGAATTTAAACAGACTAAAATCTGCAATCAAAAGATATAGTATACTAGAATGTTTTTTTTTAAAATCTATATGCTGCCTATAGGAGACTCATTTTAGACCTAAAGATACTTGCAGAGTGAAAGTGAGAGGATGGAGAACCATCTATCATGTTAATGGACACCAGAAGAAACCTGGAGAAGCCATACTAATATCAGGGAAACTAGATTTTAAACCAAAGACTCTAAGAAGAGATGCAGAAGGGCATTATATCATAATTAAGGGGTCTATTCATCAAGAAGATCAAACAACTATGAATATTTATTCCCCCAACTTGAAAGCACCCAAATATATAAAAACAATTACAAACATAAAGAAACTCACTGATAAAAATACAATAACAGTAGGGTTCTTTAAAACTGTACTAACAGCATTGGACACATCATCTAAGCAGAAACAATGGCTTTGAATGACACACTGGACTAGAAGACTTAACAGATATGTTCAGAACATTACACCCTAAGTCAGAAGAATACACATTCTTTTAGAGTGCACATGAGCACTCTCCAGAATGGATCACATACTGCATCACAAATCATCCCTCAATAAGTACAAAAAGATTGAGAACATACTATGGATATTTTCAGATCACAATGCTATGCAACTTGAAGTCAACCACAAGAAAAATTTGAATAGGTCACAAATACATGAAGATTGAAGAACATTCTACAAAAAATTAATGGTAAGCCAGGAAATTAATGAAGAAATTAAGAAAATACATGGGCACACATAAAATTTATTTTTTATATTTTTTAATATGAAATTTATTGTCAAATTGGTTTCCATACAACATCCAGTGCTCATCCCAATGGGTGCCCTCCTCAATGCCCATCACTTACTTTCCCCTCCCCCCCAACCCCCCCATCAAACCTCAGTTTATTCTCTGTATTTAAGAGTCTTTTATGGTTTGCCTCCTTCCCTTTCTGTAACTTGTTTCCCCTTTCTCCTCCCCCCCGGTCTTCTGTAGAGTTTTTCAGGATCCACATATGAGTGAAAACATATGGTATCTGTCTTTCTCTGCCTGACTTATTTCACTTAGCATAACACTCTCCAGTTCCATCCATGCTGCTACAAAAGGCTGTATTTCATTCTTTCTCATTGCCACGCAGTACTCCATTGTGTATATAAACCACAATTTCTTTATCCATTCGTCAGTTGATGGACATTTCGGCTCTTTCCATAATTTGGCTATTGTTGAGAGTGCTGCTATAAACATTGGGGTACAAGTGCCCCTATGCATCAGCACTCCTGTATCCCTTGGGTAAATTCCTAGCAGTGCTATTGCTGGGTCCTAAGGTAGATCTATTTTTAATTTTTTGAGGAAACTCCACACTGTTTTCCAGAGTGGTTGCACCAGTTTGCATTCCCACCAACAGTGCAAGAAGGTTCCCGTTTCTCCACATCCTCTCCAGCATCTATAGTTTCCTGATTTGTTCATTTTAGCTACTCTGACTGGTGTGAGGTGGTATCTCAGTGTGGTTTTGGTTTGTATTTCCCTGAGGAGGAGAGACGTTGAGCATCTTTTCATGTGCCTGTTGGCCATCTGGATGTCTTCTGTAGAGAAGAGTCTATTCATGTCTTCTGCCCATTTCTTCACTGGATTATTTGTTTTTGGGTGTGGAGTTTGGTGAGTTCTTTATAGATTTTGGATGCTAGCCCTTTGTCTGATATGTCATTTGCAAATATCTTTTGCCATTCTGTCAGTTGTCTTTTAGTCTTGTTGATTGTTTCCTTTGCAGTGCAGAAGATTTTTATCTTCATGAGGTCCCAATAGTTCATTTTTGCTTTTAATTCCCTTGCCTTTGGGGATGTATCAAGTAAGAAATTGCTGCAGTTGAGGTCAGAGAGGTTTTTCCCTGCTTTCTCCTCTAGGATTTTGATGGTTTCTTGTCTCACATTCAGGTCCTTCGCCCATTTTGAATTTATAAAATTTAAAACACAACAGTCCAAAACTTTTAGGATGCAGCAAAGGTGGTCACAAGAAGGAATTGTATTGCCATACAGGCCTACCTCAAGAAGCAAGAAATGTCTCAAATATACAACCTAACCTTATACCTTAAGGAGCTAGAAAAGGAACAGAAAATAAAATCTAAAGCCAGAAAAAGAAGGGAAATAATAAAGATTAAAGCAGAAAAACTGATATAGAAACTAAAAACACACAGTAGAAAAGATCAATGAAACTAAGATCTGATTCTTTCAAATAATTAATAACATTGATAAAACCCTAGCCAGACTTATCAAAAAGAGAAAAGGCCTAAAGAAATAAAATCATAAATGAAAGAGGACAGATCACAACCAGCACCACATAAATACTAATTACAAGAGAATATTATTAAAAATTATATGCCAATAAATTGGAAAACCTGGAAGAAGTGAATAAATTCCTAGAAACATATAAACTACCAAAACTGAAACAAGAATAAATAGAAAACTTGAACAGACCAATAACCAGCAAAGACATTGAATCAGTAATCAAAAAATCTCTCAACAATAAAAAAGTCTGGGGCCAGAATGTCTCTAGAGTAATTCTACCAGACATTTAAAGAAGAATTAACACCTGTTCTTCTCAAACAGTTATATATATATATATATATATATATATATATATATATAAAGAAAACTTCCAAACTCATTATACAAGGCCAACATTACCTTGATTCCCAAACCAGACAGAGACCCCACTAAACAGGAGAATTATAGATCAATATCCCTGATGAACATGGATGCAAAAATTGTCAACAAGATACTAGCAAATTGAATCTGACAGTACTTTAAAAAACTTATCCATCACCATCAAGTGGGATTTATTCCTGGGCGGCAGGGTTGGTTCAACATTTGCAAATCAACCAACGTGATGCACCATGTTTATAAAAACAAAAAAGGAGAAGAATAATATGATCCTCTCAATAGATGCATAAAAAGCATTCAACAAAGTACAACAACAACAATTCATGATTTAAAAAAAATCAACAAAGTAGATTTAGAGAAAACATATCCCAACATCATAAAGGTCATATTTGAATGACCCACAGCTAATATCATCCTCAATGGGAAAAACTGAGAGCTTTTCCTCTACAGTGAGGAATAAGACAGGGATGTCCACTCTCGCCATTACTATTTTTAAAATGTTTATTTATTTTGAGAGAGACAGAGAGAGAAAGAGGGAGAGAGTGCACAAGCGGGAGACGGACAGAGAGAGGGAAAGAGAGAATCCCAAGCAATGTCCATGCTCAGCACAGAGCCAGATGCAGGCCTTGATCCCAAGATCATGAGATCATGACCTGAGGTGAAAAAAAGTCATATGCTTAACTGACTGAACCACCCAAGCACCCCATCTCACTTTACTATGTAACTTAGTACTGGATGTCTTAGCTACAAGAATCAGAAAACAAAAATAAATAAAAGGCATGCAAATTAGAAAGGAAGAAGTAAAACTTTAACTATTTGCAGACAACATGATACTCTATGTACAAAACCTAGAAGACTCCACCAAAAAACTGCTAGAACTCATATAGGAATTCAGCAAATTGCACAATATAAAATCAATGTACACAAATCTGTTGTATTTCTATATACCAATAATAAAGCAGCATGAAAAAATCAAGGAATTGATCCCATTTACAATTGCATCTAAAACCATAAGATACCCAGGAATAAACCTAACCAAAGAATTAAAAGACCTGTACTCTGATAACTATGGTACACTTATGAAAGAAATTAAAGAAAACACAAAGAAATGGGAAAAAAATGTCCATGCTTATGGATTTGAAGAACAAACATTGCTAAAATGTCAATACTACCCAAAGCCATCTACTCATTTCATGCAACCAGTATCAAAATACCACCAGTATTTTTCACAGAGCTAGAACAAACAATGCTAAAATTTGTATGGAACCAGAAAATACTCTAAATGGCCAAAGCAATCCTGAAAAAGTAAAGCAAAGCTGGAAGCACCACGATTCCAGACTTCAAGTTATATTACAAAGTTGTAGTGAGCAAGACAGTGTGGTAGTGGCACAAACACAGACACATAGATCAATGGAACAGGTTAGGGAATCCAGAAATGGACCCACAACTACATGGTTCAACTAATCTTCGATAAAGCAGGAAAGAATATTCAATGGAAAAATGACAGTCTCTTCAAAAAATGGTGTTGGGAAAACTGGGCAGCAACAGAATGAAACGGACCACTTTATTACACCATACAGAAAAATAAATTTAAAATGCATGAAAGACCTCAATGTGAGACAAGAAACCATCAAAATCCTACAGAAGAGGGGTGCCAGGGTGGCTCAGTTGGTTGGGCATCCAACTTTGGCTCAGGTCATGATCTCATGGTTTGAGTTCGAGCCCTGTGTTGGGCTCTGTGCTGACTGCTTGGAGCCTGGAGCCTGCTTTGGATTCTGTGTCTCCCCCTCTCTTTGCCCCTCCCCTGCTCATGCTCTGTCTCTCTATCTTTAAATAATGAATAAACGTTATTTTTTTTTAAATCCTACAGAAGAACATAGGTAGCAACCTCTTTGACCTCGGCAGGAGCAACTTACTAGACACGTCACTAGAGGCAGGGGAAACAAAAGCAAAAATGAACAGTTGGGACTCCGGCAAGATAAAAAGCTTCTGCACAACAAAGGAAACAATCAAAAGGCAGCCTATGGAATGGGAGAAGACATTTTCAAATAACATATCTGATGAAGAATTAGCATCCAAAATCTATAAAGAATTTAGCCAACTCAACATCCAAAAAACAAACATTTCAATTAAGAAATAGGCAGAAGACATGAACAGACATTTTTCCAATGATGACATCAAGATGGCTAACAGACACATGAAAAGATGCTCAATATCACTCATCATCATGGAAATACAAATCAAAACCACAATGAGATACCACCCCACATCTGCAGAATGGCTAAAGTTAACAACACAGGAAACAACAGGTTTTAGCGATGATGTGGCAAAGGGAAACGTCTTACACTGTTGGTGGGAATGTTAACTGGTGCAACCACTCTGGATAACAGAATGGAGGTTTTCCATTAAGTTAAAAATCTAACTACCTTACAATCTAGCAATAGCTACTACCAGATATTTTCCCAAATGATACAAAATAGAGATTTGAAGGGCTACATGCATTCTGATGTTTAAAGTAGCATTATTAACAATAGCCAAATTATGGAAAAAGCCCAAATGTCCATTGATTGATTAATGGATAAAGATGATATGATATGTGTGTGTGTGTATACACAATGAAATATTATTCAGTCATTAAAGAGAATGAAATCTTGTCATTGCAATGACATGGATAGAGCAAGAGTGTATTATGCTAAGTGAGATAAGTCACTCAGAGAATGACAAAACCATATGATTTCACTCATATGTGGAATTTAGGAAACAAAACAGATGAACCTATGGTAAGGGAAAAAAAAGAGAGAGAGGGAAGCAAACCATAAGAGACTATTAATGGTAGAGAATAAACTGAGGATTGATGGAGGGTGGTGGGTGGTTGATGGGCTAAATGGGTGATGGTTATTAAGGAGAACACTTGTTAGGAGGAGCACTGGGTGTCATATGTAAGTGGTGAATCACTAAACTCTACTCCTGAAACCAATATTACACTATATTTTAACTAACTAGAATTTAAATAAAAATTTGGAAAATAAAAAGGCAATGAGCTATCAAGGCATGAAAAGACATGAATAAATTTTAAATGCATATTACTAAGTGAAAGAAGCCAATCTGCAAAATAGGAGTCAAACTATATAACACTCTGGGGAAAGCAAATCTGTGAGGACAGTAAAAAGACCAGTAGTTTTAAGGAGTTAGAAGAGAAGGAAGGATGAATAGCTGGTGCACGGACGATGCTTAAGGCAATGAAACTATTCCGTATGATAGTGTAGTGGTGGATGCATGTCATTATACATATGTTAAAACACATAGAGCAGGGGTGCCTGGGTGGCTCAGTTGGTTAAGCGGCCGACTTGGGCTCAGGTCATGATCTCGCAGTCCGAGCCCCGCGTCGGGCTCTGTGCTGACAGCCCAGAGCCTGGAGCCTGTTTCGGATTCTGTGTCTCCCTCTCTCTGACCCTCCCCCATTCTTGCTCTGTCTCTCTCTGTCTCAAAAACAAATAAACGTTAAAAAAATTAAAAAAAAATAAAACACATAGAACATACAACACCTTGAGTGAACCTTAATGTCAACTGTGGACTTTCAGTGATAATGATGTGTTGATGTAGGTGCATCAATTATAACAAATATATCACTTGGTTCAGCATGTTGTTAGTGGGGGCTGTGCATGTATAGGGACAGGTATATGTGAATCCACCATAATTCCCACTCAACTTTGCTGTGAACCTAAAACTGCTCTAAAATTAATTTATTAATTAAAAATATATAAATATGCACACACTCATACATGCAATTGCACACACACACACACACATAACAATTAATCCAGCCCATTTACTCACTACCTAGCTTTACAAAATAGAAAATTGACATTAATAATGAAGATTCTTATTAAGCCCCTTGCCAATCCTATTTCCCCCTAATCCACATCCTTCTCCCTGAGGTAAATAATACACTGACTTTTTTCATTCCAATGCTTTTCTTTACCACATTTGTTTGTGTTAATTAATATGCTGTTTAATTTTGTATGCTTCTGAACTTTACATAAATGGAATTTCGCTGTAGGTAATCCTGTGAGATTTGTTTTCATTTTGTTTTATGATTGTTACCTGTGTCTTTTTTTCTTTCTTCTCAGTTTGCTATAACAAACTCTCTTTAGGGCCACCTGGGTAGCTCAGTTGGTTAAGCATCCGACTTCAGCTCAGGTCATGATCTCACACTCTGAGTTCGAACCCCACGTCAGGCTCTGTGCTGACAGTTCATATCCTGGAGCCCGCTTCAGATTCTGTGTCTGCCCGCCTCTGCTCATGCTCTGTCTCCCTCTGTCTCAAAAATAAATAAAAACATTAAAAAAAACTCTCTTTATATGTCTTCTTGTGAACAGGTAAAAGATATTTCTCTAGTGAGTATTCTTAGAGGTAGTTTCCTGAGTCCTATAGTATACATACCTTCATCTTTACAAAACAGTGTCAAGTTGTTTTTCAAAGTTGTACCACCTTAAACTCCTATTGGCAGTGTATGAAATTCTGATTGTTACACATCCTTTATAATATTAGAAATTTTTTCTTTTATCTTACCAATGTGATAGGTTTAAAGTGATATCATATTTAATTTCCATTTCTATGATTAGTAATGAGGTTGTTCTTGCATTTTTCACATATTTATTGGAATTTTATGCTCCTTTTCTATGAAATATTTGTTTAATTTGTTTACTTATTTTTCATTAGATTCATTAGATTCTTTTTTTTTGTTGTACCTAATCTGTCACATAAAATTAACCATCATGTAATCTTAAAATCAAATCCTCAAGTTACACACACACACTCCTTTTTGCATCAAATAAAGTTAGACTTAGGAAGAATTAGTACATGTGTTTAGACTTTCTACACACATTTACTTAGACTCTTAATGCCTTTTAATTTCTACATAATTAAATTGTGATGAAATAATATGATCTACATGATATCTGCTCTATAAAATTTAGGATTTGTTTCATGACCTAGAACACAGTCAATTTTTGTAACTTTCCAAGTGTGATTGAAAATAATGTGTATTATACAATTGCATAGTCCATTAGATTGAGATTGTTAATTATGTTCTTCAAACACTTACATACTTATTGATTTTTTGTCAGTTTAAATATACTCTCTTTCATTTGGTTAGTATTTATTTGATACATGTGTTTTCATTTTTCATTTTGGTTTCCCTGTGTCATTACGTTTTTTGTATGTCTTTGTTTCTCAACAAAAAGTGGAAGAAGGGCAAAGTAGCATAAAATGTCAAGAAGCATTTTATTTGTTTATGCAGTCTGACAACCTTTGTCTTTTAACTAGACTTAATCCATTTAAATTTATGGTGATCACAAGTATAATTAGGATTTATTTCTACCACATTAATTACTGGTTTCTATTTATCCTGCTTTTTCAATTGGTGTTTTTTTTTTTCTTTTTTATTGCTTTAGTTTGGATTGGTTGGGATCTTTTGAGTCTTATTTCGTATTTCCCCAGAATATAAACATGCATCCTTAACAAAGGCTAGAGTTAATCAACTTATTCACTTTCCTCCAGATAATGCAAAGACGTTAGAACACTTAACTCATATCATCTCCTCCAAAATTATATGCTGTACTTCCAGATTTTAAATCTACTTTGATTTTGCTGACACCATAAATTGGGAATTGTTATTAATGTTTACGTAGTCAGTGGATGTCCATTTAGATATGTGCACAAATTTACCAATTTTTTAAATTTATTTTTGTATACATATTTTAATTGAATTATAATTGACATACTATTTTATATTTGTTCTTGACTCATCATTCCTACTGGCACCTCAGTGCTTCTTTCTGGAATAATTTCCCTTTGCCCTGAAGTACAAACTTCTGAATCCCCTTTGGTAGAGATCTATTGCTGGTAAAGTGTTTCAGTTTTTGTTTCTTGAAAACATTCATTTTGGTGGTTTCTTATTTATTCTTCATGCTCTCAGTTTCATATCCCTTCTCCAAACATAATAATTTAAAGTTTTATGGTCTACATTTGATAATTCCAATAACTGTTGTCTGAATAAGTTTTTACTCTGTGGATTTTTGTTTTTCCTGAGAAGATTGATAAATAAAACAAATGAGTGGCCAAATGAGACTAAACATCCCCTATATTACTGATAGGTATGAATTTAGGCCTGTTGGCTGAGATAACTTATTAATTCTGATTCTCAGAATCAGCCAGTCTCAGGACATGCTGAACCAGAAGAAGACTTATGTGGCAGGAGGACTGGCCCTTGGAGAAGCAGAGCAAAACACCTTTCTATGAGCCATACACTCCCAAAATGAAGAGAGGAGTTGCTGAGCTAAGCATTGCTAGATATTTTCCCCAAATATTTAAACAGATAAGTTATTTCATTAACCCTAATCCCGGGTTGAGAATAAGTATAAGGGCTGATAGATATCAGGAGTGTAATACGAGTGAAAGTGTTTTAACCTAGCAGTAAACATTGGGAATGGGGAAGACATGTTGACCATGACAGTGTTTTATGTCTGTACTAGTTTGCTAAGACTACCATAACAAAGTACCACAAACTGGGTACTTTAGAATGGAAATATATATTGGATTAGGGTTCATCCTACTGCAGTATGACCTCATGTTAACTAATTACATCTGCAATGATCCTGTTTCCAAATAGGTTAACATTTTCAGGTACTAGGAGTTAGGAATTAAGCATATGAATTGGGGGGGGCACAATTCAACCCACACAGTGTCCTTATACATTCTTTGGGTTTTGACTATAAGTGCATTCACTTTGGAACTTCATCTGTGGAAAATTTTAGAGAGCTGGTTGAAGATACATATCTCCAGAGAGAGTTTAAGTTCACCAAGTGTCTAGAGTACCTCCAACCTTAAACTATTATGAAATAAATTCTCACCAAGAGATTTTTCAAACCACATAGGAATTATGAATTCAGACCCTAAGTTTGCCGAAAGTCCAGGTTTTGCTTAAAAATTCTACAGAAACACTTTTTCTTCCTATTCAACCTTGTGCTGAGACTAAGATAGGCAAGCTTCCTTTCTGCTGTTTCTGAGTTTTGTGTTTGCTTATTTAGCTCACCCTTAAAATGTGAGAGTCTTTAACTGTACAATGACATCTAAGATTTTTGCCAGATTATCCATATCCTACATATTTCTCCTCCCTGAATGGGTATTAGGCTTTGTCTTCAAGCCTCTGGACCAGGGGTGTTAAACATTGATCCTCAAGGTCATCAGGATTTATAAATATGCTCAGGTTGAAAGCTAGTTTTTATTTTTTTCTTATACTTTTGCTTTACCTTTATTTTTTGCTTTAAGGGCTTCTTTTCTTGCCAACAAAGATATGCAAATATAATTTATGAAATATATTTTATCAAATATTTTCAATTATTTTGTCCAAAACAATTATTCACATTATATAACCTGCTTTACCATGCACTCAAAATAGATGTCTAGGTGGGATCTTTATAGAAAGAGTTGCATCCAAAATTCAATAGCTAATATTTATGGAATGTTTACTGTATGCATGCTAATATTATACTAAGTGCTTCACAAGAATCACCTCTTTATTCTTCACAAAAATCACATAAGGTAAGTACTCACTTTTAAAATGCAAAAATGTAGTTTTAGAACAGAAAATATACTCACCCAAAACCACAGAGCTGGAATTTGATGGAGATGAAATAAAAGTTCATCTCTGTCAGATGCGAAAGTTAGTGTTCATAAACATTATCATATACTACTTCCCAAGCCCCAAAACGCATGTGAAGAGGAAGTACTACTCATTGGTCTGAGCCCAGAATTGGGTCTCTTCCTCTGGGTTTTAACCCCATATTTACTGATTTTATGTAATTTTTTTTTCAAATTCCATTTTACTTCCATCATTTTATGTTAGTGTAATACAGTGTATTCACTTTTTCAAATTTTCAAATGATTTCCTTTTTCTTGAATACAGAAAAAGAAAAAAATCGTATTTATTTTTACTTTTTATTAAAAATATTTTTCTTAAATTTTTTCTACTATATTCTTTACTTTTGTGTATATTTTTTCAAATTCTATTTTATTGAATCATCTCATTTTAGTCTACTACAGTGTATTCATTTTTTCAATTTCTCATATGATTCCCTTTTTTCTTTTCTTTTTTTTTCTTCATCCCCCTTCTTTTTTCTCTAATCTGTCAAACCACTTTCAACACCCAGACCAAAACACACCTAGGATCTAGCATCATTTATTAGATTTGTGTGTGTGTGTGTGTGTGTGTGTGTGTGTGTTTGTGTGGATTTAATTTCATAATTTTAATATTTTTTTAATTTTAATTTTTTAATTTTAATTTTTCTACCTCATTAATTCATTTTCTTCCTTCAAAATGATAAAATGAAGGAATTAACCCCAAAAGAAAGAGCACAAAGAAATGACAGTCAGGGATTAACCAACACAGATACAAGCAAGATGTCTGAACCAGAATTTAGAATCACGATAATAAGAATACTAGCTGGAGTCGAAAATACATTAGAATACCTTTATGTAGACATAAAAGAAGAAAAAAATAGCCAGGATGAAATTTAAAATGCTAGAACTGAGCTGGAATCAGGAGTGGATGCAGAGGCAGAAAGGATGGATGAGGCAGAACAGAGAACCAGTGATATACAGGACAACCTTATAGAGAATAATAAAGCAGAAAAAAAAGAGGGAGATTAATGCAAAAGAGCACAATTTAAGAATTAGAGAAATCAGTGATTCATTAAAATGGAACAACATCAGAATCATAGGGGTCCCAGAAGAGGAAGAGAGAGAAATAAAGGTAGAAGGGTTATGTGAGCAAAAAATAGCCGAAAAATTCCTAACCTGGGGAAAGACACAGACATCAAAATCCAGGAAGCACAGAGGACCCCCATGAGATTCAGCAAAAGCCGACCATCAACAAGGCATATCATAGTCAAATTCACAAAATACTGAGGCAAGGAGAGAATCGTGAAAGCAGCAAGGGAAAAAAAGTCCCTAACCTACAAGGGAAGACAGATCAGTTTTGCAGCAGACCTAACCACAGAAACTTGGCAGGCCAGAAAGAAGTTGCAGGATATATTCAGAGCACTGAATCAGAAAAAAATATGCAGCTAAAAATTCTTTATCCAGCAAGGCTGTCATTCAAAATAGAAGAAAAGATAAACAAAGTTTCCCAGACAAACAAAAATTAAAGAAGTTTGTGACCACTAAACCAGCCCTGCAGGAAATTTTAAGGTGGACTCTCTGAGGGGAAAAAATGATGTAATGTATATATCAAAAGCAACAAAGATTGGAAAGGACAAGAGAACACCACCAGAAACTCCAACTCCACAAGCATCATAATGGCAATAAATTCATATCTTTCAGTACTCGCTGAAAATGTCAATGGGCTCAATGTTCCAATCAAAATACATAGGGTAACAGAATGGATAAGAAAACAAGATCCATCTATATGCTGTTCACAAGAGACCCACTTTAGACATAAAGACACCTTACAGATTGAAAATAAGGGGATGGAGAACCATCTATCATGCTAACGGTCAACAGAAGAAAGCTGGAGTAGCCATACTTACATCAGACAATCTAGACTTTAAAATAAAGACTGTATCAAGAGATTCAGAAGGACATTATATCATAATCAAGGGGTCCAACCACCAAGAAGACCTATAAATTGTAAACATTTATGCACCAAGTAGGGAACCACACAAATATATAAATCAATTAATCACAAAAATAAAGAAACTCATCCATAGTAATGCCATAATAGTAGGAAAATTCAACCCCCCACTCACAACAATGGACAGATCATTGAATCAAAAAATCAACAAGGAAACAATGGCTTTGAATGACACACTGGACCAGATGGACTTAACAGATATATTGAGAACATTTTATCCTAAAGCATTAGAATATACATTTTTCTCCAGTGCACAAGGAACATTCTCCATGATAGAACATATACTGAGAAACAAATCAGCCCTAAGTAAGTACAAAAAATCAAGATCAAACTGTGCATATTTTCAGACTACAATGCCACAAAACTCGAAGTCAACCACAAGAAAAAATGTGGAAAGGTAACAAATACTTGGACACTGAAGAACATCCTACTAAAGAATGAATGGGATAACCAAGAAATTAAATAAGAAATGAAAAAAATATATGGAAGTAAATGAAAATGATAACACCACAACCCAAAACCTCTGGGATACAGCAAAGGCTGTCATAAGAGAAAAGTATATAGCAATCTAGGACTTCCTAAACAAGGAAGAAAGATATCAGATACACAACCTTACCTTACACCTTAAGGAGCTGGAGAAAGAACAGCAAATAAAACCCAAAACCAGCAGAAGACAGGAAATAATGAAGACTAGAGCAGAAATTAATGCTATCAAAACCACACACACACACACACACAAAAACAGTAGAACAGATCAATGAAACCAGAAGCTGGTTTTTTGAAAGAATTAACAAAATCGATAAACCACTAGCCAGTTTGATCAAAAAGAAAAAAGGATAAGACCCAAATAAATAAAATCAAGAATGAAAGAGGAGAGATAACAACCAACACAGCAGAAACAAAAACAATAATAAGAGAATATTATGAATAATTGTATGCCAATAAAATGGGAAATCTGGAAGAAATGGACAAATTCCTAGAAGCATATGCACTACCAAAACTGAAACAGGAAGAAATAGAAAATTGGAACAGACCCATAACCAGTAAGGACATCAAAGTAGAAACCGAAAATCTTCCAAAAAACAAGAGTCCAGGGCCAGATGGCTTTCCAGGGGAATTCTACCAAACATTTAAGGAAGAGTTAACACCTATTCTCTTGAAGGTGTTCCAAAAAAATATAAATGGAATGAAAACTTCCAAACTCTTTCTATGAAGCCAGCATTACCTTGATGCCAAAACAAGAGACTCCACTAAAAAGGAGAGCTAGAGACCAATTTCTCTGATGAACATGGATGCAAAAATCCTGAACAAGATATTAGCCAACTGACTCCAACAATACATTAAAAAATTATTCACCACGACCAAGTGGGATTTATACCTGGGATGCAGGGTTTGTTCAATATCTGCAAAACAATTAATGCGATTCATCACATCAATAAAAGAAAGGACAAGAAATGTATGAGCCTCTCAATAGATGCAGAGAATGCATTTGACAAAATACATCATCCTCTCTTGATAAAAACCCTTAAGAAAGTAGGGATAGAAGGAGTATACCTCGAGATCATAAAAACCATATTGTGAACGACCTAATGCTAATATGTTCCTCAATGAGGAAAAACTGAGAGCTTTTCCCCTAAGTTCAGGAACAAGACAGGGATGTCCACTCTCACCACTGTTATTCAACATAGTATTGGAAGTCTTAGCCTCTGCAATCAGACAACACAAAGAAATAAAAAACATCCAAATCAGCCAGGAGGAGGACAAACTTTCATTCATCACAGGTGACATGATACTCTATATAGAAAGCCCAAAAGATTCCAGAAAAAACTGCTAGAATTGAATCATGAATTCAGCAAATTTGCAGGATATAAAATAAATGCACAGAAATCGGTTGCATTCCTATACACCAACAATGAAGCAACAGGAATAGAAATCAAGGAATCGATCCCATTTACAGGTGCACAAAAAAACATAAAATACCTAGGAATAAATCTAACCAAAGAGGTGAAAAATCTATACGCTGGAAAGTATAGAAAGCTTATGAAAGAAATTGAAGAAAACACAAAAAAATGGAAAAAGATTCCATGCTTCTGGATAGGAAGAACAAATACTGCCAAAATGTCGATACTACCCAAAGCAATCTAAATGTTCAATGCAATCCCTATCCAAATAAAACCAGCATTCTTCACAGAGCTAGAACAAATAATCCTAAAATTTGTATGGAAAAAGAAAAGATCCCAAATAGCCAAAGCGATCTTGAAAAAGAAAACCAAAGCAGGAGGCATCACAATCCCCGACTTCAATCTCTACTACAAAGCTGTAATCATCAAGATAATATGGTACTGGCACAAAAACAGACACTCAGATCAACGCAACAGAATAGAGAACCCAGAAATGGACCCACAAATGTATGGCCAACCAATCTTTGACAAAACAGGAAAAAATATCCAATGGAATAAAGACAGTCTCTTCAGCAAGTGGTGCTGGGAAAACTGGACAGCGACATGCAGAAGAATGAACCTGGACCACTTTCTTACACCTTACACAAAAATAAACTCAAAATGGATGAAAGGCCTCAATGTAAGACAGGAAGCCATCAAAATCCTCACAGAGAAAGCAGGCAAAAACCTCTTTGATCTTGGCCGCAGCAACTTCTTACTCAACACGTCTATGGAGGCAAGGGAAACAAAAGCAAAAATGGACTACTGGGACCACATCAAAATAAAAAGCTTCTGCACAGTGAAGGAAACAATCAGCAAATAAACACCTTCTGTACAGCAGAGGAAACAGCCAGCAAAACTGAAAGGTAACCGACAGAAAGGGAGAATATATTTGCAAATGACATATCAGATAAAGGGTTAGTATCCAAAATCTATAAATAACTTATCAAACTCAACACCCAAAAAACAAATAATCCAGTGAAGAAATGGGCAAAATACATGAATAGACACTTCTCCAAAGAAGAAATCCAGATAGCCAACTGACATATGAAGAAATGCTCCACGTCACTCATAATCAGGCAAATACAAATCAAAACCACAATTAGGTACCACCTCACACCTGTATGAATGGCTAACATTAACCACTCAGGCAAGAACAGATGTTGGGGGGGATATGGAGAAAGAGGATCTCTTTTGCATTGTTGGTGGGAATGCAAGCTGGTGCAGCCACTCTGGAAAACAGTATGGAGGTTCCTCAAAAAACTAATAATAGAACTACCCTACAGCCCAGCAATCGCACTACTAGGCGTTTATCCATGGGAGACAGTTGTGGTGTTTCGAAGGGACACATGCACCCCCATGTTTATAGCAACACTATCAACAATAGCCAAAGTATAGAAAGAGCCCAAATGTCCATCCATGTATGGATGGATAAAGAGAATGTGGTGTATATATATATATATACACACACACACACACACACACACACACACACAATGGAGTATTACTCGGCAACGAAAAAGAATGAAACCTTGCCATTTGCAACTATGTGGTTGGAACTGGAGGGTGTTATGCTAAGTGAAATTAGTCAGTCAGAGAAAGACAAAAATAATATGATTTCACTCATATGGCTTTAAGAGCCATAACAGATGAGCATAAGGGAAGGGAAACAAAATAATAATACAGGGAAGGGGACAAAAGAGAAGAGACTCATAAATATGGAGAACAAACTGAGGGTTACTGGAGGGGTTGTGGAAGGAGGGATTGGCTAAATAGTAAGGGGCACTAAGGAATCTACTCCTGAAATCATTGTTGCACTATACACTAACTAATTTGGATGTACATTTTAAAAAATAAAAAATAAAATTAAAAAAAATTAGAGTAACTCTACCTCCAACAACTACACACTGAATCAGTCAATAAATCAATAAATCAATAAATTTAAAGATAATTGTTAATGTTTCTTCACAAATGCCTAATGGGTAATACTTTTGAAAATACTTTGCTGCCCCTAACAATTCCCCTTATATTGCTAACACCTCCCCTCTAAACTGTTGTGCATTCCACTTAGAAGACCAATTCTCTATCTAGGCTTTTTCATCTCAGGGTAAGAAAACATGTCATTTGTACATCTAGTGCCAGTGTGCTTGGAGCATATTAAGCATTTCTTAAATGTTTGTTGAATGAACAAATAATTAAATGTGTGTACTTAATCATTAATAGAAAACCAGTCCAGCCATTTCCCCATCCATCCTCCTAGACATTGGTTTTAAGTAATATTGATGGCCTTTAAAATTAGGCTGAAGTATTTTTTAGAAAGGAAATTTGAGGATTTTTGATATGTATGTTTCTAAAACAGATGAAATCTCAAAACTAATGTTGTAGTTACCATTTCATATACCAGATGCATCATGAAACACCAAAGTTTAACACTTTCCCTTTGTCAACATTACTATTGACCATTCTTTTCTCACTGACCAAAATTTTTACATCTAATTTTCTGTCTTGCAGAAACACAAGTCTTCTTCAATAATGACATGATTGTTTATAATTTAGTGAGTAATTGCTGATGGGGTGGAGATGGCCCAGTGGTCATAGAGAATGTCAAATTTATAAGTGGATATTCTATGACTCTTGTTTTCCTATTATTTCTTTTACACTTCTGTCTTTTTCCTTCTTCTCATGTATTTTAGGTAGCATATAACTGGGTATCTTTAAAACTTAAGTGAAAATATAAAATAGTAACAGAGACTCCAAATACTTACATAATCAAAAGCCTAATTGCTGGCTTAATGAACAAGATTCCATTAGCCCCTCTTAGGATAGAAGTTACTATTTCTCTGAGCACATGGGCAAATTGGGCCTTTGCCAATGCTGTTTGACAATTTCATTTCTTAAAAATATATGCAAGTTAGTGCTTCCAAAAGAAGTACAAGTCCAGAATTATAATAGTACAATTTTTGAAATTGATAAGATACCTTAAAAATGTAGTTTAATAATATTTCAAAAAATATTATTACACCTGGTAGCTTATTTTTGTTCATTGTGAATTTTGAAAAAAAATTCATGGGAAAAATAAGAGCCCTATCATCTTCTGATCTTTTTTCATCTATATACTTACATTGGCCTACATTTTATCCCCTGATTATGACTCATAATGTCCCATCTTTATGCAATTGCTTATATTGTTCCCACCATCATTTCAGACCATCTCACATCTCTTCTAAATACTAGGTACTCTTTAGAGTCTAGATTAATTTCTTTCCCATGACTTAACAGAATTTATTAATTATATCCTTATTGTAACCAATTCACGTCTCTTTGGGACTAAGTAGGGCAAAGTTTATAAATTACCAAAAAATACATTAAATGACTAAAAAAAAAAACAAGTGTCTTAGTCTGTTTAGGTTGCCATAACAAAATATCATAAGTTGGGTAACAACAGAAATTTATTTTCTCACACTTTTGGAGTCTAGAAGTCCAAGATCAGGGTGACAGTGTAATAGGGTTCTAGTGAGATTGCTTTCGTATTTGCAGATGGCTACCTTTTTCACTGTGTGCTCAGATGGCCTTTCATCCGTGAATGCAGTGGTGAGAGAGAGAGAGCTCTCTCTTTTTCTTCTTTATAAGGCTACCGTACTATGGGATTTAGACCCCACTATCCCACTATTATAATCTCCTTTAATCTTATTTACCTCCTAAAAGTCCTATCGCCAAATACAGTTACATTGGGAATTAAGGATTCAACACATAAATTTGGTGATAAGGGGGATATAATTCAATCCATAGTACTATGTCTCTGGTTTGAAATGTAACTATGTACATCTTTTTTTCTTAAGTACATTTAAAAAAATAATTCTCATTATTTTTCCCAGGACCAAAAAACCTGTGTACTTATAACTTATTATAAATTATGTAAAATTAAAGTAAACCAAGAGAAGAAAACAAAAAATAATAGTAATCCCACTGCCCAAGTAGATCAACTGCTACCACACTGCTGTATATATACATAAGCATTTTTTCAATGTATACATTTATACTTAAATAAAATCATATTATGCATGTTCTGCATATCTTTTTATGACATGAATTTTCATTGTTTAATGTTCATATATAGCTTTTAAATACTGAATAGTATTCTGTTGCATGAATAAAGCATAACTTATTGAACAACTTGACCTACTTTTGAATTTATAATTATTATGAACATGAACCTCCTTGTACATCCACCTTTCCTCACTTATTCAATAATATACTTAAGATAAATTCCTAGGAATTGAATTATTGGGAAAAAGAAGACGCTTTTTTGAAATGTTTTTATTTATTTTTGAGATAGAGAGCACACACACTAGTGGGGGAGGGGCAGAGAGAGAGGGAGAGAATCCCAAGCACACTCCACACTGTCAGTGCAGAGCCAGATGTGGGACTCAAACCCATGAACCAGGAGATCATGATGTGACCTGAAATCAAGAGTCAGACACTTAACCAACTGAGCCTCCCAGGCACCCCCAGTATGCCATTTTTAAAAACTTTTTTTCATAAGGTTGCCAAATTAACCTACAGAATAAAATGACCAATATCTACCAACACCAGCAGTATAGAAACTGTCTATCCCATCAATTCTAAAATTATTATTTCAAATATTTGACAATTTAGTAGGCAAAAAATACATCTCCTTATTTTAGTTTTAATGTATTGATTACTAATATAATTAACCTTTTTTTTTTCATATCCTACTAGGAGTTCGTACAACCTTTTTCTTTTCATTTCCTATTAGGAATTCATATATCTTGTTTGGAACTTCCCTGTTCATATCCTTTGCTTACTATTTAAAAAAAAACTGGCATGTTTTTCTTTTCATTTTTCATTTGCTATGCATCTAGTAATGTTTTTTTTAATTGCTACTTGTTTTATTTTTTTACCAAGCATTTTTAGGGAATTAAAGTTCCTTTCATGACTAATGTTTGCAGTTCTTCCATGACCTAAAAGATCATGTCATTCTATCTTGTTTATCCAGTATCAAGTTCATTTACAGAGATTCTAGTTTAAAAAGGTGAATGTTGGGAGTCTCACTGCATCATATCCTTGATTATAAAACCACCCTTTATATAACAAACTCAAAGTATTCAATTATAAATCTTATTTCTTACCATAAAAAATAGTTTCCACTAAATTTGTCAGCATTTTTTAGAAACCAAATGACGATATAATCACACTGGATGTCTTTAAGTATTCTTAGTGGAGAAGAATGCAAATTCTTATAACTAACACATCTTAATATTACTTTATTTGTGAGGCAAGTAAATGTGAATTAAAATTTATTTTATATATAAATTAATAGATGTTTTTATTGAAATAGAAGTACAAATTGGAGGTCAAATAAAAGTTAACTTAGTGGCCTTTAGTCACTCAATTTATAAAAGACCTCAGCAGTATTTCCATATGTTTAAATATTTTGGTTTGGTGCTTAACACTGGTAAAAGCATTAAGTTGATCCACGTAATATATCATTTAATAAATTTTTCTTAACACCTTGAGAATAGTCTTTCCAAATTAATTGCAAACATAAGAAATTCCATGATCAACAAATACTTAGAATCTATTAAAATCCTTCCACTTCCACAAATATAATGGCACACACTAAAGTTTGTGATTGGTAGGAACACTCAATCTGGTAGAAATACATTTGGATACTAATTCTAGTTTGTCATAAATTTGTTAGATAATTCGCCATCTCCCTTCCCTCTGCAGGACTCAGGTTTCTCATTTATAAAATTAGCTGAGTTCATTTAAATGATCACAGTGGTGATCAGTTTTATTTATCAACTCATCTAGGCTATAGTACTTATTTAATCAAATATTAGTCTCAGTGATTTTGTGTAAATATTTTGTAGATGCGGAAAGCATCTATAATTAACTGACTTTAAATAAGAAATTACCTGAAATGTGTACTTAAGAGGAGGGTCAACATGGCAGACAAGTAGGGGTCTCCATAAGTCCCATGTCTCTCAAGCAAAGAAGTGTACAAGCCAAAGGACTTTGAACACCAGAGCCTGGGAGGAAAAGAGACTGAATCCACTAGGAAGAAAATGGGAAAGCTGGAAAAAAGATAAGTAGGTAACTGCGAAATGGGGGAGATAAAAAAGGGCTGAGTGGGCACAGAGGGGAAGGCCCCCCTTATGTGGAGAGACAAAGGGAAGAGAAAGAGTGGCTAGGGAAGTGCAGGACTGTAGCTGGACAGGAGAAAGACCTCAGACTGTGAGTGAGAGGGATCTGATCTCTAACTGTGGGGCTTTCTTTAGACTGGGGCTGGCTCCCTGTTTGCACACCTGGGGGAGGAGAGGAGCCAGGGGCCTGTGTGCGGTGGTAGGTCAGTGGTTCAGTCAACAGTTCGAAAAAGTGGTTCCTTCCCTGGAGGGCTGCATGATAGCACAGAACATGCCTGCATCTGCCACTCCTGAGAGCAGTGGCTGGGTCAAGGGCTCAGTCCACAGGAGGATAGAACAGCCATTGCCCTGGAGTGCTGTGGGAAAAGACAAAGTCTACCTGCATCCACCACCCTGGAGGCTGGCAGCGAGGGCAGTGGCTCTCAGTCTGCAATAGGAGAAGTTAGTCCTCCCTGAAGTGTGGTGGCACAAAGCTAGCTGGGACCACATAACGCTACACTGAGAGATGCCTCCCCAGTGCCAGAGTGTACGGAGAGGGGCTTGAATCTTAGCCAAGTGCAGGGTCAGGGGAGTTGGTGGAGTGAGAAGAACCACCCCATCTCTCCCTGTGGCACAGTGAGGAAGACTCAAACAGAGTCCACCAGTCTGGCTCCATAGAAAAGAGACTGGGAGATCACCATCCCCCCACCCCCCCACCACCAAGGTGGGGGCCTCTGGGATCACTCCCGGGGCCCATAGTGGAGGTGGGTTCAGAATATGCCAAGTCACGCCCCCTTGCACTGGGTAGCTGCATGTCCACTGTAGCAGCACCATGCAGACCATGCAGACCATGAAGACAGCTCCTCCTGACAAACGATGCAGCATTGCCTGGATTAACTCTAGGTCAATTCTGGATATATAGATATATTTTCCCCCACCATTTCTCCTCCTTATCTCTTCCCTCCCCTAGGCTGATTTCTCTGGATATTGATCTGTCTAAACAGGCATATTTAATCTATTATCTTGATACATGTTCTACACCTCCTTTACACTCCTTTCTCTCTCTCTGGAGTAATCAAGCCATATAGTTTCTCTGTCTGGGTAATATTAACTTCGTTTCATTTTCTCCAACTCCTTGTTTATTTTCCTTTCTCTCTTTCTGGATTAAGCCTTTTAGTCTCTCTGCCTAATCAACTTTTATTCCCCCCCTGAACCCCTCCCATGCTCCTGTCATTTCTCTCTTTGTATATGCTCTTCCATCAGCACCACCTCCATCCTATTCTTTACTTGTAGTCTGTGTTTTTGAGGTTTTTCTTTTTAGTCTTTAAGTTTTTTTGTTTATTTGTTTGTGTGTGTTGTTTGGGTGTTTGCGTGTTTTTGTCTCCTGTTTGTCTATCTGTTTTCCTTTACTGGGCTACTCCAAGGAACAAATGAAAGCACACCTGGTAAAGGGTCCAAAATGTTGCTGTGAGTAGGGTAATAAAATAAGCAAAGTCACAACAACAAAGAGCAAGTAACAATGCCCAAAAAACACCTCCTGAAGGCCAACCCCTGGACATGGTATGACCCTCCTTTAATATAGCAGTGCTCACAGGGGCAGAGCACAAAAGCTTTTAAAATGCATAAGGGATAGAAAACTAGTCAAAATGACAAAACAGAAGAACTCTGTTCAAAAGAAACTCCAGAAAGTAGCGATAGCTAATGAATTGATCAAAACCAATTAAAGCAATATAACAGAAAAAAAAATTTAGTATAATAGTCACAAAATTAATCATTGGGCTTCAAAAAAGCATAGAAGACAGCGGAGAAACTATTGCTACAGAGATCAAGGGACTAAAAAAAGTCATGAGGAATTAAAAAATGCTATAAATGAGGTACAAAATAAAATGGAGGCGGCCATAGCATGGATTGAAGAGACAGAGGAGAGGATAGGTGAATTACAAGATAAAAATATAGAAACAGAGGAGGCCGAGACAAAGAGAGATTAAAAAAATCCAGGAGTATGAGGGGGGAATTAGAGAACTAAGTGATGCAACAAGCAGAACAATATCCATATCATAGGAATTCCAGAAGAAGAAGAGAAAGAGAAAAGGGCTCAAGGTGTACTTGAACAAATCATAGCTGAGAACTTCCCTGTTCTGGGGAAAGAAACAGACATTGAAATCCAAGAGGCACAGAGAACTCATTTCAGACATAACTTGAATTGATCTTCTGCATGACATGTCATAGTGAAACTGGCAAATACAAGGATAAAGAGAGAATTCTGAAAGCAGCTAGGGATAAGTGGGCCCTAACATACAAAGATAGACACATAAGGGTAGTAGCTGACCTACCTACTGAAACTTGGCAGGGCAGAAAGGAATGGCAGGAAATCTTCAATATGATGAACAGAAAAAAATATACAACCAAGAATCCTTTATCCACGAAGTCTGTCAATCAGAATAGAAGGAGAGATAAAGGTTTTCAAAACAAACAAAAACTGAAAGAATTCATCACCACAAAACCAGCCCTACAAGAGATCCTAAGGGGGAATCTGTAAGTGAAATGTACCAAGGACCACAAAGTACCAGACACACCACTACAAGCATGAAACCTACAGATATCACAATGACTCTAAACCCATATCGTTCAATAATAACACTGAGTGTAAATGGACTAAATGCTCCAACCAAAGACATATGGTATCAGAATGGCTAAAACAAATAAGACCCATCTATTTGCTGTCTACAAACACTCATTTTAGACCTGAGGACACCTTCAGATTGAAAGTGAGGGGATGAACAACTAACGTGCTACTGGAAGTCAAAAGAAAGCTGGAGTAGCCATACTTATATCAGACAAACTAGACTTTAAATTAAAGACTATAACAAGGGATGAAGAAGGACATTATATGATGATTGCAGGGTCTATCCATCAGGAAGACCTAGCAATTATAAATATCTATGCACTGAATAAGGGAGTCCACAAATATATAAAACAAATAATAACAAACATAAGCAACCTTATTGATAAGAATGTGTTAACTGCAGGGGACTTTAATACTCCAATTACAACAGTGGATAGATCATCTAGACACAGGATCAATAAAGAAACAAAAGCCCTGAATGATACATTGGATCAGATGGACTTGACAGATCTATTTAGAACTCTGCATCCCAAAGCAACAGAATATACTTTCTTCTTGAGTGCACATAGAAGGTTCTCCAAAATAGATCACATACAGGGTCACAAAACAGCCCTCAATAAACATAAAAGAATTGAGATCATACCATGCACACATTCAGATCACTATACTATGAAACTTAGAAATCAACCACAAGAAAAAGTCTGGAAAACCTCCAAAAGCATGGAGGTTAAAGAACACTGTACTAAAGAATCAATGGGTCAACCAGGAAATTAGAGAAGAAATTAAAATATATGGAAACAAATGAAAATGAAAAGACAATAATCCAAACGCTTTGGAATGCAGCGAAGGCAGTCCTGAGAGGAAAATACATTGCAATCCAGGCCTATCTCAAGAAACAAGGAAAATCCCACATACAAAATCTAATAACACACCTAAAGGAAATAGAAGCATAACAGCAAAGACACCTAAACCCAGCATAAGAAAAGAAATAATAAAGATCAGAGCAGAAATAAACAATATAGGATCTAAAAAAAAAAAAAAACAGTAGAGGAGATCAATGAAACCAAGAGTTGTTTTTTAATGAAATTTATTGTCAAATTGGTTTCCATATAACACCCAGTGCTCATCCCAACAAGTTCGCTCAATACCCATCACCCATCCACCCCTCCTCCCACCCCTCATAAACCCTCAGTTTGTTCTCAGATTTTAGGAGTCTCTTATGTTTTGGCTCCATCCCTCTCTAACCATTTTTTTCTTCCCTTCACCCATGGCCTTCTGTTAAGTTTCTCAGGATCCACATAGGAGTGAAAACATATGGTATCTGTCTTTCTCTGTATGGCTTATTTCACCTAGCATAACACTCTCCACTTCTATCCACGTTGCTACAAAGGGCCATATTTCATTCTTTCTCATTGCCATGTAGTACTCCATTGTGTATATAAACCACAATTTCTTTATCCATTCATCAGTGGATGGACATTTAGGCTCTTTCCTAATTTAGTTATTGTTGAGAGTGCTGCTATAAACATTGGGGTACATGTGCCCCTATGCATCAGTACTCCTGTATCCCTTGGGTAAATTCCTAGCAGTGCTACTGCTGGGTCATAAAATAGGTCTGTTTTCAATTTTGGGGGAAGCTCCACACTGTTTTCCAGAGTGGCTGCACCAGTTTGCATTTCCACCAACAGTGCAAGAGGGTTCCCGTTTCTCCACATCCTCATCAGCATCTATAGTCGCCTGGTTTGTTCATTTTGGCCACTCTGACTGGCGTGAGGTGATATCTGAGTGTGGTTTTGATTTGTATTTCCCTGATGAGGAGCGACGTCGAGCATCTTTTCATGTGCCTGTTGGCTATGTGGATGTCTTCTTTAGAGAGGTGTCTATTCATGTTTTGTGCCCATTTCTTCACTGGATTATTTGTTTTTCGGGGGTGGAGTTTGGTGAGCTCTTTATAGATTTTGGATACTAGCCCTTTGTCCGATATGTCATTTGCAAATATCTTTTCCCATTCCGTTGGTTGCCCTTAATTTTATTGATTGTTTCCTTCGCTGTGCAGAAGTTCCGTTGGTTGCCCTTAATTTTATTGATTGTTTCCTTCGCTGTGCAGAAGTTGTTTTTTGTTTTTTGTTTTTTGTTTTTTTTTTATCTTCATGAGGTCCCAATAGTTCATTTTTGCTTTTAATTCCCTTGGCAAGTAAGGGAGATGCGTCAATAAGAAATTGCTGCGGCTGAGGTCTGAGAGGTATTTCCCTGCTTTCTCCTCTAGGGTTTTGATGGTTTCCTATCTCATATTTAGGTCCTTTATCCATTTTGAGTTTGTTTTTGTGAATGGTGTAAGAAAGTGGTCTAGTTTCAACCTTCTGCATGTTGCTGTCCAGTTCTCCCAGCACCATTTGTTAAAGAGACTGTCTTTTTTCCATTGGATGTTCTTTCCTGCTTTGTCAAAGATGAGTTGGCCATACGTTTGTGGGTCTAGTTCTGGGGTTTCTATTCTATTCCATTGGTCTATGTGTCTGTTTTTGTGCCAATACCATGCTGTCTTGATGATTACAGCTTTGGAGTAGAGGCTAAAGTCTGGGATTGTGATGCCTCCTGCTTTGGTCTTCTTCTTAAAAATTTCTTTGGCTGTTCCGGGCCTTTTGTGGTTCCATACAAATTTTAGGATTGCTTGTTCCAGCTTCGAGAAGAATGCTGGTGCAATTTTGATTGGGATTGCATTGAATGTGTAGATAGCTTTGGGAAGTATTGACATTTTAATATTTATTCTTCCAATCCATGAGCATGGAATGTTTTTCCATTTCTTTATATCTTCTTCAATTTCCTTCATACGCTTATGATAGTTTTCAGCATAGAGATCTTTTACATCTTTGGTCAGGTTTATTCCTAGGTATTTTATGCTTCTTGGTGCAATTGTGAATGGTATCAGTTTCTTTATTTGTCTTTCTGTTGCTTCATTGTTAGTGTATAAGAATGCAACTGATTTCTGTACATTGATTTTGTATCCTGCGACTTTGCTGAATTCATGTATCAGTTCTACGAGACTTTTGGTGGAGTCTATTGGGTTTTCCATGTATAATATCATGTCATCTGCAAAAAGTGAAAACTTAACTTCATCTTGGCTAATTTTGATGCCTTTGATTCCCCTTTGTTGTCTGATTGATGATGCTAGCACTTCCAACACTCTGCTAAACAATAGCGGTGAGAGTGGACATCACTGTCGTGTTCCTATTCTCAGGGAGAAAGCTCTCAGTTTTTCCCCATTGAGGATGATATTAGCTGTGGGCTTTTCATAAATGGCTTTTATGATGTTTAAGTATGTTCCTCCTATCCCGACTTTCTCCAGATTTTTTATTAAGAAAGAATGCTGAATTTTGTCAAAGGCCTTTTCTGCATCAATTGCAAGGATCATATGGTTCTTAATTTTTCTTTTATTTATGTGATGTATCAGGTTGATTGGTGAATGTTGAAACAGCCATGCAGCCCTGGAATGAATCCCACTTGATCATCGTGAATAATTCTTTTTATATGCTTTTGAATTTGATTTGCTAGTATCTTATTGAGAATTTTTGCATCCATATTCATCAGGGATATTGGCCTGTAGTTCTCTTTTTTTACTGGGTCTCTGTGTGGTTTAGGAATCAAAGTAATGCTGGATTCATCGAATGAGTCTGGATCTTTTCCTTCTCTTTCTACTTTTTGGAACAGCTTGAGAAGGATAGGTATTATCTCTGCTTTAAATGTCTGGTAGAATTCCCCTGGGAAGCCAGTTGGTCCTGGACTCTTATTTGTTGGATGATATTTGATAACTGATTCAATTTCTTCGCTGGTTATGGATGTGCTCAAGCTTTCTATTTCTTCCTGTTTGGGTTTTGGAAGTGTGGGGTGCTTAAGAATTTGTCCATTTCTTCCAGGTTGTCCAGTTTGTCGGCATATAACTTTTCATAGTATTTCCTGATAATTTCTTGTGTTTCTGAGGGACTAGTTGTAATAATTCCATTTTCATTCATGTTTTTTTTCTATTTGGGTCATCTCCCTTTTCTTTTTGAGAAGTCTGGCTAGAGGTTTATCAATTTTGTTTATTTTTTCAAAACACCAACTCTTGGTTTCATTGATCTGCTCTACAGGTTTTTTTTTATTGTATATTGCTTATGCTTTGATTTTTATTATTTCTCTTCGTCTGCTGGATTTGGAGTGTCCTTGCTGTTCTGCTTCTATTTCCTTTAGGTGTGCTGTTAGATTTTGTATTTTGTATTTGTTTCTTGAGATAGGCCTGGATTGCAACGTATTTTCCTTTCAGGACTGCCTTTGCTGTATCCCAAAACATTTGGATTGTTGTCTTTTCATTTTCATTTGTTTCCATATATTTTTTAATTTCTTCTCTAACTGCCTGGTTGACCCATTCATTCTTTAGTAGGGTGTTCTTTAACCTCCATGCTTTTGGATGTTTTCCAGACTTTTTCTTGTGTTGATTTCAAGCTTCATTGCATTGTGGTCTGAAACTATGCATGGTATGATCTCAATTCTTGTATACTTATGAAGGGCTGTTTTGTGACCCATTGTGTGATCTATCTTGGAGAATGTTCCATGTGCACTCGAGAAGAAAGTATATTCTGTTGCTTTGGGATGCAGAGTTCTGAATATATCTATCAAGTCCATCTGATCCAATGTATCATTCGGGCCCTTGTTTCTTTATTGATCCTGTGTCTAGATGATCTATCCACTGTTGTAAGTGGAGTAGTAAAGTCCCCTGCAATTACCACATTCTTATCAATAAGGTTGCTTATGTTTGTGATTGTTTTATACTTTTGGGGGCTCCCGTACTCGGCACATAGACATTTATAATTGTTAGCTCTTCATGATGCATAGACCCTGTAATTATTATATAATGCCTTTCATCTCTTGTTACAGCCTTTAATTACAGTCTAGTTTGTCTGATATAAGTATGGCTACTCCAGCTTTCTTTTGAGTTCCAGTAACATGATAGATAGTTCTCCATCCCCTCACTTTCAATCTGAAGGTGTCCTCAGGTCTAAAATGAGTCTTTTGTAGACAGCAAATAGATGGGTCTTATTTTTTTATCCATTCTGATACCCTATGACTTTTGGTTGGTGCATTTAGTCCATTTACATTCAGTGTTATTATTGAAAGACATGGGCTTAGGGACGACTGGGTGGCTCAGTCGGTTAAGCGTCTGACTTTGGCTCAGGTCATGATCTCACAGTCCGTGAGTTCGAGCCCTGCGTCAGGCTCTATGCTGACAGCTCGGAGCCTGGAGCCTGCTTCGGATTCTGTGTCTTCCTCTCTCTCTGACCCTCCCCCATTCATGTTCTGTCCCTCTCTGTCTCAAAAATAAATAAACGTTAAAAAAAAAAGAAAGAAAGACATGGATTTAGAGACATTGTGATGTCTGTAGGTTTCATGCTTGCAGTAATGTCTCTGGTAGTTTGTCTCACAGGATTCTCCTTAGGATCTCTTGTAGGGCTGGTTTAGTGGTGATGAATTCCTTCAGTTTTTGTTTGTTTGGGAAGACCTTTATCTCTCCTTCTCTTCTAAATGACAGACTTGGTGGATAAAGGATTCTCGGCTTCATATTTTTTCTGTTCATCAAATTGAAGATTTCCTGCCATTCCTTTCTGGCCTGCCCAATTTCAGTAGACAGATCCGTCACAATTCTTATCAGTCTCCCTTTATATGTTAGAGCATGTTTATCCCTAGCTGCTTTCAGAATTCTCTCTTTATCTTTGTATTTTGCCAGTTTCACTATGATATGTCCTGCAGTAGATTGATTCAAGTTACGTCTGAAGGGAGTCCTCTGTGCCTCTTGGATTTCAATGCCTTTTTCCTTCCCTAGTTTAGGGAAGTTCTCAGCTATGGTTTATTCAAGTACACTGTCAGTACCTTTCCCTCTCTCTTCCTCCTCTGGAATCCCTATTATGCATACATTTTTCACTTAATTATGTCACTTAGTTCTCTAAGTCTCCCCTCATACTCCTGGATTTTTTTTTATCTTTTTCTCAGCTTCTTCTTTTTCCATAATTTTATCTTCTAATTCACCTATTCTCTCCTCTGCCTCTTCAATCCGAGCTGTGGTCACCTCCATTTTTTTTTTTTTTTGCAGCTCATTTATAGAATTTTTTTAGCTCCTCCTGACTGTTTCTTATTCCCTTGAATCTGTAGTAATAGATTCTCTCCTGTCCTCTATCCTTTTTAAGCCCAGTGATTAATTTTATGACTATTATTTTAAATTCATTTTCTGCTATACTGCTTAAACCTTTTTGGATCAGTTCATTAGCTGTCACTACTTCCTGGAGTTTCTTTTGAGAATTCCTCCGTTTCGCCATTGGATAGTCCCTGGAGTGGTGCAGAACTGCAGGGTTCTTCCTCTGTGCTGTCTGGAGTAACTTGCATTGGTGGGGGGGCTGCAGTCAGACCTGATGTCTGCCCCCAGCCCACTGCTGGGGCCACAGTCAGACTGGTGTGTATCTTATCTTCCTCTCTCCCAGGGGCAGGATTCACTGTGGAGTGGTGTGGCCTCTGTCTGAGCTACTTGCCCACTGCTAGGCTTGTGGTGCTGTTTCTATTGGAACTGGCGTATTAGCCGGGGTTGGTCTTCAAGGCACACAGGGGTGGGAGGGGCAAGCTAAGCTTGCTTTGCCTTCAGTGGTCCACTTTGGGAGGGGCCCTGTGGAACCAGTAGGGAGGCTGACCAGTCGGAGTGTTGGATCTGCAGAAGCACATTGTTGGGTGTTTGAGCAGTGCATCAAGTACCATGATGGGAACTGGCTCCCTTTGGGATTTTGGCTGGGTGATGGGAGAGGGAGATGGCACTTCCCAGTGCCTTTGTTCCCCGCCAAGCTGAGCTCTGTCCTCTGGGGCTCAACAACTCTCCCCATCCCGCTCTCTGAGCAGAGCTGTTGACTTTTAACATTCCAGATGTTAAGTCCCGCTGGCTATCAGAACACACTTCATCTGGCCTTTCCACTTTTGCAAGCCAGTCTTGGGCACTCTGCCTTGCTGGGTGGACTGGCTGCCCCTCACTGCCCTGGCTCCCTCCCACCAGTCTGTGTAGCGTGCACTGCCTCTCTGCCCTTCCTACCCTCTTCCCATGGGCCTCTTGTCCAAGAGGTGTTTTTTTGAAAAAATAAACAAAATTGATAAACCTCTAGCCAGGCTTCTCAAAAAGAAAAGAGAAAGGACCCAAATATATAAAATCATGAAGGAATATGGAATGATTACAACCAATCCCTCAGAAATAGAAGAAATTATCAAGGAATACTAGGAAAAATTATATGCCAACAAACTGGACAAACTGGAAGAAATGGAAAAATTCCTAAGCATGCACACACTTCCAAAACTCAAACAGAGAGAAATAGAAAACTTGAACAAATCCATAACCAGTGAACAAATTGAATCAATTATCAAAAATCTCCCAACAAATAGTCAGGACCAGATGGCTTCCCTGGAGAATTCGCCCAGATATTTAAAGCAGAGATAATACCTATCCTTCTTAAGATATTCCAAAAAATAGAAAGAGAAGGAAAAGATCCAGACTCATTCTATGAATCCAGCATTACTTTAACTCCAAAACCAAACAGAGACCCAGAAAATAACGAGAACTACAGGCCAATACCCTTGATGAATATAGATGCAAAAATTCTCAACAAGATACTAGCAAATCGAATTCAACAGCATATAAAAAGAATTATTCACCATGATCAAGTGGGATTCATTCCTGGGCTGCAGGGCTGGTTCAACATTCACCAATCAATCAATCTGATACATTACATTAATAAAAGAAAAGATGAGAACCATTTGATCCTGTCAATCGATGCAGAAAAAGCATTTGACAAAATTCAGCACCCTTTCTTAATAAAAACCCTTGAGAAAGTCGGGATAGAAGGAACATACTTAAACATCATAAAAGCCATTTATTAAAAGCCCACAGCTAATATCATCCTCAATGGGGAAAAACTGAGAGCTTTCTCCCTGAGAATAGGAACACAACAGGGATGTCCACTCTCACCTCTGTTGTTTAACATAGTGTTGGAAGTGCTAGCATCAGCAATCAGACAACAAAAGGAAATCAAAGGCATCAAAATGGGCAAAATGGGCAAAGATGGAGTCAAGCTTTCACTTTTTACAGATGACATGATATTATACATGGAAAATCCGATAGACTCCACCAAAAGTCTCCTAGAACTGATACATGAATTCAGCAAAGTCGCAGGATACAAAATCAATGTACAGAAATCACTTGCATTCTTATACACTAATAATGAAGCAACAGAAAGACAAATAAAGAAACTGATCCCATTCACAATTGCACCAAGAATCATAAAATACTTGGGAATCAACCTAACCAAAGTTGTGAAAGATCTGTATGTTGAAAAATATAGAAAGCTTATGAAGGAAATTGAAGAAGATACAAAAAATGAAAAAACATTCCATGCTCATGGATTGGAAGAATAAATATTGTTAAAATGTCAATACTACCCAAAGCTATCTACATATTCAATGCAATCCCAATCAAAATTGCACCAGCATTTTTCTCGAAACTGGAACAAGCAATCCTAAAATTCGTATGGATCCACAAAAAACCCCAAATAGCCAAAGTAATATTGAAGACGACCAAAGTGGGAGGCATAATAATCCCAGACTTTCACCTGTACTACAAATCTGTAATCTTCAAGACAGCAGAGTATTGGCACAAAAACAGACACATAGACTAATGGAATAGAATAGAGACTCCAGAATTGGACCCACAAGTGTATGGCCAACTAATCTTTGACAAGGCAGGAAAGAATATCCAATGGAAAAATTATAGTCTCTTTAACAAATGGCGCTGGGAGAACTGGACAGCAACATGCAGAAGGATGAAACTAGACTACTTTTTTACACCATTCACAAAAATAAACTCAAAATGGATGAAGGACTTGAATGTGAGACAGGAAACTGTCAAAATCCTAGAGGAGATAGCAGAAAAAAAAAACCTTTCTGACCTCAGTTGCATCAATTTTAACTCAACACATCTCCAAAGGCAAGGGAATTAAAAGCAAAAATGAACACTTAGGACCTCATGAAGATAAAAGCCTTCTGCACTGCAAAGGAAACAATCAACAAAACTGAAAGGCAACTAACAGAGTGGGAAAAGATATTTTCAAATGACATATAGGACAAAGGGCTAGTATCCAAAATCTATAAAGAACTCACCAAACTCCACACCTGGAAAACAAATAATCCAGTTAAGAAATGGGCAAAAGACATGAATAGACACTTTTCTAAAGACATACAGATGGCCCACAGGCACATGAAAAGATGCTCAATGGCACTCCTCATCAGGGAAATACAAATCAAAACCCCACTGAGGTATCACCTCACACCAGTCAGAGTGGCTAAAATGAACAAATCAGGAGACTATAGATGCTGGCGAGGATGTGGAGAAATGGGAACCCTCTTGCATTGTTGGTGGGACTGCAAACTGGTGCAGCCACTCTCAAAATCAGTGTGGAGGTTCCTCAAAAAAGTAAAAATAGATATACCCTAGGACCCAGCAATAGCACTGCTAGGAATTTACCCAGGGGATACAGGAGTGCTGATGGAACAGCACTTTCAACAATGGCCAAATTTTGGAAAGAGCCTAAATGTCCATCAACTGATGAATGGATAAAGAAATTGTGGTTCATATATACAATGGAATACTACTTGTCAATTAGAAAGAGTGAAATCTGGCCTTTTGCAGCAACGTGGGTGCAACTGGAGACTGTTATGCTAAGTGAAATGAGTCATACAGAGAAAGACAGATATCATAAGTTTTCACTCTTATGCGGATCCTGAGAAACTTAAGAGAAGACCACGGGGGAAGGGAAGGGGAAAAATTTACAGATATGGAAGGAGGCTAACCCTAAGAAACTCTTAAAAACTGAGAATGAAGTGAGGGTTGATGGGGAATGGGAGGTAGGGGAAAGTGGGTGATGGCCATTGAGGAGGGCACCTGTTGGGATGAGCACTGGGTGTTATTTTTTTTAAAAGAATACATTAAGTATATTGTTTATCACAAGAGTTTTCCATAAGGTAACTAAGGATAAAAAAATAATTGGGAACCAATGGTTCCTCAAATGTAATATCTATTATAATTACCTGAGAATATTTTTAAATTCTATTAAACATCAATTTAGAGTTATTAAATCAGAATCTCTGCATGTGGAACCTAACATCCTGCATATTAAACAAGCATCTCAGTTGGTACCATCATTTGTAAGAATTGTAGTACAGCCTTGTTTGGCATAAGGTATCTTAAGATTATCACAAATACCTAGATTTCTGAATACTATATTTTCCCTCATTAACTACATTAAACATGAACCTAAATAAAAGAAAATGACCATGTATGTATAATGAACAACATATATGAGCAACTTTATTTATGAAAATAAAATAAAAAAATATACCTTTAAAAGAAAAAGGTATATATTATGTTATATGATAACCATAGCACTAAATTCATTTTCATGCATTCATTCCATAGGTACTTACTTAGGTACTTTGTTCAAGGCACTGTGCTAATCTGAGTGAATTCACTGGAGATTAAGATAAAACATAACCCCAGCCCTCACAAAACTCACCCACATTGATACCTGCTAATAATTATTCCTACCTGTGATGGTTTATTTTGTGTGTCAGTTTGACTGGACTAAGGAATGCCTACATAGTGGGCAAAACATTATTTGGGGGTGAATCTGTGAACATGTCTCCAAAAGAGATTAATTAACTATTGAATCTGTAAAATGAGAAGATCACTGTCACCAATAAGAGTGTGCATCATCCAACATTTTGAGGGCCTGAATAGAATAAAAGTGCAGGAGAAAGGAGAATTTTCTCTTTTGCTTGAGCTGGGACATCCATTTCCTGCTCTCAGAAATTGGAGCTCCTGCTTCTCAAACCTTCTTGTCTAGACTGGGATATACACCATCAGCCCCCTGTTCTTCAGCTTTCAGACTCAGATTCAGACTTACACCTTTGGCTCACCTGGTTTTCAGGCCTTTGGGATTGGACTAGAATTACACCATTGACTTTTCTTGGCCTTAGCTTGCAGATGACAGATTGTGGAATATTTTAGCCTCCATAATCATGTGAACCAATCCGTCATAATAAATCTATGTATCTGTATATATCCTATTGGTTCTGTTTCCATGGAGAACCCTGACTAATATATTATCATCTCGTAGATATATCATGAACAAAAATTATGAAATCTATTATATGAAAGCTTTTTCAACTTCTAAGTTGCATGTTTCACTCAATGAACACATTTTGCTTTTCCTGAAACACTCCCTAAAATCTCATAATCTTCCTGGCACTGATTCCAGCTACTCCCAAATTAAACAAACAAAAATTCTATAAAAGGAAAATATTTATAACAAATAAACAAAAAGTCTGTCCTTTACTTCTCTTATCTCTTCCATATTCCTTTTTTGTGTGCTTCTAACGATATTTTCTACATACACTTGCATTTATATTTTTGTGCATATATCTTTCACACAGTAGTAATATGTCATACATATACTATTCTGTACTCCTTTTATTCCTTTTTTTTTAAAACTTTTTATGTTTATTCATTTTTGAAAGACAGAGAGAGACAGAGCACAAGCAGGGGTGGGGTGGAGAAAGAGGGGGACATAGAATCTGAAGCAGGCTCCAGGCTCTGAGCTGTCAGCACAGAGCCTGATGCAGGGCTCGAACTCACGGACCGCGAGATCATGACCTGAACCGAAGTCGGATGTTCAACCGACTGAGCCACCCAGGCACCCCTCCTTTTATTCCTTTAATACTATGTCTTGGCAATTGTCCCTTTTAGTTCTGACAAATAAGTCTTTTTTTTTTTTTTTTTTTTTTTTTTTTTTTTTTACTGATGGTATCATAGTATCTTATGTGGATGTGCAATAATTTATTAAGTAATTTTCTACTAATAATATTTGTTTTAAGTTTTTGGTATTTCAAATAATAATACAAGTAATAGCTTAGTGTATATATATACAGGTATGCATAAGGATTCATTTGTAATGAATGAAGTTGAGTATATTTTCACATCTTTAAAAGACATTCTTATTCCTCTTCTGTGAAGTCTGTCTTCATGATTTTTGACTATTTTATATTGGAGTGTTGTTCTTTTTCCTGTTGATTTGTTCTGTATATATTATTAAAAAATTCTGTTTTTCATATGTCACACATATTTCACTGCCAGTATATTATTTGCTTTATAGTTTGTTTTTTGATGTTTTATCTCATAGAAAAAATTTATTTTATCCACTTAAATTTGCATGTTGCACTTCCTGTGGTTTCTGCATGTTTTCAAAGTCTTCCCCTATAACAAAATACCAAGATTACTTTTTAAACTATACCATACTTTCTCCTGGTACTTTTATGGCTTCATTTAATGTTTAAATTTTTAATCTATCAATTTGCAATGTTACCTTTAATTATGTATTGAATTTCCATATGTACTTGAGTTTCTATTTCTGATTTCTCTATTCTGTTCCATTAATCTGTCTCTTGAGATGTATGTGTATCTCATTCTGTAATTACCATAACTATATAATACATAGTAATATCTGGTATTGGTAAGCTCCCTTCATTCACCCTTTTTTCTAGAATTTTCTTAGCTCATCTTACATATTTATCTCAACATATAATTTATCTCAATATATAATTCTGAGTCAGTACACCTAGTTTTAACAAATTTTGCTGGTATTTTATTGGAAATTGATAGATTCGTTTTTTAGAGTATTGACATTTTTAAAATGTTGAGTCAAATTAACCAAGAATATGGTGTCCTCCTTTTTAATTTTTCTATTAAATCTGTCAGTGGCAGATTTACTTTTTTTTCAAAATAATTTTTTAACGTTTATTTATTTTTGAGACAGAGAGACAGAACATGAATGGGGGAGGGGCAGAGAGAGAGAGGGAGCCACAGAATCTGAAGCAGGCTCCAGGCTCTGAGCTGTCAGCACAGAGCCCAACGCGGGGCTCGAACTCATGGATCAGGAGCACAAGTAGGATGAGCCACCCAGGAGCCCCTGGGTGCAGATTTAAAGTGACTAACAAAAAAGTCTTATTGAAATGCAGATGTGGGGCTGTTGAGTATGCTCATTCCTTAGGTAAATGATCCAATACAGAAACCAGCCCAGCACTATGTGTATTTACTATTTGAGTTATAGCAAAATTTTAAACGATTTTGGATCATGGACTTGTTAAATTTGTGAATTTTGTCTATTGTAAAATCAGCTATACATTTTACTTTTTATCCGGGAAAGCTACTGAATCGTAAATATACACAATCGTATATATACAATCATAATTATACAATATATACAGTGAAGCAATGTGTATACACAAATATATCCAGTGAAACAATTCACAGTGTTTGTAATGTAGAACATTATTTCAAATTTCATTGCCAAATACTACCAATACAGGCTCCTCACATTAGCTTCATAGGTGTCTCTACTAGTTAATTAGCAATTGATAATGAATTATATCGTAGTTAATGAATTATATTCACAGTAGGTGAATGAATGATGCAATGACTGGCTTTCTCTTTGGCCTTAATACTCAAACTGACATTGTACTGAGTGCAACACATGGCTTCCATTTATGGCTATTGTCTTACAGGTGACATCACATGAAGCAGTTGGCATAATCTATTTTTTAATTTTTTTTAACGTTTATTTATTTTTGAGACAGAGAGAGACAGAGCATGAACAGGGGAGGAGCAGAGAGAGAGAGAGACACAGAATCTGAAACAGGCTTCAGGCTCTGAGCTGTCAGCACAGAGCCCGACGCGGGGCTCGAACTCACGGACCATTAGATCATGACCTGAGCCGAAGTCAGACGCTTAACCGACCAAGCCACCCAGGCGCCCCCATAATCTATTTTACCTTCCCTTCCCAGCTGTTAGAGCACACACTATCACAATATGCCATGGGAATAAATCTTCCCCAAATGTACTCTTGTAATATGGAGAATACTTTACCTATGTTTTTTTCAAATCACATGATATCCTTCAACTTGTTTCTGCGAAAACACACATGGTATTTGTCTAGAAAGCTCTCCATACTACTGTCAAGTTTTGCATTTACAAATGCAAACAGAATCAAGACTTTCTCTCTTTAAAACTCTTCATTTACTTCCCTTCCTCATCATGACAAATTCCAAATTCTTCATTATGGATTACAAGGTCCTTGAAGATCTGGCCCCTACTTGCTTTTCCAGGTTCCGTTTTTACTACTCCAGCAATGCAAAGCACGTTCAGTTCCTTAATTTTCTATGTGCTCACTCACTTCCAGTGAAGTGCTATTGGGTGGGGGGTGGGTAGTAAGAGAGGAAGGCACTGATTTGTAGCATTTGCTGAATTCTGCAGGCTAACTACTCCAACCATGGCCTGTTTCAAGCTACTAATGGTTTAATATTTGGCTTGCAATACTCTTCCAGCACACTACTGATTCTCAGCTTAGAATATTCCTTCCAGCCCCAACAAGTTGTAATCATTTGGATCTCAGTTTTGATATAATTTAGATTCCTGGAGGAAGTCATCTCTGATCATCTCAAGGGTGGGTGAGAGGCCTGTTCTATGGGTTCTTATAGCACCTTTGCCCCTCTTTATGGCCTTTATGATATTATGTTGCAACTCTGTATTTACTTTTCTGTAACTGCCCAGTTGCCTGAAAGCTTTATGAGGGCAGGGATTACTATATTGCTAGCCCCTTATTCACAGAGTCCCTAGCATATAATTGGTCAGCAAATACTTCTTCAATTAACTAGTGAGAATTCGTTCATAAATATATTTTATTACTTTAAATTAATATCAATTCATTATGACAGAAATCAATACCAGTAATGAAATTTAATATTCTAATTGCTTAAAAGTTAAAATAATATAGTAACAAACACATTATCAAAGTGTGTTTTTATTAAAAATTAAAAAAATGGTCAATAGGTGTATTAAGACTTATACAGGAGCACCTGGTTAGCTCAGTCCGTTTAGTGTCCAACTTTGGCTTAGGTCATGATTTCGTGGTTTGTGAGTTCAAGCCCCACATCGGGCTCACTGCTGTCAATGCAGAGCCCACTTCAGATGTTTTTTCCCTCTCTCTTCCCCTCACCCATTTGCACTGTCTCAAAAATAAATTTTAAAAAATAAAAAAATTAGGAATTCACTAGAATAAGTGCATCTCTCACACTGAACATGCTAGTTAATATTAACAGATTATCCTGAGGTTTCTGATCAATATAAATACCACGTATACAGTTGGAGCTTGAGAACTTTTTGGTGAATTGAATTACTAAAACTGCAGAACCATGCCCCTCATTGCTTCTTTGTTTTTCTTGCCACCATCCTCAGTTTCCTTATTTTGCACCACCTTTTAAATTTCTGTTTTGTGAGTCTTTCTGTAACATAAAACATGTAGAGCAGCAAAAGAAGCTTCAGAGATCAGGTGCAGAATACAGAAAGTCAGGTTACTGCCATTCCCAGAATGCCCTTTCCAGGATCTGCATGGCTGCCAATGTATGGGAGTACTTAGGGAAAAAGATAATACTGAACCCTCTATCCATCTGTTCAGTGAGCACCAGAAAGTATTGGGACACTTGTAGATGAAGAGATGGAAATCTCCAGCACTTTTACTCTTTTCTATGTATTTTTGTAAATAGTTGAGTTTTTATTACTTCAAAGATTTTGGGGGAGGAGTTAAGATGGAGGAGTAGTAGGGGGACCAAGATTTCCCTCATCCCTCAAACACAGCTGTATTGAAGTCAGATTACTTGGAACACACAGGAAATCAATCTGTGGATTGACACAAAGATCTCCACAGATGGAGGGAGATAGCTTGGTGGGAACGAGGTGTGTGTATGTAATCTGGGGGAGATAAAACAGTGTAGACACAGAGGGGAGGGAACCCTTTCTGTGGAGAGACAAAAGGGAGAGAAAAAGGGGCTGTGAAATAGTGGTACTGAGTTAGCACAAGTGGAACACCTCTCCAGACCATGAACTGGGGAATGAGAAATATGGAGAGTGCCAGTTTCTATTTTGCAAACAGTTTCTATTTTGCGTTAGGAGCTGAAACTCGGACGTTTCAAAAGTGTGCAAGTTTCTCCGCACTAGAGCATGCTGTGTGTCCATGCCCTGGGGGAGGAGCCGGCCCCCAGGCTGCTGTATAGATTTCTGGGTCCCACTGGGAGAGAGCAGTTCCCTTCCTCGAGTACTGTGGGAACAGGGTTTATTGCCTCCCCAAGGACAAAGGACCCTGCAGGTACCAGCCAAAGACCTTTTATCAGTAGGGTACAGTGGCAGTACACCAGAACAAGACCCCGTGGTGCCGGATCCTTGAAGGCTTTGGGTTTTGAATCCCGGCCGAACACCTAGAAGGTGTGGGAAAACTGTGGATCAGGGAAAGCTGGCTGCCCTTGCTGTACTCTGAAGGATGCCTGAACAGCATGGTTTGAGACACCAGGTCCAGGAAGGAGAGACTGGGTTTCACCATTTTCTCCCCATCACAAACATGGTGGGACTTCAGAGAGCAGCACAGAAACCCCCAGTGGAGGCAGGATCCACTTACACCAAACTCCACCTCTCTGTGCCTGGAAACTGCTTATCTACTAGAGCAGGACTGACACTGAGTGAACCAGATGGCCAACACAGCCTCCCATCCCAGGCACCAACAGGCAACAGTTTTTTTTTTTTTTGTTTCTGTCTTTCTCTGTTTGTTTTTTGTCTGTCGGTCTCTTTGTTCTTTTCTCTTTCCTTTTTTCTTTCTACTCTCTTCTGTCTTCCTTTTGGAATCAGACTTATAGTTTCTGATTTGTTTTTGATCAATTTTTATTTTATATATTTATATTTTTTCTGGTTGTTTGTTTAATCAGGTATTTTTACTCTATTTTTTTACACCTTTTCTGTATCTTCTTCTTTATTTTCTTTTCTTTCTCTCTCTCTAGATTTAAGACTTATAGTTGTTTTTTTTTACTCTCTCTTTGATCTTCTTTTTCATTTTTCTCTTTGTATGGGATCAGGTTCTCCCACCCCTTTCCGTTTTTTTCCAGAGTTACATCAATGAACAAACCAAAGCATACCTGGTTTAAGGCTCAAACACTCCACCACTACAAGCAAGGAGCTTTGCAGAGGACTGAGCAATGGAATAGAGCCACCAAAATGCAACAACAGAGTGTTCACAACACACTCCAAAAACACCTCTTAAAGTGCCAGGCCCTAGACAGGATATGACTCCTTTTTACTATAGTAGTACTCTCAGGTGCCAGACACATAACAAGCTATTAAAACACATAAAAGACAAAAACCTAGCCAAAATCATGAAATAGAAGAATTCTCCTCAAAAGAAAATTCAGGAAGAAAATACAGACAAAGAATTTCTCAAAACAGTTACAAATAATATATCTGAACAAAATTTACAATAACAGTCATAAAACTAATAGCTTGGCTTGGAAAAAACATAGAAGACACCAGAGAATCTATTGATACAGAGATCAAAGACCTAAGAAATAGTCACTATGAATTAAGAAATGCTATAAATGAGATGCAAATTACACTAGATACAGTGAGAGTGAGTATGGAAGAATCAGAGGAGAGAATAGGTGAAATAGAAGATAAAATTATGGAAAATGATGAAGCTGAAAAAAAGGGAAAGGAAATTACTAGATCACGAGGAGAGAGTTAGAGAGCTGAGTGATTCCATAAAATGGAACAATATCTATATCATAGGAGTTCCAGAAGAACAAGAGCAAGAGAAGGGAGCAGGTTATTTGAAGAAATTATAGCTAAGAACTTCCCTAATCTGGGGGACGAAAGAAGCATCCAAGTCCAAGAGGCACAGAAAACAAAAATCAACAAAAATAGGTCAATCCTATGAGATATCCTAATGAAACTATCAAAACACAAAGACAAAGAGATAATTCTGAAAGCAGCTAGGGACAAACAGGCCTTAACTTACAAGGGTAGACAAATAAGGGTAGTAGCAGACCTTTCCACTGAAACTTGGCAAGCCAGAGGCAGTGGCAGGAAATATTCAATGTGCTGAATTGCAGAAATATGCAGCAAAGAATCCTTTGTCCAGCAAGGCTGTCATTTAGAATAGAAGAAGAGATAAAGACTTTCCCAGACAAACAAAAACTAAAGGAGTTCAGGACACCTAAATCAGCCCTGCAGGAGATCCTTATGGGTACACTGTTTGGGGAAGGGATCAAAAACTACAAAGGGCCAGAGACATCACCACAAACATGAAACCTACAGATAACACAATGGCAGTAAATCCATATCTTTCAGTAATCATTCTGAATGTAAATGGATAATTACACCAATCAAAAGACATAGGGTATCAGAATGGATTAAAAAACAAGACCCATTTGTGCTGCCTACAAGAGACTCATTTTAGACCTGAGGACACTTTCAGATTGAAAGTGAGGGTATAGAGAACCATCTATCATGCTAATGGAAGTCAAAAGAAAGCTGGAGTAGCCATATTTATATAAGAGAAGTTATATTTTAAAACAAAGACTGTAACAAGAGATAAGAAGAGCATTATATCATAACTAAAGGGTCTATCCATTAATAAGAGCTAACAATTTTAAATGTTTATGCCCCCAACATGGACACTCACATATATAAATCAATCGCAAAAATAAACAAATGTATAGATAATAATACCATAATGGTAGGGGACTTTAATACTGCACTTACAACAATGGACAGATCATCTAGGCAGAAAATCAATAAGGACACAATGCTCTGAATGACACATTGGACCAGATAGACTTACAGTTATATTCAGAACTTTTCATCCTAAAGCAGCAGAATACACATTCTTCTCGAGTGCATATGGAACATTCTCCAAAATAGATCACATACTACTGCCCTCACCAAGTCACAAAACTGCCCTCACCAAGTACAAAACGATTGAGGACATGCCATGCATATTTTAAGATCATAATACCATGAAACTTGAAATGAACCACAAGAAAGAAAAAAAAATTGGAAAGCCCCAAATACATGGAGGTTAATGAGCATCCTACTAAAGAATGAGTGGGTCAACGAGGAAATTAAAGAAGAAATTTAAAAATATATGGATACAAATGAAAATGAAAACACAAAAGTCCAAACCTTTTGGGATGCAGCAAAGGCATTCCAAAGAGGAAAATACATTGCAACTCAGGCCTATCTCAAGATGCAAGAAAGGTCCCGAATATATAGCCTAACCTCACATCTAAAAGAACAAAAAGGCAGCAGCAAAGAAAGCCCAAAGCTAGCAGAAGAGGAGAAATTATAATGATTAGAGCAGATAAATGTTGTAGAATCCAAAAAAAAAATAGATCAATGAATCTAAGAGCTTTTTAAAGAATAAACAAAATTGATAAACTCCTAGCCAGACTTCTCAAAAAGAAAAGCGTCTCCAAATAAAATCACAAATGAAAGAAGAGAGATCACAACCAATACCACACAAATACAAAAAATTATTGGAGAGTATGATAAAAAATTATATGCCAATAAACTGGACAGTCTGGAAGAAATGGACAAATTCCAAGATACTCACACACTACTAAAACTCAAATGGGATGAAATAGAAAATTTGAACTGACCCATAACCAGTGAAGAAATTGAATGAGTTATCAAACACCTCCCAACAAATAAGAGTCCTGGGCCAGATGGCTTCCTATGAGCATTCTACCAGACATTTAAAACACAGTTAATACCCTTTCTGCTCAAGCTGTTCCAAAAAAATAGTAATAGAAGGAAAGGTTCCAGACTCATTCCATGAAGCCAGCATTACCTTGATTCCCAAACCAGACAATGCCCACAAAAAAGGTGAATTACAGCCCATTATCCCTGATGAACCTGTATACAAAAATTATCAATAAGATACTAGAAAATAAAATTCAACAGTATATTAAAATAATTATTCACCATGGTCAAGTGGGATTCATTCCTGGACTGCAGGCCTGGTTCAATACTTGTAAATCAATCAATGTGGTACATCACATTTAAAAAAAATTTTTTTTAAACATTTATTAATTTTTGTGACAGAGAGAGACAGAAATGAACGGGGGAGGGTCAGAGAGAGGGAGACACAGAATCTGAAACAGGCTCCAGGCTCTGAGCTGTCAGCACAGAGCCTGATGCGGGGCTCGAACTCACGGACCGCGAGATCATGACCTGAGCCGAAGTCGGCCGCTTAACCAACTGAGCCACCCAGGCGCCCCTGGTATCTCACATTAATAGAGGAAAGGATAAGAATCATATGATCCTGTTAATAGATGCAGAAAAAGCATTCGACAGTGTATAACATTGATTCATAATAAAATCCCTCAACAAAGTAGATATAGATGGAACATATTTCATCTTAAAGACATTCTAGATAATGTATGTGCACTCGAAAAAAAATGTGTAATCTGCTGCTTTAGGATGAAATGTTCTGAATATATCTGTTAAGTCCATCTGGTCCAATGTGTCATCCAAAGCCATTGTTTCCTTATTGGTGTTCTGCTGAGAAGGTCTTTCCACTGCTACAAGTGGGTGTTAAACTCCCTTACTATTATTGTACTGCTATCAGTGTGTTTCTTTATATTTGGTATTACTTGGTTTATATATTTGTCCCCCATATGAAGGCATAAATATTTAAAAATGTTGTATCTACTTATTGAATAGGCCCCTTTATTATGATAAAGTGCCCTTCTTAAATTTTGTTATAATATTTGGTCTAAACTCTAGTTTGTCTGATATAAATATGGTTACTCTGGCCTTCTTTTGATATCCATTACCATGATAAATGGTTCTTCATCCCTTCACTTTCAATTTAGAAGTGTCTTTATGACTAAAATGAGTCTCGTGTAGGCAGCATATGAATGGGTCTTTCTTGTTTTATATACATTCTGATACCCAATATCTTTCTATTGGAACATTTAGTCCACTTACAGTTAGAGTTACTATTGAAAGACATTAATTTAGTGCCATTGTATTACTTGTAAAGTTGGTGTTTCTGGTGACTTTCTCTGTTTCCTTTTAGTGTTTGTTGCTTTTGGTTTTTCTTTCCCACTCAGAGTGCCCTTTAATATTTCTTGCAAGGTTGATTTAGTAACCATGAACTCCTTTAGTTTTTGTTTGTTGGGAAACTCTTTACCTCTCCTTCTATTCTAAATGACATCCTTGCTGGATAAAGTATTCTTGGCTGCTTATTTATATCATTCAGTACATGGAATATACCCTGCCACTCCATTCTGACCTGCAAAGTTTCTATGGAGATACCTGCTACTAACCTTATTTGTCTTCCCTTGTAGGTTGTGTTTCTTTTCCTTTGCTACTTTCATGATCCTTTACTTATCTCTGCATTTTGAAATTTGACTATGATATGTCTTGGTGTTGGCCTACTTTTGTTGATTTTGATGGGAGTTCTCTATGCTTCCTGGATTTTCAATGTCTCCTTCCCCAGATTAGGGCAGTTTTCAGCTATAATTTACTCAGATAATCTTTCTTCCTTCTCCCCCCACCCCACTTCTCCTGGGACTCCTATGATACAAATGTTATTGCAATTCATGGAGTCACTGAGTTCCCTACCTCCATATTTGTGATCCAATATTTTTCTTTTCGTCTTCTTTTTAATTTCTTTTTTCCATAATTTTACCTTCTCTATCACTTATTCATTCATCTTCCTCTTCCATCCTTGTGGTCATTACAACCAGTCAGTTTTGCCTCTTGGTATAGCATTTTTTATTTCAGCTGAATAGTCTTTAGGTCTTTTATCTCTGCAGGATGGACTACCTGGCGCTTTGTATGCTTTTCTCAAGCCCATCTAATATCCTTATAATTATTTTTTTTATTTAGATTCAGGCATATTACTTACATCTGTTTTGATTACATCTCTGGCTATGACCTTTTGTTGTTATTTCTTTGGAATGAAGTCTTCCTTCTTGGCATTTTGTCTAGGTAACTGTCTTCTGTATGTTAGGAAAGCCTATTATGTTTCTTGTTCCTGAAAGTAATGCCTATATTAAGAAGAGGTCCTATACTGTCCAGGGACTGGTGGTTCAAGAAATGTTTCTAGTGTATGCTCTGTGTGCTCTGCTATTGTATTTTTGCTGCTATTTCCCTCAGGTCAGTCCTTTGCAGAGTTTCTCCTTGCTTTCTGAGGGGAGTCTTTGGACCATGTCCAATCTGTGGTGAATCTTAACTAGGTGTGTGTTGGTTTGCTTGTTAAAAACTTACATTTGGTCCACCCATATATTGTATAAGTAAAATTAATACCTTGCTAATTATAAAACATAAATATAATTTGAAAAGAATTAAACAGATCTCAATAAACAGAAAATGACTTATACTTTATATGGTAGAGCTTACCAGTTAATAAATTACCAAAATAGTTTGTTGTTCATTATCACAATGGTATTTTTTTTCCAAAAGTACTATATTATCAGTGCAGTTGTGATGTCTATTTTAGGGATGACATTGAGTAATTTATCATTTTTAGTAATAGTTAATCATTTCACCATGAATCTATTTGCTACAACTTTTAAGCTGTTAAATATATAAAGAATTGTGATTGGGGTGCTAATGTAGAAAATATAAACAATTTTTTTCATAGAAAGTTTTAAGTTATGTCCAAATTCAGGACATTCTGAAAGCCACTTAAAAATATAATGTTTAATTCCTTCATATGACCTGTTTAACTCAAAGCAAAATAATTTTATAGTAACAGTGAGATTTGTTTTACATGAAGAACTACAATGCCAGCATAATGTGAAGAAATTATATGCTTTCAATGTTTCCCTCAAATAACTATGTTCACAACACAGAGATAGAATGTCCTGTGACAGCTGTGTATGGTGGAGAGTGCTGCTTGCCAAGATACAGTTCTCTGTTCTCAAAACTACCATAAGTGATTTTCAGGTAAGACACTTTGTTGCTACTTACAGGTTATTTCAATTTGCTCATAAGTGGGAGCACATAGAGTAGCAGTTATTATTTAGTTACAGGTCTCTGAAGAATTGTTACTCAAATTTCATTCCCTGTAATGTTGAACTGCAACAAGGATATAGAACACGCTTCTGTGTCTGGGTCAACAAACTTGGATCCTGCTCTCTCAAGAAGAAAATTTATTTAATCTTCATACTGTGAGAATGTAGGGCTAATTCATATATTTTAAAGGTATTTTCATTTACTGCACTACATGAGGTGACAATCACAGTTTGTTTTGTTCTGCCTAAATTTGATTTTATATCATCTTCACATATGGCACTTCAGCATTATCACCACCAGGCTTTTCCCATAAGAGCTGTGTACTCATGTTCTTCAGCTCCTGATGTGACGGGGTACACAGAGAATGGCACTGGATAACTGAGCCTGTCAAGAAAGAATGGATAGAGTTTAGAATGGATGCATCATTTATTTGTCATTCAGTTGCATCATAAAGCTATTTTCAAAATGTGATTATTTGGTGAAGAAGAGATTTTTAAGATTAACCTCCATGAATGAAACTATTGTATCTTTATCTTATATAAATATGAGTATGCACTTTATTCTTAGTAAATGTCATTAGTTCATCTGCATTCCCAGCAGAATCTTGGGCTACCAACAATCACTTGATGGGACAAAAAGCTCAAGGCTGAGCCAGGAGAAATGAAATATATGTTAATAATAATCATTCTAATTATAGCATGGATATTTGTTATTGTTGAGACTATCTTTTGGAAGCTTTCCATGTTCCAGGCATTGAACTAAGTCTTGTCCAAATATAATTTCATTTAATCTTTGCAACAGCTCTGTGGCTTTATTCTATTATTACCCTCACTTTACTGATGACAAAAATGAGGGTTAGTGAAGTTAAGTAACTTTTCCAAGATAACCTGTTTAAATGACAAACCCAGAATTAGAGCCAGACTCCAGACCCCAATTATGTAGTGCTATGACCCATGGATATGCATTTTATTTCTCAGGTATCTTTTGATGATATTCCACACGTGGGGGCACCTGAGTGGCTCAGTCAGTTGAACGTCCGACTTCAGCTCATGTTATGATCTTGAGGTTCGTGAGTTTGAGTCCCACATCAAGCTCACCGTTGTCAGACTGTCAGCACACAGCTTGCTTCAGATCCTCTGTCCCCCTCTCTGTGTCCCTACCTGACTTGCACTCTCCCAAAAAATAAATTTAAAAATATATTCCAAAGACAAACATACATACGTTTAAATATTATCTATGTGCTCTTTATTTTTTCCTTTCCATAAGCATAACTATTTCAGGAGTTGACTTTGTCTTGAAGACAGTATGTCAAATTTTATATTCATATAAAGGTCACTGGAGTAGTCAGCATGTGCTTATGGGATGAATTTGTCTACTGTGAATTTTATATCATCCCATCACTGGTTAGAATGACTGTATTTATTATGTGGACTAGGGTGGCAATGAGCAGGGAATAATTGTGTTCCAGCACTAAAAATCCATTACAAAATTTACCTGAGAATTCATGAAGTTTGCAAAAGATTATGTAGCAGGGAGTTATATTCATATTCCTAAATATTTGCAGGCTCTTCATTTAATTACGTATTTTATTTTAAAGTCATATAAAATGTCTTATGCTATATGTATCTTTTGATATATGGCCAATAGTGTGTTACACCCTCAAATCTGCCAGCCGTGTTGAAGGAAAACATTTTGTTTTCAGACAGCTTGATAGAAATCTTGAAGTTTATGAGAAAACAGAACTTCTTAAAAATGTAATTCTGTGAACCACCAGAAACTCTAAGGTGATACTCAAAAGGGAAGAGTCCTTGATTTCACCATAATAAAATGTTGTTTTTCAATAATAGACTGCCAAATTATATTGCGCTTATTTTCCACTATGACCTTTAGTTAATCCCTTTCCTTTTTGTTTTACGATCTGACAGAATAGAGAATGCTTCCCCAGTCTGGGTCAGACTTCTTTCTGTGTGAATTATAAAAAGAAAATTTTAGGCCCTACAGAGACCGGTTAAAGGGATTTAAACTATAAGAAATGTGTGGGGCGCCTGGGTGGCTCAGTTGGTTAAGCGGCAGACGTCGGCTCAGGTCATGATCTCGCGGTCTGTGGTTCGAGCCCCGCGTCGGGCTCTGTGCTGACAGCTCAGAGCCTGGACCCTGTTTCAGATTCTGTGTCTCCCTCTATCTGACCCTCCCCCGATCATGCTCTGTCTCTCTCTGTCTCAAAAATAAATAAACGTTAAAAAAATAAAAAAAAATAAAAAAAGAAATATAATGTCTAAAACATAAATATTATGTTCAGTGATTTATTCCCTCTGCCTTAAGGATAGAAACTTCACTTGCCCAAATTGCTTAGAGAAATTTGGTGATTGAGGCAGATGGTAGACAAGTAAGGCATGGTGGCATGGGGTGGGATAGGTGTTCTTATTCTATGCCTTGGAACTCTGGCTCTTCAGGCTCTACCTATAGATGGACAATATTCTGACACCCTTTATTACCTTTAGCCAGGGAGAGACTTGGAACTTAAAATAACATGTACTTCCAATCTCTGACAAGGGTATAATTCCATTAGACTAGTGTTTTGTGAACTATTGATTGCAATGTGTTGGTGGATTATGAAATCAATTTCACAGGTTTAGTCATCATTTTAAAAAAAATAGAATACAATACATTGCATTTTCAAACTTCTGTTTCAGTTGTGTGTGTGTATGTCTCTGTGTTTTCTGGGTCACAATATAAAATGTATTTCTTACTGTTGGTGGTAAAATAACAAGGGTGAAAGCTACTGCATTGGACTTCTACACTTGACATACCAATTATGGCATTCCTTTGCTTTATTTCAGAAGTAAAGGAGCTTTTTTTTCCCTCTGAGTAAATTAGGGAGTTCAACAAATAAGTAGGATTTCTAAACATAGGGCTACAAGCAGCCACTCTGCATATACTGCTAATTCTTAATCAGTGCAGATATGCAGCTATGGTATCATGCAGTCATCTTTGCATCTTAGTAAAAAAGCATTATCTTGGGGTTCCTAGGTGGCTCAGTCAGTTAAGCGGCCAACTTCACCTCAGGTCATGATCTCATGGTTCGTGAGTTCAAGCCCTGCATTGGGGTCTCCACTGACAGCTCAGGGCCTGGATCCTGTTTTGGATTCTGTGTCTCCCTCTCTTTCCGCCCATCCCCCACTTGTGCGTGCTCTCTCTCTCTCTCTCTCTCTCTCAAATAAATAATGTATCAAGAATATTTTTTTAAAAGGCATATCTTGGGGAATCTGGCTGGCTCAGTCCGTTAAGCTTCCAACTTGGTTTTGGCTTAGATCATGATCTCATGGTTCATGGGTTCGAGACCCACATTGGGCTCTGAGCTGATGGTGTGGGGCCTTCTTGGGATTCTGTCTCCCTCTCTCTCTGCCCCTTCCCTGTTTTCTCCCCTCTCTCTATCTCAAAATAAATAAAAATAAACTTTAAAAAGGCATATCTTACATAAGAAAATCAGACATAATTGATTAATAGCCTCTGTTCACTAGGAAAAAAGTAATAATATACTAGAAGTCAAGAGATTCAGCTCTATGTGAAAAATTTCACCAGTACTTACAACCGGACACCTATAATGTGCAGTATTGACAGGAGAACAGGGTCAGGAGTACACAAAGGAATAAAACCCAGGCTCTATTGTCAAAGATATTTACAGTGTAGTGAGATAAACTTACAAAGTAATAATTCAAGGGAACTACCAATATGGGATTGTACAAGTCCTTGATCTATTGACTCTCAAATCCATTCCTTGTACTTCCCCAGCTCTACTTGGGGAGAAATGTACCCCAGGAACCCCAGGGGCCACCCAGGAATCCCAGATGAGGAGCTGACCCCCCTACAAGTGGCATTTCTAAGTTTCTTTTGTTCAACTATCTTCTACATGGATTTAAGCAATGGACAACACTGGTTAGATATTGGGGAACAACAAGGCAAAACCATAGTATTTTTCTCCCTCTCTTTTGGTGTTCATTACTGTAGCTCCCTTTGTAGAAGCCTGCCATGGTTTTAGGTTCCCTTAAGTGTCCCTGACTCCTAGATTCAGGTTCTAGTTACATCTGCTCCTCCCTTTGGCCTTATAGTCCAGTACTGATAGTAAATTCCTGCTCATGCCAATTTCTCAATTATTTCATCAGCTCTTTTTGTCCTCTCAGAAATTTATCATAACCTGTGTAAAATTTTTCTACATTAAATTCTCTTTGTTTTAGGTACTTATAATTTTTCTGTTTTCCTGTTTAGACTCTGATTAATGCAAGATTTTAGAATGAAATAAGTATGCATTATTATCATAAGATATTATTTTAATGCTTACATATATGTCAGGTATTATTCTAAGTGCCTTTCATGTATAAACAGGCTTATTTCATAGATGAAGAAACTGAAGAACAGAGAGCTTACTTAATTTTCCCAAGATCATATAACTATTAAAGCATTACCTTGACTTCATTTCCAATTTGGATTTTTAAAAAAATATTTTTTTAATTTTTTAATGTTTATTTCTGAGAGAGAGAGAGAGAGAGAGCAAGCTCAAGTGGGGGAGGGGCAGAGAGAGAGGGAGATACAGAATCCGAAGCAGGCTCCAGGCTCTGAACTGTCAGCACAGAGGCCTACATGGGGATCGGACTCAAGAACCGTGAGATCATGATCTGAGCCAAAGTCAGACACTTAACCAACTGAACCACCCAGGCTCCCCCAAAATATTTTTAATGTTTATTTATTTTTGAGAAAGAGATAGAGACAGAGCATGAGCGGGGAAAAGGCAGAGAGAGAGGGAGACACAGAATCCAAAGCAGGTTCTGAGTTCCAAGCTGTCAGCACAGAGCCCAATTTGGGGCTCAAGCTCAGGAATCATGAGATCATGACCTGACTCAAAGTCAGATGCTTTAACCGATTGACCACACAGGAGCCCCATGTTGGATTTTTTAAAACTACTCGTGTTTTACCTGTAGAATTCTTCCTTAGGTGTAAGCATTCCTCAAATTTATCATGTATTTTGTAAACCCCAGTATCTTTTGATACTGATAGCATGTTTGATCGATAAAAATGAACCTTTGTTAAGCACCTACTATATACCAAACACTATGATACATGCTATAGTTGAAAAAGGCATGATGACTGTGATCTATAAAACAGCCTCTATTCCAATCTGCTTTATAAGTGTGATGTCATTGCTTAAATCAAGGACTAAAATTAAGTAGAATACAATTTCTAAATTCTAGTCAAGTGAAATCTAAATGACAGCTCAGAAATAATGCCAGTTTGTTTTTGAAAAAAAGGTGCATTTGGAAATATTCTTCTTTGATCCTCAAATCATTTACAGCCTTATCCTGAAAACCAGTACTCCTTAATTTGTCCACTTGAAGTAAACATAAATTTTAGTAGGAGGATAAATCAGGTCTGGGAAGTAATATTTCCTTTGTAGCTAAGTAATCATTGATGCACAACAGTATGGTTTTTTTTCTCATTACTGTAGTTTGGGGAGCTACTTCTCTCAAACTTTCTCAATCAATATAATATAAAACTATCAGCTACCATCCAAACATCCCTCTGGGTATACATTATTCAGTATACATACTAGGCCACTCATATTATGAACTTAAATGTACAATCAAGCAGAATGATGTGCACACAGCTGTTTTATATTAAGTTGGCTTTCTAATGTGAGCTAATTTGTTGTAGGGACTGAGGACATTACTAAGATTTATTTCAAGTTTAAGATGAGGTAAAATTTTTCTTTGAAGGTGAAACTTCAGTCTCCCCTCAACTTTAACAGACATTACTTTTGTATTTCTTAATATTGGATGGAGGAAGTGTTTTATATATTAGCACATAATAAGGCTTCACAACACTTCCTCCCTACCTGAAACCAACGTCTTAAAACCCTACTTTGCTTTCATAATTATCAATGTGAATAAAAGCAAAAGTGATATGAATATCACTTACACTTGAAAACAGTCTATGTGAAAATTAGATGGTAACTGCATAACAAAATATAGTACTCACCTTGTTTTTTGATTTATATCTTACCTAAATGTTCTGACAGAAGGTAAGGCTGTTCAATAGATACCTAATGCATGGAAGGTGCTTACATTTATGCATGTTTTCCTCTTGGGCAAAGATTAAGCACAGAAGAGGAGGGAAGAAAGACCTTGAGGAGAGTAAAATGCCATCTTCTGGTTTTAGAATAAACTACTGCTATCTCCTGAAACTACATTTCAGCAGAAAACCTTGTAAGAGGGGAATTAGCACCAAACCATTATGCACAACACCACACTGCAACTATTAAAAGGGATGAAGTTACTGGACCTGAATGGAACAGTATTGTATTGGTTGTAAAACCTAAATCTATTTTGTCAGGAGTGTAACAGGGTACAGAATGTTAATTGTAACAACCATGGAAAATAGATGGACCAGAAACATTTAATTTTATCCATGAACATTGTTAATTTATTGAGAAGTCTAAAGTATAGAGTAATGCTAGTTTCCCTTTAGGTAAATTCTAGTTATTCTTGTTGCCTCATTATGAAGACCTGGATATTCTGTTTAATTCAAAACACCACGAGGTAGAAAATATACCTATTTTCTGCTTCTAAACAATCAGGAAAAAAGGTAGGTCATCTATGTTATGCAAAAAAATTATATTTAAGCACCCTGCTATATTAGTGACTCATTAAATAATGATATAAATATTATAATTTAAAAACTTTAAAGGCAATGTTTAAAAATAGAAAACCAACTATACAAGTTTAAATATTACTACAGGGCCTGAAAAAAAATCAAGGTGTAAACAAATTAAAGTTATAATATAATATAATATATTATATATATGTATATATATATATATACATATATATATATATATAATATATATATTTCAATTTGTATATCTCCTTGTATTCTTACAGCCTTTACACTGAATCAAAACATCTCTTGCATGGACCATCATAGTAAGATTCCAAACAGTACTACTGCCTTCACACTTATTCTAACTCATTCTCCATTCTTTAGTCAATGTGATATTTCTAACACATATATTTAATCATATCAATTTCTCCACTGTAAACCTTGAAGTGTTTCCCCTTTCTCCTCAGGGTAAAGTTTAAATTTCTTAATATAGCATATCAATTCCTGCCTGATCTGATTTTGGTTTATTATCTCTGATGTTTAAGCACATTGCAAGTAGATTTCTGTCACAGATTCCCATGGCCAGGTTTTTAGCTCTTCCCTTTAAAAAGTGGAGGCTATTTCCCCTCCTTATACATGTAAGTTGGCCTTTTGACTTCTCTGATAACTAGAACATCACAGAAGTCAGAGTATATGAGTTTGAGCCTAGTCCTCAAAAGAACTTACATCTTCCACTTGTGCTTTCTGGGAAACCTGCCACTGCTCTGTGAAGAAGCCTGAGCAAGCCATACTGGAGATGAATGCCCACATGAAGGAAAACACAGAACATTGGTGAGCCAGCCACCTATTTTCAGCCCAAATTTTCAACCCAGAGAAGTGTGAGCCAATAAATATTTTTTTGTTCTAAGCCACTAAGTTTCAGGATGGCTTGATATACAGCAAAACCTAAAATCATCTTTTTTATTTTTTCTTTTCCACTTTAATGAAAAGAATATAATTTTTATCTCATCATATTTTTTATCCCAACAAACAGAATCATTACTCATGTTCCACAAATTATGTATCTCTGTAATATTCCATGTATTTCTGAGAGTTCTATCACATTTATTACAGCTCACCAACACTCTTTGCTCAGAGAGGTTGTGGGGATGATTGTGACACAGGAGTTTTAGAAGTAGGATGGAATGCCCCTACAACATAAACCTGAATTGCATCAGAATCCTTGATTGGGATGTCCCATTAAGTAGGGACAAAACAATGCTGGCTCCCACAACTATAATGTAATCATGAGTATCCCCAATCTCATGAAGTCACATTTAACAATAAACCCAAAAATAACAGAGGGTACATTCATGAAGTGCTACCTGTTTCCATGGCAAAGTATTCTGACTAGCTTGTCAAATCTTAAAGAATTTCAAGTTCCATTAGAGATGTGCTGAGGGCTCCCTTTACTGAGTAAAGGATAGATCTCAGCATGCAACCCTAGGTCTGAATTCTATTTGGAATTCCAAGGAATTGCTTTGAGCCAGTGCCTCACCTTTCTGGTACTCCAAAGGATTTAGACAAGACAGAACAGGGTGAAGTAAAGTTCCTATTTAAGGATTACAGAGGCATTTATTCACCTCTGGGCTTTCCAAATTTCAAACCAGTGATTAGTGAACTTGGAGTTACAGTCACTGCCCTGAAAAATCGATCTTTCAGGATCTCTTTCATCTACCCTGACAGCTGTTTCCTCTTCAGGGACTGTTACTTCTAATTAGAATAGAATCTTAAGTACCAGGTCACATCACCCCCTCTGGGTTTTCTTTACAGATAAACTTTATCTTAAGTAACTTTTCTTCTAGCAACATATGACAGGCAACAATCTGACGTGGAGTCTTAGTGACACATGTGAAACTTCTGCTCTGGCACTATTAGCAGCATGATCTTGAACAAGCATTCAGCCTCTTTGAGTCACTCTGTAAAATGAGTATACTACACAACTTGCAGGTTTGTTGTGCTCCAGTGACTTCATGCTTCCTCAGAACCTTCCTCATATCACATATATTAACTGTCTCCATCAGAATCATCTATTTTTCCTTCAGTCAGTCATTCAATATTTGTTGAATACCTATTCTTTGTTAGATACTGTTCAAGGTAAAGCACACAAAGATTGCTGTCCTTCAGGAGGTTATGTTCTAGTAAGGGAGACAGACAATAATGAAAATAAATGAGTAAAATAAATACTATATAGAAAATGATAAGCATTGTCAAGAAAAAAGTAGAGCAGAATGTGGAGGGCTACAAGAGCCAAGTCAGGGTGGGCTGTGCAGTAATCAAGGAAAGTTGCATTGCGAAAAAGAATTTGAGCAACAATTTGAAGGGAGTGAATTAGATATTAGATGAAGAAAACTCCAGGCAGAAGGGAAAAGGCCCGGAGGAGGAACCAAGATGGCGAAATAGCATGGAAGTTTTTTGTGTGTCTCTTGTCCATGAAATACAGGCAGAACACACTAAACCATCCTACACACCTAGAAAACTGATTGGAGTAATAGCACAACAATCTGCACAACCTGAACCACAGAATTCACCATAAAGAGAAACAAATTCTTTTTTATTTTCAATTTGTATTAAAATATTTTTAATAAAATATTTTTTACTTTTCTGTAATTTTTTTTCAAATTCTATTTTATTTCCATCATCTTATTTTAGTCTACTTCAGTGTAATCATCTTTTCAAATTTTCAAACAATTTCTTTTTTTTCCTTCCTTTTTCTTTTTTCTCTTTATCGTTTCTTTTCTTTTTCTTGAAGGCAGAAAGAGATAAACTTCATTTTTAATTTCCATTTTTATTAAAAATATTTTCCTTGATTGTTTTACTACAGTTTTTGCTTTTATGTAAATTTTTTTCAAATTCTGTTTTACTTCCATCGTTTTACTTTAGTCTATGACAGTGTATTCACTTTTTCAAATTTTCAAACAATTTAATTTTTTTCTTTTTTTAATCTTTTTTCTCTTTTGCGTTTCTTTTCTTTTTCTTGAATACAAAAAAAGAAAAAGTTCATATCTATTTTTTAATTTTTATTAAAAATATTTTTCTTTAATTTTTTCTACTATATTCTTTAATTTTGTGTATATTTTTTTCAAATTTTATTTTACTCCCATCATCTAATTTTAGTCTACTTCAGTGTATTCATTTTTTTCAAATTCTCAAATGATTTCCTCCCCCCTTTTTTTTATTCTAATTTGTCAAACCACTTTCAACACCCAGACCAAAACACACCTAGGATCTAGCATCATTTATTCAATTTTTTTGTGTAAGTGTGTTTTTAATTTTTTTAATTTTAATATTATTTCAATTTTCTTTTTTACTTCAATTTTTCTACCTCATTAATTCCTTTTCTCCCTTCAAAATGACAAAATGAAGGAATTCACCCCAAAAGAAAGAGCACAAAGAAATGACAGCCAGGGATTTAACCAACACAGATATAAGCAAGATGTCTGAACCAGAATTTAGAATCACAATAATAAGATTACTATCTGGAGTCGAAAATAGATTAGAATCCCTTTCTGCAGAGATAAAAGAAGGAAAAAATAGCCAGAACGAAATTAAAAATGCTATAAGTGAGCTGGAATCAGGGGTGGATGCAGCTGTGGCATGGATGGATGAGGCAGAACAGAGAATCAGCTATATAGAGGACAAAATTATAGAGAATAATGAAGCAGAAAAAAAGAGGGTGATTGAGACTAAAGAGCACGATTTAAGAATTAGAGAAATCAGTGACTCATTAAAAAGGAACAACATCAGAATCATAGGGGTCCCAGAAAAGGAAGAGAGAGAAATAGGGATAGAAGGGTTATGTTAGCAAATCATAGCAGAAAACTTTCCTAACCTGGGGAAAGACACAGACATCAAAATCCAGGAATCCAGGAATCTCCCATGAGATTCAGCAAAAGCCAACCATCAACAAGGCATATCATAGTCAAATTCACAAAATATTCAGGCAAGGTGAGAATCATGAAAGCAGCAAGGGAAAAAATGTCCCTAACCTACAAGGGAAGACAGATCAGGTTTGCAGCAGACCTATCCACAGAAACTTGGCAGGCCAGAAAGAAGTGGCAGGATATATTCAGAGTACTGAATCAGAAAAATATGCAGCCAAGAATTCTTTATACAGCAAGGCTGTCATTCAAAATTAAAGGAGAGATAAGAAGTTTCCCAGACAAACAAAAATTAAAGAAGTTTGTGACCACTAAACCAGCCCTGCAAGAAATTATAAAGGGGACTCTCTGAGGGGAGAAATGATGAAATCATATATATCTCAAAAGCAACAAAGTTTAGAAAGCACAAGAGAACACCACCAGAAACTCCAACTCTACAAGCATCATAATGGCAATAAATTCATATCTTTCAGTACTCACCCTAAATGTCAATGGACTCAATGCTGCAATCAAAAGACATAGGGTAACAGAATGGATAAGAAAACAATATCCATCTATATGCTGTTTACATGAAACTCACTTTAGACCTAAGACACCTTCAGATTGAAAATAAGGGGATGGAGAACTATCTATCATGCTAAAGGTCAACAAAAGAAAGCCACAGTAGCTATACTTATATCAGACAATCTAGACTTTAAAATAAAGACTGTATCAAGAGATGCAGAAGGGCATTATATCATCAAGGGGTCTATAGACCAAGACCTAACAACTGTAAATATTTATGCACCAAATGTGGCAGCAGCCAAATACATAATTCAATTAATCACAAAAATAAAGAAACTCATCCATAGTAATACCATAATAGTAGGAGACTTCAACACTGCACTCACAACAATGGACAGACCATCTAATCAAAAAATCAAGAAGGAAGCAATGGCTTTGAATGACACACTGGACCAGATGGACTTAACAGATATATTCAGAACATTTCATCCTAAAGCAGCAGGATATAAATTGTTCTCCAGTGCACATGGAACGTTCTCCAGAATAGACCATATACTGGGACACAAATCAGCCCTAAGTAAGTACAAAAAGGTCGAGATCATACTGTGCATATTTTCAGACCACAATGCTATGAAACTCGAAATCAACTACCAGAAACTATTTGGAAAGGTAACAAATACTTGGAGACTGAAGAACATCCTACTAAAGAATGAATGGGCTAACCAAGAAGTTAAAGAGAAAATTAAAAAGTATATGGAAGTCAATGAAAATGACAGCACCACAACCCAAAACCTCTGGGATGCAGCAAAGGCTGTCATAGGAGGAAAGTATATAGCAATCCAGGCTTTCCTAAAGAAAGAAGAAAGATCTCAGATACAAAACCTAACCTTATGCCTTAAGGAGCTGGGAAAAGAACAGCAAATAAAACGCAAAACCAGCAGAAGACAGGCAATAATAAAGATTAGAGCAGAAATTAATGCTATCAAAACCAAAAAGACAAACAAGCAACAACAACAACAACAACAAAAAAAAAAACCAAAAAACAAAAAAACAGAACAGATCAATGAATCCAGAAGCTGGTTCTTTGAAAGAATTAACAAAATTGATAAACCACTAGCCAGTTTGATCAAAAAGAAACAGGAAATGACCCAAATAAATGAAATCAAGAATAAAAGAGGAGAGATCACAACCAACACAGCAGAAATAAAAACAATAATAATAGAATATCATGAACAATTGTATGCCAATAAAATGGGCAATTTGGGAGAAATGGGCAAATTCCTAGAAACAGACACACTACCAAAACTGAAACAGGAAGAAATAGAAAAGTTGAACAGACACATAAACAAAAGGAAATTGAATTAGTAACCAAAAAATCTGTCAAAAAACAAGAGTCCAGGGCCAGATGGCTTCCCAAGGAAATTGCACCAAATATTTAAGGAAGAGTTAACATCTATTCTTTTAACACTGTTCCAAAAAATAGAAATGGAAGGAAAACCTCCAAACATTTTCTATGAAGCCAGGATTACCTTGATTCCAAAATCAGAGACCCCACTAAAAAGAACTATAGACCAATTTCCCTAATGAACATGAATGCAAAAATCCTCAAGATATTAGCCTACTGGATCCGACAATACGTCAAAAAAATTATTCACCACGACCAAGTGGTATTTATACCTAGGATGCAGGGCTGGTTCAATATCCACAAAACAATTAATGTGATTCATCACATCAATAAAAGAAAGAACAAGAACCATATGATCCTCTCAATAGATGCAGAGAAAACATTTGACCAAATACAGCATCCTTTCTTGATAAAAACCATCAACAAGGTAGGGGTAGAAGGAGCATACCTCGAGATCATAAAAGCCATATATGAACGACCCAACGCTAATATCATCTTCAATGGGGGAACAACTGAGAGCTTTCTCCCTAAGGTCAGGAACAAGACAGGGATGTCCAGTCTCACCACTGTTATTCAACATACTATTGGAAGTCTTAGCCTCTGCAATCAGACAACACAAAGAAATAAAAGGCATCCAAATCAGCCAGGAGGAGGTCAAACTTTCACTCTTCCTAATGACATGATACTCTACGTGGAAAACCCAAAATATTCCAACAAAAAAAACTGGTAGAATCGATTCATGAATTCAGCAAAGTTGCAGGATATGTAAACAATGCACAGAAATCAGTTGCATTCCTATACACCAACAATGAAGTGACAGAAAGAAATCAAGGAATTGATCCCATTCAAAGTTGCACCCAAAACGATAAAATACCTAGGAATAAATCTAACCAAAGAGGTGAAAAATCTATACGCTGAAAAATATAGAGAGCTTATGAAGGAAATTGAAGAAAACACAAAAAAAAATGGAAAAAGATTCCATGCTCCTGGATAGGAAGAATAAGTATTGTTAAAATGTTGATAGTACCCAAAGAAGTCTCCATATTCAATGCAGTGCCTATCCAACTAACACCAGCATTCTTCACAGAGCTAGAACAAATAATCCTAAAATTTGTATGGAACCAGAAAAGACCCCCAAATAGCCAAAACAATCTTGAAAAAGAAAACCAAAGCAGGGGCCATCACAATCCCAGACTTCAAGCTATACTACAAAGCTGTAATCATCAAGACAGTATGGTACTGGCATAAGAACAGACACTCAGATCAATGGAACAGATTAGAGAACCCAGAAATGGACCCAGAAACGTATGGCCAACTAATCTTTGATAAAGCAGGAAAGAATATCCAATGGAATGGAATAAACAGTCTCTTCAGCAAGTGGTGCTGGGAAAAGTGGACAGCAACATGCAGAAGAATGAACCTGGACCACTCTCTTACTCCATACAGACAAATAAACTCAAAATGGATGAAAGACCTCAATGTAAGACAGGAAGCCATCAAAATCCTCGAGGAGAAAGCAGGCCAAAACCTCTTTGATCTTGGACTCAGCAACTTCTTTTTTTTATTTTTTAAATTTATTTTTGAGACAGAGCACAAGCAGGGGAGGGGCAGAGAGAGAATCTGAAGCACGCTCCAGGCTCTGATCTGTCAGCACAGAGCCCGATGCAGGGCCCAAACTCACGGAATGTGAGATCATGATCTGAGCTGAAGTTGAACGCCCAACCAACTGAGCCACCCAGGCGCCCCATTGGCCACAGCAACTTCTTACTCAACTCGTCTCCAGAGGCAAGGGAAACAAAAGCATAAATGAACTACTGGGACCTCATCAAAATAAAAACTTATGCACAGCAAAGGAAATAATCAGCAAAACTAAAAGGCAACCGACAAAATGGGAGAAGATGTTTGCAAATGACATATCAGATAAAGGGTTAGTATCCAAAATCTATAAAGAACTTATCAAACTCAACACCCAAAAAACAAATAATCTAGTGAAGAAATGGGCAAATGACATGAATAGACACTTCTCCAGAGAAGACATCCAGATGGCCAACCGACACATGAATAAATGCTCAACATCACTCATCATCAGGCAAATACAATTCAAAACCACTGTGAGATACCACCTCATACCTGTCAGAATGGCTAACATTAACAACTCAGGCAACAACAGATGTTGGTGAGGATGTGGGGAAAGAGGATGTCTTTTGCATTGTTGGTGGGAATGCAAGCTGGTGCAGCCACTCTGGAAAACATTATGGAGGTTCCTTAAAAAAGCTAAAAATATAACTACCCAATGACCCAACAATTGCACTACTAGGTATTTACCCAAGGGATACAGGTGTGCTGTTTCAAAGGGAACAATGCACCCCCATGTTTATAGCAGCACTATCAACTATAGCCAAAGTATGGAAAGAGCCCAAATGTCCATCGATAGATGAATGAATAAAGAAGGTGTATTCAATGTATACTCCATTCACAGTGGAGTATTACTCGGCAATCAAAAGGAATGAAATCTTGCCATTTACAACTACGTGGATGAAACTGGAGGGTATTATGCTAAGTGAAATTAGTCGGTCAAAGAAAGACAAAAATCATATGACTTCATTCATATGAGGACTTTAAGAGACAAAACAGATGAACATAAGGGAAGGGAAACAAAAATAATATAAAAAAAGTGAGGGGGACAAAATAGAAGAGACTGATAAATATGGAGAACAAATTGAGGGTTACTGGAGAAGTTGTGGGAGGGGGGGATGGACTAAATGGTTAAGGGGCACTAAGGAATCTACTCCTGAAATTACTGTTTCACTATATGCTAACTAATTTGGATGTAAATTTTTAAAAAATAAAAAAAAATATTTTTTTTAAAAAAGGAATGAAAAGGCCCTAAGGGGATAACATGTATGGCATGTTTGAGGGATAGCAAAGAGGCCAGTGTGACTGTTGCTGAGATAATGGGCAGGAGAATAATATAAAAGGTCAGAGAGATCATGGGGAATAAATCATATAGTACGTCATTAATTATTGTGAACACTTCGGCTTTAACATTTTTCTTGAGAGAGAGAGAGAATGAGAGAGAGGGAGACAGAGAGAGAGAGAGAGAGAGAGAGAGAGAGAGAAAGCAGGGAAAGGCCAGAGAGAGGAGGGGAGAGAGAGAGAATCTTAAGCAGGCCCCATGCCTGCTTGAGCCCAACTCAGAGCTCAATCTCAGGATTGTGACTTCACGACCTGAACCTAAATGAAGAGTCAGACACAAATGACTGAGCCACCCAGGTGCTCCTGGCTTTAACTTTGAAATAGAAATGTTTTGCAGGGTTTAGAGCAGAAGGATTATGTTATCTGATTTTTACTTTTATTAGATCATTTCGATTTCTTAGTTGAAAATGAACTATAGTGAAATAAGGTGGGAAGCAGCAATACCTGTTGAAGGAGGCTATTAAAGATTGTGGTGGCAAGGCGCAGGGTAGTAGCTGTAGTGAAAAGTGGTCAGATTCCAGATATATTGTGAAAGTAGACAAACAATATTTATTGATGAATAAGCTATGGGATGTGAGAAAAATAGAGGAGTCAAACATGGCTGTAATGTCTCCAGACTTTTATGTGACACATCTCTCTTACATCTTCCCATTAAAACTGTTTTTGTGTTCTATTCAATCCAGGTCTCAGGCTGATTAATTAATAAATATTATTTTATTATAGTTTTCATTTTAAGTTATTATTTTAACCTTAGGTTAAGCAGCCAAAAGGTGTAGAACCAAAAGCCAAAGATTAGAACCTATTAAGTCACTTTCCAGGAAATCTTTTGTTATGCCGAAAGCCCAAGTTCTTGTGACAAGCCTGATTCATGCCTCACCAGTATAACTTGCTTTTTTTTTGAACTCAGAATTACTTTGCCTCTGAAATCCCTTAGGTATATAATGAGGTATTAAGTCTAGATTCCTAAAAAGAGCTCAAAAGGCAAGGCCTAACTCTGACAGGTGGTAGGAACAGATTATTCCAATTCACCTTATTAACCCATCTTATTGGTCTTCCAAATTAAGTACTTTAAAACTGACTTTCAAAACAGAGGCTTCCTAATTATTTTTCCACTCGTCATTCCAAGAAGTTGATATTTGAAGCTCCAAAGGCTTCTAGGTATTCCAATGAAGAATAAAAAATGCTTTATACCTCAAATGTAAGGAGAAATTATTCTTTGCTGGATCAATTGCAGAAGTACAACCATAGATTCATTCCCTAAAGTCATCATTCTAGGAGATGCATGAAACAGTGGAGGCAGGAAATACCATAAGGTTCTCAGTATGTGAAATAACACACAGAATTTGTTTTTCAGTCTTCATATTTTGATTTCGGAAAAGAAAGAAAATCTACCACTTGATTAGCATCTTGGTTAGGAACATGGTAGGACTAAGAAGGATTTGGTCATTAAGCCATTTTTTTTTTCTTTTTAATAGATGTTGAAGAGAAACCAATTAAACAGTGTTCAACAGAGTTCATGATTCTTTGATTTAGAATTTTCTATTTCAGTGTCATTCTAAAAAGATTACAGCATTATTTGAAAACTGTTTCCAAAATCACTTAAGGGAAGGTGTTGATCAACAGAGACAAACCTTCTTAACTTTCAATAAATCAAGGTAAGACATGTCTCTTTCACTCTCTGACTACTCTTTACCTTCATAACTTGTTTATTCTTTGTTCAGAAAACTACCCCAATCTTCATGGTTAGTCAGCATAAGACCTTTGGAGCACTTCATCCTTTCTATAATCATCAATTATCAAAAAGAAATCTAACAAATACTTGTTGAGTTATTATGTATTATAAGATAATTAAATTAATATAAATATGAAGATTTTTTTTTCTCAAATTGACATGACCAAGAATAGTCAGCTGAAGACTCCAACTTCACCTTCAGCTAACTGGAAAAAAAATCAGAAAATAAAACAGTTTTTTGGCTTAGACTGTGTGTAAAATCAGGAAAGAATTACTTATTTTCATTATATAATAGCTTTTAGTCATATTATATTTATTTTTTTTCATTTCAAATATTGTTTTGAGAGAGCACAAATGGAGGAGGGGGGAGGGGGAGAGGGGGAGAGAGAATCTCAAGCAGGCTTTATGCCCAGCACGGAGCCCAACGTGAGACTGGATCTAATGACTGTGGGATCGTGACCTGAGCCAAAATCAAGAGATACATGTTTACCAACTGAGTCATGCAGGTGCCTTTCTTTTCAAATTTTTATTTAAATTCTAGTTAGTTAGCATACAGTGCAAATACTGGTTTCAGGAGTGGAATTCAGTGATTGATCACTTACATACAACACCAAATGCTCATCATAACAACTGCCCTCCTTAATACTCATCACCCATCTAGCCCATCCCCCACCCACCTCCCTCCATCAACCCTCGATTTATTCTCTATCATTAAAAGTCTCTTATGTTTTGTTTCCCTCTCACTTCCCCCCCTTATGTTCACCTGTTTTGTTTCTTAAATTCTGTATATGAGTGAAATCATATGCTATTTGTCTTTCTCTGACTGACATATTTTGCTTACCACAATACCCTCTGGCTCCATTCAAGTCATTGCAAAGGCAAAGATTTCATTCTTTTTGATGGCTGAGTAATATTTCAGATATCTATCTATCTATCTATCTATCTATATCTATCACCTCTTCTTTACCCATTCATCAGTCAGTGGACATTTGGGCTCTTTCCACATTTTGGCTGTTGTTGATACTACTTCTATAAACATCGGGGTGCATGTAGCCCTTTGAATCTGTATTTTTGTACCCTTTAGGCAAATACATAGTAGTGCCATTGCTGGATTGTAGGGTAGTTCTATTTTTGACTTTTTGAGGAAACTCCATACTGTTTTCCAGAGTGGTTGTACTAGTTAGCATTCCCACCAGCAGTGCAAGAGGGTGACCCTTTCTCCACATCCTTATCAATACTTGTTGTTCCTTGTGTTGTTAATTTTAGCCATTCTGACCTGTGTGAGGTGGTATCACATTGTGATTTGGTTTGTATTTCCCTGATGATGAGTGATGCTGAGCATTTTTTCATGTGTACATTAACCATCTGGAAGTCTTGTTTGGAAAAATGTCTATTCATATCTTCTGCCCATTTCTTAAGTGGCTTATTTGTGTTTTTTGGGGTTGAGTTTGATAAGTTCTTTATAGATTTCATATACTAACCTTCTATCAGATATGTCATTTGCAAATTCTTCTCCCATTTTGTAGGCTGCCTTTTAGTTTTGTTGATGATTTCTTCTGCTGTGCAGAAGTATTTTATCTTGATTAAGTCCCTACAGTTCATTTTTAATTTTGTTTCCTTTGCCTCCAGCAACATATCTAGTAAGAAGTTACTGCAGTCAAAGAGGTTACTGCCTGTGTTCCTCTCTAGGATTTTGATGATTTCCTTTTCACATTTAGGTCTTTCATCTATTTTGAATTTAGTTTCTGTATGGTGTAAAAAAGTGATCCAGTTTCATTCTTCTGCATGTTACTGTCCAGTTTTCCACACAACATTTGTTGAAGAGACTATCTCTTTCCATTGAATATTCTTTCCTGCTTGGTCAGAGATTAGTTGACCATATAGTTGTGGGTCTATTCTGTTCTACTTATCTATGTGTCTTTGTACCATCACCATACTGTCTTGATCACTACAGCTTTGTAAAATAGCTTGGTGTCCAGAATCATGATGCTTCCAACTTTGCTTTTCTTTTTCAGGATTGCTTTGGCTATTTGGAATATTTTATGGTTTCATACAAATTTTAGGATTGTTTTAGCTCTGTGAAAAATACTGGTGTTATTTTGATTGGGATAGCATTAAATGAGTAGATGGGTTTGGGGAGTATAGACATTTAACCATGTTTGTTCTTCTGATCCATAAGCATGGGAAATTTTCCCATTTCTTTGTGTCTTTTTCAATTTCCTTCATAAATTTTCTATAGTTTTCAGAGTACAGATCTTTTACCTCTTTGGTTAGGTTTATACTGGTATCTTATGGGTTTTGGTGCAATTGTAAATGGGATCAATTCCTTGATTTATTTTCTGCTGCTTCATTATTGATGTATTGACATGCAACATATTTATATACACTGACTATATATACTGTGACTTTGATGAATTCGTGTATCATTTCTATTCATTTTTTGGTGGAGTCTTCTGGTTTTCTCCATAAAATATCATGTTGTCTACAAATAGTGAATATTTGACTTCTTCCTTGCTAATTTGGATGCCTTTTATTTCTTTTGTGGTATCATTGCTGAGGCTAAGACTTTTGGTGCTATGTTAAATCACAATGGAGGCAGTGGACTTCCCTGTCTTGTTCCTGACCATAGATGAAAAGCTCCCAGTTTTTCCCCATTGTGGATGATAATAGCTGTGGGTATTTCATATTTGGTCTTTATGATAGTGAGGTATGTTCTATCTATACCTATGTTGTTGAGGGTTTTTATCAAGAATGGATGTTGTATTTTGTCAAATGCTTTTCCTGCATCTATTGAGAAGATCATATATGATTCTTCTCTTTTTTAAAAATTAATATGGTGTATCATGTTGATTGCTTTGCAAATATTGAACCACCCCTGAAGTCCAGAAATAAATTCCACTTGATCATGGTGCATAATTCTTTAAATGCACTATTGGATTCGATTTGGTAGTAAATTATTGAGAATTTTTGCATCCATATTCATCAGAGATATTGGCCTGTAATTCTTCTTTTTACTGAGGTTTTTGTCTGCTTCTGGAATCAAAGTAATGCTAGATTTCTAGAGGATTTTGGAAGTTTTCCTTCAATTTCTAGTTTTTGGAACAATTTGAGAAGAACAAGTATTAACTCTCCTTTAAATGTCTAGTAGAATTCCCTTGAGAAGCCATCTGTCCCTGGACTTTGGGTTTGTTGGGAGATTTTTGTGTTTTATGTTTTTTTATCATCGTTTTAAAGAGAAAATATTTTTATTTAACTTCAAGTTAGTTAACATATTGTGCAGTATTGGCTTTAGGAGTAGAAATTAATGATTCATCACCTACATATAACACCCAGTGCTCATCTCAACAAGTGCCCTCCTTAATTCCCATCACTGATTCAATTTCTTTGGTTATGAGAGTATTCAAGTTTTCTATTTCTGTTTCAGTTTTGGTAGTTTGTATGTTTCTAAGAATTTTTCTGTTTCTTCCAGTTTGCCCAGATTGTTGGCACACAATTTTTCATAATATTCTCTTATGACTTTCTGTATTTCTGTGGTGTTGGTTGTGATCTCTCCTCTTTCATTTATGATTTTATTTATTGTGCCCTTTCTCTTTTCTTTTTGATAAGTTCGGCTAGGGGGTCATCAATTTTGTTAATTCTTTTAAAGAAACAGCTCTTTTTTCATTGATCTGTTCTTCTGTGGTTTTGTGGTTTTCTTTATTTGTGTGTATGTCTTTTATTTCTGTTCTAACCTTTATTATATCCCTTTTGACTTTAGGCTTTATTTGATGTTCCTTTTCTAGCTTCTTTATATGTTAGGTTAGGTTATATATTTGAGACTCTTCTTACTTCTTGATATAGGTTTGGATTGCAATATATTTTCTTCTTAGGACTGCCTTTGTTGCATCCCAAAGGTTTTGGAATGTTGTGTTTTCATTTTCATTTGTTTCCATGCACTTTTAAATTTCTTAATTTTCTGGTTAACCCATTCATTCTTGTTTTTTTTAAAAAGTTTATTCGGAGCGCCTGGGTGGCTCAGTTGGTTAAGTGTCCGACTTCAGCTCAGGTCACGATCTCTCGGTCCATGAGTTCGAGCCCCACGTCGGGCTCTGGGCTAATGGCTCAGAGCCTGGAGCCTGCTTCCAATTCTGTGTCTCCCTCTCTCTCTGCCCCTCCCCCGTTCATGTTCTGTCTCTCTCTGTCTCAAAAATAAATAAACGTTAAAAAAAATTAAAAAAAGAGTTTATTCATTTTGAAAGAGTGTGTGTGTGTATGTGTGTGTGTGTGTGTGCATGTGCACAAGAGTGCGGGAGGGGCAGAGAGAAAAACAGAATCCCAAACAGGCCCCATACTCAGTGCTGATCCCAATGTAGGGTTCAATCCCACAACCATGATATCATGAATTGAACTGAAATCAAGAGCTGGATGCTTAACCGACTGAGCCACCCAGGCACCCCAACCCTTTCATTCTTTAGTAGGATGCTTTTTAACCTGCCTTTATTTGTGGCCCTTCCTTTTTTTTTTCTTGTAGTTGACTTCAAGTTTCATAGTGTTGTGCTCTTAAAATATGCATGGTATGATCTCAATCTTTTTGTACTTGTTGAGGGATGATTTGTGACCCAGTATATTATCTATTCTGGAAAATGTTTCATGTGGAGTCAAAAAGAATGTGTATTTTGATGCTTCAGGATGAAATGTTTTGAATATATCTGTTAAGTCCATCCAGTACAGTGTGTCATTCAAAGCCAATGTTTCTTCATTGATTTTCTGCTTAGATGATCTATTGCTGTAAGTGGGGTGTTAAATTTCTCTACTATTATTGTATTATTATCAATGTGTTTCTTTATGTTTGTTATTAATTGATTTGTATGTTGGGTTTTTCCAAGTTGGAGGCATAAATATTTATAATTGTTAGATCTTGATGGACAGACCTTGTAATTATGACATAATGCCCTTCTTCATATCCTGCTACAGCCTTTGGTTTAAAATCTAGTTTTTCTGATGTATGTGTGGCTACTCTGGATTTCTTTTGATATCCATTAGCATGATAGATGGTTCTCCATCTCCTCACTTTCAATCTGCAGGTGTCTTTAGGTCTAAAATGAGTCCTTTGTAGTCAACATATAGATGGGTCTTTTTTTTTGACAGAGAGAGAGAGAGAGAGAGAGAGAGCAAGAGCTTGTGAGTGGGGCAGAGAGACAGAGGGAGAGAGAGAATCTTAAGCATGCTCCACCCACAGCATGGAGCCCAATGTGGAGTTCAATCCCAGGACCTTGAGATCATGGCCTGAGCCAAAATCAAACGTTGGATGCTCAACTGATTGAGCCACCCTGGTGACCCAATAGGTATTTTTAAATTTTTATCCATTTGATATCCTGTTTTTTCACTAGAGCAGTTAGTTCATTTACATTCAGAGTGTTTATTGAAAGATATGAATTTAGTCCATTGTGTTACCTGTAAAATTAAATAACAACCACCTATCTCTCCTCCTTTCTAGTATTCGTAATTTTTGTTCTTTTTTCCCCCACTCAAAGTGTCCCCATTATGAATTCTCCCAGGGCTGGTTTAGTGGTCACAAACTACTTTAGATTTTTTGGGGGGAAAACCTTTACATTTTCCTCCCTTCTGAATGGCAACCTTGATGGATAAAATATTCTCAGATGCATATTTTTCCCATTCTGCATGTTGAATATAACATGCCACTCCCTTCTGGCCTGCCAAGTTTCTATGGACAGATCTCCTGCAAACATGGTCTGTCTTCCCTTGTAGATTAAGGACTTTTTTTTTTCCCTTCCTGCTTTCAAGATTCTTTCCTCATCCGTGTATTTTGTGAATTTGACTATGATATGTCTAGGTGATGGCCGGTTTTTGTTGAATTTAATGGGAATTCTCTATGCTTCTGGATTTCTATGTATGTGTCCTTCCCCAGGCTAAGGAAGTTTTCAGCTATAATTTGGTCAAATAAACCTCTGTCCTTTTTTTCTGTCTATCTTCTGGGACTCCTATAATATGAATGTTATTACATTTTAAGGATTTGCTTAGATCTCTAAGTCTTCCTTTGTGATCCAATACCTTTGTTTTCCTCTTCTTTTCAGCTACATTATTTCCTATAATTTTATCTTCTATATCACTGATTCATTCCTCTATTTCATTTGTCTTCATTGATATGGCATCCACTTGGGTTTACATTTGGTTATAGCATTTTTAATTGTGGCCTGACTAGATTTTTGTCCTTTTGTCTGTGGAGTAAGGGATTCTCTAGTGTCTCATATGCTTTTTCCAAACCCAGCTAGTATCCTTATAATTTTTTTTAAATTCTAACTCTGACATCTTACTTACATCTGTATTGATTAAATCCCTGGGTGTTACTTCTACTTTCTGTTCTTTCTTTTGGCATGATTCATCTGTCTTGTCATTTTGTTCCATAAAAAAATTAAAAACATTGATCCAAGGTGTGTTTTGTTCTCTTTTTTAAAAGAAGCTATATCCAAAAAATAAAAGTAAATACAGTAAAACCTTGGATTGCAAGTAATTTGTTCTGCGAGTGTTCTGCAAGACAAGAAAACATTTCTAATAAATTTCAACTTGATAGAAAATGCTATCTTTAAATACAATTAGTATGTGACACTGAACATCACATGATCACAACTGAGCCAATGGTTCTTGAAATTTTCTTTGATATACAAGTGCTTTGGATTATAAGCATGTTTCCAGAATGAATTATGCACACAAATCAAGGTTTTACTGTATATAAACACATATATAAAAATTTAAAAATTTAAAAATTTAAAAATTAAAAAAAATAAAAATGAAAAGGAAGCTACCTTTGATTTCTCCTAGAGCTGAAGCTTTATAGCATTCTATGAACAATAGACTTGGTGTGTGCAAAGGGTTGTGCTGACCTTCTGAAGAAATGGCCTGTTGCCCTGCTTCTCTGGCCAACTTGCTCATAGAGATGCACCTGCAGGGTATAGGGGGGTGAGGCTTGGTGTAAGCGGCTGTTTAGCTCACTGAGGTTGGTCATTGCTGATGGGTAGGGGACAAAATGGTTTCACCTGCTCTTTAGTTCCAACGTGGATAGCTCCCACATGCCACTTTTCAAGAAGCCCTCACTGAAAAGCAATCACGTCTGTTGTGTCCCCAGCTTCTGTCAGATCCCTGCTGTCATTCTTTCTGTGTCTGAGCTGTTTTATCTCAGGTGTGCAGCTAGGTTTCTAAATTCCAAATTTTAGGGACTTACATGGCATCCCCCATGCTGATCCTCTGGGGGGAGGGTCTCATCATGCTTTTGTTGTTTGCTGGCCTAGCCACAAAAGCAGTCACATGACTATGCAGCTGTTTTGAGTTTATGGCAAAGTGGAGCAGAAAGCCAGCATCAAGGCTCACTGCCCTCAGCTGGAGCTCTGTTCCTATGCCTAAGAACACTGCTGCATATTGGTGCCACCCTTTTTTCTGTCCTAGAGAGACCTTGTCACCACTGTCAAATGCACTCCAAGCAGGGGAACTGTTTCTTTTTGTGTGATGCAGTGGATCCTCAGACAGCACTGCTCCTGGGTCTCTGTGCTCCTTCCTCACAGGAGCACTGCTAAACCAGCATGACCCCCATTGTGATGGAGTTCTAAAACTTCAGATTTTGCACTCTGCTGCTTATAGAAGTCTCCATAAACAGGGCTTCCTCCCTTCCACAGCACCAATTGCGCCTGCAATTCTTATCTCCCCCAAATCAAGTCTCTGCAGCCCCTACCTTCCATGATTCTACATGTAGACCTGCACTTTTGTTCTCTCAGTCCTCAGATTGATTTCTCGGATATTCAGAATGATTTAATATTTACCTAGCTGAGTTCAAGGGACAAGGCAAGCTTAGCATACCCTTACTCCTCCACCATCTTAACTCCTTCTGTTCTCTTACATTGTCTGCTTACCTCAGACACTAGAGTATCACTATCACACAGCTTTATAATTAGGCTTTTTTGGTGTATGCAGTACAGTACCAAATTATCTGGGGATCCAAAATAAATCCATCTAATTCCTTAAAATCCTAATATACTACCATGAGTTTCCAGGATATTAGCCATCTGCTAGATTAATTATTGTAGATATAACTCCATGGGAATAAACAGTTCAGTAGACCTGTCTTTATTGAGAAGAAATAAATTGATCACTTATTGTAGAAATATTAACTCTTTCAGAACTTTGGAGACATTATTAAGAAACTATTGATCTAAAAAACAAACAAAAAAAACAACAAAAGATACTCCAAGAAACATTACCTGAAACCTATGATAAATATGTCTTTTTTCCCCCAAGTCATCTCAACACTTGTGAACATAATTTATTCTTCTACTTTGTCATGTACATCGCCGTTTGCTATCTTTCCATTCATTTTTGCGGTCATTAAAAATTTAATAAGTGATTCACTATTTAAATTGTTAAAATTTTATAATTTTGTATATTTTGTTCACTTGTGTTGTAATCCTACTCCATCTCGTGTGTCATAGAGTGTTATAAGCTGTACCTTTATATGTTGAAATTTAAACCCCAGTGCCTAAGAATATAACTACATTTGGATATACGGTCTTTAAGGAGGTAATTAAGTTAAAATGAAGGCATTAGGGAGTTACCGAATTCAATATGATTGGTGTCCTTGTAAGAGGAGGAGATTAAGACACAAGCATGTACAGATGGATGACCATGTGAAGACATAGAAGAAAACAATCAACAAGGCAAGGAGAGAGGCCTAGGAAGAAACCAAACCTACTGATACCTTAGTATTGGACTTTCAGCCCCCGGAACTTTGAGAAAACAAATTTATGTTGTTAAAGGTACCCCGTCTATGGTACTTTGTTATAGAAGCCCTAGCAAACTAATACATACAGCCAACCATCTTTTAATAGTTTGTGTATAAAGCATAAGAATCTTATAAATGTGAGTTTGGAAATCTAGTTATTTGTGAGGTATTTATAAATCACAATGATTTTCATTCAGTGTCATTCAAAGTATTTCCTTTTACATTGCCTGTTTCAGAGTTGAGTCATAACGCACCATTATTCATTTAATTTGGGTGTCAGATCTAGATGTATGCCTTGATTCAACACATATTGGTTGTGTACCTCTGATAGGCTAGGTTCCCATCTAGATATTGAAGATACAGTGGTGAATATCACTAAGGCCCTTTCCTGGAAGATGTTGCATTTGAGTGGTGGCAATATTTAATGGATACCAGTAGTTCATTTGTCTTTACAAAACTGGATTTTCTACCTTAATGACTTTAAGATAATAGTCAAGCATTTTATTATTGGTTTCTATTGTTACATAAAGTATTTTTAAGTTGGAAGATTTATAAAAACCCAAATACTTTGAACTGCTACATTTTAATGACATTGAACAGTGCATAGGATACTGAAGTCCAGCAAATGGTTGACAAATTATTATAATTTCTCCTTATATTTGCTGTGGTGGGAAATATTAGGTAATACCACACACTCAATTTTCCACAATATTAGCTATCATCATAGCCACTGTTTTTTTAACCACATTGAGTAATTACTTTATTTGGCTATTAATAATCATCTATATTAATTTCTGCAGCATATTTTAATAATTATTTTATAAGATTCTCAAATGTAGAGTTGATTTTGGTTCAAACTCTGTTGTTAGCCTTCCTTCCATACAGTATGGACACCACTGGCTAAATATAGTCTGATAACATATTTTTGAAATGGAAATCTCTTGATGATATAGCAAATGTTTAGGAAACTGTCTTATTTGTCACCAAAACATGATGAATCCCCCAGATTAATAAAATATCTGAGATGTTCTTATGGGAAAAAAAAAATGACCACCCCAGGTACTGAAATTATTTTTATATCTGTTAGCTTCAACATCACTTTTTTCCCACTGTCTGTAGATTCCTTGTAGTTTTCCTTTGTTTTTAAATATTTTCTTCGGCTTTTGTTTGTTTGCTTTAGAGAGAAGTAGGGAAGGAGTTCCATCTTTGCTAAATTGATTTCCATCTGATAAATAGATATAGCAAAAACTTGTATTGCTTTGTTGCATGCATTAATTTTTGCTATACTGGTTCTGAAAGAGATATGAATATGATGCAGCTTATAAATTTCCAAAGAGAAATAATGAAGACTACATGTGCATTTCTTTACACCTGTGTTTCAATGCTGGAGATTTTTGAAGATGATACAGACACACACTGAAAATTCAACAGATGACCCTAAAGTGTACTAACATTTCAACTGACATTTTTCTACATGATTTATACTCTACCCAGTGGTCACACAGTGAATCAGTCAAGCTGACTTATGCTGATTTATGAAAAGGTGAAAAGTTGTGTTCTCTGTGACTCAACACCTTCCCTCAGGTGATTTTGAAAACAGTTTTCAAAGATGTACTCTTAACTTTTTAAAGATGATTCTAAACTTCATAGCTCTGAAAACAAAGAACTAAAAACAACAAAATGATAAATAATATTTGGTTATATTTGTAAAACATTTCTTCAAGACCAGATGGTATTTTTAAAATTCATTATCTCTTTCTCTCCATTAAATATGTGCATTTTTTATTTATTGCAAGAACTGGTCTAATGACATTTTTCCTTCATAGTTTGGATACAGGCTTGGAAATTATGCACATATTTGGCAATCAGAAAATATTTAGAATTCCACAAACATTACTCAAAAAAAAGGAGGTCCAAAATAATTTGGTGTTAGAAAACAAAGCAACTTATTCCTAGGAAGAAGTAGAGAGCACCAGGAGGATGAAAACTCAAATACATTTAACTGTAAAGAAGACTATATCTTTCACTTTTACAAAAAGAATTTAATCCAGACAGCAGCTATAAATAGCAAGGTCATTTACTTAGGTGAGAGAAGCCAATTTGTTTTCTCTGAATAAGCACACACATGCAGCTACTCTTGTCAAGTGCCAACGCTTTGGGCAGTATATGCAGAGAGAAGACAAAGGCTGTCCTCGCCATTAAGAACCTCAAGAGTTAGAAGCTCCACAGTCTTCAGGAGTAATTAAAAATGTATTTCTACCCTGAAAGAGTATGTAGGTTCATTAATAAGAGTTCATTAGTCAAGATCATATAAAGTCCTTACAAGCCAATGGAAAAAAGACTGTATTATGTCGAAGCAAAATCTAATGAAATGAAAAAAAAATTTGAAAAATGAAAAAAAAGCTCTAAATCTATAAACAACACACCTAACAGAACAGCTAAAAGCATACAAGAAAAAAAAATCAATTCTCCCCCACATCACCTATATGACCTTAGGATTGGAAAGCAAAGCAATATACAGCACTTGCTTACTAGAATGTGTTATGGTACAGTTCATTGCCATAAAAAATAGCAGCACTCTACCTCCTCATTGAAATGAAATAGAGATCAGTAAATAGGGTTCATAATATCAAAGGGTTTCAATAAGTGTATTTGGATGTCCACTGAATATCAGATTTTTAGGGTTTAACTGATTATATATATTTAATTGGGCAGCATATTTGGGCTTGAAACACATTTCAGGTTTAGTCCATTCCTCATATTTGATAGGGGACATCAATTTCATTAGATATATTCTATTTTTTAAAGAAAACTAGCAATAGTGTTTCAAATGATAGTGAACTCTTATTGTAATTAATCACTCTATCAGTATGTAAGGACTGAAACTTTTTGTCTTGGTGATAAAATTCAGTCTTATGTTTACAACAGAAATGGAGACAACATTGCATTATGAAAGAAGTAATGTCAATGGCTTTTTTTCACTCTGCAACAGAATCATAATTTCAGAGTGGAGAGTAGGGGTGCCTGGGTGGCTCAATCAGTTAAGTATTGGAGTCTTGATTTCAGCTCATGTCATGACCTTGTGGTCATAAGATCAAGCCCCACATAGGGCTATGCACTAAGAGTGGAGTCTGCTTAAGATGTCTCTCTCCCTCTGCTCCTCCCTGGATCAAACTCTCACTATCTCTCTTTTAAAAAAATGTAGAGTATATAGGGTGCCTGGGTGACACAGTCGGTTAAGCGTCTGACTTCGGCTCAGGTCATGATCTCATGGTGCATGAGCTGGAGCCCCGCATCGGACTCTGCTGATAGCTCAGAGCCTGGAGCCTGCTTCAGATTCTGTGTCTCCCTCTCTCTCTGCCCCTCCCCCGCTCATGCTCTGTCTCTCTCTAAAATAAATAAACATTAAAAAATTAAAAATAAATAAAAAATAAAAAATGTAGACTATATCTCTGATTTTTGATACAAGTCTTTTACTAGACAGTTGCTTTGAGCTATGGGCAACATGGGTTAGCAAAGGGATTGGGGGGAGAGAAAGCAATCAAATCTCCAAATAGTGAAACATTGTAGAAATTACTGTAGAAAACATGGAAATATCAAGTTGATACCTGACTTCCATTTCTCAGAAATGGTGATTCAGGGTTTATTACATATGAAACCATAATTTTTTATTTGGCATGGAGGAAATACTATTAAAAGACGTTTTCCTCAAAACCCAAATTGTTTTAGGACATCATGTACCTATAGAATCTATTAATGTTACTATTCTGTGACTCTATTTTCATCTTCAGATCCCAAACAAAGAAAAAAAGGACAAGTTTGGAATAATTTCTTCTCAGTTTAGGAATATGAAGGCTAAAGACAGAAAACAGCAGCTTTATTAGTAATTGAATCTTCAGTCTTAGGAATCATGAAAGCCAAGATTTTTTTAAGTTTCAAAGCTATTTTCTATGGTATTCGACCTGGTTCATATACAAAATGGTGGGTGTGATGAAAAACATATAATAGATCAGATGTAGCCAAAGGATAAAACCCAAGCCTGAGAAAGAAAAATGAACAGAATAACAATGTAAGTCAGCCAAACCGAGCTTAATTTTTATATCAAAGTTGTATGCTTTAGATAGGTCACGCGAAGTTTAAATTGCAAGGGCATAATCTTGAATATCAATAATTTATATATTAGTAATGAATTTTCAATCATCCATAAAGTACACTCTTCTTTTCTTTCCTATTTCATATTGTGGTCTCTGGAAGTAGACTGCCTATGTTTGAATCCCAACTCCACTACTTATTGGCTATGCAACCCTGGAAAAATCACATAATTTCTGTGCTTCAATTTCATAAATATGGGAATACAAGTTACAAGTTTTGTTCTGAGTATTAAATGATTTAACATATATAAAACACTTAGAATAGTGCTTGGCCTATAGCACATAATTTATATATATATATATATATATATACACACACATATATTATATATATATATATATATATATATATATATAATTGAAGTCTTGATTTCAGCTCGGGTCATGACCACATGGTCATAAGATCATTAATGAACCTTTATACTCTTTCAGGGTAGCAAATACATTTTTCATTTCATATATATATATATATATATACATATAAATTTGTGTTACATATATATACATACATAATATATATCATATATATCATAATATATACATACATAGTATATATCATATATATATCATAATATATATCATATAATATATATTGAATTTATCATATATGTACATACATAATATACATATATGTATGTATACACATACATATTTTATGTTATGTATGTATGTGTATATATATATATTATATATATATATATGATAAATTTGTGTTACAATTGCTAGCAATACATCCATTAGAAGGGTAGACAGTAGAAGAAAAGTATGAATAGATTGAAATATAAATTTATATTCATTAATTTAACATTTTCTGAGGTCCTAGTGTGTACTAAATATGATATTAATGGCTAAGAATACATAGGGTCAATGGAATATTACTAAGCTATGACAAAGAATAAAATCTTACCATTTGCAATGGCATGTACGGAGCTAGAGGGTACTATGTTAAGGAAAATAAGCCAGAGAAAGACAAATGCCATATGATTTCACTCATATGTGGAATTTAGGAAACAAAACAAATTAGCAAAGAGGAAAAAAAAGAGAAAAATCAAGAAACAGTCTTAGTTATAGAGAACTGATGAATACCAGAAGGGAAGTGGGTGGGGAGATGAGTTAAACAGGTGATAAGATTAAAGAACGCACTTTTTGTGATGAGCACCAGGTGTTTTATGGAAGTGTTGAATCACTACACTATGTCGTACACCTGAAACTAATATTACACTGTATGTTAACTAACTGGAATTTGAATAAAAACGTAAAAAAGCTGTCAGGAGGGTGGAGGATAGTTTGAAGGTAGAGTATAGGGGAGCAAAATTAAAACCTGAAGTTGGAGATGAGGCCATTTCCATAATAAAGGTATAAAATGACAAGGGTCTAAATTAAGCAATGATTATAGGGATAGAAAGAAAAAGACTAAAGAGATGTTTAGGAGACATAATTCATAGGATTTGGAGATCAGTTTGGATTGGTGGGAAGTGTAAGGGAAAAGTATTAGTGAAAGATGACATCAAGAATTCTACCTCAGGTAAATGAAATAGAGAATATAGGATGAAGAGGAAATTCTGGAGAAGAAATTCCCCATTCATTTTAGGTCATGTGAGTTTAAGTTACATGTTAAAATATTCACATACTAGACAGTTCTATATATGAGTCTGAATGTCAAGAAAGAAATCTGAGTTGTATATAAAGACTTGAAAACTGACAGCATGTGGTGATAGCTGAAGATAAGAGAAAGTGTGGGTTTAGCTACAAAGAAAAAGAAAAATTACTTGAGAAGTAACACTTAATTGGATACATTTAAAAAGAGGAAATCTGAGAGCGAGGAGGGGTATACAGACACGTAAAGAGAAATCCCTTGGTTTCTCTTAACTTTGTTAAGAGAGTCAAAGAAATAAAAAATTATATAAAAGGTTGAGGTGGCAAATGATGCTATGGTATTAAATAATGCTAATTCACTTCACATGCATTTACTGAGTACAAACAAGATGCCAGATCCTGTTGTAGAGATATAGAAGACAGAAAGAATCCATTTGGGTCATAGATGACCTTCACGAAAGCAGATTTAGGATTTGAGGGCCACATAAAGGTGGTACAAATGTCAACAGGCCAAGGAGAGAATGGTACTGAGGCAGTGGATATAAAACAGAGCAATTGTGAAACCTTGACGGACTAACTTAGCATGGAAGGCTTCATACTATAAATACCTAAGACGATTGGATAAAAGATAACCAGAATTTTAAATATATGTTTAGATATCTGTGCTCCCAAGAAACAAAAGGAAATCCCTATGTGCCAGAAGAAATTGAAATGTAGATTAGTAAATACACAAAACCATACTTTGCCAGCCATGTAGCATGGGCTAGGATCTTCATGGGATGCATAAGCAGAGAGTAGAATAAAAAAGAGCCCATACTAGCTAGACTATTTTGTTTTAAATACCCACAAAAAGAACTGTAAACACGATCTTGGGTCTACTCAAGGTGGAGGCAACAGAAGTAAGATGTGTCTGATTCCAGAAGGCATAGAAAATCAGAATAGACCAGTAAAGAAACTGAACATGCCATTTAAATACCTACTCTTCCACATATAAACACAATAATGAGCATTATCAAAAATAATGACATGGTTTTAAGTTTTTTACCCACACGTTAATGTGTGTCAATGAGGAATGGATGACTAAGATAAAAGACTTATACACTGGAGATCTCAAGAGTAAATAAAGTTTAGCATAGGTGTTAAATGGATGAGTACATAAAAATTGTGTTATTACTTTTAACGAATAATTATAGAAGTTTGATAAAATGTATTAGGATGTATTGACCTATTACCTAGATTCAGAATGTTGAAGTACCAGAAGTCATGCCTATTGCATTTGTTTTGAGGGATTACATACAAACACAAAGGCATGCAGAATGAAAAATTTATTGCATTTAAAAAACATTGAAGTCCTATACTAGATAAGTGTATTTTACCTTCAGTTGTAATAATAACGAAGAGAATTAATCTGTGCTAATTTTGTTGAAAATTATAAAATTTTGCTAGCTCTTAAAAACTGTCTTCTAGTCCATTCTATTCACAGACTATCTCACTTGAATTATAAAGGAAGACTACAGAATCAAAGAATCCTGTTTTAATACCTTTCCATCATCATTTGCTAACTCTAAGCACATGTTTATCTGTAAAATTTATTCCCACTCTATTTATGTGGATGCTATACCACTGGTCTATTCAGAATATCAATCTCACAAGCTATAAATACTATAACAAAGGAGATAGTAAGTGTAAATCATTAAATTTTCCTCTGATTGGAAATAGTCTCAAATAATGCCCACATATTAAAATGGAATAAACAAACTGCCTTCAGTCTTATAAGAAAATTTGTATTAAGAAGCACAGAAATAAATTAGACTATTCCTAAGACTTGTTAAATGAAATGCATAGTGGGATGTACTTGGAATAGTATGAGCTCTATTAAAAAAAGCTTGTTGCTGCAATAGTAGCTATTTACAGTAAATATTTTAGGTGAGAGTCTGGGATTGCAGTGTTTTACACTTCAGAATATATGTAAAGTAATTCTTTTCCTGATACCTTGCCATCAGTGATTTTACTTTGGTTTCTTGAATCAGATTTTATACCTTGTGACTAAGTAGGTGATAGTCATAGACTTAAATAGTTATATACCTCTCATAAGGGTCAAAAATCACCCAACTTTTACTAGTTCCTGCTCCATTGAAAGTAGTTTATATGGTATTATGCATGACTCTTGGGGCTTGGCTAAGTGGATTTCCAAATAACTTCTGTTTAACCCTATAAGCACCAATGATTTTTTTTTATTTTTTTAATCTTTATTTTTGAGAGAGAGAGAGAGAGCGCGCAAGCAGGGGAGGAACAGAGAGAGAAGTAGACACAGAATCCGAAGCAGGTTCCAGGCTCTGAGCTGTTGGCACAGAGCCCAAAACGAGGCTCAAACCCACGAACTGTGAGATCATAACTTGAGCCGAAATCAGATGCTTAACCGACTGAGCCACCCAGGTGCCCTTTATTTTGTTTAACTTACTTATTCTGAGATGGATACTTTCCAAAATATATTGCATTCTATAAAATTATATGAAACAATTTAATCTTCTATTAATTGCTTTGAGTTATCATTATCAAATATATGACTAAAGATATATATTCAATTGCTCAATAACATTATATAAGTACTGAAGCTAGGAACTCACTGTCTTGAAAAGTCACTTTTATTGGATTGAGTTTTGGTCATTTTTCTCTTTCTCATAAAGTGAAAGAAAAGACTGTACAACTGTCTGATCTGTGAGGGTAGCATTACCACCGTTCCTTAAGGTGATCAAAATCCAAAGAAGCCTTCTCCTAAGTCATTGCTTTACTTCCAGAAATCTTTACTGTTGCTGCAAGCCACTTTTTGACTTGTCAGCAGAATTCTGAACATTATCTGCTAATTTTTAGACACCACAATGTACGAAAGTTTGCTTTTTCATTAGAACTATAGCTCTTCAAATTGAAAAAAAAGAAAGTCCTATGACTGATATTCGTACACAGAGATGTACCTAAGGACTATTGAGATATATGTGGCTGTCCACCCTTACACACACACACACACACACACACACACACACACACAGACTTCTATCCCTGCCAAAGAACCTGCTGTCTTAGTGTTTACAGGCCTCTTGAGAACTATTGACAATGAAATGGCTGGTAAACTCAGAAGACTACAGAGCATGTAACAATATGATGTCAATTACCTTTTTGTGACCGGTCTTCTTTGGTGTCAAAGTCTCCACCATTTGTTTTCCTTTCTCTGTTAATGTTTTTTCCATCCTTTCCTCATGACTTCTATTTCTTTTTTTCAGATTCTTTACCTGAAATATAGATTGTTTTTTCACCTGATGAAGTTTATTCTTTATTGATGAACCAACCAGTAACAGTATGAGGGGGGTGACTTGCTCTTGGCTCTTTGCTGCATTTATTCTTGTTTATTGCACAAAGGCTATTCTTTTTCTGTAAAAGACATTTTCTTTCAGCACCCTTTTAGATATTTACAATTTCTAGATGTCAGTAAAGCATTCCTCTATTTTCAAATTTATTCCCTTTGATATTGTTTATTCATTTAAAAACATTTATTACTTTTCTACCATGTGTCATGCATTATGTTAGATATTGGAGATAAAATTGAGGCCAAGTTAGTCATGATGACTTTTTTTCTCATAAAGCTTCCAGTCCCATGCAAAAGATAGAAAAACACATATTGGCACTAAATTATAACACTGCATGTACCTTTCTTCCTTTCTTATGCTAACAATAAAATATGTTGTCTAAGAGTGATAAGGAGTTGCCACACCTTTGATACAGCAGCTCAGAATTAATTTTCACGTTAATTTACAGGAGATTTTTGTTTTGGTTTTTTATCAGAAGTGCTGGACATAACAAACCTAAAGAAACTCATTGGTAATAATAAAATAATAGTAAGGGTATTTAACACTCCACTTATACCAATGGATAGATCATCTAAGCAGAAAAATCAAGAAGGAAACAATGGCTTTGCATGATACACTGGACCAATAAGACTTAACAGATATATCAAAACATTTCATCCTAATTAGCAGAATACACATTCTTTTCAAATCCACAGACAACATTCTGCTGAATACGTCACAAACTGGGTGACAAGTCAGCCCTGAACAAGTACAAAAAGATTGAGGTCATACTTTACATATTTTCAGTCCACAATCCTGTGAAACCTGAAGTCAACCACAAGAAAAGATTTGGAAAGGCCACAAATATATGGAGGTTAAAGAACACCCTATTAAAGAAAGAATGGTCTAACTAGGAAATTAAAGATGAAATAAAATGTACATGGAAGAGTTTAAAATGGAAACACAACAGTCCAAAACCTGTGGGATGCACAAAGACAGCCCTAAAAGGAAGTATATTGCAATACATGTCTACCTCAAGTAGCAATAAAAGTTTCAAATACACAACCTAACCTTACATCTACCTAAAAGAGATAGAAAAGGTGGAGCAAATAGCCTACAGTCATCAGAAGAAGAAAAATAATAAAAACTAGAGCAAAATAAATGATATAGAAACAAGAACAATAAAAAACAGTACAACAGATCAATGAAACTAAGAGCTGGTTTGCAAAAGAATTAATAAAATTGAGAAGCCCCTACACACACTTATCAAAAAGAAAAAAGACCCAAGTAAATAAAATCACCAATGAAAAGGAAGATATCAAAACCAACATCACAGAAATACAAACAATGATAAAAGAATATTATGAAAAAAATATATGCCAACAATCTGGGCAATCTGGAGGAAACAGATATATTCCTAGAAATATACAAGCTGAAACAGGAAGAAATACAAAATTTGAACATACCCATAACCAGTCAAAAAATTGAATCAGTAATCAAAAATCTCCCAGCAAGCAAAAGTTCAGATACATACGGCTTCCCAGGAAAATTCTACCAGACATTTAAAGAAGAGTTAATACCTATTCTTTTCAAACTATTCCACAAAATAAAAATGGAAGGAAAACTTCCAAACTCATTCTATGAGGCCAGAATTACCTTTATTCCAAAACCAAAGACCCTACTAAAAAGGAGAATTACAGGCCAATATGTATGATGAACATGGATGCAAAAATTCTCAACAAGATACTAGCAAATCGAATTCAACAGTACATTAAAAGAATTATTCACCACGATTAAGTGGGATTTATTCATGGGGTGCAGGGGTGATTCAATATTTGCAAATTAAACAACATTATAAAACGCATTAAAAAATAATAAAGAGTGCATGGGTGGCTCAGTCAGTTTAGCATATGACCCTCGATTTCAACTCAAGTCATGATATCACAGTTCTGTGATCAAGCACTGTGCTGGGCTCTATTCTGGGCATGGAGCCTTCTTAAGATTCTCTCTCTTCCTCTCTTTCTGCCTTTCCCTCCTCGCTCTCCCTCTGTCAAAAGAAAAATAATAATAAAAGAAAGAATAAGAACCATATGATCCTGTCAATGGAGAAAGAAAAAAAACATTTGATAAAATACAGCATCCTTCTTGATAAAAAACGTCAATAAAGTAAGGGTGGTGGAACATACCTCAACATCATAAAGGCCTCAGCATCATAAAAGCCATATACAGAAGACTCACAGTTTTATCCTCAATGGGGAAAAACTGAGAGCCTTTCCTCTATAGTCAGGAACAAGACAAGGATGTCCACTCTCACCATTATTATTTGACATAGTACTGGATGTCTTCCCTCAGTAAGCAGACAACAACAACAACAACAACAACAACTAAAATGCATCCAAATTGGCAAGGAAGAAATCAAACTTAGTCCTCAGAGATGACACAATACTCTATGTGGAAAACCTGTAAGACTCCACCAAAAAAAATTGCTAGGATTGATACATGAATTCAGCAAAGTCACAGGATATAAAATCAACATACAGAAATCTGTTGCACTTCTATACACCAATAATGAAGTAGCAGAAAAATAAATCAATAAATAGATCCCATTTGCAATTGCACCAAAAACCATAAGATAACTAGGAATAAACTTAACCAAAGAGGTAAAAAGTCTGTACTCTGAAAGCTATGCAACACTTATGAAAGAAATTGAAGATGACAGAAAGAAATGGAAAAAAATATTCTATGCTCATGGATTGGAACAACAAATATTATTAAAATGTCTATATTACCCAAAGCAATCTACACATTTCATGCAATCCCTATCAAAATGCCACCAGCATATTTTGCAGAGATAGAAAAAAAATCCTAAAATTTGTATGGAACCACAAATGACCCTGAATGGACACAGCAATCCTGAAAAAAGAAAAACAAAACTGGAGACATCACGGTTCCAGATTTCAAGTTATATTATAAATATGCAGTCATTAAAACAATATGGTACTGGCACAAAAACAGACACATAGATCTGTGGAACAGAATAGAAAACCCATAAATGGACCAACAACTATATTGTCAAGTAATTTTTGACAAAGCAGGAAAGAGCGTTCAATGGAAAAAAGACACTCTCCTCAACAAATGGTGTTGGGAAAGCTAGATAGCAACATGCAAAAGATTGAAACTGGACCACCTTCTTACACCATACACACAAAAAAATTCAATATGGATGAAAGACCTAAATGTGAGACAGGAAACCATCAAAATCCTAGGGGAGAACACAGGCTACAACATCTCTGATCTCAGCTGGAGCAACTTCTTACTAGTCATGCCTCTGGAAGCAAGAGAATCAAAAGCAAAAATGAACTATTGGGACTCCATCAAGATACAAAGTTTCTGTACAGCAAAGGATACATTCAACAAAACTGAAAGGTGGCTTCAGGAATTTGAGAAAATATTTTCAAATGACAAATCTGATAAAGGGTTACTTTCCAAAAGTTATAAAGAACTCATCAAACTTGACACTTAAAAATAAATAATCCAATGAAGAAATGGACAGAAGACATGAATAGACACTTTTCCAAAGAAGACATCCAGATGGCTAACAGACACATGAAATATGTTCAACACCACTCATCATCAGGGAAATACAAATCAAAACCATGATCATATACCACCTCACACCTGTCAGAATGGCTAAACTTAACAACACAAGAAACAGCAGGTGTTAACAAGGATGCAGATAAAGGTGGACCCTCTCTTGCACTGTTTGTTTGAATGCAAACTGGTGTAGCCACTATGGAGAACATATGGAGGTTCCTCAAAAAGTTAAAAATAGTACTACCCTACAGTCCAGCAATTGCACTACTAAGTATTTACCTATAAATGACATTTTTTTTGTTTTTTTTTTAACGTTTATTTATTTTTGAGACAGAGAGAGACACAGCATGAACGGGGGACGGGCAGAGAGAGAGGGAGACACAGAATCGGAAGCAAGCTCCAGGCTCTGAGCCATCAGCCCAGAGCCCGACGCAGGGCTCGAACTCGCAGACCGCGAGATCATGACCTGAGCTGAAGTCGGACGCTTAACCGACTGAGCCACCCAGACGCCCCCTAAGTATTTACCTAAAAGGCACAAAAATACAGCTTCAAAGGGCTACATGCACCCCAATGTTCATAGCAGCATTATCAACAGTAGCCAAACTATGCATAGAGCCCAAATGAGGTACATCAAGTACATCAATTAATGAGTGGATAAAGAGGTTATACACACACACACACACACACACACACACACACACAATGGGACAGTACTCAGCTATGATAAAATTAAATCTTGCCATTTTTAACTAAGTGGGTTGAGCTAGAGTATATTATGCTAATTGAAATAAGTCATCCAGAGAAAGACAAATTGCATATTATTTCACTCATATGTGGAATTTAAGAAACAAAACAGATGAACATATAGGAAGGGGGAAAAGAAGGAGGGTAACAAACCATAAGAGACTCTTAAAGATAGAGAACAAACTGAAGGTTGATACTGGGGGATGGCCTAGATGGGTGATGGGTATTAAGCAGAGCACTTACTGTGATGAGCACTGGATGTTGTATGTAAGTGATGAATCACTGAATTCTACTCCTGAAATCAAAATTGAACTGTATTTAACTGAAATTTGAATAAAAATTTGAAAAGAAAAAAAAATAATTAAAAAATATAAAACAAACAAACAAACAAACAAACAAAAAAGTCCTGAATCGAAGTTTGATATGCTTTTATTCATTAGAAAAGTGAATATGCCCATACATAAAGTCTTGCTTTTAACCTTTCTTTCTACTCCCATGTATTTCAGGCACTTGTCATAGAGATATTTACTTCCAGGCATAATTTTTAATGTTTGAATTTTATGGCCAAAAAGCAGGTAATAGGTTTTGAAATAATTTCTGGAGAACCTGAAAATTATATTCTTGAATACATGAGTAGCTTGATGAATTTAAAAGAAGAAAAGTGTTTATAGTTCTTCTCTGTAAAAAAAAAAAGAGTGTATAAATAAAATTGATGTATCTTATGGGTGGTTTTAATATCACCTATTCCTTAATTCTAGAGTCTCTTTGTCAAATCAAAAAGTCAATGGAAATACTAGCAGCTTAGTAGATTATTAATTATAAGCCTTTGGGTAGTAACTGAATCAAATAAGTATTTATTGAACATCCATTGTATATCTGTGGCAGCATATTGTTAGGAACTTTGAATGATCAAGGATAAGATATCTGGTAGATGATGCAATCAGAAATGTAGTGACCTGAAGGACAAAACTAAAATTGATGAAGTATTTATATATTATCTAGATTCTGCTCTAAATCTACAGCTTGGATTTAAAGATAACCATATTCAATTTTACCTAATTGTGACTTCCATAATTTTAGGAGTATAGTTGACAGAAAAGTATTGAACTTGTATCTAGAGACCTGAATTTCAGTTGCAACTTTCTCTAATTTGGGGCAGTTCACTCCAGCTCTTTGAACTTTAATTCCTTTGTCTTTTAAAGAGGGAAAATATAACTTGCCCTGCAAACCTCACAGGACAGCTCTGAGAATCATATAAATGAAAGTGCTTTGTGATCTAATGTTATGTCTATGAACGTAACATCTTCTTTTCATATATTTATTTGCTAACAAGTGTATTGTGGTTACTTTGGAGTATTTACTTGAGATGAAACAAATGTGGAACTCTCTTGTACTATTTATTATATAGCCATTCCATCCCTTTTGCAAATCTGATCAAGCTTGTCGTATTCTAGAATTCATAATGGGCACTACACTGCTATGTACTTTGTACTTTAAGGAAAATACCTACAAAAATGATTTCACATTTGAATTATAGTTTCAAGTTTTTATTTTTTTCTAATTAACAGAGAGGTGTTTCAGTGCCAAACACGTGTGTGTCTTTTAAGCATAAAGTGAATGTGTCATAATCCTCCAAAAGTAGCCAAAATGCTATTTTTAAAAGGTAAGGCCTAGTGGTGTTCTCTGCCCACAAGAATATGTATTGCTATTTAATTGCTAACAAATTGTCAATTTCTGTCTCTGTGCATTTTTTATCCTGAAAAACTATGTGCATAATTTCCTATGTTTAATGGAAGTTATAATACTAATCATTAAGTGTTTTGATGCAAGAGTATAATTTACCCCTTTTCCAGCCATATAAATAAATAAATATCCTTTGACATTTGTGGTCTTCCTTTTATTTACTCTTTTTCCTTTTTTTGGTGTTCTTTTTCATGTTAAAGTTATCTTTTCTGTAACCATCCCACCCTCGCCCATGCCCCAGCCACTCCATGATATTTTTCAGTTTCATGTTTTATTGTGTTTATTAATTTAATTCTTCTCCAGTGTTTTTTACAATAGGCTTTTCTTTTCAAAATAAGACTTTAATTAAAATTAGATTGTCTTCTGGGGAGTAGGGGTTTGCTTCATTCTACTTGGATTTGTTTTGCTGGATGCATTTGTCAAGAACATGTAAGTTGGGAAAATTAAACCAAATAATTTCCCCATTAATATTATCTACTATTTAATGTTTTCTCACTCAAATGATTCGAGTCTCTTTTTCCTTCCTTCCTTCCTTCCTTCCTTCCTTCCTTCCTTCCTTCCTTCCTTCTTTCCTTCCTTCCTTCCTTCTTTCTCTCTTTTTTTGCATGGGGGAGGAAGAGAAGAGGAAAAGAAAAGGAAAGTAGGATCAAGAAGGACCAAGTGGGGCCAAGGAATGCAACCCACTGCAATGGAATGCTGACCACTTTGCCACCATTCTAGCAAAGAAGGGCCAAGACTCCCACAGAATCACAAATCTAGGGTTTGTTCATTTTGTTTCCAATATAATTTTCATAGTTACAAGAAAAATAAGGTGAAATATGATCTCTGACATAACTCCCTTCTTTCCCCACATCCCCAAAACTATATTGGCAGTAGTTACATTATTATATAATGTCAGATTGTTTCCATAGGAGTGCCCTTACATCATGCAGTGATGCCTTACATAACTCAACCTATCCGGGTAATAATTTTACAGAACTCTTCATTTAAAGGCTGCCGTGGATATGGCTATAGCAAAAGATGGTATAGTTTCTAATTTAGATTTGCTTTCTGAATACATTTTTGGTATTTATTTCACTAAGCAGGTGTGATCCTTCACAATAGGAAACATTTTTTGAATGCCATTTTGAAAAATGATATACAGTTCATTTGCACAGTTTATATTCTCAACAACATCTTTTTGGAATATATATATAAGTGCAACCATGTATATGGACATTTGAAACAATTTGGGGTTAAACTGCCTGTCAAGGACATTTGGAGACATGAGAGAGGCAGAAATGAAAACCAAGAAAGGAGTAAGCATGTTTAAGTGACTCAAAAATTGAGTAGCCATCTCTCTTTTTTTTTTCTTTACAAAAAGAAAGAGAGGATATTCCATTAATATTTCTCCTAAATAAATAAAGTCTTTGGCATTGGCACCCTCAAAGCACAGACAATTGTGTGTGTGTGTGTGTGTGTGTGTTTCTAAAATGGATTCTGGTTCAGTCTGTCTCACTAGCTTGTTTCCCCTTTCTCTTTCTTTGAAAACACACACACACACACACACACATATTCCTTTTAAAGATATAGTTTCTTCCTCCCATGTTCCAGAATAAATCTCTAGTTTGGAGAAATATTTTAGTACTGATTTTAAGTCTCACTGTCCCCATAGGTTCTGCTCCCCTGACTTGTGCTAGATAACACGACAATGACCTGAACTCAAAGTTTTAAAACCCATAGAAATTTCTTTTGGCTGTGAATTACTGTCACTGACATTTTGATGCTGATATATTGTAGGTGAAATCCATAAATGCAGTCCTAAATTTCAGGCATTTGGATTTGTCAGTTTAATTCAGGCATTTCCTTAGTTAATACTCAATGTACTGTATGCAAAAAGAGAGGGGGAGGACGGTAGCAAAAGACATTTTCATTCTGCTATGAATATTATCAGAGTTTTGCGGTATTATAATCAGTGCATGCAGAATAGTACCACTCCAAACAGTAAGCTGGAGTGGCAGTCTGGCAAAATAAGCCCTTAAAAGCTCATGAGCTTACTGCTATTCATCTGGTGGATTCTTTTCATCACAAAGTTGAGTGAGTCCATAAAGCTTATGTAACACAAGCTTCAAGGTAATATGGAAAGCTCTTAAAAAATAAACTAAGTTTCTAAATCAGGAGTATGCATTATGTGCCATACACTGAAATAAGCCAACAATTCTACCTATAGTTGTACAATAATGATAATCACATTCACATTTTTTATTTTATTGTATTTTATTTTGAAATTTATTGTCAAATTGGTTTCCACACAACACCCAGTGTTCATCCTAAAGGGTGCCCTCCTCAATACCCATCACACACCCTCCCCTCCTTCCTACCCCCCATCAACCCTCAGTTTGTTCTCAGTTTTTAACAGTCTCTTACGCTTTGGCTGTCTCCCACTCTAACCTCTTTTTTTTTTTTCCTTCCCCTCCCCCATGGGTTTCTGTGAAGTTTCTCAGGATCCACATAAGAATGAAACCATATGGTATCTGTCTTTCTCTGTATGGCTTATTCACTTAGCATCACACTCTCCAGTTCCATCCATGTTGCTACAAAGGGCCATATTTCATTCTTTCTCATTGCCACGTAGTACTCCATTATGTATATAAACCACAATTTCTTTATCCATTCATCAGTTGATGGACATTTAGGCTCTTTCCATAATTTGGCTATTGTTGAGAGTGCTGCTGTAAACATTGGGGTACAAGTGCCCCTATGTATCAGTACTCTTGTATCCCTTGGGTAAATTCCTAGCAGTGCTACTGCTGGGTCATAGGGTAGGTCTATTTTTAATTTTTTGAGGAACCTCCACACTGCTTTCCAGAGTGGCTGCACCAATTTGCATTACCACCAACAGTGCAAGAGGGTTCCCGTTTCTTCACATCCTCTCCAGCATCTATAGTCTCCTGATTTGTTCATTTTGGCCACTCTGACTGGTGTGAGGTGATATCTGAGTGTGGTTTTCATTTATATTTCCCTGATGAGGAGTGACGTTGAGCATCTTTTCATCACATTCACATTTTAAAGCAAAACATTTAAAAGTACATTTCCTTCACAGTACTAAACACACACACACACACACACACACACACACACACATGCACACACACACACATAAAATCAGTATTCCAGCTTTGCTTTGAAAGAACTGAACTGAAACTAGCAGTCAGGAAGTGCTCTATGATTTGCAAGTGTTGTCATCAATTATAAATCCTAAACCAGCCCTTGATAGGCAGGTGAAGAAGAAATTGAGTTTTTCAGGTGTTTTGGTATAATAAAATGCAGAATGTAAGAAATGTGAGCATTTACCAATATTTTCATAGATATAGTATCTCATCTATTTTAGTACCCAGTTTAGTGCAAGGAAAATACAGTACATTCATCAAAAGTAGTAAAGGGTGTTAAAAATGAATATGTGGACCTATGACATCATTGAGCACATTGAATAGTGCTGGGTTTTTTTTTTTACATGCCTGAGCACTTTAAAAAGCAATCCAGCTATAGGCCCAGTTTAGAAGAGTAAAGTGAAGTAAACAGCTGTTCCTTTTACTTCCATGCAGTGTGTGTTTTAATGGACACTAGAACAAAGACTTAACCTGATTCAGTCAAACTCTGAAATGTCCAGTGCTGTGACTCCAACAAGAGTGTCTGAGTTTGCAGCCAAGTGTAATTGAGTGAACCATTATTCCAAATGTCCTTTAAGCTGTACCTAATTTTGATCAAAATGGTAGTAAAATGACCCAAGAGGAAGAAACTAGTATTTTTCAGATTAATCCTAGCTTTCATAAGAAACTTCATTGCCGTTAATAAAAATTAAGCTTCTTCTCAACAGACCATGGATACCTATGTTTTTCCGTTTTGAAAGAGGTATCTTCTGAGCTTTCATCTGTTAAAGAGCAGTTCCTCCTTGGAACCTGACCACTAGTTCTATACAGTTGTGCGTGTTTAGAGAAATGAATAATTTGCTTCAGGAGAAAAGTTGTTTCTTATCCTGTTATAACATGAGCTTGAGCTTTGTTCTCCATAACCCAGATTCCCATGACAACAGCAATAGTGACCTTGCCTTAAGGTCCAGGAGCATATGAAGCAATCAAATAAAAGGAATTCAGAATTCTGGTGGATGTTTTCAGGTGCATTTTAATGTTTTAGCCTCAAATTTATCTCCTACCAAACTGATGATTACAATCCTGAAAAAGGATATCTATAAATAGTATTCCTTATATAAGATCCACTCAAACAGAATGACATTTTTTTTTCCATTGGGACAAGTGGCCAATGGAGTGACAAAAAATCAGTTTGTAGACACTTTGGCACCAAATACATTCCAGGAAATTACTCCAAACCTCACTATTGTAATGGACTCTAAATTTTCAGCAGCTGAAAACCGCACTGCACCAGCCAATTGGTAATAAATTAAAAAAAAAACAGAAGATGATTTCAGAGAAAGAAATTGTAGCCATGGAACAACATATTTATTTCTAAGATCAATGGGACATATCTGTCTTACCAGAATAGGATACACTTCTGGAAAATAAAGTAATGATCTTAGAAGGTGGAACAGAGACTCTTTTTAATATCTTCCTCCTACTGCTTCTTAGAGGAATGAGATGAGAATTAAATGCTGTAGGTCTCTTGGAGGTTTTAAGACAGAAGCTAAAATATAGCATTTATAATTCAAATCTTTCTGACTTTCAAATCTTTTGAATTTATGAAAAATGCATAGCATTTATATCCACTCGGTATACTATATTTATAGCTTATGTATTTGAGAAATTCCCATTACAAAACAATTGTTTGTATTTCTTTACATTATGCATGCACAATAGAGAAGCATTAACACATGAAAACAAAATACATCCTGGTTATCTAGCACAAGTACAATAAACATTGATAGATTCTGTAACAGGTCAATAAACCAAGGTTTGCTAAAACCTTGGTTTGCTTATGAGAGCAAAGAGATTCCAATGTCAAGAATACTTTTGGGGAAATACCATGTTTTTCCTTTAAATTTCCAATCACATAAAGATAAAGGTGTTCTTGTTTGCCCCATCTTTTCTACAAAAGAGCTTTTAAAGAAAGGTGACATTTGGAAAAGCTAAAGAGCTATCTATGTCTTTACAGATTAAAACCAACATGTAAGATTTTTTTCCCCATAAGTTTGTAAGTAGTCATTTGTGTACATTACCCAATATAAGTTAATTCCATGCATTAACAAATAAAGCAAGTGAGCCCTTACATACTAGACATTTTCTTTAACACTTCATTCATTCATGCTACAAGTATGATTTGTTCAATATTTATTTATCTTATCAGGCAGTCTTTTGACAGTAGGGATAGAGAGTAAAAATAAGGCATGTCACTGTCTCAAAGAAGCTCAGTCTTGTGATGATAGAAACTAGAGGCATGATTTGCCTTGTTCATTCCAAACAAATAAAATTAAGGCTTTTGGGGTTCAGATTTCCCCTGGAGAGTGCAAAGCAGAATCATGGATTAGTGACCATACCTCGAGAAATTCATTAATAAGCAAAATGTTCTCAATACTTGATTTTGAAATTTCAAGAAAAACAAAATGAGCCCATACAACCTGAGTAAATTCTCTAAGCAAAGGGCAACCACTACCAGGACTGATCCATCTAATCACCAGGATTATAGGACATCTCAAGAGAAAGGGGAGGTTTGTTTTAAGTGAGATTTTGCTACATAAGAATTGCCTGAAGTCATGTGAGGTTCCTTGCACAGCTCTTTTTTCTATACAGAGGTATTTGATATGCCTTTGCTCAAATAGGTTTATTATCTATTTGGACCCTTCAGGTGGTGATATCAGTTGCAAACAATATAAAAATTCAACCACAGATTCTTTTAATGCAATTTCAGTTCTTCCAACCTGTTGTGCACTGCATTTAGTTACACATTTGGGGAAACCTGACACTGAATGATGTGTTATAGAGCCTTTACAAAGTGCTTATCTGATACCATTAAAAAATGGAGGTTCTGCTCAATTGTAGAAGATAAGAGCAATATGAACAATGTAATTTTGCCTGCAGTGTCACATGTCTTTTTTAGAGGATGTACAAGACTTTTTTGTAGGGAGTTATGAAAAAAATGTGGATTACTGCTAAAAGTCTCTTACTATTCAAATTTTTATTTGCCAAAACAATTTTGGTGCATGAGGAGTTGTATTATGATACACAAACCAGGTACATAACATTTTAAAATGTAAAACAAAAGCTTAATATTCCTTGAAGATACTATGAGGTTTAAAAAAATTAAAGAGGTTTAAAATTAGTGAGGTGTTTCCTGCCCTGGGGAGGAAATGATATTACCAGCTAAGAGTTAAAAACTTACCATATCCATTTTATCTAAAAAATGGTGTCAAATTCAGTGTAGGTATTTAAGGATAAATTATAATTCAGGGATTAATCATCTTTGATGAATTCACTCTGTTACTAAATGATGCTCGTTGTTTTCTGCTACTGTTTCACTTTCTTCTCCTTCCCTTTGCCTCTTATTTTGTTTAATCCCAGGGCCAGCACTGATATTCAGCTGGCACACACCTATGTCATCATACAGGTTGTTATAACACCAAAATACTTCATACCAATTGATAAGTGGCTGCTGCCCTGCACCACTCAAGTGTCACCTCACTACCACAAGGTCTCTTTACCCTTCGTCCACAGCTCACATATCCTTAGGACTCTGACTAAAGGGGTAGGGCCTGGCAAAGTTAGGGCTGGGGATGCTACTCAAAGATCCTTTCCCAGTGTTGTTTCTGGTTTCTATTCTGATAGGTTGGTATCTGTGTTTTCCCAGTTGCTAAATATTTTTGAGCTTCTCTTTTCCCTACCTCTCTAGATTTAAAAGATTTTGATCCAGAGATAGCCCCAAGGAATACTTATTTTCAGTGGTTCCATCTGACCTTTCACTAACTTTCCCTGCGTCCCAGCTCTCCTGCCCTAGCTCTACCATTCCACCTAGCAAACCATACCTGTCCTGTGCTCAAATATCTGACTCATTTACTTGGATTATAGTAATATAGTAATATTATAGGTCAAACCATGAGATCACGGTCTCTTATCTTTGATAATGTTGGAACGTGTTGCTCTTAAGACTTAATTTTAGCAAATAACTCATGGAAAAGCAATAAAGTAATAATAATAACCATGCTCCAATAAATGCTTACATTTATTGAAGTTCAAGCAATATATAGTTATTTTAGATGTACTAAATCTAATCCTTATGATCCACAGTTTACGTATAAGCAAATTGAGTCTCATGGGCCTGAGTTATTTGCCTAGAATCTTATCGATAGTGAGAACAAAAGCTAGGATTCAAATTCAGGTCTATCTTTCTCTGAAACTCATGCTTATATATCATCATGAAACCTAATAGATTTGGGATTAAGTAGGAAGATGGGGAGAAAAGGCATTTTAGTGGTTGGGGCTGAGAGGAGGCAGTAATTCAAGTAATTCTACCCCTTAAATTAAATCATTAAGGAGGTGCCTCCTCTGCCTCCATCTAAGAACACACCTGAAGTTGAATTGGAATCCACACATTTAAAGAAAAAGTGTTTGCTACTTAGTTACAAAATTATACACTTGTAGCTTTGAAATACACCTCATATATACTCTAAACTCTGTGGCAAAATTGACTATCACAGATGTCTTTTAACGACTTCTTCTTTCTTTCTTTCTCTCTCTCTTTCTCTCTTTCTCTCTTTCTTTCTTTCTTTCTTTCTTTCTTTCTTTCTTTCTATTGATGTAGAGTTGGTGCATAGTGTTACATTAGTTTCAGGTGTACAACCTAGTAATTCAACAACTCTATACATTATGCTATGCTCACAAGTATAGCTACCATCTGTCACCATACAATGTTATAGTACTATTAACTACATTCCCTATTATGTGTCTTTAATTCCTATGGCTTACAAATTTCACAACTGGAAGACTGTACCTCCTATTTCTTTTCATTCATTTTGCCCATTCCCCCACTCCCATCCCTTCTGGCAAACATCACTTTTTTCTCTGTATTTATGGGTCTGTTTTGGACACAGAAACAGACCAATAAATTGTTTCTTTTAGATTCCACATATAAGTGAAATCATATGGCATTTATCTTTCTCTCTCTGACTTATTTCACTTAGCATAATACCCTCTAGGTCCATCCATGTCATCACAAATGTCAAGATCCAATTTTTTTTTTAATGGCTGTGTGTGTGTATGTGTGTATGTGTGTGTAACATCCCCTTTATCCATCTATCAATGGACACTTGGGTTGCTTCCATATATTGGCTATTGTAAATAACGCTGCGATAAACATAGGAGTACATATATCTATTGGAATTGTTTTTGTTTTCTTTGTGTAAATAGACAATACTGAAATTGCTGGATCATATGGTATTTCTGTTTTTAATTTTTGATATTGTTTTCCACAGTGGCAGCATCAGTTTACATTCCCACCAACAGTGTATGAGGGTTCCCTTTTTTCCACATTCTCACCAACATTTATTTCTTATCTTTTTGATACTAGCCATTCTCACTAATATAAAGTGATATATCATTCTGGTTTTGGTTTTCATTCCTCCCATGATGAGTAACGTTGAGCATCTTTTCAGGTGTCTGTTGGCCACCTGTATGTCTTCTTTGGAAAAGTATCCATTCAAGTCATCTGCCCAATTTATTTTTCAATATATGAACTTTATTGTCAAATTGGTTTCCATACAACACCCAGTGCTCATCCCAACAGGTGCCCTCCTCAATACCCATCACCCACCCTCCCCTCCCCCCCCCACCCCCCATCAGCCCTCAGTTTGTTCTCAGTTTTTAAGAGTCTCTTATGCTTTGGCTCTCTCCCACTCTAACCTCTTTTTTTCTTCCCCTCCCCCATGGACTTCTGTTAAGTTTCTCAGGATCCACATAAGAGTGAAAACATATGGTATGTGTCTTTCTCTGTATGGCTTCTTTCACTTAGCATCACACTTTCCAGTTCCATCCACGTTGCTACAAAGGGCCATATTTCATTCTTTCTCATTGCCACGTAGTACTCCATTGTGTATATAAACCACAATTTCTTTATCCATTCATCAGTTGATGGACATTTAGGCTCTTTCCATAATTTGGCTATTGTTGAGAGTGCTGCTGTAAACATTGGGGTACAAGTGCCCCTATGCATCAGCACTCCTGTATCCCTTGGGTAAATTCCTAGCAGTGCTACTGCTGGGTCATAGGGTAGGTCTATTTTTAATTTTTTGAGGAACCTCCAGACAGTTTTCCAGAGTGGCTGCACCAATTTGCATTGCCACCAACAGTGCAAGAAGGTTCCCGTTTCTCCACATCCTCTCCAGCATCTATAGTCTCCTGATTTGTTCATTTTGGCCACTCTGACTGGCGTGAGGTGATATCTGACTGTAGTTTTGATTTGTATTTCCCTGATGAGGAGTGACGTTGAACATCTTTTCATGTGACTGTTGGCCATCCGGATGTCTTCTTTAGAGAAGTGTCTATTCATGTTTTCTGCCCATTTCTGCACTGGGTTATTTGTTTTTCAGGTGTGGAGTTTAGTGAGCTCTTCATAGATTTTGGATACTAGCCCTTTGTCCGATATGTCATTTGCAAATATCTTTTCCCATTCCGTTGGTTGCCTTTTAGTTTTGTTGGTTGTTTCCTTTGATGTGCAGAAGCTTTTTATCTTCATAAGGTCCCAGTAGTTAATTTTTTTTTTAATTCCCTTGCCTTTGGGGATATGTCAAGTAAGAAATTGCTACGGCTGAGGTCAGAGAGGTCTTTTCCTGCTTTCTCCTCTAGGGTTTTGATGGTTTCCTGTCTCACATTCAGGTCCTTTATCCATTTTGAGTTTATTTTTGTGAATGGTGTGAGAAAGTGGTCTAGTTTCAACCTTCTGCCTGTTGCTGTCCAGTTCTCCCAGCACCATTTGTTAAAGATACTGTCTTTTTTCCATTGGATGTTCTTTCCTGCTTTGTCAAAGATTAGTTGTCCATACGTTTGTGGGTCTAGTTCTGGGGTTTGTATTCTATTCCATTGGTCTATGTGTCTGTTTTCATGCCAATACCACGCTGTCTTGATGATTACAGCTTTGGAGTAGAACATCTGCCCAATTTTTAATCAGATATTTGTTCTTTGGTGTTGAGTAGTATCAGTTATTCATATAGTTAGATATCAATACCTTATTGGATATATCATTTGTAATTGCCTTCTACAATTCAGTAGGTTGCCATTTTGTTTTGTTGATGCTTACCTTCACTGTGTAAAAGCTTTTTATTGTTTTCTATTTAGTTTCAATAGCTTATTTTTGCTTTTGTTTCCCTTGCCTGAGGAGACATGTCTAGAAAAATGTTGCTAAGGCCTTTGTCAAAGAGATTACTGTCTATGTTTTCTCAAACAACTTCTTGACTATTTTCAGTGGTGAGATACTTTCTTCCCCATAAAGTTACTCATTCTATCATATTTGATTACTTATCATAATTATATTCATAATAATAATCAAATCATAATCATATTTGATTACTTAAAGAAATCCTTCCTTATGTGAAGCCTAGAATGACATACAGTAAATTCCAATTTTTCAATGAAATTACATTGTGTATATGTGTGTATGTGTATGTATTTTTTAAGTCTATTTATTTATTTTGAGAGAGAGAATGAGAGTGTGGACATGCAAGTTGGGAAAGGGAAGAGAGAGAGGGAGAGAGAGAGTATCCCAAGGCTGCATACTGTCAGTAAAGAGCTCAAAGTGGAGCTCAAACTCACAAACCATGAGATCATGACCTGAGCTGAAATCAAGAGTCAGATGATTAATAACTGAGCCACCCAGGCACCCCAGTATGTGTGTGTGTTTATATGTATAATTAATATATGTATTGTTTATGTATGTATGTTATGTAATAGAATGAGAACGGTATATAAATATATTTATATATTTCTCAAGTCTCTTCTACCATATTGAACACAAAAAATATTTTCATGTATTTCTTATATGAAGTGAATTTTAGATATAATATTCAAAGTGCCTATAATTGTTTCTTCAGATGTTCAATTTTTTAAAGCTGCAGGATCAAATATGTTTGTGAGATGTTGGATAAAATACCTTTCCTCCAGGATTTTTATGATTCTTTGAAAAGTTCATATGCATGATGTATCTGCATTTATAGAACTAAACTCCAATCCCCCTGATTCTCAGTCCAGGTACTTCCTATGCATCCATTAAATCCATGCTCTTCCTGAACTAAATGAGATAGAGGGAGGGGGAGAAAGAGGGAGACAGAGAGAGTGGGAGAGAAAGAGGGAGAGGAAGAGAGAGAGACATTAGGTTAGAGACTCTCTGGGGTTGGTTTTGAAAGGGCAGTTTGTAGGTGAGGTGTGTGAGAGTGACAATGTTTGTGCAGGTGGATTCAGAAGTGTTTCTGGGAGACTGTCCAAACAGAGCAGATATATTGAATCATTTGGACTCATCGACAGCAGTATGGGGCCTAAAAAGTATCTTCAAAGTCTCTTTATTGTTCATCTCATTTCAAGTCACATCCACTAACTACTTTGTGCAAAAGAAGATTATTATTAGAATGTGGAATGTAATAGCCTCTGAACTTTACTTAAACTGAACTTGGAGAAAAATTGACACCACCATAATTGGTGTCAGTGATTTGGTCAAACACATCTACAGTGTATGGCTTGGGAATTTCAGAAACTAAACTATGAGAACTTGACTCTGTGGTCCAACAAAGAAGCTCAGATGTTTGGAGCTTCAGTTTTACCTCCACAAGCTAAAAGAAAGGCTCTTATGTCATTTGAATCTTATGTTTATGGAGTCCTGAAATTTGAATTTATGACTTTACAAGGTTGGCTACCTGTCAATGAAGAGGAATACCTGTCTGTCATATGTATAAGAAAGGGAGCCATCACTGTTAAGGGACTATTACAAGTGATAGCAGATATCATATTTCAAACATAACTCACTAGAGGAACTGCTCATGACTGACCAAGAAGATGATCATCAAAAAGTTGAGGTACGGAGTACTCTGAACAACTTGTTTTTACCATACAGCAGTGGTGTTATATATATGGGCACCTCAAACTGACAGCCAGATGGGACTACCTCATGGCCTCTTGGCCCTCCTTCCACTTAGCTTCTAACTTAGCTTTAGCCATTGCTTGTAAATTTATGTGTTATGGTTGCATTAACTGTACCAATGAAAACTTTCCATTCAAAGATGGTGTTGACAAAAAAAATTGGTTTCGTTAGAGAAATGAAAAAAAAATCATGATACAAATGATTAAAACTGGAAAATCAGTTCTAGGAGGAACTACTTGCCAAATTGAGGAAGGAGAGAGTAGAGAGACAACACCTACTCCCCTATCTATTAGTACTAACACTGACATGATGGTCACTCACAGTGGCAAATTGGCCAACTTTATTTATTGGCAAATTTTAAGAGACAAACTGATTAAACTTAAGTTTGATGCGTGCTTAGCTGGTAAGTAGGGAGTCACTGGTGCTTTCAATACTATAGCAGTCTTCAGAGGACAAGCACCTCTATGATTATGGGTGGATTCCTGTCATTGATCACAGCATAGAGAGGCATAGTCCAAACTTTTATCTTGATGATATGGCTTTACAAGTCAGTGAATCAATGCAAGATGACACACTGATAGGATCAGAGAACTTCTTCACCTATGTGGAAGATTTGCCTCCTTTCAAGTTACACTTTTCTGCTTCTCCTGGCTTGATAGACCTGATCTCATTTGAATGGCTGAAAGAACCCTGAGACTGGTAACAAGCAATATGAGAAGTATTAAAGTTTCTTTTTTTTTAATATGAAATTTTTTGCCAAATTGGTTTCCATACAACACCTAGTGCTCATCCCAATAGGTGCCCTCCTCAATACCCATTACCCACCCTCCCCTTCCTCCCACCCCCCATCAACCCTCAGTTTGTTCTCATTTTTTAAGAGTCTCTTATGCTTGGCTCTCTCCCTCTCTAACCTCTTTTTTTCTTCCCCTCCCCCATGGACTTCTGTTAAGTTTCTTGGGATCCACATAAGAGTGAAAACATATGGTCTCTGTCTTTCTCTGTAGGACTTATTTCACTTAGCATAACACTCTCCAGTTCCATCCACGTTGCTACAAAAGGCCGTATTTCATTCTTTCTTATTGCCACGTGGTATTCCATTGTGTATATAAACCACAATTTCCTTATCCATTCGTCAGTTGATGGACATTTAGGCTCTTTCCATAATTTGGCTATTGTTGAGAGTGCTGCTATAAACATTGGGGTACAAGTACCCCTATGCATCAGCACTACTGTATCCCTTGGGTAAATTCCTAGCAGTGCTATTGCTGGGCCATAGGGTAGATTTATTTTTAATATTTTGAGGAACCTCCACACTGTTTTCTAGAGTGGCTGCACCAATTTGCATTCCCACCAACAGTGCAAGAAGGTTCCTGTTTCTCCACATCCTCGCCAGCATCTATAGTCTCCTGATTTGTTCATTTTAGCCACTCTGACTGGCATGGTATTGGCACAAAAACAGACACATAGACCAATGGAATAGAATAGATACCCCAGAACTAGACCAACTAGTTGACCAAAAGTATGGCCAACTAATCTTTGAAAAAGCAGGAAAGAATATCCAATGGAAAAAAAGACAGTCTCTTTAACAAATGGTGCTGGGAGAACTGGACAGTAACATGCAGAAGGATGAAACTAGACCAGTTTCTTACACCATTCACAAAATCAAACTCAAAATGGATAAAAGACCTGAATGTGAGACACGAAACCATGAAAACCCTAGAAGAGAAAGCAGGAAAGAACCTCTCTGACCTCAGCCGCAGCAATTTCTTACTTGACATATCCCCAAAGGCAAGGGAATTAAAGTTTATTAATCCTTGCCAGCAAGGTTTGTTTTCTTGAGAGATATTTAATGTACCTTTGCTTCTGTTCCTCTAGTACAGATTGCTCTAAGTACTATTTGGAATCATTTTAAATATTTGAAGAAAATTCCTGTCAACAGCTTACTGTGTGGACTGATCTGTATTCTGTGCTCGAGAATGAACAGCAGTTATCAATTTCTGACCTTCATCAAAAAATTACTGAGAGGTATGGTGTACCAAGACTCCATTCTGAATGTCATCATTCAGTGGTTGCACACCACATTGTTTCAGGTCAGTCTCATGCTGGCCAAACTTTTCTGAGTGGACTGGAGTGGATGCAAACCCTTGGGTGACCGTTAATACATGTAGGTACTTGGTTAAAAAGAAAAAGGGGAAATAATGAGCATGACTTACCTATTATTACAGACAAAAGCCACATTTTACAGAAAGTCATATTTATCTTTGAAGACTGAAAGACCAGAAACTGATCAACTGCCAATTGCTAAGCCAAAACTATAGTCTACATCAAATATGCCTCCTCATGAACATGAGAATTATAATCCTGTACTTGTTGGCATATGGGTTCAGCTGCACCCAAAAAAGACCAGGTCCCATAAACAACAATTTAAGTTGTGGGCAAGGTTGGTGGTGGCAAAGATCTTCCACATATTGCCTCATAACCTGATATCTCAGGTAACTATCTCATTTCAAGACTTCTGGACTTATCTAGGATGAAATGATAGCTTCCCATGTGGTAAGATTTAAGAAGCATCATGAAAAGCTTCCTATTTTCTCTTTCCATCGCAACCAACTTGATCACATGTTTGCAATTCATTCCTTTAGAAATGAGTCACTCTCATCTTAATAAAGCCTTTTGTGAAATGTGAATATTTCATCTGTTCATGTTAATGCATTAAAGCATCAGCAATTTAGCATTCATCATTTATTTTATTTTTTAAAATTATTTTTAATGTTTATTTATTTTTGAGACAGAGACAGAGCATGAACGGGGGAGGGTCAGAGAGAGAGGGAGACACAGAATCTGAAGCAGGCTCCAGGCTCTGAGCTGTCGGCACAGAGCCTGATGCGGGGCTCAAACTCACAAACCATGAGATCATGACCTGAGCCGAAGTCGGAAGCTTAACTGGCTGAGCCACCCAGGCGCCCCAATTTAGCCAATTTTTTAAGGAAATATTTATAATACAAAACACTTTCTATGTTCCAAATGTCATACTGGATTCTGAGGAGACACAGATGGAAAATCCCTGCCCTTGAGAGGCTCAGATTACAAGGGGTAGGTAAACAAATAAGCAAATAAAAACAATAACATAAATAAATAAGAAATGTAAGAATAAAGCTGTGTAGAAGGAGCTTTGAGAACACAAAAGAAGGTCATCTCAGCTAGTCTAAGATTAGACAAAAGTAGACCTTATATAGAGTGGAAGCTTTATGGAGGAAGAAGCTGTAAAGCTTAGGACTGAAGGAGAAAAGGAAATAAAGATCACTGCAGGAAGAGATTCAAAGGGACAGAAACATGAAAGACCACAGAGAATCTAGAATCTGAAGGAGTTTGGCATGCCCAGAGTAAAAAATACAAGTGGAATTAATGCAAGACGTGAGACAATAGAGGTGATCAGGCTGAAGATCATGAAAAGCCTTGGACTTTTTCCTGAAAGTCAGAGTCAAACAGAAGTTGTATGACAAGTGAGAAATCCAATCCTGAAGATATGAGTGTAGTTGCAGACTGGGAAAACAGAGAAAAAGAGAAAGAAGATAGGGAAAGAATGAGAGAAATCAAGGAACTGTGAAAAAGGAAAGGCTGAAAACAAGACATTAAGGAGAACAAGTCTAGGCATGCTGTGGCAGGAGCTTCCCATGCTAGGAAGCAGTAGACAAAAATAAGAACCTGAAATTTCATTCATTCTTTTAATAAAACAAAACTTTATTTAGTTACTAGAAGATGCTAAACACTGTTCTAACTATTGTATTATTTTATTTTATTTATTTATTTATTTATTTCATTTTTTTATTTTTTAAAATTTACATCCAAATTAGTTAGCATATAGTGAAACAATGATTTCAGGAGTAGATTCCTTAGTGCCCCTTACCCATTTAGTCCACCCCTCTTCCCACAACCCCTCCAGTAACCCTCAGTTTGTTCTCCATATTTATGAGTCTCTTCTGTTTTGCCCCCCTCCCTGTATTTTATTATTTTTGTTTCCCTTCCCTTATGTTCATCTGTTTTGTCTTAAAGTCCTCATATGAGTGAAGTCATATGATTTTTGTCTTTCTCTGACTAATTTCACTTAGCATAATACCCTCCAGATCCATCCACATAGTTGCAAATGGCAAGATTTCATTCTTTTTGATTGCCGAGTAATACTCCATCTTGTGTGTGTGTGTGTGTGTGTGTGTGTGTGTGTGTGTGTGTTCTTTTTCACCACATCTTATTTATCCATTTATCTATTGATGGGCATTTCGGCTCTTTCCATTCTTTGGCTATTGTTGATAGTGCTTCTATAAACATGGGGGTGAATGTGTTCATTCAAAACAGCACACCTGTATCCCTTGGATAAATGCCTAGTAGTGCAATTTCTGGGTCGTAGGATAGTTCTATTTTTTTTTTAGTTTTTTTTTGAGGAACCTCCATACTGTTTTCCAGAGTGGCTGCACTAGCTTGCATTCCCACCAAAATGCAAAAGATATCCTCTTTCTCTGCATCCTCGCCAACATCTATTGTTGCCTGAGTTGTTAATGTTAGCCATTCTGACAGGTGTAAGGTGTTCTGACTATTGTAGATATGTTCTTTGCTTTCCTGGAGCACATATCCTTGTGAGGGTGGCAAACTGTAACCAAATAATCAATCAAAATATACACTTACAAAATAAGTGTAATTAAGGAGAGGTGCATGTACAAAGAGACCACATAACAGGGATATATTTTGAGGTTCTTTGGTTGCAAGAAAGCAAAATTTATTTGGGTCAGCATAAGCAAAAATGAAAAGTACTGGAAGGATTTGGGGCAACTCAGTGCAAAGAAGGAATGACTGATAGACCAGGAGGCAGAGCCACTTCAAGGATCCAGGTAGCAGGAATTGATGGACAGGGTCTTCAGATGAGTGGCCCAATTTTCCATCTTTGCAATGCTGCTCAAGCTTGGTACACATTCATGTGAAGGAGAGTCAGAATGGCCCAGTGCAGGTCACAGTCCCATTACTTGGTTAGGGAAAAGATTACCTTGATTGATGTTCCTACCAACACTGCATGCATGGTGAAAAGGAAGTTCTAAAGAAAACTAAGCTGTATTCCCCAGAAATGGAATTGTTGTGCTGATAAAAATAACAGATTTTAATTAAAGAGGAGAACTGGACTAAACCTCAGGGAAGGTTTCCTGGAAAGAAGTTACTGAACTGAGATATGTAACATAAGGAGGAATTAACTAGGGAAAGATTGGGTGTGCATCCCAGATAGGGGGTGGCTTCCTAGTTATAGAGAAAGCACAGCATGTGCATATGTGAAAAGCTAATTAAAAGCAAAATTAACTCCTGAAAAAATTGCCTTGTGGGTGCCCATTCAATATCATTCATGGATTATTCATTAGCAATAAACCCCATTATCAGCAGCATCACCACTACCTCTCAGTATGAGAATAATGTGCAAAGTCTATGAAGGTCGACAACATTATCTGCGTGTTCTCTCTTTTCATACACTTGCTACAGCCTTTAATAAAATGTTGGAGAGAACCACTGTTGTATAATTTTCCCATGGTGTAGTCTATCATCCTTGTCATTTTTTAGTGGAGGATTTCCTAGGAAGGGGATTATTGTAAACCGTGGGGCACTAGGTTTCTCTTCTTTGCCTGTTATTTCACTGAAGAAGTAGATTTCACTATGCACCTTAGCATGTTAAAAATATATTCCTTCCTTTCTTTACTCTTGTGAATTGTGTAGATAATTACCCGTTGCTAAACAAAAGTTAAATCATTCTGGAGACTGAATCCACTTCTCTACTATTTACTGTGTGATGACGAGCAAAACAGTTTATTTGTCTCTGCTTAAGTTCCTTATTTTAGTAAGTGGCTATAAAGCATACTCTGCAGAGATCTTACAAAAATTAATCATTTTTTTCTCATTTTATAGAAATAAAAAAGGGGCATCTGAATGGCTCAGTTAAGTGCCTGACTCTTGATTTTGGCTTAGTTCATAATCTCATGGTCCATGGGCTCAAACCCCACGTCAGGATCCACACTGACATCTCTGCCCCTTCTCTACTTGTGTGCTCTCTCTATTTCTCTCAAAATAAATAAGCTTTAATACAAAAGGAAAAGAAGACACAGAGAAGTGTGAACTGCCCTACATCATACAGCTCATTAGTGAGAGAGCTGGATTTAGAACCATGCTCCTTCTTGGAGAACTTAGGTGTGTAATGCAAAGAAAAAATTATATGTGAAATAGAGATCAGGGTTTTGAGTCTTAGTGTAATACTTATTAACTATGTGACCTTGGCATCCACTTTCTAAACTTCACTTCCCTCGTTTGTTAAATGAGGATAATAATCACTGCCCAACCACTCTCAGGGTCATTTTAAGAGAAGAGAACATACACAAGGCTACTTGGCACACCATAAAGTGAAATGGAAATATGTGACATTGCTGTTATAAACTACATTTTAAAAAATTAGGAAATTGAAGCTCTGTGATGCTGAATGACTTACCTAAGTTCACTGGGTCATTTTCTGTCTAAGGAGAGCTCTGAACTTAAAGCTCACTTCCTTTTCCTCTAAACTCTTCACTCTCCCTTTTGTCTGGAAACACAGAGTGTCATATGCTAATTTAAAAATTGTAATCTTTAATTAAGCACTACCTAGAGTGTTACAATATGGTAATAAATGTGTATTTCTTTATAATGAACTCTATTCCCAAATCCCTACCTTGTTAAAACTGGGCAAGAAAAAAAAATAGTCATCATATGCAAACTTTTATATTAGAAAAAATAATTAAGACTTTGTTAAAAGTTTAATTTTGACCTTCAATTTAAAAGGGGGAAAACATCTCTCAAAGTCATTATGCAGCTTAGAAGCATAAGAATTTTTTTCCTCCTACAGTATCTAGCATTGATATCTCTCCTAATGGAAATACAAATGTCCCTCAGGGAAAGGAGAATTGAATGATAAGTCAATTGACCCCTTGACTCTTGCCAGCATCTCTAGGCTTTTAGGTAGGATTCTCTGGATTCATCCTACCTCTTTACTATTACTCTTCCCTTATATCTTACCAACATCATCTTCTTCACCATCAACCATCATTGTCATTATCCTCATTCTCATTCTCATCACTGATAAGATTTATTGAGCACTTACTATGTCCCTGGAATGATACATAGTGCATAACATGCACTTTCTCCTTCAAACCTTACAATGGCCTCAAGCAGCAACTATTGTAATTATCTCAGGTTTTTAAAGATGAACAATGTGTGCCTCACTCATATTTGTATCCCTCCGAGTGCTTGCAAATGCAGACCACTTCTGTTTTCTCTTTTGTAAAATAGAGATAACAGTAGGTCCTTCCAAATGTTGCTGAAATAATTATATGAAGCACAATAATGCACCTAGCACCATGCCTGGTACATAGTGAAACCTCAATAAATAATATTTATTACTTAGACTTGAATCAGAATGTGTATTTATGATGGAGTGTAACCCCCAAAACCTAGGGATGAGAAATTTTAAAAATTACTTAACCAGTTTACTCTCCCAGTGGTAATTTTGGGATACGTCAGACTCAGAAAATGTTGCTTCATAGGATGTCTATTTCTTTCCAGAGACTCTCTTTGAACTGGAGGTAATCTCTACACTCTTTATTCTCCATGCTACTAATGAAACTCTCTAACAATTCTTCAATTATAAGAGTTACATATTGTAGAATTATATTTATTAACACAAAAAGATTAAGTGTATTATTAAGTTAAAATATGCACAGTGTGTGTCCGTATTTATGTATGTATATGTATATATGCATATATATCTATGTGTAGATGTGTACATAATCAAAACCAAGAGACTGGTTGAAATACATCAAAATACTAAGAGTCAATAATAGGTGGCCTTTATCATTTATCTTTTAAAGAAATCTCTGAACACTTTACAATGCATTTGTTCTACTTTCTATTAAAAAACTATTTTTATTTTTAAGGAAAGGTGAAAGGGAGGAAGAGAGGTAGACAGTTTCAATGATAGGTAGCCTTCAGGGTCATTTTAGCAGACTCTAGATTTCTGAGGTTTGTATACTCACAGTTCCATCTCACATCTTCTAAAATGCCGTGACCGTGACAAGGCCACAGCATAGCTGGCTCTAGAACTTCTTGCTATTTCATTGTAAAGTCATGAATTTTTATAACTACTCCCAAACCAATAGGTGCAGAATACTGCTCATTCATATTTAAATCTGAGAGTATAATCTTGTTAATAATTGTAGTTTAACATTTATTGAGGGTTTACTATGGGCTAGTCTCTACCACTCTCCATGTAACCATTCATGTAATCCTCATAATAACCTGAGAAGATAGGTTCTCTTCATTTAGTAAACATTAAGCTTTCACCCTTTAACAGGCACTCTTGTATATCATGCATAAAAGAAACATTTTAAATTCCCTACATTGAAACATGTTTACTTTGAGATCAAATCCCATTGGTTTGAATGAGACAGAGTAATCTCAAATTCCAAGTATTCATAGACATGTGTATATTACTTATATGCCAGGAATACTCACTAAAGAATGTGGTGAATTTGAAAATGTACTGTGTCTGATTTCCTGTCCAAGTGAATTGAAGAACAGGTTCTCATAAAACTAAGTCTGACCAAGGTTTATAGAAGCAGGAAAGAAAGACAAGGAAATATATGTCCTCTTCTCCTACCTTGGAATTAAACATGGTTACTTCTCTCTATAGCTCATTTATTCAACAAGAATGTAATCTGGGCTGGGCTCTAGGGCAGACTCTGTAACTATACACAAAGGAAGTTCCTCTAGTTCTCTACACACAAGTGAGATGAGGTTTAATATTTGAAAAAGGTAAAGTGAGCTGAATTGTGCCAGAGATCATTTTTTAATGCCTCTGTTAAATAGTCTGTATGCTTATGTTTATGTTTAATTGAAAGGAAGAACATTCTGAAATAATGCATAAAAATTAAAAGAACAAACCAAGACATTAAACTTCTAGCTGGCGCTATTGTTTGGATTTACCTTGAATCTTTGGACTTTGAATGATTTAAATTTAAATTTTAAGCTAATTCCCATGACTCAAAAAGTGGTTGAGTCTACTGATAGTCCCATATAAATGGGTTTTGAATGAAAGCTAAAGAGGCTGAACACTATCATAGGTCCTTCTGAATCCTGGGCTTGACCATATTGAGATATTTCAAATGAAGTAGCTGTAAGGAAAGGTAATGTTACAAACCACATTTCCCCTAGCATTGCAAACAGTGAGTTTCTCAAAAGTTGGGGCCTCCAACATCTTCTTAGTTATAACCACTGTATTTTGTATGGTTTCTAGCATATAGGAGTCTCTCAATAAATTTCTATTAGTTTAATGGCTTAGTACATATTTTTCATTCTTTAAGCATGAATGAAGAGGATTTTTTTTAGAGTTACTATATCTGTAGGAGCTTTTGATGCCATTTCCACAATACTCTTGAAAAAAGTAAAGGAGTATTTATAAACTCTGTCAAATTTATCAATTGGTAAAGTAACTCTTTCTCCAAAGAGTCTGAGTTTTATCCAAAGTGTAGATGCATAATAACACCAAGGCAAAGCTTCTGGAAGAAACAAAACATGAGTCACAGGAAAGAGAAGCTAAAAGAAAACCATGATAATATATTATATACACGGTATTCCTCCAGTAATTTTAAACTAGTTCCCTCCTGAGGTACAAGCAAATTCCATCCTTTCCTCTAGCTGAGGGTTACAAAAGCTTTCAGAGATGGTTTGTGAGAAGCAGGGGGCGGTGGGTGGCTGTTCTTTATTACTCCTTCACTTAGAGTATCCTGTCTTTCTGACCCTGAGCTTGCTTTTTGTACACTGTTGTGCAGACTGTGCAACAGAATAATAGATTATTTTGGGGGGGACTCAATAGTGCTCTTTCTTACTGTTTTCATTAAAATAATGAGTGTCAATCTTCGATCCAATGTGACTGAAGGTTAATTGGTAAGCTTTATTCTTGGAGGGGTTGTCACTATGAGAGTTGTCGGGCCCTGCTGTGTGCTGCTGATAACTGCAGCCATGGAGGAGGCCAAGCAAAAGCAGCATTATTAGCGCTGAGTTTATTTCATATACAATATAATCAGACCAGGCAAGGTACTACAAAAATGAGGTGTCTGTCTTCCTTTGAAACAAAGTACAAGCAGTGGCAGAAAAGGAGGGCTGAGGAGAAGGTAGAATGTTTCATGTGCAAACAATCTCCAGTGATCCCAGAAGAGTCTGGTGGAATCTTGGTTCTACAAAGGTAGCAATGCTAATTTTAATCAAACACATCATGAAGCAAATTAAACAAAACCACCTTACACATTTTTGGGACTAAACTAGGGTATAAACAAGCAAATAGATAGATAGGCAGATAAAGGGTTTAATGTGTTTTATAAAATCAAGCAAAAACAAACATTCCAAACCACATATAAAAGCCTATCCTCTTTTGGACAGACATTTGCCTCCTCTCTTCTGAAATGTGCTGCATAGGCTTAACTCTGAAAAATCAATCTTACTGGAGAGACTTGTTTTGCAACTTTTCTCTGTGGGCAAGTAAAAGTATAGCAAAAGTTTCAGAGTTACATTAACTCTGCCATGGCCATTAGGATTTTATTTGGTAAAGTGCTGCTGTTGCTCACCAAATATGCACTTAGTGTCACTAAATATGCACTGTTGTTCACTAAATAAGCACTGAGTCACTTAGTAGGTGGCTTAGACCATTTAGGCTGCTATAACAGAATACCATAGACTGAGTTGTTTAAAAACAACAGAAATTTATTTCTCACACTTCTGGGGTCTAGGAAGCCCAAGATCAAGGCAGCAGCATGGTTGCCTTTTGGATAGGACCCTCTTCCTGCTTCACAGCTGGCACTTCCTCTCTGTGTTCACACATGGTGGAAGGGTCAAGACGTCTCTCTGGAACCTCTTTCATGAGAGCATTAATCCCATTCATTAGGGCTTTGACCTCATGATCTAAGCACCTTTCAAAGGCCCACCTTCTCTTTGGGGTTAGGATCTCAACATAAATTTTAGATATACACAAATATTCAGAATATATCAGTAAGTTGCTGGTGCAGCACAAAAAAATAATATATCCTTTTTTTTAATGTTTATTTTTTTTTGAGGGTGAGAGAGATGGAGCATGAGTGTGAAAGGGGCAGAGAGAGAGGGAGACACAGAATCCAAAGCAAGCTCCAGGCTCTGAGCTGTCAGCACAGAGTACAACATGAGGCTCAAACTCACAACCTGTGAGATCATAACATAAGCTGAAGTCAGACGCTCAACCGACTGAGCCACCCAGGCACACCCCCAAGAATCAATATATGGCTTTAAAAGTCAGTTTACTTTGGAAACTTCTTCAGTCTTATGAGGACTCCTTTGCCACCAAGAGAGGAGTTGCAATTGCAGACACAATAATAATTTTGCCATTGTTCCTCTTTGAACACAATCACTATCCTTTCTGAAGAAGTACTGCTTAGTCTCCTGAACTATTACCAAACATAGCCACTTTCTCTGTCAGCACACAGAATGTGCTATTCCCCTACCATTACAATACCATCAGCCTCTACTTTTCTGCCAAACCAAACTTCCCCTTTGCCTCAAAATTCTGTTGGAGAGTTACCTCCTGTAGCAAGCTTTCCCAGATGGCCATATGCAGATATGCCAGTTCTACCTTTCAAACTTCCATTTTCTTCTCTATGGATTGTATGGCACTAATAACTGTTTATCTGGACAACTGCACAAATATCACACAGACATAGTCACATACACCCACATGTTCATTCATGTGTGTTTAGACCAATTGCTTTTGAAGGACTATATTCTAAAGTATGTCAGAAGTTCCTGTTTGGCTAATAGTGGCTACTGCATTCACATTGCCATTCATGTTGGCCAAGAGTTTGGAAAATAATGAATTTCTCAAAAAGCAGCTTGAAAAAAAAATAAACCAATAAATTTTGTCTTCCTGCTCTCATTCTTTATTTTTACTTTCCTTTTGTTTCTCATAAAACAACACTCCCTAAGTCCACATCTCTTTACACATATTCCTTAAAAATGCCATTATACTTAAAGAACAATTTATTTCTTTAATTGTCTCATGATCCCTGGCAGTGAAATCAGACATTTTATTTTTTTAAGGCAGGTCTCCCACTGTGGAGAGAAAGCTGCTGTCTGCTCAGGTCTAACTCACTAAAATTATATACGTATATATGTATACATGTGAGAAAACACGCACCCACCCATATATAACTTTGTGGTTGACAAAAAACAATGTGTTTAGAAATGAACTTATTGTTTCACTATTCTGAGAAGTATATTTAGGTTGAAGCAGTAAAGATTTACATTTTTCTGGTAAAATTTTGTATGTAGAAATAAATATATATTGCTTAATGTAAATAGCTATAGATCTAATACAGAAGTTAAATTCATGGACATATTTTCTATTATGTATTCAAACCCCTGTATTACCAGGGATTTGGTGCTGGTCTAGAACTCTGAAGGATGATAGCATCAGAGACAATAATTCTGCCAAAGTGACAGGAAGCCCTTTAGCCATTGTACTTCTTTGAACTCATTCACTTTTTATTATGAACCCCTGTGGTAGAGTTTAAGAAAAGCAATGACAGTGACATGACTACAAAAAACAAAAAAAGAGGACAACACAAAAACTTGGAAATCTTGGAGGTGGAATTGAATATTTGCCACATTCACTAGGGATTCATGAGTAGTTTTGATGTCATCATATTTACCATGCATACTATTTTCTATGAAACACAAATTCTACTTTAAAGATATGTTATATGTCTCTTAATCTCTTCTATTTTAAAAAGCAAGCAACTTCTGTTGAATTCCATTATATAGATTTATATTAAACCCAAACAAAAATGGATAGGAATAACTGATTCCCTCAAATAACAATATTTGCTGCTGAGTTTTTCCATGGCTATCATCAACGAGAGTAATTTTTTGATCTTTAGAATTTTTCAAAAGATTGTATCAAATTTATTTTCTACTATTGGCCTAACTGCATAATGGAAATATTACCATGAAAGGTAGAAATATCTCATGCTAAATCAATTTTCTTGGATTATTCAATATTTATTCATGTTTTGAGTATATTTGGTATTGAGTCAGATTTTAATATAGTGCACACACTTTTTTTTTCCCCTCCACCTGAAGCAATGAATTTTAGGTCCACTCATTTCAACGGTCAAACACACACACACACACACACACACACACACACACACACACACAATATCATTACAGGCTGTATCCTGTCAAACTTCTATGGGCAGAACCACAGATTTTATGGTATTGGGGACATGATTAGGGATAAAGAAATGACAAAAAACGTGTGGTTGCCCTTAGTAACTACTGTATCACATACTACTTGTGTTATCTGTGTGCTGTAGAGCATCACCTTCTTTTTAAGAAATGCAAACATGCACATATATGCCCCATGATAGTTTTCAGCTAATCACAGCTTCGACAATAATTATAAGAAATGGTACACATATTCCTTCACTTTTATGTTTATCATGCTAATATTTTCAAAAAGTACTACCTTCTTTTGTCTTGTTTTTAAGAAACAACTTCACTGAATAATATTATTGTGGAGAGAATAAAAGGCAGTGGAGCATTAGATGTGATCATAATAACAGGAAGTTCAAAATAACAATCACTACTTCAGTCAATAATTTGAAAGATTTCCCAGTATAGAAATCTGGGTTTTAGGTGATTTTCTCTCCATTTTCTTGATGGGCATTTAATTTTTTTTCTTCTTTGAAGGTCATAGCACAGCATTTGTTATAAGGGGACATTGAAACAGAAACATAGATTTTAATGCTAGGTATTATGAACACAATCAAATAATGTTTGTAAAATTGTATAGGCCAAAAGGAAGTTGTTTTGTGCAAATTTAGGTAATTAGACTTCTAGTAGTCTCACCTCTGAAAATTAAGTATTTACACTCTATGGGTTTGCTGACTTTCCTGTCATTTCAGAAATACAATTATCAAAAGGAATTTATTTTAAAAATTCAGCTATTCCTCAACACATTAGGCATTTCTCACTATAAAAATAAATAATATTCTCCAAAGTTTCCTGTAAAACAAAAGACTTCACCTGAAGTGCTTTATTTCTCTTTTTAAGGTGAGGATACACTAATGGAGCCATCACTTTAAGAATTTCTCACCAGTAACAAATTGTGTAGTCATAGGGTCATTTACAAATATTGTTTCTCCTCCTTCTGGTACATGATAGGATTGGATTGTATACCATTGCCCCTTTGAGTTTAGTTGAAGCCATGTGACTTACCTTGGGCAATAAAATGTGAGGAGAAAGTACACAGGTTACTTGATGGATGAAGCCCTAAGGGCTGGTTCTCACATGGCTCCTTCCCCATTTCCTGCCTCTTCAGCAGTTGTGAAAGCACATGTGGAGACAGAGCTTCCATCATCTCAGACTCCTGAATTACTACTATGAGTACAACCCAACCTTCAGCTAAAATTTTGAGAGCTTTAAGTTACTGCAACATCATCTAGCACAATTTCATGAACATAAAGGTGAAAAGGAAACAAAAACCTTAAGGCTACTGAAGTAAAAATCAAAGCAGAGGAGGTTAGACTGTTTTGCTCTACCTTTGGGTTACAAAGTTGAGGATAGGGTTGTATTCCACCCCCCAACAAGGAACCTTGTGGTAAATTACAAAAATTGCCTCACCCCTCCTTTTATCTATGTCCTTTGCCATGTTGCTTTCCAGAACTTTGTACTGTGCCTCTGGATTTAACCATATGATCTCCTTTCGTATGTTAGGAAACAAAACAAGAAAGGTCTTGAAAATGATTGCACTATTGGGTGTGCCTTCTCTCTCTCTCTCTCTCTCTCTCTCTCTTTTTTTTTTTTTTTTTTGTCTTCCATTGCCATCAGATCATGCCTGGGATTACCTACTGATCAGTGAGAAATTTCTGAATGAAATCAAGTTGCCTTCATCATCCCAACCAAAGTCAGCTTAAATGAGTGGAGAGTCAGCCAAATCACAGACATATGAGAGAACCCAACCAAGCTCAACAAAGCCCCTAGGAAGTCATCCTAGGCACATGAGAAACAAACACTTGTATGCCAATGAGGTTTTGTGGATTGTTTGTTGCAGAACATTATCATGGATTTAAATAACTAATATATCTCCCTAACTTCTCAACCTCATTCTCCATAGTTCCCTCTGAAACATCATCGTCTGGGATAACCCTGTATTTGCTATTTCTTCACTAGTTTCCTTCCCTCCTTTCATTAAAAACCACTTCCTTGGCATATGCATGGTGCAAGTTACCTTTTAAAGACTGGTGGTAGTTTTTATCTTTCTAGCATTTTTTTTGTGCTACTATGAGACATGTTGGCTCTTCCCACCTAGCTACTCTCCTTGCCTGAGCACAGAATGAAAAAAAAAGTCTTCTACTCAACTTTGTGTGTGTGTGTGTGTGTGTGTGTGTGTGTGTGTGTAAAACATATTTTGGGAGATTCTTTACATGCAAAACTGGTTCCAAACCTGTATACTTCTCATTAATCAAGTCTTCTCCTCTCTTCTAGACAATTGACTCACTTCTCATTAATCAAGTCTTCTCCTTTCTTCTAATCTAAACAATTAACTCAGTGAGAGAATTAATCCTATAAATTTTATACTTCACCTAGCACTGGAATGACTCTTATTTTCCCTTGCCTTACGTCTGAAGGTAGCTTAAGTAAAGCAAGACACTGCCAGCAGACAAAAGGATGTGAAATTTCAGTAACTTATTTTCCAATTTGTTTACAGTTTGTTTTCCCTTCTTAGAATTGCATTCAAGTGATATTTATTTGGGTGAGTTTACATATAAAAATGAAAAATGCATTTCTGAGAACAATTATAAGCCAAAATACAGACACAGATTTAGAGTATCCCAAAATATATTATTTTACAGATTTCTTAAGGCTCCCTCAATCAACTATGGTATTTTTATTTATAAAAAGTCTCTCCCGGGTCGTTCAATTGGTCGAGCATCTGATTTCCACTCAGGTCATGATCTCACTGTTTGTGAGCTCAAGCCCCGCATTGGGCTCACTGCTATCAGTGCAGAGCCTGCTTCAGATCCTGTCTCCCTCTCTTTCTGCGCCTCCCCCATTCGCACTCTATCAAAAATAAATAAACATTAAAAAACTCTCTTTCTTGTCCAAAAAATGTTAACAGGTGTTAAAATGAGATGTAAGCCAATACTATGTTGAATCAATAATACTTCTGCCAGTCACAGACTATCAGCATATTATTTTAATATTTTTTCAATGTATTAATCCTCAGGTTTATAATGTACTTTCAAGAACACGAACATGCTTTTTCTTTTTTCATTATTTTGTCTTTTCCCATCTGGAAAGTATTGATCCCTTTATATTTCCATTAAGTGTATATTATAAGCTACTAGCCAATGTTACATCCCTCTTTTTGTCTTATCAACATCAAAGATATATTAGTAGCTCTCTAGAAGTAATTTTAGCCACTTTGTGCCACTTTTTGAGTAGCACTACAAAATCCCAATCTTAAAAAAGCAAATTCAAACCTCTAATGGGACAAAGAGGCTGATATTTTGCTTTGTTTCTTTTGTTGTTTTATCAGAGAGCAAACATAACTTTTTTAAAGGTCTTATTCTACTTGCATTTCTGCTTCCGTATGCATTTAACAGATATATGGGTAGTTTTGAATAATATACAAAGTGTAATATTTTGACAGACAATAATCTGTCATTTATTCCTTGTAAATTAACTAAGTCTATGAAAGCAAATCGGAATTTTGGATTTCTGTCAAACCCTTTGCATATCTTCAGGGCGTCTGGGTGGCTCAGTCGGTTGAGTGACCAACTGCAGCTCAGGTCATGATCTCATGGTTTGTGAGTTCCAGCCCAGTGTTGGGCTCTGTGCTGGCAGCTCAGAGCCTGGAACCTGCTTCGGATTCTGTGTCTCCCTCACTCTCTGCCCCTGCCCCACTCATGCTCTCTCTCTGTCTCAGAAATAAATAAACATTAAAAAAACCTTTGCATATTTTCATAGTAAATCAGAACTTGGGTATTTAACACAGGTGTTTCTGTAATAGCACAACTTTAGGAAAATTCAGCGCTCAATGGTCCTCAAGCACTTCCACCTGTCGAATGTATTTGGTCCATTATTAGTATAGCGAGTGAAATTATAAAATGTATAAAATGTTAACTGGTTAAAGACTAGGTTTTGCTTATTCTGACTCTGATTTGGTTTTTCTTATCACCTCATTCATGTTAAGCACATTTTATCACCCTGAAAAAATGTTGAAGTTGTTAAAGATATATTTAGCAAGACATACAGATGTTATATATTCAATAAGACTTTGAATTTAAGGAGCAAATAGTTTTCTATCTTATAAATCTAATTTTGAACAGAAATGAAGCAAGATAGAAAGCCAGTGGACTATTGCAGGAATATAGTTCCATGCTATACTGTTCTAAACAATGCTGAGATGATAGGTCATTGCAAAGTGTTAAATGATTCTAAAAATCATTCAAAAAGCCTTTTTTGAGCATAAGTAGCTATGGAGAATGAGAGGGGATGGTGCTTAGCATTGTGTTATGAGAAAATGCAAGGTTCTTGCCCCCTCAAAAAAATTTACCATTTAGTTTGGAATGCAAAACTAACATGGGAAACAATTAGGGAACAAGTAAATGCTAAAGCTTCACAAATGAGGTGAAACTGGAGGTTAACTTTAGAAAACTTGTAAAGAAAAAAGATGATCTCAAGGTTGGAGGGGACAACACTTAGCACTAGCAAAAGTATGAAGGCAAGAATAAACATGAAGAAAGTCTTGAAAATAATAGCTTGAGGGACTGGAAAAATGAGCTACCATCTTTGCTATACTCAAAATGACCTGAGCTGAAATCAAAGGTTGGACGCTTGACTGAGCCACCCAGGTGTCCCTCGTATATAAGTATTTGGCTGAAGCTTTTGAGGGCCTAAATTTGTTATCTCTAAAGGAAATAGTGAGCTAGGGGTTTTAAGTCTATTAAAACTGCCCTTCAAATGTAAATTCTATAGACAAAATATATCAGTTGTGGAAGAGGTAAGACAATAAAACATATGAACTTTTCTTAATGAACTTACAAGATAATTACTTCAAGTCAACCAAGGGACGACTAGAGAAATTACAAGAAAAGGCAGTCAGTAAGAACTGAAAATATTTAACACTATGCCTAAGTCTAAAACCAGAGGGTGGAATACTGAGAAAGTGTACAATGAAAATTATATATGTTCAAATAATGATAAAATAATAAAACTAAAAGAAATCAGGAGAACAGAGAAAGAATGTAGAGTCAAGGGGCAGAACTGATTCACTGATTGCCTTATCTATAACAGCACGAATGAAAGAATATCATTTAAAACTTGGCAAGGCAAGTAATAGAACACAGTAGGGTATGTGAATAGTAGGAGTATTTCATTTATGTCCTTGCAGGAAGGAGTATTATATCACTGACATAGTTTAGAATTTCTAGTACATGGTAATTATAAAAGAGATATATTCAGGAAGTTTTATTATTGTTTTAAAATTCTTTATAGACAATGTACTCCCTTATTTCTGTACTAAGGATGGACCACTTCCACTGTTCCCCCTTGATATGCCACCAGTTGGAGTGTAAGCATAACAAACACTATGTAAATAAACACCAAGAAAAATAATATTACTGACTAAAATTGATTGATGATAAGATGATAAGGAAATAATAAGGAACAGGAGATATGTTAATTTTATTATTGCTTTCAGTAGGAAACTAAGAGATACAATTTGAAGAAACAGAGAACCAAGGTATTATGTAAAATCATTTATACAGTAAAACATTGGATTGTGAGTAACTTGTTCTGTGAATGTTCCACAAGATGAGCAAACATTTCTAACAAATTTTAACTTGATAAGTGAGGGATGTCTTTTAACTTGATAAGTGAGTGATGTCTTGCAATACGAATATTTGTGATGCTGAACATCACATGATCACAACTGAGCTGGTGGTTCGTATCTCTCACTCTCACTACAAGATTGTGGGTGATCTTCTCCCATGCTCGGATACTCAGTCTCAGGCCATGGTGTTTGGAAAATCAATGATTTTTCAGAATGTTGGAAGGTGCCCATAACTGGCACTAGTGCATTTTTTATCACTTCAACTCACCAATGGACAGTTCTTTGCTTTTCCATACAAGAGTAAGCTTAGGAATGCTTTGCTTCATTCTAGGTCATGCTGCCTGAAAATACGGACCCTTTCCTCTGCTGTCTTATCGCCAGTTACATTAAATATAGTATATGGCAAGAATTTAATAATACTGTACTGTAGTCAACATACAGTGAGTGTATACAATGGCCCCCATACAGAAAAAAAAAGGTTGAAAAGAAAGGTGGTAAGAAGAAGGAGATGATTATGGTGGAAGCTAAGAAGGAAATCATCAAGAAGTATGAACAAGGTGTGTGAGTGGCTGAAATTACAAGACTTTGTAAGAAGTCTACATTGACCATTTGCACAATATTAAAGAAGAAAGAAGAAAGAAGGCTAGATGCAGCAAAATGAGTCACAAGAATATCAAAGCAATGGACATGTGTTCTGGAAAATGTAGAAAAGTTCTGGTTTGGAAAAACAAGAAGCAACTAGCAGGTGATATTGTGACCCAGAATTTGATCTGCGAGAAGGCAAAAGCTTCATACACTGACCTTGTAAGTAAACTGCCAGATATGGCAACAGAAAATGAAGAAGGCTTCAAGGCAAACAGGTAATGGTTTGATAGTTTTAAGAGAAGTGGCATCCATATTGTTGTGAGGCACGGAGAGGCTGCAAGTTTGGACGCTAAGGAAGCTGGGGTGTTCACTACAGAGTTCCAGAAGCTCATGTTTCCCAAGTGTTACCTGCTGGAACAAGTTTTTTTTTTTTTTAAGTTTATTTATTTTTGAGACAGAGAGAGACAGAGCATGAACGGGGGACGGGCAGAGAAAGAGGGAGACACAGAATCGGAAGCAGGCTCCAGGCTCTGAGCCATCAGCCCAGAGCCCGACGCGGGGCTCGAACTCGCGGACCGCGAGATCGTGACCTGAGCTGAAGTTGGACGCTTAACCGACTGAACCACCCAGGCGCCCCTGAAACAAGTTTTTAACTGTGATGGAACATGGATTTTTGGAAAAAGATGCCAAATAGGACCTACATTACAGAAGAGAATGCAATGCCTGGTTACAAGCCCATGAAAGACTGTCTCAGCCTCTTGTTTTGTGCTAATGCAAGCGGGGATTTCAAAGCCAAGACCCTACTCATGTATCATTCCAAGAATCCATGAGCCTTCAAGAAATGCAATGTGAAGAAGAGCCACTTAAACATTATGTGGAGGTCCAACAGAAAGGCTTGGACCACTCATATCTTGTTCATTGAGTGTATCAATGAGGTCTTCAGTCCTGCAGTGAAGAAATACCTTTTAGATGAGAATCTGCCACTCAAAACCTTGCTGGTTATGGATAATGCTCATGCTCATCTTCCAGGCTTTTAGGAAGTCTTACTAGAGTAATTCCAGTTCATTAAGAACAAGTTCCTTCTTCCCAACATCACCACAATCCTCCAGCCCATGGGTCACCAGGCCATTTTAAACTTTAAAATGTTTTACACCAGGGCGCCTGGGTGGCTCAGCCGGTTAAGCATCGGACTTCGGCTCAGGTCATGATCTCGCAGTCCGTGGGTTCTAGCCCCGCGTCAGGCTCTGTGCTGACAGCTCAGAGCCTAGAGCCCGTTTCGGATTCTGTGTCTCCCTCTTTCTCTGACCCTCCCCGTTCATGCTCTCTCTCTCTCTCTGTCTCAAAAATAAATAAATGTTAAAAAAAATTAAAAAAAAATAAAATGTTTTACACCAAAGCACTATTTCAGCGATTCTTTGAGATGACTTAAGGAACAAACCTTACCCTCCGAGAGTTTTGGAAAAATCATTTCCACACTGTGAACTGCCTCAAGATCATTGATAAAGCCTGGGATGGGGTCACCAAGAGAACACTCATTTCTGCTTGGAGAAAACTTTGGTATGATTGTGTTCTTGGACATGACTTAGAGGGGTTTGCTCATTAATAAGAACTGCCAGTTGTAAATGAAATTGTGTCCTTGGCAAAGACCATGGGAATGAAGTTGAATGAGGATAACATTCAAGAGCTGGTGGAGGAACATGGCCAGGAGCTGGCCACCAAAGAACTGATGGATCTGCTTTGGGAGCAACAGTAAGAGGTTATGGAGGAGATCTTGTATGCAGAAGAGGAGGAGAAAAAGGTGGAGGAATACCTCACTTCAGATGATATTAGGGAGATGTGTAAAATGTGGGAAACAGTGCAAAATTTTGTAGAAAAGCACCACCTGAATAAGGCTGTAGCAGTGTGAGTGATGAATCTGTTAAATGACAATGCAAGGTCACATTTCCACAAAATCCTCAAAAGGAGGCAAAAGCAAGTATCATTGAATAGGTTCCTTTTTAAATTTGCACAAAAAGAAAAAGATTCCATTGAGCCAATAGGTAGTAGTAATTCCATCAGTGATAGTGGAAGTTGTCTTGCACAATAACCTTCCTCTCTCTTGTCTGCCTCATACCAGCCACGAAGGTTTTCAAAGGTAAGTTCAGGTTAATTTGTTTATTTCTCTTTATATTTTGTATTTTTTTATTATTTTGTATTATAGTACAGTATTGTAATCACTTTTATATGAATATTTTTTGGTTACGGAACAAATCATCTGAGTTTCCATTATTTCTTTTGGGGAATTTCACTTTGATATACAAATGCTTTGGATTACAAGCATGTATACCAAACAAATTATGCTCAAAAACCAAGATTATACTGTAAATATAATTACTTGAACAAAATTTCAAACGTCTTTAAGTGCCAAAGTATTAATAAAAAAATAAAGGCAAGCTGATCACATTTTTAAAGACTATTTTAAAACAAAAAAATAGATATAAAATACTATGATATTATAACATATCCATTATGTCACTACATGTAAGTTGGCTAAATTTACGAATTAAAAGAGAAACTATTTCTTATTTTATTCAAAAGATAAACCCAACTCAACATTTACACAAGAAATATACATCAAAGTGAAAGAGATAGATTGAAAATAAAAGGATGAATAAACTCATCCTGGGAACAAGCAAACAAAAAGAAAGCATAGCTATTGATCTTACTATTAAACAAGATGACATTCAATTTCAGTTGAGATGTAAAATTGGAATTCAAGGGGCACCTGGGTGGCTCAGTCGGTTAAGCATCCAACTTCGGCTCAGGTCATGATCTCACGGTTTGTAAGTTCGAGCTCTGTGTTGGGCTCTGTGCTGACAGCTCAGAGCCTAGAGCATGCTTCAGATTCTGTGTTTCCCTCTCTCTGCCCCTCCCCTGCTCATGCTCTGTCTCTCTCTGTCTTTCAATGATAAATAAACGTTAACAAATTTAAAAAAATGGAATTCAAGATTATAGGGAGGTTAGAAAAAAATTTCTTAATAGTTAAGAAGATAAATATAACCATGTATTTCGGGTTTTTAGGCTGAATGAGAATTTTAGTCTTATCTAGAAAATATACTTGGGCCAAGTGACAAAGTAACTGAACAATTATGGGACCCCATCAAGTTCTTATTTCTTCCTCCTTTCTTTTTCCAAATACTTACTGAATGTCAAGCACTGTTTTAGCACTTGGAAATCAGCAGTAAATAAAACACATGGAAATCATGGCTTTTACAAATCTGCATTTTAGTGGAAGAGACTTCCAATAAAGAAGTAAAGATAGAATATACTCCAATAATAGATATAAGTATCAAGGAGGAAATTATAGCAGGAAGGTATGACAATAAAATGTAGAGGACACTGCAATTTTAAATAGGATATTCAAATAAGTCCTTGTCAGCAAGGTAACATTTGAGCAAAGACCTATGGAAGTGAAGAACAAAATCAGCCACAGACGTCTAAAGGAATTGTGATGAAAGGAAGTGGGGACAATAGATGCAGTCTCTAAGATGGGTGTATGTCTGACAAATGTGAAGACTGGTAAGGAGGCTAGTATGGCTGAAATTGAGGGAATAAAGGCAGGTTCAGAAGGAGATGAAGTCGGAGAAATAATAGGGAATGTGCAGCATAAACTGCAGGACCTTGCAAGCCATTATAAAGCCATGGGCTTTTACTTTGAGTAAGATGGATAGCCATTCAAGGGCTTTAATGAAAAGTGCCATAATATCTTGCTTATAAGCAGAAGAGTAAAAGAGGGACAATCAAATGGTAAAGAGAGAGGACATACTTAATTTTCTATGTTATGATGCACTTAAAGCCAAAGCTTGCATTTTTCTGCCCCATTAATAAAGCTATTGTACTGTCTTTATAATACATAGAGTACAATATTTATAAAATGCTCATTCTATGATGAATTAAGTTTACAACTGCTGAAAATTAAATGTAACATTGTAGAACAATTATCAAACTTTAGAGTGCATCAGAATCACCTGGAGGGCTTGTCAAAACATAGATTCTGGGGCTCTACCCACTACTGATTTAGTCCTGCTGAGGTAAGACCTAAGAATTTGCATTTTTAACAAGTTCCCAGGTGATTCCTGTGCTTCTGGTTCAAGGCCTGAACTTTGAGATCCACTGCTCTAGACTACATAATGCATATAAGTATTGCAGAGATGATCTGAGAATTATTGACATTTTTAGTAATCCTTCTGAGGAAATAACTTTGTGTTTTGGCCTCCAATAGTTAGAACCTCCAAGTCTTACTTTCTCATGGCTACATATGAAAATAAAATGATTGGGTCCTTTCAGTGTTTATTTATCTACCACATATTAATTAAAAAAGTAAATAAGACAGCTAAAAGCTTTCTTTTTGTAAAAACCTGCTTAATTCTTTTAAAAAAATTCTGTAAGTGATAATATTGAATTTTTGGAAGAGGTCAACATATTTTGCTATTAAGCTAAATGTATTCATACTAGAAAATAATTAAACCAGCTAATTTCTATTATTATTAAACCTAGTTTTTTATTGTTCCTCTGACTCTTCAGAAATTTATTAATAGGATTACATTTTTATTGTAATTACACTGTCTCTGTTCTGAAGAGGAAATCTACAATAAGGGTTTATATGATATGGCATCTTGACAGTGTTTTTTTTATTGTTAGTTTGTTTTTACTAGTTATTATATTTTTTAGACTAAATGTTTAAGAAACCAAGTAAACTTTTCCAAGGAGCTTTAGCTGTAATTTTAAAAACTGTGTGCCTTGTAACAGTTGACTGTTACTGTAATATTAACAGTATTGTGTGGGATTGATATGCTAAAGTTTTCAGTGCAAGAATCTTTCATAAGTATTCTTTTCTATCAGCAAGGTGAATGGGAAAAGCTTTTGGTATTGATAATTTTTTTAAGGATTTGTTATTGCCAAAGGACATTTATTCAGTTTTCTGGCTTTACAGATTTTTCAGCTAACTAGTGAGGTTTCATGTGTTAATTTGGTGTTTAGAAAATCTGCAGGCGAATGAGAAGCAGGAACAAAACCAACAAAATAAATACAGGAAAATGGGCGAATATTTTTTAATAGTCTTACAAGGTTTGTGAGCTTATTAATTTCTTCCTGCAAGAAATGTTGACAATTGAAGCATTATGCCCAGAAAATTAAAGGTAAGCATATTTAGTTGCAAGTATATTTGTTTTCCAAAGAAAACATAAGACAAAATAAGTCAAATAGACTCAGAATATGTGATCTATTAAATCTGCCAATTTGGTGAAAGACAGCTTCAGGATGCAGGTATCTTGTGACTGTGTTTGTAGTGAAAGAGGAGACAAATCAATTGGACTTAGATTATTCCAAACCACTTTATTTTTTAATCTAATTTATTGTCAAGTTGGTTTCATTACAACACCCAGTGCTCATCCCAACAAGTGCCCTCCTCAATACCCATCACCCACTTTCCCCTCTCTCCCACCCCCATAAACCTTCAGTTTGTTCTCAGTATTTAAGAGTTTCTTATGGTTTGCTTCCCTCCCTCTCTGTAACTTTTTTTCCCCCTTCCCCTCACCCATGGTCTTCTGTTAAGTTTCTGAATACTACTTGGCAATGAGAAAGAATGAAATCTGGCCATTTGCACCAAGCCACTTTATTTTTAAATGATGCTTTTGGGAAGTTTTAAAAAATATTTTTGTTTAAGTCTGAGGACCCCTCACAAAGAAGATGTGTAGAAAATAACATGCTTTTATTTTTACTCTTCGTTTTCTTTTTATTTGCACATTTACCTTTGAACTTCTGAAAGTATATTGATTATCTTATTTTTAATTTTATTTAAATTTTAGCTACACTGCAATACTGGCTTCAGGAGTAGAATTCAGTAATTCATCCCTTATATACAACACCCAGTGCTCATCACAAGTGCTCTTCCTAGTACCCATCACTGATCTAGCCTATTTCCCTCCCACCTCCCTGTGTCAATTCACAATTTTTTCTCTATCATTAAGTCTCTTTTGATTTGTTTCCCTCTATTCTCTCCCTCACTTCTCATATGTTCATCTGTTTTGTTTCTTAAATTCCACATTTGAGTGAAATCATATGGTATTTGTCTTTCTCTGATTGACTTATTTTGCCTAGAATAATAGATTCTAGCTCCATCCATGTCATTGTGAATGGCAAGATTTCATTCTTTTTGATGGGTGAATAATATTCCATTGTGTGTGTGTGCGCGTGTGCACACACATCACATATTTTCTTTAAATATATTTATTTTTTTTATTTGGGAGAGAGAGGGAGAGAGAGAGAAAGGATGAGTGGGGGAGAGGGACACAGGGAGAGAGAGAGAATCTTAAGCAGGCTCTACACTCAGCATGGAGAATGACACAGGGCTCAATCCCACAACTCTGGGATCATGACCTGAGCCAAAATCAAGGGTTAGACACTCAACCGACTGAGACACCCAAGTTCTCTTATACCATATCTTTACCCATGCATAAGTCAATGGACATTTGGACTCTCTCCACAGTTTGGCTATTGTTGTAATACTATTGTAAACATTGGGGTGCATGTAACCCCTTTGAGTCTTTATTTTTGTATCCTTTGGATAAATACCTAATCATGCAATTCCTGTATCATAAGGTAGTTTTATTTTCAGTTTTTTGAGGAACCTACATACTGTTTTCCAGAGTAGCTGCACTAGTTTGCATTCCCACCGATAGTGCAAGAAGATTACCCTTTCTCTTCACCTTCACCAACACCTGTTATTTCTTGTGTTGTTAATTTTAGCCATTCTGACAAGTGTGAGGTGGTATTTCAGACACATGAAAGGATGCTTAATATCACTTATCATCAGGGAAATCCAAATCAAAAAACCACAATGATTATTTTAAAAATATAATTTCCCCAACATAAACAAAAACAATTTTAAATTGTCCATATTTGCTTTATTCCACATGTAAAATTATTACAGCTTATGAATATTTTAGATGATATTTATTGCTGATTATAATTGTTTTTTGTTTTGTTATGTATATTTAGGTAAATTTGTTAATTAGTAGTAAAATTAGGTATATATTTTCACTAACAAGATTTTAGATCTTCATGAATATGAGCCTTACTACTAAAATCTGAATTTTTCCAGGTATCTGGGAAGATGCTATGAAAGCTAAAGATTATCTTTATTCTTTGTATTTTCCCTATATCTTACACATAGCAAGCACCAACCATAAAAGATTGTGGAAAGAATGGATGCAAGAAATTTCAAATACTTAAAGGATAAACTTTAATAGACTTTAATACAATGGTGCTGTTACTTTTTTAAATTATTTATTGTTTATATGAGGTGGTAGATCAGGCAGGAGAACATATAACATTTAACCAACATTTGTGCATTGTGCAATATGTGTGCTTTACAAATGTTAATTTGTTTAATCCTTATAACAACCATGTGAGGTGACTACTATTGTCTCCATTTTTCAGATAAGGAAACAGAGGAACAAAGATTAAGAACATTGCTGATGCTAGGGTCAAAACCCATCTGGCTCCAGAGAACATGCTGTGAATCATTTAGATACACTGATTCCTTTCAAATTCTAATATGTCCTTCCTTTATTGTTCAAGTCAGAGTGAGGACATTGAGAGTACAAAGTAGATGGCCCCTATTTTGGATAGCAGGAGAGTAAAATGTAGCTAGTACAATCATTGTTTCTACATAGAGATGAGGTCAAGGGATTTTGGAAAACTATATAGCCTAAGATTTATTGAGAGAGAGAGAGAGAGAGAGAGAGAGAGAGAGAGAATAAGGTAGCTGGGAAAACTCATGCAGAGGACAGAATGATGAGAAAACTTCCAGAACAATGGAATTAGCAAAGAAAGGCCCTTTACACTTCCATTAACAACAAGATTATCATCATCATCATTATTGTGTGTTTTAGAAATGAAGGAGTATGCCAGCAGAAATCCGATCCTTTTATTTTTATTTATTTAATTTTTGCTGATTTTGTTTTAAAAATTTAAATCCAAGTTGTTTAACATATAGTGTAATAATGATTTCAGGAATATAATTTAGTGATTCATAAATTAACTATAACACCCAGTGATCATCCCAATAAGTGCTCTCTTTAATGTCCATCATCCATTTAGTCCATCCCCCAACCCAACACCCTGCCAGCAAACCTCAGTTTGTTCTCTGTATTAAAAAGTCTCTTATGGTTTGTCTCCCTCTCTGTTTTATATTATTTTTGCTTCCCTTGCCCTATGTTCATCTATTTTGTTTCTTAAATTCCACATATGAGTGAAATCATAGGAAATTTGTCTTTCTCTGACTGACTTGTCTCATTTAGCATAATATACTCTAGTTCCATCCATGTTGCTGCAAATGGCAACATTTCATGCTTACTGATTTCCGAGTGATACTCCATTGTGTGTGTGTGTGTGTGTGTGTGTGTGTGTGTATCTTACATCATTATCCATTAATCAGTTGATGGACACTGGGCTCTTTCCATATTATGGCTATTGTTGATAGTGCTGCGATAAATGTTGGGGTGCACATGCCCCTTTGATTCAGCATTTTTTTATCCTTTAGATGAATACCTAGTAGTATAATTGCTGGATTGTGGAGTAGCTGTATTTTTTACTTTTTGTGGAACCTCCACACTGTTTTCCAGAGTGGTTGCACCAGTTTACATTTTCACTAGCAGTGCAAAATGGTTCCTTTCCCTGGATCCTTGCCAACATCTGTTCCCTGAGTTGTTACTTTTAGTCATTTCGACAGGTGTGAGGTAACATCTCATTGCGGTTTACAGTTGTATTTCCCTGATGATGAGTGATGTTGAGCAACTTTTCATGTGCCCTTTAGCCATCTGGAAGTCTTATTGGAAGTTTCTATACATAGATTTTGCCCATTTCTTCACTAGATTGGTTTTTGGGTGTTGAGTTTGATAAGTTCCTTATAGATTTTGGATACTAACCCTTTATCTTATATGTCATTTGCAAATATCTTCTCCCATTTAATCCTGTGTCTTTTAATTTTGCTAATTGTATCTTTGCTGTGCAGGAAATTTTTAACTAGATGAAGTCCCAAGAGTTCACTTTTGCTTTTGTTTCCCTTTCCTTCAGAGACATGTCAAGTAAGAACTTGCTGCATCTCAGGTCAAAGAGGTTGTTGCCTGTTTCCTTCTCTAGGATTTTGATGGCTTCCTGTCTTATGTTTAGGACTTTCATCAATTTTGAGTTTATTTTTGTGTATGGTTTAAGAAAGTGGTCCAGGCTCATTCTTCTGCATGTTACTGTCCAGTTTTCCCAACACCGTTTGGTGAAGAGACTTTTTTCCATTGGATACTCTTTTGTCAAAGATTACTTGGCCATATGTCTGTAGGTCCATTTCTGTGTTCTCTATTCTGTTACATCGATCTATATGTCTGTTTTTGTGCCAGTACCATACTGTATTGATGATTACAGCTTTGTAATACAGTTTGAAGCCCACAATTTTGATGCCTCCAGCTTTGGTTTTATTTTTCAGGATTGTTTGGGCTATTTGGGATCTTTTCTGGTTCCATACAAAATTGAGGATTGTTTGTTCTAGCTCTGCGAAGAATTGTGGTTGATATTTTGATTCTACATTGAATATATAGATTTCTTTGTGTAGTATCAACATTTTAACCATATTTTTCCTCCAACCAATGAGCATGGAATGTATTTCCAATTTTTTTTGTGTCTTCTTCAATTTCTTTCATAAGCTTTCTATAGTTTTCAGTGCATAGATTTTTCACCTCTTTGGTTAGATTTATTCCTAAATATTTTTTGGGTTTTGGTGTAATTATAAATGGGATCCATCCCTGGATTTCTGTTTCTGCTGCTTCATTATGGCTGTATAGAAATAGAAATGCTACCGATTTCTGTACATTGATTTTATATCCTGTTATTTTTCTGAATTCATGTATAAATTCTAGCAGTTTTTGGGTGAAGGATTTTGGGTTTTCCAAATAGAATATCATGTCATCTTCAAGAGTGAAAGCTTGACTTCATCTTTGCTGATTTGGATGTTTTTATTTCCTTTTGTTGTTGGATTGCTGAGGGTAGGACTTCCAACACTATGTTGAATAACAGTGGTGAGAGTGGACATCCCTGTCTTGTTCCTGATCTCAAGGGGAAAGCTCTTAGTTTTTCCCCATTGAGGATAATATTAGCCGTGGGTCTTTCATATACGGCCTTTATGATCTTGAGGTATGTTCCTTTTATCCCTACTTTCTTGAGGGTTTTTATCAGGAAAGGATGATGTATTTTGTCAAATGTTTTTTTTTTCTGCATCTTTTGAGAGGATCATGTGGTTCTTATCCTTTCTTTTATTAATGTGATGTATCAAATTGATTGATTTGTGGATATTGAACCAACCCTGCATCCCAGGAATAAGTCCCACTTGATTGTGGTGAATAATTCTTTTAATGTATTGTTGGATCCAATTTGCTAGTAACTTTTTGAGAATTTTGCATCCTGGTTTCTCAGGGAAATTTGTTTTTAGTTCTCCTTTTCAATGGGGTCTTTTGTTTTGGAATGAAGGTAATGGCCTCAGAATGAGTATGGAAGTTTTCTTCCAATTTCTATTTTTTGGAACAGCTTCTAATAGATAGGTGTTAACTATTCTTTAAATGTTTAATAGAATTGCCTTGGAAAGTCATCTGGTCCTGGACTCTTGTTTATTGGAAGATTTTTGATTACCAATTCAATTACCTTACTGGTTATGGGTCTGTTCAAATTTGATATTTCCTCGTGTTTCAGTTTTTGTAGTTTTTATGTGTCTAGGAAGTTGTCTATTTCTCCCAGACTTCCCAACTTGTGGAAATATAATTGTTTGTAATATTCTCTTATTATTATTTGTATTTCTGTGGTATTGGTTGTGATCTTTTTTCTTTCATTTGTGAATTTATTCATTTGGATCCTTTTTTATCAGACGGGCTAGGGGTTCATCAATTTTGTTAAATCTTTCAAAGAACCAGTTCCTGGTTTCATTGATATGTTCTACTTCTTTTTTTGATATCATTGATTTCTATTCTAATCTATTATTTCCCATCTTCTGCTGGTTTGGGGCTTTATTTGCCCAAAGAGCCCAGCTCTTTTAGGTGTAAGGTTAGGTCGTGTATTTGAGACCTTTATTCCTTATTTAGGAAGGCTTGGATTTTTGCCATATACTTCCCTCTTATGACAACCTTTGCTGCAACCCAAAAGTTTTGGACTGTCGTGTTTTCATTTGGATTGGCTTCCATGTACTTTTTAATTTCCCTTTTAATTTCTTGTTTAACCCACTCATTTCTTAGTAGTATATTATTTAGTCTATAATCATGGTCTTTCAAAAATTTTCTTGTGGTTTATTTCGAGTTTCATAGTATTATGGTCTGAAAATATGCAAGGTATGATATTGATATTTTTCTACTTGTTGATGGCAGATTTGTGACCCAGTATGTGATCTATTCTGGAAAATGTATCAGGTGCACTTGAGAAGAATGTGTATTCTGCTGCTTTAGGAAGAAATATTCTGAACATATCTGTTAAGTCCTTCCTATCTAGTGTGTCATTCAAAGCCAAAATTTCCTTGTTGATTTCCTGCATACCTGATCTGTCCATTGCTGTAAGTGGTATGTTGAAGTTGTTGAATAATTATGGTATTATTATTCATGAGTTTTCTTATGTTTGTTATTAATTGATTTATATATTTGAGTCACCAGGTTTGGGGCATAAATGTTTACAATTGTTAGATCTTCTTCATGTGTAGCTACTTAATTATGATATAATACCCTTCTGCATGTCTTGTTATAGTATTTATTTTAAAATCTACTTTGTCTGAGATAAGTATTGCTACTCCAGCTATCTCTTGATGGCCATTGGCATGATAGATGGTTCTCTATTCCCTTATTTTAATCAGCAGGTGTCTTTAGATCTAAAATGAGTCTCTTGTAAGCAGCATACAGATGAGTCTTGTTTTCTTACCCATTGTGATATCCTATGTTTTTTTTATTGGAGCATTTCGTCCATTTACATTTAGAGTGAGTACTGAAATATGAATTAATGCTGCTGTGTTGCCTGTAGAGTTGGTATATCTGGTGATGTTCTCTGGTCTTTTCTGGTCTTTGTTACTTTTTGTCTTTTTTTAAAATTTTGTTTGTCTTTTCTCCATTATAGAGACCCCTTAAAATTTCTTCCAGGCCTGCTTTAGTGGTTACAAACTCCTTTAGTTTTTGTTCATCTGGAAAACTCTTTATCTCTCCTTTTATGAATGGCAGCCTTAATGAATAGAGAATTCTTGGCTGAATATTTGTCCAATTCAGTACATTGAATATATCCTGCCACTCTTTTCTGGTGCCAAGTTTCTGTGACTAGGTCTGCTGCAAACCTTATCTGTCTTCCCTTATTGGTTAAGGATGTTCATTCCTTGCTGCTTTCATAATTTTTTTCCTTGTCTGTATTTTGTGAACTTGACTATGATATTTCTTGATGATGGTTGGTTTTTGTTGTATCTAATGGGAGTTTTCTGTGTTTCTTAGATTCATGTCTATGTTATTCCTCAGCTTAAGAAAGTTTTCTGCTATAATTTTGTCACACAAAACTTCTATCCCTTTTTCTCCCTCTTCATTTTCTGGGACTCATATGATTTGAATGCTATTCCTTTTTAATAATCCACTGAGTTATCTAAGTCTTGTAGTGTGCTCTTTTGCTGTTGTTTCCCTCTTTTTTTCTGCTTCACTATTCACCATTGTTTTATCTTCTATATAGCTAATTCGCTGGTCTGATTCATCCATACTTGATGTCGTGGCATCTGTTTGAGATTGCATCTCTGTTATAGCATTTTTAATTTCAGCTCAACTAGGTTTTATTTCTTTTATCTCCACAGAAATGTATTCTCAGGTGTCTTCTATTAGTTTTAAACTCCACCTCATATTTTTATTATTGTGGTACTAAATTCTAGATCAGAAATCTTACTTATATGTGTGTTGGTTAAGTCCCTGAATGTCATTTCTACCTGTTTTTCTTTCCAGGTGAATTCCTTCATTTTTTTTTCATTTTGGTTGAAGAAAAACTAATAAAATAAAAAATTAGAAATTAAAAAATTAAAAACAAAACAAAAATTTAAAAAGGAAGCTAAATCCTAGGTGTGTTTCAGTCTTGAAATTTTGATAGAATCAAAGGAAAAAAGGAAAGGAAAGAAAAAAAGAGTTTGAATTTTTTTAATTAAAAAAGAATACAAAATAAATTAAATAAAGAAAATGAAATAGAATTTAACAATTTAAAAATAAAAAATAAAGAAAAATAAAGAAAATAACCTATTCCTTCTGTATCCAAGAAAGAGAAACAAAAGAAAGAAAGAAAAAGAAAAACAATTTAAGGAAAACAAAAGCGAAGAAAAAGAACAAATAAATGAACAAGCAAGCAGAATGAAAACCAAATTAACTTACATCCACTTTCCCCTCAAACTGAAACTATGAAGCACTACATACTCCATACACTAAGCAGGTGGTGTGACTTGTGCTGGTCTTCTGGGGGGATGTTCTTGGAGGGTGCAGTTGGGTGGGGCTTGGTGTAATGGATCTTTTTTCCACTAGGTGGTACTGCTTAGCTTACTGGGGTGGATCAGTGTGGCACACATGTGCCCACATGCACATTTGCATGGGCAGGAGAGGTGGAAATGGCTTTGCCCACCTCCCTAGTCTCTGGCACAGAAACTTTGCACATTCACTGATCCATGATCAGGCACCCCTCCTTTGTCTCAGGCTTCTGTCCACTCCCCAACTTTACCCTGTCCATGTCCAAGCTGTCTGTCTGACAGGCGGCACTTCCCTCCAGAGTTTTATCTCAAATGGTGGTGTGTTTCCAAACCCTACACTTGAGACACCCCTGTGGCTTAGACCCTCACCAATTCTCTGGGGGAGGGTGTCACTGAGCAATGGCCAGGTGATAGCTTGCCCCAGAAAACATTTGTGCAATCGTGCAGTGACAGAGTTTCAGAGATTATGGCAAATCACAACACACAGCTGGCAGCAGGTTTCACCACACTCTGGTATCTTTGTCCCAAACCCAGCAAACGTGGCTGCTCTCTGAGGTCCACTGGGACCTTTGCCTGTGTGGAGGTCATATGGCCTCTACCAAATGGACTCCAAGCGGGAGAACAGCTTCTCCCTGTGTGGCACATGAACCCTTCAGACCCCACTGCCTGCTGTTGGGTATTTGCCCTACTTCATCACCAGAGCACTTCCAGGCACTAAGCTCCAAAACTTCAGACTCTGTTCTCCACTGTTTATAGAATCCTGGTGGTATTGAAACCTTCTTTCTTCTCCCCATCAGTAGTTTTGGTAAAAAGATTTCTTGTTCAGTCCCTTGCAAGTGTTTTCACTCTTTCTCTCCAGCCACTTTCTGGGAGAGTAATTTTCTGGCACGATGCCTATTCACTGCACTCTCCCCCCTGTCTCTCTCTCTCTGTTCTCTCTCTACAAAAACAGCTCGCTACCCCCGCATGGCTTTTCTGTCCCCCAGTTCACCTCTCTACACTGCATACCTGCTGAGTTCTGTGGCTCAAGTTATGCAGATTGTTGTGTTAATCCTCAGATAAACTTCCTAAGTGTTCAAAATGGTTCCTTAGATCAACTTCCTAGGTGTTCAAAATGGTTTGGTACTGATCTATCTGTGTTTCAGGGATGAAACAAGCTCAAGGTTCCAATGCTGCTTCACCATCTTGACTCCTCCAACTCTGACCCTTTAAAAATCTTTTACAGAAGTCTCCCTGAGAATTTGCTGCTTAATTTCAATGTTTAGTAGTTGGTCACATGTCCACATCTAGATGGAAGTCTACAAGATATAATGGAGTTCTACTTGGGATTGGGGTCAATCAACACTCTATAAGGTAGTAATAATTCACAATAAAACAAAACGTTATTTGTGGAGATTTAATTATAGCACTGTTCATAATAGCAAAAATTGGAAATAAACTACAAATCTAATGATAATGAAATAATAAGTAAATCATGGCATATCCATACAATGGGAAATAAGAAATCTTTAACATATTCATGAATAGAAATGTTACAGAAAATTTTTATAATATTACGTGAAGTAATACACACTGCAGTACAAAATTTTAACATAAGATCTCCCTCAGAGAGTACGAATATATGTGATTTTCAGTATATTAGTCATAGTAATAAATATTTTCCAAAAATTTTTACAATGATTGTTAATGTTTTTTATAATGAGTGTATTAACTAACAGACTTTCAAGATTAAATTCTGTAAGCATTAAAAAACAACTCTTGGGGGAAGAGTTTAGATGGCAGAGTGGTGGGGGGACACTGAGATTGCCTCATCCCTTGAACACAGGTAGATCAATATCAAATCATTTTGGACAACTAGGAAATCTACCTGAAGATTAAGAAAATATTCTGCAACAAATGTAGGAAGATAACATAACAGATGTGAGGTTCAGAGCCATGAATTTAGGGAGAGGAAAGCAGCAGTTCAGCAGAGGGAAAGAAACCCTTTTCCCAAAGAGTGGTCATGAAGAGAGGGAGGCAGTGGTGGGGAGTGAGTGACATGTAAGATTTTCGCAAGACTCCCTGGTGTGAAGATCCCATAGGTAGCACTAGGATAAATAATTCCCCTTTGTGGTATACATTTAAAAGAGGGTTTATTGCTTCTCTAAGGAAAAAAGGTCTGCCAGGAGCCCTTGAGCAACCATTCAACAGGAGCAAACAGAGGAGGATGCAGATGGCAGATACCCTAGTTGCATTAATGCTTTTTGCTAGGCACCACAATAGACTCCAGCCATTTTGCACACCTTATGTGACTGCTTTTCTTGGACAGAAGGGAAGAGGGGAAATTGGCTCATGTAGACTGCAGGTAACCTGGTGGCAGTTTTTCGCTGTGTGCCACAATAAACTCCAGACACTGTGTGTGTGCTGTGCAACTAATTTTCTGGGACAGAATGTTGAAGGGCATGCTGCAATGCACTCCTGAAGAGGAGGAGATAAGGTCTGCATTTTGCTGGGCCCTTTAAGATTTGGAGTATTGAATCTGAGTCATGGGCCAGATATAAAACACAAGAGAACTGTGGCTCTGGGCTTGCTGACTATGGGGCACAGACAGGTTATGGATAGGATCTGATGAAAGCTTCAGATACTTTTTTGTGAGGACCTCCTGCACAGTAACAGCCCGAGATCCTCTCCCAGTGGTCAAAGGGTTGGGTAACGCCATCTCCCCCACATACACCCAACAGTACAGTCAGACTTCAGAGAGAAACACAGCACCTCCTACTGGAGGCTGGAGTCACACCAAGCCCCGACACTGCACCCTGTAGGCATATTTCCACTAAAATAAGTCAACCCAAGAATCAGCACAGCAGGTCCTTCCCACAGAAGACCTGCACAAATACTTTCCTTGTACCAAGTCTACTAATCATAGTACTGAAAATTTCAGCTCTAGACAAAGTAGGCTGTAACTTCCATTTTACTTTCATTCTTTATTATTTTTTAAATTTATTTTCTCATTTTTAAATACTTTTTGTATTACTATTATTATGTTTATATCTACTTTTTATATACACATATTATTTTATTTTGTTGTTTGTTTTTATTATATTATATTTTATTATATTTTATTTTATTTTTGGATCTAGATTATTTTAACAAGCAGACCAAAACACATCCAGGACCTAGTTTTTCTTTGTTTTGTTTTTTTCCTTTTGTTTCTTTTCTTCTTCTTTGTCTTTGTCTTTTCTTTTTTTTTTCCTTTCTTGCTTTCTTTTATTTTCTGTGCAAAATGATGACCCTGAGAGGTTCACCCCAAAAGAAAGAACAGGCAGTAGAAGTCATGGCCAGAGATGTAATCAATATAGATATAGGTAAAATATATGAAGCAGAATAGGAAGCCAAGATTATAAGGATACTATCTCGGCTTGAAAAATACATGGAAGGAACCAGAGAATCCCTTTTCACAGAGATTAAAAAAAAAACAACTAAACTAAAATCTACCCACACCAAAATTAAAAATGCTTATGACCAAGATGCCAACTTGAATGGATGCCATGACAGTGAGGAGGTATGAAGCAGAGGAGCAAAACAATTAAACAGAAGATAAAATTATGGGAGGGCCTGGGTGGCGCAGTTGCTTGACGTGTGACTTCGGCTGAGGTCATGACCTTAGTTTGTGAGTTCGAGCCCTGCATTGGTTCTGTGCTGACAGCTCAGAGCCTGGAGCCTGCTTTGGATTCTGTGTCTCCTTCTGTCTCTGCACCTCCCCACTTATGCTCTGTCTCTCTCTGTCTCTCAAAAATAAATCAATGTAAAAAATAAATAAATAAATAAATAAATAAGATAAAATTATGGAAATTAATGAAGGTAAAAAGAGAGAGGGAAACAAAAATCTTGGATCATGAAGCAAGACTTAAGGAACTCAGCGACTTATTAAAAAGGGATAACATTCATATAATAGGAGTCCCAGAAGATGAAGAGACAGAAAAAAGGGGCAGAATGTTTATGTAAGCAAACTTCCCTAATCTTGGGAAAACTTCTTTAATCTGGGGAAAGATACAGATATCAAAATCCAAGAAACACACAGAACTCCCATTAAATTCAACAAAATCTGGCCATCACTAAAGCATATGATAGTCAAATTCACAAAATACACAGGCATGGAAAGAATCCTGAAAGCAACAAGGGGAAACATTGTCTTTAATCTACAAGGGAAGACAGATCAGGTTCACAGTAGATCTGTCCACAGAAACTTGGCAGGAGATATAAGAGTGGCAGGATATATTCAATGACATGAATGTGAAAAGTATGTAGCAAGAATTTTTTATCCAGTAATTTTGTCATTCAAAATAAAAGGAGAGATAAGGAGTTTCCCAGATAAACAAAAACTAAAGGAGTTTGTGACCACTAAACCAGCCCAGCAAGAAATTTTAATGGAGACACTTTGAGGGCAGAAAAAAAAAGGAACAAACACTGGTAAGGACCAGAGAACATTACCATAAACACCAATTCTACAGGCAACACCATGACACTAAATTCATATCTATCAAAATCACTCAATGTAAATGGATTAAATGTTCCAATCAAAAGATATAGGGTATCAGAATTGATAAAAAAAAACAACAAGTTTCGTCTCTATGCTGCCTACAAGAGACTCATTTTAGACCTAAAAACACTTGCAGATTGAAAGTGAGTAGCTGTATTATATCAGATAAACTAGATTTTAAAATAAAGAGATGAAGAAGTCCATTATATCAGAATTCAGTGGTCTATCCATCAAGAAGAGCTAACAATTGTAAATATTTATTCCCCCAACTTGGAGGCACCCAAATATGTAAGCCACTTAATAACAAATATAAGGAAATAAATTTGTAATAATACAATAATAGTAAGGGCTCAAATACCCCACTTACAGCAAAGGACAGATCACTGAAGTAGAAAATCAATGAAGGAACAATAACTTTGCATGACACAGTGGACCAGCTAGACTTAACAGATATATACAGAGCATTTTATCCTAAAGCCGCAGAAAACAATTCTTTTGGAGTGCACATGGCAGATTCTCCACAATAGATTACATTCTGGGTCACAAATCAGCCCTCATCAAGTACAAAAAATAATTGATATCATGCCATACATATTTTCAGACCTCAATGCTATTAATCTTGCAGTCAATCACAAGAAAAAATTTGGAAAGACCAAAAATACTTGGAGATTACAGAATATCCTACCAGATAATGAATGGGAGTGGCACCTGGATGCCTTAGTTTGTTAAGCATCTGACTTCAGCTCAGGACATGTTCTCATGGCTCATGAGTTTGAGCCCTGTGTCAGGCTCTGTGCTGACATCTCAGAGCCTGTAGTCTTCTTTGATTCTGTGTGTGTCTCTCTCTGCCTCTCCCCACTCTCTCTCCTCAAAAACAGATAAATATTAAAAAGTTTTAAATAAATGGATTAACCAAGAAATTAAAGAGGAAATAAAATTGCATCGAAGCCAATGAAAATGAAAACATGACAGTTCAAAACTTTTGGGATGCAGCAAATGCGGTCATAAGAGGGAAGTATATACCAATTCAGGCCTTCCTAAAGAAGGAAGAGAGGTCTCAAATACAATACCTAAGCTTATACCTAAAGGAACAGGAAAAAAAGGAAATAAACCACAAAAACAGTAGAAGGCAACTAAGATTAGAGCAGAAATCAATGATATAGAAATCAAAAAAAATAGTAGAACAGATCAAAGAATCTAGGAATTAGTTCTTTGAAAGAATTAATAAAATTGATAAACACTTAGCCAGATTGATTAAAAAGAAAAAGAAAAGGACCTAAATAAATAAAAGCACAATTAAAGAGGAGAGATTACAAACACCACCACTGAAATATGAACATTTATAAGAGAATATTATGAGCAATTATATGCCAACAAATTGGGCAATCCAGAAGAAATGGATAAATTCCTTAGAAACATATAAACTAAAAAAACCTGAAACAGAAAGAAATAGAAAATTTGAACAAACCCATAACCAGTAAGTTAACTGAATCAGTAATCAAAAATTCCCCAACAAACAAGAGTTCAGGACCAGAAGGCTTCACAGGGGTATTCTACCAAACATTAATAGAGTAATTAATATCTATTCCTTTGAAACTGTTCCAAAAAAATAAAAATGTAAAGAAAGCTTCCAAACTCATTCTATGAGGCCTGCATTACTTTGATTCCAAAACCAGACAAAGACCCCATTAAAAAGTGGAATTACAGACCAATTTCCCTGATAAACATGGTTACAAAAGTCTCAATAACTTACTAGCAAATTGAATCTAACAATACATTTAAAAAATCACTCACTGCAATCAAATGAGATTTATTCCTGGACTGCAGGATATCTCCAAATCAATCACATGATACACCACATTAATAAAGAAAGGATAAGAACTATATGATCTTCTCAATGGATGCAGAGAAAGCATTACCAAAAGATAGCATCCATTCTTGATAAAATCCCCCAACAAAGTAGGGATAGAAGGAACATACCTCAACATCATAAAAGCCATATATATGAAAGATGTACAGCTAATATGATCCTCAATCCAGAAAACTCTCAGAAAAACTGACCTAATCCTAAGGTTAGGAACACAACAGAGATGTCCACTCTCACCACTGTTGTTCAACATAGCATTGGAAGTCCTAGTCTCAGCAATCAGACAGCAAAAATAAATATAAGGTATCAAAATCAACAAAAGAGAAGTCAAACTTTCTTTCTTCAAAGATGAGGGGGTATTCTAGGTGGAAAACAAGAAAGACTCCAACAAAAAATTTGTAGAACTGATGCATGAATTCAGCAAAGTTGCAGGGTATAAAATCAAAGCACAGAAATTGGTTGCATTTCTATAAACCAATAATTAAGTAACAGAAAGAGAAATCACGGAATTGATCCCATTTACAATTACACCCAAAACCATAAGATACCTAAGAATAAACCTAATCAAAGAAGTAAAATATCTGTACTCTGTAAACTATACAATGCTTATGAAAGAAATTGAAGAAGACACAAAGAAATGGAAAAACATTCCATGCTCATGCATTGGAAGAGCAAATATTGTTAAAATTTCTATACTACCCAAAGCAATCTACATATCCAATGCAATACCTATCAATATAACACCAGCATTTTTTACAGAGCTAGAACAAACAATCATAAAGTTTGTATGGATCCCCAAAAGACCACAAGAAGCAAAACTCATGTTGATAACAAAAACAAAAACAAAAACAAAAACAAAAGCTGGAGGCATCACAATGCCAGACTTTAAGCTGGTAGTGAGTGGCACAAAAACAGACACATAGATCTTAGGAACATAATAGAGAACCCAAGATGGACTCACAGGTAATATTCAGTGTAAAAAAAGATATTCTCAGGACATCTGGGTGGCCCAGTAGTTTAGGTGTTTGGCTCTTGACTTCGGCTCAGGTCATGATCTCACAGTTCATGATTTTGAGCCCCACACAAGGCACTGTACTAACAGTGAGGAACCCGCTTGGGATTCTCTCTCTCTCACTCTGCCCTTCCCCTGCTCATGTGTTGTTTCTCTCTTTCTCAAAATAAATAAACTTAAAAAAACAGAAAAAAAGTCTCTTCAGCAAAAGGTGTTGGGAACACTGGACAGCCACATGCAGAAGGATGAACCTGGACCACTCTTGTACAGCATACACAAAAATAAATTCAAAATGAACAAAAGACTTAAATGTGAGACAGGAAACCATCACAATCCTAGAGGAGAGCACAGGCCACAACCTCTTTGACCTCGGCCATAGCAAGTCCAACTGGACCCTACTCCAGAGGCAAGGGAAACAAAAGCAAAAATGAAGTACTGGGACTTCATCACGGTAAGGAGCTTCTGCACAGTGAAGGAAACAATCAACAAAACTAAACAGGAACTGACTGATTGGGAGACTATATTTACAAATAACATAACTGATAAAGGGTTAGTATCTAAATCTATAAAGAACTTATCAAACTCAATACCCAAAAACAAATAATGCAGTGAAAAATGGCAGAAGACATAAACAGATATTTTCCAAGGAAAACATTCAGATGGCTAACAGACACATGAAAAGTTGCTCCATATCACTCATCACCAGGAAAATACAAATCAAAACCAGAATGAGACACCACCTCACAACTGTCAGAATGGTGAAAATTTACAACTCAGGAAACAATAGATGTTGGCAAGGATGCGGAGAAAGGGAAATCTTTTGGACAGTTGGTGTGAATGAAAAATGGTGCAGCCACTCTGGAAAGTAGCATGGAGGTTCCTCAAAGAGTTAAAAATAGAACTACCATACGATCCAGCAATTGCACTACTATGTATTTATCCAAAAGATTCACAAACACAGATACAAAGGGGTACATGCACCCCAACGTTTATAGCAGCATTATCAATGATAGCCAGACAATGGAGAAAGCCCAAATGTACATTTGTTGATGAATGGATAAAAAAAGATATGATACACACACACACACACACACACACACACACACACACAATGGAATATTACTCAGCCATCAAAAAAACGAAATCTTGCCATATGCAATGATGTGGATACAAATAGAGTGTATTATGCTAAATGCAGCAAGTCAGTCACAGAATGACAAATACAATATGATTTCACTCATACTTTGAATTTAAGAAAAGAGATGAACATAGGGAAAGGGAAGGAAAAATAAGATAAAACAGAGAGGGAGGAAAACCATAAGAGGAGCTTAAATATAGAGAACTGATGGTGGCTGGAGGGGAGATTGTTGGGACAATGGGCTAAATGGGTGATGGGCATTAAAGAGGGCACTTGTTGGGATGAACACAGGTTATTATATGTAAGTGATGAATCATTAAATTCTACTCCTGAAACCAATACTACACTCCCTGTTAACTAGCCTGAATTTAAATAACAATTTAAAAACTACTCTGACTACACCAATAAAGAAGAAAATAATTATTGGATGCATACTGTGTCCCTCACAAAAGCAAAGGAGGAATAGAGAAATCAAACCTTATGAAGAAAAGGACCCAGTGAAGTTCTAAATACTTCAGTTTTAGTTATTCTAGCACCATCTCAGCAGTATACTCTCATCAGATCTCTTCAAGCCAATTGTCTTCATTTTTACGTATCACCATTCAAAAACAAAATTATCAAGAAGGAAACTGTAATAATCCTACCTTGGGTCACAAACTTACCATATGGTCAGGGGAACAGTTCTGTCAGTGACAGCCCTATTAGAATTACGTGGAATAGGGAATAGGCTATTTCCCATAGAAAAAGATTTTTGTCAGATAAAACAACATGTGTAATACCAGCATAAAAAATATTTACTTTTTAAATTATACTCAGTAAAACCCCAAGCTGTGACAAAACAGAAAAAAATGACTACATTTTGGGAATCCCAAGGATGGTCAGTGACACAGATGGAGAAGACGAGAATACTGTCTTTCATACAAAGCACACTATTGACTTAAGATCATAAAATTCAAAAGGAAGTGCTGAATTCAGATATTATATAGACTGAAATTAGTATCCAAGGAGAGTTAGTCTGGAGGAGGGGTCCCATAGCTTGAGCTTTTTGGAAGTGCAACATTTATAGTCAAATGGGTGGCCATATAACAGATATGAATGACACAAGAAAGATTCATTTTCTAGAGAAACACATTACAATGAAGGAAAAAGAATTAATATGTGAATGCCCTTTGTGAACCACACACTGGGCTAAGAACTTGACATATATGACCTTATTTTCTCCTGACAACTCTGTAAATTAAGACCTATTTGTCGAATTGAAAAAAACAGTTCAGAAAAATTAAATCACTTACTCAGAATATCATACAATGAGTGGTAGAGCTGGGATTCAAACTCAGATTTAAGATGCTGTGATCCAGCTAAGCAAATTGGGTTAAAACCAGAGTTCTATTCAGTCCAGCAAACTAGAGAGATTCCAATTCCTAAGGATGTGACCCATGTAAACATGATAAGAGTTGAGGAGAGTAATCTGAAGATTTCATCCAAGCCATAAAAGATACCAGGATAGAGTAGGAAGAGCCTACTCACTGGTAGAAGAATACAGTCAATTCTATTTACTGTATTTGGTCCATATTGACTCAAAAATTATGGGTGCCAGGATTTAATGACTTATAGGTGAGCAGAAATCAACTGAAAACCAAGATATTAAGAATGTTCAATTACCTTGAAGGACCAGTGTATGTACTAAAATATTGGGAGAATGGGACAAATCCAAGAAAAGAAAGGAACAAAGTTCAAAGTACACTAAAGGCTATGGATCATGATGTAGTAATCTATAGCTGCATAACAAATTATACCAGAACTTTACACCAAAATAACACTAAAATTTAGCAGCTTAAATAATAACACCCATTGTCTTTTTGAGCCAGAAATATAGAAGTGCTTTAATTGGATCTTTTTGGCTCAATGTCTCTCATGAGGTTAAAGTCAAGATGTCACCATGTCTATAGCCACATAAAGTCTTGACTGGGTTTGAAGGATTCATTTCAAAGGTGGTTCATTCACATTTCTGACATTTTGGGAAAGGCAAATCTATGGAGACTGAAAAAAGATCAGTGTTTCCTAAGGGTTCCAGGGGAGAGGAAAAAATGACTAGGTGTAGTACAGAGTATGTATAGTGCAGTGAAATTATTCTATATGATACTATAATAGTGAATAAATGTTATTATACATGTGTCAAAACTCAAAGCACATACAACACAAATAGTAAACCTTGAAGTAAACTCTGGGCTTTAGTTAATAATAGTGTTTCAATATTGGCTTATTAATTGTGAGAAATGTACAATGTTAATGAAAGATATTAGTATTGGAAATGAGGGAGGTTGAGGATCATATGAGAATACTACTTTTTGTTTAATTTTTCTGTAAACCTAAAACTGCTAAAAATTGATTTCTTAATTTAAAATAAAATAATTTGCAATATTTAAATAAAAATAAAAATAAAAGTGCTCCTTAAATTACCAATTGAGGGATGCCTGGGTGGCTCAGTATATTAAGCGTCCAACTTTGGCTCAGGACATGATCTCACAGTTCATGAGTTAGAGTCCCATGTCAGGCTCTGTGCTGACAGCTCAGAGCTTAGAGCCTACCTTTATTCTGTGTCTTCCTCCCTATCTGCCCATCTCCTGCTCATGATATGTCTCTCAAACATAAATAAATGTTATTTTTTAATTACCAATTGACTTCTAAATAATTTATATAGTTTCTTAAATTTTTTGACCTTTATATTGCTTCTGAAAATATTTATATATCACAAAAATTCAAATAATACAGAGAAAGAAATAACCATCTGAAAGTCTACAATTAGAGAAAACTACTCATAACATTATTTGAGATATTTCTTATGCATACAACATGTGGAAATATGTATGTATTTTACATAAATGAGTTCATATCATTTATTTTACTCTGAAAGTTGTTTCCCCCTCCATCCCCAGTCTACTACACGTAGTGAATAGCTTTCCATTTAAAGAGGAAAATTATCTACGTTGATTTTTTAATCTTTGAAATGTAGGGAATTGATTGAGCTTTTTAAAGTATAATTTATTTTCAAGTTAGCTAACATACAGTGTATATACACTGTGCTCTTGGTTTTGGGGGGCGGTAAATTCATGTGATGCATCACTTATGTACAAAACTCAGTGCTTACCCCAACAAGTGCCCTCCTCAATGCCCATTACCCACTTCCCTCATCCCCTCACTCCCCATAAAACCTCAGTTTGTTCTCTGTATTTAAGAGTCTATTATGGTTTTCCTCCTTCTCTGTTTGAAACTATTTTTCCCCTTTACTTCCCCCATGGTATTCTGTTAAGTTTCTCGAGCTCCACATGAGTGAAATTGGCTTTAAGCCAACGTGGGGGCTCAAACCCATGGACAGCAAGATTATGACCTGAGCTGAAGTCTGATGGTTAACCGACTGAGCCACCCAGGCACCTCTTGAATTCTCTTTTATTTAATATATTATAATACATGATCAGGCTGAAATTATTCTAGATATGGCCTGTGTGAACTTTATTTTTATATACTTCCACTATTCTTTGAAAACTTCATTGCTTTATAGCAGAAAACAATGTTCTTATATAGGTTTATCCTGTGATTTGTGTGCTCCAGACCAGGAATTGGTTAATTTCTGCAAGGAGATACATTTTCTTTGATGGAGAATGGTATTAAGAAACCAAGATCTGGGTACTTGAATACTCATTATTACTGGGGTGGTTTTGCTTCTAGGATTTAGTAGATACTACAGAGAAATACAGTTTTGAAGAAATAATAAGTTCATACTAATACAAAATTAAAAAGGTAATAATAAGAGTTCTGCATTTTGGGGGTGCCTGGGTGGCTCAGTCAGTTAAGCATCTGACTCTCCATTTTGGCTTAGGTCATGATTTCACAGTTTGCAAGTTTGACACTCTATCCCTGTGACAGCATTGAGCCTGTTTGGGATTCTCTCTCTCCCTCTCTCTCTGACCCTCCCCTGCTCACACATGCTCTTTCTCTCTCTCTAAAAATAAATAAGCATTTAAAATTTTTTTAAAAGTCTTCTGCATTTTCTCCCACACCATATTTATATCTCATTAGGGGACAATATACAATTTTGATTTTTGCCACTAAAAATGACTGGAAGGTTTTCTGTGTCATGGGACATTTGAAAATTTAACCATAATAAAGAAAGAATTTCCTCCTTCTGAATAAACATTAATGAGGTAGTGCAATTGTGTTGTTTATTTATTATACCCAACAATTCATGCTTGTTTAATATACTTGTTACACATTTCTTATATATGTACTTACTATTTTTATATTTTTTAATACACATATGCCTGGGAACCTTTATTAATGTAGTTTTACTATTTCATAAAAAGAGGGGAAATAAAAATATAGTTTCAGAAGTTATGAGGCTTGTGTGTTATTACATCTCTTTGGCTTGCACACAATAGGATACAATTTTCTTAGAAGTTTAGTGAAATATTATAATTAACCTGTATGTTTATTTTTTCTTGATGTAACTATGATCTATCTCTTTTCTGTTTTGGTTGTGTAGTGAGAGCCTAACAAAATATTCTGATAGATTTTCGTTTGGATTTTAGAAGGAAACTCTTTTAAGTCTCAGACCAAAGTCCAAAGATTTATAAGTATCAGAAAATTCAAGTAGATAAAGAGTATTTAGGTGTTTCATATGACAGTATTAAAAAAAAGACAAATGGAACTACACAACAAAATGAAAGTCTGGGGGCACCTTGGTGGCTCAGTCAGTTAAGCGTCCGGCTTCAGCTTAGGTCATGATATCACGGTTCATGGGTTTGCGTCCCGTGTTGGGCTCTGTGCTGATAGCTCAGAGCCTGGAGCCTGGTTTTGATTCTGTGTCTCCCTCTCTCGCTGTCCCTCCCATACTCATTCTCTCTCTCTCTCTCTCTCTCTCTCCCTCTCAAAAATAAATAAACATTAAAAAAATGAAAGTCTGTATTTGATCATCAAAGACAAAAGAGGTCAGCAGGAGATTCAGCTACAAAGCATGAAAGAGGTGGCCATTATAAAAAGCATATCTACATGACATAAAAGAATATTGGAAACCATAGTCTCAAATATATGATGGCAATTTTTTAAATAGAAGCACACATTGTGTGTGTGTGTGTTTTTTTTTGTATTTTCATAGCAAATGACAGTAGAATTTGTTTACAGTGGAGACATGATTCACAGAACATTACTAACAGTGTTTGGGCAATCTTTTATTACTTTACTATATATCAACTTGTTTGATTATGCTGTGAGGCAATCATGAAAAAAATTGAGAACAGTACAGTGTTTTTAGTCACCTTAAGAATGAAATTGAGTTATTAGATTGATCATTCAATAATAAACAATTTTGTAAAATATCAGCTTGTGATCACAGATAGAGAAGTAGTAAAGGTAACGTAGTGCAATTATCATCTTACTGTCAAGGTCTAGTAAAACATTCTACTGAAGGAAGCTCCAGGTAATACCTATTACATTCCTAACCTTATCTAAGAATCTCTTCCTGTGTTGAGCTTTCCAAATTTCAATTCAAAGCGGGAAGGAGAAGTAGAATAGATAAGAGAAAATGAAAGAAAGAAAGAAAGAAAGAAAGAAAGAAAGAAAGAAAGAAAGAAAGAAAGAAAGAAACTAGGTAGAATTATTTTCAGGCTATAGACGTTTACCAAAGTTGATTCTAATAGTCATACGTATATTTATGTCATATATTTGTATATGACACCTTTCATTCTTAATTTTAGATACATCTACTTTAACTGAATCTTTCATTTAAAATTAATCTATTGGTTTTTTTCTCCTTTAACCTAAACTGTGTATGAAGTAACCAGAAAAAATATCTTGGGAGATGCATTAACATTTTGCTAATAGATACATTAAGGAAAAATATTTCTTCTTAACAGCTTAATTACATCTACAGAGAAAAATATACATGTAAGTACATTTACAAAAGCCTTACTTTAGACTATTACCTTCTATACACATTCAAATCCCTTCACTCATTGAAATAAGAACCTATTATTTTTTGTAGTTAACACATAACAATTCAATATGAATGATGAGCATGAGGCTCATTAAGACAGTTGACTATATTTTTCACAGGAGTAATTGTGGAAAAGATCTAAAGCCTATCCTATACATAAAAAAAAACACAGACACAGGTGCAAATCCTTTTAAATATTGAAGATTTCTGTATCTGATTTTGGGGAGCCTTTTGTCCAGTAGATAGATGATATTGAATGATAAATGATGGTGGAGTATTTCCCAAAGTAAAAGACCAAGTGATGCTTACAGGATGCTGGTTCGTGGTAGTAGAAGTGTCTTGCATTTCTCTTTGTTCCCTCTTGATTCTTAAGGTTTATTAATAGCTTTATAATGTCAGAGTTAAACTTGACTAGGGTAGTCTGTGACAGTAAGCAACATTCTATGAAATTTTCTCTTTGCCCTGGATAGATAAAGACTTCCTGTCATGCAATATTTAGGGACTCTTAAACAGATATTCAAGCATGTTCCCTGATACAAATTTATTCAGGGCTCTCATGGAAAAGGAAAATAATTCTCTAAAGTTGGGACTCAGATTTGACTGATAGAAAGAGGGGTGATATAATGGAAGGCAGATATCAAAGGGGAACAACAAAAACTTTATAAGCAGTTTATCACAACTGAGGAAGATGTCTGGTGAGTGGTGAGGGGGCCAGATTCAAATTACAACCTCATTGTTTTTCTATTTCAGAATTTTATTTGATTTTTTGCCTGTATATTTTTCCATATGAATTTTAGAATCAGCTTCTCTAATTCCAGATTAAAGTAATAACCTGTTAGTATTCTTATTGGGAACACACTGTATTTATAAATTTTCTTGGAAGAGAAAAAAATATATATATATTATATATTGTATATTATATATTATATAATTATATAAATCCTCCTCCGTGTGTGTGTGTAACATTGACTCTTTCTACATAGGAACATAACAGACCTCTTCATGTGTTCCTGTATTCTTTTTAGTGTTCAAGTTTTCTCTAACACTACAGAACACACTTAAAAATGGGTCAGGTGGTGAAGTAAGCTAGACAGAGAAAGAAAAAATGCTGTATCTTCTCACTTACATCTGGAATCTATTAAAAAAATTGAACTCACAGATGCAGAGAACAGATTGGTGATTGCAAGAGGCAGAGGGTTGAAGGTGGGCAAAATGGATGAAGGAAGTCAAGTGGACAAATTTCCAGTTATAAGATAAATAGATTCTGGAGATGTAATGTAAATTTAAAAAAAATTTTAAAGGGTTAGATGATAAATTTTATGCACATTACCACAATTAAAAGTAAAAAAGAAAAGTTATTGGTAATAAAATTTAATTAAGGAAGTAAACAATTCTGTTCTAAGAAATAAACTGGATCTATTTTAAAAATTATCTTTACATAGGCATTATATAAGTTTATACCTAAGAATTTTATTGTAGTGTTGCTATTGTAGGGGTGCCTGGGTGGCTCAGTCTGTTAAGGATCTGATTTCCACTCAGGTCATTATCTCATGTTTCGTGAGTTCAATGCCTACATTGGGCTCTATGCTGACAGCTCAGAGCTTGGAGCTTGCTTCAGATTCTGTGTCTCCCTCTTTCTCTGCCCCTCCCTTTCTTACACTCCGTCTCTCTCTCCCTCTCTCAAAAATAAATAAGCATTAAAAAAATTAAACATCCAATTCTTGGTTTCAGCTCGGGTCATGAGCTCATGGTTCATGAGTTCAAGCCCTGCATTAGACTCTCCGTGGAGAGCATGGAACCTGCTTGAGATTCTCTCTCTCCCTCTCTCTCTCTGCCCCTCCTCTGCTTGTGCTCTCTGTCTATCTCAAAATAAACAAATAAAATTAAAAATAGTTTTGCTATTGTAATTTTTTAGAATATAAATTTTAGTTATTTGTGTGTGCTAATATTTACTTTACCTTACAGAACTCTTGTTTGCTTGCAGTAGTAATCTCAGTTGATGCTCTTGTGTATTTCAGTTACACAATTATATCATCTGCAAAGAATGATAGTGCTTTCTTCTTTTTTCCAATATTTATACTTGAGTGTCCCTTATCTTATTACATTAGCTGTTGTCTGCAGTAAAGTGTTAAATAATAGTGGGGAAAGTGGACACGCCAAGCTTCTTGATTTGATTGATAATGATCACTATGTTTCCCCATGATATTAAATTTTGGGGCTGAGATAACTACAGTTAATCATGTTAAAGAAGTATTGACTTACTCTTATTGAGTTTCTAAAATTGAAACTTGTCATTGAATTTTGTCAAATGCATTTTCAGCATCTATGAAGATAGGCATATAGTTTTTTCCTTTAGTCAATTACTATGATCACTTATTTGTTTTTTTTTAATTTTTTAATGTTAATTTATTATTCTTGAGAAAGACAGAGACATAGTGCAAATGGGAGAGGGACAGAGAGAGAAGGAGACACAGAATCTGTGTCTGTCAGGCTCCAGGCTCTGAGCTGTCAGCACAGAGCTCAATATGGGGCTCAAACTTGCAATCTGCAAGATGATGACCTGAGCCAAAGATGGGTGCTTAACCAACTGAGCCACCCAGGTGCCCTATGATCGCTTATTTTAATAGGTTTCCAAATGGTAAACCATCTTTCATTCCTACAATAAATCCCATTGATCTGGATGCATGTTTCTTAAAATGTACTGGTGAATTCTGCTTGCTAATATTTTGTTCACGAATTTTCAGTATGTTTTTATTATGATGTAAACCATATAACATAATATTCACTCTTTTAAAGTGTATAATTCATTTATTTTACTAAAATCACAAGGTCGTGCAAACATGGCCACTAATTCCAGAATATTTTCATTATGTCAAGAAAAAAAAAAAAACCTCATCTTTTATTAGTTACTACTCAACTTCCAACCCTAACCCCTGAACACTATTCTACTTTCTACTTATATGGGTTTGCCATTTCTGGATATTTCATATAAATAGAATCATCCAGTATATAGCTTTGTGTATAGCTTCTTACATTTAGCACACTGTTTTCAAGGCATATATTTCATTCCTTTTACCACTAAATAACATTCCATTGTATGGATATACCACTTTTTTATGAATTCATCTATAGGTGGACATTTAGGTTGCTTCCATTTTTTTTTTGCTACTATGAATAATGCTGCTATGACTTTCATGTACAAGTTTTTGTGTGTACATAATTATTCCTTTTCCTTGAGTGTATACCTAGAAATGAAGTTACTAGATGTTATGATAGCATTTTGTTTAACATTTTAAGGAATAAGGAACTTACAAACTATTTTCCAAAATGGTTGTGAGTGCTTGCATTCTATGTATGATGGTTCCAATTTTTCCTTTTTTTTTGACAACACTAGTTATTCCCCATCTTTTTTATAAACTTTTAAGTGGCTGTGAAATAATACCTAACTGTTGTTTTGATTTCCTATTTCCTAGTAACTATAGGAACTGAGCGTCTTTTCATGTGTTTACTGGTTATTTTTTTCTTTTTTCTTTTTGAGAATGTCTATGAAAATATTTTGCCCATTTTAATAGAGTTATTATCCTTTCAAGTTATATGTTGAACTGCTTATACATTCTGGATACTAGACATTTTAAAAATTTTTCTCTTACTCTACAGGTGGTCACTTCACTTTCATGATACTTTTAAGCATAAATGTTTTTAATGTGATACAGTTCAATTAATCTTATTTTTTGTTTGTTTGTACTATAAAGCATTATATCAGATAATCTGTTGCCTAATCAAACGTCACAAAGATTTACAGATATGTTTTCTTCTAAGACTTTTGTAGTTTTGCCTCTTATATTTAGGTCTTTGATACACTTTAAGTTTTGTATATGGTGTGGAGTTTGGATCCAGTTTCATTCTTTTGCATGTAGATACCAGTTGTCTCAGTACCAGTGGTTGAAAAGACTATTCTTTTTCCTCCATTGAATTTTTTTGGCACCCTTGTTGAAAATAGATTGCCTATAAATGCATAGGTTTATTTTTGAACTTTCAATTTTATTCTATCTTTATTTCTATCCTTATGCCAAAACCACATAGTTTTGATTACTGTTGCATTGTAATAACTTTCAAAATTGGAAAGTGCAAGTCCTCAAAATTTTCTTTGTGTTTTTAATGTTATAAAAATTACATCTTTATACATTGTGTACCCATCAACTTGGGTTCATTGTATTTTAGTCACACAGAAGGAAACAGAGTTACAGAGATACAGTTATTCTTTTATGTGTACCTGTGTAGATGTCTTTAATAGTTATCTTTATTTCTTCATGTAGATTGGCAATATTGTTTGGTGTCCTTTCATTTCACTAATATCCTTCAAGCACTCCTTTTAGTGTTTCTTTTTTTTTTTTAATTTTCTTTTTTCTTTTTTAAAATTTACATCCAAATTAGTTAGCATATACTGCATCAATGATTTCAGGAGTAGATTCCTTAATGCTCCTTACCCATTTAGCCCATCCCCTGTCCCACAACCCCTCCAGCAACCCTCAGTTTGTTCTCCATATTTATGAGTCTCTTCTGTTTTGTCTGCCTCCCTGTTTTTATATTATTTTTGTTTCCCTTCCCTTGTGTTCATCTGTTTTGTCTCTTAAAGTCCTCATATGAGTGAAGTCATATGATTTTTATCTTTCTCTTACTAATTTCACTTAGCATCATACCCTCCAGTTCCATCCATGTAGTTGCAAATGGCAAGATTTCATTCTTTTTGATTGTCGAGTAATACTCCATTGTATACACATACAACTTCTTCTTTATCCATTCACCCATCTTTGACATTTGGGCTCTTTCCATATTTTGGCTATTGTTGATAGTGCTGCTATAAACATGGGGGTGCATGTGTCCCTTCGAAATAGCACATCTGTATCCCGTGGATAAATGCCTAGTAGTGCAATTGCTGAGTCATAGGGTGATTCTATTTTTAGTTTTTGAGGAACCTCCATACTGTTTTCCAGAGTGGCTGCACCAGCTTGCATTCCCACCAACAGTGCAAAAGACATCCTCTTTCTCCACATCTTCACCAACATCTGTTGTTGCCTGAGTTGTTACTGTTAGCCACTCTGACAGGTGTAAGCTGGTACTCATTGTGGTTTTGATTTGTATTTCCCTGATGATGAGTGATGTTGAGCATTTTTTCATGTGTCGGTTGGCTATCTGGATGTCTTCCTTGGGAAGCGTCTGCTTGTGTCTTTTGCCCATTTCTTCACTGGATTATTTTTTTTTGGGGGGGTGTTGAATTTGATAAGTTCTTTATAGATTTTGGATACTAATCCTTTATCTGATATGTCTTTTGCAAATATCTTCTCCCATTCTGTCAGTTGCCTTTTAGTTTTGCTGATTGTTTCCTTCGCTGTGCAGAAGCTTTTTATTTTGATGAGGTCCCAGTAGTTCATTTTTGATTTTGTTTCCCTTGCCTCTGGAGATACGTTGAGTAAGAAGTTGCTGTAGCCAAGATCAAAGATCAAAGGAGAAAACATGCCTGCTTTCTCCTTGAAGATGTTGATACCTTCCTGTGCTACGTTGAGGTCTTTCATCCATTTTGAGTTTATTTTTGTGTACGGTGTAAGAAACTGGTCCAGGTTCATTCTTCTGCATGTCGCTGTCCAGTTTTCCCAGCACCACTTGCTGAAGAGACTGACTTTACTCCATTGGATATTATTTCCAGCTTTGTCAAAGATTAGTTGGCCATACGTTTGTGGGTCCAATTCTGGGTTCCCTATTCTGTTCCATTGATCTGAGTGTCTGTTCCTGTGCCAGTACCATACTGTCTTGATGATTACAGCTTTGTAGTATAGCTTGAAGTCTGGGATTGTGATGCCTCCTGCTTTGGTTTTCTTTTTCAAGATTGCTTTGGCTATTCGGGGTCTTTTCTGGTTCCATACAAATTTAAGGATTATTTGTTCTAGCTCTGTGAAGAATGCTGGGGTTACTTTGATAGGGATTGCATTGAATATGTAGATTGCTTTCTGCAGTATCAACATTTTAACAAAATTTGTTCTTCCTATCCAGGAGCATGGAATCTTTTTCCATTTTTTTGTGTCTTCAATTTCTTTCATAAGCTTTCTATAGTTTTCAGTGTACAGATTTTTCACCTCTTTGGTTATATTTATTCCTAGGTATTTTATGTTTTTTTTTTTTGGTGCAACTGTAAATGGGATCGATTCCTTGATTTCTCTTTCTGTCATTTCATTGTTGGTGTATAGGAATGCAACCGATTTCTGTGCATTGATTTTATATCCTGCCACTTTGCTGAATTCATGGATCAGTTCTCACAGTTTTTTGGTGGAATCTTTTGGGTTTTCCATATAGAGTCTCATGTCATCTGTGAAGAGTGAAAATTTGACCAGCTCGTGGCTGCGTTGGATGACTTTTGTTTCTTTGTGTTGTCTGATTGCAAAGGCTAAGACTTCCAATAGTATGCTGAATAACAATGGCGAGAGTGAACATCCCTGTCTTGTTCTTGACCTGAGGGGGAAAGCTCTCAGTTTTTCCCCAGTGAGGATGATATTAGCGTTGGGTCATATATATATGGCTTTTATGATCTCGAGGTATGCTCCTTCTATCCCTACCTTGTTGATAGTTTTTACCAAGAAAGGATGCTGTATTTTGTCAAATGTTTTCTCTGCATCTATTGAGAGGATCATATGGATCTTGGCTTTTCTTTTATTGATGTGATGAATCACGTTAATTGTATTGTGGATATTGAACCAGCCCTGCATCCCAGGTATAAATCCCATTTGGTCACGGTGAACAATTTTTTTCATGTATTGTTGGATATGCTTAGCTAATATCTTGTTGAAGAATTTTGCATGCATGTTCATCAGGAAAATTGGTCTATAATTCTGCTTGTTAGTGGGGTCTCTGTCTGGTTTTGGAATCAAGGTAATGCTGGCTTCATAGAAAGAGTTTGGAAGTTTTCCATCCATTTCTATTTTTTGGAACAGCTTCAAAAGAATAGGTGTTATCTCTTCCTTAGATATTTGGTAGAATTCCCCTGGAAAGCCATCTGGCCATGGACTCTTGTTTTTTTGAAGATTTTTGATTACTAATTCAATTTCCTTACTGGTTATGGGTCTGTTCAGATTTTCCATTTCTTTCTTTTTCAGTTTTGATAGTGTATATGTTTCTAGGAATATGTCCATTTCTTCCAGATTACCGATTTTATTGGCATACAATTGCTCATAATATTCTCTTATTATTGTTTTTATTTCTGTTGTGTTGGTTGTGATCTCTTCTCTTTCATTCTTGATTGTATTTATTCATGTCCTTTCCTTTTTCGTTTTGATCAAACCGGCTAGAGGTTTATCAATTTTGTTAATTCTTTGAAAGAACCAGCTTCTGGTTTCATTGATCTGTTCTACTGTTTTTTTTCCTTTTTTTGGTTTTGATAGCATTAATTTCTGCTGTAATCTTTATTATTTCCTGTCTTCTTCTGGTTTTGGGTTTTATTTGCTGTTCTTTTTCCAGCTCCTTAAGGTGGAAGGTTAGGCTGTGTATCTGAGATCTTTCTTCCTTCTTTAGGAAGGCCTGGATTGCTATATACTTTCCTCTTATGACCGCCTTTCCTGTGTCCCAGAGGCTTTGGGTTGTGGAGCTATCATTTTCATTCACTTCCATATACTTTTTAATTTCTTCTTTAACTGCTTGGTTAGCCCATTCATTCTTTAGTAGGATGTTCTTCAGTCTCCAAGTATTTGTTACCATTCCAAATTTTTTTCTTGTGGTTGATTTCGAGTTTCATGACATTGTGGTCTGAAAATATGCACAGTATGATCTCGACCTTTTTGTACTTACTTACGGCTGATTTGTGTCCCAGTATATGGTCTATTCCATGTGCACTGGAGAAGAATGTGTATTCTACTGCATTAGGATGAAATGTTCTGAATATATCTGTTAAGTCCATCTGGTCCAGTGTGTCATTCAAAGCCATTGTTTCCTTGTTCAGTTTTTGATTAGATGATCTGTCCATTGCTGTGAGTGGGGTGTTGATATCTCCTACAATTATGGTATTACTATTGATGAGTTTCTTTATGTTTGTGATTAATTGATTTATATATTTGGGTGCTCCACATTTGGTGAATAAATGTTTACAATTGTAAGTCTTCTTGGTCTATAGACCCCTTGATTATGATATAATGCCCTTCTGCATCTCTTGATACTGTCTTTATTTTAAAGTCTAGATTGTCTGATACAAATATGGCTACTCCGGCTTTATTTGTTGACCATTAGCATGATAGATGGTTCTCCATCCCCTTTTAATCTGAAGGTGTCTTTAGGTCTAAAGTGGGTATCCTGTAAACAGCATATAGATGAATCCTGTTTTCCTATCCATTCTGTTACCCTATGTCTTTTGATTGGAGCATTGAGTCCATTGACATTTAGAGTACTGAAAAATGTGACTTTATTGCCATTATGATGCTTGTACTGTTGGAGTTTCTGGTGGTATTCTGTGGCCCTTTCTAATCTTTTGTTACTTTTGGTATATATATATATATATATATATATATATATATATATATATATAAATCATTTCTTCCCTCAGAGAGTCTCCCTTAAAATTTCTTGCAGGGCTGGTTTAGTGGTCACAAACTCCTTTAATTTTTGTTTGTCTGGGAAACTTATAATGTCTCCTATTTTGAATGACAGTCTTTCTGGATAAAGAATTCTTGTCTGCATATTTTTCTGATTCAGTACACTGAATATATCCTGACACTCCTTTCTGGCCTGCCAAGTGTCTGTGGATAGGTCTGCTGCAAACCTGACCTGTCTTCCCTTGTAGGTTAGGGACTTTTTTTTCCCTTGGTGATTTTTATGATTCTCTCCTTGCCTGAATACTTTGTGAATTTGACTGTGATATGCCTTGTTGATGGTTGGGTTTTGTTGAATCTAATGGGAGTCCTCTGTGTTTCCTGGATTTTAATGTCTGTGTCTTTCCCCCAGGTTAGGAAAGTTTTGTTCATATAACCCTGCTACCCCTATTTCTCTCTCTTCCTACTCTTGGACCCCTATGATTCTGATGTTGTTCCTTTTTAATGAGTCACTGATTTCTCTAATTCTTAAATCGTGCTCTTTTGCCTTAATCACCCTCTTTTTTCCTGCTTCGTTATTCTCTATAAGTTTGTCCTCTATATCGCTGATTCTCTGTTCTGCCTTGTCCATCCTTGCCACCGCTGCATCCATCCATGATTTGCAGTTCAGTTATAGCATTTTTGACTTCATTCTGGCTATTTTTTCCTTCTTTTATCTCTGCAGAAAGGGATTCTAACTTATTTTCAACTTCATCTGGTATTCTTATAGTCGTGATTCTGAATTCTGGTTCAGACATCTTGCTTGTATCTGTGTTGATTAATTGCCTGGCTGTCGTTCCTTTGTGCTCTTTCTTTTGGGGTGAATTCCTTTGTTTTGTAATTTTGAAGGAAATGGAATTAATGATGTAGAAAAATTAAAATTAAAAAATTAATATTAAAAAATATTAAAATTAAAAATTAAAAACACACACACAAATTGAATACATGATGCTATATCCTAGGTTTGTTTTGTTCTGGCTGTTGAAAGTGGTTTGACAGATTAGAGAAATGTAAAAAAAGGTGGGGGGGAGAAAAAAAGGAAATCGTTTGAGAATTTGAAAAAATGAATACACTAATGTAGACTAAAATGAGATGATGTGGGTAAAATAGAATTTGAAAAAATATACACAAAGTAGAGAATGTAATAGAAAAAAATTAAAGAAAAATATTTTTAATAAAAATTAAAAAAGAATATGATTTTTTTTCATTTTCTGTACTTAAGAGAAAAGAAAATAAATGAAAAACATAAAAAAGATAAAAAAAGAAAAAAGAAAAAAATAAATCGTTTGAAAATTTGAAAAATTGAGTACACTGTAGTGGACTGAAATAAAATGATGGGAGTAAGACAGAATTTGAAAAAATTTACATAAAAGCAAAAAATATAGTAATAAAAATTAAATAAGATTATTTTGAAGAGAAATTGAACGTAAAAATGAGGTTTTTCTCTTTCTGCATTCAAGAAAAAGAAAATAAATGAGAAAGAGAAAACAAAAAGAAAAAAGGAAGTTAAAAATTTGAAAAGGTGAGTACACAGAAGTAGACTAAAATACAATGATGGAAGTAAAGTAGAATTTGAAAAAAAACTAAAAAATATAGTAATAAAAATAAAAGACAGATATTTTTAATAAAAATTGAAAATAAAAATGAGTTTTTTTCTCTTTCTGTATTCATGAAAAAGAAAAGAATTGTAAAATCGAAAAACAAAAAAGAGAAAAAAAAGAGAAAAATAAAATAGATGAGCTTGCTAACAGATTGAAGCAGGACTGAAATTGCCTCGATTTCCCCATGTAGCTTGTTATAGTCCATACATTAAGCCGGTGGTGAGGTTTGTGTTCTTGAAGAGCGAAGTTGGTCGGGGCTCAGTGTAACAGCTCCACTCTCCACTAGATGGCGCTGCTAGCCTACTGGGGTGGATTGTTGCAGTGCTCATTGGTGCGCATGCACGGGAGTGGTGAAAATGGCACCACCCAGCTACCCAGGCTGTTCTCCCAGATTATCAATCGAGCACCGGTCCTCCGTCTTCAGCTCTCATCCACTCCCTGCTTTTCCACTCTCCGTGACTAGGCCCCAGGCAGTACATCTCTCCCAAGTTTTGTCTCAGATGCGGCTGTTTTCCCCGGCCCCTTACTTCCAAAGGACTATGGCTTTGACCCATTCTGCCCCTCTGCAGGAGGGTCTCACCGAGCAATGGCCGAATGTCAGCGGCACACAGCGGCACTCCCAATGGACCCTTCTGTTGCCAGTGCCCTTAGACTGTGGCCAGGTGCCAGCCCACCCCCAAAAAAGATCGTGAGACAGTGTAGTATCAGTGTTTCATGGATTATGGAAAATCTCAACACACATCTGGCACCAGGCTTCACCCTCAACAACCTTTCCCCAGCACCAGTGAATGTGGCTGCCTTCTGGGGTCTGCTGGGACCAGGTGGCTTCAACAGTCTCTACCAAATGTCCTTTTAGCAGTGAAACTGCTTTTCCCCGTGTCACCCGGAAACCTCCCGGACCCCACTCTGGTCCTGGAGATTCATCCTTCCCACCAGAGTACCACCAGGTATCAAGCTGTGGAGTTGCAGCCTTTGTGCTCCCCTTGTTTACAGTCTTAATGGAATTTAAACCCTCTCCTTTCTCCTTTCTCCTTTCTCCCTTTTTAGTTTAGTCCCTGCAGCTATTTCCAATTTTCCATTTTCTCTCCAGCTGCTTTTGGTGAGGGGTGATTTTCCCATATACTCCGCCCCCTCCCCAGTCTCTCTCCTCTCTCAGCCCGCAAAAGGGGTTCCCTAGCTTTTGTGGCTTCTTGCTTCCCAAGTTCAGCTCTTCGTGTCCTTTCCATAATTCTTCTTTATCTCTTTTGTTCAGCTTCATTATTTTGTATTACTTTTTTTCTATATCACTTATTCATTCCTCTCCTTCTATCCTTGTGTTCATTGCATCAAGCTTGTTTCTAATTTCATTTATTGCATTCTTCATTTCCGACTTTGTTAGCTTTTTTATATCTGTAGTATGTCTCTGAAGTCTTCCATTCTGTTCTGAAGCCCAAGGAAAATCCTTATGATTGTTGCTTTAAATTCTCCATCAGTCATGTTACTTATATCTGTTTCACTTAGATCTCTGCCCATTACCTTTTTTTGTTCTTCCATTTTAGGATGAATTCCTCCACCTTGGCATTTTGTCTAAGTCTTATCTTTTTCTCTGTGTTAAAAAAGCCTGTTATGTTTCTTGGTCCTGAGAGTAATGGTTTTATGAACAAGAGGTCATATAGTGTCTAGGTCCTGTTGCTTCAGAGAATGTCTCTCATGTGTGCTGCCTGCGATCTGCTCTTGTGTTGTGGCTGCTCTATACTTCATGCCAGTTGTCTGTAAAGGTTCTCCTTGCCTGTAGTGGACAGTATTTGGTCTTTCGTCAGAATGTGTAAGGTTTTAATAAGGTATGCTCTGGTATGCTTATTAAATGAGACCTGTTACTACTTCCACTAGAAGTAAAGCCCTGAAAAATTCTTTCATCAGTAGATGTGGTGTAGGCATTGTTTTCTGCTGCTTTTTGGGGGAAGGCATCCACTGTGCTGGGACTAAGGCAAGCTTGACCCAAGAAGCCAGTCCCACCAGAGCACAGGCACAGGGGTGTGGGACTTGGTGTAAGCAAGTTAGGCAGTGTCCAGAGTTGGTGCTTTCCTGCTTCCCACCTGTGGTTCTGTATTGATGCTGAGGAGCAGGGGAGGGAAATGGTGCTAGCTATCTCCTTTGCTCCCAGAGAAGTGTCCCAGTTTAAGCTGCTTCTCAGTGATTTGCTCCAAGAAGAGAAAATAATCTCCCCACTGTGTGTCTCTGGCATTCTTCAAATCACTTTTCCTACACTGGCTGCTCCATGTTGTTTGCCTGCTATCTCTCTCCAGGTGTACGGCAGTGCCTCTGGGCCCTATTTGCATCAACCTTGCTGACTTTAAAACTCCAGGCTTTAAGCTCCGCTGGCAGCAAGAACTCGTGAAAGTCAGTCCTTCTCCTTTTCCCAGACAATGACTGGTGAAATGTCCCACTTGTGTATTCTCCTGTATGCTCCTCTCTCTCTCACCTTTCTCTGAGACAATGATTCTTTCCCCTCCATAGCACGCATGATCCATTTCTTCCATAAACCACATCTCCATGCTTCTTACCTTCTTTGATGTGGCTTCTCCTCTCCTTTTAGTAGTGGCGTTTGTTTTGAAGGATTCAAGTTGATTTTGGGGGTATTTTGAATGATTTGGTTATCTTGTGGTCGTGGGATAAGATGAGCCTAGGGTTCTTATACTGTAACACTATTATCTCTACATATTTTTAACTTTTTAAGGAACCTCCATAGTGTTTTCCACAGTGGCTACCGCCCGTGTGTACTCCCACTAACAGTGCAAGAGAGTTCCCTTTCTCAACATCCTTGCCATCACCTGTTGTTTCTTGTGATGTTGATTTTAGCCATTCTGAGAGGTGTGAAGTGATATCTCATTGTAGATTGTATTTGTGTTTCCCTGATGATAACAGTGATTTGAGCATCTTTTTATGTGTCTGTTGGTTATCTATATTTCTTCTTTAAAAATGTCTTAATAAACCTCAACACCCCAAAAATTAATAACTCCATTTGATTAAAAATTTTCCAAGTTAGGGGAATCTTACAGGCTTAGTCAGTTAAGTGTCTGACGTTGGCTCAGGTCATGAGCTTGTTCGTGGATTCAAGCCCCACATTGGGCTCTGTGCTCACAGTGTGGAGCCTGGAGCCTGCTTCAGATTCTGTGTCTCCCTCTCTCTCTTCCCTTTCCCCACTCATGCTCTGTCTCTCTCTCAAAAAATAAAAATAATAAAAATAAACATTATATATATATATATATGTATATATATATATATTTGCCTAGTTAATGATGTTGAAATAAGGTGAACTTGAATGAATGTGTGATCTAATAGGAACAGGGTTATTAGCAGAAGGGAGAGGGTGTAAAAGTCTATAAGGAACATTAGGAAGCAAGAAGTATACCAATGTTGACATCTGAGTTTTATGGAATATTTTTTTTTTGAGAGAGAGAGAGAGAGAGAGAGAGTGCATCAAGTCAGGGAGGGACAGAGAGAGAAGGAGAGAGAGACTCAAGAAGCTCCAGGTTCAGCAGGAAACCCAACACAGGGCTTGATCTAATGACTGTGTGATCATGAACTAAGTCAAAATCAAGAGTTGGATGATACTTAAGCAGCTGAGCCACCTAGGCAGCCCTAAGTTTTATGGATTATGAAAGGAAAACAAAACAGTGCCTACTTAAGATTATGGAGTCAAAAAGAAAAACAAGTTTTCAGGAAATCATCAAGTTTCAGAGTAGGTAGGCAAATGAAAAAAACATTCAGAGAAGCACTGGATGTAGAGGAATTTTATGACAAGGGGCCAAGAGTTTCCAAAATCAGATTGGTAAGATTATAAGGAACCACTCCCAGTGGCTAAGGAGGGTCTTCTAGACACCTTCAACGTTCAGTGAAAAGCAAATTTCCTAATAATGTCTATAGAAGTATGCCAGAGCTGATAAACTTTGGGTTAGAAGTTCAATTGTACATAGGTAATAAGTGGCAGAATTGGGCAAGACACATAACCTCTTTAAATCTACATTTCCTTATCTCTGTAGTGCTCCTGTTAAGATTGATGAAGGTCACACATATATAAAATACCAAGCAGAGGTCCTGACATATAGTAGACATATATAATTGTGGCATTAGCTTCTTTTTCTTTTTCATTTCAGATGAAATGAATAGGACATTTGTATCCTTAGAATCGTTCATTGACATGTAGTAAAGATTTCTTTGACACATCCCAGTGAGGTCTGGGTCTTTATTTATTTCCTGACACAGGCTGATGTTTAGGGCTCTTCCTTCTTCATTACCTTTCATAGATGTAGTCTCCTTTTCCTACCTTCACTTTCATTTATTCTGGAAGGTATCAGAAGACTTAAATCTGGGTGTGAACACCATCTTCTCTGTTGATATCACCTTATTGCCCAGTTGGCTATAATGATGTCTTTTTCCATAAATGGATATGGGAACACCTCAGTCTCTTCCTCCAACATTTTCTGCTATAGAAAGTATAGAAATGTAGGAATTTGCCTTTGACTTGAAATTCCCAGAGGCAATGATCTAGATATGCATGTCTACATTGCTTTGCCTTCAAAATCTAAAATCTTCCAAGTTTTACAGTGCAATAGTGAAAGGTTTAATATTAATAATTAAGTTGAGTGGCAATTTTAAAGATAGTTGAGTATAAAACAAAAATTTCTCTCACTATTTTGGAGACTTATTGGAGACACATTTCAATTTTTTAAATGTTTTTCCTACATTTACTTTTTCTTTTACTAGTACCATAGTCAAGGTATGGGTGATCAAAACCACTCCATATTGAATTGACAAGGTGAAGTTTATTAGGTATCATTGCTTTGCTGATATATCCACTGTTCAGACTTTTGACAATAGCTGGAAAAGGTGAAAGACACCCTGGGAATATTTCTAGAAGCTCAAATGAGAAGTTTTTCCTTGAATGTGATAGATGTTGTTTATAGATCCCTTGAGGACAAAATATCTCTCTCAATATGACTTAAATGCTTAATCTGTACTATGCTGAAAACACTGTCCAGGCTAAACAAATAATGTCTTTTTATTTTATTTAAATGCAACTGAAAATAATTGTTACTGTAACAGCATTTAAACATTTAAACCTGACATATCCCCATGAAGCAATGTCTCTATTACCTGAAGGTAATATAATTATGTAATATAATCATGTACGGTTTTTGTAGTCTCTCAAGATAGAAGGGTGTTGAGTTATGCCAAATGAATCAATGTAAAGCATATACAGATTTTTGCTAAATGGCTAATTGTCAGGTAATAAAATTCAGAGGAATGAAAGGGCATAATAATTTGATATTTGCAAAATCCCTATTTTCTACTGGTTCACATCCTTCTAAAGTAAGTATATATATATTGAACAGATTCAGAGCATAGCAGTGTTAGCTGTAAGTCTTAATGCATTCTGAATTTCCATTTCCCATCTATTTTCACAGATTGCTTAGGATTTGTGGGGAATGGCTCACTTGGTTTTCAGAGTAGAACGACAGTTTATTTTCAGTGAGTGGCTAAGTTCATAGGGGCTGGAAGTAGGGGTTATGGAGCAAAGAGGGAAGAAACTCAGAGTAAAACACACAGTAATGGCATGTTTGTTGGGATTGACTGTTGGTTTACAGTAACCTAGCTTCTAAATTAGAAAATATAATAAGGGCACATTGTATCAGGCAAAAGAATGATGAGAAATGCATTACATTATTTCTAAGACACACAAGCTTTTGATTTTTTTTCCTTTTCTTAAAAATGCATCCAAATCCAATAAGCTAACCTCTGCATGAATTTCCTTTTACTGTTATTCTGAATTATGAATTACAACAAAGTACCAAATGCTAAATCAGAGAGAAGTGCCCTACTGATGATTACATGTTGAACAACAAAGCTCTTCAGAGTGGGTTCGATTTTTTCTATGCAAACTGTTCATTCTATTTAGTTACATCACCATATTACTATGATGTAGAGTGGTATTTTTCTCACTGAAGTACTAGCATTTTTATGCAGCTTACTGCTGGCTGGTATCTCATAAAATGGTCCCTGGTTATCATATTTCAAGATAAAAAACATTACCCTGGAATAGAAGCTTGAAAAGTTAAAAAGAAAATTCAAATTCAAAACCTTTACCATATTCGAGCCATACTTTAACTTTCTCCATGTCACCATGAGCAGAGAACGTTCTTCAAAGTTTACGCAAATAAATGTCCCTGAAAATGCCTAATAAAACAGAGGGAACACACCAGCAAAAGGGTTTTATCCTTGCCACTTACAGAGTTAATCTGGTTTATTACTTTAGTGATTTGAATACACAGTTCTCCTTTCCATTATGTGTTTCTCCTTTGTCCTTTCTAAAATGACAATAATTAAACCACCTTAATTTTAAGCAAAATTTAACATTAGTAAAGTTTCTGGAACTTAGCAACAAAAAAGTAAAGGTTTTTTAATGAGTATTACTTGCTGAACATAGCAGCTCTCATGCTTTATTGTGTGGAAGCAATGAAATAACAAAGCAGTGAAGTGCCAGAATGCTTATCATAATAAACAATGAATTCAAGGTTACAAAGGACATTAACCTCAGCTTGCTCCTGGTATAAATTAGATAATTTCTGATCTCTCAGTCTCCTGAAAATTGTTTCCCAGTTTCTGTTACTAGATAATAATGAAAGAGGAACTAGAAACTGTTTTATTTGACATCTTTCTTTTTTACAATCCACATAAGTAGAACTCAGTGTAGAAGTACAGAGAAAGTAAGCATGAGAAGAAAAGTTAAATCTCCAAGGATCACCCATAATGCTCTTTTCTGGCTTGGCTTAATGAGGTATTTTTTTAGCATTGTTTTCTTTAACTCATTTGGAGGTTGCAGGATTAAAAGACAATTTATTCTCAATATATCTTAGGTTATTAAGTCACAAAATGACATCCAGTGATTATCTGCATAAGATTCACTTGGGATGCTGGTTAAAAATAAAAACTTCAGAATGATATCCAAGAACACTTGAAAGAAAATCTAAAATAGGGCTCAGAAACCTTTATGAAAGTGTTGAAGAAAGAAGCTGACCCAAATTTGTAAAACAGTGCTTTGATAAGATAGAGTTAAGCTAAGCACAAAACAAAACAAAAACTATTAAATCACTAGATTGTAATTGGTAAATTTGTTTCTCACAATAAAACAAGTAAGCACTCCTGAAACTACATGTATATTATGTTTGAACAAATTAGTAAATATATTGTATATGATATGAGTCAGGTTTCACACTGTCAGAAAAAGAAGTTTAAAAAAAATAAAGGAGGAATTTTAAGATGAATACTGTATATATATATATATACTGTATAAATAGATAAAAGGATAAATATGAATGTGTATGTATACATGGGTTAGCATGTCTACAAACATTTCCTAGCTCTGTCTCTGAAAGGCAGTAACACCCAAGTCACGATGAACATACTTAGCAACCAGATCTTAGTTTCTAAATATTATTATTCAATAAAAGGAGCCATGGATACTTGGTAAGTGGCTGATTCTGCAGCAAGGAAAATACAAGATATCCTTGTATCATCTTACAGTCCATGAAAATAAGGAAGTATTCAAGGAAAAAAGAAAACACAGTAGTCAATCTAAAAGAACTCCCAGTGACCAAACCCAGAATAATTTGAGTAACAAAATAAATACTAATATGGGTTATGACCCAAAGAATAAAATAAAAATCAATAATCCATTCTGATATAAATAGCTGAGCATATAAATAATGGAAAATGGAATAAATCTAAATAGTTGAGCAAATAAATAATAGGAAAATGGAATAAATGTAAATAGTTGAGTAAAGAAGCAATGGGAAAATGGAATAAATCTTCTCTACAGAAGATCTACAATTGATAAATGTAGAAGAAATGAGGAAACTAGAAAATATCCTTAGAATACCACAGTAATAATTCCTGCAGGCAATATCAATGGATAGATGCTAAAATTAGTGTGTGAAACATTAAAGAAAAAGAGGATGTTTGTATAGTCTCAAAGTATCATCTGTCAAATATTAATTGCTATAGTATTTTTCTAACACATGCACACAAATTCATTAGTACACAGCATGTGGAATTTAATTTTCCCCTACTTTGAGTGTGTCTGGTTTTAGTGGCTGATTTCTAGTGAAAATAGTATGGAAAGGGAAAAATAGTAACTTTTTTGTGTAGAAATATAGCAGACACCACTTTAACCAAGTAATCACAGTTAAGATTACCACTAGTAAGTTATACTGATATTACTGACCTCCTTATGCAATGAAAATGTAATATCATCTGTTGACTATACATCACCCAAATCCATAACCTCAAACCAATCCTGAGAAAATATCAGACAAAAGTCAAGATGAGTCAACATCATTAAAGTTTGTGAAAGACGAGGAAAAACTGATAAACTGTTACATACTAAATGATATTTAGGAGACATGACAACTAAATGCAACATAATATCCTGGATTGGATCCTAGAATAGGAAAAGGATATTAATATGAAAACTGGGTAAATCTAAATAAATTCTATAGTGTAGTTAATAGTGTTATATCAATATTAATTTATTAATTTTGTTAAGAAAATAATGTACCATGATTATGTAAGATGCTAGCATTGGGAAATCTGGGTGAGGAGTATATGAGAACTTTTCTGCCTTAGTTCAGGCTGCCATAACCAGGTACTATAGACTGAATGACTTAAGAGACATTTAGTTTTTCACAGTTCTGTAGGCTGGAAGTTTGAGATCAAATTGTCAGCATGGTTGGTTTCTGGTGAGAGCTTATAGATGGCCACCTTCTATGTCTTCACATGGTTTTTCCCAGGTGCATGTGTGTGGGCTTATTTGGAAGGAAGTGGTGGTGGGGAGAGAGATAGAAGAGGAAGAGAGAGAGGGAAATGTAGCATGATAATTTCAATGGAAGCATTATGATGATTTTTTCTCAAATATATGATAACCTGGTTTGTTGTTTATTTAGAATAGCCAGCTAAGATCCTAAACATTTGGTTGTGACAACTTGAGTTTTCATAAACACTAATCTGTCCACAAGCATTTATATGTGTGGTAGTAGAGCAGAAACATGACCTTAGTTGTGAAACACATAAGTTTGTAATAAAGAACTGAGAACTGACATTTACTCCTGCTGCCTTTTCATCTTGTATTTTAAAAAAATGACACAAGTAAAAATACAAACTAACAAATTCCAGTGGTTCGTTAATCGTTCTGCAGTGAATTAGAACTGAATTCATTCTGTTTTATGTTTCTGGCAGCTTGGAACTCTATATATTTTAGTTTTTGTTTATTCCCTAAGTGTATATTACTCGATGGTGTGTAAGAGAACTAATTAGATATAAATACCAACCAGCACCCAGAAAAACAAGAATCATAATGATCATACAGTGAACAGCTGCGCCACTTGATAAATTGGTATCTTTTCTAATATTGCAGCAATGCAAACATTTTCTAGGTTCAAAAATGTTTTTCCTTTTTATAGTCCATATTCGATTAAAAAAAATAAAAGTTCTGCTAATGCAGGACTTTAGAAGGCCAGAAAAATCCGAGGTTTTGTGAACATTTTTTACAAAAGCTGCACAGAATTCTTATTGAATCTGGCCTTCTCTGATTTCTTAACAGTTAGCACAACAACATATAAGGAGTAATGCTTATGGGATCAGTGCAAGGAGGGAATACAAGATTATAACTGAGGACTGATAAATAAATAGCTGCCTTCTGTAAAACTGAACCTTGTTTTGTTTTGTTTTTCCATTTTCTGTTTTGATCTACCATCGAAAAATTTTGGGGGCGTGTTTCAATATCACTTCAGATTGACAAGTCTAAATTCAATTTAATCCAATACATATTTATTTAGTACCTCTTCTGTGCCTGGCATTATTTTAAGTGCTGGGAAAACTGAGAGACATTTGTTCCCTCCTTTCTTCAAGCAGCTAACAGTCTAGTTTGGGGGAAAGTCCACAAACCTCTTAATATTATAAAACAAAATAATACAAATTGTGATATATGTGGGGGTAAAAAGAGATGAGGCACTGCCCTAGGAAATCATGGAGGACTGAGGAATTACCTGAGATAAATAGTTTAGTACAACTTCTCTGAGGAAGTGACATTTAAGCTGAGACCTAATTTAACCTGATGAAAAGGGAACACTCCATGCTTCTACAAATCAGGAAGCAAAACAGTCATGCTACTTATTTTGTAGTCATGTCTCAGTCTTATTTTGAAACTTCGAAAAACAGCTGCCAACTTCTAGCTAAAAATGGTTCTTGAATGCCTTGACACCCTCCTAAAACTCCATTAAAATGATAAATGATTAAAGCTTGAAGGAAGCATAATATTAATAACATTAATAGGACCAAAAGCATAGGAAAAGAGACAACAGGAAACAAAATTTTGCAATGCACAAAGCAGATGGATGGATAGAAACTGACTTGGTACACTCAGAAAAGCTAAATCCTCATAGTGGAGAAAGCCAAGAACCAAGCCATTTAAATCACCTAAAAACCTTAGGGAGAGTAGTACCAAGGACCACTGAAAAATGAATAAGGAGCTAAAACACAGGAATATTGGTTTAAAACATTTACTTGAATTCCCTTGAGGAGTTAGTATCCTCATATATACTGTCCTTTCCCTATCTATGGGAAAATAATGGCAGTCAATTCTCTGGTGAAAGTAAATTAAAGTGACTCTGGAAAGGGAGAAACTAAGTATAATTAAAGACTAGGCTACTGTATTAAAATGGGATTGTGTGAAAGTTCATATGTTGAATATGAAAAACCATATAATTTTTCCCCCACTGAGGGAGGTTCCAGTATGCTGGCATCCAGGTTTATACTTTGTAGTAAGGAGTTTAGAAAATCCAAGTATCATCCAAGGAAATTATTTAGCCAGATCACACTACTGTGAAGCCAGTCAAGAAAACTTATCTTGCATACAGAACTTCCAATCCACTTTTTAGTGCCCAACACTTAACTATAAAGTGCCACTCAGGGATTACTAGGCATTTGAAACAGTGTCCAATGGACATAAAAAATAGACATAACAAAACAACTTGGAGGAAACAAAGACTATAAATGAAAACTAATACAAAAATTAATATCTTCAGAGATATAAGAGAGGCTATTAACTCATGAAACAAGAACAATTTGTTATAAAAAGGAATATTAAAGGACAATAATGGGTTTTAAAAATTAAAAATAGCTTTTATATATGAAAACTCAATAAAGAGTTAAAAGGTAAAGTCCAAGAAATATTCCAGAAAGTAAAGTAAAAAAGCAAAGAGGTGCAAAATAAAAAAAGACAGAAAAACTAGAATACCTATCCAGGAGATCCAAGATTCCAATAATAGGAGTTGAGGAAACGGGTAAAATAGAAATCAAATGGAAGAAAATAATCAAATAATTGAATAAAATGTCCCAGATCTCAAGGACATGAGTTTCCATTTTGAAAGAGCTCATCAAGTACCTAGCACAGTGGATAAAAATAGGCTCATCAAAACACATCATCATAAAAATTTAGAACTCTGGAGGAGAGAGAAAGTTCCTAAAAGAATCAGGGAGAAAGAACTCCCTTTGCACAAAGAATTATATCTCAGAATGATATCAAACTTCTCAGAAATACTGGAAACTAGAAGAGAATGAAAATGATTTCAACGTTTGACAAAAAATTAATTTTAACCTAGAGTTCTATGACTATGAACTATCAATCAAGATAAGGATAGAATAAAAACTTTACAGATATGCAGGGTCTCAAAAACTATGCCACCCAGGCACCCTTTCCCGGGAAGCTACTAAAGGATATACAACTCTTAAACCAGGGAAAATAGAAACAGGAAGGAAAAAAAAAAAAGACTCCATCATAGTCACCAAAAAACTGGCTCTTGGAGGAACATTAAGAAGATAAAATTGTGCTTGAATATATGAAAGATTTATACAACAAGGGAGAGTTTGGGTCTAAATTAGTGATAAATATACAGAAAACTAAAGAATCAAAACCAAAATAATTGTTAACTGAGGTGAGAACCAAAAGTTGAGTAGGAAAGGACAAGTATACATAGATTACTACAAACTCAGCACAGTTAAGCATTTTCTTAGTCATATTCAGGTAAATACTAAATAACAAGTGAACTAACTATGTTGAGAGGATGGGACAGAGAAAATGTAGTGGAGTTTGTGAAAAAGAACTACTCATCATACAATAAGAAAGAAATAAATAATATTAAACAATTAGTAACAATATTAAAATGTTGCAATATAAATATATTATATGACAATATGAAGGTATGTACCCAAATGATCAGTTAAAAGAATAAGATTGGTTGTCTCTATGTGGCAGGAAATATGGGATAGAGGGAGTCTGGTAACTGCTCTTCCTATGCCTCATAGAATTATTTGGCTATTTAAATATGCACTTGTATAACTTTGATAAAATAAAAACTAAAACAAAAATGTAAAAAGCTGCCAAAATAAAGGCTTGCTTGCATAGTCAGGGTAAGTCTACATTTATACAAATATTCTAATTACTTTGAAATAGAGTTATATGATTTATCTCTTGTTAATCCTTAGTGAATCCAAATTCTGCAGTAGTATTTGACTCCACTCTTTACTTGCTGGCCCAGCAACTAGAGTGTGAGACACAGTTGGTGCTCAATAAATGTTAATTTCCTCATTTCTCTTTTAAGCATTGTTTTCCCTATATCATCTTCCATTGGTTCTCCTGATTTCTCCTAGTTTCATTTGTGTGTTTGTCCGAGCTTCTCAACTGTGTACTAACTATTCCACAATCCAATTTCATCCCCAACTTTCCCAGCCCTGCACAAAAAACAATTTGAGGGAATAATACTACTAGACCATAATATTTCTAAAGGATTTGTAGACTTTTGCTCATTTGAAGTTTCAGGATCTTAAAACTCTTATTTACTTCCAGTCCTGAGATTTTTTTTTCCTTTTTTTTTTTAAATTTAGATTCAGATGCTAAATGGTTTATGTTCACCAAAAAAGAAGGCTAATTAATGACAAAATATTCCATGGGGTGTGTGAGTGTTTAGTGGCACTGCTCTTAGTTTTATTAACAAAAAAGGTGCTGAAATCTGTGCTAAGATATACTTTAAAGGTCTTAAGTTCTAATTCTTATTTCTAGGTCTTCTAAGAAATGCAAACTGTTATCACTCAAGAATATTCACATGGGGTAGTAACCTGCTTCAGGAGCAAAGGAGTCTGTGGCATGACCAATAAAGAACTAAAGGATTCATGTATCAGTTACCTCATTAGCACCAAATGAGTCTCTCCAAAAAGATTTTTTTTCAATATATGAAGTTTATTTTCAAATTGGTTTCCTTAAAACACCCAGTGCTCATCCCAAAAGGTGCCCTCCTCAATACCCATAACCCACACTGCCCTCCCTCTCACCTCCCATCAACCCTCAGTTTGTTCTCAGTTTTTAAGATTCTCTTATGTTTTGGCTCTCTCCCACTCTAACCTCCTTTTTTTCCCCTTCCCCTCCCCCATGGTCTTCTGTTAAGTTTCTCAGGATCCACATAAGAGTGAAACCATATGGTATCTTTCTTTCTCTTAATAAGTATGGCTTATTTCACTTAGCATCACACTCTCCAGTTCCATCCATGTTGCTACAAAGGGCCATATTTCGTTCTTTCTCATTGCCACGTAGTACTCCATTGTGTATATAAACCACAATTTCTTTATCCATTCATCACTTGATGGACATTTAGGCTCTTTCCATAATTTGGCTATTGTTGAGAGTGCTGCTATATCCAAAATCTATAAGGAGCTCACCAAACTCCACACCTGAAAAACAACCCAGTGAAGAAATGGGCAGAAAACATGAATAGACACTACTCTAAAGAAGACATCCAGATGGCCAACAGGCACATGAAAAGATGCTCAACGTTGCTCCTCATCAGGGAAATACAAATCAAAACCACACTCAGATATCACCTCACGCCAGTCAGAGTGGCCAAAATGAACAAATCAGGAGACTATAGATACTGGAGAGGATGTGGAGAAACGGGAACCCTCTTGCACTGTTGGTGGGAATGCAAATTGGTGCAGCCACTCTGGAAAACAGTGTGGAGGTTCCTCAAAAAATTGAAAATAGACCTACCCTATGATCCAAAAAGATTTTTAATAATACATCTGGTGTACAAAAGAATAAAGGTCACATTAGAAATGTGTAAGCTGATAAACTTTGTGTTATTAGATTTAGTAGGATTACAGGTATGCACATCCATTTAAGTCAGAATCATATTATCTCAAAGGACAAATTGTACATTTTAATTTAATGTACTGTCATTTCATAAAATAACACGTTTTTTATTATTATATAAGTAAAATAGAGAAATTGTAATATAGAAAAACACAGCACAAAGTAAATACAAAAATCACATGTAATATACCACAATCTAAAAGTAAACTTTGTTAATATGTTGTCAGATTGATACATATCCTTATAGTCTTTTTTTATAATTGTATATAATTTTTTTACAATTGTATAATTGCATATTTGTTTATGCACACACATTTTTATTTTTCCCAAAATTTAGATAATATGTTATGCATTACATTTTAAATTGTTTTAAAATATTTAATGATATATTATAAGTATTTCCTATGTTAATAACCTTCTATGGGGCGCCTGAGTGGCTCCGTGGGTTAAGTGTCTGACTTCAGCACAGGTCATGATCTAGCAATTCGTGAGTTCAAGCCCCACATTGGGCCCTGTGCTGACAGCTCAGAGCCTGGAGCCTGCTTCAGATTCTGTGTGTGTCTCTCTCTATGCCCCTCTCCCACTCATGCTCTGTCTCTGTCCCAGAAATAAATAAGCATTTAAAAACAAATATAAAATACAATAAAATATAAAGTAAAAATAAAATAAATATAAAAATTAAAATTAAATAATTAAAAAATAAGTAAATAAAATAAATAGCTTTCTGTAATATAATTTTTTAACGTTTATTCAGTTTTGAGACAGAGAGAGACAGAGCATGAACAGGGGAGGGGCAGAGAGAGAGGGAGACACAGAATCTGAAACAGGCTCCAGGCTCTGAGCTGTCAGCACAGAACCCGATGTGGGGCTCAAACTCACGGACCATGAGATCATGACCTGAGCCGAAGTTGGATGCTTAACCGACCAAGCCACCCAGGCTCCCCTGTAATATAATTTTAAATGTAGCATAAAAGTCAATTATGTATGAGTATCCCATCATTTACATACTGAGTCTCCTGTTATAAGACATTTGTTTCCATGTTTTTTTATTATAAATTAAGCTGATATGAACATTATTGTGCATATACTTTTGTGCCCATCTTTGATTTTCTTTTAAAATAAATTTCTAGGCACATCTATTAACAAGGCATTTCAGGGAAGATGGCAACATAGGAGGATGCTGGGCTGACCTCGTCCTGCTGATCGCTTAGATACCACCCACATCTGCCTAAATAACCCAGAAAACCACCAGAAGACTAGCAGAACGGACTCTCCAGAGCCAAGCATAGACAAAAGGCCCAGGGAAGAGGGTAGGAAGGGCAGAGAGGCTGTGCATGCTACACGGACTGGTGGGAAGGAGCCAGGGAGGTGGAGGGGCAGCCCGCCAGGCAAGGCAGAGCCCCCAAAGTCTAGCTTGTAAAAGCAGAGGGGCCGGACTCCATGAGTTCTGACAGCCAGCGGGACTTAACATCTGGAATGTGAAAAGTCAACAGCTCTGCTCTTGGAGAGCATGGAGGATGAAAGGACGCAGGGAGGGAGAGTTGTTGAGCTCTGGAAGACACAGCTCAACTCAACAGGAGAACAAAGCCACTGGCAAGCACCACTTCCCTCTCCCATCCCCCAGCTGAAATTCCAAAGGGAACCAGTTTGCGTCACGAACTTGCTTGCACCCCACAAATGCCCAATGCTATGCTTCTGTGGATCCATCCCACTGATGGGCCTGCCTCCCTCCCAGTGCTGCAGGGCCCCTCTCTCAGGGAACCACTGAGGATGAAGCGAGCTAAGCCTGTCCCTCCTGCCCCTGTGCACTTTGCGGATCCACCACGTCTAATATGCCCTTGGCCAGATCCCATCAAAGCAGCACCACGAGCCTGGCAGTGTCCAAGCAGCCCAGACAGAGGCCACTCCACTCCACAGTGAGTCCTGCCCGTGGGAGAGGGGAAGATAAGTTACACACCAGTCTGACTGTGGCCCCAGCATGGGCTTGGGGCAGACATCAGGTCTGGCTGTGGTCCCGCCCACCAACACAAGTTACTCCAGACAGCACAGGGGAATTGCCTTGCAGTTTGAAGCTACCGCAGGGACTAGCCAAAATGATGAAATGTATGAATTCTCCTCAAAAGAAACAGCAGGAAGTAGTGACAGTTAATGAATTTATCAAAACCGATTTAAGCAATATAATGTAACAAGAATTGAGAATAGTCATAAAAGTAATAGCTACGCTTGAAAAAACATAAAGGACAGCAGAGAATCTATTGCTACAGAGATAAAGGGACTAAGAAATAGTCATGAGGAGATAAAAAATGCTATAAATGAGGTACAAAATAAAATGGAGGCAGCCATAACACAGATTGAAGAGGCAGAGGAGAGAATAGGTGAATTAGACAATAAAATTGTAGAAAAATAGGAAGCTGAGAAAAAGAGAGATAAAAAAATCCAGGAGTGTGAGGGTAGAATTAGAGAACCAAGTGATGCAATAAAATGGAACAATATCCATTTCATAGGAATTCCAGAAGAAGAAGAGAGAGAGAAAGGGGCTGAAGTTGTACTTCAACAAATCATAGCTGGGAACTTCCCTGATTTGGGGAAGGAAAAAGGCATTGAAATCCAAAAGGCACAGAGAACTCCCTTCAAAAGTAACTTGAATTGATCAGAATGGAAAAAACAAACAAACAAACAAAAAACCAGGACCCATCTATTTGCTGTCTACGAAAGACTCATTTTAGACCTGAGGGCACCTTCAGATTGAAAGCGAGGGGATGGAGAAATATCTATCATGCTACTGGAAGCCAAAAGAAAGCTGGAGTAGCCATACATATATCAGACAAACTATACTTTAAAGTAAAAGCTGTAACAAGAGATGAAGAAGGACATTATATAATAATTACAGGGTCTATCCATCAGGAAGAGCTAACAATTACAAATGTCTATGTGCTGAATACTGGAGCCGCCAAATATACAAAACAATCACAAATGTAAGCAACCTTATTGATAACAATGTGGTAATTGAAGGGGACTTTAACCACTTACAGAAATGTATAGATCATCTAGACACAGGATCAATAAAGAAACTAGGGCCCTGAATGATTCATTGGATCAGATGGACGTGACAGATATATTTAGAATTCTGCATCCCAAAGCAACAGAATATACTTTCTTCTCAAGTGCACGTGGAACATTCTCCAAGATAGATCATATACTGGGTCACAAAACAGCCCTTCATAAGTATAAAAGAATTGAGATCATATCATTCACACTTTCAGACCACAATGCTATGAAACTTGAAATCAACCATAGGAAAAAGTCTGGGAAACTTCCCAAAGCATGGAGGTTAAAGAATACCCTGGTAAAGAATGAATGGTTCAACGAGGCAATTAGAGAAGAAATTTAAAAATATATATATATATGGAAACAAATGAAAATGAAAAGACAACAGGGAGAGAGCCAAAGCATAAGAGACTCTTAAAAACTGAGAAAAAACTGAGGGTTGATGGGGGTTGGGAGGGAGGAGAGGGTGAGTAATGGGTATTGAGGAGAGCACCTTTTGGGATGAGCACTGGGTGTTGTATGGAAACAAATTTGACAATGAAATTCATATTAAAAAAAAAAAAAGACAACAATGCAAACGCTTTGGGATGCAGCAAAGGCAGTCCTGAGAGGAAAATGAATTGCAATCCAGGCTTATCTCAAGAAACAAGAAAAATCCCAAATACAAAATCTAACAGCACACCTAAAGGAACTAGAAGCAGAACAGCAAAGACACCACAAACCCAGAAGAAGAAGAGAAATATTAAAAATCAGAGCAGAAATAAACCATATAGAATCTAACAAAATAAAAAACCAAAACTTTACAACAGTCAATGAAGCCAATAATTGTTTTTTTGAAAAAGTAAACAAAATTGATAAACCTCTAGCCAGGTGTCTCAAAAAGAAAAGGGAGATAACCCAAATAGATAAAATCATGATTGAAAATGGAATTATTACAACCAATCCCTCAGAAATGCAAGCAATTTCCAGAGAATACCATGAAAAATTATATGCCAACACACTGGACAACCTGGAAGAAATGGACAAATTCCTAAGCACCCACACACTTCCAAAACTCAAACAGGAAGAAATTGAAAACTTGAACAGGACCATAACAAGCAAAGAAATTGAATCAGTCATCAAAAATGTCGTGACAAATAAGTGTCCTGGACCAGATAACTTCCATGGGGAATTCTACCAGAGATAATTCCTATCCTTCTCAAGCTGATCTAAAAAATAGCAAGACAGAGAAAATTTCCAGACTGATTCTATGAATCCAGCATTCCTTGATTCCCAAACCAGACAGAGACCCAGCAAAAAAGGGAACTACAGGCCAATATCTCTGATGAATATGGATGCAAAAATTCTCAACGAGATACTAGAAAATTGAATTCAATAGCATATAAAAAGAATTATTCACCATGATCAAGTGGGATTCATTCCTGGGCTGCAAGGCTGATTCAATACTCACATCAAACAGTGTGATACATCACATTAGTAAAAGGAAAGATAAGAAACATATGATCCTGTCAATCGATGCCAAAAAAGCATTTAAAAAAATTCAACATCCTTTCTTAATAAAAACGCTCGAGATAGTCGGGATAGAAGGAACATACTTACACATCATAAAATCCATTTATACAAAGCCCACAGCTAATATCATCCTCAATTGGGAAAAACTGAAAGCGTTCTCCCTGAGATCAGGAACACCAAAGGGAGTCCACTCTCACTGCTGTTGTTTAACATAGTGTTGGAAGTTTTAGCATCAGCAATCACACAACAAAAGGAAATCAAAGGCATCAAAATTGGCAAAGATGAAGTCAAGCTTTCACTTTTTGCAGATGACATGATACTCTACATGGAAAACCAGATAGCCTCCACCAAAACTCTGCTAGAACTGATACATGAACTCAGCAAAGTCACAGCATACAAAGTTAATGTACAGAAATCAGTTGCAGTCTTATACACTAATAATGAAGCAACAGAAAGACAAATAAATAAACTGATCCCATTCATAATTACACCAAGAAACATAAGATACCTAAGAATAAAACTAACCAAAGATATAAAAAATCTGTATGCTGAAAACTATAGAAAGCTTATGAAGGAAATTGAAGAATATACAAAGAAATGGAAAAACATTCTATGCTTATGGATTGGAAGAATAAACATTGTTAAAATGTCAGTACTACCCAAAGCAATCTACACATTCAGTGCAATCCCAATCAAAATTACACCAGCATTTCTCTCGAAGCTAGAACAAGCATTCCTAATATTTGTATGGAACCACAAAAGACCCTGAATAGCCAAAATAATATTGAATAAGACCAAATCTGAAGGCATCACAATCCCACACTTTAGCCTCTACTACAAAGCTGTAATCGTCAAGCGAGCATGGTATTGGCAGAAAAACAGACAAATATACCAATGGAATAGAATAGAGACTCCAGAATTGGACCCACAAATGAATGGCCAACTAATATTTGACACAGGAGTAAAGAATATCGAATGGAAAAAAGACTGTCTCATTAACAAATAGTGCTGAGAACCAGGCAGCAACATGCAGAAGAAGGAAACTAGACCACTTACACCATTCACAAAAATAAACTCAAAATGGATGAAGGACCTGAATGTGAGACAGGAAACCATCAAAACCCTAGAGGAGAAAACAGGTAAAAACCGCTCTGACCTCAGTCACAGCAATTTCTTACTTGACACACCTCCAAAGGCAAGGGAATTTAAAGGAAAGATGAACTATTGGGACCTCATGAAGATAAAATCTTCTGCACTGCAAAGGAAACATTCAGCAAAACTAAACGGCAACTGATGGAATGGGAAAAGATATTTGCAAATGACATATCGGACAAAGGGCTAGTATCCAAAATCTATAAAGAGCTCACCAAACTCCACACCCGAAAAACAAATAATCCAGTGAAGAAATGGGCAGAAGACATGAATAGACACTTCTCTAAAGAAGACATCCAGATGGCCAAAGGCACATGAAAAAGATGCTCAATGTCACTCCTCATAAAGGAAATACAAATCAAACCACACTGAGATATCACCTCATGCCAGTCAGAGTGGCCAAAATGAACACATCAGGAGACTATAGATGCTGGTGAGGATGTGGAGAAACGGGAACCCTCTTGCACTTCTGGCGGGAATGCAAACTGGTGAATCCACTCTGGAAAACAGTGCGGAGGTTCCTCAAAAAATTAAAAATAGATCTACCCTATGACCCAGCAATAGCACTGCTAGGAATTTATCCAAGGGATACAGAAGTGCTGATGCATAGAGGCACTTGTATCCCAATGTTTATAGCAGCAGTTTCAACAATAGCCAAATTATGGAAAGAGCCTAAATATTTATCAACTGATGAATGGATAAAGAAATTGTGGTTTATGTATACAGTGCAATACTACTTGGCAATGAGGAAGAATGAAATCTGTCCTTTTGTAGCAACGTGGATGGAACTGGAGAGTGTTATGCTAAGTGAAATAAGTCATGCAGAGAAAGACAGATACCATATGTTTTCACTCTTATGTAGTTCCTGAGAAACTTAACAGAATACTATAGTGGAGGGGAAGGGAAAAAAAAGTTAGAGAGGGAGGGAGCCAAACCATAAGAGACTTAAAAACTGAGAATAAACTGAAGGTTTTTGGGGGGTGGGAGGGAGGGGAAGTGGGTGATGGACATTGAGGAGGGCATCTGTTGGGATGAGCACTGCGTGTTGTATGGAAATGAGTTTGACAATAAATCTCATGTAAATAAATAAATAAATAAATAAATACAAATAAAAATAAAATAAATTTCCAAAATTGGAATTTCTGGATAAAGTCTTCCGACCCTTTTATTTAGCAATTTTACCTTTAGAAACTTAGTCTAAGAAAATTAATTAAGGTTCATTTAAAATCTATTTTTAAATTTGTTTTTAAATCTGCTCACTTAATAAATGGAATAATAGACATTGAGACATAAATTGTAATCACATAACAAAAACTTATATTTCTGTCTAATCCCCATCCCCATCACAACTCACTGATATAAGGGAGTGTTTCATTTAAAAGGTTTTCAAGAACTTTTGGGAATTAACTGTGGAAGTAATACTAACCATCTATGATAGAATAAAACCCCACACCAATATATGGTATTGAAGTTAATTGGAAAGTTCTGTGAATGTTAGAAAATTGGGTGGGATATATCTCAAAGACTGATTTAAGAGGGACAGGTTTTTTCAAAGTAAATAAAATGATTTGATCATTCCAATATGACGATGTCTTAATTATTTCATTATAAGGGATCTATCTAACCAGGATTGTTTGTCTGTAAGTTGAATAAAGAGATCTAACTTTATCCATCTCTTCTTTCACTGCTGTAAAAATAAGTTAACTAGTATAATTATATTTTAAAGCTTTGATTTAAATTAACTAAGCAGACAGTCTCCATTTTAAGTAATGGAAGCCATACTCGAAAGAGTAGAAAGGAAGAAGATATGTATCTTAGCTGTCAAATTCATTTTTGTTAAGTTAATAACCAAATCTCCTCACTCAGTGAGTTTTTCAAATACTGTGACCATAAGAACCTGGGATCCTTGTTAATTATGCGGGTTCCTGGCTCTACCCCAGACCTAATGAATAATATCTTGGAATATAATCTGGAATCCACATTTTTAATAAACTTCCCAGGTGATTGTTCATACAACCATCTGGAAACTAGTACTATAATTGATTATACAACTTATAAAAATCACTTTAAAATTCTAAGAAAGGATTAGGAATTAAAGTATAATAGTCAAAAAAAGGAAATAGTGAATAGATCACACATGTCCACCATTATATTCATTAGATCCGAATTATCAAAAACTCACTCACATACTACACACACACACACACACACACACACTATTGTTTTATTTGTTTTTCATAAATGCTGGTAAATATTTTTTAAATCAGAATATGAAATGAAGCATGTAAAAAAATTCTATACATTTTCAAAATATATACACATACTACATATCACTGCATACTTACACAAGGATATACAAGAATATCTCCTTTGATAAGTAGTCTTTCCTTATTTTTTCAATAATAAGAGCTCAGTTTCCAGCCTTTTTGTTGCTCAGTCGGTGCACATAATAGGATCAGACCAAAAGGTTGTTAGTGGAAATGATATGTGAAAATTGAAGGAGGTTTTATTTTCAGGAGTGGAAATGATATTCTATTTCCTCCTGGCCAGAATATTTATGTGTTGGATGGAACTGACATGATAGTGCAGTTCTAGTAGCCAAATTGCAAACTTTTGAAAGTCTCCAAACAATAAAAAAGAAGATAGAATTATAGTAATCATAGAGTATTGTGCTAGCTTGAGACTTTTTATATTAGGGGAATAACAAACATTTGTCTTACGGGTTATCTTAGTTTTTCATGTTACTCACATAAAAACCTCTTTTGGCTTTATGTATAGAAGGGGATGGGAGAGTTTAAGTTCCAGAAAGTAAAATACCAAAGATGGAAGTCTTAAACAATTAAGTAAATATCAAAATTTTGTTCTTTGAAAAAATCAACAAACCTGACAAACCTTTCGCTAGAGAGACCAAAAACAAAAAGAAACAAGAAAGAAGAAAGAAAGAAAGAAAGAAAGAAAGAAAGAAAGAAAGAAAGAAATTCCAATTACTAAAATCAAGAATAAAAAGGGAGGTCACATGTGGACCCGCCACAAGGCTTCCACTAGCCGTTTGTACCCTCCTCAGGGCTCTGCACTGGCCCACCTACCCCTGAGGCTCTGTACCCCACCACATTGGGTTTCCAAGAAGAGTGTGGTGAAAGTGGGGTGGTAGGAGGCTGGGGCTTGTGGATCCCTCCTTCAGCTACCCTGTGCAGTGAAGGCAAACACACATAGTGGGGTCCAGGACAAGCTACTGCAGAGAAGCGGGACCTAGAAGGCTTGGATCAGCTCAGAAATCCCCAGGACTTAAGGAAAAGTTAACAAACACCAAGATGACCCAGATACTAGAATGTGTACATTTGAAAACAACAACAGGGTTACTGCAATGAACCAAATCAAAGTACACCTGGCTGAGGTCCAAACAGTCCACCACTACAAGCAAGGAGGAGCTCTGCAGAGGACTTACTGTTGAGATAGATCAGTCAAAATGCAACAACAGAGTGTATGCAACACATTCCAAAAATCACTTCCTGAAGTTCCAGGTCCTGGACAGTATATGACCCCTTTTTAATATTGTAGTACTTGCAGGTGCAAAACACATAATAGGATGTTAAAACATGTAAAAGACATAAACCTATACGCAATGATTAAATGGAAGATTCTAATCAAAAGAAAATCCAGGGAGAAATGACAGCCAGAGAACTTCTCAAAACAGATATAAACAATATATCTAAACAATATTTTAGAATAACTGTATTAAGACTAATATCTGGGCCTGAAAAAAAAAGCATAAAAGACAGCAGAGAATCTATTGCTAAGGAGATCAAAGACCTAAGAAATATTCATGAGGAATTAAGGAATGTTATAAATGAGATGCAAAATAAACTAGATACAGTAACAGTGAAGATGGAGGAAGCAGAGGAGGGAATAGGTGAAATAGAAGATAAAATCATGAAACTGAAAAAAGAAGGAAAAGAAATTACTAGATCACAAGGGGACAATTAGAGAGCTAAGTGATTCCATAAAATGAAACAATATTCATATCATAGGACTTCCAGAAAAAGAAGAGTGAGAGAATGGAGCAGAATGTTTATTTGAACAAATTGTAGCTAAGAACTTCCCTAATATGGGGAAGAAAACAGGCATCCAACTCCAAGAGACACAGAGAACTGCCTTCAAAATCAACAAAAACAGGTCAATGCCACAACATATCAGTTAAACTGTTAAAATTCAAGGGTAAAGAGAATTCTGAAAGCAGCTAGGGACAAATGGGCCTTAACCTACAAGGGTAGACACATAAGGGTTGTAGCAGACCTATCCACTGAAACTTGGCAGGCCAGAAGGGAGTGGCAGGAAATATTCAATGTGCTGAATAGGAAAAATATGCAGCCACTAATCCTTTATCCAGAAAGCCTGTCATTTAGAATAGAAAGAGAAATAAAGGCTTCCTCAGAAAAACAAAAACTAAAGGAATTCATGACCAGTAAACCAGCTCTGCAGGAAATCCTAAGGAGGAACTCTGAGTGAAAAGCAGAAAAACTACAAAGGACCAAAGACATCACCACAAACACAAAACCTGCAGATAACACAATGGCACTAATTCCATATCTTCCAATAATCACTCTGAATGTAAATGGAATAATTGCACCAATCAAAAGGCATAAGGTATCAGAATGGATGAAAAAAAAAAACAAGATCTATCTATCTGGTGCCTACAAGAGATTCATCTTAAACCAGAGGACATGTTCAGATTGAAAGTGAGGGGATGGAAAACCATCTATCATGCTCAAGGGTATCAAAAGAAAGCCAGAGTCCTCATACTTATATCAGAAAAACTAGATTTTAAAACAAATATGGTAACAAGAGATGAAGAAGGGCATTGTATCATAATTAAGGGGTCTACCCATCAAGAAGAGATAACAATTTTAAATATTTATGCCCTATCGTGGAAATACACAAATATATAAATCAATTAATTACAAAAAGAAACAAATATATAGATGATAATACCATAATTGTAGGGGGTATTAATACTCCATTTATAGTAATGGACAGATCATCTAGGCGGAAAATCAATAAGGAAACAATTGCTCTGAATGGCATATTGGGCCAGATGGACTTAATAGATAGTATTCAGATATTATGCAGAACTTTTCATCCAAGAGCAGTAGAATACACATTCTTCTCGAGTGCACATGGAACATTATCCAAAATAAATCACATACTAGGTCACAAAACAGCCCTCAACAAGTATAAAAAGACTGATATCATAGCATGCATATTTTTGGATTACAATGCTATGAAACTTGAAATCAACCACAAGAAAAAAATTGGAAAGCCTCCAAATACATTGAGGTTAAAGAACATCCTACTAAGAATGAATGGGTCAACCAGGAAATTAAAGAAGAAATTTAAAAATACATGGAAGCAAATGAAAATGAAAACACAACAACCCAAACACTTTGGGATGCAGCAAAGGCAGTTGTAAGAGGGAAATACATTTCAATTCAGGCCTATCTCAAGAATCAAGAAAGGTCCCAAACACACAACCTAACCTTACACCTAAAGGAGCTAGAAAAGGAGCAGCAAATAAAGCCCAAAGCCAGCAGAAGTAGGGAAATAAGAAAGATTAGAGAAGAAATAAATGATGTAGAATCTAAAAAAAAAAAAAGTAGCACAGATCAATGACTCTTAACTGCTGTTTTTTTTAAAGAATAAACAAAATTGATAAACCCCTAGCCAGACTTCTCCAAAAGAAAAGAGAGTACTCAATTATATAAAATAACAAATTAAAGAGAGATCACAACCAACACCAACCAAATACAAAAAATTATTAGAGAGTACTATAAAAATTATATGTCAACAAACTGAACAATCTGGAAGAAATGGACACATTTCTAGACACTAACACATACCAAAACTCAAACGATAAGAAATAGAAAATTTGAACAGACACAAAACCAGTGAAAAAATTGAATCTGTTATCAAAAATCTCTCAACAAATAAGAGTCCTGGGCCAGATGGCTTCCCAGGGGAATACTACCAGACATTTGAAGCAGAGTTAATACCTATTCTTCTTAAACTGTTCTAAAACATAGAAATGGAAGGAAAGCTTCCAAAATCTTTCTATGAAGCCAGCATTATTGTGATTCCCAAACCAGACAAAGACCCCATTAAAGAGGAGAATTACAGGCCAATATCCTTGATGAACATGGGTGCAAAATTTCTCAACAAGATACCAGCAAATTGAATTTAACAGTACATTAAAAGAATCATTCACCATGATCAAGTGGGATTCATTCCTGGGCTGCAGAACTGGTTCAGTATTCACAAATCAATCAATGTGATACATCATATTAATAAAAGAAAGGATAAGAACCACATGATACTCTGAATAGATGCAGAAAAAGCATTTGAAAAAATTCAGCATCCTTTCTTAATAAAAACCCTCAAGAAAGTTAGGAGAGAAGGAACATACCTTAACATCATAAAAGCCATATATGAAAGGCCCACAGGCAATATCGTCTTCAATGGGGAAAAACTGAGAGCTTTCCCCTTGAGATCAGGAATACGACAGGGATGTCCACTCTCACAACTGTTGTTTAACATAGTGTTGGAAGTCCTCGCCTCAGCAATCAGAAAACAAAACGAAATAAAAGGCATCCAAATTGGCAAAGAAGTCAAACTTTCACTTTTCACAGATGACGTGATACTCTACATGGAAAATTCTGTTTCTCTCTCCCAAAAATAAATAATAAAACATTAAAAATTTTGAAAAAGAACTATGAGAATTTAATACATTTAACTGGTAATTAAAAGGGAAGCCAGAACCCAGATTCACTGTTAAATTCTACCAGATGTTTAAAGAAGAATGAACGGAATTCATTTACAAATACTTCCAAAAAATAAAAGTGGAGGGAACACTTCCCAATTCATTCTCTGAGAACAGTATTATCCTGATACCAAAACCAGACAAAGATATGACTTATAAATAAAACTACAGACAATATCTTCTATGGAAGCACAAATCCTCAATAAAATAGTAGCAAACAAATCCAGCAAATTACAAAAATAAGTGTACACCATGACCAAGTGGGATTTATCCAATAATGCAAGATTTGCTTACTATCTCAAAATCAATTAATGTAATACACTATATTAAAGAATATAGGACAAAAGTATATGACTACCTCAAAAGACATGGCAAAAACAGATGACAAAATCCAATGTTCCTTCATGATAAAAAAAAAAAACATATAACAAAGTCAGAGTAAAATAGATTTTCCTCAACGTAATAAAGAATACCTAGGGGGAAAAAACTGCTCTTGTCACTCGATAAAATACTAAATGCTTTCTCCCTTACTCTGGGAACAAGGTAAAGAAATCTATTCTCATTACACTTATTCAACATTGTACTGTAGGTTCCAGACAGGGCAATTAGACAAGAAAAATAAAGGACATCCAGATTATAAAGTAAAAAGTGAAATTCTCTGTCTTGTAGGTGACATGATCTTGTATACAGAAAATCCTAAAGCATCAAAAAACCAAACCAAACCAAAACAAACCAAACCAAAACAAAACAAAACTATTATAGCTAAAGTAAGTTTGGCAAACTTGTGGAATACAAGATCGATATTCAGACATTAATTGTATTTCTATACCTTAGGAGGGAATAATCTGAAAATAATATTAAGAAACAATTCCATTTACAAAAGCATTAAACAGAATAAAGAATTTGGAAATAAATTTACCAAAAGAAGTACAGGACTTGTATTGTGACCCTATAAAATATTTTTGTAATAAATTAAAGAAGACCTAAATAAAATGTACAGGATTCACAAATTGCAATACATAATATTTTTAGTTGGCAATCTTCAAATTGATCTACAAATTTAACACAATCTCTATCAAAATTCCAGCTGGATTTTTGCCAAAAGTAATAATTTTATTCTAAACTTTATATGAGCATACAAGGGATGCAGAACAGCCAAATAATCTTGACAAGGAACAAAGATGGAGGATGTACACTTCTCAATGTCTAAACTTAGTATATAACTAAAGTACCAAGATAATATAGTCCAGGCATAAGGATAGACATGTACAACAGAATTGAGTTTGAGAAATCAATCCACACCTTTATGATCAGTTGATTTTTGGGAAAGGTCCTAAGACAATTCAATGGAGGAGAAATAGTCTTTTCAGCAAAATGCTATTGGAATAACTAGATATCCATATGCAAATGAAGTTGAACCCTTTTCTTATTCCATACACAAATATTAACTCCAGGTGGATCATAAACCTACCTTCTTAAGTAGGTCACCAAAAAGAATGTACCAAAGTAAAATAGATAAGTATCTCCTTGGAGAAATGTCTATTTAATTCTTTCCCCCATTTTTAGTCGAGTCATTTGTCTTTTTATTATTGATTAAGCTGGAAGAATTCTTTACATATTCTGGACACAAGCCCCTTATCATATCTATGTTTTTTAAGTATTTTCACTCATTCTGTGGGTTTCCTTTACACTTTATTGATTATATGGCTTGTATCACACACACACACACACACACACACACACACACACTAATTTTGATGAAGTCTAATTTATCTAGGTTAATTCATTATATGTGAATTATACCTTAAAGTTTCTTTTAAAAAAATATAAATATATATTTGTGAGTGAATATAGCCAGGGACAAATTGGCTTAAAGCCTGTTATGCTTTTGAGGAAATAGTATCACCAAAGTAAGTGAAAGGCTGGTTTGAAAAACCTGTAATGTTTGACACCTGTAATGTTTGAGGCCCTCAAACATGCACCAACAAAAGTGAACTGCAGGTCTTATTCATCAATCTGACTTTGAGCTCCTTCTTTCTTGTAAATGGGGATTTCTCATGCTTATTTTTTGGTTTGTCTTGTGTGAAACACTTCAGTATTATGTATTTTCAGGCAAGTAGTAAGCATAATGTAGTGGCTTCAACAATGGCCTTCAAAACCAAGCTTCTTGAATTCAAATCCTGACTCCACCTATCAATAATTGACCACAGACAAGCTACTTAACCCTTCTGTACCCCAGGTATTCCCATTTGTAAAAATGAGAGTGATAATAATAGTAGCTTTCTCAAAGGGTGAGAATGAGTTTCAAATGAGTATATGTATGCACAGCTCTGATAACAGTGTCTAACATATAGTAAGTGCTAAGAATAAGTTATTAATACTATTTCGATGTGCCTTTTAGTAGGGAGAGTAGGAGACCTTTACATTCGCTCAGTATGGCTACTACTCAGTTTTGTAATTGGTAAAGTAAAACCTTGCATTTACTCTCTCTCTCTCCACTGCCTCACCTCCCCCTTAAACTTCCTCATTTCTCTAGATAATGCCATGATCTCATCAGCTTTCCAGATAAAATAACTTAGTCCTGAGTCTTCTATTCTTTTTCTTTCACTTTATACATTAAATCTATTAGCAAATTTTCTCAGCTCTATCTCTGAAACATATTCCAATTTTTTCCATGCTTCACTACATCCACCAAAATCATCTTAGTAGTATAAGCCATCTTCATTCTTCCCTTGGTCTGCTATAGTAGTTTCCTAACTGGTCTTATAAACTATGTTCTTGCAACACTAAAGTGTACTCTCCATAGTAGCCAGAAAATTATTTTTAAGCCTAAACCAAGTCACATGACTCACCTTAAAACTGTCAATGATTTCTCATGTACCTGGATTATAATCCAAACACATTACCATAACCTACAAGAGCTTTTATACTACTTGGTCTACAAAGATTGCAACCACCAGCTAAGAGGTAAGTCCATTCTTTCTTTGAAATTGAGTTGGCCCTGTGACTTGCTCAGACTGTTAAGATGCAGTGGAAGTAACATTCTAGGAATTTCAAGATTGGATCATAAGAGGTCTAGCAGCTTCTTACTTTCTGGTGTAAGCCAGTTGACACGTATTAAGTCTGACTGCCCTAAGATTACCATGTTCTGAAAAAGTCCAATCTAGTCTTATAAATAGAGAACATGTGAAGAAGCACGTATACACCAGATATATGACAGTCTTCTTGAACAATCCAGTCCAGCCCAGTCACCAGATAAACACTGCCAAATGACTTCAACTGACACCGCATGGAGCAGAAGAATCACTGAACCAAGGCTGCTCAAATTCCTGACCCTTAAGAAAATCCTTAAGAATCCTTAAGAAAAATAAATTTTAATTAAGACATTATATTTGAAGTGGCTTGATATACAACAATAGATAATGGAAATATCCTTAATGATGTTTTTCCCCTGTACTTCTCCAGACTCATGTGATAATAAATTCTCTATATTCTAACTATACTTACTCTTTTTCTTCTTCTGATATGAAAACACTTTTTCTTCATGGCACTTGAAGTTCCCTTTCCTAGAAGTTCCTTTCCTGAATTATGAGCATAGCTAACTTCTCATCATTTATGTCTCAGTTCAGTTGTTACCTCTTCAAACAGGCCTTCCCTAGCTACATTATCTGAAGTAGCTTCACACCACCACTGTGATCATTCTATCATACTTCATTTTATTTTCATAATATTACTTAATATCATCTGAATATTTTGACTATTCCTTTTTTCTTGGTGGCCTTCTTTCATGAGGAAAAGAACTTTGTCTATTTTGTTCACTGCTGTAAAATTAAAACCACGAATAGTAAGTGCTAAATAAACATTGAATGAATGAAGGTTAAAAAGTGTTCTTACATTCCATTAAACTCAATGCAGTGATTATTTGTTACTGTAATGGATAGTCTCAATTTTCCTTACTTAAATACTTTCTCTATCATTTCAATCCTATGTTGTGCCCTCCAAGAACCTGGCCTTTATTTCTGGATCAACAGTCTTTTTGCTCTCTAGCTTTTGGTTAGTTTTGGCCAGTGAGAGGCACTGACAGGAGATTAGAGAATCAGAAGAGCAAGAAATCAGGGTATTCATTCTAATAGTTTTCTCTCAGAGAGTTAACTGGAATTTAGCTGCATCCCTCTTCCAAAGATCACAGTTCCCATAAGGTAGCCTTCTATTATAGTAAAACTAATTTCTCCAGGATCTGGTAATAGTTTCCTCCTTTTGTTCAGTCAGGCCAAGGGACAGTAAAATTCCTCATTGTCACTAGTCCTACCATGCTTCACCACTTTTTGTTGTTTTACCTTAAGCGTCCCCACACATTTTAAATCATCTTTTCAATTAAAATCTCTTCAAATATTTTTTGAGTGTACCCTAATTGCCCTGCCAAAACCCTAACAGTTACTTTATAGTTCTAAACAGTAAATGCATATCATAGGTAACTGTATTAGCTAATTTATAATACTTTTAATATTTTTCATAAATAAGTTATTATATATTTTAGTTTATTTAATCTACATATTTGTTTATCTGTAGATAATTTTAAAATGACTATACCTAATTTACCACTCTTCTTTTGAGGCTAGTTCCTTTGGGCAATTATGAGCCTATGAGTAAACACATATACCTAGACACATTTACACATCCACATGTAATAAACCTGTTTTTGTTTTCCCAGTTGCTTCTTCTAAGACAAATTCAGAAACTCACATTGTGGATTCTGTTCTACCACTTCCAAACACTCTACCCATGGAGACCCACTTCAGAACTCTTCAGCTATTCTTTTACTAATAAGACTCATGTGGGCTCTGAAGGGAGAGTACAACATCAAAGACAGGCAGTACAAGTAGATGAGTTTAGGATGATGCCATACATAAAGAGAAGACAGTAAACAATCCAGATCAGTACCTTAATCAATGAACAGACCAAATAAAGATGTAAGGAAGGATAATTTGTCCTGTTTAGCTATGTATGCTAACTTAATGACAACATGTGTCAGTAAAAATGTTAGTAGCTTTGGATAGGCATTGACAAGATGGTTGCTTTTGTGAGTCTGTCTGCAGAGATGAGGCAAGAGCAACTTAATTTGAAAGCAAAAATAAGTTCCCCAAAAGTTAGATGAAAGCAATGGCAGTGCTAAAACAGTAGAATTTATATTTCACTTAAAGTCAGATTTTAAAAGTTGTTTTCATGAAACATTCATGAATCTTTCATCATAGAAGTATACAATTTTATAGCTAGGGGAATCCTAAGATCATTTGTCCAAACCCCTCATTTCATAATTAAGAAATCAAGATCTAGAGTGGTCAGAGGTCCAAACTTGTGTTACAATTTCTTGTGTCTTTCTTTTTCAGCCTCTGTTCTTTCCTTTTCATCATTAGTTTGTCAAATATGTCTTCCATGATCCATGATGGGGTAGGGTGGGCAAGGAAAGACAATAAAAGCATCTCTGCTTTTCTTGGTTTAATGTTTCTGTGTAAGATTTTGATTGGAAAAATTTCCTTGTGTTAAAAAAGAGATAGGGATAGAGGTTTGAAAAGCAACACTCTGTCATGCTATAAACCCAATGAGAAACTGGTTGAAGAAGTCCACAAGGAAAATTGCATCAATTTCATTGGGTCTATTGATGTATAAATAAATGTTTAAAAAACTTGCCCTCTGAGAAAAAAATTCTTATTTGTAGCATTTGATGATATCTGTCCCATTCCTGGTTGTCTTCAAGCTACCCATGTGATGTCAATAAGTATGAAAAATTCCTGAAAATTTGGCAGTCAGCTCTTATAAGCCATTATGAGCTACTTTCAGCAGAGCACTGATTGAATTCCTTCTGTGTGCAATGTACTCCATGGATTTTCTGATTTTTACACTTGTATTTATTTATTTTTATTTATTTTTAGAGAAAGATAACACAAGCGTGGGGGGGGGGGGTTGGGAGACAGAATTCCAAACAGGCTCTGTGCTGTCAGTGCACAGCCCTATGCAGGGCTCAAACTCACCAAATATGAGATCATGACCTGAGCCAAAATCAAGAGTTGAATGCTTAACCAACTGAGTCACCCAGATGCCCCTTTATTCTTGTATTTAAATAAGAAACTAATAGTTTTTGTCATTGTGCAAATAGATAAAAGACAAATCAATCTACATGCCTTGGAAAATATTTTTCATCATTGTTAAGTTTTCATGAGATGTTTATTTCTTTATTTATTTATTGGCTTGAGGTTTGGGGATCAGATTTGGCCATAGGTAAACATGTGATCTCTTAACCTAAAGTAGCATATTTAAGGGAAATAATAATGAAAAACTGTGGATGAAATTGACAACCATACTGGAGGTGGATGAGAATGTTTACACATATGTTGATCTTTCTATGCACCAATGACATCTGCTTTTATATGCACAAAGGTGCTATTTTATCAAACATGAGGAAATATCTTGGGGTGAATTGTTCTTCTTGATTCATCTCCTCAGGAAGCTGTTTGATTACATCCCATTATTCTCTTTGACTCCAGTGGGTGTTCCATGCTTAGATTGGCTCTTTTTTTTCACCCCAGTGACCTCCTTCCACATGTCTCTCATATTGCTCTACCTCCTGCTGCCATTGAAACACAAAGACAGATATAAATTGCCACATTAAAAGAGAAAATTTCTGAGGGATAAGAGAAAAAAAATCAAAGAAGGAATAACTGTCTAAATATTTATGCCAAGGTCCTTCAATGTATATGGCATTTTTTCTTCTTCCTTTTCTCTAGTCCTAAGTATGGGAGAAGGAATTTGGAACAGGTCTCACATCGTAACATCCACATTTCTAATTTACAACGGTTACATTATAACCCAATATCATTTACCAAAATTGTTTTACCTAATGTTTGAACTCTTACCTTCTGTGCTATACTCTTAACTTCTGGTATTAAAATCTCAACGGTAGACGAGACATTTTTATTATCTTTCTCACAATTTCTTCTTGAGCACATAAATAACTTAATAATACACTAGTAAGAGAACTATAATTTTCACAGAGTTCTACCTGCCCTTTTCAATCTCTCTGTGTAGATGATGAGAATGAAACAAAGGTAAGGCTCTCCAAGCCAGTCTATAGATTTATTACATCTCTTGAAGAATTTTAATGGTCAAACTGACTGAAAATCAATCTTTCAGTAAGAAGAGATTTCCTGGGATGCATTTTTAACAGAGTTGAAAATCACTTTGATTACTTTAAAATATAGTCAAGCCATATGCAAAAATCTAAACAGTCATAGTTTTATAGTCAATTTATATTCTCTCTTACTATCTTATGAAAGAAGTAACGATTACTCTATTATTATGTTAGCCTACACCAAACTTGCTGCTCTAAGAAGTTTATGATACATTCCAATCAACTGATGCTCCCTCATCTTAATTACCAATAAATGCCTTCAATAGATGATGGTCCTTTGATTCTTACACCGATTGTCAGCTCATTTATTCTCTATTTTTAATGAACATTACTGAATTTACTAATACTGAGAAGATGCTAACTTTTTCTACTTAAAACCATGTAATCTAGTTAGACTCATTTTTTTTAATAAGAAAGTTGGCACTATGATCTGAAAACAGTTAAGTAAGATTAGTAGTCACAATTGGATTTCAAGTTGAAAGATGAATTAAACTATGACATTGCAGAGTTTCCCATTTTCAAATAAATAGATATATCTGCATTTGTTTTATTTATAAGGTGGTATAATGTTTTCAATATCCAATCTGAAATATCATCCAGAGTATTGAGATTCAAGCTGTGCCATTTATGCTTATTTATCACTTATAGTAATAAATATTCTGCCATCAGCATTTACCTGGTAATTTAGCTGATGAGGTATGAGCCACAACAGAAAGCACTTTAGCTCAACCTGAGTTGTGTTGATTCTGAGTTCCTAAGGGGACCAAAACTCTGAGTCCATCAGAAAATTAAGATATGATTCAAAGATGCTTACAGGAAGCATGTACAGCATTTCTAGGCTACTTGAGCTTTAGTGTATCACTTCTATTTTAATTTAGGATGTCTAAATAAAATAGCAGAGAAAGGAAAGGAGACACAAGCATTAATTCACATATTTTAATGTAAATTTAATTTAAACCTACTTTAAAGAACCAAGAGTCAAAAATACCTGTGTTGGATTTTTCAATTTGATTAATACACTAATTCTCAAATGTGTATGAATGTGGAAAATAGATGATTTTATCAAAAGCTCATATATGTAAGGCTGGTCAATTGATAAACAATTTCTAAATAATTGGAAATAAATTTTTGAAAGATAAACAAAATGGAATAGTATATATTCTCTAATGATTAGTCTCTATGATATTTATTTGTCCATTTTGCTATATTCTGGCCAGTGACAAGCTTGGTAATGAAACATCATAATATCTGGTCCCTTTATTTTCAAAATCAAGCTCCTAAACTGTGCATCTTTCCCCTCCACGGTGACTCAAGTTAGGTCTCATTGTTCTTTAAACAAACAAATCAGTCATTCTCAATCCCATCAAATCCAACCCAAACATCATCTGGCTTCCATTTCTCTCCTCCTTTCCTCAACAAGAGTACTTTACATATATAAATGCCTATAAATTTGTATGACCTCCTTCCATTCCTATTCTAGGTAGTGAAATTTCATTTCTGACCCAACCTGGGGCTCTGTGTTACATGAACTAAAGGATCTTGCCTCTATGTAGGCTTAGTTCATGTAACACAAAGCTTCAGGTTGGGTCAGAAATGAAAGAACATTAACCTTTAGAGTATGTTTTCCATGTGGCAGACATGATAATAACAGTTATTATCTAATTCAATATTTAAAACAATCCTTGTAGCATTGTTATCATCATTTTACAAATGAAGAAACTGAAGTTTCAATTAAATTTAATTATACTCCAAATACCATACAATATGTTGTTATCTAAAATGCTCACTTGCCTGATCAAGTTGAAAACACACTCTGTAGGTTGTGGAAAGTAACAAGTTGGGTAGTGTTGCTAACATCTTTCCAAATGAGAACAAAGATCAAAATGAGATATTATCATTTAATATAGGAAACAGAGTAATGTTCAATGGATTTTTTTTACCCAAAAAACATTTCTTTTTACAGAGAAAAAAACTCTACAGGTAGCTAGTGGCTTGATGTTTTTGAGGAACTTGACCAGTTGCTATAATCAGGTTGTTAGATTTCCACTGTATTGAAAATCCAACTGGTGGTTTTGTTATTTATATTTACCCTGAAAGTCCAAATGAAAAATGTATGATAATAAATTAAAAGTGAGTGACTGGATCCTAGCAACAAAGATAAATCTAATCATCCTAGTAATTCATAAAGTGAATGTAAGTGAATACATTAGAGACTTAGTAGACAAGAACTTACAAGTCCATGATAAGAGATAGAAAAAAGAAAAACAAACGATATGATCATGCTATATTCTTATTTTGTAAGTTTTTTATTGCATTGAGATTCACATGGTGAGAAATTAGGGAGGCTGCGGTGAAGAGTAATATAGAAGAACTAGATTTAGGAATATAGGCTAAGAAAACTCAGTTTGTAATTTAGTCCTTTTGAATATCATACCGTGTTCTTCTATAAGGCTCAAAGCACTTAATTAGGAACATCTACAACACTGACAAAAAGGGAAAAATAAATTTTAACAAAAACAAAGTTGCAATAAAAAGGTCACAGACACTAAATACTGTGCTGGGTGATTTATACATGGTACTCTATTTAATACTCACATTTCAAGGGCACCTGGGTGGCACAGTCAGTTAAGTGTCCAACTGCTGATTTCAGCTCAGGCCATGAACTCACTGTTCATGAGATCCAGCTTCACATTGGGTTCTGTGCTGACAGCATGGAGTCTGCTTGGGATTCTCTCTCTCTGTCCCTCCTCCACTCAATCTCATTCTCTCTCTCTCTCTCTCAATATAAATAAATAAATAAATAAATAAATAAACATTTTTAAGAAGGAAAAAAAATATGCTTAATCTCTGAGTTTTTCCCTTGTAAAAAATGAAGAAATTGACTCCTAGAGAAGTTAAATGATTTACCTCAAGGTGCACACCTAAAAAAAGTGGCAGAATAGGGACTCAAATCCTGAATTCCTTACTCTAATATTTAGAGATTTAAAAGTGTTTCACTTTACTAGAGCATAAATTAGGTACAGATGCAGAGGCAAGGGGGAAGTGACTGGTAGGAAATGAGGCTGGAGAAATCAGTAGGAACCAGACTACAGGAGTTTTATACATGGAATTTTTTTACTATATCTAAAAAAGTCACTAAAGAGTTTTAAGATGGGAGGGAAATGTCTAGATTCATGTAAGAAAGGGAATTTTGGTAGTACTGTGAAAGATGTAAGAATGTATAGAGTCAGGACTGGAAAATAATTATTTTAGCATAGTAAAAAGTTATAGGGATTTGAGCTAAGACAGTGTCAGTAGGAAAGAACAGATTAGGAACTGTAGTGAAAAGTTATTTTAGAAAGTGGAATTAATAGATTATGATGACTGCTTAGATGTGTGTCATTAAAGAAAAGGAGAAATCCATGAAGACTTCCATCTTCATCTTCATAAGCAGATAGATATATTCGTTCACAACTTGAGAGACATAAGCTTGATATACACAAAGCAAAATACATATGGATGCATATGTACACATAGCAAGGTTCTAAAACAGTGGCCAACATTTTAACAGTGATATTTCAGGATGGGAACATTGATGGTTGTTTTTGATTTATTTTGCTTTTTGTCTGTTGTTTACTCATTGTCTGCATTGAGCACATTGCTTTTATAGTCAGAAAAGAAATAATTTTCTTTTCGTATTTTAATAAATAAATATTTATGAATTAAAAAGATATAGAACATCACCCCTTTTTTTCTTTTTTTAAGTTTTACTTCCAGTTAGTTAACATACATTGTTATATTGGTCTAAGTGTCCATGATGAATGGAAAAGAAGATGTTATATATAATATATATAAAATATATATATGTGTGTGTGTGTGTGTGTGTGTGTGTTTGTATATGAATGGAATATTATTCAGCTATAAAAAAGAATGAAACCTTGTCGTTTGCAATGACATGGATGGAGCTAGAAAGTGTAATGCTAAGTGAATTAAGTCAGTCAAAGAAAGACAGATACTATATGATTTCATTATATGTGGAATTTAAGAAATAAATGAGCAAAGGGGAAAAAAGAGAGAAACCTAGAAACAGACTCTTAATTATAGACAATAAACTATTATATAAATTTATTTTTTAATGTTTATTTATTTTTGAGAGACAGCATGAGCAGGGGAAGGGCAGAGAGAGGGAGACAGAGGATCTGAAGCAGGCTCCACGCTGACAGCAAAAAGCTCAACATGGGGCTCAGACTCACAAACTGTGAGATCATGACTTGTGCTGAAGTCGATTGCTTAACCAAGTGAACCACACAGGTGCCCCCAAACTGTTATATAAATTTAAAGTCAATCATTTAACAGCAGTTAAAATTGTAGGAGAGGATTTTATCACCCAAAGAAAGCATGGGAAGTGAAAAGAGGACTGATAACAAGATCCTACAGAACACTAAAGTTTAAATGACAGGTGGAGAGGGGAGAGATCATATACCTAGCATCTTCTATATGACAAACTCTTTGCCAGGCTACTTATTTATACCGTGAGTGAAGTAGAATGGGAAGAAAACTTGAACAGAAACCCTAGAAGATAAAAAGAAGCTGTTGTCAACAAATTCAAAAGCCAAATATCAATTTTAAAAGCGTCCAACAGATTTGGCAGTGAGGAGATAATTGGTGGTGAGTTTAGTGTAGTAGTATGGGAGGAAGTGAGAATGATAGGAGTTAGGATTTGAAGTTTAGGCAGTTGTTGGAGACACATTTTTTTTTCAAGAAGCTTGGAAATATTAAGGGCATGCCTAGTAGAAAAAATATCAGGGTCCAATATAGCAGCCCTCATAAGAAATATGCAGATGTAACCACATAAATTCCTATATTTTGTTATTGTACCACTGGTCACATAAAGATATCACTTATCCTCCTATGCCCCCTCTGAACTTTATTGACTTTAACAATTTGATCAGCCTGTAGCCAATGGCCATAAGTCAACATATCTTTAACTCAGCCTTTCTTGATGTTCCCTATGTATTCATATTTACTTTTTTGCTTGCGTTAACTGGCAACTGGTTCCAATAATTTATCTGTATTGAGTCCATTTTGTGTCATTCACAAATCAAGTATTGGTTGCATTTTGAGCAGTCCAATCCATTCAGCATTTCTTGTTCTGTCCTGTGAGGGATTTCACAATGATCTATCACTGCTAAATAACACCACTTGACCCGGTTAATGCTAAACCCATATTATAAAATAAGACAAAAGATACTGGTTAGAATAATTATTTTGTTGGGTTTAGAAGTGTGATTCATGCTAAAACATCATTTAAATTTAAAGCATCTCATTTTCTCCCATGGTCATTTCTTGGTGTCTCCCTCCCATTACTCCCCCATTATTCACAACTAGCAATTTGATGACAAATTGTGTGCATTTCACAAGCTGTCCTTTTGTTGTCTGCTTTTTTTACATCCCTTTCCTACTCTACTAGAGTAACCAAACAAGATGGAAAACAAATGTTTTACACTCATTATTTTTCTTTTGTCATTATCAAAAATACTAAGCATTGTGTGGAAAAGTAGACTTTTTCCCCCTCAAAATCATAATACTCTGGCTGATTCTAAATGTATTGATCTCCTGAAAGCTTAGATTCCTACTCCCATCACCACTCCATAATGCTATTGTCTGTGTATCTGTGAGTCTAAGGATAAGGTTTTGCAAAATAATGTGTGTTTTTTTACATTTGACAAACAATGGTATTTATACTTATTAAAGGTTTTCTTTCAACTTTAATCTTTAGAATAATAATTAATATTTTTCTTCTGTATACTCTACAATTGCTAGCTTTGGAAAAATGTAGAAATTTGGTAATTAGCATTCAGACTGCTAATGAATATGTGAAAGTACTGAAGTGCTAAAGTTACAAATTACTGAAGTAATTAGTGATTTTCTACAATCTAATATATGTTTGTTAGCTTCCTAGAAGTAAATTAATTTATTAACAAATTAAAACTGGAATGCTAAAATTTGAGAATAAAGTAAAAGAAAAGCACTCTGTTGGTTAGTTGAAATATTATATTGCCCATCATAAAGAACAGTTATTTTTAGTCATTGTCTATAACACTTCAACATGAATTCTCATTTTTAACTATCTCAATAGTTGTTACCAAAATACTGTAATTTTTTTCTCAAAACAAATACATTGTTAATCTACTTTGTTTTAAACTACATGATTTTGGGGCCCCTGGGTGGCTTAATCAGTTAAGCATCCGACCTAGGCTCAGGTCATGATCTCATGGTTTACAGGTTCGAGCCCTTCATTGTTCTCTGTGCTGACAGCTCAGAGCCTGCAGCCTACTTTCAATTTTGTGTCTTCCTTTCTCTCTCTTTCTGCCTTTCCCCTGCTTGTGCTCTATCTCTCTCTCTCAAAACTAACTAAATAAATAAGTCAATAAGTCAATTAATTAATTACTTTAAAAACATGTTGTTTATACTATTTAAATAAAGTGTAAGTTTCACAAAATTAAATTGCTGTCAGGATGTCGCCATTACAAAAATGTTGGAAACCACAGGGCTAAAGCTTGGTGTGCACAATTTCTGTTTTGAAACTTTACATAATTCTCTCACTGATGGTCCAAACCCAAATCAGATCATAGAGCAATCATTTTGTATTCTCTGTTCAGTTTCAAACTACCCACATTGTTTCATCAGCCAACAAGTGAATGAAACTAAAAAAATTTGTGTGATGTGAACATGATTAGCAGGATGATGTGATTGGTGGATGGTATTTCAAAACCACATGCATAAATCTTTAAGAACACATGACCAGAAGTTACTTAGCCACATTACCAATCCTCATTTTAGTACAGTTTTAAAATTCCTTAACAGAACCACCCCCGCCCCACCTCACTATTTGCCTTATCTTTCTACTGCCAGTGGACAGCTGGAAGAGTTTTGCTTAGAAAAAAAATAAGAAAGCCATCCTGTAAGAGGGTGAGAAAGGAAAAATTTTCCTCTCTTCAGAGCAAGATTTTTAGTCTATTTCACTTGGTTCAAATCAAGAAGAAAATAATCACAAGGAAGGTTTTAAACAAAATGTTAGATTTTCTACAAAGTCTGAATTCTATCTGAATCATAGAAACTTCAAACAGTCTACAGGCACAAGCTTCAGAGATCTGGATGAAGTTGCAAAGCTATTAAAAATGCTATGGGCTTTAGATTTTGACAGAGTTCAAAAGCTGATGCTTTCATTTTAAAGTATAATTTTAAAAGAATAAAAAGGGATGACAAAAGGAAATAATTTTACTTCTCTTCACTGGTTGTACTGAAAAGTGTTGGATATATTTAAGAAGACCAATATCTTTGACATGACAAAAACATGTTTTAAACAGCATGTAATTAGATGGCTACCAAAAAATTAAGGGCAGTTACAACAGTAACTCGAGCCAGTGCCTTATATTAACATGTTTGAACATCAATTGGGAGAGAGAATGGTCAGCCAGTTTCCTTACATATGAGCTGCCTCTTAAACATTGGCATTAGTGTCTGATTAAAGCTTGAAAAAATGTCACTGAGTTATTCTGCTTTTTTTCTTTACCTTGAGGGCCAGAAGCCAGAGAGTTTTGATAAGTCTGTGGACCTAGAAAGAGTTCCCATCAATTTCTACTTGTCCCTAAGTTGTTCAGTCAGGTGTAATTTTGTACTTTATTCTCCAATTATGATTGTATCCTCAGGATGGAGGGCATGAATTCTGTGCCTCTATGTAACCCAAATAAATCACAGGGCCCTATGTGGCACAGTCTATAAACAGAGATTCATTTAAAAGAATTATAAATTCTAGAAAGCTTAGGCCAGCCCAGAAGATTTACACAGCGCTCTACACAGAATACTCAACAGAAATTTGATATATACATATTCCTCTATCCTCAAAGTTCCTTGGCATAACGATTGCTAAAAAAATCTTTCCTGCCTTCTCTCATCTACTAAATTCTTCCATTGAAATAATGCTCTCTCTGTTCACTTTCTCTTTTCTTGCCCCGTGGCACACTGTATAGTCCTTGGAGAAGAAGCTGTCTCCAGTAGATCTTTTCCCATCCATAGGCCACTCCAGAAGGACTAGCAATCTAATAGCTTTATTCCTTCCCTTTGGCGAGTTTGGTTCTTCCCTTACTTTAACTACTCTCTTGCAAGAATTTACTATGAAACATCTTATTACATTTGGATAGTACCTAACACATCCCTAAGGGCATTTTAGGTGTTTAAAAACTATTTGCCAGGGGGAACCTAGGTGGCTTAGTTGGTTAAGTATTTGACTCTTGATTTTGACTCTGGTCATGATCACATGGTTGTTGAAATCGAGCCCCACATTGAGCTCTGTGCTGACAGTGCTGGGAGCCTGTTTGGGCTTCTTTCTCTCTTTCCCTCTCTGCCCCTTCCCTGCTCATGTGCTCTTTCTCTCTCAAATAAATATTTAAATATATATATATATGTATATATATATATATACACATATATATGTATATATATATGTGTGTGTGTGTGTGTGTGTGTATACACATATATATATTTACTGGTTGAAAAATGTGCATGTTTTACTAGTTTCTTATTCAGAAACTACTTCTTACATCTCCTCATTTTTCTTTTTCCCTATTAGCAAAAAAGAGGTAGTATTGTCTTTTCTTCTCTATGAGAAATGTTAAAATAGACTGACATATTAATGTACCTAAAATATAATCCATGAGATCAACACTGCAAGGTTTTTAAAAGACTATGTAGACCTACAGAAATATCATTCTGCATATCAAATGACAATGGCATCATGCACATTAACCTGTGTAGCATTCTATCTGAGAATCATGTTCCTCCTTCTGATATTCCTGTATTAAGAGAACATTCACAAATAAATAAATGAATGCTGAATTCACACACACACACACACACACACACACACACACCAACCCTAGGAAGAAGAAAATACTATTATGTCAACTTTTGACCTTCCACATTTATGGAAAAGTCCAGTGACTTAAATAAACCAGAAATCATTCTTATAAAAATTAAGGTAATATGATATTTTTTGTTGCATATATTACCTTTAATCAGATTTGTTATGTTTCAATGATGAAGAGTTTATTCCTTATACAACTACAAATGAGAGTGGCAAAAGATAGATTAGAAATAGTTGGAGTGTATGCTTAGGAAAAAAATCAGAAAGCCATGTAGAGTGGGTCTAATATAAATCCATGCTGTCCAATGTCAGCTATTTCTCCTCTGATAGTGAGAAGTTCTTTTGTTCCCTTTTACTGACTTCCTACTGTGCTTCTGATAGTGATTTTTTCAGGTAGGCTACGGTTTTTGTACCAATTCTAATATGTAGGTTTTTCCCTTACATAAAGTAACTCTCCAACACCAACTGGATGTCCTACAACTTAACTCATTTCTGACACTGTCTACCTGGAGGTAGCATCAGATACCCAGGTTAGGGGTTCAGTCCTATAAGACTGTCCTTCAACCCCACTTCAGGTGTCAATTGCAAGCCTAGGTTGTTACCTGTGCTTCTGATCAACTGGCTATAAATCAGAGGTTCCCACCACACCCTACTTGGGTTCAATTAATTTGCTAGTGTTGCTAATAAAACTCAGAGAAGATTTTACTTACCAGATTATTACCAGTTTATTATAAAAAGGATATAAGTCTGGAAGAGCAAGGTGGAAGAGATGCATCAGACAAGGCATAGGAAAAGGACATGGAGTTACTATTCCCTCCCTCAGCTCACCATTCTCCTGGAATCTCCCTGTGTTTACCAACCCAGAAGCTCTCTGAATCCTGTCCTTTTGTTTTTTTATGAAGGCTTTATTACATAGGCATAATTAATTACATTATTTGCCATTTACAACTGATCCATCCTCCAGGCTTTCTCCCCTCACCAGAGGTCTGCGGGGTGGGGCTGAAAGTTCTAACCCTCTAATTAAATGTTTGATGCTCCAAGCAACCAACCCCTATCCTTGGGAGCATTCCAAAAGTCACATCATTAAATAGATACCTTTATCTATAGATAGAAATAGACACCTTTATCACTTTTATTGTGGAAATTCCTAGGGTTTTAGGAGCTCTGTGTCAGAAATGGCATGTGTGTATGTGTGTGTGTTTGTGTGTGTGTGTGTGTGTGTGTGTGTGTGTGTGTATATATATATATATATATATATATATATATATTACAATATGACACAATCCACTCCATGCTGTTTTCAAAAATACCACTATATAAAATGTCACTTTATACTTTCCTGAAAAGATTGAAGGATATAAACTTATGTGTCTTTTCTTCCTTCTACATCAAAATATCTGTCACCATATTTCCCCAACCATTATATAATATCAAGAAAGACACCCCTTCTTCTTTTGTTTACCTCATCTTTGCTCTTGATCCCATCTTTTCCCATTTCTTTTAAAACATCCTTTCTTTATTCGTCCTTTATATCAGGTGTCATTAGAACAAAGTTTGAAATTAGCCCACAGATTTGTTTTGTTTGATCTACAGAGTTGTCTTTTTCTTCTTTAGTGTTCTTAGACAGTACGCACACTCTTGCCTTTGTCTCCACTCCCACTCTTCCCCACTGAATTATATTCATTGGCTTCAGTTATTTAGCTACCTATCCAGACCCTGAAGTCATCTGAAATTTTGACACCTGATTTACATCTTCAGGTCTTTTCACTGGCTCCTTTGCTTTGGTTTAGGTTCTCAGATTCTTCATATTCCAAAAAATACAAATGATCTCTTCTCTAGAGCTTGCTGTCTCCTGGAGCTACTATATTATTCCAATACTTTTTAGTACCATTCTATGTCCTCACTTTTTTGCATTATATTTCATTTTCCTATTTATCCTAATCCTGTACAAAGAAAACATACACACACACACACACACACACACACACACACACACTAAGAATTGGATTCTAGGATGCCTGGGTAGCTCAGTTGGTTAAGCATCAGACTCTTGATTTTGGCTAGGTCATGTTCTCACAGTTATGAGACTGAGCCCTGGCTCTGTGCTGGACATAGAGCCTGCTTAAGATTATCTCTCTCCCTCTCCTTCTGACCTTCCCTAATTTTCATGTGCTCTCTCTCTCTCTCTCTCAAAAAAAATGTTTTAATAAAAAAGATGAATTCTAAAAGTAACAATAATACATGCTAATGAATCATAGACTGATCCTTCTACTAACCAACTTTCAATACTAATTTAACCCCTAGCCTCTAGGGGAGATTTATTTTTTCTATTTGTTATACAAGTATCAATATATTGTCAGATTAGTATACAGGGTTGTTTTAGAAAAATACATAAATAATAACAGATTCCACTATTTAATGTCTGCTATATTTCAAGCACTGTGTTGATTTATTTACATACGTTTTCTCATTTACTTCTCATAATACCCAAATAAATAACATGCCATTATCATCAGCATTTTATAAGCATGAAACCAAAACTCATTGAGTTTAAGTAACTTTCCCCAGCTCTGAGAATGAGTAGATGTTGAGTTTTATAGTTATATTAGACCAGCAGCATAAATTAACATAGTTGCCTAGCACTGTCCATCCCCTAATGTCATTGAACTATCAGATATAAACCCTTACAGTACATTGCCAAGTATTCTAGAGCCCTTCAGAATTTCTAGTCATATGTCCATCTCTTTCTTCACACTGGCTTCACCATGACATGAAAGAAGATGTCTACTTTATACATGAGTATGGTCTCTTGCAGATCCAATGGATAAATTACCAACTGAAAGCAGTGTTCTTACAACTTAACCACAGAGGCATAAACTTCCATTTCTCCTATTTTTTTATTAAATTAAATTATATGAATGATAACAGATGGGAAAATTGCAGTTATCTGACAAAATCTGACAATTCAGATTCGCCTTAATTATGAACATGAGTCAGGATGGAAACTTTATCAATGAAACTGTTGTGCTCATTAAAAAAACAAACAAACAAAAAACTGCATTAAATAAAAAGGTCAATTTTCTATTGCTACCTTCTAATTTTTAAAATGGTTATATGACTCACAGAAAGAAGCACAAAAGACTTCCAACTGGAAATAAAAGAAGTCACCCAAATACATAACTTCTTCAGATACTCTTACCTGTTGAAAAATTAGGATTGGCAAAGCAGATGTAAAGCATAAGCAAAATGGATTGATTTCAAGAATTCTGGGAAGACCTTCTGCTCTTCTGTATAAATCTACTTGTATATTGTTGCCTGTGCTAGAAATTCCTACAAGCCAGGATAAAGATTTTCATTCTATATTTAGAGCCAGGGCTAAAAATGTAAAATCTCCCACAAGAGGCAACACATAAATTTACCTTATTCACATTGATGTAAAAATGACTTCTATCAGATCTTTCCACGAAAGTAGACTCTTTTACATTTCATTAAGCTTTCTTAATGAAAATGGGTGCTGGATTTTGTCAAAGGCCTTTTCTGCATCGATTGACAGGATCATATGGTTCTTCTCTTTTCTTTTATTAATGTGATGTATCACGTTGATTAATTTGCGAATATTGAACCAGCCCTGCATCCCAGGAATGAATCCCACTTGATCATAGTGAATCATTCTTTTTATATGCCGCTGAATTCGATTTGCTAGTATCTTATTGAGAATTTTTGCATCCATATTCATCAGGGATATTGGCCTGTAGTTCTCTTTTTTTACTGGGTCTCTGTCTGGATTAGGAATCAAAGTAATACTGGCTTCCTAGAATGAGTCTGGAAGTTTTCCTTCCCTTTCTATTTCTTGGAATAGCTTGAGAAGGATAGGTATTATCTCTGCTTTAAACATCTGGTAGAACTCCCCTGGGAAGCCATCAGGTCCTGGACTCTTATTTGTTGGGAGATTTTTGATAACCGATTCCATTTCTTCGCTGGTTATGGGTCTGTTCAAGCTTTCTATTTCCTCCTGATTGAGTTTTGGAAGCGTGTGGGTGTTTAGGAATTTGTCCATTTCTTCCAGGTTGTCCAATTTGATGGCATATAATTTTTCATAGTATTCCCTGCTAATTGTTTGTATCTCTGAGGGATTGGTTGTAATAATTCCATTTTCATTCATGATTTTATCTATTTGGGTCATCTCCCTTTTCTTTTTGAGAAGCCTGGCTAGAGGTTTGTCAATTTTGTTTATTTTTTCAAAAAACCAACTCTTGGTTTCGTTGATCTTCTCTACCGTTTTTTTAGATTCTATATTGTTTATTTCTGCTCTGATCTTTATTCTTTCTCTTCTGCTGGGTTTAGGCTGCCTTTGCTGTTCTGCTTCTATTTCCTATAGGTGTGCTGTTAGATTTTGTATTTGGGATTTTTCTTGTTTCTTGAGATAGGCCTGGATTGCAATGTATTTTCCTCTCAGGGCTGCCTTCGCTGCATCCCAAAGCGTTTGGATTGTTGTATTTTCATTTTTGTTTGTTTCCATATATTTTTTAATTTCTTCTCTAATTGCCTAGTTGACCCACTCATTCTTTAGTAGGGTGTTCTTTAACCTCCATGCTTTTGGAGGTTTTCCAGACTTTTTCCTGTGGTTGATTTCAAGCTTCATCGCATTGTGGTCTGAAAGTATGCATGGTATAATTTCAATTCTTGTAAACTTATGAAGGGCTGTTTTGTGACCCAGTATATGATCTATCTTGGAGAATGTTCCATGTGCACTCGAGAAGAAAGTATATTCTGTTGCTTTGGGATGCAGAGTTCTAAATATATCTGTCAAGTCCATCTGATCCAATGTATCATTCAGGGCCCTTGTTTCTTTATTGATCGTGTGTCTAGATGATCTATCCATTTCTGTAGGTGGGGTGTTAAAGTCCCCTGCAATTACCACATTCTTATCAATAAGGTTGCTTATGTTTGTAGTTAATTGTTTTATATATTTGGGGGCTCCCATATTCGACACATAGACATTTATAATTGTTAGCTCTTCCTGGTGGATAGACCCTATAATTATTATATAATGCCCTTCTCCATCTCTTGTTACAGCCTTTAATTTAAAGTCTAGTTTGTCTGATATAAGTATGGCTACTCCAGCTTTCTTTTGGCTTCCAGTAGCATGATAAATAGTTCTCCATCCCCTCACTCTCAATCTAAAGGTGTCCTCAGCTCTAAAATGAGTCTCTTGTAGACAGCAAATAGATGGGTCTTGTTTTTTTATCCATTCTGATACCCTATGTCTTTTGGTTGGCGCATTTAATCCATTTACATTCAGTGTTATGTTAGAAAGATACGGGTTTAGAGTCATTGTGATGTCTGTATGATTTATGCTTGTAGTGATGTCTCTGGTACTTTGTATCACAGGATGCCCCTTAGGATCTCTTGTAGGGCTGGTTTAGTGGTGACAAATTCCTTCAGCTTTTTTTTGTTTGGGAAGACCTTTATCTCTCCTTCTATTCTAAATGACAGACTTGCTGGATAAAGGATTCTCGGCTGCATATTTTTTTCTGTTCAGCACATTGAAGATCTCGTGCCAATCCTTTCTGGCCTGCCAAGTTTCAAAAGAGAGATCAGTCACGAGTCTTATAGGTCTCCCTTTATATGTGAGGGCACGTTTATCCCTTGCTGCTTTCAGAATTTTCTCTTTATCCTTGTATTTTGCCAGTTTCACTACGATATGTTGTGCAGAAGATCAATTCAAGTTGCGTCTGAAGGGAGTTCTCTGTGCCTTTTGGATTTCAATGCCTTTTTCCTCCCCCAGTTCAGGGAAGTTCTCAGCTATCATTTCTTCAAGTACACCTTCAGCACACTTCCCTCTCTCTTCCTCCTCTGGGATACGAATTATGCGTATATTATTTTTTTTTAGTGTATCACTTAGTTCTCTAATTTTCCCCTCATACTCCTGGATTTTTTTATCTCTCTTTCTCTCAGCTTCCTCTTTTTCCATAACTTTATCTTCTAGTTCACCTATTCTCTCCTCTGCCTCTTCAATCCGAGCTGTCGTCGTTTCCATTTTGTTTTGCATTTCGTTTCAAGCGTTTTTCAGCTCCTCGTGACTGTTCCTTAGTCCCTTGATCTCTGTGGCAAGAGATTCTCTGCTGTCCTGTATACTGTTTTCAAGCCCAGCGATTAATTTTATGAATATTATTCTAAATTCACTTCCTGTTATATTATTTAAATCCTTTTTGATCAGTTCATTAGCTGTTGTTATTTCCTGGAGATTCTTTTGAGGGGAATTCTTCCGTTTGGTCATTTTGAATAGTCCCTGGAGTGGTGCGGGCCTGCAGGGCACTTCCCCTGTGCTGTGGTGTATAACTGGAGTTGGTGGGCGGAGCCACAGTCAGACCCGATGTCTGCCCCCAGCCCACCGCTGGGGCCACAGTCAGACTGGTGTGTGCCTTCTCTTCCCCTCTCCTAGGGGTGGGATTCACTGTGGGGTGGCGTGGCCCGTCTGGGCTACTTGCACACTGCCAGGCTTGTGGTGCTGGGGATCTGGCGTATTAGCTGGGGTGGGTAGGCAAGGTGCACGGGGGCAGGAGGGGCAGGCTTAGCTTGCTTCTCCTTAGGTGATCCACTTCAGGAGGGGCCCTGTGGCAGTGAGAGGGAGTCAGACCTGCTGCCGGAGGAGTGGCTTCGCAGAAGTACAGCATTGGGTGTTTGTGAGGAGCAAGCAAGTTCCCTGGCAGGAACTGGTTCCCTTTGGGATTTGGGCTGGGGAATGGGCGAGGGAGATCGCGTTGGTGAGTGCCTTTGTTCCCTGCCAAATAGCTCTGTCATCCCGGGGCTCAGCAACTCTCCTTCCCTTTGTCCTCCAGCCTTCCCGCATTCCAAGCAGAGCTGTTAACTTATGACCTCCCAGATGCTAAGTCGTGCTTGCTGTGGGAACACACTCCATCCAGCCCCTCTGCTTTTGCAAGCCAGACTAGGGGGCTCTGCTTGGCTGGCAGGCTGCCCCTCCACCCCGCCTCCCTCCCGCCAGTCCGTGCAGCGTGCACCGCCTCTCCACCCTTCCTAACCTCTTCCTTGGGCCTCTCGTCTGTGCTTGGCTCCGGAGACTCGTTCTGCTAGTCTTCTGGTGGTTTTCTGGGTTAGTTAGGCAGGTGTAGGTGGAATCTAAGTGATCAGCATTACGCGCGGTGAGCCCAGCATCCTCCTATGCCGCCATCTTCCTGAACCCCTCGACTCTTTTAAATTTCAGAGGGAGAGAGAGAGAAAGAGAGAGAGAATGAGGGTGAGCAATGGGGAGAAGAGAAGAGGGAAAGAGAGAATCCATTCTGAGCATGGAACTTGATGCAGGACATTGGGATCATGACCTGAGCCAAAATTGGATGTTCAAGTGACTGAGCCACCCAGGAACTCCAGTGAAAATTAACTTTTAAAGAGGATGGGAAGTTTCAAGTACTCCTTTTATCTCAGGATTCTTATTTTCCAATCTAGCCAAAAAATGATGAATATCATTACTAGCATCTCCAGACCAGCCAAATTTAGTGATTGGTTACTTTAACAGGAAACTTCTCAAAGGTCTAAACATGAAGCAAAAGATTGGTTCCATATAAAGATCTTTCTTTCCCTCTACTTCTGTCTCATATACACTGCTCAAATCTTTGGCTTCAATCCTGATTTTTTGTGACACCAGATGTTGGTCACGTTTTCTGACTCTGTGTATCCAAATTATTTCCTTAGGTTATAAACTTATTGTCCACTGTGATCTTTAATATCTATGTGATTTTTAAAGCCTTGTCTGACCACCTGGTTCCCTATTTTTCACCTCAGGGATATATTTGCCTCCCTGGACTTATTTCAGACTTCTTGTTTCAAATAGACTATGAGCTTAATGAGGTCATCTCCACTGCAGTGCCTATCACCTAGTCTGTTTCTCTATTTTGCCTCAAGTATCCAACAAAAGATTGACTCTTAAACTCTGTGTGAAATCATTGGAGGCCTACCGTAGAACAGAAAGGTGGATACAATTATAGTTTATGCCTTACTTTAAAAAGAGATTAATCATGATATAAGGAGCAAGGTAGCAGTACTAGGTACAGTTAAACATGTGGACTCTGGAGTCAGTTTGCTTTCAAATTCTTACTTCTACCTTTAATACTTTTATTGGTCAAGAAATTATGAAACCAGTGTGAAAGAAAAATAAGATGGACACATGGCTAGAAGTTCTACATGATTCCAAAACACTGGGAAATATACTGCAAGGATTTCTATATAAATGGAGTTAAATATCATTAAGGGACAAAAGGTGTTAGTAGCTATGTTAATTCATTTCTACACTGGACTAATATAGCCACAAAATTCAATATGTACTCATACCCAGGGCTTAAAAGAAAAACTCAAAGCTACTGAGTCTTAGCTCTTCCATGTATAAAATGGTATAACAATAGCATCTACCTCAAAAAGGTGTCATGAATATTAAGTGATATATTTAGGTGAAACATGTAAGAAGCTCAATAGATTTAAGCTGTTAATATTAAGAAGCTAGGCTGTGGTATGGTTAATATGTTTGGTTTTGGCTGAGAAGAAAAATAAATCACAATTCCAAGTGATTGTCAAAAAAGTTTGAGGTTGCCTTCCACTTGTACAGCACATAGATATATGTAAATGGCAACTGAGGGTATCAAATATTTAGGATACTAACTATTGAGAGCAATGCTTCACTGGTTGATTTAAGCAAGATCTTTTGCCTCTCTTTGTGTTTTATAATTTTGTTTTCCTAGTTGTTACAAATTTTATTTCCTCTTCATTCCCATTTTCATTTTAGAGGCATTTGGCCAAGATATGGCTTTACTCCAAAGGCACAGTACTGTGTGTTTGTTATTATACCACTTTCCCAAAGTAAAGAATATTTAGTTTTGAGGTTGACTGGGAAGACGGTGGAGTAGAAGTTCCCTAAACACATCTGCCCCCGTGGATACAATTAGATAATATCCATATCAACATAAATAACCCAGAAAATGACCCAAAGACTGGCAGAATGAATTACACAACTAAATCAGGGAAGAGGCCACAATGAAGAAGATAGGAATGTCAAAGACTTCAGTCTGGGAATGGAAATGGACCTTGGCCATCTGCAATAGGGAGGGAGTCAGTGGCAGGGAGAAGAGTGGAAAACAAACTTTCATAGTGGGGATTACACTATGATTAGGGTAGGACGAATCCCCCTAATATTTTCTTAGAAAGTGAGAGGGGCGTAATTTCATTAGTTATTAAAAACAGTGGGACTTAAAGCCTTGAACTTTAAAAATCACCTGGCTGAACTCTGGGAGAGCTCTGAATGTGTTAGGAAGTGTCCACCCTTAAAGAGATAGTATGACAAACAGCCTTTGCAGATACAGCAACCAGCAGTTTGAAAAACACAGGAAACAGACCAGAGAAGAGTGAATTTCTCATCTCAGAGCATGCCAGAGAGACAAGGGTCACTGAGAGACCCCTCTGGGAACAAAGGAGCTGCTTGATGCCATTTTCCCCCCACCCCCAGTATAAACAATGGGAACTTATGGGAACTAGCAGGGTGCCTACAGTCCTTACCTAACTTGTTTGCACCAAGCCTTGCTCCATCCACACTTCAGCAGATCCACCCTTTCCACTGATATTCACCTGAGTGTGTGGACCTTCCCACAGAAGGCCAGCACAAACACTTCCAATACAACATCTCCCAACCTGCAGGTTTTTCTGGACCTCAGTTCGGACAGCTGCAGGAGCAGCACTTGTTTAGCAAAAAGACCACCACACATCTTGATGCCCACAATAGGCAAAGAAAGCTTCTTTAGACAACTAGAGTGAAGTAGAAAAAATGATGCAACATCAGATAACACACAACACACATAGAAGACACTCTGAAGTTCCAGGCCCTGGGGAACAGGGGACATTGCACTGAAGAGCACTACAGAAACTCTTCTGCATAAGGCTATTTCATTAACAGCAAGAGAAGTAGCTGACATTCCCGACAGAAATACACACAAGTCAGACAAAATGGGGAAACAGAGAAACATGTTGCATATTAAAGAACAATATCAAACCACAGCAAGAAACCAAAGTGAAATGGATATAAGTAATACGTCTTATACAGAATTTAAAGTAATAGCCATAAAGATACCCAATAGACTGGAGAAAAGAGGGGAAGACATCAGTGAGACCCTTAACGCAGAGATAAAAAAAGAACCAATTAGAGATCAGGAACACAATAATAAAATTAAAGATACACTTGATAATAAATATTTGGCTAGATGAAGCAGAGGAATAAATTAATGACCTGGAAGACAGAATAATGGAAAGTAACCAAGCTGAAGAAGGGAGAGGAAAGAACATTATACAGAATCTGGGGCATGTGGGTGGCTCAGTCGGTTGAGCATCCGACTTCAGTTCAGGTCATGATTTCGTGGTCCGTGAGTTCAAGCCCTGTGTCGGGCTCTGTGCTGACAGCTCAGAGCCTGGAGCCTGTTTCAGATTCTGTGTCTCCCTCTCTCTCTGCCCCTCCCCTGCTCATGCTCTGTCTCTCTCTGTCTCAAAAATAAATAAAACATTAAAAAAATTTTTTAAAAATTATGCAGAATGAGAATAGTCTTAGGGAACTCGGTTATTTCATCAAGTGTAATAACATTCATGTTATAGGAATATCAGAAGAAGAAGAAAAAGATAAGAAGGCAGAAAATTTATTTCAAGAAATAATAGCTGAAATCTTCACTAATCTGGAGAAGGAAATAATATCCAAATCCAGGAGGCACAGAGATGCCTCCCAAAAATTAAACCCAAGGAGGTCCACACAAAAACACATGGTAATTAAAATGACAGAAAGTAGTGATAAAGAGAGAATTTTTAAAGCAGCAAGAGAAAGAAGAGTTACATACAAACTAAATCTCATAATGCTATCAGTGGATTTTTCAACAGAAACTTGGCAGGCCAGAGGGAATGGCATGATACATTCAAAGTGCTGAAAGGGAAAAGTCTGTGGCCAAGAATACTCTATACAGCAAGGCTAACATTCACAATAGAAGGAGAGATGCAGAATTCCTCAGACAAAAACTAAAAAAGCAGTCATAACCACTAAACCAAACCTACAAGAAATATTAAAGGGTACACTTTGAGTGGAAAGGAAGACTATGTTTGAGAGTAAATAAAGTAAGAACCACAAAAGCAGTAAAATACATATTTCTGTAAAAATCAGTCAAGGGGTTCATAAAACTAAAGGAAGTAAAATATGATACCATATACCTAAAACATGGGAAAGAAGAGGAGTAAGGAATGGGTATAAACATAAACAACTATCATCTTAATACAGGTTGCTATATGCAGAAGATGTTGCATACAAACCTAATGGTAACCACAAATCAAAAAAAGTAACAGATATACAACAAATAAAAGGAAAGTTATCCAAGTATATCACTAACGCAAGGCAACAAACCATGAACGAGAGGAAGAGAAGAAAGAATCAGAGAAAATCTATAGAAACAACCGCAAAACAAGTAACAAAATGACAATCAATACATATCTATCAATAATTACTTTGAATGTAAATGGACTAAATACTCCAAACAAAAGACATAGTGGGGCACAGTAGCTTAAAAAACAGGCCCCATCTGGGAGACCCAAGATGGCAGAACAGCATGGAAGTTTTTTGTATGTCTCACATCCATGAAATACAGCCAGATGAACACTAAACCATCCTGCACAGCTAGAAAACTGATTGGAGGATTAACACAACAATCTACACAACCTGAACCACAGAATTCACGTATGCCATGTGGAGAGGTGAACCTGGGGAGAGAGAAGCCTCAACGGCCAGGGAGCCACTTTTGCAGGTGCAGAGATGACGGAGATGGGGGGAGAATACCTGAAAAGCACCCTTCCCAAAAAGCAGCTGGAGAGAAAGTGGAAAATTGGAAATAGCTGCAGTTACTAAACTAAAAAGGGAGAAAGGAGAAAGGATAAAGGAGAAGGTTTAAATTCCATTAAGACTGTAAACAAGGGGGGGGCGCCTGGGTGGCGCAGTCGGTTAAGCATCCGACTTCAGCCAGGTCAAGATCTCGCGGTCCGTGAGTTCGAGCCCCACATCAGGCTCTGGGCTGATGGCTCGGAGCCTGGAACCTGTTTCCGATTCTGTGTCTCCCTCTCTCTCTGCCCCTCCCCCGTTCATGCTCTGTCTCTCTCTGTCCCAAAAATAAATAAAAAACGTTGAAAAAAAATTAAAAAAAAAAAGACTGTAAACAAGGGGAGTGCAGAGTCTGCAACTCCGCAGCTTGATACCCGGTGGTGCTCTGGTGGGGAGGGCAAATCCCCAGGAATAGAGTGGGATGCCGGAGGTTCTTGGGCCACAGGGGGAAAAGCAGTTCCACTGTTGGAAGGACATTTGGTAGAGACAGTTGAGGCCCCCTGATCCCAGCAGACCCCAGAGAATGGACACATTCGCAGGTGCTGGAACAAGGTTGTTAAGGGTGAAGCTTGGTGGCAGATGTGTGTTGTGATTTTCCATAATCCCTGAAATGCTGCTGCTACACTCTCTCAAGAACTTTTTCTGGGGTGGACTGGCACCTGGCCGCAGTCTCGGGGCACTGGCAGCAGCAGGATTCAGCAAGCATTCCTAGGTACAGCAAACATTTGGCCATTGCTTGGTGAGACCCTTCCGCAGAGGGGTGTAATAAGTCAAAGCCACTGTCATTCAGAAGTAAGGGGCTGGGGAAAACAGTCGCATCTGAGACAAAAATTGGGAGAGAGGTACTACTTGGGGTTTGGTCACTGACAGTGAAAAAGCAGGGAGTGGACAAAAGCTGAAGACAGAGGATGGGTGCACAATTGCTGATCAGGGAGAACAGAGATCCGATACTAGAGACTGGTTAGCTGGGTGACACCATTTTCACCACTCCCGCGCATGCGAATACACACCCACAAGCTCCACAACACTCCACCCCAGTAGGCTAGCAGCGCCGTCTAGTGGAGAATGGAGCCATTACACTAAGTGCCACCCAACTGGGCCAGGCTCCCTCTTCAAGAACACAACTCTCACCACCTGCTTCATTTATGCACTATAAAGCACTTCATAGTCGGCTAGGGGAAAAATGAAGTAATTTCAGTTGTATTTCACTCTGTTAGCAGGTACATCTATTCAATTTTCTTTTTTTCCCCTTTTTTTCATTTCTTTTCTTTGTCTTGAATACAGAAAGAGAAAAAATCATTTTTATTTTCAATTTTTTAATAAAGATATTTTTCTTTAATTTTTTTATTGTTTTTTTTTAAATTTTGTGTAAATTGTTTCATATTCTATTTTACTTCCATCATTCTTTTAGTCTACATTAGTGTATTCACTTTTACAAATTCTCAAATGATTTCCTTTTTTCCCCCTCTTTATTCTCTAATCTATGAAACCACTTTCAACACCCAGACCAAAACATACCTAGGATCTAGCATAATTTATTTGATGTTTTTTGTGTGTGTTTTTCATTTTATTAATTTTTTTTAATTTTAATTTTTCTACCTCATTAATTCCTTTTCTCCCTTCAAAATGAAAAAATGAAAGAATTCACCCCAAAAGAAAGAGGATGAAGAAACAACACCTAGGGATTTAACCAACACAGATACAAGCAAGAGGTCTGAACAAGAATTTAGAATCACGATAACAAGAATACTAGCTGGAGTTGAAAATAGGCTAGAATCCCTTTCTTTAGATATAAAAGAAGTAAAAACTAGTCAGGATGAAATAAAAAATGCTATAACTGAGCTGCAATCATGGATGGATGCAGCAGCGGCAAGGATGGATGAGGCAGAACAGAGAATCAGCGATATAGAGGACACACTAATAAAGAATAATGAAGCAGAAAAAAAGAGGGTTATTAAGGCAAAAGTTCACGATTTAAGAATTAGAGAAATCAGTGACTCATTAAAAAGGACCAACATCAGAATCATAAGGATCCCAGAATGAGGAAGAGAAAGAGGTGGGGGTAGAAGGGTTAGTTGAGCAAATCATAGCCAAAAACTTTCCTAACCTGGGGAAAGACACAGACATCAAAATCCAGGAAGCAAAGAGGACTCCCATCAGATTCAACAAAAACCGACCATCAACAAGGCACACCATAATCAAATTCACAAAATACTTGGGCAAGGAGAGAATCATGAAAGCAGCAAGGAAAAAAAGGCCCTAACCTACAAGGGAAGACAGATCAGGTTTTCAGCAGACCTATCAACAGAAACTTGGCAGACCATGAGTGCAAGGGTATATTCAGTGTGCTGAATCAGAAAAATATGCAGTCAAGAATTCTTTATCCAGCAAGTCTGTCATTCAAATAGACGTTAAAAGTTTCCCAGACAAACAAAAATTAAAGAAGTTTGTGACCACTAAACCAGCCCTGCAAGAAATTTAAAAATTTAAAATTTAAAAAATTAAGGGGAACTCTCTGAGGGGAGAAAAGATGAATATATATATATATATATATATATATATATATATATATATATCTCAAAAGCAAAAAAGATTAGAAAGGACCAGAGAACACCACCAGAAACTCCAACTCTACAAGCATCATAATGGCAATAAATTCATATCTAACAGTACTCACTGTAAACAACAATGGACTCAATGTTCTAATCAAAAGACATAGGGTAACATAATGGATACGAAAACAATATCCATCTATATGATCTTTACAAGAGACCCACTTTAGACCTAAGAGAACTTCAGATTGAAAATAAGGGGATGGAGAATCATCTATCATGCTAATGGTCAACAAAAGAAAGCCAGAATACCCATACTTATCTCAGACAATCTAGACTTTAAAATAAAGACTGTATGAAGAGATGCAGAAGGGCATTATATCATCATCAAGGGGTCTATCCACCAATTGTTTACAACAATTGTAAACATTTATGCTCCAAACGGGAGGCCCCCCAAATATATAAATCAATCACACACATAAAGAAACTCATCGACAGTAATACCATAATACTAGGACACTTCAATAACCCACTCACAACAATGGACAGATCATCTAATCAAAAAGCAAAAAGGAAACAATGGATTTGAATGACACACTGGACCAGATGGACTTAACAGATATACTCAGAACATTTCATCCTAAAGCAGCAGAATATACATTCTTCTCCAGTGCACAAGGAATGTTCTCCAGAATAGACAATACACTGGGACACAAATCAGCCGTAAGTAAGTACAAAAAGATCGAGATCATACTGTGCATATTTTCAGACCATAACACTATGAAACTTGAAATCAACCACAAGAAAAAATTTGGAATGGTAACAAATACTTGGAGACTGAAGAACGTCCTACTAAAGAATGAATGGGCTAAAGAAGCAGTTAAAGAGGTATTTTAAAAGTATATGGAAGTCAATGAAAATGATAGCACCACAACCCAAAACCTCTGGGACGCAGCAAAGGCAGTCATAAGAGGAAAATATATAGCAATCCAGGCCTTCCTAGAGAAGGAAGAAAGATCTCAAATTCACAACCTAACCTTATGCCTTAAGGAGCTGGAAAAATAACAGCAAATAAAACTCCAAACCAGCAGAAGACAGGAAATAATAAAGATTAGAGCAGAAATTAGTGCTATCAAAACAACAACAACAACATCAACAAAACAGTAGAACATATCAATGAAACCAGAAGCTGGTTCTTTGGAAGAATTAACAAAATTGATAAACCTCTAGCCGGTTTGATCAAAAAGAAAAAGGAAAGGACCCAAGTAAATAAAATCAAGAATGAAAGAGGAGAGATCACAACCAAAACAGCAGAAATAAAAAAAAAATAATAGAATATTATGAGCAATTATATGCCAATAAAATGGGCAATTTGGGAGAAATGGACAAATTCCTAGAAACATATACACTACCAAAACTGAAACAGGAAGAAATAGAAAATTTGAACAGACCCATAAACAAAAGGAAATCTAATTAGTAACCAAAAAATCTGTCAAAAAACAAGACTCCAGTGCCAGATGGCTTTCCAAGGAAATTAAAACAAATATTTAAAGAAGAGTTAACACCTATTCTTTTGAAACTGTTTCAAAAAATAGAAATGGAAGGAAAACTTCCAAACACTTTCTATGAAGACAGCATTACCTTGATTCCAAAACCAGACAAAGACCCCACTAAAAAGGAGAACTATAGACCAATTTCCCTGATGAACATGGATGCAAAAATCCTCAACAAGATATTAGCCAACCAGCTCCAACAACACATTAAAAAAATTATTCACCACGACCAAGTGGGATTTATACCTGGGATGCAGGGCTGGTTCAATATCTGCAAAACAATTAATGTGATTCATCACATCAATAAAAGAGAGGACAAGAACCATATGATCCTCTCAATACATGCAGAGAAAACATTTGACAAAATACAGCATCTTTTCGTGATAAAAAGCATCAACAAGGTAGGGATAGAAGGAGCATACCTCGAGATCATAAAAGCCATATATGTATGACCTAACACTTATATCATCCTCAATGGGGAAAAACCGAGAGCTTTCCCCTCAGGTCAGGAACAAGACAGGGATATCCACTCTCGCCACTCTTATTCAACATACTATTGGAAGTCTTAGCCTCTGCAATCAGACAACACAAAGAAATAAAAGGCATCCAAATCAGCCAGGAGGAGGTCAAACCTTCACTCTTCACAGATGACATGATACTCTATATGGAAAATCCAAAAAGATTCCACCAAAAACCTGCTAAAATTGATTCATGAATTCAGCAAAGTTGTGGGATATAAAATCAATGCACAGAAGTCGGTTGCATTCCTATACACCAACAATGAAGCAACAGAAAGAGAAATCAAGGAATTGATCTCATTTACAGTTGCACAAAAAACCATAAAATACCTAAGAATAAATCTAACCAAAGAGGTGAAAAATCTATACACTGAAAACTATAGAAATCTTATGAAAGAATTTGAAGAAGACACAAAAAATTGGAAAAAGACTCCATGCTCCTGAATAGGAAGAACAAGTATTGTTAAATTGTGGATACTATCCAGAACAATCAAAATATTCAATGCAGTCCCTATCAAAGTAATCCCAGCATTCTTCACAGAGCTAGAACAAATAATCCTAAAATTTGTATGAAACCAGAAAAGACCCCAAATCACCAAAACGATCTTGAAAAAGAAAACCAAAGCAGGAGGCATCACAATCCCAGAGTTCAATCTCTACTACAAAGCTGTATTCATCAAGACAGTATGGTACTGGCACAAGAACAGACACTCAGATCAATGGAACAGAATAGAGAAACCAGAAATGGACCCACAAACGTATGGCCAACTAATGTTTGATGAAGCAGGAAAGAATATCCAATGGAATAAAGACAGTCTCTTCAGCAAGTGGTGCTGGGAAAACTGGACAGTGACATGCTGAAGAATGAACCTGGACCACTTTCTTACACCATACACAGAAATAAACTCAAATGCATAAAAGAACTCAATGTAAGACAGGAAGCCATCAAAATCCTCGAGCAGAAAGCAGGCAAAAACCTCTTTGATCTTGGCCGCAGCAACTTCTTACTCCAAATGTTCCCAGAGGCAAGGGAAACAAAAGTAAAAATGAACTACTGGGATCTCATCAAAATAAAAAGCTTCTGCACAGTGAAGGAAACAATCAGCAGAACTAAAAGGCAACCGATGGATGGGGCGCCTGGGTGTCTCAGTCGGTTAAGCGTCTGACTTCAGCTCAGGTCACTATCTCACAGTTCGTGAGTTCGAGCCCCGCGTCGGGCTCTGGGCTGATGGCTCAGAGCCTGGAGCCTGCTTCCGATTCTGTGTCTCCCTCTCTCTCTGCCCCTCCCCCGCTCATGCTCTGTCTCTCTCTGTCCCAAAAATAAATAAACGTTAAAAAAATTTTTTAAAAAAGGCAACCGATGGAATGGGAGAAGATATTTGCAAATGACGTATCAGATAAAGGGTTAGCATCCAGAATCTATAAAGAACTTATCAAACTCAACACCCAAAAAACAAATAGTCCAGTGAAGAAATGGGCAAAAGACATGAATAGACACTTCTCCAAAGACATCCAGATGACCAAAGGACACATGAAAAAATGCTCAACTTCACTCATCATCAGGGAAATTCAAATCAAAATCACAATGAGATACCACCTTACACCTGTCAGAATGGCTAACATTAACAATTCAGGCAACAACAGATGATGGAGAGGATTCAGAGAAAGAGGATCTCTTTTGCATTGTTGCTGGCAATGCAAGCTGGTGCAGCCACTCTGGAAAACAGTATGGAGGTTCCTCAAAAAACTAAAAATAGAACTGCCCTACAACCCAGCAGTTGCACTATAGGTATCTATCCACGGGATACAGGTGTACTGTTTGAAGGGACACATGCACCCGAATGTTTATAGAAGCACTATCAACAATAGCCAAAGTATGGAAAGAGCCCAAATATCCATCAATACTTGAATGGATAAAGAAAGTGTGGTGTATATATATATACAATGGAGTATTACTCAGCAATCAAAAAGAATATAATCTTGCCATTTGCAACTATGTGGATGGAATTGGATGGTATTATGCTAAGTGAAATTAGTCAGAGAAAGACAAAAATTATATGACTTCACTCATATGAGGACTTTAGGAGACAAAAGAGATGAACATAAGGGAAGGGAAACAAAAATAATATAAAAACAGGGAGGGGGCAAAATAGAAGAGACTCATAAATATGGAGAACAAACCGAGGGTTACTAGAGGTGTTATGGGAGGGAGGTGAGCTAAATGGATAAGGGGCACTAAGGAATCTATTCCTGAAATCATTGTTGCATTATATGTTAAGTAATTTGGATGTAAATTATTTAAAAAATTAATTAAATCAATGAAAAAAAAAACAGTCCCCATCTATATTCTGCCTACAAGAGCCTAACTTCAGACTTAAAGACACCTGCAGATTGACAGTGAGGGTATGGAGAAGGATTTACCATTCAAATGGATGCCAAGAGAAAACTGGAGTACTAATACTTATATTGAACAAAATAGATTCTAAAACAAAGACTAATAAGAGACAAAGAAGGACACTATATAATAAGGGGGACAATCCAACAAGAAGATACAACAATTGTAAATATTTATACACCCAACAAAAGAGCACCCAAATATATAAAATAAGTAAAAACAGACATAAAATAAATAATCTATAATAATACAATTATAGTAGGGACTTTAACACTCCATTTACATTTATGGACAGATCATCCAAACAGAAAATCAACAAGAGAAACATAACTTTGAATGACACAATAAACAAGATGGATTCACTAGACATATTCAGGATATTCTATCCTAAAACAGCAGAAAACCAATTATTTTTAGGTACACATGGAGTATTTTCCAAAATAGATCACATACTGTATCACAAATCAACTCTCAACGAATTTTAAAAATCAAAATCATATAAGCCATCTTTTCTGACCAAACAGTATGAAACTAGAAATCAACCACCAGAAAAAGTCTGGAAAGACCACAAATACATGGAGGTTAAATAACATGTTATTAAAAAATGAATGGGTCAACCAAGAAATCAAAGAAGGATTCAAAAATTACATGAAAATGAATGAAAATTAAAACACAAAACTTTTGGCATTCAGCAAAAGCGGTTCTAAGAAGGAAGTTTTTAGTAACACAGGCCTACCTCAAGAAGTAAGAAAAATCTTAAATGAACAATCTATCCTCACATATAAAGGAACCAGAAAAAGAACAACAAACAAAACCCAAAATAGCAAAGGAAGAAAGTAATAAAGACCAGAGTAGAAATAAATGACATAGAACTTAAAGAAACAATAGATCAATGAAACCAGGAGCTTGTTTTTTTGAAAAGATCAACGAAATTGAAAAACATCCAGCAAGACTCATTTAAAAGAGCGAGAGAGAGAACAGACCCAAATCATCAAAATTTAAAAATGAAAGAAGAAATCACAAGCAACACCACAGAAATATAAGCAATTGCAACAGAATAATATGAAAATCTACATGCCAAAAAGTTGGATAACCTACAAGACATGGATAAATTCACAGAATCAAATAACATCACAAAAATGAATCATGAATAAATAGAAAACTTTAACAGCCCCATAATCAGCAAAGAAATTGAATCAGTATTAAAAATCTCTCAATGAACAAAAGTCCAGGACCAGAGAGCTTCACAGGTTAATTCTACCAAATAGTTAAGGCAGATTGAAAGACTATTCTTTTCAAACTGTTCTAAAAAATACAAGAGGAAAGAAAACTTCCAAATTCATTCCATGAGTCCAGAATTACCCCAATACCAAAAGCAGATAAAAACACCAAATCAAAAGAGAGCTACATGCCAATATCTGTCATGAATATAGATGTAAAAATCCTCAGTAAAATATTAGCAAATCAAATCCAACAAAATATTTAAAAAATCATACACCATGGTCAAGTGGGATTTATTCCTGGAATGCAAGAGTGGTTCAAAATTCACAAAACAATCAATGTGATACATCACGTAAATAAGTTAAAGGATAAAAACCATATGATAATTTAAATAGATGGAGGGAAACCATTTGAGAAGTACAATATCCATTCATCATAAAAACCCTCTGCAGGGAGCACCTGGGTGATTCAGTCAGTTAAGCATTGGAATCTTGATTTCAGCTTAGGTCATGATCTCATGATTCATGAGATCTAGTCCCATGTCATGATCTGTGCTGACACCACAGAGCCTGCTTGGAATTCTATATCTCTCTCTGTGTCCCTTCCTCTCCCATTCTCTCAAAATAAATAAAAATTAAAAAAAAAAACAGAAAAAAAAACTTCTGCAAAGTAGGTCTAGAGGGAACATATCTCAACATAATAAAGGCCTTATATGAAAAACCCACAGCTAACATCATACTCAATGGTGAAAAATAGACCTTTCCCCCTAAGGTCAGGAACAAGACAAGGATGTCCACTCTAACCACTTTTATTCAACATAGGACTGGAAATCCTAACAGGAATTAGACCACATAGAAATAAAAGGAATACAAATTGGTAAGGAAGAAGTAAAACTCTCCTTATTTCCAGATGATATGATACTATATATAGAAAACTTGAAAAATACCACCAAAAAACTACTGGAGCTGATAAATGAATTCAGTACGTCACAGGATACAAAATAACTGTATAGAAATCCATTGCATTTACCTACACTAATAATGAAGCAGCAGAAAGTGAAGTTAAAAAAACTATCTCTTTTACAATTGCACCAAAAACAAAATATCTAGGAATAAATTTAATCAAAGCAGTTAAATACCTGTACTTCGAAAACTATAAAACACTGATGAAAGAAGTTTATACTTGATTATATGATATTTCTATTTTTAATTTTTTGATGAACTTCCATACTGTTTTCCACAGTGGTTGCACCAATTTACAATCCCAGCAGTGCATGAGGATTCCTTGTATTCCACATCTTTGCCAGCACTTGTCATTTCTTATCTTTTTGAAACCAGAAATTCTGACTGGCATGAGGTAATATCTCATTGTCATTTTGATTTGCATTTCCCTGATGATTAGTGATGTTGAGCATCTTTCCATGATTCTGTTGACCATCTGTATGTCTTCTTTGGAAAAATGTCTATTGAAGTGCTCTGCCCACTTCTTAATTGAATTGTTTAATTTTCTGGTGTTGAGTTCTATAAGTTCTTTATATATTTGTATGTTACTTTTTTTTTTTTTCCACAGCATAATTTTTTTTTTATTTTTTAATATATGAAATTTACTGTCAAATTGGTTTCCATACAACACCCAGTGCTCATCCCAAAAGGTGCCCTCCTCAATACCCATCACCCACCCTGCCCTCCCTCCCACCCTGCCCTCCCTCCCACCCCCCATCAACCCTCAGTTTGTTCTCAGTTTTTAACAGTCTCTAATGCTTTGGCTCTCTCCCACTCTAACCTCTTTTTTTTTTTTTTCCTTCCCCTCCCCCATGGGTTTCTGTTATGTTTCTCAGGATCCACATAAGAGTGAAACCATATGGTATCTGTCTTTCTCTGTATGGCTTATTTCACTTAGCATCACACTCTCCAGTTCCATCCATGTTGCTACAAAAGGCCATATTTCATTTTTTCTCATTGCCACGTAGTATTCCATTGTGTATATAAACCACAATTTCTTTATCCATTCATCAGTTGATGGACATTTAGGCTCTTTCCATAATTTGGCTATTGTTGAGAGTGCCGCTATAAACATTGGGGTACAGGTGCCCCTATGCATCAGTACTCCTGTATCCCTTGGATAAATTCCTAGCAGTGCTATTGCTGGGTCATAGGGTAGGTCTATTTTTAATTTTCTGAGGAACCTCCATACAGTTTTCCAGAGCGGCTGCACCAATTTGCATTCCCACCAACAGTGCAAGAGGGTTCCTGTTTCTCCACATCCTCTCCAGCATCTATAGTCTCCTGATTTCTTCATTTTGGCCACTCTGACTGGCGTGAGGTGGTATCTGAGTGTGGTTTTGATTTGTATTTCCCTGATAAGGAGCGACGTTGAACATCTTTTCATGTGCCTGTTGGCCATCCGGATGTCTTCTTTAGAGAAGTGTCTATTCATGTTTTCTGCCCATTTCTTCACTGGGTTATTTGTTTTTCGGGTGTGGAGTTTGATGAGCTCTTTATAGATTTTGGATACTAGCCCTTTGTCCGATGTGTCATTTGGAAATATCTTTTCCCATTCCGTTGGTTGCCTTTTAGTTTTGTTGGTTGTTTCCTTTGCTGTGCAGAAGCTTTTTATCTTCATAAGGTCCCAGTAATTCACTTTTGCTTTTAATTCCCTTGCCTTTGGGGATGTGCCGAGTAAGAGATTGCTACGGCTGAGGTCAGAGAGGTCTTTTCCTGCTTTCTCCTCTAAGGTTTTGATGGTTTCCTGTCTCACATTCAGGTCCTTTATCCATTTTGAGTTTATTTTTGTGAATGGTGTGAGAAAGTGGTCTAGTTTCAACCTTCTGCATGTTGCTGTCCAGTTCTCCCAGCACCATTTGTTAAAGAGACTGTCTTTTTTCCATTGGATGTTCTTTCCTGCTTTGTCAAAGATGAGTTGGCCATACGTTTGTGGGTCTAGTTCTGGGGTTTCTATTCTATTCCATTGGTCTATGTGTCTGTTTTTATGCCAATACCATGCTGTCTTGATGATGACAGTTTTGTAGTAGAGGCTAAATTCTGGGATTGTGATGCCTCCTGCTTTGGTCTTCTTCTTCAAAATTACTTTGGCTATTCGGGGCCTTTTGTGGTTCCATATGAATTTTAGGATTCCTTGTTCTAGTTTTGAGAAGAATCCTGGTGCAATTTTGATTGGGATTGCATTGAATGTGTAGATAGCTTTGGGTAGTATTGACATTTTGACAATATTTATTCTTCCAATCCATGAGCAGGGAATGTCTTTCCATTTCTTTATATCTTCCTCAATTACCTTCATAAGCTTTCTATAGTTTTCAGCATACAGATCTTTTACATCTTTGGTTAGATTTATTCCTAGGTATTTTATGCTTCTTGGTGCAATTGTGAATGGGATCAGTTTCTTCATTTGTCTTTCTGTTGCTTCATTGTTAGTGTATAAGAATGCAACTGATTTCTGCACGTTGATTTTGTATCCTGCAACTTTGCTGAATTCATGTATCAGTTCTAGCAGACTTTTGGTGGAGTCTATCGGATTTTCCATGTATAATATCATGTCATCTGCAAAAAGCGAAAGCTTGACTTCATCTTTGCCAATTTTGATGCCTTTGATTTCCTTTTGTTGTCTGATTGCTGATGCTAGAACTTCCAGCACTATATTAAACAGCAGCGGTGACAGTGGGCATCCCTGTCGTGTTCCTGATCTCAGGGAAAAAGCTCTCAGTTTTTCCCCGTTGAGGATGATGTTAGCTGTGGGCTTTTCATAAATGGCCTTTATGATCTTTAAGTATGTTCCTTCTATCCCGACTTTCTCAAGGGTTTTTATTAAGAAAGGGTGCTGGATTTTGTCAAAGGCCTTTTCTGCATCGATTGACAGGATCATATGGTTCTTCTCTTTTTTTTTGTTAATGTGATGTATCACGTTGATCGATTTGCGAATGTTGAACCAGCCCTGCATCCCAGGAATGAATCCCACTTGATCATGGTGAATAATTCTTTTTATATGCTGTTGAATTCGATTTGCTAGTATCTTATTAAGAATTTTTGCATCCATATTCATCAGGGATATTGGCCTGTAGTTCTCTTTTTTTACTGGGTCTCTGTCTGGTTTAGGGATCAAAGTAATACTGGCTTCCTAGAATGAGTCTGGAAGTTTTCCTTCCCTTTCTATTTCTTGGAATAGCTTGAGAAGGATAGGTATTATCTCTGCTTTAAATGTCTGGTAGAACTCCCCTGGGAAGCCATCTGGTCCTGGACTCTTATTTGTTGGGAGATTTTTGATAACCGATTCAATTTCTTCGCTGGTTATGGGTCTGTTCAAGCTTTCTATTTCCTCCTGATTGAGTTTTGGAAGAGTGTGGGTGTTTAGAAATTTGTCCATTTCTTCCAGGTTGTCCAATTTGCTGGCATATAATTTTTCATAGTATTCCCTGATAATTGTTTGTATCTCTGAGGGATTGGTTGTGATCATTCCATTTTCATTCATGATTTTATCTATTTGGGTCATCTCCCTTTTCTTTTTGAGAAGCCTGGCTAGAGGTTTGTCAATTTTGTTTATTTTTTCAAAAAACCAACTCTTGGTTTCGTTGATCTGCTCTACAGTTTTTTTAGATTCTATATTGTTTATTTCTGCTCTGATCTTTATTATTTCTCTTCTTCTGCTGGGTTTAGGCTGCCTTTGCTGTTCTGCTTCTATTTCCTTTAGGTGTGCTGTTAGATTTTGTATTTGGGATTTTTCTTGTTTCTTGAGATAGGCCTGGATTGCGATGTATTTTCCTCTCAGGACTGCCTTCGCTGCATCCCAAAGCGTTTGGATTGTTGTATTTTCATTTTCGTTTGTTTCCATATATGTTTTAATTTCTTCTCTAATTGCCTGGTTGACCCACTCATTCGTTAGTAGGGTGTTCTTTAACCTCCATGCTTTTGGAGGTTTTCCAGACTTTTTCCTGTGGTTGATTTCAAGCTTCATAGCATTGTGGTCTGAAAGTATGCATGGTATAATTTCAATTCTTGTAAACTTATGAAGGGCTGTTTTGTGACCCAGTATATGATCTATCTTGGAGAATGTTCCATGTGCACTCGAGAAGAAAGTATATTCTGTTGCTTTGGGATGCAGAGTTCTAAATATATCTGTCAAGTCCATCTGATCCAATGTATCATTCAGGGCCCTTGTTTCTTTATTGACTGTGTGTCTAGATGATCTATCCATTTCTGTAAGTGGGGTGTTAAAGTCCCCTGCAATGACCACATTCTTATCAATAAGGTTGCTTATGTTTATGAGTAATTGTTTTATATATCTGGGGGCTCGGGTATTTGGCGCATAGACATTTATAATAGTTAGCTCTTCCTGGTGGATAGACCCTGTGATTATTATATAATGCCCTTCTTCATCTCTTGTTACAGCCTTTAATTTAAAGTCTAGTTTGTCTGATATAAGTATGGCTACTCCAGCTTTCTTTTGGCTTCCAGGAGCATGATAAATAGTTCTCCATCCCCTCACTCTCAATCTAAAGGTGTCCTCAGATCTAAAATGAGTCTCTTGTAGACAGCAAATAGATGGGTCTTGTTTTTTTATCCATTCTGATACCCTATGTCTTTTAGTTGGCGCATTTAATCCATTTACATTCAGGGTTATTATAGAAAGATATGGGTTTAGAGTCATTGTGATGTCTGTATGTTTTATGCTTGTAGTGATGTCTCTGGTACTTTGTCTCACAGGGTCCCCCTTAGGATCTCTTGTAGAGCTGGTTTCGTGGTGACAAATTCCTTCAGTTTTTGTTTGTTTGGGAAGACCTTTATCTCTCCTTCTATTCTGAATGACAGACTTGCTGGATAAAGGATTCTCGGCTGCATATTTTTTCTGTTTAGCACACTGTAGATATCGTGCCAAGCCTTTCTGGCCTGCCAAGTTTCAAAGGAGAGATCAGTCACGAGTCTTATAGGTCTCCCTTTATATGTGAGGGCACGTTTATCCCTTGCTGCTTTCAGAATTTTCTCTTTATCCTTGTATTTTGCCAGTTTCACTATGATATGTCGTGCAGAAGATCGATTCAAGTTACGTCTGAAGGGAGTTCTCTGTGCCTCTTGGATTTCAATGCCTTTTTCCTTCCCCAGTTCAGGGAAGTTCTCAGCTATAATTTGTTCAAGTACCCCTTCAGCACCCTTCCCTCTCTCTTCCTCCTCTGGGATACCAATTATGCGTATATTATTTTTTTTTAGTGTATCACTTAGTTCTCTAATTTTCCCCTCATACTCCTGGATTTTTTTATCTCTCTTTCTTTCAGCTTCCTCTTTCTCCATAACTTTATCTTCTAGTTCACCTATTCTCTCCTCTGCCTCTTCAAGCCGAGCCATCGTGGATTCCATTTTGTTTTGCAATTCGTTTAAAGCGTTTTTCAACTCCTCGTGACTGTTCCTTAGTCCCTCGATCTTTGTGGCAAGAGATTCTCTGCTGTCCTGTATACTGTTTTCAAGCCCAGCGATTAATTTTATGACTATTATTCTAAATTCACTTTCTGTTATATTATTTAAATCCTTTTTGATCAGTTCATTAGCTGTTGTTATTTCCTGGAGATTCTTCTGAGGGGAATTCTTCCGTTTGGTCATTTTGGAGAGTCCCTGGCGTGGTGAGGACCTGCAGTGCACTTCCCCTGTGCTGTGGTGTATAACTGGAGTTAGTGGGCGGGGCCGCAGTCCGACCCGATGTCTGCCCCCAGCCCACTGCTGGGGCCACAGTCAGACTGGTGTGTGCCTTCTCTTCCCCTCTCCTAGGGGCGGGATTCACTGTGGGGTGGCGTGTCCCGTCTGGGCTACTTGCACACTGCCAGGCTTGTGTTGCTGGGGATCTGGCGTATTAGCTGGGGTGGGTAGGCAAGGTGCACGGGGGCTGGAGGGGCAGGCTTAGCTCGCTTCTCCTTACGTGATCCACTTCAGGAGGGGCCCTGTGGCAGCGGGAGGGAGTCAGATCCGCTGCCGGAGGTTTGGCTCCGCAGAAGCACAGAGTTGGGTGTTTGCGCGGAGAGAGCAAGTTCCCTGGCAGGAACTGGTTCCCTTTGGGATTTTGGCTGGGGGATGGGCGGGGGAGATGGCGCTGGCGCCTTTGTTCCCCGCCAAGCTGAGCTCTGCCGTCCGGGGGCTCAGCAGCTCTCCCTCCCTTTGTCCTCCAGCCTTCCCGCTTTCCGCGCAGAGCTGTTAACTTCTGACCTCCCAGACGCTAAGTCGCGCTTGCTGTCGGAACACAGTCCGTCCGGCCCCTCCGCTTTTGCCAGCCCGACTCGGGGGCTCTGCTTGGCCGGCGAGCCGCCCCTCTGCCCCGGCTCCCTCCCGCCAGTCCGTGGAGCACGCACCGCCTCGCCGCCCTTCCTACCCTCTTCCGTGGGCCTCTGGTCTGCACTTGACTCCGGAGACTCCCTTCTGCTAATCCTCTGGCGGTTTTCTGGGTTCTTTAGGCAGGTATAGGTGGAATCTAAGTGATCGGCAGGACGCGCTGTGAGCCCCGCGTCCTCCTACGCCGCCATCTTCCGGAACCCCCCCTCTTATGTTACCTTTTTATGTTATATATCATTTGCATATATCTTCTCTCATTCAGTAGGTTTTCTTTTCATTTTCTTGATGGTTTTCTTCATTGCAAAAGTTTGATGTAGTCTAAATAATTTATTTTTGCTTTTGTTGCCCTTGCCTGAATAGACCAATCCAAAAAAAAATGTTGCTAAGACCAATATCCAAGAGTTTATTGCCTGCATTTTCTTTTTGGAGTTTCATGGTTATTTACATTTTAGGATTTTAATCCTTTGGGGGTTTATTTTTACATATGGTATAAGAACGTGCTACAGTTTAATTCTTTGCATGTAGCTATCCAACTTTTCCAACACCATTCATTAAAAAGACTATTTTCCCCCACTGTATACTGTTTCCTCTTTTGTCATTAACTATAAGCATAGGTTTATTTCTGGACTTTGTATTCTATTCCATTGATTTGTGTCTACTTTTATGCCACTACCATACTGTTTTAATTACTACAGCTTAGTAGTATATCTTGAACTCTGGGATTGTAATACCTCCAGCTTTGTTGTTTTTTTTTCTCAAGATTGTCTTGGCTACTTTGGATCTTTTGTGGTTCCATAAAAATTTGGGTATTATTTGTTCTAGTTTTGTGAAAAATACCATTGGCGTTTTGATAGGAATTGCATTGAATTTGTAAATAGCTTGGGGTAGTATGCACATTTTAACAATATTAGTTTTTTCAATCCACTTGCATGGTATAGCATTCCATTTATTTGGATTATCTTCAATTTCTTTCATCAAAATATTATAGTTTTCACAGTATATGTCTTTCATTCCTGTCCTTAAATTTATACCTACATATTTTATTATTTTTAATGTAATGCATATGAGATTCTTTTCTTAATTTCTCTTTTTTCTACTTTATTATTAGTGTATAGAAGAACAACAGATTTATGTATATTATTTTTGTATCTTGCATACTTACTGAATTCATTTATTACTTCTAATAGTTTTCTGGTGGAATCTTCAGGGTTTTCTACATATAGTATCATGTCATCTGCAAATAGGAAAGTTTTACTTCTTTCTCACCAATTTGGATGCTTTTATTTCTTCTTATCTGATTGCTGTGGACATTCCAGTACTATGTGGAACAAAAGTAGCAAGAGTCGACATCCTTTGTCTTGTTTCTTATCTTAAAATCCTTTTAGCTTTCTAATATTGAGTATGATGTTAGCTGTGGGTATGGCCTTAATTATGTTGACAGTATGCTGCCTCTATACACACTTTCGTTAGAGTTTTCAGCATGAATGGATATTGAATTTTGTCAAATATTTTTTCTACACCTACTTAGATGATCATATGATTTTATTCTTATTTTATTAATATGGTGCGTCATGTTGATTTATATGTAGATATTGAAATACCCTTGCATCCCTGGAATAAATCCTCCTTGATCATGGTGAATGATCCTTTAATGTATTGTTGATTTTGGTTTGCTGATATTTTGTTCAGAATTTTTGTATCTATGTTTATCAGGGATAATGATCTATAATCTTGCTTTGTGGTAGTCTAGTTTTTGTATCAGGGTAACACTGGCTTCATAAAACAAAATTGGAAGCATTTCTTCTTCCTCAATTTTTAAAGTATTTTGAGAGGGATAGGTATTAACCCTTCTTTAAATGTTTGGTAGAACCGGGACTCCTGGGTGGCTCAGTCAGTTAAGCATCCAAATCTTGGCTCTGGCTCAGGTCATGATGTCATGGCTCATGAGATTGGGCCCTACGTCAGACTCTGTGCTGACAGTACAGAGCCTGCTTTGGGTTCTCTCTCTCTCTTCCCCTCCCCTGCTTCTGCTCTCTGTCTCTGTCTCTGTCTCTCTCTCAAAATAAATAAACAACCAAAAATTTAAAAAAATAAACGTTTGATAGAAGTTACTTGTGAAGCCATCTGGTCCTGGACTTTTATTTGTTGAGATCCATTTTTCTTAACAATTCAATTTCCTTTGCAGTAATCAGTCTACTTAGATTTTCTATTTCTTCCTGATTCAGTCTTTGAAGACTGTATGTTTCTAGGAATTCATCCATTCCTTTTAGTTTATCAATTTCTTTGAATCTCAGTTTCCTATATCCCCCTGGCTCTTACAGAGTTAAGCCCAGCTGATTTTCAACACCCCTAGGTTTAGCCCAGCTGATTTTCAATGCCAGACATTATAGGAGTTTGTCTTCCCAAAGTAGGTCCCCAGTGGGGGGAGGCACCAAATGTGGGGCTTCATCCCCTTCACTTCTTATGGAGGACTTACATGCCTGCAATAATCCTCTGGTGTGCGGTTCTCCATGCTAAGGAGTGTGTTCCCAACTCTATCTTTGTCCCTTCTACTCTTTTTGATTTGGCTTTTTCTTTATATCTTTAGCTGTGGAAAGACTGTTCTGCTATTCAGGTCATTTTCAGAATGAGTTTCACCATTTATAGTTGCAACCTCAGTGTGTCTCTGGGAGTAGGTGAACTCAGGATCTTCTTATTTTGCCATTTTCTCAAGCTTGTGTTTGTTCTACTCTTTTTTTTTTTTTTTTCTCTCATCTATCTTTCTAGGACTCCTATCATGCATAAATAGGGAAAAATTTCCTACAGATCTCAGAATTCTTTCATACATTTTGCAATATATTTTCACTGTAATTGATTTTTTTTTGAATTTTGGTTGTTTCATATTGAGTTCTAGAATAGCCATTTAGTTCTCTTTTCGTACTTTCTGTCTCTCCATGAGGGTGTATTTATTGAACCATAATTTTTGAACATATTTAAATATCTTCTTTGAGGCCCTTGGTTGTTAACTCCAATATCTGAGCCCACTCAGTTTCTATTGACTTTTTTTTTCCTTAAGTCTGGATTATATTTGCTGTTTCTTTCTGTATATTGTAATATTTTGTCAAAAACTGGGTATTTCAATAATATAGCAATTTTATATATATTTTACAGGGCTTCTTTTTATTTGTTTGTTTTGTTTTAGTAACTGTTTTGTATACAGCTATGTACTCTGTCCCCACCACTGAAATCCCTGATGTCTCTGATTATTTTCTTCTATATTTAGTTATTTAGTCTGGCTCTCAAGGGGTTACCCCTTTATCTGCATAACTTAGTGGTTAGTCAATGATTTTAGCTAATATTTTATATAAACATTTTGAACCTGAAAGGCATCCACCTAATGCCAATATGTGTGTGGATTCAGAAGTGCATTCAAACTTGCTGTGAATTTTTAAGTCCCCCTGGGTTTTTACTATTTTCTGGGCTCTCCAGATATTTCCCTATATTTGTGTAATTTTTCATTCAACCAGGGGTATGTGGAGAGCTTATATATGTTCTTCTATTGCTCTTATTTTTAGAATCTTCCCATTAAATTTCTGACCGAACTCTTGCTCATCCTGAGACTGTAAACTCAACAAAGCTGGAATTTCTTTTATTTTTCCTAGCCTAGAACACCATTTTTAGGTAGAAACACTATTGAGGTTTCACTCCTTTTCCACAATAATTAAGCCCTCCTTTCTGGAAGCAAATTTTGTAGTTTTAATAAATAGCCTCTCAATATTAAAATTATATTATTTTGGCTGTTCAAACTGGTAGAGAAGTGGGGAGGAGAGCTTTCCCAGGTAAGAAAAATATAGTATTCTCCTGTTTTTACCAAAAAAATTTGCAGTTTTTCAAGAATAAACATATCCAAATTTGGTAACCACTGCTAAATTTCCAGTGCCAAGAAATGTTTGTTTTGACAATTTCGTCCAAATTTATACTTGTATTTTGCAGACAGAAATAACCAACTTCTTTACATGTCTATAACTGAAAGTTCCTCTAACATTCTCTGCAACTTAATTAAATAATTTAAGTAGGATTTTGCCCCCACTTCTCCATCAAAATTTGTCAAATCACTAATAGGTACCACATTGCTAAATCAAATTTTCAGTTCCAATCTTTTATGACCCATAAGCACCATTTGACATAACCAGTTACTTTCTCTCTTTTTTTATAGGCAAATTTAGTTCAGCATTGTTTTTACATTTTTAAGTTTTTATTTTAATTCCAGTGAGTTAGCATACAGGGTAATATTAGTTTAAGGTGTACAATATAGTGATTCAACACTTCTATACAACACCCAGTGCTCATCATAAGAAGTGCAACCCTTAATCCCCACCAAGGATTTAACCCTTCCCCTCACACACCTCTCCTCCAGTAACTATTAGTTTCTTCTCTATAGGTAAGAGTCCATTTCTTGATTTACCTCTCTCTTTTTTCCCTCTTGCTCAGTTTTTGCTTATTAAATTACACATATGAGTAAACTCATATGTTACTTTTCTGATTGACTTATTTTGCTTAGTATCATACACTCTTGCTCCATCCATGTCACTGCAAATATAAGAGTCCATTCTTTTTATGGGTGAATAATATTCCACTATATATATATATATATACATATATATATATACCATCTCTCTTTTATCCATTAATCAGTCAATAGACCCATTTGGACCATTTCCATAATTTTGGTAATATATGTGATGCTGATATAAACATCAGGATGATGTATCCCTATGAATTAGTATTTTTGTATATTTTGGGTAAATACTTAGTAGGGTACAATTGATGGACCATAGGGTAGTTCTATTTTTAACTTCTCACTTTTTGAAGAACTCCGATACTGTTTTCCAGAATGGCTGCACCAGTTTGCATACACAGCAACCGTGCAAGAAGGTTCCCCTATCTCCACGTCCTCAACAACACCTGTTGTTTCTTGTGTTATTAATTTTAGCCATTCTGATAGGTGTAAGGTAAGATATCATTGTAGTTTTGATTAGTATTTTCCTGATGATCAGTGATGTTGAGCATATTTTCATGTGTCTGTTGCCCATCTGTATGTCTTCTTTGGAAAAAAAAAATGTCCATTCATGTTTTCTGCCCATTTTTTATTGGATTTGTTTTCTGCCCATTTTTGGGTGTTTAGTTTTATAAGTTCTTTATGTATTTTGAATACTAACCCTTTATCATATATTTCATTTACAAATATCTTCTCTTATTCTGTAGGTTGCTTGCTAGTTTTGTTGATTGTTTTCCTTCACAGTGCAGAAGATTTTTATTTTGATTAAGTCCCAGTAGTTTATTTTTGCTTTTGTTTCCCTTGCTTCAGAAGACATATCGAGAAAGAATTTGCTATGGTTGATACCAAAGGGCCTGTGTTCTCCTCTAGGACTTTTATTGTTTAGATCTATCAACATGATACATACAACACATTCATAAAAGAAAGGATAAGAACAATATGATGACTTCAATAGATGCAGAAAAAGCATTTGGCAAAATACAGCATCAATTCCTGAAAGAAAAAAAAACCTTCAACAAAGGTCAGAGGAAACATACCTCAACATAATAAAGAGTGGTTATATATGAAAAGTCCACAGTTAATATTATCCTCAATGGGGAAAAATGAGAGTTGTTTCTCTTTGGTCAGGAAAAGACAAGGATATCCATTCTCACCACTGTTATTTAACATAGTACTGTATATCCTAACCACATCACACAACAACAAAAAGAAATAAAAGGCATCAAAATCAGCAAGGAAAAAGTAAAATTTTCACTATTTGCAGATGACATGATACTCTATGTAGAAAATCTGAAAGACACCACCAAAAACTACTATAACTGGTAAAAGAATTCAGTAAAATCACAGGATACAAAAATCAATGTATAGAAGTCTGTTGCATTTCTATACACCAATAATGAAGCAGCAGAAAGAGAAATCAAGCAATTAATCTTATTTACAACTGCACCAAAACAAATAAGATACCTAGGAATAAACCTAACTAAAGTGGTGAAGGAACTATACTTTGAAAACTATAACACACTGATGAAAAAAACTGAAGACAACACAAAGAAATGGAAAGACATTTCATTTTCACGGATTGGAAGAATAAGCATTGTTAAAATGTCTATACTGCCCAAGGAAATCTACACATTTAATGCAATCCCTATCAAAATAGCAACAGCATTTTTCACACAGACAGAAAAAACAATTCTAAAATTTGTACAGAACGACAAAAGACCCCAAATAGCCAAAGCAACCTTGAAAAAGCAAAGCAAAGCGGGGGATATGACAAGCCCAGATGTCAAAATATATTAGAAAGCTGTAGTGATCAAAGCAGTATGTACTGTCTCTCTCACACACACACACACACACACACACACACACACCAATAAAACAGAATATAAACCCCAGAAATGAACCCACAACTATACAGTCAATTAATCTTCAACAAAGCAGGGAAGAGTATTCAATGGGAAAAAGACAATCTCTTCAACAAAGGGTGTTAGGAAAACTGGACAGCAACATGCCAAAGAATGAAACTGGACCACTTTGTTACACCAAATTCAAAAATAAATTTAAAATACATTCTTCTTGAAACACTTTACTTCATCTCCTGGGCAACAGTTTACCTTTCAAATATTCTGTTGCATCACTGGTTGTCCTTTATCAGTCATCTTGGCTGGTTTCTTCTAATGTTCATGACCTTTAAATACTGAAGGACCAAAAAGCTCAGGTCTTAGATCTCAATCTACCTTCACTGCCTGGGTGGTGTCATCTTGTCTCATGGCTTTATTATAGAACATAGATGTAGAAGATCCAAAAATTTTGTCAAATTTCTCAAACCATGAAAAATAAGAAAAATGAAAAATGAAGAAAAATAATATAAACTAAATTTTAAAAATAAAATTACTTGCAATTAAATCAAGCATCTGGGTCACTATATTAAGTGTGAATGGACTGACTTCCATTAAAATACTGAGACTGGTAGATTGGAATAAAAAAAAAAAGATATCTGCCTAAGATGTTTCTGCAAGTATCGTCAACATTCTTTAAACAAAGTAATGATGAAGGGTGAAAATAAAGGGATGGGCAAGAGGATACCAGGAAATCACAAAATAAACTAAAGTAATATTATCAAAACAATAAAAAGTAGAATTTACTTTTAAAAGCATCAAGGAAAGTAAAAAACATGATTATTTAATATAAAAGGTTGAATTTACAAAAAAGATAAAGCAGTCAATAATTTTTCACCCTGAAAAGTTAATTTATTAAGCAAAAGATTGCTATAAATTTGGAAGAAAATTGATTTAAAAATATGAATATAATAAGAGACATACATCTTTTTTAGAGGTGGACATACTTATTAAGCCAAAAATAGGTTAATAATGCTAGTTCATAATATTATAATGCATTTCACTATATGTAACATATATATCACTTCATCTCCCTCAAATAGTTTTTTCTCACATATTCATTATTTTTAAAAATCATGTAGTCACCTTAAAATATCTTTAAAAGATTCTACATGCAAGCCCCATTTTCTGTCAGAATTGAACAAACTAGAAACAAATCATAAAGCAAATTATATAAAAGATGACCAAATTTTTTTTAAATACACAGAGACTAGAAAAGACCTCTCTAGATGATGTTTAGATCACAGAGGCCATGAAAATTGAATTGAAAAACATCCAGACTAAACTAAACAGGAAACCACTTCATATCCAAGCCTAATGGATTCACAGACCTCTGTATTTAGAATAAAATATACAGCCTTAAATATTTTTGATATTTAAAAAATATTAAAATAAATGACCTTTTTTCTCATTAAATATATCTGAAAGAATTATAAGATAAATCTAAAAAGTACAAAGTAAGAAAGAATATAGCTGAAATCAGTAAATTGGAAAGCAAAACTATATATTATAAAAAACAAATATAAAATATTTTGATGAAAAGATCAATAAAATAGTTAACTATCTCAAAAATGTAATAAAGAAAAAGAAAGAGCTATTAGAATCAGAATTAAAACATAACCACAGTTACAGAAGATATTAAAATATTACAATTCTTTTCTAAAGAGAATTCAACACACTATTCCAATAAAAAAATTTTTAAATGTAGAGGAAAATTGATGTTCCTCTAACAAAATATAATTTCTATAAATGACACAAATAGAATTGGCAAACTTGACTAAACTATCGCTAAAGAGATTGAAAATGTGATTCAAGAGCTACTGCTGTAAAACGCAGAAGCAGATTGATTCAAAGTTGAGTTTTGTCAATTCTGAAATAAACAGATCATTTCAATGTTATTTAAACTATTTCCAGAGGAAGAAAAACAAGTTTTCCAGTTCACTTTACAGACAGGATAATTTTATTACCAAGTCTACACAGATAGTATTAAAATCAACCTTATAAGCCAACCTCAGGATGAATATAGCTCCAAACATTTTAAATGACATATTAGAAAATACAATCCAACAATGTGTCAAATTATAAAATATAACCAACTTATGTGTATTCCACAATGCAAAAATTTCTATATCAGGAATTCTATCTATATAATGTTTGATTAATATTAAAGGAGAAAAGCCATGATATATCAATAAATGCTGAAAACTTATTGGATAAAGTTCAGCAGCCATCTCTAATAAACTAAATAAAATACTAATGAAAGAAAACTATTTAAATATATTAAATACTATCAAAAGTCTCTGGGTGATGAGTATTGAGGAAGGCACCTTTTGGGATGAGCACTGGGTGTTGTATGGAAACCAATTTGACAATAAACTTCATATATTGGAAAAAAATACTATCAAAAGCCTCTAACAAATATTATCTCAACTGGATCCTAAAACCAATACAATTAAAATCAGTAACTAAGGGATTAAGTTTTTATCATTATTTTCAACATTGTCTTGTATATTTCAGCAACTGCAAGTAAGGAAAGACAATGAAATAACTGGTATAACTAAGAAGAGAATTGGATGAGTTGCTTGAATAATATATACATACGCAAATATTAAGTGCTGTTTGTTATTGTAGCAATAAATTTCTAAAAAGGAATGGGAAAATATTCTACTCACAATAGTGAAAAAACTACACAATTGAAAACAAAAGCAAATTAAAAAATCTATATGGAGAAAATGATAAACAGAATAATTCAAAACAAGATCTGAGGCAATATAATAAAAATATCAGTTATTCCAAAAATAATCTCTAAAATCAATACAATGCTGATTAGAGTCCCAAAAGTGTTGTTATTTCATAACCTGATGAAATGATCTTAAAAATTTATATTGAAGATTAAATGACAAAGTACAACAAAAAATTATCAAAAATCATTAGTAGATCCTCATTTATAGATAGAGTATACTATAAATTCACTTTAATCAAAGGAGTATGGTATTGATATAGACATATACAACTAGATTAATAGAACACAATGGATAAAAACATAAATAGATTCCAGTATATATGAAAATTTAAAATATAAAAAAGTAATATTTTAATTTAATTCTTTGAGTAAAGAATGGATTTTTTTCATAAGTAGCTATCCATCTCTATGAAAATAACCTTAAAACCCTAAGTCAAAACATGAACAAAAACATTAATAAGCTTCATGTTGATTAAAGGTTTAAATGTGAACAATAAAATGGTAAAAGTTGTATAAGAACATATAAGAGTTTATATATAAAACCTGGGGCCCAAGGAAGTGATCTGCTTCTTAACCCAAACTGGAAACTCAAGAATCTTAAAAAAAAAAAGTAGAAGCATTAGATCATATAACAAAGGTAATACTATGAAAAAACAGTGATATTTATAGTTTAGATATGGATGCAAAGCTGTTCTCATGGTTGCTGAGGAAATGATGAACTAATTGATGAAGGTTTCCTGGAAGCATTGTTGATATATCTTTCAATCTAGAAATCTCAATTTTAGAAAATATAAATACAAAACTAAAAACACCAATGGATAAGGATTACATACAAGAATATATATAATACAGCCTTATTCAAAATGGCAAAAAAAAAGTGAATGTTTTTCTTTAGGGGCACTATTGAATGCACTGTGCTATAGCTTCAAAATATCAACTTCTGCAGATATTGAAAAAGAATGAAGCAGTTCTATACTAGCTATCTTTGAGGAATTTCCGTAAAAGTTTATATATACACACACACAGAGCCGTTTCCTTTTACTGAAAAAAATCAAGATAGGACCAGTGGTTCAAAAAGTATGAATATAAAAGGCTTACAAGTTTCCATATTGCTTTTAAAAAAATGAAAAAAAAATTTTACATTGTTTTTTGAAATTTATTGTTAAATTGGTTTCCATACAACACCCAATGCTCATCCCAAAAGGTGCCCTCCTCAATACCCATCACCCACCCTCCCCTCCCTCCCACCCCCCATCAGCCCTCAGTTTGTTCTCAGTTTTTAAGAGTCTCTTAAGTTATATTTGAATAAGAAAACTAAATGCAAAAAATATCTAGTAATGGGGCCCTAGAATATGTATTTTTTAATTGCTCACCAAAATTTGAGAATTACTCATAATTTTTGTGTCTGAAAAACTACTCCACACAGTGAAATCAGAATTGATCAAGGCTTGTACATAACTAGTTCTTCTGCATTTTTTAAAAGTTTATTCATTTGTTTTTAGAAATAGCACGGGCAGGGGAGGGGCAAAGAGAGAGGGAGAGAGAAAATCCCAAGCAGGTTCTGCCCTCCACACTGAGCCCGAGGAGGGGCTTAATCTCACAGACCATGAAATCATAACCTGAGCTGAAATCAAGAGTCAGCAGCTTCACCAACTGAGCCACCCAGGCATCCCAATTATTCTGCATTCTTTAACTGAAACAAATATATCCTTACTTTGAAAGTGTTAGTCATTTAGATATCTAGGCCAAAATTTATTTGATGATCATTCAGTCCTTAATAGTTCCTGGTAAGGAGTGGTATCTACTGTAAAATAACCGTATGCCAAATGGTTAGGTGGCATTTTTCTAAAGAAGCATGTTCAGACATAATATTGAATAAAATATTCTTGTGTACACTCCATTCATATCCTTTTTAAGTGTCAATATTTAGAACATAACACAATTAACCTTCCATTGCTATAATTATTGATGGTTCTTAGATCTCTTTCTGAGGTTATTTGTGTATTTTTTTAAATAAAACACTCACCATCTGCACCATGCCACACACAAATGAATGCACACAACATTCAGTGGCATTAAATCATAGGAAATATTTTTAGAGCCTACTTATTCATTGCTTTAACAAATTTTACTTTGCACTGATTTTATAAAAGTTTATACTAGTTTATACTAGTTTCTCTGAGTATACAATGATGAAAAAAAAGTTATGGTTACTGCCCTCCTTAATATTAGACACCAGTAGAAAAGACAGATAATAAACATGTATAATTATTATATATAAATAAATCCCATAACCCTTTGATTCTTAGACATACTTCTTTTTACATCCCTGAAATCTACATGTATCCTATAATTGATGGTGTACAATAACTTAATTGGAAGAATTTTTAGTTTGTTTTTAGTAATCCATAAAATAATGGTGCATCTTACAATAGATGGCATCTAAGATTCAATGAAAGAAGATACGTACTTACAACCTGGGATATGTATTATGAATTTAAAAAAAAAAACAGAGAAAAGTGAGAGAAGATAACACACCTACTAAGGAAAGATAAGACAGTGTTTTATGTTTCCTTTACTACAAATGATCTGCACCAGCTTCTGCTACACTCATATGTTTTCTTAATCTCAGAAGTTTTACACTAATTCAAGAGGGGTGCCAGGGTGACTCAGTCAGTTGGGCGTCTGACTTCAGCTCAGGGCATGATTTCACCATCCTTGGGTTCAAGCCCCACGTTGGGCTCTGCGCTGACAGCTTGGAGCCTGGAGCCTGCTTCAGATTCTGTCTCCCTCTCTCTCTGCCACTCTCCCGCTCACACTGTCTCTCTCTCTCAAAAGTAAAATAAAAGCATAAAAAAACCTAATTCAAGAAAAAACACCAGAAATATGTAAATCTTGATGTTTATTTTCAAATATTGCCTTAGAGGTTATCAGATACAATATATCCTGAACTATGAAGTGGAAGTAGCAATAAAAATAAAAGGAACAATTTGAAAATTATTTAGGACATAGAGTCAACAGAACAGGTTGGATGTGTGAGATGAGGGGTTCTGATATGATATGATTGTTATGAAACCACGAGGACATGAAAAACAATTGTTGATGGAGACTTACTAGAATAGCAAAAACTAATTTTTCAAAGTAATTTCAAATGGTACAATTGCCAAATTGTATGTTCTCTAAGAACAAAAAGTAAGATTTTTAACCCAGTAAACTCACGTATTACAAAGAATAATGTTATGTACAATGTAGGTATATTTCAGATACTGCATAAAATGAAGCAGAAGTGGCCAACATACCTGAACAATCAGCTATTTAACCCACATGCCTAGTTTGTATTATTGGCAGAAACTAGAAAGAAATATTTATTTAATGTGACATTCTAACCAAGAAATCTCAAATTCAGTGAGAAGAATTATGTTTCTTTACCCTCAAACAATGGCAGGAGAAGGTTTTACATATTTCAAGGCAATGATGCATTTTATTGCTGAATAAATAAAGTTTACCAAAATTTATTTATAAATAATAAGACCAGAAAAACATTTTTGAAAGGACAATCATCTATTGGGAATTGTATTATCACTATGTTGATATAGTACCTAATGTTTTGGAACCAATAATAAGCAATCCTATATAACTATTTAATGAATGCTTTTCAAGATCACATCTCATTTATTATCTCCATGATGTTAGGAAATGTCCAAGATTTTGTTCCCGATTTTAGAGATACCAAAAGCATATGTGATATATAAAAAGAAACTCAAATGAGATAGCATGTGCATGTTGCCATTGGAGATGTTGGATAAGCACCTGGCATGGATGCTGCAGAGATTTAAGCACTGGAATAGTGATTGATCTGTATTATATGAATTTCTTTTATAATTTGGAGAGTCTATAAAGGTCAATAGAAGAAATGTAGCTCTCTGTTGACTTGAATTTTACCTGTGCACCCTAGTCTAGAGTTAAGATCATGGGCACCAAAATCACACTACTTGGGTTCAAATCTTGATTCCACCAGTTTACTAGCTCTATAACTCCAGGCAGTTTGCTTCACTTCTGTGTTTCAAAATGTTATAAAACAGTTAAAATGATAGTACTCACCTCAAAAAGTTATCAGCATCAAATAATGTATGTAAGGCATCTAGCATAGAGCTGGGTACATAGTAGACAAAATAAATATTAGTTTTTGTTATTACTGTTATTTACCAGGTGATACTGATAATGTACAGGAAATATGTAGCTTACACCTCCATAGGGCAGCATAGCAGCCAGTTACTATCAGATATAGATGAGCTTAAATCCCAGCTCTAGTTGAGTGTCAGTTTTCTCCTAGGTAAAATGGAAGAAAACATTTTTATCTCAAGTAGCATTTTATTTTTTATGATTTGAATGATATAGGGTATAATGTAACAGACAAAATTGGTTTTTTTTTTGTATAATGAAATTGAACACTGGCTATTTGGATAAATTTGGAATATTTTTCTCCTTTAATCAGAGTGCTTGCCTCTGATTACACATATCCTTAGTTTTAGTTCTCATGGAACTATCATCTTTACAATGTTAGTCCTTAAAATAAAAACTCTTGAAAATATGCTCTTTATCTTACAACTGACTCTCTCTGAGCCATACTGTGCTTTTGACTGCAAGCAGGAACAAATGTGAAATCACAAATTGCGTGTTTGATTTCTATCCTGAGCTTCCTTCTAGTATTTGCTGTATGTGTAAACAGTTGGAGGAACTTGACCGCATAAATGATACATTCTAAATTATGAGACTCATAGCCTCACCCATCTATTCAACAGACTGTTTCTTTAGATACAGAGAAAAACAAAGTTGAATGTGATGCAGTATTCATAACTAAAGAACTGATTCACTCTACCGTAGTTTGACTTGGGCAGAATGATAAACAAGAACATTATCATTTTGCAGGGCAAGACAGGGCCCGATTTAAAAATAACTCCCAATTATTAAGAAGCACTTGAATACCACATGTCGTTGTCCAAAACATGCATCAATTTATCATGAACAAAACTTAAAGACCCATATTTTAACTGATAAATCAGTGAGCATGAAGTATAAATTCTTTAGTTTAAGTGTCTAAGTATTCCTTGTGATGTGTTGTATTTATCTCCTATGCACTGTAGCCACTGAATGCAGTTAGCATATCAGTTTTAAATTTTACTTAAGCTGCAGGTAACACTAATTACTGAGCAGGCAGTTTGACATTTGCATTGAATGTATCTTTATGTATAAAATATTTTTACCCTTGGAAGTTGAACAATATGTTCTTATTAATGAATGTCAATATATTAACCTTATATTATTTTAGATGTATTTTAGATGTAGATGTATTTTATTCCATATCCAAGCAAATGTATTCAATTTCCTCTGTAATTTTCTAGAGTAATACCTCCCTATTTTATGCAACATGATGTCAACATATTTCCTTGGGCAAATAATTAAAAGAACTGTGAAATCTTTACACACAAAACAAAAGACAAATATTAAAGCAAACATTGAAAAAATACATAAGACAACCAGATATATGTGTTCTCCTTTTGGATAAACATTTACAGTCTTTCTGTAAAATACATTTGAATTGCTGTTTTTCCTCTATGCTGACCAAATAGACTAGTCTAGATGATTTCTGTCCATTAAAGATTTTGCACTTTGACTCAGCAATTTAACTGTTACCAAATTACCCTTTTTACCAACATTCTCCTTGTCAAATTTAGAGAGAAATTTACATCATTTTGGCTTTTTCTGACTTTATTCTTCCCCTAGCCTTTGCCCTTTTCCTAACATTTTCCTTAAGACACAGAACACAGTAGTAGAGAGGTTTTTCTTCTTGTGTTTACCAGCAATTTCCACCTCGAGATAAAGTGAAATATGACTTAAAATAATGCTGATTGGTTCAAGTAAGAGAAAGGAGGAAGGTTAAACTCAATGTCATTCAACATCATTTCTCTCACATTTTTAAAGTCAGTATCCCTTAACAGTAGGTTCAAATAAGGCCTATCAGGATACTGTATTGAAATTGAAACAAAACATGAGCCCTTTAACCCTGTCACATGTATTATATTTAAACTACTCATTTCGAGCACTGTCCTTTGGTTCAAAATCACAAGCATGTGCTAATCAGAAGCACAGAATCTGTCATTTGAGGCTTTTCCCTTCTATTTGTACACTTTTCTTATAGGCACAAAATAGATTGAAGAGTCAGTAGGGTCAAACTAAAGTATGACATCAATGTCACAGAAGGCTTTAGTTTAGTGGTAGGGGAAGCCCTGATGCCATATACTCCGTATCTAGCTTATTGGATATTAAAGACACAACTAAGGCAGAGTACCTCTGGGAAAGAGACATGACCATTATTCGTTTAATTCCCTCAACCAGGCCTATTACAATGTGTGTCACCTAGGGGAATGGGAGATGCTGAAAAAAATATTGTAATTAATGAATTAATGATGATAATGAACAAATAAATAAATTGTAAGCAGCCCTAAGAGGGTTCTATGTATACAAATGACAATGGTTGGGAATTGCGGGGGGGGGGGTGGGGTTGGTGTTTTTTGTTTCTGCTCTTCTTGTTGGTTTTTAGTATTTACTGAAAGCTTAGCCAGAGAGATGATTAGAGTACAACCGGATCAGATTTCATCTCTTGATGGATCAATTCTTTGCCTCTTCTGGGCTCTCAGAAGGCATAAATGCATTATAATACAAATTGCAAAAGCCAAAAAGAAAATTTTCACACTAATGCTCAGAAGCTATAGTTTATTCAGATGTTGGGGCATATAGATATGGTGGTATTCTACAGATCTGTCAGATACCATCAACCCATTTAAAGAAGCACAAATTCAAAGAAAAACAGTTATATCCATGCTTGTCTTTAAATAAGTAGATTCAAATGGTAACGTAATGCACTGATTATATCATCTAGCACCATACTGTCCAGAGGCTAAAATTAAATAACCTAACCAATTAACATTTATCTTCTCTGTCTTCTGCCTACCCAATGGCTAAACAATTTGGCAGATATTCAGTGGCTCTGACTCTTTAGCTCATTTATACAGACATAGCCATAGACTAAACTACATAGGCAGATTGGAAATGCTCACTCAGCATGTATTTTCAACATGTTCTGCTTTAAGCCACATTTTATTGAAAAGAGAATGCATATTAATTTGTTCTCCATTTCAACATTTCTCTGTTAAAAACTCAGTTTAATGTACACACATTGATAATATGTATCTAATTTTACTCTATTAGACTTTGGTAAATGCTATTAACATACCTTATGACACATATGTTAATTCTTTTCCTTTTCTCCAAAGAAATTATAATCCACAATACACTCACAACTTTTGTATTTTGACAGATTAATTACATTTGCCATATCTGGTAGCCTGATGGCAAGGGTAAAAAGCCTCAAATTAAGCAGTCCTAAAATACAATATTTTATTGAACAGACTGCCTTTTCCCCATTTTATATTCTTGCCTTCTTTGTCATAGATTAACTGGCCATTGTAACTCTGGGTTTATTTCTGGGATCTCTATTCTGTTCCATTGATCTATATGTCCATTTTTGTGCCACTACCATACTTTTTTGATTATTAAGCTTTGTAGTATATCTTGAAATCTTGAATTGTGGCCCCTCCAGCTTTGTTCTTCTTTCTCAAGATTGCTTTACTATTGGGAAGTTTTGGTACTACCATACAAACTTTAGTATTATTTGATATAGCTCTGTGAAAAACGTTGTTGGTATTTTGATAAAGATTGCATTGAATCTGTGGGGAATAAGCTTAGGAATTCCATGACCTTGCACTGATAGGTTAACAAGGCATAAAGGAATAAGAAGCCACAGGATTAAAGCATCCAAGATTAGGTAAATGAGGCTAAAGCACCCCCAGTATAGAACAAAGGCATAAAGGAATAGGAAGCCACAGGATGAAAGCATCCAAGATTAGATATTCAGGGCAGAAGTGCCCCAACTTAGTACAATAGCAGAAAGCTGCTTTCACAGGAGGGAAGGACCAGAACAGGTAAACAGGTGACAGGTCTATAGACCCAGCAGGGTGAAGTAGCGAAATAAAGGTGCTTTGTTGACCCTGAGATAGCATATTCTATCTGTCTTATCCCCCAGGCAAGCTAAGATAAACAGACATGGCACCTTTGCCTGCTATAAACAACCATGTTCCCAGGACTGGGATTTTGTCTTGTATTGACCCAAACCCTTAATACTGCATATCTTTAAAATCCCCCTTCCCTCACACACTTGAGTTAATGTTCATGGTTTCATTGTCTCTTTGTGCGCATCCATCACACTTATAAGTCTTCTGATCCTAATAAAAATGGAACAAGGACTCTTAAACTAGGGGCTCTTATCTCCTCCTGGGCATTAGCCTCTCTTGCATTTTAATTCTGCCTCCGCTGTCTTGGTGGACAAGAGAGAATTTCAGACCTAGAGTCTACAACATAAATCTATAGATTGATTTGGGCAGTATGGACATTTTAACAATATTAAATCTTCCTATATTCTTTCCTACACTTAAATATAATGTAATATTGTGTGGTAACTATACTCAAAAATAAACAAACAGGCAAACAAATAAACTTGAAAAACAAATTATACTCTTTAAAGGATGTGTTTTAACAAAACATGATGATGATTAAAAATGCTAAGATGCTGAAAATAGTGTGGTCTGCAGAAACATGAGAGAATTTATCTCGGAGGAAAAGTTACATAATAAGAGATAATAAAAGATATTTGATTAGTGAACCGTAAAAACACAATATCCAGAATAGAAATTTACACATATCTATTGTTTGCAATGCTTTCCCAAATGGCTGCAAATTATACTGCTCAGAAAAGAAAAATAAAGCATTCTCTGGTTGCAAGTAAGCATACAAGGTTTTCCAACACTTTTCAAGGAGAAATTATATTCTTACTCTCCTAGGTTATACAGACACTGTTTCTAGGGATCCAAGAACACATTTTACTAAATTCATTACATGTAGAGAAAGAATACAGTTATACTTCTTTTCAATGCCCTTGTCACTGAATTCCTAATTGTCTGAATAATAAAAAAGTTAGATGTGTTGGAACTGACAGACTTTTCAGGTCCCTTCCAACCTCAATACTAAATATGTCCATGGCTCTAATAACATCCAAGTTTTACTTGCTAAGATTGGAGAAAAGTGTAGCACAAAGATGAATCTCACCTCTCTTCCTAGAATTCAAGTTGGTCTTTAGAGATTAAAAAGTAATTCTATCATGAGAAGGAATAGCTTAAGGAGACCAAAGGACACATATCTTTAAAAGCTTTACTATGGTTTCAACCAGCTTCTTAGAGAGAAAATATTGCTTGGGAGTACTAATGGTGTATGCACTTCTAAGAACAGAGTTCATTGTCATTAAGAGATTTTTGAAGGTGAAAATCAGAGTACTGAATACAAGAAGATATTGATTAAGCAACCAAAGGAAAAAGATGGGATCTTGGCATATCTTACTAAATACTCAAGTCCTGAAAAAATGTTTTTGGGGAACTGATAAAGATAAATGACTAATAAGAATAATCTTTAGAAATGATAATAATACTTCTTAATAGAAAAGACTATGAACCCGCACAACTTTTACCTTCCAAGAATTTGGCTAAAAATAGCTCAAAAGGCAAAGAATTGGTATCTTAATATTCTGTTTCAGAAGGAGAGAGACAAATTATGGAAGTAGAATTAATTTTTGCTGTGAACTGATAAAAATTTCAAGGGTCATGGGGCGCCTGGCTGGCTCAGTCAGTTGGGCAGCCGACTTCAGCTCAGGTCATGATCTTGCAGTCTGTGGGTTCGAGCCCTGTGTCAGGCTCTGTGTTGTCAGCTCAGAGCCTGGAGCCTCCTTCTGTGTCTTCTCTCTCTCTGCCCCTTCACTGTTTGCTCTCTCGCTCTCTCTCTCTCTTTCTCTCTCTCTAATAATAAATATTAAAAAAAATAAAAAAAATTCAAAGGTCATCAGTGTTCATATTTTAGTATATCATGATGTATACTCAATTATGTGTGCCAAATTCTGTCCGGAAATAAGTAGATCCTATTCCCTGAAAGTATTCATTGGAAGGGAAACCTACTACATGACAATATCTATATAATATTTTCCTGAGAATTACACTAACTAAACAATAATCGAACTATATTAATGTGAATATATCTTGGAACTCCAGAAATAAAAGAATGGCAATAATTATCTTTGCTATATTTAACAATCTCAAGAATTCATTTTTTAATCTTTATTTATTTTTGAGAGATAGAGACAAAACATGAGCAGGAGAGGAGCATAGAGAGAGGGAGACAGAATCTTAAGCAGGCTCCAGGCTCTGAGCTGACAGCACAGAGCCCGATGTGGGGCTCAAACTCACAATGAGATCATGACCTGAGCCAAAGTCAGAGGCTTAACCGACTGAGCCACCCAAGTGCCCCAAGAATTCTTTTTATTGCTATTCTCATATTAACTGAGGACTTGGGTGAGAAGCTCCATGATTCCTCCCAGTAGGATAAGCAGGCAGGACAAAGGATAAATGTAGAATCAAAACAATAAGGAGGGGCAAGTGCTGGGGGATACTCCCAGAAATAGAGGCTGAATTTGAAGGTGCATCCAGCTGAATACAGAAGTATTCCAAAGGCACAGAAGTCTCAATCCCAACAGAGAAAATATTTGAGAACCAAAGTGAAAAAGCAGGATCCTAATATCTATGCAGGGGACTAAATCAGAGACTTTGTAGAAAACAGTCCTCAGAATGCTGGTAGGAAAGAAAGTATCATTCATGAAATCTGCCAGCAAATAATGTAGTAGTAGACAGGATAACAGGTTGAAATCTAGAAGTAGAGAAAAGGTCCATAGGACTGGTCTAATGCTGAAAGATATAGAGAACCGAATCTCAGAGCCAACAGAGTTAAACCCTGGGCACTTCCAATTCTGGGTCTGATTAGTATAAAGAATATGGAGAACAGCAATAAAGAATTCAGTAAAATAGTGAGTAGATCAGCAGGGACTGATACTATTTGAATATTTTAACTGAACACTATATAGCATTTAATACATATAAAAGAATATATTTAATATATGTTAAAAACTTGAATACATACAAATAATACAAACACTTGAAAGCCCACTACTCAACCTCATTGCTACAAGTTACAAAAGCCTGACTCTACCTATATAGCTCCTCCCTATTTCATCTCCCTACTTTCATCAAATGGAATTATACTCTACTGCGGTGACTTATATTTTGACTTTGTTTCTAAGATCTATCCAATTTTTGTGTGTGTGAACTATAATTTGTTGTTTTTCAGTGCTGTCTGATACTTTATTTTTCAATATACCAAAATTTATTTATCCATTTATTTACTCATTCTCCTAGCAATATTATGAACAATGCCACATTGGCAAGAGCTCCTATAAAACCTACTCCTAATTTGAAATTTCTGGGCCATAGGGTACACAAATTTTAACTTTGCAAGATAAGGTCAAATTGTTTTCCAAAGTGTGTGTCAAATTCATTCCTCCCTTGGGGCACTCGGGTGGCTTTGTCTATGGAGTGCACAGCTCTTGATCTCGGGGTCATGAGTTCAAGCCCCACTTTGGGTGTGAAGTCTACCTAAAAAAATTAAAAAAATAATTTACTGCTCTCACAGCAGATTCTATTTCCATTGATATTTTTTCTTGCCAATATTTGGTATTGATAATCCTAATTTTTTCAATGTGTAAAATGCTATTTCATGATACTTTTGATTTGTATTTTTATTAGTAATGAGGCAAACACATTTTCATGTTTTATTACCAATATTTGTTTCATCTTTTGCAAAATTCCAGTAGTGACTTCAGTCCATTTTATCTTTTGGGTTGTGGTTTTTACTTATGATTTGTAGTAGTTTCCAAAAATTGTATTCTATATACTAATCATTCACACTGATTTGTATTTGCATGTTATCTCAATTTCAGCCTTCCATTTCATTCAATAATGAACAGAATTACTCATTTTTAATGTATCCTAATATATCAATCTTATCTTTTCTGGTTAGTATTTTTTGCATCTGATTTAAAAAATTCTCAATACTCAACTCATAAAAATATTCCCTTATTTTTTTTTCTTAAAAGTTTATTTTTACATTATTTTACAATTGATTCAAGAAGAGGGGGTTGAAGTTAAATAAACAGGGAAATTTTAATGATTCAACAAAGTCTTCTGAGCACTTACTATTTTCAAGTTATTGTGCTAAGGGCTGAACCTTTCATTATCTCATTTATATTTATTTACCTCTTTAAGTAAAATACTTCTGGTTAACATTCTGTTCTCCCACATATCAGAAGCTTGGACTAGTGATCATGATTTAGAAGGTAATCAGAATTTCTTACAACCCATGTACCATTATTTAATTGAGTCATTTCTAGTTTTCTATTTAGTTGTTATTACCCATAATGCCCTCGTGTTAGGCCCCGACTTTCTTAGAAGCATATGTTTCACAGAAAATCTAGACATTTTATGCAAGGTAGAAGCTATATATATATACAAAAAATGTTTCATGTGGTTTATAAAGTATGCTTTATTATTTGTTTGTAAAGAGAGAGAAAAAGGACTATAAGGTAGTCCAGAATAACAATAAGTAAAAACACTTTAGATTTTTCTAGAAGCTTTTTTCAGGATATTGAACTTGTTGCCTTATTTGTTTCCAAAACCAATGCAGAAGCACTGCATCAAATAAGCAAGCTCCTCACACCTCCTGAGCTCCAGGTTTTAGCCTAGGAAATATTTAGATGACAGAACAATAAAAAATATCACAATCGAGCTAGATATTTTATTTATATGTTATTCAGAGCATAATGCAATATTTTTTACAGATACTTTCTGTAAAACCAAAAGCACTACAATAAATATGCTGTGAGAGTAATCTCTCACATGAAGGTGATGGCATATCTCAGAATGGTCTGTTGTCCAAAGAGGTGACTGTGAGTTCTGGGAACTGGTGAACATTTCCTGTGTAATATTTATGATGTGGACTTAAATTATATTTGCTATGGATGTGTTCTGAATATAAACTTAGAAGATTAAGTAATCGCCTTCTTCCCAGAGAAGCTAACATTTCTCTTTTCCATTTCTTTTCAAGTGCCTACTTGGCCTAAGAGTAGAACATTTTGACAGCTAAAATATGTGACTTTTTATTTGCTGATTAATATCTATGAAATCATTTTAATAAACTTGTTCTATTGATTTAAAAATAACTTCAAATTTCACATGCTTATGAATTCAAAAACAAACTATAGGCCAGACCATTGCACCCATTCAACTCTTTTAACAAAAGGTCTTCGGAAGAACTGTTTATGCTTGCCTTTGGCAACTCTCAACAAAATTACCTATGGTTGGTTTGTAATGCTGACACCATTGCCATCCATACCCAGAGATGCATATTCAGAATGCATGCCTATAAAACATAAATATAAGTAAAGGCTTCTTCAGAGTGACTGCAAAAGAATGCTATCCTTCAGTCACCAGCCATGGCTCATGTTTCAATAGGGTTTGTGGTTGTTTGAAACTGTCAGTTGAAACCTACTGGCCATGTTTCAAAATAATTCACCTATCACCTGCTGTTCACTGCCATTGTGATGCTACATTGTTTCAAAATCCAAGTACATTGTATATTATAACAATTTTGATCCCCTGCTTTGTGGTTGGTCTACTTCAGCTCACCATACAAATATCATCTACCTTCTATAGATAATAAGAAACATGATAAAACTCAACAAGAATAAGACTGCTGATGAGATGGCAGTTTCTTTAAAACATAACCAGTTGTTTATTTTATTTTGTAAGCCATATTTTTTTAGAATGTTCCTGCAATGGATAAGCAACTTTGATAATACCAATAATATGATTTTACATTTGAAAAATTATTTCTAAAGCCTGTTCATTGTGTATCATCTTCTTTGATCCCTACAATAATTCTATGGTGAGTACAACAGGTATCATGTCCCACAATTAACTGATGAGAAACTAATATCATAAGAAGATGAAGTTACTTGCTCAGACACAAAAAAGTTTGTAAATAGCTAGGCAAATCTAATAAATTATATTATTGTCCTTACTTCTTTAAAATAAGATAATTTGAAACAAACTGTTTTTCCAGCATTTCCTCTGATCCCCAGCATAAAAAAAATCCCATAAGAATGCATGCGATCTAAGACCTCGATCTCCACTTAAACCAGAGAAACCCTGCTTTTTTCCAATTTTTTATACTTGACCTCTGCATAACATTTCTTATGAAAAACATAATTGTTTGTATACACAAAAGAAAAAAAAGTATAAAAACCAGTGGAATAGATTATCTTCACCTCCAACTTTCTTTCTTTCTTTGATTAGTCAAGTGTAAATTAGTCAAAGGTCCATGTGTTCCCCATTTATGACTTCATTGTTGCTATAGCATATTTTTGTCACTTTGACCATATAGTCATTTATAAAATAAAATTATCCTATTTTCACTACTGAGTAGGACTTTAAAAATTTTAAAACACACACAGAGACACACAGAGTTTTGATTTAGCATCTGTATGTTTGAAGTCCATGATCACATAATGTTATAAGTGACAGAGTTTCCGGGTTGTCCCACTCCATTTTGGAGGGTCTATGATTCATCAAGACAACTAGGACACTTTTATTCACCACTAAGTGATACAGAATTGTACAGGAACTGATGATGACATCAGCTGCCATCTAGCTGTGGGAAAAGAGGTGTGGTAATTAAAAAAAAAAAAGTGCCATCTGGATGTCTTCTTTAGAGAAGTGTCTATCCATGTTTTCTGCCCATTTCTTCACTGGATTATTTGTTTTTCGGCTGTGGAGTCTAGTGAGTTCTTTATAGATTTTGCATACTAGCCCTTTGTCTGATATGTCATTTGCAAATATCTTTTCCCATTCCATAGGTTGCCTTTTAGTTTTGTTGATTGTTTCCTTTGCAGTGCAGAAGCTTTTGATCTTCATGAGGTCCCAATAGTTTATTTTTGCTTTTAATTCCCTTGCCTTTGGAAATGTGTCAAGTAAGAATTTTCTGTGGCTGAGGTCAGAGAGGTTTTTTTCCTTCTTTCTCCTCTAGGGTTTTGATGGTTTCCTATCTCACATTCAGGTTCTTCAAAAAATTAAAAATAGATCTACCCTATGACCCAGCAATAGCACTGCTAGGAATTTACCCAAGGGATACAGGAGTGCTGATGCATAGGGGCACTTGTACCCTAATGTTTATGCAGCACTCTCAACAATAGCCAAAGTATGGAAAGAGCCTAAATGTCCATCAACTGATGAATGGATAAAGAAATTGTGATTTATATACACAATGGAATACTACGTGGCAATGAGAAAGAATGACATCTGGCCTTTTGTAGAAAAGTGGATGGAAGTGGAGAGTGTTATGCTAAGTGAAATAAGTCATACAGAGAAAGATACCATGTGTTTTCACCCTTATGTTGATCCTGAGAAACTTAACAGAAGACCATGAGGGAGGGGAAGGAAAAAAAAAGAGAGGGAAAGAACCAAACCATAAGAGACTCTTAAAAACTGAGAATAAACTGAGGGTTGATGGGGGGTGGGTGGGAGGGAGGGGAGGTGGTGTGATGGGCATTGAGGAGGGCACCTTTTGGGATGAGCACTGGGTATTGTATGGAAATCAATTTGGCAATAAATTTCATATTAAAAAAAGTGCCAACCCAGAAGATTCTCATTAATCTGAAAGTTTCTCATTTGCACTAAGGATGTGTTTAGCCTATTTTTTATAAGTAACAAGGGTAAAGTCATAAACAAAAAATAATTGTTAAAAATAATATTGTTATACACAGAAAGTAATTTAAAAATCAAAAAAATACATTTACAATAGGTACCAAAATATTGAATGGACAGGAAATAATTTAACAAAACACAGGCAAGACTTCTGACGTGCAAACAATAAAGCACTGTGAAAAATTACAAAGGACCCAAATGAATTTGATTTTGAAAAGTTAAGTTGTTAAGAGGACAATTTTCCCTATAACCTACAGATTCAAAGAGATACCTGTAATAATCCTACTAGATTTTTTTTATAGAAATTGACAAACTTATTCTAAAATTTATATGGAGGGGCGCCTGGGTGGCTCAGTCGGTTAAGTATGGCTACTCCAGCTTTCTTTTGGCTTCCAGTAGCATGATAGTTCTCCATCCCCTCACTCTCAATCTAAAGGTGTCCTCAGATCTAAAATGAGTCTCTTATAGACAGCAAATAGATGGGTCTTGTTTTTTATCCATTCTGATACCCTATGTCTTTTGGTTGGCGCATTTAATCCATTTACATTCAGTGTTATGATAGAAAGATACGGGTTTAGAGTCATTGTGATGTCTGTATGTTTTATGCTTGTAGTGATGTCTCTGGTACTTTGTCTCACAGGATCCCCCTTAGGATCTCTTGTAGGGATGGTTTAGTGGTGACAAATTCCTTCAGTTTTTGTTTGTTTGGGAAGACCTTTATCTCTCCTTCTATTCTAAATGACAGACTTGCTGGATAAAGGATTCTCGGCTGCATATTTTTTCTGTTCAATACATTGAAGATCTCGTGCCAATCCTTTCTGGCCTGCCAAGTTTCAAAAGAGAGATCAGCCACGAGTCTTATAGGTCTCCCTTTATATGTTAGGGCACGTTTATCCCTTGCTGCTTTCAGAATTTTCTCTTTATCCTTGTATTTTGCCAGTTTCACTATGATATGTCGTGCAGAAGATCGATTCAAGTTACGTCTGAAGGGAGTTCTCTGTGCCTCTTGGATTTCAACGCATTTTTCCTTCCCCAGATCTGGGAAGTTCTTAGCTATTATTTCTTCAAGTACCCCTTCAGCACCTTTCCCTCTCTCTTCCTCCTCTGGGATACCAATTATGCATGTATTACTTCTTTTTAGTGTATCACTTCGTTCTCTAATTTTCCCCTCATACTCCTGGATTTTTTTATCTCTCTTTCTCTCAGCTTCCTCTTTTTCCATAACTTTATCTTCTAGTTCACCTATTCTCTCCTCTGCCTCTTCAATCAGAGCCGTGGTCGTTTCCATTTTATTTTGCATCTCATTTAAAGCGTTTTTCAGCCCCTCCTGACTGTTCCTTAGTACCTTGATCTCTGTAGCAATAGATTCTCTGCTGTCCTCTATACAGTTTTCAAGCCCAGCGATTAATTTTATGACTATTATTCTAAATTCACTTCCTGTTATATTATTTAAATCTTTTTTGATCAGTTCATTAGCTGTTGTTTTTTTTTTTTTCCTGGAGATTCTTTTGAGGGGAATTCCTCCGTTTGGTCATTTGGATAGTCCCTGGAGTGGTGAGGACCTGCAGGGCACTTCCCCTGTGCTGTGGTGTATAACTGGAGTTGGTGGGCGGGGCCGCAGTCAGACCTGATATCTGCCCCCAGCCCACCGCTGGGGCCACAGTCAGACTGGTGTGTGCCTTCTCTTCCCCTCACCTAAGGGCAGGATTCACTGTGGGGTGGCGTGGTCCGTCTGGGCTACTTGCACACTGCCAGGCTTGTGGTGCTGGGGATCTAGCATATTAGCTGGGGTGGGTAGGCAAGGTGCACGGGGGCAGGAGGGGCAGGCTTAGCTCGCTTCTCCTTAGGTGATCCACTTCAGGAGGGGCCCTGTGGCAGCAGGAGGGAGTCAGACCCGCTGCCGGAGGTTTGGCTCTGCAGAAGCACAGCGTTGGGTGTTTGCGTGGAGCAAGCAAGTTCCCTGGCAGGAACTGGTTCCCTTTGGGATTTTGGCTGGGGGATGGGCGAGGGAGATGGCGCTGGTGAGCACCTTTGTTCCCAGCCAAACAGCTCTGTCATCCTGGGGCTCAGCAACTCTCCCTCCCTTTGTCCTCCAGCCTTCCCGCTTCCTGAGCAGAGCTGTTAACTTATGACCTCCCAGGTGCTAAGTCGCGCTTGCTGTCGGAACATACTCCATCTGGCCCCTCTGCTTTTGCAAGCCAGACTCGGGGGTTCTGCTTGGCCGGCAGCCTGCCCCTCCACCCAGCTCCCTCCCACCAGTCCGTGCAGCGTGCACTGCCTCGCCACCCTTCCTACCCTCTTCCGTGGCCTCTCGTCTGCACTTGGCTCTGGAGAGTCGGTTCTGCTAGTCTTCTGGTGGTTTTCTGGGTTATTTAGGCAGGTGTACGTGGAATCTAAGTGATCAGCAGGATGCATGGTGAGCCCAGCGTCCTCCTACGCCGCCATCTTCTGTTTTGTATCTTAAAGTCATCATATGAATGAAGTCATATGATATTTTCCTTTCTCTGACTCACTAATCTCACTTAGCATAATTCCCTCTACTTCCATCCACATAGTTGCAAAAGGCAAGATTTCATTCTTTTTGATTGCCGAGTAATACTCCATTGTATATATATGCCACGTCTTCTTTATCCATTCATCCATTGATGGACATTTGGGCCCTTTCCAGACATTGGCTATTGTTGATAGTGCAGCTATAGGCATTGGGGTGCATGTGCCCTTTCATAAAAGCATACCAGTGTCCTTTGGATAAATACCTACTAGTGCAATTGCTGGGTAGTAGGGTAGATCTATTTTTAATTTTTTGAGGAACCTCCATACTGTTTTCCAGAGTGACTGCACCAGCTTGCATTCCCACCAGCAACACAAAAGAGATCCTCTTTCTCTGCATCCCTGCCAACATCTGTTGTTTCCTGAGTTGGTAATGTTAGACACTCTGATCGATGTGAGGTGGTATCTCATTGTGGTTTTGATTTGTATTTCCCTGATGATGAGTGATGTGGAACATTTTTTCATTTGTCCATTGTCCATCTGGAAGTCACCTTTGGAGAAGTGTCTATTCATGTATTTTGCCCATTTCTTCACTGGATTATTTGTTTTTTGGGTGTTGAGTTGGATAAGTTCTTTATAGATTCTGGATACTAACCCTTTATCTGATATGTCGTTTGCAAATATCTTCTCCCATTCTGTCGGTTGCCTTTTAGTTTTGCTGATTGTTTCCTTCACTGTGCAGAAGATTTGTATTTTGATGAGGGCCCAATAGTTCGTTGTTGCTTTTGTTTCCCTTGCTTCTGGAGACGTGTTGAGTAAGAAGTTGCTGCGGCCAAGGTCAAAGAGGCTTTTTCCTGCTTTCTCCTCTAAGATTTTGATGGCTTCCTGTCTCATATTTAGGTCTTTCATCCATTTTCAGTTTATTTTTGTGTATGGTGTAAGAGAGTGGTCCACGTTCATTTTTTCTGCATGTCGCTGTCCAGTTTTCCCAGCACCACTTGCTGAAGAAACTGTCTTTATTCCATTGGATATACTTTCTTGCTTTGTCAAAGATTAGTTGGCCATATGTTTGTGGGTCCATTTCTGGGCTTTCTATTCTCTTCCATTGGTCTGAGTGTCTGTTTTTGTGCCAGTTACCATACTCTATTGATGATTATAGCTCTGCAATAAAGCTTGAAGTCTGGGATTGTGATGCCTCCTGCTTTGGTTTTTGTTTTTCAAGATTGGTTTTGCTATTGTTGGTTTTTACTGGTTCAATACAAATTTTAGGATTGTTTGTTCTAGCTCTGTGAAGAATGCTGGTGTTATTTTCATAGGTATTGCATTGAATATGTTGATTCTCATGGGTAGTATTGACATTTTAACAATATTTGTTCTTCCTACCCAGGAGCATGGGCTATTTTTCCACTTATTTGTGTCCTCTTCAATTTCTTTCATAAGTTTTCTAGAGTTTTCAGTGTATAGATTTTCACCTCTTTGGTTAGATTTATTCCTAGGTATTTTATGGATTTTGCTGCAATTGTAAATGGGATCAATCCCTTGATTTCTCTTTCTGTTGCTTCGTTGTTGGTGAATAGGAATGCAACCAATTTCTGTGCATTGATTTTATATCCTGCTACTTTGCTGAATTCATGGATCAATTCTAGCAGGTTTTTTGGTGGAATCTGTTGGGTTTTGCATATAGAGTATCATGTCATCTGTGAAGACTGAAAGTTTGACCTCCTCCTGGCTGATTTGGATTGTTTTATTTCTTTTTGTTGTCTGATTGCTGAGGCTAAGACTTCTAATGCTATGTTGAATAACAGTGGTGGTAGTGGATATCCCTGTCTTGTTCCTGACCTTAGAGGGAAAGCGCTCAGTTATTCTCCATTGAGGATGATATTAGCATTGGGTCATTCATATATGGCTTTTATGATATCGAGGTATGCTCCCTCTAATCTTACTTGCTTGAGGTTTTTTTTGTTTTATTTTGTTTTGTGTTTATCTAGAAAGGATGCTGTATTTTGCCAAATGCTTTCTCTGCTTGTACTGAAAGGATCATGTGGTTCTTTTCCTTTATTTTATTGATGTGATGAGTCACATTGATTGTTTTGAAGATATTGAACCAGACCTGTGTCCCAGGTATAAAACCCATTTGGTCGTGGTGAATATTTTTTTAAATGTATTGTTGGATCCAGTTGGCTAATGTCTTGTTAAGGATTTTTGCATCCATGTTCATCAGGGAAAATGGCCTATAGTTCTCCTATTTACTGGGGTCTTGGTCTGGTTTTGGAATCAAGTTAATGCTGTCCTCATAGAAAAGATTTCGAAGTTTTCCTTCCATTTCTATCTTTTGGAACAGCTTCAAGAGCATAGGTGTTAACTCTTCCTTAAATGGTTGGTAGAATTCCCCTGGAAAGTCATTTTGCCCTGGACTCTTGTTTTTTGAGAGATTTTTGGTTACTGATTTGATTTCCTTACTGGTTATGGGCCTGTTCAAATTTTCTATTTCTTTCTGTTTAAGTTTTGGTAGTATATATGTTTCTAGGAATTTGTCCATTTCTTCCAGATTGCCCAATTTACTGGCTTATAATTGCTCATAATATTATCTTATTATTGTTTTTATTCTGTTGTGTTGGTTGTGATCTCTCCTCTTTCACTCTTGATTTTTTTTTTTTGGCCCCTTTCCTTTTTGATCAAACTGGCTAATGCTTTATCAATTTTGGTAATTCTTTCAAAGAACTAGCTTCTAGTTTCCTTGATCTCTTCTGTTTTGTTTGCTTTGGTTTGGTTTGGTTTTGATGGCATTGATTTCTGCTCTAATCTTTATTATTTCTTATCTTCTCTGCTGGTTTGGGGTTTTATTGGCTGTTCTGTTTCCAGATTTTTAAGGTGTAATGTTAGGTTGTGTATCTGAGACGTTTCTTCCTTCTTTAGGAAGGCCCGGATTGCTATACATTCTACTCTTATGACCACCTTTGCTGCATCCCAGAGGCTTTCGGCTGTGGTGCTATCATTTTCATTGACTTCCATGTACTTTTTAATTTCCTCTTTAACTTCTTGGTTAGCCCATTAATTCTTTAGTAAAATGTTCTTTAGTCTCCAAGTATTTGTTACTTTTCCAAATTTTATTTGTGGTTGATTTTGAGTTTCATAGCATTGTGGTCTGAAAAGATGCATGGTATGATTTCAATCTTTTTGTACTTGTTGAGGGCTGTTTTGTGTACCAGTATGTGATCTACTCTGGAGAAAATTCCATGTGCACTGGAGAAGAATGTATATTCTGCTGCTTTAAGATGAAATGTTCTGAATATGCGGTTAAGTCTACCTGGGCCAGTGTACTATTCAAAGCCTTTATTTCCTTGTTGATTTTGTTTATATGATCTGTCCATTGTTGTAAGTAGGGTGTTGAAGTCCCCTACTATTATGGTATTATCAATATGTTTCTTCATTTTGTGACTAATTGATGTATATATTTGTGTGTTGTCACATTTGGAGCATAAATGTTTACAATTGTTAGATCTTCTTGGTGAGTAGACCCCTTAATTATGATATAATTCCCTTCTTCATCTCTTGTTACATTATTTATATTAAAGTCTAGACTGCATAATAGAAGTATGGCTACTCAGGCTTTCTTTTGTTGACCATTAGCATGATAGATGGTTCTCCATCCCCTTATTTTTAATCTGAAGTTGTCTTTAGGTCTAAAGTGGGTCTCTTGTAAACAGCATATACATGGATCTTGTTTTCTTATCCATTCTGTTATTCTGTCTTTTGATTGGAGCATTGAGTCCATTGTTGTTTAGAATACTCAAAGATATGAATTTATTGGCATTATGTTTCTTGTAGGGTTGGAGTTTCTGGTGGTGTTCTCTGGTACTTTCTAGTCTTTGTTGCTTTTGGTGTTTTTCTTTTCTTTTTTTTTCTTTTTTTTTTTTTTTGTTTTTTTTTTTTTGTTTCATGTTTTCTCCCCTCAGAGGGTCCTTAAAGTTTCTTGCAGGGCTGGTTTAGTGGTCACTAATTCCTTTAACTTTTGTTTGTCTGGGCAATTTTTAAGCTCTCTTTCTATTTTGAATGACAGCCTTGCTAGATAAAGAATTCTCGGCTGCATATTTTTCCGATTCATCACATGGAATATATCCTGCCCCTCCTTTCTGGCCTGCCAGGTTTCTGTGGTTAGGTCTGCTGCAAACCTGATTTGTCTTCCATTGTAGGTTAAGAACTTTTTTCCCCTTTCTGCTTTCATTATTCTTTCTTTGCGTGAGTGTTTTGTGAATTTGACTATGATATGCCCTGTTGATGGTCTGTTTTTGTTGAATATAATGGGGGTCCTCCATTCTTTCTGGATTTTGATGTCTGTGTCTTTCCCCAGGTTAGGAAATTTTTCTGCTATGATTTGCTCACATAATCCTACCCCTTTTTCTCTCTCTTCATCTTCTGAGACCCCTATTCTGTTGTTCCTTTTAAATGAGTCCCTGATTCCTCTAATTCTTAAATCATGCACTTTTGCCTTAGTCTTCCTCTTTTTATCTGCTTCATTATTCTCCATTAAATTTGTCCTCTATATTGCTGATTCACTGCTCTCTCTCATCCATCCTTGCTGCCGTGGCATCCATTGGAAATTATATCTCAGTTATACCATTTTTTATTTCATCCTGACTAGCTTTTACTTATTTTATCTCTGCAGAAAGGGATTCTAAAATATTTTTGACACCAGCTAGTATTCTTATTATCATGATTCTAAATTCTAGTTTAGACATCTTGCTTGTAACTGTGTTGGTTAAGCCCCTGGCTGTCATTTCTTCCTGTTCTATATTTTTGGGTGAATTTCTTTGTTTTGTCATTTTGAATGAAGAAACGGAATTAATAAGGTAAAAAAATAAAATTAAAAAATTGAAAACAGCACACGCCTACATACAAATCAAATAAACGATTCTAGATCTTAGGTCAGTTTTGGTCTGGTTATTGAAAAAGCTTGATAGATTAGAGAAAAAAGGGGAAAAAAGGAAAATGTTTGAAAGTTTGAAAAAAAATGAATACAATGTAATAGAATAAAATTAAATGATGGAACTAAAATAGAATTTGAAAATTTTACAAAAACAGTAAAAAATATAGTAGAAAAAAATAAAGAAAAACATTTTCATAAAAATTGAAAATAAAAATATTTTTCTGTATTGAAAAGAAAACAAAAGAAAGAAAAAAAGAAAATTGAATACACAGATCAATTAACAGACTGAAATATGATTGAAGTTATATCATTTTCCCCTAGAAGTCAAACTATGAAGCACTTTATAGTCCATAAGCTAAGTAGGTGAAGAGGCTTGTGGTGTTCCTGAAGAGCATGGTTGGCCCAGTTAGGCGAGGCTTAGTTTAAAAGCTCCATTCTCCACTAGATGGTGCTGCTTAGCTTACTGGGGTGAATTGTTGTGGTACTTGTAAGTGTGTATGCACAAGTGCAGGAGGGGTGAAAATGGCATCACCCAGCTACCCAGTCTCTAGTATCAGAACTCTGTTCTTCCCAATCAGCAATTGCACACCTGTCCTTTGTCTCCAGCTTCTGTCCACTCCCCACATTTACACTGTCCATGAGCAAGCTGTCAGTTTGCCAGGTGGCACCTCCCTCCTGAGTTTTATCTCAAATGTGGCTGTGTTTCTGACCCCTCACTTCTGAGGGACTGCAGCTGTAACCTATTCTGACCCTCTGTAGGAGGGTCTCACTGAACAATGGCCTGGTGCCAGGTGCACCCAGGAACAACCACAGGACCATGCTGCTACCGATGTCCAGAGATTGCGGCTGGGTGCCAGCCCACACCAGAAAAAGTTCACAGGATCATGCAGCAGCAGCGTTTCAGGGATTATGGAAAATCACAACACACATCTGTCACCAAGCTTCACCCTTAACAACCATGTTCCAGCACGAGCGAATGTGGTTGCTCTCTGAGGTCTGCTAAGACCTTTGCCTGTAGGGAGGCTGCACGGCCTCTACCAAATGTCCTCCCATCAGGGGAACTGTCTCTCCCAATGTGGCCCGAGGACCCCCTGGACTTCCCTCTGCTCCTGGGGATTTGCCGTTCCTACCAGAGCACCACAAGGTATCAAGCTATGGAGTTTCAGACTCTGTGCTCCCCTGTTTATAGAGTCTTAATGAAATTTAAACCCTCTACTTTTTCCTTCCCCCTCTTTTAGTTCAGTCGCTGCTGCTGTTTCCACTTTTCCACTTTCTGTCCAGCTGCATTTGGGGAGGGGGTGCTTTTCCTGTACTCTTCCCCATCTCCATCCTCTCTCCACAAGCAAAAACAGCTTCCTGCTCTCCGTGGCCTCTCTCTCCCCCAGTTTACCTCTCTGTGCCATGTATGTGCTGAGTTCTGTGGTTCAGGTTGTGCAGACTGTTTTATTACTCCTCAAATCAGTTTTCTAGGTGTGCAAGATTGTTTTGTGTTGATATGGCTGTATTTCATGGAAGTGAGACAAAGAACAGTTCCATGCTATTCTGCCATCTTGGCTCCTGGTTCCTTTTTTATAATCAGTTTTGTATTTTATTCATGGAAAGATTTCTAGTTTACAACAACTAGGAGTAGGGACTAAAAAAAAGAACTTTGGAAATATTTCAGCTTAAAACTTTGTTTCTACCTTTTCATTTTTTAAATATTCAGTCCTGGGAAAGTTTTTAACCATTCTGAGACTCAACTATACAATAGAGAAGTATACCAATGCTTGACTCTTCAGGTTGTTAAGAGAATCAAATGAGATAACATTCTTTTTTTTTAGGTCCCCCATTTTACTATTTTGTCTGATACTTTGCATTTTTTTATTTATTCATGAGAAAATTAATTTAAATTACAATTATGCTGTTATGAACCTCAAAGTCACCTCTTTAAAGTATTACTGGGAAAAAAACATTTGTAAAGAGGTACAAATAATATTTGCAGGGATACTGGTCTCTTACCTATATTAAATCTTAGGTTTTCATAGTATAACATAATTGAAGCATTATTTCCTTTAATATACATAAAAAGTCACTGTTATGCTTATTTATTTTTCATTATTTTTTCTACTTTATTTTACCATTATTTTTCCTATTTATGCTTCTTAAGTAAACTCATATATTCTGTAAAATTATTAATATAAATAAAACCAAAGGCTGAGCTATTTTGCATTTTTTGAAGATTAATAAGTTTGACATTCAAATAAAACAATTATTTTTTACACTAAACAAACACATTTTTGTTATATCATTAGTAAAATAAAAGTTTTGCTTATTTAAAAGTTAGTATATGGCACAAAAGCAGACACTCAGATCAATGGAAAAGAATAGAGAATCCAGAAATGGACCCACAAACATATGGCCAACTAATCTTTGACAAAGCAAGAAAGTATATCCAATGGAATAAAGACAGTCTTTCAGCAAGTGGTGCTGGGAAAACTGGACAGTGACATGCAGAAAAAATGAACCTAGACCACTCTCTTACACCATACACAAAAATAAACTCAAAATGGATGAAAGACCTAAATATGAGACAGGAAGCCATAACAATCTTCAAGGAGAAAGCAGGCAAAAGCCTCTTTGACCTTGGCCGCAGTAACTTCTTACTCAACACGTCTCCAGAAGCAAGGGAAACAAAAGGAAAAATCAACTATTGGGCCCTCGTGAAAATACACATCTGCACAGTGAAGGAAACAATCAGCAAAACTAAAAGGCAACCGACAGAAGATATTTGCAAACGACATATCAGATAAAGGGTTAGTATCCAGAATCTATAAAGAACTTATCCAACTCAACACCCAAAAAACAAAAAATCATTGTTGCAATATATGCTAACTAATTTGGATGTAAATTAGAAAAATAAAATGAAAAAAATTAGATAAATAACATAAAAAATAAAAAAATATAAAAAAGATATAATGGAAACTCATGATTTGTTCCACATCCAAAAATACTCATATAAAATGATTACAATACTGTTATATAATACATAATAATAAAAAAAATACAAAATATAGAGAAAAAATTTAGTATAATATATTGATGAGTACAGGATAATTAAATTTGTTGTCTTTCATTTTTTTATTCTTGAATTTTGCCATAGTAATTTGGTTTTCTTTGTTTTTCTATTAAGCTTATTTTAATTCCATTATTTAAATACAGTGCTATATTATTTTCAGGTGTACAGTATAGTGGTTCAATAATTCTATATATCATTACTCAGTGCTTATCGTGATAAATGTACTCTTAATCCCTTTCACCTATTTCATCCATTTCCCCACCAACTTTCCCTCTGATGTTTTTTATCTGAAATGAGTACCATTAGTTAAATGTTACTTTTTTTCAAAAATAATATTTTTTACTTGAAGCATACTTCAGAATACATGGTTCTAAAAGATATATATGGAACATTCCATTCAAGAAAAATAGAAGATACATTTTCTTCAAGTACACACAGAAGAATCCACTGGTTACAAAAACGGACATAACAAATGTTACAAATTTAAGAAGAATAAAATCATAACAAGTATATTTTCAATTGCAATGGTACAAAAATAAATCAACAATAAAACAAAACTGGAAAGCCTACAATGTAAATATTAAATATTTAATATGTAAATATTAAACAACTCACTACTGCCCAAGTAATGGGCCAAATAACAAACCATATGGCAAACCAAAATATGTCTCAAAACAAAAGAAAAAGAAAACACAATATTACAGAACCTGTAGGATGCAGCAAAGGCAGATGTTAGAGTGAAATTTATGGTATAAATGCTTGTATTAATAAAAAAAGCTCAAATAACAAACTTAACATCACACCATAAGGAACAAGAAAAAGAAGAAACTTAGCTGAAATTTATCAGAGGAAGGAAATAACAAAGAATAATCAGAAATAAATAAAATAGAGACCAGAATAAACAGTAACATAACATTGAAAATAATGACCAACTAAAAAAAATGGCAATGTTTTAACTTCATCAACTAAATATATATATATATATATATATATATATATATATATATATATATATAAAGAAAGAAAGAAGACTCAAGACCCAAATTGAGAAATGGGAGAGAAAAAAAAAAGTACAACAGATAACCAAAGAAATACTTATTGTGATAACAGATTACTCTAAACAATTATATACTAACAAATCAGATAACTTAGAGGAAAACCCAGATAATTGCTAAAAACACACAAGTCTCCATAAATCTTCAGTCAAAGAAATGGGAAATCTTAGACCAACAATAAAATCTCAAAAATCTCCCAGCACACAGACGCTCAAGACCACATGGTCTCATGAGTGAATTCTACCAAACATTAAAAAAAAATTAATGACAAACTTTATCAAAATCTACAAACAATGGAATAGAGGGAAAATATATCCAAAATCATTCCGTGAAGCTGGTACTACCATAATACCAAAGCAGGATGAAATCAATACAAGAACAAAAATGTCCAGGTTGTCCTTTATAAATATTGCTACTACACCTTTCTTTTGACATCCATTTGTGTGATAAATGTTTCTCCATTCTCTCACTTTTAATATACAGGTATCTCTGGGTATAAAATGAGTCTATAATCTTATAGGCAGCATGTAGATGGGTCTTTTTTCTTAATTCATTCTGACATCCCATGTCTTGTGATTGGAACAGTCTACATTCAGAGTCATTACTGATAGACATGTTTTTAGTGCCATTTTATTACTTGTTCTGTCACTGTTTCCAGAGATTTTTCTCTGTTCCATTCTTGTCTTTGTCACTTTGGTCTCTCTTTGCACTCAAAAATTCCTCTTTAATATTTCTTTCAGGGTTTGTTTAGTGGTCACAAACTCCTTTAGTTTTTGTTTGTCTGGAAACTCTTTATCTCTCCTATTCTGAATGATAGCCTCGCTTGATAGAATATTCTTGGCTGCAGAGTTTTCCCAATTAGCATTTGGAATATATCATGCTAGTCTCTTCTGGCTTGCCAAGTTCTGTTGTGAAATCTCCAGCTAGCCTTTTGGGTATTCCCTTGTAAGTTAGGTAAGGGCTTCTTTTGTCTTGTTGCTTTTAAGATTTTGTCTTTATCACTATATTTTGTAAAATTTAATTGCAGTATGTCTTTATATTGGCCAGCTTTGGTTGATTTTGATGAGATTTTTCTTTCTGTGGAAAGGACCTCACTGATGTCTTCTTTTCTCAAGCTCAGTGAGTATCCTTATGACTGTTGCTTTAAATTATCCATCAAGCGTGTTGCTTATATATGTTTTACTTAGATCTCTGGCTGTGGCTATTTCTTGTTCTTTCATTTGGGATGAATTCCTCCATCCTGATGTTTTGTCTAAGTCTCTTCCTTCTTATCTGTGTTAGAAAAGCCAGGTGTGTCTCTTGCTCCTGAAAGTAATAGGCTTATGAAAAAGAGGCCATGTAGTGCCTAAAGCCTGGTGCTTAGGTAGTATCTCTGGTATGTGCTACATGAGCTCTGTGGTTGTGTTTGTATGCTCTATCCTACAGGTCAGTCATCTGCAGAGGCTCTCTTTGCCTGCTGTAAGCAGCATTTGGACCCTGGTCTGGATGTGGCAAGCTTTAACTAGGTATGTTTTGGTCTGCTTGTGAAATGAAACCTGGTACCAGCGTCATCAGAACTGAGGCCCTGCAGAACTCTTTGGTCTGGAGATGTGGTTTGGGCAGGAGTATGTGTTGGTGTTCTGGTGGAGAGGCCCACTGCACTGAGATTGAGACAAGCTTGATTGAGAAAGGCAGTCCTTCTAGAGTACAGTGGTGGGGCTTGGTATATGAACGTTTGGCAGCCAGTGTAGGTGCTGTTCTGTTTCTCACAGGTGGCTCTGTGTTTATGCTGACGGGTAGAGTAGGGAAATGGCACAGGCCAGCTACCCTATTCCTGGTGAAGCATTTCCATGAATACTACCTCCCAGGGATGCTCTCCAAGACTAGGGAATAATCTCCTGACTGTGTGTCTCAGATGTTTTTCAGAAGGCTGTTTACATGTTGTCTGTCCCCAGGTTGTTTACCTCTGTTCTCTCCAGGCACAGGACAGTGACCTCAGGGCTCTGTCCTGTTGACCTTTAAAATATCAGGCTTTAAGCTCTACTGGTTGCAAGAACTCATGAAATTCAACTCCTCACGTTTTCCAAGCCTATGGCTTTGGGGAAATGTTCTCCTTGTGCATTCCCCTGTGTGCTCTTCTCTCTCTTCCCCTTTTCCATGACCATGGCTCCCTCCTCTCCACAGCAGTCACAATCTGTTTCTCCCCTAAGCCACATTTTTGCATTTCCTACCTTCTTTGACATGGCCTCTTCTCTTCCTTTAGTTCTGGATTTTGTTCTGTTAGTCTTGAGGCCAATTTCTTGGGTATTTAGAGTGATTTGGTAGTTATATAGTTGTATTCATTGGACAAGATGAGCCTATGGTCCTCCTAGTCCATGCCATCTTAGGTCCCTTATATTAAGATAAACTTCTACTGTAGATATTAATCTATCCCATGTTGTCACTTTACATCCAAGTGTCTTTTTTTTGAGAGAGAGAGAGAGAGAGAGAGAGAGAGTTTGTGAGTGGGGAAGGGACAGAAGGAGAGGGAGAGAGAGAATCTTAAGCAGTTTCCATGCCCAGTGTGGAGCCCAACATGGGGCTCGATATCACGACTGTGAGATGATGACCTGAGCCAAAATCAAGAGTCAGATGCTTAACTGACCGAGCCACCCAGGCACCCCTTAAACCCAAATGTCTTAAAGGAGTTGCCTAAATTTACATTTTCTCATTCCTATACTCCCACTAACCCGTCAATACACAGCAATTTGTCTTCCATACTAACCACTAAACTAAACCTGTTTTTCTCTTATCACCTACTTCTTCATTGATAAGTCTTATGGATTCTCAGTTCTCATCTTCTTTTATTTCTTAACAGCATTTTTCACTCTTATCTACCTCCAGATTTCAAGATCTCTATCCCATCACTTCATTGTCTGTGTTTTCCTATATTTCCATTTATCTCTCTATGTCTATTCTTTCCCAGTATCCTTAAGAGCTCATTTTCCCCTACCCAGATATTTTCATTACTCTGTACTAAGTCCTCATCTCTTGCATTATGCATTCTGCCTGTTTGATCTCACTCAGTTTTGTGGTTGACCATTACCACCTATGAGCTGATGACTTCAAAATCTATAACTAATTTATTTATTAAAAAAACCCAAGCAGTAAATATTGACATCCCAGATCTCTTTTCTTATTGCCAGACACATGCATCTTACTGCTCACAATAGAATTAATCCTCTTAATCATCAAACCTGATCTTTCCCATACTGTGCTCTTTATATTGCCCTGTATCCAGTTGCCCAAACACAAAATTTTTGTTTTAGCCTTAATTTCTGCTATTTTAATTCCCACCCTCAACCACTTGCCTATTCCTATTGATTTTACCTCTAAATGAGGTAAGAGAAGGAACTACGTAAGTAAATAGGAGAAGAACACTCCAGGAACAGACAGGAAGGTTGTTTTCAAGGGACAAACATGTAGTCAGTGTATCTGAAACAGTTTAGGATGTTACAAGGGAAAAACTATAGGGGGTTAAATCAGAGAGGTAGTAGAGTACCCCTCACTTAAAGTCTTTGCTCAAATGTCATCTTATCAGAGAGGCCATCCCTGACAATTGTCTATAAATTAAGAATCTGTACATTTGCACTCTGCATTTCCCCACATACTACTTTATATTATCCATACCATGTATCATATCTATTGATTATCATTGCTTATTTACTTTCCATCTCCCCTATACATTGTTATTTCCAAGAGGCCACATATCCTGTTTATCTCATTTACTTATGTGCCTCTAGTACCCAGGGAAGTTCATAGAGAACATAGTAGGATCTCAATAATTGTTGACTGAATGATTATGTAAAAAAATTCTTGGAGCATAGTAGATGCTCAATAAATTATAGCATTATTATAATTATTATGATTATTATTGATGAATTATTATGATTATTATTGATGAATTATTAAAATACTTTGAAAAAACACCATGTAAGTGACAAACAAGGAAATGACAAGCATAACGTGTGTAATTAAGTAGAGGTAAATCAGGATGAGAAAACCTATTGTATCCAACAGAGCTCCCCATGACACCGGTACATCTCTGGTGTCCATCTCACACAAGCATACGGCAATAGTTTGTTGCTGGAAGCTGGGAAATCCAGTAATATTAAAAATATTCCTTGGTTCTTTGCTAAGGTGTCTGTGGAACAATCTTCTCACCTGGAAGCAAGTCTAATGATACTATTAACAACAAAAGGAAGACAAACTTCTCATTGCAACCTCATTTTCCAACTTGGAAGATCTAACTGGTGGCTGTTTGGTTCCAAACTAGTCAGTAGCCCTTGGTCTAGTACCTCTCATCATGACTACCTTTGAGGCTGTGCCAAGTTTTAATAGTGGCTCAGCACATTAACTGCTTCAAAGCAAACGCTTATTACTTTGTAAGGAGGGATATAAAATAGATTATTTTTTTTATTTATTTTTTTATGTTTGAAGAAATTTATTTGCACTTCTCTGATGATAAGTGATGATGAGAATCTTTACATGTGCCTATTGGCCATCTATATGTCTTTTTTGGGGAAATGTCCATTCAGGTTCCCATCCATTTTTTAATTGGATTGCTTGGTGTGTGTGTGTGTGTGTGTGTGTGTGTGTGTGTGTGTGCGAGTGTGTGTGTGCGTGTGTGTGTGTGTGTGTGTGTTGAGTTCTATAAGACTTTTTTTTTCAATATATGAAATTTATTGTCAAATTGGTTTCCATACAACACCCAGTGCTCATCCCAAAAGGTGCCCTCCTCAATACCCATCACCCACCCTCGCCTCCCTCCCACCCCCCATCAACCCTCAGTTTGTTCTCAGTTTTTAAGAGTCTCTTATGCTTTGGCTCTCTCCCACTCTAACCTCTTTTTTTTTTTCCTTCCCCTCCTCCATGGGTTTCTGGTAAGTTTCTCAGGATCCACATAAGAGTGAAAACATATGGTACCTGTCTTTCTCTGTATGGCTTATTTCACTTAGCATCACACTTTCCAGTTCCATCCACGTTGCTACAAAGGGCCATATTTCATTCTTTCTCATTACCACGTAGTACTCCATTGTGTATATAAACCACAATTTCTTTATCCATTCATCAGTTGATGGACATTTAGGCTCTTTCCATAATTTGGCTATTGTTGAGAGTGCTACTATAAACATTGGGGTACAAGTGCCCCTATGCATCAGTACTCCTGTATCCCTTGGGTAAATTCCTAGCAGTGATACTTCTGGGTCATAGGGTAGATCTATTTTTAATTTTTTGAGGAACCTCCACACTGTTTTCCAGAGTGGCTGCACCAGTATGCATTCCCACCAACAGTGCAAGAGGGTTCCCGTTTCTCCACATCCTCTCCAGCATCTATAGTCTCCTGATTTGTTCATTTTGGCCACTCTGACTGGTGTGAGGTGATATCTGAGTGTGGTTTTGATTTGTATTTTCCTGATGAGAAGCGACGTTGAGCATCTTTTCATGTGCCTGTTGGCCATCCGGATGTCTTCTTTAGAGAAGTGTCTATTCATGTTTTCTGCCCATTTCTTCACTGGGTTATTTGTTTTTCGGGTGTGGAGTTTGGTGAGGTCTTTATAGATTTTGGATACTAGCCCTTTGTCCTATATGTCATTTGAAAATATCTTTTCCCATTCCGTTGGTTGCCTTTTGGTTTTGTTGGTTGTTTCCTTTGCTGTGCAGAAGCTTTTTATCTTCATAAGGTCCCAGTAATTCATTTTTGCTTTTAATTCCCTTGCCTTTGAGGATGTGTCGAGTAAGAGATTGCTACAGCTGTGGTCAGAGAGGTCTTTTCCTGCTTTCTCCTCTAGGGTTTTGATGGTTTCCTGTCTCACATTCAGGTCCTTTATCCATTTTGACTTTATTTTTGTGAATGGTGTGAGAAAGTGGTCTAGTTTCAACCTTCTGCATGTTGCTGTCCAGTTCTCCCAGCACCATTTGTTAAAGAGACAGTAAAATTCATACCTCCTTTGTCAAAGATGAGTTGGCCATACGTTTGTGGGTCTAGTTCTGGGGTTTCTATTCTATTCCATTGGTCTATGTCTCTGTTTTTGTGCCAATACCATGCTGTCTTGATGATGACAGCTTTGGAGTAGAGGCTAAAGTCTGGGATTGTGATGCCTCCTGCTTTGGTCTTCTTCTTCAAAATTGCTTTGGCTATTCGGGGCCTTTTGTGGTTCCAGATGAATTTTAGGATTACTTGTTCTAGTTTCAAGAAGAATGCTGGTGCAATTTTGATTGGGATTGCATTGAATGTGTAGATAGCTTTGGGTAGTATTGACATTTTGACAATATTTATTCTTCCAATCCATGAGCATGGAATGTTTTTCCATTTTTTTATATCTTCTTCAATTTCTTTCATAAGCTTTCTATAGTTTTCAGCATACAGACCTTTACATCTTTGGTTAGATTTATTCCTAGGTATTTTATGCTTCTTGGTGCAATTGTGAATGGGATCAGTTTCTTTATTTGTCTTTCTGTTGCTTCATTGTTAGTGTATAAGAATGCAACTGATTTCTGTACATTGATTTTGTATCGTGCAACTTTGCTGAATTCATGTATCAGTTCTAGCAGACTTCTGGTGGAGTCTATCGGATTTTCCATGTATAATATCATGTCATCTGCAAAAAGCGAAAGCTTGACTTCATCTTTGCCAGTTTTGATGCCTTTGATTTCCTTTTGTTGTCTGATTGCTGATGCTAGAACTTCCAACACTATGTAAACCAACAGCAGTGAGAGTGGGCCTCCCTGTCGTGTTCCTGATCTCAGGGAAAAAGCTCTCAGTTATTCCCCATTGAGGATGTTAGCTGTGGGCTTTTCATAAATGGCCTTTATGATCTTTAAGTATGTTCCTTATATCCCGACTTTCTCAAGGGTTTTTATTAAGAAAGGGTACTGGATTTTGTCAAAGGCCTTTTCTGCATCGATTGACAGGATCATATGGTTGTTATCTTTTCTTTTATTAATGTGATGTATCACGTTGATTGATTTGCGACTGTTGAACCAGCCCTGTATCCCAGGAATGAATCCCATTTGATCATGGTGAAGAATTCTTTTTATATGCTGTTGAATTCGATTTGCTAGTATCTTATTGAGAATTTTTGCATCCATATTCATCAGGGATATTGGCCTGTAGTTCTCTTTTTTTACTGGGTCTCTGTCTGGTTTAGGGATCAAAGTAATACTGGCTTCCTAGAATGAGTCTGGAAGTTTTCCTTCCCTTTCTATTTCTTGGAATTGCTTGAGAAGGATAGGTATTATCTCTGCTTTAAACGTCTGGTAGAACTCCCCTGGGAAGCCATCTGGTCCTGGACTCTTATTTGTTGGGAGATTTTTGATAACCGATTCAATTTCTTCGCTGGTTATGGGTCTGTTCAAGGTTTCTATTTCCTCCTGATTGAGTTTTGCAAGCGTGTGGGTGTTTAGGAATTTGTCCATTTCTTCCAGGTTGTCCAATTTATTGGCATATAATTTTTCATAGTATTCCCTGATAACTGTTTGTATCTCTGAGGGATTGGTTATAATAATTCCATTTTCATTCATGATTTTATCTATTTGGGTCATCTCCCTTTTCTTTCTGAGAAGCCTGGCTAGAGGTTTGTCACTTTTGTGTATTTTTTCAAAAAACCAACTCTTGGTTTCTTTGATCTGCTCTACAGTTTTTTTAGATTCTATATTGTTTCTTCTCTGATCTTTTTTCTTTCTCTTCTTCTGCTGGGTTTAGGCTGCCTTTCCTGTTCTGCTTCTATTTCCTTTAGGTGTGCTGTTAGGTTTTGTATTTGGGATTTTTCTTGTTTCTTGAGATAGGCCTGGATTGCGATGTATTTTCCTCTCAGGACTGCCTTCGCTGCATCCCAAAGCGTTTGTATTGCTGTAATTTCATTTTCGTTTGTTTCCATATATTTTTAAATTTCTTCTCTAATTGCCTGGTTGACCCACTCATTCGTTAGTAGGGTGTTCTTTAACCCTCATGCTTTTGGAGTTTTTCCAGACTTTTTCCTGTGGTTGATTTCAAGCTTCATAGCATTGTGGTCTGAAAGTATGCATGGTATAATTTCAATTCTTGTAAACTTATGAAGGGCTGTTTTGTGACCCAGTATATGATCTATCTTGGTGAATGTTCCATGTGCACTCGAGAAGAAAGTATATTCTGTTGCTTTGGGATGCAGAGTTCTAAATATATCTGTCAAGTCCATCTGATCCAATGTATCATTCAGGGCCCTTGTTTCTTTATTGATCGTGTGTCTAGATGATCTATCCATTTCTGTAAGTGGAGTGTTAAAGTCCCCTGCAATGACCACATTCTTATCAATAAGGTTGCTCATGTTTATAAGTCATTGTTTTATATATTTGGGTGCTTCCATATTCGGCACATAAACATTTATAATTGTTAGCTCTTCCTGGTGGATAGACCCAGTAATTATTATATAATGCCCTTCTTCATCACTTGTTAGACCCTTTAATTTAAAGTCTAGTTTGTCTGATATAAGTGTGGCTACTCCAGCTTTCTTTTGGCTTCCAGTAGCATGATAAATAGTTCTCCATCCCCTCACTCTCAATCTAAAGGTGTCCTCAGATCTAAAATGAGTCTCTTGTAGACAGCAAATAGATGGGTCTTGTTTTTTTTATCCATTCGGATACCCTATGTCTTTCGGTTGGCGCATTTAATCCATTTACATTCAGTGTTATGATAGAAAGATACGGGTTTAGAGTCATTGTGATGTCTGTATGATTTATGCTTGTAGTGATGTCTCTGGTACTTTGTCTCACAGGATCCCCCTTAGGATCTCTTGTAGGGCTGGTTTAGTGGTGACAAATTCCTTCAGTTTTTGTTTGTTTGGGAAGAACTTTATCTCTCCTTCTATTCTAAATGACAGACTTGCTGGATAAAGGATTCTCGGCTGCATATTTTTCCTGTTCAGCACATTAAAGTTCTCGTGCCAATCCTTTCTGGCCTGCCAAGTTTCAAAAGAGAGATCAGTCACGAGTCTTATAGGTCTCCCTTTATATGTTAGGGCACGTTTATCCCTTGCTGCTTTCAGAATTTTCTCTTTATCCTTGTATTTTGCCAGTTTCACTATGATATGTCGTGCAGAAGATCGATTCAAGTTACATCTGAAGGGAGTTCTCTGTGCCTCTTGGATTTCAATGCCTTTTTCCTTCCCCAGTTCAGGGAAGTTCTCAGCTATTATTTCTTCAAGTACCCCTTCAGCACCTTTCCCTCTCTCTTCCTCCTCTGGGATACCAATTATGCATGTATTACTTCTTTTTAGTGTATCACTTCGTTCTCTAATTTTCCCCTCATATTCCTGGATTTTTTTATCTCTCTTTTTCTCCGCTTCCTCTTTTTCTATAACTTTATCTTCTAGTTCACCTATTCTCTCCTCTGCCTCTTCAATCTGAGCCGTCGTCCTTTCCATTTTGTTTTGCATTTTGTTTAAAGCGTTTTTCAGCTCCTCGTGACTGTTCCTTAGTCCCTTGATCTCTGTAGCAAGAGATTCTCTTCTGTCCTGTATACTGTTTTCAAGCCCAGCGATTAATTTTATGAATATTATTCTAAATTCACTTCCTGTTATATTATTTAAATCCTTTTTGATCAGTTCATTAGCTGTTGTTATTTCCTGGAGATTCTTCTGAGGGGAATTCTTCTGTTTGGTCATTTTGGATAGTCCCTGGAGTGGTGTGGGCCTGCAGGGCATTTCCCCTGTGCTGTGGTGTATAACTGGAGTTTGTGGGCGGGGCCGCAGTCAGCCCTGATGTCTGCCCCCAGCCCACAGCTGGGGCCAAAGTCAGACTGGTGTGTGCCTTCTCTTCCCCTCTCCTAGGGGCGGGATTCACTGTGGGGTGGCGTGGCCTGTCTAGGCTACTGGCACACTGCCAGGCTTGTGGTGCTGGGGATCTAGCATATTAGCTGGGGTGGGTAGGCAAGGTGCATGGGGGCAGGAGGGGCAGGCTTAGCTCACTTCTCCTTAAGTGATCCACTTCAGGAGGGGCCCTGTGGCAGCGGGAGGGAGTCAGACCTGCTGCCGGAGGTTTGGCTCTGCAGAAGTACAGCGTTGGGTGTCTGCGTGGAGCAAGCAAGTTCCCTGGCAGGAACTGGTTCCCTTTGGGATTTTGGCTGGGGGATGGGCGAGGGAGATGGCGCTGGCAAGCCCCTTTGTTCCCAGCCAAATAACTCTGTCGTCCCAGGGCTCAGCAACTCTCCCTCCCTTTGTCCTGCAGCCTACCAGCTTTCTGAGCAGAGCTGTTAACTTATGACCTCCCAGATGCTAAGTCGTGCTTGCTGTGGGAACACACTCCATCTGGCCCCTCTGCTTTTGCAAGCCAGACTCGGGTGCTCTGCTTGGCCAGCAGTGTGCCCCTCCGCCCCGCCTCCCTCCCACCAGTCCGTGCAGCGTGCACCGCCTCTCCACCCTTCCTACCCTCTTCCTTGGGCCTCTTGTCTGTGCTTGGCTCTGGAGACTCCGTTCTGCTAATCCTCTGGCAGTTTTCTGGGTTATTTAGGCAGGTGTAGGTGGAATCTAAGTGATAAGCAGGACGCGCGGTGAGCCCAATGTCCTCTTATGCCGCCATCTTCTCCCCCCCCTCTAAAATAGATTAATTTAAAATAAAGTTAATTTCCTCAGGAAATATATTTCAACAAAGACATTTTCTAAATTTAAAAATACATATTATAGGAAAAACAGTTTGTCTTTCTGGTAAGATTAATAGTTGATACTTTCTCTAAAGAAACAACCATGGGTAACAGTAAATAGCTAAGTCAAGTGTGCAGTAGTTGGTTCCCCAAAGTCTTAAGATTATTAGGGTCATTAATAAAGTGGAAGGAAATCCTATTACTAGAAGCAATATATTCCTTTTACACTTGGGATCTAAACCTTAGCTTTGAGTAGTGCACCATATATGAAGTTGAGAGGGGGTCAGAATAAAAATCATACTAGTGGTGTTAAGTTGCTGTGTGTATACTTAAATAAGCAACAAAATTAGAACAGTATGTATTTTTTGAAATTAGTTAACACTACAGGACAGAAAGGATTTGTCATTTAAGTACAACTTAGAATTTAAAACCTGGACTTACATTTTATTATATTTTTAAGTTTTTATGTGAATTCCAGTTAGCTAACATACAGTATAATATTAGTTTCAGGTGTACAATATAATGATGCAACACTACCATATAACATCCAGTGATCATCACAAGTGCACCCATTAATTCTCATCACTTATTTAAACCATGCTCCCACCCACCTCCCTTGTGGTAACCATCAGATTATTTTCTATAATTGAGACTCTGTTTCTTGATTTGTCTCTTTCTCTTTTTTCCCTTTACTCTTGTTTCTTTCCTGAATTCCACATTAGTGAAATCATATGCTATTTTTCTTTCTCTAACTGACTTATTTCACTTAGTACTCTAGGTCCATCCATGTCTTTGCAAATGGCAATATTTAATTCTTTTTATGGCTAATATTTCATTGCATATATATACCACATCTTCTTTATCCATTCATCATCTGATGATCACTTAGGCTGTGTCCAAGGGTGGCTGTTGTTTATAATGCTATAAACATCAGGGTGTATGTATCCCTTTGAATCAGTATTTTTGTATTCTTTAGGTAAATACCTAGTGGAAAATTGGTGAATCATAATGTAGTTCCATTTTTAACTTGTTGAGGAACCTCGGTACTATTTTCCATAGTGGTTGCACCAGTTTACATTCCTACCAACAGAACAAGAGAGTTCCCCTTTCTACACATCCTTGCCAACACCTGTTGTTTCTTGTGTTTTTTTTTTATTTTAGCCATTCTGACATGTGTGAAGTGATACCTCATTGTAGTTTTAAATTTATTTCCCTGATAATAACCGATATGGAGAATATTTTCATGTGTCTGTTGGCAATCTACAACTCTTCTTTAGAAAAATATCTATTAACATCTTCTGCCCATTTTTTGAATGGATTATTTGTTTTGGGGGTGTAGAGTTTCATAAATTCTATATATTTTTGGAGGCTAACCCTTTATCAGATATGTCATTTGCAAATATCTTCTGTTATTCTATAAATTACTTTTTAGTTTTGTTGATTATTTCCTTCACTGTGCAGAAGCTTTTTATTTTGATGAAATCTCAATAGCTTATTTTTGTTTCCCTTGCCTCAGGAGGCAAAGAAAGAAGTTGTTATGGCTGAAGGCAACAAAGTTACTGCCTATGTTATCCTATAGTATTTTCATGTGTTTTGTCTCACATTTAGGTTTTTCATACATTTTGAATTTTTTTGTGTGTGTGATGTAAAAAAAAATGATCCAGTCTCATTCTTTTTCATGATGCTGTCCAGTGTTCCCAACACCATTTTTTGAAGAGACTGGTTTTTCCCCTTGGATACTTTTTCCTGCTTGGTCCAACATTAACTGACCATGTAGCTGTAGGTTCATTTCTGTTTTCTATTCTGTTCTATTGATCTAGGTGTCTATGTTTGTGCCAGCACTATACTGTCTTGATCACTACAGCTTTGTAATATAACTTGAAGTCTAGAATTGTGATGCCTCAAGCTTTGCTTTACGTTTTCAAGGTTGCTTTGGCTATTCAGGGTCTTTTGTAGTTACATACAAATTTTATGATTGTTGTTCTGGTTCTGTGAAAACTGCAAGTGGTATTTTGATAAGGATTGCATTAGATGTATACATTGCTTTGGGTAGTATAGACATTTAACATATTTCCTCTTCCAATCCATGAGCATGGAATACCTTTACAATTATTTTGTGTCATATTCAGTTGTCTTCATCAGTGTTTTATAGTTTTCAGAGTACAGGCCTTTCACTTCTTTGGTTAGGTTTATTCATAGGTATCTTATTGTTGTGAAATCACAAATAGAATTGATTCTTTGATTTCTCTTTCTGTTGTTTCATTAGTGATGCACATATTTGCAAGATTTCTGTATGTTGATTTTGTATCTTGTGACTTTACTGAATTTGTGTATCAGTTCTAACAGGTTTTTGGTGGAGTCTTTCTGGTTTTCTATATAGAGTATCATGTCCTCTGCAAATAGTGAAAGTTTTACTTCTTTCCTGCCAATTTGGATGCCTTTTATTTATTTTTGTTTTCTTAATTCTGTGGCTAGGACTTCCAGTAGTATGTTGAATAAAAGTGGTGAGAATAGATATCCCTGTTTTGTTCCTGACCATAGAGGAAACACTTTTTTTTTCCCCATTGAGGAGATACTTGTTGTGGGTTTTTTTTTCATAGATGACCTTTATTATGTTGAGGTATGTTCCCTCCAAACCCACTGTATTGAGGGGTTTTGTCACGAATGGATGTTTTACTTTGTCAAATGCTTTTTGTACAACTATTATAATGATCATATGGTTCCTATTCTTTCCTTATTAATGTCATGTATCATGTTGATTGATTTGCAAATATTGAACCCCACTTGCAATCATGGTGAATGATATTTTAAATTTATTGTTGGATTTGGTTTGATAGTAATTTGTTGATGATTTTTGTATCTATGTTCATCAGACATATTGGCTTGTAGTTTTCTTTTTTTGTGATGTCTTTATCTGGTTTTGGTATAGGGTAATGCTGGCTTCATAGAATGAGTTTGGAGTTTTCTTTCATTGTAATTTTTTTGAAATAGTTTGAGAAGAATTGTATTAATTCTTTTTAAAATATTTGTTAGAATTCGCCTGTGAATCTGTCTGCTCCTGGACTTATGTTTGTTGGAAGTTTTCTGATTACTGATTCTATCTCTTTGTTGGGTCCATTCACATTGCATATTTCTTCCTGTCTCAGTTTTATTAATTTATATGCTTCTAGGAATTTATCCATTTCTTCCAGATTGCCCAATTTGTTGGCATATAGTTTTTTATAATATTCTTTTATAACTATTTTTATTTCTGTAGTGTTTGTTTGTATGTCTTCTCTCTCACTTGTCATTTTATTTATTTGTGTCTTTTCTTTTTTCTTTTTGATAAGTATGGCTTAAGGTTTATCAATAGACAAACCTTATTGATTTTTTGAAAGAACCAACTCTTGGTTGCAGTGATCTTTCTATTGTTTTTTTAGTTTCTATATCATTTATTTTTGCTCTAATCTTTATTATTTCCCTCCTTCTACTGGCTTTAGACTCCATTTTATTGTTCTTTTTTAGCTCCTTTATAGTTATAATGTTCAATTGTTTATTTGAGATTTTTCTTGCTTCTTGAGTTAGGCCTGTATTGCTATATACCTCCCTCTTAGGATTGCTCTTGCTGCATCCCTAAGGTTTTGGACCATTTTGTTTCATTTTCATTTGTTTCCATGTATTTTTACATTTCTTCTTGTATTTCCTGAGTGACCCATTCATTGTTTAGTAGTATGTTATTTATACTCCATGTATTTGTGGTCTCTCCAGAATTTTTCTTGTGATTTATTTCTAGCTTCACACCATTGTGGTCAGAAAAGTTGCATGTTATGACTTCAATCTTTTCTTATTTGTTGAAGCCCACTTTGTGACCTAGTATATGATCTATTCTGGAGAATGCCCCATTTGCATTTGAAAAGAATTGTATTCTGCCATTTTAGGATGGAATGCTCTGAATATATTTGTTAAATCCATTTTGTCCAGTGTGTCATTGAAAACCATTGTTTCCTTGTTTATTTTTCTGTTTAGATGACCTGTCCATTGTTGTAAGTGGAGTGGTAAAGTCCCTGCTATTATTGTATTATTATTGATTAGTTCCTTTATGTTTATTATTATTTTTTTTTATATTTAGGTGCTTCCATGTTTGATGCATAAATATTTACAATTGTTAGTTCTTCTTGTGTGATTATCTCCTTTATTATTATATATTTATCTTTTTTGTCTCTTGTTACAAACTTTGTTTTAAAGTCTAGTTCATCTGAAATAAACATTATTACTCTGGCTTTATTTTCACATCCATATGTGTGATAAATATTTCCCCATCACTTCACTGTCAATCTGAGGTGCTTTTAGGTCTAAAATAAGTCCTTGGTAGGCAGCATAGAGATGAGTCTCATTTTTTATCCATTCTGACATCCTATGTCTTTTTATTGGAGATTTAGTTTATTTAAATTTAGAGTAATTACTGATAGGTATGGATTTTTTTCCACCTTATTACTTCTTTTGTGGTTGTTTCTGGAGATTTTCTCAGATCTTTTCTTATCTTTTTCTTTCTTGGTTTGCTAATTTTATTTAGTGATATATTTATATTTATTTCTCTTTATTTCTTTAATATTTATTTTTTATTTTTGATAAATGGTTACCATTAGGTTTGTATATAATCTCTACTGCAAATAGCAATCTGTATTAAGTTGATGTTCATTTAAGCTTCAACACATTCTTTTCTCCTCTCTTCCCCACTTTTTAGGTATATACACTATATTTTATGCCCTTTTTTGTGAGTTATTTGACTGATTTTTTACAGAAACATTCATATACAGTGTTTTTGTGTTTTCTGCCTTTATAGTGTCACTTTTGGTCTCTCCTTTCCACTCAGAATCCCCTTTAATAGTTCTTGCAAGGCTGGTTTAATGGTCAAAAACCCCTTTAGTTTTTTGTTTTGTCTTATTTTATTGGTTTTCGTTTGTTCATTTTGCTTTCTTCTGTTTTGTTTTTGGTCTGGGAAATTCTTTCTCTCTCCTATTCAGAATGATAGACTTGCTGGATAGAGTATTCTTGGCTGCAGATTTTACCTATTCAACACTTTGTATCATGCCACTCCCTTCTGTCTTGCCAAATTTCTTTTGGAAACTCCTGTTAGTCTTATGGGTTTTCCTTCATAAGTTAAAAAAATTTCTTTTATCTTGCTGCTTTTAAGATTTTTCTTTATCACTAGATTTTGCAAATTTCATTATAATATGTCTTAGGTAGACCTACTTTTGTTGATTTTGATGAGAGTTATCTGTGCCTCTTAGATCTCTATGTATGTTTCTTTCCCCAGATTAGGGAAGGTTTTGGTATTATTTCTTGAAATAAATTGTATGCCCATTTTTATGTTGTCTTATTCTTCCAGGACTCCTACAATATGAATGTAATTATATTTCTTGGAGTCACTGAGTTCCTTAAGTCTTCTCATTTTGCATAATTCTTCTTTCTCTCTTTTATTCATCATCATAGGTTTCCATCACGTTGTCTTCTAAGTCATTAATTCATTCCTCTGCTTCTTCCAGCCCACTGTTCATTGCATGGAGCCCATTTCCAATCTCATTTATTGCACTTTTCATCTCTGATTCATTCTCCTTTTATCTCTGTATTAATGGTGTCACTGATGTCTTCCATTCGTTTCTCAAGCCTAGTGAGTATTCTTAGATCATTACTTCAATTCTCCATCAGGAATGTTACTTATATGTGTTTCACTTAGATCTCTGGGTGTGACCATTTCCTCTTTTTCATTTAGGATGAATTCCTCAATCTGGGCATTTGTCTAAGTCTCTGCCTTCTTCTCTGTGTTAGAAAAGTCAGTTAAGTCTCCTGCTCCTGAAAGTAATGGTTTTAGGAAGAAGAGGTAATGTAGTGCCCAGGTCCTGGCACTTCAGGGTGTACCTGCAATGTCTGTTTCATGAACACTGCTTCTGTGTTCTGCTGCTCTATCTTTTAGTCTAGTCATCGGCAGAGTCTCTCCTAACTTGTTGCAGGGAGTATTTGGTCACTGGACTGAATGTGGTGAATTTTAACTAGGTGTGTTTAGGTTGGCTTGTAAAATGAGAGCTGGCACCAACTCCATCAGAACTAAAACCCTGCAAAATTCTCTGTTCCAGAGACGCGGTTTGGGCACAGGTTTATGCTGAAGTTCTGTGGGAGAAGCCTGCCACTATGGTTCTGAGGTGAACATGACTTAGAAGGGCAGTTCTATTGGTTCACAGGGTTGTGGTTATTGGTGTAAACAAGTTAGGCAGCCAATGTTGCACTGTGCTGATTCCATTAGGTGGCTCTGTGTGTATGCTGAGTTGTGGGGGAGGTAAATGGCACCATCAAGCTCTTTTGTCCCTAGAGAGGTATCTTTGTAAATGCTCCCTCCCAGGAACACACTATGAGAAGAACAAATATTCTCCCCACTGTGTGCCCAGGTTTTCTTCATATTGCTGTTCCAAGTTGTGTGCCCCCAGGTTGTTTCCCTGCCTTCTGCCAAGAACAGCACAGTGCCTTCTACGCTTTATCCCACACAAGCCAGCTGACTTTTAAAACTCCAGGCTTTAAGCACTACTTGTTGCAAGAACCCATGAATTTCAGCACCTTTTGTTTTTCAAGCCAATGGCTTTGGAGACCTTTTTGTGTGCTCCTCTCTCTCTTGACCTTCCTCACAAGCATAGCTCCCTCCCCTCTATAGAAGCCAGTGTTTATTTCCCTCCTAAACCATGTCTCTGTGCTTCCTACCTTCTTTGATGTGGTCTCTTCTCTCCCTTTGGTTGTGAAGTTTGTTCTGTCAGACTTCAGATAGATTTTTGGGACATTTAGGATGACTTTTAGTCATATAGTTGTATTTGTGGGATAAGGTGAGCCTAGTGTCTTCACACTGCTGTCATCTACCTGGCTTTCAGAAACTGGAGTTAAATTTTAAAGTATCAGCGCCAGAAGCTTATACTGGAGCAGGAGTTAAAAGGTGTAAACATAAGTGCCAGGCTTAAAGTAAACGTGGAAGTGAGAAAACATAGGAGATGTAGGGATCCAAACAGATACTTTCCCAATACTAAAGACTAAAAGCAAAGCCTTTAGATAGAAGAGAGATCCCTCATTTCATCCCTTGCCATTTTGTTAAAATCAGCTCATTTCTTTATTTAAATAAAAGTATTTATTTAAAAACAGAGCTATAAGTAGCAGATTGTTATCACTTGTTATTAATAGAAGTGTCCATACAGTTAATACAGTATGGATTAAACAATATTATTAAATTCCAATTAGATAATGCTGCTAGTTCTAGTCTCTTAACTCAAAGATCATTTTGTCTTTTTTCTTAAAGGGACATTTGCAAAAGTTTGAGAGTTGCTCGTGACCAACTTGCCCCAAAGTAGGAATTTCTTATTAAAGTAATCAGAACTAAATGAGCATCGAAAAGAGATTAACGTTCTCATAATAAATCACATATCATGTGCCTTTGTCCTATCAGTAATACGTGTTCCATACTTAGAAAAATTTAAGTTAAATAAACAATAGTTTGGATGTCATAGTCTAAAATGAACTAAATGTAAGAAGGAAGCACAAAGCAAGAGTAAAAAAAAATAGGATGAAGAGTCAAGCACTTGTATATGTACAATAATTGAAAATATGAGACAGCAACCTGTGTATTTATAGTAACTAAAGATATCGTGTATTCACAGTAACTGAAAATACATATGAAGGTATGTATCAGTCAGTTTGAGGCTATAACAAAGCAAAAAAAACTCATTGTTTTAACAACCAAAAAGTTTTTGTTATTATTGTTGTTTTCATTTCCTGTCAGTGACTGTGGGTCAGCTCTGGCTCTACAATTTGTATCTTTTCTTTTGCAATCTAAGCTAAAGGAAGAGCCCCTATTTCAGTCTCCTAAAGCTTCAGCTAAGATGTTGCACATCTTCATTCATATTTTACTGACTAAAAATGTCACATGGTCAAGCTGCAAATCAGTAAGACAGGGTATATACTCCACATGAAAACACTGCAAGTCACGAGGCCGCATCTCCTCTTGTGGAGAGAGTGGATAATTGTGAACAATGCCATCTATTGTAAGGGCCATGCTAGCAAAGACCAGGAACAAATATAACTATCAGTACCATTGAGTGTTTCTATTGTACCTACCCATTTCTAAATGATTTATGTGCATTTTTCTCATTGAATCCCTTCAACAGCCCTATGAAGAGGTAATTGTTATCTAAGGAGAGAGCTGTATCCCTTCTCAGAGGCTAGTGGGTTGGAGTATATGTGATAGGTATTCGTGGTGCAACAAGTTAAAAGAGCAGCAATTATATAAGGTTACTAGCTAAAGAGACAGCCTTGTAGTTTCAAGACGTGGAACACAAAACACAAATTCCGTAAGGAAGAATTATGGATACATGAGGCAAAATACTAAACTTAGGGGATATTTGGGGGCAGGAAGTTGGTTAAGTGAGAGATTCATGACATAACAATTTGGCTATAGCAAGGATTTTGGTTTGGCTAAAAGATAATGAGGCCTAGGATACGTGATTTAGATTTTTTTAAATCTAGATTTCTCTTCATAATATTATGTTCCATTTTTTTCAATATATGAAGTTTATTATCAAATTGGTTTCCATACAACACCCAGTGCTCATCCCAAAAGGTGCCCTCCTCAATACCCATCACCCACCCTCCCCTCCCTCCCACTCCCCATCAACCCTCAGTTTGTTCTCAGTTTTTAAGAGTCTCTCATGCTTTGGCCCTCTCCCACTCTAACCTCTTTTTTTTTCTTCCCCTCCCCCATGGGTTCCTGTTTAGTTTCTCAGGATCCACATAAGAGTGAAAACATATGGTATCTGTCTTTCTCTATAGGGCTTATTTCACTTAGCATCACACTCTCCAGTTCCACCTACGTTGCTACAAAGGGCCATATTTCATTCTTTCTCATTACCACGTAGTACTCCATTGTGTATATAAACCACAATTTCTTTATCCATTCATCAGTTGATGGACATTTAGGCTCTTTCCATAATTTGGCTATTGTTGAGAGTGCTGCTATAAACATTGGGGTACAAGTGCCCCTATGCATCAGTACTCCTGTATCCCTTGGGTAAATTCCTAGCAGTGCTACTTCTGGGTCATAGGGTAGATCTATTTTTAATTTTTTGAGGAACCTCCACACTGTTTTCCAGAGTGGCTGCACCAGTTTGCATTCCCACCAACAGTGCAAGAGGATTCCCGTTTCTCCACATCCTCTCCAGCATGTATAGTCTCCTGATTTCTTCATTTTGGCCACTCTGACTGGCGTGAGGTGATATCTGAGTGTGGTTTTGATTTGTATTTCCCTGATGAGAAGCGACGTTGAGCATCTTTTCATGTGCCTGTTGGCCATCCGGATGTCTTCTTTAGAGAAGTGTCTATTCATGTTTTCTGCCCATTTCTTCACTGGGTTATTTGTTTTTCGGGTGTGGAGTTTGGTGAGCTCTTTATAGATTTTGGATACTAGCCCTTAGTCCGATATGTCATTTGCAAAAGTCTTTTCCCATTCCGTTGGTTGCCTTTTGGTTTTGTTGGTTGTTTCCTTTGCTGTGCAGAAGCTTTTTACCTTCATAAGGTGCCAGTAGTTCATTTTTGCTTTTAATTCCCTTGCCTTTGGGTATGTGTCAAGTAAGAAATTGCTACGGCTGAGGTCAGAGAGGTCTTTTCCTGCTTTCTCCTCTAGGGTTTTGATGGTTTCCTGGCTCACATTCAGGTCCTTTATCCGTTTTGAGTTTATTTTTGTGAATGGTGTGAGAAAGTAGTCTAGTTTCAATCTTCTGCCTGTTGCTGTCCAGTTCTCCCAGCACCATTTGTTAAAGAGACTGTCTTTTTTCCATTGGATGTTCTTTCCTGCTTTGTCAAAGATGAGTTGGCCATACGTTTGTGGGTCTAGTTCTGGGGTTTCTATTCTATTCCATTGGTCTATGTGTCTGTTTTTGTGCCAATACCATGCTGTCTTGATGATGACAGCTTTGGAGTAGAGGCTAAAGTCTGGGATTGTGATGCCTCCTGCTTTGGTCTTCTTCTTCAAAATTGCTTTGGCTATTCGGGGCCTTTTGTGGTTCCATATGAATTTTAGGATTGCTTGTTCTAGTTTCGAGAAGAATGCTGGTGCAATTTTGATTGGGATTGCATTGAATGTGTAGATAGCTTTGGGTAGTATTGATATTTTAACAATATTTATTCTTCCAATCCATGAGCAAGGAATGTTTTTCCATTTCTTTATATCCTCTTCAATTTCCCTCATAAGCTTTCTATAGTTTTCAGCATACAGATCTTTTACATCTTTGGTTAGATTTATCCCTAGGTATTTTATGCTTCTTGGTGCAATTGTGAATGGGATCAGTTTCTTTATTTGTCTTTCTGTTGCTTCATTGTTAGTGTATAAGAATGTAACTGATGTCTGTACATTGATTTTGTATCCTGCAACTTTGCTTAATTCATGTATCAGTTCTAGCAGACTTCTGGTGGAGTCTATCGGATTTTCCATGTATAATATCATGTCATCTGCAAAAAGTGAATGCTTAACTTCATCTTTGCCAATTTTGATGCCTTTGATTTCCTTTTGTTGTCTGATTGCTGATGCTAGAACTTCCAACACTATGTTAAACAACAGCAGTGAGAATGGACATCCCTGTCGTGTTCCTGATCTCAGGGAAAAAGCTCTCAGTTTTTCCCCATTGAGGATGATGTTAGCTGTGGGCTTTTCATAAATGGCTTTTATGATTTTTAAGTTGGTTGCTTCTATCCCGACTTTCTCAAGGGTTTTTATTAAGAAAGGGTGCTGAATTTTGTCAAAGGCCTTTTTTGCATCTGTTGACAGGATCATATGGTTGTTATCTTTTCTTTTATTAATGTGATGTATCACATTGATTGATTTGCGACTATTGAACCAGCCCTGTATCCCAGGAATGAATCCCATTTGATCATGGTGAAGAATTCTTTTTATATGCTGTTGAATTCGATTTGCTAGTATCTTATTGAGAATTTTTGCATCCATATTCATCAGGGATATTGGCCTGTACTTCTCTTTTTTAACTGGGTCTCTGTCTGGTTTGGGAATCAAAGTAATACTGGCTTCCTAGAGTGAGTCTGGAAGTTTTCCTTCCCTTTCTATTTTTTGGAATAGCTTGAGAAGGATAGGTATTATCTCTGTCTTAAACGTCTGGTAGAACTCCCCTGGGAAGCCATCTGGTCCTGGACTCTTATTTGTTGGGAGATTTTTGATGACTGATTCCATTTCTTCGCTGGTTATGGGTCTGTTCAAGCTTTCTATTTCCTCCTGATTGAGTGTTGGAAGCGTGTGGGTGTTTAGGAATTTGTCCATTTCTTCCAGGTTATCTGGTGTGTTGGCATATAATTTTTCATAGTATTCCCTGATAATTGCTTGTATCTCTGAGGGATTGGTTGTAATCATTCCATTTTCATTCATGATTTTATCTATTTGGGTCATCTCCCTTTTCTTTTTGAGAAGCCTGGCTAGAGGTTTGTCAATTTTGTTTATTTTTTCAAAAAACCAACTCTTGGTTTCGTTGATCTGCTCTACAGTTTTTTTAGATTCTATATTGTTTATTTCTGCTCTGATCTTTTTTCTTTCTCTTCTTCTGCTGGATTTAGACTGTCTTTGCTGTTCTGCTTCTATTTCCTTTAGGTGTGCTGTTAGATTTTGTATTTGGGATTTTTCTTGTTTCTTGAGATAGGCCTGGATTGCAATGTATTTTCTTCTCAGGACTGCCTTCGCTGCATCCCAAAGCATTTGGATTGTTGTATTTTCATTTTCATTTGTTTCCATATATTTTTTAATTTCTTCTCTAATTGCCTGGTTGACCCACTCATTCTTTAGTAGGGTGTTCTTTAACCTGCATGCTTTTGGAGGTTTTCCAGACTTTTTCCTGTGGTTGATTTCAAGCTTCATAGCATTGTGGTCTGAAAGTATGCATGGTATGATTTCAATTCTTGTATACTTATGAAGGGCTGTTTTGTGACCCAGTATGTGATCTATCTTGGCGAATGTTCCATGAGCACTTGAGAAGAAAGAATATTCTGTTGCTTTGGGATGCAGAGTTCTAAATATTTCTGTCAAGTCCATCTGATCCAATGTATCATTCAGGGCCCTTGTTTCCTTACTGACCATATGTCTAGACGATCTATCCATTTCTGTAAGTGGAGTGTTAAAGTCCCCTGCAATTACCCCATTCTTATCAATAAGTTTTCTTATGTTTGTAATTGTTTTATATATTTGGGGGCTCCCGTATTTGGCGCATAGACATTTATAATTGTTCGCTCTTCCTGATGGATAGACCCTGTAATTATTATATAATGACCTTCTTCATTTCTTGTTACAGCCTTTAATTTAAAGTCTAGTTTGTCTGATATAAGTATGGCTTCTCCAGCTTTCTTTTCACTTCCAGTGACATGATAAATAGTTCTCCATCCCCTCACTCTTAATCTGAAGGTGTCCTCAGATCTAAAATGAGTCTCTTGTAGACAGCAAATAGATGGGTCTTGTTTTTTTATCCATTCTGATACCCTACGTCTTTTGGTTGGCGCATTTAGTCCATTTACATTCAGTGTTATAGAAACATATGAGTTTGGAATCATTGTGATGTCCATAGGTTTCATGCTTGTAGTGATGTCTTTGGTACTTTGTCTCACAGGATCCCCCTTAGGATCTCTTGTAGGGCTGGTTTAGTGGTGACAAATTCCTTCAGTTTTTGTTTGGGAAGACCTTTATCTCTCCTTCTATTCTAAATGAAGACTTGCTGGATAAAGGATTCTCAGCTGCATATTTTTTCTGTTCATCACATTGAAGCTATCCTGCCATTCCTTTCTGGCCTGCCAAGTTTCAGTAGAGAGATCAGTCACGAGTCTTATAGGTCTCCCTTTATATGTTAGAGCACATTGATCCCTTGCTGCTTTCAGAATTTTCTCTTTATCCTTGTATTTTGCCAGTTTCACTATGATATGTCGTTCAAAAGATCGATTCAAGTTACGTCTGAAGGGAGTTCTCTGTGCCTCTTGGATTTCAATGCCTTTTTCCTTCCCCAGTTCAGGGAAGTTCTCAGCTATTATTTCTTCAAGTACACCTTCAGCACCTTTTCCTCTCTCTTCCTCCTCTGGAATACATATTATGCGTATATTATTTCTCTTTAGTGCATCACTTAGTTCTCTAATTTTCCACTCATACTCCTGGATTTTTTTTATCTCCCTTTTTCTCAGCTTCTTCTTTTTCCATAATTTTATCTTCTAGTTCTCTCTGCCTCTTCAATCTGAGCCGTAGTTTTCTCCGTTTTATTTTGCAACTCGTTGATAGCATTTTTCAGCTCCTCCTGGCTGTTCCTTAGTCCCTTGATCTCTGTAGCAAGAGATTCTCTGCTGTCCTTTATACTGTTTTCAAGCCCAGTGATTAATTTTATGACTATTATTCTAAATTCACTTTCTGTTATATTGTTTAAATCATTTTCGATCACTTCGTTAGCTGTTGTTATTTCCTGGATGTTTTTCTGAGGGGAATTCTTCCATTTTGTCATTTTGGATAGTCCCTGGAGTGGTGCCGGACTGTGGGGCACTTCCCCTGTGCTGTCTTGAATAACTTGTGTTGGTGGGTGTGGCCGCAGTCAGACCTGATGTCTGTCCCCAGCCCATAGCTGGGGCCACAATCAGACTGGTGTGTGCCTTCTCTTCCCCTCTCCTAGGGACAGGATTCACTGTGGGGTGGGGTGGCCCATCTGGGCTACTTGCACACTGCCAGGCTTGTGGTGCTGGGGATCTGGCATATTAGCTGGGGTGGATGGGCAAGGTACACAGGGGCGGGAGGGTCAGGCTCAGCTTGCTTTTCCTTCAGAGATCCACTTCGAGAGGGGCCCTGTGGCACCAGGAGGGAGTCAGACCTGCCAGAGGGATGGATCCGCAGAAGCACAGCATTGGGTGTTTGTGTGGTGCAAGCAAGTTCCCTGGCAGGAACTGGTTCCCTTTGGGATTTTGGCTGGGGGGTGGGTGAGGGAGATGGCGCTGGCGAGTGCCTTTGTTCCCCGCCATGCTGAGCTCTGTTGTGCAGGGCTCAACTCTCCCTCCCTTTGTCCTCCAGCCCTCCCATTCTCCGAGCAGAGCTGTTAGCTTATAACCTTCCAGATGTCAGTTCCCGCTTGCTGTCAGAACACACTCCGTCTGGCCCCTCCGCTTTTGCAAGCCAGACTCGGGGGCTCTGCTTGCTGGCGGGCCGCCCCTCTGCCCTGGCTCCCTCCCCCCAGTCCATGTAGTGCGCACCACCTCTCTGCCTTTCCTACCCTCTTCCGTGGGCCTCTCATCTGCGCTTGGCTCTGGAGATTCTGTTCTGCTAGTCTGCTGGCGGTTTTCTGGGCTATTTATGCAGGTGTAGGTGGAATCTAAGTGATCAGCGGGACGCGCGGTGAACCCAGCGTCCTCCTACGCCGCCATCTTCCTTATGTTCCATTTTAAGAAAAATCTCAGATTAACTTTTTCTTTTTATCTTTTCCACTTTACTTTAAAAGTAGTTTATCAAGCAACACATGATAAAAGAGGAAGTTATCTCAGAATAAAAGACCATTAAATTAAACAAATTAAGATTTGTTTAAACCTCAATATTTTATTTATTTTTTCATTTTCCATGTACCAATAAAAACAGAACCATGTTAATCAGTAGTCTACAGTATCTTGGAATTATTGCTGTAAGTTCTATACCTTTATTATTGAGACCACAGAAAACTATGCTTCAATGACTTTACTTTCTCCTACAGTTACCTTCACAGGATTGCCTTAGTATATTGCCCCTTCAGATTTCACTAAAAATTATGAAATATTCTGCATCTACCTTAAAAGTATTCATTTTTCATTCCACCATTCAATGAATTACATGATAGAATTTAGCACTATGGGAAACTGTCTCTCCTGAGGAAGTGATATGGATTTGGTATACGTACTACTTTGCATAATTTTGTAACTTTTTTTGTTCTGGTTTTCAGGAATCTCAGAGCCACCATTGAACTTCAATTACAGAAATTGTATTTATCTTTATAAGTAGCATACATACAGTCCCTTTTACTCCTTGGTTTATACTTTTTTCTAGTTTACTATACTATTTGTCATGTTATAAGCCCTCTCAATTCTGTTTTAGAGAGATGTGGGTTACAAATAAGTATAAATTAACTAGTAGTCTCATTATTTTATATTTATTTCCATATTTTGCTGTCTCTGTCACTTTCTTGAGTGTGAGATTAATGATTGATCTACATTTGTACTTTTGATGGTGTTCAACATATATCAGATACTCAATGCATATTTGTTCTATGGCTGGTCAGCTGGCTGGTTGGTTGGCTGGAGCAAACCTTACACCTCTCACTTGGTTAAATGTATTGTTTTCTTCCATGTTGAATATTTTAGAAACTCTATGAAGAGTCACATATGTGACAGTTAATGTGGTAAGTCACTAAGTGTTAAGAAATATACTTTCAAGATAAGACTTTATTCTCAATTACTATGCTGGAAAATCATTAATGAATTTTAAATATAATATCAACATTATTCACAATAGCAAAGGCATAGAAACAATCTAAATGTCCACTGACAGATCAATGAATAAAGAAAATGTGATATATATATATATATATCTTATTATAATTTACATATACATATATATCATATAGTTTATATATATGATAATATATATATTATTCAGTCTTAGAAAAGAAGGAAATCCTATCCCATATGATAAACATGGGTAAACCTGGAAGACATTATGCCAAGTAAATTAGGTCAAACATGGAAGGACATACACTGCATGATTCCACTTATATGAGATATCTCTAAAAGAGTAAAACTCATAGAAATGGAGAATAGAATGATGTTTGCCAAGGACTGGAGGGAGGGGAAAATGAGAAGTTGCTAATCAATGGGTATAAAGTTTCAGTTATGCAAGATTACTTCTAGAGATCTGCTGTACAATATTGTGCCTATAGATAGCAATAATGTATTATGCACTTAAAATTTTTTTCAGAAGGTAGATCTCACTTTAAGTGTTCTTACCACAATAAAAATACTGAGTAAAAATAAAGATAATATCAGCATATCTGCATAACTTTGAAACAGTATTATACTTGTACTTGGAGGTGTCTCTTTCCACACTGAAATGTTGAAAAGTTATTTGTGGAGGTTCCGGAAGATGGCGGCGTAGGAGGACGCGGGGCTCACAGCGCGTCCGGCCGATCACTTAGATTCCACCTACACCTGCCTAAAGAAACCAGAAAACCGCCAGAGGATTAGCAGAAGGGAGTCTCAGGAGTCAAGCGCAGACTAGAAGCCCACAGAAGAGGGTAGGAAGGGCGGCGAGGCGGTGCGCGCTCCACGGACTGGTGGGAGGGAGCCAGGGCGGAGGGGCGGCTCGCCTGCCAAGCAGAGCCCCCGAGTCTGGCTGGCAAAAGCGGAGGGGCCGGACAGACTGTGTTCCGACAGCAAGCGCGACTTAGCGTCTGGGAGGTCATAAGTTAACAGCTCTGCTCGGAAAGCGGGAAGGCTGGAGGACAAAGGGAGGGAGAGCTGCTGAGCCCCCGGACGGCCGAGCTCAGCTTGGCGGGGAACAAAGGCGCTAGCGCCATCTCCCCCGCCCATCCCCCAGCCAAAATCCCAAAGGGAACCAGTTCCTGCCAGGGAACTTGCTCGCGCAGCGCAAACACCCAACTCTGTGCTTCTGCGGAGCCAAACCTCCGGCAGCGGATCTGACTCCCTCCCGCTGCCACAGGGCTCCTCCTGAAGTGGATCACCTAAGGAGAAGCGAGCTAAGCCTGCCCCTCCAGCCCCCGTGCACCTTGCCTACCCACCCCAGCTAATACGTCAGATCCCCAGCACCACAAGCCTGGCAGTGTGCAAGTAGCCCAGACGGGCCACGCCACCCCACAGTGAATCCCGCCCCTAGGAGAGGGGAAGAGAAGGCACACACCAGTCTGACTGTGGCCCCAGCAGTGGGCTGGGGGCAGACATCGGGTCGGACTGCGGCCCCGCCCACTAACTCCAGTTATACACCACAGCACAGGGGAAGTGCACTGCAGGTCCTCACCACGCCAGGGACTCTCCAAAATGACCAAACGGAAGAATTCCCCTCAGAAGAATCTCCAGGAAATAACAACAGCTAATGAACTGATCAAAAAGGATTTAAATAATATAACAGAAAGTGAATTTAGAATAATAGTCATAAAATTAATCGCTGGGCTTGAAAACAGTATACAGGACAGCAGAGAATCTCTTGCCATAAAGATCCAGGGACTAAGGAACAGTCACGAGGAGTTGAAAAACGCTTTAAACGAAATGCAAAACAAAATGGAAACCACGACGGCTCGGCTTGAAGAGGCAGAGGAGAGAATAGGTGAACTAGAAGATAAAGTTATGGAGAAAGAGGAAGCTGAAAGAAAGAGAGATAAAAAAATCCAGGAGTATGAGGGGAAAATTAGAGAACTAAGTGATACACTAAAAAAAAATAATATACGCATAATTGGTATCCCAGAGGAGGAAGAGAGAGGGAAAGGTGCTGAAGGGGTACTTGAACAAATTATAGCTGAGAACTTCCCTGAACTGGGGAAGGAAAAAGGCATTGAAATCCAAGAGGCACAGAGAACTCCCTTCAGACGTAACTTGAATCGATCTTCTGCACGACATATCATAGTGAAACTGGCAAAATACAAGGATAAAGAGAAAATTCTGAAAGCAGCAAGGGATAAACGTGCCCTCACATATAAAGGGAGACCTATAAGACTCGTGACTGATCTCTCCTTTGAAACTTGGCAGGCCAGAAAGGCTTGGCACGATATCTACAGTGTGCTAAACAGAAAAAATATGCAGCCGAGAATCCTTTATCCAGCAAGTCTGTCATTCAGAATAGAAGGAGAGATAAAGGTCTTCCCAAACAAACAAAAACTGAAGGAATTTGTCACCACGAAACCAGCCCTACAAGAGATCCTAAGGGGGATCCTGTGAGACAAAGTACCAGAGACATCACTACAAGCATAAAACATACAGACATCACAATGACTCTAAACCCATATCTTTCTATAATAACACTGAATGTAAATGGATTAAATGCGCCAACTAAAAGACATAGGGTATCAGAATGGATAAAAAAACAAGACCCATCTATTTGCTGTCTACAAGAGACTCATTTTAGATCTGAGGACACCTTTAGATTGAGAGTGAGGGGATGGAGAACTATTTATCATGCTCCTGGAAGCCAAAAGAAAGCTGGAGTAGCCATACTTATATCAGACAAACTAGACTTTAAATTAAAGGCTGTAACAAGAGATGAAGAAGGGCATTATATAATAATCACAGGGTCTATCCACCAGGAAGAGCTAACTATTATAAATGTCTATGCGCCAAATACCCGAGCCCCCAGATATATAAAACAATTACTCATAAACATAAGCAACCTTATTGATAAGAATGTGGTCATTGCAGGGGACTTTAACACCCCACTTACAGAAATGGATAGATCATCTAGACACACAGTCAATAAAGAAACAAGGGCCCTGAATGATACATTGGATCAGATGGACTTGACAGATATATTTAGAACTCTGCATCCCAAAGCAACAGAATATACTTTCTTCTCGAGTGCACATGGAACATTCTCCAAGATAGATTATATACTGGGTCACAAAACACCCCTTCATAAGTTTACAAGAATTGAAATTATACCATGCATACTTTCAGACCACAATGCTATGAAGCTTGAAATCAACCACAGGAAAAAGTCTGGAAAACCTCCAAAAGCATGGAGGTTAAAGAACACCCTACTAACGAATGAGTGGGTCAACCAGGCAATTAGAGAAGAAATTAAAAAATATATGGAAACAAACGAAAATGAAAATACAACAATCCAAACGCTTTGGGATGCAGCGAAGGCAGTCCTGAGAGGAAAATACATTGCAATCCAGGCCTATCTCAAGAAACAAGAAAAATCCCAAATACAAAATCTAACAGCACACCTAAAGGAAATAGAAGCAGAACAGCAAAGGCAGCCTAAACCCAGCAGAAGAAGAGAAATAATAAAGATCAGAGCAGAAATAAACAATATAGAATCTAAAAAAACTGTAGAGCAGATCAACGAAACCAAGAGTTGGTTTTTTGAAAAAATAAACAAAATTGACAAACCTCTAGCCAGGCTTCTCAAAAAGAAAAGGGAGATGACCCAAATAGATAAAATCATGAATGAAAATGGAATGATTACAACCAATCCCTCAGAGATACAAATAATTAGCAGGGAATACTATGAAAAATTATATGCCAGCAAATTGGACAACCTGGAAGAAATGGACAAATTTCTAAACACCCACACTCTTCCAAAACTCAATCAGGAGGAAATAGAAAGCTTGAACAGACCCATAACCAGCGAAGAAATTGAATCGGTTATCAAAAATCTCCCAACAAATAAGAGTCCAGGACGAGATGGCTTCCCAGGGGAGTTCTACCAGACATTTAAAGCAGAGATAATACCTATCCTTCTCAAGCTATTCCAAGAAATAGAAAGGGAAGGAAAACTTCCAGACTCATTCTAGGAAGCCAGTATTACTTTGATCCCTAAACCAGACAGAGACCCAGTAAAAAAAGAGAACTACAGGCCAATATCCCTGATGAATATGGATGCAAAAATTCTTAATAAGATACTAGCAAATCGAATTCAACAGCATATAAAAAGAATTATTCACCATGATCAAGTGGGATTCATTCCTGGGATGCAGGGCTGGTTCAACATTCGCAAATCGATCAACGTGATACATCACATTAACAAAAAAAAAAGAGAAGAACCATATGATCCTGTCAATCGATGCAGAAAAGGCCTTTGACAAAATCCAGCACCCTTTCTTAATAAAAACCCTTGAGAAAGTCGGGATAGAAGGAACATACTTAAAGATCATAAAGGCCATTTATGAAAAGCCCACAGCTAACATCATCCTCAACGGGGAAAAACTGAGAGCTTTTTCCCTGAGATCAGGAACACGACAGGGATGCCCACTGTCACCGCTGCTGTTTAATATAGTGCTGGAAGTTCTAGCATCAGCAATCAGACAACAAAAGGAAATCAAAGGCATCAAAATTGGCAAAGATGAAGTCAAGCTTTCGCTTTTTGCAGATGACATGATATTATACATGGAAAATCCGATAGACTCCACCAAAAGTCTGCTAGAACTGATACATGAATTCAGCAAAGTTGTAGGATACAAAATCAATGTGCAGAAATCAGTTGCATTCTTATACACTAACAATGAAGCAACAGAAAGACAAATGAAGAAACTGATCCCATTCACAATTGCACCAAGAAGCATAAAATACCTAGGAATAAATCTAACCAAAGATGTAAAAGATCTGTATGCTGAAAACTATAGAAAGCTTATGCAGGTAATTGAAGAAGATATAAAGAAATGGAAAGACATTCCATGCTCATGGATTGGAAGAATAAATATTGTCAAAATGTCAATACTACCCAAAGCTATCTACACATTCAATGCAATCCCAATCAAAATTGCACCAGGATTCTTCTCAAAACTAGAACAAGGAATCCTAAAATTCATATGGAACCACAAAAGGCCCCGAATAGCCAAAGTAATTTTGACGAAGAAGACCAAAGCAGGAGGCATCACAATCCCAGACTTTAGCCTCTACTACAAAGCTGTCATCATCAAGACAGCATGGTATTGGCATAAAAACAGACACATAGACCAATGGAATAGAATAGAAACCCCAGAACTAGACCCACAAACGTATGGCCAACTCATCTTTGACAAAGCAGGAAAGAACATCCAATGGAAAAAAGACAGTCTCTTTAACAAATGGTGCTGGGAGAACTGGACAGCAACATGCAGAAGGTTGAAACTAGACCACTTTCTCACACCATTCACAAAAATAAACTCAAAATGGATAAAGGACCTGAATGTGAGACAGGAAACCATCAAAACCTTAGAGGAGAAAGCAGGAAAAGACCTCTCTGACCTCAGCCGTAGCAATCTCTTACTCGGCACATCCCCAAAGGCAAGGGAATTAAGAGCAAAAGTGAATTACTGGGACCTTATGAAGATAAAAAGCTTCTGCACAGCAAAGGAAACAACCAACAAAACTAAAAGGCAACCAATGGAATGGGAAAAGATATCTGCAAATGAGACATCGGACAAAGGGCTAGTATCCAAAATCTATAAAGAGCTCATCAAACTCCACACCCGAAAAACAAATAACCCAGTGAAGAAATGGGCAGAAAACATGAATAGACACTTCTCTAAAGAAGACATCCGGATGGCCAACAGGCACATGAAAAGATGTTCAACGTCGCTCCTTATCAGGGAAATACAAATCAAAACCACACTCAGATATCACCTCACGCCAGTCAGAGTGGCCAAAATGAAGAAATCAGGAGACTATAGATGCTGGAGAGGATGTGGAGAAACAGGAACCCTCTTGCACAGTTGGTGGGAATGCAAATTGTTGCAGCCTCTCTGGAAAGCAGTGTGGAGGTTCCTCAGAAAATTAAAAATAGACCTACCCTATGACCCAGCAATAGCACTGCTAGGAATTTATCCAAGGGATACAGGAGTACTGATGCATAGGGGCACCTGTACCCCAATGTTTATAGCGGCACTCTCAACAATAGCCAAATTATGGAAAGAGCCTAAATGTCCATCAACTGATGAATGGATAAAGAAATTGTGGTTTATATACACAATGGAATACTACATGGCAATGAGAAAAAATGAAATATGGCCTTTTGTAGCAACATGGATGGAACTGGAGAGTGTGATGCTAAGTGAAATAAGCCATACAGAGAAAGACAGATACCATATGGTTTCACTCTTATGTGGATCCTGAGAAACATAACAGAAACCCATGGGGGAGGGGAAGGAAAGAAAAAAAAAAAAGAGGTTAGAGTGGGAGAGAGCCAAAGCATGAGAGACTGTTAAAAACTGAGAACAAACTGAGGGTTGATGGGGGGTGGGAGGGAGGGCAGGGTGGGAGGGAGGGCAGGGTGGGTGATGGGTATTGAGGAGGGCACCTTTTGGGATGAGCACTGGGTGTTGTATGGAAACCAATTTGACAGTAAATTTCATATATTAAAAAATAAAAAAAAAAAGAAACGTTATTTGTAATGTTGCCAACTTTTATTTTGCTTGATTTATCTGACACTCTGTTGGTTTCAAACTGGGATATATGGCTTTATCACATATTTTATGCAAGAGTGTCACACTGTGTTTATTCTTCCTAGCTCCCTCATCCTTTATCCATTTTTATTCCATACCCCACATCCTAATATTGTCCTGTTATGGAAAACAATTTCCTAATCATGGAAAACTTAAGTTACTTTATTTTTTTAGTTTCAGATACCAAAATGTCACAGGTTTCTAAGTGTGTGTACTAATTACTAAGGTGACTCAAGAAGATACTACTATTAATCAAATAATACTTCAGACTATAAATGTGAGTCATCTACCAACCACTCTTCCAACACTACCCAAGTGTTCATTGTGCAGCTTTCTGCATTGTGACTAAAATTACTGTGACAAGTGTAGGGCTTTGAGATGAGGCAAATTAAACTCTTCAGATAGTTTTACATGTGAAACACAGGTAAGGTTTCCATATGAAAAATGCACTACTAGCACAGAAATTAATTTTTTGCGTCACAGAAGACAAAACTTGAAATCAACATGTGTCTTAGTCTCTTCAGGATGCTATAACAAAATACCACACATTGGGTAGCTTATAAACAATAGAAATTTGTGCCACATAGTTCTGGAGGCTGGAAGTTCAAGATTAAGTTTTGAGCAAAGTTGGAGTAGGTGAAGAACCACTTCCTGGTTTATAGATTTCTATCTTTCTGCTATGTCCTCACAAAGTGGAAGGGGCAAGGGAGCTCTCTCTAGAACACTAATCCCATTCATGAGGATTCCAACTTCAGGACCTGATCACCTCCCCAAGGTTCCCATTTTAATAGCATCACATTGGGAGTTGGGTTTCAATATAGGAATTCTGGGGGGACAAAAATATTCAGTCTATAACAACATGTTTGGTTATTATTGAAAAAAGATTCTACCAGGTGTGATTTTTTTTTCAGGTCATGAAAATAAAGTACAAAACCATTATAATAAAATTATTTCATTAAAAAATATGGAATGGCTACAGACAGTTCAAGGATGGCATAATGAGTTTTTGAAAGGAAGTCACTGAGTATTTAAAAGACAGGTCAGGTGGCTATCTTACCCAGAATCCAGAGAGACTCGTGATGAAGATTAAAAACTGAATAAAAGGGTGTCAACCTCAGTTCAGAAGTGATGGTATTCTTTATATGTACTCAATCTATGCTCCAGTTCATCTGACATGTAAATAAGGTTATTTTCTCTTATTATTATAATTTTAGTGCACATCTTGTCATAGCAAATTTAAAAACAGTCTTTAGGTGAATTAATTACTCCCAGAAGTGATTATCTTTTAGTAACAAGAGGCCAGAGAATAGCTGAAGAGCAGTGGAAAGAGATCAAAGCAACACATTGCTGCTTGAGAGAATTAGCAGCATTTACTGGAAGAAGTGTTAAGACTTTCCAGCAGTCACACTTTGCATTTGGCCTTTCAAAATACACTGAAAAGTTGAAGCCATAGTGTTGGGATGTGTCTTATATAACCATCTGATGCTGAAGCTGTTTAGAAATAACCTTTTCCTGAAGATACCACAGATAAATATTCTGGAGTTGCATGAAGGGATTATTTCACCACTGGATTACATTTTCCTCTTTTTAAATTAACTAAACATGTCTTTTATGCAAAAACAGTGTCAAGTTTTGGAAATAATATCCTTGTATAAAAGTATTCACTTCTAACTACATTGTGATCTGCAGGTAGTCAGTAGAACCTCCTGCCATTGTCTCAAGGCAGTGTCTTTCAATCCAATTTAATGATCATAAAGATCTTTCTCTGACTCCAAGTTCAGGGGTTCTTTAAAGCAGATATTCTGTGGGGAGGTTTCTTAGCAGCAGAAGATCTGTGCCCAGAGGTCTTTTCATTATACCTACTAAACACATCTTATTATAAAAGAAAAATTTTGCTACTTTTCATGATAGCAAATAGAGATGATTTTTTTTGAATTTATAAGTGAATGTCTGTGAGATTACAATCCATAAAAACTGTGAAGGCACTTACTTTACAACTTCGTATACTACTAGGCACCCAAAAGGCACTCAAGAAATAGTAAGAGGGTGCTGGTGATGGCACTTTGGGTTTAAGAAGACTTAAATTGTTTCTTTGAGCACTGAAAATTTATTTAAAGAGCTGTACATTTTGCAAAGCACTTGCTTTAATCTGATTAAAACTCATTCAGCAATCTGTGGCAAAAGCCCTTGGAAACTCTGTAGTCTCTTAAATTACCAATGTGTATGAAGACCTTATTTTGCTTCTAAAGGAGACTGGCAAGTAATTCAGAAGTAAAACTATTTTTCAAAAAGAAAAACAAATGTTTACTTCTTTATTATGAGCCTCATAAGGTCCTCTTTTACACATATCCCTTCTTTTATATAGTCAATGCATTTTTCAATTTTGTCTCAGAATAATTATTAATAAGAGTTAATATAAAACAATGCCCTATATTATGAAAAGTTCAAGTATATTACCTAGTTTTAATTGTTCCAGGAACATTATCTAAGAGGTACTCCAGGAAATGCAATTTTAAAGATGGAATAAGGGAAATTACTGGTTACTGGTGGAGGACGAAGATGGCTGCATAGGAGGACGCTGGCCTCACCACATCCCACTGATCACTTAGATTCCATGCACACTGACATCTGCCTAAATAACCCAGAAAACCACCAGAAGAATAGCAGACTGGACTCTCCAGAGCCAAGTGTAGCAAGAGGCCCACGGAAGAAGGTAGGAAGGGCGGAGAGGTGGTGCGTGCTACACGGACTGGTGGCAGGGAACCGAGGCGGTGGAGGGGCAGCCTGCCCAGCAAGGCGGAATCCCCAAGTCTGGCTTGCAAAAGCAGAGGGGATGGACTCCATGAGTACTGACAGCCAGTGGGACCTAACATCTGGAATGTTATAGGTCAACAGCTCTACTCAGAAAGCAGGAAGGATAGAGAACAACTGGAGGAGAGTTGTTGAGCCTCGGAAGACAAAGCTCAGCTCGGCGGGGGACAAAGGTGCTGGCCAGCTCCATCTCCCTCGCCCATCCCCAGCCGAAATCCCAAAGGGAACCAGTTCCCGTCATGGAACTTGCTTGCACCATGCAAACACCCAATGCTGTGCTTCTGTGGATCCATCCCTCTGACAGGTCTACCTCCCTCCTGGAGCTGCAGGGACCCTCTCCAAGCAGACCACTGAAGGCAAAGCAAGATGAGCCTGCCCCTCCTGCCCCTGTGCACCTTGCAGATCCAACCCAGCTAATACGCCAGATCCCATTGAAGCAGCACCACAAGCCTGGCAGTGTGAAGTAGCCCAGAAAGGGGCCACACCACTGCACAGTGAGTCCTGGCCCTGGGAGAGGGAAAGGTAAGGTACACACCCGTCTGACTGGCCCCAGTGGTGGGCTGGGGGCAGACATCATGTCTGACTGTGGCCCCGCCCACCAACACAAGTTACTCCAGACAGCACAGGGGAAGAGCCCTGCAGTTCCGCACCACTCCAGGGACTATTCAAAATGACGAAATGGAAGAATTCTCCTCAAAAGAAACTCCAGGAAGTAGCGACAGCTAACTAACTGATCAAAACAATTTAAGCATTATAATGGAACATGAATTTAAAATAATAGTCATAAAATTAATCGATGGGCTTGAAAAAATTATAGAGGACAGAAGAGAATCTATTGCTACAGAGATCAAGGGACTAAGAAACAGTCAAGAGGAGATAAAAAGTGCTATAAATGAGGTGCAAAATAAAATGAAGGTGACCACAGCTCGGATTGAAGAGGCAGAGGAAAGAATAGGTGATTTAGAAGATAAAATTATGGAAAATGAGGAAGCTGAGAAAAAGATAGATAAAAAAATTCAGGAGTATGAGGGGAGAACTAGAGAGCTAAGTGATGTGATGAAACACAATAATATCTGTATAATAGGGATTCCAGAGGAGGAATAGAGAGAGAAAGGGGCTGAAGGTGTACTTGAACAAATCATAGCTGAAAACTTCCCTGATATGCGGAAGGAAAAAGGCACTGAAACCCGAGAGGCACAGAGAAATCCCTTCAGACATAACTTGAATCGATCTTCTGCATGACATATCATAGTGAAACTGGCAAAATACAAGGATGAAGAGAACATTCTGAAAGCAGCTAGGGATAAACATGCTGTAACATATAAAGGGAGACTGATAAGACTAGTGATGATTCTATCTACTGAAACGTGGCAGACCAGAAAGGAATGGAAGGAAATCTTGAATATGTTGAACAGAAAAAATATGCAGCCGAGAATCCTTTATCCAGCAAGTCTGTCATTTAGAATACAAGGAGAGATAAAGGTCTCCCCAAACAAACAAACAAACAACAACAACAACAAAAACAAAACTGAAGGAATTCGTCACCACTAAACCAGCCCTGCAAGAGATCTTAAGGGGGATCCTATGAGACAAAGTACCAGAGACATCACTACAAGCATGAAACCTACAGACATCACAATGACTCTAAACCCATATCTTTCTATAATAACACTAAATGTAAATGGACTAAATGCGCCAACCAAAAGACAAAGGGTATCAGAATGGATAAAAAAAAAAAAAGACCCATCTATTTTCTATCTATAAGAGACTCATTTTAGACCTGAGGACACCTTCAGATTAAAAGTGAGGGATGGAGAACTAGCTATCATGCTACTGGAGGGCAAAAGAAAGGTGGAGTAGCCATACTTATATCAGACAAACTAGACTTTAAATTAAAGGCTGTAACAAGAGATGAAGAAGGACACTGTATAATAATTATAGGGTCAATCCATCAGGAAGAACGAACAATGGTAAATGTCTATGCACCAAATACGGTAGCCCCCAAATATATAAAACAATTTAATCACAAACATAAGCAACTTTATTGATAAGAATGTGGTCATTGCAGGGGACTTTAATACTCCACTTAAAACAATGGATAGATCATCTAGACACAGGATCAATAAAGAAACAAGGGCCTTGAGTGATACATTGGATCAGATGGATTTGACAGATATATTCAGAACTCTGCATCCCAAAGCAACAGAATATTCTTTCTTCTCAAGTGCACATGGAACATTCACCAAGATAGATCACATACTGGGTCACAAAACAGCCCTTCATAAGTATACAAGAATTGAAATCATACCATGCATACTTTCAGACCACAATGCTATGAAGCTTGAAATCAACCCCAGGAAAAAGTCTGGAAAACCTCCAAAAGTATGGAGGTTAAAGACACCCTACTAAAGAATGAATGGGTCAACCAGGCATTTCGAGTAGAAGTTTAAAAATATATGGAAACAAACGAAAATGAAAATACAACAATCCAAATGCTTTGGGATGCAGCGAAGGCAGTCCCAAGAGGAAAATACATTGCAATCCAGGCCTATCTCAAGAAACAAGAAAAATCCCAAATACAAAATCTAACAGCACACCTAAAGGAAATAGAAGCAGAACAGCAAACACCCCAAACCCAACAGAAGAAAAGAAATTATAACGATCAGAGCAGAAATAAATAATATAGAATCTAAAAAAACTGTAAAGCAGATCAACGAAACCAAGAGTGGGTTTTTTGAAAGAAAAAACAAAATTGATAAACCTCTAGCCAGGCTTCTCAAAAAGAAAAGGGAGATGACCCAAATAGATAAAATCATGAATGAAAATGGAATTATGACAACCAATCCCTCAGAAATACAAGCAATTATCAGGGAATACTATGAAAAATTGTATGCCAACAAACTGGGCAACCTGGAAGAAATGGACAAATTCCTCGGCACCCACAAACTTCCAAAACTGAAACAGGAAGAAATAGAAAACTTGAACAGACCCATAACCATCAGAGAAATTGAATCAGTTATCAAAAACCTCCTACAAATAGGAGTCCAGGACCAGATGGCTTCACCGGGGAATTCTACCAGACATTTAAAGCAGAGATAATACCTATCCTTCTCAAGCTGTTCCAAAAAATAGAAAGGGAAGGAAAACTTCCAGACTCATTCTATGAAGACAGCATTCCTTTGATTCCTAAACCAGACAGAGACCCAGCAAAAAAGGAGAATTACAGGCCAATATCCCTGATGAATATGGATGCAAAAATTCTCAGTAAGATACTAGCAAACCAAATTAACAGCATATAAAAAGAATTATACAGCATGATCAAGTGGGATTCATTCCTGGGCTGTAGGGCTGGTTCAACATGCACAAATCAATCAATGTGATACATCACATTAATAAAAGAAAAGATAAGAACCATATGATCCAGTCAATCGATGCAGAAAAACAATTTGACAAAATTCAGCATCCTTTCTTAATAAAACTCTGGAGAAACCAGGGATAGAAGGAACATGCTTAAAGATCATAAAAGCCATTTAAGAAAAGCCCAGAGCTGATATCTTCCTCAAAGGGAAAAACTGAGAGCTTTCTCCCTGAGATCAGGAACACAACAGGGATGTCCACTCTCACCGCTCTTGTTTCACATAGTATTGGAAGTGCTAGCATCAGCAATCAGACAACAAAAGGAAATCCCAGGAATCAAAATGGGCAAAGACGAAGTTAAGCTTTCATTTGTTGCAGATGACAAATTGTACATGGAAATTTCGATAGACTCCACCAAAAGTCTGCTAGAAATGATACATGAATTCAACAAAGTCGCAGGATACAAAATCAATGTACAGAAGTCAGTTGCATTCTTATACACTAGCAATGAAGCAACAGATAGACAAAGAAACTGATCCCATTCACAATTGCACCAAGGAGCATAAAATACCTAGGAATAAACCTAACTAAAGATATAAAAGATCTGTATACTGAAATCTATAGAAAGCTTATGAAGGAAATTGAAGAAGATATAAAGAAATGGAAAAACATTCCTTGCTCATGGATTGGAAGAATAAATATTGTTAAAATGTCAATACTACCCAAAGCTATCTACACATTCAGTGCAATCCCAATCAAAATTGCAACAGCATTCTTCCCGAAGCTAGAACAAGTAATCCTACATTTTGTATGGAACCAGAAAAGACCCCGAATAGCCAAAGTAATTTTGAAGAAGACCAAAGCAGGAGGCATCACAAACCCAGATATTAGCCTCAACTCCAAAGCTGTAATCATCAAGAGAGCATGGTATTGGCACAAAAACAGACACATAGACCAATGGAATAACATAGAGACTCCAGAATTGCACCCACAAAAGTATGGCCAACTAATCTTTGACAATGCAGGAAAGAATATCCGATGGAAAAAAGACAGTCTCTTTAACAAATGGTGCTGGGAGAACTGGAGAGCAACATGCAGAAGGATGAAGCTGGACCACTTTCTTATATCATTCACAAAAACAATCTCAAAATGGATAAAGGACCTGAGTGTGTGACAGGAAACCATCCAAACCCTAGAGGAGAAAGCAGGAAAAAAAAAAACCTCTGTGACCTCAGCTGCAGCAATTTCTTACTTGACACATCCTAAAGGCCAGGGAATTAAAAGCAAAAATAAACTGTTGGGACCTCATGAAGATAAACAGCTTCTGCACAGCAAAGGAAACAATCAACAAAACTAAAAGGGAACTGACAGAATGGGAAAAGATATTTGCAAATGACGTATCGGACAAAGGGCTAGTATCCAAAATCTATAAAAAGCCCACCAAACCCCACACCCAAAAAACAAAGAATCCGGTGAAGAAATGGGCAGAAAACATGAATAGACACTTCTCTAAAGAAGAAATCCAGATGGCCGACAGGTACATGAAAAGATGGTCACCGTCGCTCCTTATTAGGGAAATACAAATCAAAACCACACTGAGATATCACCTCATTTTAGTCAGAGTGACTAAAATGAACAAATCAGGAGACTATAGATGCTGGAGAGGATGTGGAGAAAGAGGAACCCTCTTGCATTGTTGGTGGGAATGCAAACTTGTGCAGCCACTCTGGAGAACAGGGCAGAGGTTCCTCAAAAAATTAAAAAAATAGATCCACCTTATGAGCCAGCAATAGCACTGCTAGGAATTTACCCAAGGGATACAGGAGTACTGATGCATAGGGGCACTTGTACCCCAATGTTTATAGCAGCACTTTCAACAATAGCCAAATTATGGAAAGAGCCTAAATGTCCATCAACAGATGAATGGCAAAAGAAATTGTGGTTTATATACACAATGGAATAGTATGTGGCAATGAGAAAGAATGAAATCTGGCCTTTTGTAGCAATGTGGATGGAACTGGAGAGTGTTATGCTAAATTAAATAAGTCATCGGAGAAAGACAGATACCATATGCTTTCACTTTTATGTGGATCCAGAGAAACTTAACAGAAGTCCATGGGGGAAGGGAAGAGAAAAAAAAGAGGTTAGAGAGGTTAGAGAGGTAAGAGACTCTTAAAAACTGAGAACAAACTGAGGGTTGATGAGGTGTGGGAGGGAAGGGAGGGTGGGTCACGGGTATTGAGGAGTGCACCTTTTGGAATGAGCACTGGGTGTTGTATGGAAAGCAATTTCACAACAAATTTCATATTTAAAAAATAAATAAATAAATAAATCAACATAAAAAAATTACTGGTTACCTATCAAGCAAAGAAGTTACTGTGATAAATGGTTAAAATAGCTAAAGGAATATTGCTTTTAATAAATACAAATAGAGAAATTCGGGATATGTCATTTGTTGATCCCATTTCAAGAAATCACTTTTAACATTATGTAGCCAGTTATTACCTGGTATTTCAAAAATTCCCTTAGTGACAGCTTTAAGGATAATATATGTAATAGTTTTAGTTCTGCCAATATATACCAGAAAATATTAAAATCAAATTTGTCAATGTAATATGTTTAGATTTTGACTATAACCACTGAAATCTTGGGATCTGAATCTTTTCTGTAACATCTATTTTTAACATTCCTTGATTTATTAAAGTTAATCTACTTTGGCCATGTCATGACTCATTTTGTGAACACTATCAAATTTTTGTTTGCTTCTTAAAAAAAATATGGAATAAGTAAGTCTGAAAATAACTGATGGCCATTTTATAGGTTATTTGAGAGAATTGCCATAATTGAAATGTAAATGTGAGGATATCATTTTAGAGCTTGCTAGCCAGAAGGGAAAATTATGAAAAATTTAATGGTATTCTTGGTAAGTGAATGCTGTTTCACTCATCAGTTTAGCAACTCTGATACCTTGGGTAAAATAGAATGGTGATTCTGAACAAGGAGGGTATGGCTTCCCCATGGGACGTTTAGAAATTTGTAGGGGCATTTTTGTTGTCATAATAAGTGTGGGAGGTACTGATAATTAGTGAACAGGAACCACAGATTCTAGACATCCTGCAATGTGCAAGATAATCCTGCACTTAAAAAAAAATCATTCCATGACATGGGAGTTGTGGGAGTATGCAAATGAGTCATTGTAATGAAATTGAGATCTAGAAGCTATGAAGTTATTAGTCATTACAAGGACCAGTGAATGACAATGTCTGTGAAATAGAGGATTACTGAGGAAGCCAAGTGTTACTTCCAGTGCTATGAACCTATTTTGATTCCTACTATGGATGATGGAATGTCTAGAGGAAGCAGGGTCTTAGTCCCCATATGAGGTTTCACTTTCAAACCATTGATGCTGTTGAGAACACCTAGAGAAGCTGAATGTCATTCCTAATACTCAAAATCCCTAGTGAACAATGAGGATGGGGTAAAAATCCCAAGAAGGTGTGATCTTAGTTCCAGTGTGCAAAGCCCACTATTAATTCCTTTCGCAGCAGGAGAATAATTTGAAGATTTGTGTGTATCCCTCTTGACTTCTGTTTATAGGGTTGATGATACATTCTGGGGAAGTCAAATACTGTGCCAAATGAGCAGGTCCACTTTTTACCCCCAATAATGGTGAGCTTATCCAATAACATTGCTTTAAATACCATTTATATGACTAAGACTCAAGTTTTTAACAATAGTTCAGACCTCTCTTCTGAAAACCATACTTTTTTTCCAATTGTCTATCAACATCTCTACTTAGATGTCTAATAGACATTTCAAACTCAACATCTTCATAACTGAACCCAAATATGATTCTTCTCCCACCCTATAAAAGCTTCAGTCTTTCCCTTCTCAATAAATGGAAATTTTTACTGTCCAGAAGCTCAGACTAAAAACTTGGAAACAAAAAGCTACTCTCTTTCCCTTCTTAAATAATAGAAAAATTTTACTGTCCATAAGCTCAGGCTAAAAACTTGGAAACCACTCTTTATCCCTCTGTTTATCTCATATTCTATATCCAATTCATCATAAAATACTCTTGGTTCTTTAAAAATCCAAAATACAGTTATTTCTCACCATCTCTGGAGCTAAAACCTGTTCTAGCCACAGTAATTTCTTGCCTGGTTTACTACAATATCGTTCTAACTGGACTCCTTGAATCTAATCTTTCCTCCCTCCCTCTTCTTCACCAGACTATTCCCAAGACAACATATATTATGGCATACCTCTGCTCAAAACTATGAAATGGCTTCTCACCTTAGAATAAAATTTGAAGTTTCTAGAGTGGCCCACAAAGTACCACATAATATACCTTGCTTCTATTACTTCTTTGACCTCATGTCCTCCTCTTTCTCTCTTCATATGATTTGCTTTAGCTATATTGTCCTCCTTGTTGCACTTTATAAATTTTTTTAAATTTTTTAAATTTATTTTTGAAGGCGAGAGAGAGAGCATGAGCGGGGGAGGAGCAGAGAGAGAGAGAGAGGGAGACATAGAATTTGAAGAAATCTCCAGGCCCTACGCTGTCAGCACAGAGCCCAATGTGGGGCTCGAAAATCATGAGCTGTGAGATCATGACCCGAGCCAAAGTCGGACACTTAACCGACTGAGCTACCCAGGCGCCCCACCTTGTTGCACTTTATAAATGCCAGGCATGGGGTGCCTGGGTGGTTGAGTGGATTAAGCGTCTGACTCTTGATTTTGGCTCAGTCATGATTTCATGGTTTGTGAATTTGTGCCCCACATCAGGCTCTGTCCTGACAGTATGGAGCCTGCTTAGGATTCTTTCTCTCCCTCTCTCTGCCCCTCCCCTGCTCATGCTCTCTCTCTCTCCATCTCAAAATAAATACATAGGTTTTTTTTTTTTAATTCCAGGCATGCACTCTTATTAGAGACCTTTCACTGGCTGTTCCTTTTTCCTAGAATGCTTTTTGCCAGACAGCTACATGACTAACTCCCTAACTTCCTTCCAGATTTTGTGTAGATATCACCTTCTCAATTAGCTACCACACCCACTCCTATTTCAAATTCCAACCACCTACCACTCTCTGGAAGTTGTAATACAGTTATCCTCTTCTATTTTTTTCCAAGACACTTACTACATTATAACACACTATTTTTTTTAATGTTTATTGTCTATCCCCTTCTCACTCCACCCTCAAATAATCTGTAAACTCCATGAAAGAAGAGATGATTGCTTATTTTGTTCACCACTGCACAGTAGCTTCCCCCCACACCATCATACACACACCTTACCTGTGGTTTTGCTTTCCACATTTTCTAGTACCCAGGGTCAACAGTGGTCTGAAAAAAGTTGATCCTCCTTATAATATATTATCAGAAGGTCAATAGTAGCCTAACACTTGTCACAATGCCTACCTCATTTATCTTATTTAATCTCATCACATAAGCATTTTATCATCTCGCATTATCACAAGTGAGTACAATACAATACAATATTTTCAGAAAGAGAGAGAGATAAAGACCATGTTTACATAAGGTATTACAGTGTATTATAATTGTTCAGTTTTATTTTAGTTCTTATTGTTTATCTTTTACTGTGCCTAATTTATACTGTAAACTTTATTACAGGTATGCATGTATAGGAAAAAACATAGTATATATAGGATTTGGTATATCTGTGGTTTCAGGCATCCACTGGGGATCTGAGAATGTATCCCCCATGCATAAGGGGGGAAAACTGTATTCCAAATACCTAAGACAAAATCTAATACACAGTGAATGCTAAATAAGTATTTGTCGACTGACTTTCAAATGTCCCAATGTTCCCAGGTAGAGAGAGAAAAGATAGGAGCTGAGGTCGCTGGGTGGAGAAAAGCACATATTTTGAAACAATGCTGGCAGGGTCTGACCACAGCAAAACCCCCTCAGGCATAAGGTTCCTCTTAAGAATGTAATGGACACCACCTGCTTCCCCTCAGATTTCCCTCAGGAATTTGACAAAAGACCTGACTAAAAATAAATAGACCATAAAATGTAAGACCCTATAGTAAAGGTATGGCCATACACCACCCCTCATACAATGGAAACAAGCCAATCAGGAATGGACAACCCAGCACCTAGAGCTATCAAGCCAATAAGGGTAGAACCTGAGAAGGTACAAGGGGGAAGGGAAAGGCTAGGGCTGACCACAACCTTATAAAACAAGGACCCTTGCCTATAGTCCATGGGCATTCACTTTCGAATGCCCTTACTCTGTAAAGAGAGCTTCCATATTCTTGTTCCTTTATGATCTTATACTCTAATAAAATTTTCCTGCTGCTCATTTTGTGTCCACCTCTTCGTTCTTTGAAGCGGTGAGAAAGTGAACCCTGGGTATTGAGGTAAAAAATCCTGCAACAATACTAACCTTTTATCAGATATGTCATTTGCAAATATCTTCTCCCATCTCATAGGTTGTCTTTTAGTGTCGTTGATTGTTTCCTTCACTGCAGAAACTTTTCTATTTTGATGAAGTCCCAGTAGTTCATTTTTGCTTTTGTTTCCTTTGCATCAGGAATTATATCTAGAAAGAAGATGCTATGGTTGAAGCCAAAGAAGTTGCTGTCTGTCTTCTACTCTAGGATTTTGGTGGTTTCCTGTCTCAAATTTATGTCTTTCATCTATTTTGAACTTATGTTTTGGTATGGTGTAAGAAACTGGTCCAGTTTCATTCTGTTGCATGTCAAGTTTTCTGAACACCATTTGTTAAAGAGACTGTCTTTTTTTGTCCATTTGTTCTTCTTTCATGCTTTGTTGAAGATTAATAGACCATATAGTTGTGGGTTCATTGCTGGTTTTTCTATTATTTTCTATTGATCTATGTTTTTATGCCAGCACCATACTGTCTTGATTATAACAGCTTTGTAATATATTTTGAAGTCTGGAATTGTGATGCTTCCAACTTTGCTTCCTCCCCCCCACCCCACCCCCAAAGATTGCTTTGGCTATCCAGGGTCTTTTGTAGTTCCATACAAATTTTAGGATTGTTTGTTCTGGCGGTGTGAAAAATCCTGTTGGTATTTTGATAGAGATTGCATTAAATGTGTAGATTGTTTTGGATAATACAGACATTTTAACAATATTTGTTCTTCCAATTCATGAGCATGGAATATTTTTCCATTTCTTTATGTCCTCTTCAATTTCTTTCACCAATGTTTTATAGTTTTCAGAGTACAGGCCTTTCATCTCCTTGGTTAGGTTTATTCCTAGGTATCTTATGGCTTTTAGTGCAATTATAAATGGTATTGATTCCTTGATTTCTCTTTCTGCTGCTTCATTATTGGTGTAAAGAAATGAAACAGATTTCTGTACTTTGATTTTGTATCTTGTGACCTTACTGAATTCGTGCATCAGTTCTAGCAGGTTTTTGGTGGAGCCTTTCTGGTTTTGTATCTAGAATATCATGTCTTCTTCAAGTAATGAAAGTTTTATTTCATAGAGAGTATCATGTCATCTGCAAATAGTGAACGTTTTACTTCCTTCTTGCCAGATTGGATGCTTTTTAATTATTTTTGTTGTCTGATTGCTGTGACTAGGACTTCCAGTACTATGATGGATGACATTGGTGAGAATGGACATCCTTCTTTTGTTCCTCCCCATAGAGGGAAAGCTCTCAGTTTTTTTTCCCATTGAGGACGAGCTGTGGGTTTTTTTAATTTAAAAACTGATATAATGTCTTCTGCATTATAATGTCTGGGTTTTTAAATTTTCCTTACTCTGTTGAGATATATTCCTTTAACACTATTTTGTTGAGAGTTTTTTTGTTGTTGCTGTTTTGTTTTGTTTTGTTTTTTATCATGAATGGCTGTTGCACTTTCCCAAATGATTTTCTACATCTATTGAAATGATCATATTGTTCTTTTTAAATACTATTTCTTTATTTCTTTTTGAGAGAGAGTGTGTGTGAGCATAGGAGGGGCAGAGAGGGAGGGAGAGAGAAAATCCCAAGCAGGCTCTGCACTGTCAGCACAGAGATTTATGCAGGGCTCAATCCCATGAGCTGTGAGATCTATGAGAACTGTGAGATCATGACCTGAACCTAATTCAAAAGTCAGTTGCTTAACCAACTGAGCCACCCAGGCACCCCAAAATGATCATATGGGTTTTATACTTTCTTTCATTAATGTGATGTATCACATTGATTGATTTTTGAATACGGGATCACCCTTGTAACCCAAGAATAAATCCCACTTAATCATGTTGAATGATATTTTTAATATATTGTTAGATTCAGTTTGCTGGCAGTTTATTGAGAATTTTTGCATCTATGTTCATCAGGGGTATTGGCCTGTAGTTCTATTTTTTATTGGAGTATTTGTTTTGAAAACAGGGTAATGTTGGTCTCATAGAATGAGTTTTCAAGTTTTCCTTCCTTTTCTATTTTTTGGAATAGTTTGAGAAGAATAGGTATTAACTATTCTTTAAATATTCGTTAGAATTTGCCTGTGAAGCTGTCTGGTCCAGGACTTCTGTTTGCATGGAATTTTTTTATTACTAATTGATTTTTTTTTTGCTGGTTATTGGTCTGTGTATTTGCATATTTAAATGCATATTATTTTATTACTAATTCTTTTCATTTACCCTTCATATTACTATTAAGACATTATATCAGTTTTTAAATTTTCTTTAATAGTGTATGTAATAGATTACATTATTTATAAATTTCATTTAAGAATTTATACTATGTTTTAGGAAATACTCATTATTATGGTTGTATTAGGTTGAAAATTCCAGCAATAAAGTAATTAATACTTCTAGACTGCACACTTCATGTTTTTTTGTGACTTTCCAGACATAGACATCTGAACATTCTGTTAAAATACAGCATTTGATGCTGTTTGATGGAGAATCCAAGAATGATTTTACAGACTTCAGGCATAGAAACCTACCAGCTTAGTTATTCCTCACAATGATGGCTGATATTATGTGTGCAGAGATCTCAATGAGCCAGTACTAAAGATTCATTTCTCATCTGATAACCCATGTTACAAAGCCCACCAACACAGAGCATATGAAAGTATCAACACTGGATACACTTTGTTACATCTACCAAGATATTCACACAGAGAAGTTAGAGGATAAATCCATTGAGATTCTGACTATCATAATCTTGATAAAGAGGAAAGAAGATCCCAATAGTAGTATAAAGTCAGTGGCTTTTGAAGCACTTCTGGACTATTAGAGTTCATCAAGCAAACTTTGACCAACAATCTGAAAATCAATTTCTTTTCCAGATAATCTATGAAGCAACTCGTTATCAAGATAAAGGGCACCTGGGTGGCTCAGTTGGTTGAGCGTCTCTTGATTTTGGCTCAGATCATGATTGCAGGGTCATAGGATCAGGCTCCATGTCGGGTTCCACACTGAGCCTGGAGTCTCTCTCTCTCTCTGTCTCTCTTTCTGTCTCTCTTCCCATTTTCACCACTCACTCTCTCTCAAAAATAAAAAAAGATAATAAGATATTAGTGACTAGATTACAGAACCTGGTGAAGAATGTCCTTGTATTATCTGTATATGAAGATACAAGTCCTGCTTTTCTTGTGATTACAATTGGGGTACAACAGTAAATTTGATGAAATTCCTGATGGCAGTTAGTACATTAGAAAAAACGTTGGCTGATTAATTCCTAATGTATAGAGAGGCTGCTATGTTCTCTTAAGAATGGTTATTTTATTACAAAAAATTATACTGAGTGCAAGGTTTTATTGAACACTACAAGATAAGAGGAAGACTTATATAACACCTTGAAATCAAGTATGTTACTTTTTGTTGATGGAGAACATGGGGAACAAGATGTCCATAAGTCTGTGAAGCCAGAGATTCTGTGTTTAGTGATATGTCCCTAATTACTGATAGGGAATGTAACAAATGCCTAGAGGTAGTATTGAATATTTTGCAGCAAACCTGCCGATCCCAGGTGACCAAGTCAAATGGCAACATGGTAGATTATTTGAATGTGCTCAAGGAAGGCTGCTCAGAAGACTATAACGTAATTGTCTAAGCATTTAAGGGACAAGGATCAAAGGAGAATGCTTACCCAGAGGTATGGCACATGCAAGCAGGAGTAGAGTTGAGTCTTCTTTTGAGCACATTCCTGGTTTGAGGATCATATAAACAGTGTAGGTACCGGTGCTGCTAACCTGATAGGAAACTTATTCTGCATTTGGAAAGGATGCACTGAAGTTACTTGCAGCTAGGCTGATAAATTTTGATGTGTTAACTAAGGGATAGAAATTCAAAACTAGAAAAACAAAACCCTTTTTCCATAGACAACAAAATAACTTTAAAAATTGAAGGATCAAGGTCAATCTGTGACCATGAAGATGTTACTTAAGATAATTACTGGAAATGTGCAATCTTTCAAAACACATTCAAGTTAAGGAGTGTGCACAAATGCTGAAAACACACCACATTGAAAATTCAACCACGGAAGCAGTAATTATTAGCAACAACACTGTTGGTTGGCTATATAAATACTGACTTCAAAGAAAACCCTTTGAGTAGCCATCTTGTAAGGGAGAAAAATACTGGATTTGCTTATGTAAAGGAGGAGGAGAAGCAGGATGGGGGGCGGGTGGGGAGATGGAATGGGGATGGGCAATGAGAAGGAGAGAAATCTAAGTTATTTCTTCCTAAAGAATACTACAATTTGCTTTTTGGTATTTCAGCTAATGCTGAGTGGAATGACTAATTTTTTCCAAAGCAGAGAGATTGGGATCAGCAGTTATGTTTTGTTATAAAAAAGCAGCTTAACCTATGCTACTGATGATAATGATGATGACAGAGCCTAGGATTATGTACCTTTGCCACACAGCACTGTATGCATTTAGGCTAAAGGGACCTGAGTAATACTTTGCAATCTGAGTGTGGGTGAATGAACCTGTGTCCATATTCTCAACTATATGTCATTGAAGTTTATCTTTTTCCTTAAAAAATCTTGGAAGAGGTGTTAAATGTTGCATTTCATAAAACTAACTAAAGCTCTGTCTACTGAGAGAGACCACAGTAGATATAAAAGAAAAAGGAAAAGAAAAAAAGAGACACTTTTTAGGTTTTTGGTTGTTTTTGATTATTATCATTATTTTAGGAAAAGCACTAAGTGGTCATAATAAAAATCTAGACTTTTCAAAACAAAAACAAAACAGGACAAAACGACAACCCACAACCTAAAGAAACTAAAATTTAAATTATTGAAAGTGGCAACACAAAGAGAAATCTCTTACTTGACTTGTACATGGTAGTCTAGATAGTCACCCCTTTTTACAAAAATGATGCCAAAGAGTTTACAAAAAAATTACAATAAAAATAAATAAAGAAAAATATAGCTAACTTTAAGTAACTATTTTTTTCCTATAAAATCAAGATACATTTAATGATCAAACCAAATCTAATAAAATAACTATTTGGTTTTTTTCTATTTATTTGATTGCATCCAATGTAGTATTGTTTTCTTGCTACATTTTGAAGTCACCTAACCACAGAAATTACCAAAATATCTATGTATAAATTATATATGTTTATGTGTATAATTATACCTCCCATGATATAAACAACACTTATAAAAGGTTTCATGTTTCCATTGCAGTTGAATATTAATATAATGATCCCAAACCTTCCACAGGAAAAACAAAGTTTAGGAAATATAAAAATTTGTTCCTTTCCAAATGAGGAGTTTTTTTTAAGGCTATCTTGTATTTTTCACCTAGATCTATGCTAAAATTGAACCTCTTCTAATATCCCTTTATAATTACATTTGGCTGATGGTATTGTGTGTTAGATCTACATTTGCAGGCCCATGCACCCATTCCAAAGCTGATACTTTCAAATTAGTCTATTTTTTTTTTCACAAAGCAAATAGGTGAGCAGGCTAGTTTGAATCAAACCAAGTGCTCATAAAACAAATATGTTATCATGAGAAGATCTCAAAAGCTTGTTGAAGTCTGATTCAACTAAGCATTGATTAAGAGTGAGGATGCTTAACTGATGTTTATCCAAACTTATCTAAAATTGAATACCTTTGTTGTAAAAAAAAAATGGGCCAAAATCTGGTACTGATTTTGGTGCTTTTGTTCATAATAAGCCACAAGTATCAAAAGAATAGCCTAGCTAGGAAGTAGACATATGGTTGAAAATAAAAAATTGAGGGATAGAAATCAAAACTGTCAGAACCCTGAAAATGGATGGGGGAAATAACTCTCAATGAGGTGAGCTGTCAGCACAGAGACCAACACAAGGTTCAAACCCATGAACCGTGAGATCATGACCTGAGCCAAAGTCAGACCCTTAACTGACTGAGTCACCCAGGTGTCCCTCAATGTTGTTTTTAAATTATGTGTTAAACTATTTTGAAATTTCATATAACATTGAAAGAGGGTGTGAGATTTTTGCAGTCATCAAAAGAAAGCAGGGAAGTTTTTGCTTCTGACAAGATAGAACAAATATCTTTTTCCTATTTCTGCCAAGTACAACTAGTAAACCTTGGACATTGAAAAACAAACATAAGAAGACTCTGAAAGGTGGAGAGAAAAAGATTGACTAGAAAACTTAGAATTCAAGGAAAGAAACAATTGTCAATCAGAAAACCACTTGTGGGAATGTAAAGTGGCACATTCATTCTGGAAAACAGTTCAGCATTTTCTTAAAAAAACTGAACATGCACTACCATACCACTTTGCAATTGCATTCTTGGGCATTTATCTCAGAGAGATGAAGACTTACATCTGCATAAAAATCTGTACACTATTGTTCATGGCATCTTTATTTGTAATACTCAAAAACTGGAAGCAATGCAGATATGCTTCGAATGTGTGAATGGTTAAATGAACTAGCACATTCATACCATGAAATGCTACCCAGTCTTAAAAAGGAACAAATTTTTGACACACGCAACAGCCTGGTTGAATCTAAAGAGCATTATGCTGAATGGAAAAAGCCCATCTCAAAAAGTCACATACTTTATGATTCTACGTACACAACATTGTCAAAGTGCAAAATTGTAGAGATGTAAAACAGATTACTGCTTTCTAGGAGTTAGAGATAATATGGAAGAGGGATGTGTGTCACTATAAAGAAGTAGCATGAGGGAGATCTTTGTGGTAATGGAAGTTTTCTATCTTGACTATGGTGGTGGTTACACAAATCTACACATCATAAGCTGACATAAAACTATACACACTGTGATGGATAATGTGTCAACTTGACGGGTATGGAGTGCCGTATTAAACATTTCTAGGTGTTGCTATAAGAATTTTTTGGATGAGTTTATCATTTGATTCAGTGAACTCAGTAAAGTAGATTGTCTTCCGCAGTGTGAGTGGGCATTATCTGATCCACTGAAAGTCTGAATAGAACAAAAAGCAGAGGTAGGCGGAATTCCTCCCTTTTTTAATACCTCAGTGATTGGACTAAGACATCTCACCTCATCTTCTCTAGTCCTTATACTGGGATTTACACTCTCAGCTACCCCAGTTCTTAGGCCTTCAGACTCAGACTAAATCACACTACTAGTTCTCCTGGTTTCCCAGCTTGCAAACAGCAGACTATAGTACTTCTCAGCCTTAACAATCACTTGAGCCCATTCCTCACAATAAATATTTATTATAGTTATGATTTTCTGTAGAACCCTGATTAATGTATGCATATATTAAGCAAAGCCAATTTTTTTTTTAGTTTTGATATTGTATATGTTACTAAAGATGTAACCACTGGGGAAACTGAGTAAAGGGTACACAGGACTTCTATGTACTATTTAAGCAACTTCCTTTGAATCTATATTTATCTCAACATTAAAAGTTAAAGACATAAACTTACAAATCTTAAAAAATACTGGTACAAGGAGAAAATATAGACAACCATTTAAGAGTACAAGAGACCTTTTGTTAATCTCGATTCTGAGATTTATGCCACTTTTTATTTGAATAAAATCTTAGTTCAATATTATAGTTTTATTTGAATCCTTAGTTTCTACTTTTCAAAGTTTGTTGGTAGTGTCATGGGGGGGGGTCATAAAAATGTGGAATAACAACACAAAGTATTTTTTGACCCTGATCCATCAACACTTGTCTAGAGAAATTGTCTCAATAAAATATGAAGCCCAAATTCATAGCATTTTTCATTTGAATTAAATGTTTCTGGGTCAAGGATTTGAGCATTTGCACTGAGAAAGTATACTACACCATCCACAATGATCCAATGATATTTAGAATATCTTGTCTGCTTTTTTTCTGTGTGTGACCAATATAACCACTACTAGAGTATTGCTAGATTGGATCTGCTTTCAGAACACATGCTCAGCAAAATGTGCTGTATCATCTAATAACATCAACAGAGAATTCAAAGAACATAAGTTTACACAAGATTAAGACATTATTTTTTCTAACATAAAATATGTTTCAGTATAGGAAATTCAGACCTAACAATAGCAAATCCAAAGTCAAAAGAGATAAATTTTTATGTTTATGATCCATCATTTTTGTTTCAGATTCCACACTCAAGATTAACTTATCATTCAACATAACTACTGGGGCTCCAGCCGTCATGTTTACATTACTAGCAGGAAGCAGAACGTGGGATGGGAAAAGAATGTATATACCAAATACTATCTTGCTCTTAAGGAGACCTTCTGGAAGTCCCATCCTGTCTCTCATTTATATCTTATAGGATATCCAGAATAAAATTGAGTCATGTTATTTAACTAAAAAAGAGAAATTGGATATTAATTAAGCCCCTAGCAATCTCTATCAAATATTAAAATACTTATAGCTAGCATTATAGGTTGTGAGTAATGTCAAAGATTAATTAGTGAGTTCAAAAATATCTTAAACTTGACAAAAGACAACCTTTGGCAGAAAAGAAAATAAGCTATCATGGAATCGGGTCTTGAAAGAACATATAACCAGTGATGTGGTTAACTGGAAGAACTGAGCGTTCTAGTAACTGGAGGTTTCAGATCCATCTGAGACTACCTTCAAGGGATCCATCTTACTTTCCAGAGGAAGAGTCCAGTTGCATCTCTTCTCCAGCATTTTGTCTAGTGGCTCCTAAGTGCTTTGCTTGCAAGGACAGCCATGACTAGCTCTTTCTAGAAAAGATAAAGGATTCTGCTTATGGCAACTATTCTTGCTGCAAACCATACCTTTTTACAGTTGCTTGTTTGTTTTATTTGAAACAGCTTTGATGGCTCTTTGCTTTCTCTGCTTCTATAAATAATCAGCCTTAATGATAAAATATAACCTGCACATTCAAATGCACATTTTCTTCTATACATATCCATGCCCTGAATAGTCACAGCTACAAAGACATCAGTTTTGAACATGAGCATATGGTTATGAGAAATTCATATTTCAAATCCACAATTCAACTTAAGAATTGAACATAACATTTTCATTAACACTGATGATACATAAACTGCTTCTTAAAAAATAATAAAACATGTAATTGAGCTGTGAGGTTGGAGCTCTGAGGCTACTTCGGACTGAATTTTTAATGTTGAAAAAATTATGTCTGTCAGCAAGATAAAGCATGCATAAAATATTGTCTAAATTCACAATGCTTCTGTTCAGTCCTTAGAAGAAAACTCGTAGGCAAAGTGTGCTTGGTTGCCTAATAAGTGACTATTTGTTCATCGCAAGTGCTCTATCATTGGTCGTTGGAATGATGCCTTCTCATTTGCCTGGATCGTGTGACTATGTCCTCCTTGCTGGTAATCAGCTTTTCCAATTCCCCCTGAGAGCCTCTTTTGATGCATACATTGGAAAGAGAGTGCAGAAAGGTGCAAGAGTCATACACAATTGAATATTACTCTAGAGTGACTTAGGACATTGTGGAACACCTGGCACTCACTGTGCACACAGAGAACCAAACTACAGTCATTTTAAAGATCTTTCATTTAAATGCATTTCAAACAAAATGCTCACCCCAAATGGAGGAATTCAATTTACCCATTAATGGTGAGTGGAGGAAGCTGCAGTCCAACTTCCTCCCACCGTGCCCAAACTGCTCTTAATAGACCATCTTTTTGACTAAAGAGAGGAGTTCAAGCATAATGCAGAATAAATTCTTCCCTTAACTTAAAAGCCTTACAAGAAATAGAAGATCTATGGTGAGATTCTTAACTCCCTGTGGAGACTTCCTTTTCTTATTGCATGTAAGAAATAAGTAAGTCATGAAACAAGGAAAGATAAGGACAAGAGGCATCTGAAGTAAACTGCATTCCTTCAAATCTGTATCCTGTTCCTTCCCAGACAGTGGAATCTCTCAGTGGCTGCCACAGACAGCCCTATCCACTGCCTTATAGTGACCCCTAGCATTTTGCTTTACATCATGCAATTCATTCTCCCATTTGTCTTCCCCCTTGGGCTTCACTCACAAATGGTTACTTGGTGAACGATCAAAATATCAGTCTGATCCATAATAATGATATATAAAGGAAAGAAAAAACTGGTCATGATGAAAACAAGTATAATGGCAAAACTGAAAAATCTATAATTACATAGAAATAAGCACAAGAAACTTTCAAATGTACCTTTGAAAAACCTTTGCAAATTTTTGTATATATATGTGTATATATAGGTGTAGATGAGACTCTAAAGTCTGATCTGAATTTCAAAGAAAAATAGGGAGCAACATTTTGGAGAAATTAAAAATTGGTAGTCCAAGGGATGAATTTAGACAGTTTGTTGTTATTGTGGTTGTTTTTGGAGGACCGTAGCAGAGAGTTTTGTTTCATTATGTTTAGATATGAAAGCTTCTCAGTGGGGAAATCACTCCCCAGTTTTTCTCAAGTGACATCTCTCTCTATTGTCCTCCACCTTGGTGCATCACACACTTGGCACCAGACAGTCTTTGATTTTATCATTCTTCTTGGCTTAGAGAATTTTAAGCCTGAAAGAGACATTAGAGATGATCTGATCTTATTTTCAAAATTGTTTCCTGTAGTCCCAATCTTCCAACTCTATGGAATATTGCTTGTAACAGAAAAGAAACAGAATTTGAAATGCCCTTCTCTCACTGTAATCAGTGCATTTCTGTTGTTTCAGCTCATGGAAAGTTCACCAACTTGACAGCTCATGTGCGTTTAGCATTCTTTCTTTCCTGTCAGTGGCAGAATAACCTCTGTGTGTTATGATAGCCTCCACAAGAATAGATTTTTTTAATCCCAAGTTCAATATGGGCTTGCTATATTGCTGAATATGCAACTCCATATGCATGCTACAGATAGAATTGGACCTTGTAAATATGATTTATGGTTAAAGTCTACAAATCTGTGTTGGAACACCTAGCATAGACATGTAACTGCATTATTCACTGGTAGAACTCATTCCTATGCCTGGTTTTATAATGAATTGAAGAGGGTCCTTTGAGCTTGCTGTTGTTGCTTTTGAATAAGAGTTCAAAATACAGCAGGGTAACAAACAGAATCACCTTAACAGTGAGTAAAATCCATTGGAAGGCAGAGAAATCACATCTGTTGAAGGTGCAGACTTGGATGGCCTATTTCCATATACATCTGACTAGAATTTCTTATTGCTACTAAGGAGAATAAAGGAAGGTCATTTGGGCATAAGAAATGTTTTTCCTTCTGACTTTGTTTGAAAACCCCTCTCAACTGCCAGGAACGTGAGAGGAGCCATTTGCTGCCTATATCATGCAATAGTTTGTCATGCCACATACAGAAGTGCTGTGGTGCTTAGGACATCTCTTGGTAAATCTCTAACTCAGCCAATGCATTAGGAAGTTGGTAAGTATTTGAAACATATTTTGGATACCTGGTTTTTCCTGAGTTAAAGTAAATTTCAGAATCCCAAGTTGTTGCCCTGCAAAGCTCTTCTTTATATCAACAGGAGATAAAATTAGATCCATGTCACAAAGGATCATAAACTTTACCCTGGTTCCTTTGGTTGATGCAGCAAACAGGACACCATGACTGCATAGAAGGGAGGTATGTCTACTGATGTTAAAACTTCCTCTATGGCCATCACTAAAAAGTCAAGAGATAACAAATGCCACCATGGATGTGGAGAAAATGGTACCTTTGTGCACTGTTGGTGGGATTGTAAACTGCTGCAGTCACTATGAAAAACAGTATGGAAGTTCCTTAAAAAATTAAAAATGGAATTATCATATGATCCAGTAACTCCATTTCTGGGAATATATCCAAAAGAAACAAAAACACTAACTCAAAAAGATATATGCATTCCCATTTTCATAGCAGCATTATATACAATAGCTAAGACATGGAAACAACCTAAGTGTCCATTAATAGATGAATGGATAAAGAAAATGTGATGTGTGTGTGTATGTATACAAAATGGAATATTATTTGGCCATAAAAAACAAGAATATTGTACCACTGGCACAAAGATGGACCTTGAAAGTGTTATGCTAAGATAAAAAAGCCAGAGAAAGACAAATACTGTACAACCTCACATATTTATAATCTAAAAACAAAACAAAATAACAAGAACAATAAAACCAATACCAAACTTATAGAAAAAGATCAGACTGGTAGTTTCCAGAGGTCTGGGGTAGGGGGAGGGAGAATTGGAGGAAGGTGTGCAAAAGCTACAAACTTCCAGTTATAAGATAAACAAGTACTAGGGATAAAGTGTACAACATCATGACTATATTTAACACTGCTGTATGATATATAGGAAAGTTAGTAAGAGAGTAGATTCTGGAACTTCTGATCATAAGGAGAATATTTTTCCTTTCTTCTTATTGTATACATATGAGATGATGGATAGTAACTAAACTTATTATGGTAGTCATTTTACAATACATGTAAATCAAAGTATTATGCAGTACACCTTAAACACTACAGAAATACACACAATTATGAGAATATTAGGAATAATTATATGACAACAAACTGGGCAATCTAGAAGAAATGGGCAAATTCCTAGAAGCATACAAACTACCAAAACTGAAACAGGAAGAAATAGAAATTTGAACAGATCCATAACCAGAAAAGAAATTGAATCAGATATCAAAAATCTCCCAAGATACAGCATTCAGGCCCCAATGGCTTCCCAGGAGAATTCTACCATACATTCATTCATTCATTCATTCATTTACTTTCTATTTTTTAAGAGACATTCATTCATTCATTCATTCATTTAGTTTCTATTTTTTAAGAGACAAGTGATCTTTTGAGTTTTCTCCTTCAAATTATTAAAGCAACAAATAACTTGTTTGATTTTTTAAATATTAAATCCCCCTTATATTCCTAGGATTAAGTCAATTTGTTCACAGTGCACATGATTTTTAGGTATTTGTGTATTTGGCTCACTCATATGTGTTGGGCTTCTGGGTGGACTTCTGGAGGTCCATGAGTGAAGAGTAACGAAGGATATTGACCTGTAGTTTTCTGTCTTACATTGTCCAGGTTGTTCTGATGTTAAGACTATGTTGGTCCTATAAAAGTAATTGGAAAACATACCCTCTTTTACTAGTCTGCGGATGAATTGGTTTAAGATTGGATTCATTGCTTCTCAAAATGTTTGGTAGAATTTTCCAGTGAAGTAATTTGGAACCATTTTCTTTATGGGACAGTTTTAAATGCTGATTAAATTCTTTAGTAATATAGGGCTGGTAAGAGTTCCTATTTCTTATTGTGTTAGTTTTGATAAGATGCCCTTTTCTAGAATTTTTTTCAGCTTTCACACGGGTATAACCTTGTTTATATTATTTTGTTATGATATAATATTTTGTTATGATTTCTTTTCTTTTCAGGAGTAGAATTTAGTGATTCATCACTTACATATAATATCCAGTTCTCATCCCAACAAGTGTCCTCCTTAATGTCCCTCTCCTATTTTATCCCATCCCCCCCACCCAACACCCTGCCAAAAACCCTCATGTTGATTTCTGTGTTTAAGAGTCTCTTATGGTTTATCTCTCTCTCTGTTTTTATATTAGTTTTGTTTCCATTCCCTTATGTTCATCTGTTTTGTTTCTTAAATTACATTTATGGGTGAAATCACATGATGTTTGTCCTTTTCTGACTAACTTATTTCACTTAGCACAATACCCTCCAGTTCCATCTATGTTGTTGCAAATGGCAAGATTTCACTTTTTTGATCACGGAGTAACAATCCATTGCATATATATACCACATCTACTTTACCATTCACCAGTCAATAGATATTTGTGTTCTTTTCACACTTTGGCTATTGTTGATAATGCTGCTATAAACATTGGGGTGCATGTGCCCCTTCTCCATCTCTTTACTTTCAGTCTGCATGTGTCTTTAGGTCTAAAATGAAGTCTCCTATAGGCAGCATATAGATGGTTCTTGTCTTCTTATCCATTTTGAAACTCTATGTCTTTTGATTGGAGCATATATTCCTTTGACATTTAGAGGGAGCACTGAAAGAAATGAATTTAGTTCCATTGTGTTGCCTGTAGAGTTAGCGTCTCTGGTGATGTTTTCTGGTCTTTCCTGGTCTTTGTTGCTTTTGGTCTTTTTTGTTTTGTTTTGTCTTTTATCCATTGAAAGAGTCACCCTTAAAATTTCTTACAGGGCTGGTTTAGAAGTCACAACCTTCTTTAGTTTTTGTTTGTCTGGGAAAATCTTTATCTCTCTTTCTATTTTGAATGACAGCCTTCTATTTTGAATGACACCTGGGGATTAAGAATTCCCAGGTGCATATTTCCGATTCAGCACATTGAATATATCCTGCCACTCCTTTCTGGCCTGCCAAGTTTCTGTGGATAGGTCTACTGTGAATCTGATCTGTCCTCCTTTATAGGTTAAGGGATGTTTTTTCCCTTGCTGGGTTCATATTCTTTCTTTGTCTGTGTATATTGTGAATTTGACTATGATATGCCTTGGTGATGGCTGGTTTTGGCGAATCTAATGGGAGTTCTCTGTGTTTCTTGGATTTTGATGTCTGTGTCCTTTCCCAGGTTAGGAAAGTTTTCTTCTATAATTTGCTCACATAAATCTTCTGTCCCTTTTTTTTTCTCTCTTCACCTTCTGGGATTCCTATGATTCAGATGTTGTTCCTTTTTAATAAGTCACTGAGTTCTCTAAATCTTGCATCATGCTGTTTTGCCTGTTTCCCTGCTTTTTTATCTGCCTCATTTTTCTCCATAATTTTGTATTCTATATCTCTGATTTGCTCCTCTGATTTGTCTATCCTTGCTGTTGTGGCACCCTCCAGAGTTTTCTCTCACATGGGGCTGTGCTTCAAAATCCCACACTTCAGACACCCCTGAAGCTTGGATCTGCACTGACTTTCTGGGGGAGGGTCTCTCTGAGCAATGGCCGGATGCTGGCTCGCCCCATAAAATATTAACTTCATTGTGCAGTGGCAGAGGCTCAGAGATTAAAACAAAACACAACATAGCTGACACCAGGTTTTGCCATAATCGGGCATCGTTGTCCCAATAACAGCAAGCATGGCTGCTCTCTGTGGTCTGCTGGGACCTTTGCCTGTGGGGAGACTGTATGGCCTCTACCAAATGCACTGCAAGCAGTGGAACTGCATATGGACGGCTCAGTCCCCACTGCCTGTTTCTGGGGATTGTCTCTACTTCCTTACCAGACCACCACCAGGCATTGAGCTTCAGAACTTCAGATTCTGTGCTTCACGGTTTAAAGAATCCCGGTGGTATTCAAACCCTCTCTTTCCTTCTAGTCAATGGTTTGGCAAACATATTTCTTGTTCAGTCGCCTGCAAGTGTTTTCACTTTTTTTTTTCCCTAGATACTTTCAGGGGAGTGTTTTTCTTGCATGATTCCAATTTGCTGCCCTGCCCCCCTTTCTCTTCCTCTCTCTGTTCTCTCTACACAAAAACACCTCACTACTGTCTGCAGCTTTTCTCTCCCCCACTTCACCTCTCTGCACCCCATCCTTGCTGAGTTCTGTGGCTCAAGTTATGAAGATTGTTGTATTAATCCTCAGTTCAATTTTCTAGGTGTCCAAAATGACTGCTGCTGATCTAGCTGCATTTCGGGGATGAGACAAGCTCAGGGCCTCCATGATGCTCTGCCCTCTTAACTCTTCCCTCTCTACCAGACATTTATTATTTTTTTTCAATATATGAAATTTATTGTCAAATTGGTTTCCATACAACACCCAGTGATCATCCCAAAAGGTGCCGTCCTCAATACCCATCACCCACCCTCCCCTCCCTCCCACCCCCCATCAACCCTAGGTTTGTTCTCAGTTTTTAACAGTCTCTCATGCTTTGGCTCTCTCCCACTCTAACCTCTTTTTTTTTCCTTCCCCTCCCCCATGGGTTTCTGTTAAGTTTCTCAGGATCCACATAAGAGTGAAAACATATGGTATCTGTCTTTCTCTGTATGGCTTATTTCACTTAGCATCACACTCTCCAGTTCCATCCATGTTGCTATAAAAGGCCATATTTCATTCTTTCTCATTGCCACGTAATATTCCATTGTGTATATAAACCACAATTTCTTTATCCACTTATCAGTTGATGGACACTTAGGCTCTTTCCATAATTTGGCTATTGCTGAGAGCGCTGCTATAAACATTGGGGTACAAGTGTCTCTATGCATCAGTACTCCTGTACCCCTTGGGTAAATTCCTAGCAGTGCTATTGCTGGGTCATAGGGTAGGTCTATTTTTAATTTTCTGAGGAACCTCCACACTGCTTTCCAGAGCGGCTGCACCAATTTGCATTCCCACCAACAGTGCAAGAGGGTTCCCGTTTCTCCACATCCTCGCCAGCATCTATAGTCTCCTGATTTGTTCATTGTGGCCACTCTGACTGGAGTGAGGTGATATCTGAGTGTGGTTTTGATTTGTATTTCCCTGATGAGGAGCGACGTTGAGCATCTTTTCATGTGCCTGTTGGCAATCTGGATGTCTTCTTTAGAGAAGTGTCTATTCATGTTTTCTGCCCATTTCTTCACTGGGTTATTTGTTTTTCGGGTGTGGAGTTTGGTGAGCTCTTTATAGATTTTGGATACTAGCCCTTTGTCCGATATGTCATTTGAAAATATCTTTTCCCATTCCGTTGGTTGCCTTTTAGTTTTGTTGGTTGTTTCCTTTGCTGTGCAGAAGCTTTTTATCTTCATAAGGTCCCAGTAATTCATTTTTGCTTTTAATTCCCTTGCCTTTGGGGATGTGTCTAGCAAGAGGTTGCTATGGCTGAGGTAATAGAGGTCTTTTCCTGCTTTCTCCTCTAGGGTTTTGATGGTTTCCTGTCTCACATTCAGGTCCTTTATCCATTTTGAGTTTATTTTTGTGAATGCTGTGAGAAAGTGGTCTAGTTTCAACCTTCTGCCTGTTGCTGTCCAGTTCTCCCAGCACCATTTGTGAAAGAGACTGTCTTTTTTCCATTGGATGTTCTTTCCTGCTTTGTCAAAGATGAGTTGGCCATACATTTGTGGATCTAGTTCTGGGGTTTCTATTCTATTCCATTGGTCTATGTGTCTGTTTTTGTGCCAATACCATGCTGTCTTGATGATTACAGCTTTGGAGTAGAGGCTAAAGTCTGGGATTGTGATGCCTCCTGCTTTGGTCTTCTTCTTCAAAATTGCTTTGGCTATTCGGGGCCTTTTGTGGTTCCATATGAATTTTAGGATTGCTCGTTCTAGTTTCGAGAAGAATGCTGGTGCAATTTTGATTGGGATTGCATTGAATGTGTAGATAGCTTTGGGTAGTATTGACATTTTGACAATATTTATTCTTCCAATCCATGAGCAGGGAATGTCTTTCCATTTCCTTAAATGTTCTTCAATTACCTGCATAAGCTTTCTATAGTTTTCAGCATACAGATCTTTTACATCTTTGGTTAGATTTATTCCTAGGTATTTTATGCTTCTTGGTGCAATTGTGAATGGGATCAGTTTCTTTATTTGTCTTTCTGTTGCTTCATTGTTAGTGTATAAGAATGCAACTGATTTCTGTACATTGATTTTGTATCCTGCAACTTTGCTGAATTCATGTACCAGTTCTAGCAGACTTCTGGTGGAGTCTATCAGATTTTCCATGTATAATATCATGTCATCTGCAAAAAGCGAAAGCTTGACTTCATCTTTGCCAATTTTGATGCCTTTGATTTCCTTTTGTTGTCTGATTGCTGATGCTAGAATTTCCAACACTATGTTAAACAACAGCAGTGATAGTGGGCATCCCTGTCGTGTTCCTGATCTCAGGGAAAAAGCTCTCAGTTTTTCCCCATTGAGGATGTTAGCTGTGGGCTTTTCATAAATGGCTTTTATGATGTTTAAGTATGTTCCTTCTATCCCGACTTTCTCAAGGGTTTTTATTAAGAAAGGGTACCGGATTTTGTCAAAGGCCTTTTCTGCATCGGTTGACAGGATCATATGTTTCTTCTCTCTCTCTCTTTTTTTTTTTAATGTGCTGTATTACGTTCATTGATTTGCGAATGTTGAACCAGCCCTGCATCCCAGGAATGAATCCCACTTGATCATGGTGAATAATTCTTTTTATATGCTGTTGAATTCGATTTGCTAGTATCTTATTGAGAATTTTTGCATCCATATTCATCAGGGATATTGGCCTGTAGTTCTCTTTTTTTACTGGGTCTCTGTCTGGTTTAGGAATCAAAGTAATACTGGCTTCCTAGAATGAGTCTGGAAGTTTTCCTTCCCTTTCTATTTCTTGGAATAGCTTGAGAAGGATAGGAATTATCTCTGCTTTAAACTTCTGGTAGAACTCCCCTGGGAAGCCATCTGGTCCTGGACTCTTATTTGTTGGGAGATTATTGATAACTGATTCAATTTCTTCGCTGGTTATGGGTCTGTTCAAGATTTCTATTTCCTCCTGATTGAGTTTTGGAAAAGTGTGGGTGTTTAGGAATTTGTCCGTTTCTTCCAGGTTGTCCAATTTGTTGGCATATAATTTTTCATAGTATTCCCTGATAATTGCTTGTATCTCTGAGGGATTGGTTCTAATCATTCCATTTTCCTTCATGATTTTATCTACTTGGGTCATCTCCTTTTTCTTTTGAGAAGCCTGGCTAGAGGTTTGTCAATTTTGTTTATTTTTTTCAAAAAACCAACTCTTGTTTTCGTTGATCTGCTCTACAGTTTTTTTAGATTCTATATTGTTTATTTCTGCTCCGATCTTTATTATTTCTCTTCTTCTGCTGGGTTTAGGCTGTCTTTGCTGTTCTGCTTCTATTTCCTTTAGTTGTGCTGTTAGATTTGTATTTGAGATTTTTCTTGTTTCTTGAGATAGGCCTGGATTGCCATGTATTTTCCTCTCAAGACTGCCTTCGCTGCATCCCAAAGCATTTGGATTGTTGTATTTTCATTTTCTTTTGTTTCCATATATTTTTAAATTTCTTCTCTAATTGCCTGGTTGACCCACTCTTTCTTTAGTAGGGTGTTCTTTAACTTCCATGCTTTTGGAGGTTTTCCAGACTTTTTCCTGTGGTTGATTTCAAGCTTCATAGCATTGTGGTCTGAAAGTATGCATGGCATAATTTCAATTCTTGTAAACTTATGAAGGGCTGTTTTGTGACCCAGTATATGATCTATCTTGGAGAATGTTCCATGTGCACTCGAGAAGAAAGTATATTCTGTTGCTTTGGGATGCAGAGTTCTAAATATATCTGTCAAGTCCATCTGATCCAATGTGTCATTCAGGGCCCTTGTTTCTTTATTGACCGTGTGTCTAGATGATCTATCCATTTCTGTAAGTGGAGTGTTAAAGTCCCCTACAATTACCACATTCTTATCAATAAGGTTGCTTATGTTTATAAGTAATTGTTTTATATATTTGGGGGCTCCGGTATTTGGCACATATACATTTATAATTGTTAGCTCTTCCTGATGGATAGACCCTGTAATTATTATATAATGCCCTTCTTCATCTCTTGTTACAGCCTTTAATTTAAAGTCTAGTTTGTCTGATATAAGTATGGCTACTCCAGCTTTCTTTTGGCTTCCAGTTGCATGATAAATAGTTCTCCATCCCCTCACTCTCAATCTAAAGGTGTCCTCAGCTCTAAAATGAGTCTCTCGTAGACAGAAAATAGATGGGTCTTCTTTTTTTATCCATTCTGATACCCTATGTCTTTTGGTTGGAGCATTTAATCCATTTACATTCAGTGTTATTATAGAAAGATACGGGTTTAGAGTCATTGTGATGTCTGTATGTTTTATGCTTGTAGTGATGTCTCTGGTACTTTGTCTCACAGGGTCCCCCTTAGGATCTCTTGTAGGGCTGGTTAAGTGGTGACAAATTCCTTCAGTTTTTGTTTGTTTGGGAAGACCTTTATCTCTCCTTCTATTCTCAATGACAGACTTGCTGGATAAAGGATTCTCGGCTGCATATTTTTTTCTGTTTAGCACACTGAAGATACTGTGCCAATCCTTTCTGGCCTGCCAAGTTTCAAAGGTGAGATCCATCACGAGTCTTATAGGTATCCATTTGTATGTGAGGGCACGTTTATCCCTTGCTGCTTTCAGAATTTTCTCTTTATCCTTGTATTTTGCCAGTTTCACTATGATATGTCGTGCAGAAGATTGATTCAAGTTATGTCTGAAGGGAGTTCTCTGTGTCTCTTGGATTTCAATGTCTTTTTCCTTCCCCAGTTCAGGGAAGTTCTCAGCTATCATTTCTTCAAGTACCCCTTCAGCACCTTTCCCTCTCTCTTCCTCCTCTGGGATACCAATTATGTGTATATTATTTCTTTTTAGTGTATCATTTCGTTCTCTAATTTTCCCCTCATACTCCTGGATTTTTTTATCTCTCTTTCTCTCAGCTTCCTTTTTTTCCATAACTTTATCTTCTAGTTCACCTATTCTCTCCTCTGCCTCTTCAACCCGAGCTGTCGTCATTTCCATTTTGTTTTGCATTTCGTTTAAAGAGTGTTTCAGCTCCTCGTGACTGTTCCTTAGTCCCTTGAACTCTGTAGCAAGAGATTCTCTGCTGTCCTCTATACTGTTTTCAAGCCCAGCGATTAATTTTATGACTATTATTCTAAATTCACTTTCTGTTATATTATTTAAATCCTTTTTGATCAGTTCATTAGCTGTTGTTATTTCCTGGAGATTCTTCTGAGGGGAATTCTTCTGTTTGGTCATTTTGGATAGTCCCTGGAGTGGTGAGGACCTGCAGGGCACTACCCCTGTGCTGTCTTGAATAACTTGCGTTGGTGGGCGGGGCAGCAGTCCGACCTGATGTCTGCCCCCAGCCCACCGCTGGGGCCATAGTCAGCCTGATGTGTGCCTTCTCTTCCCCTCTCCTAGGGGCGGGATTCACTGTGGGGTGGCGTGGCCCGTCTGGGCTACTTGCACACTGCCAGGCTTGTGGTGCTGGGGATCTGATGTATTAGCTGGGGCGGGTAGGCAAGGTGCACGGGGGCAGGAGGGGCAGGCTTAGCTTGCTTCTCCTTAGGTGATCCACCTCAGGAGGGGCCCTGTGGCAGCAGGAGGGAGTCAGATCCGCTGCCGGAGGTTTGGCTCTGCAGAAGCACAGAGTTGGGTGTTTGCGTGGAGAGAGCAAATTCCCTGGCAGGAACTGCTTCCCTTTGGGATTTTGGTTGGGGGATGGGTGAGGTAGATGGCGCTGGCGAGCGCCTTTTTTCCCCACCAAACTGAACTCTGTCGTCCTGGGGCTCAGCAACTCTCCCTCCCTTTGTCCTCCAGCCTTCCCGCTTTCTTTCTTTTTTTTTTTTTTTTTTTGCCTTCCCGCTTTCTGAGCAGAGCTGTTAACTTATGACCTCCCAGACACTAAGTCGCACTTGCTGTCGGAACACACTCCGGCCCCTCAGCTTTTGCCAGCCAGACTCGGGGGCTCTGCTTGGCCGGCAGGCTGCCCCTCCACCCCGGCTCCCTCCCGCCAGTCCGTGGAGTGCGCACCGCCTCGCCGCCCTTCCTACCCATTTCTGTGGGCCTCTCGTCTGCGCTTGGCTCTGGAGACTCTGTTCTGCTAATCCTCTGGTGGTTAAGACCCACAGCTGATATCATCCTCAATGGGGAAAAACTGACAGCTTTTCCTCTATGGTCAGAAACAAGACAGGGATGGCCACTCTCACCACTGTTATTTAAGACAGAATTGGAAGTCCTAACCTCAGCAATCACACAACAAAAAGAAATAAAATCACCCAAATCAGCAAGAAAGAAGTTCACATTTTCACTATTTGTAGATGACAGGATACTCTATGCAGAAAACTCAAAAGAATCCTTCAAAATTACTAGGACTAATACACGAATTCAACAAAGTCTCATTATAAAATCAAAGTACAGAAACACTTTGCATTTCTATAGACCAATAATGAAGCATCAGAAAGAGAAATCAAGGAATCAATCCCATTTACAATGCACTAAAAACCATAAGCTACCTAGGAATAAACCTAACCAAAGAAGTAAAATATCTGTACTCTAAGAACTGTAGAACACTTATGAAGGAAATTTAAAATGACACAAAGAAATGGGAAAATATTTCGTGCTCATGGATTAGAACAAATATTATTAAAATGTCTATACTACCCAAAGCAATCTACATATTTTATGGAATCCCTATCAAAATAGCAACACTACTTTTCACAGAGGTAAAACAAATAATCCGAAAATCTGTATGTACCACAAAAGACCTCAAATAGCCAAAGCAATATTAAGAAAGAAAAGCAAAGCTGGAGGCATCACAATTCTAGACTTCAAGTTATATTGCAAAGCTGTAGTCATTAAGACAGTATGGTACTGGCACAAAAACAGACAAATAGATCAGTGGAACATAATAGAAAAACTGAGAAATGGACCCATAAGTATATGGTCAGGTAATCTTTGACAAAGCAGGAGAGAATATCCAGTGGACAAAAGGCAGTATCCTTCACAAATTGTGTTGGGAAAAATGGACAGCAACATGCAGAAGAATGAAACTGGACCACCTTCTTACACCATACACAAAAATAAATACAATATGGATGAAAGACCTAAACAAGAGACAGGAAACCATCAAAATCCTAGAGAAAACAGGGAGAAACCTCTTTGACCTCAGCCAGAGCAACTTCTTCCTAGATTCATCACCAGGGGCAAGGGAAGCAAAAGCAAAAATGAACTATTAGCACTCCATCAAGATAAAGAGCTTCTGCATAGTTAAAGAAACAATAAACAAAAGTAAAAAGAAACCTAAAGAATGTGAGAAGATATTTGCAAATGACATATCTGTGAAAGGGTTAATATTCAAAATACAGAAAGAACTTATTATCAATCTCAATACCCCAAAAATAAATAATACAGTGAAGGAACTGGCAGAAAACATGAACTGACATTTTTCTGAAGATGACACCCAGATTGCTACATGAATACATGAATAGATACATGAAAGATGTTCAACATTTCTGATCATCAGGGAAATACAAATCAAAACCACAATGAGATGCCACCTCACACATATCAGAATAGCTAAAATTAACAACATATGAAACAAAGATGTTTGGTGAAGATGTGAAGAAAGGGGAGCACTCTTACACTGTTGGTGGGATGCAAACTGGTGTAGCCACTCTGGAAAACAGTATGGGGTTTCCTCAAAAAGTTAAAAATAAATCTACCCTAGGCCCAGCAATTGCACTACTAGGTATTTCCACAAAGGGTACAAAAATACTGATTCAAAGAAGCACATGCTCGGTGATGTTTCTAGCAGCATTACCAACAATAGCCAAATTATGGAAAGAGCCCAAATGTCCATCAACAGCTAAATTGATAACGACAATATTGCTCATATATCAAAAATAATAAAATCTTATCATTTGCAATGATATGGATGGAGCTAGTGAGTATGATGCTAAGTGAAATAAGTCAGAGAAAGACAAATACCATATAATTCCACACATATGTGGAGTTTAGGAAACAAAACAGATGAACATAGGGGAAGGAGGAAAAAATGGAAGGGAGGCAAAACATAAGAGACTCTTAACTATAGAGAACAAATTGGGGGTTGATGGAAGGAGGTGGGGGGGTGATCAGGTACATGGGTGATGGGTATTAAGGAAGGCACTTGTGATGAATACTGGAAGTTATATGTAAGTGATGAATCACTAAATTCTATACCTGAAACCAATTTTACCATACATGGTAACTAATTAGAATTTAAATAAAAACTCAAAATAAAAAAAAAGCTTATATAGTGATCTATACCATTTATTTCTCAATAAAATTGGAAAATAAACCTAAAAAATTAAAAATCCCTGCCTCCAAGGGAGTTATCACCAGGCCATTCTCTCTCTCTCTTTCTCTCTCTCTCTCTCTCTCTCTCTCTCTGTGTGTGTGTGTGTGTGTGTGTGTGTGTGTTGTTAAATTCCAAACCTTATGAGATATCAGTAGCTGGCCTGAGACATTCTCAAATTCCTGAAGAACTGCATCAATGTTTAGAGCCAATATCCCCTATTTAGTAACCTGTTTCACTCTCCTTTGTGCAAACTCTGATTTGGACATCACAGATTGAGGGTAGGAAGGGGGGAAATAATACAAGAATTGTTACTGTTGCTTCCAATATAAATGATGATATATGTACATAATGTGGCCACAGTGTAAATAAAATGATTCACTCTTGTACAGTTAGCATGTTTAACTTCTTACTCATTAAAAAAGACACTTTAATAATAAGAACCTCTTCCGTTTAAGTTTCAAAACAAAACTGTGTGTTTTTTCCCTTTATACCTCTCAAAGAGGAAGCAGATACAGCTGTGTGAGAACTGTTGCCAACATCGGCAAAATTTAAATCTGACAGCTTTACAAAAAACATATTCTTAGTATATTAAGCTTGTGCATGGGAATAAACGTGTGCACGCACGCACAAACACACAGAACACACACACACACACACACACACACACACACACAAACACGCAAACTCCTTCTAATGAAAATAGGGTGCTATTTATCTATCTTGTCCCCAGCCCAAGAGAAAACTAATTGGTATTAGCTCAGAGGGTCTATATAACTCCACAATGATTTTCAGATCTGTTTGCTTGTGCTTAGAGTAGACTCATTAGCTTTATTCCCTTCTACTGTCATATGGTATTTTTTTTTATTTTAACTCTCCAATTATTTATGTGTGTACATGATATAAGGAACTATATGGCAAAATTTGAGCAATAATAGATGTGGTATTGCTTGTAAGGAACATAAGACCTAGAGAGGAGATGAAACAACTACAATACTCACTATATTTTACCGCTTGTTTTTATTTAAATGCATAGGTGGTATTCCTTAAGAACAGGGTCGCTCCTCTTAATCCCCAATAAAAGATCAATATCATGTGAAGTCTTTTTAATGATCCTTGAGCACTTGGACACTATTTGTTGCCATCCATTTTCCCAAAGCCCAGACATTTGGTCAGTTCAGTATTTAGATTGTTGAAAATGAAAATAGTAGAAGAATTTTCCAATGCTGTATCTCTAATTCTGAACCAACTGCTACCTAGTATGAATCTGCAAACACTTAATCTAAAATAACGAGAGTTTTAAAAAGCAAAACAAACAAAAACTAAAATAAAATAGCAAGAATTTTATGGGTGTGCGTCACCCTAACAAACTGCATTATCTACAAGAACAAAGATCTGGTGCACCTGGGTGGCTCGGTCGGTTAAGTGTCTTACTCTTGATTTAGGCTCAGGTCATGATCTCACAGATCATGAGTTAGAGCCCCATGTTGGGGTCTGCACTGACAGTGAGGAGCCTGCTTGGGATTTTCTCTCTCCCTCTCTCTTGGCCCCTCCCCTGCTCACACTCTCTCTCTGTCTCCAAAACTAAATAAACATATATATATGAGCTCATACATATGAGCAAATATGTCTGTCTTGTTCATCATGATATTCCTCCACCCATCACAATGCTTCTAACATAATTGTAATCAATAAATATATTTTTTTAATATTGAAGTAAATGAATGATGTAAATCATCTCTAAGACAAACATTTCTCCCTGTAGCATCATCTTAGTTATCCCCAGGCAAAACCCTCTTTCAACCAAATTAGTGGGTAGATACAATAAATATGCTATATTTGGTAGTTGTTGTCATCCTTTTTGGGGGCAAAAGAGATGACTAAATGACCTATACAAATATCCCAACTCCATGATTCCATGATGCAATGGAATACGGAAATTTTCAGCTTGCCATCAAAGATTCAGGTAGTTTTATTAAATGTTTTAATGTATATTTATTTATTTTGAGAAAGAGAGAGAGAGAGGAATGAGCAGGTGTGGGGCAGAGGGAGAGGTGGAGAGAGAAAGAATCCCAAGCAGGCTCTGTGCTGTCACCACGGAGCCTGACATGAAGCTTGAATCCACAAACTGTGAGATCATGACCTGAGCTGAAACTAAGAGTTGGAAGCTCAACGGACTGAGCCACCCAGGTGCCCCAAGGATTCAGGTAGTTTTAAAGGTAGAAAATATGAATGAAATTGGAAAATTATATAATATAAACCCCAAAAGTAGCATTCATTGCCAAGGACCTACCTTTCAAATAGGCATAATGAATTGTACAATTTTGCAGCAGTTTACATGAGGAGTTCATACAAGGGAGATAGTATCTCCAAAGGAAAACATAAATGATGATAGTTCAACTTGAAACCCAGAAGGTAGGAATCCTGAAGAAATGGTGTTTCATTGACCTACTGAGTGTGTTTTAGGTTTGTATTCATGACCATGGAGATCACCAATTACTAGTGTTCTAAGTGTAATATGATCTTCTTGAAGGAGAGAAAGGGCTTAAGAAATACCTCCCCATGCCACAGGCAATTAAGGAGAATGAAAGCTCATGGGCAGCATGGAGTTAAAAGTAGAAGTGTCAGTGAACAGAATGTTACTTTATTGACCATTTTAGGGTTAGGGTTCATTTTAGAAAAAAATTGGAGAAAATATTCGAAAGGAGGTTTTCCGATCTTATTTTAAAAAGCCTTATACTGAAACTATACAAAGGGAAAATGCCTTTAAAATATTGTGTGCTTGAATCTGATGTCCTATGCTTTGTACATAGAACAAAGCAAGAAAAGCACTTGGAAAAGAATTTTAGTAATTATCATGAGAAAATAATAGAGAAGATATTTGGGAGCCATAGTTTTAGCCTCAGGTGTCTTATGCCAATGGAGAGAGTATGGGTGAGAAATGAAAGCATCTTGAAATTCTCACACAAAGAGGTTAAATAGATTTGAATAAGTGTCACTGAGACTTTATGGCATGGTATTCAGTGAAAAATTGTAATTAAAAATAATAATCTGTTCAAAAACAGATTTAACAGGACAAAGAGCATAAGATGTTGCAAAAATACTGAGTGGCAAAAAAAATCCATGAATTCAAAGGAAGAAAAATGGTGAGGACAAACAACAAAATAATATGAAAGTGGGAATGCCATACAACCTGTTTGGCAACAGGGAGGTTATGGATGATACCTTGTGATATTTATCACACAATTGGCACATTGAAAAAAAATAAAAGGAGACTACAATTTAAAGAAATATGCCTGAAGTCTCAGTGTTCTGAAAGCAAAGCATATGATAAATCTTTGACTTTCTTAACAACTTACCTCATATGCACTTAAAGAAGCAATGGAGAAAAAAAAGTTTCGCTGGAATCAGGAATGTCAAGAACATGCATTGCTCACATGTTAAGTATTTGATTTCAGCAAAATATTTAATAAAAATGGTCTATGAGTGTTTTGTGGATAAGTTGCTAAAATGTGAATATGGATTGTACTATCCAAATGGTTTCTAAGAGCACTGAGCAAGACACTAACTCAAGAGTGTTATATTGATTCAAGGTGGCATTTATTACTGGAGGCAGGACAGTTACCTTTAAGTAGTGTAAACAGTCAGAAGTCATATGAGTTTCAGAAACACTTTAAATGCATAGGCAAATAAATTCCTTTATTCCTAGAAAACAAAACATTAAGTGACGTGTTGACTCTTTCAGCTAGGTATGCCTCTCTAAAAATAGACTTCAAACTACTAACTCAAAGAAAAGTAGTATAAAGTGTAGGCAATCAAATCCATCAGCAAAAAGCAAACAAGGATGTCAGATATAGAGAGACTTTTAAGGATGGAGCTTCCCTTCACAAATTCTTATTGGTCAAACAACTTTGAAGCCAAGCAAATAGCCTAACTCCTCAAGGGATCTAGGGTGTTCTCATCCTTTATGTGGTCATTTACAAAATTATGAACTTCTTCCTGACTAAATATAAAGATAATTCTGGAACTGCTTACATTAGCTACCAACGGGATACTAACTGTGGAGCAAATAAGGAGAGTTTCAAGTGAATTTATCAAAATAATTGTGGGAGAATACTTTCATTTAAAAAATAAATTGGTATAATTGGAATAAAATCATAACTCTTTTGCAAGTGCTTCTGCATATGCTCTATCTTTGTTACCTTTAACAATTCAGTTAAAATTAAGTGATTACCCCATGTGTGGAAAAGTTATGATCTACTCTTCCATTCAATTCTTAGCATAATGAGAAATGGTGCAGAAATTGCTACTTTTAGACAGAAATTACCTCTCTTAACTTTGTTGAATTTTATCCACCCTCTGCAACTAAATAATACAGAAAAGTGAGAAGACAGGTGGACTTGTCAAATTATAACTAAGAGCATCTCTCTTTTAGGACAAAGAAATACTAAAAATTAAAATGGAAAGAAACAAGAATTGGAAGTTATAAACACCTAACAGGATTTGTCTGTTATAATAAAACTCAGTATGTTTATAGTGCCTTTTGTTTTAAACACAAATGTTTCTCTTTTATTATTTTTTAAAGATTTTTAAGTAATCTCTACATCCAACATGGGGCTCGAACTTATAATCCCAAGAGCAAAAGTCACATGCTCTACCAACTAAGCCAGCCAGGTACCCCATGAAACCCAAATATTTCTTGATCCTCAAATACTTCTTTACAAGAACCTAAAAAGAAATATAAAAAAATACTTGCATAACTGCTTCAAAACTGTTCAAAATAGACCCTTTAAGACCCTGATAAGATATGCATTATCGTAATTGGTGCATGCATGTCCATGTTAAAAGGAAAATAATTGTAAGGGTCCCTGATACCAAAACACAAAACTGGAAGTAAGCATTTCTAAAAACACTTTTCCAAGTAGAAGGGTTCAAAACTTCAATTTTTCCCTTAATATTTTCAATGAGAAGTCCATACTATTGTACAGAAACTTTCTTTTTTCAGAATAATTCCATCTTGTTTGAATTTCCTTTCTTTTTTTCAGATTCCCTAACTATATTTTCTTCATATGTTTTTTTTACACAATAAGTAACAAACAAAACAAAAGTGTATTTCCAATATGGATTAAATTTCCCATAACTTGATATTTAAGCTTTCTAAAAATAAAAAAATCAAATCTTTAAAAATAATAAATGAACCAGATGCCAAATATTCACAACAAAAAGATGTTGAAAATCAAAATTAATGAAAACCAAAGTAGATTATAACATTACTCATATTTAAAATGCTTTATAAGTAATAAGCTATTTGCATTTCTTCTTTCCATTCTGCAGATGGAGAAGTTAACATGTAGTAGGAAAAAGGTTCTTGTCCAAGGTCATGTGATATATGTGCCCTTACTTTCTTAAGTTGCTGTGTCATGGTTTATTTTGCCATGTAGTAATTTTGCAACTTCAGATCTGAGAATGATACTTTGATAATGGCAGCATAAACCCTAAGCAAAAAGCATATTTAATAATTTGAAAAAACTGGGGTGCCTGGTGGCTGTCGTTTAAACATCTGACTTTGTTTCAGGTAATGATCTCATGGTTTGCGAGTTCGAGCCCTGCATGAGGCTCTGTGCTGACAGCTCGGAGCCTGGAGCCTGCTTCAGACTCTGTGTCTCCCGCTCTCTTTGACACTCCCCTGCTCACACTCTGTATGTCTCTTTCTCAAAAATAAACATTAAATAATAATAATAATAATGTGAAAAAAACTAATGCCAACTAATTCTATGACATACTAAGAAATTATAATTCTTGGATGTCTTTTAATAGCTTGACACTAATGTGGTGGATAAATAAGAGAAACTAAAATAATTTTTCTTGGAAGTATTATAGTTCAGAAACCACTTAATAATATCTGTGTGTATGGATAGTGGAAGCCTGGGTATGGAGATTGTAAAGGGAAGCTCATTTGATAAACTTAACTAAGTGCATGACTAATGAACTGAACTCTGATTTACAGAATCATTAACCTTTGAGTAGGAGGCAATATAGTGGTCACCTATATTGGTGGTTTTCATTCCAGACCTATTAACTTAGACTTGATCCATGGATTAAAGTTTTGGAAGCCCTGACCTGTCCATCCTCTGTACACTGCAGGAATCCCTTCTACAATGTATCCAGTATACTGCCATCTACTGTGAACGTTTCCAATGACAAGAAGCTTATGGCTTCAGAAGTCAATATAGTTCACAATTTAAAAGTTCTGCTAACCAATTTCAACTGAACAAGCATATATTAAGAGCCTACTGTATTCCAGCCTACTATATCCCTTTATATACATTATTTCTAATTATCATAGTAACTCCATCAAAAAGGTCCTATTACCCTTATTTATAGATTAATAAAATGAAGCTATGAGCAGCTGAATGGTTTATCCAAATTCACATAACTTAGTGGCAGAACTGGGATTGAAAACTTTTACTTCCTGAGGCAAACATTTTCTCGTCTATTTCTTAAAAATCCCTTATAGAGTGTGTGTTATTTCCCCAATTTACAAATGAGAAAGCAAATATTGGAATGCTTTAGTGATATTCAAGGTAAAACAACCAGTGACAGATTGGTAATTCAAACTCAGTTCTCTTTGACTACAAAACCTGAGATCTTAACCATTATGCCTTAGACCTTCTCATACATTTGAGTATAATACATTGTAATTTAGAAAATAAAAGAGAGAAGGAGGCAGCCAACTCTAGCAGTAAAGGGGATCAATTCAGCTCTCTAGGTAAGGTGCAATATAACCTTTGTTCCAAAAGGTAGAGATTATCCAGGTAAACAAAGGAGAGGAAGACAATGGGGGAAGATGAGCATATAAAAACATGTAGAGCTAGAATATATCACAATTACAATCTACCTGCATATGCCTTCCACATATCATTCTGGATGTTCATTACATTCTTTTATCTGTCATCTCACCATCCCTTATATTTCTTCAAAACTCTTATTACTATAATAATAATGGCTATTACTTATTGAATACTCAACCATATGCCAGGAACTATCCACAGAAATTTACATGGAATGACTCACTTAGCCCTCAAATATTCCTTGAGTTGGGAACTATTAATATGATTATTTTGCATATGAGAAAACTAAGGCAGAGTAAGAGCAGCTAACTTATACAAGGTCACAGATCCAGTAAGTGAGTATGGATTTGAAGTCCAGCAGTCTAGCTCCAGAGCCTCATTTTATAACCACTGTACTGCCTCTCTAGTTGGCCTTATATTATGTACTTAATCTGTTCCACTTACTGTCTCTCTACTCTGACTGGAATGTAAGTTCCTTAAGGATATGGACTATGTCTATTTTGTAAATGCTGTATCTCCAGCACCTAAATAATACCTGGCATATATGAGATGCTCAGCAAATAATTGTTCTGTGAATGAATTATTTTAAGACATTTGTTTTAGTATCCACTACATACTGGGTTGTTCTAGGTGCTAAAATTGCAGAGGAAATCTAATCCTTCTCCCACAAGATAGTTCTTAAAATAAGTAAAGACAGGTTTTGTACCCTTTTTAACTTTCTTCTTTTCTAGAATTAATAGCCTTATTCTGTTCCATCATTTCTCATGTCACATGATATTATCTAGGCCTTCCACTCTGGACAGGAGCAGTTCATCAATAAAAATAAGGGGTACACAAAACTTAGCAGAGTGCTTTAGAAATGATCTGACCCCCTTTTCTAATATTCTGTGTTTCTTTTAATGCAACCCAAGATTGTAATTGATTTTCTAGCAGCTGTATCATATTATTCACCCTTGTAAAGTTGGAAATAAAATAAAAGGCATACAGTCTTTTTTTAAATTTTTTTAATGTTTATTTTTATTTTATTTTATTTTATTTTTTGAGAGAGAGAGAGACAGAGTGCAAGGAGGGGAGGAGGAGAGAAAGAAGGAGACACAGAATCCAAAGCAGGCTCCAAACTCAGAGCTGTCAGCACAGAGCCCGATGCAGGGCTCAAACCCACGAACCATGAGATCATGACCTGAGCAGAAGTCAGACGCTCAACCGACTGAGCCACCCAGGCGCCCCAGGCATACAGTCTTTTTAATAATGCTATGATACTAAGTCATTCCTTGTTACATACTGTGCAGTAGAAATTCTCCAAATGTCTCAATTTTTAAATCAGTGTAGAGAACTTCATAATTACCCCCTATTAAATTTCATCTCATAACTTCAGGGGCATTCTTCCAACCTATAAATAAGTTTAAAACTTGAATTTGATTCATCTTACCTGTTATCCATCTCAGAATTGAGGCATCAGCATATTCTTCAAGAAAGACTGCACTGTCTTCATTCAGATAATGGCTCAATATATTGAAAGGGTCAGAAACAAATGCACAGTTTTGTGGCAAGGCACTAGAGACCTTTCTTTAGGTCAACAATGATACACCAATCAAGACTTTACATTCGATTATTCAGCAAGTTATGAATAAAAGCCCACCTTTACAGTGTAATCCATATCTATATTTTAGCATTTAGTTCACACAATAATCATAGATCCTTCTGATTTTTCTGAAATCAAAATAATTTTGCATGTAATTTATGTCCTTGACAATCTTGATTCCAGGGAAAATCTTCCCTTTATCATTTCTTCAAGTGTAATCAGATAAAACTGTTCATCAAGTCAAGAGGTCATAATATGTTCTGATTTCAGAACACTAAAACTTTAAGCATATTTCTTGAAATTGAAGTTTCCATTAAGATATTTTGTCATTGTTCCAGTTGCATGATAACTATTAGAAACTATCATCGATGTCCTCCATTTGATCAAACAGGTTGTATGAGATTCCCACCATTATTTTGATATCTTTCCTCACCATGTTTCTGCCTCTAGATATATGGATTTTTTTAACTATTCTGTACCTTTGAAACATCTGATGCTCTTTCTCCTGTTAAATCTATTTTTGAATAGATTATTACCTTTGATTGCAGTTTTTCATTGAGTACCATCCCATCAAGTCTCAGTAACATCTATTTTATTGTTTAACTTATTTGTGCTAAAATTTCAAACTAATTTCCAAAGTGTTTGCTACCATTTTTCAGTATAAAAATAAATGCAAGGAAATCCTATAATTAGTGTGTCTCATTCATTCCTTTTATTTTTAAGTCTATTTATTTATTTTGAAGGAGAGAGAGAGAGAGAGAGAGAGAGGGAGAAAGCTTGCAAGGGGGAGGGACAGAGAGAGAAGGAGAGAGAATCCAAAACAGGCTCTGGTGCTGTCATTGTGGAGCCCAATCTCATGAAATGTGAAATCACGGCCTCAGCCATAATCAAGAGTCAGACACTCAACTGACTGAGCCACCCAGGAACCCCTCATTCCTTTTTATCTATTCAAACTCCAGGACTATTTTGCTCTTACTGCACCTTCATGTTTTTTGGACTCTATCCCAAACTCCACCTAAAATGTGTGCATTTTGAAAGAGACAAATAGTCTATTCTAGTATATAGTCTAAGCATCTGCTGTGTACCAGAAGGAAGACCATTGATCTTACTAAAAAACTACTGCCATGCTTATTGTCGCCATGCTGCTCATGAAATAAGCTCGGATTTAATGATGGAAATTTTAAGACCTTATTATAATGTGCTCATCTATTAGGTAATACGGGTAGTAAGCAAAATAAATAAATATTAATATGAATTTAAATTAAAGTAAAAATGCAAATTTGTATGTGCTTTTATCTGGAATATTGATGTCTGAAGATTAGAATTATCATAAACCTCATTAATGTGTAGTGTTGTTCAAACCAGTAGATGTTACACTGCAATTAATTGTATTAACAATTAAGACAAAGCAAATCCTTTTTAGTTTGAATGAAAGCTTTAAAATAATGATTTCAAACATGGGAAATGAAATGAATAATTTTGTTAAAAAACATTTGTCCTTTGAACTTCAGTCTATTCAATTTCTGAAATGCTTACTAAAAGAGTTCTGTTCATCACATTTTAAACTTTAAATAATTATACTACCCAGTGTGCATTTATGTCAAACAGTAGCAACTGATAATACTAGTTTATAAAACATTTATATTAGATTATACAGTTGCTCTTACAGTTAATTTTTTAAATTAACACTAAAAATATAAAAGCAAAACTTTGCTAGTAAGGTGATAAACTGAAAACTGTTACAGGGAACTTGTTCAAGAAGGCCAAATCTTCTGAAATGACTTGAAGCCTTAGATCTAATGACGGTAATATCTTACACTTGCTAAAGGAAATCAATATATTCTTCTATTGTTACTCTCTTTGCCTGTTGATTATGTCCATATCTGATAATGGCAAAGTGAGATCATTCCTTGAGTAGTGTCAGCTGGAAAATGCTACCTGAACAACTATTATTAAATCAAGCATTGATGGGGCTATAAAAACCTTCCCATCATGAGATAATCCTTTCAAATAATATCTTATCATTAGAAATATATTGAAATGTTGGGGCACCTGGGTGTCTCAGTCAGTTAAGCATTCTACTCTTGATTTTGTCTCAGGTCATGATTTCACAATTTGTGAGATTTGAGCCCCACATCAGTCTCTGTACTGACAGGATGGAATCTGGTTGGGATTCTCCCTCTCCCTCTGTCTCTCTGCCCCTCCCCTGCTTGTCCTCATCAAAATAAGTAAACAAAAAAAAATTTAAAAAAATATATAAAAATGTTGAGTACTATTGCTAATAACTTCATTAATATGTACCAATCTTCATTTCACATGGACAAACCCAATGGCCTTACGTGTACACACGTGCACACACACACACACACACACACACCATATCACAAGGCAATGGGAATAAAAGAAACATGGTAAATGAAAAAAAAATATATGAGTCACAGAGGTTAATATCACCACTTGAGGCATACCATTCCCAGATGGTTTTAAAGTTTGTGTAGAGTTCAGAAGTGTTTAGGAAATGGAATTAAGACAAACCTAATGTTACACATTAGGAAGGGAATGAAGCATAACATGAGTATATTTCCTACTACAGTTCATAACTTAGCTCCATACCCAAATGCCCAGATTGGAAACTAAATCACTTAGTAACATGCATTCAATAAATTTTTGAGTGCCAGTTATACAGAAGTGAAAGGGACAGAACCAGCACTTGCTTTCACAGACCTGAAAGAGAATCAGGGAAGATAGGTAAAAGAAACCTAAAAGGGAAGATAGACAACTAAATAACTAAATATAAAGAGTGGAGAGTGCTATTGTAGGAGATTAGGGGAGAGATTACCTGCAAGTGTTTTTTGAGGAAATCACACTGACTGAGATATGAAACTTGAGTTGGAGTTCTGGACAAAAAATGTACCAGGTAGAAAAACAAAAACAAAACAAGTCCCTTACCCCTCACATGAGATGCTTCAAGTCATCTACATTTCTTACCTGAAATATGCAATAATTTTCTAGCTGGATCCCTGCCTCTAGTTCCCTCCCAGCACAACCTCTATGTAGCACACCAAGTAATTTTTCCTAGAAATCAAAATTCTTCAATGGCACAGTACTGCCTAATCTAGAGAATGCTTTGCAGACTTCCTAGCAAAGCATTTATGCTTCACAGCTTCACTCCAACTTCTTTTATTAGCTTCATTTTCCATCATTTCTGGAAAGTGATGGCCTCTTAAAATGTCTGTGACCTAATCCCCGGATCTTGTGACTACATTATGCTGCATAGCAAAAAAGACTTTAAAATATCTTTAAGGTTACAGAATTTAAAATAGGACGATTACCCTGGATTATCTACGTGGACCCAATTTAATCATATGAACTCTTGAAAGCATAGCACTTTCTCTGGTTGAAGTCAAAAGAGGCAACAGAAGAAAAAGTAAGAATAATCTGAAGCATGAGAAAAACTCAATGTGCTATATGATAAGAAGAGATGAGAAAGGCTTCTAACTAATAACCAGAACGGAAACAGGGATCTCAGCTCTACAGACACAAGAAACTGCATTCAGCCAACAATGTAAATGAGCTTGGAAGCAGATGCTTTCTCAGAGCCTTCAGATACAAGTTCAGGCTAGACAACTCATTGAACTTGTCTCTGTGAGACTCTGAACTGAGAACAGCGAGGTTATCTCAGCTCTCTAGTCACTTTGTACTTCAGCCATCACAGCCTACAACACAGAGATTAGAATTTGCACTGGGGCGCCTGGGTGGCGCAGTCGGTTAAGCGTCCGACTTCAGCCAGGTCACGATCTCGCGGTCCGTGAGTTCGAGCCCCGCGTCAGGCTCTGGGCTGATGGCTCGGAGCCTGGAGCCTGTTTCCGATTCTGTGTCTCCCTCTCTCTCTGCCCCTCCCCCGTTCATGCTCTGTCTCTCTCTGTCCCAAAAAAATAAATAAAAAACGTTGAAAAAATTAAAAAAAAAAAAAAAAAGAATTTGCACTAAAAATTGAATGGTAATTGATTGAATTAGTGCTTTAATTTGGCTTTATTGAAAACCTGCATAATTAGTATTAAAAATGTCAACCTAAGTGTTCACCAACAGAAGAATGGATAAAGATGTGGTGTACATACACACGTACACATATACACAAACAATAGAATACTATTCAGCCATAAGGAAATCCTGCCATTTGCAACAACATGGATGGACCTTGAGGGTATTATGCTAAGTGAGGCAAGTCAGACAGAGGAATACAAATACTGTATGATATCACTTGTATGTGCAAACTTAATAAAAATTGGAAAAATGGGGAAAAAAAGAAATAAAAAACCCAGAGTGAATTGATGGTTATCAAAGGAGTGGGGTTACCTAGATGGAAGAGATGTCATTTAAAGGTACATACTTGAAACTATTAACTAAATAAACCCTGGAAATATGATATACAGTACAGGGACTACAGACAACAAAACTGCATTTCAAATATTTAACCGGCTAAGACACTAGACCCTAATTGGTCTTACTAGAAGAAATAGTAATAATGTGACACAATAGAAGTGATAGCTGATGAATGGATAAAGAAATTGTGGTTTATATACACAATGGAGTACTACGTGGCAATGAGAAAGAATGAAATATGGCCCTCTGTAGCAACATGGATGGAACTGGAGAGTGTTATGCTAAGTGAAATAAGCCATACAGAGAAAGACAGATACCATATGGTTTCATTCTTATGTGGATCCTGAGAAACGTAACAGAAACCCATGGAGGAGGGGAAGGAAAAAAAAAAGAGGGTAGAGTGGGAGAGAGCCAAAGCATAAGAGACTCTTAAAAACTGAGAACAAACTGAGGGTTGATGGGGGGTGGGAGGGAGGGGTGGGTGGGTGATGGGTATTGAGAAGGGCACCTTTTGGGATGAGCACTGGGTGTTGTATGGAAACCAATTTGACAATAAACTTCATATATTGAAAAAAATAAAAATAAATAAAAATAAAATAAAAAAAGAAAAAGAAAAAAAAAGAAGTGATAGCTAACATTACAATGGCAATCAAATTACAATATAAGTGTATGAAATCAATATGCTGTACACTTTAAATTTATACAGTGTTATATCAATTATACCTCAATTCCCATGAATGAAGGGAAAGGAAAAAATGTTACAGAGAGGGAGGGAGACAAACCATAAGAGACTCTTAAATACAGAGAACTGAGAGTTGATGGGGGTAGGGGAGAGGGAAAAGTGGCTATGGGCATTGAGGAGGGCACTTGTTGGGATGAGCACTGGGTGTTGTATGGATACCAATCTGACAATACATTATATTTTAAAATAAATAAATAAGTAAATAAATAAACATGTAAAAAAATTAAAAATAAATAAAAAGTACAATTTTTTATATGTTTATTCATTTTCGAGACAGAGAGACAGAGTGAGTGGGGGAGGGGCAGAGAGAGAGGGAGGCACAGAATCCGAAGCCGGCTCCAGGCTCTGAGCTGTCAGCACAGAGCCAGACACGGGGCTCGAACTCATGAACTGAGAGATCATGACCTAAGCCAAAGTTGGATACTCAACTGACTGAGCCACCCAGGCATCCCAATTATATCTCAGTTTTTAAAAAAGATGGAAAATGTGCCCCTCCATAAGCGTATTTAGTTGGAAAACCCTTCCCTTGTAACTACCCTTTATTTATTTCGGCAAGATCTATTCTACAAAATAGAAATTAAAATGAAATGTTTATTGCAGTCAGTATGCCCCTTTTTTTCTACATCAACTTCCATCACCTCTGCTTTACCTTATGTGGAAATATTTAAGCGACCAGAACCAAAGGTGTGGTAGGTAGAATTCTAAAGATGCTCTACCAATGTTCCTGTCCCTTAGCAATCAAACATTAACTTAGACACTGTTGTGGAGGATTTTTCCAACATAATTAAAGTTCCAAGTCTATAATCATCAAGACAGTATGGTATTGGCACAAGAACAGACACATAGACCAATGGAATAGAATAGAGAATCCAGAATTGGACCCACAAATGTATGGCCAACTAATCTTTGACAAAGCAGGAAAGAGTATCCAATGGAATAAAGACAGTCTCTTCAGCAAGTGGTGCTGGGAAAACTGGACAGCAACATGCAGAAGGAAACTGGACCACCCTCTTAAACTATACCCAAAAATAAACTCAAAATGGATGAAAAACCTGAATGTGAGACAGGAAATCATCAAAACCCTAGAGGAGAAAACAGGCAACAATCTCTTTGACCTCAACCACAGCAATTTCTTGCTCAACACATCTCTGAAGGCAAGGGAAATAAAAGCAAAAATGAACCCTTGGGACCTCATCAAGATAAAAAGCTTCTGCACTGCAAAGGAAACAATCAACAAAACTAAAAGGCAACTGATGGAATTGGAGAAGATATTTGCAAATGACATATTGGATAAAGGGTTACTATCCAAAATCTATAAAGAATTTACCAAACTCATCACCTGAAAAACAAATAATCCAGTGAAGAAATGGGCAGAAGACATGAATAGACACTTTTCCAAAGAAGACATCCAGATGGCCAACAGACACATGAAAAGATGCTCAACATCACTCATCATGAGGGAAATATAAATCAAAAACACATTGAGATACCACCTCATTGAACTTTTGGAGGGAATGCAAATTGGTGCATTTAATTTTTAATTTAATTTAATTTAATTTAATTTAATTTAATTTAATTTAATTTAATTTAATTTAATTTTGTTTGTTTTTAATATGAAATTTATTGTCAAATTGGTATCCATACAACACCCAGTGCTCATCCCTACAGGTGCCCTCCTCAATAACCATCACCCTTCCCTCCCCCCACCCCCCATCAACCCCCAGATTGTTCTCAGTTTTTAAGAGTCTCTTATGTTTTGCCTCCCCGCATAACATTTTTCTCCTTTCCCTCCCCCATGGTTTTCTGTTAAGTTTCTCAGGATCCACGTAAGAGTGAGAACATATGGTATCTCTCTTTCTCTGTATGACTTATTTCACTTAACATAACACTCTCCAGTTCCATTCATGTTTCTACAAAAGGCCATATTTCATTCTTTCTCATTGTCATGTAGTATCCCATTGTGTATATAAGCCACAACTTCTTTCTCCATTCATCAGTTGATGGACATCCAGGCTCTTTCCATAATTTGGCTGTTGTTGAAAGTGCTGCTATAAACATTGGGGTAAAAGTGCCCCTATGCATCAGCACTCCTGTATCCCTTGGATAAATTCCTAGCAGTGCTATTGCTGGGTCATAGGGTAGATCTATTTTTAATTTTTTGAGGAAACTCCGCACTGTTTTCCAGAGTGGCTGCACCAATTTGCATTCCCACCAACAGTGCGAGAGGGTTCCCCTTTCTCCACATCCTCTCCAGCATCTATAGTCTCCTGATTTGTTCATTTTAGCCACTCTGACTGGTGTGAGGTGATATCTGAGTGTGGTTTTGATTTGTAATTCCCTGATGAGGAGCGACATTGAGCATCTTTTCATGTGCCTGTTAGCCATCTGGATGTCTTTTTTGGAAAAGTGTCTATTCATGTTTTCTGTCCATTTCTTCACTGGGTTGTTTTTCAGGTGTGGAGTTTGGTGAGTTCTTTATAGATATTGGATACTAGCCCTTTGTCCTATATGTCTATAGAAAACTTATGAAGGAAATTGAAGAAGATATACAGAAATGGAAAAACATTCCGTGCTCATGGATTGGAAGAATAAATATTGTTAAGATGTCAATACTACCCAAAGCTATCTACACATTCAATGGAATCCTGATCAAAATTGCACCAGCATTCTTCTTGAAGCTAGAACAAGCAATCCTAAAATTTGTATGGAACCACAAAAGACCCCGAATAGCCAAAGTAATTTTGAAGAAGACCAAAGCGGGAGGCATCACAGTCCCAGACATTAGCCTCTACTACAAAGCTGTAATCATCAAGACAGCATGGTATTGGCACAAAAACAGACACATAGACCAATGGGATAGAATAGAGACTCCATAATTGGACCCACAAAAGTATGGCCAACTAATCTTTGACAAAGCAGGAAAGAATATCCAATGGAAGAAAAATACAGTCTCTTTAATTTATTTTTTTTTAATTAAAAATAGAACTACCCTACGACCCAGCAATAGTGCTACTGGGAATTTATCCAAAGGATACCGCAGTGCTGATTCATTGGGGTACTCTTACCCCAATGTTTACAGCAGCACTCTCAACAGTAGCCAAATTATGTAAACAGACCAAATGTCCATCAACTGATGAATGGATAAAGAAGATGTGGTTCATATATACAATGGAATACTACTTGGCAATGAGAAAGAATGAAATCCTGTCATTTGCAACAATGTGGATGGAACTAGAGTGTATTATGCTAAGTGAAATAAGTCAGTCAGAGAAAACAGATGTTTTCACTAATATGTGGAACTTGAAAAACTTAACAGAAAACCATAGGGAAAGGGAAAGGGAAAGGGAAAGGGAAAGGGAAAGGGAAAGGGAAAGGGAAAGGGAAAGGGAAAGGGAAAAAATAGATTCAAACAGAGAGGAAGGTAAACCAAAAGAGACTTTTAAATACGAAAAACAAACTGAGGGTTTATGTGGGGGCAGGGGAGGGGTGAAATGGGTGATCGGCACTGAGGACGGCACTTGTTGGAATAAGCACTGGATGTTGTATATAAGTGATAAATCAAAGGAATCTACCCCCAAAACTAAGAGCACACGGAATGTCAGCTAACTTGACAATAAACTATACCTATCTATCTATCTATCTATCTATCTATAGATATCTATATCTATCTATGTATATCTATGTAGATATCTATCTATACATAGATATAGATAATAGATAATAGGTTATAGATATAGACATATCAAAGTTCCAATTCATTTGACCTTACGATCTGTATATCTGTGTGAGCCTGACCCAATTAGATAATAGCTTTTAAAGTGGAGAGTTTTCCTGCTGGTGTCAGAAGAGGAAGTCAGAGGTGGGAGTCAGAGAGATACAACACACAAGAAGAAATCAACACACTGTTGCTGGCTTTGAAGATGAAGGAGACCATGAACCAAGGAATGTCGGTATACTCTAGGAGATGAGAATAATTCCATCTGATAGGCATCTGGGAAATGGGGACCTCAATTCTCCAAACTTATGGAACTGAATTCTTCCAACAACCTGGATGAGCTTGACATCAGATTCTCCCCCCAAAACTACAGATAAGATCCCAAGTTTTGTGACACCCTGATTTTGGCCTTGTATTAACATAAGCAGAGAACTTAGTTGAGCCCACTTGGACTCCTGACCTATGTGAACTGTGAGATAATAAACAGTTGTCACTAAGATGCTATATTTGTGGTAATTTGTTACAGCAGCAGTAAAAAACTTATTTAAAAAGCATTGATATAACTATAATCGAATGCAGCTCCTCTTGTATCTGTCTCAAGTGTCTTTTCCCTAATAACTTGGGAAAATTATTAGTTAATATGGTTTTTGGATGGTCTTTTCCATTCTTGTTTATTTAGAAGGTGTCTCATATATTCAGCGATATATTCAAGTTTCTCAAACTCTCTGAGTCTTAAAAGACTAATCACTAAAAAGCAGTTGATAGAGCCACCTGAGTGGCTCAGTCTGTTGAGCCTGTGACTTCGGCTTAGGTCATGATCTCACGGTTTGTGAATTGAAGCCCCGTGTCAGGCTCTGTGCTGACAGCTCAGAGCCTGAAGCCTGCTTTGGATTCTGTGTCTCCCTCTCTTTCTGTCCCTCCCCACTCACACTCTGTCTCTCTCTCTCTCTCAAAAATAAATCAACATTAAAAAATTATTAAATAAATAAATAAATGAATGAATGAATAAAACAGTTGATAAAAACAGAACCCATTTCAAGGGATTAAATGAGTTAATGTTTATAAAATACTTGGAATAGACTCTGGCACATAACAAAAGTTCGAAAACCATTATTTCATCATCATTTTGTCTGCTCTCAAATGAGAGTCCTTGCTTCATGCCCTAATGAGCAAGACTTAGTATTCATGTGTACATTTGCTCAAAATGCAGTCTTTATAGAATGGTGCCAATGAAAGATAAAAATAGAGGTTCTTTCTCTACAAACCAAAAGTTCTAAGTTTCTTTTATCAGTTCTACTAAATTATCTCTGTGGTGTCCATCAATGGTTCCTTTTGCTCATCTATGGAAGGCAAAAGCCACTTTGGCTTAAAGAATATTATCTCCCTTGGAGAAGTATCAATTTATGTAGCATAACTTCACTCTTAGTGTAATAGTGTAAACATCCTCAGGCAACCATGGCTACAGACATTCCTGATTAATCATTTAGCTCTATTTTCTGCAAGTTATACAAACTTTTCATCTATTTTACTGACGCTGGGACTTAGCTTTTTAAGTTTTCTTGAATGTGTATTAAAAAAATCATACATTTTTTGAGATAAAAGTAATGAAACATTCCCTGCTTAAAGCAAATTAAGTGCTATTACACCAACAGGAAATGTGATTCAAGGGATTAAGTCAATTTCCTGATGCAAAGTTTAGGCCCTGACCTGGCAGGTACAACTCACACTACAGGTATAAACCATTGGTTTCATTCTAGTTGATGAATGGATTATAAAATTTCCCCCCAAAGCATCTTCCTTCAAGAATAATACTTAGATCCAAGCTCTAAATTCTATAATATAAATTCAAAAGAAAAGAAATGTACAGATCCTCCAAAACACATATTCTCCTATAAACTACTAGCACTACCTTTCTTAAATTAATTATTTAGTAAGCATAAATAATAGAAACTGTAACTTTCTTAATATCTAATTTTTAATCTTTCATATGTTGAGATAAGTTTTATATACAATAAAACACCCATATTTTAAGTGGAAAATTTTATTAATTTGACAAATATATGAAGCCATGTACTCATCACCACAATAGAATTGTATAAAGTTTATGTCACTTGATAAAGCTCCTTTGGGTGTTTTTATGGTCAATACCCTTTTTTAAAGTTTATTTATTCTTGACAGAGACAGAGAGAGGAGAGAAGAGAGAGAGAGAGAGAGAGAGAGAGAGCGAGCTGGGGAAGGGCATAGAGAGAGAGAGACACAGAATCGGAAGCAGGGTCCAGGCTCTGAGCTGTCAGCCCAGAGCCTGATGTGGGACTTGAACTCACAAACTACGAGATTGTGACCTGAGCCAAATTCGGATGCTTAACTGAGCCACCCAGGTGCCCCATGGTCGGTCTCCTTTTAAAAACATATTCTTTCCAGCCTCTATCCCAGGCAATGAGTGATCTGAAATCTACCTCCATATTAGTAACACCTATTCCCAATTTCATATAAATTTAAGTATATGACATGTAATCATTTGTGTCTTTCTGTTTCTGTCAGGATAATTCGTTGTTGTTGCTTTTCTTTTTTCTTTTTGTTTTATGCAGCAATTCCATTTTTAAAAGTTTTTATTTAAATTCCAGTTAGTTAACATACAGTGTAATATTGGTTTCAGGTGTGCAATATAGTGATAAGACACTCCCATACAACACGTGGTACTCATCACAAAAAGTGTGTTCTTTAATCCCCATCACCTAATTAACCCATTGCCCCACTCCCTTGTCTCTGGTAACCAACAATTTCTTCTCTATAGTTAAGAGAGCCTGTCTCTTGGTTTGCCTCCCTCTTTCATTTTCCCCTTTACTCATTTCTTTTGTTTCTTAAATTCCAAATTTAAGTAAAATCATATGTATTTGTCTTTCTCTGACTGAATTATTTCACTTAGCATAATAATCTCTAAGTCCATTCATGTCACTGCAAATGGCAAAATTTCATTTTTTTATGCATCACTAAATGCCACTGTATACATACATCACTTCTTTACCCATTCATCAGTCAATGGACACTTGGGCAGTTTCCATAATTTGACTATTGTAGATATTGTTGCTATAAACATTAGGGTGAGTGTAACCTTTGAATTAGTATGTGGTTTTTTTTTTTGGTGGGGGATACCTGGTAGTGCAATTCCTGGATCATATGGTAGTTCTATTTTCAACTTGTTGAGGAACCTATATTATTTTCCAGAGTGGCTGCACGACTTTGCCTTCACACCAAAAATGAAAGAGGGTTCCCTTTCTCCACATCCTCACCAGCATCTGTTGTTTCTTCTGTTGTTGATTTTAGCCATTCTGATAGGTATGGCTCACTGTATTTTTGATTTTTATTTCCCTGATGATCAGTGATGTTGAGCCTCTGTATGTCTGTTGGCCATCTGTATGTCTTCTTTGCAAAAATCTCTATTCACTTCTGCTCATGTTTTGATTGAATTAGTTGTTTTTAGGTGCTGAGTTTGATAAGTTGGTTATGTATTTTGGATACTAACCCTTTATCAGATATGACATTTTAAATATCTCCTCCCATTCTGTAGGTTGACTTTTAGTCTTATTGATTCTTTTCTTCTCTGTGCAGAAGCTTTTTATTTTGGTGAAGTCCCAATAGTGCATTTTTGCTTTTGTTTCCCTTATCTCAGGAGACATATGGAGAAAGAAGTTGCTATGGCCAATATCAAAAAGGTTACTGTTTATGTCCTCCTCTAGGATTTTGATGATTTCCTATCTCAGATTTAGGTCTTTCATCCATTTTTAATTTATTTTTGCGTATGGTTAAGACAGTGGTCCCATTTCATTCTTTACATGTCGCTGTCCAGTTTTCCAGCACAATTTGTTGAAGACACTGTCTTTTTCCCATTGGATAGTCTTTCCTGCTTGTCAAAGATTAATTGACCATTGAGTTGTAGGTCATTTCTAGGTTTTCTATTCTGTTTTACTAATCTATGTGTCTATGTTTGTGACAGTACCATACTGTCTTGATCACTATAGCTTTTTTATGTAGCTTGAAGTCTGGACCTGTGATGCCTTCAGCTTTGTTTTCCTTTTTCAAGATTGTATTACCCATTTAGAGTCTATTGTAGTTCCATGCAAATTTTAGGATTGTTTGTTCTAGCTCTGTGAAAAATGCTGGTGGTATTTTGATAAGGATTGTATTATATGTGTATATTGCTTTGGTTAATATAGATAACTTGATAATATTTATTCTTCCAATCCATGAGCATAGAATATCTTTCCATTTCTTTGTGTCATCTTCTATTTCTTTCATCACTGTTTTGTACTTTTCAGAGTAGAGATCTTTTACCACATTGGTTAGATTTATTCCTAGACACCTTAATGTTTTGGGGGAAATGTAATTGGGTTTGTTTCCTTGATTTCTCTTTTTGCTGCTTTATTATTGGTGTATAGAAATGAAACGGATTTCTTGTGACTTTACTGAATTCGTGTGTCAGTTCTAGCAGGTTTTTGGTAGAGTCTTTCTGGTTTTCTATATAGAGTATTATGTCGTCTGCAAATAGTGAACGTTTTAGTTCTTCCTTGATGATTTGGACACTTTTAAATTATTTTTGATGTCTGATTGCTGTGACTAGGGTTTACAGTATTATGTTAGATAACAGTGGTGAGAGTGGACCTCCCTGTTTTGTTCCTGACCATAGAGGGAAAGCTCTCAGTTTTTATACAATTAAGGATGATATTAGCTGTAGATTTTTCATATATGGCCTTTATTCTGTTGAGATACGTTCCGTCTAACCCTACTTTGTTGAGAGGTTTTCATCATGAATAGCTGTTGTACTTTGTCAAATGCCTTTTCTGCATCTAGGGTCTAGGATCATAGGATTCTTATCTTTTTCTTTATTAATGTGGTGTATCACATTGATTGATTTGTGAATATTAAATCACCCTTGCAACCCAGGAATAAATCCCAACTGATCACAGTAAATGATTTTTTTTTTAAATATAAGGTTGGATTCAGTTTGCTAGTATTTTATTGAGAATTTTTGCATCCATGTTCATCAGGGATATTTGGCCTGTAGTTTTCCTTTAATGGAGTCTTTATCTGGTTTTGTTATCAGGGTAATGCTGGCCTCATAGAATGAGTTTGGAGTTTTCCTTCCTTTTCTATTTTTTAGAATACTTTGAGAAGAAAAGGTATTAATTCTTTAAATGTTTTGGAGAATTGACCTGTGAAGCCATCTGCCCATGGACTTTTCTTTGTTGAGAGATTTTTGATTGCTGATTTAGTTTTTTACTGCTTGTCAGTCTGTTCAAATTTTTTTTTTATTTCTTCCTGCTTCAGTGTTGGTATTTATACATTGTTAGGAATATAATAATTTCTTCCAGGCTCTCCAATTTTTTGGCATAAAATTTTGCATAGTTTCTATTATAATTGTATCTCTGTGGCGTTGATTGTTATTTCTCCTCTCTCATTTGTGATTTTGTTTATTTGGGTCCTTTCTCTTTCCTTTTTCATGAGTGTGGCTAGAAGTGTAGCAATTTTATTAATTTTTTCAAAGAGCCATTTCCTGGTTTACTTGATCTGTTTTATTGTTTTTTTTCTCTTAGTTTCTACATCATTTATCTGTACTCTAATCTTTATTATATCCCTCCTTTTGCTGGATTTAGTCTTATTGTTCTTTTTCTAGCTCCCTTAGCTGTAGGGTTTGGTTGTTTATTTGAAATTTTTCTTGATGTGTGAGGTAGTTCTGTATTGCTATATACTTCCATCTTACGACCACTTTGCTTCACCCCAGAGGCTTTAGACCATTGTATTTTTATTTTCACTTGTTTCCATGTATTTTTTTCATTAATTTCTTGGTTGACCCATTCATTGTTTAGTAGCATGTTATTTAATTTACATGTATTTGTGTATTTACAAATTATTCTTGTGGTAGACTTAAGTTTCATATCATTGTGTGTAGAAAATATGCATGGTATGATCTCAGTATTTTTTATTTGTTGAGGCCTGATTTGTGACCTAATATGTAATCTTTTCTGAAGAATGTTTCAAGTACACTTGAAAATATTATGTGTTCTACTGTTTTAAGATGGAATGTTCTTAATATATCTGTTAAGTCCATCTGCTCTAGTGTGTCATTCAAAGTCATTGTTTCCCTATTGATTTTCTGTTTAGATAACCTGCCCATTGCTGTAGGTGTGGCATTAATATCCCCTACTATTATTGTATTATTATTGATTGGCTCTTTTTTGTTATATATATATATATATATATATATATATATATATATATATATTTGGGTGTTCCATGTTGGGTGCATAAAGATTTACAATTGTTGGATCCTCCTGTTGGATTCTCCCTTTTGTTATGACATAGTACCTTACTTCATCTCTTGTTACAGTCTTTGTTTTGAAGTCGAATTTGTATGATGTATGTATTGCTAATCTGACTTTCTTTTGACATCCATTTGCATGATAAATGTTTCTACATCCCTTCACTTTCAACCTGCAGGTGTTTTTAGATCTAAAATGAGTCTTCAAAGGCAGCATAGAAATGGATATTATTTTTTATTCATTTTGACACCCTATATCTTTTGACTAGAGCACTTAGTCCATTTACATTCAGAGTAATTATTGATAGATATGTATTTATTGCCATTTTATTATTTGTGTTGTGGTTGTTTCTGGAGATTTTCTTTGATCATTTCCTGTCTTTGTCACTTTTGTTCTTTCCACTCAGAGTCCCCTTTAATATTTCTTGCAGGGACAGTTAAGTGGTCACAAACTTCTTTGGTTTTTGTTTGTCTGGGAAACTCTTTATCTCTTCTTCTGTTATAAATTATACCCTCGCTGGATAGAGTATTTTTGGCTGCAGATTTTTACCATTCAGCACATTGCATATGTCATGCCACTCCCTGTTGGCATGCAAAATTTCTGTTGAGAAATCTCCAGGTAGTCTATGGGTATTCCCTTGTAATTAAGGACTTCTTTTGTCTTGCTGATTTTAAGATTTTTTTTTCTTTATTACTATATCTTGCAAATTTACTTAAAATATGTCTTGGTGTTAGCCTTCTCTTGTTGATTTTGATGGGAGTTATCTGTGCCTTCTGGATCTAGATGTCTATTTCCTTCCCCAGTTTAGGGAAGTTTTTAGTTATTATTTCTCAAAATAAATTTTCTGTCCCCTTTTCTCTCTCTTCTTTTGGGACTCCTGTATTTCAAATGTTAACATTTGGTGGAGTCACTGAGTTCCCTAAGTGTATTCTTGTGTTCCATAATTCTTTCTCTCTTTTGTTCAGCTTCATTATTTTCCATCATTTTGTCTTCTAGGTCACTAATTCATTCCTCTGCTTATTCCAGCCTGCTGTTCATTGCATGAAGTCTGTTTCCAATCTCATTTATTGCATTCTTCATCTCTGATTTATTCTTTTTTAGCTCTTTATTTGTATAGTAAGGGTCCCCCTGATGTTTTCCATTCTTTTCTCAAGGCCAGTGAGTATCCTCATGATTGTTGCTTTAAATTTAAATTTTTAAAGTTTATTTATTTTTGAGACAGATTGAGAGATAGAGTGCAAGCAGGGGAGGGGCAGACAGAGGGAGACACAGAATTTGAAGTGGGCTCCAGGCTCTGAGCTGTCAGCACAGAGCCTGACACAGGACTCAAACTCACGAACCATGAGATCATGACCTGAGCCAAAGTCAGATGCTTAACCGACTGAGACACTCAGGCATCCCATGATTGTTGCTTTAAATTATCCATCAGTCATGTTGTTTATATCTGTTTCACTTAGATCTCTGGATGTAGCCTTATCTTGTTCTTTCATTAGGGATAAATTCCTCCATCTTGGCATTTTGTTTAAGTCTCTGCCTTCTTCTATGTGTTAGAAAAGTCAGCTATGTCTCCTGCTCCCAAAAGTAATGGCCTTAGGAAAAAGATGTTATGTGGTGTACAGAGCCTGGAGCTTCAGGAAGTGTCTCTCATTTTAGTTGGGTTGGCTCTGCTATTATATTTTGGCTGCTCTATTCTTTAGGCCAGTCATCTGCAGAGGCTCTCCTTGTTTGTAGTGGGCAATGTTTGGTCCTTGGCTGGAGTGTTGCAAATGTAACTAGGTGTGTTTGTTCTACTTGTGTAAAGAGACCTTATACTAGTTCTACTAGAATTGAGGCCTTGCAGAACTTTCTGGTCAGGAGACATGGTGTGGGCAAGGGTTTGTAATGGTTTCTTGGGGAGGGGCCCACAGTGCTGGGATTGAAGCAATCTTGCCTGAAAAGGGAAGTCCTGTCAGAGGGCAGAGGTGTGGGGCTTTATTTATGCAATTTAGACAACAAGTGTTGGTGCTGTACTGCTTCCTGAAGGTGGCTGTGTGTTTTGCTGAGGGTGGGAGAGAGAAATGGCACTGGCAAGCTTCTTTGTTCCGTGAATGCTTCCTCTTAGGGAATTTCTCAAAGAAGTGTATATACTATACCCCCTCTTTGCCTTAGGCATTCTTTAGATTGCTGTGCATGCTTGCCTTCCTTCTCTCCAGGAGTAACATGGTGCCTTCCTTGCTTTATTCCCATCATGACTGCTGACCTTTAAAATTCCAGGCTTTAAGCCACACTAGTTGCAAGAACTCATGAAATTCAACTTCTATTGTTTTCTAAGCCAATGGCTTTGGGGAAATATTCTCTTTGTGCATTCTCCTGTGTCCTCTACTCTCTCTCCCCTTTCTCCACAACCATCCCTCACTCCTTTCCACAGAACCTGCCATCCCTTTCTCCCCTAGACCATGTATACATACGTTTTACCTTCCTTGATGTGGCCTCTTCTGCCCCTTTAGTTGTATAGTTTGTCCTGTCAGTCTTCATGTTGATTTCTGTGGTATGTCCGATGATCTGATAGTTATCTACTTGTGTTCCAGGGGAGAGATGAGCCTATCGTCTTCCTACTCAGCTGCAATCTTCCCTCAACCAGCATGTCTTTGAGATTCATCCACGTTATATGTATTTGTAACTTACTCCTTTTTAATTGCGTACCATTTTTCCATTTTATAAAAAGCTACTATCTATATCTATATCTATATCTATATCTATATCGGTGTCTATAGATAGATAGAGATAGAGATAGACATAGACATAGACATAGACATAGACACAGATACAGATATAGATAGATAGATATAGATATAGATATAGATATAGATATAGATGATATAGATGATATAGACATAGATGTTCATTTTCCTTTAAATGTATATTTTACTTGTTTCCAGTTTGGAGCTACTATGAATTAAGTTCCTGTGATCATTATTATAGGTGCTTTTCCTATGTGTATGTTGTTTCATTTCTCTTGAGTAAATAAGTAGTAGTGGAATTACAGGTCCCTGGGTAGTTGTATATTTGAGTTTATAAGAAATATCCAAACAGTTCTCTGTCATTGTTGTAACATTTTGCACTCCCATCTGCAATCTATGAGAGATCTAGTCTTTCTATACCTTCATCAAAATGTAGTGTTTTCTTTTCCTTTTTTTTTCAAATGTTAGTCATTCTATTGGGTGGGCAGTGGTATATCAGATGGTTTTAACCTTAATGGTTTTAATTTGTATTTCCCTGTTGACTAATGTTATGTATCTTTCAGTGTGCTTACTAACCCTTGGATATATTACTTTGTGAAGTATTTACTCAATTCTTTGACATCTTATTGGGTTGTTTTCTTTTACTGCTGATTCATAGGCTTTCATTGTATAGTCTACGTATGAGTACTTTGTCAGCTATGTGGATTGTGAATATTTTTCCCCTGTGGTTGATATTTTCATTTTTATAACAAGTTTTTAATGAATTCAACTAATGAAGTTTTTTTATGATTATTGATTTTGTGTCATTTCTGAGAGATTTTTGTCTATGTTAAAATTGCAAAGATACACTTTAGAGTTTTCATTTAGAAGCTTTGTACTTTATCTTTAATGTTTACATCTATGATGCACCTCTAATTATCTATAATTCACTTGTATGTGGGCTGTGAGGTAGGACTCAAATTTGGTTGTTTTTCATGTTTATCCTATTTTTTTTCAGCACAGTTTGTTGAAAGGCCTTTCCCCCATTGAATTACCTTGAAAACATTTTCAAAATTCAATTGAGTGAATTGTGTGAGTATTCAGATACATTGATCAGGCAATCTATCCTTTTCCCAATGCAACATTTTCTTGATTACTGTAGACTTATAGTAGCCTTGAAGTCAATAAAAGCTTATACACCAACTTTGGTTTTACTTTTTAAAATTGTTTTGGCCCTTATAGTTTCTTTTTATTACCATAAACTTTGAATCCACAAGTTAATTTTATAAAAATGAAAATTTTCTGAGATTGCTTTGATTCTATAGATCAAGTTGGAGGCAGTTGACATATTTAAAATATTAAGCATTCCAGTCTTTACATATGGTATATATCTCTATTTGTCATTAATTTGGGAAAATTCTTCACCAATATTACTTCAAATATTTCTTCTGCTTCTTGCTTGCTTGCTTCTTCTTCTGGTATTCCCACTGTATATATATTATACCTTTTGTAATTGTCCCACATTGCTTGGGTAGTCTTTTTCTTTTTCTTTTTTTTTCTTGACTTTTCAGTTCTGGATGTTTCCATTTACATATCTTCACACTCACTTATTCTTTCCTTGGTTTTCTCCAGTCTACTGATGAACCTATCAATGACATTCTTTACATTGCTACTATATATATATATATATATATATATTTCTAGTATTTCTTTTTGATTCTTTCCTTAAGTTTCTGTTTCTGTGCTAAATTATCCATCTATTCTTGCATGATCACACTTTCCATTAAAACCTTTAGTCTTTTGGGGCACCTGGGTGGCTTAGTCAGTTAAGCATCTGACTTTGGCTCAGGTCATGTTTTCATGGTTCATGGGTTTGAACCCCATGTCGGACTCTGTGCTGACAGCTCAGAGCCTGGAGCCTGCTTCGGATTCTGTGTCTCCCTCTCTCTCTGACCCTCCTCTGTTCATGCTCGGTCTATCTCTCTCTCTCTCTCTCTCTCAAAAATAAACGTCAAAAAATTAAAACAAAACAAAACAAATTTTTTATCCTATTAAATATATTTATTTTAAATTCCTGATTGATAATTCCAAAATCTCAGCCATATATGAGTCTGGTTTGATGTTTTCTTTGGTCTCCAGACTGTGGTTTTTGCATTTCAGCATGCCTTATTATCATCTGTTGGTAGTCAGACTTGATGTATTGAGTAATAGGAATTGAGGTAAATAGGCCTTTAGTATGAAATTTTACATTTATATAAGACCTGGATAAGACCTGATATAATTAAAAGGACTATCAAATGCCTCTCTTTTGTTTGAATGTAAACCTGAATAAAAGTGCCACTAGCAAATTGATGGCATAATAATTTCCAATTCCTATGAGTTATTGTGCCTAACTGCTAAATAAAGTCTTCAATGAGGTTCTTTTAAGTTACCCAATATAGGTTTTTAATTCTCCTTTTAATTATGCCAATTAAACCTCTTCTCATCCCAGGGTCTACTCAGAAGACAATGACACCTATATCCTTTCAGCTTCCAAAAGTATGAGACTTTGTAGTTACTGAAATAATCTGCTTTATTTCAAACCCTTAATTTGGATTCTTATAGATAGATATTAAACTCTTCCTGGCAAAAACTAAATCTTCTGGTAACTCTTATGGCAACATTATGTAGAAAAATTCTTTCCTTCTGGGGATTGAACTAGCACCTCATAATTTATCCAATATTGTTATCATCCTAAAAATTTTTGTCATGCAAAGTCCCATTAGGTTAAAAAATGTCTCCTCATTACGTTATACAGGAGTCCTGACTTCTTGCTGAGCTGGCTATTCATCCAGTTATAAATTGTATCTAGGGAATGACATTTCAGAATCAACATTGTGCACATAGAATGAACCTGCTCCTGTAGTCAAAATCCATAATTTCCTTCAGAAAAACTGATATTCTAATTATTTTTTTGCTATTAACTTGGTTGGGGCTGTATATACCACAGCAACTATACAACGTGTGTGGTGGAATAATGTAAGGGTCACCTCCCAAACCCAGGTCCTATTATGCTATTTTTAACCCTCTTAGAATCTCTATTATGGGGAACTTGGGTAGCTCAGTTGGTTAAGCATCTGACTTTGGCTCAGGTCATGATCTCACGGTTTGTGAGTTCAAGCCCCACATTGGACTCTCTGCTGTCCGCTCAGAGCCTGGAGCCTGCTTCAGATTCTGTGTCTTCCAATCTCTCTGCCCCTCCCCTGCTTGCTCTCTGTCTTTCTCTCTCTCTCTTTCTCTCTCTCTCAAAAATTAAACATTAAAATTTTTAAACAATAAAAAATTTAAAAAAATAATCTCTATTTTGTTTATTTCACTAACACTTGCAGTTATAAATGAGAAAAATTGGTACAATGTGTGAATAAGGTTAACTATCACTTCAGAAGTGAGAGTATGGTCAGCTGTTTTTTCACACAGACTTATTTTCTTGTTCTCTCTTTGTTGAAGCACTTCAAAAGAAACTTTTGAATCTGCTCTGAACATTCCATAATAGGGATAAATGTTTAGGTACCAAAATCATTCAAATGTTATAGTGTGGAAAGTATATTTTATATCTACAGTAAAGTTTATAGCTACTAGAAAGCGATTTCTGTGCTCACTCATAACCAAGAGACTTCTTTCTTCAGAAATCAATGGCCTCTTTTCATTTATAAGGAAAAAGAACCATACAAATGGCAAAGAGACTGAGATCTGAGACTGAGCTCAGGGAGAGATAGACTATATGTAACAAGAACATTGTCAATCAAAGATGTTGGTAGTCATTGAAGGGAGTCATGTTTCTTTAGTTATCATGAGTTTTATGCCATCTTGTGTAAATTGGAAAAATTGCTTACTTGCATGTGCTTCTTTGTGGGAAATAATTTAAGAATTCTATACACTTGCACCAATGGGTTAACAGGGCTTAGGGCAGGAAGCCACCACAGGCAAAAGTGCCCAATTTTAGTCATTAAAACAAGGCTTAGGGTGGAAAGCCTACACCACAGGAGGAAAGAGTCTGAGAACAGTTAGAGGTGGAAAGCCGCTATGGGGTGAAAGCGCCCAAGGTTAGCTAGTGAAAAGGGTGCCTTGTTAGCCTTGAGGCAGCGTGCTCCAGCAATCTTAAACTTTGGAGATAACAGCTACTTGGCTGTATCACCCACAGGCACACACTGTCCATCTGGCATCCGGTGCCAATATATCATTGTGCTTTAATCTCAAATTCTAATGCCACTTGCCTCCCAAACCCTTTGCTTCTTACACACACAAGTTAATGTTCACGAGCTTATTGTTTTCTTCTGCACATTCACCACGTATATAATACCTTGAGAGCTCAATAAATACAGAGACAAAACCCCTGTTCGGGGCTCTTGTCTCCTCCCAGACATTAGCCTCTCTCGTATTCAATTCTTCATTCTCTCTCTTGCTGGACAAGAGAGAACTCCAGACTCCAAGTCTGTGACACTTCTTTGAGCACAGTGAAAGGTGGTGAACATCCCAGGGTGGTTAACATTGGTTACCTTGGTAGACAGAGTGGAGAGAGATACTTAAGTTTTTATTAGAACTATATTTTTAGAGCAGTATGAGGATTATAATAAAATAAAGAGAAAGTTACAGGGATTTCCCATATATCCTCAGCCCCCATTCATACATAGCCTTCCTCATCCTTCCTCATTATAAATATCACTCATCAGAAATATACTTTTTTTTGGCCTAGGATGGACCTCCATTGACACATCATAATCACCCAAAGTCTCTTGTTTACCTGAGAATTCTTGGTGTACTACCTTCTATGGATTTGGACAAATGTATAATGACATGTATCCACTATTACAGTATCATACAGAATTTTCACTGCCCTAAAAATTCTTCATGCTCTGCCTATTCATGTCTTCCTATCACCATCCCCCCAGCAACTACTGATATTTTTATTGTCACCATAGTTTTGCTTTATCCAGAATTTATTTTTTTATTCTTCCCCAATTTATTTATATATAATAGACATATAAGATTGTATTAGTTTCAGGTGTAAAACAATGATTATATATCTATATATATAATATAGATATAGATATATAATATATATATAGTATATATATGATTACCACCATAAGTTTAGTTAACATCCATCACCTCATATAGTTACAAATATGTTATTCTGTGATAAGGACTTTTAAGATTTACTCTATTAGCAGTATTTAAATATTCAATACAGTATTATTAAACTCTTTCTTTTAGTTCTGATAATATTACATTTTCTGGATATGCCACAGCTTACTTATTCATTCACCTATTAAATGACAATTTGGTTGCTTCCAAGTTTTGACAATTCTTAATAAAGCAACTATAAAATCCATGTGAAAGTTTTTATGTGGACATATGTATTTAACATTTTGGGATAAATACCAAGTTGTGCAATTGCTGGATTGTATGATAAGAATATATATATATATATATATATATATATATATATATATATAGTTTTGTAAGAAATTTCTAGACTGTCTTCCAAAGCGGTTGTGCCATTTTTCATTCCTATCAGCAATGAACAAAAGTTCTTGCTGATCCATATCCTCACCAGCATTTGGGGTTGTCAGTGTCAGAATGGATTTTGACCTTTTTAACAGGCATTTAATGGCATTTCCCTGATGACGTGATGGGTAGTGTCTTTTTAAATTCTTGTTCACTATATGTATATCTTCTTTTTTAAATGTTTATTTATTGTTAAGAGAGAGACAGACAGACAGAGCATGAACAGGGGAGGAGCAGAGAGATAGGGAGACACAGAATCCAAAGCAGGCTCCAGGCTCCTAGCTGTCAGCACAGAGCCCGTTGCGGGGCTGGAACTCACAAACTGCAAGATCATGACCTGAGCCGGAGTTGGACACTTAGCCAGCTGAGCCACCCTGGCGCCCCTATGTATATCTTTTTTAGTGTGGTGTGTGTTAAGTAAGGTCTTTGGCCAATGTTTTGATCAAATTGTTTACTTATCGCTGAGCTTTAAGGTTTTTTTGTATATTTTGGGTAATAGTCCTTCATTAGTTGCAAATATTTTCTCCCACTCTGTGAACTATTTTCTAATCCTCTTGATATTATCTTTCATAGAGTAGATTTTTTTAATTTAATGAAGTCCATCTTATTAATTATTTTTTCATATATTATGTCTTTGGTGCTGTATCTAAAAAGATATTACCATATCCAACGTCCTCTAGGTTTTCTTCTCTGTTATTTTCTCTAAGTTCTATAGTTTTGCATTTGCATTTAGGTTTCTGATCAATTTTGAGTTAATTTTTGTGAAGTGTATAAGGTCTGTATCTAGATTCTTTTTTTGTATACTGATGTCCATGTTTAAGGGTAGTTTGTTTTTCTTTTTTTTTTTTTTTGCATTTCTGTATTGCTTCCATTGTTATAACATGAATTTATTACCATTGCGATTTTTAAAAATCAAGATCCATTTTTAGTTAACTTACTTTTACTAAGATAAAGTGGCTAAGTCTTTGTCCTTAACACTACAATAAGTGGTAGACGTTTTCTTAAACTATATTTGGATTAACAAGTGTGAGATGTGGGTAATGTCACAACCACAGAATTGCAGATATGGTTTTAATTATTTTTATACTTTATACATCAATATAATTTAGAAACCCCAAACCACAGGAGCACTTGCCCACAGCTCTGGAACAGGTGAAAATATGGTTTGGATATTGCAAAACCTTATGAGTACACCACTAATATTAACTGAAGGTTTTTCCCTCTGGTTTATTTTCTTTTACCAAAGAAAGAACATTTGTTTTTTTGGTTTATTTATTTATTTTGAGAGAGAATGTGTGTGTACCCACAAGCAAAGGAGGAGCAAAGAGAGAAGGAGGGAGAGAATCCCATGCAAGCTCTGCACCATCAGTGCAGAGCCCGATGTAGGGCTTGATCCCATGAACTATGAGATCATGACCCGAGCAGAAATCAAGAGTCAGACATTTAACTGACCAAGTCACCCAGGCACCCCCAAAGAGGAATTTTTATAAAACAAAATTATGCAAGAAAAGAAGCATCTTGTGCAGACCTGAAGACTCTTCCCTTCCAGACAAAATCAGGAAAAGAACTTCCTCCTCCAACAAATTCAACTGATTTAACCCAAGACATAAAATTTGAACTTAGAAAAGACCTGAACCACCCTGACACAAGCTCTTCCATTTACGAAAAAGTCAACTGAAGCCCATAGGTATTAGGTGACATCCCAAAAGTTACATAGCCTAATAAGTATAATCCCAATCTATTTTTATTTTTAATTATGTCTTTCAACCTCCAAATTCCTCTCTTGGAAATTTTGTAGCCACTGGAGTCACAGGAATACGGAATAAAAGTATCCCTCAAGGTTCTTTGACATAATATTGTAAAGGAAAAGGGACAGATGTACCTTTTAGAGTTCTTTTTTTCATAGAAGTTCTCCACAATGTTGAGAAACCAAATGATACCTTATAAAGAATCTATAGGTATAAACAAATGTAGTTTTTCCTGAAACATATATAAGTGAACAGTTTCTTTATAGGACATTAATGTGTGCTAAGTTGTGCCTTATCATAACTGTTGGAATGTATTAATACTTTCTATAATGGAAAAGAAAGTCAAACTTGCATTAATGTGGTGATGAAATGGGAATGGATTCTGTTGGGACTGCTTTGAAGCTATCAAAACAATGGAATAGTCATCTGACATATTTGAAACCTCATATACAATTTTTATGATTGTATGGTTTTAGCATTTTGAGTAATAATATAACATGTTTAACAAACAGATTAAAAAAGAATAGTATGAATTTGAAGAATAGATAAGGCATTAAAATTCTGATATTATTTGCTTAAGACAAAGATTTAATAAAGAGACAGTAGTACTATTAAATCATTTTCATGACAAAGTTTACCAGAAAAAAAATGTATATATGGGCATGAATCCCTTCCACGATAACTTTTATGCTCAGCATGATAAAGAGTACCCTAAGTGTTAATTTATCTTAGAAAGAATCGAAGTAATGGCCCAATTCATTTCAAATAATTCAACCTATAGGGAATATCTTATGTGGTCAGTCAGAGTAAGCAATCTATATTATTTCAAAAACCCAGGGGGAATTCTGTGTTGATATAATTTTATTCTTTATTTCTTTTATTTCCCATCATATGATTTAATATATTGTTTTTATCTAAAAGTATATAATCAAAATATATACCACTTATTAAATCTTAATTATGAGCCAATTATTGAACTTTTACATGAAACATAGTTTGTTATTCACAACAACATATTTTGTTATTACACATTTAGTAAATGAATAAACTAAAGCTGAGACAAAGTAACTTGCCCAAATTCAAACATTTACTGAGATGCTAAGCCAAGATTTGATTCTCAATCTGTCAAATTCTATGTTACTTCCACTAGATTACATTTAATCCCTAATAAAATCATGGCATCTTGGATTTATAGTGTGTTTTCTTCCAAAAAAAAATTCTTTCTGATTTGGGTCTTATAAAAATATCCTCCAGTAATATAACATGTTGAAGGTTCATGTACTATCAGACTGTATCCAGTTACTTCCACATCTTTCAAGAATGTGACCAGAGCCCTTGCCTCTTTCCCCTTCAGCTAAAAGCCCTTTTGTCTGAATCCCCATGCTTTTGGATTGTCTTAATTATTCTATTCTTTTTTTCTAGAATACTTTGACTCAACTTCTATGGGACAATCTTCCTGCCTTCTAAAAATCTCCACTGGTATAAGACCTTTTATTTTCAAAATCTCATCTCTATCAAGATCTTTTATTTTCAATTCCATGACCCTATATTTGAGTGATTGTGTCTTTTTCATTGCTTTGGCTTTACCCTCCTTGGGAAAAAAAATGTACCCACTGTGGAGCTTGAAGAGAGAAATTTATTTTCCTTTTATCTCTGTTCTCTCATTACTAGTTTTGTTTACCCTCTCCCTTCACACATCACTGTAGTCGATAGTGTCCTTCATATCAGTGTTTCCTTCTATCTTCAGGGTATGCTTTTTGGAAGTCTGGAATATCAAAATGTATTCTTTAAGCTTACTTTCTCCTTTATCATGGTATATAAAGTACATTTAATGCACATATGAATGGTTGCCTCTGGGGGAAAAAAGCCAATACAACAAACTCCTTTTAGGTCAATTAAACAAGTCCCTTGAGGTTCCAACCTTATTTGAATACTATTAGGCTCACAAGTGGAACCACAGTACTTTGTAATTTCCCTTCATATATATCTTAATGAACTGCCAGTTGTGCTGGGCTCTGCTCCCTCTGGGTTTTGACAGATCACTTTTTTCATTTGTCTGCCTGTAGTACACAAAGAACCACTGATTACCAATGGCTGATATAATGTTAGTAAATTTCCCTGACTGTCACAAGTATTTTGAAGCAGCTGGCAGATTATAATCCACACAGAGAAATAGAAAAAACACTTAGAAAAATTTCAGGTAACAAATCCTGCTTTTATCTTCTTTTGTGAGGTCAAGAGTAACATATTCACACCAGACAATTAACTGTTATTTAAGGAAAATGAGTAAAATAGAAAACAGTCAAAGGTGAGCTCTAAGGCCATGTTTCTGAAAAGTGATAGTAGAATAATGCAACCTTCTATAGAAAAAAATTGATACATTTTAAAATACAATATGGTCAGGGCCAGCTCTCCTCTTTTCTGAGTAAAATAAGCATTAGCATTTGATGAAAGGCAGAATGTAAAGAATGTCTCTTCACAACGAACATTTAGAAAAATACAATATTATGATTTTGAAATAAATTGGACAATGTTAAATGTCTTAAAATTGTTTTATCTTAACATTAGGGACTTTTCATTCATTTGGGAAAGCAAAGGTTTGGGGAGGTAAATCTGGAATACTAGGGATATCCTGAGGAATAGAAAAATGTGTGTAACTGTGTATCCAGAGAGATTGTCTCACTGTGATGTAGATGCTATGGAAGAGTGGGGAGAGTACCTTGTCAAGGAAGAATATAAAGTCAAAGTGATGTAATATAAACCCAAATTGTCCAGCTCTTAGTTAAGAACAGCCACCTTAACTTTATATTTGTGTTTAAAATAGGACAGTTCAGAAGGAAGTGAGGAAGATGGCGACATAGGAGGACGCTGGGCTCAACGCACATCCTGCTGATCACTTAGATTCTACCTACACCTGCCTAAATAACCCAGAAAACTGCCAGAGGATTAGCAGAACAGAGTCTCCAGAGCCAAGCGCAGACGAGAGGCCCAAGGAAGAGGGTAGGAAGGGCTTTAAGGAGGTGCGTGCTGCACGGACTGGAGGGAGGGAGCCGGGGCTGAGGGGCAGACCGCCAGCCAAGCAGAGCCCCGAGTCTGGCTTGCAAAAGTGGAGGGGTGGACAGAGTGTGTTCCGACACCAAGCAGGACTTAGCATCCGGGAGGTCATAAGTTAACAGCCCTGCTCGGAAAGAGGGAAAGCTGGAGGACAAAGGGAGGGAGAGCTGCTGAGCCCCAGGACGACAGAGCTCAGTTTGGCAGGGAACAAAGGCGCTAGCCAACGCCATCTCCCTCGCCCACCCCCCCAGCCAAAATCCAAAAGGGAACCAGTTCCTGCCAGGGAACTTGCTCACTCCATGCAAACACCCAACGCTGTGCTTCTGAGGAGCCACCCCTCCAGCAACGGGTCTGACTCCCTCGCGCTGCCACAGGGCCCCTCCTGAAGTGGATCACCTAAGGAGAAACAAGCTAAGCCTGCCCCTCCTGCCCCCGTGCACCTTGCCTACCTACCCCAGCTAATACGCCAGATCCCCAGCACCACAAGCCTGGCAGTGTGCAAGTAGCCCAGACCGGCCACACCACCCCACAGTGAATCCTGCCCCTAGGAGAGGGGAAGAGAAGGCACACACCAGTCTGACTGTGGCCCCAGCGGTGGGCTGGGGGCAGACATCAGGTCTGACTGCGGCCACGCCCACCAACTCCAGTTATACATCACACACAAGGGAATTGCCCTGCAGGTCCACACCACTCCAGGGACTATCCAAAATGACCAAACGGAAGAATTCCCCTCAGAAGAATCTCCAGGAAAAAAACAACAGCTAATGAACTGATCAAAAAGGATTTAAATATTATAACAGAAAGTGAATTTAGAATAATAGTCATAAAATTAATCGCTGGGCTTGAAAACAGTATAGAGGACAGCAGAGAATCTCTTCCTACAGAGATCAAGGGACTAAGGAACAGTCACGAGGAGCTGAAAAACGCTTTAAACGAAATCCAAAATAAAATGGAAACGTCCATGGCTTGGATTGAAGAGGCAGAGGAGAGAATAGGTGAACTAGAAGATAAAATTATGGAAAAAAAGGAAGCTGAGAAAAAGAGAGACTAAAAAATCCAGGAGTATGAGGGGAAAATTAGAGAATGAAGTGATACACTAAAAAGAAATAATATACGCATAATTGGTATCCCAGAGGAAGAAGAGAGAGGGAAAGGTGCTGAAGGTGTACTTGAAGAAATAATAGCTGAGAACTTCCCTGAACTGGGGAAGGAAAAAAGCATTGAAATCCAAGAGGCACAGAGAACTCCCTTCAGACGTAACTTGAATTGATCTTCTGCATGACATATCATAGAGAAACTGGGAAATACAAGGATAAAGAGAAAATTCTGAAAGCAGCAAGGGATCAATGTGCTCTAACATATAAAGGGAGACATATAAGACTCGTGACTAACCTCTCTTTTGAAACTTGGCAGGCCAGAAAGACATGGCAGGAGATCTTCAATGGTGGTGAACAGAAAAAATATGCAGCCGAGAATCCTTTATCCAGCAAGTCTGTCATTTAGAATAGAAGGAGAGATAAAGGTCTTCCCAAACAAACAAAAACTGAAGGAATTTGTCACCACGAAACCAGCCCTACAAGAGATCCTAAGGGGGATCCTGTGAGACAAAGTACCAGAGACATCACTACAAGCATAAAACATACAGACATCACAATGACTCTAAACCCGTATCTTTCTATCATAACACTGAAGGTAAATGGATTAAATGCGCCAACCAAAAGACATAGGGTATCAGAATGGATAAAAAAACAAGACCCATCTATTTGCTGTCTACAAGAGACTCATTTTAGATTTGAGGACACCTTTAGATTGAGAGTGAGGGGATGGAGAACTATTTATCATGCTCCTGGAAGCCAAAAGAAAGCTGGAGTAGCCATACTTATATCAGACAAACTAGACTTTAAATTAAAGGCTGTAACAAGAGATGAAGAAGGGCATTATATAATAATTACAGGGTCTATCCACCAGGAAGAGCTAAAAATTATAAATGTCTATGCGCCAAAAACGGGAGCCCCCAAATATATAAAACAATTACTCATAAACATAAGCAACCTTATTGACAAGAATGTGGTAATTGCAGGGGACTTTAACACTCCACTTATAGAAATGGATAGATCATCTAGACACACGGTCAATAGAGAAACAAGGGCCCTGAATGATACATTGGATCAGATGGACTTGACAGATACATTTAGAACTCTGCATCCCAAAGCAACAGAATATACTTTCTTCTCGAGTACACATGGAACATTCTCCAAGATAGATCATATACTGGGTCACAAAACACCCCTTCATAAGTATACAAGAATTGAAATCATACCATCCATACCTTCAGACCACAATGCGATGAAGCTTGAAATCAACCACAGGAAAAAGTCTGGAAAACCTCCAAAAGCATGGAGGTTAAAGAACACCCTACTAAAGAATGAGTGGGTCAACCAGGCACTTAGAGAAGAAATTAATAAATATATGGAAACAAACGAAAATGAAAATACAACAATCCGAAGGCTTTGGGATGCAGCAAAGGCAGTCCTGAGAGGAAAATACATTGCAATCCAGGCCTACCTCAAGAAACAAGAAAAATCCCAAATACAAAATCTAACAGCACACCTAAAGGAAATAGAAGCAGAACAGCAAAGGCAGCCTAAACCCAGCAGAAGAAGAGAAATAATAAAGATCAGAGTAGAAATAAACAATATAAAATCTAAAAAACTGTAGAGCAGATCAATGAAACCAAAAGTTGGTTTTTTGAAAAAATAAACAAAATTGATAAACTTCCATCCAGGCTTCTCAAAAAGAAAAGGGAGATGACCCAAATAGATAAAATCATGAATGAAAATGGAATTATTACAAGCAATCCCTCAGAGATACAAACAATTATCAGGGAATACCAAGAAAAATTATATGCCAACAAATTGGACAACCTGGAAGAAATGGAAAAAATCCGAAACTCCCACACGCTTCCAAAACTCAATCAGGAGGAAATAGAAAGCTTGAACAGACCCATAACCAGCGAAGAAACGGAATCAGTCATCAAAAATCTCCCAACAAATAAGAGTCCAGGACCAGATGGCTTCCCAGGGGAGTTCTACCAGACGTTTAAAGCAGAGATAATACCTATCCTTCTCAAGCTATTCCAAGAAATAGAAAGGGAAGGAAAACTCCCAGACTTATTCTATGAAGCCAGTATTACTTTGATTCCCAAACCAGACAGAGACCCAGTAAAAAAAGGGAACTACAGGCCAATATCCCTGATGAATATGGATGCAAAAATTCTCAATAAGATACTAGCAAATCGAATTCAACAGCATATAAAAAGAATTATTCACCTTGAACAAGTGGGATTCATTCCTGGGATGCAGGGCTGGTTCAACATTCGCAAATCAATCAACGTGATACATCACATTAATAAAAGAAAAGATAAGAACCATATGATCCTGTCAAACGATGCAGAAAATGCCTTTGACAAAAATCAGCACCCTTTCTTAATAAAAACCCTTGAGAAAGTCGGGATAGAAGGAACATACTTAAACATCATAAAAGCCATTTATGAAAGCTCACAGCTAACATCATCCTCAATGGGGAAAAACTGAGAGCTTTTTCCCTGAGATCAGGAACACGACAGGGATGCCCACTATCACTGCTGTTGTTTAACATAGTGTTGGAAGTTCTAGCATCAGCAATCAGACGACAAAGGGAAATCAAAGGCATCAAAATTGGCAAAGATAAAGTCAAGCTTTCACTTTTTTCAGATGACATGATATTATACATGGAAAATCCGATAGACTCCACCAGAAGTCTGCTAGAACTGATACATGAATTCAGCAAAGTTGCAGGATACAAAATCAATATACAGAAATCAGTTGCATTCTTATACACTAACAATGAAGCAACAGAAAGACAAATAAAGAAACTGATCCCATTCACAATTGCACCAAGAAGCATAAAATACCAGGAATAAATCTAACCAAAGATGTAAAAGATCTGTATGCTGAAAACTACAGAAAGCTTATGAAGGAAATTGAAGATATAAAGAAATGGAAAGACATTCCATGTTCATGGATTGAAAGAATAAAAATTGTCAAAATGTCAATACTACCCAAAGCTATCTACACATTCAATGCAATCCCAATCAAAATTGTACCAGCATTCTTCTTGAAACTAGAACAAGCAATCCTAAAATGCATATGGAACCACAAAAGGCCCCAAATAGCCAAAGTAATTTTGAAGAAGAAGACCAAAGCAGGAGGCATCACAATCCCAGACTTTAGCCTCTACTCCAAAGCTGTCATCATCAAGACAGCATGGTATTGGCACAAAAACAGACACATAGACCAATGGAATAGAATAGAAACCCCAGAACTAGACCCACAAACGTATGGCCAACTCATCTTTGACAAAGCAGGAAAGAACATCCAATGGAAAAAAGACAGTCTCTTTAACAAATGGTGCTGGGAGAACTGGACAGCAACATGCAGAAGGTTGAAACTAGACCACTTTCTCACACCATTCACAAAAATAAACTCAAAATGGATAAAGGACCTGAATGTGAGACAGGAAACCATCAAAACCCTAGAGGAGAAAGCAGGAAAAGACTTCTCTGACCTCAGCTGTAGCAATCTCTTACTCGACACATCCCCAAAGACAAGGGAATTAAAAGCAAAAATGAACTACCGGCACCTTATGAAGATAAAAAGCTTCTGCACAGCAAAGGAAACAACCAACAAAACCAAAAGGCAACCAACGGAATGGGAAAAGATGTTTGCAAATGACATATCGGACAAAGGGCTAGTATCCAAAATCTATAAAGAGCTCACCAAACTCCACACCCGAAAAACAAATAACCCAGTGAAGAAATGGGCAGAAAACATGAATAGACACTTCTCTAAAGAAGACATCCGGATGGCCAACAGGCACATGAAAAGATGCTCAACGTCGCTTCTCATCAGGGAAATACAAATCAAAACCACACTCAGATATCACCTCATGCAAGTCAGAGCGGCCAAAATGAACAAATCAGGAGACTATAGATGCTGTAGAGGATGTGGAGAAACGGGAACCCTCTTGCACTGTTGGTGGGAATGCAAATTGGTGCAGCCACTCTGGAAAACAGTGTGGAGGTTCCTCAGAAAATTAAAAATAGACCTACTCTATGACCCAGCAATTGCACTGCTAGGAATTTACCCAAGGGATACAACAGTGCTGACGCATAGGGGCACTTGTACCCCAATGTTTATAGCAGCACTCTCAACAATAGCCAAATTATGGAAATAGCCTAAATGTCCATCAACTGATGAATGGATAAAGAAATTGTGGTTTATATACACAATGGAGTAGTACAGGGCAATGAGAAAGAATGAAATATGGCCCTTTGTAGCAATGTGGATGGAACTGGAGAGTGTGATGCTAAGTGAAATAAGCCCTATAGAGAAAGACAGATACCATATGTTTTCACTCTTATGTGGATCCTGAGAAACTTAACAGAAACCCATGGGCGAGGGGAAGGAGAAAAAAAAGAGGTTAGAGTGGGAGAGAGCCAAAGCATAAGAGACTCTTAAAAACTGAGAACAAACTGAGGGTTGATGGGGGGTGGGCGGGAGGGGAAGGTGGGTGATGGGTATTGACGAGGGCACCTTTTGGTATGAGCACTGGATGTTGTATGGAAACCAATTTGACAATAAACTTCAATAATTGAAAAAATAAAATATCAAAAAAAGAGACTCTTAAAAACTGAGAAAAAACTGAGGGTTGATGGGGAGTGGGAGGGAGGGGAGGGTGGGTGATGGGTATTGAGGAGGGTACCTTTTGGGATGAGCACTGGGTGTTGTATGGAAACCATTTTCACAATAAATTTCATATATTGAAAAAAATAAATAAAAGAGGACAGTTCAAGCCATGGATTGCTCTTCTTTAAAAAAAAAGATATAAAAACAACAGAAGACATGAGAAATTAAGATGGCAGAGAAGTACACAGCTGTATTGAGGTCAGAACATTTGGAACACCCAGGACATCAGTCTGTAGAGTGACAGGAAAATCTCCACAGGTGAAGGAGACAGCTTGGTGGGACAGAGATGCATGTATGTGAATTGGAAGAGATTAAACAGTGTAGGTATGGAGGGGAGGAAACGTCTGTGGAGAGACAAAAGGGAAAGAAAGAGAGACTGTGGATTGCAGTATTGTGTTAGGACAAGAGAGAAGCCTCTCGAGACCATGGACTGGGCAACAAAATTATGGAGAGTGACAGTTTCTACTTTGTAAACAGCCTTATGAGCAGATCAGAGTTTTTAAAAGTGCATGACTTTGTCCATATGGAAACCGCTGCCATGTGCTCATGCCTGGAGTCAAGGGGATCTAGTCCGGGGTGCAGTAGTGATCTCAGGGGTGCATTGGGACAGAACAGTCCGCTTCTTTGAGCACTGTGTGAAGAGAGTTTATGGCTCGCCCAAAGGCAAAGGACCTTGCAGGTGCCAGCCAAAGAACCTTTATCAGCAGGATTATGTGGGAGTACACCAGAACACAATCAACATGGTGCAGGCCCCTTACGACATGGGGTTTTGAATCAACCCAGCACTAGGAAGCATGGGAAAACTGTGGAGCAAGGGAAACCGGCTGCACATGCTACTCTGTGGGGGCTGACCGAATGGTGTAGTGTGAGACAACAGGTCCAGGGAGGAAAGATTGGGGTGTCTCCATTTTTCTCCCCATCACCAACATGGTGGGGCTTCAGGGAACAAGACAGTGATCCCCAGTGGAGGCGGGATCTATTTACACCAAACCCATCCCTCTGTGCCTGGCAACTGCTTATCTATTGGAGCTGGACTGACACTGAGCAAACTGAGGCACTGAGCTTGCCTCTCCTCCAGACCAACACAGCCACGGGTCCCAGAGACCAACAGACAACTGTCCTGCAGTTTTGATGTTAGTTTATTTCTCTTTTTTTTACCTCTTTCTTTTCTTTCTTTCTTTTATTTTCTCTTCCATTTCTTTCTACACTCTCCTTTTTTTCCCCCTGGATTCAAGCTAATAGTTTCTGATTTTATTTTTGGTCAAATCTATCTATCATCTATCTATCTATCTATCTATCTATCTATGTTTTGCTTGTTTAATCAGAAATTTTTACTCTACTATTTTTTACACCATTTCTATATCTCCTTCTTCTTTATTTTCCTTTCTCTGTCTCTGGATTAAATTTATAGTTCCTTTGATTCTCTGCTTGGTCTTTTATTCCACCCCGTTCATTTTTCTCTTTGTTTGGGATCAGGTTCCCTGCCCTTTCCTTTTTTCCAGGGTTACTTTAACAAACAAATCAAAGCACACCTGGTTGAAAGTCCAAACAATCCTCCACTATGAATAAGGAGGAGCTTTGTAGAGGACTGACTAGTGGGATAGAGCAGTCCAAGTATGCAACAACAGAGTGCAAGCAACACATTCCAAAAAAACGCTTCCTGAAGAGCCAGGCCCTGGGCAGTGTATGACCTCTTTTGAATATAGTAGTACTCACAGGTACAGGACACATAACAAGCTATTAAAACACGTAAAAGACAGAAACTTAGCTATAATGATGAAACAGAAGAAATCTCCTCAAAATAAATTCCAGGAAGAAATTAAAGCCAGAGAATTGCTCAAAACAGATATAAACGATATATCTGAACAAGAATTTAAAATAACAGTTATAAGACTAATAGCTTTGCTTGAAAAAAGTATAAAAGACAGCAGAGAATCTATTGCTACAGAGGTCAAAGACCTAAGAAATAGCCACAGTGAATTAAGAAACACTATAAATGAGATGAAAAATAAACTAGATACAGTGACAGCAAGGATGGAAAAAGGAGAGGAGAGAATAGGTAAAATAAAAGATAAAATTATGGAAAATATTATGAAGCTAAAAAAAGAGGGAAAGGAAATTACTAGACCACGAGGAGAGAATTAGAGACCTAAGTGATTCAATTAAATGACATAATATCCATATCAAGAGTTCCAGAAGAAGAGAAGAAAAAGGGTAGAAGGTTTATTTGAATAAATTATATCCAAGAATTCACCTACACTGGGGAAGGAAACAAGCATCAAAGTCAGGGAGACACAGAGAACTCCCTTAATAATGAATAAAAACAGGTCAACACTACAATATACCCTGGTGAAATTGGCAAAATACAAAGATAAAGAAAGATTTCTGATAGCATCTGAGGACAAATGGGTCTTAACCTACAAGGGTAGAAATATAAGGGTTGTAGCAGACATTTTCACTAAAACTTGGCAGGCCAGAAGAAAGTGGAAGGAAATATTCAATATGGTGAATAGAAAAAAATATACAGCCAAGAATACTTTATCCAGCAAGGTTGTCATTCAGAATAGAAAGAGAGATAAAGGCTTTCCAAGACAAACAAAAACTAAAGGAGTTCATAACCACTAAACCAGGCCTGCAGGAGATCCTAAGGAGCACACAGTGAGTGGAATACAGCAAAGACTACAAAGGACCAGAGACATCACCATGAGCACAAAACCTACAGGTAACACAATGACACTAAAATCCATATCTTTTGGGGCACCTGGGTGGCTCAGTTTGTTGTGTCTGGCTTTGGCTCAGGTCATGATTTTGCAGTCTGTGAGTTCAAGCTGCGTGTTGGGCTCTGTGCTGACAGCTCAGAGCCTGGACCAGCCTTCAGATTCTGTGTCTCCCTCTCTCTCTGCCTCTTCTCCACTCACACTCTGTCTCTCTCTCTCAAAGGTGAATAAACGTTAAAAAATTAAATCCATATCTTTCAATAATCACTCTGAATACAAATAGACTAAATGCGCCAATCAAAAATATACGGTATAAAAATGGATCAAAAAACATTATATATATGGTGTTTACAAAACATTCATTTTTGACCAGAGGACACCTGCAGATTGAGAGTGAGGGGATGCAGAATCGTCTGTCATGCTAATGGACATCAAAAGAAAGCCAGAGCACCCATACTGATATCCGATAAACTAGATTTTAAAACAAAGACTATAACAAGAGATGAAGAAGGGCATTATATCATAATTAAATGGTCTATACATCAAGAAGAGCTAAAATTGTAAATGTTTATGCTCCCAACTTTAGGGAACCCAAATATGTAAATCAATTAAACCAAACATAAATAAATGTCTAGATAATAATATTGTGATTGTAGGGGGTTTTAATACTTCACTTACAATAATGGACAGATCGTCTAGGGAGAAAATCAACAAGGAAACAACAGCTCTGAATGGTACATTGGGTCAGATGAATTTAACAGATATATTCAGAACTTTCATCCAAAAGCAGCAGAATACACATTCTTCTCCATTGCACATGGAACATTCTCCAAAATAGATCACACACTGGATAACGAAACAGCCCTCAACAAGTACAGAAATATTGAGATCATATCATGCATATTTTCAATTCACAACACTATGAAACATGAAATCAACCACAAGAAAAAATTTAGAAAGCCCCCAAATACATACAGGTTAAAGAACATCCTTCTAAAAAATGTATGGGTCAACCAGGAAATTAAAGAAAAAAATTTAAAACACATGGAAGCAAATGAAAATCAAAACACAACAGCCCAAACCCTTGGGGATGCAACAAAGCCAGTCCTAAGAAGAAAATGCATTGCAGTTCAGGCTTATCTCAAGAAGCAAGAAAGTTCCCAAATACACAAACTAACCTCACACCTAAAGGAACTAGAAAGGCAACAGCAAAGAAAGTCCAAAGCTAGAAGAAGAGAAATAATAAAGATTAGAGCAGAAATAAACAATAGAGAATTCAAAAGGGGGAAAAAAACAGTAGAACAGATCAATGAATCTAAGAGCTGACTTTTTGAAAGAGTAAACCTAATTGATAAATCCCTAGCCAGTCTTCTCCAAAAAAAAAAAAAAAAAAATAGGGAGGAAACTAACAGATAAAATCACAAATGAAAGAGGAGCGATCACAAACAACACCACAAAAATACAAAAAATTATTAGAGAGTAGTATAAAAAATATGCCACAAACTGGACAATCTGAAAGACATGGACAAATTTCTAGACACTAACACATACCAAAACTCAAATGAGAAGAAATAGAAAATTTTAACAGACACAAAACCAGTGAAGAAATTGAATCTGTTATCAAAAATATCCTAACAAAAAAGCGTCCTAGGCCAGACAGCTTTCCAGGGGAATTCTACAAGACATTTCAAGCAGAGTTAGTAGCCTTTCTTCTTAAGGTCTTTCAAAAAATAGAAGCGGAAGGAAAGTTTGCAGACTCAATCTATGAACCCAGCATTACTTGGTTCCCAAACCAGACAAAGACCCAACTAAAAAGGAGTATTATAGCCAATATCCCTAATGAACATGTATACAAAAATTCTCAGAGATACCTGGAAATCAAATTCATCTGTATATTAAAAAGAATTATTTGCCATTATCAAGTGGGATTCATTCCTGGGCTGCAGGACTGGCTCAATATTCATAAATCAATCATTGTGATACATCACATTAATAGAAGAAAGGATAAGAACCATATGGTCCTATCATTAAGGCAGAAAAAACATTTGACAAAATTCAGCAGCATCTTTTCTTAATAAAAAAGCTCAAGAAAATTGGGATAGAAGGAACATAACTTAACATCATAAAAGCCATTTACGAAAGGCCCACAGCTAGTAACATCTTCAATGGAGAAAAAATGAGAGCTTTCCCCAAGATCAGGAACATGACAGGGATGCTCACTCTTACTACTCTTGCTTAACATACTGTTGAAAGTCCTACCTCAGCAATCAGACAAGAAAACAAAATAAAGTCCATCCAAATTGACAAAGAAGAACTCAAACTTTCACTCTTCACAGATGACATGATTCTCTACATGGAAAACCCAAATGACTCCACCAAAAAACTGCTAGAGCTGATACATGAATTCAGCAACATCGCAGGATATAAAATCAGTGTGCAGAAATCAGTCGCTTTTCTACACACCAATAATGAGGCAACATAAAGAGATATTAAAGAATTGATCCCATATATGATTGCACCATGAACCATGATATACCTAGGAATAAACATAACCAAAAAAGTAAAAAAAAAAATCTGTACGCTGAAAACTATAGAAAATTCATGAAAAAAATTGAAGAAGACACAAGGGAATGGAAAAAGATTCCATGCTCATGGACTGGAAGAACAAATATTGTTAAAATGTCTATCCTACCAAAAGAAATCTACACATTCAATTCAATACCATTCAAAATAGCACCAGCCTTCTTCACAGAGCTAGAACAAACAATCCTAAAATTTGTATGAAACCACAAAACATCTCAAATAGCCAAAGTAATGTTGAAGAAGAAAAGGAAAGCTGAAGACATCACAATCCTGGACTTTATTACAATGTCTATGTGACAAATATGTAATCATCCAGACAGTATGGTATTGGCACAAAAGAGACATATATACCAAAGGAATAGAATAGAGAACCCAGAACTGTACCCACAAATGTATGGCCAAGAAACCTTCAACAAAGCTGAAAAGAGTACGCAATGGAAAAAAGACTGTCTCTTTAGCAAATGGTGCTGGGAGAACTGGACAGCCACATGCAAAAGGATGATACTGGACCACTTTTTACACTATACACAAAAATAAATTCAAAATGGATGAAAGACTTAAATGTAAGATAGGAATCCATCAAAATCCTACCGTTGAAAACAGACAGCAACCTCTTTGACCTCAGTCGCATCAACTTCTTACTTGACATGTCTCCAAAGGCAAGGGAAATAAAAGAAAAAATGAACTATTGGGACCTCATCAAGATAAAAAGCTTCTGCACAGTGAAGGAAACAATCAACTAAACTAAAAGGCAACCAACAGAATGGAAGAAGATATTTGCAAGTGACATATCATAAAGGTTTAGTATCATAAATCTATAAAGAACTTAATAAAGTCAACACTGAAAAAACAAATATTTCAGTGAAGAAATGGGTAGAAGACATGAATAGACTTTTTCCAAAGAAGGCATTCAGATAGCAAACAGACACATGAAAAGATGCTCAACATTACTAGTCATCAGGGAAATACAAGTCAAAACCACATTGAGATACCACCTCACACTGGTCAGAGTGGCTAAAGTTAACTCAGGAAACAACAGATGTTGGCGAGGATGTGGACAAAGGGGAACCCACTTGCATTGTTGGTGGGAATGTAAACTAGTGCAGCCACTCTGTATTTTTTTTTGTTTGTTTCTTTGTTTGTTTGTTTTTTTTTAATATATGAAATTTATGTCAAATTGGTTTCCATACAACACCCAGTGCTCATCCCAAAAGATGCCCTCTTCAATGCCCATCACCTACCCTCCCCTCCCTCCCACACCCCATCAACCCTCAGTTTGTTCTCAGTTTTTAAGAGTCTCTTATGCTTTGGCTTTCTCCCTCTCTAACCTCTTTTTTTTCCCTTCCCCTCCCCCATGGGTTTCTGTTAAGTTTCTCAGGATCCACAAAATGAACAAATCAGGATACTATAGATGCTGGAGAGGATGTGGAGAAACAGGAACCCTCTTGCACTGTTGGTGGGAATGAAAACTGGTGCAGCCACTCTGGAAAACAGTGTGGAGGTTCCTCAAAAAATTAAAAATAGATCTACCCGATGACCCAGCAGTAGCACTGCTAGGAATTTACCCAAGGGATACAGGAGTACTGATGCATAGGGGCACTGGTACCCCAATGTTTATAGCAACACTCTCAACAATAGCCAAATTGTGGAAAAAGCCTAAATGTCCATCAACTGATGAATGGATAGAAATTGTGGTTTATATACACAATGGAGTACTACGTGGCAATGAGAAAGAATGAAATATGGCCCTTTGTAGCAACGTGGATGGAACTGGAGAGTGTGATGCTAAGTGAAATAAGCCACTCTGTAAAAGAGGGTGGAGGTTCCTCAAAAAATTGAAAATAGAATTACCCTACGACCCAGCAATAGCACTACTAGGAATTTATCCAAAGGATACTGGATTATTGATTCGAAGAGTCACACACACCCCAATATTTATAGCAGCACCAGCAATAATAGCTAAATTATGGGTAGAGCCCAAATGGCCACCAACCGATGAATGGATAAAGAAGATGTGGTATATATATATACAATTAAATACAACTCAGTGATGAAAAAGAATGAAATCTTGCAATTTGCAACTATATAGATGGAACTAGAGGGTATTATGCTGAGCTAAATATGTCAGTCAGAAAAAAACAGATTTCCTATGATTTCACTCATATGTGGAATTTGAGAAACTTAGATGACCATAGGGGAAGGGAAGGAAAAATAAGAAAAACCATATGAGACTCTTAAATACAGACAACAAACTCAAGTTTGATGAGGGTGGGAGGTTGGGGGTTTGGGCAAAATCGGTGATGGGCATGGAGGAAGGCACTTGTTGTATGTAAGTTATGAATATGAAGTTATACAACAATGGTTGTTGTATGTAAGTTATGAATCATGGGAATCTACTCCTGAAGCCAAGACTACACTGTTTGTTAGCTAACTTGACAATAAATTTTAAAAAGTAAATAAAAATTTAAAAAGAACACGCAAGAAGATTATATTCAGTGGAAAGTTTGAGTATCTTACCAGGAGATGCTGATTAGTTTCCTGGAACCTTAAGAGCCAGGCTATTCTGTGTAATTTCACTTCTTCTCCTTTCACTTTTTGCAACATTGTTTCAGGTAGGAAATATAAATTATTACTATTACCTTCCAAACATTATTAATCCCAGTTCAGAATGTTCTTTAGAGGATGCTGATTTTTTTTTTGAAATTGATAAGCTGTTTTGATATTGCTAATCATGAAACCTATTTTCTTGACTGGTAGTTCTGTGGCTATGAGGTCCACAAGTAGTCTGAGAAGCAGGATGGAAGCCACTGTTCCCCTCTAGGAACTTCAGCTATAAAAATTGTTGTACATTATCTGATTCCATGCCATATTTGTTACCAATATGCTTATGTGCTCTGTTAGTATTTCATGCCTTAGACGTGAGTTTTAAGCAAAGTTTTACCACTTTATTACACCACAAACAAAAATAAACTGAAAATGGATGAAAGACCTACATGTCAGACAGGCATCCAACAAAATATTAGAGGACAAAACACGCAACAACAACTTTGACCTTGGCTGCAGCAACTTCTTACTAGACATGTCCCCTGAGGCAAGGGAAACAAAAGCAAAAATGAGCAATTGGGACTTCATTAGGATAAAAACCTTCTTCAGAGCAAAGGAAACAATCAATAAAACTAAAAGGCAACCTACAGAATGGGAGAAGATATTTGAAAATGCCATATAAGATAAAGGGTTAGTATCCAAAATCTATAAACAACTTATCAAACTTAACACTCCAAAACCAAATAATCCAGTGAAAAAATGGGTAAAAGACACAGACGCTTTTCCAAAGAAGATATCCAGATGGTTAACAAACACACGAAAAACTGTTCAACATCACTCATCATCAGGGAAATGCAAATCAAAACCATGATGAGAGACTACCTAATACCTGTCAGATGTCTAAAATAAACAACTCAGGAAACAACAGATGTTGGTGAGGATGTGGAGAAAGGGGAACATTTTTGCATTGTTGGTGGGAATGCAAACTGGTGCAGCCACTCTGGAAAACAGTGTGGGTGTTCCTCAAAAAAATTAAAACTAGAGCTACTCTATAACCCAGGAATTGCCCTACTTGGTATTTATTCAAAAGATACAAGATTGTTGATTTGAAGGGGCACATGCACCACAATATTTATAGAAGCACTTTCAACAGCCAAATTATGGAAAGAACCCAAATGTCTAGTGACTGATGAATGGATGAAGAAGTGGTATATATATATATATATATATATATATATATATATGCATACACACACACACAATGGAATATTGGCGATCAAAAAGAATGAAATCTTGCCATTTGCAACAGTGTAGATGGAGCTGGAATATATTATGCTAAGCAAGATAAGTCAGTCAGAGGAAGGCAAATATATTATCTCACTCATATGTGGAATGTAAGATACAAAACAGATGAACATAAGGGAGGGGATGGAAAAATAAGATAAAAACAGAGACGGGGGCACACCATAAGAGTCTCCTAAATACAGAGAACAAACTAAGTGTTGCTGGAGGGGTGGTGGACAGGGGGGATGGGATAAGGGTGATGTGTAATAAGGAGGGTATTTGTTGGAATGAGTACTGGGTGTTATACGTAAGTGATTAATCACTAAATTCTACTCCTGAAACCGTTATTACACTATATGTTAACTAACTTGGCTTTAAATAAAATGACAAAATAAATTTTAAAAAGAAAAAAAAAAGAATAATAATAACATAAAAAAAACCCACATAGTTTTGCTTCAACTGTGACCAAAATTATGAAAAATTCTTACAGGAGCAGATTTGTCTGAAATCCATCAAGGTTAAGCTTATTTTTAAAAACTGGAAGATGTAGACATGAATTTAACTGCTTCAATAATGAAATTGTATTTAAAATATTAACACGGTATTCAAGGAAAGACTAATAGCCACTGAGCTTTAACGTAACTTTTGACCTCAAAGTTTTATTTAGCTATCCACAGGCCTGTTTAAAAGAGAATGCCTTCACAATGGGAATCCTTAGGGATTTTTTATTCATTTGGAATAATTAACTCATTCTACCTGGACCTTACACAGATAAAAACTGCAGCTGTGGTACAATGAAGTGGCATTACTTCTGAAAACCCATAATATCTGCTAATATCCTATTACACAGGTTTTTATGTTTTGTGTGATTTAATTATGTAATATTCATTTGATTAAACACTATGAATGACAGGAACAGGAGCTATAAAGAACTCATACTGTTGGTAACAAAAGGTAAGATAGCTTAAGGACTCTTGATGTGAGAAGTCCTGAAATAAGAAATGAGCATGTGTTTGTGAGAAAATGTATTTTTTTTTCATATCTAATTATTTAGGAAGGTCACTTTACTGGATGTGTTCAAAGAAGAGTGCATAAAAACAAGGTGTCCAACTTAGAAAAAGAGCCCTATTGAGGAAAATGGCACATGTTGTGTTTATCTGTTTTCCCTTGTAATCACACATCTAGTGTGTGTATTACAGAGTAAAAACAATACTTCTAGCCTAGGCCCTTTAGATTGAAGCAGAAATTAGTGTGTTTACCTAAATCATCATATAGGTTGGGGAGGAAGGAGAACACCTAATTCTGAGCTGATTTTGGCTGTCCATGTTTACATGGACATGTTGGCAAAGCAACTTTATCAAATCCTCCATTTGGGGAAATACACTAGGTGAAAATGAGAAAACACATCATTTGAGCTCAGGACATTATCCTGAATGACACTAAGCTATACCCTTGTTTTCTGTGTCTTATGCAATAATAACTGTAACAATAACTACTACTATTACTACTGCTCCTATTATTGATGTTGTTGGTATGAAGTAGCTACCATTTATTGAGAATCTTCCATGGGTCAGGAGCTTCAATAAGTATTATATATGTGTTACCTTGTTTAATCTTCACTGATTCCAACAAGGTGAATATTATTTTTATACATGATATAGAGATAAAAAAAGTAGGACACTGACAACTTTAACAACTTGCCCAAAGTCACACAGTTTGGAAGTGGCAGAGCCAGAATTCAAATACAGGCAGATATCTAGCCCTTAAAAAGATTAGTAGACATAGTAAGTGAAATTCATGAGTGACCTCACTACATCATTTTTTCATAGATCCTGTCAATAAATCTCCATGCCTAAGGGAAATCTGGGTATGTCTTTTTCTTGCAACTTTAAAGATTATAATAGCACCACTTAGATTCTCTTTTGTAAGCTGTGGTCTATTTTAAAATAAGATTTAAAAGCTCCTCAGTGTAAATCAGGAGGAACTAGTAAAAATAAATATATATTGGATACCTATTTAATTCTAGACATTCTGGTAGTCTGTATGGAGGATACGAAACAAGAAGCATTATTTATGTTCTCTGGCTTCCTGGAGTTTATAATCCTGTTAAAGTGTACTGTGTATATGTTTTACATAAAGAGAAAACTTAGAGATAGGAGAAAGATGGAGTAGGAGGACTCTAAGCTTACCTTGTCCCATGGATACAACTAGATAATACTCATATCAGTGTAAATAATCCAGAAAACAACCCAAAGATTGGCAGAACAAACTGCACAACTAGTAGTAGAGAAGAAGCCACATCAAAGATGATAGGAAAGGTGGAGACACTATGGGGGGCTAAAGGACCCATGGGCCATCCAGGGAAGGAAGGGATCTGCTGGCATGGAGAAGGGAGAAAACCAGACTATCACAACAGAGAACCCACACAAGAAAGAGAAATCCCCATAATATTTGGCTTTGTAAACTTTCATAAGTTTTTACAACTAGCAGAACTTATAGTCTGGGATTTTAAAAATCAATGGGCTTAGTTCTGGGGAATCTGGGAGGGTAATAGGAAACTGAGTCCTGCCCTTAAAGAGACAGCACTAACAAAAAAAATAAAATAAATAAAGAGACAGCACTACAAACAGCCTGGAAAGGTACAACATAGAAGCAGCAGTTTGAAAAATGACTGGAGCAGGTGGAATGAAGAGTTATTTACTAATCTGAAAGCCTGTCCCAGAGGGGCAGGGATCACTGGGAGACTCCTCCAGGAACAAAGGAGCTGATAGGTTCTTTCCTTCCCCTGTCCCCCAGCATAAATATAGGACTACCTGTGAGAACCAGTCCAGCACCAACATTCACTACTTAATTTGCTTACATAAAATCCCACACCACCACTACCCCTCAGGCTTTGGAAGATTCACCCTTTCCAGTCAAGCTTGCCTCAGTCTCAGCACTGCAGGTACTCTCCCCCCAGAAGACTGGTGCAAACCTTGCCAACATCTTATCTCCCACCCCATGCAATTAAAGGGCACTGGTCCTGGTGGTGGCAGTGGCAGCAGGGAACCCCAGGGAAAACCAGCCCACAGCTTATTGAAATTGTGCAGCCCCAGACACGCATTTGCAGATCCACCCAACCAGACCCAGTCCCCACAGCAATGGCAGGTCTCATTTCAAAGCAGAACTCTGTGTCCCACCACTGCGGGCCCAGTCCCAGTAGCCAAGACAGCAACATGCCCCCTCTCACCAGTGCACTAAACTTACAGGCATTGTGCAAACTGCCCTTCCAATACATTCTTGGCTGGAGCTCATTCAAATTAAGGCCACAAGTCTGGCAATGTGCAAGCAGCCCCAACAGGGGCCAACACCATTCCAAATGACATCTGCTCTGGAGTGAGGGGAAGATAACCACACACACCAGTCACACTGCGGACCCCAGGCTCTGGGGTTCTGCCCTGATGTTGGCTCTGCCCATCAAAAAAACAAGAAAAGTACCCTGAAGTTCAGAGAAACTACATCTCTGGGAAACACCTAGTCTCACTAAACTCAAGCCTAAAGTGACCCCAGAATGGTCCACTAACAACACAGGACAAAATACTGACCACAACAGGTAAAGACAGCCCCTACAGTTGACTATACTCCAGGAATAAGCAGCCAAGATACAATAGCAAAGCACACATCACACATAGGAGACACCACAAAAGTGGCAGGTTCTGGTTAACAAGGGACACTGCACTTCAGGGCATGACAGGACTTCTTCTTCATAAGGTCACTACTTTCAAGAACAAATGTAGCTGACTTTACTAACACAAAGAAACACACACAAAAAGTCAGACAAAAGGAGGAATCAGGAATATGTCCCAAATGAAAGAATAGGACCAAACCACAGAAAGAGACCTATGTGAAACAGAAATAAGAAATATGTCTGGCAGAGAATTTAAATTAATTATCATATTCACTGTACTTGCGAGCAGTGGAAGATATCAGTAAAACCATTAACAATAGATTTAAAAAAATAGAGATGAACACAATAAATGAAATAAAAATACACTAGATGGAATAAATATTATGCTAAAGAAACAGAAAAAAAATGGATTATCAACCTGGAAGAGAGAATAATTGAAAATAATCAAACTGAACAGGTGAGAGAAAAAATGTGCAAAATAATAATAGACCTAGGGAACTCGGGACTCTATCAAGCATAATAATGTTCACATTATAGCGATCCCAGAAAAAGAAGAGACAGAAAAGTTAGAAGAAAATATATTTGAAGAAATAATAGCTGAAAACTTCCTGAATCTGCAAAAAAAAAAAAAAACAACAGATATTCAATTCTAGGAGGCACAGAGATATCCCCCGTACCTCAAAAAAAAAAAAAAAATCAACCCAAGAAGGTCCACACCAAGGCACATAGTAATTAAAGGACAAAAAAAAAAAAAAAAGTAATGGTAGAGGATTTTAAAACCAGCAAGAGAAAAGAAGACAGTTGCATACAAGAGAAACCCCAGAAGGCTATCAACAGAATTTTCAGCAGATACTTTACAGGCCAGAAGGGAGTGACATGATATATTCAAAGTGTGTAAAGGAAAAAAATTCTACAGCCATAAGTTCCCTGTCCAGCAAAGCTATCATTCAGAATACAAGGAGAGATGAAGAGTTTCCTACACAAATAACAGTTAAAGGAATCCATGACCACTAAACCAGCCTTACAAGAAATGTTAAAGGGGAAATTTTGAATGGAAAGGAAAGACTATAATAAGAGTAAAAGAAGTAGAAAGCACAAAAACAGTAAAAATAAGTATACCTTTAAAAATCAGTCAAGGGGTTGACAAGATAAAAGGATGTAAAGTATGACACCATATCTTAAAACATGGGGGGAGAGAAGTAAAGAATGGGTTCAAACTTAATTGACAATCAACTTATTTTTTTTCATTGATTTTTTATTTTATATTATTTATTTTTTTAATGTATGAAATTTATTGTCAACTTGGTTTCCATACAGCAACCAGTGCTCATCCCAAAAGGGCCCTCCTCAATACACATCCCCCACCCTCCCCTCCCTCCCATCCCCCATCAACCCTCAGTTTGTTCTGTTTTTAACAGTCTCTTATGTTTTGGCTCTCTCCCACTCTAACCTCTTTTTTTTTTTCCTTCCCTTCCCCCATGGGTTTCTGTTAAGTTTCTTAGGATCCACATAAGAGTGAAACGATATGGTATCTGTCTTTCTCTGTATGGCTTATTTCACTTAGCATCACACTCTCCAGTTCCATCCACGTTGCTACAAAAGGCCATATTTCATTCTTTCTCATTGCCAAGTAGTATTCCATTGTGTATATAAACCACAATTTCTTTATCCATTCATCAGTTGATGGACATTTAGGCTTTTTCCATAATTTGGCTATTGCTGAGAGTGCTGCTATAAACATTGGGGTACAAGTGCCCCTATGCATCAGTACTCCTGTATCCCTTGGATAAATTCCTAGCAGTGCTATTGCTGGGTCATAGGGTAGGTCTATTTTTAATTTTCCTCAGGTACCTGGTGCCAGGATTTTGTTTTGTATTAACCCAAACCCCCTGGCCCCAGATATTTTCAAGACCCCCTTTCCCTCACATCCATGAGTTAATGTTCACAGTTTCATTATCTCTTTGTGCATGCCCATCACCATGTTTATAAGCCTTCTGATCTTAATAAAAGTGGGGCAAGGACCCTTTTTCTGGGCTCTTGTCTTTTACCAGACATTAGCCATCTCTCACTTTAATCTTGCATCCCACTTTGTTGCTAGACAAGAAAGAACTTTAGACTTAGAGTATACGACACCTAATCTGGGGAGGGAAACAGACATCCAAATCAAGGAGGCACAGAGAACTCCCAAGAAAAGCAACAAAAACAGGCCAACACCAAGAAATATTGTAGTGAAATTTGCAAAATATACTGATAAAGAAAAATCCTAAAAACAACGGGACAAAAGAAATTCCTACCTTTCAGGGGAAGATACATAATTGTAGCAGCATGTCTCCACAGAAACTTTGTGAACCAGAAGGGAGTGCAATGATATATTCAATGTACTGAATGGGAAAAAAAATATGCAGCCAAGAATACTCTATCTAGCAAAACTATCATTCAGACTAGAAGGAGAGATATTTTCCCAAAAGAACAAAAACTAAAAGAGTTTATGACAACTAAACAAGTCCTGCAAGAAATATTAAAGGGGACTCTTTGAGTGGGAAGGAAAGAAAAAAAAGTGGAAAAGACTAGAAAAGAGCAAAGCTACAGAAACAAACAAAAAAACAAATGCCAAAAATGGCATTAAATAATATCTTTTAATATTTACTCAGAATGTAAATAGACTAAACCCTCCAATCAAAAGACATGGGGTGTGGGAGCAGTTAAGATTAGAAAGGAGTAGGGTGACACTAAGCTAGCCTTATCCCTTCAACACAGGTAGATAAATATCAAATAATTCTGAACATCCAAGAAATCAATCTGAGGACTGAGAGAACAAAGGTGCACATATACAAGTAGGAAAATGACCATCTCATAGAAGATAGGAGCAGTGAATTGTTGATTTGGTGGAGAAAATTGCAATGGGCACTGTGGATGGGAGGGAGCCCTGATCATGGACAGAGGAGCAAGAGAGAAAAAGAGAGACAAAGAGTAAAAAAAAAAAAGTGTGAAAACACACAAGAAATTGCACAAGAAAACTCTTCCCCAAAATCATTGACTGAGAAAAGGAGAAGGGTTAAATATCACAAGCTTTTTTTATATATATATATAAGCAGTGGAATGCAAAGCCTTAAATTTTATAGGACTGAGTCATTCACAAGGTCATACCTAGTGGGTGTAGCGGTGCTCCTGTGGGCAAGGAGGGCAGAAAACAGGGAGTGGGCAACATGGTAAGAAGGATCTCCTGGGTCACAGGAAAAGAAACATTTGCCTTTTTGGAGTGCATATGGGAGAAGGAGCTCTACCTCTTCAGAGACAAAACACTCTCTGGGTGCCATTGACCTGCCCGTTCACCACCATAGGAAAAAAGACTCCAACTAAACGCAGTAAACTTTGGTGCTGGCTTTCTGCTGCACTTTATCACAAACTCCAAGGCGCTGGGTGGTGATGTGACTGTTTTCTGGGACAAAATAACACTTGACCACAGTGCAGTGGATCAACATGGTTCCTCCCCATGGAAGTCTCTGAAGTTTGGAGTTCTGAAACCCAGCCACACCTGAGATAAAACATGGGGTTGTAGTGCCACCTGGCAGGTGACCTGCTCAGACACAGGGTGAAAGCAGGCATCTGCTGGAAGCTGGGGACACAGGAGGGGTGACTGCTCTTCTGTGAGGGCTTTCTGACTAGTTGCCAGTGCCAGCGCCCCACTCCAGAGCTCAAAGAGCAAGGAGATGGTACTTTCCCCACTGCCCATCAACACAGACTGACTTCAGCAATTATAACAGTGCCACCAAATGGAGGCTGGAGTCACTTACACCAAGCCCGGCCCCCCTGCACCTTGCAAGTGCACCTTCACTAGGGCAAGTCCCTCTGAGAATCAGCACAGCAGGCCCCATGCCCAGAAGCAGCCAAAAACCCTCATACACACCAAATGTACTGATCACAGAGTGATGTAAAGATTCAGCTCTAGGGGAAATAAGATCTAGCTATTTTTTATTTTTCTTTTGAAATACAAAAAACAATTTATTATTTTTATTTTTATTTATTTATTTATTTATTTATTTATATCTATTTTATTTTTTTAATTTTTTAATTTTTTTTATTAAGCTTGTTCTGACAAGCAGACCAAAATACACCTAGGATCTGTTTCCTTTTTCTTCCAAAATGAGAAAGTGGATAAATTCACCCCAAAAGGCCAGGGATTTAATCAATACAGACATAAGTAAGATGTGTCAACTATAAAATAAAACAATTATAAGGGTACTAGCTGAGCTTGAAAGAAGCATAGAAGACACTAGAGAATCATTTACTGCAGAGATAAAAGAACTAAAAACTAGTTAAGCTGAAATTACAAAGCTATAAACTAGATACAAACCCAAATACTTGCCATAAGAATGGAAATGGATGTAGCAGAGGAAGAAATCAGTGAAGATAAAATTATGAAAAACAATGAGGCTGAAAAAAAGAGGGAAAGGAAGGTATTGAATCATGCAGGTAGACTTGGAGAACTCAGTGAAAACTTTAAGTGTAATAACATTCATATCAGAAGAGTCCCAGAAGATGAAGAACGAGAGAAAGGGGAAGGTTTATTTGAACCAATCATAGCTGAAACCTTCCCTGATCTGTGGAAAAAAGCAGACATCAAAATGCAAGAAGCACAGAGAACTTCCATTAAATTTAACAAAAGATGTCCATCACCAACACATACTGTAGCCCAATTCACAAAACACACAGATGGAGAAAGAATCCTAATAGCAGCATGGGGCAAAGACTGCTTAACCTACAAAGGAAGACAAATGAGGTTTGCCGCAGATATAACCACAGAAATTTGGAAAGCCAGAAGGGAGTAACATGATATATTCAATGTGCTGAATGGGAAAAATATGAAGTCAAGAATACTTTATCCAGCAAGTCCATTATTTGGAATAGGAGAGACAGTTTCCCAGACAGACAAAAACTAAAGGCATTTGGGGCCACTAAGTCCGCCCTGCAAAAAATATTAAAGGGGACTCTCTGGGGATAAAAAGACCAAAAGCAACAAAGACTAGTAAAACACGGAGAACATCAACAGAAACACCAACTTTACAGGAAACAAAATGGCACCAAATTTATATCTATCAATAATTACTCTGAATATAAATGGACTGAATGATCCAATAAAAAGACATAGGGTATCATAATAGATAAAAACCAATAAAAACCAAGGACCAATAATATGCTTCTTTTAAAAAGACACATTTTAGAAATAAAGGAATCTGCCAATTGAAAGTGAAAGGTTGGAGAACCACCTATCACACTAATTGATATTAAAAGAAAACTGCAGCAGCCATACTTATGTCAGACACAATAGATTTTAAATCAAAGAATGTAACAAGAGATGAGGAAGATCATTACCTCATAATTAAAGTGTCTACCTATCAAGAGGTAAATATATTACAATTGTAAATATTTATACCTATCAAGAGGTAAATATATTACAATTGTAAATATTTATACCACCAATATGAAAGAACTCAAATAGCAAAACAATAACAAACATAAAGGAACTCATTGATAATTATACAATAATAGCAGGGGAGTTTAACACCCCACTTACAACAATGGACAGATAATCTAAGCAGAAAATCAACAAGAAAACAATGGTCTTGAATGACACACTGGAAGAGATGGACTTAACAGACATATTCAGAACATTTCATCCTAAAACAGTAAAATACACATTCCTTTGAAATGTAAATTGAACATTCTCCAGAAAAGATCATGTACTGGGTCAAAAATCAGCCCTCTACATGTACAAAAAGTTTTAGATCATACCATGCATCTTTTCAGACAATAATGCTATTAAACTTGAAGTCAACCACAAGAAAAAAATTAGAAAGGCCTCAAACACATGGAGGCTAAAGAATATCTTCTTAAAGAATGAATCGGTCAACAAGGAAATTGAAGAAGAAATTTAAAAAGTACATGAAAGCAAATTAATATGAAAATACTACAGTCTGAAACCTTTGGGATAAAGCAAAGGAAGCACTAAGAGGGAAGTATACTGTAACACAAGCCTATCTCAAGAAGCAAGTAAAGCCTCAAATACACAACCTAAAGTATCCTCTCAATACATACAAAAACAAAAAGAATTTGCCAATTACAGCATCCATTCTTGATAAAAACACTCAAGAAAATAGGGATAGAAGAAACATACCTGAATATCATAAAGGTTATACACAAAAGATTCAGAGCTAATATCCTCAATGGATAAAAACTGAGAACTTTTTCTTTTAGGGTCAGGAGCAAGATAAGAATGTTTACTCACACCATGACTGTATAACATAATATAGGAAATCTGAGACATGAGAATCACACAAATAAAGAAAAAAAAAGGCATCCAAATTGGCAAGGAAGAAGGCAAACTTTCACTATTTGCAGATGACATGATACTCTATGGAGAAAACTAAAAGACTCCATGAAAAAATTTCTAGAACTGATACACAAATTCAGCAATCATAAGATATAAAATCAAAATACAGATTTCTACTGTATTCCTATACATGAATAATGAAGCAGTAGAAAGATAAATCAAGGAAGTGATCCCATTTTCAATTGCATCAAAACCCATAAGATACCTAGAAATAAAACTAACCAAAGAGGTTCTCTGGAACCTCAGATCTGTTCTCCGAAAAATATAGAGCACTCATGAAAGAAATTAAAGATGACATCAAAAAATGGAAGCCATTCCATGCTCATGGACTGAAAGAACAAATATCACTAAATGTCTATAGTACCCAAAGCAATGTACACATTTACTGCAGTCCCCATCAAAATACCAACAGCATTTTTCACAGAGCTAGAAAAACAATCCTAAAATTTTATGGAACTACAAAAGAGCCTTAATACAGATCCATAATGAGTAAAAAAATTGAGTCAGTAATCAAAAATCTCTCAACAAACAAAGGTCCAGGGCCACATGGCTTAACAGGAGATTTCTACCAAATATCCAAGGAGGTAATACCTATTCACCTCAAACTATTCCAAAAAATAGAAATAGAAGGAAATTTTCCAAACTCATTCTACAAAGCCAGCATTACCCTAATTCCAAAGACAGATAAATACTCCACTAAAAATGAGAATTACAGGCCAATATCCCCATGCATATAGATGCAGAAATTCTCAACAAAACACTAACAAATCAAATCCAACAGCACATTACAAGAATCCCTCACCATAATCAAGTGGGATTTAATCCTGGGCTGCAAGGATGGTTGAATATTTGCAAATCAATCAATGTGAAACACCACATTGAAAAAAGTACATGAACCATATGATCCTGTCAAAGGCTGCAGAAAAAGTACTTGAAAAAATACAGCATCCATTCTTGATAAAAACTCTCAACAATGTAGGAATAGAGGGAACATATCTCAACATCATAAAGGCCATATTAAAAAAAAACACAGCTAACATCATCCTTGATGGTCAGGAACAAGACAGGTATGTCCACTGTCACCACTCTTATTTAACATAGTACTGGAAGTCCTAGCCTCAGAAATCAGACAACAAAAATAAATGAAAGACATCCAGGGCACTGAGAGTGGCTCAGTAAGATAAGTATCAAACTCTTGATTTTGGGTCAAGTCATCATCTCATGGTTTGTGAGATTGAGCCCCATGTCAGGCTCAGTGCTGACAATATAGAGCCTGCTTGGGATTATCTCTCTTCTCTCTCTGCCCCTTCTGCACTCACGTGCACATACACACACACTCTCTCTAAATATGTAAATAAATAAACTTTAAGAGGGCTGGCTGGGTGGCTCATTCAGTTAAATGTCTGACTCTTGATTTTGGCTCACATCATGATCTCATGGTTAGTGAATTTGAGCCTTGCATTGGGCTCCATGCTGATAGTGCAGAGGCTGCTTGGGATTCTCTCTCTCTCTCTGTCTCTGTCTCTGTCTCTCTGTCTCTGTCTCTCTCTCTGCCTCTCCCCTGTTCTTTCTCAAAGTAAATAAATAAACTTAAAAATAATAAAAGTTTAAAAAAAAGAAATAAAGGGCATCAAAATCAACAAGGAAGAAGTCAAACTTCCACTATTTGCAGATGACATGATATTGTATGTAGAAAATCTGAAAGACTCCATCAAAAAATTGTTAGAACAGATACATGAATTCAGTAAAGTCACAGGATACAAAATCAATGTACAGAAATATGTTGCATTTCTATATACCAATAATGAAGAAGCAAAAACAGAAATCAAGGAATCGATCTCATTTACAATAGTACCAAAAAAATAAGATACCTAGGGATAAACCTAATGTAAGAGGTGAAAGATATGTACTCTGAAAACTATAAAAAAAGCTAATGAAAGAAATTGAAGAGGAAGTGAAATGGAAAAAAAAAATCCTTGCTCATGGATGGGAAGAACAAGTATTGTTAAAATGTCTATATTACCCAAAAAATCTATACATTTAATGTAATTCTTACCAAAGTATCACCAGCATTTTTCACAGAGCTAGAAAAAACAATCCTAAAATTTGTATGGAGCCACTAAAGACCCCAAATAGCCATAGCATTCTTGAAAAAGAAAAGCAAGGCTGGCAGTGTCACAATGCCAGTCTTCAAATTATATGACAAAACTGTAGGATAAAGACAGTGTGGTACTGTCACAAAAACAGACCCATGGATCAATGGAACAGAATTAAAAACCCAGAAATAAACTCACAACTATATGGCCAACTAATCTTTGACAAAGCAGTAAAGACATCCAATGGAAGAAAGATAGTCTTTTCAACAAATGTGCTGGGATAGCTGGACAGCAACATGCAAAATAATGAAAGTGGACCACTTTTTTACATCATACAAAAAATAAATACAAAAAGGATGAAATACCTAAGTGTGAGACAAGAAACCATCAAAATCATGGAGGAGAACATAGTCAGTAACCTCTTTGACCAGGCCATTGAAATTTCTTTCTAGATATGTCTCCTCAGACAAGGGAAACAGAAGCAAGAATAAGCTATTGGAACATCATTGAGATAAAAGGAATGATCCAATCAACAAAGCTAAAAGACAACATATGGAATGGGGGAAGTCATTAGCAAATGACATATCTGATAAAGGTTTAGTATCCAAAATATATAAATCACTTATCAAACTCAACACCCCCCAAAAAAACCCAAATAATCCAGTTAAAAATGGGCACAAGACATGAATAGACATTTCTGCAAAGGAGACATAAAATAGCTAACAGACACCTGGAAAGATGGTCAACATCACTCATCCTCAGGGAAATACAAATCAAAACTACAATGAGATGTCACCTCACACCAGTCAGAATGGCTAAAATCAACAATACAGGAAACAATATTTTCTGGTGAGTATGCAGAGAAGACGGAAAACTTTCACAGTGTTGGTAAGAATGCATACTGGTTCAGCCACTCTGGAAAACAGTATGGAGGTTCCACAAAAAGTTAATAATAGAACTATCCTATGATTCAGCACTTGCACTACTAGGTATTTACCCAAAAGATACAAAAATACTGATGCAAAGGGGTATATATTCCCTTATGTTTATAGCAGCATTATCAACAATAGCCAAACTATGGAAGGAGCCCAAATGTCCATAGACTGATGAATGTATAAAGAAGAGGATATATATATATATATATATATATATATATATATATATATATAGGAGTATTAATCAGCCATAAAAATAGTGAAATATTTCCATTTGTAATAACATGGATGAGGCTAGAGTGTATTATCCTAAGCAAAATAAGTCAGTCAGAGAAAGACAAATACCATATGATTCCACTCATGTGTTGAATTTAAGAAACATAATACATGAACATAGAGGGGAGAGAACAAAGGACTAACCAGGAACAGACTCTTAACTATAGAGAACACACCAAGGGTTATTGGAGGAGAGGTAGGCTGGATGATGGGTTGAATAGGTGATGGGTATTAAGGATGACACTTGTCATGATGAGCACTGAGTGTTGTATGTAAGAGATGAAGCACTAAATTTTACACCTGAAACTAATAATACAGTATATGTTAACTAACTGGAATTTAAATAAAAACTTGAAAAAATAAAGTAAGAAAATTAAATATATAGCATTATCCTATTTACATGTAAAAACATCTGTGTGTGATGTATCATAGAAAAAATATGGAAGCAGCTTTCACATTTTATTTTTTAACCCCTTTGGAAACATTTTCATGCTTAAATAAAGTTGCAAGAATAACAATAATACAAAGACATTCACAAACCTTTACCTAGATTTGCATATTAGCATTTTACTCCATTTGCTTTATTGTTTGATGTTTCTCTTCCATATTCATATACATCTACATATAATTGCAAACTATTCATATACATCTACATATATTTACACACACACACACACACACACACACACACCATGACGCACATAGATACACATAACATTTGTTCTGAACCATTTGAAAGTAAGTTGCATAAAGCTCTTTACCTCTAAATAAAAAATAAGTTCAGTGAGTATTTCCCTTAAATAATCATATTCTCTTACATTTCCATGGTATGGTTGTTAACTTAGGAAATTTAGCGTTGATACAATACTTTCATCTGCCAAACATATGCCAATTTTTTACTTGACCTAATAATTTCCTATGTAACATTGTATCATTTTGTGTTGTTTTACAAAGAGCTTAGTTTGATTCTTTAATTTTAAAATAATTTTAATTGTTTTAGTTACCTAAGGACCTAAGATAAGCAAAATATCACCTCAAAATTTAACTTCTTGGGCCTTAGGTAAAGTACCTTGAAATAATTACTTTTCACAGAGTCATCCTGTATATATGGGTCTTATGAAGGACTACTTTCTTTTCCTGGAAATCTACTAGTTTTTAACTACTTCTTATTTTTGACTGAATGGATATCAGGATGATAACTCGTACTAAATCATGAGATAGCCTGACACTTAAAAGACCATAGGACAAGAAATTTAGGATTTATTTATCAGTAATCTCAGTAATCCCTCTGTAATCTCAGGGAGCACAGAATCTTCTAGTTAGGTTAGGAATGATCTTTGAACAATTTTTTAACTATAATTCTAAAAAGCTAGTTATCATGAAATATTAAGTGTGACTTTTCTCTTTTCATGAGAAAAGAAGCATGAGAACTTAGAGGCGCGTGGGTGGTTCAGTCAGTTATGCATCCAACTCTTGGTTTCAACTCAGGTCGTGATCTCACGGTTTGTGATTTCAACCCTGCATCAGTCTCTGTGTTGACAGTATAGAGCCTGCTTGGGATTCTCTCTCCTCTTTCTCTGCCCCTTTCCTTCTCACATTCTCTCTCTCTCTCTCTCTCAAAATAAATAAAATTTTAAAAAAAGCAGCATGAAAACTTAAATGAATACCAGAATCTATTCTTCCTTGTCTTTCTTTCAAGCCTTTGTAAGTGAATTTTCCCCATTCTCCCTTAATTCCTTTAATGCTAATGCAGTGGAACCACTGCAGCAATGTTTGATAATGAACTTAATCTGTGTCATAACGTAATCGCTGGAGGGCCTGAGTAAGCTACTGGAACCATATAGAAGCAAAGCATTAATAGAGCTTAGGAAGTGCAGTTTTCCTTCAAAGGGGCTTTTTAGATTTGTGTAAGAGTATGTAAGAATTGTGTGTAGTTAACAAAATTTCAATTTTTAAATCACTTTTAGATTTTTAAAAGAGCTATTTTTTACAAATATAAAACCAATTATTACATTTAAAAATAAATTTATTTTGAGTAAAATTTGCAGGGCTTAAAACTCTTATCACGTAGGCACTTTATTGAGCAAAATAATTTTAAATTTTTATGCATATCATCATTAAGAATGTATTTATTGAGCCTTTTGAGGATAATCAGTAAAATCAATTGCCATTTTTACAAAACCATACATCAGAAAAGTGAAAACTACACAGACACCAAAAGGGCATTATTATGACAGGTTAAAACTCCATATGTATAGCATATTTTAGCTACCTTCATTAGGAAAATTATCCTATTGTCAATATAGCATATAATACAGATTCAGGCCATTAAGGTAATTTTTACATTATTTTGGTAGAAAAATATATTTGAATTTAACCACTTACAAAGCATTCTACTGAACCATAGCACAGTGAGTTTTAAAGTGGAAAACAATGTTGAAAAATGAGTAAGCAATTATTTCTGTCTTCAGTGAAAGAGCAGATGACTGTTCTTCCTCTTCCTGTCTTTCCCCAACTATTTTGCCGGTACTTCTTACTCTAACCTCAATCACAGAGCAGAAAAAGATGCTATGAGGAATAAATTAATTGATAGAAAGTTAAGGGTAGAAATTTGAATGGTATTTCAAAATCCTTGCTTGGGGATTGGAGAATTTTTTTTTTCCCTAGCACTGACTACAGTGATGCACATTGAATCCACGGACAATAGAACACTAAAAGTTAGTGCTCAAGTACTGAGAAAGAGAACAACCCCAAAACATGAAGAATACCTAGACAAGTATAAAAACTCTATGGAAGTCTGCAATATCTTTACTTGTATAATCCCATTCATGTTATAGCATGCCACCCACCACCACCATCCAGTAAAATATCTTACCACAGAAAAAAGAGAAGAGCATAAATATTACTAACCTTAACTACTCTAAGATTCACAACAGAAAATCCTTAAAAGTTCAACTATACTATTTGAAGAGGGGCAAATTTGCTTAATTATTACATGCTCCTTTCACTGGAGAACTTATTGTCATGCTGTAGATTAGAAAGATATCAGCCACTACCAAATCAACACAGTTAAAATGATTTTGTATAATTTACACAGGATTATACATTCAGGCTTCTTTTCTACGACAAAAAAATAATTATTTTTTAACAAATTAAGCTTAAGTATTCATTGTTAATTTTAAGCATATGCTTAAACAATTTCAACTAGTTTAAGAGAGCACCAAATACCCAGCATTTTAAACAATTAAAACTCAGAAGAATATGTAAATCATGTCACAAATGAACAAACTACTTAAATATTTGGATTGCATATTCAATTATGTCATCTTTTTTGTTTATTTAAAAACTGACTGGAGTGGAATAAAAGGTTTTGTGAATTTTCAATTTTTAACTAACTTCATATTTAAGGATGTATTAAGGCAAAGATAAAAAAAAACTACATAAATTTTATCATTACCTAACCACTTTAATCATATATGAGTACTCTAAAAATAAACCAAGCCACATTTTGCTATTTAATTATTAAAAATAAAAAATGATATCCTATGACACACTACTCTCATTTTAAGTGTTCAATAGCTACATGTGAATAGTGGTTATCATAATAGTGCAGATATAGTACATTTGGAATTTCACAGGAAATTCTTCCAGGTATTCCTACTATAGATGCTTATTTTGACAATATATGCTTATTTTTTATTCAACTTTTCTTTTTAATTCAAGTTAATTAACATATACTGTAGTATTCAATTCAAGAGAATGTAGTGATTCAACACTTACATATAATACCCAGTGTTCATCCCAACAAGTGCCCTCCTTAATGCCCATCACACATTTAGCCCATCCCCCACCTACCTCCATTCCAGCAACCCTAAGATTGTTCTCTGTATTTAAGAGACTGCTATGGTTTGCCTTCCTCTCTGTTTTTATCTTAGATTATTTTTCCTTCCCTTTCCCTTTGATCACCTAATTATTTCTTAAATTCCACATATGACTGAACTCATAGAATATTTGTCTTTCTCTGACTGACTTATTTTGCCTAGCATAATACACTCAACTTCTATCCACGTTGTTGCAACTGTCAAGGTATCATTCTTTTTGATGGCTGAGTATTATTCCATTGCATATATATATACCACAACTTATTTATCTATTCATCATTTGATGGATATGCATGCTCTTTCATTATTTGGCTATGGTTGATAGTGCTGCTATAAACATTAGAGTGCATATGCCCCTTTGAATCAGCATTGTTGTATCCTTTGGATAAATACTGAGTAGTATGTGGGAGGCTGGGCCCTGGTGCCAGGCTGAGACCGGGTCGAGCAACAGCTCCCTGTTGACTCAGCCAACCCGGTGGTTCCCCCTCCCATTCTCCCACTTTCAAGGGCATACGAAAGCCTTGTCAAGGCTGAGAAAGTTAATTCCTGAAGCCTGTGGTCTGCAGGTGTTGGCAGTAATGCTACCTCCCTTTTTCTACCCCGAGTCAGATAGAAACAAACATGGAATTGTGTTTTGCTAGCAATCTTATCAACAAGGTCTTGTTGTGACCCGTCTAGAAAATTCACAACAAACACAGAACTAAATGTTTTGGTTGGCAGCAATTATGTGAAACCTGTTTATTCTTAGAATGGCCTGACCCATAAGAGTCTGGATATAAAAGATTGTGTACAGCAACAATAAAGCCGTCACTTGGGCCACCAGCCCAGGGGACCCTCCTGTTCCCAAACTGTCTTCTCTTCTCTCTCTTTTTTTCTTACATTCCCCTACCCTCAGGACCCTGATCTCGGTGTTTGTTGAGCCGGTCGCAACAGTAGTACAATTGTTGGGTCATAGGGTAGTTTCATTTTAAAGTTTTGATAAACTTCCATACTGTTTTCCAGAGTGGCTGCACCAGTTAGCATTATCACCAACATTGCAAAAGGTTTCCCATTCCTTCGCATCCTCACGAACATCTGGTGTTTTCTGAGCTATTAATTTTAGCCATTCTGAAGGTGTGAGGTGATATCTCATAGTGGTTTTGATTTGTATTTCTCTGATGATGAGTGATGATGAGCATCTTTTCATATGTCTGTTAGGCATCTGGATGTCCTCTTTGGAAAAGTATCTATTCATGGCTTTTGCTCATTTCTTCACTGTAATTATTTGGTTTTGGAATGTTGAGTTTGTAAGTTCTTTATAGATTTTGGATACTAACCTTTTATTCAATATATCATTTGCAAACATCTTCTCCCATTCTGTCTGTTGCCTTTAGTTTTGTCAATGCTTCCTTCACTGTGCAGAAGCTTTTTATCTTGATGAAATACCAATAGGTCATTTTTGCTTTTTTCCCTTGCCTCCAGAGACAGGTCTAGTAAGAAGTTGCTGCATCAAAGGCCAATGAGGGTGCTCCCTGTTTTCTCCTCTAGGATTTGTATGGTTTTCTGTGTTACATTTAGGTCTTTTATCCATTTTGAATTTATTTTTGTGTATGGTGTAAGAAAGTGGTTGAGTTCCATTCTTCAGCATGACTGTTCAGGTTTCCCAAAACTATTGGCTGAAGAGACTGTTGTTTCATTGAATATTCTTTCCTGCTTTGTTGAAGATTAGTTGGCCTTAGAGTTGTAGGTAAATTTCTGGTTTTGCTATTCTGTTTCATTTACGTATGGGTCTGTTTTTGTACTAGTACCATACTGTCTTGATGATTGCAGCTTTGTAATACAGCCTAAAGTCTGGAATGTGATGCCTCCAGCTTTGGTTTTCTTTTTCAACATTAATTTCACTATATGGAGTCTTTTCTAATTCCATACAAATTTTATTTTATTTTATTTTATTTTATTTTATTTTATTTTATTTTATGTTGGATTATTAATTTTTATTTAAATTTTAGTTAACATACAATGCCAGATTGGTTTCAGGATTCAGGAATAGAATTCAGTGATACATCACTTATAATACAATACCCAGTCTGTATCAAAACAAGTGCCCTCCTTAGCACCCATCACCCATCTAGCCCATCTCCCATCCACTTCCCTCTGTAAACCCATAGATTTTCTCTGTTATTAAGAGTCCCTTGTGGTTTCTTTCCCTCTCCTCTTTTCTTCCCCACTGCCCATATCTTCATCTGTTTTTTTTCTTAAATTCCACATATGAGTAAAGCCATATGGTATTTCTCTTTCTCTGACTGATTTATTTCCCTTAGCATTATACACTCAAGGTACATACACATTGTTGCAAACAGCAAAATTTCATTCATTTTGTTTTTTGTTTTGTTTTGTTTTGTTTTCTTAATATGCATTTTATTGTCAAATTAGTTTCCATACAACACCCAGTGCTCATCCAAAAAGTGCCCTCATCAATACCCATCACCCTCAGTTTGTTCTCAGTTTTTAAGAGTTTCTTATGCTTTGGCTCTCTCCCACTCTAACCTCTTTTTTTTCTTCCTCTCCCCCATAGACTTTTGTTAAGTTTCTCAGGATCCACATAAGAGTGAAAACATATGGTATCTGTCTTCCTCTGTATGACTTATTTCATTTAGCATAACACTCTCCAGTTCAATCCACGTTGCTACAAAGGGCCATATTTCATTCTTTCTCATTGCCACGTAGTATTCCATTGTGTATATAAGCCACAATTTCTTTATCCATTCGTCAGTTGATGGACATTTAGGCTCTTTCCATAATTTGGCTATTGTTGAGAGTGCTGCTATAAACGTTGGGGTACAAGTACCCCTATGCATCAGCATTCCTGTATCCCTTGGGTAAATTCCTAGCAGTGTTATTGCTGGGTCATAGGGTAAGTCTATTTTTCATTTTATGAGGAACCTGCACAATGTTTTCCAGAGAGGCTGCACCAGTTTGCATTCCCACCAACAGTGCAAGAGGGTACCCATTTCTCCACATCCTCTCCAGCATCTATAGTCTCCTGATTTGTTCATTTTAGCCACTCTGACTGGTGTGAGGTGATATCTGAGTGTGGTTTTGATTTGTATTTCCCTGATGAGGAGCGACGTTGAGCATCTTTCCATGGGCCTGTTGGCCATCTGGATGTCTTCTTTAGAGAAGTGTCTATTCATGTTTTCTGCCCATTTCCTCACTGGATTATTTGTTTTTTTGGGTGTGGAGTTTGGTGAGCTCTTTATAGGTTTTGGATACTAGCCCTTTGTCCGATATGTCATTTGCAAATATCTTTTCCCATTCTGTTGGTTGCCTTTAAGTTTAGTTATTTTTTTAATTTTTTTAAACATTTATTTATTTTTGAGACAGAGAGTGACACAGCAGGAACAGGGGAGGGTCATAGACAGAGGGAGACACAGAATCCGAAGCAGGATCCAGGCTCTGAGCTGTCGGCACAGAGCCTGATGCGGGGGTTGAACTCACAGACCGTGAAATCATGACCTGAGCTGAAGTCAGGCGCTTAACCGACTGGGCCACCCAGGCACCCGCCTTTTAGTTTTGTTAATTGTTTCCTTTGCTGAGCAGAAGCTTTTTATCTTCATGAGGTCCCAATAGTTCATTTTTGCTTTTAATTCCATGCCCTTGGGGATGTGTCAAGTAAGAAATTGCTGCCGCTGAGGTCAGAGAGGTGTTTTCCTGCTTTCTCCTCTAGGGTTTGGATGGTTTCCTGCTCACATTTAGGTCCTTTATCCATTTTGAGTTTGTTTTGGTGAATGGTGTAAGAAAGTAGTCTAGTTTCATCCTTCTGCATGTTGCTGTCTAGTTCTCCCAGCACCATTTGTTAAAGAGACTGTCTTTTTCCATTGGCTATTCTTTCCTGCTTTGTCAAAGGTTAGTTGGCCATACTTTTGTGGGGCTTCTATTATATTCCATTGGTCTCTGTGTCTGTTTTTGTGCCAATACCATGCTGTCTTGTTGATTACAGCATTGAAGTAGAGGCTAAAGTCTGGGATTGGGATGCCTCCTGCTTTGGTCTTCTTCAAAATTACTTTGCCTCCTTGGGGCCTTTTGTGGTTCCATACAAATTTTAGGATTGCTTGTTCTCGCTTTGAGAAGAATGCTGGTGCAATTTTGATTAGGATTGCATTGAATGTGTATATAGCTTTGGGTAGTATTGACATTTTAACAATATTTATTCTTCCAATTCATGAGCATGGAATGTTTTTCCATTTCTTTATGTCTTCTTCAATTTCCTTCATAACCTTTGTATGGTTTTCAGCATACAGATCTTTTACATCTTTGGTTACATTTATTCCTAGGTATTTTATGCTTCTTGGTGCAATTGTGAATGGGATCACTTTCTTTATTTGTCTTTCTGTTGCTTCATTGTTAGTGTATAAGAATGCAACCGATTTCTGTACATTGATTTGGTATCCTGAGACTTTGTGAATTCATGTATCAGTTCTAGCAGACTTTTGGTGGAGTCTATCGGATTTTCCATGTATACTGTCATATCGTCTGCAAAAAGTGAAAGCTTAACTTCATCTTTGCCAATTTTGATGCCTTTGATTTCCTTTTGTTGTCTGATTGCTGATGCTAGAACTTCCAACACTATGTTAAACAAGAGTGGTGAGAGTGGACATCCCTGTCATGCTCCTGATCTCAGGGAGAAAGCTCTCAGTTTTTCCCCATTGAGGATGATGTTAGCTGTGGGCTTTTATGATGTTTCAGTATGTTCTTTATATCCTGCCTTTCTCGAGGGTTTTTATTAAGAAAGGATGCTGAATTTTGTCAAATGCTTTCTCTGCATCGATTGACAGGATCATATGGTTCTTTTCTTTTTTCTTTTCTTTTCTTAATGTGATGTATCACATTGATTGTTTTGCGAATGTTGAACCAGCCCTGCAGACCAGGAACTAATCCCACTTGATCATGGTGAATAATTCTTTGTATATGCTGTTGAATTCAATTTGCTAGTAACTTATTGAGAATTTTTGCATCCATATTCATCTGGGATATTGGCCTGTAGTTCTCTTTTTTTACTGGGTCTCTGTCTGGTTTAGGAATCAAAGTAATTCTGGATTCATAGAATGAGTCTGGATTCATAGAATGAGCTTGAGAAAGATAGGTATTATTTCTGCTTTAAATGTCTGGTAGAATTCCCCTGGGAAGACATCTGGTCCTGGACACTTATTTCTTGGGAGATTTTTGATAACTGATTCAATTTCTTAGCTGGTTATGGGTTTGTTCAAGCTTTCTATTTCTTCCTGTTTGATTTTTGGGAGTGTGTGGGTGTTTAGGAATTTGTCCATTTCTTCCAGGTTGTCCAGTTTGTTGGCATATAATTTTCATGGTATTCCCTGAGAATTGCTTGTATCTCTGAGGGATTGGTTGTAATAATTCCATTTTAATTCATGATTTTATCTATTTGGGTCATCTCCCTTTTCTTTTTGAGAAGCCTGGCTAGAGGTTTATCAATTTTGTTTATTTTTTCAAAAAAAAAAAACTCTTGGTTTCATTGATCTGGTTTACAGGTTTTTTTAGATTCTTTATTGTTTATTTCTGCTCTTTTCTTTATTATTTCTCTTCTTCTTCTGGGTTCAGGGTGTCTTTGCTGTTCTGCTTCTATTTCCTTTAGGTGTGCTGTTAGATTCTGTATTTGGGATTTTTCTTGTTTCTTGAGATAGGCCTGGATTGCAATGTATTTTCCTCTCAGGACTGCCTTCGCTGCATCCCAAAGCGTTTGGATTGTTGTACTTTCATTTTCATTTGTTTCCATATATTTTTAAATTTCTTCTCTAATTGCCTGGTTGACCCATTCATTCTTTAGTAGGGTGTTGTTTAACCTCCATGCTTTTGGAGGTTTTCCAGACTTTTTCCTGTGGTTGATTTCAAGCTTCATAGCATTGTGGTCTGAAAGTATGCATGGTATGATTTCAATTCTTGTATACTTATGAAGGGCTGTTTTGTGACCCAGTCTGTGATCTATCTTGGAGAGTGTTCCATGTGCACTTGAGAAGAAAGTATATTCTGTTGCTTTGGGGATGCAGAGTTCTAAATATATCTGTCAAGTCCATCTGATCCAATGTATCATTCAGGGCCCTTGTTTCTTTATTGATACTATTTCTAGATGATCTACCCATTGTTGTAAGTGGAGTATTAAAGTTTCCTGCAATTTCCACATTCTTATCAATAATGTTGCTTATGTTTGTGATTAATTGTTTTATAAATTTGGGGGCTCCCGTATTCGGCACATAGACATTTATAATTGTTAGCTCTTCCTGATGGATAGACCCTGTAATTATTATATAATGCCCTTCTTCATCTCTTGTTACAGCCTTTAATTTAAAGTCTAGTTTGTCTGATATAAGTATGGCTACTCCAGCTTTCTTTTGGCTTCCAGTAGCATGATAAATAGTTCTCCATCCCCTCACTTTCAATCTGAAGGTGTCCTCAAGTCTAAAATGAGTCTCTTGCAGACAGCAAATAGATGGGTCTTGTTTTTTTATCCATTCTGATACCCTATGTCTTTTGGTTGGCGCATTTAGTCCATTTACATTCAGTGTTATTATAGAAAGATATGGGTTTAGAGTCATTGTGATATCTGTAGGTTTTGTGCTTGTAGTGATGTCTCTTGTACCTTTTCTCACTGGATCCCCCTTAGGATTTCTTGTAGGGCTGGTTTCGTGGTGACAAATTCCTTCAGTTTTTGTTTGGGAAGAGTTTATCTCTCCTTCTATTCTAAATGACAGACTTGCTGGGTAAAGGATTCTCAGCTGCATATTTTTTTCTGTTCATCACATTGAAGATTTCCTGCCATTCCTTTCTGGCCTTCCAAGTTTCAGTAGATAAATCTGTCACTAGTCTTATTGGTCCCCCTTTATATGTTAGAGCATGTGTATCCCTTGCTGCTTTCAGAATTTTTTCTTTATCCTTGTATTTTGCCAGTTTCACTATGATATGTCATGCAGAAGGTTGATTCAAGTTACGTCTGAAGGGAGTTCTCTGTGCCTCTTGGATTCCAATGCCTTTTCCCTTCCCCAGATCAGGGAAGTTCTCAGCTATGATTTGTTCAAGTACACCTTCAGCACATTTCCCTCTCTCTTCCTCCTCTGGAATCCCAAGTATGCGTATGTTATTACGTTTAATTTTGTCACTTAGTTCTCTAATTCTCCCCTCATACTCCTGGATTTTTTTTTATTTCTCTTTTTCTCAGCTTCCTCTTTTTCCATAATTTTCTCTTCCAATTCGCCTATTCTCTCCCCTGCCTCTTCCATCCAAGCTGTGGTAGCCTCCAATTTATTTTACAGCTCATTTATAGAATTCTTTAGGTCCTCCTGACTGTTTCTTACTCCCTTCATCTCTGTAGGAATAGATTGTCTGCTGTCCCCTATACTTTTTTCAAGCCCAGTGATTAATTTTATGACTATTATTTTAAATTCATTTTCTGTTACATTGCTTAAATCGTTTTTGATCAGTTTATTAGCTGTCACTACTTTCTGGAGTTTCTTTTGAGGAGAATTCTTTCATTATTGTGGATAGTCCCTGGAGTGGTGGGTAACTGCAGGACTCTTTCCCTGTGCTGTCTGGAATAACTTGTGTTAGTGGGTGGGGCCACAGTCAGACCTGATGTCTAACCCCAGCCCACTTCTGGGGCCACAGTCAGACTGGTGTGTACCTTATCTTCCCTCTCTCCCAGGGTCAGGAATCACTGTGGATTGGTGTGGCCCCTGTCTGGGCTACTTGCACACTGCCAGACGTGTGGTGCTGCTTCAATGGGATCTGGCATATTAGTGGGGTGGATCTGCAAGGTGCACAGGGGCAGGAGGGGCAGACTCAGTTCGCTTGCCTTCAGTGGTCCGCTTTGGGAGGGGCCTTGCAGGAACAGGAGGGAGGCAGACCCGTGGGAAGGATAGATCCACAGAAGCACAGCATTGGGTGTTTTCACGGTGCAAGCAAGTTCCATGACGGGAACTCGTTCCCTTTGGGATTTTGGCTGGGGGATGGGTGAGGTTGATAGTGCTGGTGAGGACCTTTGTTCCCTGCCAAGCTGAGCTCTGTCCTCCGGGGCTCAACAACTCTCCCTCATGTTATCCTCTAGCCCTCCTGCTCTCAGAGTAGAGCTGTTGACTTATAACATTCCAGATGTTAATTCCCGCTGGCTGTCAGAACATACTCTGTCCGGCCCCTCCACTTTTGAAAGCCAGACTCGGGGGCTGGCTGCCCCTCCACTGCCCTGGCTCCCTCCCGCCAGTCCGTTAGTGTGCACCACCTCTCCGCCCTTCCTACCCTCTTCCATGGGCCTCTTGTCTATGCTTGGCTCAGGAGAGTCCATTCTGCTAGTCTTCTGGTGGTTTTCTGGGTTATTTAGGCATATGTGGGTGGAATCTAAGTGGTCAGCAGGATGCGGTGAGCCCAGTATACTCCTATGCCCTCATCTTCCTCTGACCAGAGTCAAAATTTCATTCATTTTGATGGCTGAGTAATATTCTATTGTACCATGTATATACCATGTCTTCTTTATCCATTCATCTCTCAATGGACACTTTGGCTTTATACATAGTTTGGCTATTATTGATAATGCTGCTATAAACATTAGGGCCCCTGTACCCCTATGAATCTGTATTTTTGTATCCCTTGGGTAAATACCTAATAGTGCAAAGCCTGGTCATAAGGTAGTTCTATATTTAGTTTATCAGCGAAACTCCATACTGTTCTCTGGAGTGGCTGTACCAGTTTTCATTCCCAACATTACAGAGAGTACCCCTTTTCTCCACATCCTTTCCAACACTTCTCACTTCTTGTGTTGTTAATTTTAGCCATTCCGACATATATGAGGTGATATTTTATCATGGTTTTGATTTCTAGTTCCCTGAAGATGAGTGCTGTTAAGCATTTCATGTGTCTGTGAGGAATCTGGATATGTTCTTTGAAAAAGTGTCTATTCATGTCCTCTGCCCATTTCTTCACTGGAATATTTGTTTTTTTTGGGTGTTGACTTGATACATTCTTCACATATTTTGGATACTAACATTTTATCAGATATGTCATTTACAAACGTCTTCTCCCATTCAGTCGGTTGCCTTTTAATTTTGTTGATGCTTCCTTCACAGTGCAGAAGCTTTTTATATTGATGAAGTCCCAATAATTCACATTTGCTTTTGTTTCCCTTGCCTTCAGCACATGTCTAGTAAGACGTTGCTCCCACCGAGGTCAAGCAGGTTGCTCCTGGTGTTTTGTTCCACTATTTTGATGATTTCCTGTCTCAAATTTAGGTCTTTCATTCATTTTAATATATTTTTGTGTATGGTGTAAGAAAGTAGTCCAATTTCATTCTTCAGCATGTCTCTGTGTAGTTTTCCTAACACCATTTGTTGAAGACACTGTTTTTTTTTCCCATTGGATATTATTTCATGCTTTGTTGAAGATTAGTTGACCATATAGTTGTGGGTCTATTTCTGGGTTTTAATTCTGTTCCATTGATGTATGTGTCTGTTCTTGTGCCAGTATCATACTGTCTCAATGACTACAGCTTTTTAATATAGCTTGAAATCTGGAATTTTAATGCCTCCAATTGCCTTTTCTATATCAGGCTTACATTGGTTACTCTGGGTCTTTTCTGGTTCCATACAAATTTTAGGATTGTTTATTCCAGCTCTGTGAAAAGTGATGATGGTATTTTGGTAAGTATTTCATTAAATGTGTAGATTGTTTGGGTAGTATAGACAGTTTAACTGCTTGTTCTTCCAATCCATGAGCATGGAATGTATTTTCATTTCTTGTGTCCTCTTCAATTTCTTTCATAAGTATTCTACAGTTTTCAGAGTATAGATCTTTTTCCTCTTTATTTAGGTTTACTCCTAGGTATCTTATCGTTTTTGGTGCAATTGCAAATGGGATAGTTATTGACTTCTTCCTTGATAATTTGTATGCCTTTTATTGCTTTTTGATTTCTGGTTGCTGAGGCTAAGATTACAGTAAAATGTTCAATAGTAATGGTGAGTGTGGACATCCTTGTCCTGTTCCTGACCATAGGGGAAAGTGTCTCAGTTTTTCCCCATTGATATTAGCTGTGGGTCTTTTGTACATGGCCTTTGCAATGTTGAGATATGTTCCACCTTATCCTTACTTTGCTGAGGGTTTTTATCAAGAATGGTGCTTTATTTTGTCAAGTACTTTTCATGCATCTATTGACAGAATCGTATAGTTCTTATGATTTCTTTTATTGATGTTATGTATCACGTTGATTGATTTTCAAATATTGAACCATCCCTGTAGCCCAGTAATAAATTCCACTTGATCCTGATGAATGATTATTTTAATGTACTGTTGAATTCAATTTGCTAACATCTTGTTGAGAATTTCTGCATCCATGTTCATCAGGGATATTGGCTTGTAATTCTCCTTTTTAGTGGGGGCTTTGGCTGGTTTTGGAATCAAGGTAATGATGGCCTCATAAAATGAGTTAGGAAGTTTTCCTTCCATTTATATGTTTTGGAACAGTTTCAAAAGAATACCTTCAAAAGAAGGTATTATCTCTTCTTTAAATGATAGGTAAAATTCCCCTGGGAAGCCATCCATCCCTGGACTCTTGTTTGATAGGAGATTTTTGATTATTGATTCAATTTCTTTACTGGTAATGGGTTTATTCAAATTTTCTACTTCTTCCTGTTTCAGTTTTGGTAGTTTAAATGTTTCCAGGAATTTATCCATTTCTTCAGATTTCTCAATTTGTTGGCATATAATTGCTCATAATATTCTGTTTTAATTGTTTGTATTTATGTTACATTGGTTGTGACCTCTCCTCTATCATTTTTGTTTTATTTATTTTGGTCCTTTCCTTTTTCTTTTTGATAATCCTTGTTAGTGGGTTATCAGTTTTGTTAATTCTCTCAAAGAACCATTCCCTAGTTTTATTGATCTGTTCTAGTGTTTTGTGTGTGTGTGTGTGTGTGTGTGTGTGAAAACATTATTGATTTCTGCTCTAATGCTTATGATTTCCCTTCTATAGCTGGAGTTGGGCTTTATTTTCTGTTCTTTTCCCTGTTTCTTTAGGTGTAAGGTTAGGTTGTATAATTGAGACATTTCTTCCTTCTTGAGGAAGACCTGGATTGTTATATACTTTTCTCTTATGACAACCTTTGCTGCATCCCAAAAGTTTTGGACTGTCATCTTTTCATTTTCATTGGCTGCCATGCACTTTTTTTTATTTCCTCTTTAATTTCTTGTTTAACCCATTCATTCTGAAGTAAGATGTTATTTAAACTCCAAGTATTTGTAGTCTTTCCAAACTTTTTCTTGTGACTGATTTCAACTTTCATAGCATTGTGATCTGAAAATATGCATGGTATGATCTTGATCTTTTTGTACTTGTTAAGGGCTGATCTGTGACTTATTTATCTATGTTATCCATTCTGGAAATTGTTTTATGTGCACACAAGAAGAATTTGTTTTCTGCTACTTTAGGATAAAATGTTCTGAATATATCTGTTATATCCATCCAGTCCAGTGTATCACTCAAAACCACTATCATCTTGTTGATTTTCTGCCTAGATTATCTTTCCGTTGCTGGAAGTGTGTTTGTTAAAGTCCCCCACCACTATTATTATCAATGAGGTTCTTTATGTATGTTATTAATTGCTTTATGTATTTGGGTATTCCAGTTGGGGGCTTAAATATTTACAGTTGTTAGATTTTGGTGGATAGAACCCCGATTATGATACAATGCCCTTCTTCTCTTGTTACAGTCTTTGTTTTAAAATCTAGTTTGTCTGATATAAGTATGGCTACTCTGGCTTCCTCTTGACGCCCATTAAAATAATAGGTGGTACTCCATCCCCTAACTTTTATTCTACAGGTGCCTATAGGTATAAAATGACTACCTTGTAGGCAGAATATAAATGGATTTTTTTAATCCACTCTGATACCCTATATCTTTTGATTGGAGCATTTAGTTCGTTTACATTGAGAGTCATTATTGAAAAATATGAATTTAGTGTCATTTTGTTGCCTGTACAGTTAGTGTTTCTGATTATGTTCTCTGATTCTTTAGATTTTGTTACTTTTGGTCTTTTTTTGTTTTGTTTTGTTTTGCTTTGATTTTTTCTCCACTCAAAGAGTGCCCCTTAAAATTTCTTTTAAGGCTGGTTTAGTGGTCATGATCACCTTTAAGTTTTTGTTTGTCTGGGAACCTCTTTATCTCTCTTTCTATTTTGAATGACAGCCTTGCCAGATAAAGAATTCTTGGCTATATATTTTTCTGATTCAACTCATTTAATATATCCTGCCATTCTTTTCCTGCCTGACACATTTCTATGTACAGATCTGCTGAGAATATGGTCTGTCTTCCCTTGTAGATAAAAGACTTTTTTACTTTGTGTTTTTCAGGATTCTTTCTTTGTCTATTTTTAAATTTGACTATGATATGCCTTGGTGATGTTTGTTTTTTGTTGAATTTAATGGGAGTTTTCTGTGCATCTTGGATTTTGATGTTCTGTTTTTCCTCAGATTAGGGAAGTTTTCAGCTATAATTTATTTGCATAAATTTTCTTCCCCTTTTTCTCTTTCTTTGTCTTCTGGAACTCCTATGATATGAATATTATTCCTCTTTAATAAGTTGCTGATTTGTCTAAGTATTGTATTGTGAAGTTTTGCTTTGTTTCCATCTTTTTTTTCAACTTCATTATTTTCCATACTTTTATGATCTCTATCACTGATTCGCTGCTATGCTTTGTCCATCCTCACTGTCATGGCATCCATTCAAGATTGAATCTCAGTTATAGCATTTTAATTTCAGCCTTACTAGATTTTATTTCTTCTCTATCTGCAGAAAGGGATTCTCTGGTGTCCTCTATGTTTTTTCCATCCCTAGCTAGTATTCTTATAATTGTGGTTTTAAATTCTAGTTCAGATATCTTACTTATATCTGTGTTGATTAAATCCCTGGCTGTCATTTCTTCCTGTTCTTTCTTTTTGGGTGTATTCTATCATCTTGCCATTTTGGAGGAAAAAAACTTAAAAAAAAAACATAAAAAAATAAAATAAAGGAAGCTAGGTCCTTGGTGTGTTTTAGTATACTTGTTAAGAGAAGCTTGATAGAAAAGAAAAAAAAATGTAAAAGAAAAAAAGATTAATGAAATTAATTTTTTAAAAAAAGTTAATAATAAAATAAATAAAATAATTTGCCTTTTCTGTATCCAAGAAAGAAAAAGAAAAGTAGGAAAGAAAAAAAATAATGTGAACAAAAACAGAAACAAAGAAAATGAACAAATAAACCAAAAGAAACCCAAATGAAGCTAGATCCAGTTTCTGCTAGAGTTGAAACTTTTCAGCACACCATGATTCATAAACTAAACAGGTGGAAGGGATTTGTGCTTGTCTTCTGGAGGATGTGCCTGGAGGTTGTAGGTGGGTGGGGCTTGTTGTAAAGGCTCAATTCTCCACTTGGTGGCACTTCTTAGCTCTCTGGGATCAATAAGTGCAGGTGGGCTAGAGATTAAAATTGCTTCACCCCACTCTCTAGTCTCTGGAGCAGAAATTTGGGGCCCTTACAGACACGTGATCAATCACCCTTCCTTTGTCTCAGGCTTCTGTCTGCTCCTCATCCTTACCCTTTCTTTGCCCAGGTTGTCTGCCTGCCAGGCAGTGCATTCCATCAGTTTTATCTCAGATAGAGCTGTGTTTCAAAACCTCACACTTTAGAGACCCCTGCAGCTGGGACCCATGCTGATACTCTGGGAAAGGGTCTTGCTGAGCAATGCCTAAGTACAGCTCCTTTCTATTACATCCCAGAAAAATGTTTGCACAACCATGCAGCTGCAGAGACTCACAATTTATACTAAACCACAACACAAAGCTGGAGCCAGATTTTGCTGTCCTCATCTGGCATCTTTTTTTCCTATCACATTCAGTAAATGTGGCAGCTTTCTGGGGTCCTCCAGGACTTTTGCTTGTGGTGAAGCTGTAATACCTTTACCAAATGCACTCCAAGCAGGGAAACAGCTTCCTCCTCTGCCACACAGGGACCCCTCAGACCATTCCCTGCTCTCAGGCATATTCTTGCCTCCTCACTGGAGCACTGCCAGGCACTGACCTCTGAACATTCAGATTCTGTGCTCCAGTGTGTATAAAAAACTAGCAGTACTGAAATCCTCTATCTTTTCCCCATCAATGGTTTTGAGAAACAGATTTCTTGCCCAATATCATGCAAGTGTTTTTCACTCTATCTCTCTGTCTTTCTCTCCAGCTACTTTCAGGGGGAGTGCTTTTCTTGCACAATCTGACACGCTGCAATCTGTCCCCTTTCTCTTTCTCTCTGTCCTTTATCCACGAAAATGGCACCTTACCCTCCATGGCACTGCAGCTTTTCCCCCCCAACTCACTCTTCTGCACCACATACCTGCCTAGATCTTTCTTTCAAATTGTGTAGTTGTGTTAGTCCTCAGATCAATTTTCTAGGTGTTAAAAAAATGGTTTGATGTTGATCTAGCTGTGTTTCAGGGACAAGATCAGGGTCCTCATACTTCTGTGCCATCTTAACTTTCCCTAGAAGCTTATGTAGATTTTGAATGATCAATGACTAAATGTTTTTTGAAGCCTCATTGAAAGTATACATTTCTTTAAAAATCCACTATTGTCCTAATATTTATCATTGCTGGCTGTGGAAGAATGATTTGGATTCCAATATATTAGAAAACTTGACTAATTTCAATGACAAATATATAGAACACAGACAAGAAAATAACATTTTCTCTATTATAATCTTTGTTTTTCCTAAGAAATCACATGATTATATTATTTCAAAATGTATAAGAATTAAATGACAATTAGTTTAAATGTTCAATAAATAAACTACTTTGATTAAAAGAATTTTATCTGAGGTTTAAGTAATAACTTTTCAATTTTGACACACTAACAATCTTTCTAAAATATATGAGCCCATTTCCCTGTCTTGTATTCTCAATATAATTGAATCTTCCTTTGAAGACTCACAGTTTTGTAAGGCCACAGGTTCATCATAGTGAACATCAGTGATCCCTATCAAGGACAGCAAGGGAGTGTTTCTAGTCAGTGTTCACTCCAGGATATACCCTGGAGGTCAGGTTTGTGATTAAATATCTTCTACTAGTTTATTTTTACTGTAACTTACATTTTAGTATAAAAGTTGTGTTTCAAAAACAAAAACAATTATTTACACAATATGAGGCTAATGGACAGTAGGGTTTATTCATTTAAAATTTCTAATTTAAAATTAGAAATCTTAATCATCACATTGTATTCCAAAAAAGCTCTTCAAACTTCCTATAAAAATGGTATAAAATGCTATAAATGCTATTAAAATGCTATAAAAATGTCTTAAACATTTAGTTTTTAATTCCAAGTTAAACTTTCAATTTTTTTTATTTAAAAAATGTGAGTTTTATTTTATTAGAAGTTGAATGCAGAGAAAATAATATCAGAGAAACAAGGACTAATTCCCCCATGAAGTTTGATAAGTTTATGAGTTTATTATCCCAGTTTGAGAATATTTCGCTAGATGGAAAATAAAATGTTGGAGGAAATTAAAGGAAAGTAATAGAGGTAAAAAAAATAGTTATTAACCATTCTTCTCTTGCCTAGTTCCCCAGTCCCAGCCACTGAGCCAGAGACAGAAACCAAGCATAAGGCTGAATGAGTAGTCTATCCCTCTGCCACCCATGGTACTAGAATCATAGATGAAACAAAATGTAACAAACTCACTGCAGTTCAAAAAAAGAGACAAGCTTTGTATATATCTTCTTGAATTCAAGAACTAAAGTTACACAGCAAGAAAAATATTGAAATATTTCTTTCATTCAACCTGTATCACCCAACACTTTTTTAAAATGTCCCCTTCTTAAAATATTTAATATCTTACCTCTTCCATAAAAAAAAAACAAAAAAAAACTGTTCTCATCTTCTGGTCTAGATATTCTTTTTCTTCTTTGAAATTCTAGAGGATTTACTGACTATGTGATTCATTAATTATGTATTAATTCATTGCCTTTCAACATCTTTTTAAATCAATTTTATTATCTTCCTGATCATAAAATTAAATGTGATGTTTTTAAAACATAATTTATTTCAAATTCTAAAGAAAAATAAATCAGCCATATCCAAATACCAAGCAATAACTCCTAATAGGATTTAGATAAATTTTCTTTTCATTTCTATATATTATAAATGCATAACTACTTCCTTAATTTCTAAAAGTGAAATACATTCTGCTCATTATCATATTTTTTATTTATCATGATTGCATAACCACTTTCCCATGTTTTAAATATTTTTCAAAAATAGGCTTATGGGAATTCTTTTGGTATGAGTAAACTCTTAAAATTATCTTCTAACAAATTTTAAAAAACTATAAATCCTGTGGATTTGAGAGAGAAGTCAAAATTTGAAGGAAGCAACTGGTATAGAATAAATTTCATGTTTTCATTTCGGACAAGAGAAAACTAAGACAAATACCATATCATTCTGCTTAATGTGTATTTTAAGAAACAAAACAAAGGGGGAAAAAGAGAGGGAAACAAACCAAGAAACAACCTCTTAACTATAGAGAACAACTACAGAGAATAACTTAACTATAGAAAACAACTATAGAGAACAAACTGATGGTTACCAGAAGGGAGATGGGTGGACGAGATGAGTGTAATAGGTGATGGGGATTAAGGTGTGCACTTGTGATGAGCACTGGGTGTTGTATGGAAGTGTTGAATCACTATATTGAACATCTGAAACTAATATGCTGTGTGTTAACTAACTGGACTTTAAATAAAAACTAAAAAAACGAGAAGATTTGACATCATAAAGAATATAGTCTCTGAGCACAACAGAATTACATTAAGAACCAGTAATAACAGAGGCTCCTGGGTGACTCAGTCGGTTAAGCGTCTGACTTCAGCGCAGATCATGATCTTGCGGTTTGTGAGTTCAAGCCCCGCGTCGGGCTTTGTGGTGACAGCTCAGAGCCTGGAGCCTGATTTTGATTCTGTGTCTCCCTTTCTGTCTGCCTCTCCCCCACTTGTTCTCTGTCTCTCTCTACCTATCAAAAATAAATAAAATGTAAAAAAGTAAAAAAATTTAAAAAAAAGAACCAGTAATGAAAAAATCTACAAAATTCTCAAATATTTAGAACTTAACCAAGATACTTCTAAATAATTCATGAGCTAAAAAACTAACTGTAAAGAAACTGAGAAAAAATAAAACTCATTTCTAATTGAATGATAACAAAAATAAAATATGTCAAAAGACAGTCATTACAAGAAAATTTAAGGGTCCCTGTAGGGTTCAGTCAGTTAAGCATCCAGCTCTTGGTTTTGGCTCACGTCATGAGCTCACGGTTCATGGGTTTGAGCTACACATCATGCTCTGTGTTGGCCGCATGGAATTGCTTTGGATTCTGTCTCTTCCTTTCACTCTGTCCCTTCCTTTCTCATGCTCTCTCTCAAAAATAAATAAATAAGCTTTTTTTAAAAGAAGGAAATACATAGTTTTAAAAGCTTATATTAGGAAAAAAAAGTGCTAGTACTAATGACCTAAATTCCCACCTCAAGAAGTTGAAAATTTAAGGAGAAAGTAAGCCAAAAGTGAGTAGAAGGAGGGAAATAAAGATTAGAGCAGAAATACCACAACATAGAATATAGAAAATTAACAAAGCCAAAAGTCTGGTTCTATGAAAAGATCAACAAAATTGATACAACCCTATAAGTTGATTAAGAAAAAAGAAATAAAATGCAAATCATTATCAGGGGTGAAAAAAAGAGGTTAGCACAGCATGTCCTTAAGACATTTAGAAGATAATTTAATATTTTGAAAATAGTTTGAAAAACTTTAATCATTTCATTAGCTTACTTTAAATGAATAAATTCTTGAGATATACAATGTACCATTTCAAAGGATAATATATTTTTTTAGAACATAGAGGAGAGAGCTCCTGACAAAAGGTTTTATGAAGCCAGCATAACCTTGATACTAAAACCTAATAAATATATTACCAAAAAAAGAAAAAAAAAGAAAATTAAAGACCAGTATTTACAGAAAGGTAGGTATAAAAATCCTTAATGAAATATTAGTGAAACAAATCCAACTATATATTGAAAAGGTAACATAATTTTTGCTTTATCACAGGGATACAAGGTTACTTTAATATTTAAATATAAATCAATATAATTGACTACATTAACAGAATAAGAGATAAAAAGCATTTATCATTTTAGTAGATGTAGAAAAATAATTTGAGAACATTCCATAACTAGTCATGGTTTATTTATTTTTTTTGTTGCGTTTATTCATTTTTGAGACACAGAGAGAGACAGAGCATGAATGGGGAAGAGGCAGAGAGAGAAGGAAACACAGATTCCGAAGCAAGCTCCAGGCTCCGAGCTGTCAGCACAGAGCCTGACATGGGGCTCAAACTCACGAACTGCGATATCATGACCTGAGCCGGAGTCGGATGCTCAATTGACTGAGCCACCCAGGCGCCCCCATAACTAGTCATGGTTTAAAATAACAAGAAACAAACTCACAGGAAACTAGAAATAGAAAGTAACTTCCTCAATTTGATTGGCATCTATTTAAAATAAGAGCTAAACTAACAACATACGTAATGGTGAAACATTAAACACTTTCTCCTAAGTGTTCTGGGATAGTCTTAGGCATTGCAGTAGGGCAAGAAAAATAAATAGAAGACAGAAAGATTGGGAATGGAAAAAGTAAAACTGTCTCTATTTCCAGATGACACAATGGTTTATGTAGAAAATCCTACAGAATTTACAAAACAATAATACTAACACATGACTCTAGCAAGATCACAGGATACTAAGTCACTATTCAAAAATTGATTATATTTTTATAGACTAACAAATGAGAGGAAAATGAAATTTTAAAAATAATTTGATAATAGCCCCTCTCATAATATTAAAAAAATTGGAATGAATCTGACAAAACACATGAATATCTCTTCATTGAACACTACAGAACATTGTTGAGAGAAATTAAAGACATAAATAAAGATCACCACTGTCATGAACTGGAGAATTCAATGTTGTTAAGATGTCAATTCTTCAGAAACTAATCTGTAGATCCAACAACTCCAAATCAAAATTCCAGCAGGGATTTTGTTTTTTCTTGTAGAAATTGTCAGATTGATTTTAAATGTATGTGGAAATGCAAGTGACCTGAAATTGCCAAAAAGAATTCTTTTTTTTAAATAACAAAGTTTTAAGGCTTATATTATTTGATTTCAAGACTTAATATAAGGCAAACTGTATCTGATATATAGGAAAAGATAAACATCCTGAACAAAGAGCAAAAATAGTCCATAGTCTCATATATATGGTCAAGATATCGTTCAACAAATTATAAAGGAAATTGAACAGAAAAAGGAAAGTCTAAAACAAATAATGCTGAAACTGGATATCTATATGGAAAAAAAATAATATTGACCCTTACCTCAACCATTATTCAAAATTCACTCAAAATGGATCATAAACCTCAATAAAAAAGCTAAAAGTATAACAGTTTAGAAGAAACATAGGATAACATATTTATGACTTTGTGGTCGGCAAATTTTTTCAACAAGTCACAGAAGTCAATAACAATAAAAGAAAAAAAATTGTTAAAGTAGACTTCATCAAACTTAAAAACTTTTGCTCTTTAAAAGATACCTATAATGGGGTACCTGGGTGACTCGGTTAGTAAGTGTCCAATTCTTGATCTCAGTTCAGGTCATGATCTCAGGGTTCATGAGATTGGGCCCAGTGTTGGGCTCTGCACTAACAGCATGGAGCAGCCTGCTTGAGATTTTCTCTCCCTCCCTCTCTCTCTGTCCCTCCCCTGCTCATGTTCTCTCTCTCAAAATAAATAAACTTTTATGTGTTATAACTTTAGGGAAAAAATAGTATGAGTCACAAACTGGAAGAAAATTGTTTATGGTACTTACATCAATGGACTTATATCCAGATTTTATAAAGAGTTCTTCAACTCAACAATAAAAAGATCCTCTTCAAAAAAATTAAAAATTCACAAAATATTTGAACACACACTTCACACAAAAAGACACACAAATGGCCAATAAGCACATAAAGGGATATTAGACATATCAGTCATCAGGGAAATGCAAATTAAAACCATAATGGCATACCAATAGAAACATAAAAATGACTAAAATCTTTTTTTAAAAGTTTTAGTAAAAAAAAAAAAAGTTTTAGTGAGGTAAGGAGTGACTGGCATTTTAATATATTTTCGGTGGAAACTAAAAATAGTATAGTTTTTTGGAAAACAGTTTGGTAATTTCTTAAAACATATACATACACCTATTATAAAACTCAGACATTTCACTCCTAAGACTTACCTAAGTGAGATTAAAGCTTATACCTACAAAAACTGTACATTTTTTGTTTGGAATAGCCCAAATTTGAAATAATACAAATGTCCTTCAACAAGTTAATAAAACGTGGTATATTCATATAATAAAATACCACTCAACAATAAAAAGAAATAAATTATTAATACACCTGACAAAAATAAATGAATCCAAAAATAATAACCCCAAATGAAAGAAGCTGGCCAAAAACAGCACATACTGCATTATGTCATTTTCATGAAACTCAGGAAAGTGCAAATTAATTTAAAGAGACAGAAAGTAGATGATCTGTTGCTGGGACATACAGAATTAGGGCCAGATTGCAAAGTGTCACAAATAATCTTTTGGTGGTGAAGGAAATGGTATGTATCTTGAGTGTGGTAATATTTTCATGGGTATATATAACTGTCAAAACTCAAAACGTATAAAATAGTACAACTTTAATGGATGCAGTTTGTTGTGCATAAATTATGCCTCAATATACTTGATTTGTAAAAAAGAAGATAGTGGCTGCATAATTTTTTAGCATGTGTATGTATAACAATTTGTCCAAGTCAAAACTCTATTATTGAATATTTGGGGAACACTTTTAGTAAAAATAAATACGATGAAATATGCAAATTCAAATAAAAATTCTAAACATTATATAAATGCAATTCAGGGATACATCAGAAAGAAGAGGTGAAAGACTGAAAGACAGTTTATAGCACTGGAGAACCAAATGGAGTAAGAAAATGATGTTTTGGCCAAGATGGTTCTGCCAACCAAAAGAACAAAAACTTTATTTCTCCATCAGCAATGAAGAATATTAGGACAAGTACTTTACTCTCCATTTGTATGCCTCAGGTGAAGAATCGCTTAGATAAGTTATTTATTTGGTGGTTCATATAGTCTTGGGAATGGTAGGGTGACAAATACTGTCCTTAACAACAGTCAATGAAACAAATTGCCCGAGAAAATTTATTAAAGATTTCAGAGATTGTGGTACTGAGTGAGTTCCATTTGAAGGCAGAGAACTAACATCTTACTTTATAAAACCTGGTATTTAACACACCTCATTAGCAGTGTCCCTGACCCCACCTAAATTTCTTGTTAAACCTCTTTGCTATTTGAGATGAATTGGGCAACAAAATGTTTTATCTCTGACCTCTTTGGAAAAGAAAGACTATAAACCTCAGGTATTACTGTTTGTTCTTTGGGGAAAAAAAAGCAGATCTATTTACTCTTTTTTGGCACTTGCAGAAGCCTGAATTACCTATAAATTATTTGGTTATATCACAGAGGAACAAATAGACTGAAGCAGATCAAGGCTATGAATCAATGCTCCAAAAATTAATTTCGGATGGCAAAATTAGGCACCCATGACAATTTTGCTTTTTATTAACTCTTTTCTCCCCATTCTCTTCTTTTTCCTTGGATAGGCACCTAATACTTTTTAAATTCTCCTCATTTTCTAATAAAGCATTTCAAAACAGCTCTCCCACTTATTAATTGAATTTAATTTTTTAATAGCACTAAATACGTGTGGATATAATACTCATCATTCGAGGGTCTCTACTCATCTTTCTGCAACACCATCTTAATAACAGAAGATAATCTGGCTGAGAGGCGCCTGGGTGGCTCAGTCAGTTAAGCGTCTGACTCTTTTTTTTAACTTTATTTTTATTTTTTAAAAATTTACATCCAAATTAATTAGCAAATAGTGAAGCAATTATTTCAGGAGTAGATTCCTTAATGCCCCTTACCCATTTAGCCCATCCCTCCTCCCACAGCCCCTTCAGCAACCCTAAGTTTGTTCTCCATATTTAGGAGTCTCTTCTGTTTTGTCCCCCTCCCTGTTTTATATTATTTTTGTTTCCCTTCCCTTATGTTCATCTGTTTTGTCTCTTGAAGTCCTCATACGAGTGAAGTCATATGATTTTTGTCTTTTCTCTGACTGACTAATTTCACTTAGCATAATACCCTCCAGTTCCATCCACGTACTTGCAAATGGCAAGATTTCATTCTTTTTGATTGCCAATATACATCTCCATTGTATATATAAACAACATCTTCTTTATCCATTTATCCATCGATGGACATTTGGGCTCTTTCCATACTTTGGCTATTGTTGATAGTGCTGCTATAAACGTGGGGGTGCATGTGTCCCTTCGAAACAGCACACCTGTATCCCATGAATAAAGGCCTAGTAGTGGAATACCTGGGTCATAGGGTAGTTCTATTTTTAGTTTTTTGAGGAAACTCCATAGTGTTTTCCAGAGTGGCTGCACCAGCTTGCATTGCCACCAACAATGCAAAAGAGATCCTCTTTCTCTGCATCCTGGCCAACATCTTTTCTTGCCTGAGTTGTTAATGTTAGCCATTCTGACAGGTGTAAGGTGGTTTCTCATTGTGGTTTTGATTTGTATTTCCCTGATGAAGAGTGATGTTGAGCATTTTTTCATTGGCCATCTGGGTCTCTTCTTTGGAGAAGTGTCTATTCATGTCTTTTCCCATTTCTTCACTGGATTATTTGTTTTTTGGGTGTTGAGTTTGCTAAGTTCTTTATAGATTTTGGATACTAACACTTTATCTGATGTGTCATTTGCAAATATCTTCTCCCATTCTGTCGGATGCCTTTTAGTTTTGCTGATTATTTCCTTCGCTGTGCAGAAGCTTTTTATTTTAATGAGGTCCCAGTAGTTCATTTTTGCATTTTTTCCCTTGCCTCTAGAGATGTGTTGAGTAAGAAGCTGCTGCGGCCAAGATCAATCAAAGAGGTTTTTGCCTGCTTTCTCCTAGAGGATTTTGATGGCTTCCTGTCTTACACTGAGGTCTTTCATCCACTTTGAGTTTATTTTTGTGGATGGTGTTAGAAAGTGGTCCTGGTTCATTCTGTGGCATGCGGCTGTCCAGTTTCCCCAGCGCCACTGCTGAAGAGACTGTCTTTATTCCATTGGATATTCTTTCCTGCTTTGTCAAAGATTAGTTGGCCATACGTTTGTGGGTCCATTTCTGCGTTCTCTATTCTATTCCACTGATCTAAGTGTCTGTTCTTGTGCCAGTACCATACTGTGTTGATGATTACAGCTTTGTAGTATAGCTTGAAGTCTGGGATTGTGATGCCTTCCGCTTTTGTTTTCTTTTTCAAGATTTCTTTGGCTATTCGGGGTTCATACAAATTTTAGGATTATTTGTTCTAGCTCTGTAACTTCTGCTGATGTTACTTTGATAGGGATTGCGTTGAATATGTAGAATGTTTTGGGTAGTATCAACATTTTAACAATATTTTTTCTTCCTATCCAGGAGCATGGAATCTTTTTCCATTTTTCTTTGTCTTCTTCAGTTTCTTTCATAAGCTTTCTATAGTTTTCAGTGTATAGATTTTTTACCTCTTTGGTGGGATTTATTCCTAGGTATTTTATGTGTTTTTTTTTTTGCAACTGTAAATGGGATTGATTCCTTGATTTCTCTTTCTGTCGTTTCATTGTTGGTATATAGGAATGCAACCAATTTCTGTGCATTGATTTTATATCCTGCCACTTTGCTGAATTCATGAATCAGTTCTAGCATTTTTTTGCTGGAATCTTTTGGGTTTTCCATATACAGTATCATGTCATCTGCGAAGAGTGAAAGTTTGACCTCCTCCTAGCCAATTTGGATGCCTTTTATTTCTTTGTGTTGTCTGATTGCAGAGGCTAAGACTTCCAATACTATGTTGAATAACAGTGGTGAGAGGGGACATCCCTCTCTTGTTCCTGACCTGAGGGGGAATGCTCTCAGTTTTTCCCCATTGAGGATGATATTAGCCTTGGGTCATTCATATATGGCTTTTATGATCTCGAGGTATGATCCTTCTATCCCTACTTTCTTGAGGGTTTTTTATCAAGAAAAGATGCTGTATTTTGTCAAATGCTTTCTCTGCATCTATTGAGAGGATCATATTGTTCTTGTCCTTCCTTTCATTGATCTGATGAATCACGTTAATTGTTTTGTGGACATTGAAACAGCCCTGCATCCCAGGTATAAATCTCACTTAGTCGTGGTGAATAATTTTTTTAATGTATTGTTGGAGCTGGTTGGCTAATATCTTCTTGAGAAATTTTTCATCCATGTTCATCAGGGATATTGGCCTCTAGTTCTCCTTGTTAGTGGCGCCTCTGTCTGGTTTTGGAATCAAGGTAATGCTGGCCTCATAGAAAGAGTTTAGAAGTTTTCCTTCCATTTCTATTTTTTGGAACAGGTTCAAGAGAATAAGTGTTAACTCTTCCTTAAATGTTTGGTAGAATTCCCCTGGAAAGCCATCTGGCCCTGGACTCTTGTTTTTTGGCAGATTTTTGATTACTAATTTGATTTCCTTACTGGTTATGGGTCTGTTCAAATTTTCTATTTCTTCCTGTTTCAGTTTTGGTAGTGTATATGTTTCTAGGAATTTGTCCATTTCTTCCAGATTGCCCATTTTATTTCGTATAATTGCTCATAATGTTCTCTTATTATTGCTTTTATTTCTGTTTTGTTGCTTGTAACCTCTCCTCTTTCATTCTTGATTTTATTTATTTGGGTCCTTTCCTTTTTCTTCTTGATCAAACTGGCTAGTGGTTTATCGATTTTGTTAATTCTTTCAAAGAACCAGCTTCTGGTTTCATTGATCTGTTCTACTGACTTTTTGTTTGTTTGTTTGTTTGTTTGTTTGTTTATTTGTTTTGAAAGCATTAATTTCTGCTCTAATCTTTGTTATTTCCTGTCTTCTGCTGGTTTGGGGTTTTATTTGCTGTTCTTTTTCCAGCTTCTTAAGGCCTAAGGTTAGGTTGTGTATCTGAGATCTTTCTTCCTTCTTTAGGAAGGCCTGAGTTGTTACATACTTTCCTCTTATGACCGCCTTTGCTGTGTCCCAGAGGTTTTGGGTTGTGGTGCTATCATTTTCATTGACTTCCACATACTTTTTAATTTCTTCTTTAACTGCTTGGTTAGCCCATTCATTCTTTAGTAGGATGTTCTTCAGTCTCGAAGTATTTGTTATCTTTCCAAATTTTTTCTTGTGGTTGATATCAAGTTGCATAGTGTTGTGGTCTGAAAATATGCACGGTATGATCTCAATCTTTCTGTACTTACTTAGGGCTGGTTTGTGTCCCAGTATATGGTCTATTCTGGAGAACGTTCCATGTGCACTGGAGAATAATGCATATTCTGCTGCTTTAGGATGAAATGTTCTGAATATATGTGTTAAGTCCATCTGGTCCAATGTGTCATGCAAAGCCACTGTTTCCTTGTTGATATTTTGATTAGATGGTCTGTCCATTGCTGTGAGTGGGGTGTTGAAGTCTCCTACTATTATGGTATTACTATCGATGAGTTTCTTTATGTTTGTGATTAGTTGATTTATATATTTTGGTGCTCCACATTTGGTGCATAAATGTTTACAATTGTAGGTCTTCTTGGTCTATAGACCCCTTGATTATGATATAATGCCCTTCTGCATCTCTTGATACAGTGTTTATTTTAAAGTCTAGATTGTCTGATGTAAGTATGGCTACTCCAGCTTTCTTTTGTTGACCATTAGCATGATAGATGGTTCTCCATCCCCTTACTTTCAATCTGAAGGTGTCTTTAGGTCTAAAGTGAGTGTCTTGTAAACAGCATATAGATGGATCTTGTTTTCTTATCCATTCTGTTACCCTATGTCTTTTGATTGGATCATTGAGTCCATTGTCAGTTAGAGTGAGTACTGAAAGATATGACTTTATTGCCATTATGATGCTTGTAGATTTGGAGTTTCTGGTGGTGTTCTCTGGTCCTTTCTAATCTTTTGTTGCTTTTGGTATATATATATATATATATATATATATATATATATATATATATATTTCATCTTTTCTCCTGTCAGAGAGTCCCCCTTAAAATTTCTTCAGGACTGGCTTAGTGGTCACAAACTCCTTTAATTTTTGTTTGGGAAACTTCTTATCTCTCCTTCTATTTTGAATGACAGCCTTGCTGGATAAAGAATTCTTGGCTGTATATTTTTTCTGATTCAGCACACTGAATATATCCCATACCTCCTTTCTGGCCTGCCAAGTTTCTGTGGATGGGTCTGCTGCAAAATTGATCTGTCTTCCCTTGTAGCTTAGGGACTTTTTTTTCCTTGCTGCTTTCATGATTCTCTCCTTGCCTGAGTATTTTGTGAATTTGACTATGATATGCCTTGTTGATGGTAGGTTTTTGTTGAATCTAATGGGGGTCCTATGTGCTTCCTGGATTTTGATGTCTGCATCTTTCCCCAGATTAGGAAAGTTTTCTGCTATGATTTGCTCACATAACCCTTCTAACTCTATTTCTCTCTCTTCCTCCTCTGGGACCCCTACGATTCTGATGTTGTTCCTTTTTAATGAGTCACTGATTTTTCTAATTCTTAAATCGTGCTCTTTTGCCTTAATCTCCCTCTATTTTTCTGCTTCATTAATCTCTATAAGTTTGTCCTCCATATCACTGATTCTCTGTTCTGCCTCATCCATCCTTGCCGCCGCTGCATCCTTCCGTGATTCCAGCTCAGTTATTGCATTTTTAATTTCATTCTTGCTGTTTTTTACTTCTTTTATCTCTGCAGAAAGGGATTCCAATCTATTTTCAACTCCAGCTAGTATTCTTATGATATTGATTCTAAATTCTGGTTCAGACATCTTGCTTGTATCTGTGTTGGTTAAATCCCTGGATGTCATTTCTTCATGCTCTTTCTTTTGGGGTGAATTCCTTCGTTTTGTCATTTTGAAGGGAGAAAAGGAATTAATGATGTAGAAAAATTGAAAGTAAAAAATATTAAAATTAAAAAATATTAAAATTAAAAATTAAAAACTAAAAACACACACACTCACAAATTGAATAGATGATGCTAGATCCTAGGTGTGTTTTGGTCTGAGTGTTGAAAGTGGTTTGACAGAGTAGAGAAATGAAAAAAAAGGGGGGGGGAGAAAAAAAAGGAAATCGTTTGAGAATTCGAAAAAATGAATACACTAATGTAGACTAAAATGAGATGATATGGGTAGAATAGAATTTGAAAACCTATACACAATAGTAGTGAATATAGTAGAAAAAATTAAAGAAAAATATTTTTTAACTTTTTTCAATGTTTATTTTTGAGAGACAGAAACAGAACGTGAGTAGGGAAGTGGCAGAGAGAGAGGGAGACACAGATTTCAAAGCAGGCTTCAGGCTCTGAACTGTCAGCACAGAGCAAGACACGGGTCTCAAACCCATGAACCGTGAGATCATGACCTGGTCTGAAGTCAGATGCCAAACTGACTGAGCCACCCAGGCGCCCCAAGAAAAACGTTTTTAATAAAAATTAAAAATAAATATGATTTTTTTCATTTTATGTATATAAGAAAAAAGAAAAGAAAAGAGAAAAAAGAGTAAAAAAGAAAAAAGAAAAGAAATGAAAAAAAGAAATCGTTTTAAAATTTGAAAAAGTGAATACACTGTAGTAGACTGAAATAAAATGATGGAAGTGAGATAGAATTTGAAAACATTTACATAAAAACAAAAAATATAGTAATAAAAATTAAATAAAAATATTTTTAAAAGAAATTGAAGGGGCACCTGGGTGGCTCAGTCAGTGGAGCAACCGACTTCGGCTCAGGTAATGATCTCGTGGTTTGTGAGTTTGAGCCCCGCATCTGGAACTGTGCTGATAGCTCAGAGTTTGGAGCCTGCTTCTGATTCTGTGTCTTCCTCTCTCTGCCCCTCCCCCACGCATGCTCTGTCTCTTTCTGTCTGAGAAATAAACATAAAAAAATTAATAAAAAGAAATTGAAAGTAAAAATGAGGTTTTTCTCTTTCTGCATTCAAGAAAAAGAAAAGAAATGAAAAAGAGAAAAAAGAAAAAGAAAAAAATGAAATTAAAAATTTGAAAAAGTGAGTACACTGAAGTAGACTAAAATAAAATGTTGGAGGTAAAGTAGAATTTGAAAAAAATTACAGAAAAGTAAAAAATATAGTAATAAAAATTAAAGAAAGATATTTTAATAAAAATTGAAAGTAAAAATGAGTTTTTTTTCTTTTTCTGTATTCAAGCAAAAGAAAAGAATTGTAAAAGAGAAAAAGGAAAAAAAGAAAAAAAATTGAATAGATAAACCTGCTAATAGATTGAAGCAGGTCTGAAATTGCTTCTTTTTCCCCTAGAGGTCAGTCCATGTAGCTCCTTATAGTCCATAAATTAGGCCGGTGGTGAGGCTTGTGTTCTTGAAGAGCGAAATTGGCCCAGTTGGGTGGGGCTCGTTGTAACAGCTCTGCTCTCCACTTGATGGCGCTGCTAGCCTACTGGAGTGCATTGTTGTGGGGCTCATTGGTGCGCATACATAGGAGCAGTGAAAATGGCGCCACCCAGCTACCCAGTCTGTTCTCCAGGATCAGCAATCACACACCAGTCCTCTCTCTTCAGCTCTCGTCCACTCCCTGCTTTTCCACAATCCGTGACCAGGCCCCAGGCAGTACCTCTCTCCCACGTTTTGTCTCAGATGTGGCTGTTTTCCCTGGCCCCTTACTTCTGAAGGACTGTGGCTTTGACCCATTCTGCCCCTCTGTGGGAGGGTCTCACCGAGCAATGGCCAAAAGAGCAATTGCTGAATGTCAGCTGCACCCAGGAACACCCGCTGGACCTGCTGTTTCTGGTGCCCTGAGACTGCGGCCAGGTGCCAGCCTGCCTCCCCAAAAAAATTGCGAGGCAGTGTAGCATCAGTGTTTCAGGGATTATGGAAAATCGCATCACACATCTGGCACCATGCTTCACCCTCAACGACCTTGCCCCAACACCAGGGAATGAGGCTGCCTTCCGGGGTCTGCTGGGACCAGGTGGCTTCAATAGTCTCTACCAAATGTCCTTCAATCAGTGGAACCACTTTTCCCCATGTGGCCTGAGAACCTCCCAGACCCCACTCTGTTCCTGGGGATTCACCTTTCCCACCAGAGCACCACCAGGTATCGAGCTGCAGAGTTGCAGCCTTTGCACTCCCCTTGTTTACCGTCTTAATGGAATTTAAGCCCTCTCCTTTATCCTTTATCCTTTCTCCCTTTTTAGTTTGGTCCCTGTGGCTGTTTCCAATTTTCTACTTTCTCTCCAGCTTTTTTGGGGGAGGGGTGCTTTTCCCATATGCTCCCCCCTTCCCAGTCTCTGTCCTCTCTCTTCCCGCAAAAGGGGTTCCTTACCTTTCGTGGCTTCTTTCTTCCCAAGTTCAGCTCTTCGTTTCATGTACCTGCTGAATTCTGTGGTTCAGGTTGTGCAGATTATTATGTTAATCTTCCAATCAGTTTTCTAGGTGTGTAGGATGGTTTAGTGTTTGGCTGTCTTTCATGGATGCGAGACACACAAAAAGCTTCCATGCGTTTCCACCATCTTGTCTCCTCCCAAGCATCTGACTCTTGATTTTGGTTCAGGTCATGATCTCACAGTTCATGGAATTGAGCCCTGAGATGGTCTCTGCAGTGACAGCACAAAGCTTGCTTGGGAATCTTTCCCTCCCTCTCTGTCTTTGTCCCTCTCCCAATCGTTCTCATTCTCTTTCTCTCTCTTTCAAAATGAATAAACATTTTTTAAGAGAGATAATCTTAATAAAAAAAATTTTTATTTAACTATTTTTATTTGTTCTATGTAGAAATGTTTAAAGTCATAGAAATGATAATATTCAGGAAAATTCTATCTCGTGTTTTATAAACAAGTGAATTTTACAATTTCTAAATGTTTATATTTGGAATAACCAAAATTTACCTAATTTTGGACATTATTTCTTCAAATGATTTTGTTCAAGTGCTGTTTTCAATTTTTTTAACATTGATTTATTATTTTTGAGAGACAGAACATGAGCAGGGGACGGGCAGAGAGAGAGGGAGACACAGAATCTGAAGTAGGCTCCAAGCTCAGAACTGTCAGCACAGAGCCCAACTTGGGACTTGAACTCACAAATCACGAGATCATGACCTAGGCTAATGTCGGACGCTTAACTGACTCAGCCACCCAGGCTCCTGTCAAGTGCTGTTTTCAAATAATCAATTGTTTAACTTTTAAAATTAAAGAGCAATTTTCTCATGGAATGATGATCATCTTAGTGTGCTGAATTTACACTCCACTATTTGCTAGTATATTATAATGATGTTAGTTTTCAAATTAATGTTGGAGATATTCAACAGTAATCAAATACTTGAAGCTCTTATAGATTTTTAGAATTTTATTAAAATCGAGAATTTACAATTTTTCTTGTTTTCACTTAGATACAGAAGCATGAAAGAATTTTAAAAGAATTTTAAAAAGAGTCTAACTGTGTTAACAAAATTCTTTTGGTTCCACTACTGATATTATCAGTCTACCATTGCAGAATGTCAACTGCTAAACATATTCCATTCCTGGACTGGCACAGTAGTAAGAAATTGACTTTACCATCTGGCTTTCTAACATTTTTATCAAGTCTTTTTAATTAGGTTCAAATCGTTGATCTCCAACTTTCCTGCTTCTACCGTACTCAGTGCCATTAAGACTGATCTCATTCCCAGTGCACTGCAGTGTGCTCAAGTGGAACTTAAATTGAATAGTATTTTCCTGCAGGTTTTCACACTTTACATATGCTGGCAAAAGTCATATCTTGCTTGCCCAGTAGTGCATATAATTCAATTTTTGTTTTATTTAGATATGAAGATGAACATTACATTAAAAACCCAGTCAGACTTAAGAGAACTAAATGAAAAATGGGACCATAGTTAGAGAAATTAAAGATCTCTACAAGGTAAGGAAAAAGTAGAGGGTACTGAAATTTTGTTCTTGAACTTAAACTGTTGAAACAATGTGTAAAATAGAACTATTAAAACAGTTTCAACTTAAACTTAGTGTTACACTTTCTTATAAAAATCCATCCATAGGGTTTATGAGAAGATGAAAAATGGCTCAAATTTGGTTATGTCAAATCTCTTCTGTTAATTCAAAATTATCCCAATTCAATAAAGGTCTAACCTCTCCAACAAGAAGCTGGTTAGGCAATGGGAACTCATTTTTTCCCTCTGTCTATAGCAGAAGAGCTCACTGGAGGCTGCATTATAGTACATTGAGTTTTTTTATTTGTTTGTTTCCTTGAAGGGGAAGTGTCAGTCATTCCAATATAGTAAGCTTACTACCTTCATAATATTCACCTCAAGATGGTCTCATATTCACATAAAATTGATTTTCAGGGAAGCAAGAATGTTTTTTTCTGGGGGGGGGTAAAGTTAGAAAGAAGCCTTATAGGATAAATGCTCAGTTGTATTTCTAAGAAGCATCCAAAGCTTTTAAGATAATTATTTACTCTTTGCTATAGTAGATGCATACTTGTTTTCATAGCTCCATCAAAATGTGTACAGTGAACTCAATGGGACCAAAAAGATTGGTTCTTTGTAATTCTCTAAGACATAGGCAACCAGAACAAATTGAGCAGACAATTCATTTTCATGTAATCTGGCATGCATAAATGTATTAAATTGTAATGGTAAATTCAAACTTATAATTGTAGATGTCAAATGTGGAAGATTTGAATGTTTTGCACCCCTAATGATTTTCTACACTACACTAAGTTTTGGGGGAAAAATTGCCAACAGAGTTACTACTTAGGAATTCTATGTACAATTTCTTTTCCTAAGTGGTTCTAAATAGTACCTAGGATCATTCCAAATGTACCTTCAAGCTGAATTTCTCATTCTTTTGAATATCCTAAATCACTCCCTAGAACAAAGAATACAGATTTTGAGAATCTGTATGGTGCAACACCTGTTTACATTGCCTTCAAAAGTTTAGGAATAGGGCATCCACATTCAGATTAAATAACACAAATGGGAAATCTTATAGCCCAAGAAAATAATTTTGCACTGAGTTTTTCTCACCAGAGTGTAACTGCCCACAGTTTCTGGATATTCTGCTTTCTAAGCACTTTGTAAATAAATTTATGCTACAGGAGCTGCAAATTTTCATTTTCATTTTTTTCTAGGTGGGGGGTGGTGTATCATTTTGGGGCTAGCTTCAACTTTCCTTCCTTTAACCAATAGCTACAGTTTTGTTAGTAGTTTAAGTGACCCAGAAATACTTATATATTTTTAGAATTCTCTCCTAAGGCTGTTGAACCAACTACAGATTATTAAATTCATTGAGCTTTTCCTTTTTACACATTTTCTTACTGCACATGTTCTAAACCATTCAGAAAAAATGTAGGATACTGAAGAACAAGTAGGAACCTGTAGAGCTATAATGATTACAGGATAATATAGGACTAAAATAATTCTTTGAATGTTGAGATTTAATATCATCTGTTCTTTTCCCCACATCCCCAGTAGAACAATTTACTCAATTTCTCCGGGTACAAATCTTTCATAACCGCTTCGTAACTTTCTGAGCTCTTCTCTTGGAAGGAGCATATACTGTAGCACATTTTTCCCTTCAACTGAAATACTCACATTTTAACCCACCAGGCCATATTCCTCAATCTCTCTCCTCCAGCGTTTATAAGAATCAGTCTTAGATAAATAACAACAATCTAAGTAACAAATTTTGATGAACATTTCCTTTCATGAGTCACAAGTTTAGGGTTTACTTCTCTTTTCTTAATGTTTATTTATTTATTTTGAGAGAGAGAGAGCACGAGTAGGGAAGGGGCAGAGAGAAAGGGGTCTCAAGAGAGAATCCCAAGCAGGCTCTGAGCTGTCAGCACAAAGCCCAAAGCCAAGCTCAATCTCACATGAGATCATGACCTGAGCCGAAGTCAAGAGTCATACACTTAACCGACTGGGTCACCCAGGCATCCCAGGGTTTATTTCTTAGTATATGAACTTAACACCACAAGTAATTCAAAGAGGAAAATCTTGGGAAGAGAATATAGTATTACCAAGCCCCTAGGGATCTGCATCACTGGCCAAAAAGTTATGCCTCTGCACCATATTTCTAGGGCCAGGATAACAATAAAAGATCATAATCTCTTATTTCAGACTTTAAATATGTTAATATAGCCTTAACAAGAAGGCAACAACTTTCTCATGCATTTGCTGTTTCTCACCTGGCACAAATTGTTACTCAGCCCTGGTGAGGAGGTTTTTTGTTTCACAAGGCTTCTGTTTCACAGACCAGCTGTGGCCTAATAATATTTCAGTAGAATTTTCTGAAAGAAGTCACCTTGTGATTTGTAGCAATGTTAGCCATAAATCTTGGTTATAGTTTAATAATAGACTAAAAAATATGTCATTAATTTATGTTATGCTATGGTATCTCATTTAGTTCTTATATGATAAAGTGTGACAGCTATAGCCTGTGACTAGTCACAACCTCACAATGAAGCTTTCCTATGTGGAAAACAAGATTTCAGAGTCCATCATACGAAAAGAATCTGCTTAGCCTATCAAATAAAGTTTAGTTGCACATCCAGCTTCTGCTTTTGGAGAGATGACAGAGGTTGCACAGATGGCCCTATGGTGTCTGAGGTTTTTCTAGTTTTAAACTTCAAATGATTTTCATTTTTCAAGCAGTGCAAAATTAAGGCAAAGATATTTTTCAATACTCCCATTTAAAATGCATGGAAGACAATGAGAAAAAATGAAATATGGCCTTTTGTAGCAACGTGGATGGAACTGGAGAGTGTGATGCTAAGTGAAATAAACCATACAGAGAAAGACAGATACCATATGGTTTCACTCTTATGTGGATCCTGAGAAACGTAACAGAAACCCATGGGGGAGGGGAAGGAAAAAAAAAAGTTAGAGTGGGAGAGAGCCAAAGCATAAGAGACTGTTAAAAACTGAGAACAAACTGAGGGTTGATGGGGGGTGGGAGGGAGGGGAGGGTGGGTGATGGGTATTGAGGAGGGCACCTTTTGGGATGAGCACTGGGTGTTGTATGGAAACCAATTTGACAATAAATTTCATATATTAAAAAAAATAAAATGCATGGAAGAGATAAAATAAGTGTGTGTGTGTGTGTGTGTGTGTGTGCAACTTTTAAATTATCCACATTTAGATCATTGGAAGTAGCAGACAGAAAAGCTAGTTCTCACACTAGAAGTATGAGATATGTAAGAATTTGACATCTAGCCTATCTTTATTGTCTTTCCTCTTTTTAAAACCTAATGGGTTAGTTCCTGCCATACAGTGTGCCAAAATGCATAAAAATATTTCAAATATACAGAGAATACTCACATTCATTGATCAGGGGTTATATATTGATTTGTGGTTGTGAGAAACCCATTCTTTCCACTTCTTTCTGTTGTAATGAGAATGGAATGTATACTAATTTAAACTGAAAGAAGACATGTAATGGTATCAGTTTATTTTTTATTTAGTCTCAGAGTGTTGGTTACATTAAGTCATGCTATTTGTTAATGTTCACAATAATAGCCCATGCCAACTCTGACATTCCCTAAAGTCATCCTAAATTCAAAAGTTTTATTTTATTTTCAGGATCTTTGTTATATACCTTTTCATTGTACAAGTTTGAGCCTGGATATCTTCCTGAAACAAAATATAGATATTTTCAGGTTTATAGGACCTATACAGACACTTGCACACAAATACACACACATAGTATACAACACTCACGTGTTTCCTTCATAAGGATGTTTATCAGGATTAATCCAAGGTTAAACAAATTTGTATCACTTTTGCTCCATAGACATATAATCCAGAACACAATGATGCAAATGATATTAATAACATATTGAAAAAATAGAAAGAAGAATAAACAAGTCAAAAGTGAAATACATGAAAACTAAGCTGTGGTGGATTTTTGGAAGACGTAAAATTTGCAGGAATATTTTGACCAATGGTAGAGAAACAGCTTGTTGAATTGGGGCTTGAATGGCGTTCCAAATATATGGTAGAATAAGGATTAAAATTTAAAAGAAAGACTAGCACCTAGAGACAGATGACTGGCAAAAAATGGGCATTTAATAAAAGTTATAAGTGCATTGTACTACACTTAAGAGTGTAAGAAGATGAATTAAATGAAGATTAAACGTATATAAAGAAGTCCATTGGTCAACCTTTTTGCTTCCGTTCAAGATGAAACTTAAACTATCCCTTAACAATTGCCAAATACCCAAGTTTTTAAAGTTTTATAAACCTGTCTTTTCATTTAAGCAGGTAATTTCAATCATCTCCCATGTTTTAATCTTTTTTGATATGATGTTTACTAACCTATATTCTCCTGCTATTATCATCCGAGCTTACTTAGGAGGAAAAATGGAAATAAAACGTTTTGTAGAATAATTTTCTGAATTCTTAATTTTGAGTAAATACATATCCAATTCCTAAAATATAGACTGTAAATTTGAATATTATTTGGTTTCAGTTAATGTTAACAACTTGTTTAAACTCCAAATATAGTGGCATCATTATATTTTTCTGTCTTGCTTATAACTACATTGATAATCTTATTCTTCATTTTAAAAGATGATGCTATTGACATAAATGAGCTTCTTTTCATTTGGATGTGACCAAAATTAGTAGCATGGGACCTAGAATAAAATCATTTCCTCATTTTGCACTTCTGAAATGTGATCTTAGGACCTAAGATTGTGGCACAGTAGGAGGATCATAGGCTTGCCTCAGCTCTCAAATACAGCTAGATAACTATCAAATTATTCTGAATACTCAAGAAATCCACCTGAGGACTGATAGAACAAACTGCACAAATAAAGGAAGAGAAGAGGCCACTTCAAAGAGGGTAGGAAGTATGGAGACATCGTTTGGGGAAGAAATGGATCACAAGTACTGTGTAGGGGAGGAAGCCCTAGTCACAGAGAAAGGAGAGAGAAAGAGTGGCATGTATAGAGGTATGCTCAAGGAGAACACTTCCTCAAAGCCATTGGCTGGGAAAATGAGAGGGGCTGAATTTCATGAATTTGGCAACCAGTGGGACTCAAACAGTAAAGTTTTAGATGTCCCCAAGCTTGGCTAGGATAAAGACCTGAGGATACAGACCAACTTCTGGAAAGGAAGCAGGTAAACAATACCAGAGCAGACTGTGTGATCTGAGGATCATCTAAGGGGAATGGGGAGAGACTATTCATACACTTTTGAGCATATTAGTAAGAGGTGGCATTTCCTCTCTGGGGATAAAAGAACCGATGGATGCCATTTCCCTCTACTGCCTCTCAGCATAGAAGCAGAGACACTGAGGGTAGTTAACCTGGACACTGGCTGTTTAGCCTGCTTGTTCCAAATCCCATGCTCCTGCACTCTGGAGCAACTGCGTTTCTTGGTCAAACCTGCGTTAGTTCCAGTAAAGCAAGACCCTTTCCCAGGGGACCAACATAGGTACCCACCACACCAGGATCCTTGAAGTTTGGAATGTTAAATATCAGCAGGCCTAAATGGGGTAGACCCCAAGGTGTATTGTTCTGCTCTAGGTAGGCAAGCAACCCAAAGACAGATAGTGTGAAATCAGTGATCTAAAAAATACTTGTGACACATGAGGGGAAATTATTCACTCCTCTGAAGGTGTTTCTCTGAGAGCAGGAAGCAGACTCACTTCTCTGTGGACAAAGGAGGGGGCTGGTGCCACTTCTCCCCTCTGCCCCTCGACATAAACTAACTTCAGTAAACAGCAAAGCACCAACACTGGTTACCTAACATACTCACACCAAATTACATGCCCTGTGTTCTGCTGGTAATGGGCAAATGTGCCTGACAACCACAGTGGGCCATCCTCCAAAATATCAGCACAATCTCTGCATGTACCACATCTAATGACCATAAATGTTCTGCTAAGCTTCAGCTATAATGGATTACCATCACGTCTTAGCAAGTAGACCATAGCACAGTTAGTTAAAACTTGCCACACTCTGGCAAAAGATTGAAACACTCTTTACTCCAGGCAAGGAGAAACTGCAGATGACTGATCTGCAGACTAGTCAAAACACAGAAGCAGAGTGATGCAGCACATACAAGAGACACTTCATGAAGTGCCAGGCTCTGGACATTATATGACTTCTTCTTAAAGTCATTACACTCAGGAGCAGGGAACATATCAGGCTTTCCTAACACAGAGAAGAAGACAGAGACCTAGACAAAAATGCTAAGATGGAGGAATTCATCTCCAAAGAAGAACAAGAAAAGGTCATGGCCAGGGATCTAATTGAAACAGATATAAATAATATGCCTGTTTCAGAATTTAAAACAACAATCATAAGGATACTACCTGAGCTTGAGAAAAGCATGAAGACATCAAGGGAAACCTAACCACAGAGATTAAAGCTAACAACAAATCAGGCTGAAGTGAAAAATGCAGTAACGGAAATTTGAAACCAACTCCATATAATGACCAACAGGATAGAAGAAGTAGATGAACATAAAAGCAGTATAGAAGAGAGAAATATGAAAAATAATGAGGCTGCAAAAAAAGAAAAGGGAAAGAAAAATCTTGGATCCTGAACATAAATTTAGAGAAATCAGTGACTCCATCAAACATAATAACATTTATTTCATATGAGTTCCAGAAGAAGAATATAGGGAAAGGGGGCTGCAAAGTTTATTTGAGGAAGTTATAGCTGAAAACTCCCCCTAACCTGGGGGAGAAAACAGACATCCAAATCCAGGAAGAGCAGATAACATGAAAAATCAACAGAAGCAGTCCAACAACAAGATATAATGCAGTAAAATTTGCAAAATATGGTGATAAAGAAAAAAAATTCTAAAGGCAGCAAGGTAAATGAAGTTCCTAAATTATAAGGGAAGACAAATAAGGTTAGGAGCATATCTCTCCACAGAAACTTTGTAAGCCAGAAGAGATTGGCATGATATATTCAGTGTGCTGAATGGGAAAAATCTGCAGTCAAGAATACACTATCCAGCAAGGCTATCATTCAAACTAGAAGGAGTGGTAACGTTTCTCAGAAAAATAAAAACTACAAGAGTTCCTGACCACTAAGCCAGCTCTGCAAGGAATATTGAAGGGAACACTTTGAGTGGAAAAGAAAGGCCAAAAGTGAAAAAGACAGAAAAGGAGCAAAACATCTCCAGAAATAACTACAAAACAAGTAATAAAATGGCATTAAATTCATATCTATCAATAATTAGCCTGAATGTAAATGGGCTAAATGCTATAGTTAAAATGCATAAGGTGTCAGAATGGATTTAGAAAAGATCTATTTATATATGCTTCCCACTTGAAACTCATTTTAGACCTAAAGACACCTGAAGATTGAAAGTGAGGAGATGGATGTCATGCAAATGGACATCAAAAGAAAGCCTGAGTAACAATACTTATATCAGTCAAACTAGATTTTAAAATGACTGTAATAAGAGATGAAGAAAGGCATTATATCATAATAAAGGGAACTATCCAACAAGAAGATCTGACAATTATAAAGATTTATGCCCTCAACTTGGTAGTACCTAAATATATACAAGAATTAATAACAAACATAAAGAAACTCTGATAATTATATAATAATAGTAGGGGACTTATCATCCCACTTACTGCAATGAACAGATCACCTCAGAAAATTAACAAGGAAACAATGGCTTCCAAAGACACACTGGACCAAGTGGAGTTAACAGATATATTCAGAAGATTTCATCCTACAGTCATAGAATACACATTCTTTTCAAGGCACATAGGACACTCTCCAGAATAGATCATATACTAGGTCACAAATCAAGCTTCAACAAGTAAAAAAAGATTAAGATCTTACCATGCATATTTTGCAAGCACATCACTATAAAACTTGAAGTCGACAATAAAAAAATTTGGAAAGAACACATACATAGAGGCTAAAGAACATCTTACAAAATAATGAATGGGTCAATCAGGAAATTAAAGAAGAAATTTAAAAAAAAATAAAAAAACAGATGAAAATGAAAACACAATGATCCAAAATCTTTGGGGATGCAACAAAAGTGGACCTAAGAGGGAAGTACATAGCAATATAGGTCTACCTTAAAAAGCAAGAAAAATCTCAAACTTACATCTAAAGGAGCTAGAACAAGAACAATAAATGAAGCCTAAAGCCCACAGAAAAAGGGAAATAATAAAGACTAGAGTAGAAATAAGGGATAGAGAAACAAAAAAAATATCAATAGAAAAGATGAATGAAACCAGGAACTGGCTTTTTGAAAAACATAATAACATTGATAAATTTCTAGCCAGACTTATCAAAAAGAAAAGAGAAAAGACCCAAATAAATGAAATCACAGATTAGAGAGGAGAAATCACAACCAACACTACTGAAATGCAAATGATTATAAGGGAATATTATGGAAAATTATATTCCACAAAATTAGGCAATCTGGAAGAAATGGATGAATTCCTAGAAACATATAAACTACAAAAACTGAAACAGGAAGAAATAGAAAACTTGAACAGAGTAATAACCAGCAAATAAATTAAATCAATAATAAAAAATCTCTCAACAAATGAAAGTCCAGAGCCAGATGGCTTCCACAGGGATTCTACCAAATGTTTAAAGAAGAGTCAATACCTATTCTTCTCAAATAATTCCAAAAAAAAAAAAAAATGTAAAAGGAAGATAAATTCCCAAACTCATTCTATAGGGGCAGCATTACCATGATTCCAAAACCAAGGACTCTACTATAAAAACAAAACAAAACAAAAAAACAAAAAAAAAACTTAGGGTTGCTCAGTTTTCACAAATCAATCAACATGATACTCCACATTACACAAGGAAGGATAAGAACTATATGATACTCTCAATAGAAGCAGAAAAAGCATTTGAAAAAGTACAACATCCATTCTTGATTTTAAAAAATCAATGGAATAGGGATAAAGGGAACATACCTCAACATCATAAAGGCCATAAATGAAAAACCCACAGCTAATATCCTCACAAGGTAAAAACTGAGAGCTTTTCTTATAAGGTCAGGAACAAAACAAGAATGTCTACTCTTACCATTGTTATTTAACATAGTATTGGAAGTCCTAGCCTCAGCAATCAAACAATAAAAAGAAATAAATGGCATCCAAATCAGCAATGTAGATATTAAACTTTCGCTATTTGCAGATGATATGATATTCTATATAGAAAGCCCAAAAGACTACACCAAAATCTGCTAGATCTGATACACAAATTCAGTAATGTTGTAGGATACAAAATCAATGTACAGAAATCTGTTTCACTTCTATAAACCAATAATGAAACACCAGGAGAGAAATCAGGAATGGATATTGTTTACAATTGCACCAAAAACCATAAGATACCTAGGAATAAACCTAGCGAAAGAGGTAAAAGATCTAGACTCTGAAAAGTATAAAACACTGCTGAAAAAATTGAAGAGGACACCAAGAAATGGAAAAACATTCTATGCTCATTGATTGGAAGAACAAACATTGTGAAAGTGTCTATTCTACCCAAAGCAATATACACATGTAATGCAATCCCTATACAAATATACTAAACATTTTTCACAGAGCTAGAACAAACAATACTGAAATTTGTATGGAGCCACAAAAGATTCTGTTAGTGAAAGCAATCTTGAAAAAGAAAAGCAAAGCTGGAGACACCACAATTCTGGACTTCAAGTTGTTTTACAAAGCTATAGTGATCAAAACAGTGTGGTACTGGCAACAACAACAACAACAACAACAACAAAACAGACACATAGGTCAATGGAGCAGAACAGAAAACCCAGAAATGGACACACAACTATATGGTCAATTAATCTTGGATAACACAGGAAAGAACATCCAGTGGGAAAAAGACAGTCTCTTCAACAAATGGTGTTGAAAAACTGGACAAAAAAGTGTGAAAGAATGAAACTGTACCACTTTCTTATACCATACACACACACAAAAGTTCAAAATGGATGAAATACCTGAACATGAGACAGAAAATCTTCAAAATTCTAGAGGAGAACACAGGCAGTAACCTCTTTGACCTCATCCATAGCAACTGCTTTCTATATTTCTCTCCTGAGTCAAGGGAAACAAAAGCAAAAACAAACCATTGGGACTTCATCAAGATAAAAAGCTTCTGCACAGTGAAGGAAACAATAAACCAAACTAAAAGGCAATAGACAGCATGGGAGAAGATTTGCAAATGACATATCTGATAATGGGTTAGTATCCAAAATACAAAGAACTTTTAACACTCAACATCCAAGAAATAAAGAATCCAGTTAAAAATTGGGCAGAAGATATAAGTAGACATTTTTTCCAAAAAGACATCCAGATTAATGATAGGTACATAAAAAAAATTGTCAACATCACTGATCATCAGGAAAATGCAAATCAAAATTGCAATGAGATATCACCTCACACTGATCAGAATGGGTAAAATTAATAACATAGGAAATATCATGTGTTGGTGAAGATGTGGAGAAAGGGGAACCCTCTTCCACTATTGCAGGGAATGCAATCTGGTGCATCCAATCTGGAAATCAGTATGGAGCTTCCTCAAAAAATTAAAAATAGAAGTACAGTACGATCCAGTAATTTAACTATGAGGTATTTACCCGAAGGATGCAAAGATACTAATTAGAAGTTATACATGCACCCGTATGTTTATAGCAGCCTTATATAGCAGCCTTCCAAATTTTGGAAAGAGCCCAAATGAGCTCAACTAATGAATGGCTTAAGAATAGGTGGTATATTTATAGAATGGAATATTAGCCATAAAAAATAATCTTGCCATTTGCAACTATGTGGATGGAGCTATAAAGTATGGTACTAAGAAAAATATTCAGTCATAGAAAGACAAGTACCATGTTATTTCACTCATATGCAGAATTTAAGAAAGAAAACACATGAACATAGACAAGGGAAAAAAAAGAGAAGTGAACCAGAAAGCAGACTCTCCAACTATAGAGAACAAACTGAGTGTTACTGGAGTGAAGGCGGACAGGGGGATGTATTCAATGGGTGATGGGTAATGAGGAGTGCATTCATTCTGATGAGTGCTGGGTGTTGTATATAAGTGATGAATCACTAGGGTCTACACCTGAGACTAATGTTACACTGTATGTTAACAAACTGGGATTTAAATAAAACTTGAAAGACTAAAATAAGCAAACAGAGGGATAAATAAATCTTATGAGTCAGAAAAAAAAATGAAATGTGATCTTGATATGTCTCTTGGCATCATGTAAATCCTGAAAGATGCTGGTTCTTTTTGTAGCTCTGTTTTACTTTTGTCACCCAAAGAATATATTGACTTTTGTATTTCAGTTCTAGTTGCTTCACTTCAAAAATTCTCTTAGCACCTATTATGCACTAGGTACTGTATTAAGCCTTAGAGTTGTATGATCTCTGGTCCAAGTCATTATCATCTTCTATCTGGGCAACTGCAGCAATTAACTGGTTTCTCTGCCCTCAGAATGGCTTTCTTCTAATCTTGTATTGACTTTGCAACCAAAGTGAGCTTTCCAAAACAAAAATTTAATCGTGTCATTCCAATGCTTAAAATTCTTCAAACGGTTTCATTTTGGTGCTCCAATATAAAGCCTCAATATCTTACCTTGACTTCCATGGTCCTGCATAATATCTTGCACCATTTCACCTTTTGATTCCACACAAAATGGAAGTAAATGTCTTTACTTCAGCAGCTCCACTTCGTGTCTCTCATTTTAGATACACTACTTCTTTTGCCTGTTCAATCCTTCCTCTAGGCTAACTCCTAGTCCTCCTTGGGTCTCAGCTCAAAGGCCATCTTAAGGTAGTATCACTGCAGGTTTCACAGTATGAGTAGTGCAACATCTTGTTAGGTTCTTATGCCTTTCGCTTCCATAAGATTCTAATATGTCCCAATTATAATGTATTAGTCTGCTTGGACTACCATAACAAAATATCACCTACTGGGTGGCTGAAACAAGAGAGATTTTTTTTTTCTAATAGTTCCAGAGGTAGGAAGTCCAATATCAAGGTCATGGCAAGGTAGGTTTCATTCAGAGACCTTTTTTCTTGCCTTGTAGGTGACTACCATTTCACTGTGTGCTCACATGACCTCTTTCTTATGTGGGAATTCACAGAGAGAGATTTCCCTGGTGTTTCTTGCTCTTCTTAGAAAGACATCAATCCTATCAGATTAGGGTTCCACCTTATGACCTCATTTAATCTTTACTACATCTTTATAGGCCTTATCTCTAAATACGGTCACATTGGGGGATAGTTTTTAACATATGAAGTTTTGAAGGACACAATTCAGTCCTTAGAGTGTAACATTCATTACCTTTTGTCATTAAGGCATATTTAAGGTCTGTCTCATCTCCCAGACTATAAGTTATGACATAGTAAGAACTTAATAAGTACTTTTGAATTAGTAAAGAAAAAGAAGACATGGTTTCTGCCTTCAAAAATTAGTAAATCTTGGGGCACCTGGGTGGCTCTGTCAGTTGAGCATCCGACTTTAGCTCAGGTCATGATCTCACAGTTTGTGGGTTCGAGCCCTGTGTGGAATTCTGTGCTGACAGTTCAGAGCCTGGAGCCTGCTTCATATTCTGGGTCTCCCTCTGTTTGCCCTCTCCCGCTCATGCTGTCTCTCTCTGTCTCTCAAAAATAAACATTAATATTTTTTTAAAGTAGTAAACCTTGGGGGTGCCTGGGTGGCTCAGTCGGTTGGGCATCCGACTTTGGCCCAGGTCATGATCTCACAGTTCGTGAGTTCGAGCCCCGTGTCAGGCTCTATGCTGACAGCTTGGAGCCTGAAGCCTGCTTTGGATTCTGTGTCTCCCTCTCTCTCTGCCCCTCCCCAGCTCATCCTCGCACTCTGTCTCTGTCAAAAATAAATAAACTTAGAAAAAAAATTTAAAGTAGTAAATCTAGCTCATTACTTAGGCATAAATTATAATATAGCATAGAAAACTTAATTATAATTATATTAACAAAGTACCAATGGAAATAGTTATTAATTTATTAGTTTTGACCTGGATGTGGGTGAAGATGGGGCGGGAGTCAGGATCAAGGAAGGTTTCACAAAGGAGATGATATTTGAGTTGAGCTTTAAGAGAAAAAGACTTCTCTAATGCTTTGACTATCAGAATAATTTAGGTTTTCTTCCAAAAGCAAATGAAAAATAAATATGTAGTAACTCTTGAATGTGTATTTCCAATAAGGTTCTTGTGTTGTGTTACATAGTCTGCTCCAATGAATTTATAAATCCACACTGTACAGTACAGTATCCACTGACCACATACAGCTATTTAAATTTAACTTAATTATTTACAGGGGTGGCTGGGTGGCTGAGTCAGTTAAATGACAAACTCTTGGTTTCAGGTCAGTACATGATCTCGTGGTTCGTGAGTTTGAGCCCCTCTTTGGACTCTGTGCTGAATGTGGAACCTGTTTGGGATTTTCTCTCTCTCTCTCTTCCCTTCTCTCTCTCTGTCTGTCAAAATAAGTAAATAAACTTTTTAAAATTAATTTTGATTTAATTATAAACAAATAAAAATAAATATTCAGTAACTCAGTCATTCTAGCTACATTTCAAGGGCTCAATAGTCACATGTGGCTACCATAGTGGACAGTGGAAATAACAGATCATTTCCATCTTTGCAGAAGGCATGCTATAAGCAATGCATTCGTTCATGCAGTAAATTTTTATTGAGAATTTACTATTTACCTGGCCTTGCACTACATGCTTTTGTGCACAAAGACAAATACGACAAAGCTCCTGACTTCACAAAACTCACTCAGTGAATAGGCTCTGCTTTATTTCTGCAAATTGGCTTGTGGTAAATAGCACTTGTTTATTTTACAAACTTCAATATTATTATCTCTGGGAATGTGTGTGATACTTGTAAGTTGTTGAATTGAACGTGTCTCAGATGCACACAAACAGAAGCATAGTTATAAATGGAACTTTGAAAAAATTTGCTTATTAGATACCCATTATTTGACCACCCTATGCTGAGTACTATAGAAAACACAAAAGAAATATAGGACAAATTATCTTCCCTCTATGAGTTTATACATTAAATAAAATCCTGACTATAAAACTAACATATAAACCATGAATATATTTCTATTACCCCAGTAAAATTGGAGAGACTAGATTCACATAAATTTCATGAGCAGAGAACAATAAAAGATAATACATTATCAAGTGCTGGAGTATATAATATTAACTTATAAATCCAATGTAAATCCAGAGTTGAGAAAAAATAGCATGAAATAAAATTGTCAGGGAAGAGTTTGGGAAGTGACAGAAAACCAACACAATGGTTTCTGCAAAATGGGGGATTTATTGATTTCTGTAACTGAAAAGTTTGGGTGTGGACTTTAGATACAAATGCATCCAGAGAATCAGAGTAATTGTCTTTCTTTATCTTCTCTTTCTCTCCATCTGTCAGCTCTACTTTCCTCTCTATTGGCTCTATTCTTAGGAAGACTCTCCTCTGAACCAATCACTGTAGCCAAGAAAAGACAACGCTGTGATTGGTTAAGCCTGGGTCACAATCTCAGCACAGGAGGGGAGGAGGAAGTATGGAGAATTGAGTGTGTGTAATCCCACAAAGAAAATCCTAGAAATGTATCAAAGTAAAAACAAACAAAAACAAGTCAATGAAAGGTAAATAAACAACTAAAATCCATTTCAAACAAGTCCTAGAAGAATATATCAAATCTCCTTTTTTGTCTGGCGGAGAGGTAAACTGAGACTCCAAAGAAAGATAAATAGAATAAAGACACAGAGATAAGAATTAGTGTCCCATCTCCAGAGAGCAAATCCTGTTTTATTTCATGGGCATTTATCAGATAAGAGATCATCCATTTCACTTTGATTTACCATCTTTAAAATACGTTGGGCAAAACCTTCTGTAGTCTTGGCTACACACACACACACACACACACACACACACACACACACACATCAAAAAAAAAAAACCCTTCCCTTATGTTCATTTTAAAAAAATAAAAAATAAAACAAGTTAAAAAAATAAAAGCAAACAACAAACAAACAAACAGAATCAGGACAATAAGCAAACCACTTAGTTAAATTTACATCTGTCCTTCTCTGTCTGACTTCCTGCTTTTATTTTCAATGTTTTCTATTTTCTGATTGATATGTATTCCCTGAAGTTCCTATAGTCAATTAGTGTAAATGTTTCTAACAAATACTTCCACACACCCCTGCCTTCCTACATCTCAAAAAAGTTTCATTTTTAAAATATAATGTAATATTAACATTCGGAACCAGCCAAACCCCATCGAACTAAAGCTTGACACATGTCATCACAGATTAACCTTAGCATATTGTAAAATTTTTCAGAGTTGCCAATTTTTCTCAGAAGCTTCAAGTGTCTGGTTCTGTTAATGGCATTGAATACTTTAGTGAAGCCTATGAAAACTACTTAAATAAATCTATGACTGAAGTTTTGCTATATTGGGCATCACACCCAGGCAGGGGCAGTGACAACAGTCTGCTCCAGACTCAGAAAATAAGGCAGAGGAATGCATTTTCTGTGGAAAATATACAAACAATATTAAAAAATACTGAAACTCTCTGCTATTTTTTTTTATCACCATGCATCTGCATTCTAAATAATGTCAGGAGTAAAATACTTCTCTGGGGAAAAAATTGTGGAACAGTCTGAGTCAGAGTTTCTCAACCTCAGCACTATTGACATTTTAAGTTGGATAATTCTTGCCGTGCACTAGGAGCTGTCCTGTGCATTGCAGGATGCTTAAAGCAGCATCCCCAGCCACTACACACTAGATGTCAGTAACATCTCCATCCCCAGTTATGACAACAAAAAATGGTTTTAGACATTACTAAATGCCCCCTGGGAGGCCAAATCACTGGTTGGGAATCACTGGTCTAAGTTTGGAACAATTGCAATGTTTACTATTAAGATTTAATAATTTATATTTTCTACGTTTTAATAATAATACTTATTCCTATTACTTACCTCATAATAAACATTATATTTGGTATGCAAATTAACTCAAAGAACTTTCCATTATACGCTTGGACCCTGCACATATGGATCCTTCTACATACACTCATTTCAAGAGGAAATTCATAACAGTTTAGAATAATTTGAGCTCACTTTTGGTAGATTTCACATCTCCAACCCTTGTGCTTCTGTATATTCCCATATTTAAATAGTAGCTTTGAAATAAACAATGATAGCACAATGATTTTAAGAAAATACTGGTCTTGAGATGCTTCAATTGTATCATTATATGTGACTACTTGAATTTTGAAGCAGAGGGAAAGCTGTAATGTGTTACTCCTTAGGCATTTGGATTTGGTGTTTTGACACATCTGGTTTGGAATTTGGTGTGGTAAGTAGAATTTTTAGTTAATAAATGAAATATTTTACTAAATTTCATATATTTAAAACATCCTATTTTAACTTCTTATTAAATCGTTTCTAATTGTTATAACATTATTATTTTATTATTTATTATTGCAATACACAAATATATAGGCATACATTTTTCCCTTAAAAATACATTAGTATATGACTGGAATTAAAATAAAAACTTAAAAAGAAAAAGATAAAATGCAAATAAAAATGGTAATGTGATATCACCTCTCATCTATTAGCCTGACCACTCTAAAAAAATAGAAAAAAGTGTTGATGAGGGTGTGGATGAATTGGAACCCTTACGCACTTTGGTAGTAATGTGAAATGGTGTAGCTGCTATGGAAAATAGTATGGAGGTTCCTTAAAATATCACAAACAGAATTACCATGTGATCCAGTAATCCCATTTCTAGGTATATATCTAAAGGGATTGAAGACAGGGTCTTGAAGGGAAATGTGTACACCCATGTTGATTGCTACATTATTCACCATAGCTAACAGCAGGAAGCAATCTAAATGTCCATCAACAAATAAATGCATAAAGAAAATTGGTGTATACATACAATGGAATAATATCTATTCTTAAAAAAAGAAGAAAATACTTTCATATGCTACAACCTAGATGAACCTTGAAGATACTATGCTAAATGAAAAAGACAAACACTGCATGATTCTACTTACATTATGTACCTTGTATAATCAAAAGTCAGAGACAAAAACAAAATGGTGGTTGCCAGAAGCTGAGGGGAGTGGTGGAGTTGTTGTTTAATGTGTATAGAGTATCAATTTTGTGAGATAAAAAGTTCAGAGGATCTCTTAGACAACAAGAAGCATATAGTTAATACAACTAATCTGTTAAAATGATAAATTTTACATTTTGTGTCTTTTTACCACATTAAAAATTGGGAGCAAAATATTCTACATATTTTAGTACACTAATAAATTAGTTTCCTTTTCCCATTTTCTATTTTTGGCATTATGCATAAAGAATAAGTTGCATACTTATGTTCATAGTCTACATATACATCTATGTCTAGATTTTTTTCTTAATTAGCATTCTATCTCCCACATTTTCACAGCTCATTTTGCATTTTTCATGACCATTTCATTGCATAGACTAAATGTGAAAGAAAGAATGTAAACATAACCTTAAATTTTTTTTCTATTTATTATATGATGGAATTAAAATTCTTTGCATATACTGACAAAGAAAATGTGTTATTCAATCAAAAAATACATTAGCAGGGGCGCCTGGGTGGCGCAGTCGGTTAAGCGTCCGACTTCAGCCAGGTCACGATCTCGCGGTCCGTGAGTTCGAGCCCCGCGTCAGGCTCTGGGCTGATGGCTCGGAGCCTGGAGCCTGTTTCCGATTCTGTGTCTCCCTCTCTTTCTGCCCCTCCCCCGTTCATGCTCTGTCTCTCTCTGTCCCAAAAATAAATAAAAAACGTTGAAAAAAAAATTTTTTAAGAAAAAAAAAATACATTAGCAGAAGTAAAAGTATTAATCAATTACTTTTTCTTGAGTTTTTATTGAGTTTTTTTATTTTAATTCCATATACTTAACATTCAGTGTTCTATTAGTTTCAGGTATAAAATATAGTGATTCAACAATTTTATACATTATGCAGTGCTCATGATGATAAGTGTATTCTTTAATCCCCAACACCTATTGCACCCATCGCCCCAACCACCTCCCCTCTGTCAACCATTAATTTATTCTTTATAGTTAAGAGTCTGTTTCTTAGTTTGCCTCTCTCTTTTTTATAAAATTTTGCTCATTAGTTTTGATTTTTAAATTCCACATATGAGTGATATAATATGGTATTCATTTTCTTGGACCACCTTATTTCACTAAGCATAATACACTCTAGCTCTATCCAGATAATTGCAAATTACAAGATTTGATTCTTTTTATGGCTGAATAATATTCCATTGTGTGTGTTTGTGTGTGTGTGTGTGTGTGTATTAATCTGTGGGTGGGCATTAAGGTTGCTTCCATAATTTGGTTATTGTAAATAACACCATAATAAACATAGGGGTACATGTATCCCTTTGGATTAGTGTTTTTGTATTCTGGGAGTAAATACCTAGTAGTGTGATTATTGGATAATGGGGTGGCTCCATTTTTAACTTTTTGAGGGAAATCTATACTGTTTTTCACAGTGGTTGCACCAGTTTGTGTTCCCACTAATAGTGCATGAGGGTTCCTTTTTCTCCACATAGTTGCCAACATTCATTGTTTCTAGTGTTTTTTATTTTAGCCATTCTGACAACATGAGGTAATATTTCATTGCAGTTTGATTTGCCTTTCCCTGATGGTAAGTGATGATGAACATCTTTTCATGTGTCTTTTTGCCATCTGTATGTCTTCTTTGGAGAAATGTCTCTTAATGTCTTCTGACCATTTTTTTATGAGAGGTGTATACTCAAGAAGTCTTTATTTTGATTATTTTTTGCCAATTTTCTTTTATTTTAATTTAAATCCAATTATAGTTAACATATAATGTAATAATGATTTCAGGAATAGAATTTAGTGATTCATCACTTACATACAACACCCAGTGTTCATCCAAACAAGTGTCCTCCTTAATGTTACTTGCCAATTTAGCACATACTCCCACCAAACACCCCACCAGAAGCCCTCATATTGTTCTCTGTATTTAAGAGTCTCTTATGGTTTGTCTCCCTCTCTGTTGTTATATTAATTTTGCTTCCCAAAACATAATTTTGTCCTTATGTTCATCTCTTTTGTTTCTTAAATTCCACATATGAGTGAAATCACATACTTGTCTTTCTCTGGCTGACTAACTTTGTTTACCAGAATACACCCTAGTTTGATCCACATTGTTGTAAACAGCAAGATTATATATATATATATATATATATATATATATATATATATATACATATATAGCACAAAAACAGACACATAGACCAATGGAATAGAATATAAACCCCAGAACTAGACCCACAAACATATGGCCAACTCATCTTTGACAAAGCAGGAAAGAACATCCAATGGAAAAAAGACAGTCTCTTTCACAAATGGTGCTGGGAGAACTGGACAGCAACAGGCAGAAGGTTGAAACTAGACCACTTTCTCACAGCATTCACAAAAATAAACTCAAAATGGATAAAGGACCTGAATGTGAGACAGGAAACCATCAAAACCCTAGAGGAGAAAGCAGGAAAAGACCTCTCTGACCTCAGCCATAGCAATTTCTTACTTGACACACCCCCAAAGGCAAGGGAATTAAAAGCAAAAATGAACTACCGGCACCTTATGAAGATAAAAAGCTTCTGCACAGCAAAGGAAACAACCAACAAAACTAAAAGGCAACCAACAGAATGGGGAAAGATATTTGCAAATGACATATCGGACAAAGGGCTAGTATCCAAAATCTATAAAGAGCTCACCACACTCCACACCCGAAAAACAAATAACCCAGTGAAGAAATGGGCAGAAAACATGAATAGACACTTCTCTAAAGAAGACATCCAGATTGCCAACAGGCACATGAAAAGATGCTCAACGTCGCTCCTCATCAGGGAAATACAAATCAAAACCACACTCAGATACCACCTCACGCCAGTCAGAGTGGCCAAAATGAACAAATCAGGAGACTATAGATGCTGGCGAGGATGTGGAGAAACAGGAACCCTCTTGCACTGTTGGTGGGAATGCAAATTGGTGCAGCCGCTCTGGAAAGCAGTGTGGAGGTTCCTCAAAATAAAAAATAGACCTACCCTATGACCCAGCAGTAGCACTGCTAGGAATTTACCCAAGGGATACAGGAGTACTGATGCATCGGGGCACTTGTACCCCAATGTTTATAGCAGCACTCTCAACAATAGCCAAATTATGAAAAAAGCTAAAATGTCCATCAACTGATGAATGGATAAAGAAATTGTGGTTTATATACACAATGGAGTACTACGTGGCAATGAGAAATAATGAAATATGGCCCTTTGTAGCAACATAGATGGAACAGGAGAGCGTGATGCTAAATGAAATAAGCCATACAGAGAAAGACAGATACCATATGTTTTCACTCTTATGTGGATCCTGAGAAACTTAACATAAATCCATGGGGGAGAGGAAGGAAAAAAAAAAGGAGGTTAGAGTGGGAGAGAGCCAAAGCATAAGAGACTTTTAAAAACTGAGAACAAACTGAGGGTTGATGGGGGGTGGGAAGGAAGGGAGGGTGGGTGATGGGTATTGAGGAGGGCACCTTTTGGGATGAGCACTGGGTGTTGTATGGAAACCAATTTGACAATAAATTTCATATATTGAAAAAATAAATAAATAAATAAATAAAAATAAATAAATAAATAAATAAACTTTTGTTATTAAGTTCTTATCAGAAAAAAAGAAGTATATTTCTATATATGTGTGTGTATAGATATAGATATAGATGATATAGATATAGATATAGATATAGATATAGATATAGATATAGATATAGATATAATCACATCTTCTTTATCTGTTCATCAGTAGATGGACATTTGGGTTCTTTCCACAGTTTGGCTATTGTCCATAATACTGCTGTAAACATTGGGGTCTATGTGCCCCTTCAAATCAGCTCTCCTGTTTCCTTTGGACAAATACCTAGTAGTGCAATTGCTAGGTCATAGGGTACTTCTATATTTAACTCATTGAGGAACCTCCATACTATTTTCCAGAGTGGCTGCACCAGTTTGCATTCCCATCAGCAGTGCAAAAGTTTTCCTCTTTCTCTGCTGCATCCTTGCCAACATCTGTTGTTGCCTGAGTTGTTAATTTTAGCCATTCTGAAAGGTGATAGGTGGTATCTCATTGTGGTTTTGATTTGTATTTCCCTGAGGATGAGCAATGCTGAGTATCTTTTCATGTTTGTTAGCCATCTGGATATCTTCTTTGGAATAGCGTCTATTCATGTCTTTTTTCCATTTCTTCACTGGATTATTTGTTTTTTTGGTGTGTTGAGTTTGGTCAATTCTTTATAGATTTTGGATACTAGCCCTTTACCTGATATCATTTGCAAATATCTTCTCCCATTCTGTTGGTTGTCTTTTAGTTTTGTTGATTGTTTGCATTGCTTTGCAGAAGCTTTTTATCTTGATGAGGTCCCAATAATTCATTTTTGCTTTTGTTCCCCTGTCTCCAGAGACATGTCAAGTAAGTTGCTGCAGTCAAGGTAGAAAATGTTGCTGCCTGTGTTCCCCTCTGGGATTTTGATGGCTTCCTGTCTTACATTTAGGTCTTTCATCCATTTTGAGTTTATTTTTGTGTATGCTGTAAGAAAGTGATATAGGTTCATTCTTCTGCACATCACTGGCCAGTTTTCCCAACATAATTGGCTGAAGAGACCTTTTCCATTGGATATTCTTTCCCACATTGTCAAAGACTAGTTGGCCATATATTTGTGAGTCCATTTCTGGGTTCTCTGCTCTGCTCCATTGATCTATGTGTCTGTTTTTGTGCCTGTACCATACTGTCTTGATGATTACAGCTTTGTAGTACAGCTAGAAGTACGGAATTGTGATGCCTTGAGCTTTGGTTTTCTTTTTCAGGATTGTTTTGGCTATTTGGGGTCTTTTCTGGTTCCAAACAATTTTTAGGTTGTTTTTTTTCTAGCTCTGTTAAGAGTGATGATTGATATTTTGATTCTACATTGAATATATACATAGCTTTGTGTAGTATCGATATTTTAAACATATTTGTTCTTCCAGTCCATGAGCATGGATTTTTTTTTTCCATTTCTTTGTGTCTTCTTCAATTTCTTTCATAAGCTTTCTATAGTTTTCAGTGTATATATTTTTCACCTCTTTGGTTAGATTTATCCCTAAGTATTTTACAGTTTTTGGTGCAATTGTAAGTGGGGTCTGCCCCTTGATTTCTCTTTCTGCTGTTTCATTTTTTCTGTATATAAACACAACTGATTTCTGTATATTGATTTTATATCCTGCAACTTTGCTGAAATCTTGTATCAGTTCTAGCAGTTTTTTGGTGAAGTCTTTGGGATTTCCACATAAAGTATCATGTCATCTGTGAAGAATGGAAGTTTGACTTCCTTTTTGCCAAGTTGGATACCTTTTATTTCTTTGTGTTGTCTGCTGAGTCTAGGACTTCCAACACTATGTTGAAAAAAAGTGGTGAGAGTGAACATCTGCATATAGCAATCTATGTTATGTTATGGTGGCTTAATTTTGACCTCATTCGTTTTTTTAATTTTTTTACATTTTTTTTTTTTTGAGAAACAGTGCGAGACAAAGCGTGAGGGGGGGAGAGGCAGAGGGAGAAGAAGACACAGAATCCGAAGCAGGCTCAGGCTCTGAGCACGCGGTCAGCACAGCGATCTCACCATGAACTGTGAGATCATGACCTGAGCCAAATTTGGACGCTCAACTGACTGAGCCACCCAGGCACCCCTTGACCTCATTCTTTACTCCTCTCCCTTCCACATTTCAGATATTTGGTATCTTATTTTACATACTTTTATGTTGTGCTTCTAGACTAATTTTTACATATATACTTATGTTTTGGTTTTGCGCTTCTTAGTTTTCTTATTCTTAGGTATTTTCTTTTCCACTCAAAGAGCGTCTTTTAACATTTCTTGTAGTGCTGGTTTAGGGGTCATGAATTCTGTTACCTTTGTCTGGGAAACTCTTTATCTCTTCTTCTATTCTGAATCATAGTCTTGCTGGATAGAATATTCTTTGCTGCATATTTTTCCCTTTCAGCACTTTGAATATATTATGTCATTCCCTTCTGGCCTGCAAAGTTTCTGCTGAAAAATAAGCTGATAGCCTCATGGGGTTTTCTTTGTATGTAAGTCTTCTCTCCTGCGACCTTTTAAATTCAGTCATCATCGTCATTTTAGTTACTATGTTCTCAGTGTGGACTTCCCTGAGTTGAATTTGTTGAGGATCTCTGTGCTTTCTAAATTTGGATTTATTTTTCCCTCCTCATATTCATCAATTTTTAGTTATTTCTTCAAGTACACTTTTTGTCCCACTTTCTCTGTCTTTTCTTTCTGGGATCCCTAAAACATGAATGTTATTATATTTGAGAGTGTTGCTGAGTTCTCTAAGTCTATTCTCATTATGTAGTATTTGTTTGTCCCCCACCTTTTCACCTTAATTGCTTTCCATTACTCTGTCTTCCAGGTCACTTATATGTACCTCTGTTTCCTGTATCCTACCATTTATTCCATTTATTGTATTTTTAATTTTATTTATTGAGGTCATCTCTGATATATTATTTTTTATCTCTTTGTCATAGGTCTCACTGATGCCCTCCATTCCTTTCTAGAGTCCAGTGAGTATCCTTCTTAGCATTACTTTAAATTCTCTATTTTGCATATTATTTATTTCTGTCTTGCTTAGATCTCCTACTGTGATTTTGTCCTGTTCTTTTCTTTGAGAGATATTCCTCTGTCTCCTCACTATGTTTACCTCTCTTTGCCTGTTCCTCTTTGTTAGGAAAATCAGTTATGTTTTCTCTCTTGAAAGTAGTGACTTTATGAAGAAGAGATTCTGTAGTTCTCTACAGTGCAATGTGCTTTTTCTCCAGAACCTGGCATGTCAGGGGAGTCTCCTATGTGCGTTGCTTGCATCCTGCTGTTCTGAGTTTCTTTTTCTTTCTGTCCATATGTTTTTCCAGACGATCTGCATGTTGTAGGGTATGTTTGATCTCTATGGTGTTAGTAAGACACAGGCAGGCTCTGAGGGGAGATCCCTCAGGACAATGCATGGCCAGGGTACACTACTAACAGGTTAGGTGGCAAGTGTCTTTGAAGTGGCTTCCTGCAAGTGGCCCTGTGTTTATGTTAGCAGGTGGGAAGGAAAATGGTTTCTGTCAGCAACTTTATTCCCAGAGAATTCCCCAACATGCTCTGAAATCAGTATAAACAGATCTTCCTGTCATTTGCCCAAGACATTGTATAAACATTGTGCAAACTGATGCTTCTGTGGCGCTTCTCTGTGGGCTGTTTTCTCTTTAAATGTAGGAACCTGGCTGTCTCTGATTCTCAGTGCCATAAATAAAAGACAGCTGACTTTTAAAGCTCTAGGCTCCAAGTCCCAGTGGTTATACAAACTCACAGAATTCAGCCCCTCTGTTTTTCAAAGCCAGATGTTATGAGGATACATCTTTCTAGTATGGGCTTTTGGTGCAAAGGATCATTTATTTTCCCTCTCACACCCACAGCTCCCTCCCTCCTGCGGGTAGCTCCTGACCACTGTTTCTGCCCTTCTTAACCTCTCAAATGCAGCTTCTTCTCTACATTTAGTTGTGGATTTTTTTTTCTGCCAGTCTTTGGATTGTTCTTGGGTTTATGTATGTGAATGTAAGTAATATCTAGTTGTAAATGTAGGATGAGACGAGCTTAGGGTCCTCCATCTTCCCAAGCTCCTCTTCTTCAATCTATTACTTTTTTCTTTATAAACTTATGTCTTATAAAAGTCAAGTTATAAGATAAAATAAGTACTAGGGATGTAATATAACATGAGGATGACTATAGCTAACACTGCTGCATTGGGTGCTTGAAAGTCATAAAAGAGTATATTCAAAGACTTCTCATCACAAGTAAAAAAACCTTCTTTTTTGTATCTGTATGAGTTTACAGATGTTAACTAAACTGGTGGTGATTATTTCACAATATATGTAACTCAAATCATTATGTGGTATACCTTAACTTATACAGTGCTGTACATCAATTGTATCTTAATAAAACTGGAAAGAAGTATTAATCTATTACTTTTTATGTTGTAATATTTATTTTATTTTTTTATATTTTACTTGCATGATCACACATAAAAATTAAAACGGTCTAAATCATAATAATAATAAATAAAGGAAAATTCTCAGTCTCTTGGCCATTAATTTCACTTTATTACCATTACTGAAAATGAAATTGTATTAGAGAGGAGGAAAATATTAAAAAATGATCTTTTCCAGGTGTCAAGATGCCAAGTTTTCCACTCTTCAGCAGAATTTTTTTTTTCTGCAAGGTCTTTTGTGCTAAATCAATAGGAAGAATTTTGTCCCCCTCCCCAGGGGACAATTTACAGTGTCTAGAAACATTTTTTGTTTTTCACAAGTAAGGAGGCAGATGCTACTGGCATCTAGTCAGCACAGGACATGGATGCTGCTAAATATCCTGCAATGCACAGGACAGCTCCTTATAACAAAGAATTATCTAGTCCAAATGTTAATAATGCTGTATCTAAGAAAATCTCACTAAAGCAATGATTCCCAAAATCACATAATTATTTAGAACCCAAGAAATATTATTAGGAATGTAAAGTTATTTTTTTAAATATATGAAATTTATTGTCAAATTGGTTTCCATACAACACCCAGTGCTCATCCCAAAAGATACCGTCTTCAATACCCATCACCCACCCTCCCCTCCCTCCCACCCCCCCATCAGCCCTCAGTTTGTTCTCAGTTTTTAAGAGTCTCTTATGCTTTGGCTGTCTCCCACTGTAACCTCTCTTTTTTTATTTTCCTTCCCCTCTCCCATGGGTTCCTGTTAAGTTTCTCAGGATCCACATAAGAGTGAAAACATATGGTATCTGTCTTTCTCTGTATGGCTTATTTCACTTAGCATCACACTCTCCAGTTCCATCCACGTTGCTACAAAGGGCCATATTTCATTCTTTCTCATTGCCATGTAAAGTTAAGCTAAATTAAAAGCTGAATGAATGAGACACTCATGTTACAAAACACTTCACCATTATGAATTTCTACCCACCCTGAAAGTTTTGTGTCATTGCTCATATTCTTATCTAACACTGAATTTCATCTCTGTAATGGGTTTATATTTTCATGTAAGTTTGAGAAAGAAAGAACATTTTATCAACATCACCTCTTAAACCTTGTCTAAGCAAAACAGGTAAAGAATTAAATTTGGAAAAGTGAAAAACACTCCAAATACAAATGATATTGACTGTATTTGCATAGAAAACCTGAAACCACATGCAGTTACACACTGATACAGTCTGAATCTAGATTAAGGAAAACTTGGAAGTTTTAACAACCCAAACTAAAAACTGTAATTAAGACTGCAAAATTTCCCATATTACATTATTTTTACAATCCTCCAGTCTCCTATCATATGAAAAGTAAAATTCAAGTTATCTACCCATTGACTGAATCCTAGATAATTCAATGACATCTGTCACCCAAAACATTTCCTGTCTGCTAGAAAGAGAGAGAGAGAGAGAGAGAGAGAGAGAGAGAGACTTAAATTAAAAACAAAAGGAAGATAAAGGCAAAAATGAAAGCTGTATGTTCTCCTTGGAAAGAGAAGATGCTATATTTGAACTAACTAGATATAAATTTTCCTTGATATAGTTCCTTAATCTAGAACTGTTGCTTGTATAAACTCTCTTAGGAGAAAGTGGTAAAAATTAATTCATTTTTAATTTGAATTACAATGAATCACTCATTAAATGAAAAGTCTTCAATAGATATCAGTCTTACACACTAGTTCTCTGTCTGTCAGGGACTAGGTTATAGCAAACCTGATTTTATATCTCCCAAGCCTATTTTATTAGCATCTTATTAATGCAGGTTAGTCAGTTGGTCAGCTCTGCTTCTTCAGTAGATAAAGGAAGTCATTTTTTGTTGCTGTGGATGCTGTATTGCTTCCACAATAAAGTAGTTGGGGGAGGTGGATATCATGAAGTTATATTTTCATCATGTGACTGTATTAGTGTCATAAGCTCAGGCTCTTGATCTTATATGGAATTTTCTGACAAAGCCCATCTGGAATAAGTTAAATATAAAAACATAAAGTGTAGTTATCAAAAAAATGCATGATAATTTGAAAAGATTTGGATACATGGATAAACTGACCCTGAAACTGCCAAGTATTTTATTATTTCTTATGAGGCAAGGTTATGTTTACAATAATGACTTTATGTTACAATTGAACTTTTTTCTAAGTTTATTTATTTATGTTGAGAGAGATATAAAAATTGCAAGGAGGGAAGGGGCAGAGAGGGAGGAGAGACAGAATCCCAAACAGGCTCCACACCATCATCACAGAGCCCAACGCGGGGCTCAATCTCATGAACCATGAGATCTTGACCTGAGCCAAGATCAGGAATTGAACACTTAACTGACTGAACCATCCAGGTGCCCCTATGGGTGAACTTTTTAATACAAGTTTCTAATTGAAATAAATGAGTCCCAAATAAGTTGTTGCTACAAATTTAATTAACCCTTTTCTGCACTTAAGATCTTTTTACAAGAAAGAGGAGCAGTAGCAAACTGCTAAAAGATAATTAATACTGCCTGGACTGAAATTTGGCCCCCTTCCAGCTCACCTGTATGAAAAATGAGACAAACATAAGTTCTAGATGACATGATCTTTTCTTCATACATCATTTTGGGTGTCCAACATACACCACTAATTCTACATAGAATGGAATGCTCTGATTTGCTTCAACTTCACTTACTGTATGATAGCAGCTATTCAAAATTAATAAACCATCAATAGATGCCATTATTAACTGCTGGATGAACTTTACTTCCAATTCCAGAGTGGATTGGAGCCACAAGACCTGTGAGGAAATATAGGAAGAACAATAATAGTTGGAAAATTAATAATCAGATTTCATACTTTTCTATTGTGATATTTCCCTCAAAGTTGGCATCTTGGCATTTATAGGATCTTGGCACATGTTAATGTAAATAAATCTTTCCCTTTGATAGCTTCACCCATCATTTGCAGGAGTATGTATTTTGAATGCATTTTTCAATAATCTAGACTGACAAGTTGGAGAATTGACCTGGTATTTGGATAATTTAAAACAATTTTGTACTAGTCAGAATAACGTTGGGTATGCAACTAGTTTATTTGACATTTTTATAATGCATGATATAGTTCAGGAAGCTCTTCTTCATCCTGTAGCTATGCAATATGAAACATGCGGTCTCAAAGCCTTTGAAACAGTAATAAAGAAGAATACTGAGAGCATACAAAGTCTTTACCAACAGTCCAGAAGATCACACAGCACATCAGCTCCATTAACCAAAAACTAGACACACAGCTCCAATCTAAATGCTCCAATCTAAATGCAAGAGAAAGTGGGATATCATATAAGACTCACAAACGTTTGTTGAGTACTATCTCTGCCACAGTCATTTCACTCATATATTCTATTCACAGTCATTTAGTCATTCTACTCATGTATCTGGGATGCAAACCTCTGCTATTGAAGTTTAACTCTAGTTTTCATAGGTCCAACAGGCATGAAAACACTCACATTTTCATTCATATATATATATATATATATATATATATATATATATATATGCATGCCAAGAGGTAGACCAAGAGGTAGTCAGTGAATTCTTTTTGGAGATAAGCCATGCAAGGTCAGTTGAGACACTTGGTCCAGTTTAATTTTACTATATGCAATATATGTATAGTTAAGAACTTGCCTCAAAAATGCTTTGATTCAAATACAGGAAACCAACACAATTCACCTGCTGATTTGAGGAACCATTATGAAATTGGCTAAGGGTATTAATCCTCAGGCTGTCAAAAATGCCTTCAATAACATTGATTTGGCTGTCTAGTTAGGGTAACATTTCAACATTTCATACTATACAATTAAAGCTTTAGAGACATACTACTTAAAAAGAAACAGTGCCTGAATTCTTTTATTTTTTTTAGTTCAAATTTTTATTTAAATTTCAGTTAGTTAACATACAGTGTAATATTAGTTTCAGTTATAGAATTTAGTGATTCATCACATGTAACACCTAGTGCTCATCATAACCAATGCCCTTCTTAATACCCATCACCCATTTAACCCATCTCACTGCCCACCTCACCTCCAGAAACCCTCAATTTCTTCTCCAGAGTTGAGAGTGTATTTTATGGTTTACCCCTCCTTTTCCCCCACTTTTTCCCCCACTTTTCCCCCTTTTTCCTTTTTCCCCGCTGTGCTCATGTGTTTTGTTTCTTAAATTCCACATATAAGTGAAGTCATTTGGTACTTGTCTTTCTCTGACTGACTTCTATCGCTCATCATCATACTCTTGAGCCCCATCCATGTTGTTGCAAAAGGCAAGTTTTCATTATTTTTTTATGACTAGATATATATACCACTTCTTCCTTATCCATTTATCAATGGACATTTGAACACTTAATAAATTGGCTATTGATAATGCTGCTATAAACATTGGAGTGTATGTGTCCTTTTGAATTAGTATTTTTGTATAATTTTAGAAAATACCTACTAGTGCAATTGCTGGGTTACAGGGTAGTTCTATTTACAACTTTTTTTTGAGAAAACTCCATACTGTTTTCCATATGGCTGCACCAGTTTGGATTCACACCAACAGTGGAAGAGTTTTTCCACACCCTCACCAGTATCTATTGTTTCCTGTGTTGTTAACTTTAGTGATTTTGACTAGTGTAATGTGATATCTCATTTTAGTTTTAATTTGTGTTTCCCTGATGATGAGTGATATTGAGCATCTTTTCATGTGTCTGTTGGCCATCTGTATATTTTCTCAGGAAAAATATCTATTCATGTCTTCTGCTCATTTTTAATTGGATTATTTGTTTTGGGGGATGTTGAGTTTTACAAGCTCTTTGTAGATTTTGGATACTAACCCTTTATCCTATATGTCATTTGTAAATATCTCCTCTCATTCCTAAGTTTGCCTTATTTATTGTTTCCTTCACTGTGCAGAAGCATTTTATCTTGATGAAGTCCCAAGAGTTCATTTTTGCTTTTGTTACCCTTGCCTCTGGAGATGTGTCTAGTAAGAAGTTGTTACAGTCAAATCCAAAGAGGTGCTGCCTGGGTTCTTCTCTAGGATTTTGATGGTTTTCTGTCTCACATTTAGGTCTTTTATCCATTTTGAATTTATTTTTGTGAATGGTGTAAGAAAGTGGTCCAGTTTCATTCTTTTGCATGTTGCTATCCAGTTTTCCCAACATCATTTGTTGAAGAGACTGCCTTTTTTTTCATTAAATATTCTTTCCTGCTTTGTCAAAGTTTATTTGACATTATAGTTTTGGGTTTATTCTTGAGTTTTCTATTCTGTTCCATTGTTCTATGTGTCTGTTTTTGTGCTAGCATCATAAAGTCTTGATGACTACAGCTTTGTAATATAGCTTGAAGTCCAGAATTGTGATATCTCCAGATAGGCTTTTATTTTTCAAGATTGCTTTGGCTATTCAGGTCTTTTTTGATTCCATACAAATTTTAGGATTATTTGTTCTAGAACCTTGAAAAATGCTAGTAGTATTTTTATATTGCATTAAATGTGTAGATTTTTTAGATAGTATAGACATTTTAACATTTTTTATTCCAATGCACAAGTGTGGAATGTTTCATGTTGGTTGATTTGTGAATATTGAACCACACTTGCAATCCAGGAATAAATCCCACTTGATCATGGTGAATGATTATTTTAATGTACTCTTGGATTTGATTTGCTAAAATATTATTGGGAATTTTTGCATCAGTGGTCATTAGGGATATTGGCCTGTAGTTCTCTTTTTTAGTGGACTCTTTGTCTTGTTTAGGAATCAAGGTAATGCTGCGCTCATAGAATGAGTTTGAAAGCTTTCATTTATTTTCTATTTTTTGGAATAATTTAAGAAGTATAGGTTATAATGCTTATTTAAATGTTAGGTAGAATTCCCCTGGAAATCTATCTGGCCCTGTAATTTTGTGTGTTGGGAGACTTTTTGTTTTATTAGTGATTCCATTTCTTTGCTGGTTATCAGTTTGCTCAAGTTTTCTATTTCTTTCTGTTTCAGATTTTGTATTTTATGTTTCTAAGAATTCATCAATTTCTTCCAGATTTCCCAATTTGCTGGCATATAATTTTTCATAATAAGGACTTATAGTTGTATTTCTGTGATGTTGGTCGTAATTTCTCCTCTCTCACTTGTGATTATATTTATTTGAGTTCTTTCTTTTTTCTTTTAGGTAAGTCTGGCTATGAGTGTATCAGTTGTATTATTTTTTTCAAGGAGCCTTTTCTTGGCTTTATTGATCTGTTGTACTGTTTTTGTTGTTGTTGCTGTTGTTTGTCTGTTTGTTTTTGTTTTGTTTCTATATCTTTTATTTCAACTCTAGTCTTTACTGTTTCTTTTCTACTGGTTTTAGGCTTCATTTGTTGTTCTTTTTCTAGCTCTTTTAGGTGTAAGGTTAGGTTGGCATTTGAGAATTTTCTTTCCTATTCAGTTAGGTCTGTATTGTTATATACCTCCTTCTTATGACCAGTTTTGCTGCATCCCAAAGATTTTGGATGGCCGTGTTTTCATTTTCATTTCTTTATTTGTATTTGTTTTATTTCTTCTTTAATTTACTGGTTGACCCATTCATACTTTAGGAGGATGTTCTTTAACCTGCATGTATTTGCAGTCTTTCCAATATTTTTCTTCAAGTTGAGTTCATGTTTCATAGCATTGTGGCCAGAAAATATGCATGATATATATGATCTCATTCTATTTGTATTCGTTGAGATCTGATTTGTGAACTATTATGTGATCTATTCTGGAGAATGTCCCATGTGCACTTGAAAAGAATGTGCATTTTTCTGCTTTAGGATGAATGTTCTCAATATATTTGTTAAGTCTATCTGGTTCAGTGTGTCATTCAAAGCAATTTTTTCCTTGTTGATTCTTTGCTTAATGACTTATATATTGATGTAATTTGGGTGTTAAAGTTCCCTACAATTATTGTATTATTATCAATGAGTTCCTTTATGTTTGTTATTAATTGTTTTATATATTTGAGGGTCAAATTGGAGGCATAAATATTTACAATTCTTAGATCTTCTTGTTGGATAGAACCCTTTGTTATGATATAGGGCCATTTTTCATCTCTTGTTACAGAATTTGGTTTAAAATCTAGTTTATCTGAGATAAGCATTGTTACTGTGGCTATCTTTTGATATTTATTAACATGGTAAATATTTGTGCATTTCCTCATTTTCAATCTACAGGTGGCTTTAAGTCTAAAATGAGTCTCCTGTAAGCAGTGTATGGCTGGGTCTTGTTTTTATCCATTCTGACACTCTATATGTTTTTATTGGAGCATTTAGTCCATTTGCATTCAGAGTAATTATAGATAGATATGAATTTAGTGTTATTTTATTACTTGTTTTGTTACTGTTTCTTGAGATTTTCTCTGTTCTTTAGAGTCATTACGACTTTTAGTCTTTCCTTCCCAATCAAAAAGTTTAAATTTCTTGCAGGGGTGCCTGAGTGGCTCAGTTGGTTAAGTGTCTGACTTCAGCTCAAGTCATGATCTCACCCTTCATGAGTTCAAGTCCCACATCAAGCTCAGTGCTCACAGTTCAGAGCCTGGAGCCTGCTTCAGATTCTGTGTTTCCATCTCTCTCTGTCCCTCCCTCACTCTCTCTATCTCTCTCTCTCTCAAAAATAATCAAAATTTATTTATTTATTTATTTATTTATTTATTTATTTTTACTTTCTTTCCATTGGTATCCATTTATTTTCACAAAGGCTATACATGTTTGTGAATTTGTATATGAGATATATATATTTTTCTGTGTAATTGTTTCTCAAATGGTAGCACAGTGAATGTTCTCTTCAGAGAACATTTTTTTAAATAAATTTTTGTTTTTATTTTTTTATTCTTTTAACTTTATTTTTTATTTTTTAAAATTTACATCCAAATTAGTTAGCATATAGTGCAACAATGATTTCAGGAGTAAATGCCTTATTGACCCTAACCATTTAGAACATCCCCCTTCCCACAACCCCTCCAGCAACCCTCAGTTTGTTCTTCATATTTATGAGTCTCTTCTGTTTTGTCCCCCTCCATGTTTTTATATTATTTTTGTTTCCTTTCCCTTATGTTCATCTGTTTTGTCTCTTAAAGTCATCATATGAGTAAAGTCATATGATTTTTGTCTTTCTCTGACTAATTTCACTTAGCATAACACCCGCCAGTACTATTCATGTAGTTGCAAAAGGCAAGATTTCATTCCTTTTGATTACCGAGTAATACTCCATTGTATGCATATATACCACATCTTCTTTATCCATTCATCCATCGATGGACATTTGGACTGTTTCTATACTTTGGCTATTGTTGATAGTGCTGCTGTAAACATAGGGATGCATGTATTCCTTCGAAACAGCACACCTATATCCATTGGATAAATGCCTAGTAGTGCAATTGCTGGATCGTAGGGTAGTTCTATTTTTAGTGTTTTGAGGAACCTCCATACTGTTTTCCAGAATGGCTGCACCAGCTTGCATTGCTATTAACAATGCAAAACAGATCCTCTTTCTCTGCATCTTGGCCAACATCTGTTCTTGCCTGAGTTGTTAATGTTAACCGTTCTGACAGGTGTAAGGTGGTATCTCATTGTGGTTTTGATTTGTACTTCCCTGATGATGAGTGATGTTGAGCATTTTTTCATGTGTTGGTTGGCCATCTGGATGTCTTCTTTGGAGAAGTGTCTATTCATGTCTTTTCCCATTTCTTCACTGGATTATTTGTTTTTTGGCTTGAGTTTGATAAGTTCTTTATAGATTTTGGATACTAACTCTTTATCTGATATGTCATTTGCAAATATCTTCTCCCATTCTGTCGGATGCCTTTTAGTTTTGCTGACTGTTTCCTTCGCTGTGCAGAAGATTTTTATTTTAATAAGGTCCCAGTAGTTCATTTTTGCTTTTGTTTCCTTTGCCTCTGGAGACGTGTTGAGTAAGAAGCTGCTGTGGCCAAGATCAAAGAGGTTTTTGCCTGCTTTCTCCTCGAGGATGTTGATGGCTTCCTGTCTTACCTTGAGGTCTTTCATCCATTTTGAGTTTATTTTTGTGGATGGTGTTAGAAAGTGGTCTAGGTTCATTCTGTGGCATGTCGCTGTCCAGTTTTCCCAGCACCACTTGCTGAAGAGACTGTCTTTATTCCATTGGATATTCTTTCCTACTTTGTCAAAGATTAGTTGGCCATACGTTTGTGGGTCCATTTCTGGGTTCTCTATTCTATTCCACTGATCTGAGTGTCTGTTCTTATGCCACTACCATACTGTCTTGATGATTACAGCTTTGTAGTATAGCTTGATGTCTGGGATTTTGATGCCTCCTACTTTGGTTTTCTTTTTCAAGATTGCTTTGGCTATTCGGGGTCTCTTCTAGTTCCGTACCAATTTTAGGATTATTGGTTCTAGCTCTGTGAAGAATGCTGATGTTACATTGATAGGGATTGTGTTGAATATGTAGATTGCTTTGGGTAGTATCAACATTTTAACAATATTTTCTCTTCCTATCCAGGAGGATGGAATATTTTTCCATTTCTTTGTGTCTTCTTCAATTTTTTCCATAAGCTTTCTATAGTTTAAGTGTATAGATTTTTCACCTCTCTGGTTAGATTTATTTCTATGTATTTTATGGTTTTTTGTGCAACTGTAAATGGGATCGATTCCTTGATTTCTCTTTCTGTTGCTTCATTGTTGGTGTATAGGAATGCAACCGATTTCTGTGCATTGATTTTATATCCTGCCACATTGCTGAATTCATGAATCAGTTCTATCAGTTTTTTAGAGGAATCTTTTGGGTTTTCCATATAAAGTATCATGTCATCTGCGAAGAGTGAAAGTTTGACCTCCTCCTGGACAATTTGGATGCCTTTTATTTCTTTGTGTTGTCTGATTGCAGAGGCTAAGACTTCCAATACTATGTTTAATAACAGTGGACAGAGAATGACTTATGCATGATGCTTTTAAGCTCATGGCAGAAATAGCTCAGGCAAAATGTGGTCACTCAAGGAATTTCAAAGGGGCTGGTGTCTGAGTTTTAGAGAAGAGGAAAGGAAACATAAAGCTAAGACAACATGTCAATAATTTTTTTAAATAGAAAATAATATCTAAAATTGTTAAAAAAAAGAGAAGCAAAAATGGAAATTTTTAAAACAAAAGATTAGACGAACACATTGCAGACAACTAAAGTCTCATTTAAACAGGCAGTTATTAGGAAGATAGATTGAAGTGTGCATTATTACTTTCTATACTGGCAAGTTCAATCATCAGCTGCAAAGAGTTGAGAGTGATTTTATCTCTCTTTTATCTTGGCCTTATCATATAAAGCTATGTAAACTTCGGGTTTTTTTGTTTTTGTTTTCAGTCTCTGACTTCATACAGTTAACTTTACCTTCTGGGCCACACTTATGAAAAAGGAAAGAAACTGAAGAAAAAAATTCAAACTTTTAAAAAGATGTCAATTTTGTCTATAAACTAAGTCATAACAGAGATAAAAAATTTAAAAACGTGTCTGAATTTATCTTAATATAGTTTAAAAATACATTTTTCATAACTGAAATTATCTCTATGAAATGATTTTCAGCACAGTACATTGTGCCATAATACATTTTTGATGGGATTTTTGATACCAGTCATTAAGATGTGGAAGTACAAATACAGTAACACAGTTTTGTGTGATAAGGTATGTCAAAATGCACAGAATCAGATGAATCCAGTTATTGCTGGATAGAAGCTAGGGAGAAAAAGAAAGGGCAGTTAAAAGTTAAAAATTTACCTATCTTAACAAGACTCTTTAGTTTTATGTTAAAGAGCTTTACCTCTCATAGTGTGAAAGGACTCTTATTCTCTCATTGGTCTTTTATATTGTACAACTGTGTTAAGAGTAACCACTAACACCCCCACCATGTAATAGGCAGAATATGTGCTAAAATAAAAGCTAGTAAAATCATGCCCAAGGGGTTTTTGACAAGGTCTGAAGTTCTGATTACTTAATTCCCTCCTAAACTATGATTATTGGTAGCTTATGAGCACTTACTATATGCCAGACATTTTGTTAATAGCTTTATATATACATTAGTTTGTTTAATTCTTACAACAGCCCTGTAAAGCAGATGCCCTTATTATATTCATTTTACAGATGACAAAACTCAGGCAAAAAAAAAATAAATTAAATAACTTTCCCAGAGGCACACTGTAAGGAAGTGGTAGAGCCATGATTCAATCTTAGTTGGTATTATCCATTAACATGATCACCATAAATTAAGTGATCAAATTATCTAGCTAGGTATTTTGAAAGGCATTAAAACCCTAGTTCTCAGTACAGATAAATTTTAAGGTGAGTAGGTGAGACAGGGATTATGGGATGCTCCAGAGAATGCTCCATGTGGAGGATCCTGGGAAACCAAGAATTATAGAGATGCTAAGTACTGAGAAAGTTAAAGAAGAAAGAGAGAACTCAAAAGGCGACAAATAAGTCACAACTTTTATATATTCACAATTTTGCCAAGGCAAAATTATTATCAGTACTGAAAAGATATGCCTTAATATTCAGAATAGGTACAGAGAGGCAAAACTGTGTGTACAATAAAAGTGATAGTGAAGATGGTAAAAGAAGTCCAGTGGGACATGCGGGTAGCTTCTTGTTATTGTGGCCCCATGGCTTAGATGTGACCATCATACCAAGAGTGACTAAAGGAAAAGTCAGGGAAGCTGCCCCTTAATGAGGATCTTCCAGAATCTGCAATACCTTGACGAAAAGGCCAATGAGAAGCAGGGAGCAATAACTGAGTTTATCTATTAAATTGAAACCATTTTAGTGTCCAACTGGGCCTGAGATGAACAGTTGTGATGTAATGGTGTTAATGAATGAGAGCTTCACAATTCTGCAACTGTGAGGATTTACTTAAGACATAGCAATCAATTTAAATGTATTCATTTCATAGAGTTATAAAAAGAATTATGAGTAATTTGTTATGGCTTGTTGTAGATGCAGCAAGGTGAGGGGATGGAGAACCCAAGGCAGGAGAGGAAGATCCTGAAGTATTTGTCTGCTTTGTCAGAAGAGTAAGTAGTAAGAGTCTTTAAAAGATTTTAAATAACCGGTCACCGTATATCGTAAATATGCTTTAGAAACCTAACTTTGAGTAACTTTGAATTTATAAAGTTCTTATTTACAGTGAACTGAAATCTTACTCTACATCTTCTCTTACTCTTCATTCTCCTATGTAGGATCTTACAGAATAAATGTATCTGAATTCTTCTGTATCTGTTTTTTGAATACTTACATACATATGTCTTTCAAATATTTAACAATTTTTATTGGGTCTTCTCTAGGTTAAACATTTTTAGTTTTCTTGACTATCCTAACAGAATTCACTTCCTGAATGAAGAGAATGGTGTATTTACTCACTGTCTTTTGTCTCCCATTATTTGAGGGTTGCATGTGGCTGAGAGGGCTGCTGAGATATTGATGAAGTCCATGATGTGAAGATTAGAAAGATGTGAGGCATGAATTTGAAGGAGTGCAGTCAGCTTGAGCTGGATCTGAGCTCACATGGAATTGTCCGCTGCAGGCTGCAGGTGAAGTCAGGCATGGGCCAAAGGGATGTGACATGGGGCACCAGAAGCAAATGCTAAAGGTAATAATAGTTAAGCTGTTTCAACAAATATCCCACAAAACACAGTGGCCTAAATAAGACAGAAGCTTAATTCCTTAAGTAAAGTTTGGTTAGTTTGGAATAGCGTAACTTCTCTGCTTGACAAGGTCATCCAGGGACACAGGTTCCTTTTATATTGATTCTCTGCTATCTTCTAGGGCATTTCCTAGACTACATGGTCAAAACAGGGTTGCTTGCACATTTGTGTTCCATCTCATGGGAAAAAAGGGAAGAAGAGTCCTGTGCAATTTCCTTTTACGTAATCATGGCAGAAATTGCACACATTTTTATGTTCTTATCCCATTGGCAAGAACTTAATATATCCACATTTGTCTGCTAGGGAAGCTTTGAAATATTGTTACCTAGCTGAGAGGCTGTGTGTATAGTAAGAAGTGGGAAAGGAATTTGAGGGGATAGTTAGCAAATAAATAACCTAATTTATATTAAATTTTTCAGTCCAATGAAATGAGCCAGTTTTATGCATTTTAAAAATCAAATTCAAATCAATCATGAAGTTATTAAGAACACCATTAGGTTCAAACACAGCCAAAGCCATATGGTGATAACCATTGCATCCTGAAAACAGCTTAAGGATCTCTTGGGTTCAATTGAGAACAGTGTAGGGTGACTTTCCTATTACTATCAGTTATATTAAAGGCTGTTGAACCATGCAAAATGTATTAGAAAGTAAGATGCTCTCCTCAATAAAGGACCATATAATTTCCCATTTGGCATTTATTCTCTATGACTGTTGTTGATACTTAGATTTCACTATAATTCAAAGAATATAGGGATTCAAGTGTTTCAAGTAGAATATTTTTTGCCACATGGACAAAATTTGAGAAGCACTACTTTCTGACAACTTAAGCTACAAAGGAAAAAATGTACCACTACTGTCCTTGTGTATCATTACTAATGAGGGCAGCTTCTCCTATGTCAATGGCATGACTCAGATAGAATCTGTGCCCCAGCTATATTATGTTCCACAGTTATTTTATCTCTATAATATGATGTACACGGCATATATTGAGTTATGTGAGACATAAGATGAGACAGAAACAGAGAGCTAAGATGACAGAATAATGGGAGGACCCTAGGTTTTTCTTGTCCCTTGATCACAGCTATATAAATATAAACTCATTCTGAATGCCTATGAAATCAATATGAGAACTCACAGAACAAAATGCACAGCTAGAAGGAGAGAAGAACCCACATTGTAGAAGATAAGAGGTGTGGAGAGGTGGTATGTGGGACAAGTGGATCACAAGTGCTGGAGAGGGTAGGGAGCCCTGGTCATGGAGAGAGGTAAGAGAGATAGAGAAGAGCATGCAATGGATCATACAAGGAAAGCACTTCCCTAAAACTATTGACTAAGAAGATGAGAGGGGCTGTTTTTGTGAGCTTTTACAATAAGTGGGACACAAAGACTGGAGTTTTAGAGGTCCACAACGTGGCTGGTGTGGAGCCTTGAAGGCGTTGCAGTGCTCCTGTGGAGAAGGCAGGCAGATAGCCATGGGGCAGATGGCATGCTCTGAGGATTCCCCGAGATACACTGTGAGAGATGGTTGTTCCTTCTTAGAACAAATCTGGGAGAAGTGACATTGCCTCTCTTGCTACAAAAGATCCAGCAGGCACCATTTCCCTCCCTTGCCCCTCAGCGTAAACTAATTTTAGTAAATATCACAGAATCAACACTGCCAGCCTAAACTGTTTTTTGGTACTGTTTTTCTCAGAAAGATTTGCCTGAAAACCAGAGCAGTGGGCCTCTACACCAGAAAACCAGTATAACCCACCCACACACCACATCTACTGACCATAAATTTCTACAAAGCTTCAACTACGGTGGAAATAACATTAGGTCTTTTTGTAACAAGGAGAACACAGCACACCTAGTTAAAACTCACCACACTCTGGCAAATATGGAAATACTCTCCACAGCAGGCAAAGAAAAACTCTGCAGATGACTGACTTTGAGGGATAGACCAACCATAACACAGCAACAGACTGCACACACCACACACCAGAGACACTTCTGAAGCACCAGGCCCTGGACAGCATATGACTTCTTCTTCATAAAGCCATTACTCTTAGGAGCATGAAACATAGCAGTGTTTCCTAACACAGAGAATACAAAGACCTAGAAAAAATGAAAACATGGAGGAATTCATCCCAGAATAAAGAACAAGAAAAGGTCATGGCAAGGGATCTAATTGAAACAGATATAAATAAGTAACATGCTTGATCAAGAATTTAAAGAAACAATTTCCAGCTGGGCTTGAGAAAAAGATATTAGACACCAGGGAATTCCTTACAACAGAGATAAAATAACTGAAAACTAATCAGGCTGAAAGGATGAAATAACTGAGACTGAGATTTGAAACAGATTGGATATAATGATCACAAGGATGGAATAAGCAGATGAACAAATAAGTGGTGTAGAAGATAAAATTCTGGAAAATAATGAAGCTGCACAAAAGAGGAAAAGAAAAATCTTGGATCATGAAAGTAGACTTAGAGAACTCAATAGCTCCATAAAGTGTAATAACATTTGTATCATAGAAGCCCAAGAAGAAGAGAAGGAAAAAGGGAGCAGAAGGTTTATTTCAGGAAATTATAGCTTAAAACTCCCCCTAATCTGGGGGAGGAAACATCCAAATCCAGGAGGAACGGAAAAATCCCATCAAAATTAACAAAAACAACAAAACATGTTTTAGTGAAATTGATAAAATATAGAGATAAAGAAAAGTCTTAAAAATAACACAAGAGAAATCCCTAACTTACAAGGGAAGACAAATAATGTTAGCAGCACATCTCTCCACAGAAATTTGGTGGACAAGAAGGAATGACAGTGTATATTTAACATGCTGAATGGGAAAAATATGTAGCCAAGAATACTTTATTTATTGAGTCTATCATTCAGAATAGGAGAGATCAAGAGTTTCACAGACAAACAAAAAATTAGGAGCTCTTGACCACTAAACCAGCACTGCAAACACTTTTTAAGTTCTGTTCTGTTATTTTTAAATTTTGACTGTTTAGAGGAGCCAAAATGGTGGAATAGCTTGGAAGTTTTTTGTGTGTCTTGCATCCATGAAAGACAGCCAGACCAACACTAAACCATCCTATACACCTAGAAAACTGATTGGAAGATTAACACAACAATTTGTACAACCTGAACCACAGAATTCAGCAGGTACCTGGCACAGAGAAGGGAACTTGGGGAGCCAGAAGCCTCAAAAGTTAGGGAACCTATTTTATGGATGGAGAGAAGATGAAGACAGGGGAGGGGGTGGAGCATACGGGAAAAGCACCCTTCCCAAAAAGCAGCTGGAGAGAAAGTGGAAAATTGGAAACAGCCACAGGAACCAAACTAAAAAGGGAGAAAGGAAAAAGGAGAGGGTTTAAATTCTATTAAGACTGTAAACAAGGGGAGTGCAAAGGCTGCAACTCCACAGCTCGATACCTGGTGGTGCTCTGGTGGGAAAGGTGAATCCCCAGGAACAGAGTGAGATCCAGGAGGTTCTCGGGCCACACAGGAAAAAATGGTTCCACTGCTTCAAGGACATTTGGTAGACTGTTGAAGCCACCTGTGTCCAACAGACCCCAGAAGGCAGCCACATTCACTGGTGCTGGGGCAAGGTCATTGAGGGTGAAGCCTGGTGCCAGATGTGTGTTACAATTTTCCATAATCCCTGAAACTCTGATGCTACCCTGTCTCACGAACTTTTTTGGGGGGTGGGCTGGCATCTGGCCACAGTCTTGGGGCAATAGCAGGGTGCAGCGGGCATTCCTGGGTGCAGCCTACATCTGGCCATTGCTCATGCAGCCATTGCTCAGTGAGACCCTCACGCAGAGGGGTGGAACAGGTCAAAGCCAAAGTCCTTCAGAAGTAAGGGGCCAGGGAAAACATCCGCATCTGAGACAAAACTTGGAGAGAAGTACTGCCTGGGGCTTGGTCACAGAGAGTGAAAAAGCAGGTAGCGGAGGAGAGCTGAAGACAGAGGATGGGTTCACGATTGCTGATCCGGGAGGACAGACTGGGTGGCTGGGTGGCGCCATTTTCACCACTCCCGCACTGTGTATGCAAAACTACCAGCCCTGCAACAATCCACCACAATAGGCTAGCAGCGCCATCTAGTGGAGAGCAGAGCTGTTACACCGAGCCCCGCCCAACTGGGCCAATTTCGCACTTCAAGAACGCAAGCCTCACCTCCGGCTTAATTTATGGAGTGTAAAGAACTACATGGACTAACCTCTAGGGGAAAACGAAGCAATATCAGTCCTACTTCAATCTGTTAGTGGGTTCTTCTATTCAATTTTTTTTAATTTTTTTCCTCTTTTTCCATTTTCTCTTTTACAATACTTTTCTTTTTCTTGGAAACAGAAAGAAAAAACTTATTTTTACTTTCAATTTTTATGAAAAATATCTGTCTTTAATTTTTATTACTATATTTTTTACTTTTGTGTAAATATTTTTCAAATAAACTTTACTTCCATTATTTTATTTTAGTTTACTTTCGTGTACTCACCGTTTCAAATTTTCAATTCCCTTTTTTTCTTTCTTTATCTTTTTTTCACTTTTTCATTTTTTTCTTTTTCTTAGTGCAGAAAAGGAGAAAAACTTCATTTTTGCTTTCAATTTCTTTTAAATATATTTTTATTTATTATATTTTTAGCTTTTATGTAAATTTTTCAAATTCTATCTTACTCCAAACATTTTATTTTAGTCTACTATAGTGTATTCACTTTTTCAAATTTTCAAATGCTTACTTTTTTCTTTTCTTTTTTCTATTTTTATCTTTTTTCTCTTTTTCATTTATTTTCTTGTTCTTAAACATAAAACGAAAAAAATCATATTTCTTTTTAATATTTATTAAAAATATTTTTCTTTAATTTTTTCTACTATATTCTCTATTTTGTGTATATTTTTTTCATTTCTATTTTACTCACATCATCTCATTTTAGTCTACATTAGTGTATTCATTTCTTCACAATCTCAAAGGATTTCCTTTCCCCCTCCTTTTTTCTCTATTCTGTCAAACCACTTTCAACACCAAGACCAAAACACACCTAGGATCTAGCATCTTCTATTCGATTTGTGTGTGTGTGTGTGTGTGTGTTTAGTTTTTAATTTTTAATTTTAATTATTTTTAATTTTAATATTTTTAATTGCAATTTTTCGACATCATTAATTCCTCTTGTCCCTTCAAAATGACAAATCAAAGGATCTTTCACCCCAAAAGAAAGAGCACACTAAGAAATGACAGCCAGGGATTTAACCAACACAGATACAAGCAAGATGTCTGAACCAGAATTTAGAATCAATATCATAAGAATACTAGCTGGAGTTGAAAATAGATTGGAATCCCTTTCTGCAGAGATAAAAGAAGTAAAAAACAGCAAGAATGAAATTAAAAATGCAATAACTGAGCTGGAATCACGGAAGGATGCAGCGGCGGCAAGGATGGATGAGGCAGAACAGAGAATCAGTGATATGGAGGACAAACTTATAGAGATTAATGAAGCAGAAAAATAGAGGGAGATTAAGGCAAAAGAGCACGATTTAAGAATTAGAAAAATCAGTGACTCATTAAAAAGGAACAACATCAGAATCGTAGGGGTCCCAAAAGAGGAAGACAGAGAAATAGGTTAGAAGAGTTATGTGAGCAAATCATAGCAGAAAACTTTCCTAACCTGGGGAAAGACACAGACATCAAAATCCAGGAAGCACAGAGGACCCCCATTAGATTCAACAAAAACCTACCATCAACAGGGAATATCATAGTCAAATTCACAAAATACTCAGGCAAGGAGAGAATCATGAAAGCAGCAAGGGAAAAAAAGTCCCTAAATTACAAGGAAAGACAGATCAGGTTTGCAGCAGACCTATCCACAGAAACATGGCAGGCCAGAAAGGAGTGGCAGGATATATTCAGTGTGCTGAATCAGAAAAATATGCAGCCAAGAATTCTTTATCCAGCAAGGCTGTCATTCAAAATAGAAGGAGAGATAAAAAGTTTCCCAGACAAACAAAAATTAAGGGAGTTTGTGACCACTAAACCAGCCCTGCAAGAAATTTTAAGTGGGACTCTCTGAGGGGAGAAAAGATGAAAATTTATATATAGATAGATAGATAGATATCAAAAATAACAAGAGATTACAAAGGACCAGAGAACACCACCAGACACTGCAACTCTACAAGCTTCATAATGGCAATAAAGTCTATCTTTCAGTACTCACTCTAAACGACAATGGACTCAATGCTCCAATCAAAAGACATAGGGTAACAGAATGGATAAGAAAACAAGATCCATCATATGCTGTTTACAGGAGACCCATTTTAGACCTAAAGACACCTACAGATTGAAAGGGGATGGAGAACCATCTATCATGCTAATGGTCAACAAAAGAAAGCTGGAGTAGCCATACTTACATCAGACAATCTAGACTTTAAAATAAACACTGTATCAAGAGATGCAGAAGGGCATTATATCATAATCAAGGGGTCTATAGACCAAGAAGACCTACAATTGTAAACATTTATGCACCAAATGTGGAGCACCAAAATATATAAATCAACTAATCACAAACATAAAGAAAGTCGTTGATAGTAATACCATAATAGTAGGAGACTTCAACACCCCACTCACAGCAATGGACAGATCATCTAATCAAAATATCAACAAGGAAACAATGGCTTTGAATGACACATTGGACCAGATGGACTTAACACATATATTCAGAACATTTCATCCTAAAGCAGCAGAATATGCATTATTCTCCAGTGCACATTGAATGTTCTCCAGAATAGACCATATACTGGGATGCAAATCAGCCCTAAGTAAGTACAAAGAGATCGAGATCATACCGTGCATATTTTCAGACCACAACACTATGCAACTTGATATCAGCCACAAGAAAAAATTTGGAAAGATAACAAATACTTCGAGACTGAAGAACATCCTACTAAAGAATGAATGGGCTTAGCAACCAGTTAAAGAGGAAATTAAGAAGTATATGGAAGTCAATGAAAATGATAGCACCACTACCCAAAACCTCTGGGATGCAGCAAAGGTGGTCATAAGAGGAAAATACATAGCAATCCAGGCCTTCCTAAAGAAGGAAGAAAGATCTCAGATACACAACCTAACCTTAGGCCTTAAGGAGCTGGAAAAAGAACAGCAAATAAAACCTAAAACCAGCAGAAGACAGGAAATAATAAAGATTAGAGAAGAAATTAATACAATTAAAACCAAAAAAAAAAAAAACACAGTAGAACAGATCAATGAAACCAGAAGCTGGTTCTTTGAAAGAATTAACAAAATTTACAAACCACTAACCAGTTTGATCAAAAAGGAAAAGGAAAGGACCCAAATAAATAAAATCAAGAATGAAAGAGGAGAGATCACAACCAACACAGCAGAAATAAAAACAATAATAAAAGAATTTTATGAGCAATTATATGCCAGTAAAATGGGCAATCCGGAAAAAATGGACAAATTCCTAGAAACATATACACTACCAACACTGAAATAGGAAGAAATGGAAAACTTGACAGACCCATAACTAGTAAGGGAATTGAATTAGTAATCAAAAATCTGCCAAAAAACAAGAGTCCATGGCCAGATGGCTTTCCAGGGGAATTTTACCAAACATTTAAGAAAGAGTTAACGCCTATTCTCCTGAAGCTGTTTCAAAAAATAGAAATGGAAAGAAAACTTCCATACTCTTTCTATGAAGCCAGCATTACCTTGATTCCAAAACCAGACAGAGACCCCACTAAAAAGGAGAACTATAGATCAATTTCCCGGATGAACATGGATGCAAAAATCCTCAACAAGATATTAGCCAACGGGCTACAACAATACATTAAAAAAAATATTCACCACTACCAAGTGGGATTTTTACCTGGGATGCAGGGTTGGTTCAATATCCACAAAACAATTAACGTGATTCATCACATCAATAAATGAAAGGACAAGAACCATATGATCCTCTCAACAGATGCAGAGAAAGTATTTCACAAAATACAGCATCCTTTCTTGATAAAAACTGACAGGTAAGTAGGGATAGAAGGAGCATACCTCGAGATAATAAAAGCCCTATATGAACGACCCAATGCTAATACCATTCTCAATGGGGAAAAACTAAGATTTTTCCCCCTAAGGTCAGGAACAAGACATAGATGTCCACTATGGACACTGTTATTCAACATAGTATTGGAAGTCTTAGCCTCTGCAATCAGACAACACAAAGAAATAAAAGGCATCCAAATCGGCAAGAGGAGGTCAAACTTTCAGTCTTCACAGATGACATGATACTCTATATGGAAAACCCAAAAGACTCTTCCAAAAACCTGCTACAATTGATTCACGAATTCAGGAAAGTTGTAGGACATAAAATCAACGCCCGGAAATCGGTTGCATTCCTATACACCAAAAATGAAGCGACAGAAAGAGAAATCAAGGAATCGAACCTATTTACAGTTGCACAAAAATCCATATAATACTTAGGAATAAATCTATCTAAAGAGGTGAATAATCTATATGCTGAAAACGATAGAAAGCTTATGAAAGAAATTGAAGAAGACACAAAGAAATGGAAAAAGATTCCATGCTCCTGGATAGGAAGAATGAATATTGTTAAAATATCGATACTACCCAAAGCAATCTACATATTCAATGCAATCCCTATCAGAGTAACATCAGCATTCTTCACAGAGCTAGAACCAATAATCCTAAAATTTGTATGGAACCAAAAAAGACCTGAAATAGACAAAGCAATCTTGAAAAAGAAAACCAAAGTAGGAGGCATCAAAATCCCAGACTTCAAGCTATACTACAAAGCTGTAATCATCAACACAGTATGGTACTGGCACAAGAACAGACACTCAGATCAGTGGAATAGAATAGAGAACCCAGAAATGGACCCACAAACGTATGGCCAACTAATCTTTGACAAAGTAGGAAAGAATATCCAATGGAATAAAGACAGTCTCTTCAGCAAGTGGTGCTGGGAAAACTGGACAGCGACATGCCACAGAATGAACCTGGACCACTTTCTAACACCATCCACAAAAATAAACTCAAAATGGATGAAAGACCTCAAGGTAAGACAGGAAGCCATCAACATCCTCGAGGAGAAAGCAGGCAAAAACCTCTTTGATCTTGGCCACAGCAGCTTCTTACTCAACACGTCTCCAGAGGCAAAGGAAACAAAAGCAAAAATGAACTACTGGGACCTTATTAAAATAAAAATCTTCTGCACAGCGAAGGAAACAGTCAGCAAAACTAAAAGGCATCCGACAGAATGGGAGAAGATATTTGCAAATGACATATCAGATAAAGGGTTAGTATCCAAAATCTATAAAGAACTTATCAAACTCAAGCCAAAAAACAAATAATCCAGTGAAGAAATGGGAAAAGACATGAATAGACACTTCTCCAAAGAAGACATCCAGATGGCCAACCAACACATGAAAAAATGCTCAACATCACTCATAAGGGAAATACAAATCAAAACCACAATGAGATACCACCTTACACCTGTCAGAATGGCTAACATTAACAACTCAGGCAAGAACAGATGTTGGCCAGGATGCGGAGAAAGAGGATCTGTTTTGCATCGTTAATGGCAATGCAAGCTGGTGCAGCCACTCTGGAAAACAGTATGGAGGTTCCTCAAAAAACTAAAAACAGAACTACCCTATGACCCAGCAATTGCACTACTAGGTCTTTATCCACAGGTTACAGTTGTGGTGTTTCCAAGGGACACATGCACCCCATGTTTATAGCAGCACTATCAACAATAGCCAAAGTGTGGAAAGAGCCCAAATGTCCATCGATGAATGAATGGATAAAGAAAATGTGGTATCTATATGTGTGTATGTGTATATATACATATATACACACACACACACACACACACACACACACACACAATGGAGTATTACTCGGCAAACAAAAAGAATGAAAACTTGCCATTTGCAACTACGTGGATGGAACTGGAGTGTATTATGCTAAGTGAAATTAGTCAGAGAAAGATAAAAATCATACGACTTCATTCATACGAGGACTTTAAGAGACAAAACAGATGAACATAAGGGAAGGGAAACAAAATAATATAAAAACAGGGAGGGGGACAAAACAGAAGAGACTCATAAATATGGAGAATAAACTGAGGGTTACTGGAGGGGTTGTGGGGGGGGATGGGCTAAATGGGTAAGGGGCACTAAGGAATCTACTCCTGTAATCATTGTTGCACTATATGCTAACTAATTTGGATGTAAATTTTAAAAAATAAAATAAATAAAATAAAAAAACACTGAGAATAAACTGAAGGTTGATGGGGGGTGGGAGGGACGGGAAAGCAGGTGATGGGCACTGAGGTAGGCACCTGTTGGGATGAGCACTGGGTGTTGTATGGAAACCAATTTGACAATAAATTTCATATTAAATAAAATAAGAAAAAAACTAACATTAACAAAATCCAAGGGTTTTACACAAACAAATGTCTAAAAAGACACTTATTTCCTAAAGCTTAACTGGGACAATACAATTCACCATATTTGTATATATTCAGTTTCCAAGACACTGATGTTAGCAAGTTCTATATTGCTCTCTATTTGTACTGGGAAGAAACTCCAGACAATGAATGAAGAGAAAATGGAACTTCTGAGCCTGGCAAAGTGTGGTTTGCTCACTCATTTAACAAATATTTATTGAGCAGATACTATATGACAAGTTCTATGGCTCTAATGGCAAAAGATAGGACCCCTGCTCTCAAGGAATTTCCCATGATTATGGTAACCTAAGAGTAGACAAGATATGAAGAAACCTCAGTTCTATTTCATGTTTTTTTAAGAATGACTTTCATAATGCTACATAACAATACAGTGTCTTGATTCCTCAAATTTTAAAATGTGGAATACATAATTGTCTTTCTTGATGACTACATATATGGGTAATTTGAAATTCTATCAAGCTTTTGTTGGAAAAAGTTCTTTTTGGAAAATGCTGGGATTCTTTTCAGGCAATCTTGTAAAGAAATATTTTCCTTTGTCCTGTTTCCTTCCCTGAGATTCCTTGAAAATCAACAAATCAGAATGCTCTTAAGTCCACTTACCTTTATTTGAAGCTTTGGAAGGTGTTTTCTTTTTTCTGTTATACAGTTGCTAATCTTCAGCCCCTATGCATATGTTTAATTATATCATTGTGGAATGGCAAATGTGTAATTTGTTTATTTCTCTTTGTTCCCAAGTTGCTCCCCAATTGACTTTATTTTTCGAAAGCAATTTAAAGGTGCATTTTTTAACTGGTTAATCTTGGCAAACTGTTGGTTCTGTTCTCTCAACTGTTAGGTAATAGTTATTGGATTCCAAAAGGAGAGTTGGCTTGTGGCAGACAATGCGGACAAAATTCTTGTCTTTTGCAGTTGTGCCAGTGCACCTGAGATCCCATCAATAACATATTCCTTTCTCTGCACCCTGGCATCTCCTTGGCTACCAGCTGCTAAGCCAGGTCCAATAGACTTCACTGATGACTTAGCGAAAAACACAAACTTATATTTGCCTAAAACAAGGGTGAAACTCATTTTTTGAAATTTGAAGTAAGAATCAAATTGTATTTTACAAAAATAAAGGTCTAATAATTTCAATCATTTATTTATTATCACTTTCAAATTCCTTATTGTGGTCAACAGCCTCAGTGTACCTTAACCCTCACCTCCCTGTATTGGTCTCAACTTGTATTATTTTCCTGCTTGCTCATTTCACTTATGTCACCCTCCTTCTTTTCTAGAACGTATGAAGCTCATTTCTTCTCTAGGACTTTGCTCAGGCCACTTGTTCCCTTTTTGTGGAATGATCTCTTCTTCTTTCCCAAATTACTTCTCATTCACTCATCCCACCCCAACCCCCCACCCTCCCACCACACATCAAGATTTGCCATCAGTTTAACACTGACCTATGATCAAGCTCCTCAGTCCAAACCTCATTTTCTCCGGGATGACATCCTTGACTTTTTAGATCAAGTCCTCATTTAAAATACATTTTTTTTTCTGAAGGGGAAGAAAGCCAGTGTAGCTAAGCATAGGAGCAAGACTGCAGTGGTGTGATGTGGATTTGGCAAGGTAGGCGGAGGACACACTAAGCAGGGCTTTACAAGTCTAGTTGACAGTTTTGTTAGTAGTAGGGTAAGAACAATAGAAAGCCATTGAAAAAAATAATAGTGATCAGATTTGGGTTTTGAAGAGATCACCCTAGCTGTTCTATGGAAAATCTGCCTAAGCAGGGGAAATGGGGTACACAAGGAGACCAGTTAAGAGGCTATCTGCAGTAGTCTAGGAAGAGAAAATACTGGCTTAGACCAGTATGGTGTCACTGGAGGTACAGAGAAGTTAATAAGTACCAAACATATTAACAAAGTGAAATGAAATTAATAAACATTTTTGAAGGATGAGATTTGGAGAATGAAGGAGATGGTAGTATCCAAAACTGCGCCTAGTCCTGGCTTGTGCAATTAAAGGAATGGTGGAAAGAACAGTTTTTAGAGGTATTTGTGTTTGTGGCAGGGGTAGAGTAGAAGGTTTGTAGGACAGTGGTGGGATTGTGGACTAGCTCTAGATTTGGTTTAAGTTTGTAAATTGTTTAGTAGAGTGCTTTATTATATTATTACAACATTAAGATAATTATAGCTGACAATAAATACTTGTGCTGGGCACTGTTCTACGTGCTTCACATATATTAAGTCATTTAGACATCAATAAATGATAATGTTTATTATTCCATAATTATCAGTATCATTATTGCAATATATATTCCCCTTTTTCCTGGACAGAGTTAGTTAACATAAGCAATTTCTTTCTATCCAATTCTGCTTTGTATTGACTCCACAGAGAAAACTACCATATACTGTAGGCACATTCTTCAGAGAAATCACAGCACAATTGATTATATTATAGCTGCTTTCATTTCTATTCTAACCTTGAGAGCACCTCTTGGACTAGTGACCCTATTTAGTCTTGGCCATCTCCATGTATGTAACCTATCTACAAACCTGTACTCAGAGTGGGTTACTTTTGTCTGTATATTGATTCCTATGAACTTCATTACTATAAAGTGGCATTATTCCCAAATTTTCATGGTTATTTACTAAAGCCATATGTGTACTGACTAGAGAATTGTTGCCCAGTGTAGAATAAAAAAATGAATAACGTTAAAAATAAAAGGTCAACTTTTTGGACAATCTGTTCACCTAAAAAAACAACTGGCAGCCTTTTTATTTTACTTTTGGCAATCCAGGCTTATAAGCTGAAGGCAGAAATCCTCTTAGAACTTTCTCTGTTCTAAATGCTGACAATTTGAAGACTTGAAAATACTTATGAATAGATCATTTTGGAAGACCTGGAAACTAGCTGAACTAGTCCACATTTGAAATATCAAAATATAAGAAATTTGCACAGGTGTTTGGGAAATTGATTCAAATTGGCAGCTTGCCTGATGATGTCACTTCTGATCATCAACACAATCTTTGCTTTATCTAAAAATAGATCTGTATTTACCTACTAAGTTGAGGGGTAAAAAACAGAACATGTTATTTTATTGTATAAGGAAACAGCATCAGCAGATATCCATTGCGCTGGGCAGGCAACACTATCAATAGTATGTGTTTCTCTCTCAGCTAGATTTTAGATGGAAACACTTGAGTCCAAATAAAACAAAACAAGACAAAACAACATTGGCAATAGAAATGGCCTTTAGATTTTCTTGGAGACATGAAGACATAGATTACTATATAGGTTTAGAACCTCTTCAAAATCTATTGCAGGGATCTCAGAACTTTAAATTTTGCCAAGGGTGGTGAAACAGAAAAGCAGGCATGACTAAAATAACTGACAGACTGAAATGATAAATGAGATTTGGGATACAATACAGTCCGTGGAACTTAGCTCAGGCTCACTAGCCACATTTACTCTTATTTACAAAACAGTCAGGAGAAACCTCTAATGAGGGATTGATGAAGAAAACACTGGTTAGGATTTATATGCAAAGAAAACCATTGATTGACAGAGAAGATGATACAGGAAGCTGAGTATCTATAGTTGCCCAAAACCTGGATGAATAGTAACTTGCAATTGGACTACAATATATGGTAAAAGGAAAAGCTGCCTTATTCTCTTCATGATAGCTTTTGCGCTTTGGAGCTATCCACACCAGAAAGAAGAAAGCTGATAGAGCCCAAGAGGCAGCCTGCACCCTTGTTCTCAAGTTGATTTGCCCAGCCAGGCAAATGCACGTGGAAGGTTGGACTTTGTTGTTCACACTAGTCCAGATGGTGCTGTCCAAAGCCAGAATCTCTGGGCCACCAGAGCATCGTGGAGAAGTTTTTAGTTCCTCCTGAATCAAATTCTGGCTCTTGCAGCAGGCAAGTCATGGAAGAGTGCCAAATGTTTCTGCCAAAAAGTTACTGAATTTTCTTTCTTTCTTACATTTATCCAACTTCTTGCTTGAAATATTAGAGTTGTAAAATGTGAGTTGAGAAGTTTTTTTTTTCACTTTCAAGACTATGTCCGATGCTTTGAATCATGACAGCATGCAAAATTAAGTTTTAAAATAAATGCTTCATTTACATTTTTCTTCAAGCTGTAGTTGATTTAGAAATAAATGCTGTGTTTAAAATGCAGAGTACAGCCTCTAAATCATTTTTTTAAACTGATAATATGATTACAATTTTACATGGCTTGCCAACTGGTACTGGCTGGAACTTGTCACGGAAACAGGGTTTATAAGTGATCTTTCCACACGTTACAGGGATTTTGATTCACAACTTTCAGAACTGCCTTTACCTCTCTTCTAATCCTATGTACTTCGTCTTATGTATAGATGATCATCTCTACCTTATCACAAGCTCCTCTGAGAGCAGAGGCTGTGCCTTTGTCATGTTTGTATGCCTCTATCCTCCTTCCTTCAATACAGAGTAGTACCTTGCAGAGTAAACACTCTAAAATGTTTACTAAAAGTAGAATAAATTTTATTCTAGTCACTTTAAGGCAACTCAGTGTTTGTTTATTTTTTTTTTCTTATCCCACATTACAGGCTAAGAGAGTTAAGTGTTTTTCTATAGTGATGCCCTAAGAGTTTTCTCAGAAACAGAGTCATGTAGACTAGATAGAGAAAGGATAGAAAAAATGTTATTAAGTGTTTCAGTCTAGTGCCTACTGTTTATTAAGTTTATTGCCACATTTTCTTTTGGTTTTCCAACATCTTGAGAGTCTAAGCTTATTAGAAAAGACACATTTTCTTGGCTGGGAAAATACATTATTGTTATTATTTAACTTGTCCAAATTAAAAATAATAATAATCAAATAGAGTAATTATAACAATATACTGTAATAAAAGTTATGTGAATGTGGTCTCCCTCTCAAAATATCTCATTATAGTGTAGTCACCCTTCTTATGATGATGTGAGATGATAAAATGTCTATGTTATGAGATGAAGTGAGCTAAATGACATAGGCATTGTGATTTAGTGTTAGGTTACTAGTGATCTGGTAATATGATATGTCAGAAAGGAAATCCTCTGTTTCTGGACTGCAGTGGACTGCAGGTAACTGAAACTTCAGGATGCAAAACTATGGACAAGGGGGGACTACTATATGTCTTTTTTACTCACAATTTTGCTTATCATTGCCATTCAAGTGACTTCTCACTTCCTTTAAAGTTGGAGTTCAAACTCCTACACCTAGCTTCCAAGATCTTCTATATCTAGCCTTAAACAACTTTTTAAAAATATATCTCATGATTTCCTTTAAGAAACAAGTGAATCTATTCAATGTTCCTAAGTTATAATTTGTATTTCCCTTTGTCTGTACCTTTGTTTCTACTGTTTACTCTTAGGAATGCTATTCATTTTCCCTTCTGCCAGTACAATTATTATTTGTTCTTTCAGGTTCAATTCCAGAGTTAGACACAATACTTGGCACAGTAATGATTTGTTGAATGAACGGGTGGACTCAAGTTATACCTCACCTAGAAGTTGTTCCTGCTTGTTTGAGCCCATAATGATCTTTTCCCTTTTAGGATTTATATTATACCAAACATCTCGGCAGATAGTTTGTCACTTAGCAAATTTTCCTCACATTGTTTAATTTGAATATGTCTTTCTAGAGTTTCACTAATTCTAAACGCCTTTTGGACAAGTACTAACTACATCTTTTACATTTAGCATCTGTCACATAGCCCAACACAGAGTTTCCCACATAGCCAGCTTACAATATACATCTGTAGAGCAAAGGAAAAAATCAACAAAACTAAAAGGCAAACAATGGAATGGGAAAACATATTTGCAAATGACATATTGGACAAAGGGCTAGTATCCAAAACCTATAAAGAGCTCACCAAACTCCATACCCGAAAAACAAATAATCCAGTGAAGAAATGGGCAGAAAACATGAATAGACACTTCTCCTAAGAAGACATCCAGATGGCCAACAGGCCCATGAAAAGATGCTCAACGTCGCTCCTCATCAGGGAAATACAAATCAAAACCACACTCAGATATCACCTCATGCCAGTCAGAGTGGCCAAAATGAACAAATCAGGAGACTATAGATGCTGGCGAGGATGTGGAGAAACGGGAACCCTCTTGCACTGTTGGTGGGAATGCAAACTGGTGCAGCCACTCTGGAAAACAGTGTGGAGGTTCCTTAAAAAATTAAAAATAGACCTACTCTATGACCCAGCAGTAGCACTGCTAGGAATTTACCCAAGGGATACAGGAGTACTGATGCATAGGGGCACTTGTACCCCAATGTTTATAGCAACACTCTCAATAATAGCCAAATTTTGGAAAGAACCTAAAATGTCCAACTGACGAATGGATAAAGAAATTGTGGTTTATATACACAATGGGATACTACATGGCAATGAGAAAGAATGAAATATGGCCCTTTGTAGCAACATGGATGAAACTGGAGAGTGTGATGCTAAGTGAAATAAGCCATACAGAGAAAGACAGATACCATATGGTTTCACTCTTATGTGGATCCTGAGAAACTTAACAGAAGACCGTGGGGGAGGGAAAGAAAAAAAAAAAGAGGTTAGAGTGGGAGAGAGACAAAGCATAAGAGACTCTTAAAAAGTGGGTGATGGGTATTGAAGAGGGCATCTTTTGGGATGAGCACTGGGTGTTGTGTGGAAACCAATTTGACAATAAATTTCATATATTAAATAAATAAATAAATAAATATAAAAAATATACATCTGTAGACTATTCACAGTAACTCAGTAACTACTTGATGCCAAATCAAATATGAAAGTAGATAGTGATACTGACTGAGGTTTTTTAGTCCTTTTGTCCCCTATGAATTGACTGACCCTTCTCTTTTAGAGCCTCTATACTTTTAAAGCCAAAATGGATACTATTTAGCTTTTTTGGAGGGTAAAGCGTTGGATTTTTCCCATATTTTAAGTTAATTGTGTTCTGAGATAATATTATGTTAAATATCTTCAAATTATATATGATGAAATACAGAAGTTAAATCTACAACACTGGAAAAACCAACAACAATACTCATGGATGACAACATAGTTGGCCCTATATTTCAGCCACTTTTGCTGATTGAACAATATATTGATTTGATCATTTACAAATCAATTGCTGCGGTAATAAAAAACAAATCAGCCAACCCAGCAAGTCTCCATGTCATGCAGATTGTAACACACCATATTACTTCCATCTTTGTAATTATATAGCTGAATAAGGATGTTTTGTTTACATATTAGCCTAAAGATGGACAGCAACATTGCTGCTTATAATAATGAAGAAGATATAGGTTCAAGGTATCTATTTGATCTTTAAATTGGAACTGGATGCTATTAATTTCAATAAATACATATATTTTATAATTAAAAATATGAGCAAGACTAAATCAGAAAGTATAATTCTTTATTAAGTGAGAAGCTAGTGAAGAGAGGGGAAGTTGGATAATATATTACAATCCTTTGGGGGCAGGTGATCCTCAATACTCACTGTTATTTTTATAGATCCCTAAGAGACATTCTAGCTGATGCAAAGAATAAAGGTATAATGTGGCAAAGGATAGGGACACAAAGTCGCTAAACATATGGAATTCTAAAATTCTTTATTTATAATTTAAATTGATATGTACATGTGTGAATGTGTAAGTGTATGTATATGTGTGTTTGCATATTTGTAAGAAAAAGAGAGGAAGAAAAGGAGAAAGAGAAAAAAGGTCTTATCTATAATGTATGTAGTTATAAGTAACAGAGGTACACTAAGACTAGTGTAAGTGAAAAAGGGGAATTTATTGTGAGAAACACAGTATCTCAAGGAAACCCAAGTAGAAAGGACAGTTTTGGCCTCATGGATAACTACAAAAACATAGCCTCCTTACAGTTTCTGATTTTCTATGTTCTCCATTTACCCAAACAGCTGAGGCTTAGCCACATCCCTTCATTACAAGCCCAAAATACTAGGAGAAAACCTGTTTGGGACACCTTGAGGTAAATGTTCACTCTCATTGATCAGCTATGGATTAAGGGAGGGTCCATAAGAAAAATCAGCCCAGCTTACATCAAGTATTTCTACATGTCCAATCATCTTGGACTCAGAGGTAGTTGTGGTATCAGGTACATGGTACACATATAACAGCTGGCACCCACCCTTATTGTGAGATTATAGAAAATGGAGTCATGGGATAGGCAGACACCTTAAAAAGTAAATATTATAGATAGAGATAGGGAATAGGAAATAAGCAGAAAAAGTGGAAATGTAATCATCTTAGTGTTATATGGTAATTTAGTTTTGATATATTTAATGCATAATTCAGGGCAACTGATAATTCTCATTGTATCATTATTTTTACTATTCAGCTTACATTATCTGATAAGACTATTTAAAATTTTATATCTTGATGATTTATGTGTAAGTATAATTCAATGGCAGTTTATCACACACATAATCTAATTTTCATCCTAAATAAAACATCTAAATGAAAATTTAAATGGGCCTTTTATATACTCATTAACACAATATGTAAAATCAAGATGGTGCATAGAATCCTCTAAGCAGTGCCCTACTTTGGTGAGGCAGAATTTATCAATTAACGTCCAGTTTCCTTACATTTTTAAAAGTATCCTTATCCATTAGCTGGAATTAAGATGTCGCATGTAGTGGATTAAATAATTTTGCACACAGTCCTACAGCATCTATATTTTACCATGCTCATGTGTAAAAATGCTTATTTTTCTTTCAAACTCATTACAAGTGTATTTTTAATTAACTGAATTGCTGTGTCATATTTTGTTTCTTTTAAGAATATCCATGGAGAGTTCACTATGAATTTTGACACTAGTCATTGAATTTTATGAGTTCTGTCAGTCCTGTGGGGTATTCAAACAATTTAGCCTCATATGGATAAGGTGACTGTAACATATGGGAACATAGGAGCTGTAAGGCTGGCAAAACTTAGGTTGGTAGTAGCTAATAGAAAAAAAATAATAAAAGATTCAGGGAAAAAGTTTTATATTATAAAATACATTCAAATGTAAATATGCATTGAAAAGAAACAGGTAAATGATATTTTTGAGGAACTGAAAAGGGGTTAAGGATGAATGCACCGATGAAATGTTTACACTGAAGCACTCTGCTTTATTGTAACCATATTGGTGATGTGGAAAACGTACTGGGATGGAAATTAAGTGCCCTGGATTCTGGGTCTGGGTGAGACAATTATGGGACATGTGAATTTGGACAAGTCACTTTTCTTTCCTGAGTCTCAGTTTCCTCAATGACAAAATTAAAAAGGAAGACAAAATGGTCTCTGTGGTACCCTTCAGCCATTTGATCCTATGATCTAAAAATGATTTGTACATTTGCCTCTGAGCCACTGCAAATAAATAAAGAGGTATGGCATTCATCTCACTCAAATAGTCTCCATTACCAAATGGACCCAATACCTCAGCCTTGTTGTTTGTCCCCTGGATTCCAGAAGTATTTGTTACATCTACTTCCAATAATCTGTGATTGAAATTCTGCAGCACTGCAGTGAAGTATACATCATAAATTATTGTGTTTTTTTTTTTGCTAGATTAAAGTCTTCTTCTGCCCGTCAAAAAAAAAAAATAAATAAAATAAAATAAAATGATTTGTAGAATTGTAATTTTTGATTCTGGTAATGCATGCAATTTCATCCTGTCAGGGATTGGTATCAACAATTGATGTGATTCAATGACACCTATAAAGACTGTTTAGTTTGCATATCTTCTTTCTTTTCCCTGAAGTTGCATATCTTGTTGATTCTGCTTGGCTTCTCCTTGCTGATGAGAAAGGAATTTCATTTGTAGGAAGAAGCTGAGGTAGGCTGGGTGCCCTCTGATGAATGGGAAGCCATGGGAAGGGTAGCAGCCTAGAACATGTTCAGTTCCACCTCTTTTGGCACTCTCTCACTGTATAGTAATGGTTTTGAATCAGGGATGAGCATGATACAAGTTTGACAATTGTGCAGGAGAGAAATGCAAACTAAAAGCAATGAGGTTATCGGGTGGCATCCTTTTCACTCCATCTCATGCAAGCTTCAATATCAGAGAAAAAAATTAAAAGTGTGAGGCAGTTTGTAATTTGGAGATTGAAGAATTCATTTTCTAATAGGAAAGCTAAATTGTATATTAAAAAAGAAACTTTTATTAAAGCAGTTCCACCAGAGTGACTCTGATTAAGAAGTAGAGCAATTTTCTTCATGTAAATTATGTTTTTAAATTAGATTTAAATAACATAGTAATACTTTTATTCATGCTAGCCACCATTTAAAAGAAATAAGTAACTTCGTTAACTTCCTGCATTTTCACAAGGTGAAATTCCATCACAATCCTTGAGTAATTGAAACTGTGGTAACTTTTAAAGCCATCCAATTACAGGAATTCTGTGCAATTATTTTTCTAATAAAATTAGTTTTCACTTATACGTGTCTCATTTCCTGTCAATGAGGATGTTTTAAAAAAACCTTTTTCTAATGAATCTTTTTTTCTGGATATTATTATACCTACAGAGGGATATTTATTGATACTATCATATAAATGTAGAGCCCATAAAACAAGGCATGATTATAAATTTTAGTATGTCTATTTACCTTTGTTTTTTTTGGCAGTATCAGTAAACAATTGTGAATGTTCTTTCAGTAACCTATTGATCATAGTACACCGAGTGGAAGTCTGGAATTTTACAAATAATTTAATGGAAATGTTATGCAGACATATTCTACTTAGATAGCAATGCATAATAAATATAGGACTAACTAGACCAGTACCTCTTAACATGTTGAGAATTATATCTTTCTCTGATTTGACAGAATAAAAATTGAGGGAATTCAGGCCAGTGTGATTGTTAGGCTTTGCCTTCTATTCACTTTTTTTTTTTAATAAAAAAACCAGAAACAGGCTTTATTGCGAAATCCACATTGTTCATAATGTAAAAACAAATTAATTCCGCAATTGCTTTCAACTGTTCCTGAGACCAGAAAGAAAATTTCCCCTGGAGTCCTCATAGAGAAGACCTCTGTGCAATGTACTGGAAACAAACACAATGCTAAGCAATCATACATTTTAGTATATTTGTTCTCACATGCAGGTCCCCAGCTGGGACCTTTGTTTTCTTTTTTTTTTCTTTATTAATTTTTTTAATATTTTATTTTATTTTAATTTATTTTTTTATTTTTTAAAAATTTAAATCCAAATTAGCATTCAGACATCTTGCTTGTAACTGTGTTGGTTAAATCCCTGGCTGTCGTTTCTTCATTCTCTTTCTTTTGGGGTGAATTCCTTCGTTTTGTCATTTTAAAGGGAGGAAAGGGATTAATGAGGTAGAGAAATTGAAATTAAAAAAATTAAAATTAAAAATTAAAAATGCACACACATACACGCACAGATAAATAGATGATGCTAGATCCTTAGTATGTTTTGGTGGGTGTTGAAAATGGTTTGACAGATTAGAGGAAAACAAAGGGGGGGAGAAAAAAAAGGAAATAATTTGAGAATTTGAAAAAATGAATACACTGAAGTAGACTAAAATGAGATGATGGGGGAAAATAGAATTTGAAAAAATATACACAAAAATAAAAAATATAGTGGAAAAAAATTAAAGAAAAATATTTTTAATAAAAATTAATAATAAATATGTATTTTTTCGTTTTCTGTATTTAAGAAAAAAGAAAAGAAATGAAAAAGAGAAAAAATATTTTTAAAAAAAGAAAAAAAGAAAAAGAAATCATCTGAATATTTGAAAGAATGAATATACTGTAGTAGACTAAAATAAAATGATGGAAGTAAAATAGAATTTGAAAAAATTACATAAAAGCAAAAAATATAGTAATAAAAAATAAATAAAAATGTTTTTAATAGAAATTGAAAGGAAAAATCAAGTTTTTCTCTTTCTGCATTCAAGAAAAAAAAGAAACGAAAAAGAGAAAAAAAGAAAAAGAAAGAAAAAAAGGACATTGTTTGAAAATTTGAAAAGGTGAATATACTTAAGTAGACTAAAATAAAATGGTGGAAGTAAAGTAGAATTTGAAAAAATTTACACAAAAGTAAAAAGTATAGTAATAAAAATTAAAGAAAGATATTCTTAATAATGAAAATAAAAATGATTTTTTTCTCTTTCTGTATTCAAGAAAAAGAAAATAATTGTAAAAGAGAAAAAGAAAAAAGTAAAAAAAAGAAAAAAACTGAATAGATGAACCTGCTAACAGATTGAAGTAGGACTTAAATTATTTTGTTTTCCCCTAGAAGTCAGTCTATGTGGCTCTTTATAGTCCATATATTAAGCCAACAGTGAGGCTTGTGTTCTTGAAGAGCAAATTTGGCCTAGTTGGGCGGGGTTCACTGTAACAGCTCCGCTCTCCACTAGATGTTGCTGCTTGCCTCCTGGGGTAGATTTTGTGGGGCTTATAGGTGCGTATGCACATGAGCGGGATCAGTAAAAATGGTGCCACCCAGCTACCCAGTCTGTTTTCCCTGATCAGCAGTCACGAACCCGTCCTCTGTCTTCAGCTCTCGTCCACTACCCGCTTTTTCACTCTCCGTGACCAGGCCCCAGGCAGTACCTCTCTCCTGAGTTTTGTCTCAGATGCAGCTGTTTCCCCTGGCCCCTTACTTCCAAAGGACTGCCGCTTCGGAAACTCTGCCCCTCTGCAGGAGGGTCTCACCAAGCAATGGCCGAATGAGCAATGGCAGAATATCGGCAGCACCCAGGAACGCCCACTGGACCCTGTTGTTGCCGGGACCCCGAGACTATGGCCAGGTGCCAGACTGCACCAGAAAAAGTTCATGAAACAGTGTAGCAGCAGTGTTTCAGGGATTATGGAAAATTACAACACATCTGGCACAAGGCTTCACCCTTAACGACCTTGCCCCAGCACCAGCAAATGTGGCCACCTTCTGGGGTCTGCTGGGACCAGGTGGCTTCAACAGTCTCTACCAAATGTCCTTCCAACAGTGGAGCCACTTTTCCCTGTGTGGCCTGAGAACCTCCCAGACCCCATTCTGTTCCTCGAGATTCACCCTTCCCGCCAGGTATGGAGCTGCGGAGTTGCAGCCTTTGTGCTCCCCTTGTTTACAGTCATAATGGAATTTAAACCCTCTCCTTTCTCCTTTCTCCCTTTTCAGTTTAGTCCCTGCAGCTGTTTCCAATTTTCTACTTTCTCTCCAGCTGCTTTTGGGGAAGGTTGCTTTTCCCGTATTCTCCCCCCACCCAGTCTCCATCCTCTCTCCACCCACAAAAGCTGTTCCCTACCTTTTGTGGCTTCTCGCTCCCCAAATTCCCCTCTCTGCACCACGTACCTGCTGAATTCTGTGTTTCAGGTTGTGCAGATTATTGTGTTAATCCTCCATTTAGTTTTCTAGGTGTGTAGGATGGTTTAGTTGGTCTGACTGTATTTCATGAGTGTGAGACACACAAAAAGCTTCCATAGTGTTCCGCCATCTTGGCTCCTCCATTTATTCTCAGTTGTTAAGAGTCTCTCATGGTTTTTTCTTCCTTCCTTCTCTGTAACTTTTTTTCTCCTTCCCCTCCCCCATGGTCTTCTGTTAAGTTTCTCAGGATCCACATGAGAGTGAAAACATATGGTATCTGTCTTTCTCTGTATGACTTATTCACTTAACATAACACTCTCCAGTGAGTAAACTGAGGCTTGAGAAAAGTATCCAACTTCCACATAGTCATACAAAGTGGCATTCCATGCTTTTGGAATTATTGTTACCTTGGTAACTACATTATTCTTCTAAAATGAAGTTTGTTGTGTTCATTTTATATTATTACAGAAAGAATGCATTTTCAAGACAGAAGTATCTTAACATAGAAACAAGAAAAAGGGAAAAGAAAAAAGAATAAAAAGCAACCATAATAAAAACCATTTAATTTTTTAAATTTTTAATGTTTATTTATTTTTGAGAGAGAGAGAGAGAAAGAGAATGGGGGAGGGGCAGAGAGAAAGGGAGACACAGAATCGGAAGCAGGCTCCAGGCTCTGAGCTGTCAGCACAGAGCATGACATGAGGCTCGAACTTGTGAACCATGATATCATGACCCAGGCCAAAGTCAGACACTTAACTGACTCAGCCACCCAGGTGCCCCAACCATTTAAATTTTTTAATGTTTATTTTTGAGAGAAAGAGAGAGAGCAAGCACGAGTAGGGGAAGGGCAGAGAGAGAGAGGGAGACATAGAATTTGAAACAGGCTCCAGACTCTGAGATGTCAGCACAGAACCCAATGCAGAGCTCTAACTCTGAAAGGTGAGATAATGACCTGACTCAAATTTGGCCGCTTAACTGACTCAGCCACCCAGATGCCTCAATAAAAACCATTTAGAGACCATTACTAGTAATGTCTTGCTATATGTCTTGCAGGATTTTCCTATGTGTGTGTGTATATATATATATTTTTTTTTTTAATTTTTTTAATGTTTACTTATTTTTGAAAGAGAGAGAGAGCATGAAAGCAGGAGAGGAACAGAGAGAGAGGGAGCGACAGAATTCGAAGCAGGCTCCAGGCTCTGAGCTGTTAGCACAGAGCCCAGCGGGAGGCTGGAACTCACCGACAATGAGATCATGACCTGAGTCAAAGTCAGATGCTTAACCGACTGAGCCACACAGGCGCCCCTTCCTATGTATATTTTTAAGGGATCATACTGTGCTAATTCTATAATTATTTTTCTCAATTAAAAATTGTGATTATCGTTTTAGCCAATAAAAATAAGAAGGCAATTCAAGATGGTGGTATAGAAAGACTGAACTCACCTCCTTCCATGGACACACCAGTGTACAGCTACATAGAGAATAATTCTTTCTGAAAAAGACCTGAAAAGTAGCTGAACAGCTCCTGCACACCAAAGGGTAAAAAGGCCACATCAAGATGAGTAGCAGAGTAAGGGACGTGGTTTCACCAAAAACTCTACCTCTGGTGTAGTGACCCATAAGCAGGAAGGATATCACAAATATGGAGTGTATCCCTGTAGAACAAGGAGTTTGACTCCTACATCAGGCATTCTAACCCTTGGGACCTGCACTGGAGAGAAGATCCCCAAAACTGGCTTTGAAAACCAATGGAACTTACATCCAGGAGACTTAAAGGGCTATAGGAAACAGAGACTCTGCTTTGAAAGAACTCATGCACAGACTAATTCACCCCAGGACATGGAACAAAAGCAATGGGTTGAAAAGTGCTTGTATCATATGTGAAGGAGATTTGTTGACTAATCTTAAAGGATCTGCCAAAGGGGCAGAGTCCTGTTGGAACTGTCTCCAAGAATAGAGGTGCCAGTGGGCATCATTTTTTCATTCTCATTTTACCTTGTTTTATAGTTTAATTTTTAAATGTTTATTTATTTTTGAGAGAGTGATAGAGGATGAGCAGTGGAGAGGCAGAGAGAGGGGGAGACACAGAATCCAAAGCAGGCTCCAGGCTCTGAGCTGTCAGCACAGAGCCTGATGCAGGCCTTGAACTCACCAACCATGAGATCATGACCTGAGCTGAAGTCGGCCACTTAACTGACTCAGCCACCTAGGCTCCCCAAATTCCACCTTGTTAACACTGGTGCTGATGGGTACCATTTTTTGTACCGTACCTCTACATTACTAGCACCACTTGCCCTTCCCCTGTGCTCCTCCATGATCTTCCCTTGCTAAAACCAGCAGGCAAGTGTGCCATCAGCCTGGTGCTCTCCCATGATTCTGCCAAAGCCAGTTGGTACATACAGTTCAAACAGGGAATTCTCCTTCAATGCCTGACTCTGGTTGCCAAGGGTACTAGTGTTTCTGGGACCCATGGAACTGAAGCAATTAGAGAGACAGTTCTTCGCAGTCTACCACCCCTCAGGGCACTGCACAGACAGCAGATTGAAACACTCCCCCAGTGTTCCTGTGAGCACTTGATTAAGACTGGGAGAGATAACTGTTCAGCCTAATATATGGAAACAAACACAGACAATACACAAAAATGAGGAAACAGAGGAATATGTTCCAAAGGAAAGAACAAGATAACCACTTCCCCTGACACACACACAAAACTTAATGAAACAGAGATAAGAGTCCAAAGTAACGGTCATAAAGATGCTCACTGATCTCTGGGAGAATAATGGATGTACACAGAAAGAACTTCAACAAAGTGATGGAAAATATTTAAAAATACCAGACAAAAGTCATGAGCCAAATAATACAATAATTAAACCGAAAAAATACACTAGAGGGGTTCAGCAGCAGCCTAGCAAAGCAGGAGAAAGGATGAATGACCTGGAAGAGAGTACAGTGGAATTCACACAGACAGAGCAGCAAAAAGAAAAAAATAATTTTAAAAAGTAAAGATAGCTTGAGGGACCTATTAGACAACACCAAGCATAACAACATTCACAGTATAAGGGTCCCACAAGGAGAGAAGAGAGACAGAAAACTTATTTGAAGAAAAAAGGCTGAAAACTTTCTTAACCTGGGGAAGGAAACAGACATTCAAATACAGGAAGTACAGAGAGTTACAAATAAGATTAACACAAAGATATCCATACTAGGGTGCATTATAAATAAAGTCAAAAGTTAAAGAGAAAGAGAGAATTTTAAAGATACAAGTGGAAAACAAGGGAATCCCTATAAGACCATTAGCAGATTTTTAGCAAAAACTTTGCAAGTCCAAAGGGATTTATCAAAGTGCTGGGGGAGACAAAAAACTTCCAACCAAGAGTACTCTATCTTTGTGTTTCTTACTATCTAGTAAGAATATCACTCATAATTGAAGGAGACAAAGAGTTTTCCAGACAACAAAAAACTAATAGAGTTCGCCACCACTAACTTGTCTTACAGGAAATGTTAAAGGGAATTTTTAAGTTGAAAATAAAAGGCCACTACTTACTAACAAGAAAACAAATAAAAGTAAAAATCTCACTGGTGAAGGTAAATATATAGTAAAGGTAGTAGGCTAGTCTCATAAAATTAGCATGAATGTTAAAAGACAAAGGTAGTAAACATAACTATAACTACGACAATTTGTTAAGGAACACAGAAGGTAAAAAGTGTAAAATGTGACATCAAAAACATAAAATATCTGAGAAGGAAGTAAAAATGGTACAATGTGTTCAAATTTAACTTTCTATCCACTTAACTATATACATACCAGTCTGTATCTATCTATCTATCTATCTATCTATCTATCTATCTATAACTATATACACACAGTCTGTACCTACCTACCTATCTACCTATCAATTTATTTATCTATAATATATCTGTTGAAACAGACTGATACATATAAGCCTCATGGTAATCAGAAAGCAAGAGCCTATAGTAGATACACAAAAGAAAATGAGAATGGAATCTAAATGCAGCCCCCAAAGAAAGGCACCAAAGCACAAGGGAAAAAAAGCAAAAGACTAAGAAAGGAACAGGGAAGAACTACAAATAGACAGAGAACAATGAACAAAATGACAATAAGTACATACCTATCTATAATTATTTTAAATTTAAATGGACTAAATGCTCCAATCAAAAAACATAGAGTTGCTGAAAAAAAAAAAAGAAGACACATCTATATGCTGCTACAAGAGACTGATCTCATATTTAAGGACACACAGAAACTGAAAATGAAGGGATGGAAAATGATTTGGAGACCCAGAATATAAAGGTGGCTCCAGGATCCAAGCTATCAGCAAAGAGCCTGATGTGGGGCTCGAACTCGTGAACCGTAAGATCATGACCTGAGCCAAAGTCGGACGCTTAACCTAATGAGCCACCCAGGCACCCCATGGGAAAATAGACTTTAAAACAAAGACTAATATAAAACACAGATGATGATAAACAGTCAATCCAGCAAAAAGATATAACATTTGCAAATATTTATGTACCCAACATAGAAACACATTTATCTCTACATGTGTGTGTGTGTGTGTGTGTGTGTGTGTGTGTGTAGATATATATAAAGAAAACATTAACAGACATAAAGGGGGAAATCAATGGCAATATAATAATAGTAAAGGACTTTTATATTCCACTTACATCAATAGTTAGATCATCCAGACAGAAAATCAGTAAGGAAATATTGGCCTTCAATAACACATTAGACCGGATCACTGAATAGATATATGCAAAACTTTCCATCCAAAACCAGCAGAATTAATATTCTCCTTAAGTTCACATGGAACATTCTCCAAAATAGATCATGTATTAGGCCACTAAACAAGTCTCAATAAATCTTAGAAAATTTAAATCATATCAGACATTTTTCAAGAACACAATGTTATGAAACTGGAAATCAAACACAAAAATAAAACTGGAAAAATCACAAATAGGTGGAGATTAAACAACATGCTACTGAACAGCCAATCGGTTAACAAAGATACCAAAGGGAAAAAAAAAAGAAAAGAAATACCATGAGACAAAGGAAAATAAAGCTACAACATAGGAAAATCTTTGGACACAGCAAAAGACTTCCAAGAGGGAAATTTATAGTGATATAGGCCCGCCTCAAGAAACTAGCTAACTAACTAAATAAATAAATAATAAAATAAATAAAATAAAATAAAATAAAATAAAATAATCTACATGTAAAGGAACTAGAAAAAAAGGAAGAAACAAAGCCCAAAATTAGTAGAAGAAAATAAATAATAAATATCACAGTGGAAATAAATGAAAGAGAAACTAATAAATTAATAGAAAAGATCAACAGGATGCAAGTGCAGGGAGCAGGATAGGCAGTCCTGACATGGGCCAGGAAGGCCAGGGTGGCTGCTACAGTGGCCTGGAGAGTTCCACAAGGCATGAGACCATAGCATGTCCCTGGGCCAGGCAGAGCCACCCTTTCCATGGCTGGAAGGCCAGAAACCACACACACACACATTTACCCTCTGCATGCCTTTCCCCTCTGGCTTGGAGGCAGAGATCACCTGTGGGTTCCTGGTCCCTGACGCCCAACCCCACAGAGGGGCTGTTGAGAAGCATCTCACACTGAACTGCAGCATCCTGGTGGTCCACTGGGGAACTGAAGGTCCTCGTCTTCTCTGAACTTCCATCATCAACTTTCTTGACCAGCTTTCCCTGCTGATGTGGACCATGCAGTGCTTCAGGGCCCTTGTTTACCACTAAGCCTATGCTGATGAAAGGGGGCTAAGGTCTAACCTTGTGTCCCTGCCTAGGCTGTGTGTGCTTACTAGGGCCGTGATTCTTGGAGTAGCTGACACTTGAGGTTGGGATCCTGCCTAATCATCTGCCAGTACTGACTCTTGGGCACTCAGGGTCCCCTTGTTTTGTTTGCAGCTTAAATGTTTGTTACTACAGAAAATAAACCTGAGCTTTTCTAAAAAAAAAAATCAATGAAACTAAGACATGGTTGTTTAAAAAGATAAAACTGGTAAACCTTTAGCTAGATTCACTAAGAAAAAAAGAGACAGGGTTCAAGTACATAAAATGAGAAATAAAAGCAGGGAAATTACAACTGATACCAAAGAAATACAAAAGATCCTAAAAGACTACTATGAACAATTATAAACCAATAAATGGACAGCCTAGAAGAAATAGATAAATTTCTAGAAATATACAATCTTCTAAGACTGAATCACGAAGAAATAGAAAATCTCAATAGACCGATTACCAACAAAAAGATTGAATCAGTAATCAAAAACTTCTTAACAAACAAAAGTCCAGGACCAGATGACTTTACTGAATTCAAACACTCAAAGATTTACTATTTACATTTATCAAACTTTTCCAAAAATATTGAAGAGGAGGAAATGCTTCCAAACTCATTTTTTGTAGCTAACATTATCCTGATACTAAAAACAAACAAACAAAAAATGGACACCACACAGACACACACACAAACACACACACAAATTTACAGGCCAGTACCCCTGATGAACATAAATGAAAAATTCTTCAATAAAATATTAGCAAACCAATTCAACAATACATTAAACATATCATACACCATGATTAAGTGGGATTTAGTCTAGGAATGCAAAGATTATTCAACACCTGCAAATCAATTAATGTGATATACATTTAACAAAAAAATAAAAATCATATAATCTCAATAGATGCAGAAAAATCATTTGACAAAATTCAACATCCATATATGATAAAAACACTCAACAAAGCATGTATGGAGTAAATGTGCCTCAATATAATAAATGCCATATATGTTAAGCCCACAGCTAATATATTCAATGGTGAAAAGCTGAAAGCTTTTTCTCTAAGATTAGTAACATGACAGGAATGCCCACTTTCACTACTTTCATTCAACATAGTATCAGAAGTCCTAGCCATAACAGTAGGCAAGAAAAAGATATAAAAATCATCCATATTGGAAAGGAAAAAGTAAAATGATCACTATTTGTGAAGAAAACGATTTTATATATAGAAAACTCTAAAGACTCCATCAAAAATTGTTAGAACTGATAAACAAATTTAATACTTGTAGAATAAAAAATCACTATACAAAAATTCATTACATTTTTATACACTAACAACTATCAGAAAGAGAAATTAAGAAAACAATTCCATTTACAATTGCATCAAAGTAATAAAATACCTATGAATAAATTTAACCAAGGACACAAAAAAAACTGTACAATGAAAACTACAAGACATTGATGAAAGAAACTGAAGACACAAATAAATGACAAGATATTTTGTGATCATGGATTGGAGGAATTAATATTGTTAAAATGTCTATATTACCCAAAGCCATCTGCAAATTTAATGCAATCCCTGTGACAATTCCAGTGGGATTTTTTACAGAAATAGAACAAACAGTCCTAAAATTGGTATGGAACCATGAATTATCCTGAATTGCCAAAGCATCTTGAGAAAAAGAAGAGCAAAGGTAGAGGCATCGTGCTCCCCCATTTCAAACTGTATTATAAAGCTGTACTTATCAAAACAATATAGTATTGGTGCAAAAACAGGCATGTACAGCAATAGAACAGAATAGAGAACTCAGAAATAAACCCATGCACATATGGTCAATTAGATTATGACAAAAGAGGCAGGAATATGGAATGAGAAAAGGATAGTCTCTTTTATGCATAGTTGGGAAAACTGGACATGTAAAATAATGAAATTGGACCATTATATTACATAATACACAAAAATTAACTCAAAATGGATTAAAAACTTGAATATAAGACCAGAAGTCATAAAACTACTGGAAGAAAACACAGACAGTAAGCTCCTTGACATCACTCGGTGAATTTTAAAAAATCTGAGCACACAGGCAATGACAACCAAAGCAAAAATGAATAAATCAGACTACATCAGACAAAAAAGTTTCTGCACAACAAAGGAAACCATCAACAAAATAAAACTGCAACCTACTGAATGGGAGAAGATATTTGCAAATCATATATCTAGTAAGTGGTTGATATCCAAAATATATAATGAACTCCTACAACACAATAACAGGAAAAAACAATCTGATTATAAAATGGGCAGAGGATATGCATAGACATTACAAAGGAAGACATTCAGATGGTCAATAGGCACATAAAAAGATTCTCAATATCACTAATCATCAGGGAATTGCAAATCAAAACCACAATGAGATATTGCCTTATACCTATTGGAATGGTGATTATCAAAAATACAAGAAATAAGTGTTGGTGTGGATGCAGGGAAAAAGAACCCCTTATGCTCTGTTGGTAGAACTGTAAACTGTTGCTGAAACTATGGAAAACAGTATGGAGGTTGCTCAGAAAACTAAAAAAGGGGCACCTGGGTGGCTCAGTCTGTTAAGCATTCAACTCTTGGTCTCAGCTCAGGTCATGACCTCATGTTAGTGAGTTTGAACTCTGCAATGGCCTGTGAACTGAGCCCAATATATATATATATATATATATATATATATATATATATATATATATATATATATATATATAATGTGGAATATACCCAGCCATAAAAAAAGAATGAAGTCTTGCCATTTGTGACAACATTGATAAAGCTTGAAGTCATTATGTTAAGTGAAATAAGTCAGACAGAGAAAACCAGATACCTTTTGATTTCATTTCTATGTGGAACCTAAAAAACAAACCAAATAAAAAAAAAAAAACACCAACAACAAAATTCATAGATACAGAGAACAGACAGGTGTTTGCCAGGGGTTTGGGACATGCGCAAAATGGGAGAAGGGGTAAAGAGATACAAATTTCTAGTCATACATACATAATTCATGGGGATGTAATGTACAGCATGGTGATTATAATCAATATTATATTGCATATTACATAAGTGTATATGGTGAGAGGGGAAACTAGACTTATTGCGGCAATCATTTCACAATGTATATGAATATTAAATCATTAAATTGTACACTTGTAACTAATATAATGTTATATATAAATTATACTTCAATTGAAAAACATTAGGATAATAATTTAATGACTGCCTAATATTCTATTTTATGTATACACCATAATTTATTTCATTGATCCTTTTTTATATACTTTTAAGATGTTTCCAATGTTTTGCTATAACAAATCATCCAGGGATAAACTTCATCATAACTGTTTTTGCCCACACCTTTGTTTATTTACTTGAGATAAATTCTTAAAGTGGAATTCCTAGGTCAAAAAGCATGCATATTTTGAAGTCTTTTAGATACATATACCTTGTGTCTCTTAATTTGAGCCTAGGAATAAATCCTAATGGAGACATTTTTAAAAGAAGAAATATTGCCATGTTTCTTCTTTTGTGATTATCATATCCTTGCCTGATTTGTTATTCCCCAGTCAGCTCTTCTTCCAGTCATTTGTAGTCTCAGCATTCATACTTTGCCAGTAATTTGGTAAAGACTGCCAAGAGGGCAAACCTAGAATCTAACTTATGTCTTTGTGTGAATGATTACTGGTCACAGGTAGCCACAGAACCATGAGTAGGCAGATATATAATTATTATTTTTTTTGTTAGTTGTGTTTCCTTTATTTATTTATTTTTGATTCTATTAATTTAATTTTATTTTTTTTTATTATTTAATATATGAAATTTACTGTCAAATTGGTTTACATACAACACCCAGTGCTCATCCCAAAAGGTGCCCTCCTCAATACCCATCACCCACCCTGCCCTCCCTCCCACCCCCCATCAACCCTCAGTTTGTTCTCAGTTTTTAACAGTCTCTTATGCTTTGGCTCTCTCCCACTCTAACCTCTAACCTCTTTTTTTTTTTTCCTTCCCCTCCCCCATGGGTTTCTGTTACGTTTCTCAGGATCCACATAAGAGTGAAACCATATGGTATCTGTCTTTCTCTGTATGGCTTATTTCACTTAGCATCACACTCTCCAGTTCCATCCATGTTGCTACAAAAGGCCATATTTCATTTTTTCTCATTGCCACGTAGTATTCCATTGTGTATATAAACCACAATTTCTTTATCCATTCATCAGTTGATGGACATTTAGGCTCTTTCCATAATTTGGCTATTGTTGAGAGTGCTGCTATAAACATTGGGGTACAAGTGCCCCTATGCATCAGTACTCCTGTATCCCTTGGATAAATTCCTAGCAGTGCTATTGCTGGGTCATAGGGTAGGTCTATCTTTAATTTTCTGAGGAACCTCCACACTGCTTTCCAGAGCGGCTGCACCAATTTGCATTCCCACCAACAGTGCAAGAGGGTTCCTGTTTCTCCACATCCTCTCCAGCATCTATAGTCTCCTGATTTCTTCATTTTGGCCACTCTGACTGGCGTGAGGTGGTATCTGAGTGTGGTTTTGATTTGTATTTCCCTGATAAGGAGCGACGTTGAACATCTTTTCATGTGCCTGTTGGCCATCCGGATGTCTTCTTTAGAGAAGTGTCTATTCATGTTTTCTGCCCATTTCTTCACTGGGTTATTTGTTTTTCGGGTGTGGAGTTTGATGAGCTCTTTATAGATTTTGGATACTAGCCCTTTGTCCGATGTGTCATTTGCAAATATCTTTTCCCATTCCGTTGGTTGCCTTTTAGTTTTGTTGGTTGTTTCCTTTGCTGTGCAGAAGCTTTTTATCTTCATAAGGTCCCAGTAATTCATTTTTGCTTTTAATTCCCTTGCCTTTGGGGATGTGTCTAGCAAGAGGTTGCTATGGCTGAGGTAATAGAGGTCTTTTCCTGCTTTCTCCTCTAGGGTTTTGATGGTTTCCTGTCTCACATTCAGGTCCTTTATCCATTTTGAGTTTATTTTTGTGAATGCTGTGAGAAAGTGGTCTAGTTTCAACCTTCTGCCTGTTGCTGTCCAGTTCTCCCAGCACCATTTGTGAAAGAGACTGTCTTTTTTCCATTGGATGTTCTTTCCTGCTTTGTCAAAGATGAGTTGGCCATATGTTTGTGGGTCTAGTTCTGGGGTTTCTATTCTATTCCATTGGTCTATGTGTCTGTTTTTGTGCCAATACCATGCTGTCTTGATGATGACAGCTTTGGAGTAGAGGCTAAAGTCTGGGATTGTGATGCCTCCTGCTTTGGTCTTCTTCGTCAAAATTACTTTGGCTATTCGGGGCCTTTTGTGGTTCCATATGAATTTTAGGATTGCTTGTTCTAGTTTTGAGAAGAATGCTGGTGCAATTTTGATTGGGATTGCATTGAATGTGTAGATAGCTTTGGGTAGTATTGACATTTTGACAATATTTATTCTTCCGATCCATGAGCAGGGAATGTCTTTCCATTTCTTTATATCTTCTTCAATTACCTGCATAAGCTTTCTATAGTTTTCAGCATACAGATCTTTTACATCTTTGGTTAGATTTATTCCTAGGTATTTTATGCTTCTTGGTGCAATTGTGAGTGGGATCAGTTTTTTATTTGTCTTTCTGTTGCTTCATTGTTAGTGTATAAGAATGCAACTGATTTCTGCACATTGATTTTGTATCCTGCAACTTTGCTGAATTCATGTATCAGTTCTAGCAGACTTTTGGTGGAGTCTATCGGATTTTCCATGTATAATATCATGTCATATGCAAAAAGCGAAAGCTTGACTTCATCTTTGCCAATTTTGATGCCTTTGATTTCCTTTTGTTGTCTGATTGCTGATGCTAGAACTTCCAGCACTATATTAAACAACAGCGGTGAGAGTGGGCCTCCCTGTCGTGTTCCTGATCTCAGGGAAAAAGCTCTCAGTTTTTCCCCATTGAGGATGATGTTAGCTGTGGGCTTTTCATAAATGGCCTTTATGATCTTTAAGTATGTTCCTTCTATCCTGACTTTCTCAAGGGTTTTTATTAAGAAAGGGTGCTGGATTTTGTCAAAGGCCTTTTCTGCATCGATTGACAGGATCATATGGTTCTTCTCTTTTTTGTTGTTAATGTGATGTATCACGTTGATTGATTTGCGAATGTTGAACCAGCCCTGCATCCCAGGAATGAATCCCACTTGATCATGGTGAATAATTCTTTGTATATGCCGTTGAATTCGATTTGCTAGTATCTTATTGAGAATTTTTGCATCCATATTCATCAGGGATATTGGCCTGTAGTTCTCTTTTTTTACTGGGTCTCTGTCTGGTTTAGGAATCAAAGTAATACTGGCTTCCTAGAATGAGTCTGGAAGTTTTCCTTCCCTTTCTATTTCTTGGAATAGCTTGAGAAGGATAGGTATTATCTCTGCTTTAAACGTCTGGTAGAACTCCCCTGGGAAGCCATCTGGTCCTGGACTCTTATTTGTTGGGAGATTTTTGATAACCGATTCAATTTCTTCGCTGGTTATGGGTCTGTTCAAGCTTTCTATTTCCTCCCGATTGAGCTGTGGAAGAGTGTGGGTGTTTAGGAATTTGTCCATTTCTTCCAGGTTGTCCAATTTATTGGCATATAATTTTTCATAGTATTCCCTGATAATTGTTTGTATCTCTGAGGGATTGGTTGTAATAATTCCATTTTCATTCATGATTTTATCTATTTGGGCCATCTCCCTTTTCTTTTTGAGAAGCCTGGCTAGAGGTTTGTCAATTTTGTTTATTTTTTCAAAAAACCAACTCTTGGTTTCGTTGATCTGCTCTACAGTTTTTTTAGATTCTATATTGTTTATTTCTGCTCTGATCTTTATTATTTCTCTTCTTCTGCTGGGTTTAGGCTGCCTTTGCTGTTCTGCTTCTATTTCCTTTAGGTGTGCTGTTAGATTTTGTATTTGGGATTTTTCTTGTTTCTTGAGATAGGCCTGGATTGCAATGTATTTTCCTCTCAGGACTGCCTTCGCTGCATCCCAAAGCGTTTGGATTGTTGTATTTTCATTTTCGTTTGTTTCCATATATTTTTTAATTTCTTCTCTAATTGCCTGGTTGACCCACTCATTCGTTAGTAGGGTGTTCTTTAACCTCCATGCTTTTGGAGGTTTTCCAGACTTTTTCCTGTGGTTGATTTCAAGCTTCATAGCATTGTGGTCTGAAAGTATGCATGGTATAATTTCAATTCTTGTAAACTTATGAAGGGCTGTTTTGTGTCCCAGTATATGATCTATCTTGGAGAATGTTCCATGTGCACTCGAGAAGAAAGTATATTCTGTTGCTTTGGGATGCAGAGTTCTAAATATATCTGTCAAGTCCATCTGATCCAATGTATCATTCAGGGCCCTTGTTTCTTTACTGACTGTGTGTCTAGATGATCTATCCATTTCTGTAAGTGGGGTGTTAAAGTCCCCTGCAATGACCACATTCTTATCAATAAGGTTGCTTATGTTTATGAGTAATTGTTTTATATATCTGGGGGCTCCGGTATTTGGCACATAGACATTTATAATAGTTAGCTCTTCCTGATGGATAGACCCTGTGATTATTATATAATGCCCTTCTTCATCTCTTGTTACAGCCTTTAATTTAAAGTCTAGTTTGTCTGATATAAGTATGGCTCCTCCAGCTTTCTTTTGGCTTCCAGTAGCATGATAAATAGTTCTCCATCCCCTCACTCTCAATCTGAAGGTGTCCTCAGATCTAAAATGAGTCTCTTGTAGACAGCAAATAGATGGGTCTTGTTTTTTTATCCATTCTGATACCCTATGTCTTTTGGTTGGCGCATTTAATCCATTTACCTTCAGTGTTATGATAGAAAGATACGGGTTTAGAGTCATTGTGATGTCTGTATGTTTTATGCTTGTAGTGATGTCTCTGGTACTTTGTCTCACAGGATCCCCCTTAGGATCTCTTGTAAGGCTGGTTTCGTGGTGACAAATTCCTTCAGTTTTTGTTTGTTTGGGAAGACCTTTATCTCTCCTTCTATTCTAAATGACAGACTTGCTGGATAAAGGATTCTCGGCTGCATATTTTTTCTGTTTAGCACACTGTAGATATCGTGCCAAGCCTTTCTGGCCTGCCAAGTTTCAAAGGAGAGATCAGTCACGAGTCTTATAGGTCTCCCTTTATATGTGAGGGCACGTTTATCCCTTGCTGCTTTCAGAATTTTCTCTTTATCCTTGTATTTAGCCAGTTTCACTATGATATGTCGTGCAGAAGATCGATTCAAGTTACGGCTGAAGGGAGTTCTCTGTGCCTCTTGGATTTCAATGTCTTTTTCCTTCCCCAGTTCAGGGAAGTTCTCAGCTATCATTTCTTCAAGTACCCCTTCAGCACCTTTCCCTCTCTCTTCCTCCTCTGGGATACCAATTATGCGTATATTATTTCTTTTTAGTGTATCACTTAGTTCTCTAATTTTCCCCTCATACTCCTGGATTTTTTTATCTCTCTTTCTTTCAGCTTCCTCTTTCTCCATAACTTTATCTTCTAGTTCACCTATTCTCTCCTCTGCCTCTTCAAGCCGAGCCGTCGTGGTTTCCATTTTGTTTTGCATTTCGTTTAAAGCGTTTTTCAGCTCCTCATGACTGTTCCTTAGTCCCTTGATCTCTGTGGCAAGAGATTCTCTGCTGTCCTGTATACTGTTTTCAAGCCCAGTGATTAATTTTATGACTATTATTCTAAATTCACTTTCTGTTATATTATTTAAATCCTTTTTGATCAGTTCATTAGCTGTTGTTATTTCCTGGAGATTCTTCTGAGGGGAATTCTTCCGTTTGGTCATTTTGGATAATCCCTGGAGTGGTGAGGACCTGCAGGGCACTTCCCCTGTGCTGTGGTGTATAACTGGAGTTGGTGGGCGGGGCCGCAGTCCGACCTGATGTCTGCCCCCAGCCCACTGCTGGGGCCACAGTCAGACTGGTGTGTGCCTTCTCTTCCCCTCTCCTAGGTGCGGGATTCACTGTGGGGTGGTGTGGCCCGTCTGGGCTACTTGCACATTGCCAGGCTTGTGGTGCTGGGGATCTGGCGTATTAGCTGGGGTGGGTAGGCAAGGTGCACGGGGGCTGGAGGGGCAGGCTTAGCTCGCTTCTCCTTAGGTGATCCACTCAGGAGGGGCCCTGTGGCAGCCGGAGGGAGTCAGATCTGCTGCCGGAGGTTTGGCTCCGCAGAAGCACAGAGTTGGGTGTTTGCGCTGCGCGAGCAAGTTCCCTGGCAGGAACTGGTTCCCTTTGGGATTTTGGCTGGGGGATGGGCGAGGGAGATGGCACTGGCGAGCGCCTTTGTTCCCCGCCAAGCTGAGCTCTGCCTTCTGGGTGCTCAGCAGCTCTCCCTCCTTTTGTCCTCCAGCCTTCCCGCTTTCTGAGCAGAGCTGTTAACTTATGACCTCCCAGACGCTAAGTCGGGCTTTCTGTAGGAACACAGTCCGTCCGGCCCCTCCGCTTTTGCCAGCTAGGCTCGGGGGCTCTGCTTGGCCGGCGAGCCGCCCCTCCGCCCTGGCTCCCTCCCGCCAGTCCGTGGAGCGCGCACCGCCTCGCAGCCCTTCCTACCCTCTTCCGTGGGCCTCTCGTCTGCGCTTGGCTCCGGAGACTCCGTTCTGCTAATCCTCTGGCGGTTTTCTGGGTTCTTTAGGCAGGTGTAGGTAGAATCTAAGTGATCAGCAGGACGCGCGGTGAGCCCAGCGTCCTCCCACGCCGCCATCTTCCGGAACCCAGATATATAATTATTGACACTTGGTATTTGAATGGATCTTCCTGAAATAGGAACTTCTGAGTCAAATAATTCAACTATTTAATATTTATTTATATCTTCTTTCCATTTCTTTTTTTTTTTAAGTTTATTTTGAGAGAAAGAGAAAGACAGAGTACATGCACACACATGCAAGCAGGGGAGGGGCAGAGAGAAAGGGAGAGAGAATCCCTAGCAGGCTCCATGCTGTGAGCACAGAGCCCAACACAGGGCTCAATCCCACAACCGGTGAGATCATGATGTGAGCCAAAACTAAGAGTAAGACACTTATATTGAGACATTCAGGTGCCCCTCCATTTCTTTAGATTTACCATTCTGATTATGATTCTTGCTTTCAGTCACCAGTCCCCAGTACATAAAAAAAAATAGACTTGGGGTGCTTGGGTGGCTCAGTCTGTTAAGCACCTGACTTCAGCTCAGGTCATGATCTCATGGTTTGTGAGTTTGAGCCCTGTTTCGGGCTCTGTGCTGACAGCTCAGAGCCTGGATCCTGCTTCAAATTCTGTGTCTCCATCTCTCTCTGCCCCTCCTCTACTTGCGCTCCATCTCTCTCTCTCAAAAATAAACATTAAAAAATTATTTAAAAATAAAATAAAAATAAAAACATTAGACCTATTTTTCATATAATTTATTGTCAAATTGGTTTCCACACAACACCCAGTGCTCATCACAACAAGTGCCCTCCTCCCTGCCCATCACCCACTTTCCCCTCTCCCCCACCCCACATCTACCCTTAGTTTGTTCTCAGTCCTTAAGAGTCTCTTATGGTTTGCCTCCTTCACTCTCTGTAACTTTTTTCTCCCCCTTCCCCTCCCCCATGGTCCTCTGTTAAGTTTCTCCAGAGCCACATATGAGCGAAAACATATGGTATCTGTCTTTCTCTGCAGGACTTATTTCACTTAGCATAATACCCTCCAGTTCCATCCTCATTGCTGCAAATGGCCAGATTTCATTCTTTCTCATTGCCAAGTAGTATTCCATTGTATATATAAATCACATCTTTATCCATTCATCAGTTGATGGACATTTAGGCTGTTTTCATAGTTTGACTATTGTTGAAAGTGCTGCTATAAACATTGGGGTACAAATGCCCCTATGCATCAGCACTCCTGTATCCTTTGGGTGGATTCCTAGCAGTGCTATTGCTGAGTCATAGGGTAGTTCTATTCTTAATTTTTTGAGGAACCTCCACACTTTTCCAGAGCGGCTGCACCAGTTTGCATTCCCAACAGCAGTATGGTATTGGCACAAAAACAGACACATAGACCAATGGAATAGAAGAGATACCCCAGAATTGGACCCACAAATATATAGCCAACTAATCTTTGACAAAGCAGGAAATAGTATCCAGTGGAAAAAAGATAGTCTTTTTAACAAATGGTGCTGGGAGAACTGGACAGCAACATGCAGAAGGATGAAACTAGACCACTTTCTCACACCGTTCACAAAAATAAACTCAAAATGGATAAAGGACCTGAATGTGAGACAGGAAACCATCAAAACCCTAGAGAAGAAACCGGGAAAAAAACCTCTTTGACCTCAGCTGCAACAATTTCCTAGTCGACACATCTCCAAAGGCAAGGGAATTAAAAGCAAAAATGAACTATTGGGACCTCATCGAGATAAAAAGCTTCTGCACTGCAAAGGAAACAGTCAACAAAACTAAAAGGCAACCGACGGAATGGGAAAAGATATTTGCAAATGACATATCGGATAAAGGGCTAGTATCTAAAATCTATAAAGAATTCACCAAACTCCACACCCGAAAAACAAATAATCCCGTGAAGAAATAGGCAGTAGACATATTTTTCTATTTACATTTTTTCTTGGGGGGAAATGTGTTTGTACATTGTCTACAAATAAAGGTTCAGGTTAAGTTATTTCATCCCCAATATTTAAATGCAATTTGGGCTTAAAATGACCTGTAAGAAATATCATAACGGTGAGTAGAGTCCAACAGCTTATTTTTGAGGATGAATTCATCTCTTACATTTGAAAGGAGTTTATTTGATGCTTTAACATCTCCATTAAAAACATGATTGCCCAGTGTCACAACTCTTGACCATTTTCTTCTGTTAATGGGAAAGCCTTCCCTCTTTAGCACATCAATAAATGAAAGCTCATAATGAAGGCTTAGACTATAAAGAACAAACCCAGGAATGCCAGGTACATTTTGACTGGTTCAGGTCAATTATTGTTTCAATTAATACTATTAAAATACCATCTCTATAGACAGCCAAACACAAAGATGGCCAATCTGCATCTGAAGGCCCCTATTAAGCTGGGTTCACTTACTGCTGGTGTCTAATGCAACAGAATGCTTAGCATTGTCTGTTACAGCAAGATTTCATGTGCATCCAAATTTTCTTGTCAATAGTCTGAACAGCAATTCTTTCTCAATTAAGGTCATCTTAGTTTTAAACTGTAATAGCTCTTTCCAAAATATGGGGGATGGGCAAATGGGTGATGGGCATTAAGGAAGCCACATTTTGGGATGAGCACTGGGTGTTATATGTGAGTGATGAATCACCAAATTCTACTCCTGAAACCAATGCTACACTATATGTCAACTAACTTGAATTTAAATAAAAATAATAATAAAAGTTGTATGTAAAAATCTGTGACTATATTTGAAAAAAATAAACTGTGATAGCATCTAAAAAATAAGTAGTATAGAATATGGAAGCAAAATTTCCAGAAAATGCCCTTTGCAGCTTTTTATCCCTCTCCTTTTCCAGAATCAAATATTTATTTTGAATTCTTCTCACCTCCCTCCTCGGTGACTGCAGTCATATTGCAATCCTTGCATTCAAATGCATTCCACTATAATAAGTCTTGTAGCTTAAGCCGTGGCATAAATAACTAATCTCTGGTATATTACTGACACACAAAAGTGAGAAATCATAAAGGAAAGTGAAAAATCAAAACAGTCAAGGAAGATGGAAGTTGAATATGAAGGGGGAACATAATTTCACTGTGTAAGAGGGAATGAAATTTGTGCCCACCCTCATACACAACTGCACCGCATATACCTTGACTAGATGGCATATGCTGCAAATATCCAAGAGACAGAGAATGAGAGACAGAGACAGAGAGAAAAGACAGAAACTATGAGAGGGAGAGAGAGAGAGAGAGAGAGAAAGAGAGAGAGAGAGAGACTGCATTTGACAACAGTTTCCCTGCCAGGTTTCTAAGCCAAGACTTTTTAAGAGCAGGCATAACACTCACTTTGAAGAACAGCTTAATACCCTGAACTTTCTCCCCCGCCCTGCTTCTCTTATCCATGTCTGAGGCTTAACCCCCTGAGGATTCTGACAAACTCCTTCATCTCTGTAGCCAGTGGACCTGCAGTTGATGTTAGCAAAAAACATAAAAACACCTAATGGAAATACCTCAGCAAATTTTCAGTGTCTCAAATTTTAGAAAAGGAACTGCACATTGACCATTCCAGTTTTGGTCCTTAGAAATTACGTTCATTCCAAGTTAAAGGAATGAGCAGGAAGAAGACTAGTGGTGGAAGTTAAGCTATGGATTTCCCTTACAGCATTCTCAGTAGTGCTGTGTATGTATCTGTGTGTGTTTATGTTTCTGTTTTAGTGCTTTGAAGTTTAACACGTTTATAGACAATACAGAATAGCAATTAAGAATGTGTGTGTGTGTGTGTGTGTGTGTGTGTGGTGCAAGAAAAACTTTATTCTTGTTTTTTTAATGTTATATAAGTCTCAGCTGTACAATATAGTGATTCAACAATTCCATACATGACCCAGTGCTTATCACAAGTGCACTCCTTAATCCCCTCACCTATTTAACCCATCTCCCCACCAACCTCTCTTCTGATAGCCATCAGTTTATTCGCTCTCTGTCCCTCGCTCTCTCGCTCTTGCTCTCCCTCTCTCCCTCTTTTTTTCCCCTTGCTCATTTGTTTTGTTTCTTAAATTCCACATATGAGTGGAATAAATTCCATATATGAAATTCCATATAAATTCACCATATGGTATTTGTCTTTCTCTGACTGGCTTATTTATCTTACCACTATACTCTCTATACCCATCCATGTTGTTGCAAATGGCAAGATTACATTCTTTTTTTTTTTAATTTTGCTTATTGATTTATTTTGAAAGGAAGTTAAAGCATGTGTGCCAGAGGGGCAGAGAGAGAGAGGGAAAGAGAAAGAATCTCCAGGAGGCTCCATACCATCAGTGCAGAGCCCAACATGGGGCTCAAACTCACAAACCAAGGGATTATCACCTGAGCCAAAATCAAGAGTCAGGTGCTTAACCAACCAAGCCACCCAGGTGCCCCTACATTCTTTTTATGGCTGAATACTATTTCTGTGTGTGTGTGTGTGTGTGTGTGTGTGTGTGTGTGTTCATTACCCATTCATCAATCAATGGACACTTTGCTTCCATAACTTGTCCTTATAAATAATGCTGCTATAAACATAGGGGTGTATGTATCCCTTTGAATTAGTGTTTTTGTATTCTTTGGGTAAATACCTAGTAGTGTGATTGCTGGATCATAGGGTAGTTCTATTTTTAACTTCTTGAGGAATATCCATACTATTTTCCAGAGTGGCTGAACCAGTTTTCATTCCCACAAACAACACAAGAGAGTTCCCCTTTCTTCACATTCTCACCAACACCTGTTGGTTCTTGTCTTGTTGATTTTAGCCATTCTATAAATATAATATTTATTGTAGCTTTGATTTGAATTTCCCTAACGTAAGTGATGATTAACATTTTTCATGTGTCTGTTGGCCATCTGGATATCTTCTTTAGAGAAATGTCTATTCATGTCTTCTGTCCATTTTTAATTGGATTATGTGTTTTTTGAGTGTTGAGTTTTATCAGTTCTTCATATATTTGGAATTGTAACCCTTTATCACATATGCCATTTGCAAGTATCTTCTCCCATTCTATAGGTTGCCTTTTAGTTTTGTGGATTGTTTCCTTCACTGTGAAGATACTTTTTATTTGGATGTAGTCACATAGTTTATTTTTGCTTTTGTTTCCCTTCCCTCAGGAGGCATATCTAGAAAAATGTTGTTATGGCTGGTGTCAAAGAGGTTACTACCTATGTTCTTTTCTAGAATTTTTATAGATTCAGGTCTCTGAATTTAGATTCAGATCTATAATCAATTTTGAATTTATTTTTGTGTATGGTGTAAGCGTGGTCTACTTTTTCTTTCTTTTGCATATTGCTGTAGAATTTTCCTAGCACCATTTGTTGAAGAGACTGTCCTTTTCCCATTGGAGAGTCTTTACTGCTTTATCAAAGATTAATTGACCATATAGTAGTAGATTAATGTCTCAGTTTTCTATTCTGTTCTATTGATTTATGTGTCTATTTTTGTGCCAGTACAATACTGTTTTGATTACTATAGCTTTGTAACATAACTTGAAGACTGGAATTGTGATGCCTTCAGCTTTACTTTTCCTTTTCAGGATGCTTTAGGTATTAGGGGGACTTTTGTAGTTCTATGCAAATTTCAGAATTATTTGTTCTAGTTCTGTGAAAAATGCTGTTGGTATTTTGATAGGGATTGCAATACATGCATTGGTTGCTTTGGGTAGTGTAGACATTTTAACAATATTTTTCTTCCAATCCATGAGCATGGAATGTCCTTCCATTTCTTTGTGTCTTCTTCAATTTATTTCATCACTGATTTATAGTTTTCAGAGTACAGCTCTTTCATCTCTTTGGTTAGATTTGTTCCTAGGTATCTTATTATTTTTGGTGGAATTATAAATGGGATTGTTTTCTTAATTTATGTTTCTGCTGCTTCATTAATGGTTATAGAAATGCAACAGATTTCTGTAGATTGATTTTGTATCATGCAACTCTACTCTGTCAGTTATTTATAAGTTCTAGAAGCTTTTTGGTGGTCTTTTGTTTTTTTATATAGATAATATGTCTTCTACAAATAGTGAAGGTTTGACTTCTTCCTTGTCAATTTGGATGCCTTTTATTTCCTTTTGTTGTCTGATTGGTACGGCGAGGACTCTCAGTACTATGTTGAATAGAAGTGGTAATAGTGGACATCCCTATCTTGTTCCTGACCTTAGGAGAAAAACTCTCAGTATGATGTTTTTCCCCATTGAGTATGACGTTATCTATGGGTTTTTCGTATATGGCCTTTATTATGTTGAGGTATTTTCTCTCTATTACTACTTTGTTGAAGGTTTTTATCATGAATGGATGTTGTACTTTGTCAAATGCTTTTCTGCATCTATTTAAATGATAATAAGGGGGCGCCAGGGTGTCTCAGTCAGTTAAATGTCTGACTTCAGATCAGGTCATGATCTCATGGTTCCTAGGTTTGAGCCCCATGTTGGGTTCTGTGCTAACAGCTCAGAGCCTGGAGCCTGCTTCAGATTCTGTGTCTCCCTCTCTCTCGGCCCCTCCCCCACTCGTGCTCTGTCTCTATCTCTTAAGAATAAAAAATATTAAAAATTTTAAAAAGAAATGATAATATAATTTTTACCGTTTTTATTGATGTGATGTGTCACATTGACTTGTGAATATTAAACCACCTTGCATCACCAGAATAAATCCCACGTGATTATGCTGAATAATTTTTTTAACCTGTTGTTGGATTTGGTTGCTAATTTTATGTTGAGGAATTTTGCATCTATGCTTATTAAAGATATTGGCCTATAGTTCTCTTTTTTGTGGTGTCTTTTTCTGATTGTAGTATCAGGCTAATGCTGGTCTCATATGATAAATTTGGAAGTTTTATTTTCCTCTCCATTTTTTGGAATAATTTGAGAATAGGTATTAACTTTTCTTTAATTGTTTGGTAGAATTCACCTGTGAAGACATCTGGTCCTGGACTTTTGTTTGTTGAGAGTTTTTTAATGTCATTATTACTAATTCAATTTCTTTCCTGGTTATCAGTCTGTTCAGATTTTCTATTTCTTCCTATTTCAGTTTTTGTAGTTTATATGTTTCTAGGGGTTTATCCATTTCTTCTTCATTTTCCAATTTGTTGGCATATAATTTTTCATAATATTCTCTTACAATTGTATCTCTGTGGTGTTGGTTGGTATTTCTTATTTCTCATTTATAATTTTATTTATTTGAGTTCTTTCTCTATTTTTTCTTAATAAGCCCAGAGGAGTTTTATCAATTTTATTGATTTTTTCCCCAAAGGACCAGAAGCTGGTTTCATTGGTTTATTCTATTTTTTTAAGTTGGTCTTTTGTTTCCATTAATTCTGTCACCTTATGTCTTTTGATTGGAGTATTTAGTCCATTTACATTCAAAGTAATTGTTGATAGATGTATATTTATTGCCATTTTAATACTTGTGTTGTGGTTATTTCTGAGTATATTTTCTGATCGGTCTTTTCTTTCACTCTTCCATATTTTGCTAATTTTCTTTAGTGCTATATTTGAATTTTTTTCTTTATTCTTTGCATGTTTATTTATGGTTTTCAATATATTATTCCCATTAGATTTGTATATAGTCTTTACTGCATATAGCAGTCTCTATAAGTTGATGGTTGCTTAACTTTCAAACTTTTTTATCTCCTCTATCCACATTTTAGGTATATGTTATTATCATTTATGTCCTTTTGTATGAGTTCTTTGACTGATTTTTTTTAGTCAAATATTCAGTTGTAGTGCTTTTGTGTTTCCTACCTTTATACTGTCACTTTTGGTCTCTCCTTTGCATTCAAAGATTCCCCTTTAATATTTCTTGCAGGATTGGTTTAGTGGTCACAAACTACTTTAGTTTTTGTTTGCCTGGGAAACTCTTTCTCTCCTATTCTGGATGATAACCTTGCTGGATAGAATATTCTTGGTTGCAGATTTTTCCCACTCAGCTCTTTGAATATATCATACCACTCCCTTATGAAGAATCTGGGTTCTTAATTCAGATAAAAACTTGATTTAAACAAAGCTCTACCATGCTTTAACTGTGTATCCTATGGGAAACATTTACCTCCCTCCATGAGATTTTGTTTTCTCATCTTCGAACTGTGAATAATCATAGTACCTACCTCATAAAATTACTGTGAATTAAATTATGTATTCCACATACAGTATGTATTATAGATCCAGAGCCCAGAATATGCTGTTAATACATTTTGGTATTGCTGTTGTGGCTGCTGCTATTATTATTATTACTGTTGTTATTTTCTTATTTACTAAAAATATATAAAATATGTCTATTTTTCCAGTTCCCTTTCCCACTGTGTTGGGATGACAGATGATGAAAGTTTCTGGCTTAGTAGACTATGTATCTTAGAACCAACTATTTAGCCCTAGTAGGGTTGCTGATTTGTTGTTCCAATAACATACATTTGGTTATCTTCTATTCTAATTTCCTAGAACTGCTCATTCCTTGCCTACAGCACCAGCACTCTAGAATATTCATTCATCAAATGTACCTGGTATATATTGGGTGTTGTAGTATGTCCTAGAGTTATTTTGTAAAAAGAATGTACATGGTCCTTATCTTTGAAGAGTTCACAGTTTGGTTTTGTTTCTTAGAAGGAGAAATATGAATAGAGAGAAAGAAATGGATATGGTAAGTGTTATTATAGAAATTAGCAGCAAATTCTAAGACAGTAGGAACATAAGACACCTTTTATGAAGTGACAGTGACTCAGGGAAGATTTTCCAGAGTAATTGTATCTCAACCAGTGTCATAAAATGTGTACAAAATTATGGAACACCTGGGTGGCTCAGTCGGTTCAGCATCTGATTTCCACTCAGGTCATGATCTTGCGGCTCATGTGTTTGAGCCCTGCATCAAACTGTGTGCTGACAACTCAGTCTGGAATCTGCTTCTGATACTGTGTGTGTCTCTCTCGCTCTCTGCCTCTCCCCCACTCATGCTCTCTTTCTCTCTCTATCAAAAAGTAAATACACATTAAAAATATTTTAAATGTATACAAAATTAAATTATGTCCAGAGAGAGGAGAAGGTTATTCTAGACAAATCTAGCAAAATGTGCAAAGATGTGGGTTATGAAATACAAGCACACATAAAAAAATAGCAACTATCAGTATGACTGAAGAATAAGAAAATGGGGTGGGGGAAGGAAGACTTGAGAGGTGAGTAGGGACCATATCATGAAGGTCCTTAGAAGCCATTTATTTTATTTTTTTTTTAATTTTTTAATGTTTTTATTTATTTTTTTCAGTATATGAAGTTTATTGTCAAATTGGTTTCCATACAACACCCAGTGCTCATCCCAAAAGGTGCCCTCCTCAATACCCATCACCGACCCTCCCCCCTCCCACCCCCATCAACCCTCAGTTTGTTTTCAGTTTTTAAGAGTCTTTTATGCTTTGTCTCTCTCCCACTCTAACCTCTTTTTTTTCCTTCCCCTCCCCCATGGTCTTCTGTTAAGTTTCTCAGGATCCACATAAGAGTGAAAACATATGGTATCTGTCTTTTTCTGTATGGCTTATTTCACTTAGCATCACACTCTCCAGTTCCATCCATGTTGCTACAAAGGGCCATATGTCATTCTTTCTCATTGCCACGTAGTACTCCATTGTGTATATAAACCAAATTTTTTTTTAATTTTTCAATATATGAAATTTATTTTCAAATTGGTTTCCATACAACACCCAGTGCTCATCCCAAAAGGTGCCCTCCTCAATACCCATCACCCACCCTCCCTCCCTCCCATCCCCCATCAACCCTCAGTTTGTTCTCAGTTTTTAAGAGTCTCTTATGCTTTGGCTGTCTCCCAAACGGACCTCTTTTTTTTTTCCTTCCCCTCCCCCATGGGTTTCTGTTAAGTTTCTCAGGATCCACATAAGAGTGAAAACATATGGTATCTGTCTTTCTCTGTATGGCTTATTTCACTTAGCATCACACTCTCCAGTTCCATCCACGTTGCTACAAAGGGCCATATTTCATTCTTTCTCATTGCCACGTACTACTCCATTGTGTATATAAACCACAATTTCTTTATCCATTCATCAGTTGATGGACATTTAGGCTCTTTCCATAATTTGGCTATTGTTGAGAGTGCTGCTATAAAGATTGGGGTACAAGTGCCCCTATGCATCAGTACTCCTGTATCCCTTGGGTAAATTCCTAGCAGTGCTATTGCTGGGTCATAGGGTAGGTCTATTTTTAATTTTCTGAGGAACCTCCACACTGTTTTCCAGAGTGGCTGCACCAATTTGCATTCCCACCAACAGTGCAAGAGGGTTCCTGTTTCTCCACATCCTCTCCAGCATCTATAGTCCCCTGATTTGTTCATTTTGGCCACTCTGACTGGCATGAGGTGATATCTGAGTGTGGTTTTGATTTGTATTTCCCTGATGAGGAGCAAGGTTGAGCATATTTTCACGTGCCTGTTGGCCATCCAGATGTCTTCTTTAGAGAAGTGTCTATTCATGTTTTCTGCCCATTTCTTCACTGAGTTATTGGTTTTTCAGGTGTGGAGTTTGGTGAGCTCTTTATAGATTTTGAATACTGGCCCTTTGTTGGATATGTCATTTGCAAATATCTTTTCCCATTCCGTTGGTTGCCTTTTAGTTTTGTTGGTTGTTTCCTTTGCTGTGCAGAAGCTTTTTATCTTCATAAGGTCCCAGTAATTCATTTTTGCTTTTAATTCCCTTGCCTTTGGGGATGTGTCCAGTAAGAGATTGCTACGGCTGAGGTCAGAGAGGTCTTTTCCTGCTTTCTCCTCTAGGGTTTTGATGGTTTCCTGTCTCACATTCAGGTCCTTTATCCATTTTGAGTCTATTTTTGTGAATGGTGTGAAAAAGTGGTCTAGTTTCAACCTTCTGCATGTTGCTGTCCAGTTCTCCCAGCACCATTTGTTAAAGAGACTGTCTTTTTTCCATTGGATGTTCTTTCCTGCTTTGTCAAAGATGAGTTGGCCATATGTTTGTGGGTCTAGTTCTGGGGTTTCTATTCTATTCCATTGGTCTATGTGTCTGTTTTTGTACCAATACCATGCTGTCTTGATGATGACAGCTTTGTAGTAGAGGCTAAAGTCTGGGATTGTGATGCCTCCTGCTTTGGTCTTCTTCTTCAAAATTACTTTGGCTATTCGGGGCCTTTTGTGGTTCCATATGAATTTTAGGATTCCTTGTTCTAGTTTCGAGAAGAATGCTGGTGCAATTTTGATTGGGATTGCATTGAATGTGTAGATAGCTTTGGGTAGTATTGACATTTTGACAATATTTATTCTTCCAATCCATGAGCAGGGAATGTCTTTCCATTTCTTTAAATGTTCTTCAATTACCTGCATAAGCTTTCTATAGTTTTCAGCATACAGATCTTTTACATCTTTGGTTAGATTTATTCCTAGGTATTTTATGCTTCTGGGTGCAATTGTGAATGGGATCAGTTTCTTTATTTGTCTTTCTGTTGCTTCATTGTTAGTGTATAAGAATGCAACTGATTTCTGTACATTGATTTTGTATCCTGCAACTTTGCTGAATTCATGTATCAGTTCTAGCAGACTTTTGGTGGAGTCTATCGGATTTTCCATGTATAATATCATGTCATCGGCAAAAAGCGAAAGCTTGACTTCATCTTTGCCAATTTGGATGCCTTTGGTTTCCTTTTGTTGTCTGATTGCTGATGCTAGAACTTCCAACACTATGTTAAACAACAGCAGTGATAGTGGGCCTCCCTGTCGTGTTCCTGATCTCAGGGAAAAAGCTCTCAGTTTTTCCCCATTGAGGATGATGTTAGCTGTGAGCTTTCATAAATGGCTTTTATGATGTGTAAGTATGTTCCTTCTATCCCGACTTTCTCAAGAGTTTTTATTAAGAAAGTGTGCTGGATTTTGTCAAAGGCCTTTTCTGCATCGTTTGACAGGATCATATGGTTCTTCTCTTTTCTTTTATTAATGTGATGTATCACATTGATTGATTTGCGAATGTTGAACCAGCCCTGCATCTCAGGAATGAATCCCACTTGATCATGGTGAATAATTCTTTTTATATGCTGTTGAATTCAATTTGCTAGTATCTTATTGAGAATTTTTGCATCCATATTCATCAGGGACATTGGCCTGTAGTTCTCTTTTTTACTGGGACTCTGTCTGGTTTGGGAATCAAAGTAATACTGGCTTCCTAGAATGAGTCTGGAAGTTTTCCTTCCCTTTCTATTTCTTGGAATATCTTGAGAAGGATAGGTATTACCTCTGCTTTAAACATCTGGTAGAACTCCCCTGGGAAGCCATCTGGTCCTGGACTCTTATTTGTTGGGAGATTTTTGATAACCGATTCAATTTCTTTGCTGGTTATGGGTCTGTTCAAGCTTTCTATTTCCTCCCGATTGAGTTTTGGAAGAGTGTGGGTGTTTAGGAATTTGTCCATTTCTTCCAGGTTGTCCAATTTATTGGCATATAATTTTTCATAGTATTCCCTGATAATTGTTTGTATCTCTGAGGGATTGGTTGTAATAATTCCATTTTCATTCATGATTTTATCTATTTGAGTCATCTCCCTTTTCTTTTTGAGAAGCCTGGCTAGAGGTTTGTCAATTTTGTTTATTTTTTCAAAAACCACCTCTTGGTTTCGTTGATCTGCTCTTCAGTTTTTTTAGATTCTATATTGTATGTTTCTGCTCTGATCTTTATTATTTCTCTTCTTCTGCTGGGTTTAGAATGTCTTTGCTGTTCTGCTTCTATTTCCTTTAGGTGTGCTGTTAGATTTTGTATTTGGGATTTTTCTTGTTTCTTGAGATAGGCCTGGATTGCAATGTATTTTCTTCTCAGGACTGCCTTCGCTGCATCCCAAAGCGTTTGGATTGTTGTATTTTCATTTTTGTTTGTTTCCATATATTTTTTAATTTCTTCTCTAATTGCCTGGTTGACCCACTCATTCGTTAGTAGGGTGTTCTTTAACCTCCATGCTTTTGGAGGTTTTCCAGACTTTTTCCTGTGGTTGATTTCAAGCTTCATAGCATTGTGGTCTGAAAGTATGCATGGTATGATTTCAATTCTTGTATACTTATGAAGGGCTGTTTTGTGACCCAGTATATTATCTATCCTGGAGAATGTTCCATGTGCACTCGAGAAGAAAGTATATTCTGTTGCTTTGGGATGCAGAGTTCTAAATATATTTGTCACGTCCATCTGATCCAATGTATCATTCCGGGCCCTTGTTTCTTTATTGACGGTGGGTGTAGATGATGTATCCATTTCTGTAAGTGGAGTGTTAAAGTCCCCTGCAATTACCACAATCTTATCAATCAGGTTGCTTATGTTTATGAGTAATTGTTTTATATGTTTGGGGGCTCCCGTATTCGGTGCATAGAAATTTATAACTGTTAGCTCTTCCTGATGGATAGACCCTGTAATTATTATATAATGCCTTTCTTCTCACTTGTTACAGCCTTTAATTTAAAGTCTAGTTTGTCTGATATAAGTATGGCTACTCCAGCTTTCTTTTGGCTTCCAGTAGCATGATAAATAGTTCTCCATCCCCTCACTCTCAATCTAAAGTTGTCCTCAGGTCTAAAATGAGTCTCTTGTAGACAGCAAATAGATGGGTCTTGTTTTTTTATCCATTCTGATACCCTATGTCTTTTGGTTGGCGCATTTAGTACATTTACATTCAGTGTTATGATAGAAAGATACGGGTTTAGAGTCATTGTGATGTCTGTGTTTTATGCTTTTAGCGGTGTCTCTGGTACTTTGTCTCACAGGATCCCCCTTAGGATCTCTTGTAGGGCTGGTTTAGTGCTGACGAATTCCTTCAGTTTTTGTTAGTTTGGGAAGACCTTTATCTCTCCTTCTATTCTAAATGACAGACTTGCTGGATAAAGGATTCTCGGCTGCATATTTTTTTTCTGTTCACCACATTGAAGATCTCCTACCAATCCTTTCTGGCCTGCCAAGGTTCAAAAGAGAGGTCAGTCACGAGTCTTATAGGTCTCCCTTTATATGTTAGGGCACGTTTATCCCTTGCTGCTTTCAGAATTTTCTCTTTATCCTTGTATTTTGCCAGTTTCACTATGATATGTCGTGCAGATCAATTCAAGTTACGTCTGAAGGGAGTTCTCTGTGCCTCTTGGATTTCAATGCCTTTTTCCTTCCCCAGTTCAGGGAAGTTCTCAGCTATTATTTCTTCAAGTACCCCTTCAGCACCTTTCCCTCTCTCTTCCTCCTCTGGGGTAACAATTATGCTTATATTATTTCTTTTTAGTGTATCACTTAGTTCTCTAATTTTCCCCTCATATTCCTGGATTTTTTTATCTCTCTTTTTCTCAGCTTCCTCTTTTTCCGTAATTTTATCTTCTAGTTCACCTATTCTCTCCTCTGCCTCTTCAATCCGAGCCATGGTCGTTTCCATTTTATTTTGCATGTCGTTTAAAGCAATTTTCAGCTACTCGTGACTGTTCCTTTTCCCTTGTTGTCTGTAGCAAGAGATTCTCTGCTGTCCTCCATGCTGTTTTCAAGCCCAATGATTAATTTTATGACTATTATTCTAAATTCACTTTCTGTTATATTATTTAAATCCTTTTTGATCAGTTCATTAGCTGTTGTTATTTCCTGGAGATTCTTTTGAGGGGAATTCTTCCATTTGGTCATTTTGGATAGTCCCTGGAGTGGTGAGGACCTGCAGGCCACTTCCCCTGTGCTCTGGTGTATAACTGGAGTTGGTGGGTGGAGCTGCAGTCAGACCTGATGTCTGCCCCCAGCCCACCGCTGGGGCCACAGTCAGACTGGTGTGTCCCTTCTCTTCCCCTCTCCTAGGGGCGGGATTCATGGCTGGGTGGTGTGGCCTGTCTGTGCTACTTGCACACTGCCAGGCTTGTGGTGCTGGGGATCTGGCGTATTAGCTGGGGTGGATAGGCAAGGTGCACGGGGACGGCAGGTGTAGGCTTAGCTTGCTTCTCCTTCCGTGATCTGCTTTGGGAGGGGCCCTGTGGCACCAGGAGGGAGTCAGGCCCGCTGGAGGGATGGATCCGCAGAAGCACAGCTTTGGGTGTTTGTGTGGTGCAAGCAAGTTCCCTCGCAGGAACTGGTTCACTTTGGGATTTTGGCTGGGGGATGGGCGAGGGAGATGGCGCTGATGAGCACCTTTGTTCCCCTCCAAGCTGAGCTCTGTAGTCCAGGGCTCAACAACTTTCCTTCCCATTGTCCTCCAGCCCTCCCGTTCTCCCAGCAGTGCTGTTAGCTTATAACCTTCCAGATGTCAAGTCCCGCTTGCTGTCGGAACACACTCCACCAGTCCCCTCTCCTTTTGCAAGTCAGACTTGGGGGCTCTGCTTGGCCGGAGGGCCGCCCCTCTGCCCCGGCTCCCTCCTGCCAGTCCGTGGAGCACGCACCGCCTCTCTGCCCTTCCTACCATCTTTTGTGGGCCTCTCGTCTGTGCTTGGCTCCAGAGACTCCATTTTGCTAGTCTTCTGGCAGTTTTCTGGGTTATTTAGGCAGGTGTAGGTGGAATCTAATTGATCAGCAAGACGCGCGGTGAGCCCAGAGTCCTCCTACGCAGCCATCTTCCCAGGATCCCCTGTTTTTATTTATTTTTGAAGGAGAGACAGAGCATGAGTGGGGGTAGAGCAGAGAGAGAGGGAGACACAGAATTTGAAGCAGGCTCCAGGCTCTGAGCTGTCAGCACAGAGCCCCATGTAGGACTTCAACTCACAAACCACGCACGAGATCATGACCTGAGCTGAAGTTGGATGCCTAACTGGCTAAGCTACCTAGGCACCCCTAGAAGCCATTTTGATGAGTTTATTTTTCTTAAGAAAATAGGAAGTGGTTAACGTGGTTTAAAGACCCTGACATCAGGGAAGAGAATTCACTATTAGAAGGAAAATTATAGACAAGAATACCAGTAAAGAAACTATCACAGTAACCCATGGAGAGAATGGATGAGACCTGAAAGTACTGCCAGTGGTGTTAGAGAAGAGAGAATGTATTGAATAGAGTTTGGAAGTAGAATCAGTAAGATTAGGTATGTCATTTCTAATTATTTCTTGTGTTTTAGTAGTCAGTGAATACTTATTGAGCACATATGCATTCTATTTATACAAAAATGAACAAGGCATGATGTCCCTGCTTATGAATAGAGGAGATGAGACGTCTAAGGTATGATAGAAGGGCAGGAATGGTGCTACAAGCTAAGTGCTGTCAAAGTGGTGAGTAGACAGCATCACTTCTACTTGTGGTAATTTGTAAGGTTAGGGAGAAGCAAGGTAGAGATGTTTTATACAGAGGGATGCCCAAACCAGAATGTCAGGGCTTGAAATTTTTATGGTTTTTTGCTAGAAGAAATATTCCAGAAATTTTAAACAATATCTTAGTCTATTTGATGAAGAAAATATTTAAGGTAGCTTATTATCATTACCAGGAGGTTGCTAGGTGAATATGTAACTTGTAGTAGGAGAATTAATTGGGTCATCTTATTAGCTACAGTCAGAATGTTTGTATCTTTCCAAAATTCATGTGTTGAAAACCTAATGGCCAAGGTGATAGTATTAGGAGGTGGGACTTTTGTGGGGGGATGAGGTCATGAGGGCATTGCCCTCATTAATGGTATTAGCACCCTTATAAAAGAAGCCCCAGAGAGTTAACCACCCCCTTCCACCATGGAGGATACAACAACAAGTCTGCAACCTGAAAGAGTACCTTCACCAGAACCCAACCATGCTGGTTTCCTGATCTTAGACTTCCAACCTCCAAAACTGTGAGAAATAAATTTCTGTTGTTTATAAGCCACCCAGTTTCTGATATTTTGTTATAGCAGCCCAGACTAAGACAGCTACTGTCTTTGAATTTTTGGAAAACCTTCCTGAAGCAGTGAGATCTGGAGGATAAATAAGTATCACCACAAAGATCAAGGAAAAGAATTTTTCAGATAGAGGAAGCAGAATGATTGAAGACAATGATGTGAGAAATTGCTCAGTGCAAACTCAATGAAGCCTATCACATGACTGTGAAAGAGAGGATGATGTGGAGAGTGGAGAGAGATGAGGTTGGATGTGAGAGGTTGTATAAGTCATTTTAAGATTTTGGACTTCACCCTGAAGCCAGCTTCAGCTTGTTGAATTGTTTTAAGGATAGGCCTGGCCTGATAAATTTTTCATTTTTTGATCCCTCTGGCTGCAGGTTGGAGTGTTATTGGAAGGCAACAAGACTGAAGGCAGGGAGACCAGACAGGGGGCTCTTGCAATTTTTCCAGTCAAGAAGTGACAGTGGATAATGACAGTAAACAAGGAGAAAAATATTTAAGTGTCAAATCAATAAAATGTGGCAACTTATTGAATACAGGTGTGGAGTGAGTCTAAGATGACTCTGTGTATCTGGCTTGAGCAACTGGGTGGGCAATGTTATTCACTGGTATGTTAAACACTGGAACAAACACAGACTACTAGAATGGAAAAGACAATGAGTTCTGTTTGGCACAGGTTGTATTTCAGTTGCTTGTGTGACATCCAAATGGAAATACAAGTTGGCACTTGAATATACAGATCTAGGGTTCAGAGTGGAGGCTAGGTTAGTGAGCTCTATTTGAGAGGCTCAGGCACACTAATGAAAATCTCTTCAATTACTTCTATAGATAGTGAATAATGTCCACTTTGAACGAATTGTAATTATTTACTTTCTTAGAAGATAATCTTATTTTATGCTTATTTACTGGTTTCAGTGATCAGAAAACTATCATGGAGCCTAGCATTTGATCTGGATTTCTCAAAGGCAAATATGGTGATAAAAAAGAGTACTAGGCAAAGAGTAGAGAGAAAAACAACTGTTTGGGAAAGATGAGTCTACCAAATTGACTATAAGGATTATATATGTATTCAAGTTACTATGTGCTAAGAATTACGCTAGATACTGGGAATGTAAAGTTGAATAAGGTGTGGGGTCTGTACTCCTTTACAAAACCCTCCTCCAACTCCCACACTGAATTAGGAGCACTTCCTCTGTGTTTCCTTAGTAACCTCTGCTAAGTCTTGTTATTGCTTTTAGCTACATTGTATTCAAATTATTCGTTTCTTGTGCCAGAATCCTCCACTATAACAAGATTTTTTTCCTGTCTCATTTACCATGTGTTCCTTTTGCCTATCACAGTCACCAGTCATGGAAAATACTCAATAAATATTAATTGAAATGAACTAAACTGCAACCAAGGAGCTTACAGTCTAGTGAGGAAACTGTGGAAGCTAAAACTGGAAAGAAACATATCTCAGAGAGATCTAAATGTCAAGAGAGAATGTTAGGATTATATTGGTAAACAATGGAGTGTCAACAAAAGTTTTTGAGGCTGATTTTGAAACAATAAAAGTGTGTTCTGACAATATTGATCTAGTAACCACATCTAGAATGCATCCAAGGAAGCAAGATATTAGCCAAAGAAGTACATAGCACAGCCCCCTGGCACATAGTAGGTATTCAGTAGATATTTACAGAAAAATGGATTGAACTCGGGGAAGAAAATAAAGGGACAGATGAAACTATTAGCTAAGGTTTGGATGCATGCTCAGATACCGATCTAAGAATACTTCTGCCACCAACAGCATTATGTATATTTTATACTGTCGTAGTGTGAACCTGTTATAATATGGTCTCACTGCGGCAGCATAAACTATTTTGTTCCCCACATGTCTTTTTAAAGGTTCTTTCAATGAATTAATTTTAAAGAAATGGCGTTATTTTACATAATTTCACTGGGGACTCAGATCACTTAACTGCATGATTAATAAGAACATGCATGCCATACCTAAACACTGAATGTTTCAATTTCACAAAAAGGAAACAGCTTTAATAGTGATTATTGTGTGTGAAAATTCTCCAGTGTGCAAGACTGGTTATTATTGATCAAAATGGACATCATTCTACTGTCTTTGTTATTCTGTTGTGGAGGCTCCTAGACATTTTCATTCAATTATGGTTGTTACACAGCTGTTCTGCTTTCTCATAACTTGCTTGCTGGTACCAAATAGTGTACACTGTCAGAACATCCTATCTCTAGATTCCTTTAGCCCAAAACCCAGTGACAATAAGCTGAGGTTTATCTCTGGATCTAATTAATGTGTGGATCCAATTATTGTTTTGTATGGGCTTCGTTTTCCTAAGTCAAGACTGTGAATCTATATTGCACCTCGCTGAGTTTTAGAATGCTACAATCAAATTGGCCAGTCAAATGTAATGGACAAATTGTATTCAACAAAAACCAACGAAAGAGAAGGGATTGCAATTTTCTCTTTCCTTTGGAAGACACTGGTTTATGGAACTACTACATTCTGGTAAATGTTATAAGTTTTTATTATGAAGACATTGGATTTATTTGAAATCCATTAAAAAAAATCAATGTGTCTATTCCACCTGAGGGTCATTTTATGCTGAAAACAAATAACATTATTTTTCTAATATTGAAATAAGAGCTGCCATTACTAAAATAAATAATATATTTCAATACAAGGAAAGGGGAATGTGTCTAAAGCAGTTTCATTTCTTATGATTTATTTTATTTGCTTTATATAATTTTATCTCTTTTTGAATGAAGTTAAATTTTTATTTTTTATTCTGCTTAGCTCTTGTAATTTGGCCCATTTCTGCCTCAAACAGGTCTTGGCTGGCTTGTGAACATCTGTACTAAAAACAGCCTTAAGTGAGACCAAGATGGAAAGCAGCACGGCTGCCTAAGCTCTCTATAATAAACAGATTAGAACATGCCCATGTGTTCAAGCCCTAAAGGTAACCGGGAAGAGAGCGACTACTGAAAATCAGGCAGAGTTCACTTAGGAGAGTATCCAAGACTTTTAAATCGAAGAATAAAAAAGTTTTTACCTCTGTTCTATGTCGATGAAAAAAATATATACATGAGTATACTAATTTGTGCAAAAAGAAATACAGAAGGGATAAAACATAAAATAATGGTATTGATTACCTAGAAGAGATGAGAGGGAATTCTATGGGATTCACCCATAGAATAAAATTAGAACATACAAGTCAATACTAATATAAGTAAATGTCTGAAGAAAGAAGGAAAGAAACAAAGAAAGAAAGAAAGAAAGAAAGAAAGAAAGAAGAAAGAAAGAAAGAAAGAAAGGGGACAAGCTTCTTTCTTGCAGTAGATTTCAAACTAATAAACAAAGAAGGAATAATATGGTTCACCGAGGAGAGTATATATATTTATATTCTCTCTTCTGTAGTATTCTTGAAAACAGACTCGTAATCTGAATCTAATCAAAAAGAAACAGCAGCTAAAAACAAATTGAGGAATATTCTACAAAATAAGTGGCCCATCCTCTTTAAAACTGTCAAGGTCATGAAAGACAAAGAAAGGTTGAGAACCATTCCAGATTAAAGGAGCCTAAAGAGACATGACAAGAAAATTCAGTGAGTGATTCTAGATCAGATTCTAAGACGAAAATTTCTCTTTTGGTATAAAAGACACATTAGTGGGACACACACATACTTACATAGACAGGGACTACAAAAATGCTAAAAGTTGAAAGTGGGGAATCTGGCATCTGAGTGAAAGGAATATGAGAATTCTTTGTACTAATTTTTCAATCCTCTGTAAGCCTGAAATTATGTTGTAATAAATTTTTAAAATGTGAACATAAAATTATTAAAATAGACATATCCCAGTGTTGAGATGTTTTCTATCTGGATTAATAGAATCTCTTGCAAATTTAAGCAAGTGAACCATAAAGCAAGTGACTCTCACTGTCAGAGTAGTTTGAATTAAATCATTCTGTGACCTATTTTTTCCTTTATTTCTTATTCAGGGTTATTAGTATGGGGAGTATGAAAGACCCACAGAAAGATAATGCTAGATTGGCTTCAGTAACAAAAAGAACTAACATTACCTTTTCTATACTGTCTTGGCGTTGATTTTACCTTAGCTCTTCTCTTTTCATTTAGGTAGAAACCTAAATTTCAAAATTAAAATCAAAATATAAACTTAATAAAGTCTCCCATTATTGAGGAGTCTTCCTGCTCTTATATAAACTTTTAGGACTTCTCATTGTTCAGTCAATTCTAATCCATACCTTTGGAAATTTCACACTCTTAAAATAAACCAGGGTGGCTGAAAATTAATAAGATTGAATAGTTCCTTCAGATTTAACACTAGCACAACCACAGTTCTGGATCAAACATTTTCTTTCTTTAATGAAAAAGTATATTTGGAAAAGCAAAATAACTTAAAATATTTTTTAAAGTAAAAAAATAAAAGCAGAGTTCATTTGTGATTTATTTTGCTTCTTGAGGTAGGCCTGTATTAATATATATTTCCCTCTTAGGCACACTTTTGTTTTATCCCAAAGGTTTTGGACCATTGTGTTTTCATTTTCATTTGTTTCCATGCAATTTTTTTAAATTGTTGGTTGACCTATTAATTGTTTAGTAGCATTTTGTTTAACATCCGTGTGTTTGTAGACTTTCCAGATTTTTCTTGTGGTTGGCTTCTAGTTTGACACCATTATCATCAGAAAAGGTGCATGGTATGATGTCAATATTTTTTATATTTGTGGAGGCCTGTTTTGTGTCTTAATATGTGATTTATTCTGGAGAATGTTCCTTGTGCACTTTAAAAGAATGTATTAGTATTGAATCTTCTGAAAATATATTAAGTCCATCTGTTCCAGTGTGTCATTCAAAGCCATTGTTTCCCTGTTGATTTTCTGTTTAGATGATCTGTCCACTGATGTAAGTGGGGTGTTAAAGTCCCTTACTATTATTGTATTAATATCAATTAGTTCCCCTATGTTTGTAATTGTTCTATATATTTGAGTTCTTGATGCTAGGTGCAGAAATATTTACACTGTCATATCTTCTTGTTGGACTTTCCCCTTTATGATTATATAATGCCCTTCTTTATCTCTTTTTGCCATCTTTGTTTTAAAATCTAGTTTGTCCAATGTAAGTATTGCTAATCTGGCTTTCTTTTGACCTCCATTTGCATGATAAATGTTTCTCCACCTGTTCACTTCCAATCTTCAGGTGTCTTTAGGTCTAAAGTGAGTCTCTTATAGGTAGCATATATATGGGTCTTATTTTTTTTTATTCACTCTAACATCCTGTGTCTTTTGATTAGAGTGCTTATCCACTTACATTCAAAGTAATTATATATATACATATATATGTATATATATGTGTATATATATATACACATATATTGCAATTTTATTACTTGTTTTGCCACTGATTCTGAAGATTTTCTCTGACGTTTCTTGACTTGTTACTTTTGGTCTCTCCTTTAAGGAACTAGAAAAATAACAACAAATGAAGCCAAAGCCAGCAGAAGGAAAGAAATAATAAAAATTAGAGCAGAAATAATTGACATAGAAACTTAAAAAAAAAAAACAACAATAGAATAGATCAATGAAGCCAGGAGCTTTTTCTTTGAAAAAATTATAAAAATTGATAAAATTCTAGCCAGACTTACCAAAAAGAAAAAATACAGGAACCAAATAAATAGAGTCACAAATGAGAGAGAAGAAATAACAACCAACACCACAAATATACAAACAATTATAAGAGAACATTATGAAAAAATATATGCCAACAAATGGGCAAACCTGGAAGAAATGGATGAATCCTTAGAAACATATAAACAACCAAAAGTGAAACAAGAAGAAATATAAAACTTTAAAAGAGCAATAACCAGCAAAGAAATTAAATAATTACTCAAAAAAAAAAAAAAAAGCAAAACATAAGTACAGGGCAAGATGGCTTCATAAGTAAATTCTACCAAACATTTCCTTAAAGCCTTCACAGGTAAATTCTACCAAAAATTTCTTTAAAGAAGAGTTAATATCTATTCTCAAACTATTCTGAAAAATGGAAAAGGAAGGAAACCTGTAAGTTCATTCTGTGAAGCCAGTATTACCCTGATACTAAAACCAGATAAAGAGTCCACTAAAAACGGAACTACAGTCAATATCTGTAATGAACATGGATGCAAAAATTCTCAATAAAATACTAACAAACTGAATTCAACAATACATTAAAAAATACTTTATCAAAATCAAGTAGGATTTTTTCCTGGAATGCAAGTGTGGTTAAATATTTGTAATTCAAGGTGATAAACCACGTGAATAACACAAAGCATAATAACCATATGATCCTTTCAATAGATGCAGAAAAAGTATTTGACAAAGTACAACATCCATTCATGATAAAAACTCTCAACAAAATAAGGTTAGAGGGAACATACCTCAATATCATAAAGGCCATATACAAAAAAGCCTACAGCTAATATCATCATCAATGGGGAAAACCTGAAAGCTTTTCCTCTGTGGTCAGTAACAAGACAGGGATGTCCAGTCTCATCATTGATATTTAACATAATACTGGAAGGACTAACCACAGCAATTAGAAAACAAAAAAAAATAAAAGGCCTCTATATAGGCAACAAAGAAGTAAAACTTTCACTATTTGCAGATGACATGATACTCTATATAGACAATCAAAAAGAATCCACCAAAGCACTGGTATAACTAATAAACAAATTCAGTAAAGTTTCAGGATACAAAATCAATGTACAGAAACCTTTTGCATTTATATACGCCAAAAATAAAGCATCAGAAAGAGCAATTAAGGAAGCAATCCCATTTATAATTGCACCAAAAACCATGAGATACCTAGTAATAAACCTAACCAAGGAGGTGAACGGCCTATGCTCTGAAAACTACAAAATACTGATAAAAGAAATTGAAGAGGACACAAATAAATGGAAATATATTCCATGTCCACGGATTGGAAGAATAAATATTGTTAAAATGTCTACATTACTAAAAGCAATTGATGCATTTAATGCAATCTTTATCAAAATACCACCAGCATTTTTCACACAACTAGAACAAACAATCTTAAAATTTGTATGTAACCACAAGAGATCCCAAACAATCAAAGCAACCTTGAAAGAGAAATGCAAAGCTGAAAGCATGACAATTCCAGACTTCAGGTTATATGACAAAACTTTAGTGTTCAAAACAGTATGATACTAGCACAAATATACACACATAGATCAATAGAACAGAATAGAAAAGCCAGAAATAAACCCACAACTATATGATCAATTGTTTTTGGACAAAACAGAAAAGAATATCCAATGGGGAAAAGACAGTCTCTTCCACAAATCGTGCTGGGAAAACTGGACAGCAGCATGCAAAAGAATGAAACTAGACCACTTTTTTTTCACCATACACAAAAATAAATTCAAAATGGATGAAAGACCTTTATGTGAGAATGGATACCATTAAAATCCTAAAGGAGAACACAGGCAGTAACCTCTTTGACATCAGCCATAGCAACTTTTTTCTAGATTTGTCGTCAAAGGCAAGGTAAATAGAAGCAAAAATAAACTACTGGGACTATATCAAAATAAAAAGCTTCTGCACAGTGAAGGAAGCAATCAACAAAACTAAAAGGCAACCTATGTAATGGGAGAAGATAAATGCAAATGGCATATTTGATAAAGGGCCAGTATCCAAAATGTCTAAATAACTGATGCAACTCAACTCCCCCGCCAAAGAAAACAATGCAGTTTAAAAATGGGCAGAAGACATGAATAGACATTTTTCCAAGAAGACATACAAATGGCCAACAGACACAAGAAAAGATGCTCAACATTACTCATCATCAGGGAAATACAAATCAAAACTACAGTAAGATATCCCCTCACATCTGTCAGAATGGCTAAAATCAAAAATACAAAAAAGGGGTTGGTGAGGATATGGAGAAAGGAGAACTGTCTTGCTGTATTGGTGAGAATGCAAACTGTGCAGCCACTCTGGAAAACAGTGTGGAGGTTCTTCAAAAGTTAAAAATAGAACGACCCTATGATCCAGCAATTGCAATTTACCCAAAAATACAAAAATACTAATTTACCCAGCAATTTACCCAAAAATGCAAAGATACTAATTCAAAGGGATACATGCTGATGTTTGTAAGGAGCATTATCTACAATAGCCAAATTATGGAAACAGCCCAATTGTCCATCCTGTGATGAATGGATAAAGAAAATGTGGTACATGTATAAAGGACTATTACTCAGCACTAGAAATGAATGAAATCTTGCCATTTGCAATGGCATGGATGGAGCTAGAGAGTATGATACTAAGTGAAATAAGTCAGTTAGAGAGAGATAAATACCATGTAATTTCCCTTAAATGTGGAATGTAAGAAACAAAACAAATGAGCAAAGGGAAAAAAAGAGAGAGGCAAACCAAGGAACAGACTCTTAATTATAAAGAACAAACTGATGTTTACCAGAGGGGAGGTAGGTGGGGGGATGGGTTAAGTAGATGATAGGGATTAAGGACTATACTTGTTGTGATGAGCAAAGGGTGTTGTATTGAAGTGTTTAATCACTATATTGTACACCTGAAACTAATATTAATTACACTGTATGTTAACTAATTGGAATTTAAATAAAAACTTAAAAATATAACAAAATAAAAATAAAATGCTCACAAAAAAGAAAAGAAAAACACAACCCAGAGCTCATTTGCCCCCTAACTTGGTAAAAGCTGGGGATGGGAATGGGAATTATGTGGAGATTAAGGAATGAATATTTAGGTGGAACCATGTTGCTCTATTTTACTCCTGTAGCAGGGCAGGCCATAGGATAAATTGTGAATTATGCACAATTTTCTTTCAGTGTCCTCAGTCTTCTCTCTTCCCCAAGCATTTAGTATACTCTTTCTTTCTATTCCAACTTTTACAACATTCCTCATTCCCACTAATGGATAAATGACTTATAAAAAACAATTGAATTACCCTTCTCAGGGTCATTAAAATTTTTAACAGATGTCAATACCATAAGCCAAAAAGCTAAAACTCTAATGTCCCATTCATGTCATTAATCTCTAGTGGTAGATTTCAAGTATCTGACAGAAGATGAAAGAGATCATGGAGAAGGAGAGATAGATAATTGTTCTGAGTTTTTCTAATACATCTGATATCACATACTTCTGCATAGGACCAGCCCTAACCTGGTCATCCAAAATGTCACAAACACTTTCTACCCTAAAGCAAGCTCAAAGCTCATGCAAAGATTAGGTTACCCAAGTTGACAGCTTAGCATCTTAGTCCCAAACCACTTTATTTTTTTTTTTTAATTTTTTTTAACGTTTATTTATTTTTGAGACAGAGAGAGACAGAGCATGAACAGGGGAGGGTCAGAGAGAGGGAGACACAGAATCTGAAACAGGCCCCAGGCTCTGAGCTGTCAGCACAGAGCCCGACGCGGGGCTCGAACTCACGGACCGCGAGATCGTGACCTGAGCCGAAGTCGGACGCTCAACCGACTGAGCCACCCAGGCGCCCCTCAAACCACTTTAAATACAGATGTAAGAACTTCAAGTCAACTTACGTTCACAGAGCACCCTCTTAGGATATCTTTTTATTAAACTCATTTTTTAAACATCCATGGGACACTGGAAAACATAGTATGTTCTTTTCACAGATGGGCCAAGAAATTCAAAGTAGAGTGCCATTTTCAGTTAGCAAACAAAAATTAGCAACAGAATGACAAGCCTTCTTTGTTTTCTATATCTGAAAAGAAATAGTTTTACAACTTGACTTGGACTCTTCCTGGTGCTGTGACTTCTGTGGATATGTTTTAAAACCAAACTATCCAGATCCTAGGTATACACATTTTGTTTGAAATGCCACTTTGTTTTGTATCATCTGCCATAATCTCTTTCCCAATTGGCCTGATATTCTCTCCTATGGATGCTGTAGGGAGAATAGCAATACTGAGTGAAAGATTGGACCAGATAGCCTTAAAGGGCCCTTCCAAATACAAGATTCTCTAATTCTCTGTTTTAATGTTGATGATTCAATTTCATGACTTTGGCTATCACCAGATGAAATTATGTAGACATTCTGTCTTCCATCTGCCCTCAGATATATATTGACTTGTCTGTATCTAAATTCAACACATCAGTTAATGATTAAGAACACATTTATATGCAACATTCCTGCAAAGTGTATCCTAAAGGCTCTGTTCCACAAATACAGGTAACAATTAAGAGCAGAAGGTATAGTAGAGATGGATACATCAGGTTATCATAGCTGGAGGACAGAAGGGAGTCTGATCAGCTAACTAACTCTCCACATTCTGATTTCAAGCCACGGAGCAACCTTTTGACTATAATTTAGAGTTCCTCATAGACTAGAAATAGAAGAATTGGCTTATCATCAAATAGTAACTAACAATTATTAAGCTATTGAGTGCTTACTATGTACAAAACTATGTATTTTATTCATATTAATTAACTTTAATTCTCACAGAAACCCTATCAAGTAGGAACTAACATTATTGCCATTATTTTACAGATGAGGAAATCAAAGTATGCAGAATTTAAGTAACTTTTCCAAGGTCAGATAAGTAATAAGTGACAGCACTGGGTTTTAAACCTAAGCAATCTGGCACCAGGCCCATAATGCCTATTATGTTATTGTTCCACTGCAAGCATACAGGTTACTTGATAGTTATATTGCTTTCTGTAAGATAATCACCCAGATGCTTCTAAAACTAAAGCCAAAAAACAATGTGTCTTCTAAAAATTTGCATAGTAAAATATCTTCAATAGGTTCTGAGAGGTTATTACATCTCTCTGGTCAACTAATTCTCCACTTACAACTACTATTCCAAACCTTCTCCATGCTACTTCAACTTACAACGTACCTTCCTCTCCCCTCACAGAAAATGATATAATTTCCTGGTTTTCAGGAAAGAAAAGGCTATCATATACCAATTCCATGTGTTTCCAGCATCAAATATACCACCCTGACTCTGCCATCTTTCAGAGCTAAACGTTCTCCTGTGCTTTGTATCCTACCTCTCTTGATCTCATGGGAATCTTATACCATCACACCTTTTCTCTTATACATTTAACCTCATCCTTTCAACTGAATCCTTCCTAACTTTCGTATATCCTCAGCCTGTCCTATTAAAACAACTAGAACTTTCACTTGCCCCACATCCCCCTCCAGCTATTAATCTATCCCATTTCTTCTTCTTCACTATGGTTTCTCAAGAGCTATCTTCCCTTTTTCTATTTCCTTTCCCCATCACTTCCTTAACTATACCAATTTGATTCATGCCCATCTCCCTGTACCAAATCAGCTTTCATTATCACTAGTCACCTCCATATACCCAAAACTAGCACAGTTTTTATTCCTCTTATTTCATCTTTAAGAACCCTTTTGATCCCTCCCTCCTTGAAACATTCCTGTCTTTCCTTAGACCATACTTTTCTGGTTTTCCTCCTAACTTATAGCTGTTTTTTGTCTCCTCTGCCAGCTCATATTCCTCTACCAGCCTTATATGTTCCTCAAGACTAGTATTTACCTATATAAATATAAAAGACCATTATTTTTCTCTTAATTGTTTAAAATGCATCTGATTACTTAAAGAAAAAATATAGCATTGTTTTGTGGGGCTTATAATGTATATAAATGAGTACTTATCACAACTATAAGACAATGGATGGTGGAGAGGAGGTTAATGGACCTATGTAGTTTCCAGGTTCTACATTTTTCATGAAGCAGTACAATATTAGTTCTAAGTAGGCTGAGAAGTTAAGGATGTACATTATATTCTCTGGGATAACCATTAAGAGATATAAAGAGTTATAGCTAAATAAAACTAGAACTAAAAATATTCAAATAATCCAAAATAAGGCAGGAAAGAGAAAATAGAGGCACCAATAACAGAGAAGACCAATGGAAAATAATAAAATAGTATACCTAAATATAGCCATACCATAATTATAGGAGATATTTATTTTGTCTTTATGACTTAGTCTATTTTTTGAGCTTCTTCAAGCAGTATAGCTGAGACTCATACTCAGTGTTAACTCCAAAGCCCATTCTAACAGCTAATCAATTGTGCTACCTCCCAGTATCTGTGTTCCAGAAGATCCATGCTCTCAATCTTGTGCAGAGAGAACTGCATAGCAAGTCTAGAAGAGAAAAAAAAATACCAAGCTTCTTCATAAGAAATGAAATCTCAAGAATCCTGAAAGACCTAAAAAATCTAATAAGCAAGGGACAGCTCCTGTTCCTGGGAATGACTTATTGTTCCATAGCCCAAAGACTGATATAAAATTCTATAACCAGGACACAGGCGTTAATGATGTGGATTTTCTACTTAAGATTCAGGACAAAAAGAACTAGATAGAGCCATCATTGGCCCTTTTGACAACACCAACCTCAATCTAATCATTTCTTTTGGAGATATCCAGGTAATTTAGCTCAAGATAAATTAGAACAGCTAGAGGTGCCTGAATGGCTCAGTCGGTTAAGTGTCTGACACTGGATTTCAGCTTAGGTCATGATCTCATGGTTTGTGAGTTCGAGCCCTGCATTGGGCTCTGCACTGACAGCGTGGAGCCTGCTTGGGATTCTCTCTCCTTCTCTTTCTCTCTGCCCCTCCCTTGTTCACACACTCTCTCTCTCTCTCCTCTCAAAAATAAATACACAATTTTTAAGAAAGGCTAAAACAAAATTAGAAAAGCGAGATCAGAGCATTGCGTATACACCACTTTTTGGTCTTAAACCAATTTAATCAACGTACCACATGTATTTTGAGATTCCCTGCAACTTCTTGGTCTTCTCCCATCCTCACACTACCTCTTGCTACATATTTATGCCATCTACTCCTAAATCCATTCTATTAAACTAGTTAACAATCATTCTAGGATTTCTGATTTCTCTTTCCCCCCCAAATCTCCCAGGGTTCCTGTTTCCATGGTAACAACTAGCAATTGCTTCTGTGACTTTCATTTGATTTCTTTACCTGTAACTTACACGTAACACATTGAAATATAACTTTTACCTTCCTCCTAACCACATACATCCCTTCACAGTAGAATGGATCTTTCCAACTTTGTAAAAGACCTCCATGTTATTAAACACAGTGGAAGAATTTGGTCTATGTGTCAGCAATATTTCACACTATTAACCATTTCCTTCTTTTTGAGAAATTCTTTTTTCTCAGCTTCCCTTACTCTCATCCTCTTGAGTTTCCTCCCACTCCTTTGTCTATATTCTCCCAAAATCTTTACAGGCTCTTTTTCCTGTACATGTCAGTTATATGTTGGTGTTTATTTGGCTCTGTCTTAGATTTTCTGCTTTTTTCAGTGCACATAATTTCCCAACATGGTTACAATTGCCCCCATTAGCTGAAAAGGCCAGCTACATGTTGGTATCTCTCACATCTCTGTTTCCCTCCTTGATTTCTTCTCTAAGCATGAAGTAAGTTTATTGTAATGTTTATTGGTCATGTCCACTTGACTAGCCCTCCTCCAAAAAGCTCAAAGAACTCACAGTCATCATGCCAAAAATTAAGTGCCATCTTTTCACATACCACCTCAAATCTGTTTCTCTTCCTCCTGTTCTCTGTCTCAGCAAGTTGCACCACCGACTACTCAATTGTAATTATACAATGGTCAGACACCTGAAAATCTTCCTGGATGTTTTTGTCTCCCTCATTGACATATCCATTTAATCAATCACTAAGTCCTCTCAATTAGAACTCTCTCTATCTCTGTAATCTGGCTATTTTTCTCCATCTGCACTACCAACACCATACACCATAGTCCAAGCCACCATCATCATTTGCATGGACTGTCACCATGCCTCCTTAACTTGTCTCCTTACCTCTGGTCTTGTTTCTACTTAGATCCATTCTTCACGTTGCTGCCAGAGTCTTCCTGGTAAAACTCAAAACATTAAACCTGTCAGTGGTTTCTCATTACATTAGGGAAAATCCAAAACTCATTAATACTGAATCTAGACACTTAGAATCAGAGGAGTCTGAGATTACCTAAGGTTAAACTGTGGATCTGCCCATCAATAGCTAGGTGATCTTGGGCTATCAGGTTAACCTCATTGAGTTTCTGCTTCCTTATCTGTAAAATCAGCAGAATAACAATAATAAAAATAATATAATAAATCCCACATGGTGTTGTGAAGATTTAATAAAATTGTACATGAATAAAGCACTTTACGGGGCACCTGGGTGGCTCAGTTGGTTGGGCGTCCGACTTTGGCTCAGGTCATGATCTCGCAACTCCTGAGTTTGAGCCCCGCATCAGGCTCTGTGCTGACAGTTCAGAGCCTGGAGCCTGCTTCGGATTCTGTATCTCCCTCACTTTCTGCCCCAACCCACTCGCAGTCTACCTCCATCTCTCTCAAAAATAAATAAACATTAAAAAATAAAGTAAAATAAAGCATTTCACAATGCTTTCTTTCTCATAATAAAAAAATGACTGATATATTTGTTGTTGTTATTGTTATTATTCAACAAATATGTTTTGAAGTTTTACTATGTGACAGGAACTATGGTAGATAATGGCAATTCTTTTTTTTTAATTTTGAGAGAGAGAGAAAGAGAGAGAGAGTGAGCATGAATGGGGGAGGGGCAGAGAGTGAGGGAGAGAGAGAATCCCAACCAGGCTCTGCACTGTCAGTGTGGAACCTGATGTGGGGCTTGAACTCACAAACTGTGAGATCATGACCTGAGCCAAATCAAGAGTCAGATGCTTAACTGACTGAGCCATCCAGGCACCCCAATAATGGCAATTCTATTTTAAGCAAATTAGACAAGGTTACTGCCCTCAGAGGAACTGATTTACAATCTAGCCATTTTTCTCACAAACTTACACTCTAAATTGTACATACTATTATAGTCCCATTATATACTGTTTTTCTCATGCTGTTTTTTCTGTCTTCTGGGCATTTTCTTACATTCTTCTTGTTTCAAAAAACAATCTCTCCAAGTCCTCCCACACCTGTTTAGCTCTTTATCCTTCAGATCTCAATTTAAATATCACTTCCAAGATTTCCATAACAGGATTATTCCCCCCCCCCCTTATTTCTTAACTCTCCCCTTATCTTAGCCCATTTGTATTTTATGTTTTTATATATGTATACACCAATACACTCTAAACACCAAAAGTTGGGGAAATCTGTAGATTTACCACTGTTTCCCCAATGCCAAACATAGTGTTTGATATATGTATACATTAAGTAAATATTTGTGGAAGGAACTAAGGGAATTATAGAGGCCACAATGATCCTTTTGCATAGTAGCATATATTTTTGGGGGGGTGGGGGTGTACTTACCAGTAAACTGAGAGTCACTTTTGTATGACCTCACATTATATATGCTAATATGTCTTGACAACCTCAAGTCATTATCTGGAACATTTGTACTCTTGGAAGGCAGACAATGGGTAATATGTGCAAAAGATATCTTAGCAGCTATTGCTTGAACTCATAATTGTGTGCACTTACTATCATTCTGCTTTGTAATAATGGAAAGACTATTTCAAATAAAGACTCACAAGAGTAATTAATACTAGTTGAATTGTTGAAAAACAGCTATCATGTGGTCTGAGAATTGGCATTATACCCTAAAGTAGACCCCTAGCTGTATTCCATCTTGTTAAAAAGTGCTTGCATCATTCTCTCCTAGGAACAATTTATTTCACTGTTCTACACACCATTGTAAGAGAGAATAATAGGCTTTAATACTCAGAATTTCATAAATTATTATAAACATTAGCAGGCTGTTTGACTAGAGTTGGCTAGTCATAGGTAGAGGCACACTAAGGCCAGCAGTGACAAGGCTTCCAAAAATTGACAAGCATTGTCAACCAAATTATGGCCCTTATAAGTTTCCTAGCTGTAAAGATACTTCAATGTTTTAAAAGATGTACTCACATGCAAGCACTTTTGACTATAATGTAGTTCTGGGTAACATTACAACGGAATCATGTTATGGTTCCCAAACCTCTTTCTTCCAGAAAAATGTTTCCTGAAAAATCAATAAATAAAATAACAAAAAGTAGAGCTGCTCTCCCTGGTTCCCTTCCTATCCCCACAAACTAATGTCTCCTAAGGGTAGGATAGGAACATCACTAAACTTGTAATCAGAAAATGGACTCATTGAATCCCAAGGTAGAACATACAATAATTCAATCCACTGTCCACTTGTACTTGCATTCTTTTCTAGAACAAGAACCATCCAAGCTCTTTCCTCCATAGCCTTTTTTCTATTGAACAAGTCATTTGTTCTCTGTAGGTATTAGTTTCTCCATTTGTAGGAAGAGAAGTTGGAGTAAATATACTCCATGGTCTATTAACACCATAAAAGCAGGATTCAACAGTATGAGGAACATATAGGAATCACGACTTAGAAAGCAGATCATGAAACCTATTAAGTTGTGTATTCCATACAACCAGTAAGTAGTCCAAAGAAATATGATTTCAGGCATTCTATAGGACTATTTAGCTTGTTTCAGGGGTTCTGAAACCCCTCTGGATTTTCACAGAAAAATGGAGTATTCTTCTGGTAATGGAGCCCATAGATTTTGTTCATTTGTTTGTTTCTTTTGTTGTTTTCCTCTGTATTCATTTATTGAAAAATTTTGCACTTAAATGGGAGAGCCCAGGGTTTTGTTTTGTTTTGATTTGATTTTTATAAAATTGGATTTTTTAGAGGGGTGGTATTCTTGTCCCAACTTTAGTTACTCTAGAGTACTCTGGACCCCTTTTGAGTATTTGAATTTGAAATGGATTTTGTCTTTTGTTTTTTTCATTTTTCACACCTTAATTTTCTCTAGCTCTTCCTAAACTATGGATGTTTAGTACATAAACATTCATTCAGATGGTGCTTAAAAGAAGTATGACATTTCCCAAAGTTTCTATGTAATATAAGGATGTTTTTTAATTCTTATTTTATTATAGTAAGAGCATTTAACATGTAGTAAGAACAATTAATACTTAAAGTAACACTTAACATATAAAATGAATAAATTTTTAAGCACACAATGCATTTTTTATTAATTAAAAGACTGACAGGAAATGCCACTAAGAGTCACATTGGTGACTATTTTCCCAGTGGGCCTGCCACATTAACAAAGCAGAAATTGTGGACTTGATACTGTCCTGACCTAAGTGATGATTTAAACCCTATTCTTTTCTTCCAACCATTTTCAGAGTTCTTGTAAGAATGTCCATACCTGAAATGTGGAAACAAAATTTGACTAGAACTCTTCTTGGTATGTTTGTTTATTGTAATAAAAATTCTGAAAGTATTTATATGCAATATAGGATTGAACAAGTGAGTAAATGTTGTTGTAGGGAATCAGAGTTCTCACCATGGAAGAAGGAAAATACAAATAAAGAATGGGGACAGACAAGATTAAGATTGGAGTTATCAACAATACCATATTAACAATAAGCACATTTAGTGTCTAGATCTTGGTATCTAAGTACCATTACCCATTGAAAGGAACTATAACTCCTTGGAGAAATGGCAAATGCCAGGGCTCTGGGAGGAAAGGTACAAGATAAGCCTAGAGTAACTTGTTTTACTAGAAAGTAGGAAAGTGTTAAAAAAAAAAAAGATGAAGTGGATTTTGAAGTAACCAACTTTAAGGGAACTTCCAATCTCCTGCGAAAATCTGGCACAAGTTAAGCATCAAATAAACAAAGAAGTCAATGAATAATAAACCATTGAGTCAATTAGGAACCCATTAGTCCATAGTGATAATAAATAGACAGACAAAGACAAGGAGTGAAATAAACAAATATAATATCAACTAGTAAGAATAGAGGGAGTAATTGATTTAGAACAACACCTGTTTTGTAACCATCACAGTAAAGATTGGTTCAGGCAAGAATCATCAATTAATGCTAAATGTGATATAGGGGGATGAATGAGAAACAGGATATTTGCATGGTCTTAAAATGTCTCCCTACAGTTTCTTTATCAGTTGCAAGGGAGAGATAGCAACTGTACAGTGGAGAAAAAAAGATGACTTGTTGACCATTTGATCAAAATTAACATCATCAGGGCGCTAGGGTGGCTTAGTCAACTGAGCATCTGACTTAAGCTCAGGTCATGATCTCATGGCTTGTGAGTTGGAGCCCCACCTCAGGCTCTGTGCTGACAGGTCAGACTCTGGAGCCTACTTTGGATTCTGTGTCTCCCTCTCTCTCTGCCCCTCCCCCGCTCATGATCTCTCTCTCCTCCTCCCCCACACATGATCTCTCTCTCTGTCTCTCTGTCTCTCTCTGTCTCTCTGTCTCTCTCTCTCAAAAATAAATAAACATTTGGGGTGCCTGGGTGGCTTAGTCAGTTGAGCATCCTGCTTAGGCTCAGGTCATGATCTCGCGGTTCATGAGTTCAAGCCCTGCATCGGGCTCTGTGCTGACAGCTCAGAGCCTGGAGCCTACTTCGGATTCTGTGTCTCCCTCTCTCTCTGCTCCTTCCCTGCTCATGCTCCGTGTCTCTCTGTCTCTCAAAAATGAATAAATGTTAAAAATAAATAAATAAATAAATAAATAAACATACATTAAAAAAATTAACCTCATCAATAGAGGGAGAAAAGACAACATATGCCTCTCGATGTGTTTCCCTGAAACAGACACAACATCACCTTTGTAGTATGTAGAAAAGTCTCATATCGAATAATGAGGAAACATCAGACAAACCTAAATTTAAGTACTTTGTATTAAAAAAACTGAACTGCATTCTTTAAAAAATGTCAATATAATAAAAACAAAGTAAGCCTGAAGAGCTGTTCCAGGTTGAAGACTAAAGAGAAATGACAACTAAATGCAATACATGAGATTGAACTGAATTCTGTGAAAGGGGAAAATGCTGAAAATGGACATGAATTAGTCAACTGACAAAAGTAGATATGGATCCACAGTTAGGTAAAAGTATTTCATCAATATTAAAGTTCCTGAATTTGGTAAGTGCACTGTGCTTATATAAAATAATTTTCTGTTCTTAGGAAAAACAGAATAATTCAGGACTTATGAAGCATTTTCTCAAATAGTTGAGAAAAAAATGTTTACATATATTTTATATGTATATATACATATACAGAGAGAGAGAAAGAGAGAAGGACATAATAATAAAACAAAAATGCAAATTATTAAACATTAGTGAAGAGTGAAGCTGGGTAAAGAGCAATCAGAAGTTTTCTGTATTGTCCTTGAAACATTCATGTAAGTTTGACATTACCTGGTGCTGATATTCATCCTAATTTCAAATGATAAATAGAATTTCTTTTAAAACTTTTTTTTTCCTGGGAAAACTGTTTACTTGAAAATTATTTTTACTCAAATGTGTTAGTTTGCTTTGCAATGAGAAGAATGATGAAATGAAATATGTGAAACACTGAACACAGAGCAACACACTTAGAAGTAATCCCTAAAAAGCTGAGGGAAAAAGGTTCCTTCTCAGTAGTAGGATGTGAACCACAACACTTTGCTACTGCACACACAGAGAAAATTTATTTATATATCATCTTGTAAATCGTTTTTCCCTGAGTTAAAGGTTCCACCTGGCCAAGCTCTATTAACATTTTCCCTGTAAAACAGCAAGCCGAATAATACACTGGGAGCTAATAAGACCTGAATGCAAGTCCCAGATCTGCTACCTACTAGTCCCCTAGGCATAACCTTCTAACTTCATATTCCTCATCTATACAATGGGGATAAAGATAGATTCAGGAGCATACAGGCTTTCTGCAGGTACATCTGCAATACGCCTCATCATGAGGGTTTGTGTGATGCTGGTAGTAGAGGTTAAACTTGCTCAGGTACCTGTCTTTCTGTTGAATCTGACCATCCTTTAGGGTGGAGCTTGTCTACAAGAGCTATATATTCCTAAAAGGAATTTGACAAACTGTTTTCAATGGTAGTAACTTGAGGACAATCAGTTGCAGTGGATTTAATAGCTTGTGCATATTGCGACCATTTTGCTTCTTGTGTCTGAAATCTTACAAGTAATCATTGATTGTATTGGTCCCGAAAGTGACAACATAAGAAACAAAACTCATTTATCCCCCAGATTTTTCTTGTGTACCATTGAGACCCATCTCTTTCATTTACTGACAAAACATCTTTTTCTTTCTCTTAGTTTTGCTGAGCCAGTCTTCCTATGAGAGAGTAGGAACTGAATTGTATTCCACCTTTAGCAGAAATGATTTTGTCGGTTAGGCTGTGACTGCTGAATCTTTATTCCTAGGATGTGTCAAAATAGGGTGACAGCTTCCAGATTGCTGACTAGCTATTTTAGGACTCGCAAATTTGTGGCACAACTGACTTATAAATCAGTGCTTGTATAAATGCATCTGATATTCAAACATAAAAATCTATCATTTTACCTACTGAGTCTTGTTCACTTTAAAATAATAATTTTCTCTAATTCTTCTTCATCTTCTTTTTCCATTTTATGTCATTTATGAGACAAGTATGTTTAACTACCAAAGAGAAAATGCAACATAGTTGAGAAACATAGGACATACACAGCACTTTGTACACTTGCAGTCTCTCGACATTTTTTTTGTCATCTTCACTGTCTTAGATAATTTTCTTCACCAAAATCTTTGTCTATGGTAGTTTCCTTTAGTTGTACCTTTAGAGTTTTTTTTAACAGGGAAGAGTATGACTCAGGACATTAAGTAGCAAGCTGGGGAAATAAGTGCTGTGTTTCCAATTCCTAACATTATAGCTTCAGTTTAGTTATCTGCAAAATGGAGGTAAGGATACACATTATATATAAATAAAAATTCGTGAATGTGTACAATGTGATATATATAAATTCAAAATGCAAACATGCCCTCTAATATGCTTGACTAAGAGAAAAATTTTGAATTCGGAAAGCCCAAGGTCCAGCCTGGGATGATTAATAGATACCAAAGTGATATTCCTCAAAGCACACCAAAGCAATTATGATATCTTAATTCCCTGGTGTGAGAATTGGAATATGTATTAGTTTCTGACTGCTGCTATAAAAAATTACCACACACAGTGGCTTAAATAATATAAATACATTATCATATGGTTGTATAGATCAGAAGTCTGGCATGGGTTTCACTGGGCTAAAATCAAGATGTTAGCAGGACTGCATTTCTTTCTGGAGATTATCCTGGATTTGTCCAAATTGGCCCAATATAATCACAAAGATCCTTATTATGGAAGCAGATATCACATAATGGGGGTGAGAGAGATGTGGTGATGGAGGCAGAGTTTGGAGTGATGTACTTTAAAGATGGAAGAAGGAGGCCGTGAGCTAAGGAAAGCAGGTGACTTCTAGAAGCTTGAAAAAGCAAGAGACAGATTCTCTCTTAAAGCCTCGAGAGGAATGTAGCTCTGCCAACATCTTGATTTTAGCCTGTAATACTCATTTTGAACTTTTGGCTTCCAGAATTATAAGATAATAAACTCATGTTGCTTTAAGCCATTAAGTTTGTGCTAATTTTTTAAAGCAGAATAGGAAACTAATATAGGGTAAATCCATTTCCTTGCCTTTTCTAGTTTCTAAAGGCTGCCTGTATTCTTTGGATCCTGGCTCTGATCTTTATCTTCAAAAGCAGCAAAGCCAAATCTCTCTCTGACCCTTCTATGATCGCATCTTTTTCTGACCTCAACGGAAAAAGATTCTCTAATTTTAAGAACCCTTGTGATTAGACTTTGTTTAACTTGGGTAATCCAGAAAAACTTCTCCACATCAAGATCTTTAGTCATTTTCACATCTGCAAAGTCTGTTTCGACATGGAAGTTAATTTATTCACATGTTTCAGAAACTAGGGCATGGACATCTTTGGGGAGCCATTATTCTCCCTACCGCAGTAAGTCTTCAGTTCTATACCTAATTTATCAACTTCCTAGAGATGTTACTTTGGGAAAATGTTTTCAACTCTCCAGACCATAGATTTCTTTATCTGTGTATTCCTTCCTGGTAGTGAATGCATGTGAACCACTTTGTAAACTGTAAAGGTTACATAAATATAAGGGATTATTAATTCAGGAAGGGTGGAGGGGTAAGTAATAGTAAGTTAAACAACAGATAATGAAAGAGCTGGTATCTTACCTGTTCTCCACATCAAGTTTTATCAAACTACTTAGGGATATCCTCAAATAGGATATCCTTTAGGTATCATCTGTGAACTCACAGGGTCATTGCAACTCTCTTTTCTGGACACCTTCATCTCATTAACGTGAGCTATCATGCAGCTACTTGAAGGTGGCATCTTATCATGACCTAGCTGCTTCTTGCCATGGATATATTTCTTCCATGTCCATACCATGTTCTTCTGCTGCTTCTGAAGCTGTGTCAAAGAGATGCTCTAATTTCTTGAGTCCTCATTGAGCTGAGGCCACACTGTGTCCACACAGGATGCTCTTTTCCTCCATGTTGTGTCATGGTTGATCACCTGACCACCGTGGCTAGACCATTAAAGACTTGAGGCAATGATGACTTAGAAAGAATGCAGTTTACTTTCACTCTGTGATATTACCAAACCAGCAAACAAGATGAGAAGGGATATATATCAGATACGATTATAGATGATGCAGCTCTCTGTTGCTGCCCAGGTTTTTTGTGGAAATACAAGAAAATCAGTGGTAAATGTGTCCTATGCAAAAAGAGAGATCTACAAGTTAGAGGAGTCAAATACCTGAACCTGTTGTTTTTTATATGATTTTAGCCAGAGAAAGCATCTCCATCAGCACTCAAGGATCTACCTATTAATATTAATGAAATTCTCACCACATCACAGTTACGTATTTCTGTGTCGTATTGCTTACTTAATCATTAAGGTTACTTGAAGCCTGACCATGACATACCATATGACATCTTGCAAGTCTTTTGTAAATACAGTTCTTTCTGCTTCTGTCTGCAATGCCTCTATTCAAAAAGTTCAGACAGAAATCTTTGGGAATAGATCAGGGGACAGGTACTGGGCTATCTTTTCCATCTCTTCTCCTCCATTTCATCTTTGCCAACCAAGTGCCCACTTATATTACTCTTCACCAACTTCATCCCATCTTCCTCCTACAACTCCTCTTTTTCTTCTCCTAGATCTCTTCTCCCCAAGTTACTAAACCCATGTAAATGGACCAGGCGGATGATTCTTACCAGCTAATCAGATGCACTCAGGTATGTCTATATGTCAGTTAAGCTCAGCTGAGACCATTGCTAAAATTATATTTGTTGTAATACACAACCAGTAACAGGTACAGTTATAGTCATATAACAGGTATAGTTGATTCAAATAAAAGACAAATGTCTTAAAGCTTAGAAGATTATGATCTAATAAACAACACAAAGAAACTAGATATAGAGTATTTAAATATACATAAAGGCAAAATCATTATAGAACTACATCAGTTGTAAATTTGGGCAGAACTAATTAACTGAGTTCCTGTCCCACAGCCGCAGAGACATGGTAAAATCTCTTCCTGCCATTGGGCAGAACAATAGCTGATCAGCTTGAATGAAAGTTGATGTCAGAATGGTTTAGAAAAAAATATTGCAGCCACACATAGAGGAAAAAAACTATAAAATAAATATTCATATCCCCAATTGCAATTTTACATTCTGTGGGGAAAACATGGAGTATGTGCTCATATATTAATGCCTTATCTACCCACTATGAGATCAGGGATATATTTACAGTTTGTACACCCTTTTAATCTGGTAGATCAGAATGATAGATTCAGACCAGAGACTATCACCAAATGGGTACACAAGGAAAAGTAAAGAGCAAATATCTGAGTTCCTCTCCCTGAACCACCTATACGGCTAGGCTGGTCATTCAGTTCTTATACTTCCTATTGAAGTGTTCTCTAAACTGTTCTTACTGAGGGGCCTTTGGGTTTGTGTGAGCCATTGAATCAGCTCTGGTACTAAAGGTGAGCAAATTGTTCCATTCATGCCAGGGAGTGGCAAAGAATTGCTTGCCATTATGATGCAGCACTCAGGGGTCAGGGGACTTCAAATCTGAGTTACAACAAGGAGTGTGCTATGGCAGAAGCTTAGTTAGTGCCCAATTCTGTACTTTAATGCTGAGGTCTTTTCACTTGGGTAGAAGTCAAAAATCCCAAACATTTTGTTTCATGCAATTTTGTGCACCAGAAGTGCCTGTTTCCACCAAATCCACTTAGCCACATTGAAAATTTTGCCCACACTACAGTGGTTAATGAATGTTGCGTTTTGTTTATAGAAAAACTTAAAAAAATGGGAGCAGGACATAGCATGGTAACTATTCCAATGTTAGAAATAGCATACTGAGCTGTTCATCCTAACTGGATAGAAGAACCAGGTGTCACTGAACTGTAGTCATGGATAACTGGTAAATTCAGTCCAACAACTGGTCAGTGACTATTCGGTTCCAAGTGGATAAAGCCTTGGATCTTTCTAACAAGCTGTGTTATTATAAATGTTTAAAGGACAACCTTTCTCCCAAAATACATTTCTATTTTTTTAGTGTTTCTAATACACTCTGTATATTCTTCATAGTTCTTTTTTAAAAAGTTTATTTATTTTGAGAGAGCAAAAGAGAATCCAAGCAGGGAAGGGGCAGAGAGAGGGAGAGACAGAATCCAAACAGGCTCTGCACTACTTTGTCAGTGCAGAGCCCCATGCAGGTCTCCATCCCATGAAACCATGAGATTATGATCTGAGTTGAGACCAAGAGTCAGATGCTTAACTGACTGAGCCACTCAGGCGCCCCAATTCTTGATAGTTCCTGATAGTCTACACTTTATAAGTTCTTCACCAAAATAAAATGTTAAGTTTTTCCATAGAATCCTAGATGACATAAATAGGAGAAGTGACCCATTCCTTTACCTTGCTATTTACTCCACTGTCATTTCTACTACTGTCTAGAATGTGATACAAGCTAGAGAAGACTGTGTAGAATGTCATACAAGATGAAAAAGGCTGGAATAATTCTGAAGTCACTGATGACTCTTTAGCCCTTTCAAAACATGTTAAAGTTCTCAGTAACTAAAACAAACATATAAATCAAAATGTTAAGAATGTAACCTATAGCACATCCATATATGTCCAAAATGTCACCATCCCCAACGAGATCAGTAGGTTGCAATATCTTGGTAACAATTGAAAAAATATATATATGGCAAATAAACTAGCATGTTCCTCATTCAAAATTCTTATCTTAAAAGGTAGGGCAAGGCTTTGGCCAGAGAAGTAGTGAAATATTATTTATTAGCTGCTTTCTATTGGAAGAAAAAAAATTGACAGAAAAGAAATGTCTAAGAAAACTTTTTCAAGCAAGAAAGCAATACCTGAATGAAGACAGAATACTTTCCCCTTGATGGTGTTGCTTCAGTAGCTAGTTAGAAAGATGAACTTTTTCTAGAATCTGAGTAGCATTATTTTAGCCATACAGTCTTCTAATGTCATGTAATAAAATAATCAAGTATGTACTATTAGACAAGATATAAATGAGTAATGATAGCTACATCAAAGGTTTATTCAAGAAAAACTGATGTAAAAAAGATAATTCAATTGGACACATGGTGGCTCAGTTGGTTAAGCATCTGACTCATGATTTCCGTTCAGGTCATGATCTCACGGTTCATGAGATCGAGCCCCAGGTCAGCCTCCGTGCTGAGAGTGTAGAGCCTGTTGGGATTCTCTCTACCTCTCTCTTTCTGTCCCTGCCCTGTTCACTCTCTGTCTCTCTCAAAATATGTAAAATAAACTTTAAAAAAAAGGCAACTCAAGTTAAAGAGAGAAAATGCTTCAGGAGTAAGGATGTTGATTTGAATGTCAAAAAACTCCAAAAGTGACATTAAGAAGTGGAATAAAGATACTATTGATAATAAAGTGTATTATTTTTATTTTTCCCAGGACTCAGAAAATGAACCATTAGTATGTAAAAGCTCCAAGAAAATATGCACACATCTGACTGACTCTCCACAACTTCTCCTTCAATTCTGTCATTAACACTGAATGTAGGTTTATGAGGACAGAGAAATTAAACTGAGCAAGGCTACAGTGAATGAATTTGTTGGAAAGTCCTGTACTAAATGATTAAGGTAGAGTTGAGGGAGAATTCACTGTTTATTTCCTAAAGGAAAGTAGAAGTTGGCCATGTGGAGTTTTCTAGAAGTTGCCTTCATTTTGGGATGTGGGGGGCCAGGCGCTGGTGCCAGGCTGAGACCGGGTTGAGCAAAGGCTCCCTGTTGACTCAGCCAACCTGGTGGTTCCCCCTCCCATTCCCCCACTCTCAAGGGCATACAAAAGCCTTGTCAAGGCTGAGAAAGTTAATTCCTGAAGCCTGTGGTCTGCAGGTGTTGGCAGTAATGCTACCTCCCTTTTTCTACCCTGAGTCAGATAGAAACAAACATGGGAACTGTGTTTTGCTAGCAATCTATCAACAAGGTCTTGTGACCCGTTCAGAAAGTTCGCAAGGTACACAGAACTAAATGTTTTGGCTGGCAGTGATCATGTGAAACCTGTTTATTCTTAGAATGACCTGATCCATAAGAGTCTTATAAAAGATTGTGTACAGCAACAATAAAGCTGTCACTTGGGCCATCAGCCCAGGGGACCCTCCTGTTCCCAAACTTTCTCTCTTCTCTTTTTTTCTTGCATTCCCCTACCCTCAGGACCCTGACCTCGGTGTTTGTCGCACCGGTCGCGACAAGTGGCACCCGAACAGGGACCTGAGACAACAAGGAGGAAAGCGAAAGCGGACGCGTGGCGTCTAATTCAGGTAGGGGAACTGTGCCAGCAGCACAGATGACGGGAGTAAAACTATGGGACAGAAACAGTCTACGGAAGAGGGATATTTTGTAACTGCCTTGCAGGCTTTTATGAAGGAGAAGGGAATTAAGGTTTCTCAGTCAGCCCTTAGGGAATTTTTTGACATAGTGCATGATTATTGCCCATGGTTTCCAGACGGGGGTACAGTTGATTTAAAGGATTGGCAGCGAGTTGGTCAAGAACTTAAAACTCAGATGAAGATTCGTGGGGCTGCAGTTCCAGGGACCTTGTGGTCTACTTGGACCTGTATTAAAGAGGTCCTTGATCCTGGAGGTTGCTGCAAGATTTGAGAGCAATTAATGCTGTCATGAAGCCCATGGGGGCTTTGCAACCCGGCCTCCCTTCCCCATCTGCCTGCAAAGGGAGTCTGCGCAGCCGTACAAACTGGCTGATGGGTGTTTGGGTACGAAACCAGTAGGACGGTCTATTACTTATACTATGTGGCAAAATGGCAAGCGTCCTTCTGAATGGGTACCGCACTCCGTTGCCGCTTATTGGCAAAAGAGAGAATTATTAGCAGAATGGATGTTTTTTGGACCGCGTGATCCCCCTCAGAATCTTCCTATATGTCCCTCAGTTGGTCAAGGCCTTACTGGGGACTCACCTTGGGGTAAATGTGCCCAATCCTCTTCATTGAAGATGACTCCTAAAGGCATAAACTATACCATTACAGATTGTTCTCAAAAGGCCTGGCATTCATTCCTTCAAGAAACACCTATGGCTATTCTGGAAGTGCAAAGGGAAACAAGGAGACCTTTAGTGGCTCCTTTAAGAGATATGGGTCCACCTCCTAACGAGGTACAGGTACACCACAAGATTATCCCACAAACCATTTTGCAATCCCCTGAAGGAAGAATTCATTCTGATCTTTGGAAGTTATATGCTACCTTTAATAAAATATATACTAATGACAGCTTTAGTTTTCCAGAATGTTATGTTTCTCCAGTTCTGCAATTGCGTGCCTGTGCTCCTCCACCCTACTATCTGATTGTTGGAGATGGAACCATTACTCCAGTGAAAGAAGATGGTCATCAGTTATACCGGCTGACGTGTCCTGCTTGTGAACGGCTGCGCAGGACCAAACGGTTTCTTGGACTCTTAATTGCTGGACTCATAGCAGCAGTGACTGTAATTGCCTCTGCAACTGTATCTGTAATATCCTTACATGAAAGTGCCCAAACGGCATCCCATGCAAATGAATTGGCTCATAATGTATCCAAGGTGTTTGCCACTCAAGAACGAATAGACCGTAAATTGGAAGCCCAATTAGAGGCACTACAAGAAGCATTAAGGTATCTTGGTGATCAGTTTGCTGTTTTACGTACCAGACTTTCTTTAATTTGTCATGATGCATATAAACATATCTGTGTTACCCCTTTAGAGTATACCAATATGACATGGGGACAAGTGCGTCGTCATTTACAAGGGGTTTGGCATGATGCTAATACTAGCTTAGACCTCTTACAGCTACAAGAAGAGATAAATGCTGTTGCAAGTAGTTCACTCAGTTTCCCTGACCCTGGAGATCTCGCTGAAACCATACTGCACCAAATTAATGGGTTTAATCCATTTAATATTCTTCAGCATTCCTTTTGGATCTTTATTGGAATTGTTTCCATATCTGTTATACTTGTCTTGCTGTGTTGTTTCTGGAGATGGGGTCTTACTGCCTTTACCACATACCAAGCCAGGATGCACATGTTGCAATTACAAACAATAGGGGGAAATGTGGGGGGCCGGGCCCCGGCGCCAGGCTGAGACCAGGTTGAGCAACGTTCCCTGTTGACTTAGCCAACCCGGTGGTTCTCCCTCCCATTCCCCCACTTTCAAGGGCATACGAAAGCCTTGTCAAGGCTGAGAAAGTTAATTCCTGAAGCCTGTGGTCTGCGGGTGTTGGCAGTAATGTTACCTCCCCTTTTTCTACCCTGAGTCAAATAGAAACAAACATGGGAACTGTGTTTTGCGAGCAACCTATCAACAAGGTCTTGTGACCCATTCAGAAAGTTCACAAGGTACACAGAACTAAATGTTTTGGCTGGCAGTGATCATGTGAAACCTGTTTATTCTTAGAATGACCTGATCCATAAGAGTCTTATATTATAAAAGATTGTGTACAGCAACAATAAAGCCGTCACTTGGGCCATTAGCCCATGGGACACTTCTGTTCCCAAACTGTCTTCTCTTCTCTCTTTTTTTCTTGCATTCCCCTACCCTCAGGACCCTGATCTCAGTGTTTGTTGTGCCGGTCGCAACATTGGGACAATAACTCTTCTCTGTTTTGAATACATTTATTTTTTTTTTGGTTTTTAATACATTTAATATTTTTGAATGAATGGCAGCCTTAGAAACGGAACAGAATATTATCCAAAGGTTTTTAAAAAGAGAATGATAGTTCTCTCTCATACTCCAAAAAGAAATACATTTTAGTCATTCAATAAAGACCATACAATGCTCATGAAATTGCAAGAGAAAACAATTCTGCCAAGAACAAACAGAAAAAGTAGAATGCCAAGCCTCTCTGCAATTCTTTTTTTTCTAAGTGCTACAAATGTTGGCAGCCATGTGTATACATGGCCCTGGTAATAAGCAAATGGATGCATTTAACCTCTGGGCTAGATAAACTGTATAGAAGTGTCATATCTGATTGTGTAATATCGAGGGGGAGCTACACAAGATGTCAGTACAAACTAGGCTGGTATCCATCAAATAGATTCACCAGCTTCTAGGAAATGCATTACTATCCAATTAAATAACTACCTAAAAGGAAAAAGAATAAGATAATTCTGTTTCAGTATGCTATTGCTTTTGGAAAATATATTTTATAGAAAGCAAAATTATCGAATGAAGAGTTATTTATAAAAATAATTAGGATGAAATTGCTCAATTTACAAATGGGTAAACTGAGATCCAATAAAGGGAAGAACTTTCCTCCAGGAACATGCATAGGAAAGCAATACCTGACTAGTGCTGGATCTACAAATGCTTGGGTAGAGCTGTTTGTGAAATGTTGCAACCAGACTTCCTGGATACCATTTCAGACTTTTCTCCACTGGAGACCTCATTATTCTTACAATATAAAATATTCCCTTACATTTGCACACAGGGTATTCTATGAAGAAAGAAAAGTAAATATTGCATGTAATAATAATAGATACAAAAAAAGCTAAAGTCAAATCAGGGATAACTCAAATTTACTTATGACCTAACCCAAGTTAAATCCAATGTGAACCAAGGTGTGTTCTTACAATTTGAACATAGGGCTATGATCATCCTTATTCTGTCTTGCATAAAGCATATTTTGCTCACTAACAATATTCTTATCTAATAGCTCAAGTGATGAATTAAAAGAGTGCTAAATTAAAGGAATTTTGTCTGTATTACTAATTATTTCTTCATTGTGAAAGAATGCCCCTCTTAGCCTTATTTTAAGCTATGTGTTCCCTTTTGCTCTCATATGCAATGCTACACCCTTTCTTGCCATAGAAACAGTACATTATTCTGCCACTGACTAGCCATACAACTTTGGAAAAGACACTTAATTTCTCTGAGTCGCAATTTCTTCATCTGTAAAAGACAGTTTCCAGAAAAAGTTAAAGTCAGTATGCAAAAGTGTGTGATGTATAGTAAATGTTGCATAAACACAATATGTTGGGAAAACATTATTTTCTGATACCAACCTGAAATTAGTTTATGGAGAATAAAATAGAATAAAAACAGAAAATGGTCTTTTTCAGGCTCATAAGCAATTTTAAAACAAAGGAGTAACATAGTATTAAAAACATGAATAAAATAATGTAAACTTGCCCTGTTTCATAGGCCCGAGTTTACCACTCAATAATTCCTTCTTCTTGTATAAGATTATATGTGAATCAAGTATCTTAAGCTCAGACAACCCTGGTGTTTTATAGATAGCATAGGATCAGTGGATATTAAAGTCATACACATACATTCATCACATAAGTTCACATACACATATACACACATGGGTGGGGGATTGCCATGGCAAACCCTAGCCTAATGCTACATTTGGTTTAAACTGTGAGGTTTATCAGTTAGTGACTATTGTTTTCAAGGAATAGGAACTGATTCAAGAAAGCTTAAACAGAAAAAAAATCAATAAAATACTGCAACAAACAATTTCATGGAAATCCAAGGGCAACCAACAAAGCCCAGTCAGGACCCTAGAAACTAGAAATTTACCTGTTAAATCAAAAACTGTCTCTGAAAACGCCTGTCTCTCTCTGTCTGCCTCCTCTTTCTCTTTCTCTCTCTCAACTCACTTCTGCTTTTAACTGGCCCTATTTGGCTAAAGCCAAATTACTGCTCTATTATTATTATTATTATTATCATATTTTTATTTTTTATTTTATTTCTAACTAGATCTATGTACTTTATTTCAAATTCTTGAGACAGAGCAGTGGGTTAACCCTTTGATTGGTGTCTTGGTGTGTGTTTAATCAGGTGTGTCTAGGGGTAGAATAGTGGAATGAAAAGTCACTGAAATATTCCATCCTAGTGAATGGGACTAACTCTGTTAAAAGAAGTTGGACTTAGGCAAACAACTTAATAAACATGACATTTTGCTGCTCTCAAACTATGACTTTTCAGATGAAACAAACCTTGAAGCCATGAGTTTCTCTTTTTCCAAATGAAATAAACCTGAAAAACATGGCATTACAGTTATTGGTTTATGCTAACCTTGACATGTAAATCATTCTCAGAATGCCAATCACATTATATCACCATCAATATTCTTATGCTAAACACTTTGTAATCTAACAAATAGGATTCAGTAGTTCATTTGTTAGTCACATAAAGTGATTGAAACAATCATTAAAATATGTTGTATATCTTAATTATTTTACAAATATTTCTGATAATAGGTTAGTGGAGAGCCTCTCCCTTCTAGACCCCAAAATATGGATTCCATGGTATTGTTTTTGCCCTCCAACTTTTTCCTTAAGTAGGGGTTGACTTTTGGAGTTTTGCATGATCTTGCTTGCTCAAGCCACATTCAAAATAATCTCCAGTTTTTGCTCCTTTAAAATGGAATGAAAACGTAAAAGACTTATGAGAGGAAGTGACAAAATGTCTGAGATTTGTTTCAAAATAATTATGATGGAGGAGTGAGTGGGGTATAGCTGAAACAAGATTGGATATGTATGGGTAATTGTTGAAGATTGGTGATGTGAATATCATTTTAATTATATTATACTCTAATTTTAGATATGTTTGAAATCTTCCATAAAATAAAAAAACAAAATATGAAGCAATCCGAATGTAGAATCTTTTAATTTTTATAATTTCCCCCATCTTTTACTTTTTTCTTACCTATACTTAATTTTGACAGATTTTTTTTATCACCCTGCCTTTTCTGAGTCTTACGAATGCATTCAATCTAGATTTCATTGAAGCAACAACTCACTTTGCATTCATATTTCATCAGTATACCTAATATTTAATTACATCAGATAATCACATTATTATGTAAAACTGGCATAAATAGATTTGGAACAAACTCAACAAATTTGCAGTAAGTGTACAACAAAAATTGTTGAAATATCTGGGCAAACTAGACACTTCTAACCACACTACTAACCGCAAGCAGTTATTGTAATTGGTTACTGGGTCTTACTGTCAATTAATCCAGCAAACTGATTAAGTGGAAGTTCACTAAGAAAAAAATCTAGTATATTGTTACTGTTATTATTATTATGTGTTTTCCTACATATTTCAAGCTGAAATTCTAACTTAATTAATGTTCTTTAATAATCTCAAACTTGGGAGAATTGAAGACTTTATGCTTGCTTCAAATGATCTGGAGTGTAATGGAGGCAATGGGTCCAACTGTTTCAACTGTTTATATTTGACAAGCACAGGGGTTGGAAAGTATTTCAATTCCATATTCTTTTTTTCATGTTTATTTATTTTTAGAGAGAGAGAGAGAGAAAGAGAGCACATGAGTGGGGGAGAAACAGAGAGAAAGAGAGAGAATCCCAAGAAGGTTCCAGACCATCAATGCAAAGCTCAACGTGAGGCTCAAACCCATGAACTGTGAAATCATGACCTGAGCCGAAATCAAGAGTCAGACGCTTAACCTACTGAGCCACCTAGGTACCCCTCAATTTTGTATTCTTATTATCATGCTTTTTTGCTTTATTATAACTCTCTGATTTAGCTTGCTTATTAAAAAAAAATAGAAGTTGGGTTGTTTTACAGACAATGGCTTTGGCAAGAAGCCTGATTACATTTGCTGAGCCTCCTAGTAGCAATATCAATGAATTAATTAAAGTGCTGAGACCACAGGACCTACCTAGAGAGATAAAGAATGAATGTGCTAGTAATTCCCAGCTATAAATTTCTGCATTTGTTGAAATACCTTGAGGAAATAATTCAGTTATTTCACTCTGCAGGGTGACAAAAGGTGATATAACACACCAATTTTTTTTTTCTTAATGATAAAACTGTAGGAACCAAAATTCCCTCTTTCTCCTCCTCCCTCCATGACACCTCATAAAGCTGCTTCCAGAATGAACTAGTCACACTTCTGAATTTCTATCAAACTTATAGCTGCAGATGTTGGAAAGGATTGCTTTCCCTTTATTTAACCACTTTAGTATGACTAACTCATGAACACACCGATCAAGGCAATTTACTCCTCAATTTTCCATCTTTGATATGCAGCATGCATTATGAGCCATATAGAGTCCACTCTTCAGAATGCATGCTATAAAGCTCAGAGGGGCTAATAATCAAATTAGGCTGGTAACAAATAGCAATTTATAATGTTAAAACTAATTAGAGGTCAAAGAACTGAACTCCGTCAGGAGTTTTAATTATCTTGTCCTTTGTGACTCCACAAGAACATTTTTTAAGGAACACTGTCACAGTATTCAACTGGTACTTTTAGTTTCATGAAGAAAATTTACATAGCTTGTTACATAAATGAGAAATATGCACTTTCTTTCCAAGTAGAGCAGGGATCTAAAACCTTAACTTGGGATTGGAGGAAGATGGTGGGATAGGAGGACACTGGGTTCACGGCGCGTCCTCCTGATCATTTAGATTCCACCTACGCCTGCCTAAATAACCCAGAACACCGCTAGAGGATTAGCAGAATGGAGTCTCCGGAGCCAAGTGAAGATGAGAGGCCCAAGGAAGAGGGTAGGAAGGACGGCGAGGTGGTGAGTGCTACACGGACTGGCGGGAGGGAGCTGGGGAGGAGGCCCAGCCCGCCGGCCAAGCAGAGCCCCGAGTCTGGCTTGCAAAAGCGGAGGGGCCAGACGGAGTGTGTTCCATCTGCAAGCGGGACTTAGCATCTGCAAGGTCATAGGTTAACAGCTCTGCTCGGAAAGTGGGAAGGCTGGAGGACAAAGCGAGGGAGAGTTGCTGAGCCCCGGGATGACAGAGCTCAGCTTGGCAGGGAACAAAGGCGCTAGCCAGTCCCATCTCCCTCGCCCATCCCCCAGCCAAAATCCCAAAGGGAACCAGTTCCTGCCAGGGAACTTGCTCGCTCCGCACAACCACCCAACGCTGTGCTTCTGCAGAGCCACTCTTCCAGCAGTGGGTCTGACTCCCCCCCGCTGCCACAGGGCCCCTCCTGAAGTGGATCACCTAAGGAGAAGCGAGCTAAGCCTACCCCTCCTGCCCCCATGCACCTTGCCTTCCCACCCCAGCTAATACGCCAGATCCCCAGCACCACAAGCCTGGCGGTGTGCAAGTAGCCCAGAGGGGCCACACCTCCCCACAGTGAATCCTGCCCCTAGGAGAGGGGAAGAGAAGGCACACACCAGTCTGACTGTGGCCCCAGCAGTGGGCTGGGGGCAGACATCAGGTGGGACTGTGGCCCCGCCCACCAACTCCAATTATACACCACAGCACAGGGGAAGTGCCCTGCAGGTCTGCACCACTCCAGGGACTATCCACAATGACCAAACAGAAGAATTCCCCTCAAAAGAATCTCCAGGAAATAACAACAGCTAATGAACTGATCAAAAAGGATTTAAATAATATAACAGAAAGTGAATTTAGAATAATAGTCATAAAATTAATTGCTGGGCTTGAAAACAGTATAGAGGACAGCAGAGAATCTCTTGCTACAGAGATCAAGGGACTAAGGAACAGTCAGGAGGAGCTGAAAACCGCTTTAAACGACATGCAAAATAAAATGGAAATGACCGCGACACAGATTGAAGAGGCAAAGGAGAGAATACATGAACTAGAAGATAAAATTATGGAAAAAGAGGAAGCTGAGAAAAAAAGAGATAAAAAAATCCAGGAGTATGAAGGGAAAATTAGAGACCTAAGTGATACACTAAAAAGAAATAATATACACATAATTGGTATCCCAGAGGAGGAAGATAGAGGGAAAGGTGCTGAAGGGATACTTGAAGAAATAATAGCTAAGAACTTCCCTGAACTGGGGAAGGAAAAAGGCATTGAAATCCAAGAGGCACAGAGAACTCCCTTCAGACGTAACTTGGATCGATCTTCTGCAGGACATATCATAGTGAAACTGGCAAAATACAAGGATAAAGAGAAAATTCTGAAAGCAGCTAGAGATAAACGTGCTCTAACATATAAAGCGAGACCTATAAGACTCGTGACTGATCTCTCTACTGAAACTTGGCAGGCCAGAAAGGAATGGCAGGAAATCTTCAATGTGGTGAGCAGAAAATATTTGCAGCCGAGAATCCTTTATCCAGCAAGTCTGTCATTGAGAATAGAAGGAGAGATAAAGGTCTTCCCAAACAAACAAAAACTGAAGGAATTTGTCACCACTAAACCAGCCCTACAAGAGATCCTAAGGGGGATCCTGTGAGACAAAGTATCAGAGACATCGCTACAAGCATGAAACCTACGGACATCACAATGACTCTAAACCCATATCTTTCCATAATAACACTGAATGTAAATGGAATAAATGCACCAACGAAAAGACATAGGGTATCAGAATGGATAAAAAAACAAGACCCATCTATTTGCTGTCTACAAGAGACTCATTTTAGACCTTTAGATTGAGAGTGAGGGGTTGGAGAACTATTTATCATGCTACTAGAAGCCAAAAGAAAGCTGGAGTAGCCATACTTATATCAGACAAACTAGACTTTAAATTACAGGCTGTAACAAGAGATGAAGAAGGGCATTATATAATAACTACAGGGTCTATCCATCAGGAAGAGCTAACAGTGATAAATGTCTATGTGCCGAATATGGGAGCCCCCAAATATATAAAACAACTACTCATAAACATAAGCAACCTTATTGATAATCATGTGGTAATTGCAGGGGACTTTAACACTCCACTTACAGAAATGGATACATCATCTAGACACACGGTTAATAAAGAAACAAGAGCCCTGAATGATACATTGGATCAGATGGACTTGACAGATATATTTAGAACTCTGCATCCCAAAGCAACAGAATATACTTTCTTCTCGAGTGCACATGGAACATTCTCCAAGATAGATCATATACTGGGTCACAAAACAGCCCTTCATAAGTATACAAGAATTGAAATTAGACCATGCATACTTTCAGACCACAATGCTATGAAGCTTGAAATCAACCACAGGAAAAAGTCTGGAAAACCTCCAAAAGCATGGAGGTTAAAGAACACCCTACTAAAGAATGAATGGGTCAACCAGGCAATTAGAGAAAAAAATTTTAAAAAATATGGAAACAAATGAAAATGAAAATACAACAATCTAAAAGCTTTGGGATGCAGCGAAGGCAGTCCTGAGAGGAAAATACATTGCAATCCAGGCCTATCTCAAGAAACAAGAAAAATCCCAAATACAAAATCTAACAGCACACCTAAAGGAAATAGAAGTAGAACAGCAAAGGCATTCTAAACCCCGCAGAAGAAGAGAAATAATAAAGATCAGAGTAGAAATAAACAATATAAAATCTAAAAAACTGTAGAGCAGATCAATGAAACCAAGAGTTGGTTTTTTGAAAAAATAAACAAAATTGATAAACCTCTAGCCAGGCTACTCAAAAAGAAAAGGGAGATGACACAAATAAATAAAATCATGAATGAAAATGGAATTAGTACAACCAATCCCTCAGAGATACAAACAGTTATCAGGGAACACTATGAAAAATTATATGCCAACCAATTGGACAACCTGGAAGAAATGGACAAATTCCTAAACACCCACACTCTTCCAAAACTCAATCAGGAGGAAATAGAAAGCTTGAACAGACCCATAACCACGAAGAAATTGAATCGGTTATCAAAAATCTCCCAACAAATAAGAGTCCAGGACCAGATGGCTTCCCAGGGGAGTTCTACCAGACATTTAAAGCAGAGATAAGACCTATCCTTCTCAAGATATTCCAAGAAATATAAAGGGAAGGAAAACTTCCAGACTCATTCTATGAAGCCAGTATTACTTTGATTCCCAAACCAGACAGAGACTAAAAAAAGAGAACTACAGGCCAAAATCCTGATGAGTATGGATGAAAAAATTCTCAATAAGATACTAGCAAATCGAATTCAACAACATATAAAAAGAATTATTCACCATGATCAAGTGGGATTCATTCCTGGGATGCAGGGCTGGTTCAACATTCACAAATCAATCAACGTGATACATCACATTAACAACAAAAAAGAGAAGAACCATATGATCCTGTCAATCGATGCAGAAAAGGCCTTTGACAAAATCCAGCACCCTTTCTTAATAAAAACCCTTGAGAAAGTCAGGATAGAAGGAACATACTAAAAGATCATAAAGGCCATTTATGAAAAGCCCACAGCTAACATCATCCTCAATGGGGAAAAACTGAGAGCTTTTTCCCTGAGATCGGGAACACGACAGGGAGGCCCACTCTCACCGCTGTTGTTTAATATAGTGCTGGAAGTTCTAGCATCAGCAATCAGACAACGAAAGGAAATAAAAGGCATCAAAATGGGCAAAGATGAAGTCAAGCTTTCGCTTTTTGCAGATGACATGATACTATACATGTAAAATCCGATAGACTCCACCAGAAGTCTGCTAGAACTGATACATGAATTCAGCAAAGTTGCAGGATACAAAATCAATGTACAGAAATCAGTTGCATTCTTATACACTAACAATGAAGCAACAGAAAGACAAATAAAAAACTGATCCCATTCACAATTGCACCCAGAAGCATAAAATACCTAGGAATAAATCTAACCAAAGATGTAAAAGATCTGTATGCTGAAAACTATAGAAAGCTTATGAAGGTAATTGAAGAAGATATAAAGAAATGGAAAGACATTCCCTGCTCATGGATTGGAAGAATAAATATTGTCAAAATGTCAATACTACCCAAAGCTATCTACACATTCAATGCAATCCCAATCAAAATTGTACCAGCATTCTTCTAAAGCTAGAACAAGTAATCCTAAAATTCATATGGAACCACAAAAGACCCCAAATAGCCAAAGTAATTTTGGAAGGCAGCTATGCTCACCACTATACCACCAACGCTGCACGGCTAGCCAAAGTAATTTTGAAGAAGAAGACCAAAGCAGGAGGCATCACAATCCGAGACTTTAGCCTCTACTACAAAGCTGTCATCATCAAGACAGCATGGTATTGGCACAAAAACAGACACATAAACCAATGGAATAGAATATAAACCCCAGAACTAGACCCACAAACGTATGGCCAACTCATCTTTGACAAAGCAGGAAAGAACATCCAATGGAAAAAAGACAGTCTCTTTAACAAATGGTGCTGGGAGAACTGGACAGCAACATGCAGAAGGTTGAAACTAGGCCACTCTCTCACACCATTCACAAAAAGAAACTCAAAATGGATAAAGGACCTGAATGTGAGACAGGAAACCATCAAAACCCTAGAGGAGAAAGCAGGAAAAGACCTCTCTGACTTCAGCCGTAGCAATCTCTTACTCCACACATCCCCAAAGGCAAGGGAATTAAAAGCAAAAATGAATTACTGGGACCTTATGAAGATAAAAAGCTTCTGCACAGCAAAGGAAACAACCAACAAAACTAAAAGGCAACCAACAGAATAGGAAAAGATATTTGCAAATGACATATCGGACAAAGGGCTAGCATCCAAAATCTATAAAGAGCTCACCAAACTCCACACCGGAAAAACAAATAACCCAGTGAAGAAATGGGCAGAAAACATGAATAGATGCTTCTCTAAAAAGACATCCGGATGGCCAACAGTCACATGAAAAGATGCTCAACGTCGCTCCTTATCAGGGAAATACAAATCAAATCCACACTCAGATATCACCTCACGCCATTCAGAGTGGCCAAAATGAACAAATCAGGAGACTATAGATGCTGGCGAGGATGTGGAGAAACGGGAACCCTCTTGCACTGTTGGTGGGAATGCAAATTGATGCAGCCACTCTGGAAAACAGTGTGGAGGTTCCTCAGAAAATTAAAAATAGACCTACCCTATGACCCAGCAATAGCACTGCTAGCAATTTACCCAAAGGATACAGGAGTACTGATGCATAGGGGCACTCGTACCCCAATGTTTATAGCAGCACTCTCAACAATAGCCAAATTATGGAAAGAGCCTAAATGTCCATCAACTGATGAATGGATAAAGAAATTGTGGTTTATATACACAATGGAGTACTACAGGGCAATGAGAAAGAACAAAATATGGCCCTTTGTAGCAACGTGGATGGAACTGGAGAGTGTGATGGTAAGTGAAATAAGCCATACAGAGAAAGACAGATACCATATGTTTTCACTCTTACATGGATCCTGAGAAACTGAATAGAAACCCATGGGGGAGGGGAAGGAAAAAAAAAAAAAAGAGGTTAGAGTGGGAGAGAGCCATAGGATAAGAGACTGTTAAAAACCGAGAACAAACTGAGGTTTGATGGGGCGTGGGAGGGAGGGGAGGGTGGGTGATGGGTATTGAGGAGGGCACCTTTTGGGATGAGCACTGGGTGTTGTATGGAAACCATTTTGACAATAAATTTCATATATTGAAAAAAAAAAAAACCTTCTCTTCCGGGTTGGAAAGCAAGCACTGTCTTGGTTTGATGTCCAATTAGAATACCATTCGTCAGGGGCGCCTGGGTGGTGCAGTCGGTTAAGCGTCCGACTTCAGCCAGGTCACGATCTCGCGGTCTGTGAGTTCGAGCCCCGCGTCAGGCTCTGGGCTGATGGCTCGGAGCCTGGAGCCTGTTTCTGATTCTGTGCCTCCCTCTCTCTCTGCCCCTCCCCCGTTCATGCTCTGTCTCTCTCTGTCCCAAAAATAAAAATAAAAATAAAAATAAAAATAAAAAAAAAAAAAAGAATACTATTCGTCAAATCTTTTGCTTCCCATAGCACTGGTGAATGGAGAAACACAGTGCCTCCTCTACAAGGGAATCTTTAGATTGGACAGAACATGGATAGAGAAGAACTGTAACAAACGAAACAACAACAAGACTTTTCCATCCTTATTTACTGTGCCATTTCACTTATTTTTTACTTCTTTTTTTTCCAGTTTGTTTGTGCTTATTGATGCTATGATGCTCAGGGCTTGACCACAAACTTTTGCAGTGGATACAACTGTTCCTTCTGCTGCTGCTTCTTGGTCTTCAGCTTCTTCTCATGCTTGCTAAGATGGTAATCCATGGCATGTGTTTTCTTGGTCTGAAGACCCAGAATCTTGTATTTCTTGCCCTTGTAGAACTTTCTGAGGTTCGCTTTCTGGGTCTGGTTAATAATAGTGTGAATGCAGACAATGGATTTGCAAACAATTTGGATCTTGGAGAACTTGGATACCATACTGTCACTTTAGTGACATAAAGCTGGTTCAACTCCAACTTTAGGTTGTCTAGCTGTTACAGCAGCTCCTCCTTTTTTCAAGAAAGACCTCAAATTCTAACCTTTGCCACCTTTGGTGGTTGCACAAGCCACCACCACCTGCTCTGAGGAAAAGTGTTTTTTGCTTCTTAATTGTACTTCCCACTGCCACATGTACATCCACACACACCCTACAGCCACCACAGCCACCATTTCCGTAGATATAAATGCTCTTCATCTGTCATGGCCTAACTTCTTTTATTTTAATTTTTAATTTATTTTTTTAGAGAGGCAGAGAGAGAAAGCAAGGTGGGGAGAAGAGCAGAGGGAGAGAGAGAATCCCAAGCAGGTTCCATGCTCAGTGAGGAGCCTGATATGGGACTCAATCCCATGACACTGTGATCATGACCTGAGCTGAAATCAAGAGTCAGATGTTCAACCACCTGAGCCACCCAAGTGTCCTTCATGGCCTAACATCTTTTTTGGCTGTGTTTAATGTGGGTTTGCTTATTTACATTTTTGTTTGGAGGAGAATGGCAAAATTGATTAACCAAAGAAAGATACAATATCAACTGAATGTGGAATCTCTTATGCAAAAATAAATACAAAAAGCTTCTATCCTTAAATGCTAAAGAAAAGATTAATTTGGAGGCACTGGAGATGTTAGCATCAATAGTCTGGAAAGGCTTTTGTTATCAAGGTGGTTAATTGTTCAAAGGCCATGGTCACCCATGAAGCCAATTTAAGGCCAAATAATGCATCTGCACAAAGAGTTTTCTTTTTTCAATAACTGTCAATAATACCGCAAATGGAACACAAAAAAAATGATCATGTCCATATCATCAGGGAAGCAAGGCAACTAGCCTATAACATTGAAGGGTCTGAGTTTTTAACTAACTTTTTAACTAACTAACTTTGTCCTTATTGTTGAAAAAAATTTAAAGTATGAAAGCAAATCCAACAAGGAAAATACGAACAATGCAAATAACAAAAGCTTCTTTCCTCAAAAGGAAGACAAAATCTAGAAATTCTTCTGCTAAACTTGTCACCATCGCACCATGCCATGTGACATTACTTAATTGTTTAAATTGTTAGCTTTTTGCTTTATGAAGCAGTATAACTCAAAAGCTAAGAGCGTGAGCCATAGAGTCAAACAAAACCCCGGTTCTCATTTACTAGCCACATAGTCTTGGGTAGATCATTTTTTTTCTTTCTAAGCCTCAGTGTCCTCATTTGTAAAACTGGGATAATAGTAAAGAGTCCAGGCTTTGGAGCCAAAATACTTGGGTTTAAACTCTCTGTTCCACCACTTACTGGCATTGTGAACTTGTGCAAATTGCCTACATTCTCCATGACTCGGTTCCCCTCCCCCTTAATAAAGTAGGGCCAACTAATTATCAGAACCTCACAGGATCATTGTGAAAAGTATAGAATATGCGTAAAACACTTGATAAGACCTCAATAAATGTAAGTCATTAGTGATGTGGTTTTAAGTGTTAGGGTTTGGAGCTGACAGCAAAGAAAGAATTCTTAAGACATTGTCGGTGCACAAAGGTGTTTTTTTTAAAGCATGGGGACGGGACCCGTGGGCAGAAAGAGCTGCACTAGGGTTGTGAAGGGTGACTGATTATATACCTTCAAGTTAAGAGGGGTTTAGGGATGGTGTAAGCCTCCAAGGTACTTTGGAAACAAGGTTTCCAGGATTCTGAGGGGGCTAGCTATTGTTAGGAAAAGATCATTTATTACTGTTTAGCAAAAACTCAACCATGAGACCCTTCAGATGTATATCAGTGTGCCATATTCTTGGAGGATGATTGCTAACATATATCTTGGTGGGTAGAGATAAAGGAAGTTTCCAAAGGAACTTTTATATCTTAAAGGAGATGTACAGGATCCTGGAGGTCAGGATAATGTTAAGCTAAGATTGTCTTTTGCCCTTAGCAAAGTCGTCATCATTGAGGCAGCTTAATTCCTAGAGGAATGTCACTTTGCCTGTTTCAAGCACTTGTCAATGAGCTGTAGACAGTAAGGAAATTTAATTTTTCATTTACTTTTGTTTCCCACATCAGTTAGTACCCACCTCAGAAGGTTGTTAGGATAAAATAAGATAATGAATGAATAGCTTTTAATTTCAGTATAGTAAGTGCTCAATAAACGCTAGATTTTGTTATGTGTTTTCCTTTTGACTCTCCAACTGGCTTTTAAGTTCCTAGTGTTGGAAAAACAAAGTTATACCATAAGACGGCCAGCAGGGCTAACAAGAGAATTCCAGTCCCTGCCTAGAGACTCCTCTTCCTGAGTTCTTCCTGCTCTGCTTGCCGCACGTGCCAAATTGCCATGAATGCAGACAAGACAAAACCATAAATTACCCCTCGCACTTGTACTTGGGGCTCAGAAATATGGAGAAACTGTCTCCTTTGAGTCCATCGATGTAAATAAAACTCCGATCCACCAAGATCTCTGAGTGCCTCTTGGTTTCTCTGCCAGCGATCCAGACTGGTTCTATAACACTAGAAGAATGGTCTTCTATTCCTTTTATTGATACTCTAATGTCTAGCACTGTGTTCTATGCAAATAGGAGTGACTCAACTATAGCCAAAGGAAAGAATAAAAAAACAAGTCCTTATGTGAAAGTGGAAACTCAAATATCAGAACTTTAGACTCACAAGCCATGAAAGATTGGGTGTGTTAAAATTGATGGTTTGGTCAAATAACATATCTGATTTTGGCAATTTATAAATATCATCAATAGACAATTTGACTTCAATTTCTTAATTGTGGAAGGGAGGAAAAATAATTTTCTCCCTATACTCCTAAGTTTGTGTCTGTGTTATGGAACGAGGCTGGTACGCTGGCGGAAAGACCAAGTGGCACTTGGAGATCTTGGTGGATTGGAGATTTATTTAACACCGGGGGGCTCAGAGGAGACTGTTTCTCCAAAGGTCTGAGCATGGAATGCAAGTGGGGAGAGTAATTTATAGCCAACAGCCTCCATATCTGTGGTGGTTTTCGCGCTCACAGCAAACAAAGGAAGAAGAAACCAGAGGAGGGGTCTCTAAGCTAGAGACCAGAGTTTGTTTTAGCCCCATCAGCCATCTTTGGGGTACTTTATGCACTTCTCCAACAGTCCCTCCTTTGATGCCTTTAAAAAAACTTTTAGTAGGCATCACCTTTCAGTTTTACAGGTTGGTACTCTTGGAAGGCTAAGATACATGCTGTAGCTTGGCAAGCAAGAGTGTTTTCAATAAAATGTACCATGGCATTCAGCATACAGGGGCCTATGGATACAAGTAAAATTATGTACAGGAGGGAACCCCGCCAGGTCAGAAAGCCAGGATGCCCAATCCATGAGATCCCATCCTTTCCACTGGTTGATACTTACCTGTTGTCTATGTCAAATTCTTTCCTTGAGTTCCTTAAACTTAGTTGTAACTATTCCTGACTGTTCCATGAAATAGCAACATTTCTCCCCCAGAAAGATGCAAGTCCCTCCTTTTTCTGAAGTGGGGAAGTCAAGGCCTCGCCTATTTTGGAGGGTCACTGCTGCCAGAGAGTTTATTTGGCTTTGTAAGGTTACCAGAGAATCTGCCACCCATTTCATGTCTTAATTTAGCTCTTGAGATAGTCTATGGTATAGTCCTATGGATGAACCTATACCCCCATTCCAGTTCCTATTCCTGTCGCAATTCCTGCTCCTATCAGAATGGGTAGCAGAATTGCCAGTCTAGTGCAGGACTTGGGACTAAAGTCTATTAGCAACTAATATTCAGTGTACATGGATATCTCTGGGGCTAGGAAGATGAAATAACATGTCTGAGTCCAGTTGGCTTCTAAGCATCGGTAGGCCAAATTAGAACACAGATAGAACACCCCAGAGATTGAACATAGGGTTGTATTCCTCTTTAAGGTTATATTGCTTCTGCATAGGGAGGTACGGTTCATACCTTCAGGGACTGTACAGATTAGATTGTTGGCATTTGTGAGATGGATACCAGTGGCCAGTGGTCCAATTAAGACAGAGGTGTTGGTTTTGAGATTTTCAGGACCTTCCCAGGTCAAAGGGATAGGAGTGGCTAAGTAAGCCCTTTGGCTGAGCGTCAAGCATATCCAGCAGGTTTGGGTGTGATTATCTATTTTATGAAGGACTTATAGAGTAGTGTTGGCCCAATGCTGGAATGGGGAATTGGTAAGCATCTGATTCAGGGCTAAAAGGCTCAAACCCTGGCAGGCTGCCAGGGGAGTGGTCGCATTTATGGCTTATATCACCCTGTCCTGGGTATCCTTTATACCCTTTTGAAGGGCCTGTCTTGCATCCCTCCCTCATCTGAGATCCCCCATTGAGGAAGGTAAGTGTAGCAAGCTCGCTTCTCTCTCTGGAGGCCCTTGTTGTGACATGGGTTCCTGACATTTTGGGTTATCCCTATGGTCCAAAACTTAGTCCTTGAGGCACCGGGTTACTGACAGAGAGTGGGTGTTTTCCCTTGTAGCAATCTTTGTGGAGGGAGGTGAAGGCACTGAATGCCCTTGACATCCCTTATTGTCATATGACAATCCTGGGGAAAAAGTGGGTAAGCGGCAGTTGTGAGGGTGAAAGAGGTTATCATAATATACAGGCAATACTTAATAATCCTCCCATCCAGAGGAGGTATGTGAGACCCGGCATGCATCTTTTGTCCCATGTCCAGCTTGTTGGTGCAGTCTCTATCAGCCCAAGCACAAGAAGTAAGATCCGGGCTATGACACCAGTAAAGGACAAGGGCTGGCAGAGTTGCATCCAAATCCCTGGGCTCGGTCCATATGTTGAATCCTCAAGCTTCTGCTATGTGCAGGCCAGCCAGCTTCCGGGGTGTGGAGCAGGGCTGGAGATCTCAGGGGCCAGTGTCTTTTTGAAGATCAGTTTAAGCGGGTTGAATGGATCTGGATCACTTTGCCAGGTTGAGGGTTACTCTGAGTTGGCCTTCTTAACTCTGGAGTTATGGACGCATGGGGTGATACCTGAAACTGAATCCTCTATTTGGTTGTATGTCTGTAAAGTCCACCTCCAAGTCTTCGAAAGGGGCGGGTTTCTGGGAACTGTCAGATCAGGTTTAGGGAAGATATGGTTTGCATATTTAAAGATCCATCCTGTTTTCCAGTTGTTTAAATAATCATATGCCCGTGGGGTCTTATTATTATCCCCATAGAATAACAAGCACAGAAGATTGCCTATACATGAAATACTGTGACAATTTTCTGACGTTTACCTCAAGTATCTAGTTTAGGCAAACGACAAACATTTAAAGGCAATCGTAACTAGAATTTAACAATCATAACAGTTCATTGTTGAAACATAGTTGTTCTCTCTAAAACCCCTCTTTCCAGAGATAGACAAATTGAGACCAATGTATTTGTAGAACAAATCCAGTCTTAACAAATCTGGCCTAATTATTTATATAAGCTCAGTAAGAATAGCGATTGATCATGAAGATCTTTTAAAGTTTGCTTTGCTGGAACCTTTTATAAGGAATCTCTGGGTTGAACTTTTAGTAGCCTCTCCAGGCCAGAAGCCAAAGCAAATATTTGCCATCAGAAAGGCCTGCAATACTTGTAGAATTGGGCAAATTCCTCTTCATGAGGTCCCCAAGATATCGTGAGGTTCCCGCACCTGCCAGGAAGTGACCTCCTTTACTTACCTGGTGAGGCTGCTGGGAACTCTGTAAGCAAGGCACCAAGCCAACATTTCCAAGAGGCTTTATGGCTCCACGTTTTATAAAGCCAACCCTAATTCCTTAAAGCTGTCTGGTCATATCTGAGTCTATGAATGTCATCCTCAAATATGACATTCCAGTCAAAGCCTTGGTAAAATAACCGGTATTTCCAATGGTCACCTGTTACAAGATGAATAGATTCTTATTGAATTTATGCAAACAATTGTAATTGCCACGAAAGAAAGAATACTCATTGAGAGTTTTGAATTTCAGGGGAATAATGTAGAGAGAAAAGATAAATGCTTCAGTTTACAAATGCATACTTTATGACATTTTTGTATGTCATCGATATCTTAAGAGAAAGTTACCTTAATCTGGAAGAGGAAACATTAGGGAACCAGCAATATTTTCAACAAGAATCACAAAACTATAATCTTCCTCAGTTCATTTAATCCCATGTTCCTAATTCTTGTTCAATTTGAATGCAGCTTTTTAGTTCTGGAAATTCTTACCCATTTTAGTATTAATTGTAAAGATGTCAAATATCTGTATTTGTCCCCAAAGTCCTTTTTATAAATCTCTTTGAAGACGAAACACATTTTGTGAGAGAATAAGAACAATTATAAATGACAAAATCTCAGAAATAGACATCGTTAAAGATCTGATGAGAGTTCATTATGATGCAATTGACAAAGAAATTCAGTTATTTCTGTGACACATAACATCTCAAGTAATCAGAATATTAAGTGATGACCTTATATCAAAACATTAAAATTTTAGGAATTGCATATATTGAGGCAGTTACAACATTTACCTGTGCAATACAATCTAAGGTTTACTATCGTATGACAGCTTTTCCAAATAACTTAACATCCCAAATAAAAGGACCTAATTGGTCAAAAAGACTTCATTTACCATTTAAATCCTGAGAAGTTTGTTAAAACCCCATAAGTCATAAGTGCATCCTAAATAGGATTACAGATCATTAAAAATCTTACAATTTTATGTATTCAACCAAAGTGGCAATAAAAGATCCCAAAGGTGAATGTATAGCATTATACAGTTGTTATCAAAACCTAGCTCCTTTAACATTCAGAAGTTTTAACTAAGTAATCAAAGACCTGATAGAGATGACACCTAAAACTTTGATTTTCCCGGAGGATAAACCTTTGTTTGCATTGTCTTATCAAGAGGAGTTCAACAGTCAAGAAAACTGTCATTTGAGCAGAGAAAAAAGCAGGATTTCAACCTTATACTAGTGTACTTTTAAGATTCCATTCATCTCAACCTTCTACAACTTTCTTTTGCTTCTAAATTTTGTCCCAAAGCCTTTTCTTTCCAAATAACCTGTCTCATTTAGGACAAAATTACCTTCTTCTACCCTCAACGAAACTGTATTTCCATTCCTTATATCTTTCTTATATACCTCCTATTTTCCTACATACAGAGTTGCTTTCTTTATTTTCATCAGTCTTAAGTACATTTAGCAGAATTTTAACTCTTAGGAAACCTTAGTCTCCAATTGAAGACTTAGTAACCAATTGAGAGGTATTTACATCAGAATTTTTTTAGATGGTAAATTCATGAACCAACTAAGTACAAAGCATGTTTTCCAATAGGTCCGAATGGCCTTAATTTCTCAGCAATAAGAATTTGGAAACACAAACCTATGTTCAATAATCAAAGCTTTAGCATTCCAGCCTATTTGGAAAGTTTCAGGTTACCAAGGACCTTGGAAGCTATCTTAACAATTACCCATGAAAACTTTGAGACAGACAAAATTAACTATCATTAACAAATTGCAACAGAGATAACATGAGCTTATTTGACCTTTGTCCATAACTTTAAAGACAGGTCCAATAAACTTAAATTAGTTTAAACATCAAATATGTTTCACCTGCGTCCACCTAAAAGTCATTCAATTTTTCCCCATTGTCAATATTCATTTGGGGCACCAGTGGAGATATCTGAAGTGGGTGGTCCAATGGGGGGGTGCATTTTGCTCCTTGACTTGGAGGGTGGGAGGAGGAAGCAATCGTGCCTGAGACACAGAGGATGGTATAGAACCACACCCAAGTTGGTGCAGAAACATGAGGAGGGAGGGGAAGGCAGAAGCAGCAACTGCTTGGGAATATTCCTTAAAGTCCCTGTCCTGAGGTAGACTAACCACAGTTAGTTCTAATTCTAGCCGTTAACCTGGGAAATGAGGGAGAACCCTCACATGTATTAAGCAGAGGAACAGGGAGAGAGAGTCAGTGCCCCCTTTTAGTCTGGTTCTATCTTGGCTAGACCAATAAGGTCCCCTTCTCGAGGTTCCTCCTGATTTCGGCTGGGTTTTTGGGACTTTCCCTGGTTGGGACACCTATTCTTCTTAATGTCCTTTCCCCTTGCAGTAGATTCATATTTATGTCCTTCTCAGCCCCCTGTTCTGATCCCCAGAGGGCCTCTTGATATCTGTGGATGTGGACCCACTTCTGGAGAGCACCTGCGCCTGGCCGAGGGCACCGTCTGCCACTTGGCCTTGTGGGGAGGGTTCTCTGGCCTGGAAGGGGAGGAGAGATGGGCGGCTGCTGTGGCAACATCTTGGCTGAGGAGGCCTGAGGGGGCAGAAGCAGAGGTGGCAGGGGAGGAGTTTCAAGCTCAGGGGAGAGGGGAGGGAGCCTAAAGAGTCATGAAGAGGGGAACATTAGGGGAGTGGTGGGTCGCTTCTTTGGCTCCCTGGGTGAGTCTCCGGATAAAGTGACTAAAACCTTTGTCTGTCTCTCCTGGTTCCTTCCCGACCCCACAATGCTCCCATGAGGTGGAGTCCCAAAGACAGAGGTACAGGGGCTCCCCCTCCAATGAGGAGACCAGACAGATGCCCACCTGGCAGTGTCCTGAAGGAACCCAGGTGACGCTCAGCCCCACAGGTCCCAGCCCTGAGACCCATGATCAGAAACATTCTGATATCACCACAGACAGAGTGCCATCCATCATGGAGTCACAGACGTGCCCACTCAGACTCCATGACCCGCTGGGGACCCCAAGCATGCCTGCCTATGGAGCCACAGAATCCAATTTAGCAGGCAAGCTAGACTGAGTCACACATTCACATTCATATACACACCAGAGATTATTATATTCCCTACCATAGAATCCCTACCTATGAGACTTATGAAGTCTTGGGGAGTGGTCAGGTCTCCCTTGCACTCTTGCAAGTGGGCCTAACCAGATTGGGCTCCAGCCTTACCAGTTTTGACATTGGGTCCATATCCTCACCTGCTAAGTCCCCTGAGTCCGGCAGGAAAGGCGGAGTGGGGCGGGCCTGAAGGGGAGAAGGAGACTGCCCAAATTTAGGCAGGGTGCGAGCTCTCCCTTGTGATCCCTCATTCTGTCACCGCCTCGCTGTTCTCCCAAACCGGTGGCAACAATGGGCCAGCGCAGTTGGGTTTCCCCATCAGGGAACCAAGTATGTTACAGAACCAGGCTGGAACGCTGGTGGAAAAACCAAGCGGCTTTCGGAGATCTTGGTGGATTGGAGATTTATTTTACACTGTCAGGCTCAGAGAAGACTGTTTCTCCAAAGGTCTGAGCCTAGAATGAAAGTGGGGAGGGTAATTTATAGCCGACAGCCTCCATATCTGTGGGGGTTTTTGCATGCACAGCAAAGGAAGAAGATACTGGAAGAGGGGTCTCTAAGCTAGAGACCAGAGTTTGTTTTAGTCCAATCAGCCATCTTTGGTGTACTTTATCCATTTCTCCAACAGTATGGGGAAATGTATTACCAACTGTATCACAAATGTTCATTGACTTGCTAAATTCCAACTGTGTAGAAGCAGAGTCCCAGTGTTATAGCTTGCAAATGTTCCCCAGTTATTTCTGAGAGTCCCCAGAGGAGTGCTTTACATGAGCCTACACCCCAGCATGTCAGTTATTTTCATGAGAGGGGTTTTCTATACTCTTCTCCAACTCACATTTTTTGTATCCATTGCCCTTAAAATATCCTGACAAGACATCAGTATTCTTATAAACCATAACAGTGAAGGTTAGCAAAATATACCACCCCAAAATATGCCTTTTGGCATGAAAATTATTCAGAGATGATTATTTTTGAGAAAAAAATAGACACAAAAAGAATCTCTGAAAACAGTAAAAGTTATTTTCTATGTAAGGAAAACTAACAATTATGGAGGAAATCTCTGTGTCTTCCTCTTTGGACAGGAAGAGAAGGTTGACTTTAAATCACAAGAAAATTGTATTAATGGGGAAGGCACCAACCTAAATCTGCATAACAAACCCACCCTTGTTTACTATGCTTTTCCTGGTAGCCTGCCATAACTAGCCTCCCCAACTCTCAACATGTTTCTTTTGTCCTGAGATAGAATTTGTGTTTAAGATGGGGGCTTAGGCCATCTCCAGGAGTTTTCTCAGTTTTCCTGGGTATCTTCCATGTGCAACTGAGGAATACATGTTAATAAACTTGTTTGTTTTTCTCTTGTTAATTTGCTTTGTATTATGGGGAGTATGTGTCTCAGCCAAAAACCAAGAGGGTAGAGGAAAAATAATTTTTCCTCCCATAAAATGACAAGGCCATTGTCTGTGTTAAGTATGTAGTTTCTGGGTAGCAGGATCGTGTTTTGTTCCTTAGCTTCTCCCTGTAATCTATTCTTTATATGGAAACACCCAAGCCAGTCCAAAGGATTTAGTGTAGGTGGAGTTCATTCCAACTGATTAAGTTTTGGGTGATGGGGGTGTTCATGGGGTCCAGAGCCAAGTAAGAATTCTTGAAGACATCTTTGGTGCAAAAAAGTTAATCCCCTGGGCCTTACTCAGTCTCCCTCAGTTCTCCTCACCCAACCAAAACTATTTCTTTCCTCTGTTGCAAAAAGAATGCTCCATCACATGTGACTGGAAACCATTTCTCTTATTTTGGTGAAGACTAGCAGAATATGTCATCCCAAAATATGTCATTTTGGCAAAAATATTATTTTTAATTATAGGTACTTAAGAAACAGCTGATGCAAGACAGACACTCTGACCTTCCTTTGTCCTCTCTCATGCAAAAGCTACCCTCACTGTATCAGGAGGATATAAGACATCCTTATCATCGTATTAGGAAGAGATAAGATAAAATAGTCAGAGAGGGAAAGATTAGGACCTGAGGTCCCTGAGTGGGGAAAAACACACATTTTGGACAAATGCTAGGAGTGTCTGACCATAGCAAACCCCCTCAAGCATAAGGTTCCTCATAAGAATGTAATAAACACTCCCTACTTCTCATCAGGTTTCCCTCAAGAGTTTGACAAAATATATGACTAAAAATAAGTAGACCATAAAATGTGTGAGCCACAAGGAATAGTATGGCCATAGACCACCCTTCATACAATGGAGTCGAGCTAATCAGGAATTGATAACCCAGCACCTAGAGTTATCCAGCCACTAAGGGTAGAACCTGAGAAGGAATAAGGGGGAAGGGGGGGCTGACCAGAACCGTATAAAACAAGGACCATTGCCTATAGTCCTTGGACATTCACTTTCGAATGTCCCCTCTCTATAAGGAGAGGTTTTCTGTTATTCTTCCTTTCTGATCTTACACTCTAAAAAAACTTTTACCTGCCGCTCACTTTGTGTCCATCTCTTCATTCTTTGAAGCGGCAAGACAACGAACCCTGGGTATTGAGGTAAAAAATCCTGCAACATCATCAGAGACAGGAAATTTAGGGCTGAAAAAGCTGTATACACAAACTTAATTACTTCTTCGCCATTTTCTACCCATAACCCAAATTCCTTTGTCTTATCAACTCTTCAAAAATTTATTTTCTTTATCTTTAGATAAATGCATAAAAGCTTCCTGCTCTGCTTACTTTGTCAGGTTTTCGATCTCTTGTGAAGACTCCCATATACATATAAAAATACAATTTGTATGCTTTTTGATCGGGGGGGGGTCGTGGGGGTTCAGAGCTGACAGCCAAGAAAGAAATCTTGAGTTGTCTTTGGTGCAAAAAGGTGATTTTATTAAAGCACTGGGACAGGGCCCATGAGCAGAAAGGGCTTCCTGGGACAGTGAGTAGACACTGATTATATACTTGGGAGTTGGGGGAGGTAAAGAAAGGCAAGGGGAAATTTCCACAGGGATTTTTGTAAGGGTTGAATTATAGTGTAGGGCTAACCTGTAGCCTTGAGAAAGAACAGCTTTGTTTTGACACAGTAGGTTAAGAGATAACAGCCTTGTCCTATCAATCAAGGGAACAAAAGTTCAAGGAAAATCAACTGGATTGGTGTTTGGATTGGGGCAAGGGCATGTTGAGAACTTTCAAAAAGTGGCACCAGAGGCAGGGTCAAGGAGGTCAACTGGTTGCCACTTAACGGCAGAAGGTCTGAACTGTTTCCACCCCCATCTGGGAACTATGTCTTTCTTCTGTTCCCAGGTGATGATAAGACAATGTGGTCGGCTATAAAAACTCTGTACCCTGGCTGTTCGAGGCCACACTCTGATCAAGAGTGTCGGTCCCGATTTGTCGGCCTTGCCTCTCATTGCAATAAACTTTGCTGTGACTGTCACTGGTGCCCGTAGCATTCTTTTTCAGGAGCCGTGTGGATGCAACAATTTTCATATGCTAAAAAAGACTCAAGGGATATTGGTTGCCTAGCTATTTTCAAGCTAAGGTTGTTTTTCCTTTTAACAAAGCATTAACATTAAGGCATTAGGGTGTTCCTGGAGAAATGTTTTACTCTGCCAGCCTCAAACTATTTGTCAATGGTCTACAGGTTATAAGGAAATTTAATTTATCTGCCATTTCCTTCTGCCTTTGTTTCTCACATCATTTTTCTCCTGTTGATCACTTTAAAAAAAAATGTTTATTTATTTTGAAAGAGAAAGGGTGTGAGCAGGGGAGGGACAGAGAGAGAAAGAATCCTAAGCAGGATCCACACTGTCAGTGCAGAGCCCCATATGGGGCTCAAACTCATGAACCATGAGATCATGACCTGAGTCAAAATCAAAAGCCAGACACTTAACTAACTGAGCCCCACAGGTGCCCTTCATGTTGATCACTTTTATGTAAGTTCAATCTTAGGCCCAGCCAGAGACGAAAGAGGATAGAGAAGAATTTTTCCTCCCTTACATTGGCCAAAAGTGGTTGTATGTATATGCATGATAGGTATGGGTGAAGGTGTGATGGCATGTGAAGGAGAGTTAAAGATGCCAATGAAAATGAACCACCTGTTTCTTTGATTACTTGGGTTATTCCAAATGACCAAAAGATTGTGATGGATAAATCCAAGGTTCTCCATCACATCAGGGGAAGAACTTCCACATGTTTGTTTATAGCTGGATGATGCAGATTTACCAGGGAGACATGATCAGGAAATACCAATATTTTCATCTTCTTTGGTATGTTGCCTAAAGTAGCTCATAGATCTTTTGTAGTTTTCTTTTCTTTTATTAATGTGATGTATCACATTAATTGTGAATGTTGAACCAGCCCAGCATCTCAGGAATGAATCCCACTTGATCATGGTGAATAATTCTTTTTATATGCTGTTGAAATCGATTTGCTAGTACCTTATTGAGAATTTTTGCATCCATATTCATCAGGGATATTGGCCTGTAGTTCTCTTTTTTTACTGGGTCTTTGGTTTAGGAATCAAAGGAATACTGGCTTCCTAGAATGAGTCTGGAAGTTTTCCTTCCTTTCTATTTTTTGGAATATCTTGAGAAGGATAGGTATTATCTCTGCTTTAAATGTCTGGTAGAATTCCCCAGAGAAGCCATCTGGTCCTGGACTCTTATTTGTTGGGACATTTTTGATAACTGGTTCAATTTCTTCACTGGTTATGGGTCTGTGCAAGCTTTCTATTTCTTCCTGTTTGAGTTTTGGAAGTATGTGGGTGTTTGGGAATTTTTCCATTTCTTCCAGGTTGTCCAATTTGTTGGCATGAAATTTTTCATAGTATTCCCTGAGAATTGCTTGTATTTCTGAGTGATTGGTTGTAATAATTCCATTTTCATTCATGATTTTATCTATTTGGGTCCTCACCCTCTTCTTTTTGAGAAGCCTGGCTGGAGGTTTATCAATTTTGTTTATTTTTTTCAAAAAAACAACTCTTGGTTTCATTGATCTGCTCTACATATTTTTAAGATTCTATATTGTTTATTTCTGCTCTGATCTTTCTTATTTCTCTTCTTCTGCTGGGTTTGGGGTGTCTATGCTGTTCTGCTTCTCTTTCCTTTAGGTGTGCTGTTAGATTTTGTATTTGGGATTTTTCTTGTTTCTTGAGATAGGCCTGTATTGCAATGTATTTTCCTCTCAGGACTGCCTTCGCTGCATCCCAAAACATTTGGATTGTATTTTCATTTTCATTTGTTTCCATATTTTTTTTAATTTTTTTCTCTAATTGCCTGGTTGACCCATTCATTCTTTAGTGTTCTTTAACCTCCATGCTTTTGGAGGTTTTCCAGACTTTTTCCTGTGGTTGATTTCAAGCTTCATAGCATTGTGGTCTGAAAGTATGCATGGTATGATCCTAATTCTTGTGTACTTATGAAGGGCTGTTTTGTGACCTAGTATGTGATCTATCTTGGAGAATGGTCCATGTGCTGTTGAGAAGAAAGTATATTCTGTTGCTTTGGGATGCAGAGTTCTAAATATATCTGTCAAGTCCATCTGATCCAATGTATCATTCAGGGCCCTTGTTTCTTTATTGACCGTGTGTCTAGATGATCTATCCATTGTTGTAAGTGGAGCACATTATTATGCAATTACCACATTCTTATCAATAAGGTTGCTTCTGTTTGTGATTAATTTTTGTCTATATTTGTGGGCTCCCGTATTCGGTGCATAGACATTTATAATTGTTAGCTCTTCCTGATGGATAGACCCTGTAGTTATTATATAATGCCTTTCTTCATCTCTTGTTACAGCCTTTAATTTAAAGTTTAGTTTGTCTGATATAAGTATGGCTTCTCCAGCTTTCTTTTGACTTCCAGTAGCATGATAGATAGTTCTCCATCCCCTCACTTTCAAACTGAAGGTGTCCTCAGGTCTAAAATGAGTCTCTTGTAGACAGCAAATAGATGGGTCTTGTTTTCTTTTTTTTATCCATTCTGATACCCTATGTCTTTTGGTTGGCGCATTTAGTCCATTTACATTCAGTGCTATTATAGAAACATATGGGTTTAGAGTCATTGTGGTGTCGTAGGTTTCATGCTTGTAATGATGTCTCTGGTACTTTGTCTCACAGGATCCCCCTTAGGATCTCTTGTAGGGCTGGTTTAGTGGTGATGAATTCCTTCAGTTTTTGTTTGTTTAGGAAGACCTTTATCTCTTCTCCTATTCTAAATGACAGATTTGTTAGAGGATTCTCGGCTGCATATTTTTTCTGGTCATCACATTGAAGATCTCCTGCCATTCCTGTCTGGACTGCCAAGTTTCAGTAGACAGATCTGTCACGAGTCTTATCGGTCTCCCTTTATATGTTAGAGCACATTGATCCCTAGCTGCTTTCAGAATTTTCTCTTTATCCTTGTGTTTTGCCAGTTTCACTATGATATGCCGTGCAGATTATCGATTCAAGTTATGTCTGAAGTGAGTTCTCTGTGCCTCTTGGTTTTCAATGCCTTTTTCCTTCCCCAGATCAGGGAAGTTCTCAGCTATGATTTCTTCAAGTACACCTTCAGCAACTTTCCCTCTCTCTTCCTCCTCTGGAATACCAATTATGTGTAGATTATTTCTCCTTAGTGCATCACTTAGTTCTCTAATTTTCCCCTCATACTCCCGGATTTTTTTTATCTTTTTCTCAGCTTCCTCTTTTCCCATAATTTTATCTTCTAGTTCACCTACTCTCTCCTCTGCCTCTTCAATCTCAGCGGTGGTCGCCTCCATTTTATTTTGCAGCTCATTTATAGCTTTTTTCAGCTCCTCCTGGCTGTTTCTTAAACCCTTGATCTCTGTAGCAATAGATTTTCTGCTGTCCTGTATACTGTTTTCAAGCCCAGAGATTAATTTATGACTATTATTCTAAATTCACTTTCTGTTATATTGGTTAAATCATTTTTGATCAGTTCATTAGCTGTCGCTACTTCCTGGAGTTTCTTTTGGGGGAATTCTTCTGTTTTGTCATTTTGGATAGTCCCTGGAGTGGTGGGGAACTGCAGGGCACTTCCCCTGTACTGTCTTGAATAACTTGTGTTGGTGGGTGGGGCTGCAGTGAGACCTGATGTCTGCCTCCAGCCCACCGCTGGGGCCACAGTCAGACTGGTATGTAACTTCTCTTCCCCCCTCTTAGGGGCGGGATTCACTGTGGGGTGTCATGGCCCCCGTCTGGGCTACTTGCACACTGCCAGGCTTGTGGTGCTGGGGATCTGGTGTATTAGCTGAGGTGGATTGGTGAGGTGCACAGGGGCAGGAGAGGTAGGCTTAGCTTGCTTTTCATTAGGTGATCCATTTCAGGAGGAGCCGCCGGGCACAGGGAGGGAGTCAGACCTGCCAGAGAGGTGGATCGGTAGAAGCACAGCCATGGGTGTTTGCGTGGTGTAAGCAAGTTCCCTACAGGAACTGGTTCCCTTTGCGATTTTGTCTGGGAGATGGGCGAGGGATATGGCTCTGGAGAGTGCCTTTGTTCCCCACCAAGCTGAGCTCTGTTGTCTGGGACTCAACAACTAGCCCTCCCACTCTCCAAGCAGAGCTGTTAACTTATAACCTTCCAGATGTTAAGTCCTTCCTGCTGTCAGAAAACACTCCGTCCGGCCCCTCCGCTTTTGCAAGCCAGACTCCGGGACTCTGTTTTGCTGGCTGGTCCTCTTCCACCTGGGCTCCCTCCTGCCATTGCGTGTAGCACGCACTGCCTCTCTGCCCTTCCAACCCTCTTCAACGGGCCTCTGGTCTATGATTGGCTCCAAAGAATCCATTCTTTTAGTGTTCTGGTGGTTTTCTGGGTTATTTAGGCAGGTGTGGGTGGAATAAGTGATCAGCAGGATGCACGATGAGCCCAGCGTCCTCCTACACCGCCATCTTCCCCAGTAGAATAACTACCTTTCCATTCTTTTCAAAAGTCATCTCATTAATATAAAAAGAGACACCTTTATTGTTCTCATCACCTAGGAAATTCTAAGGGTTTTAGAAGCTCTGTGCCAGAAATGGGTATGAAAACCAAATATATATTTCTTGTTATAAAACAATATTCCAATTGATGAAGAGGATAGAGAAAAGTCTGGGCCTCATTTTCCTCACCTAGGAAAACCACCTGTTGTTGGAAGTTTTTCAAATCTTCAAAAACCTCTGAAAATTTAATGGGGCTTTTTTGGGTCTTTTATTAAAATTTTTTAATATTTATTCATTTTTGAGAGACAGAGTGTGAGTGGGGGAAAGGAAGAGAGAGAGAGGGAGAGGGAGACACAGAATCTGAAGCAGGTTCCAGGCTCTGAACTGCCAGCACAGAGCCCAACACAGGGCTCAAACTCATGGACTGTGAGATCATGACCTGAGCTGAAGTTGGATGCTTAACCAACAGAGCCAGCCAAGCACCCTGAAAAGTTAATATTAATCTTGCCTATATCTTATTTTTTTAATATTATTTATTTATTTTGAGAGAGAGATAAAGAGGGAGCACAAGTAAGGGAGGGGCAGAAAGAGAGGGATAGAAAGAATCCCAAGAAGGCTCCACACCAATAGTGCAGAGCTTGACAGGGGCTTGAACTCACAAACCGTGAGATCATGACCTGAGGCAAAATGAAGAGTCATCTGGGCACTCCAGTGTTGCCTATATCTTTTAATTCAACAAGGAAGATTTTCAGCATAATAAAAGATATGAACCATATGATCCTGTCAATCGATGCAGAAAAAGCATTTGACAAAATTCAGCACCATTTCTTAAAAAAAAAAAACCCTCGAGAAAGTTGGGATAGAAGGCACATACTTAAACATCATAAAAGCCATTTATGAAAAGCCCACAGCTAACATCATCCTCAATAGGGAGAAACTGAGAGCTTTCTCCCTGAGATCAGGAACACGACAGGGATATCCACTCTCACAGCTCTTGTTTAACATAGTGTTGGAAGTGCTAGCATCAGCAATCAGACAACAAAAGGAAATAAAAGGCATCAAAATGGGCAAGGATGAAGTTAAGTTTTCACTTTTTGCAGATGACATGATATTATACATGGAAAATCCGATAGACTCCACCAAAAGTCTGCTAGAACTGATACATGAATTCAGCAAAGTCACAGGATGCAAAATCAATGTACAGAAATCAGTTTCATTCTTATACACTAATAATGAAGCAACAGAAAGACAAATAAAGAAACTGATCCCATTCACAATTGCACCAAGAAGCATAAAATACCTAGGAATAAATCTAACCAAAGATGTAAAAGATCTGGATGCTGAAAACTATAGAAAGCTTACAAAGGAAATTGAAGAAGATATAAAGAAATGGAAAAACATTCCATGCTCATGGGTTGGAAGAATAAATATTGTCAAAATGTCAATACTACCTGAAGCTATCTACACATTCAATGCAATCTCAATCAAAATTGCACCAGCATTCTTCTCGAAGCTACAACAAGCCATCCTAAAATTCATATGGAACCACAAAAGACCCTGAATAGCCAAAATAATTTTGAAGAAGAAGACCAAAGCAGGAGGCATCACAATCCCAGAGTTTAGCCTCTACTCCAAAGCTGTAATCATCAAGACAGCATGGTATTGGCACAAAAAAAAAAAAAAAAAAACCCACATAGACCAATGGAGTAGAATAGAAACCCCCAGAACTTGACCCACAAAAGTATGGCCAACTAATCTTTGACAAACCAGGAAAGAATATCCAATGGAACAAAGACAGTCTCTTTAGCAAATGGTGCTGGGAGAACTGGACAGCAACATGCAGAAGGTTGAAACTAGACCACTTTCTCACATCATTCACAAAAATAAACTCAAAATGGATAAAGGACCTGAATGTGAGACAGGAAACCATCAAAACCCTAGAGGAGAAAGCAGGAAAAGACCTCTCTAACCTCAGCCATAGCAATTTCTTACTTGACACATCCCCAAAGGGAAGGGAATTAAAAGCATAAATGACATTTTGGGGCCTCATGAAAATAAACAGCTTCTGCACAGCAAAGGAAACAACCAACAAAACTAAAAGGCAACCAACGGAATGGGAAAAGATATTTGCAAATGACATATCGGACAAAGGGCTAGTATCTAAAACCTATAAAGAGCTCACCAAACTCCACACCCAAAAAACAAATAATCCAGTGAAGAAATGGGCAGAAAACATGAATAGACACTTCTCTAAAGAAGTCATCCGGATGGCCAACAGGCACATGAAAAGATGCTCAACGTTGCTCCTCATCAGGTAAATACAAATCAAAAGCACACTGAGATATCACCTCATGCCAGTCAGAGTGGCCAAAATGAACAAATCAGGAGACTAGATGCTGGCGAGGATGTGGAGAAACGGGAACCCTCTTGCACTGTTGGTGGGAATGCAAACTGGTGCAGCCACTCTGGAAAACAGTGTGGAGGTTCCTCAGAAAATTAAAAATAGACCTACCCTATGACCCAGCAATAGCACTGCTAGGAATTTACCCAAGGGATACAGACGTGCTGATGCAGAGGGGCACTTGTACCCCAATGTTGATAGCAGCACTCTCAACAATAGCTAAACTATGGACAGAGCCTAAATGTCCATCAACTGATGAATGGATAAAGAAATTGTGGTTTATATACACAATGGAGTACTACGTGGCAATGAGAAAGAATGACATATGCCCTTTGTAGACATGGATGGAACTGGAGAGTGTTATGCTAAGTGAAATAAGCCATACAGAGAAAGACAGATACCATATGTTTTCACTCTTATGTGGATACTAAGAAACTTGACAGAAACCCATGGGGGAGGGGAAGGGGAAAAAAAAAGAAAAAAAAAGAGGTCCGATTTGGAGACAGCCAAAGCATAAGAGACTCTTAAAAACTGAGAACAAACTGAGGGTTGATGGGGGGTGGGTGGGAGGGGAAGGTGGGTGAAGTGTATTGAAGAGGGCATCTTTTGGGATGAGCACTGGGTGTTGTATGGAAACCAATTTGACAATAAATTTCATATATTAAAAACAAAAACAAAACAAAACAAAACAAAACAAAAAAATGAATAGCATGGAAAGGTAGGGACTGGTTACCAGTGGAGCAACCATATGATTAGAGGGTTGTAATTTTTTTTTTAACTTTATTTTTTCAACTTTTATTTTTTATTGAGGTATAGTTGCCAGGGTTGGAATTTTCAATCCATCCCCCCCACTCCCACACCTCTGGGAAAAGGAGAGGGGTTGGATATTGAATTAATTGGCAATGGCTAGTGAGTTAATCAATCACACCTATGCAATGAATTCTCCATCAAAACCTCAAAGGACAGAGTCTGGAGATATTCCAAGTTGATGATTGTTTGGAGATGCAGGGAGAGTGGCAAACAGAGAATGTATGGGAACTCTGCACCCCTTACCACATATTTCCCCCTATTTATGTCTTGCATTTGGTTGTTCCAGAATTATATCCTTTTTATAATAAACCAGTACTCTAGTAAGTAAAATGTTTCTTTAAGTTTTGTGAGCTACTGTAGCAAATTAATCATACCTGAGGAGGGGGGTCATAGTAACCTCTTATTTATGTAAGCCAGTTGGTCAGAAACAAACTGGGCTTGTGATTGTTTTTTAAAGTGGGGAAGGGGAGGCAGTCTTGTAGGACTGAGCCCTTAACCTGTGGAATCTAGTGGTATGTCTGAATAGATACTGTCAGAATTGAGTTGAAATGTAGGAAACTCAGCTGATGTTTGAGAATTGCTTATTGGATGTATGAAGGAAACCCTTACCCACACATGGTGGAATTGAGGTCCAAGAACCCAAAATATCAATATTAAAATATCCTCTAGTTAGAAATCAGATAGGGTTCATGTAGCAGACTAAAGGCACCCAGTAAGCACTCAATATCTGCTGAATCCAATTGAATTGGAGCCTGTCATTTTATCTCTGGTTGCCTTTGTTCCAGATGTGAATCATAACAATTGGTGAGTTCAGGGTATGAATACTACAGATGCATTTATTGGATTAGGGTAACAGTTAAAAATGTTAAAGCCATAAATTTGCCCAAGGCAATATTACAGAAATGCTGTTAGATTAGGAAAGATTGTATTATGTTTCAATGTATTCAATGAGATATACACTGAATATTGTGAATATTTTGTATTCAGTGGTTTAGGAGGTGATCTTTTGCTAAAGGCTGGAAGGAGGAGTTGCTATTTGTAATGTCCTTTTCCAGTCTATAAGCAGAGGGTATGGATGCTTCAAATAATTGATGGAGACACAGAAAAATCTCCACTTTCCAAATGATTTCTATACTGATTGATTTCTTAAGTTGCTTTTAATGTATAGACCAGAAACTTCACAGAAAAGGTGATTCCTATCTATCTTGTAAAATAAAAGTTTCTTAAATAAAAACTTTTTAAAGGATTTCCTACCACTACACACTCACACACACACACACACACCCCAAGTACAGTACAGAAATATACTGTTTTAATGTAATCAAATTTACATGGCCAATGCAGTGGAGTAGGAGGAATAAACAAGGATGTTTGCAGTGATACTCAAAGGTTGAGTAAAAACTAACAGAGCCAGACCCTAAATGGTATGATTATGGACCAAGAATAGACATGTGGGAGCAGAAGAATTTAAAATACTGAAACCTTAGTAAAAGTTCAAGGTAGAAAGATTGAATCTAAATTATTAACACCTACTAAAAAAGATAAAATCGTATGCACTAAACTGGTAACTAGAAAATCAAGATTTCATTTAAACTGTCTCCTGAATGGGAAAGAAGTGGTGTTTATAATTTTTAGAAGAGAATGAAAAAAAAACTTTTTAAAGAAAAAAAAAGGGGGATCATATGGTTGCACCATCATGGAACTACTTAACTGGTAGAAACATGCAAGCAAAGCATATGTGAAAGGGAAAATATAAGAAATAATTGCTATTGATCTGATTTTTTATAACTAATCCTATTGCTGATAATAAAACAAACTTTAAATAAACAAAATCTTGTGGGAGAAAATGTTATAAGGACTGATGAGGGGAAATGGGCAGAATTGCCTGCCATACCACTTAGAGAAGAAAACAATTTTACAAATATAGTGAGAGAGAGAAGGAATGCTATACAAAAATTTTCTCTATAAATAAAAACCGAAGGAAAAAATAATCAGACTAATATTTCAATGCAAGCCAAAATGTAGTGCTGATGTGAAAAGATAAAAAGTGAATCTAGGCATGTGGGGAGTTGGATAGGTTGCTTGGGGCCTGTAGGATGGATGCAATTCTTATTACCATATCCTAGGCCCTTTACCTGCATTAGCTCATCTTACTTTTGACAATCACCCAAAGAGATATTGGTTAAGTGAACTGCCCAAGGTCAAACAACTAGTAAGTGTCAGAGCTGGAACTCAGCCCAAGGCAGTCTGCCTATAAAGCCTGTGCTCTTTTTACTAAATTGTGATATATCTAGAATGTATAGATTATCTTTTCAGTATATGCAGTAGAAGCAAAGTCATCACAAGGTTCATATTTCTCAGCTCTACAATCACTGCTACTAAGAACAAGAAGAATTTTAGGAGTGCCTAAAATCTATAAATAATACATTGAAAAATAATAAATTCTTGTTTACGTAGGAGAAAAGACAGATCTGAGAATGGGCATAAAGAAAGCAAAATATCATCCCCACATACAATAGTTTAATAGATGATAGGATGGAATGTTCTTAATTGATAAAATAGACATAAGGAAAAACTAGGTTTTCAATATAGGGCATTACAAAGAATATTATTATAAAGAAGAATTCTGTAGGGGAGCCTGGGTGGGTCAGTTGGTTGAGTGTCTGACTTCAGCTCAGGTCATGATCTCACAGTTCGTGGGTTTGAGGTCCACGTCAGGCTCTGTGCTGACAGCTCAGAGCCTGGAGTCTGCTTCAGATTCTGTGTCTCCTTTCTGTTCCTCCCCTGCTCACACTTTGTCTCTATTTCTCTCAAAAATAAATAAAGATTAAAAAATTCTAAAATTAAAAAAGAAGAAGAATTCTGTAAACAAAGTGATTTCTATGTTTCATATGGTGGTTTGAGATAAGTTGACATGATTCTGAGAAATTACTTATAATAAATGATACCATACAATTTTTTTCTGTTCTTTAAATTTACCTTAATTATCCTTTGTAAAAAAAGAAACATTGTTTTTGTATTATATTATGTTGAGCTGACATATGTAACAAAAACCCTTATATTCATCTTCCACATTTCTAATAGCCTCATGGCTGGTTTCCTTGACTCCAGTCTAGACTCCCTTAATTATACCCTTCATACTGCTGTCAGAATGAACTTGGTAAAACACAAATCTGAAAATGTTAGTTGTTTAAATGTTGTCAATGACACCCCATTGCTGGAGCCTGTCTTTCCAGACTCATCTCCAATTGCTCCCCTCAAGCACTCTTCACCTTAACCATACAAAATTACTCACTGTTCCCAAAAGAAGGAAGCTGTAATACCTTTATGCATGCTATTCTCCATGTCCAAAATGTCTTTTCCTAACTTTTTTAAACCTGACAATGCCATCTTTCCACTAGCTGAAATGACATGTCTTCAGTGAAACTTTTCAGGGTCCATTAGGCAAAATTATTAACTTTATACATTTTTCAGATTAATATTTCTAAAATCTGGTTGTGTTTTATCAATATGTATATTTATTTTGGAGGTGGTTCCACATCCCACTGAAAATCTGTTATTCACTAGAAACTATATGTTAAAGAACTATTATAGTTGTTCCCTCATGTTTGTTACTGTAATATTGGCATTCATTCATTTAACAATCCATTATGTCCCTATGAAGTATCAGACACTATGCCAGGTGCTGGGAATACAATAATGGATAATAGATATGGTTACTGTCCTCAGTACATTCTTGTTAGGGAGTGAGACAAAAAAACAACAAGTAAACCTCAAGTTAACTAACAAAGTAATAGCATCTTGTGACTCGTGTTATTCGAAGGGGCACATGCACTCCAATGTTTATAGCAACATTATAAATAATAGCCTAAGTATGGAAAGAATCTAAATGTCCATCGACTGATGATGGATAAAGAAGAGTGGTATAGAGGTGCCTGGGTGGCTCAGTTGGTTAAGCGTCCAACTTCGGCTCAGGTCATGATCTCAAGGTTTGTGAGTTTGAGCCCCGTGTCTGGCTCTGTGCTGACATCTCAGAGCCTGGAGCCTCCTTCAGATTCATATTTTTTATTTATTTTTGAGACAGAGAGAGACAGAGCATGAACGGGGGAGGGTCAGAGATAGAGGGGGACACAGAATCTGAAACAGGCTCCAGGCTCTGAGATGTCAGCACAGAGCTCGATGCTTGCTCGAACTCACTGACCATGAGATCATGACCTGAGTTGAAGTTGGACGCTTAACTGACTGAACCACCCAGGCGCCCCTCATATGTGGAATTAAAAAAAACACAACAGATGAACATAGGGGAAGGGAAGGAAAAATAAGATAAAACAGAAATGGAGGCAAACCATAAGAGACTCTTAAATACAGAGAACAAACTGAGGGTTGCTGGAGGGGTGTGGGGTAGGAGGATGGGATAAATGGGTGTTGGGCATTAGGAAGGGCACTTGTTGGGATGAACATTGGGTGTTATATGTAAGTAATGAATCACTAAATTCTACTCCTGAAACCATTACTATTCTATATGTTAACTAAGTTGAATTTAAATAAAATATAGATACATATATATATATATATATAGAGAGAGAGAGAGAGAGAGAGAGAGAGAACAAATAACATGATGCAATACTGCATCATTTTGGGATGTTTTTCTTCTAGAGGTTATGCCAAGGGCAAACTATCCCATGTCCTTTTTTAGGTGTATCACTAGACTATATTTCTTGGCTCTCTTGCTTGTTCTTACTGAGGAATGTGAGTAGAGATGATGTATACCATGGGTTGAGAACAGGTAAACATTTTTCATATTATTCGTCTTCCTTTGTTACCTAGACAAAAGCAGAGGATCCAGTAGAGAACTCTGAGCTACTATGGAGGGTCAGACCACACTATGGGAGGAGTCTAGGATTTGAATGACATTGGGGCACCTTAGTGGCTCAGATGGTTAAGCGTCCAACTTCAGCTCAGGTCATGATCTCATGGTTCATGTGTTTGAGCCCCTCATCAGGCTCTGTGCTGTCAGCACAGAGCCTGTTTTCAGATCCTCTGTCCCCCCCCCTGCCCCTCCCCCATTCATGCATGCTCTCTTTCTCTTTTTCACTCTCTCAAAAATAAATAAACATAAAAAAGGTTTTCCCTTCATTATCTAATTGGACTATGTGGTGAATGATAACTAAACCTTTGTTCTGTTTAGTCATTGAGATATTAGAATTCTTTGCTACAACAGTTAGACTGTTTTGACTTACAGGGTGATCACACCCTCTCATGGTCCAGGGTCAAAATAAAGATTTCAGACAGTGATAGGAATATCTCAGAAAAAAAAATGCTCTCTTGGAAGCTATAAAAAATAATCTTGATATGGAAACCAATTTAACAATAAATTTCATAAAAATAACATATATATATAATAAACTAAAAAAAGTAATAACCTTGATCTTATAATTCAGGAATTGTTCTGTAGGTACTTTAACCCTCCCCACATGTCCATTGCTCTATTTAGAAAGTGACATTAAGACCTTGCCAAAGAAAAAAATCCCTGACCTGTCTGAGAGCAAAGTTTAGTAGTTAGGTAAGCAAACTTTCTGTGTCTTTTGTCTTTCTGATGTATAGTTAGACATTTTTTATAGAGCTTTAATCATTCTTATAACCACTAAATGGGTTAGTGATATGGGAGCAGAGATAATGTACTTGCCTCCAGGTAGAGCCACACATATTCTAGAAATAAAGATCTCAGAACATTGCCTCTAACCCACTTTGCCTAGTCTGGGTCATTTCCACTGGAAAAAAAAACACAAAGAATAATAACTTCATTAAGTACTCATGTACCTACTTGACATGTTAAATTAAAATGGGTGAGTTTGATGAATTTAAAGAATATTGTTGAATTCAGCATTTCAGACTATATGTATGAGTGATACGGGCTCAAATTGAATAGAGAGGCCATGAAGACTATTTCTGTGAAAGAGATCCAAAGAGCACAAAAGTTTTCAAATTGTTAGTGCAGTTACGTATATAATATTTTAAAACTTCATTAAAAACTCTCCAAATGAATGTGTATAATGATGATGAAAAATTGATGAATAGAGTTGTGATTTTCTTCCAGTTTTATTGAGAAATAATTGAGAGACAGGATTGTTTTTTATTCATGACTTTCCCTAGGAAAAATGTAATGTTGGAATGCTCTGAGAATATACCAAAACAAAGCTATGCAATGTGATCTGACTGCAGCTGAGTTTTCAGACAGTGTCATAGACTCTAAGTCTAAAGTTCTCTCTTGGCCAGCAAAAGAGTGGGATGCAGGATGAAAAGCGAGAGATGGTTAATGTCTGAGAAAAGACAAGAGCCCTGAATAAGGGTCCTTGCCCCGTTTTTATTACATGGTGATGGACGTGCACAAAGAGAAAATGAAACTGTGAACATTAACTTGGGGACTTGAAGGAAAGGGGGTCTTAAAGATATTCGGGGTTAGGGGTTTGGGTTAATACAAAACAAAATCATGGCGCTGGGCAGTCGGGTGGAAGGTTGTTTACAGCAGACATGAGGCACCACCTCTGTTTATCTTAGCTAGCCTAGGGGATGAGACAGGTAGGATACTTGACCTCATGGTTAACAAGGCACTTTTTCTTTTGCTAATCATTTCCACTTTGGGAGTTTCACCAGCAGTACAGTGCAGCGGTCTATAGGCCTATTTACCTGCTTACTTGGTCCTTCCTTCCTATGAAAGCAGCTTTCTGCTATAGTTCTGAACTGGGGGCATTGTCGCCCTGAATGCCTAATCTTCCTTACCTCATATACCTTTGTATTGGGGGCCTTTACCCCCCTCTCTATTCTGGGTGTCTTTGCAACCCCATCTCTATCCTAGGTGCCTTTGCACCTCCCCTGCTCTATCTTGGGGTCCTGATCTTGTTTACCCAAACTCGGGTGTGAGAATCCTATGGCTTTGTACTTCTTTATACCTTGTTAACCCATTGGTGTAAGCCCAGAGGATTCCTAAGCTTATTCCCCATAAGACAGTACCTGGCAACCAAACTGAACAGGCTGCTCATGGCTCTATGCTGCAGAAGGAATGAGCATTGACAGATTCTTCCAAATGCTTCACTATACACACTTAACCAAAGGACCAAATTTTTAAGGGATTCAGTGTACAAAGAATTATAGGTCCCTCTTTGGTCATTCCAGGTATTTAAATCAAAGGTAGCAAACTATGCTGAGTAATAGCCTTAATGCTGAAGGAAAAGACACTGATCTTAATCCTGGCTATATTGTTACTATTGTGTGACCACTGTGTGACTCAACCTCTCTTTCCTTATCTGTGAATGGAGATTGAAAATACCTATTTGGTAAGTATTAAATGACATCATATATGAATAGTATTTACTCAGCACAATGCCTAGCACATTTCAAGAATTTAATAAATGGCAGCTATTAATAATACTGCCTTCAAAACTAAACTACCTCTACTCCACCTTTAGCCCTCTACCCCATTCTCAATATGCATGGATATATGCTTGGGTAGTTTTAGCAAACAAGCCAAGTGGGAATATTGTGAAACTTATTCACAAAGTTAAGTTATAACAATTTCATTGTTTCAAAATATTTTAAATCAAAACCAGAAAGGGAAATAGACATGTTAGCAATTATAATACAATAAGGTTTTGTTGATAACTAAATTGTCTTCTTTCACAAAAGGTAAACCTGTCATCTTTGGCCTTGAAAAAAAGCACATATGTGATTAAAAACCTAAGAGAAGAAGTGGAATTATTTAAATTATATTCCATAACTCTATATTTCATATTAAAGCTGCTTATTCAAAATTACATGTAATGGCATGATTGTGGAATTTCCTTGTTAATAGGGATAAAATACTAACAAAAATCCACTTTTCATCAGTTCCCTGGTGCTTATAGTAACCAATCTCAGTGGCATTATTTCATTAATACTAATTGAAAGGAGAAAAAACTTTTAGAATTCAAGCTTAAATTATGTGTGGGAGTTTAAAAATAACAGCTATAAAGCACAAACTGTTCTGCTTGTTACCACTGTATGAAGTAGTTTAATAATTTCTCATTACTGGGCCCTACACAGGGTATATTGACTACTCCTTTTGCACCACCTCAAATTCTCTGATTTCCTCTCCCACCTAGTCACACCTGGGTGACACAAGTAGTTTTGGACAGTTTCAATGCAAGAGGCCACCTGACAATGCCTTCCTTGTCTTTGGCCAAAGACAAATGCCTCTCATTTATGGCCTCACAGTTTCTCTGATTATTTTCAAGGGATATCGTGAAGGTATTTGGAATTCAAGCAGGAGCAACTTGGAAGCAGAATGGGGAATGTTGATACCCTATAATGCAACCTTTAGCCAATGGGAAACAAGGCTGATTACATGCTTTTACCTTTTTTTTTAAATGAATGGTCTTGAGCTTCATTTCATGAGACCAATTAGATTGTTTTACAGGACTGGGCATTCATAGTGGTGGCCCACCTGATAATGCATCCCTCAACTTGTTCTTTCTTCTTCCCTGCTTCATGCCCCTTGTCCCTTATTCCTGTTTTATCTCATAAACCAACATCAAATGCTTGGTGAGTAGGCTCCTAGAGGCCTGTGCTGAAAAGTTCTGGTACTCAATGAGAAAGGATTCATGACCCATTAGCCCACTGTTTTCTATTCCTGATTTAGGCGTCTCAGAATATTTTCTGAGGGATTTCTTCCTTTCTGAAATACATCCACTTTGTGAAAAAGTTAATATAAGTTTGACATCTGACAAACTCTAAAAGCTTATCATCACAAAAACCCAAGTAGGATGTGTTTTCTGAAAGAAAAAAAATGTTTTATCGAAATAAGGGTCACCTTCAGGGAGCATGACTTGCTATAGAAATCAGATCTTACTTGTTATTCTGAAGTTTCTACCAACTTCTAGTCCAAAAATCACAGATGAGTTAGAGTTCCAAAAAGAACTTTAGTATAAAGCCGTGTATGTGTCAAGTGATTTTTTTTATCAAATTTGGGTGAGTTATACTATTAATCTGATTTATGCATTAGAAAACTGAAAATTTAGATGAACTATTTTATATTTGCTATCTTTAACACATGAACATCACCTAAAGCTCAGAGAAAATCACAAAATTCTTGGAATGTCTGGGTGGCTCAGTTGGTTAAAAATCCAATTTTGGCTCAGGTCATGATCTCGCAGTTTGCAAGTAAGAGCCCTGAGATAAGCTCTGTGCTGACAACTCAGAGTCTGGAACCTGATTTGGATTCTGTCTCTCTTTCTCTCTCTGCTCCTCCCCTGCCTATTCTCTATCTCTCTCTATCTCAAAAATAAATAAACACTAAAAAATCACAAAATTCAATCAAACTTGAGTTACATCAAATTATATTCTCTGTCCACCTTACCAATGCCATTTGAATAAAAAAACTATAAGTGGCATAACATAGAATTTAGAGTGTTATATGTATTTTTAAATATTCCCCATAAAGTATCTTTTTTGCAAATTTAAAATATTGGGCAAATTTACAGTGCAAATGGGTGATCTAGCAATCTTGAATGAATGCCTCCTAAAAGAGCTGGGAAAGGCTGATCTAAATGTTTTCTCATATTTTAAGATTTCACTAGCAATTTTAATACAAGTGCCTTGTGGGGAGGCAATAGTATCTCTCTGCATGATTCATAACATGTTTACTGCTTTTTTTTTTCTTCTGATGGACATGTCTACACTGTAAGAGTTATAAGATCCCTGGTATTTGAAAATTAAAGAACAGCAGCAAAGGGCCAGATGCTATAGTTATAAAAGTTGCAAAAGTATCATAAACACCAGGTGTGCCATATAAATGCACAGTTTTGGTTTTTTTTGTTTTGTTTTTACTCTGCCACACTATTATCATATGGTTCCAACATCTGTTCATTCCTTTCTGGGTTTCCCACAGACAGTATTTATTAAAATCAAATATGTACTAGCTCTCATCTATGTGCCTTGAGCAGGAAGTGCCATAGTGGTCTTACAATGGAATATAAGTGAGCTGATAAAAATTGATTTTTATCAGTAAACTTACAATTATCCTTACAGGTCAATGTAGTGCCATCTGCCTTTGGTATGTCTTCTACTTTCTAATTACTCTGTGGTTTCTATAAGAGTGAAGCCAGCACAAAAAATTTTATACTAATTCCAAATAATTAGAGGATGAGAAGAGAGGCCAGTTGAGCTTTGTAAGGAGTCCATATTAGAGAAAATTTAAAGAAATGCTGTTTTCTTATTTTCTGATATGTCTTATAAGACATATTAGAAAGTGCAAATGAAGAGAAAATAACATTTCTAATGAAAGTATTAAAAATTCTCAATGGCCTATATTATAAAATGATATATTAGACAGAACCAACCTAGTGTAGCAAAAATAAAGTGGTTTGGAAATCAAGAGACTTAGGTTTTGCTTCTTAATCTAGCTCTCATACTTTTCAGGCTTTAGTTTTCTCCTCTGGGAAATGAAGGTGCTATAAAATAGGTACTATGTTCCCTTTTGGTTTTGATGATTTATAACACTGGTGATAAAAAATTTTCAATGACAGGAAATTATTTTCTCTAGCCCTTGCTTTGATACAGGCTTCTGATTTTTTATTGTTTTTTATTGTTATGGACTGCTTGTTTGTGTTCCCTCCCAAATTCAATTTGAAACAATATTCCTCTTATGATAGTATTAAGAGGTGGGGCTATTGGGACATAATTAGGTCATGAGGGCGGAGGCTTCATTACGGGATTAGTTGTCTGTATAAGAGGAGGAAGAAGACTAGCTTTCTTTCTTTCTGGCATGTGAGTATACAAGAAATTAGGGCAATCTGTAACCCAAAAGAGGCTCTCACCAGAACCATGTTGGCATCCTGATCTTAAACTTCCATCCTTTAGAATTGTGTGAAATAAATTTCTGTTATAAAACACCCAGTTTATGGTATCTTGTTATAGCAGCCTGAAATTAGACACTTATTTTCCTTTTACTTAATGAAATATGTACATTGAATCTGAGTTATCACAAACACCAGAAAAGTAGATTTCAAGTTAGTGAGTGTTTTGACGGAGTTTTTAAAAAATCCCTAAAACAATAAATGAACAACAATGTACTCTCAAGAAAATATTGGAAAGATTGGCTGTCTATTTGAATAGGAAAATCAGAACCTCTGTCTACCTCATATAATATACAAGAATAAATTCCAGATGGATTAGACACTCAAATCATACATATATGTGGTGGGAACTGTGAAATACTACCCAGATGTCTTCAGTATATGACTTACTGTCCCAACAACTGAGAGTGCTGTCATAAACAGTCTTCAGTTGATGGCTCCTAGAGTGATTGTTCAGCTGCAAAGAAGTACTTCACCCAGGGTCATAGCCCTTCCCAGGGCAGACTCCATTGAGTGACTGATGAAATTTAGGAACATAAAGGCTTGGCCATCTCAGCCCAATTCAACAAAATTTTGTAGGGCCGTTTTAGCCCCAGAGCTGTCCATGAGTTGCATTGATGTTGTTATTGGCCCAGCATGGCAGCTCAGCTTCTTTCTCTGACCATTTCTGCTTATTTTTCCTCTATCCCACAGGTATTAGTCCCAAGAGCATTCACTAATAAAAATACAGAAGGCTAAGCTCTGTTTCAGATTCTGCATATGAAAGAACTAGACCTACAACAATACATTCAAAGAAAATGTAAAGGAATATTTATCTTTAAAGTAATCTTGAGTGAGGGAAAGTCTTTCTTAAAAAAACAACATAAAAGCCAGAAACTATAAAGGAAGCAATGGAAGGATATGACTACATGAAAATTAAAAACTGTATTATAAAAGGCATCTTAAACAAAATTAAAAGGCTTTGGATTTTGTGAAAATATTTTTAAAATACATAATAATGTTCATGTTCACAATATATAAAGAACTCCTATAAATCATTAAGAAGGCAACCCCCCTCCCAAAGCTAATGTTATGTCAAAGAAATTCAAGAAAAAGATATATTGCCAATAAAATAGAAAAAGACCCTATCAATCTTATTTGAAATCAAAAACACCTTACTTGAAATAAAAGAAATTCAAGTAAAAAGAATAAACTAATGTGAAATAAAGAAGATTAAGATTGTTCACTTCTGAGGAAGATGGTGGAGTAAAAATATCTTAAGCTCACCTTGTCCCACGGATACAAAAAGGTAACACCCATATGAACATAAATAACCCAGAAAATGACCCAAAGCCTTGCAGAACAGACTCTTCACAGCTAAATGTAGAGAAAAGACCACATGGAAGAGGGTAGGAAGGGCAGAGATATGAGGGAGAGCTGAACAGACCTGTGGAACTCTCTGCTATTGGAAAGGATGCCACAGGCACAGGGAAGGGAGGGATACAGATGCTCACACCAGGTACCCCAGGTACATGGAACCTGCATGTAGAAGAGGTATCCCCATAGCTTTTGGCTTTGAAACCAGAGGGGCTGAACTTCATGAGTTCTTACATTCAGTGGGACTTAACACCTAGAAATTTAAAAATCAGTGAGCTCTTCTCTGGGAGAGCCAGGAGAAGGATAGGAAACTGAATCCTTATCTTTAAGGAGACATCATAAGAAACAACTCCTCTGAGGCATAGCACAGAGGCAATATTTCCTGGAGTATACAGGAAGACTTACTATTCTCAAAGCATGAGCTGGAGGAGCAAGGATAGTTGGGTGACTTCTCCAAGAGCAAAGGAGGTGGCAGTCACCATTTCCCTCCCCACCTGTCAATATAGACACATGAATACCTGTGGGAACCATATAGGGCCAACACTCACCACCTAACTTGATAACAGTAGGCCCTAACACTGTGTTCTCCTTTGGATCCATCCCCTGCAACCAAACTGGCCTTGGTCACAGGTGGCTGCAGACCTGCATGGACTTACTGGAACCAGATGCCCTGACCCCTCCAGCCCTGCAGCAGTTTTCTAAAGTGGATGCAGGCCCCCTCCAACAATAGACTGGTGCAAACCTTTGTAACACTACATGCTCTAGTCCAACATTCTCTGACAGTCCTCCCCACTCCGAAATGCCTTTGACTACAAACCTGGCAGTGTGCAACCAGGCCCAACAGGGGCCAACACCACTCCAAAGTGACTCCTGCCCCCCAGGGAGAGAGGAAAATAAGCACACACACCAATCCAACTTTGGTCCCAGCAGTGGTCTGGGGAAAGACATCTGATCTGCCTACAGATGCACCCAACAATGAAAACTCAAGGTACAACACAGGAAAAGTGCCTGTAGTTTAGTCCTGTCACATCTCTGGAAAACACCTGGTCTGATTCAACTCAAGTTCAAGGTGGCCTCAAATTGGCCTATTAACAACATAGGGACCAAATTCTGATAACAACAGGCAAAAAGACCCATTATACTCGATTTTATTGGAGGCAAAGTGGGTCAGCCACATTAGTAAGGTGCATGCAACAACATAGGAGACATCCCTGAAGTGCCAGATTTTGGTGAACAGGGGACATTTCCCTGCAGGGCACTACAAGACCTTTTCTTCATACAGCTACTACTTTCAAGAACAGGGGATGTAGCTGAATTTCCTAACACATAGAAATAGACACAGAAAGTTAGACAAAATGAGGAGATATAGGAATATGTCCCAAATGAAAGGACAGGACAAAATCACAGTAAGAGAGCTCAAAGAGTAGAAGACCTCAGTGAGAGCCTCAACAGAGTGATAGAAAACATTTAAAAAGAACCAATCACAGATGAAGAACTCAATAATTGAAATTAAAAAATATACTAGATGGAATGAATCGTACAGTAGAAAGCAGAAGAATGGAGCAGTGACTTGGGGGGATTGATTATTATAAAGCAATCAAGCTGAATAGGAGAGAGAATAAAATAATAAAAAATGAAAATACACTAAGGGAACTCAGCGACACTATTAAGTGTGATAACATTGGTATTATAGGCATCCCAGAAGGAGAAGAAAGACAGACAGAGTAGTGATAAGAGAGAATTTTAAAAGCAACAAGAGAAAAGAAAGAAGTTACATATAAGAGAAACCCCATAAGGCTGTCAGGTAAAGTTTCAGAAGAAACTTTGCAGGCCAGAGGGAGTGGCATGATATATTCAAAGTTCTGGAAAAACAACAACAAAAGCAAAAAAACAAAAAGAAAACCCAAAAAAAACCTTGCAACCAAGAATACTTCATTCAGCAAGGCTATCATTTAGGATAGAAAGAGAGATAAAGAGTTTTCCAGATAAATAAAAGTTAAAGGAATTCATTACGACTAAATCAGCCCTATAAGAAATGTTGGAGACTATTTGAGTGGAAAGGAAAGACCATAAGTAGGTAGCAAAAAAAGCAGGAAGCACAAAAGTGGTAAAATTAAGTATATCTATACAAATAGTCAAGGGATTTACAAAATAAATTGAAGTAAAGTTTGACACTATATACCTAAAAGGTTGGTGGGACAGGAGTAAAAAATGGAATCAAAGTTAACTGATCATAGACTGCTATATGCATAAGATATATATAAACCTCATGGTAACCACAAATCAAAAACCAGTAATATATATGTAGAAAATAAAGAGAAAGAAATCCAAGTATATCACTAAAGAAAGCTAGCAAACCATAAGGGAAAACAGTAATAGAAGAAAGAAACAACAAAAAACCCTATAAAAACAACCATAAAACAAGCAACAAAATGGTAATGATTATATACCTATCAATAATGACTTTAAACGTAAATAGAATAAACAGTCCAATTAAAAGACATAGTAGGGAGGAGCCAAGATGGCGGAACAGCAGGGAAGTTTTTGTGTGTTTCACATCGATCAAATACAGCCAGACCAACACAAAAACATCCTGCACACCTAGAAAACTGATCTGAGGATTAACACAACAGTCTGCACAACCTGAACCACAGAATTCAGCAGGTACACAGTGTAGAGAGGTGAACTTTGGGAGAGAGAAGCCACGGAGGGCAGGGGGCCGCTTTTGCATGCAGAGACAGGAGGGAGATGAGGGGAGAAGAATACAGGAAAAGCACCCCTCCCCAAAAGCGGGTGGAGAGAAAGTGGAAAATTGAAAATAGCCACAGGGAATGAACTATAAAGGGAGAAAGGAGAAAGGAGAGGGTTTAAATTCCATTAAGACTGTAAACAGGGGGACTGCAGAGTCTGGAACCCCACAACCTGATACCTGGCAGTACTCTGGTGGGAAAGGTGAATCCCCAGGAGCAGAATGGGGTCCAGGAGGTTCTTTGGCCACACGGGAAGAAGCGGTTCCTCTGCTGGAAGAACACTTGATAGAGGCTCTGAGGCCACCTGGGCCCAGCAGACCCCAGAGAACAGCCACATTCGCTGGTGCTGGAACAAGGTTATTGGGGGTGAAGCCTGGTGCCAGATTTTCCATAATCCCTGAGGCACTGCAGCTACACTGTCTTGTGAACTTTTTCTGGGGCGAGCTGGTACCTGACCTCAGTCTCTGGACATCAGTAGCAGCACAGTCCCACAAGTGTTACTGGGTGTGGCTGGCACCCAACCATTGCTTGGTGAGACCCTCTGCAGAGGGGCAGAGCGGGTAAAAGCGGTAGTCCCTCAGAAGTGGGGGGCCAGGGAAGGCAGCCATATCTGAGACAAAACTCGGGAGAGAGGTGCTGCCTGGGGCTTGGTCACGAACAGTGTGAAGCAGGGAGTGGACCGAAGCCAAAAAGATGAAGGACAGGTGTGTGATTGCTGATCAGGGAGAACAGAGTTCCTATACTAGAGACTGGGTACCTGGGTGACTCCATTTTCATCGCTCCTGCACATACGCATACACAATTTCAAGTATCACAACACTCTACCCCAGTAGACTAAAAGCACCATCTAGTGGAGAACAGAGCGGTTACACTAAGCCCTGCCCAACGGGGCCAACTTCTCTTTTCAAGAACAAGAGTCTCACCACCTGTTTATTTTATGGAATATAAAGTGCTTCATACTTTTACTTCCAGGAGACAACAAGGTAATGTCCATCATATTTCAGTCTGTTAGCCGTTCCAACTATTCAATTTTCTTTCTTTCTTTTTTTCCCCTCTTTTTAGTTTCTTTTCATTTCCTTGAACACAGAGAGAGAAAAATTTCATTTTTATTTTCAATTATTACTAAAAACATTTTTATTTAATTTTTTTCTACTATATTTTTTACTTTTCTGTAAATATTTTCAAATTATATTTTACTTCCATCATTTCATTTTAGTCTACTTCAGTGTATTCATTTTTTCAAATTTTCAAACGATTTCTTTTTTAAAAAATTTTCCCTCTTTTCCCCCTTTTTTCTCTAATATATCAAGCCACATTCAACACCCAGACCAAACATACCTAGGATCTATCATCATTTATTCAATTTTGTGTGTGTGTGTGAGTTTGTTTTTAATTTTTTAATTTTAATATTTTTTTAATTTTAATTTTTTATTTTATTTTTTTCTACATCATTAATTACTTTTGTCCCTTCAAAATGACAAAATAAAGGAATTCACCCCAACAAAAATAGCAGGAAGAAACAACAGCCAGGGACTTAACCAACACAGATACAAGCAAGATGTCTGAACCAGAATTTAGAATCACAATAAGAATACTAGCTGGAGTCGAAAATAGATTAGAATCCCTTTCTGTGGAGATAAAATAAATAAAAGCTAGTCAGGATGAAATAAAAAATGTTATAACTGAGCTGCAATCTTCAATGGATGCCATGGCGGCAAGGATTGATGAGGCAGAACAGAGGAACAGTGATATAGAGGACAAATTTATGGAAAATAATGAAGCAGAAAAAAAGAGGGAGATTAAGGCAAAAGAGCACGATTTAGGAATTAGAGAAATCAGTGACTCATTAAAAAGGAACAACATCAGAATCATAGGGGTCCCAAAAGAGGAAGACAGAGAAATGGGGGTAGAAGAGTTATGTGAGCAAATCATAGTGGAAAATTTTCCTAACATGGGGGAAAGACACAGACATCAAAATCCAGGAAGCACAAAGGACCCCCATTAGATTCAACAAAAACATACCATCAACAAGGCATATCATAGTCAAATTCACAAAATACTCAGGCAAGGAGAGAATCATGAAAGCAGCAAGGGAAAAAAGTCCTTAACCTACAAGGGAGGACAGATCACATTTGCAGCATACCTATCCACAGAAACTTGGCAGGCCAGACAGGAGTGGCAGGGTATATTCAGTGTATTGAATCAGAAAAATATGCAGCCAAGAATTCTTTATCCAGCAAGGCTGTTATTCAAAATAAAAGGAGAGATGAAAAGTTTCCCAGACAAACAAATATTAAAAGAGTCTGTGACCACTAAACCAGCCCTGCAAGAAACTTTAAGGGGGACTTTTTGAGGGGAAAAAAGATGAATGAATGAATTAATGAATGAATGAATAAATAAATAAATAAATAAATACCAAGAGCAACAAAGACTAGAAAGGACCAGAGAACACCACCAGAAACTCCAACTCTACAAGCAACATAATGGCAATACATATATATCTTTCAGTACTCACTCTAAACGTCAATGGACTCAGTACTCCAATCAAAAGACATAGGGTAACAGAATGGATAAGAAAACAAGATCCATCTATATGCTGTTTACAAGAGACCCACTTTAGACCTAAAGACACCTTCAGATTGAAAGTAAGGAGATGGAGAACCATCTATCATGTTAATGGGCAACAAAAGAAAGCCAGAGTAGCCATACTTATATCAGACAATCTAGACTTTAAAATGAAGACTGTATCAAGAGATGAAGAAGGGCATTATATCATCATCAAGGGGTCTATCCACCAAGAAGACCTAACAATTGTAAACATTTATGTGCCAAATGTGGAAACAACCAAATATATAAATCAATTAATCACAAATATAAAGAAACTCATTGATAGTAATACCATAATATCAGGAGACTTCAACACCCCACTCAACAGCAAAGGACAGATCATCTAATCAAAATTTCAACAAGGAAACAATGGCTTTTAATGATGCACTGAACCAGATGGACAAATCAGCCCTCAGAAAGTAAAAAGATCGAGATAATACCATGCATACTTTCAGACCACAACGTGATGAAACTTGAAATCAACCAGAAGAAAAAATTTGGAAAGGTAACAAATACATAGAGACTAAAGAACATCCTACTAAAGAATGAATGGGCCAACCAAGAAGTTAAAGAGGAAATTAAAAAGTATATGGAAGCCAATAAAAATAATAACATCACAACACAAAACCTCTGGGACGCAGCAAAGGCGGTCATAAGAAGAAAGTATATAGCAATCCCGGCCTTTCTAAAGAAGGAAGAAGGATCTCAGAGACACAACCTAACCTTACATCTTAAGGAGCTGGAAAAAGAACAGCAAATAAAACCCAAAACCAGCAGAAGACAGGAAATAATAAAGAAGAGCAGAAATTAATGCTTTTGAAGCCAAAACAAAACAAAACAAAACACCAGTACAACAGATCAATGAAACCAGAAGCTGGTTCTTTGAAAAAATTAACAAAATTGATAAACCACTAGCCAGTTTGATCAAAAAGAAAAAGGAAAGGACCCAAATAAAATCAATAATGAAAGAGGAGAGATCACAACCAACACAGCAGAAATAAAAGCAATAATAAGAGAATATTATGAACAATTTTATGCCAATAAAATGGGCAATCTGGAAGAAATGGACAAATTCCTAGAAACATATACACTACCAAAACTGAAACAGGAAGAAATAGAAAATTTGAACAGACCCATAACCAGTACGGAAATCGAATTAGTATTCAAAAATCTGCCAAAAAACAAGAGTCCAGGGCCAGATGGCTCTCCAGGGGAATTTTACCAAACATTTAAGTAAGAGTTAACACCTATTCTCTTGAAGCTGTTTCAAAAAATAGAAATGGAAAGAAAACTTCCATACTCTTTCTATGAAGCCAGCATTACCTTGATTCCAAAACCAGACAGAGGCCCCACTAAAAAGAACTATACACCAATTTCCTTGATGGACATGGATGCAAAAATCCTCAACAAGATATTAGCCAACCAGATCCAACAATACATTAAAAAATTATTCACCACGACCAAGTGGGATTTATACCTGGGATGCAGGGCTGGTTCAATATCCACAAAACAATTAACATGATTCATCACATCAATAAAAGAAAGGACATGAACCATATGATCCTCTCAATAGATGCAGAGAAAGCATTTGACAAAATACAGCATCCTTTCTTGATAAATATCATCAGGAAAGTAGGGACAGAAGGAGCATACCTCGAGATCATAAGAGCCATATATGAAAGACCCAACACTAATACCATCCTCAATGGGGAAAAACTGAGAGCTTTCCCACCTAAGGTCAGGAACAAGACAGGGATGTCCACTCTGGCCACTGTTATTCAACACAGTATTGGAAGTCTTAACCTCTGCAATCAGACAACACAAAGGAAATAAAAGGCATCCAAATCGGCCAGGAGGAGGTCAAACTTTCAGTCTTCACAGATGACATGGTACTCTATATGGAAAACCCTAAAGATTCCATCAAAAAACTGCTAGAACTGATTCATGAATTCAGCAAAGTTGCATGATATAAAATCAATAGATAGAAATTTGTTGCATTCCTATTCACCAACAATGAAGCAACAGAAAGAGAAATCAAGGAATTGATGCCATTTAAAATTGCACCAAAAAGCAGAAAATACCTAGGAAAAATCTAACCAAGAGGTGAAAAATCTATACACTGAAAACTATAGAAAGTTTATGAGAGAAATTGAAGAAGACACACACACAAAAAAGGAAAAAGATTCCATACTCCTGGATAGGAAGAACAAATACTGTTAAAATGTCAATACTATCTAAAGCAATCTACATATTCAATACAATCTCTATCAAAGTAACACCAGCATTCTTCACAGAGCTAGAACCAATAATCCTAAAATTTGTATGGAACCAGAAAAGACCCCGAATAGCCAAAGCAATCTTGACAAAGAAAACCAAAGCAGGACACATCACAATCCCAGACTTCAAGCTATACTACAAAGCTGTAACATCAAGACAGTATGGTATTGTCACAAGAACAGACACTCAGATTAATGGAACAGAATAGAGAACCCAGAAATGGACCCACAAACATATGGCCAACTAATCTTTGACAAAGCAGGAAAGAATATCCAATGGAGTAAAGACAGTCTATTCAGCAAGTGGTGCTAGGAAAACTGGACAGCGACATGCGGAAAAATGAACCTGACCACTTTCTTACACCATAGACAAAAATAAACTCAAAATGGATGAAAGACCTCCATGTAAGATGGGAAGCCATCAAAATCCTCGAGAAAAAAGCAGGCAAAAACCTCTTTGATGTTGGCTACAGCAACCTCTTACTCAACACGCCTCTGGAGGCAAGGGAAACAAAAGCAAAAATGAACTACTGGGACCTCATCAAAATAAAAAGCTTCTGCACAGTGAAGGAAGCAATCAGCAAAACCAGAAGGCAGCCTATATATGGGAGAAGATATTTACAAACGACACATCAGGTAAAGGGTTAGTATCCAAAATCTATAGAGAACTTATCAAACTCAACACCCAAAAACCAAATAATCCAGTGAAGAAATGGGCAAAAGACATGAATAGATACTTCTCCAAAGAAGACATCCAGAGGGCCAACCGACACATGAAGAAATGCATAACATCACTCATCGTAAGGCAAATACAAACTAAAACCACCATGAGATATCACCTTACACCTCTCAGAATAGCTAACATTAACATCTCAGGCAACATCAGATATTGGTGAGGATGCGGAGAAAGAGGATCACTTTTGCTTTGTTGGTGGGAATGCAAATTGGTGCAGCCACTCTGGAAAACAGTATGAAGGTTCCTCAAAAAACCGAAAATAGAACTACCCTATGACCCAACAATTGCACTACTAGGCATTTATCCAAGGGATACAGGTGTGCTGTTTCAAAGGGACAAATGCACCCCCATGTTTATAGCAGCACTATCAACAATAGCCAAAGTATGGAAAGAGCACAAATATCCATCAATGTACAAATGGATAAAGAAGATGTGGTATATATATACAATGGAGTATTATTACTCGGCAATCAAAAAGAATGAAATCCTGACATTTGCAACTACGTGGATGGAACAGAGGGAATTATGCTAAGCGAAATTAGTTAGTCAGAGAAAGACAAATATCATATGACTTCACTTATATGAAGACTTTAAGAGACAAAACAGATGAACATAAGGGAAGGGAAGCAAAACTAATATAAAAACGGGGGGGGGGACAAAACACAAGAGACTTTTAAATATGGAGAACAAACAGAGGGTTACTGGAGGGGTTGTGGAGGGGGAATGGGCTAAATGGGTAAGGGACATTAAGGAATCTAGTCCTGAAATCATTGTTGAACTATATGCTAACTAATTTGGATGTAAATTTAGAAAAATATTTTTTTTTAAAAAAGAAAATGCTCCTTAAAAAAAATACTTAGGGTGACAGAATGCATTAAAAAGCAAGACTTATCTATATCCTGCCATCAAGAGACTCATTTCAGACCTACAAACATGTAGATTGAAAGTGAAAGAATTAAAACGCATTTATCAATCAAATGGAGGTAAAAAGAAATCTGGGGTAGCAATGCTTATTTCAAATTTTTAAAAAATTAAAAAAAATTAATGTTTATTTTTGAGAGTGAGAGAGAGAGTGAGAAAGAGATAGCAAGCATGAGTCAGGGAGGGACTGAGAGAGAGGGACACACTGAATCTGAAGCAGGGTGCAGGTTCCAAGCTGTCATCTCAGAGCCTGAGGTAGCCTTGAGCTCATTAATAGCAAGATCATGACCTGAGTCAAAGTCAGAAGCTTAACCGAGTAAGCCACCCAGGTGCCCTGTCTGCTGCCAATGCTTATTTCAGACAAAATATTCTTTAAAACAAGGTCTGTAAAAAGAGACAAGGAAGGCACTACATAATGAAATGGTAACAATTCAACAAGAAGATATAACAATTGTACATATTTGTGCACCCAACAGGAGAGTGCCAAAATATATAAATGAGCTAATAATAAACATAAAACAAATAATCAGTAGTAATACAATAATATAAGGGACTTTAACTCCCCACTTACACCAATGGACAGATCATCTAAACAAAATCAATAAGGAAACAATGGTTTTGAATGATACATTGGATCAGATCAATTTAACACATGTATTCAGAGCATTCCATCCTAAAACATCAGAACAAACATTTTTTTTCAAGTGCATAGGAAACATACTCCAGAATAGATCACATATTAAGCCACAAAGTGAGTCTCAACAAGTTCAGTAAGATTGAAGTCATACCATACCTCTTTTATGACCACAATGCTATGAAACAAGCAAACAATCACACGAAAAAATTTGGAAAGAAGACAAATACATGGAGGTTAAAAAACATGCTACTAAACAATGAATGAATCAACAAGAAATCAAAGAGGAAATAAAAAAATTCATGGGAACAAATGAAAATGAAAACACAGTGGTCCAAAATCTTTTGGATGCAGCAAAAGTGATTCTAAGAGAAAAGTTTATAGCAATACAGGCCCATCACAGAAATAAGAAAAATCTCAAAGAAACAATCTAATTTTACACCTTACAAGCACTAGAAAAAGAAGAGCAAATGAAACCCCAAAACACTAGATGGAAGGAAATAATAATATTAGATCAGAAATAAATTAAATAAAAACTAAAAAAAAAAAAATCCATGGAATAGATCAATGAAACCAAGGGCTGGCACTTTGAAAAGATCAAAAAAGTTGATAAACATTTAGCCAGACTCATTAAGAAAGAAAGAAAGAAAGAAAGAAAGAAAGAAAGAAAGAAAGAAAGCTCAAATAAAATCAGAAATCAAAGAGATGAAATAACGACACCACAGAAATGCAAACAATTAAAGAGAATATTATGAAAAATTATATGCCAGCAAACTGGACAACCTAGAAGAAATGGATAAATTCCTAGAAACAAATAACCTTCGAAAATTGAATTAGGAAGAAATAAAAAAATTTGAACTGATTAATTACCAGCAATGAAAGTAAATCAGTAATTTAAAAAATCCCATCAAAGAAAAGTTCAGGACCAAATGACCCGACACATTGTACCAAACATTCAAAGAAGAATTAGTAACTATTATTTCAAACTATTCTAGAAAAGAAAAGAGGGATAAAACTTTCCAAATTCATTTTGTGAGGTCAACATTACCCTGGTACCAAAGCCAGATAAAGACACTTCTAAAAAAGAGATTATAGGCCCATATCTCCAATGAACATAGATGCAAAAATCCTTAACAAAGTATTAGCAAAGTAAATCCACCAATACATTAAAAAAAATCATTCACCATGATCAAGTAGGATTTATTCCTGGGATGCAAGTGTGGTTCAATATTCCCAAATAAATCAATGTGATACATCACTTCAAAAAAAGAAAGGATAGGGGCGCCTGGGTGGCGCAGTTGGTTAAGCATCCGACTTCAGCCAGGTCACGATCTCGCGGTCTGTGAGTTCGAGCCCCGTGTCGGGCTCTGGGCTGATGGCTCGGAGCCTGGAGCCTGTTTCCGATTCTGTGTCTCCCTCTCTCTCTGCCCCTCCCCCGTTCATGCTCTGTCTCTCTCTGTCCCAAAAATAAATAAAAAACCTTGAAAAAAAAATTAAAAAAAAAAAAAAGAAAGGATAAAAACCATATGATCATTTCAACAGGTGCAGAAAAAGCATTTGACAAGTACTATATTCATTCATGAGAAAAAAACTCAGCAAAATAGGTTTAGAGGGAACATATGTCAATATTATAAAGGCCAGTGATGAAAATCTCACAGCTAACTTCCTACTCAGTGGAGAAAACCTGGTAGCTTTTCCCCTAAGATCAGGAACAAGAGAAGGATGTACACTGTGCACTCTCACCACTTTTATTCAACATAATAATGGAGGTCCTAGCCACATCAATCAGTAAAAGTAATATAAGTCCTCCACATTGATAAGAAAGAAGTAAACTTTCAGTATTTTAAGATGACATGATAGTATATATAGAAAACCCGAAAGACTACACCAAAAAAACTACTAGCACTGCTAAATGAATTCAGGAATGTTATAGGATACAAAATCAATATACAAAAATCCGTTGCATTTCTATACACTAATAATGAAACAGCAGAAAGAGAAATTAAGAAAATAATTCCCAAATTACAACTGAAACCAAAAGAAAAAAATATCTAGGAATAAACCTTATCAAGAAGGTGAAATACCTGTACTCTGAAAGCTATAAAACATTGATGAAAGAAATTGAAGACAAAGAAAATGGAAAAACATTCCATACTCATGGATTGGAAGAACCAAGATGTTCACACTACCAAAGAAATCTACAGATTGAAGGCAATCCCTTCACAACAACAACCAACGCATTTTTGACAGAACTAAAACAATCCTAAAATTTGTATGGATCCACAAAACACCCTGAAGAGCCAAAGCAATCCTGAAAAAAGAAGAAGAAAAAAACTGGAGACAGCACAATCCCAGATTTCCAGATAGAGTACAAAGCTATAGTAATCAAAACAGTATAGTGCTGTCACAAAAATAGACATACAGATCAATGGATCAGAATAGAGAGCCCAGAAATAAACCCACAATTATATGGTCAATTAATCTCTTATAAAGAAGCAAGAATATACAATGGGAAAAAGACTCTTCAACAAATAGTCTTGAGAAAACTGGACAGCTACATACAAAGTAATGAAACTGGACCATTTTCTTACCCCCTACACACACACACAAAAAAAAACCCTTAAAATGCATTAAGAATCTAAATGTGAGCCCTGTAACCATAAAAACTCTAGAAAAGAGCTCAGGCAGTAGTATCTCTGACATTGGCTGCAACAACATTTTTCTAGCTGTATCTCCTGAAGCAAAGAAATAAAAACAAAAATAAACTCTAGGGACAATACAAAAATGAAAATCTTCCATACAGCAAAGAAAACAATCAACAAAACTAAAATACAACCTACTGAATGGGACGAGATATTTGCCAAGGACAAATCCAATAAAAGATTAGCATCCAAAATATATAAAGAAATTATGGAACTCAACAGCAGAAACTCAAATAACCTGATTAAAAAATGGGTAGAAGACATGAATGGACATCTCCAAAGAAGACATACAAATGGCCAACAGACACATGAAAAGATTTTCAACATTACTAATCATTAGAGAAATGGAAATCAAAACCACAGTGAGATATCACCTTACACCTATCAGAATGACTAAGATGAAAAACATAAAGAACAAGTGTTGGTAAGGATGTGGAGAAAAATGAGCCCACATGCACTATAGGTGGAAATGCAAACTGGTGCATTCGCTGTGGAAAACAGTATGGAAGTTCCTCAAGAAATTAAAAATAGAATTACTATATGATGAATTCTACTATTGGGTATTTACCCAAAGAATGTGAAAACACTAATTTGAGTGGATATATTTATTGCAACATTATTTGCAATAGCGAAATTATGAAGGCAATGTCCATTGATAGATGAATGGATAAAGAATTTGTGGTATATATACACAATGGAATATTACTCAGATATAAAAACGAACAAAATTTTGCCATTTGCAACAACATGGTTGGATCTGGAGAGTATAACTCTAAGTGAAACAAGTCAGTCAGAGTATGACAAATATCATACAATTTCACTCATATGTGGAATTTAACAATCAAGAAAAATGAACAAAGAAAGAAAGAGACAAACCAAAAAACAGACTCTTAACTTTGGAGAACAAAGTGATGGTTACAGAGGGGAAGTGGGTAGGGAGATGCGTGAACTATGTAAGGAAAATTAAAAGCAAACTTATGATGCACTGTTAGTAATGTATAAAATTATTAAATCATTATATTATATACCTAAAACTACTATAAGACTATATGTTAACTATACTGGAATTAAAATTTAAAAAATAGAAAAAGATTGATAATGTACACATGGGGCAAGAGGGTGGGAAATGGTCACTATATATTTGTTGAAATGTAATTTTTTTGGAGGACATTCAAGCAATAACCTATCAACATTTTAAATATGCACACCTTTTGATCTAGCATGTCTCCTTTTAGGAATATATGCTACAAAAATATTAACACATGAACAGAAAATATGTATATAAGGAAGTTTATGGAAGTATTATTTTTATAAAAGGAAGAAGTTTGAAGCAAACATCCAAATAAAGGGGCATATGTTTAAAAACATTGTTCATCCACACTATGAAATGCTGTACAGATGCTAAAAAGAATGAGGTTGATTTATATTTATTCACAAAGAAGGATATTTGTGATATATTACTAACCAAAAAATGCAAAATATATTTGTATTTGTATGTATATATGTATAGATTTTATTAATGCATAGGAAATGTTCTGGAGAGACATGCACACTAGGAGATGGGTGTTGAGATGGTGTTGCTTTTATTCTAGATACCTCTCAGTCAATAATTTTACATGAAGTTTGCACTCTTTTATAATGGAAGCAATTTAAAATACAAAAATGAAACATACTAGATGAAAAGAGTTGATGCTTTGCATTTATTTGTAAGGCTTCATTACTACTACTACTCTTACTACTGCTGCTACTACTATCAACAGTCACTTGGAGTTTTCCTTCAGTCTAATTTCTCCATAATGTGTTCTATAGAATTCCATTTTACTGAAAATGACTTAATTTACATTATCTAACAACACTCCATCCTGATTCTTTCAAACACCTTGAAAACCAGGTAAGTGAAGTGGGATACTGATTCTTGTAGAAAACCATTTTAAAATCTCCAGATTCAAGTCTGATGCATTCATGTTTCCTCCCCAAGAGTCTATGGTCATCTAAAATTAAATTAAATAAAGATAGCAATGAGCTCCAAAAAGTGCAAAGTAGAGCTTTAGAATACAAGCACATACCCAAAGCCATTTCTTCACAGGATAAAGTGAAGTAGAAATTTGGAAATGCTAATGATACACTGAGGATGAGCAAATAGCTTTGTGCTGTGTGAACCAGTTTAAAGCAAGGCATTGTTGGGAGATGAGATTTACACCTTCATCCTTCACTCCCTGAAGTAAAGTCCTTCATCCTTAATTAAAAAAAAAAAGCCTGTTGCTTTCAAATTCTTGCCTTCTGGTTATGCCAAATGATGTCCTCTTCCTGGCTTTTACACACTGACTATAGGACTCACTATGGCATATTCGGTGAAGACCTTGCTTTCCATTCTGACCAAATTTGCTGTCATCTAGATTCAGGGTTGGTATGGATAATCCAATAGTTCCCAACTCAGCTTGTACATCAGAAACATCCATGAAAGTTTTTTATAAGTACACATGCCTGAATTTCACCTAATATATCAGAATCTCTCAGAATGGGGGCCCTAGCTTCTGTAACTTCTAAAACCACAGATGATTCTAATAGACAATCCAAATTGTGAATGTCTTACAGCCTTGATCTTTGTCTACTTCTACTTCTGCATTCAACTTCCATGGCTACATTGTAGATGTTTTCATTACACTGCAATTCAGCACCCAATTCCGATGTGTGGGCATTTTTCCCCACACCAAGCAATTCTTGGACACCCTCTGTGTGTCTCACAATTCAAATCTGACATTATCTACTTGTAAATAGCACAGGATTCCACAGGCTAAGGGCCCAGTCTCACAAGACTGCCCTCAAATTCAGATGCCAATCTCAAGTCCAGGTTGTTACCTGAGCTACTAACCGACTGGCTAGCCCAGCACTGTATACGTGGATACTTTCTGATTCACCAATTTAGAAGCTCCCTGAACCCAATCCTTTCGGGTTTTTATGGAGGCTTCATTAAAGAGGCATGATTTATTAACTCATTGGCCATTGGTAATTGATTCAACCTGCAGTCTCTCTCTCGCCTCAGAAATTGGGGGTGGGGGATGGGGAACTTAATGTTCCAACCCTCAAATCCTGGTTGTTTACCCTAGCAACAAGTTGTTTGCCTCATCTTTAGGGGATTTCCAAAAGTCACTTCATTAACATAAACACTGCAGTAGTTGTAAGGGGCTTATCATGAATAACAAGATATCCATTTTAGCCTTTATGGCTCTTAAGTGGATTTCAGGGACTGAGGACAAATATTTATCTTCTTGGTTAAGAAATTACAAGGGTTTGGGGAGCTCTGAGCCAGGAATCATGGACTGAAGACCAAAATATTTATTTATTATAAATCACATGTCACTGTTACTTTGAACTACTAAGAAATCTCACACTCCAAGAACCCATTCTCTGGTTACAACCTCCAGGTTTTCCAACTCACTCCTTCCCCAATCTCCTTACAGCTAATCTCTCCTATAGTGAGACATTCACTACCTTAACAACTCCAATTCCCTTCAGTCTAATTACGCCTTACTGGCATCTTCAAAGTCATGCAATCTGTACTTTTATTGTACCAGTCTATCAAACCTGCAACCTTCAGGCATTCAAAATTATCTTCACTCCCCACCTTTCCTCAGTGCAACCCATTCTCCACACTGAAGCCTGAGTAACCTTTTCAAATGCAAATTTGATCACATGACTGACCCCCACTCCCCAACTTGCTTTGCTTAAGCCTTTAAATGGTTCCCCATGGTTCTTAGAATAAAGTCCAAACTCCATAACATGCCATACAAGACTAGCTATAATTTGCACTCTGTGTATATTTCTGGTCTACTCTTCCTCTTCCTCTTCCTCCACAATAATATACTTGTACTTTCACTTACTCTTATCATGATTTTCTTATGAGTATGTTCTGTCTGCCTGGAATGTTCCCAGTTGCCTTTGCAAACCTAGCTACCATTTATCCTTAAAGATGCATCTCAGGGCTCAGTAAGACACAGGGAAGATGGTGGCGTAGGAGGACACTGGGCTCACCACGTGTCCTGCTGGTCACTTAGATTCCACCTACATCTGCCTAAATAACCCAGAAAACCACCAGAGGATTAGCAGAACGGAGTCTCCAGAGCCAAGCGCAGACTAGAGGCCCACAGAAGAGGGTAGGAAGGGCGGCGAGGTGGTGCATGCACCAGGGACTGGCGGAAGGGAGCTGGGGCGGAGGGGCAGCCTGCCGGCCAAGCAGAGCCCCCGAGTCTGGCTGCCAAAAGCGGAGGGGCCGGATGGAGTGTGTTCCGACACCAAGCACGACTTAGCATCTGGGATGTCATAAGTTAACAGCTCTGCTCAGAAAGCGGGAAGGCTGGAGGACAAAGGGAGGGAGACTTGCTGAGCCCCCAGACAACAGAGCTCAGTTTGGTGGGGAACAAAGGTGCTAGCCAGCGCCATCTCCCTCGCCCATCCCCCAGCCAAAATCCAAAAGGGAACCAGTTCCTGCCAGGGAACTTGCTCGCTCTGCGCAAAAACCCAAATCTGTGCTTCTGTGGAGTCAAACCTCCAGCAGCGGATCTGACTCCCTCCTGCTGCCACAGGGCCCCTCCTGAAGTGGATCACCTAAGGAGAAGGGAGCTAAGCCTGCCCCTCCTGCCCCCATGCACCTTGCCTACCCACCCCAGCTAATACGCCAGATCCCCAGCACCACAAGCCTGGCAATGTGCAAGTAGCCCAGATGGGCCACGCCACCCCACAGTGAATCCTGTCCCTAGGAGAGGGGAAGAGAAGGCACACACCAGTCTGACTGTGGCCCCAGCAGTGGGCTGGGGGCAGACATCAGGTCGGACTGTGGCCCTGCCCAACAACTCCAGTTATACACCACAGCACAGGGGAAGTGCCCTGCAGGTCCTCAACACTCCAGGGACTATCCAAAATGACCAAACGGAAGAATTCCCCTCAGAAGAATCGCCAGGAAATAACAACAGCTAATGAACGGATCAAAAAGGATTTAAATAATATAACAGAAAGTAAATTTAGAATAATAGTCATAAAATTAATCACTGGGCTTGAAAACAGTATAGAGGACAGCAGAGAATCTCTTGCTACAGAGATCAAGGGACTAAGGAACAGTCACGAGGAGCTGAAAAGCGCTTCAAACGAAATGCAAAACAAAATGGAAACCACGACGGCTCGGCTTGAAGAGGCAGAGGAGAGAATAGGTGAACTAGAAGATAAAGTTATGGAGAAAGAGGAAGCTGAAAGAAAGAGAGATAAAAAAATCCAGGAATATGAGGGGAAAATTAGAGAACAAAGTGATACACTAAAAAGAAGTAATACATGCATAATTGGTATCCCAGAGGAGGAAGAGAGAGGGAAAGGTGCTGAAGGGGTACTTGAAGAAATGATAGCTGAGAACTTCCCTGAACTGGGGAAGGAAAAAGGCATTGAAATCCAAGAGGCACAGAGAACTCCCTTCAGACGTAACTTGAATCGATCTTCTGCATGACATATCATAGTGAAACTGGCAAAATACAAGGATAAAGAGAAAATTCTGAAAGCAGCAAGGGATAAACGTGCCCTCACATATAAAGGGAGACCTATAAGACTCGTGACTGATCTCTCTTTTGAAACTTGGCAGGCCAGAAAGGATTGGCACGAGATCTTCAATGTATTGAACAGAAAAAATATGCAGCTGAGAATGCTTTATCCAGCAAGTCTGTCATTGAGAATAGAAGGAGAGATAAAGGTCTTCCCAAACAAACAAAAACTGAAGGAATTTGTCACCACTAAACCAGCCCTACAAGAGATCCTAAGGGGAATCCTGTGAGACAAAGTACCAGAGACATCACTACAAGCATAAAAGATACAGACATCACAATGACTCTAAACCCGTATATTTCTATCATAAAATTGAATGTAAATGGATTAAATGCACCAACCAAAAGACATAGGGTATCAGAATGGATAAAAAAACAAGACCTATCTATTTGCTGTCTACAAGAGACTCATTTTAGACCTGAGGACACCTTCAGATTGAGAGTGAGGGGATGGAGAACTATTTATCATGCTACTGGAAGCCAAAAGAAAGCTGGAGTAGCCATACTTATATCAGACAAACTAGACTTTAAATTTAAGGCTGTAACAAGAGATGAAGAAGGGCGTTATATACTAATTACAGGGTCTATCCATCAGGAAGAGCTAACAATTGTAAATGTCTATGTGACGAATACCAGAGCCCCCAAATATATAAAACAATTACTCATAAACATAAGCAACCTGATTGATAAGAATGTGGTAATTGCAGGGGACTTTAACACTCCATTTACAGAAATGGATACATCATCTAGACACACGGTCAGTAAAGAAACAAGGGCCCTGAATGATACATTGGATCAGATGGACTTGACAGATATATTTAGAACTCTGCATCCCAAAGCAACAGAATATACTTTCTTCTCGAGTGCACATGGAACATTCTCCAAGATAGATCATATACTGGGTCACAAAACAGCCCTTCATAAGTTCACAAGAATTGAAATTATACCATGCATACTTTCAGACCACAATGCTATGAAGCTTGAAATCAACCACAGGAAAAAGTCTGGAAAACCTCCAAAAGCATGGAGGTTAAAAAACACCCTACTAAAGAATGAGTGGGTCAATCAGGCAATTAGAGAAGAAATTAAAAAACATATGGAAACAAACGAAAATGAAAATACAACAATCCAAACGCTCTGGGACGCAGCGAAGGCAGTCCTGAGAGGAAAATACATTGCAATCCAGGCCTATCTCAAGAAACAAGAAAAATCCCAAATACAAAGTCTAACAGAACACCTAAAGGAAATAGAAGCAGAACAGCAAAGGAATTCTAAACCCAGAAGAAGAATAGAAATAACAAAGATCAGAGCAGAAATAAACAATATAGAATCTAAAAAATCTGTAGAGCAGATCAATGAAACCAAGAGTTGGTTTTTTGAAAAAATAAACAAAATTGACAAACCTCTAGCCAGGCTTCTCAAAAAGAAAAGGGAGATGACCAAAACAGATAAAATCTTGAATGAAAATGGGATTATTACAACCAATCCCTCAGAGATACAACCAATTATCAGGGAATACTATGAAAAATTATATGCCAACAAATTGGACAACCTAGAAGAAATGGACAAATTCCTAAACACCCACACTCATCCAAAACTCAATCAGGAGGAAATAGAAAGCTTGAACAGACCCACAACTAGCGAAGAAATTGAATTGGTTATCAAAAATCTCCCAACAAATAAGAGTCCAGGACCAGATGGCTTCCCAGGGGAGTTCTACCAGACGTTTAAAGCAGAGATAATCCCTATCCTTCTCAAGCTATTCCAAGAAATAGAAAGGGAAGGAAAACTTCCAGACTCATTCTAGGAAGCCAGTATTACTTTATTTCCTAAACCAGACAGAGACCCCGTAACAAAAGAGACCTACAGGCCAATATCCCTGATGAATATGGATGCAAAAATTCTCAATAAGATACTAGCAAATCGAATTCAACAGCATATAAAAAGAATTATTCACCATGATCAAGTGGGACTCATTCCTGGGATGCAGGGCTGGTTCAACATTCGCAAATCAATCAACGTGATACATCACATTAATAAAAAAAAGAGAAGAACCATATGATCCTGGCAACCAATGCAGAAAAGGCCTTTGACAAAATCCAGCACCTCTTCTTAATAAAAACCCTTGAGAAAGTTGGGATAGAAGGAACATACTTAAAGATCATAAAAGCCACTTATGAAAAGCCCACAGCTAACATCATCCTCAACGGGGAAAAACTGAGAGCTTTTTCCCTGAGATCAGGAACACGACAGGGATGCCCACTCTCACCGCTGTTGTTTAATATAGTGTTGGAAGTGCTAGCATCAGCAATCAGACAACAAAAGGAAATCAAAGGCATCAAAATTGGCAAAGATGAAGTCAAGCTTTCACTTTTTGCAGATGACATGATATTATACATGGAAAATCCGATAGACTCCACCAAAAGTCTGCTAGAACTGATACATGAATTCAGCAAAGTTGCAGGATACAAAATCAATGTACAGAAATCAGTTGCATTCTTATACACTAACAATGAAGCAACAGAAAGACAAATAAAGAAACTGATCCCATTCACAATTGCACCCAGAAGCATAAAATACCTAGGAATAAATCTAACCAAAGATGTAAAAGATCTGTATGCTGAAAACTATAGAAAGCTTATGAAGGTAATTGAAGAAGATATAAAGAAATGGAAAGACATTCCCTGCTCATGGATTGGAAGAATAAATATTGTCAAAATGTTAATACTACCCAAAGCTATCTACACATTCAATGCAATCTCAATCAAAATGGCACCAGCATTCTTCTCGAAACTAGAACAAGTAATCCTAAAATTCATATGGAACCACAAAAGGCCTCGAATAGCCAAAGTAATTTTGAAGAAGAAGACCAAAGCAGGAGGCATCACAATCCCAGACTTTAACCTATACTCCAAAGCTGTCATCATCAAGACAGCATGGGATTGGCACAAAAACAGACACATAGACCAATGGAATAGAATAGAAACCCAGAACTAGACCCACAAACATATGGCCAACTCATCTTTGACAAAGCAGGAAAGAACATCCAATGGAAAAAAGACAGTCTCTTTAACAAATGGTGCTGGGAGAACTGGACAGCAACATGCAGAAGGTTGAAACTAGACCACTTTCTCACACCATTCACAAAAATAAACTCAAAATGGATAAAGGACCTCAATGTGAGACAGGAAACCATCAAAACCCTAGAGGAGAAAGCAGGAAAAGACCTCTCTGACCTCAGCCGTAGCAATCTCTTACTTGACACATCCCTAAAGGCAAGGGAATTAAAAGCAAAAATGAACTATTGGGACCTTATGAAGATAAAAAGCTTCTGCACAGCAAAGGAAACAACCAACAAAACTAAAAGGCAACCAAGGGAATGGGAAAAGATATTTGCAAATGACATATCAGACAAAGGGCTAGTATCCAAAATCTATAAAGAGCTCACCAAACTCCACACCCGAAAAACAAATAACCCAGTGAAGAAATGGGCAGAAAACATGAATAGACACTTCTCTAGAGAAGACATCCAGATGGCCAACAGGCACATGAAAAGATGTTCAACGTCGCTCCTTATCAGGGAAATACAAATCAAAACCACACTCAGATATCACCTCACGCCAGTCAGAGTGGCCAAAATGAACAAATCAGGAGACTATAGATGCTGGAGAGGATGTGGAGAAACGGGAACCCTCTTGCACTTTTGGTGGGAATGCAAATTGGTGCAGCCGCTCTGGAAAGCAGTGTGGAGGTTCCTCAGAAAATTAAAAATAGACCTACCCTATGACCCAGCAATAGCACTGCTAGGAATTTACCCAAGGGATACAGGAGTACTGATGCATAGGGGCACTTGTACCCCAATGTTTATAGCAGCACTCTCAACAATAGCCAAATTTTGGAAAGAGCCTAAATGTCCATCAACTGGTGAATCGGTAAAGAAATTGTGGTTATATACACAATGGAATACTGCTTGGCAATGGGAAAGAATGACATATGGCCTTTTGTAGCAACGTGGGTGGAACTGGAGAGTGTGATGCTAAGTGAAATAAGCCATACAGAGAAAGACAGATACCATATGGTTTCACTCTTATGTGGATCCTGAGAAACTTAACAGAAACCCATGGGGGAGGGGAAGAAAAAAAAAAGAGGTTAGAGTGGGAGAGAGCCAAAGCATAGGAGACTGTTAAAAACTGAGAACAAACTGAGGGTTGATGGGGGGTGGGAGGGAGGGGAGGGTGGGTGATGGGTATTGAGGAGGGCACCTTTTGGGATGAGCATTGGGTGTTATATGGAAACCAATTTGACAATAAATTTCATATATTGAAAAAATAAATAAATAAATAAATAAATAAATAAATAAATAAAACGCTCAAAAAAAAAAAGATGCATCTCAGGAGGCACCTCTTTCCTGATTGAGTCTCAAAAGTGACATAGTTTCAAAAACTCAAATTCTCTTTTTTGGCACTTCTTCAAAATTTTATTTTATTTTATTTTCATTTATATTTGGTATGAAATCTTAATATGAGATCTATCCTCCTAACAAACTTTTAAGTGTACAATAAAAAAGTGTTAAGTATATGCATGTTGTTGTACCACAGATTTCTAAAAGTTACTTATCTTGTATAACTTAAACTTCATACCCATTGAACAGTATCTCCCATTTCCCCCTTCCTTTGTTAGAGTAGTAAATTAGTTAGGTTTTAACTGGATGTCTGGAGGCCAGCAAAGGGAGAGTCATGACCTGCTATAAAGAAAGTTAGAAACCTGTCCTGGTAGTATTCCAAAAACAAAGCCACAAGAAGCTGTATCAAGACAAAGAAAGCCAGAGACTCTGACCAAGCAAGGGAGAAAAGGTGTGAAAACCTGCTCCCAAAGAAATCCCTTCCCCAAGTAATAAATATTCCACTCCCTAGTTAACAACTGTCAATAATAGATAGAGATCCAAACCCCAGATGCAGCTCTCCCTTGAGCTAGCTCACTCACTCTCACATCTTGCTCTCCCTTTAATAAACTTTCCCAATTACATTGCTCAACCACTGTGTCTGGTCTATCCTTGAATTCTTTCTTGCAATGAGACTAAGCCTCCAGCAACATCCCAGGAATGGGCTGGGCAGAGGCCTCAAGGCCCAGGGATCTCCCCAGTCCACCCAGCAACACCTCTAGTCCTTGAAAACCACCATTCTACTTTCAGTTTCTAGGAGTTTGGCTATTTCAGACAACTCATATAAATGTGGTATTTATCCTTCTATATCTGGCTCATTTCACTTAGCATAATGTCCTTCAGGTTTATTCATGTTGCACATATGGCAGAATTTTCTTCCTTTTAAAGATGAATGATACTTCATTGTATGTGTATACCACATTTTTCTTTCAATTCTCTGTGTACTTTATATAATAAATTTGGTTCCTACATCCAGGGTGATATTAAAATACTGAACAGTCAAAATAGCTGCCTAACCAGTGCATACTTGTTATATATTAACCTTCTTAGACTACAAAATAACTTGATATTTAAAGACATTTTCTTTTTTCCTATCTCCTTTTCCTCTTATTGGCACTACTTATCAGAAAAACCTGGGAAACTGAGCTGGGGTGTAAATAACAGCTAAAATCCTCGCTGTGCACAAATAAATATGTCAGTGCAAATCTCAAGACTGAAGTTTTTCCATCTTCCCACATCATGGTTAACAGGGTCCATCGGGGAATATCCATATTCCTGCCTGCTCCATCCTGGTTGTCAATACCCTACATACAATGGTAGGTCCTAGCTTAATAATCATCTTTTTTTCCCAAAAAAAGTTGACCAACAAGAGGGATTTCTCAGAGACACACATAAATAAATTAGAAAATAAAGCCAATATGTTATATAGTGAAGAAAAGGAGATTTATTGGTTTGAAATAAAAATCTCAAATTAGGGATGTGTTTCCCTTTCTTTTTTGATGTAACTAATTTCTATATGTCTGTCATACCTATTGCAAATGCAATTTTTAGAAGGTTTATGCCATATTTATGTCTCTACTCCCAGTGTTTAAGATAGTGGTAGACACGAAAGAGTTACTCACTAGATATTTGCTGAATGACTTACTGAATGAAAACATTGATGGAAAATTACTTAGTAGAGATAAGAAATTATTATTTGGTGGAAGAAACCAGAAGCTAAGGAGGGTGTTATATTTCTATTAAGAAAGCTACAGCTGTTGGAGGGAAGAACTTAAAGTTGAGCTGAAATTGTTTAGTATTGTTATTTCAAGTGTCACAGTAAGGAATTCATTCTTTTGTACTGTAAAAACTCACTTGTGTGATACCTAGCATGTAATCCCAAACCATTTGCATGCTTGCAAAGAACTGTTCTGCATATAGATTGGTTTGTGTGCCCACATGTTTAAAAATTCAATTTAAAAGAACAGTTGAATTAGTCAATGAGATTGAAGCTTCTCTTCAACATTCGATTTTGGTGAAAGGAGAAGTAGCCCATATTAATTTCTATGTTTAAAGAGAGAAGCTGGGGGATATGTGATACATGTGCTGCAAAAAATAAACTGAGTATTAACATTTTCCCTGTTTATCATTGTTTTCTCCCTTGCCTGCTCTCTGTATTGCAGATGTTGTGGCTATTTCTTGATGGTTTTCAGGCTCCAGTTCATTAAGATTACAGCAATTGGTGCCTCTGCTGAGGATTTCACTACTATCTTTTGCTAGCAGGCATATAGTAAGGTGAATATGCTTCTAAGTCACATTTATGCTTACTTCAAAATTATAACAGCTGGATTATCAGACTCTGTACTGTCTCTCTTCTCAAATAAATAAATTAACCCTCAAACCTCTTCAGGAGCAAAGCCAAAATCAGTGTTTATAACAAATTTCAGAAGTTAAAATAAAGAGTTTTTTCCCTTCTTGCTTTGTTTTAAGCAGGGTAAAAATTCTGAGTTGAAAATATTGGAAAAATATTATATATACCCAACAATGAAATAAAATGGTTTTATAGTTCCCCATAAGTATCTTTTCACATGCTATGTAGGTCTTTCTTCATTGATAAGCTTCCTTTTATTTCATGGTGTTCCGGGAAGAGTAAAGCAATCTCAAGCACCACAAGGGTCAAAGAAACTGAACCTGTGGATTAAATTTGCAAAAATTATACATTGATGAAGACTGCTTGTCTTTCTTGGCTTCTGGTAAATCTCAATTTTAAAATTAAAACAGAATCTTTAAGGCCTTTCTGATACGAGCTTGAATTCAAAATAGGGTGCAATGTCAAATCCCTTTATCTGACATTGTAACTCATTGTGCTACTGCTCAATGATGCCAGACCATGTTTTCTATTGAACCACATGAAAATCATTTGTAAGTGTCTACTAAGCCTCTAATCTTCAAATTGGTTAAATAAGATAGTGTGGGAGATAGTGTCATTGGAAGGAGTATCATGGATTCGGGACTAAACAAATTTAGGGGAAATTAGTTAGACCTCCCTGAGAGAGCAGGACTTTCACCATTAACTGGTCACCCCTCTGACATTACTGGTAGAGAGTGAAAAACAAAATGTCTCCATACTTCTCAATCTAGATTTCTTTAGGCAACTTAGCTCAGCCTTGGCTCATAGGCTTGCCCATCTTCATTGCTAGAACCAAAGAATTTTCTGTGTTTGAGATTTCCTCCAGACTCTGACAAAAATAAGTAGAATAGGATATAGCTTTACACTGACACAAGGACAGAGGAGGAAAGAAGAAAAATGGGGTAAAGGACATATTTGTCAAACTTCCAACATTACTTTCAACATTTTTTTAACATACATGTCTAGATTATACTCTTTGGCTTATATTCAAGAAAGAGGATCCATATAGGTTTCTGTGTTGAAGAGGGCAGATCCATGTGAATTGAAGCAATGTTTATTGGAGTAACTGCGAGAGGCTCCTTGTGACACGGAATATTCTACCTTAGAGTCAGCAAACTATGCCTTGCCTGTTTTGGCAGATAAAGTTTTAATGAAACAAAGCCACACTCATTCTTTCATTTGTTTACCTACTGTTTATGGCTGCTTTTAAGCAGTTATGACAGAGACTGTATGATATACAAAGCCTAAACAAAACGTACTGTCTGACCCTTTACAAAAAGTTTTCCACCTCTGTTCTACCTAATAGAGATCAGGGAGAAATACAGTGGTTCTGAGAAGTGGTCAGTGGAATTGCTCTCTTTGGAGAAACATTTATAGTTTGTAGTATAAAGTTTAAACTGAAAATACTAGTTTCAGTTTCAGGATATTATGTACAAATTGTAGCAATATATGAGTTGTTAATTGATTCGTTATAATTCATACTATATATACTATTTATCAATATAAATAATTTATATTATGGATTTGTTTTTGTTGTGTTATTTAGATTTTGTAGTCACTAGAAAGGTATAGAAACAAAGGCACTATTTAAAATGTTATTAATAATTAATATCAGTCAATAGCATTGATTGAACACCCACTTTTTAAAGAGCTTTGTTCCAGGCTCAGTGAGAGATTGGAAGAACCCAAAATAAGCAGATGTTGTAACTAAAGGTCTTACTAAACAGTTTAGTTTAAGAAGTTGTTATATATTCTTTCAGTGACTTTAGACAACTCACAAAGTAAAATAAACCCTTGAGAGCATATGAATAGAGCTCAGAATGTAGGACAGAATGATAAAGAATAATTTGTCTGTGTGTCAGTCACCTAGATGCTTTTGAAGGTCTTAGTCTTGTAGATTTGCCTGATTTTCTTGTTTTAGGAATTTGTCTAAACAGACATTTCATACTTTGGCTTTCAAATTTCATCTTGCTGGTTTTCACCTATCATTAAGTATGTTGAGATTATTTTATAACTTGTATCTGATGTTTCATATAGAGACATTTCATTCTGATATTTTATTTCCTGCAAAATATTATAAGCATGATTTATAGGTCTTCATCAAGTCACGATAGAGGCACAGAATCCTAGAGTAGCTGTGACTTTAAAGGTAATGTAGAGCAAAGCCTCCTCAAACTTTAATTTCCATATGAATAACCTGCGGGTCTTATTAAAATGCAGATTCTGATTCAATAGGTCTGGGGTAGATCCCAAGAAGTCTGCAGATCAGACTTTGAGATGCAAAGTGCTAGAGGATCAGCTTGTGAGAATTTGTTCTGCAATATTTATGTAACTTTTCATCTAGTTTCCATGTGAGCATTTCTAAGTTACACAAAGAACTCACAACCCTTCAAGTCAAACTACTTCATTGTGGAAAACTTTAATGGTTAGAAAATATTTATATTGTCAGTGCCAAAGGAACAATAATAGTTAATATTAATTTGCTACTTCTGAAATCTTCAGCCAACTCTTTCCTGCTGGCCAATATTAAGTCCACCAGGAGACCCTGTGTCATAAATAGTTGCAAAGGCTATTGTCTGAGGGAGATGAGCTATAATGAGAAGCTGGATTTGGAGCTTCACTGAGTTGCTGGTGGACTACATCCCTTTCCCCACATGCCCCTCTTTCCTTTTCCTTCTCTTTTCTAAATTCAACACTCATCACATGCACATTTGATCAATCATGAACATTAATAATGTTTATTTTTTTATTTTTCAATTTTCTTTTTTTAGAGAGACAAAGCATGAATGGGAGAGAGGGACAGAAGGAGTGGGAGAGAGAGAGAGAGAGAGAGAGAGAGAGAATTTTAAGCAGGCTCCATGCTCAGCATGGAGCCAGCCAGTCACCAGGCAGGCTCAATCAACCATGTGATCATGACCTGGGCAGAAATCAAGTCGGATGCTCAATCAACAAAGCCATCCAGATGCCCTGCACATCAATAACATTTAAAAGGATTCAAGCTCCAGGATAGTATGGTATCTGATCTTAGTGCTATGTTGAAAAATGTTTGCTGACTTGTGTGGGGAGCTGGGAGTATAGATGAGGGGGTGTCTATGTGTGGAATTATCTCATTTGCCAGTTTTCATGGTGTAAATCCTCCTACCATGGGCTACTTCTGGCTACCAATAATTTAACAACCAGCTTGCAAAATTCCTGAAAATTTAATAGCCAGTGGGAATCTGCTCTAGTACAACTCTATCTGATCCTGTTTTAGTAAACAACAGTTAACAGTCATTGAACACTTACAGTGTAAGAGGAACAGTGTTAAGAGTCTTATATATGGTCTTTACTAAAATTAAAATGAGACCCTATTCATTTATTCAACAAGTTACTGAATTCCATTCATGTTAGTGTCAACAGCTAGACACCAAGACCTGACCTTTACTGCCCACTTGTTTGTACTTACCGAATTTGTCACACATTTTTCCTTAAGCTCTTTTTCCAGGTTCTTTCTTAACTCAGGCAAATGAAAAGAGAAACCACCCCTCAAGCAATAGCATAGCAACTGCCCTGACAAGACCTTCAACAAGCCCAGACCACCCAGACCAGTTTGAGCTAACTTGTGCCTGCACAGAAGGACAATGGAGTGACCTCTAGAATGACTGACAACTATCTTTATCTCATTATAATTCTAAAATCTCTGCCCAAGGAGGAGCACAAACCTCATTTACATAACATACAATGTATGTATAGGTATGTTGCCTTAAGGTACTTGCATGACTTTATGCCCATCTTTACATATGATGAAAAGGCTTCCCTATCTAAATATTCATCCTAACCCTAAACAGAAATAACCCATCCACACTTGGTTGAGGAGTCACAGCTTTGGAAGCTCTTTCCCATGATCTTTATTTGCTGCAAATAAACTTTTTTTGTGCAACAACTCAACCTGGTTCAGTTTCTGACTCACCAAGGAATGGACTCACGTTGGTTCAGTTACACTAGGTGCCAGAGAAATAAAGATGAATGCAGAACAACCCTTAGCCTCAAGTTCATGGAGTCTTAGTGGGGGAGATAAATATAGAAATAGATTACAGTGTAACATAATAAATAATGAAATAGATGATGGTGGTAACTGTTTTAATACCTATTCTGGGCCTGTCTGGGGAAGTTGAAGGGATCCCTTTTCTTTACTGCTTTGCAAACAATCCATGCTGACCATGTCAAAATATCTTCTATGGATACAATTTTTGTACATATGTTTTAGATTTAATGGAATTGAAGAGCATATCAGTTCCTTTAAAAAGAATATTTTTGGTATGCATGGTATACCTTATGCTTAGGATTGGGTCTAAATTATCTGTCATATAGGCTTTAGAAAGAGAATATGGAATATAGAGAAAGAACCTTTTGAGAACTGACAATTTACAGACCTCAAGAGTGCTATCCTTATTCAAATTCAATTTCATTTTAGAAAGCTTGAAGGCATCAGACTATTACAGAGATAAAAGAACAAAGTATTAATCTTTGAGTTAGTATCTTATTCAAGCTGTTGAATCTGTGAAGAGTTTGTAAGACTCTTTATTTTAAAGCTAACGATCAAGCAAAATAGTAAAATAACAACAACAAAATAATTTCTACTCCTTATTTGATCATTGCTAACAATGATTGTAATTCATTACAACTGCTTATTTATTTCATTGCCTGAAATCCTTTATGGATGTAAGATGAGTAGAAATAATAAAGCATGATTTTATTTTGCTTCCAATCTTCTTTGCCTCAGTACTCTATTTGTCACTTTTATATTGAATTACAAGAGCAGAATTATATTTTAGCATTGTAGCCAGAGTGTGAAAACAGGGTTTGGGGTATATAGAAAACCAATCTTGATGTGACAGAACACTGTGCCACAAAACAAAGTTGTTATGCTTCTTTCTCTTCTGTCTGCCCTATGTGGACTTAGCATGAGTAAGGTGATGATTTAGTACCAAATTCTTGATATTTCACCAAGAACCCTACTGAGCAAGCTTGCCTTGACTTCTTACAAGATTATAGAAGACAGAATGAAAGATGACTCTTTGAAAGGAGAGCAGTCAAGGATCTAACAACCAGTCACAACCTTCTAACTCCCTTCAAGGCCCTAGGACACTGATAAAACTTTTAAGTACCAAGGGAGAGTAAAGCTTTAACTTTTACACAGAATTTAGTACAAATGTAGAAAAAGCAAATGGGAAGAACTCAATAATTAGTTGAGGATGAAGCCTATTAATTGGGAGTATATTTATATGTTATTAAATTATTACCTTTATATTCATTTTTTACAGCTTTACATTCTGTTTTACTTTCCTGTAGGCTTTTGTAGATGAATAAATCTTTTTTGATTTATATTCAAAATGTGAATTCATTCACATTTTAATGTTACTTTTTTCCCCCTAAAGAATAGTCAAATGGGAGAAGCAAGTATAGCTTAAGGTGACCGTAAATTTCTCATTCAAACCAGGATGTCTCTGAGAATGAAAGGAAGTACTATCATTATTATTATACTATAATAATTATTCTAGGAGATCAAGAGTTTATTATTATACTATAATAATTATTCTAGGAGATCAAGAGTAAACAGAAACTATCCACTAGCAAAATAGGATATATGGTCATCCTATTTGGGGCATTTAATCACTGTTATTTGATTGCCATTTGAATTTCCTTAAAACATCTGAAAAGAATGTGAGGCCATGTTAATTGAAAAAAACTGTCTGGGATTCATGTGTGCTTATTTCCTGGAAATTAGAATAGGGCAAGAAGTAGTAATTCTCTCTTATGACTGAAACAAGACACTGGAAAGGTAATCTGATGCTCTCCAAAGTCAAAAGTTCCCTTTCTGAGATCATTAATTTCCTTCCAGCTCTCTTGTGCCTATGTACTCATACTTTACAGGGCTCAGAAAACTTCTTTATATTCTTATTACAACTGCTTAAGCTCAAGATTTTTTCATCTCTCACTTGGACTACAGCAAACACCTTCTTAATGATCTCCTTGCTTGCAGCCTTTCTCCATGTCAAATCCTTTCTCTTCATCACAGCCAGACTTGTTTATCTAAAATGTAAAGCCAACCATATCATTCTCTTTCTCAAAATCATTCAGTAGTTCCCATTCCTTACAGTACAAGGTCAAAATCCTTTTGCAGAGCATACAACCCTCTATAACTTCATTCCCGTCTACTTCTTCAGTGTCACTCCTCAGCGATAACACATTATTTCCATTTATGCATATACACCATGGTGACTTACTCCTTAAACTTGTCTCTTCTTTCAGAAAACTGGGCAAATGAGTTTTTTTCAGGAGGAAAGATGTTATTCAACTGTGTGTGGATATGAATCAGTCACTTCTAATAATTCATTAATTTTATTTATATACAGTAAAATTCGCTGCTTTTGGTTGTTGTTCTATGGATTTTGACAAAAATACTGAGTTGCATAACCACTACCACTACTGTGAAGATACAAAATAGTTCTATTTCCGCTTCCTTCTTTTTTCTCCAAGATCTCTTATTTGTCACTTTTGTGGTCAAACTTTTATCCCCTGACAACCACTGATCTGTTCTACATTATTCTTATTTTGCTTTTTCTAGAATAACATAGAAATGGAATCACACAGTATATATGTATTACTTAGCATAATGAATTTGAAATTCATCTATGTTTTTGCAGGTATCATTCCTTTTTATTGTTGAGTAGTGTTCCATGGTATGGATGTACTACAGTCTGCTAATGTGTTTTTCTGGTTAGGAACTTTTGAGTTGTTTCCAGTTGTGGGTAATTATGAATAAAGTTACTGTAACCATTATCATACAGGCTTTTTTTTTGGACACAGGTTTTCATTTCACTTGGATAGAAGCTCAGGAGAAGGATTTCTCAGTTGTGTGGTCAGTGTATGTTTATAAGAATACTGGCAAACTGTTTTCCAGCATGGCTGCTCTGCTTTGCATTTTCACAATTCAATTTTTACACAATTTTTGCCATGAGAATTTCAGTTCCCACACATTCTCACCAACATTTGGTATGATCAGTCTTTTTAATGTTAGCCATTCTAACACGTGTGGTTTTGATTTGCATTTCCATAATGACTAAATAGTCAAGCCTCTTTTTATATACTTCCATACTATCTAGATATCTTCTTTGGTGAAGTGTCTGTTCAGGGTTTTTTTTTTTTTTTTTTTTTTTTGCCTATTCCTTATTGGGTTTTTAGTTTTCTTGTTGTTAAATTTGGAGAATTTTTCTTTATATATTCTTAATATAATTGCTTTATCAGAAACACAGTTTTCAAATGAATTTTTCCAATTCTGTGACTTGCTCTCCGTTCCCTTAACTCTCTTTTGCAAAGTTCCTGACGTTGTTTTTTTTTCTTTTTGCTCATGATCTTGCTGTCATATCCAAAAACTGTTTACCAAACTGAGGTATATTAGTTTGTTAGGGCTACCACAACAAAACATTACAGAATGAATGGCTTAAACAACATAAATTTATTCTCTCACAGCTCTGGAGGCTGCGAGGCCTTATCATTAAATACAGTCATGTTCTGAGGATCTGGGGGATAGGGCTTAAACATATAAATTTGAGGGAGGGGCAATTTACCCCATAACGCAATGTCACAAAGATTTTCTTCTATAATTTTGTTAAATACAAATGATTTTAATCTAATGTAAAGTTACTTGGTAAGATCAAAGACTGCTTTCCTCAATGTTGTACTGCCAATGCTTAACACAGTGCTTGACATGTTAAATTGTTTATCATAAGCTTGTTGAATTAATGAATGAATGTGAATCACATTCAGTATTCTATTTATGCTTCTTGAATCTCAGAGAATGCATGTGACTGTCTTGCTGAGGGTTTTCATGCATTTATCAGACGCAAATATTTCCCCCAAATCTATCAAGAACCATTCAAAGTTGCCCCCAAAGGCAATATCTACTAAAGACAAGCATGAGATTGCACTATGACTCAGCGATTTCACTCTCTAATATACACTCAACAAGTTAGTATATATGTTCACCAAGAGACATGTATAAGAATATTCAATAATAACACCATTCATAAAAGACAAAACTAAGCACATCTAAAATGTCCATCAACATTGGGGTATCTGGGTGGCTCAGTGGGTTGAGCACAGACTTGGGCTCATGTCATGATCTCATGGTTCATGAATTCAAACCCCGCAATAGGCTCTGTGCTGACAGCTCAGAGCCTGGAGCCTGCTTGGGATCCTGTGTCTCCCTGTCTCTCTGCCCCTCCCCCACCCATGCTCTGTCTCTCTCTCTCTCTCTCTCTCTCTCTTTCAAAAATAAAATAAAAACATTAAAAAATTTAAGATGTCCATCAATAGTAAAATTAATAAATTCTGGCATATTCATAAAAAGAAATACTATAGAGCAATTAAAATCAGCATATTGCTTATACATGCAACAAACATAGGTATATCACAAAACAGAATAATGAGCAAGACATATTAGACAAAAAATAATACATATTTCATTATTTCATTTATATAAAAGTAAAAAACAGACAATACTTACCTATGGTGGTAGAGCTCATGACAGTAGTTAACTATAAGGAAGAGGGAATTATGAGAGAAATAGGGGGCTTTTGTGAAGCAGGTAATGTTTTATTTATTTATGTGGATAGTGGGCACATAGGTATGTTCATTTTGTAAAATATGGAATTGTGACTTCTGATTTGTGCTTAAAAAATACTTCAGGTAGACATGGTCTTGTTATTTCTACAAACTGTAGGATATCTTGGGGAGGTATTTAATGAGGTTTATCGAAAAATAAAACAAAATAGAACATATATTAGTTTTCTATTTAAAAACATTAGCTACTTTTTTTTTACTTCTAACTTTTCCTTGCATGGCTTCATTATCAAAATTCCTTGGCTGTGTGGAGAAAAAGTCTGAAAAAGGAAAGGAAAAGAGGCAACACAAAAGAGAGATCTCTTTTTGCAGAAGTTCAGAGGACACACAAGAATAAAGGGAAAGAAACACTGTTTAATTTTTTGATAGTCCACAGTCTGTCATAAATGGCAATTCTGGTCCTTACATAAGCTTGATTTTGTCATACCAACTGCCTGCCTTATTAATAATCAAAGCATTGAATTATGTGCCTTTTCACTGTTGGTCTATTTGTAATTTTCACTTAAATTTCAATAGTGGGGAAGGATACATTCTTTGTAAAAAGGTGCTCAGTAATATGTTTCTGAAATGTTAAAGAATGATGTTTTGAATTGTTACCCATCTGAAGAGGTGTCAGGCACCTCCTTATTTATTTTGTGATGCTCTTAAAAACAATTGGAATCAATGAGTTTTTGAAAAGTAGAGTTGTTGAACATCAAGAAATGCCCTATGTGTGTGTGTACATGTGTGTGCATGTGTGCACGTGTGTGTGTCCTCAACAAAATATTGGCAAAGCAAATCCAATACATTAAAGAAATCATAGACCACGATCAAGTGGGATTTATTCCCAGGATGCAAGGGTGGTTCAGTAATCAAAAAACAACACAATCAATGTGATACATCACATCAATAAGAGAAAGGATAAAAACCATATGATCGTTTCAATAAATGCAGAAAAAGGTTTTGAAAAAATACAACATCCATTCATAATAAAAACCCACAACAGGGTAGGGTTAGAAGAAATATACCTCAACATAATAAAAGCTTTATATGAAAAACCCACAGCCAACTTCATACTAAATGGTGAAAACCTGAGAGCTTTTCCCCCTACGTTCAGGAACATGACAAGGATTTCACTTTCACCACTTTTATTGAACAGAGTACTAGGAATCATCGTCACAGCAGTGATACAATAAAAAGAAAAGGCATGGACATTGTTAAGGAAGAAGTAAAACTCTCACTATTTGCAGATGACCTGGTACTATATATAGAAAAACCTAAATACTCCACCAAAAAAAAAAATTAGAACTGGTGAATGAGTTCAGTAAAATCACAGGATGCAAAATTAATGTGAATAAATCTTTTGTATTCTTATACACTAATAATAAAGCAGCAGAAAGAGAAATTAAAAAAGCAATTCCACTTACAACTGCACCAAAAACAACAAAATATCTAGGAATAAACTTAACCAAAGGGGTAAAAGACCTGTACAGAAAACTATAAAGCACTGAGGAAAGAATTTCAAGACAATACAAAGAAATGGAAAGACATTCCATGATCATGGATTTGAAAGAACAAATATTGTTAAAATGTGTATACTATCCAAAGCAATCTACACATTTCATGCAACCCCTACCAAAACACCAGCATTTTTCACAGAACTAGAACAAAGAATCCTAAAATTTGTATGGAACCACAAAAGACCTCAAATAGCCAAAGCAATCTTGAAAAAGTAAAAAGAAAAATTGTGTAGGTATCATAATTCCAGACTTCAAGCTATATTATAAAATGTTAGCAATTAAAACAATACAGTACTGGTAAAAAATAGACTCATACATAAATAAAATAGAACAGAAAACCCAGAAATAAACCTAGGAGGAATGTATATGCAATGGGAAAAAGATAGTCTCTTCAACAAATGGTGTTGGGGAAACTGGACAGCAACATAAAGAAAAATGAAACTGGACCACATTCTTACACTGTACACAAAAATAAACTCAAACTGGGTTAAAGGCCTAAATGTGAGACTTGAAATTATAAAAATTCTTGAGAAAGCACAGGCAGTAACCTCTTTGACATCATCTGTAGCAACTTCTTACTAGTAATGTCTCCTGAGACAATGGAAACAAAAGCAAAAATAAACTATTGGGACTGCATCAAATAAAAAGCTTCTGCACAGTCAAGGAAACATGCAAAAAAACTAAAAGGTCATCTACTGATTTGGAGAAAATATTTGCAAATGACATATCCGATAAAGGGTTAGTATCCAAAATCTATAAAGTGCTTGTAAAACTCAACACCCAAAACCCAAATAATCCAATTAAAAAATTGACATAAGATATAAACAGACATTTCTACAAAGAAGACAACCAGGTGGCCAACAGAAACATGAAAAGATGCTCACCATCACTCATCATCAGGGAAATGCAAATTGAAACTACAATCAGATATCACCTCATACCTGTCAAAATAGCTAAAATCAGAAACACAAGAAATGAAAAGTATTCGTGAGGATGTGGAGAAAAAAGGAACCCTCATGCACTGCTGGTGGAAATGGAAACTGGAACAACCACTGTGAAAAGCAGAATGGAGTTTCCTCAAGAAGATAAAAATAGAACTTCTCTATAATCCAACAATTGCACTAATGTGTATTTGCCTCCAAAATAGAAAAACACTAATTCAAAAGAATACATGCCCCCTGATGTTAATAGCAGCATTATTTGCAATAGCCAAACTATGGAAACAGCTCAAGTATCCATCAACTAATGAATAGATAAATAAGATGTGGCATATATGTAATTAAATATTACTCAGTTATAAAAAAGAATGGAATCTTGCCATTTGCAACAACATGGATGGAGCTAGGGAGTATAATGCTAATCAAAATAAGTGAGTCAGAGAAAAACAAATACCATAAGATTTCACACATAAGGTGAATTTAAGAAACAAGACAAAAAAAAAAAAAAGAGAAAGACAAACCAAGAAACAGACTCTTACCTATAGAGAACAAACTAATGGTTACCAGAGGGTCGGTGGGTGGGGGATGGGTGAAATAGGTGATGGAGATTAAAGAGTACACTTATCACGATGAAAAACTAAATTAAAACAAAATTAAAATTAAAAAAGTGTGGCACCTGGGTGGCTCAGTCACTTAAGTACCCAACTCTTGATTTTGGTTCAGGTCATGATCTCACAGTTGTGAGATCAAGCCCCAATTCTAGTTCTGTGCTGAGCATGGGGCCTGCATAAGATTCTCTCCCTCCCTATCCCCCTCCCCCACCACACACACTTGTGCTCTCTTTCTCTCACAAAATAAAAATAAATTTAAAAAAATGAAAAATAAATGTCCTATGTGGGTGCATGTTTTCAAAAATATTAACATTAAAATTAATGTCTTCCCTAAGAATACCTCACTTTGATACATACATCTGGAACAGTAAAGGAGATTTGGTTTCCAAAATTAAAATCTTTTCTCAACTAGCTTTCTACATTAATTCACACTTTATAAGAAAGGAAAATATTAAATGTCATTCTGAACTTCTAACAGAATCATATTTTTAACCCAGTTTTGTAAAGTAGAAATTACATTGGTTTATAATCTTTTCTATGTATCAGCCAAAATTGGTATAATTTCTTTATAATCTTATCCACAAAATTCAGTTAAGTCAATATTTTTAAATGAGGTTCCTAGGCTGCTGAATCATAACTTCTTGGTATACACAGTGTGCTTCAACAAATCAGTTTAATTGATTGCATACAATAAACTTTTTTTTATAAAATAGATTTTTACTTTCTCAATATCCATATGAGATTGTATCTGAGATTATCTAACGAATGGTTTAGTAACTGGCTATTTCTGTGGCTGTGGGGAAAAAAAATTCCAACATAAACTTGACATTCTGTTTATGTGATGTCAATAAGGGAAAATTTAAGATAAGCCGAGTTGTCAATTTGCTATCAGAATTTCTAATGACTACATTGAGCCTACAAATTCCATTTATATTCTTTTCAAAACACTGTTTTATTGAAGTATTTCCATTAATGACAGGAAAGTGAAGTGGTTATGTGAAACCTTGTATAATTAATTATTATGAGGTTTCCCTAGCACCCTGGTTTTCACAGCAAAATTTTTACAGTATTATAATAGCAGAGAATCGTTGAAAACTGGAAGAGTAGCTGTAAATGTAAGGGGGGGGGGATTTTGAAAACAAGAGGGTTGCAAAATGAGTGATACATAAAATCTGAGCATACAATCTGCCCTAGTTCTGGTTGACTGCTAAACTATATGTTTAGGGCATCTGGTGAGAAAACAGCGAGGGTACATAGAAGAATCTACATTTGAAAAACAGTTGCACTAGGTACACTAGGAGATTTGTGAATTTGTTGCTGTTGTTGTTGTTGTTGTTGTTGTTGTTCTTCTTCTTCTTCTTCTTCTTTTTATCTGAGTTATTCCAACCTGCTCAAGTGGGCAGAAAACACTGCTGAAGTGTTACTGACCTGAGGTACCAGAGAACAGAGCCTGAGGCTAGCAGAGAAATTTATCAGGAAAACTTCATAAGTAAGACACCTACGGAGAAGGTGGGCCCCAATATCTGAGTACAAACCATGTCCAAATCCTTAGCTGACTATCAAGATATGCAGGTACAGGTGAAATTCCCAGGAAGCCAGGGTAAAAATAGCAGCAAGAAGCTGTAAGAAATGAATAAATATATCAGAGTTACACACCAAGTTGGAGACAGAGTTTATAGTTTGAATTCTTGCAAGTTAACTGCCTATAAAAGCAATGAAAAACTGTTTTCAGAACACAACATAATCCAGAGTCTTTATAATGTATTATCTGCAATGTTCAATAAAAAGTATAGGAATGTGAAGAAACAGGGGAGTGTAACTCACATTTAGGAAAAAATGCAATCAATAGTAAATACTTCAAAATGGACCTACATGTTGAATACAGCGGACAAACCTTCAAAGGTGCTATTATAAGTGTATTCAAAGAATTAAAAAAGAAATGGAATTAATGAATGAACAGAGTAAAAATCCCAACAGAGAAATAAAACTATAAAAATGGAAATAAAAAAACTCAAAAATACAGTAATGGAATTGAAAATTCACTAGATGTGTTCAATAACAGGTGGAGATGGCAAAAAATATATAGTGAACTTGAAGATAGATGAAATTAAAATTATACAATCCAAGGGAGAGAGAGAAAAAAATAATGAAAAATAGAGACTTAGAGAATTCTGGAACAAAATGAAGAGGGGGGAGAAGAGGGAGAAAATTATTAGGAGATATAATTGCCAAAAGCTTCCCAAAGTTGTTGAAAAAAATTAATTTTCATTTCCAAGATGCTCAGTGAAAGTAAGCAAGTACAAAAGCACACACACACACACACACACACACACACACACACAAAACTATACCCAGGCACCTTCAATATTCAGGTTGCTTAATGCCAAAGGTGAAGTGTAAATCTTGGTAATAGAGAAAAATCTTTTCATTACACACAGGGAAACAAAAACACAACTAATAACTAATTTTCCCACAGACATCATGGAGACTAGAAGACATTAGAACAACATATTCAAAGTGCTTGAAGTAAAAAAACAAACAAACAACATAGAATTAAAAACATAAAAGCAAAAATCCTATTAGCCAAGAATTCTATTTCAGCAAAAATAACTTCCAAAAATTCAGAGAAAATAAATACATTTTTAGGTAAACAAAAATTTACAGAATTTCGCCAGCAAACCTGCATTACAAGAAATGTTAACAAAAGTTCTTTAGGTTGAAGAGAAATGACAACAGAGGCCAACTCCAATTTATAGAATTTAATAGATATACAAATCTATATATACATATTTTTTTCTCTTAACATGTTTCAAAGACATATGACTATTTGAAGCAAAAATTATAAAAATGTATTTTTGGGGCTAATAATGTTTATATATAATCTATATATATGATACATATATGAAAAGTATATACATACACATATACATATATAACACAACTATATCACTAAAAATATGGAATGATAAATAGAAATATATCATGGGAAGTTAATACATTTTACCTGAGGTGATTCAAAATTTACTCAGAAAAGACTATGATAGAATAAAATGCATGATGTAATCACCAGAGCACCTATTTAAAAAAAATAGTGCAAAAACATATATCTTACATGATAATATGGGAATGAAAATAGGATAAAAATATGAACACAAAAGAATGCAGGAAAGGAGGAAGAAAAATCAAGCATAACTACTTGAAACCAATAGTAACATGGTAGACTCAAGTGCAAACATATCAATAATTACTTCAAATATAAACACACTAAATATTTCTATTAAAAAGTAAAAATTTGAGGCTGGATACAAGAAAGAACTATGTACTATCTATAAGATATATGCATTAAATACAAAGATACAAACAGGTTGAAAATTAGTGGGTGGGAAATGGTATACAATGTAATTATAAAACAAAAAATCCTGATGTGAAATTGAATTAGTAAATTCATTTTTGAGATTGAATTAGCAAACCAAAAATCTCACATAAAAGTCCAGGACTTGATTGCTTCAATGATGAATTTTCATCTATCATTTAAGAATTAAAATTGATCACTCACAAACTCATCTAAAAATTAAAACAGGAACAAACACTTCCTTTTTTTATGATGCCAGTATTCCCCTGATATTAAAACTAGATGAAGCTAGCACAAGAAAACTACAGACCAATAGTCTTTATGAATACAGACACAAAAATCCTTAATAAAATACTAACAAACAATATGCATCATTGTATAAAAGAGTGTGATATAAATTGATTGTGTGTATACACCACAATCAAGTGGGGTTTGTCCCAGGTTGCAAAGGTGGTTAAATATGCAAAAAGAAATCCATAAAATGCACCATATTTATAGAATAAAGTACAGAAACCACATGAGTTTCTCAATAAATGTAGGAAAACATTTGACAAAATCCAACACTTTTTCATAATAACAAAAAACTAAACACCTAGAAATGGAAAGGACTTTCTCTACCTGATAAAGAGTGTCTATGCTATCCCACAGGTAATATCATACTTAATAGTGAAAGACTGGATGTTTACCCCTTAAGATCAGGAAGAAGACAAAGGTGTCCATTCTCACCACTTCTATTCAACATCGTACTAGAGGTTCTAGGCAGGGCAATTCAGCAAGAAAAATAAATAAAATATATCCAAATTGGAAAGGAGGAATTAAAACTATCTCTATTTTAAGATGTTATTTTGCATAAAAAAAAGCTACGGAATCCACATATGTGCAAAAAATTGGAGCTAATAAGTGAGTTTAGTAAGTTGCAGGAAACAAGATCAATATACAAAAATAAACTGTATTTCTATTCATTAGCAATAAGCAGTCTGAAAATGAAATTAAAAAAGAATTCCATTCATAATATTAAAAAGAATAAAATACTTCAGAGCACATCCAATCAAAGTGGTGCAAGACTTGCATGTTGAAAACTACAAAACATTATTAAAAGTACTTTAAGAAAACTTAATGGAAGGACATGTTCATGGATTGGAAGATTTAATATTGTTAAGATGGCTTTACTCCCCTAATTTATCTCCAGAGTCAATGTAATCCGTGTAAAAATCCCAGCTGTGTATTTGGGAGAAATTGATAAGCAGATACTAAATTTCACATGGAGCTATAAGGAATTCATACCTTCACATATTTCTCAAATGATTTTTTTCAAACGTGCCATGACAATTCAATTAAGAAATAATAGTCCTTTCAAGAAATGGTGCTGGGTCTACTGGAAAGCCACATCTCAGTGTAAAATGGAACTTATATACAAAAACTCACATACCTCACATCACACACAAAAACTTATTCAAAGTGGACCAACAATCCAAATGTAAGAGCTAAAACTATAAAAGTATCTGAGAAAAATATGCACATAAATCTTTGTGACTTTGGGGTGCCTGGGTGGCTCAATCAGTTAAGCATCTGACTTTGGCTCAGGTCATGATCTCACTGTTGATGGGCTCAAGCTCCACATCAGGCTCTGTGCTGACAGCTTAGAGCCTGGAGTCTGCTTCAGATTCTGTGTCTCCCTCTCTTTCTGCCTCTCCTCTGCTCTCTTTCTCTCTCTTTCTCTCTCTCTCTCAAAAATAAATATTAAATTTTTTAAAAAAATTTTTGTGACTTTTTTAAGGTAATGGTTTCTTAGATATGACACCAAAAACACAAGCAACAAAAGAAAAAAATGGATAATTTTTACTTTAAAAATATTTTCGTGTTGTAAAGGTAACTAACAAAGAAGTGAGAAGATGATCCACAGAATGGGAGAATATAATTGCAAATTATATCTCTGATAAGAGATAAGAGACTCTGATAAGAGTCTAATAACCAGCATATAGAAATAACTCCTACAGGGGCACCTGGGTGCGTTTGACTTTGGCTCAGGTCATGATCTCACAGTTCGTGGCTTTGAGCCCCATGTCAGGCTGTGTGCTGATAGGTCAGAGCCTGCAGCCTGCTTCAAATTCTGTGTCTCCCTCTCTCTCTGCCCTCCCCTGCTCATACTCTGTCTGTCTCTTTCTCTCTCAAAAATAAATAAAACATAAAAAAAGAAAGAATTCCTACAACTCAACAGTAATAAAGTAAAAAAACTCAGTTAACAAAATGTCAAGGAACTTGAACAGACCTTTTTTCAAAAAAAGATATGCAAATGACCATTTAGTCAATCCATGAATAGATGCTCAATATCATTAGTCATTAGGGAAATGCAAATTAAGACTACAATGTGATAATACCACTTCATCCCCATAAGTATAATTACGGTGATAAAGACAGGCAATAAGAAATGTGGCAAGGATGTAGAGAAATTTGAACCCGCAAATATTACTGGTGTGAATTTAAAATGATGCAGCTGGTTTGGAAAATAAGTTGGCAGTTTCTCAACAAAAGTAAACATAGATCTACCATATAATCCAACAATTCCACTTAGATATATACTCAAGAGAATTAAAAACATATGTTTGCACAAAAACTGGTACATACATGTTCCTAGCAGCATTATTCATAATAGTAAAAAATCAGAAACAGCCCTTAATGTCTGTTAACTGATAAATAGATAAAGAAAATGTGATATATTTATACAATGGAATATTATCCAGGCATGAAAGTGAATGAAAACCTTATTCAGGCCACAATTTGGAAAAACCTTGAAAGCATTATGCTAATTGAAATAAGCCACACAAAATGCCACATGTCATGTGATTCCATTTATATGAAATATCCAGAATTGGGACATGTCATTCTTTTTTTTTTTCTCATTGTAGACTGTAAGACTGTAAACTTCTGAACCTGCTGATGGTCATTTTGATGGTCAAAGTACATCTGAGTATCAAACTGAGTCTTGACAATATTTTGGGAAGTTCTGATTCCAGCTATTCTTAAAGCAAGATATTGCTTGTAAGATACTCTAGTCATATGAACCAATCAATTCCTTTCCTTAAATTTATTTTTAAATGTATTGCTGTCATTTACAAAGGTTAACACAAAAATAAAGTTAATTCATCCAGTTTTGACATTTGCCACAGTTGTAAATTGTCACATTTTGCAGAAATGACCTAAATCACATTGATAAAATAATCTTCCCTCCTACTACCTGACAACTATGATGAAGAATTTATAAGCCTACAGAAAAAAAAAAAAACAGAATTGGGGAATCATGTGACATATAAATCCTTTTGAATATTTTAAAATTCATAAAAATAAAATTGGAAGTATACTAAACAATATATCAATGGTATTTTTTACTGTGTAGTAAAGAATTTGTCATTGCCCAAAGTGAGGTCTGGCCTTAGTCCCTGTCTCCTAGGAAGTAACCTCTAAAACCTTGGAATTTTATGAGTGATAGTAATGTCTTTGGTATTAATGGTGGATCACTTGGCCACACCTTATAGTTTATGCTAATGAAATGACTTATGGTGAGCTCCTCAAACCATGTGGTATCAGCTTGATCTCTGTGGACAGGAGGAAGTTGCTGGAGATTGAGTTTAACCACACAGGCAATCAATCAATCAATCAATTATGCCTATACAATGAAACTCAAAATCTCTGGACACAAAGCTTATGTGAGCTTCCCTGTCTGTCAATACTTCATATATATTGTGACACGTGGATAATGACAGAGTAATGCATTCTGAAAACAATGGAAGCTTTGCATTTGGAAACCTCCCATACCCTGCCCTGAGTCCCTTCCTGTGCCGGGGACCAGCTCCAGCAACCAGGGGTTCCCGAAGGAAGAACGGCGTCGGTGAAAATAAAATAAAACTAAAATAAAAAACTGGAAAATAAAAAAATAAAATAAAAAACTAAAACTAAAATAAAAATGGACACAGACAACAGCAGTGTGTTGAACTGGCCAATTTATTGCAGTAAACATGGCATTATATATGCTAGTGATTTCCTTGTATTACGTCAACTATGCTTTTCTAACATTACCTAATTTTGAAAATGTTCCTATGTATAAACGACCTTTAAGAAATAACATGGTGATTTTCCCCTAACTTTCCTGCATACCCTTTGATTAAAGATTAATTTCTTACATTATTCCATTATGCACCTGCGTTTATCTATAATCTACAAAGCATTTGCTTTGCTGTTCTCGTGAAAGGCCCTCCATTTCTCAACACCTCAAGTGGAACAGTTACAGGGACATGACCTCCTAACCACATGAGGCCAAAAGAACAGTGTGTTTGCCACTGTCCGAGGTGCCAGAAAGGGGCTGAAAAGGCCTTAGAAACCCATGCCTCATACATTCTGAGAGAGACAATGCACTTAGGAACCAATAAACCATTCTGTACCTTAACCAACTAGGTTCAGTCATCATCTGGAATGCCTCCAGGGATCCAGGTGGGCCTAGGGGTTGAAGTCACCTGTGCCCAGAGATACACTCCTTCGTTGCCCTAGTGAGGCTTTCAAAATCCATATGTCTCTCCTTTACAGGCCCTCTTTGCTGGCAAATCCTTCCTGTAAGTAGAGGAGTCTCCATAGGGGATGGCAAGAGTTAAACATAAGGCCGCACAATTTCTTTCAGAACCTTATTTTCTTCCCTAATGGTTCTTTTCCCAGGGGGCGGGCCGAGGGCAATTGCCCAACAGACAATACCCCAGGTAGTTTTAAGGCCGAATTACCTAAAAGTGGGGGAGTACAAGAAGCTTCACTGTCTGCGGGCCTCCCTGCAGTCACCAATCTGTCCACAGCCCGGGCCCTGCCACTCAGGCTGCGATAGCTCGGCTTCCAGCATTCCTGGATCTGTGCCCCTTTTTCATAATAAACCATAACTGTGAGTGTAATAGCTTTCAAGGAGTTCTATGAGTCTTTGCAGTGAATTAACAAACGAGAAAATTTTTTGGGAACTCCCAACAACTTGCAGTTTTCAAAAGTAAGGCAGTCTTGGGGACTGTGCCATCTAAGTTTATAATTAGACCATCGCTCCCTTGCAGTTGGTATCAGAAATCATGGGCAGATTAGGCAATCTGAGAGACTATGCCCACAAATTTCAGATTTTGGCTACCTCTGCTATGCACAGTTAATAATAAATGATTCTACATAGTTAATTTATATCTATCATTACTTACTTTCTGCTAATGTAAAGAATTACCTTCCTCAGAGGTCACTAAATTTACCATGAAGCTAATAAATCTTATGTTTCCAGGCTCCTCATTTTTAGGCAAAACTTCCAAATCTTGGAAGGGGCCACAGCAATGTGTTTGTTCACATAATTATACTTTTTTTTTTAGGATTTGTACAAGCAGGCTATTTATTTGCATTTGATTCAGAGTGCTGTGCATTTTATATCCAATTTCATATTTATAATTTTTTTGTTCTTTTTCTAAAACAGGCAATTCCAAACCTCAGGCCAGTAAAATTTGGCTCTACCCCTTGTCTTTCTTCAAAGTTATTAGACACTTGTAGATTCATTTTGCTTTTGTAGATAATATTCCTACTAAGTGACAATTTGATGTGTGTGTACACATTTCCCTGCAACTAAATGTTATGTGCATTTCTTATTTTAAGATTCTTAAAACTCATTGTGGTTGCTTCCTTGTATCAAGATGCCATTATGATCCTAAAGAAAATTTGCATATATCTCAATTCCTTTCTTGCAAACTAAAGCAGCTCCAAGTTCAGGTTTCAAGTTCTTTCCTTTATGGCTGCACTTTAAAACCCTTTATCTTCCTCCAATAACCATTTGCAACTTTTTTCTCAATTCCACATTCCCTTCTTTTAAATTATCTTCAACAAAAGTGACTAACATAACTCAAACCAAATCCTTGTGGCTGTAGAAGTTATACCAAAGTAAATCCTTGCATGGTAGCATTTTACTTAAGGAAACTTTGTGGTTAGTGAGGGATATTACATACAGAACGCTTCCAAGATTTCTTTTGGACAGCCCTAATTTCATCTTATTTCATTCTTTTACAGAAAGGGTAATTATTATTTTTTTTTACTTAAAAAAAATTAATATGAATTTTTTTTGTCAAATTGGTTTCCATACAACACCCAGTGCTCATCCCAAAATGTGCTCTCCTCAATACCCATCACCAACCCTCCCCTCCGTCCCACCCCCCATCAACCCTCAGTTTGTTCTCAGTTTTTAAGAGTCTCTTATCCTTTGGCTCCCTCCCTCTCTAACCTCTTTTTTTTTCTTCCCCTCCCCCATAGACTTCTGTTAAGTTTCTCAGGATCCACGTAAGAGTGAAACCATATGGTATCTGTCTTTCTCTGGATTACTTATTTCACTTAACATAACACTCTCCAGTTCCATCCACGTTGCTACAAAAGGCCAGATTTCATTCTTTCTCATTGCCATTGTATATATAAACCACAATTTCTTTATCCATTCGTAGTATTCCATTGTGTATATAAACCATAATTTCTTTATCTATTCGTCAGTTGATGGACATTTAGGCTCTTTCCATAATTTGGCTATTGTTGAGAGTGCTGCTATAAACATTGGGGTACAAGTGCCCCTATGCATCAAGCACTCCTGTATCCCTTGGGTAAATTCCTAGCAGTGCTACTGCTGGGTCATAGGGAGGGTCTAGTTTTAATTTTTTGAGGAACTTCCACACTGTTTTCCAGAGCGGCTGCATCAGTTTGCATTCCCACCAACAGTGGAAGAGGGTTCCCGTTTCTCCACATCCTTTCTGTCATCTATACTCTCCTGATTTGGTCATTTTAGCCACTCTGACTGGAGTGAGGTGATATCTGAGTGTGGTTTTGATTTGTATTTCCCTGATAAGGAGCGACGTTGAACATCTTTTCATGTGCCTGTTGGCCATCTGGATGGCTTCCTTAGAGAAGTGTCTCTATTCATGTTTTCTGCCCATTTCTTCACTGGGTTATTTGTTTTTCGGGTGTGGAATTTGGTGAGCTCTTTATAGATTTTGGATACTAGCCCTTTGTCCGATATGTCATTTGCAAATATCTTTTCCCATTCCGTTGGTTGCCTATTAGTTTTGTTGATTGTTTCCTTTGCTGTGCAGAAGCTTTTTATCTTCATGAGGCCTCAATAGTTCATTTTTGCTTTTAATTCCCTTGCCTTTGGGGATGGGTAAGAAATTGGGGTCAAGTAAGAAATTGCTGGGGCTAAGGTCAGAGAGGTCTTTTCCTGCTTTCTCCTCTAGGGTTTTGATGGTTTCCTGTCTCACATTCAGGTCCTTTATCCATTTCAAGTTTATTTTTGTGAATGGTGTAAGAAAGTGGTCTAGTTTCAACCTTCTGCATGTTGCTGTCCAGTTCTCCCAGCACCATTTGTTAAAGAGACTTTTTTCCATTGGATATTCTTTCCTGCTTTGTCAAAGATTAGTTGGCCATACGTTTGTGGGTCTAATTCTGGAATTTCTATTCTATTCCATTGGTCTATGTGTCTGTTTTTGTGCCAATACCATGCTGTCTTGATGATGACAGCTTTGGAGTAGAGGCTAAAGTCTGGGATTGTGATGCCTCCTATTTGGTCTTCTTCTTCAAAATTACTTTGACTATTCGGGGCCTTTTGTGGTTCCATATGAATTTTAGGATTGCTTGTTCTAGCTTTGAGAAGAATGCTGGTGCAATTTTGATTGGGATTGCATTGAATGTGTAGATAGCTTCGGGTAGTATTGATATTTTAACAATATTTATTCTTCCAATCCATGAGAATGGAATGTTTTTCCATTTCTTTATATCTTCTTCAGTTTCCTTCATAAGCTTTCTATAGTATTCAGCATACAGATCTTTTACATCTTTGGTTAGATTTATTCCTAGGTATTTTATGCTTCTTGGTGCAATTGTGAATGGGATCAGTTTCTTTATTTGTCTTTCTGTTGCCTCGTTATTAGTGTATAAGAATGCAACTGATGTCTGTACATTGATTTTGTATCTTGCAACTTTGCTAAAGTCATGTATCAGTTCTAGCAGACTTTTGGTGGAGTCTATCAGATTTTCCATGTATAATATCATGTCATCTGCAAAAAGTGAAAGCTTAACTTCATCTTTGCCAATTTTGATGCCTTTGATTTCCTTTTGTTGTCTGATTGCTGATGCTAGCACTTCCAACAATATGTTAAACAACAGCGGTGAGAGTGGACATCCCTGTCACGTTCCTGATCTCACGGAGAAAGCTCTCAGTTTTTCCCCATTGAGGATAATATCAGCTGTGGGCTTTTCATAAATGGCTTTTATGATGTTTAAGTATGTGCCTTCTATCCCGACTTTCTCGAGGGTTTTTGTTAAGAAAGGATGCTGAATTTTGTCAAATGCTTTCTCTGCATCGATTGACAGATCATATGGTTCTTATATTTTCTTTTCTTAATGTGATGTATCACATTGATTGTTTTGTGAATGTTGAACCAGCCCTGCAGCCCAGGAATGAATCCCACTTGATCATGGTGAATAATTCTTTTATATGCTGTTGAATTCGATTTGCTAGTATCTGAGAATTTTTTGCATCCATATTCATCAAGGATATTGGCCTGTAGTTCTCTTTTTTTACTGGGTCTCTGTCTGGTTTAGGAATCAAAGCAATGCTGGCTTCATAGAATGAATCTGGAAGTTTTCCTTCGCTTTCTATTTTTTGGAATAGCTTGAGAAGGATGGGTATTATTTCTGCTTTAAATGTCTGGTAGAATTCCCCTGGGAAGCTATCTGGTCCTGGATTCTTATTTGTTGGGAGATTTTTGATAACTGATTCAATTTCTTCACTGGTTATGGGTCTGTGCAAGCTTTCTATTTCTTCCTTTTGAGTTTTGGGAGTGTGTGGGTGTTTAGGAATTTGTCCATTTCTTCTAGGTTGTCCAGTTTGTTGGCATATAATTTTTCATAGTATTCCCTGAGAATTGCTTGTATTTCTGAGGGATTGGTTGTAATAATTCCATTTTCATTCATGATTTTATCTATTTTGGTCATCTCACTTTTGTTTTTGAGAAGCCTGGCTAGAAGTTTATCAGTTTTTTTTAGTTTTTCAAAAAAAAACAACTTTGGTTTCATTGATCTGGTTTACAGTTTTTTTTAGATTCTTTATTGTTTATTTCTGCTCTGTTCTTTATTATTTCTCTTCTTCTTCTGGGTTCGGGGTGTCTTTGCTGTTCTGCTTCTAGTTCCTTTAGGTGTGCTGTTAGATTTTGTATTTGGGATTTTTCTTGTTTCTCGAGATAGGCCTGGACTGCAATGTATTTTCCTTCAGGACTGCCTTCGCTGCATCCCAAAGCTTTTGGATTGTTGTATTTTCATTTTCATTTGTGTCCATATATTTTTAAATTTCTTCTCTAATTGCCTGGTTGACCATTCATTCTTTAGTAGGGTGTTCTTCAACCTCCATGCTTTTGGAGATTTTCCAGACTTTTTCCTGTGGTTGATTTCAAGCTTCATAGCATTGTGGTCTGAAAGTATGCATGGTATGATCCTAATTCTTGTGTACTTATGAAGGGCTGTTTTGTGACCCAGTATATGATCTATCTTGGAGAATGGTCCATGTGCTGTTGAGAAGAAAGTATATTCTGTTGCTTTGGGATGCAGAGTTCTAAATATATCTGTCAAGTCCATCTGATCCAATGTATCATTCAGGGCCCTTGTTTCTTTATTGACCGTGTGTCTAGATGATCTATCCATTGTTGTAAGTGGAGTATTAAAGTCCCCTGCAATTACCACATTCTTATCAATAAGGTTGCTTCTGTTTGTGATTAATTTTTGTCTATATTTGTGGGCTCCTATATTCGGTCCATAGACATTTATAATTGTTAGCTCTTCCTGATGGATAGACCCTGTAGTTATTATAAAATGCCCTTTTTCATCTCTGTTACAGCCTTAAATTTAAAGTCTAGTTTGTCTGCTATAAGTATGGCTACTCCAGCTTTCTTTTGGCTTCCAGTAGCATGATAAATAGTTCTCCATCCCCTCACTTTCAATCTGAAGGTGTCTTCAAGTCTAAAATGAGTCTCTTCCAGACAGCAAATAGATGGGTCTTGTTTTTTTATCCATTCTTGTACCCTATGTCTTTTGGTTGGCACATTTAGTCCATTTACATTCAGTGTTATTATAGAAAGATATGGGTTTAGAGTCATTGTGTTGTCTGTATGTTTCATGCTTGTAGTGATGTCTCTGGTACCTTTTCTCACAGGATCCCCCTTAGGATCTCTTGTAGGGCTGGTTTAGTGGTGACGAATTCCTTCAGTTTTTGTTTGGGAAGACCTTTATCTCTCTTTCTATTCTAAATGACAGGCGTGCTGGATCAAGGATTCTCAGCTGCATATTTTTTTCTGTTCAGCACATTGATGATTTCCTGCCATTCCTTTCTGGCCTGCCAAGTTTCAGTGGATAGATCCATCACTAGTCTTATTGGTCTCCCTTTATATGTTAGAGCATGTGTATACCTAGCTGCTTTCAGAATTTTCTCTTTATCCTTGTATTTTGCCAGTTTCACTATGATATGTCATGCACAAGATCAAGTTACGTCTGAAGGGAGTTCTCTGTGCCTCTTGGATTTCAATGCCCTTTTCCTTCCCCAGATCAGGGAAGTTCTCAGCTATGATTTTTTCAAGTAAACCTTTAGCACCTTTCCCTCTCTCTTCCTCCTCTGGAATCCCAATTATGCATATGTTATTACATTTAATTGTGTCACTTAGTTCTCTAGTTCTCCCCTCATACTCCTGAATTTTTTTATCTGTCTTTTTCTCAGCTTCCTCTTTTTCCATAATTGTATCTTCTAATTCACCTATTCTCTCCTCTCCCTCTTCAATCCAAGCTGTGGTCGCCTCCATTTTATTTTGCAGCTCATTTATAGCATTTTTTAGCTCCTCCTGACTGTTTCTTAGCCCCTTGATCTCTGTACGAATAGATTCTCTGTGGTCCTCTATACTTTTTCAAGCCCAGCAATTAATTTTATGACTATTATATTAATTTTTTTAATGTTTATTTATTTTTGAGACAGAGAGAGACAGAGCATGAACAGGGGAGGTGCAGAGAGAGAGGGAGACACAGAATATGAAACAGGCTCCAGGCTTTGAGTTGTCAGCACAGAGCCCAACACGGGGCTCGAACTCACGGACTGTGAGATCATGACCTGAGCTGAAGTTGGACTCTTAACCGACTGAGCCACCCAGGCGCCCCTAAAATTCATTTTCTGTTACATTGCTTAAATCGTTTTTGATCAGTTCGTTAGCTGTCGCTACTTCCTGGAGTTTCTTTTGAGGAGAATTCTTCCATTTCCTCATTTTGGATAGTCCCTGGAGTGACATGGAACTGCAGGTTCTTCCTCTGTGCTGTCTGGAGTAACTTGCATTGGTGGGCGGGGCCACAGTCAGACTTCATGTCTGCCCCCAGCCCACCGCTGGGGCCACAGTCAGGCTGGTGTGTACCTTATCTTTCCCTCTCCCAGAGACAGGACTTACTGTGGAGTGGCATGGTCCCTGTCTGGGCTACTTGCACACTGCTAGGCTTGTGGTGCTGCTTCGATGGGATCTGGCCTATTAGCCAGGGTGGATCCGCAAGGTGCACAGGGGCGGGAGGGGCAGACTCAGCTCACTTTGCCTTCGGTGGTCTGCTTCTGGAGGGGCCCTGTGGCATTGGGAGTGAGGCAGACCCGTGGGAGGGATGGATCCACAGAAATACAGCATTGGGTGTTTGCATGGTGCAAGCAAATTCCATGACAGGAACTGGGTCCCTTTGGGATTTTGGCTGGGTGAGGGGCAAGGGAGATGGCGCTGGTGAGGGCCTTTGCTCCCTGCCAAGCTGAGCTCTGTCCTCATGGGCTCAACAATTCTCCCTCCCATTGTCCTCTAACCCTCCCGCTCTCAGAGCAGAGCTGTTGACTTATAGCATTCCAGATATTCTTTCCTGCTGGCTGTCAGAACACATTCCATCTGGCCCCTCCGCTTTTGCAAGCCAGACTCGGGGGCTCTGCCTTGCCAAGCGGGCTGCCACTCCACTGCCCCGTTCCCTCCCGCCAGTCCGTGTAGTGCGCACCACCTCTCCACCCTTCCTACCCTCTTCCATGGGCCTTTTGTCTACCCTTGGCTTGGGAGAGTCTGTTCTGCTAGTCTTCTGGTGGTTTTCTGGGTTATTTAGGAAGATATGGGTGGAATTTAAGTGGTCAGCAGGACGCAGTGAACCCAGCATCCTCCTACACCACCATCTTCCTCCAAAATCTCATTAATTATTTTGTTTTTATGCATTTGCAAGAATATTCACATAAATACATTTGTGAATTGGAGGAAAATCTTCTATTAGATTCTATGACCTAATTTATACTTGAAAATGAAGTCATTTTTTTAAATATAGCATCATCTTAACAACTCTTTTGTTTGTAAATGATGTTCTACATAAATGATTTTTTTCAGCAGATACACACACACACACACACACACACTCACAAATTGTCATTTTATAAGCATGGTATCCACAAGAAAGAAAAGTGGGTTTATAAGTATCTTATATACTTAGCTCCTAATATATGTCAAAATTATGTTATTTGTTATAACTGAAGTGAACTATATTTCTTTGACTTAATTCTTTGAGAAGAAATACTTCTAAAATATATAGCATAGCTATATGTCCTCTTAAATAAATGTTACTGAACATAATTTAACTTTCAGGTTAATCAGGCTTATCAAATTGAATACCAGTGATTGCATTATGCTATGCATAATACTGTATTGCTTTCAGAGTCAATTCTTATATATGAGCTTCTCTGGCTCAATGATAATGCTGTCGTTTCTGAGTCTATCTCTCTTTTGTTTCTCAGTCTCTCTTTCTCCCTTCCTCTCTCTCCCCCTTTCTTCCAGTGCTTAGTTCTAACAATACCACCTCCACACACACTTCTTATTTGTTACTTCTAAATTTTATGGTCCAATAAATAGGTTTTGTTCAAATTCTGTACAAAATAAAAGTAAACAGCTCTAAGGACCTAAGGGTGGGTCCTCTCATAAAAGCAATGCACATTTTGGCAAGAACTTTATTATATGTAATTGGTCTTCACAGAAAGATCTTTTTGTGTTTTCCTGATCTTTTATCTATATTTCATGTTCTTAGAGCTGCCAAAAATAATTCTTTACATAAGAGATAAATTCCTGGATAGAAAAATATCCTATATAAGTAGATTACTTGCCAATGCAGTTATATACATTCTTTTTTCTCACAATGAAAGAATAAGCCTATAAATTATCTAATACAAACTTTGGAGATTCGATTAATATACTTGATCTCAAATGTTAAATTTTTATAAAAGAGATGTGACTAGTCATGTGTAGACAAATCAAGAAGTTGACTGTGAGGGCTAAAGAGTTTGGGATGATACAAAAGTTTAATTCAGGTGAATTAGGCAAATCATAATGGTAAGACTAAAAAGTGGGATTCAGTAAGTGAACATTAATATTACTATATCTTGTAGTTTACAGTAGTAATTCTTAACTTTTTTTCTTCCTTAGGATTTCTAAAGGACTTGTCACATTCTTGTGACAATATCTTTACTAGATATTCTATTTGGGATAAAAAACAGTAAGTAAAGACAAAATATATTGGGAGTTGGAGGAGCCAGTTATGGGAAGGTATCACAAAAAGCACAATAAACAAGTATATGGCTGTTATGCAGATTTAAGTGGCTGAGTTCTTCATTCATAAGTTTCTAGAAATTTAGTTACCTAAATAGTCTGGCACAGAGAGGAAGACAGCCTTATAAGTGGAGATTTCCCTTATAAATGTAAATTTCCCAGCAAAGGGCAACTTCTCTGTTTCTCAAAAGTAATCAACCCAAAATAATACTTTGGCCAAAAATAATACCTTGGGGGTGGTGTATTGTGCTCCCCTTTACACCCAGTTCAAACTGGTTTAAATAATAATGCCTATGTACTTGAAGATTCCAGTGTAGCTTTAGTTAAGGATTGATCTTGCAGCTGTATGAAGTCCCAAAGGACCCTATTAGTATCTCTGCTGTCTTCTTTGGTATAGTTTGCCATCATAAGACTTGCTTTCCTTACAGTCCCAGAATGGCTGTCAACAGCATCCAGACATGCATTTCTCCTTTGTTATATCCAGCAGAAAAAAAAAGTGAGTACCTTTGCCCCAGTATTCCCAGAAAAACTCCTGAGATTCACTTTAGTTACATTGACTTTGATAGGGAAAAATTATGTTATAAGATGGCCGACAGGACTGATAGGGGAATTCCAGTCCCTACCCAATGACTCTTCTTCAGCGTTCTTCTTCCTGTCCTGCTTGCTTCTCACGCCAAATTGCCATTAATGCAGAAGTAACAGACTATAAATTGTCCCCCATACTTATGCTCGGGGTTCAGACCTCTGGAGAATGATCTCTTCTGAGTCCACTGGTGTGAAATACAGCTCCTGCCTTCCAAGATCTCTGAGTGCTGATTGGTTCTTCTGCTGGGTGATTCAGACCAGGTTCTGCAACAACTTCACTTACATTTTCACTGTTGAACCAATCTGTGTGGCTAGGGGGAAGGAATGAACTTATTGTTTTCATATTTAGCTTTTCTTTCTAAAAGTATCAAACTCAAATGCCTGTGTAAACCAGGAAAGGGATATAAATGAAAATAAGGAACTGATAAACATTTTAGCATATTGGAGAGTCCATGTCCCATACAAAGGGCTCAGGTCCTACTCAGATTCAGGCAATTGATGCCATGTTAGAAGGAACCAATATTGATACATATTTTGTATCAATATTTGTCTAGATTTTTATGTAAAGTTCAGTGACTTGTTCACATTGATATCTAATTCCAAACTTTATATATACTATACCACAGGCATGCAAAAAACATATATGGGCTAAATCAAGATTCAGGATTTAAATTTCTGCCCTCAAGAACAGAATGCAAAGATCTGATGGTACAAGGATTTTGGTCCAATGGATGAGTGTCTTTCTTATTGTTTATTAATTATTTGGCATTTTTGTTTTCTATTTTAGTCTTTGAGGGTTTACTTAATAGCAGTCCTTCCCTAAGGGACAGATCCTATCTTAATGCACTAACTAAATTAAATTTCTAAACCTACAAGGGTAAGAATTAAACCCAGGAAATAACAAAATCACTAAAGCCATTGTTATCTTTCCAGGGTCATGAAAACCAGCTGTGTAGCTTTCCCAGGGTCACTGAGTTACTTATACCAATTTGTTTGGTTTATAATGTCTTTCTTTAAAAACAAAACAAAACAAGACAACTTTACCATGAAAGATTCCCAACAAATCTCCTTTTCACAATGTGTTATTTTTGATACAGTTCTTCCTCAACTGATGGGGTTATGTCCTGATAAACCCATCCTAAATTGAAACTATTCTCAGTAGAAAATGCACTTAATACACCTAACTTACCGAACATTGTAGCTTAGCCTAGACTGCCTTAAAAGTGTTCAGAACACTTACATAGCCTACATTTGGGCAAAATCATCTAACACAAAGCCTATTTTATACATAAAATGTTATAAAATGTTGACTGTTTCATATAATTTATTAAATACTGTACTGAACATGAGAAACAGAATGAATGTGAGTGTATTGGTTCTGTACTCTTATGATCATGTGGCTGATTGGGATCTGTGGATCATTGCCACTGCCCAGCATCATAAGAGAATATTTTACCTCTTTTTCTGATTTTCTGAGCCTGGGAAAAGATCAAGATTCAAAACTCAAAATACAATTTCTACTGAATACGTATTGCTTTTGCACCATTGTAAAGTCAAAAATGTATACTTAAAACCACTGTAAGTTGGTGATTGTCTGTTGTATGTATAGGAGAAGAAAAATAATTTTCCTTATAAACTTCTAGGTTCTTGGCTGAGACAACACGTCCCAAGTAATAAAAAGGTTAACAGAAAAAACAGAAACTGTATGCACATAAGTATGTATGGAGATCCACTAAGATATAAGACTCAAAAAGGCAATTGAAGATTATACACCATTCTAAAGTAAGAAAAGTAATAGAGTTCTGGAGCTTCAAAGGGAGAAAGACAATTGTCAGGAATGCCAGAAAAGAAAGTGTATGGTAAACAAAGTTTGCACAAAATAATCCTTATGCCAAAGGCATATTTTGGGTTGGCATATTCTACTGCCCTTAATATGATTTTATTCATAAAAATTATTTACTTCTCACTTCTGAAAAGATACCAATTGCATAAAATAAGGTATTTCTCTATATTTAATTAATTTTTCCTATATAAAACATGGAAATGTGTTATTTGGAAATATTTTGGTTACAAGTATCAGAAACCCAATACAAACTAACCTAAGGGGAGGGGGAAATAATATATCTTCTTATGTATCTGTGAAGTTGAAGAAGGATTTTAATAACTCCAGGCACAACTAGATCTAGGTGTGACTCTTTTCATGCACTACTTCTGTTTTCTTTCATTCTCATACAGCAACCCTTCACAGGCTTGGCAGGATGACCATCAGACACCCAAGACTTGCATGCAGTAATTTAAACTGAAACACCTTGACCAGCCTAGTTTGAATCATGTGCTCATCCTTGGACCAGTCACTGGGACCAGAGAGATAGTATTCTCACTGGCCAGACTTGGGACATAAGACCACTACTGCATCACAAGACCACCCCTATGCCCAGGGCAATATCAAAACCATATGGACTGTGTCTCCCCATAGGAAAGAAGAGCCTAAATGTCCATCAACTGATGAATGGATAAAGAAATTGTGGTTTATATACACAATGGGATACTACATGGCAATGAGAAAGAATGAAATATGGCCTTTTGTAGCAACGTGGATGGAACTCGAGAGTGTTATGCTAAGTGAAATAAGTCATACAGAGAAAGACAGATACCATATGTTTTCACTCTTATGTGGATCCTGAGAAACTTAACAGAAGACAATGGGGGAGGGGAAGGAAGAAAAAAAGGGGGAGGGAGCCAAACCATAAGAGACTCTTAAAACCTGAGAATAAACTGAGGGTTGATGGGGGGTGGGAGGGAGGGGAAAGTGGGTGATGGGCATTGAGGAGGGCACTTGTTGGGAGAAGCACTGAGTGTTGTATGGAAACCAATTTGACAATAAATTTTATATTAAAAAAAAAAGATTCTACTCTTAAGTGAAGGAGGCAAAAGGTGTTGGACAGACAAAAGCAACAGAGTTTCATTATACTAACTCACAGCCTTAGGAATTAATCGTTCATCTAGTTTTGATAGAAACACTATTTGGCTGATGAAAAGGACATTCAAATATGTTCTATATTAAACCCAAATTAAAACTCAGTGAAAGAGAATCTTCTATGAGATTGTGAAATTCCTTGGAAAGTATAGTGCTACTTTATTTTATAAAACATAGAAGAGATCCAGTAATGATTCAGGCCATCCATCAAGTGGTATATTTTAAGCCCTTACTCTGCATTTCTGTTTCTCAGTCTAGTCTGGCTTGAGTCTTAAATTATGCTACTTATGCCACATTTGTTAACTTAATAATTCTCTCAGTCAGGAAATTTTTAGCTTATTAAACAGAATTCTAAGCTCATGCAAGTCCAAATTGAGCTATCAGGAAGATATAAAAGGACAAGGAGGAAAGTACAGGTGGTATATATAATGTGGGAAACAAAGGCAGAAGGAAATGGCAGACAAAATTAAATTTCCTTATAACCTGCAATCCATTGGCAAATACTTGAGGCAAGCAGAGTAAAACGTTTCTCCAGGAACTCCCTACTGTCTTTTTTTTTTTTTAACATGAAATGTATTGTCAAATTGGTTTCATACAACACCCAGTGCTCATTCCAACAGGTGTCCTCCTCAATACCCATCACCCACCCTCCCCTCCCTCCCACCCCCCATCAACCTTCAGTTTGTTCTCAGTTTTTAAGAGTCCCTTATTGTTTGGCTCCCTCCCTCTCTAACCTCTTTTTTTTTTTTCTTCCCCTCCCCCATGGTCTTCTGTTAAGTTTCTCAGGATCCACATAGGAGTGAAACCATATGGTATCTGTCTTTCTCTGTATGGCTTATTTCACTTAGCATAACACTCTCCAGTTCCATCCATGTGGCTACAAAGGGCCATATTTCATTCTTTCTCATTGCCACATAGTACTCCATTGTGTATATAAACCACAATTTCTTTATCCATTCATCAGTTGATGGACATTTAGGCTTTTTCCACAATTTGGCTATTGTTGGCAGTGCTGCTATAAACATTGGGGTACCAGTGCCCCTATGCATCAGTACTCCTGTATCCCTTGGGTAAATTCCTAGCAGTGCTACTGCTGGGTCATAGGGTAGGTCTATTTTTAACTTTTTGAGGAACCTCCACACTGTTTTCCAGAGTGGCTGCACCAGTTTGCATTCCCACCAACAGTGCAAGAGGATTCCTGTTTCTCCACATCCTCGCCAGCATCTATAGTCTCTTGATTTGTTCATTTTAGCCACTCTGACTGGCTACTGTCTTAATGCTAATGTTTTGTTAGAGGGAAAAACAACCTTAGCTTGACAATAGCTAGGCCTCCAGTTTCCTGAGTCTTCTTTAAGATATGAAAATCTCCTTGGAATCTTCTCCTGGATTTTACCTCCCCAAACTCCATAGTATATAACCAGTCTCTCTTCATGGTCCTGGGGCAGCTCTTTCTCCCCTCCCCATGGGGGGTCCTGTCCCCGTGTTTTAATAAAATCACCTTTTTGCACCAAAGACATCTACAAGAATTCTTTCTTGGCCATCAGCTTCAGACCCTGTGAACCCCACTATCACCCAAAAGCCCTCAGCATATATGAATTGTTATTTAAATCTGAATAAAAGTTTGAGCATCTAAAGTTGCAAACTGTTATTCTGCAATGACATTCCTTTATAGTAAGTGGGCTCTGTCAGTAAATCACTCAAAGGTTAATGTTTCTGAATTGTCAGAAAGAAGAAGGTAGCATTGCTCCAATATCCTGGTATTCTCAGGTCTCATTTATCAGTGTGGGATTTGGAAGCAGCAATTTAGAGTCACTAATGTGGGGAAGGAAAGCAGAATGTGTCACCTCAAAATAAGCCTTTTTGGCATGAGCATTATTTTTGGGCTGATTATTTTTGAGAAGCTGCAGATACAGGAGAATCTCTGAAAATAGAGTAGCAGCTACACTTTGCTAGGGAAATTTACATTTAGAAGGGAAATCTCCATTTGTAAGATTGTCTCTCTCTACCAGGAAGAGAAAGAAGAGTATAAATCACAAAAGAATTTTATGAGTGGATAAGGCACCAACTTAAGTCTGCATAATAACCTTACCCTTGTCTACTTGCTTTTCCTAGTAACCTCTCATAGCTGGCCTCCCTCTATCCCAACATTTTTTTTTTGTCTTTAGCTAGTAATTGTATTTAAGTTGGCAGATTGGGCCATTTGGGGCAGTTACAGTTTTCCTGGCTCCCATTTTTACAGGAGGTGTATATGTTATTACATTTCTGTTTGTTTTTCATTTGTTAATTTGTCTTTTATAATGGGGGGTGGGTCTCAGCCAAGAACCTAAAAGTGAAGAGGGAAAATTATTTTTCTTACTCTACAGAGTGACTAACGTGGTGAACCGAAATTCACTGATGGTGTTCCTCTTCCTTCAAAGAGCTCAGCACTCAGATGCTCCAGTGTCTAAAATTCTAACTGCATAATTATTTTATTTGACTTAAGCTTTTTTCTTTCTCCACAGTGCTCTTTTAAAATGATCACCATCCTTCAGATCTAACATATTAAGACATTCCATATATGATGCTGTTTATTAGACCCCTTTTTCATCTTACAGGAAGGACTTATATATTCTGAGATGTCTGGGATTCTGGACCTGAGGATGGAACAGAATGGTTGCCAAAGAAAAATTTTACAACTGTCAGTTTGGCCAGAGTGTGACCCTGCTGCCAATCAATTTCTCAGCTCCTCAAAATGGATGTCTCTCAGCTCCAGTGTAGATTCTTCTATAATGTTCTTAAGGTATTAAGGCCACTAGACCTACAGGCTTTCACATAGGGGAGTGGGAGTCTAGGCTGTAATTTTGGAAAGGACATAGAAGTCATGACAGGCACACTGGCCTGGGTAACTCCCAGGAGGTGGAGGGGAGGAAAAATAATTTTTCCTCTATCCTTCTAGGGTCTTGGCTGAGATATCTCTGTAATAAAAGATAGATTAATAAAAGAAAGAACAAGGGCTCCTGGGTGGCTCAGTGAGTTAAGCATCCAACTCTTGATTTCAGCCAAGGTCATGATCTCAGGGTTCCTGAGATCAAGCTTTGTAATGGGCTCAGCGCTGACAGAAAGAAGCTTGCTTGGGATCCTTTCCCTCTCTCTCTCCATCCCTCCCTTGTTTGTGCTCTCTCTCTCTCTCTCTTTCAAAATAAATAAACATTTAAAAATTAAGCATAAAAACAACAAAAGTTTGATAACATGTATACTTCCTGTATATACAAGGGGCAAGACCCAGGAACAGCAAGTAAAACCCCCCAAAATGGCCCAAGCTACCCCTTTAATATCATCTTTATCTAAAGACAAGAAGAAATATCAGGGTGGGTGGGAAAGCAGTTATGGGAGGTTATAGGGATAAGTGCAGTAAACAAGCATAAGGTTTATTATGTAGATTTAAATTGTGCCTTCTCCATTGGTAAAATTCTCTTGTGATTTATAGTCATACTGCTCTTCCTGGTAGAGAGAGGAAGACACCCTTACAAATGGAGATTTCCCTTATAAATGTAAATTCCGCTAACAAAAGCTCAACTTCTACTCTGTTTTCAGAGATTCTCCTGTGCCCTCAAGGCTCAAAAATAATCAGCTCAAAATAATCCTTATGTTAGAGAGACACATTTTTCAGGTGGCATACTGTGTTCCCCTTCAGAAGACTGTGCATGAACAAAGACATAAACGTTAGAGTGATGATCAGGCCTCTTTTGGGGAGGGGAAGATGAGAGGATATCCCTTGGGGCAAAAGGTGCACACAGTATGCAGAGCAGAAATGCTTTGGTTGAGTTACATGGAATGAGAATTTGGTCAATTACATTCTCTAAATGTCTAATTATCCCTCCTTGTTCTTACTTAGCAAATTCCTCCTCCTCTTTTTAGTATATGATTCAAACATTTTGTAAACTGCTACCACACCCCTGCTTAGTGATCATTTAGTAAAGCCACATTTTAAATTCCTTTCACCTTTTCTTGTAAATCAGTCCCTTTCTTCCTTGAATTTTTTGTTCTTTCTTGCTGGATTCTTTTTCTCTCTCTCCCTTTCTTTCTTTCATGCTTGCTTTCTTGCTTTGCTTTCCTCTTTCTGATATGTTTTCTTTCTTTCTTTCTTTCTTTCTTTCTTTCTTTCTTTCTTTCCTTCCTTCTTTCTTTCCTTCCTCTTTCTGATATTGAAATGCTCCAATTAAATGCAGTGCTTATCTCCCAGGCTACAGCCTCACTCTTTTGGTCTGGGGCAGATTACCTCCTTCAGCTAAATTCTTCTTTTACTTTTTCTTTCTGATTTTCTATATCTACACAGTTGCCATAGAGGTGGCTTTCACTTTCTTCAATAACTGCTATAATATAGCCCTGGTCATCAATGTTATTGTGCAGCTGTTGGAGAAGTGAATAAAGTACTCCAAAGATGGCCGATGTGTCTAAAACAAACTGTGGTCTCTAGCATAGAGACCTGTCCTCCAGGTTCTCCTTCCTTTATTTGCTGAGCGCACAACCCCCACCCCCAAATATGGAGGCTTACAACTATAAATTATCCTTCCTGCTCGCATTAAGGGCTCAGATCTTTGGAGAAATGGTCTTCTCTGAGCCCGATGGTGTTAAACAAATCTCTGATCCACCAAGATCTCTGAGTGCCGCTTGGTTTTTCCGCCAGCTTTTCAGCCTGATTCAGTAAGAAATTTGGTTCCCTGACTGGGAAACACAAATGCGCTGGCCCATTGTTGCCACCGGTTTGGGAGAATGGCACGGCGGTGACAGAGTGAGGGATCACAAGGGAGAAGGCCTGCCTGCCTGAATTTCGACAGTCTCCTGCTCAGTTGACTCAGGCCAGCCCCCGCTGTGCCATTCCCGCTGGACTCCAGTAGACTTGGCAGGTGAGGACCTGGACCCGACATCAGAACTGGTAAGGCTGGGGCCCAATCTAGTCAGGCCCACTTGCAAGAATGAAAGGGGGACTTGATCACTCCCCGAGACTTCAGAAGTCTCACAGGTAGGAATTCTGTGGGAGGGAATGTAATAACCTCTGGTGTGTATGCGAGTGTGAATGTGTGACTTGGTGTAGCTTGCCTGCCGAGTTTGATTCTGTGGCTGGATGGGCAGGCACCCAAGGGTCCATAGAGTCTGAGTGGGTCCATCTGCAATTCCATGATGAATGGTGTTCGGTCTGTGGCAATATCAGAGTGTTTTCTGATCATGGATTGCAGGGCTGGGACCTGTGGGGCTGAGCGTTGCCTGGGTTCCTTCAGGAAACGGCCAGGCAGACATCTGGCTGGTCTCCTCATTGGAGGGGGTGCCCCTGTCCCTCTGTCTCTGCGACTCTGCCTCAGGGAAGGATTGTGGGGTTGGGATGGAACAAGGAGAACCAGGCAAAGGTTTTAGCCACTTTATCCGGAGACTCACCCAGGGAGCCAAAGAAAAGACCCACTGCTCCCCAAGTGTTCTGCCTCCCCATGACTCATTAGGCTCCCTCCCCCATCCCCTGAGCTTGAAAGTCCTCCCTGTCTGTCTTGCCTCTGCAGCCACCATGGCACCTGCCACAGCAGCCGCCCATCTCTCCTCCCCTTCCAGGCCAGAGAACCCTCCCCACAAGGCCAAGTGGCAGACGGTGCCCTCGGCCAGGCGCAGGTGCTCTCCAGAAGTGGGTCCACATCCACAGATATCAAGAGGCCCTCTGGGGATCAGAACAGGGGCTGAGAAGGACATAAATATGAATCTACTGCAAGGGGAAAGGACATTAAGAAGAATAGGTGTCCCAACCAGGGAAAGTCCCAAAAACCCAGCCGAAATCAGGAGGAACCTCGAGAAGGGGACCTTATTGGTCTAGCCAAGATAGAACCAGACTAAAAGGGGGCACTGACTCTCTCTCCCTGTTCCTCTGCTTAATACATGTGAGGGTTCTCCCTCATTTCCCAGGTTAACGGCTAGAATTAGAACTAACTGTGGTTAGTCTACCTCAGGACAGGGACTTTAAGGAATATTCCCAAGCAGTTGCTGCTTCTGCCTTCCCCTCCCTCCTCATGTTTCTGCACCAACTTGGGTGTGGTTCTATACCATCCTCTGTGTCTCAGGCACGATTGCTTCCTCCTCCCACCCTCCAAGTCAAGGAGCAAAATGCACCCCCCCATTGGACCACCCACTTCAGATATCTCCACTGGTGCCCCAAATGAATATTGACAATGGGGAAAAATTGAATGACTTTTAGGTGGACGCAGGTGAAACATATTTGATGTTTAAACTAATTTAAGTTTATTGGACCTGTCTTTAAAGTTATGGACAAAGGTCAAATAAGCTCATGTTATCTCTGTTGCAATTTGTTAATGATAGTTAATTTTGTCTGTCTCAAAGTTTTCATGGGTAATTGTTAAGATAGCTTCCAAGGTCCTTGGTAACCTGAAACTTTCCAAATAGGCTGGAATGCTAAAGCTTTGATTATTGAACATAGGTTTGTGTTTCCAAATTCTTATTGCTGAGAAATTAAGGCCATTCGGACCTATTGGAAAACATGCTTTGTACTTAGTTGGTTCATGAATTTACCATCTAAAAAAATTCTGATGTAAATACCTCTCAATTGGTTACTAAGTCTTCAATTGGAGACTAAGGTTTCCTAAGAGTTAAAATTCTGCTAAATGTACTTAAGACTGATGAAAATAAAGAAAGCAACTCTGTATGTAGGAAAATAGGAGGTATATAAGAAAGATATAAGGAATGGAAATACAGTTTCGTTGAGGGTAGAAGAAGGTAATTTTGTCCTAAATGAGACAGGTTATTTGGAAAGAAAAGGCTTTGGGACAAAATTTAGAAGCAAAAGAAAGTTGTAGAAGGTTGAGATGAATGGAATCTTAAAAGTACACTAGTATAAGGTTGAAATCCTGCTTTTTTCTCTGCTCAAATGACAGTTTTCTTGACTGTTGAACTCCTCTTGATAAGACAATGCAAACAAAGGTTTATCCTCCGGGAAAATCAAAGTTTTAGGTGTCATCTCTATCAGGTCTTTGATTACTTAGTTAAAACTTCTGAATGTTAAAGGAGCTAGGTTTTGATAACAACTGTATAATGCTATACATTCACCTTTGGGATCTTTTATTGCCACTTTGGTTGAATACATAAAATTGTAAGATTTTTAATGATCTGTAATCCTATTTAGGATGCACTTATGACTTATGGGGTTTTAACAAACTTCTCAGGATTTAAATGGTAAATGAAGTCTTTTTGACCAATTAGGTCCTTTTATTTGGGATGTTAAGTTATTTGGAAAAGCTGTCATACGATAGTAAACCTTAGATTGTATTGCACAGGTAAATGTTGTAACTGCCTCAATATATGCAATTCCTAAAATTTTAATGTTTTGATATAAGGTCATCACTTAATATTCTGATTACTTGAGATGTTATGTGTCACAGAAATAACTGAATTTCTTTGTCAATTGCATCATAATGAACTCTCATCAGATCTTTAACGATGTCTATTTCTGAGATTTTGTCATTTATAATTGTTCTTATTCTCTCACAAAATGTGTTTCGTCTTCAAAGAGATTTATAAAAAGGACTTTGGGGACAAATACAGATATTTGACATCTTTACAATTAATACTAAAATGGGTAAGAATTTCCAGAACTAAAAAGCTGCATTCAAATTGAACAAGAATTAGGAACATGGGATTAAATGAACTGAGGAAGATTATAGTTTTGTGATTCTTGTTGAAAATATTGCTGGTTCCCTAATGTTTCCTCTTCCAGATTAAGGTAACTTTCTCTTAAGATATCGATGACATACAAAAATGTCATAAAGTATGCATTTGTAAACTGAAGCATTTATCTTTTCTCTCTACATTATTCCCCTGAAATTCAAAACTCTCAATGAGTATTCTTTCTTTCGTGGCAATTACAATTGTTTGCATAAATTCAATAAGAATCTATTCATCTTGTAACAGGTGACCATTGGAAATACCGGTTATTTTACCAAGGCTTTGACTGGAATGTCATATTTGAGGATGACATTCATAGACTCAGATATGACCAGACAGCTTTAAGGAATTAGGGTTGGCTTTATAAAACGTGGAGCCATAAAGCCTCTTGGAAATGTTGGCTTGGTGCCTTGCTTACAGAGTTCCCAGCAGCCTCACCAGGTAAGTAAAGGAGGTCACTTCCTGGCAGGTGCGGGAACCTCACGATATCTTGGGGACCTCATGAAGAGGAATTTGCCCAATTCTACAAGTATTGCAGGCCTTTCTGATGGCAAATATTTGCTTTGGCTTCTGGCCTGGAGAGGCTACTAAAAGTTCAACCCAGAGATTCCTTATAAAAGGTTCCAGCAAAGCAAACTTTAAAAGATCTTCATGATCAATCGCTATTCTTACTGAGCTTATATAAATAATTAGGCCAGATTTGTTAAGACTGGATTTGTTCTACAAATACATTGGTCTCAATTTGTCTATCTCTGGAAAGAGGGGTTTTAGAGAGAACAACTATGTTTCAACAATGAACTGTTATGATTGTTAAATTCTAGTTACGATTGCCTTTAAATGTTTGTCGTTTGCCTAAACTAGATACTTGAGGTAAACGTCAGAAAATTGTCACAGTATTTCATGTATAGGCAATCTTCTGTGCTTGTTATTCTATGGGGATAATAATAAGACCCCACGGGCATATGATTATTTAAACAACTGGAAAACAGGATGGATCTTTAAATATGCAAACCATATCTTCCCTAAACCTGATCTGACAGTTCCCAGAAACCCGCCCCTTTCGAAGACTTGGAGGTGGACTTTACAGACATACAACCAAATAGAGGATTCAGTTTCAGGTATCACCCCATGCGTCCATAACTCCAGAGTTAAGAAGGCCAACTCAGAGTAACCCTCAACCTGGCAAAGTGATCCAGATCCATTCAACCCGCTTAAACTGATCTTCAAAAAGACACTGGCCCCTGAGATCTCCAGCCCTGCTCCACACCCCGGAAGCTGGCTGGCCTGCACATAGCAGAAGCTTGAGGATTCAACATATGGACCGAGCCCAGGGATTTGGATGCAACTCTGCCAGCCCTTGTCCTTTACTGGTGTCATAGCCCGGATCTTACTTCTTGTGCTTGGGCTGATAGAGACTGCACCAACAAGCTGGACATGGGACAAAAGATGCATGCCGGGTCTCACATACCTCCTCTGGATGGGAGGATTATTAAGTATTGCCTGTATATTATGATAACCTCTTTCACCCTCACAACTGCCGCTTACCCACTTTTTCCCCAGGATTGTTATATGACAATAAGGGGTGTCAAGGGCATTCAATGCCAAAGGCTAGCCTTATGGCATTTCCCTGGTATGTAATAATTTGTTTTTCTCTTGCTGTTTTTAAAATTCTTTCTTCATCTATAACTTTTCCATTTTAATGGTAATGTGTCTTGGTTTGGATCTTTGGGCTCATCTTATTTGGAGCTCTCTAGACTTCTTGGATTTGTATGTCTGTTTTCTTCACTAGATTGGGAAATTCTCAGTCATTATTTCCTCAAGTAACTTTTCTGGACCTTCTCTCTTCTCCTTCTGGGACTCCTATAATGTAAATGGATATTCTGCTTGATGTCTTAAAGGTCTCTTAAGTTATCTTCATTTTTTTTAAGTTATTTTTTTTTTCTTTTTGCTGCTCCATGTGTCTGGGTGAGTTCTGGGTGAACTCTGGGTCTTCCAGAGCTCTGATATTCAGTTTTATTCAGTCTGCCATTCAGCCCCCATGGTATACTTGTTCAGTTTAGTTTTTGTATTCTTCAACTCTATAACTTCTGTTTGGAACTTTCCTACATTTTCTTTTTTTTATTTAGAGAGAGAGAGAGAGAGAGAGAAAGAGAGAGAGAGAGAGTAGTAGAGAGGGGCAGAGGGAGAAAGAGACAGAATTCCCAGCAGGTTCCATGCCTAATGTGGCACAGAGCCCTATGTAGGGCTTAATACCACAACCCTGAGATCATGACTTAGGCCAAAACCAAGAGTCGTAAGATGCTTAACTGACTGAGCCACACGGGCACCCCTCCCATATTTTGTATCTTTTTCTTGCGGATCTCATTATGTTTATCCTTTTTTCTTCCAAGTTCAGTGAACATCTTTATGACCATTACTTTGAACTCTTTATTAGGTAGAATTCTTATCTCCATTTCATTAATTTTTTTTTCTGATGTTTTGTCTTGTTCTTTCATTTGGAATATATTCCTGGCTCCTCATATTTTCTGACTCTTTATGTTTGTTTCTATGTATTAGGCAAACCAATGATCTCCCCAGTATTCAAGGTATGGCCTTGTGTACAAGATGTCATTTGGACCCCAGAAGTTCAATCCCCTCTGAGCTAGGTGCTCAAGAAAAATCCTTTGTGTAGGCTGAGACAGAGCTGCATCTGTAGCATGGGGTTGGATGGGCTTGGCACCTGGCCCAGTTGCATAGTGTGGCTCCAGTGTGGAGGTCAATGGGGCTCTCAGCCAGCCTGGGTATAACATGTATCTTTGCATGGGGATTGGTAGGGATGTTGCCTGGGCAACTACAACATTTGATTCAACTGGGGCATAGTAGTGGGCTGGGCTGTAACCTGGCCTGGCTGTGATGCATGGTGGTGATATGGGGGCAGGTAGGGTTTTCAGGTATGTGTGTCCACCCCAGCTCTAGTAGGTTAGAGGGATAGTTTTAAATGGCACCCACCAGTATCAATATTAGCAAGGTAGAATGAGTTTGCAAATATTTTGCTCTCCAGAGTCTCCATCCCTGGAGAAAATCCCAATAGTTTCCTGTCTCTCTAACAGGCACTTTAATATTAATAAGTGTCTCCTTCACATATAGTTTAGATGCTTCTCAAATAAGGTTTTTGCCTGAGTCCTAAGGAAGTGATTCTGTGTGCAGGCCCTTTAAAATTAGGTTCTCTATTCCCTACCATTCTATAGTTTTCTACATAATTCTGGTCGTTTTCAAAGTCTGGCATTTAGACAGCTCATTCCTCTCATGCAGGATCCAAGGGTTGGGGTGCTTGATGTGGAGCACAAACCCCTCACTCCTCAGGGAAAAGTTCAATATTTTTTAGGTCCTTCCCAATTGTGGCTTTCTATATCTGGGGTGGGTTTGTTTATTTGGCAAGATGATGTCTGTGCCTCTCCTACCCATCTTGATGTGGCCCTTTTTGTTCTTTGTTATAGAGGCTAGATTCACCCAACATTCTGTTCTTTTTCAGGAGGAATTATTCCATATGTTAGTTGTATATTTGTTATATTTATGGGAAGGAGTGAGTTCAGTATCTTCCTATGCCACCATCTTGAAACCATCTCATGAATGTATTTTTGTTTCATGACATTTTTAGCTTATCCAAAAAGAAAGATTTAACATAAATGACCAACAATAAAGAAATGCTTAAATTATTATACACCTATATGACAGAATATGATGTGGCCATTATAACAAGTGCTTTAAGAGAATATTTAATAGCAGAAATTCTTCATAAAATAGTTGAATAAAAATAGCAGAATACACAACTATAAGAGTATGAACTAAGTTTAAAATATATAACTAAGAAAAGATAAACATTAATGTTAACAAGTATCTGTGGTGGTAGTTTTATTTGATCCTTTATGCATGTCTCTATTTCCCAAATATCCTACAATAAACATATATTTGTTTTGCAATTAGAAAACAAACATTTTTTTAAAGTCTTAGTTAAAAACTTCTGCTTATTTTCAGATGAGTAACATATGCTAATATTTATCATTTACTTTTATTTTTCTGGAGAAAACAAAAATTATTTTGTCATAAGGCCAAGAGTGACAGAATTCTTCATTTTAACTCTCTTTCAAAGTATATGACCCTTATACTTTAGAGTTCTGTAAACCTAAACTTGAGATCTCCCATTTCACATTGTTTTCCTTTTCTTTGTAAAGAAATCCATTGTGTGTATAATTGTTAAATGTTAATGTTTGTATAACCATTTATTCATTTATTCACTCAACATCATCTTATTGAGGAATACAAGCATAACAATACCTTAGTGTGGGGGAATAAATTAGAGGAGTGAAAACTAAAGATTGGAGAACTGTTAGGCAAGGAAAGATGCATGCTTCCAACAGGGTAGTTAACATGAGAATGTGAAGAAATGAATAGAGTCAAGAGAGGTCCTGAGAGTATAAAAAACAGAATTTGATGACTTCTTGTGTGTAGTTATAGCTAATAAGTACCAGTAGTGTGCTAATGTAGATTGTACAACCTTAAAGAAAACACACCTCCTCATTCTTCAAACCTCCAACACAACCTCACTCCTTACCCTTAACTGATGGTCCAGGAAAACAGAAACAATCCAAAGAGAACTTAATCACAATTCACCTCCAAATTTACCATCTCTCTATACCCTATACTATATATTCTTGTTTTCTTCCTTTTAAAATTGAAGGCCTGTCCACCTTTTCACGTGTGTCCTGAATTCCATCCTTTTTCACCTCCTCAAGGACTTCACTCTCACAATTTCCCAGCTATTCTGCATCATCAAAATTAACCCCTCTAATGGATTGTTTTAATTAGCATACAGATATTCTGTTATTCTCTCATCTTAAACATTCCAAGGGTACCTGGGTGACTCAGTTTGTTGAACATCTGACTCTTGATTTCAGCTCAGGTCATGATCCCAGAGTCATGGGATCAAGCCCATGTCAAGATCCATACTGAGCATGGAGCCTGCTTGAGATTCTCTCTCTCTCTCTCTCTCTCTCTCTCTCTCACTGTCTGTATCTCTTAAAAAAATTAATTAATTAATTAATTAATTAATTAAAAATTCCTTGAGCTCAACACTATTTCCAGCCATCATCCCATATCTTTGCTAAAATTTTAAAAAGCAAGAAGAAGGAAAAGAAAAAAAGAAAAGGAAAGGAAAAGAAAGGAAAGGAAAGAAAAAGACAGGAAAAAAAGCCAGAGAGTCACTTACTTTGATATGTACATTCCCTCTCCTTTTGTGACATGCAACCTGCACTGAGCTCACATGCTTAGAGGAGCTAAATGCTTGTCTTAATGCTCTGTTTTGCCATCCTGAAATTCTTGATAACTTTTGAACAAGAGAACTCACATTTTTTTTTCACTAGACTCAGAACATTTTATAGCTGGTTCTATCCAAAGACCATTTTGAGTTCTTATTTTTCTGCTTATCAATAGCATTTGGCTCAATTGACCACATACTTCCAGAAACCTTTTCTTCACATGGCTTCATGAATACCATGCTGTTGGTTCTCCTATATCTCAGGGACTCTTTGCTGGTTTGTTCTTGTCTTCTTCACTTCTAAAATGTAGAGTATTCCAGAGCTCAGATATCAGTGTTTTCATCTCTATCTACATTCCTTTTCTGAGTGGTTTTATTTATTTCCATGACATTAAGTACTATTTAAATACAAATGTCCTTCATGCAAATTTATATCTCCAGGCTAGAACTCTTTCTTGAACTTTAACCTATAAGCAAATTGTCCACTCAATATCTATACTTGAATGTTCAATAGCTAACGTGACTGGGACAGTCTTGATTTATATCTTTATAAATAGGTCTGTCTTTCACACTAATAGTATAATGGTTTGGATATACAATATTGTAGTTGCCCTACCTGTAGACATCTCAGATTGAACTTGTCTAAAAAATGAAATCCTGGTGCTCTTTCCCATGCCTCCCACACTTTTCTTCATCTCAGTAAACAACCTCACTATTCATGTAGTTTCTCAGAAACAGTTTTGGACTTACTGTATAGTTAATAAAGACTTCATGGCTCCTTACTTTTATGAGTCCTCCTAAGACTCTAACAGCAGGCCTTAACAATGTTTTCACACAGTCATATGGTTTTGTGAAATGTATGAAGATAGAAATCATTCTAATGCTGAGAAGCAAATTTGAAAAGATGCCTTGGAACATTTCTGTAAACAAGTAAAAATTTAGACTTCTGATTTGTCTAAATACAAAAAGTACTCCTTCTGTCATCTTTAAATTTATTTTTGAACTACAGAGAGAAAATTCAGATTAAAAATTAAGAAAATATGAAGCAAAATTGATAGAGGAGTGATGAAATCAATAGAAAGTATTCTGACATTGAGAAGTGAATGGAAACATTTTTTTCCAGATTATGCTCAAACCAGTACTTCATTAAGAGGAAAAGATAAATGTTGGATAGAAGTAATGAATAGGTTCTTGGATTAAGAATCCAAAGGTTGAAGATAAGGAAATCATGTGAATATATCAGGAAAATATTTAACCAATTGAGCCACCTAGGTACCCCTATCAGGAAAATATTTAAATTGCTTGTGTATTTGATACAAAATACTGATATTGGTAAAGATAACATAAAACTCATAATAATGTCATGATTACCCTGATGCAAAAATGGTTAATGAGTGTCATCAATTCAAACAATATTTAATATTAGTCATTGTACAGGAAAATTTTAAATACTCTGAAATCTTATAACGCATAAAAGTTTCCCAACTTTACAAAAATCCTAAAGCTGTACATGACATTACCAATAACATGTTGAGAAGATGAAAGAAATGTATAAAGAATATAATTCATTAAAAAATTGATCAAGCACCTGGGTGGCTCAGTCAGTTAAGTGGTGGACTCTTGATTTTACTTCATGTCATGGTTTCACAGTTTGCAAGTTCAAACCTTGCTTTGGTTCTGGACTGACAGTGTGGAACCTGCTTGGAATTCTCTCTCTCATTCTCTCTCTGCACCTTCCTGCCTCTCTCTCTCTCTCTCTCAAAATAAGAAAATAAACTTTGAAAAATTGATCAATCATTCTAGAGAAGATTGACTTCTCAAAGAGTTTGCAGACAAAACCATAGGGAAAAAAAAGGTAGTATAGCAATGTACCAGGCAGTTAATTAAGAAAAGTGTATTGTTATTTTCCTGGATTTGTGTCATGTTTGTGATATTTGTTAGTTTTTTTTAATAAGTGATTTATTATGGTATCTCTTCTTATTCTACAACAGTTGTCTATTACTGCATAACTAATTACCTTAAAACCTAGTGGCTTAAATAATAACACATATTATTTTACAATATCTGTGGGTCAAAAATTCAGAAGTGCCTTAGCTTGGTAGTTCTTGTTCAGGACTTTTATGAGGTTACAATTAATATGTTGGTTAAGGCTACAGTCATGTGAAGACTTGACTGAGGCTGGAGGATCCACACTCACATGGTTGGCAAATTATGCTGGCTGTGGGTGGGAAACCTCAGTTTCTCCGCATCTGGACCTTTCAATAGGGTTTCTCATAATATGACAGCTGACTTCTCCTAGAGTGAATTATCCAAGAAAGAGCAAGGTAAAAGCCTCAATGACTTCTATAATTTAGCCTTAGAAGTTACACACCACCCTTTCTGCACTCTTACTGGTTACACCGGTCAACCCTGTCTAGTTAGTGTACAAAGGGACTATAGAAAAGCATAAATATCAAGAAGCAAGTATCAGTAAAGATAATCTTGGAGCTTGCTACCATAGTCCTCCCACCGGCCACCAAAGATTCATGCATTTCCTGTACAAAAAAAATACACTCCCCCTCCCCCAGGTCCCCAAGAGCTTAATATCATTCCAACATTAGGTTAGAGTTTAGAACGTCATCATCTAAATCATGTTCTAGTGTGGAAGAAGCTCCTTTATTTTAGTTTCAGAAGCAGAGCTCTCAAAAACAGTTCCTTTTGGTCCAAAGACCTGTTAAATAAAGCGATGTCTTACTTGCTTTTCACACACCTAATGTACAACAGTGGGAGAGGCATAGCTATGATAACCATTATAGACATTCTCATTCAAGAAGGGAGGAAATGGAAGGCAAACTGGTACAAAAAATCTTGAAATTCAGGTAGATAAATATTGGAAGTTCTCTGATTAGGCCTAAGTCCTACTCCTTCCCAGGAATTATTCTGCATAGGCTTTTACTCTGTATCCTGTGTTATTGGTTCTACCTTCTGAGTCCATGTGTGAAGATCCATAGTTTACTCAATCTGCTTCTAGCTTGTAAATATTTTAGGGTCCAAAGTCTTCTTTTCATTTTCTGCTTTTCTGTCCTTTTCAATACAAGTTATCGGTATTTCTTCCAATATAATTCATTTTAAAACTTTGTGAAAATACTATGAATCTCATTGAGAGTTCACTCCATCAAAATCTCCTTGAGATATGCTTTTTTCTAATGTGGACTTCTGCTGAGATCGCTGAGAGACAACATTCTTATGCTTCTTACAAGTCTTATTGTTTAACTAAATGTATCCACTTATTTAGTGTTTTCCACAGTCTCCAACATAATCACATACTGTCTTACACCTGTCTTTGCAAGAGAGAAAACTTTGAAAGTTCCTTTTTAAAAGATGGTGCTCATAATCTGGTAGGTATATATGTACAAAGTGTGAATTGCTCAGAATGCATCTCAAAAATAATTTTAAGACGTTTTTGGACCTTTCATACCAGGTTATTGATACATATATCATAAATGGATAGTTAGGTCATTGGTCATTGCACTGCAATATGGTGATTGTCTGGCAAACATTTTCTATTTTGGTTTGGCAAATTAGTCTACTTACAACTTTGTTGTTTGTTTTCTGTTAGGGAAAGGGGTTTCTTTTGGATTGAGATTGGAAGAGGATTAAAAGCAGAGGGTACACTTGCTAGGCTGCTCAAATTTATAGTAGAGTAGTCACACTGAAATAATCACACTCGATAGAGCTGCCAGTCTACCATGTGGCAATGAAGGTTGGTTAAAAAAATAATAATAACAGCATTTAGAGCTTCCTGGTGGCAATACTTCACTCCAAAATTGGGTAGTTCTGTTTGTAGCTTTGTTTAAACTGAGGGAGTTAAGAGAGATTTAAGGGGAGAAATGGTGGATCAGTCTTTAGAATTTAAAATGGTTTGGGGTCTAAAAACACTATCAAATCAACAATAACAAACATTTGTAGAGTACTTACTACTTTGGGAGTAGTTCTAAGTTCAGAGGAATGACTTTGAATGTCACTGCTTATTGTTGGGAGATTTATCAAGAGAAAAAGAAGACACCACTTGGAAATTACTTGGATGGCATTTTAGAAGACAACTGAGTTGTCTAAGTCATTCCCTCATGTCTTTTCTAAATTCTAAGAATCCAAGAAAATATCATTAATTTAATGTGGAACATGTATGCTTTCACACCTTTGATTTAGATAAGATAATAATAGTTACATTTTTTACATGTTAAACATATCCTTCCAAAATCATTTTGAAGACATAAGTATTGATTAAGTGTCATCACTTAAAGCTATCACTTTTTTGCTATTGAATCATTAGTGAAGTTACTGAACCCCAATAATTGTTCTTATAGAAAATTTAATTGGTTTTATAATAGTTTTAAGGAACACAATGCAACAAATGATAAGGATAGCATATAATGTGTTTCTCTTTCAAAATTTGTCCTAAAATCCACACCTTAAAGTTACCAGACCAAATTTCTTGATTGGAATCAGCTGAAGAATGGTGCCCTCCATGCAAGCAGAGAAGAGGCAAATCCTAGACAAATATAGGCTTGTTATAAGTTCAGGTACTTAAGATATTTGTTTTGAAAACCTGCTGCTAAGAGACTCTTGGAGTGAAGCACAATAATGGCAAAAAAAGAAAAAAGGCTAGAAAGGAGGTTATATTAAAAAGAAAATGGATTCTTGAAAAGAGGGGCACTTCAGATGTTCCAGGAAGAGATTATTCTGAAACCTTGTAGAAGCTGCTGACATTTCTGAATGAATCTCAAAAGAGTGGTGAAAAGGTAAGTAGTATTAAACGGACATCCTAAGAGAAATTTGAGTTGCTGAACCACCCAAAGCATGTTCTGTACAGTGAAGTGATCCAAAGTATATATGTTATACAGTATTTGACTTACACTTCAGTTTTGTTTCCTATTTTTTGGCTCTGTATTTTAGTGTTGTTTAATTTAATTTACTCACTTTGGGTTTCTAAAGTGAGTGAAAGAGAACTAGTATAACTAATTCAATAAAAGTTTCAGTGAAGAGAAATATTGGGTTGGAGTAGAAATTGGTAAACCAAGGGGCGCCTGGGTGGCTCAGTCGGTTAAGCGTCCGACTTCAGCTCAGGTCATGATCTCACGGTCTGTGAATTCGAGCCCCGCGTCGGGCTCTGTGCTGACAGCTCGGAGCCTGGAGCCTGCTTCGGATTCTGTGTCTCCCTCTCTCTCTGACCCTCCCCCATTCATGCTCTGTCTCTCTCTGTCTCAAAAGTAAATAAACATTTTTAAAAATTTTTTTAAAAAGAAATTGGTAAACCTTTCTACAGGGAATTTTCATTGAATTTCAAGAACCTTAAAAACACTTATAGGCACTGCGGGCTCCTGCATGGCTCAGTTGGTTAGGCAGCTGACTCTTGGTCTTGGTTCAGGTCATGATCTCAGTTTGCAAGTTCAAGCCCCATGTCAGGCTCTATGCTGACAGTATGTAGCCTGCTTGGGATTCTCTCTCTCTCTCTCTCTCTCTCTCTCTCTCCCTCCTTCCCTCTCTCAAAGATAAATAAATAAACTTAAAAAAATTTATAGGCTTTGATTCAATAATTCCAGTTCAAGAAATCTTCAAGAAGGACTTCTTAGAAGTGGATACATTCCTAGAAAAATATAACATACAAAAACTGAAGCAGGAAGTAATAGAAAATTGAACAGACTGATTACAGTAATGAAATTGAAGCAGTAATCTAAAGTCTCCCAATAAACAAAAGTCCAAGACATGGCTTCACAGGTGAATTCTGCCAATTATTTAAAGAAGAGTTAATACCTATTCTTCTCAAACTATTCCAAAAAATAGAAGAGGGAGGAAAACTTCCAAATTTATTCTATGAGGCCAGTATTACTCTGATTGTGAAACCAGACAAAGAGTCCACTAAAAAAGAGAAAAACAAGCCAATGTCCTGATAAACATAGGTCCAAAAATCCTCAAAAAAAAATAGTAGCAAATCAAATCCGACAATACATTTAAAAAATCATTCACCACAACCAACTGGAATTTACTGCCAGGATGCAGAGTGATTCAATATTTGTAAAACAATAAGTGTGATATATCACATCAATAAGACAAAAGACAAAAACCATATGATTTTTTCAATAGATGCAGAAAAAGCATTTGATGAAGTGCAACATCCATACATGATAAAAACCTTCAACAAAGTAGGTCTACAGGGAACATGATAAAGTCCTTATATGAAACATCCACAGCAAACGTCATCCTTAATGAGGAAAAACGGATTTTCCCCTAAGGTTAGGAACAAGACAAAGATGTCCACTCTTGTCACTTTATTTAACAGAGTACTGCAAGTCTTAGCCACAGCAATGATACAACAAAAATAAATAAAAGGAATCCAAATTGGTAAGGAAGAAGTAAAACTGTCACTATTTGCAGATGACATGATACCCTACAGGGAAAACTGTAAAGACTCCACCAAAAAACTACTAGAACTGATAAATGAATTCAGCCATGTCTTAGGTTATAAAATCAATATACAGAAATTAGCTGCATTCCTAAACACTAATAATGAAGCAGCACAAAGAGTGAATAAGAAGATAATCTGATTGAAAATTGCACCAAAAATAAAAAAATACTTAGAAATAAAACTAACCAAAGAGATGAAAAACCTGTACCCTGAAAACTATAACACATCGATGAAAGAAATTCAAGGCAACATGAAGAAATCAAAAGACATTCCATGCTTGTAGTTTGATAGAACTAATATAGTTAAATGTCCATATTATCCAAAGCAATCTACAAATTTAGGGCAATCTTTATCAGAATACCAACAGAATTTTTTTACAGAAATAGAACACACAATCTTAACGTTTGTATGGAACCACAAAAGACTCTGAATAACCAAAACAATCTTGAAAAAGAAAAGCAAAGTTGGAGGCATGACAATTCCAGACTTTAAGTTATATTACAAAGCTGTAGTGATCAAAACAAGGTGATACTGGCACAAAAACAGACACATAGGTCAATGGAACAGAACAGAAAACCCAGAAATAAACCCATAATTATATGGTCAATTGATTTTTGACAAAGTAGGAAAGAATATCAAATGGGAAAAAGACAGTATGTTCAAAAAATGGTGTTGGGGGAACTGGCCAGAAATATCCAAAGAAAGTAACTGTACCACTTTCTTACATCATACACATAACAAAATTCAAAATCGATTAAAGAATTAAATGTGAGACCTGAAACTTTAAAAATCCTAGAAGAGAGCACAGGCAGTAATATATCTGACAGTGGCCATAGCAACATATTTCTAAATATGTCTCCTGCCGAAGAGAAATAAAAACAAAAAATAAACTTTTGGGATTGCATAAAAATAAAAAGCTTCTGCATAGTCAAGGAAACAATCAACAAAACTAAAAGGCAACCTCCTAAATGGGAGAAAATATTAACAAATGATAATTCTGGTAAGGGGTTGGTATCTGAAATATATGAAGAACTCCTACAATTCAACACCCAACACATAAATAATCCAATTAAAAATGGACAGAAGACATGAATAGACATGTCTCCAAAAAAAGTCATCCAGATGGCCAACAGACACATGAAAAGATACTCAAGATCACTCATCATTAGGGAAATGCAAATCAAAACCACAATGAGATATCACCTCACACCTGTCAGAATGGCTAAAATCAAAACACAAGAAAGAACAAGTGTTGCTGAGGATGTGGAGAAAAAGAAACCCTCCTGTACTTTCGGTGGGAATGCAAACTGGTGCAGCCACTATGGAAAAGAATATAGAGGGTCCTCAAAAAGTTTAATTAGAACAACCCAGTAATCACTCTACTAGGTATTTTCAAAAAACTATAAAAAAACTAACTCAAAGGAAAATGTGCACCCCAATGTTTATGTCAGCATTTATTTACAATAGCCAAATTATGGAAGTAGCCCAAGTGTCCACCAATAAGTGAATGGATAAAGAATGGGTACATATATATGCAATGGAATGCTATTCAGACATGAAAAGGAATGAAATCTTGCTCTTTGCAACAGTATGGATGGAGCAAGAGAGTATAATGCTAAGTGAAATAAGTCAGAGGAAGACCAATACAATATAATTTCACTCATGTGTGGAGTTTCAGAAACAAAACAAATGAGAAAAGAGAGAGACAAAGAGAAAAACCAAGAAACAGACTTGACTACAGAAGAAAAATCTGATGGTTACCAGAGGGGAGGTGGGTGAAATACGTGATGGGGATTAAAGGGTAAACTTATCATGATGAGCACTGAGTAATGTATAGAACTGTTTAATCACGATATTGTACACCTGAAAATAATACAACATTTTATGTCAAGTATACAGGTTAAAGAACACCCTAAAAAAGAATGAATGGGTCAACCAGGCAATTAGAGAAGAAATTAAGAAATATATGGAAATAAATGAAAATAAAAATACAACAATCCAAACGTTTTGGGATGCAGGGAAGGCAGTCTTGAGAGGAAAATACATTACAATCCAGGCCTATCTCAAGAAACAAGAAAAATCCCAAATACAAAATCTAACAACATACCTAAAGTAAATAGAAGCAGAACAGCAAAGAAAGCCCAAACCCAGCAGAAGAAGAGAAATAATAAAGATCAGAGCATAAATAAACAATAAAGAAACTTAAAAAAATGTAGAGCAGATCAATGAAACCAAGAGTTGTTTTTTTTTTGAAAAACTAAACAAAATTGATAAACCTCTAGCCAGGCTTCTCAAAAAGAAAAGGGAGATGACCCAAATAGATAAAATCATGAATGAAAATGGAATGATCACATCCAATCACTCAGAAATACAAGCAATTCTCAGGGAATACTATGAAAAATTACATGCCAACAAACTGGACAACCTGGAAGAAATGGACAAATTCCTAAACACCCACACACTCCCAAAACTCAAACAGGAAGAAATAGAAAGCTTGAACAGACCCATAACCAGCGAAGAAATGGAAACAGTTATCAAAAATCCCCCAACAAATAAGAGCCCAGGACCAGATAGCTTCCCAGGGGAATTCTACCAGACATTTAAAGCAGAAATAATACCTATCCTTCTCAAGCTATTCCAAGAAATAGAAAGGGAAGGAAAACTTCCAGACTCTTTCGATGAAGCCAGCATTCCTTTGATTCCTAAACCAGACAGAGACCGAGTAAAAAAGAGAACTACAGGCCAATATCCCTGATGAATATGGATGCAAAAATTCTCAATAAGATACTAGCAAATCGAATTCAACAGCATATAAAAGAATTATTCACCATGATCAAGGGGGATTCATTCCTGGGATGCAGGTGGTTCAACATTCTCAAATCAACCACCCTGATACATCACATTAAGAAAACAAAAGAACCATATGACCTGTCAATCGATGCAGAGAAAGCACTTGACAAATTTCAGCATCCTTTCTTAACAAAAACCCTCAAGAAAGTCGGGATAGAAGGCACATACTTAAACATCATAAAAGCCATTTATGAAAAGCCCAGAGCTAATATCATCCTCAATGTGGAAAAACTAAGAGCTTTCCCCCTGAGGTCAGGAACACGACATGGATGTCCTCTCACCACTCTTGTTTAACATAGTGTTGGAAGTGCTAGCATCAGCAATCAGACAACAAAAGGAAATCAAAGGCATCAAAATTGGCAAAGATGAAGTTAAGCTTTCACTTTTTGCAGATGACATGATATTATACATGGAAAATCCGATAGACTCCACCAGAAGTCTGCTAGAACTGATACATGAATTTTGCAAAGTTGCAGGATACAAAATCAATATACAGAAATCAGTTGCATTCTTATACACTAATAATGAAGCCACAGAAAGACAAATAAAGAAACTGACCCCATTCACAATTGCACCAAGAAGCATAAAATACCTAGGAATAAATCTAACCAAAGATGTAAAAGATCTGGATGCTGAAAACTATAGAAAGCTTATGAAGGTAATTGAAGAAGATATAAAGAAATGGAAAGACATTCCATGCTCATGGATTGGAAGAATAAATATTGTCAAAATGTCAATACTACCCAAAGCTATCTACACATTCAATGCAATCTCAATCAAAATGGCACCAGCATTCTTCTCGAAACTAGAACAAGGCATCCTAAAATTCATATGGAACCACAAAAGGCCCCGAATAGCCAAAGTAATTTTGAAGAAGAAGACCAAAGCAGGAGGCATCACAATCCCAGACTTTAGCCTCTACTACAAAGCTGTCATCATCAACACAGCATGGTATTGGCACAAAAACAGACACACAGACAAATGCAATAGAATAGAGACTCCAGAATTGGACCCACAAATGTATGGCCAACTAATCCTTGACAAAGCAGGAGAGAATATCCAGTGGAAAAAAGACAGTCTCTTTAACAAATGGTGCTGGGAGAACTGGACAGCAACATGCAGAAGGTTGAAACTAGACCACTTTCTCACACCATTCACAAAAATAAACTTGAAATGGATAAAGGACCTGAATGTGAGACAGGAAACCATCAAAACCCTAGAGGAGAAAGCAGGAAAAGACCTCTATGACTTCAGCCGTAGCAATCTCTTACTGGACACATCCCCAAAGGCAAGGAAATTAAAAGCAAAAAGGAACTATTGGGACCTCATGAAGATAAAACCTTCTGCACAACAAAGGAAACAACCAAGAAAACTAAAAGGCAACCAACGAAATGGGAAAAGATATTTGCAAATGACATATCGGACAAAGGGCTAGTATCCAAAATCTATAAAGAGCTCACCAAACTCCACACCCGAAAAACAAATAACCCAGTGAAGAAATGGGCAGAAAACATGAATAGACACTTCTCTAAAGAAGACATCCGGATGGCCAACAGGCACATGAAAAGATGCTCAATGTTGCTCCTCATCAGGGAAATACAAATCAAAACCACACTCAGATATGACCTCACGCCAGTCAGAGTGGCCAAAATGAACAAATCAGGAGACTATAGATGCTGGAGAGGATGTGGAGAAACAGGAACCCTCTTGCACTGTTGGTGGGAATGCAAACTCGTGCAGCCACTCTGGAAAACACTGTGGAGGTTCCTCAGAAAATTAAAAATAGACCTACCCTATGACCCAGCAATAGCACTGCTAGGAATTTACCCAAGGGATACAGGAGTACTGATGCATAGGGGCACTGGTACCCCAATGTTTATAGCAGCACTCTCAACAATAGCCAAATTATGGAAAGAGCCTAAATGTCCATCAACTGATGAATGGATAAAAAAATTGTGGTTTATATACACAATGGAATACTACGTGGCAATGAGAAAGAATGAAATATAGCCCTTTGTAGCAACATGGATGGAACTGGAGAGTGTTATGCTAAGTGAAATAAGCCATACAGAGAAAGACAGATACCATATGTTTTCACTCTTATGTGGATCCTGAGAAACTTAACAAGAACCCATCGGGGAGGGGAAGGGAAAAAAAAAAGAGGTTAGAATGGGAAAGAGCCAAAGTATAAGAGACTCTTAAAAACTGAGAACAGACTGAGGGCTGATGGGGGGTGGGAGGGAGGGGAGGTCGGGTGATGGGTATTGAAGAGGGAATCTTTTGGCATGAGCACTGGGTGTTGTATGGCAACCAAATTGACAATAAATTTCATATATTTAGGGGCGCCTGGGTGGCTCAGTCGGTTGAGCGGCCGACTTCGGCTCAGGTCATGATCTCGCGGTCCGTGAGTTCGAGCCCCGCGTCGGGCTCTGTGCTGACAGCTCAGAGCCTGGAGCCTGTTTCAGATTCTGTGTCTCCTTCTCTCTCTGACCCTCCCCCATTCATGCTCTGTCTCTCTCTGTCCCAAAAATAAATTTAAAAAACTTAAAAAAAATATTTAAAAAAATTTCATATATTTAAAAAATAAATAAATAAAATCTTATAAGTAAGTAAGTAAATAAATAAATAAATAAATAAATAAATAAATAAAAGAAAACATCTCCTTGAAGTATAGACTAGGTCTTTTTCTTTAAGTTTTATTGGGCTAATTTAGGTTAGGTACCAACTGCTAGACAAATATCAATCAACAAAGGGATGCCACACACTGGTTAGCTGAAACAAAATAGATTCTCCTGAACATCCAGAGACAAGATTGAATATCTGGCAAAATTGAAGCTACAATCAGAATAAGAAAGGGATAAGTGGATGCTGAGGAGGTAATTAACAGTATCTACTATGAATGCTACTACCTTCTTTCTCAAATCCTGATCTTTGCACACTTTCCTCTGCCTGAAATACTCTTTGCCTCCCTGTTTACATAACTTTTGCTTTTCCTTCAGCTCTCATCTCTTCCCCCAGATTTATTGAGATATAATTGATATCTAGCACTGTATAAGTTTAAGATACGCAACATAATGATTTGACTTACATATATTGTGAAATGATTACCACAAATTTAGTTAACATCCACTGTCTCATACAGATATAAAATTTTGAAAAAGAAATTTTTTTTCCTTGTGTGAGGACACAGGATTACTCTTAACAACTTTCATATAGAACATATAGCAATGTTAACTATAGTCATCACAGTGTACATTACAATGCCAGGGCTTGTTTTTGTCTTATAACTGGAAGTTTGTACCTTTTGACCACCTTCATTGATTCCTCTAAACCTCACTACCTCAATTCTGGTAATCATAAGTCTGATCTCTTTTTCTATAAGTTTGTTTTTTTCTTCTTTTTTTCAGATTCCACATATAAGTGAGGTCATACAGCATTTATCCTTTTCTGTCTGATTTATTTCACTAAACATAATGTCCTCAAGTTCCATCCATATTGTCACATATAACAGGATTTCCTTCTTTTTTAAGTATGAATAATATCACATTGTGTATATGTACCACAATTTCTTTATCCATTAATCCATTGGTAAACACTTAGGTTGTTTTCATGTCTTGACTATTATAAATAATGCTGGTATAAACATGGGGGGTGCTGATATCTCTTTAACATAGTATTTTCATTCCCTTTGGACATATTTCCCCAGGTGGATTTGCTGGATCCTATGGTACCTCTATTTTTAATTTTTTGACAAATATCCATACTGTTTTCCATAGTGGCTGTACCAATTTACACTTCCATCAATAGCACACAAGTGTTCCCTTTCCTCTATATCCTTGCAGACACTTGTTGCTTCTTGTCCTTTTGATGATTACTATTCTAACAGGCATGAAGTGATTCTCATTGTAGTTTTGATTTGCATTTCCCTAATGGTTAATAATGTTGACCACGTTTTCATGTACCTGTTGGTTATTCATATATCTTCTTTGTAATAATGCCTATTCATGCCCTTTGCCCATTTTAAAATTAAATTATTTATTTATTTATTGTTTACTATTGAATTGTATGAGTTCTTTATATATATTGGATATGAACTCCTTATCAGATATATGTTTTTTTTCACATTCTGTACATTGTCTTTTTATTTTGTTGATCATTTCTTTTTCTGTGCAGAAGCTTTTTTGTTATAGTCTCACTTGCTATTTTTTATTTTGTTGCTTGTGCTTTAAGTGTCATATTAAAAAAATCATTGCCAAGTCCCATTTTGATGAGCTGATTTCTTTTTTTTATTCTAGGACTTTTATGGTTTCTACTCTTTTTTAAAAAAATATAATTTATTGTCAGATTGGTTTCCATACAACATCCAGTGCTCATACCAACAAGTGCCCTCCTCCATGCCCATCACCCACTTTCCCCTCTCCCACACCTCCCATCAACCCTCAGTTTGTTCTCAGTCCTTAGGAATCTCTCATGGCTTGCCTACCTCCCTCTCTATAACTTTTTCCCCCTTCCCCTCTACTCTTAAGTCTTTAATCCATTTAGAGTTAATTTTTATGAGTGGTATAAGGTAGGGTTTTTTTTTTCTTTTACATATTAATATCTTATTTTTCCCAGCACAATCTATTGATGAGATTGATTTTTCAACATTAAGTATTCTTGGCCCCCTTGTCAAATATTAGTTAACTGAGTTCTCATCTTAAACATAATTTTCTGACCCATGCAAACTGTATTAGAGATGTTGGGGTCTATATAGATTTTGTAGATTAAATGATTTTGTGGTGGAGGTAAGATTAACATAACTCCAGTTTTAAAAATAGTTTTTCCCAGAACATATCCTAGGGTAGAGGGAAAATGGTACTGTGTGTACTCACAGGCTGTGTGGCACAATTCAATGATGCTTCCCTGACTAAGGCCAGGAGCTCAGCAAACTATGGCCAATGGACCAAATCTAGCTCATCACCTCCTTTTGTAAGTAAAGTTTTATTTGAGCACAAGCATATTTATTTATGTAGGGCCTATAAAGCTAAAAATATTTACTATGTGTCACTTTATAGGAAAAAAATGCTATCCTTTGACTTGAACAACAGACACCCTGTCTTTAGACTTTGTCTTGATGAAGGTTGCTATACCCAGGATATTTACTTGAGATTACCTACACTCACCATAAACAATAGAAATATAGCAGGGTTCTTTTTCCCCTTTTCCTTGTACTTGGTGAGTACCAGGCAAGTAACCAGTCTTCATAAATATTGTGAGGGAGAGTAAGTGAGTGAAACAGGAATGCAAAGAAACAATCATGAAATTGACAAAGATGACCAGCTCACACTTGAGTCCTCATACCATGCTGTCATCAGCAGTTGTAAGTCATTGTAGAAAACTGGGAGAACTAAGTCTCTATATATCCATCTAGGTTCATGCTGTTTCATCTTCTGTTTTATGCAGTAGTCTGAATAGATGGACTTCTATATCTGTTGCCCTTAAACAAACTTAACATCCTTTGAGTATACATGTGTAGCCATCAATCATATTACTGAACTATAGTATAAAGCAGATTGGTCAATCTATATTGATGGCTAAGTGTCTTAAGGGGATGTACGGTATGAAAGTATTTACTTAGAAAGTTGTACCTGATTTCTTTTTCCAAATGGTGAGCTTACTGGTCAGGGACCGAATTTTATACTACTTTTAGCCAGAAGAGGAGTAAGTGCTAGGTTGTTCAATAAGTGCTTGTGAATGTGAAAAATAACATTGTCTAGATGGGTAATCAAACAAGATTGAATGTTTTGGTTAATTTTTTAACCTGTTTTAAGGAGGGAGAAATTCAAAACACGTTCTACTTCTTATAGTTTTCTGTTCTGAAACAGTGTAAGTGAAATAGTGATAGACCCAAAATAATTGAAACTAGAATGGTGTATTTGCTGTTAAAAGCACACATAAGGACTATTATGGTAGACTGTATCCTTGATCTGTAGACATAGCCATATTCATAAAAGGCTCAGGAACGTAAGCATACTTGAGCTTCCCCAGACTAACAAGGAAACCCTGCATTCTATTTTTTGCAAAAGACATTTTAAAAAAATTACAGCCTGTCACTATCAGAAAGCTCAAAGTCCAATTGCTCAGAAAGATTCAGCCTTTTAATAAATCCAAAAATGCTTACAACTGAAGGTCAATTGTGATTCCAGTATATAAGTTTGGCTCATGAAAGGTAGTAAAACTAGCATAATGTCAACTATATGACTGAAATGAAGCCCTAGCTATACTTTCCTTCCTGACTCATTTGCAAAATACATAGAACTAAAAGATGAATGCAATTATTATTTCTTCCTACCATGTGCCAGACACCACTCAAGGCACTATAAGTACAGCATTCAATAATACAAGCAATGTCTATGCCCTCAGTAAGCTTTTGTTCCACTGGGACAACACATATAAGTGATCAGATGCATTGTAATACAGTGATCCTATAAGTGATAGGCTAGGTAAAGTAATTTATGTTCTTAGAGTACAGATTAAAATGTTGAAACCAGAATTATGAACCAAACAACATCTCCCTGAAAAATTACACTAATATTTATACAGTGGGTTGATGTTAAATCAGTAGGGAGAGAGGTGGAGAGTTGGTGAGAGTAGTGGTGAAAAACATCCCCCCCCCAAAAAAAGTGCAAAAGTGTGTGTGGCAGAAACAATTGTTGGGGAGAGGAAGTGGAATTTTAGAAGAAATGGGTGATTTTTTTAGAAAATGTATTTACCAAAAGTAATTCAAGAATAGTATGACTAACATGACATTAGGCTTAAGAGGTAAGCAAGGGTGACGTTATGCACAGCTTTGTTGATTGTGCTAAATCTACTTCTACAATCTACTTCTTTCCCTCCCCATGCTTTCATTTGTAGGGAGCATTTGCAGTGTAACAACTACTACCTATGATAAGTCAATAATTTATTTTATCCTTCCAATTAGTCAGGAAATGTTGGTATGCTTCAGTAACAACAAAAACAACAAGAGCAACAAAAAAACAAAGCTTCATGACTTAAAACAACAAAAGTTTGTTTTTTGCTAATGATACATATTCATCTTGGGTCGACTGATAGACTCTGCTTCATGTTGTCCTCATTCCAGGACTCAAGCTGACAGAGAATCCATACTCTAGAGTGTTACTTATTGCTGCAGAATTCACTTGGGATTACCTAGGTCAAATAGCAGACTAGCTCCTAGAGCTTCTACCAGGCAGTGATGCTTATCAATTCTCACATCAAGAAATAATCGAGAAATGTAGCCCTACAATATGATTGAAAAGAGAATAAAATTATGCCAAAAGACAATCTATGTAATGGGAAAAATATTTTCAAATCATATATCGATGAGTCCAGGATCCAGAATATATAAAGAGCTCTTAAAACTCAAAAACAAAAAAGACAACACACATTTTAAAGTGGGCAAAGGATTTTGATAAACATTTCTCCAAAAATATCTAGGAATAAACTTAAACAAAGAGGTGAAAGACCTATACTCTGAAAATGATAAAACATTGTTGAAAGAAATTCAAGACAACACAAAGAAATGGAAAGACATTCCATGCTCATGTGTTGGAAGAACAAATGTTAAAATGTCTATACTACCCAAAGCAATCTACATGTTTAATGTAATCCCTATCAAAACACCAACAGTATTTTTTACAGAACTAGAACAAACAATTCTAAAATTCATACGCAATCACAAAAAGCTCTGAATAACCAAAGCAATCTTGAGAAAAAAGAAATAAAACTGGAGGTATCACATTGCCAGACTTCAAATTATATTACAAAGCTGTACTAATCAAAACAGTATGCTATTAGCATGAAAATAGACACATAGATCAAGGGAAAAGAGCAGAAAACCCAGAAATAAACCTACAATTATATGTTCAATTAAACTTTGACAAAGGGGGAAAGACTATCCGATCGGAAAAAGATAGTCTCCAACAAATGGTGTTGGGAAAATTGTACAGTACATGTAAAGAAAGAAACTAGGCCACTTGCTTATACCATACACAAAAATAAATTCAAAATGGATGAAAGGCCTAAATGTGACATCTAAAACCATGAAAAAAAAAAAAAAGAGGTTAGAGTGGGAGAGAGCCAAAGCATAGGAGACTGTTAAAAACTGAGAACTGAGGGTTGATGGGGGGTGGGAGGGAGGGGAGGGTGGGTGATGGGTATTGAGGAGGGCACCTTTTGGGATGAGCACTGGGTGTTGTATGGAAACCAATTTGACAATAAATTTCATATATTGAAAAAAAAATAAAAATAAAAAAAATAAAACCATAAAAGTCCTACAAGAGAACACAAGCAGTAACCCCTTTGACATCGGCTGTAGTAACTTTTTTCTGGATATGTCTCCTGAGGCAAGGGAAACTTAAGCAAAAATAAACTATTGGGATTTCATTAAAATGAAAAGCTTCTGATAGTGAAGGAAACAATTAAAAAACCAAAAAGCAACCTTTGGAATGGGAGAAGATATTTGCAAATGACATATCAGATACAGGGTTAGTATTCAAAATACATAAAGAACTCATACAACTCAACACCAACCCCCCCTCCCCCCAAATAATCCGATGTAAAATGAGAAGAAGACATGAAAAGACATTTCTCCAAAGAAGACATCCAGATGGCCAACAGACACATGAAAAGGTGCTCAACATCATTCATTATCAGGGAAACGCAAATCAAAATTACAATGAGATATCTCCTCACACCTATCATAATGGCTACAATCAAAAACACAAGAAACAACAAATGTTGGTGGGATGTGAAGGAATAGGAACCCTCCTGCACTGCTGGTGGGAATGCAAACTCGTCCTTCCACTCTGGAAAAGAGTAGGGAGTATCCTCAAAAAGTTAAAAATAGAACTACCCTATGATCCAACAATTTTACTACTGAGCACTTACCCCCAAAATGCAAAAACACTAATTCAAAGGGATACATGCACCCTGATGTTTATAGCAACATTATTTACCATAGCCAAATTATGGAAGCAGCCCAAGTGTCTATCAATAGGTGAATAGAGAAAGAATAAGTGGTGTATATATATACAATGTAATAGTATTCCACCATAGAAAGGAGTGAAATCTTGCCACTTCCAACATGGATGAAGCTCTGGAGTATAATGTTAAGAGAAATAAGTCAGTCAGAGAAGACTGATACCATATGATTTCATTCTTGCATGGAATTTAAGAAACAATACAAACTAGCAAAGGAAAAAAAAAAGAGAGAGAGAGAGACAAACTATGAAACATACTCTTAACTATTGATAACAAACTGATGATTACCAGAGGGGAGGTGGAGAGGGATGGGTGAAATAGGTGATGGGAATTAAACAGTACATTTATTATGATGAGTCCTGAGTAATGTAGGGTTGTTGAATCACTAAATTGTACACCTGAAATTAATATAACACTGTATGTTAACTCTACTGGAATTAAAATTAAAACTTAATTAAAAAATAGATATTTGTCCCAAACGGCTATACAAATGGCCAACATAAATATGAAAATATGCTCAATGTCATTAGTCATTAGGAAATCAAAATCAAAACCACAATGAGATAGAAGCTCACACCCACTAAGATGGTTAGAATCTAATAACAAAAACAAAAATGGAAAATAATCAGTGTTAATGAGGATATGGATAAATTGAAAACCTCATACATTACTGATAAGAATGTAGAATTGTTCAGCGACTGTGGTTCCTCAAAAAGTTAAACACAGAATTACATCACCTAGCAATTGCACTATTAGCTTTACACTCCAAAGAATTGAAAACAAGTACTCAAATACATGTATATACACATTCATAGAAGCACCCATCATAAAAAATAATAATGGACATATAAATGACATATAAAAATAATGGAATATTATTTAGCCATAAAAAGAAATGAAATACTGACTAATGTTACAATGTAGATGAACCTTGAAAACTTGCTAAATGAAAGAAGCCAAACAGAAAAGGACACATATTGTATTATTCCAATTATATGAAATATCCAGAACAAGTAAATCCAAAAAAGATAAAAAGCAATTGGTTGTTGCCCAGAGCTGGAATATGGGGGAATGTGGAATAATGGTTTAATGGGTATAGGGTTTCTTTTTGAGATGGTGAAAATATTTTCAAACTAGATAGAGGTTGTGGTTGCACAACACTGGAATGTACTAAATGCCACTGAATTGTTAATTTTGAAATAATTAATTTTATGTTACATGAATTTCATCTTAATTAAAAAATTATTTATGATAAATAATGACTATCACAACTCTTTCTGAAAATCTGTCATGAAGGAGCTTATGGAATGTTTTTAAATACTTATTTAACATTAGAATTTTAGAATTCTAGAAACTTTAGAATATAATGTGACTTGAGCTGTTTTTTTTTAAATTTTTTAAAGTTTTTATTTAAATTCCAGTTAACATACAGTGTAATATTAGTTTCAGGTGTACAATTTAGTGATTCAACACTTCCATACCCATACCCAATGCTCATCCCAACAAATATACTCCTTAATCCCCATCGCCTATTTAACCCATTCCCCCCACTAGCCTCCCCTCTGGTAACCATGGAGTTTGTTCTCTATAGTTAAGAATCTGTTTCTTGGTTCGCCTCTCTCTCTCTCTTTTTCCATTGCTCATTTGTTTTGGTTCTTAGATTCCACATATGAGTGAAATTATATGGTATTTGTCTTTTTTCTGACTGCCTTAGTTTTGGAAGTGTTTATATATATATATATATATTATATATATATATTATATATATAAATATATATATATATTATATATATAATATATATAATTATATATAAATATATATTTATATATAATTATATATATATAAATATAATTATATAATATATATATATAATTATAATCCCTATCTTCCTTTATAGTTCTTTTGCCTTCTATAACAACATCAGATATCTTTCTACACAATTATGTATTTTCAATTTTTCTCCATAAAGATCATAATCAACAAGGAACTTTGACCAAATATCCACTCTTTAAAGATCATTAGGTTTTCTCTTGTCTCTATGTATACAGATCAGGCATGGTTGCCATCTGAAAATGTAAACTCCAAAGTTAGTGGAGCATCAGCTATAATTCATAAGGAAAACTTCACTTTTAGTAGGGTCAAAATTATCAGAATTCTCAGATCTGGCTCAAAGTGTTTGTTCTCAGTTTTTTAATGACATATTGGCCAGCCATGAAAATAATCAATCAAAGTAGCTAAGAAATAAACAAGGTTAGGATATTTACCAAGGAAAGGAAACAGGCACCATGACCATTTCAGGCTGCAGAGGGTTCACGCTATTCAGACCTTAATATATCTGTTGATTAAGAGCATATTGATAAAATTCTAATAATATAAGGTCACTTGGGACTGTACTTTCTATCCAGTGATGGTATGGTCAAGTCATGAAATTCAATTTTTTTAACTTGCAAAACAAAATGAAAGATATTTAAATTGTTAGAGCAGGTCAAAAAAACATTTGTCTAATCTTTACCCAGTCACTGTCCTTTGTAATCTGAGTTGACACTGCTGACAATGATGTTTTCTATATCAGACCTCTCCACCTCAGCAAGCAATACACAGAGAATCATTCAAATGATATGGCCTGTGCAATACCTGCTCTTTCATCTCTGACCAGCCTAATGCAAAGCATTATGGATGTTCAAGAGCAATGGGTCCAAAAGGCGTAGATAAAGCAATAGGTAATGATTTCTTTTTGGTGTAGGACACTAAAGGCATGAAGATAGATGGGTATACACTATGGTATAAGAAAAGGGAAGTAAAAAGAGACAGAGATAGCTGGTCTTAAGAAATTTTTGAAATTTTGAAAATTTTAAAATGGGTTCAAAATCCTATTTCCATTCGTTACTAGGTGTATAAACTTACATAGTTACTTTACTTTTCTGTGCTTCAGTTTCTTCATCTATAAAATAGAGATTATAACAGTATCTACCTCATCAGTTTGTTATGTGAAATAAATGAAGTCCATTCATGTGAAATGCTTAAAATAGTGGTTCTCAAACTTTTGTGTACATCAGAATCACCTAGAGGGGCTTGTTAAAACAGTGCTGGCTCTCACCTCCCAAGTTTCTGATTCAGCAGGTCTGGGATGGGGTTTGAGACCGTGCATTTCTAACAAGTTCCCAGATGATCTTATGCCGCTGGCATGGGTAACCACATTTTGCAAACCACTACATTACAGTAAGTTAGGAATTACTATTTTATAAAATTATAACAACTATAATTTATTAATCACTTACTGTATGCCAGGCACCATGGAAATTACTTTATGTGTATTGCCTCACTTAAGCATCATTGCAACTGTCTGAAAAAGGTGCTGTGACCAGTACCTGATCACAGATGAAGAATGAATACCCACAAAGGTTGGGGAAATTGGCTAAGTTCTCACAGCTTGTAAGTGGCAAAAATGAAATTTAACTGTCTGACTCCAGAAATTATGCAGGTGATTGCTTGAATCTGTTACTGCCTTCCATCTCAGTAGTGCCTTGACCTTGTCTTAGGTATTTTTGTGCTGTTCTCTTTGGCACCAAGGAACCACTTTCCTTGTCAGGTTGTACTAAACCTTTAAAAAAATGTCTTTATTTTCTCCCATTATCTCACCCTTATCTTCTCCACATGCTAAACCCAAACAGGGAGCACTTGCCCAGTGATCATAGCCTATATCATGGCCTGTATATCCCTTCTCCTAACACAAATAATTCCTATTTTTTTTATTTTTCATCAGTACCTAAAATGTCATTTTTAGAAATTTTTCCCTGATCATCTCTTTCTTTCCCTTGATCTTTCTCTTTCTCTTTCTGTCTTGCTCTCCCTCAACCCAAAAGAATTGATAACACTCTTTTAAGAATGTAGTACAGTGGCTAAGACCACAGGACGGGGCTTGATTTATAAACCTTCCTTGCTCCTTACTATCTGTATGGCCTTGAACAAGTTATTTAACCTCTCTGGGTCTGTTTCTTTATAATGGAAAAAATAATACTGCCTACCTCAGGATTTTTGTGAGAAGTGAATGAGTTTATCTATATAAAATACTAAACACAGTTTAGAGGACATATACAGTAATATTTTAAAAGCACTCAAAACATTAGCTATTATTTTTTCAGGCTATCTTTATAATATTGTCCATATCTAAAGTCTATAGACAACATATCACCTTATCACGTTGTATTATAATGTGGTGTCCTTACCCATGTCTTTGCTAGTCTAAGAGCTCCCTGAGGAGCTCTTGGCCCCTGTAGTCTCTATACCAGTCAAAGTGTGGTCCCCTGCTCATAACCCATTGCTTGAGTTTGTGGTCTAGGTCATGGGCCTGAGTTCACCACACACTGGGACTCTATTCCTTTGACTCCAGGCCATATACTTCAATCAGCTCCCTCAGCACAGTGTGATTTTCTAGGGATCCTGGGATGGGGAGATACTTTTTTTTCTTTTTAAATTATTTATATTAGTGATTCTCATAGTGTGGTCCTGGGAACTCCGATCAGAAACTCTGGGAGGGGGGCTCAGCAATCTTTTTCACAAGCCCTGAGCTAAAGTTTGAGAACAACTGCTCTCCTATGTCTGGCGTAAGAAATGTCTCATTTCCTAAGGGCCGATTTACTCTCTATTTGCTTTCCCTTTTTTTCACAAGGCATATTGCTTTTGAGATTTTTCTAGGGTCATGCTCTAGTAAAATCATAGTGAGATAGACATTTACTGGATTTGGAGTTCATATCAAGGTTATAAGGAGAAGAAAATATGGATCTCAATATTGTATTAATATTCTTAAACTCACTGAATGTTGATAAAGCTGAAATTTTATAAGACTATGCCATTCCTAGGAGGAAAATATCATTTTTAACCATCCTTATTGCAATTAATAAAGCATCAAAAGACTTAAGGAAACACGCCTCTCTCAACAACAGCAACAACAAAAACCTTTTCTTTATGCTAAGCTAATTTCCCATTGATTTCAAGATGTCTCTTAATCACATATTTAACTCCTCTATTGAATTGTACTGCCTATTTATGAATATACACAATTACTGACAATTGCAGACAATTTAAACTCCTTGAGAGGGTTCCAGAGGCATATCCTTAGTGCAAGAACAAAAGTGGCAGCTTTATTAAAATACAGTAGACTTCATTTCCACACTGAAATGTGTTCAGTACTGACTATATCTACTCAAAACCACTAAAACCTGCTTTGTTTGCTTAGATCTAAGCAGAAATCTGGACTGGCACAGCTACCGGACTTCACTTTTGGGGGTACTTTAGAAAACACTGAATGGGGAGTTAGGGCACCTGGATTCTAGCCCAGACCCCTCTGTGGACTAGCTATGTGACCTTGAACAAATCACTCCTCCCTCTCTCTCCCTTCTGCATTTCCCTGTCCATAAAATACAGAAGTTTGGACTGGGTGATGTTTAAAACATACTGCTTCTCTGAAGTTTCTAGGTGGCCTGTAGGTCAAGATTTAGAGTTAAAGTGATAGTGAATACCAAGCTCACCTTCTTGTAAATGGAACTATAGTAACATGATTCTAAACAGGTCTTCCTAAGTGTTGTGTAGAAGCCACTGGAGAACAGCATAGACATTACCAGATTGATGCTGGAAATGGATTCTCTCTGAGCTTAACCTACTTCCTGAGAGCAGACTAGACAAACACTAGGCTGAGGGCCTCTTAGATTCACCTTTTCTATTAAGGACCATCCAGGCTCATGCTGTTTTCTTTTTCTCTTTTTTTCTTCATATTTTTTGGTGAACTACAAAACATTCTTTAGAGCCCCATAGAAATCCAAGAGTGAGCAGGAAAATTTGTTTGAATCTGGAAAACTTTTCAATCACTGAGTATTTAAAGTGAAACTTTCACCTATTTTACCCACTTATCTTGATGAACACTGAGTAATATATGGAATCATTGAATCACTATATTATAAACCTGAAACTAATATTAACATTAGTATGTTAGTATTAACATTGTATGTTAACTACACTGGAACTAAAATAAAATAATAAAAAATAAAGTGAAGCCTTATATTGCTAAGATATTAATCTATTTGTCTTATAACATCCATTCTTAATACATTTTTCAAAAACAATGACCAAAATAAGAGAGAGCTTGCGCTTCACTCCTAAGAAATGAAGTAATGATACATTAAGCCATTCTTCACAAAAGTGAACATTTAAAAGCATTGTATTGGGTCATGAGCCTGTCTCAGTCAGTTAAGCACCTGACTTCCGCTCAGGTCATGATCTCGCGATGAAAGTTTGAGCATGCATCAGGCTCTGTGCTGACAGCTTGGAGCCTGGAGACTGCTTCGGATTTTGTGTCTCCCTCTCTGCCCCTCCCTTGCTTCTCTCTCCTCTCTCTCTCTCTCTCTCTCTCTCTCTCCTCAAAAACAGACATTAAAAATAATTTAAAAGCATTGCATTGATATTACTGATAAAACTATGCTACAGATATGTAAGAAATTACAGTTTGCTGCCCATGGCAGTGTTAATTGTCTCATTCTGTAGAATTTTTTTTAACGTTTATTTATTTTTGACACAGAGAGAGACAGAGCATGAATGGGGGAGAGTCAGAGAGAGGGAGACACAGAATCTGAAACAGGCTCCAGGCTCTGAGCTGTCAGCACAGAGCCTGACGCGGGGCTTGAACTCACGGACCGCGGGATCATGACCGGGCCGAAGTCAGCCGCTTAACTGACTGAGCCACCCAGGCGCCCCTCTGTAGAATTTTCTATTGCTACCTTAACTTTTAAATGTTTGGGCACACAGTTGTAAGTTTGATGCCTCCTGAATTTTGCATGGCTGATTTTGGATCATTACCCTTGTTTTACTGTTGGTTTTCATATTTAAATTCCAAGGATTTTTCTTAAGCTAGTAAATACTAAAACAGCTTCAAGATGAACATAAGCATCTGAGTGCCCCGGGATCTGGCAGTTAGACAAACAAATACAGTCTAAGCAGATGCTTGAACAGCCAGGGGAGGCCGTAGGCAGAACAGAGTACTCAGACTACAGGAGATGTTGGCAGAGCCCAGAGACCATCATTTCCTAGCTTGTAAGCAGCCTGAAACCTCAATGTTATGCCTCCAGCTTGGGGAGTTTATTTCAGGCTTCAAAGTAGGTTCCAGTAGTTTTGCTGCATTTCTCACAATTCTCTGCCTGAAATGCCCCATTCCCCAGAGACCTATGCCAAGAAAATCAAATGGATAAACACAAACTCTAAGCAACAGCAAATAAATCCCAAAAGTTCTAAAAACACTTCCATGAATTTTAAAATGAGAGTTAACATTTGTAGACCACTTCTTATTTGCCAGCCACCATGCCAAGTGCTTTACCTGGATTATCTAATGTAATCCCCTCGACAATTGAGGAGTATAGACAGTATTATTTCCTCCCATGATATAAACAGGGAAACTTGGGAAGTTAAGTGACTTGCCAAGGTACCGGGGTAATAAAGGATGGAACAAGAATTTGGAGTCAGTCTGACATTAGAGCCCATGCTCTTAACACCTACGTTACATTGTCTGTGTGTCGCATATGGGTGACGTAGTTGCGAGGGCTACTTGTGCAGGACAACTAATGCTGAAAACTGTCCCAGGTGTGCCCTGCAGCAGACAAATTGTATGTGAGCCGTGACTGTGCATGACACTCAAGCACATGGCTATGGTCCTGCAGTCCATTGCCCAAGTGTTTATGTCATTATCTCTAAGCATAGCTGTGCTGGGAAAGGTAATTCTGCCAGGCACATCCTTGCAGATAAAAACCATTGCAATCAAAAATTGGCCTGACAGGACACCAGGTGGAAAGAAATAAGAATGGGAATAGCAAAGGCATGGATGATTTGAGGGGAGCCTGAGGGTCCATGGGAGGCAGAAAATAAATAGCTTCTATACATCATTTGCCAAATACACCTAATAAAAGTCTCATTTAAAAATATCCAGCCAACATACCAATGAACAGGTGAAGTAGTTGCTAGCAGGTGCACAAACCCATAACAAAAATCCAGATTTTGCTGCATAGTCTCATCCTCGATGGCTGTTCTCATTGATTCTATCCTAGCATTCCAAGATTGCTTCTGTGACTTCCCTTTGAAATACAATTATCCTCCTCTGAGGAGTCCAGAGACTCTGGGTCAGGGAGAGTTCTATGGGTCACCAAGCTATCCTCCTCATGACCAAAGAAGCAGTGCAAACAGAAGTGCCTTCCAGAGGCTGGAAGAAAATGCACCAGGAGGGAAGAGTGGGTCAAATGGAAAAAGAACGCTTCAGAGAACCCAAGGTGACAGTACCTCCCAAGAGGGCCCATGTTTTTTCCACACATTCCATATAGCACATTGAATTTCATCCCATGAGCATTAGATCTAGTTTACTTTAGTCATGAACACATACATTATTAGTCAGTGGCATCATGGAACTGCATTATTATCTCCAGGTTTATCTTGTTTTAACCTGAAATATTTTCTCACTTTCACTCTGCCCCACACCCCTCAGTTGTTACAACTGGAGAACATAGGTAAAAGAGCTCAATTCTCTCTTCTGGAATATATGCTCTCTGCCACGTATGCTATGCTCCATTCATTCACTTGTTGAGTGCCTACTCTGAGCCAAGCTCTGTAGTAAGGAACCGCCAAGAATACAAAGGGCAATTAGACACTGACCTACCCTCAAAGAGGAGAGAAAGCTGTAAAGAAATGTTTCTCAACTTTGAATTTTCTCCAGCCTCGGGAGCTACAAGTATAGATAAGACCACTTAATGGCAATGGCCATGTTCTCTGCTGCTTACTCCCACATGCTGATGTAGGCACTTTAGGCTCTGTGCCAGTGATGTTTGCATTTTCAGCAAAAATGTGCTTACAGTTTTTACCTATGGCCCAGCCTCTGTTCTCCATGAGACTTAGTTAGACATGAGCTAAATGGGGAGCTGAACTGGGAGCTAACTCCAAGCAGCATGCATTAGATAGGGGATACAAACTCAGGTCTGTTTAATTTCAGAACCTGAAATCTTAACAACCATACTATTATTATCTCATACATTTAGAGTTTAGCTTATTTGTCAATGCAAATTTTCCCAAGGAAATCCTTTTGTTCTTCCATTTACACATTCTAAACTTGAGTTAGGAGTGTGGGTATAGGGATCACTGGAGACTTCAGCAAAAAAAAATAATAAAGCTCTATGCCCTTTTGCTTTAGCAAAGCTTACAATCTCTCTCAGCTGTGGAAACTTAGACTTTTTACAAAGCACTTCCCGATTCTGAGGGTAGAAAATTCCCAGAATTTGTCAGCAGAAACACTAGACTGACAAGGCAGGCGGTAAGCTACTGAGTACAAAGTACTCCACAGACTGTTCTCCACTTTTATTTTTAGATTACATTCTGTGTAACAGTGGTAACTGAAGCTGCCTGCAATCCTGTCTTGGAATACATTCTGCCTTACTTTTCTCCCCAAGACTATGGTTTCAAATGCATCTAATTACTTCCCCATGCAGTATTAAATCAAGGTGCCTTCAAAATGGAGATGACCCAGTGAGTTTAATTATTCTCTAATGTGCCTCACTGTGACAAAAGTGAGTTTACTACATAAATAACCATTCTAGAAGACAGCAAAGGGTTTTGTTTGTTTTTGTTTTGTTTTATAAAGATGGAGGTATAAGGTTTGCCTGGGTTTTAAACCTTGAGTGCCATATTTTTCTTTTTTTAATTTTTTTAACTTTTTTTTTTTTATTTTCAAGAGACAGAGAGAGACACAGTGTGAGGGGGGAGGTGCAGAGAGAGAAGGAGACACAGAATCTGAAGCAGGCTCCAGGCTCTGAGCTGTCAGTGCAGAGCCTGACGCAGGACTTGAACCCACCAACAGTGAGATCATGACCTGAGCTGAAGTCGGAGGCTTAACTGACTAAGCCACCCAGGCGCCCCAAGTGCCATCTTTTTTAAGTACACTGGAGCAAAACAGTTCACACTGACTCACTCAGAATCTTTTTCCTTTTTTTTTTTAAGGAAGACAGTAAGTCTTATTTTTAGTGAAATTAAATTGTATGTCGCTCTGATGAGTCTTGTTTTTCCACAAAAATCATTGATGTGTTGATAAGTATTGGCACTATTTATCATAGGGTTAAGCTAGAACGTAACAAAGCATGTAAGCAAGACAAATTAAAGTGTAGGAAAATAATGTTTGTTGGTCTTCTAGCCTTTGACTCATGTCTATTTGATAATGACAATTTTATTTCTCTTTGTGTCCTTCTGCTTAATTTCCCTTTTATTTTTTCCTGCTAAAACACAATGTACTATGGCTTAGAAAAGAAGATGCTTAATTCTCTCTAAAACAAGATGGACATTTCTTAATTATTAGGTATTATTTCAGTCCCACATGTGGAAATGAATTCACAGCTAGAAAGGTTTTGTTGTTGCTTGTTTGTTAATTCTGTTAACAACACATAGACTTTCTTGAAGTGTTTTTGCTGTTGGTGGTGGTGGTGGTGGTTTTTTTGTTTTTTGTTTTTTGTTTACTTGTTTGTTTTTTTGCAAGCTTCATGAGGAAATGGAACCAGTTGCTCTGAGACAGCTTTGAGTCAAGGCATAGCATCAGGCTTTAGGAACCATTTTTGTTAGCAACCACTTTACACTGAAAAGAGCATGCAAAAGATATTCTAGGAGTCCCTGGAAGGAAGGCCTCACTATTCAAGAAGTATTTGCTCATTTCATTCTTTATTCATCCAACCTTTCATCCTTGAGCAAATCTGTAATCTACTCATACCAAAATAGAGTATAGCAAAGGAGTTATGTTGAATTAATCCATTTAAATTCATGGCTCTTCTGAGGACCAAAGAGAACTGGAGTCAGAAGGTAGGCAGTACACAGTAGACCACATTCATTTGTGCTGCACTCTCTGCTCCACACACCGGAGGCCCTGGATACTTCTGCTATTTTGTGTCTTTTCAACTGAAATGCCAGAATTTCCCAGCCCTGACAAAAGCAACAAAAGAGATCCTATGAGACTACGGGTTCCTATATAGATTAAGAATTGTTACCAGATCAATTAGTGCCACAGAACAGTAGTGTCCTACAAGCTGGAGACCCGAGTTCTAGGTCAAAATTTGTTTACCTAGGGGCACTTGGGTGGCTCAATCAGTTGGGCAGCCAACTTTGGCTTAGGTCATGATCTCACAGCTTGTGAGTTAGAGCCCCGCATTGGGCTCTGTGCTGACAGCTCAGAGCCTGAAGCCTGCTTTGGATTCTCTGTCTCCCTCTCTTTCTACATCCTCCCATGCTTGAGCCCTGTCTCTCTCTGTCTCAAAAAATGAATAAGCATTTAAAAAAAAACTAAAAAAAAAGATTTGTTCATCTATAATTTAGGGACTTTTCATCCTCAAATTACTCATTTTTAAAATGAGAAAGATGGATAAAAGATCATTTCTATGGTAGCTTTTAGCTCTAGCATTATGTGATATTTCCCTTCTTCATCTCCTCTTCTTCCTTTGGCTTAAAGCAAACCACTGAGCTCACAAGACTGTGTTGTTCTTTTGCCTCTGCCAAAAGACATCAGTGTTATATGAAGCTCTGCACATAAGACCTGAACATATGTGTGGCCAGATCCATCTTTATTTCCTAAGCAATGAACCATTATTTTAACCAAAACTCTATGTAAATATATTTGTCCTCTGGGACCCAGGGCTATAAACCATGTTAGGTCATTCTCCGATTCTGCTTTATGATCTTTTCTACTTTTTGGAAGGGAGGGGCAGGTAATGGTGGTCACATGTTCCTTTTTCATAGGCCTTCAGTTCAATAAGTACTAATTAAATATCTGCCAAGTTCCAATTACTGGGACTGTAATTATGGTGGGTTGAAGATTTTATATATATATATATATATATATATATATATATATAATATTAATATATATTGCATATAAATATATAATAATATAATATTAATATATAATATATATTAATACATATATAATATATTAATACATATATATAATATATGATATATATTATATATATCATATATATTAAATAATATAAACACACACTCCTTAGGAAAGAAGTGGGCTAAATCCAAGATAATTAAATGTCATCTTATATAACGGAGGCTATATGAACCATGGACCATCAATAAAGAGAGAGGGTATTGTAATGATTTAAAGAAAACTTTATCAAGGAAATAAGTTAATAATTGAATTTTGAATGATGGGTGGGGTCTGAATAGGTAAAAAAAGGGAAGGCCTTACAAGATAGAGTTGCAATCTGAGAAAAGGTACTGTATTAATTAATATTCTTTTGGTTTCAAGCAACAAAAACCATGCAGAGCTTTGCTATGTAAATGTCACCCTTAGACCAGTGGCATTGACATAATCTAAGAAGTTGCTGAAAACAAAGCATCTTGGGCTCCACCATAAACCTACTGAATCAGAATGCACAATTTAACAATATCTTTAGGTGAGTCATATGAAATTAAAGTTTACCTAACACTGGAGTAGAGTAACTCTTCTCAGCCAATGCATATTTGTGTCAAAAATCCAGAAATAGTGATATTAAGACCATTGAATCAATAAGTAGTATTTCATAAGAGTTTATTGTGCATATAAGAATGATTTGCAAACTGAGTGCTTTCAAATTCAAAGACTGATGTGAAGCTTAGGAGCATGAAGTTACAGGATGGCTTACAAAGGGAAAATGAAGAAGTCATTTATTGTTTACAGTGATTAGTTATTACAATGGAAGTTTCCAGATACCAGAGGATTGTTTAAAAGTGATTATCTCATACCATTTTTAAGAAGATGACTTAAGTTTCTTTTATGATTGTCAGAGGTATTCACAGGAAATAACCTAAGTTAAGTCTTGCTTATGTTCATGAAATATGATAGATTTAGTTTTGCTTATGCAGCTTAAATGGTTTTGTCTGCTAAGGGAATTCTCAAATCCAGTCTCATTCTGTATTTAATTTTAACATTGGGATCACCTGGAGAACTTAAAAAAAATACTGGGTCTCACTCCCATTGACTTGAAGCTACCTTAAATAGTGGGCACTGAAGGGATGTGTGTATTGAAATGTCACTAGAATGTTTTAGAATTACTGAAGAACCAACTCAAGGAGGCCAGGAACAAAAGGAGCTGCAGAGAAATTTCAGGTGTATTTTATGAATCTTCCTTGTAGAGCAGTTCTTCTCAAAATTTAACATCTACCCCTAAATCAGTCAGCTTTGGACAGAATAAGATAGGAATGACTAATTTATTATGGAGTCATTTTCAGAGAAGGGAAAATTCTAAGCTAGACAGCTGCCCTACAAAGTGTTTACTATTACCACCAGGGTAAAAACGAGCATGGAACAAACAACTGAAGAATATAGAGCAAGAGTAGTTGCCTCCTCTCAGTTGAAAGCTTCTTAGCTTTGATAACTATAAACATGCTAATGTATACTTTTATTGCTTCTTTGTTTCATTTGTTTCCTTTTAAATATTTTGTAAGTAGTTAATTAAAAAACATCTAACAATACAAAACAGAATGCAATGAAAAGTAAATCTGCCTTTCACCCTGTATTAACCCCCTCACTGTCTTCTCCGGTTCCCTGCACATAGACTACCACAGTTAAGTCTCTCACACTTGCATCTTTGCAAAGACCAAATTTCCTAGATGAGTTTGATGCAACAAGCCAATGTCATTTGGAGAGTTTTCATAATCATATTATAAATTGTATGCTATCCACTTGAAATGGAAACTTAAGTAGATCAAATTAACATCATAATACCACCTTACCCTTGTATCACAGGACTTTAAATTTTACAAGGCACTTTTGTATGTATTATCTCATTTGATCTTCTTATTGATTTTTTGAACTTCTGCAGGGCAGATATTCTCCCCTAATTAAGTGATTTCTGAGGCTCAGAGAGGTTAATTTGTCCCATAATCATGTTTCTCACCAAAATAAAAGGACTTCTCAGGGTCCTTTGAATATATCATAGGTAAAATTGAAATATAGTGAAATATTTATTTTCAACACTTCTCTTAAAAGCCTTCTTTCCCCTGACTGCAAAATCTTACTTGGGTTACTCACTAGAGTAGGGTGTCCAACCCCTTTCACCAAATAAACATTCCCTGATTTTCCCAGGCCCAGCACTATTATTAACTAACCAAGCTCAGGTAATGATAACAATAACTGGCATTTAATTAAAATTTTTCAGTCTACCATGGAGTTTCATGCCCAGAAAAGTATCAATTCACTCAACAAATATTCCATCCTGCTCTGTGCCAAGCACTCTTCTAGACACTGGGGACACAGTACTACATAAGACAGGCAGGCAAGGCCCCTGCTCTTATAGAACTTACATTCCATTGGAAGAAGAGAATCAAAGAAGAAAACAAATGAATATGAATTTTAGATGATGATGACCACTATAAAGAAAATAAAACAGGGAAGGGGCACCAGCGTGGCTCAGTTGGTTAAACATCTGACTTCGGCTCAGGTCATGATCTCACGGTTCATGAGTTCGAGCCCTGCATCAGGCTCTGTGCTGATAGCTCAGAGCCTGGAGCCTGTTTCAGATTCTGTGTCTCCCTCTCTGTCTCTACCCCTCCCTGCTCGTACTCTGTCTTTTTCTCTCAAAAATAAATAAACATGAATAAAGAAAATAAAACAAAATGATGAGTGATATGACAGAGAATGACATGTGCAGGATCCTCACTACTTTAGATTAAAGATGTCCAGAAGATTGAGGAGTTGACTTTGAGCTGAGAATTGAATTCTAGTCCTGAAACTATACCCTTTTCTAGCTGTTTGAACCTCAGGCAAGTTAGTTAACTTATTTAAGTATTAGTTTATTCTTCTGTAAAACATGGGATGGATATAGATTAGATATAGATATAGATATAGATATAGATATAGATATAGATAGATATAGATATAGATATAGATAGATATAGATAGATAGCATCTACCTCATGGTATCATTTTGAGCGTTAAGTGAGGTAATATATACAGAGAATTGCAAAGTTTAATACCTAAGTGCCAAAACAAAGATTAGTGTGTAGCTCTCCATGATTTCACTCTGCCCATGTAAACAACTCATTAAATTGGGTTGGGGATTATTATGTCTATTTTTTAGTTAAGTAAAATGAGATTTAGAGAGGTGAAATTGTAATGGGTCTCTCAATGAAAACTCATCCAGATTATCTATTTGCAGTTGGAGAGTTCTACTAGCAATGTTATCTTTGAGATACTTTGATAGACTGAAGATTGGGGAGGTTTTTGGACAGGCAACCGTTTTATGCTGCTCACATCAGAACAGGGCTTGCTATCTCATTCTCAGACTTCTAGAAAGGTATGAAACAATCATTTTAATGGTCTCTAGAAAGAAAGCATTATTATGGGGGATCAGTGATACTAAATACTGTTGGCATAAAGCATCTTCATTGGGTTAATTGAAAGTGTGCACCATCACTTGCTCCTGAATAATAAACAATACTCCTTCATTAAAATGGATACTCTCCTGTAAGAACTCTAGCCTATTTTTTTGCTTATCCTGGTGCATTTTTAATCTAATAGAGTTAGAAAAAATTAATTCACATGTGCTCAAATCATTACATTTTTATATTCAACAGTGTCTGATATATAGAATTTATAAAACTTGTGTTATTGCAAATTGATAGGTTGTGATGTTGCATAATAAAGTTAAACTGATGTTCGCAAGAATGATTCACAACCATAGGACAAAAAGCAAACTTCTTAGTGAAATAACTTGCTCTAAAGGGGAATGTTGAGGGGCACCTGGGTGGCTCAGTTGGTTATGTTGCATCCACAGGACTCCTGAAACAGAATGCTACGGGCACCAGTGACAGTCGCAACAAAGTTTATTACAATGAGAGGCAAGGCTGACCGATCAGGACCAACACTCTTGATAAGAGTGTGGCCCCGAACAGCCGGGGTACAGAGTTTTTAAAGCTGATCACATCGTTTTATCATTATCTGGGAACAGAACAGAGAAACAGTTCCCAGATGAGTTAGAAACAGTTGCCAGATGAGCCAGAAACAGTTATCGAATGAGGTGATTATTTTAGACTTTCTGCTGCAACCAGTGGATCTCTTTGGCCTTGTCTCTGATGCTCTTTTTTTTTGAGCTTTTGTTTCCTTCATTGGTAAAGCCTGATTCACAAGAGTATGAAGTATGATTTACAACAGTGAAAGCAAGGCAGTTATCTTTTGACCTTCAGTGTCAGAACAAAGTTGTTATCTTTCAAGCTAAGCATTATCCCTACACTACAATTTAACCCTTACAGTTAAGCGTCTGACTTCGGCTCAGGTCACGATCTCATGGTCCGTGACTTCGAGCCCTGCATCGGGCTCTGTGCTGACAGCTCAGAGCCTGGAGCCTGCTTCCGATTCTGTGTCTCCCTCTCTCTCTCTCTGCCCTTCCCCCATTCATGCTCTGTCTCTCTCTGTCTCAAAAATAAATAAACATTAAAAAAAAAATAAAGGGGAATGTTGAACATGTATTCTTATGCCTACCAGAGACCCAGTCACAAAATTTCTATCAGGACCCCTAGAATCTGAAATCCCCTTCAGGACATAATCTAGGAGCTACTTTCATCCATATCTTTAGCAAAATGAACAGGAGGAGGCCAGATTACCTGTCCCAAATAAGGTCAGGGGATAATGGGCTGATGGCTTTAAATTACACTATATATTGCAAAGACTGTCCCCTTTTGATTGTTCCACTTAATAGCTAACATACAGTGTCATATGCCATCCTTCATTTGGGGCATTTTATATGGATTAACTAATTAAATGCTCATAACAATCTTATAAGAATAAGTACTATGTATTAGTTTGTTAGGGCGTCATAACAAAATATCACAGAGTGGGTGGCTTAAACAACAGAAATTAATTTTCTCAAAGTTCTGAAGACTAAAAGTTCAAGTTCAAGGTATTGGCAGGGTTAGTTTCCTCTGAGACCTCTCTCCTTGGCTTGCAAGTGACCTCCTTCTTACTGCCTCTTCATATGGTCTCTCCTCTGCCCAAGCACACCCCTGGTGTTTTCTTCCTCTTCTTATAAGGACTAGAGTCTTATTGGATTAGGGCCCCACCCTAATGGCTCTATTTTAACTTAATCACTTCTTTAAAGACCTTATCTCTGGAGCACCTGGGTGGTTCAGTCAGTTAAACATTGACTCTTGATTTTGGCTCGAGTCATAATCTCAGGGTTCCTGAGATCGGGCCCTGCATCAAACTGTGCTGACAGTGCCAAGCCTGTTTGGTATTCTCTCTCTCCTTCTCTCTCTGCTCCTCCTCCACTCATGCTCTCTCTCTGTCTCTCAAAATAAATAAATATACATTTAAAAAAGAAATAAATGGGGCATCTGGGTGGCTCAGTTGGTTAAGCGTCCTACTTCGGCTCAGGTCATGATCTCAAGGTTCCTGAGTTCGAGCTCCAGGTTGGGTTCTATGCTGACAGCTAGCTCAGAGCCTGGAGCCTGTCTTCAGATTATGTGTCTCCTTCTCTCTCTGTCCCTCTCCTGCTCACTCTCTCTCTCTCTCTCTCTCTCTCTCAAAAATAAATAAATAAAAATTTCAAAAAATTTTTTAAAGAAATAAAGATCTTATCTACAAATGAAGTTACATTCTGAGGTACCAAGTGTTGGAACTCCAGTATATGAATATGAGGGACAGGGAATAGGCACAATTTAGCCCATAACATACTATTATTTTCTTTGCTTTAAAAATGGGGAAACTGAGGCACTAGGAGATTAGGTATCTTGTCCCAGGCAACACAATAGTAAGTGACAGAGCTGAGAATTTAACCTGAGCAATTTGGCTCCTAAGCTACATGACTTTAGTTACTAACCTAGGGTACTTTGTGTGTCAGGAAGGTATGGTTCTCTGACCCCTCCCTAAATACTCCCTAGTAAACTGGTTTCTCTGCACAGTTTTTAATTCTATGTGGAATGGAGACAGAGTTATAACAGTTATTACTAACCGAATTTTATTATTTTGAATTAAGGGGAGGGAAGGATAGAATTTGTTTACCCAAAGAACAGTTTATAATGAGTATGTATTCCCTGGAAGAGGACATCTTTGAGGGACAACTAACCCTATCTTTCTTGTATCATAATGCTTCCATGTGGGATACAAGAAATTCTGTGAAAAATAAAACCAGGGAATCTTGGCTTCTCTCCCAGGTCCCCAATGTCAAGCCTCCTAAGACCTTTTAGTGCCTGGGTATGTTCCACATTGGACTTACTTCCTGTTTTCAGTAAGGGAGAATGAAAAAAGTGAGGACAAGCCTTATCAGATCAGGCTATAAAGGTGGCTTGAACTCCATGAAAACTGCTCTAGCAGATTTAATAGATCATATCCTGCCTTGCTTTTCAGAGTTACTTGAGCTAATTGTTACCAATATGGTCTGCCTTCATCTTTTTTGAAGAGTTGTTTTAAATAGAATCTTTCTTTTCTTTTTCAAAATAGAATCAGGAGGTTGAAGAACAGTATAGTTCGAAAGATGAAATTTGCATATGCCATAACTCTAAGACGTATGCTTTATTCAGGTATTCCAACACTGATGAGATGATTTTGAGAAATATTTGTCAGTGGCTTCTAACGGACACATGCCTCCAGGTTTGTAGGATAAATCCATGATTATTAAGCGTTTTCAAACCACAAAGTCCTTTTAGATTTCTAAATGTCACACCTAAAATATTTTAAAATGGCCGATTTTCCAAACATTGACTTTTTTTGCACAAAGAAGTGAAGAAGCTAAGAAATTACCATTAATAAGATCTACCTTTTGGTTAGACTTAGAACTAGCTTTTTCTAAGGTATCCTCCCTCTGCCATTGACAAGAAATGACCTTGCCAATCTATTTTGGAATGTTCAAGCTGAAAGAATACTAGAGATTACTAAATCCAGGTCCTTCATAAACCATAGGGAACAACTTAATAAGCTTAATAATGTGGGGATGTTTTCTTCTTGTTCACTGCTGTCTTTCCAAAGCCTAGCACAATGTTTTGCCTATGATAGGTATTCAATAAGTAGTTTCAAACAGGGAAATGATTAAAGAATCCTATAGCTGAAAAAGACCTTTAAAAGACCATATAATTAATTTCTCTAAATTTTTAAAAGCCATATCAAATCCTCTAAAGAATACACATTTATCCTGTTGCTGAGGGCTATCAAAGAAGGAAATTTTACAACCTCTGTAGTAGAGTATTCCAAACACTAATGACCTTCACTGATCAGAAACCTCTTTCTGTTAGATTCTCTGTCCCTCATTTGAACTATTCCCAAGTTGATTGTTTCTTTGAAGGCCAATGTTCAGCTGCCCCTCTGTCATTTTTTTTTTCTATCCTGGATAGTCTTTACCATTTTTACTTAGTCATCTCCTTGTTTCTCCTTTTAGGACCTCTAAGCTTTTCTTGCCCCTCTTAATTACTAAAATCACTCTGAATATACAGAGGTCAAATATTAAAATGGTCACAAAAATGTAAGTGGGATATTGAATAGATAAAATCTATTTCAAATGCAAGTACACACAAAAATGCTAAGAATAAGACTATTTTCTTTATTACAACAGGACTTTTGAATGGAAAGTTGGGTTTGACAAGAAGGGTGGAGGAAAGAGGAAAGATTTTTTTGGTGTTCTTCCATTTTCCCATGTGAATTTTTTTTCAGTCCCCCTTATAGTCTATACCTGACAATTCTGTAGGAGACTGCTATTTCAAATGCATTGTCATGCCTGTTAGCTGGACTGCAAATTGTCGTTTCTCTTTCATGGGAGTACTAGCAGGCCTGAAGAAAAATCAAGAAAATCACTTCTAATTATTGCAGTACAAAAACTGACCAGAAACATCACAAATCCAACCTATTTATCACTGGAGTGGCAGGTCCTCAACATTGCTGGCTGCTTCCTTGACTAGCCACAATAGTTGATTTTTAAGAATATACTATGGTTTCCCAGAATAAGGTTGTAGATTGCAGGTAGGTTGGAGGGATTAAAGGTTTCATACCTTAATGATAAACTGTCATAAGATTTTGTTTATTTATACAGCTTGAATGCTTCAGAAAATTGAATTTTTATTATGCTTTTATACCTTTAGTTCCTAAGCCTCAACCCATTTCTATGGGGAAAAAAATAAAGCATAGCTTGCTAGCTAATGCACACACTGAGGTGGCACTGTGGACACATCTTCTGTCAGTACTGGGTAGTTTCTTGGCATTTGGTTCTTTTGAAAACATTATTTGTGATATTTTCTTATCTCCAAAGAACAACATCAAATGAAAATGAAAATAAGTATAGTCTTGTGAAACTGCAAAAATATTAAGAAATTGTTTTTTTCTTTGTTAACACTATATATGCACAAAGATTAAAGATTCAAATAATACAACATAATTCTATAGTAACAAAATAATACTTCCATAATATCATATAATATGATTCGATAATATCATGAAAAACAACAGTTCCTTGACCTCTTCCATATCCTAGTTATGGCTTTCTGGAAATAACTTTCATTTGTTTTAGTGATTTTTTTTATTTTTTATTTTTTGATATTTAATGTTGTAATGAAAGTAGTTTAAATCAGCTTTGTCCAATAGAAGTATAATGAGAACCATATATGTGAATTATAAATGTTTTAGCATTGTTAAAAAGTTTCAAAAGGGTAAAAAAATATTTAATACATCCAAAATATTACCATTTAAAGATACACTCAATATAAAAAAATTAATGAGATATTTTACATTCTTTTCTTTTTCACGCTAATCTTTGAAATCCAGTTTAGTTTACATTTACAGTGCATCTCTAGACATTAAGTTTTCATCAGAAATGTTTGATCTGTGTTTAGATTCTCTGTAATTTGAAAAAGATTCACATCCTTACATTGCACCAGGTACATTCTAAAAATTTACAATAACTAAATTGAGTATAATTTTTTGGCATTTTAATGGTTAAAATTAAATTAATAAAAAAAAAATTAATTCCTCAATCGGACTAGCCACACTTCAAATAGCCCATAGCCACATGTGAATAGTACCTATTGCATTGGATAATGTAGGTCTAAATAACAATTATGTTGTTTCTTTGGTAGTTTTTAGTTTTCTACTAATATCTTACTGTTGAAAATAAGATTTAACTCTTATTATCCCCAGCTTAACACAAACATGTAAGCAAACTCTCTTCCTATCTTCCTATTGTTACCTAATAATCACATCATTTGATTAAATCAACATTTACAGTTAATAGTTGTCGTTTTTTCCCTTAGTTTTCTATATATATATATATATATATATCCTTTGCCATTTAAAAATCTCCTTTAATATATTAAGATATATCAAGTATTCTGTCAATTTTATCTTTTTGTTAAAAAGCTTTCCTGCAACCTTAATAGTAGAGTGTGCCAAGACTGTCACTATCATTCTTGGAATTCCCTTTGCCTCTCTTCTAAGTTGCAGCCCACGTGATTTTTATTACCAGCCTTCTTCTTCATGGTTTATTCCCCCACTTTGGTGGAAGATATGCTCTATTTTCTGGAAAAGTTTGCATGGGAAAGGGGGATTTAAAAAATTATTTGAGTATAGTTGACACACAATGTTACATTAGTTTTAGGTGTACAGCATAATGATTCAACAAGTTTATACATTATGCTATGCTTACCACAAGTGGAGTTACCATCAATCATGATACCACACTATTACAATATCATTGACTATATTCCCTATGCTGTGCCTTTTATTCCCATGACTTATTCATTCCAGGGAAGCTTGTACCTTCCACTCAAAGGGGGATATTTTTGAGATTTTTCAAGTTTGAAAATTTATTATACCCTCACACTTGATTAACAGTTTGGTTGGATATAGCTTTCTAGGTTCAAAATAATTTTCTGTTGGGGCTCCTGGGTGGCTAAGTCAGTTGAATGACAGACTCCTGATTTTGGCTCAGGTTATTATCTCAGAATTTGTGAGATCAAACCCTGCATTGGGCTCTCCACTGACATTGCAGAACCTGCTTGGGATTCTCTTTCTTCCCCTCCTCTGCTTGCCATCTCCCTCAAAATAAATACATACATACATGCATACATATATACATACATACATAAATACATAAATACATGAATAAGCAAGCAAGCTGGTGGCAGCATACCTAATTTGAAATTTGAAGTATTTTTTATTTTAACAGTATAAATATTCCATTGAAGGGCAATACTGAAAAACTAGAATATAAAGGACAAAAAAAAAAATCACACACACTTATCAGAGTAGTTATAGCCCTTTGTGGGCTTATTAGTCTACCTCCCTTATTAGTCTACCTTCCTGTAGAAATACACTATTGTGATCTCTTTCTGCCACTTACACATTTATTTTCTTTGTTGCTAATCTGAGATAATTTGGCCTTGGCACAAGTATTGAATCACAGTTGTTTTTCTTTCAAGTGCTATACAGACTGCCAAATGTTGGAGATGAGCATGTTGGTTTGTGCTTATGGCCCCAGAATGCTTTGATTAACTTGTTAATGAGACAGGTGGAATCTCATTATATGTAAGTTTGTCCTGATGAAAAAAAAATCTTAAGTATATGATAACAAGTTTGTGCAAACAGGCCTTGTCCTGGGAAAAATGAGATATGTGAAATTTCTTTTTCATGCCCTGCCTTCTTGCCCCTATTTCAGAACCTCAGATCTCAGCAGCCCTCTATCTCCAGGGACCTGTCTGGTTCTCTCCTCCCTGTCCCAAATATTTCTTGTCACACACACCTCCCCTATAGCCTTCCCAGAGCTTCTCTTCCCACATCTTTTAAACCCCACAATCAAACTGAAATTGATCTATTTTTTATCTTCTCCCAAGCTCTTCATGATTCTTTTTTTTCCACATCAATCTGTTTTTTTTCTTTTTTTTTTAATATATGAAATTTATTGTCAAATTGGTTTCCATACAACACCCAGTGCTCATCCCAAAAGGTGCCCTCCTCAATACCCATAACCCACCCTCCCCTCCCTCCCACCCCCCATCAACCCTCAGTTTGTTCTCAGTTTTTAACAGTCTCTTATGCTTTGGCTCTCTCCCACTCTAACCTCTTTTTTTTTTCCCTTCCCCTCCCCCATGGGTTTCTGTTAAGTTTCTCAGGATCCACATAAGAGTGAAACCATATGGTATCTGTCTTTCTCTGTATGGCTTATTTCACTTAGCATCACACTCTCCAGTTCCATCCACGTTGCTACAAAAGGCCATATTTCATTCTTTCTCATTGCCACGTAGTACTCCATTGTGTATATAAACCACAATTTCTTTATCCATTCATCAGTTGATGGACATTTAGGCTCTTTCCATAATTTGGCTATTGTTGAGAGTGCCGCTATAAACATTGGGGTACAAGTGCCCCTATGCATCAGTACTCCTGTATCCCTTGGGTAAATTCCTAGCAGTGCTATTTCTGGGTCATAGGGTAGGTCTATTTTTAATTTTCTGAGGAACCTCCACACTGCTTTCCAGAGCGGCTGCACCAATTTGCATTCCCACCAACAGTGCAAGAGGGTTCCTGTTTCTCCACATCCTCTCCAGCATCTATAGTCTCCTGATTTGTTCATTTTGGCCACTCTGACTGGCGTGAGGTGATATCTGAGTGTGGTAATTAAGGAGTCTCCATCCTTCTTTCCACTGCAATGCATGTGTCTAATGATATTCATGTACATGACATGACTCCCATGAGTTATCAGGGTTTCTGCAATTCTTGTAAACCATCTGTAAGTCTTGCCCACTCAAAAAAAGCCCATCTAGGTATGAAATAGTAGAAGTGGTGCTATTATGGGGTTGTTCTTCAACATGCTCTGATTTTATTTTTGAAATAAATCTTTTAAATTTTAGAACTTTTTCATCCACCATATTACTTATGATATCTCACAATTGACTATGACATACCAATATGTTAAGAGAGTTGAATACATTATTCTGGTTATGGTCTGACACAATATGTTAACCAGTTTATCTGAGAATCAAACATTTGCTAAAAAATGTTGAGCTGGCTTCCATTTAACCTCCAATATAACTATGGTAACATGAGAAAGAAGAGAATAACAATTTGTTAAGTTATTGGAAAAGATGTTTGGACCTTTTATTAGCTTTTAAATAGTATCAGGTAGCTTCTTAATATACCTATACACTGTGTCAATACTTTGCACATTCCTCAGTGTTGGTTTAGTAGACATCTATTAGATCCATTACCTAGCACACCTTTTCAAAAGATTGATCCATCTTTGATCTACATGAGTGCAGCTTAAGCTGCCAAAGTTAGACACTGCGACCCCAGCTCCTAGCCAGGCTTGTTGTTGAACGAAGGGTAAGCTGAACCAAATTGGATATGGAAATAGCAAAGAAACCAGTTTATTTCCAAGTAGATAAGAACATATAATCTTAAGCACTGAGGCTGCCATGTTCTTTTTTATGATGTGGATAAAATCAGCAGCCAAACCTGGACTATAGAAGACAATAAAGAAAGCTCAGATGACATCCAGTTCTCATTTCATTTTCTTCTTGAGGTCCAGTTACATTTCTGTCCACGCATTATCTAAGACACTCCTTTATTCTTATAATCCTTGACTCTTTTTTTTTCTTAAGCAACATTTAGTTGGCATTGCATTACTTTCAAACAAAAAATTCCTCAGTAAGATATCTATTGTTATAAAATTCCATTAAATGTATAGTCCCTTTCTTAAAGGGAAGGGTCATTTGGGGTGTGATTTTAAGAAAGCAATAAGTTCATTTTATTGTTCTTTCCAATTTTCTTTGGCTTGAAAAAAAGTAGGAAAATAAAATGCATATTACTTATCTGTTTACATTACATTTAAAGATAGTGTCTCAGAAGGAAGGACCATGATATTTTTGTATTAAGCCTGAAGTGTCTGGCATGGCACCATATACATGATGGAACCTTATAATTACTTCATCATAATGTTTCACTTTGTACAAAAAGGTAAAACCTCAATTGACTTTGAATTTAGAGAAGAACAAAATAGAGGAAAAGCTGTAATCAAAGGAAGTTTGGCAGATTATATTTTCCAAAGATGGCTGTAATAGCTCCCATCCCACATGCTCTCTAGAAAGTTACCACTCCTTCCTCAAGATGTGCAGTTTAATTCTCTTCCTCTTAAATCTAGCTGGGCTTGGGACTTTCTTGCAACCAGCAATGAATTAGTTATAATGTAGCAGGATTTCTGAGGCTAAGTCTTGAACCATGATGAAGCTTCTGCTTTGTTTGATGCAATAATCACTTGTAAAGCTTTCAGACACCCTGTAAGCAGTGAAACAGCCCTGAGACTTCCACACACTGTGAGGAACCCAAAGTAGCTTATACTAGTGCTCCACATAAAGAAACACCGAAATTGTACAGAAAGATAGATGCCCAGAAAACTCCTTCTACTCCAGCCCACCATTGTCCAGCTCTAGTCACTAATTGCAATTACATGAGAGACTCCAATTCAGAACCTATCAGATGAATCCGTCCTGACTTCCTGACCCACAGAACCAATCTGAGGTGATAACATGATTGTTGTTGTTTTCAGCCTCTACATTTTGGAGTGACTTGTTATATTGCAATAGTAACTAAACAGGAAGAGAATGTGGTCCCATGCATTTCTTTTACTTGGCTTTGATCATTTCCTGTTTTCTTGATACCATTCTGTGGTCATAAAAGGGTTATTGACAAAGAAGCAAATAGACAAAAACATTTGATGACGAAAACCTCGAAGCAAAGAGGATGAAAAGATGCATTATTCTTAGTTGCATTTTTTTTTTCTTAAAAATAAATCTCTCTGGGAGAGAAGATGGTGGCGTAAGAGGACGCTGGGCTCACCGCGCGTCCTGCTGATT